>NW_028076767.1:22378748-24878748 GCF_014824575.4 Sturnira hondurensis
GTTTTGCTCTAAGCCTTGCCATTCTCTTTGATCCCCCTGATCCTGGTTCCTACCCCCTCTTCCCCACAGGAAATCTCAGTTATTGGGAAGGTGGTTGGCAAAGGGATCTCATACACAAGTTTTTCTCTTCCTGGCTCTGTTATCCGATTTTATTCTTACTCTGTAAGTTACTCCATTCATCAACCCGTCATCCACAAACACACACCAGCTACCGAGTGCCAGGACCCATGTCCTTTCTCTGCCCCATCGCACCACGTGTGAGCACATTGGGGTCACATCTTTCCTTCTGAGGCATGACCAGAGTTACTCCTACCCTCTCGGTTACTCTCCTTGCCTGTTTATCTGCCTGCTTTTCTGTATACCCATAAGCTGCTCAATTAATTCAGTATCTGCTTGTCCCACCTCTCCCCTCCTTCCCCAACTCCTCCTCCTGTTCTCACACTTCAGTGCCTCCAAAGCCCTGTCCCAGGTTCTCTTCTCGCTCCACACGCATTCCCCGATGCGCTTGTCCACTGTCCTCCACGTTAATGTCTACCTCCCCATGCCTCCTGCAGCCCACACCCCTTTCTCTTTCCCTCCAGCCACAGCCTTGAGCTTGAGGAAGCCCTTACCAAGCTCCCCAATCCCATTGCACTGTCTGTACCCACTAGATATGTTTCTGTCTCCATTCTCATTAACAATGGGCTCCACTGCCACCCAGGCCCAGGAGCCTCAAATCATCCCTGAGTCTTCCTATTCTTGTCTCCAGGGCCCATTTGCTGCCCACTTTCTGCCAAGTCTCCCTCCAAGCTGTAGGTCAAGGTCCCCTGAGCACCTGCCTCAGCTCAGATATAAGAGTCTTATGCTTGGATCATATTCATGCACCCGCTGTTCCATCCTGACCTAACCGAGCATCCACTGTGCTTTTTGCTGCGGACCCAGACTTCAGAGCCTAGGCTGGTCCTGCAGAAACTCAGAATCTGGGAGGGAGATAGGTAAATCAGCGCATTGTGAGAAGTCAGTGATACAGTGATAGCAGAGTCCCAAATCTGGTCACTTTGAGCATTAGGCTTTGTGAGTGTGTGTGTGCATGGGGAAAGAGGAGAGGGAAAGAGAGACAGAATGACCGAGGGTGGGAACATGCCTATTTTTTATCTTGGCCCCTTTCGCTCTGCGCGTCTCCTCATCCTTCCATTACGGCATCAGTGGTCCCCAGAGTTGTGTCCTCCTCTCTCCCCTCTTTTGGGGGCCAGGTCACCCAGGCCTGGGACTTCAGAGGCACCTGATGTGGATGACAGCCTCATTTCTGTGTCCACCCCATGCCCCACTGAGGCATCAGTAGACTTGTGCATTCACGGGGGTCACCCTCAGCCCCAGCAGGGCAAACGAGGCAGGACCAACATCTTCAGGGGCCCTCTCGTACGCTCTTCCTCTGTCCATCCATCTCCCCGCCTGCATGCACAGTGCTCACTGAGATCCAGGTGTGGTCTGTCTGTGTCTTTTCATCTCCGTCTCTACCATCTCCTCCCCTGCCCTCAGATCAGGCCTCTGTTTCTTGCCCTGGCCCTGCTCCTCTGGCTGACACCCCCAACCACAGCGTCAGATTTGAAACTAATATAGACCTAGAGTAGCTCAAGGCATCGTTCTATCCCCAAACGACCACCTCCCTGGGTCAACCAAATGCATCCTTGTCCCACAAGCACTGAATCCCTACCCCACGGAGTCATCTCCGACTCCTCCCCTCCTGCTGCCATGCTGAATCTCCCTCCCAGTGATTACACAGGACCCCGGCCCAACTCCTCAAGCCATGCATGGCCCAGGCCTCGACATCTCCTGGCTGAACCACAGGCCTGTGCCAACCCCTCTCTTCACTCTTTCACCCATCTGTCCATCTGGAATCTCTCCTTTCTTCCCTTATTTCAACCACTCAATCATCCCTGCAGCCACTGATTCACTCATCTGTCCACTTACCTATCTATCCATCCACCATCCATCATTATTCACCATCCACTCATCCATCATCCATCAACCACCCATCCATCTATCCATCCACCTACAGTAAGCACCGGACACCTATTGGGTGCTGAGGACACAGGCCCCGGAGCCCAGGCTGCTTTCTGGCAGAGCTGAGTCCACGGGGAAGCTGTCGTCTGGAATGAGGATACAGGGGTAAGTTCATCCCCTGTTTTTATGCCACTCTGAACATTGCAGTGTGTGTGGTTGTGCACGTGAAAGAGAAAGATGCCTCCGCAGCTCTGCATCTGTTCCAGGCTCCTCTGCCGAAGCACCATGCTTCGAACCATGTGCCCCCCTGAGCACCAGCATCACAGACTTACCAAGTCCACAACCAGCTCTGTGTGTTTCTCACAGAGAAAGAGACCCCCATTTCTCAGATCTAGGACTGAAAACACAGATTAGCCCCTTCTCTTCTGCCTGCCTCCCGCTTTCCACCTATGTCTGATTCTTCCTCCCAAGTCCCCGTCATCTTTCTCCAACCTCTCAGTGGTTGCCCTGGCAACAGATGTTCCCTTCCTTCCTCCCCTGGGCTCTCTCAGCAGGTGGACATGCCCACCTGAAGAATCCCTTGACCTTTTGTTCTTGCCTCCCTCTTGTCTTCTCTCTTTCTATCCACTGAACAGCTGGGGAGGGACTCTGGGCTCCGGCTGTGCTCACCCGCTCCTTCCCCAACCCATTGTTCTCTGCAGCTTCCCAAGGCAGCTGCTCTGTGCCCACCAGGGTGGCTGGCACAGCTTCCAGCCACCCTGGCCCATTTCCCCCTCACCTCCCTTTTCCATCCCTGGCCTCTGATGCTGGAGTCTATCCTGGGGCCTGGACGTCCTTTACTTCCTTGACTCCCACTTCTTGGGCCATCCCTCTTCTGTTTCCTTTGCAGCCTCTTCTGCTTCGCCCACCCCTCTGTGTCTGCTCCCAGGGTCTCATCTCCCCTCTTCCCGCTACTCAGTCTGCTACCCCAAGTGCCCCACCGCCTGCCAGAGCTCTGCTGAGCAGGGTCACAGGCACTTTCCAGGAAGCCCGCATCTTCCTCAAAGGGGTCTTTGCCAACCTCTCCCAGTATTAGAACATCTCCCCCAGAGTTAGCCTGCAGTATGTGGTTCTTGTCTGTCTATTAGCCTGTCTGAGCATTCACACTCTCTGTCCAGAGCTCTGTGAATTGGTCTCTCTCCTCCCTTCCCTCATTCTGCCTCATCTTCTTCCTGACTTCTCCTGCACTCCAGTTTGGGGCCCTTGCCCCCCAGGGTCACAACTGACATCTGCTTCTGGGTGGAGGTGTGGGTCACAGCGTGCCCTTCCCCATAGACTCTTTTTCATGCTTCTTCTTCCCACTCCTCGCTCCCTCGCCCACTCATCTGCCGAATATGTCTGTGTCTCTGAGCCTGCCTTCCTCTCCATCTCCCTGAGGGTCCTACCTCCCCTCTTCAGTTTCTTTTCTAACTTTATTATTGATGTACCCGCTCACCCCCGCCTCTGTCTTCATCTCACTCTGACATGCTGGCTCCTCTCTCCTGAGGAGTCTTATTGAATTTTGCTTTGAGTGTGTGCGTCATTCCTGCTGCGTGTGTGCGCCTGCCGCGTTCCCTCCCAACTTCTTCTCTTTTTCTGGGGCTCATGGAGCTTTACTCTTTCTCTGTGTGTGCATGTGTGTGTGTGTGTGTGTACATGTGTGTGGGCCCCCTTTCTCCAGGGCACGGTCATGGCTGGTGCCCACCCTCTCCATCGCTCTCTTGGACTCCTCATAGCCTGGTTCATCCCTTCATCTGTCCACAGAATGCCCGGGACAGGGTCTGTGTGTCTGGCCTGCGTCTCCTCTTCTCCTTCCCTGATGCCTGTGCTCCCACACTGCACTCGCTGTCTGCACACACGCAGTTACTGTCCTCTTTGAGTTCATGCCAATCTCCTTCGCACCCTGGAATCCCCCAACCCCCATTCGCTCTCTCTCTCAAGCCACAGACTAGAGCCAATCATTGTTGACGGGGCCTCTCCACAGGTGCCTCAAACTTATCTCATCACCTACACCGCCCCCCAAATAAAGCCCCTTTCCTATTCTCATTAACAGAGAATGTCACTGCCTTCTCCCATGTGGTCCCACAGCCAGGAGTCCTGAGTTATCTCTGACTATCCCTGTTTAGTCACCCATCTGTTCCCCCTCTGTGCCGACTCTCCCTCCAAGGGGCTGCTAGAGCACCCCACCCCAGCCCCTTAACACGGCATCATATGGATGGACGAGGGGACGACTGCACTGTCCGTTCATCCATCCACCAAACAGACATTCATGGGGCACCTGGGTGCTCTGCTGGGGATGGGAGTGCCAAAGGCCCAGGCTGAGCTCTAGGAAGACCAGGGGGAAGAAAGACCAGTGCTCAGTCACCATAAGAAGATGGGGTGACAGGGACTTCCTAAGTCTCTAAGTCACTCTCAACATCCCTGTGTGTGTGCGTGCACATGTGACGCGTGTAATCTGTCTTGGACACCTCTTCCTCCCTCCTGATTGTCCCTAGCCATGCTCCCAAGGGCTGTGTCCTCACTCGGCTGCCCCTCCCCCTCCCCGGGCCCTCCTGGCCCGCTCTGTCTGCATCAGGGCTTCTGAGGCCCTCTCCACACAGGTGACCCTTGTTTCTGTGCTGGCCTCCCCACCTTCCGACCCTTCAGCTCAAGCCCCAAACCTGTGCATCCACTGTACCCTGCTCAGCCCCACTCAGTCACACTACCAGCAGACCCCAGAGGGTAGAAAAGGATGGCTGTTGCCAGGGCAACCATACCAGCCACCAGAATTAAGAGGAGCGAAGGAGACAATGAGAGATTTTGAAGGAGAAGGTAGCACAGACTTGGAGGATTGAGGCAGAGAGAGTGATGTTGGGATTCCTGTCCCCAGAGATGGAAGAGAGGGTGTGGGTGAGGGGTGGAGAGGATGGACTTTTGTCCAGCTTGATGAGTCTGTGTGTTTGTGGGCTTTGGCTCTCACTCTCTGTCCCATGGTGTGTGTGTGTGTCTGTGTGTATACACACGGGTGTGTAGCATTTCTCTGAGGAATGGTTGGGGCTGGCTTCCCTCTCCATCACTCTGTGCATCTGTCCATCTGTCTACAGCATGCTTAATTAGCTCTGCTCATGCTTAATTAGTCTGTCTGTCCAGTCTCTCTTTCCTTCTTCTTCTCTCATGCCCCACACACTCCCCAGCTGAGCTCGCCCCCTGTCCCCTGTGCCCACAGCCCCCAACTTCTCCTGAAGATAAGACCCCCGCCTCTGTTTCCTTTCTCTCAAGCCATAGACTTAGACCCAATGTTGGCAGAGTCACAGGTGCCTCAAACCCACCACATCTTCTTGGCAGCCCCACATGTGTTTCTCTACCCATTCTCACCAGCACTGAGTGTCACTGCAGGCCCGAGGCTGCAGCCGGGAGCCCGAGTCATCTTTGACCCCTCCCCCTCCTCTCATCCATGGCCATCTGTCCTCGCTCTCTGCCGAGAGACTTCCTCCTTGCTGCTCCGAGACTCCTCGAATCCCAACCCCTCCAGTCCCTGCCTCTGCCCTGGCCTCAGCTGAAGAGGTCTTCTCTGTGGTTCTCCAACCTCCACTTGCACCCTTTTCTCTTTAGTCACCATTAATTCTAGAGAAATCATAAAATTTCTTGGCTGGAACCTTCCCCGTGGCTCCCATGTAACTCCGAACAAAACCCGATGTCCTCACCGTGGCCCACGGGCTTCAGAGTCTGTCTCCCCGTTACCGCGCTGCCTTCGTCTGCCACTCCTTTCTGCCTTGCTCATGCCGCTCAGCCACACTGGCCTCCGTGGTGCTCCCTGAAGAGATGGACCCCAGGGCTGTCACCCGAGGTTGTGGCAGATGCACTCCGCACGAGGACGTCTGGCTGAGGAGCATGAGGGGAAGCCACAACCCAGCCCTTATTCTGTTCTTCAGGCCATGAGCCCTGGTTTGGAGTTGCCTCTGTTTAGCAGAAAGATTGCCTCTTTCCTTTAACTCCATAGATAGGAAAGCCCACTAACATTCTTGCCTGCTAGTTCCACAAACTCCGTTATTTTTGTATTTATTTACTATTTTTTCTGCTAGTTATGGGAGACACTTTTCAGTTCCTTGGCCTGGCTAGGAATTTTTAATTGGAGGCTGGGTATTGGTCTGGATTTTTGTGGTCTCCCTGTAACAAGTGGTAGATGTTTGAGACACGGTCTTTGTGTGGACATATGTTTTCATTTCTCTTAAGTGCATATATAGTAGAATTGCTGGGTTGAATGGTTAGTGCATGTTTAACTTTATAAGAAAGTGCCAAAATGTTTTCCAAAGTGATTGCATCATTATATACTCCCACTAGCAATGTGTGAGAGTTCCAGTTGTGCTGTGTTCTTGTCAACATTTGATATTGTCAGTCTTTTTTAATTTTGGCCATTCTAGTGAGTGTGTGGTGATACACCTTTCTGTGTGCTCATCTGCCATTTCTATATCTCCTCTGGTGAAGATCTGTTCAAATCTTTGCCAATTCGAAAGATTCAGTGTGAGTATCTTATTATATTATCGAGTTGTAAAAGTTCTTATCCTTTCCCCGTTGCCTTGTCAAAAGTTGATTGACTATATGTGTGGGCCTATTTCTGGACTCTGTAATACATTGTGTTTGTCTGTAGACCAAAGCCACATTGTCGTGATTATTGTAGGCTATGGTAAGTCTCGAACTTAGGTCCTGCAAGGTCTGCTACTTTACACTATTCTAGGTTCTTTGCATTTCTATATCTATTTTAGAATCAGTTTGTCAATTTCTATGAAAAGGCATCCAGGATTTTGATTGCAATTGTGTTGAATCCATACTCCAATTTGGGGAGAATTGACACCTTAACAATGCTGATTTACATGCTGTGTGACCCTGGATCGCTTATGGGTCATCTCTGAGCCTCCGTTTCCTCCTGTTCCCTCTTGGAGAGGTTTTAGTGAGCAGGCCAAAGCTGAACTAAGAAATTCTTGGCATACCAGAAAGTTGGCTAGGTGAGTATATGGGTGAGGGGGCAGGGTGCTGCCCCAAGCAGGGGATCCAGGTCCCTGGGCTGGGCCCTATCTACTTTACTTACTTATTGCAACACTCTGGGCATGGGGTCATCTCTCCCTGGGCCTCAGTTTCCTCATCTGTAAATCAGAGTTGGCCAGGGCTGCTGGGCAGACTCAACAAGAAGGCGGATGAGCGGGAGCTACGAAAACCATCTGTTTTCTCCATTCTGCCTCCGGGCTGCCAAGTGTGGCCGGTGAAAATCACATCACCATGCTGATTGGCGCCAACACAGATTAATTTCCTTCAGCTTCAGCTGGGTCTTAAGTGCAGCTCAGCAACCCCTAAAGTGGCCTCCAAACTCCTTCCCTTTCCTTTCCTGCAGTAACTGTTCTGCCCAAGCCCCCCCGGACCCCGCACCCCAGTTCCCCTGGGCCCCTCAGTCAACGAGGGCTACTGCTCAGTGGAGAAAACAGGCCTTTGTGGGGGCACCAGCTCCCAACATTCGTCTCCCTCATGACTCTGTGTGGATCCGTCAGCACTGTCTAAGGCCAGCTGTCTCTTCCCCGTCTCCTCCTGGGCCTCACGCCCTCTTCCGTCTCCTGCCTCTGATTTCTCCCTCTCTGTAGCTCCTTCCTCTCATAAAAATTCTCTACTGCTCCACCCCATGGCTTCCGCCTCCACCAGATTCCGCTTCTCTCCTTCCTAGGCAAGCTTTTCCATCCTTGCACCCCCAACTTCGCCTTTACTCCCCAAGGTGGACTTCCAAAGTGTTCCCAGGAGATCACCTGCCCACTCGCTCTCTTGGGGGCTTTTAACATGGGGCACAGTTTAGTGGGACAACAGCTGGAGACCCCAGGCAGGATGTGCCCACCCTTCCCGGCAACCTCCGATCGGAAGCCCACAAGGTTCACCCAGGACAAGAGGATAAAGTTACCCGCTGAGGACTTAATTAATTCAGCATTTAATTAATGGCAGCTTAGCCCAACACTGACGTATTGTTTAAATCTAATCCTTCCACCTGGCCCGGATCCTGTCTACATGGGTACTCCCCACCCTCTGCCCCTGCCTGTTCCCTCCTTCTGGAAACACCCTCTCTTTCTCCTTCCAGCCCAAGTCCCCCCTCCCCAGGCCTGTGTCTGGCTGCTCTTTCTGGTCTTGCTCCAGGCCCTCTGGGCAAAGGGAACTTCTCTGGCCAAAGTCATCAGGGTGTTGTATGGGGTCAAAGCCAGTGGCTTTAGCTTGGCAGCATCTGAGATCGCCGACCCCCTTCTTCCCCAAATACGTGGCTCCTGGGTGTCCCCAACACCAAAGTCCCTCCTGGTTCCCCTCTCCCCGCTCTGGCCACTTTCTCCTCAGCCTTTCCATTGCACTCTCTGTTTCTGAGCCTCCTCCAGCCCTCTCCTCTCCCCTCTCTGCACTCTTGCTTCCTGAGCCCTGGGTACCCGACTCTTAGTTACAACTGTCCATTGCCCATCACCATCTCAGAGTCAGCAGGCCCCAAACCAAACTCTTCATCTTTCCTCCCAAACCAGCTCTTTCTTACTGTCCCATCTCAGTGGCTTATGTCACTCACTGAGTCGACAAGGATTTATTGAGCATCTACTAGGCGCCAGGCCCTGTTCTAGGTGCCTCGATGCAACGTCTGTGGGAGGTAATGTGGGTGTTCCATTTAGATCCTTTCTGATTCCTCTTGGGCATTTACTCTTGAGAAACAAAACTGGTCCACATAAACACCTCTTCATAGATGTTTTTTTTTAAAATATATTTTATTGATTATACCATTACAGTGGTTCTATTCCCCCCCTTCAATCCCCTCCACCCACACCCTCCCTCCCCCACCTTTCTCCCCCCCTTAGTTTATAACCACGTGTCTCAAGTTCTTTGGAGTCTATATTTCCCCCACTATTCTCGCCCTACCCCCTATCTATTTTCTACCTACCATCTATGCTATTTTCTGTGCCTTCTCCCCTCTTCTCCCCCTCCCACCCCCCTGTTTCTAACCCTCCATGTGTTCTTCATTTCTATGGTTCCACTCCTGATCTAGCTGTCTTCTTGGTTTGCTTTTGTTTTAGGTGTGGTTGTTAATAACTGTGTGTTTGCTGTCCTTTCACTGTTAATATTTTTCATCTTCTTTTTCTTATATAAGTCCCTTTAGCATTTCATATAATAAGGGCTTGGTGATGATGAACTCCTTGAACTTGACCTTATCTGAGAAGCACTTTATCTGTCCTTCCATTCTAAATGAAAGTTTTGCTGGATAAAGCAATCTTGGCTGTAGGTCTTTGGATTTCATGACTTGGAATACTTCTTTCCAGCCCCTTCTTGCCTGTAAGGTCTCTTTTGAGAAATCCGCTGACAGTCTGATGGGTACTCCTTTGTAGGTGACTGTCCCCTTATCCCTTGCTGCTTCTAGGATTCTCTCCTTCATTTTGGTCTTGGCTAATGTAATTATGATGTGCCTTGGTGTGTTCCTTCTTGGGTCCAACTTCTTTGGCACTCTCTGAGCTTCCTGGATTTCCTGGAAGTCTATTTCCTTTGCCAGACTGGGGAAGTTCTCCTTTATTATTTGTTCAAATACGTTTTCCACTCGTGGCTGTTTCTTTCCCCCTTCTGGTACCCCTATAATTCGGATGTTGGAACGTTTAAAGATGTCCTGGAGGTTCCTAAGCCTCTCCTCATTTTTTTGAATTCTCATTTCTTCATTCCTTTCTGGTGGGATGTTTTGTTCTTCCTTCTGGTCCATTCCATTGATTTGAGTCCCAGTTTCCTTTCCATCACTATTGGTTTCCTGTGCATCTCCCTTCATTTCAATTAGTTTAGCCTTCATATGTTCCTCTAATTTGTGACTATGTTCCTCTAATTTGTGACTATAATCTACCAGTTCTGTGAGCATCCTGATAAATAGTGTCTTGAATTGTGCTTCTGAGAGGCTGGCAATTTCTCGGTCGCTTAGAGTTATTGGCTCTGGGACTTTGAGTTCTTCTTGCGCCATCTTTCGGGTTGTTCGTGCCTGTTCCATAGCAGGATCAGAGCCCTAAAGTGTTCACTAGAACAGGGCAACTAAGTCGCTGGGTTGTGACGCTGTATGTGGGTGCAGGGTCAAAGAGGGACTCTGGCGTCCCGTCTGCCGCCTGCCGCCTGCCGCCCTGGCCCTCACCGGTGCCGAAGGGCAACTAAGTCGCTGAGTTGTGACGCTGTATGTGGGGGCGGGGTCAAAGAGGGACTATGGCGTCCTGTCCGCCGCCTGCCGCCACGGCCCTCACCGGTGCCGCAGTTGCTGCCGTCACCGGGCTCACGTGTTTCGTCCCACTGCACGTGAGTGTGCCACCGCCGTCAGCCCTTGCCCCCTGGGGCCTGCGTGGTCTGTCTCACTGTGCGCGAATATGCGCCCGCGGTCTGCCCCGCACCCCAACTGGTTCCCATCTGCCTGCGCGCCTGGGTCGGGGGCCCTGTCCTGCCCGACCCTGCTCGCTGCTGGCTCTGCCCCTCTTACCGTCCCCGTTGAACGGTTAGATGTAGTCGGACTTCCGTATAATTCAATTTTCTGTCTTTTGGTTGTGTCTTTGTTTCTCCAAACCTTTGTTGTATTCAAACTTGGTTGTGGGAGAAGGCACAGTGTTTCCACCTATGCCTCCATCTTGGCGGAAGTCCTCTTCATAGATGTTTATACCAATTTTATCAACAATTGCCCCAAATTGGAAACAATCCAAATATCCTCCAACTGATAAAGAAATGATAAAAACAACGATAATGATGACAACAAACTGTGGCACACCTATGCAATGGAACAGTTCTCGGCGAGAAGAAAGAACAAATATGGAAACACACAACGTGGATGAATCTCAAATGTGTTATGAAAAGTGAAAGAAGCCAGGCCCAAAGGCCACCTACCCTGTGACTCCATGTCTGTGATGTTCTGGAAAAGGTGACAGTATAGGGACAGAGAAAAGATCAGAGGTGACTAGGGTTTGGTGGCACATGAGGGAACTTTTGGTGGGTGATAGAAATGTTTTATATCTAAATTATGGTGGGAGTTATACAACTACATGCATTTGTCAAAATTGTACGCAAGAAAGAGTGAATATCCCTATGCGTAAATCAAGCCTCAATAAACCTGACTTAATACCCTACTTTGTTGAGTGTAAATTCGTACAATTACTTTGGAAAACTGGCAGTGTCTACAGAAACAACACACGCCTACCTTCTGACTCAGCAATTCCACTCCTAGAGCTCCGCCCAGTGGAAATGAGCACATAGATTCACCTGGAGAGGTACTAAAAATAGTCACAGCAGCTTTCTCTGTCGTCATGAAAAACAGGAAATGACTCAAATGTCCATCACCCGGAGAATGGATAAATAGATCCATTGGTGGTCTATTCGTAGGAAGGAACATTCCTAGGCAATAAGAAAAAAACAAAGCCCATCTATACACAGTAACGTGGGTGAATCTCATTAATATTTTGTGAAAGAAGCCGGACACAGAGAACACACAAATTCCATTCATGTGAAGTTTAAGGACAATCCACTTTTCTCTCTTGGGTGATAGAAGTCGGGATAGTAACTACTGCTGGAAGGTGGGTACTAATTGGGAAGGGGTGCAAGGGAGCCTTCTAGGGGGCTGACATTGTTTTGCATCTTGATCTGGGGGGGATACGTGGGTATGTGCACAGTTAAAAATCATTGAGCTGCATGCTTCAGCCCTCTGTGCTATACTGCTTGTATACTGGGCTTTAACACAAAATGAGATGTACTCTGCATCCATTGGTTTTGCTGAGCAATGGCCAGAATTTGCAAGTGGTCAGTGGTGATAGGAGGTGAGGAATATATAATGCCAGCCATGAAGCAAGATGGAACTGGTGCTTGTGTGGGGCCCTGTTGCCCATGGAAGAGAATACAGACGAAGTCAGGTTACCCAGGAAAGGTGGGCAGTTTGATGAGGTCCGTGTAATGTAGTGCATGTGTAATCCCTCTGCTTACAGCCCTGCTTGGAACCACCTGGCCACTGGTTGTTGCCTCCTTACATGCTTAATGTCCTTGCTGTGTCCTCTCAGAAAAACCGCAATCCCAAATCTCACTGGCCCCTGCCTCCCCTCCTCTCTCTCCTCCCCCTCCTTTCTCTGGCAGTTTCCCACCCCATTGTGCACCATCTCCCCTCCTGACCAGCTCCTTTCACGTGGATTCCCCAAAGCTCCCCCGTAGCCAAGTCCAGGGGACAACACTCTTTCCTCACCCTTCCTTCCGACCTTTCTGCTCTCAGCCCCAGGGTGACCACTCCCACCTTCCGGAAATGCCCTCCTCCCTTGAGTGGCAGACCATCCTCTGCTGCCCGCCCCTGACCGCCCCCTCCCAGGACCTTCCCCAGTCTCCCTGTGGGGCTTCTCTTCCTGATTCTAGGACTCCATTCTGGAGACACTCAGGGCGTGGCCCCCGGATTCTTCCTCCCCTCCTTTAGTCCTCAGCTTCACGGACTGCCTCCTCCTTTACAGCCATGAGTTCTGGGTTATACTTGCTCTCTGAGCTGTCGACCAGGCCACCAAAGTCTCTTGGTTACCAACCATGGAGGACACGTCTCAGCCCCCTTTTCACTTGGGTGCGCACAGGGGGCTCAGGCCTTCTCATTCGTCTCCTTCTTGGTCTGCAGAGGGGCTGGTTCTGAAAATCCTGGTGGCCTCTGGCTCATGCATCTCACGTTTGGAACATTCCCTTTCTGTAACATTGTTTTTCCTTTTTCTCCCATTACACCCGTGCTGGCCCTCTTCCTCCTCTCTGGCTCAAAGGACTCCCATGCCCATACCTGCCCTGTGCCAGTCACCTTCCATGTGGCAGCCAGAAGGATCTCTAAAAGTGGAGTCGTACTTCAGACCCGCAATGCTCCCTACTGCACCTGGACTAAACTCCAAGGTCCTGTGTGAGTTGCCTGACCGCCCTCACCATTCTGCCACACCCTGCGCCTTGCTCAGTGTTGCAGCCACACCAGGCTTCTTCCTACTATATGGTCTTGCTCCAGAGGCCCCCTGTTATGGGTCAAATTGTTGAGGTTGACAATATAAGGCCCACCCACGACCCCTGAATGCGGCTTTATTTGACCCGTATAAGGGTCGCTGCAGTTGTAATTAGTTAAGATGAGGTCATCCTGGAGGTGGGTGGGCCTCTAACCCAGTATAACTGGTGTCCTCCTAAGGAGAAATTTGGACACAGGTATGAACACAAGAAGAACAAGGTGAAGGTGAACGTGGAGACTGGGGCGATGTCATGTGTCTGTCTCCTCCAGTGGATTAGGGTGAGCTCCAGGCGGTGGAGGCTTTTCCTCATCCTCCCCCTGGTCTCTGTGCCTGGGGCGTGGGGGCTCTCAGTCAATATCTCCGCTTGGGTACACTTAGCCAATCAGCAGCTATTTCGTGAAAGTTTATGCTGGGGGACAGGACAGACCCTGTTCGCGTCCTCCTGGAGCATCCATTCCTCCTGCAGGTGACAAGACCCGTGTTAAACCAGCAACTGCACAAAGAACACTCTATGAGGGAGACCGACTTGGTACTTGCTGTGAGAGTGTAGTCAAGGAAGACTTCCCGGAGGAGCGATGTTTGGGCTAAGATTGGGCTTCCGTAGGCCTTACCCAGCTGAAGCAGAGGGAGGCGTGTGCAAAGGGGAAGTCTGTTCACGGAGCAGAAACAGCCTATGCGAAGGCCCTGGGGCCAAAAGGGGAGGACACTCTGTGGAGGACGGAAGGGCTCTGTGGTTGGAGTGTGGGGAGTGGAGGGCAGTGGTGGGTGATGAGGCTGGAAAGGGGCAGCGGTCAGGAGTATAGCTGTCTGAGGGCAGTGGGGAGCCTTGGTCGTTCTAAGCAGTGAGTATTATTGTAAGTAAGAGTAGACCTGGGCAGAAGAGGGGGAGGTTAGCACAGTCAGGAGCAGAGTGAAACTAGCACTGGGGCCAGGCAGGCGGTGGGGATGGAGATGAGGGGCCGGGTCTGAGAAATAGCAGCAGGACCAAGCAGACTGGGCGGGGCTGTGCTTGCTGGGAGAGATGTGACAGGGGTGGGTCAAGGATGACCTCCAGCTCTAGCACAAGAGAGAGAGGTGAGGTGTCAGGAGTCACAGAATGAGGCAGGGGAAAGGCACTGGAGGGTGGCGGGGACACAGTGATTCCCCAGCCCTCGGGCTTCCCTCAGTCCAGGGAGTCAGGGACTGCTGAGGTGGCGTGGGGTGGGGGGGTGGCACATTGCCCTGGTCAGCGGCCTCCTAATGACAGCTTTGCCTGTCTCCGCCCTCTCCCCACATGCCCCTCCCAGCCTCGGCCAGTTTCCCTTCATCCTAGGGATTCCATTCGTGTGCCCTTGACACTCCAATTGATTTCAATAATTAAAAAAAAAAAAGATTGAGCTGCATTTCAGACATTTCGTTTCACGTCAGAAAACATTCCTTTAGTTCGTCCCTGGGATTAATTCCCAGGGGGCGATTCCAAGGCCAGGGCCCGGCTCCCGGCTGCGGGGCAGGACCAAATCCCCAGAATCTGAGCTGTGGCCAGGGCGCGGGGCCGCGAGGGGTTTGGCAGCAGGAGGACAATTCAATTTTGTTCCATTCAATGAAACATGTGTTCTTGTCCCAAACGAATTTCCCATTGCCATCCGGGACCCCCACATACCCCCCCCCCCCCCGGTGCCTGTCCCTCTGTTTCCTCACTCTGTGAGGTATCCTTCCCAGGAGCTTACCAACTTGGACATTTACTTTTTGTGTTTTTACAGAATTCCAGAATTCCACACTGTGAACTTGTATTTTCTGTCCCTTGAAGGGTATGCTGATGGCCTTCAGGAAGGGGACTTGGGTGGGGGGAGGGGTGGGAGGTGGACTTTTCACTGGGCATTCTTCTGTAGGTTTTGAATTTTGAACTGTGTGTGTTTTCTGATTCAATTTTTATAAGTTAAAAAATAATTCCCATGAAAAAGAGTAGGCTCTGGACACTTCCTTCCTTTCCAGCACACCTCTGTCCCGTCTTCTTTTGGAGTCCGACTCTCACTGACTCCCTTTCCAGGCTCCCGTGCCCTGCACTGAGGCTGCGCTGGTAGAGACAGACCCCCAGAGGCCTCCCCAAGGCCAGGTCACCTCCCCTGAACTCTTGGGACACGCTGGCCACTCCACCTTCTGGTGACCCTCCTTCTGGAATCTGCCCTCTGGCCCTGCCTTTTCCATCTTCCTGGTGGGCTCCCCGCTAAGTACCGGTGAAGCCTTGGCCAGGGCGGCTCAGTTGGTTGGGCGTCATCCTGCAAAGCAGAGGTCGCTGGTTTGATTCTCCCTGAGGGCCCATGTCTGGGTTGTGGGTTTCACCCCAGCTGGGTTGCACAGGAGAGGCAACCAACGATGTTTCTCTCCCTCTTTCTCCCTCTCTTTCCTCTCTCTCTAAAAATAAATAAATAAAATCTTTAAAAAAAAAACACCACGTACTTACGTACTGGTGTATTCCAGGCCTCCGCCTGGGCCCTTCCCACAGTGTTACCCACTCCTAAAACTCCGACTCCCTCCTGGACCCAGGGACCCCAGTGACCCCAGTGTGTACCCCCCCACCAATTATTTTCCAAAGCGTTTGTACCATTTAACATTTTCACCCGTAATGTGTGAGAGTTCCGTCGGTCTCCCTCCTCACTGCCCCTTGGCATGATTAGTCTTTAAAGGCACATCACGATGTGCCGTTATGCTTTTAATTTGCATTGCCCTGCTGACTGGTGATGCCGAGCATCTTTTCCTGTCTTTAGGTGTCACCTGTATATCTGTTTGGTCCAGCGTCTGTTCAGAGCTTTTGCCCATTTTTTTGTTTGGGTTGTTTGTTGTTTCATTTTTGCGTGTTGAGACTTCTTTATATATGCCGGGGACAAGTCCTTTGTCAGAGGTGCGCCTTGCAAACCCTTTCTCCCCAGTCTGGGCTTTTCTTTTCATTCTCTCATCAGTGTCGTTCGGAGATAAGTTTAAAATTTGGATGAAGTCTAATTCATCAGTTTATTCTTTCATGGATGCTGCTTTTTGTATTGTGTCTTGTGAAGCTTTGCCTGACCCAAAGTCACAAAGGTTTTCTCATGTTTTTTCCCCCCAAATTGTATAGTTCTGGATTTGACCCTTTTTAATTTTTACTTTTATCCTTATGACTGAGTTGGTTTAGGTCGGGGTTTGGTAGTGCTGAGGGGAGAGCCACTGTCCACACTGCAATCTGTCCAGAAGGAAAAGCTTAAAGCTCTTCAGTGGCTCTGTGTCGCCCTTGGTATAAAATACCAGCCTCCCCAGGTGTCTCAGAGGGGCCTTCATGAACTGCCTGGACCGATTTTCCACCACCCTTCTCTGGTATTCGCTCTTGCATGTACTAGAACTTGAAGGAAGGCAGTTCCTTGAGCTCAATGCCTAAGGCAAGCCTTTGAATTTTAGGGAAGCTGAACAGATAACCAGGCTGAAGAAGGCTCCACGGCCCCTGCCTTCCAGACCCAAAGTTCTCTGAATGCGAGGCAGCCACCAGAACCCCGTCCCCCCCAACCCCGCTCCGCCCCGTGTGCACCTTCTGGGGCCTGACCGCTTATTTCCCGCCCTCCCTCAGAGCTTACTGGCCCTGAGACCCATGCCCTTAGGTTCGGGGTCCCAGCACCTCTCCTTCCAGTCTTTTTATCAAACGTATTTTGTCTGTTTGTTTCCATAGCTGAGATGGTATCTAGCATACAAGTTGTACCCTGGTTTCTCACTCGCTCTCCCACTTCTATGTCATAAGAATTTGCCAGAGATTTCAGTAAAACAAAAAAGGACGGTTGCGCCCTGGCTGGTGTAGCTCAGTGGATTGAGCGCAGGCCTGCGAACCAGAGGATCGCGGTTCGATTCCCAGTCAGGGCACATGCCTGGGTTGCAGGCCAGTTCCCAGCAGGGGATGCACGAGAGGCAACCATACATTGATGTTTCTCTCCCTCTCTCCTTCCCCTCTAAAGATACATAAATAAATAAAATCTTAAAAAAAAAAGGAAGGTCGCAATGAGTTACTATAGCCCATTTATATGGATATAAAGTACTTTGCTGAACATTTCTTCCATAGTCGGTTATTTTTCTTGTGGCCATTACGAACAAGGCCAGGCCGCATCTCTCCGTACATGAAGCTTTGTCGGCGGGAGGTGATTTCCCGCCGACAGGGTGCCCTAGGTGTAACTGCTGGGCCAGAGGCTGCGGCGATTTACATCCCATCAGCAGCACCGCCCGTTGCAGCACGCCCTGGCCAGGTGGGGCATACTCACTAACCGTCTTCCTGCCCTCTGCCACGGGCAGAAAGTGTTATCTCACTGTTGTTTCAATTTACTCCTTAAAAAATAATTCGATATTGGAAAATGGGTTCAACCCATGAGCCATAAAAAATGAATCTTCTGTTCATTGAGGCTTCCTCTCCCTTCATAGTTATCCAGCAGCGATTTGAATTTTTTTAAAACTCCATTTGTACAGATTCTTAAACACCAAGGACGTTACCCCTCCGCGTGACATCCTCCACATCCATTTCAGTTTTCGTACAGTTAGATCTAAAGTTTGAAAACTGTGTCTTTTTCTCTTTTCTTGGTGAGTGCTTCCTGTGCTTGTCAGCTCAGGTGGTAACAGTCATTCAGAGTTTTAAATGGATATTCACTTCTACTTTATTTGGTATGATTTTTAATATAAATTTTTAATCCATCTGAACTTAATGTTGATGTATGACATGAAATGAAGAATAAAGCGTGTTTGCTTTTGCAAACAGCTTAGTGATCATTCTGGCACCTTTAATTAGCTAGTAATCCCTTCCTCTCTCACTGCTTCAGGTTGCCCCTTTGTCACCGTGGGGTGTGGTAATATTTTTCTCTTATCCTGTGACTATCATTTGTGGCCCACCCCCTCGCTGTCCTAGTTTCCTGGACTGCTCTTGGGGGGCCGACATTGTGGAGAGTCCCTGGCTGGGTGTTTAGCACCCGTGTGGGCTTTGGTATGTGCTCAGCACGGACACTTTGTCTGTGAAGAGACTAGAGAATGAGGGTCACAGCTTCTGGGGCCTGAGGAAGAAAAGATTCTGGGTTCCACAAAGCCTGGAGGATTTGACTTCAAAGTTAACGGAAGAGGCAAAGAGTTTATGTACAGACAATAGACTGAAACAACAATTCACAATGATTTCAGAGCTCGGGCCCGATGAAGGGACTATGAGTTCCACCTGTGGGCAGAAAGCAAGGCACCCAAAGGGGCTGGCAGAGCTCTGGCACCGCCTGGGTCCCCAGGACAGGCTCGGGTCCCAGCCCCTGAGCAGAATCTTACGGAGGAATATGATGGGGGTCCAGACAGGTTTGGGGGATCCAGAGCAGAACTTGGTATATCAAAGACAGCACAGGGAAAGTGTCCAGAGCAACTGGGTGGGGACTGCGGAGCGTCCAGGAGTGTCAGGGGGGACCCACAGGGACCTGGTGGGCTGAGGGAGCTGGCTGGCCCCGGGAAGCTAGGGCTCATGGAGACTGTGTCGGTGGCTGCTGGCACGTGAGGACAGGCCCAGAAGAGGAGGCATCCTGCCCGGTACGGCTGAGCAGCACGGTGAGCTTTCCTGTGTCCGCGTGACAGTCCCTGAGGCCTGGAGCTCGGACTTGCACCCAGCCACCGTAGCCTCATCGATGTGGTTTTGAGTTACATTTTGATGTTCGGGATGGCTGATCCATCCTTGATTTCCAGGAAACCCCGGTGAATGTCTTCTCTTGAAGACCCACAAACTCTGCTGTCATCTCTCATTACTTTTACTTCTGACTCTGGACTCCCAGCAGTCAACTTTTGACCAGGAGGCTCCTGTCGGAGCTCATCCTGGGATGTAGAGGGGCTGGGATGCTCAAGTCAGAGGTCAGGAGAATGGGCCGTGAATATGCTCCGAGGGCTTCCAGAGCCTTCGCCCCAGGTTGGTCTCAGCTTCCTTCTCTGCTTGTCTGTACAATGAGCTTCCCATCGCTACCTGCCTCGTGGGTTTTGAAATAACCATATGGGACAGTGGCTGCAACACACTATTTGTCCTGGCTCCTCATGCCCCGTTGGTCTTGCATGGCAAAGGCGCCCACCACCAATCCACCATCTCCCCCTAAAGTCTCCTAACTCCTCGTTCACTCTCCCATGCAGAAATTAGAACTTAAAAAAAAAAGTGTTTGATTGTACTAAAGACTAAAAGTGTTTGATCAACTGTTTTTGGCTAAAACATTTTGACCTTCCATTTCAGACATTTTATTCCAAGTCAGAAAATGTTTTATTCAGCAATCCCCGGTCGGCTGCCCCAGGCTAGGGTTGATTCCAAAATGACTGAGAGAGAGTCCCGGCCATGGGCAGGATGAAATTCCTGCGACAGTGAGACATGCTTAAGTCACAAAGGTCACCTACAAATTCCCTGAAGGAAGTGGGACACAAGTCACTCAGTAAAAGGCCAAGGACTGGATCCCGTCCAGGGAGCTGGATGCGTGTCACTGCCCAGGATGGTCCCTCTCACTACGTGGCCTCATGTCCTTGGAGGCCTCATTTCGCTAATTGCCTCTGTTCTGTGATGGCTTATAACCCACAGGTGCCTTCCTCTAGGGAAAATTAATATGCTAATATTGCTCTTTTGTTAAAACCCAAACCAAATGAAAACATCTGCGCCCTTTATCTACCTTCTTCCTTTCACCCCACTCCTGGCCTGTGCTTCCCCCTGTAAAAAACTGACCAACGTCCCCAAAGGCCAGCATTGGAGTATCCAATGAGCCTTAACCCTCCACTCTGACCCCAGTCAGAGTGGCCTCTCTGACTTTTGGAAACTCTCCTCCCTGGACTCCCGGGGGTCCCCTTTCCCCTTGGGTTCCTCCTTCTCAGCCTGTGTTTCCCATATGCAGCCCACTAAATCCTCGTGACGCCCCTGCCCGGACTCGGGCTCTGTCCCTCTGCCCATGCCCCTTCATGTTCTATTCCTTACTATCACCATCCCCTGAGCGGCTGCCACACTGCCTGCACCCCCAGTTGTGCCTGAAGCCTCCCCAGGCCCCATCCCCAGTCCCCACCTCCAGCCTGAGCTTCCCTCTGGGCTTCATCCTCAACACGCTCAACAGACCACTCTTGACCAAAATCTGGTCCTTCGCCAGAGCCTTGTGTCTTGTGGAAAGACACTACCAGCCAGATGGATGCTTGGCGTCTTCCTCCTCAGCTCACCAGCACTCCTGCCCTTCCTTCCTCCAGATTGGAGCCCAGGCCTTGGAGACCTGACCTCCCAGTGGCTCTTGGATCCTTTCAGTTAATGGCCCAGGTGCTAGTCCAAGGCACTATCAGCCCTGGTCTGGAGACGGATGGGAAGTTGCCCTCCCCTGGGTCGCTGGGCAGCCCTCCCACAGCCCTGCAGTCCTTTCCTTCTTGAAGCCAGAGTGAAGCTTTCAACAGGCAAACGGGGACATGTCATTGCCATGTTTTTGTTTTACTCCTGCAGAGAACCCCTCCCCAGCCTCGTTCTTGGGAGAAAGCCCCAAACTTCTCCAGCCTGTCCAACCCTCCAGCTCCTTCTCACCCTGCTTCTCCTCGTGCACCAGCTGCGGCCTCACTGGGCCTCTTCCCTTCTCAGATCATGCTCTGCTCTTCCCACTGCAGGGCCTTTGCCTGTGCGGTTTCCTCTGCCTGGAACGCCCTTTCTGTCCCTCTTGGCCAGATTGATGCCTAGCCCTCTCTCTTTAAGATCTCGTCGGGGAAATGTTAGCAGAACCTCCCATCCTTGGCTCCGGGCCTCCTCGCTGCTCTCAGCACCATAGACCTCTCCTGCGTGATGATCTTTGTCCGTGATTTTCCACTTGTTCATTGGGTGCCTGCTCGCGGTGGCTTCCCTGCTTCGACTATTCAGCTCTGTGTGGGCGGGGACGTGTCTGTCTTGTTCACACNCCTCTTCCCTTCTCAGATCATGCTCTGCTCTTCCCACTGCAGGGCCTTTGCCTGTGCGGTTTCCTCTGCCTGGAACGCCCTTTCTGTCCCTCTTGGCCAGATTGATGCCTAGCCCTCTCTCTTTAAGATCTCGTCGGGGGAAATGTTAGCAGAACCTCCCATCCTTGGCTCCGGGCCTCCTGGCTGCTCTCAGCACCATAGACCTCTCCTGCGTGATGATCTTTGTCCGTGATTTTCCACTTGTTCATTGGGTGCCTGCTCGTGGTGGCTTCCCTGCTTCGACTATTCAGCTCTGTGTGGGCGGGGACGTGTCTGTCTTGTTCACACGGTCTCCCCAACGGTTAGTCCCCGTAGGAGGTGCTCAAAAAATATTTCTCGAATTGCATTGAAAATTTTCTCCTGACTCCACGATTCACTCTAGCTTCCAGATAGCCCTTCTTGGAACTTTTCTAATTATCTAAACTTAACTATCTGAACTTCTGCGAAAGGGGGTGTCTTTGCTGACTGTCTAGCATCCCCAGGCGCTGCGGTTGGGGTTCTGCTCCATCTCGCCCCTGAAACTGCTCTTGCCGAGGGCTGTGGTAATCTCCTAATTACCAACTTCAGTGGGTGTTTTTCCATCCCTGTCTTATTGGAATTCTCTGCAGGGTTTGATATTGTTGATCATTCTCGCCTTCCTGAAACGCTCAGCTCTCTTGGTTTCCATGACAACACCCTCTCCTTGTTTTTAACCCATCCCTATGACGACTTTTCCTTCTCAGTCTCATTAATCAGAGCCTCTGACTCAACCACCCTTGAAATGTTAGGGTACCGAAGACTCGATATTGGGAAGATGTCAAATCTCTCCAAATTAATGTACAAATTCAATGCCTTCCTAATCAAAATCCCACCAGGATTTTGTAATGGAACTTAATAAGCTGGTTCCAAAGGTCATACAGAAGAGGAGATGGGCAAGAATAGCCACGATCATTTTGAGAAAGAAAAACAAGTGGCGGGAACACAGTAGGAGGAAAAAGACTGATTGGCCCTAGTAGGTAGCATCTGAGAAAGCAAGAGTTGAAACAGCGTGATCAGAAATAGACACACTAGCTACAGAACTGAAGAGCTCAGGATCACATCCATGTCCGGAGGGACCTGGCTGTATTCTAGGCATGGCACTTCAGACGAGGAGCGTTAGTCTCCAGGCGCCCAGCCCCGCACCTGCCACACCCCTCAGCCATTTGAAAGGCCTGTGTCTCGATAGAGCATTTTCTTTCGCGCCCACCCTTCTTCCTCCCTTCAAAACTCGCCCCACGTATCATTCTTTTAAGATCTGGCTCTATTTATTTCTTCTTCTTGTTTTTCTCTTTTCTTGCTTTTTCCTTTATAAAAGTCACACGTGATCTTGGATGGGGCGTGCGCTGCATATTTTGCTCTTGTCCTCTTCTGTATTCTTGAAATCTATTATCCTAAAAACAGCAATACCTGAACATTGCAGAAAATCTGGAGAGCAACTACAGCATGAAGAACAGACAAACCTCAACAAGAATCCCAGCAGCCACGGTCGTGTTATGTGAAAATACCTCTGAAAAGCACATTTCGTCTCAGTCTTTTTCATGCGTTTGTTTACAACGAATGCTTTCATTATACGTATAATTGTGCACCATCCTTTAACACCGATTATATGCTAAACATTTCCCCATGTTAGTCAGATTCTTTGTAATTATTATGTGTAACAGTTACCTAATAAGCCATTTAATGAAGGAAGCAGAATTCGGTGAACCATTCTTCTGGAGTTGGAGATGTCGATAGCTTTCTGGGGCTTTTTCTTTCTTTTTAGCTGTTATGGATAACGCCACAGCACAGGTCTTTCTACACCCTTCTTCGGACAGGTTTGTGATCATTTTCTTGGGATGAGCTTCTTGTGAATGGAATTTCCGAGTCAAACAGTACGAACCTTTTCGTGGCTCCTCATGCATCTCACCCAAATGGCCTTCTAGAAGGGTTTTGCCACTTGAGAGCCCTGCTGTCTGTGCAGGAGAGGTCCCATGCCACCAGGACAGGCGGCTCTGTGAGACTCTCCTTTTGGAGTGCGCTTTCGATGGGCCCGGAGTGCGCGCTCTCCATTCTCATTTGGGTTGCTTTATTACGACAAGTTCAACATTTGCAACTGAAGTTGCCTTTTGAACTTCATCTTTCACAAATGGACTCTTACCTCTTTTTATTGCCTCAACGTTTCATTGTGAAAATTCTGACTGCCTCTGAGAATGTTTTATTTATGAGAATTTTCTACACACAGAAGCTTTATATTTCCCACAGTCAGTTATATTTGTATCTGTTATATTTGTATCAGTTATATTTGTACCATTTTAATTCCCTCTATTGCTGTGAAGGCTACAATGGCCTCTCTCAATCACAATTTGGATAATAAATCATTTCCATTTTTTTCTAGTTAGTGGTCTGCTAGGTTTTTCGTTTGTTTGTTTGTTTTTGCACTGGGCTGTTTAAAAGTCATCTGGCATTGATTTTGGTGGTTAGTATAGGAGGTAAAAATCGCTTTTTGTTTCCTAAATAGACAAAAAGCATTTTCTAGCCCCACTCGATGACAAATCCTTCCTTTCCCCGTTCACCTGTGACGGCTCTGCTCCCGTAGGTACCTGCTCGCAGCAGCAGGCATCCTGCGGTTCTGCATCTGGGCTTCTTGTTCTACTCCATTGTGATGTCTTTCTATCTTTCTCTTTCTCTCTCTTTCTTTTCTTTTCTTGCAAAAAAAATTCTTATTTTGTTCTATATGGAATGCAATATCTGTTAAGATGAGAACCCTTGAAATCTCCCATGTCAGATCGGCAGCTCAAGCATCCAACTCAAGTTCCCCACAGCTCCGCTTCTTCACACACATACGCATTTTTTCTGGCTATCTCTTTTCCCAGGAAGGCAAATGCATCACTGTGGTCTGTAATGGCAGGTGAGTGGAGGGTACAGCCTTGAAATCAGGAGGCCACGTCAGGAGATTTGGGTTGGACCACTGCCCCTGCCAGCCATATGCCTCAGTTTCCCTCTTTTCAAAATGGGGTTTCAAGGACCGAGTGAGGTAAAGACCATCGACACAGCTTTATTCGTTCTCCTCTCAGCTCACGTGTGTAAGGCGCAGGTATACCGGAGTGGTCAGGGAAGAAACCGTCTCTGAAGAAATGGCCTCTGAAGAGGGGCCTCCTTGGGGTGGGGGGCTTCAAAACAGAGAGAAAAGGCAACTCCAGAGAAATTGTTACAAGGGCCCTGAGGAAGAGGAACAGGACACTGAGGAAGGAATGGGGCAGGGCCCTTGCTCGGGACAGGTGTCTGGGGAGAGCCTCGCTGAGGGACACTAGAGCCTAGTGGAGAGGGGACAGGGTGGGAAACTTCCCCAGGGTGAGGGACGATGGGAGCTTGGTGCCCTGAGGTGCTGAGAGCTTTAGCTTTTCGGGGAACAGGACATGGAGCATCCGGGGTGGGTGGAATACAACGGGCAGGTCAGGGGAGTTTGGGAAAACAGCGAGACTGGATTGTGTTCTCAGAGCAGTAGGAAGTCACCAAAGGCTGGGAATACAGATGAGAATGACTCAGTCCTGTTTGTGTTTGAAGAAGTCTGTTTTCACTGCTACGTGGAAGGTGTGAGGCCCCAGTGGGAGACAGGAGGTGGCTGGAACCAGGCAGCAGCAGTGAGGGGAGGAAGGGCCAGATGCTGGAGACAGAGGTCGAGGATTCCCTGGAATTGGGTGGGACAGGTGAGGGCCGGACAGGCCCAAAGATGACTCTCAAGGGCTGAGTTTGGGAAATTGGATTGAAGGTGAGGCCTTTTGTGGAGAAGGGGACGATACGAGGGGAGCAAAAGTTTTGGGGAGAAGTGAGCATTCCGATCGGCTGCGGCAAATTTGGGGTGATGTCTGTGAAAGACATCCAAGTAGAGCTGTCAGCTGGACAGTCGGGCAGGCCAGTCTCAAGAGAGTGGGGTGGGACACAAAGTGAGAGTCATTAGTGACACCCAGAGGGAGAAGACAGAGGAAGACGGAAAGGGCTCAGATGTGAGTCTTGTCCCGAGGGAACCCAACACCTAGATGGTGGGGGGAGGAGGGGCCACCGAGGGTAGGGGTACACTGGGAGACCTTGGGGCCATGGCAGCGTCCTGGAGGCCAAGGAGAGGTGCTTTTAGGAGGGAGTGGTCCACTGTGTCAGATGCTGTCATGAGGCCGAGTGAGTTGAAGGAGAGAAAAGCGTCCTTTGGATTGGGCAGTGGGGGTTGTCGAAAATGGCAGCGGTGACCAGGTGGGGGTGACGGCAGGCCTGTGGGCACCACTGTGCCCCGTGAAGAGCTAGGTCTATGTGGGTAGGAGCAGTCCTACCCCTTCCTCCTGTACACGGCCTTCGAGCACCTCTCCTGGTGCTCAACCGTGGAACTACCTGGTGACGCTTCCAAACCCTCAACCCTTCCCTCCTCGGCTACCCTAACAGCTTCTTTTGCCTACAGTCTATCTCACTGACTCAGAGTCCCCGCATCGTGCTTTTGGTTGAAAGAAAACTTTCTGAACCTCCGTGTCAGACGTTGATTTCCAGCAGAAAGTAATTACTCTGCCCCTACCTAGCTCGCTGCCTGTTGCTAGGTGCCCAAAGGTACGAAGAATGAATAAGACATGGCCCCAGACACAGGCGGGATGAAACCACTGCTAATTAGAGCTCTAGTTAAGCACCCAGAGGGCAGAGGAAAAGCCTCCAGGAGAACATGAGGATCAGGTGACTTGGTAAAATGTACATAAATCAATTTTGTCCATTTCCGCCAACACAACTAATCCCTTCACCTCTGCACTTAATCCCAGCGCTCTGGGGCCCCTTTCATGACCTGTCCTTGCTCTTCAACCCCAGGCTTACTCAGCCCCCCTCCCCTCAAAAGTCAGCGTGTGAGAAACAGCGCCTCCCCTGACCCCACTGTCCCCTTGAACGTCTTCCCCCCTTTCCCTCTGCTTTCTTAACCAGTTCATTCACCACTCAGGTGGGCTTCTCCCTCCCCCAAAGCTGCCATGGGAAAGGTCCCCAGTGACCAGACCCCGGAGGTGCCCTCACCTCCCCGACTTCTGTACATCTGACCCGGCAATGTCCACTGTGCCCTCTGGACATGCTCTTTCACGGACTCCCCCGGTCCCCCTTCCCTTTCCTTCTCCTCTTTCTCAGACTCCCCTCCCCAGGTCCGTTGGTCTTGGGCCTTCTTATTCACTGTGCACCTTTCCCCTAACACTTCGCCTACTCCCGGGGGGGCTGGTTCCCCAAGCTGAGAGTCCATCCAGTGCAAGCTGCCTCTGACCTCCAGGCCAACGTGCCCGTCTTTCTCTAACAACGGGCCTTCCTTCCATTTGCAGCCCAGAGCTCTGCTCTGAGCTCCAGACCCGGATGGTCAACGACCTACCAGCAACATCGCAGACGTCTCAGCTACAGGACCCAAATGACACTTCCGGGCTCTTTTTCTCTTTGGGCTACTTTACCTCTTTTTACTCAAACCTTTCTTCCCAAATTTGTGTTCATCTGGTGTTTTTTATTTGGGGGAATGACAATACCGCCACAGGAGACACCTGACAGTCCCCCGAGTACCTCCCCCTGACTCACCTGCCACATCCATTGTGAGGCTGGTTGATCTACCTCTAACCGCCTCTGTCATCAACAGTCGATTAGGCCGGGCCATCCTCTCGTGATCGGTGCACTGCCGTTACCTCCTTAAACCCATTCTTCCCACCAATAATCCACCCGCTACAGAGCAGCCAGGGTGGTTTTTTCAGAATACGTATCTTTTTTTAGGCCCACATCCTACTTAAACTCATTCAGCCGCCCTCGGAATAAGGTCAACTTTGATTCGCCCAGCTTCATCATGGGCCGCCTCCCCCCTCCACCAGACGTGGTTCCTGCCAACAGTCTCTTCTGCTTCGTTCTTGCTAACAGAATGTCCCTCTCCATGTGGCGTAGATTGACCTGAGTCTCAGTGGTCAGGTACACTTTTCTTGCCAGTGATTGGTTTTATGAGTGGGCATTGGGTACACATCTGACCAATGAGAGGTGGTAGTGGTGGGGCCGTCTATAAAAGGTTTCTTAGCTCTTAAAAAAAAGCACGAGGAAGAACCACTTCCTTGTGTCAGTCTCTGGGTCCATCGCTGCACGGTGGATACAATGCCTGGAGTGTCTCCAGCCACATGGTGACCGCGGGGATGAAGTCCACATGCTGAGCCTGGAAGAAATGAAAAATGAGCAGAAACGGGGCCCTTGGTGACATTAGAGCTGCCTCCTTCGGGACTTCTCATGACGTGTGATCATCAATTTCATAGTGTTTAAATGGGTTTGAGTCGAATTCTCTGTCACTTGCCTCACAGTCATTCTTACCAAAACGTTTTGTAGCCACAGTGGACTTCTGGTTGCTGGCAGGCACCTCCCTCCCGCACATGTGCCGTTTCCCTGGGTGCGAGGCTCTCCTCGTTCCCGGTTAACTCCACGAACTGATCTAGGACTGTTTCTCCGTGGCACCTGTCAGTTTCAAATTACGGATTTCTTTATTCGCTTGATTACTATCTGGCTGCTTCGCTGGACTGGCAGCTTGCGCGGGCAGAGACCTGGTCTGTCTGTGCTCGGCATTGTGTGCCCCCCTCGTCATCTGTCCCAGCACTTAGAGCAGGGGTGCCAAACTCATTGTCACTGGGAGCCACATCAGCCTTATGGTTGCCTTCAAAGGGCTGAATGTAACTTTAGGACTGTATAAATGTAACTACTCCTTAACTAGGGGCAAGGAGCTCGGCACTGCTGAGGGGTAGAAGCAAGGTGCCGGGTCAGATAAAACAAGGTGGAGGGCTGGAGTCGGCCCATGGGCCTTGTGTTTGCCACCTGTGGCTTAGCCAGAGCTAGCTCACTGATTCAGTCAGGGTCCTGGTAGGAAGGAGGGTGGTAGGAAAGAGTTTGACCAAAACTAATTTAGTGAAAGAACTATGCAGAGTGTGGCTGATCTAGGCGTTCCAAAAACGACAAGGGTCCCAGGATGAACAACAGTTGGAAGCCATTGCCCGTTCCAGGACTGAAGGGGTGAGAAGTGGGTGTGGGTTTTCAGAAACTGGGGAGAAAGCTGTGGCTTTAAGAAAGGGACCCACCTGTGGTAAAGGAACACAGTCAGCACCGACCCTCAGCACCAGCCCCACCCCCCTGCCCAGCAGCCAAGGAACCTTGCTTTCCTCCCTCCCTCCATTGTCTTGCTGGTTCCTCCACTGGTCAACTCCACTAAAAGCCAGAGGGTGGTGCCTGGGTCATGTCAAGGCTGGCCATCCAGGGCACAGAACAGGGTCGAGAAAGGTAGGAAATGTCTTTCAAGGGGTCCGTGAAGAGTATCTGAGCAGGCATCAAATGACCTTCTAGCTGGTCTATTCAACGTGAACAGGAATCAGATGACCTTCTACCTACTCTGCTCAATGTGCCTGTTCCCTTTCTTATCAGTCTCAGCCACCCTGCAGAATGTGACAGCGCAGACAGCCCCCCGCACAAGGTTTTCAAGATCGGAAAGGGCATCACAGGGAACCTTTTCCGTGTCTCGCCCTCGTCCCTCGACACACCTCCAGTCACAGCCACGTGCTTCCTTTCGACTGGGCTCAGAGGCTGGACCCAAGCTCACAAGCTGTCCCTCTCATCATCCTTTCCCTCTCTGCTAGAGCCTTCTTTCAAGATGAGAAAGTTCTAGGGTCTCTTGTTTTCAAAAAACTTCCCTCGATCACCCCCACATTTTTCTCCCTGCCACCCGGTTCCTCTCCCCGTCACCCAACCTCCTCTCCTACACCGCGTGCTCTATTGCCCCCTGTAAGCTAGCTTTGACTCCCTCCCTCCCCAACAGTTCTCACCAAGGCTCATAATAGCCTCCTGATTGCTAAATGGAAAGGACTTTGCTTTGTATTTTTCTGAGATTCGGGCCATATAGCAGCCTTGATTACTTTCTCCTTGAAACTCTTCACTACCTTGGTTGCCATGGCAACCCCCTCTCCAAGTTGTTTGTCTCCTCTCTCAGGTCCTTCCCTCTCTCTCTCTCCTTGGTCAACCACCCACACCTCAGTCAGCCCCTCAAATGTCGCAGTAATTCACGATCCTGCCCTGGGCCTTTTCCCATTTTCTCCCCACCCTCTCTCTCGCTGGAGTTCCCATTACTCTGTCCCTGGGTTGGCCCTTCCAGTCTAATCTCTTCCTGAGCCTGGGGCTGTGGGAACCAGCTTCCTGCTGGGCCTCTGACCCCTCAGCTTCATCTGTCTGAGAATGGGTCCATTGTCACCCGCCTCAAACTGGCCCCCATGCTGTGTTCTCCATCCTAAGCACTTCCCTACAACTCACTGCCCCACCCTGCTCTGCCCCCAAGACACAGGAAACCCCACCCTTGGCTCTGTCCTCACTCTCACTCTGAGAGTCATAATCAGCAAACATTTCTGACTTTATTTCCTACAGATTTCTGGGTTCTGTCCATTCCCCCTTCATTGCTTCAGGTCAGGCCTAATCCTATCTTGCCTGGACCATGACCACAGTATCTTAGGTGGTCTTCCTCCCTAGAGACTAACTTTTCAAATCAAGCCATCACGCTGGCTACCACAGCGCTTTTCCAAACCACACATTGGAAATGTCACCGGTGTAAAAACTTGCACTAGTGCCCACCGACTATAGAATGGTATCCAAACTTCTTGATGTGTGTGGGGCATTCAAGGCCCTACTGGCTTGATCTCTGCCCTCTTCCTTGGTGACACGCTTCCCGTCCCCTCCTTGCTACTCCTCACTTCCTGGGCCTTGCTCGTGCTGTTTCCTGGGCTTAGGATGCCCTTCCAATCCCTCCACCTTGCTCATTCCTACTTATCCTTAAGGAGGCAGACCTGTGCTCGCCTCCCCTGGAAAGCCCCGCGCACGTCTGTGTTCCATTATGGCACCTACCAGACTATATTATGTGGTCCACTTAAACGTGGTGAAGTGGGATAATAGTTTATATATTACTCAATGTGCTTTCCCTCACATTTCCTTGACCAGCACTGTTTTGCGTAATAAATGACCCCAAACCTTAGTGGCTTAAAAACATAATTTATTACTTTTTCGTGGTTCTGGGCGTTGATGGGGCTCAGCTGGGTGACAGCTGGGCTTGACTCAGCGAAGGCTCGGCTGGGCTTCCTCCACATTAATGCCCACTCGTGTCGCTCGCCGTCAGCTGGGAGCCCAGCCGAGGGTGCTGACTGGAGAGCCTCACGGGGACCCACCACACGGGTTGGACTTCTCGTAGCACAGCGGCCGCGTTGCGAGAGAGAGTGTCTCAACACCAAGTGTTTCAGGAGGCCTGTGCTGAAGCTACAAGTGCCACAAGTCCCAGGTGTCTCTTCTGCTACATTCTATTGGCTAAGGACATCACTACAGCCAGCCCAGATTCCTGACGAGGGTGAGTAAACGCCATCTCTTGATGTGAGGAGCAGTATGTGTACAAGAAGGTGGGGGGTGGGAGTGGAATGGGTGGTGATCGTCTTTGGGGATGACCGGGGTCACTTTCTTCTGTTTGAGTCAGGGCCTCCGGGGAAGGGTCAGTGTTGTGGACAGCTCTGCCTGGTTCTAGGAATTGTAACTCTCCCCTCTGCGGCTAAGGAGGAGTCAGTGACCTCTGGAATTAGAGCCGCAGGAGACAAAGCTTGTGTCTGGTAGCAAATGCTGCCTCAGTTTCCTCCCTGCCCCCAAAGCATGGTCAAAAGTCCTTGATGAGTAAGACCTCTCAGAGGAGGGGCAACCTAGGCCAGACACGACCACATGGGAGGCCATCATGGAAGGACTTGAGGAGGCTGCAACAATGGACTACCCCCTGCCCCTCCCCCCGGCTTTGACAAAGCCCGAGTCCCCATGTACTCTGGGAGAAGTGCTTCCTGGCTCTAATCCTCTTAAACCTGAATACCTGATGGGGAGGGGTGCAGTTCCTTATCTTGCTAGGGCGGGTCCTGGGGAAAAATCTGGCATCACAAAGAATTCCTAAAAATCCTGTGGAACTTGCTTTGCTAAGAGTACTTTCATTCATATGTTAAGGGTCCGAGCAGGAAACCCCAAAGTTTCTGCAAACTCCCTTCCTGACAGACTCTGACTCAGACTAAGCCCTCAGATTTCTTTGAAATGTTATCTACTGTTTAATCCTCACCACCCTGTATTCCTATGTACTACAACCCAATAAAAGCCTTTGGAGGAAGGGGCTCAACGCCTTTTTCCCCTGAAAAACTGGCCACTGCTCAAGGCCTTTTTCCTCTGGGAAATTGGCCACCTCTCCTCCCCAAGCAGATCACATCATGTCTCAGTCGTGTTTACTCTCATCCGTGGCACACAGGGGGACGTGGCACACAGTGGGACGTGCGAGGAAAGTCACCCCCACAGGTCAGTGTTGCTGCAGCAGGGATGCAACGGGGAGACAGCCACTGGTTTCAAACAGTCTCCTGAAACCCACGGCAGAGGTGGTGTTTGGGGTTGTGGTTGCTGGCCTTTTGTGTAAAGAGAAAAGAACCCAAGGAACTACAAACTAGAACTTGATGCCACAAACAGTAAATAGGGAAGAAGGCAGAAGCTCTTTTCTGCCTGGAAGGAAATAAATGTTTGACCAGCTTCTGGGAGCAGGAGAGTCCCATGGAGACGTAAGTAATAGTAGATACTAGACCCCCCAAAGGCAATTTGGAGTGTCGCGGAGTAGAAGGGGCTGTTGCCTGGCATCTCGTGGTCTCCCCAGGAGACCAAAACCTCCCAGCTTGGGCTGGAGAGGGTGAGAGCCCTGCTGGGAGGGGGTGTCTGTGGGTGTCCTGTGGGGTCCTGTGTGTACCCACATCAAAGTGCTGATGCTGGTGGTATATTGAGTGCAGCTGGCGGAGCTGGAAATATTGGGTCGGTCAAGGCGTTCGTTAGGCTCTTTTCTGTACAATGGCGCTAGTGGCATTTAGTTGTCTTTAACCTCATTTGAAACAATTTTGTTCGATTGTATTGTGACAGTTGTCATATCAGTGTGAATTAAAAAAAACTTATCAATTGGTGAATTTTGGCATAGCCATTCTAATATTGAAGGTGGAAGAAATTCTGCAACATTTCTGGCATATTATGCTTTATGAATTTAAGAAAGGTAAAAATGCAAAAAAAATATGAAGAAGGTGCTGTGACAGATCGAACGTGTCAAAAGCAGTCTGCGAAGGTTCGTGCTGGTGGAGATTTCTCACTGGACCATGCTCCCTGGCCAGGTAGACCAGCTGAGATTGATAGCAATCAAATAGAGATGATGAGAACAATCAATGCTCTGCACGTGGGAGAGAGACACCCTACTCAAAGTATCCAAATCAATAAAGCTACTAGTGAAAATGAAAAACGTGTCTTTTATTTCACAGAAAAAACTGAACGAACTTTTTGGCCAACCCAATACTTTGTGATCAGGACAAGGAGCCGCTGAAGTGCCTCAACCCAGTGGGTAGATCCCCGTGATCAGGATGCCACCTACCCCCTGGGGCCAGGGCAAAATAGGAGAGCCCAGAACCCAGACCACCCTCGGGAGAAAAGAAGGAGCAGCGGGAAGCAGAGAAGCTGAAAGTGGATCAAGAATCTACTTAGGACAGACTTAGGAAAAGTCCAGATGTGGCTGCATTTACCTTGAACTTGACAAATTAAGTTTGTGCTACTGAATAGAAAGGTGGTGGTGGTGGTGGTGGTGAGCGTGAACTTGAGTCATGCAGGAACAAAGAAGCTATATGTTGGCATGTCTCTGTTTGTGGCACTTTCTGAGCCAGCAACCTGGGGCCATCCTCAGCCTTACATTCTCTCTCATCTCTCATGTCCCCTTCGTCTTCCTCTTGAACTTCTCTCGAATCTGTCTCCTGTCCATCCACACTGTTGTTGAGCTCAGCCAGGCCTCACTTTTTACCTGGACAACTGTGGTGGTCTCTTAGGTACGTCCCTACCTCCAGGCTTGTGAGACCCTCTTCAGACCCTTCTGTGCGGGCAGCCAGAGGGATAACATGATACATCCATTGTTTTCTTTACCCAGACCAGTGCCAACTCCCCTGAGAATTCTTGCTGTGCTTCAACTTACCTGCTTTGAATGGAGTTTGCCTTACTACATAACCCATCTTAATGGCCATCCCTGATTGGACAGGGTAATTGTGCCCCTGACTTGGACTGAGCCAGTCAGAGCCCTTCCCCAGATGTTTTGACTTCGGCACAGAGAAAGCTCATAACTCACATTTCTGGAGCACTACCCGCATGCCAGGCCCCAGGCTGAGCATTTTGCAGACGTTATCTCCTTTGGTTGTGACAACACTCCAAGAGTGGAGCTGTTGTTACTCTCCCGTTTCACAGATAAGGACACTGAGGGTAGAGAAATTAGACAAAATAGTGTGTAGCAAGTAGCACTGACTTCAGCGAGGCTCCTTAACTCTGGCACTCCCACCTTGGTCTCTGATCACAAACCTGAGCGTGAGGCTGGCGTGCAGCAGGAGGTGGAGGCGTGGAGATGAGGCAGAGTGAGTCTGAATGTCACGCACTGGCTCCAGGAGACCTGGAGGCTCAGGTAGTCTGGCCTGTGCTTTGATTATGGAAGCCGAGCAAATTCTCTTTCTGATGGAGCTGGGTTGAGTTGAGGTTCCTTTACTGACAAAAAGAAGTGTGACTAGGAGAATGTGATTATACCTGTTTTCCTGCTTAAGCATATCCACTGGTTCCTCATTGCCCTTAGGGAAGTCCTTGGCATGACACACAGGTCCCGCATGAGCTGGCCAGACTGTTCCGTCACCGCTCTCCCTCCTGCTGCATCCATGTCCCCGACCCTGTGTGCCTCATACATTTTGGACTCACTGTTGTCCCCAAACACCCTCTGGATGTGCTGGCCTTGTGGGGACCAGGTGAGAGGTGAGATCTATGCCTGCTCTTTCCTGCACCCCTCCCTACTCTCAGCTCTCAAGTCCTTTGAAACCAAGTCTACCTACGATTTCACCTGGGCAGTCTCTTCTGGGCTCTGGGCCCCAAACTTATCTCTCTCATACGTCTTCTTCTGAGAACCTGGGTCTTTGACCTTTTTTTTTTAATTACAAAAAACAATTTGTGGACATCTTAGAGAACTGCTAAGTGTCCAAAGTACCTAGAGGCAACCACTATCCACATCTTAATATACTTATCAGAACTGCTTTTTAAAAAAACTTTAGATTCTTTTTTTAAAAAATTATTTATTTTTATTTTTATAGAGAGGAGAAGGGAAGGAGAGAGGGAGAGAAACATCAATGTGTGGTTGTGCCTGGCACATCCCCTTCTGGGGATCTGGCCCACAACCCAGGCATGTGCCCTGACTGGGAATCGAACCAGCAACCCTTTGGTTCCCAGGACCGCTCTCAATCCACTGAGCTACACCAGCCAGGGTAGAATTGCTTTTAAAAAGAGCGATTTTCTGTTTCTTTCCATGTAATACAAAGAGTTCTTATTTTAATTTTTGCTTTCCAACAGTTGATTGAGTTGATCTCTTCATTTTTTAACACACTTATTTTTAACCAAACTTTCCTTCAGTGTGTGTCCAGCTATATAGAGACTATCTCCTCTCATCATCATTACTGGGTGGGGTCAGAAAGAAATCCTGCCGGAGCTGTGAGTTCGTAACTAAGCAGAGGAAGGTTTTCCTTGAAAACAGAGGGCGGAGTCTCTTCTTTACAAGGACCTTTGGCTCTCAGACAAAACTTTTTTTTGCCCAATAACTTAGATACCTTGTTATTGGACTAAAGTTGTTTAACAATGTAATCTCTGCTCTATCACCTACAACTCAATTTCGCAGCCCTCCAAAAGTTGGTCAAACACAGAGCCTGATAATGCTGCATAAAAACAACCACACGTCCAGCAGCAGATACCAGAAAGGGTCCAGTCAGCTCATGAATCTCAAGGTTGGCTGGGGCCAGGGTGGTCTATCTGGGTTTTGCTGGGCCAGCCTGCTTTTAGCCCTGGGTCGGTTGTGGGGGGGGGTGGCTTGGTTTTTAAATCCATGAATTTTCCTCTTAGACTGATTTCTCTGTGTCCCATAGATTTAGGGTTGTTTTGTTCTCATTTTCATTTGTTTCAAGGCGTCTTTTGATTTATTCCCTGATCTCACTGTGAACCTATTCATTGTTCAGTAACATGTTATTTAGCCTCCATATTGTTGTGTGTTTTTCAGTGTTCTTGTGATTCGTTTCTAGTTTCATGCCATTGTGCTAAGAGAAGATGCTTAACATGAGTTCAGTCTTCTTAAATTTATTGAGCCTTGTTTTGTGTCCTGGCATGTGGTCTGTTCTAGAAGATGTTCTGTGTGCACTTGAAGAGAATGTACATTCTGCTGCTTTAAAGTGAAATGCTCTGAAGACATCAATTAAATCCATCTGATCTAGTGTGTCATTTAAGGCTACCATATCCTTGTTGATTTTCTGAAAGATCTATCCATTGATGTCAATAGGGTGTTAAAATCCCTGACTATGACTGTATTATTGTCCGTGTCTCCCTACATGTATGTCCAGCAGGATTTGCTTTACATGTGTCAGTGCTCCTATGTCGGGTGCATAAATGTTTACGAGGGTTACATCCTCTTGTTGGATTGCTCCCTTTATCATTATGAACAGTGGAACCTCAGTTCTCAAACGTAATTCAGTCTGGAAGGCTGTTCGAGAAGCAATTTGTTCAAAACCCCACTCTCTTCTGTTTGTCGTCTGAGACACGTGACCGACCACATGGCTGTCAGCATGAAAGTCTGGTCAGGCTGGGAGCCCAGAATCGAAGCTTTGTTCAACAACTGAGACATTTTTTTTCTGTGAGCAAGTTGGTCTAGAACCGAATTTTTCAAGATGGGAGACATTCAAGAACTGAAGTTTGACTGTAGTCTCCTTCTTTTTCTCTTACCATAGCTCTTGTTTTAAAGCCTATTTTGTCAGATATTAAGTATTGCTACCCAAGCTTTTTTTACAAGTTCGATTTGCATGAAATATCTTTTTCTATCCCTTTACTTTCAGTCTGTGTGAATCTTTTGTTCTGAGGTGGGTCTCTTGTAGACAGCATGTATATTGGTCTTGTGTTCTTATCCATTCAGCTACCTTATTTTTTTTTCATGATTTTATTTTATTTTATTTTTTAATATATTTTATTGATTATACCATTACAGTTGTTCTATTCCCCTCCTTCATTCCCCTCCACTCGCACACTCCCTCCCCCACCATTCTCCCCCCTTAGTTTCTAACCACGTGTCTCAACTTCTTTAGATTCTATATTTCCCCCACTATTCTCGCCCTCCCCCCTATCTATTTTCTACCTACCATCTATGCTATTTTCTGTGCCTTCTCCCCGCTTCTCCCCCTCCCACCCCCCTGTTTCTAACCCTCCATGTGTTCTTCATTTCTATGGTTCCACTCCTGATCTAGCTGTCCTCTTGGTTTGCTTTTGTTTTAGGTGTGGTTGTTAATAACCGTGTGTTTGCTGTCCTTTCACTGTTCATATTTTTCATCTTCTTTTTCTTAGATAAGTCCCTTTAGCATTTCATATAATAAGGGCTTGGTGATGATGAACTCCTTGAACTTGACCTTATCTGAGAAGCACTTTATCTGTCCTTCCATTCTAAATGAAAGTTTTGCTGGATAAAGCAATCTTGGCTGTAGGTCTTTGGATTTCATGACTTGGAATACTTCTTTCCAGCCCCTTCTTGCCTGTAAGGTCTCTTTTGAGAAATCCGCTGACAGTCTGATGGGTACTCCTTTGTAGGTGACTGTCCCCTTATCCCTTGCTGCTTCTAGGATTCTCTCCTTCATTTTAGTCTTGGCTAATGTAATTATGATGTGCCTTGGTGTGTTCCTTCTTGGGTCCAACTTCTTTGGGACTCTCTGAGCTTCCTGGATTTCCTGGAAGTCTATTTCCTTTGCCAGACTGGGGAAGTTCTCCTTTATTATTTGTTCAAATAAGTTTTCCACTCGTGGCTGTTTCTTTCCCCCTTCTGGTACCCCTATAATCCGGATGTTGGAACGTTTAAAGATGTCCTGGAGGTTCCTAAGCCTCTCCTCATTTTTTTGAATTCTCATTTCTTCATTCCTTTCTGGTGGGATGTTTTGTTCTTCCTTCTGGTCCATTCCATTGATTTGAGTCCCAGTTTCCTTTCCATCACTATTGGTTTCCTGTGCATCTCCCTTCATTTCAATTAAGTTAGCCTTCATATGTTACTCTAATTTGTGACTGTGTTCCTCTAATTTGTGACTATAATCTACCAGTTCTGTGAGGATCCTGATAAATAGTGTCTTGAATTGTGCTTCTGAGAGGCTGGCAATTTCTCGGTCGCTTAGAGTTGTTGGCTCTGGGACTTTGAGTTCTTCTTGCACCATCTTTTGGGCTGTTCGTGCCTGTTCCATAGCAGGATCGGAGCCCTAAAGTGTTCACTAGAACAGGGCAACTAAGTTGCTGGGTTGTGACGTTCGTTGTATGTGGGGGCGGGGTCAAAGAGGGACAATGGCTTCCCGTCTGCCACCTGCTGCCGCGGCCCCGGTGCCGCAGCCACCACCGTCACCAGACCCACGAGTTTCGTTCCACTGCATGCGAGTGTGCCACCGCCGTCAGCCCTCCACCACTGGGTTCGCCCCCTGGGGCCTGTGTGGTCCGTCTCACTGTGTGCGAATGTGCGACTGCGGTCAGTCTGCCCCACACCCTGACTGGTTCCAGGCTGCCTGTGTGCCTAGGTCAGGGGATCTGTCCTGCCCGACCCAGCTCCGCTGCTGGCTCTGCCTCTCTTACCGTCCCCGTTGAATGGTTCGTAGTTGTCGGACTTCCGTATAATTCTGTTTTCTGGTCTTTGGGTGTGTCCTAGTTCTCCAAACCTTTGTTGTGTTCAAACTTGGTTGTGGGAGAAGGCACAGTGTTTCCACCTATGCCTCCATCTTGGTGGAAGTTCTTATGTTTTTTGATTGGAGCATTTAACCCATTTACATTTAAAGTGATTACTGATAAGTATGTGGTTTTGCCATTTATTCTTTTAACTATGTTCCTCTGTTTTTTTTTCTTTCCCCTCTTCCTGTCCTCCATTTTCCCCCTCCACCTTTTTCTTCTTGCAGGCCCTTTAACATGTCCTGGAATACTTGTTTAGTGGTAACAGAGCTTTTTCTTGTCTAGGAAGCTCTCTATTTCTCCTTCAATTTTAAATTATAGCCTTGCTGGGTAGTCTTGGTGATATGTCCTTGCTTTTCATCACTTTGAATGTATCAGGCCTATATATCCCTTTGGCCTGAAATGATTAGGAATCAGCTGAAAGTCTTACGAAATCTCCCTTGTAACTAACTGTCTTTCTCTTACAGCTCTTAAGATTCCCTTTGTCTTTAATCTTTGCCATTTTTAAAAAAGTTTTATTTTTAATATATTTTATTGATTATGCTATTACAGTTGTCCCATTCCCCCCCTTCACTCCCCTCCACCCTGAACACCCCACTCCCACCCACATTCCTCCCCTTTAGTTCATGTCTATGTGTCATACTTATAAGTTCTTTGGCTTCTATTATTCCCATACTATTTTACCTCCCCCTGTCTATTTTCTACCCACCATCTATGCTACTTGTAATCTGTACCTTTTCTCCCTCTCTCCCTCACCCACTCCCCTGTTGATAAGCCTTCATATGATCTCAATTTCTGTGGTTCTGTTCTTGTTCTAGTTGTTTGTTTTTGTTTTTGTTTTAGATGTGGTTGTTAATAACTGAGTTTACTGTCATTTACTGTTCCTATTTTTATCTTTTTCTTAGGTAAGTCTCTTTAACGTTTCATGTAATAAGGGCTTGGTGATCATGAACTCCTTTAACTTGACCTTATCTGAGAAGCACTTTATCTGCCCTTCCATTCTAAATGAAAGCTTTGCTGGATAGAGCAATCTTGGCTGTAGGTCCTTGCATTTCATGACTTGGAATACTTCTTTCCAGCCCCTTCTTGCCTGTAAGGTTTCTTTTGAGAAATCAGCTGACAGTCTGATGGGAACTCCTTTGTAAGTGACTGTTCCCTTATCTCTTGCTGCTTCTAGAATTCTCTCCTTCATTTTAAACTTGGGTAATGTCATTAGGATGTGCCTTGGTGTGTGCTTCCTTGGGTCCAACTTCTTTGGGACTCTCTGAGCTTCCTGGACTTCCTGGAAGTCTATTTCCTTTGCCAGATTGGGGAAGTTCTCTTTTATTATTTGTTCAAATAACCTTTCCACTTGTTGCTCTTCTTCTTTTCCTTCTGGTACCCCTATAATCTGGATGTTGGAATGTTTAAAGATGTCCTGGAGGTTCCTAAGCCTCTCCTCATTTTTTAAAAATTCTTGTTTCTTCATTCTTTTCTGATTGGATGTTTCTTTCTTCCTTCTGGTCCACTCCATTGATTTGAGTCCCAGTTTCCTTCCCATCCCTGTACATTTTCCTTTATTTCACTTAGTATAGCATTCATTTTTTCATCTAATTTGTAACCAAATCCAACCAATTCTGTGAGCATCCTGATTACCAGTGTTTTGAACTGTGCATATGATAGGTTGGCTACCTCTTTGTTGCTTAGTTGTATTTTTTCTGGAGCTTTGATTTGTTCTTTCGTTTGGGCTATTTTTTTTTTCTCAGTGCGCCTGTTACATAGTGAGGGGCAGAGCCTTAGGTGTTCGCCAGGGCGGAGCAACCCACCTCGCTACATTGTGATGCTGTATGTGGGGCAGGGGTCCAGGGGTCCGAGAGGGAACAATGGTGATTGCTCTGCTCTCTGCTGGATTTCAGTCACTTCCCTCGCTTCCCCCAAGCAAATTTGGCCCTTCTGGTGCTGATTCCTGTGTGGGTGGGCTTGTGTATGTTCTAGGACCCTGTGGGTCTCTCCAGTGAACTCTCCTGTGAGGCTGGGAGTTTCTCCAGGCACCTCAACCCCCACAGGTGTTTTTGGTTAGTGATTTGAGGCTTTATTTCCACACTGGGACCCTGGGTTGTGGTTGATCCTGCTCCCCCTTTGTTTCGCCTGGTTTATCTGTGCGTGAATGTGGGACCATTCAGTCCGCTAGTTGCTGCCTTGCTGGGCAACTGCAGCCTTGCCATCCCCAGTCCACTAACTACCGCCTTGCGGCGAGTCCTCTCTGCCCAGCTGCCCATCTCCACCCCTCCTCCCAGTCTGGATGAATGTGTCTTCTTTAACTCTTTGGTTGTTGGATTTCCATACAGTTCAATTTTCTGTCAGTTCTGATTGTTTCTTGTTTTTAAATTGCTGTTGTCCTTCTTTTGGTTGTGCGAGGAGGCACAGTGTGTCTACCTACACCTCCATCTTGGCTGGAAGTGCCATTTTAATGGTTTCTACCAATATGTCCTTTTTTATGCTGTTGAGTATCCTTATGACAATCACTTTAATTCTATATCTGATAAGTTGCGTGCCTGCTTTTTATTCAACTTTTTTTCTGGAGAATTCTTCTGTTCTTTCATTTGAGGCCTGTTTCTTTGTTTCCCCATTTTGGTTGCCTCTTTGTGTTTGTTTCCATGTATTAGGTAGGTCTGCTATGACCCCCAGTGTTGGTAAAGGGGCCTTATGTAGTAGGTGTTCTGTGGGGTCCAGTGGTACAGTCTCCTTCATTACCTGAGCTGGGAGCTTCAGGAATGTCGCTTCTATGTGTTGTGTGGGCCCTCCTGTTATAATTGAGTCTTGATTGCTATTGGCCCATTTGTGCATGGGGTCAACTGTCAGGCTGGGTAACTGTGAGGCTCAAACCTGATCACTGTTTGTGAGTCACTGTCTATCTACTGACCACATGGAGCAGAATTTGCCTCAACAGGGCTTGGTGCCTGCCATGAACTTCCTTTGGGTATGCTGTTTGTGAGGCTTATTGGATCCTGCTCTGTTGCTGGGCACTAGGTATGTTGACTCTGGGCCACCTGGGAGGGACAGTGGTACAGACCAATGTCATGCTGCTTGTGATTGGCCCTGGGCAACATGTTTGGAGCTATCAGCAGTCCACAGTTTATGGCTGCCTCTGCTGAGCCTAGGTGCATGTGGGAAAGACCAAGCTGTTCCCCAAAGCTGGCTTTTACTAGAACTGGGCCCCAGGACAAGTCAGCAAAAGTCCCAGAGCACCCCAAGATCCACTTCAACCTGCCTCTGCCTGCTGGCCGCCTGTTAGGCTCAATCACTGGAAGAGTCTCTGGCTGTACACCTCAGCAGGACCTAAGCACCAGAGGCTGGGATGAGAGGCATTCTGGAGGGTGGGGCTATTGCTTTCCCCAGGCTGATGCTGCATGGAGGGGAGTGCTCCTCTCAAGAAAGATGACGCCTGAGGTATGGGGAAATGACTCAGCACAGGCACCCTGGCAGCTGACCCTTCACTCCTCTCCCCGGAGACACTGACACTAAACTCTTTTCACACATCTCTAGTCCACTCTGCCCTCCCTCTGCCAGAGTCCAGGGTGGGTGACTGTGAACAAGATTTTGTGCATTGACCCTTTAAGAGGGTGCTTGTGTCTCTAGCTGTCTTCTGCTTGGCAGACAGAAACCTTGCTGCTTTTCACAGCCGGGTGTTATGTGGGCACCTCTTCCCGGCTCTGGTGTTTTATGCTGAGGAGCCTGGCTTGGGATTTAGACCCCATGTTACTCAGGGGGATCCCTCCCACAGCTGGAATATTTCTCCATAACCTCAGCTTCTGCCTGTGGGAGCCAGCTGACTTGTTTTGTGTCTCTGCCCTTCCTACCAGTCTCGATGGGGCTTTTCTGAAAACCCTTGGATATAAGGCTTCTCTGCAGCGAGCCTTTAGTTGGTGACTCAGGATGATAGCTCTATAATTTTCTTGTAATTCCGATGTGGTCCTAGGAAGAGGTGAATGTAGCATCTACCTATTCTGCCATCATCTTGGATCTTCCTCTGTCATTATATTTTCAAGTCGGTTTTCAACGTTTTCTCTTTCTTCTCCTTCTAACACACCTATGATGCAAATGTCGATACACTCTAAGTTATCTTCAAGGCTCCTTGCGCGATCTTCATTTTTTGGATTCTTCTTTCCTTTTGCTCTACTGATTGTGGTGGTTTTTGTTTGTTTTTTGTTTTGTTTTTTGCTTCCTTACATTCCAAATCACTGATTTGATTCTTGGCTTTATCTATTCTACTGTTGATTCCTTGTGTATTATCCTTCATTGCACATAGTGTATTCTTCATTTGTAACTGGTTCTTTTTTCATAGTTTTCATGCTCTTTTCCATGCGGTTGAAGTTCTCATTAAGCTAATTGAGCATCCTTAAAGCCAGTGTTTTAAACTCTGTAATCTACTCAGTTTAGTAGATTGCTTGTCTCCATTTTGTTTAGTTCTTTTTCTGGAGTTTTGTTCTGTCCACCACCCCCCCCCCCTTGGGACATGTTTCTTTATCGCCTTATGTTGATAGCTTGTGGGTTTTTTCAATATAGTATGTAGAGCTGCTATGTCTCCCTGGCTTGGCAGAGTGGCCTTATGCAGTAGGCGTTCACTAGGGTCCAGTGGCGCAGCCTCCCTAATCACCCAAGCTGGGCACTCCCAGTGCACCCCACTCTGTGCATGTGCTGTGTATACCTTTCTGTTGTAGGTAAGCCTTGATTGCTGTTGGGACGTCAATGGTCTCCCGGGCCAATTGGCTATAAGAACTGCTTGTGATCATAGACGGCTATGAAAAATCAGCTGTGGGGACCACCCCACAGGGCAGGACTTACTTCAGTGGAGCTCTGGTGCCCACTGAATCCTCCCCTTGAGTTGTGCCACTTGTGGGGTGGTGGGGCGGTGCTTCAATGTGGTCTGAAACTGTCCACAGGGCGCACTGGCTCTGGGGCCTCCCAGGAGGTGCAGGCCAAGGTCAGCTGCCTCCTGTGTTCTGCCTTGGACCACCCAGCATATATTACAAATTGCCCTGCAGACGGCTGCTGCTACTTATGCTCAGCTTGGAGGTGCCCAGGCAAGGCTAAGCTGTGAACCAAGGCTGCCTGCTGGTATGGGGTACACTGAGGCCTGATGCTGCTTGTTTGAGAGATTATAGGAAAGTCTGAAGCACGAGCCAAGACAGGTAATTGATGTGGAAAAGCCATTGGAAACAACTTGGATGGGCCCACAAACTGGGTGGAGCAGGTTGTCAGGGAATCACCAGGGTGGGGCAAACAGTGTCAGCCAGGTTGGTGGAAACTCAGATCCGGCGCCCACCTGCTGGTCGCGGTGGTGGTGGGTCTCAGAAAAGGAGCAACGGCCTCTGGCAGTACTTCTTTCGGGGAGAAAGCTGCACCCCCACCAGCTTTTGCTCTGATGCTGGACAGTTCAGCTCCTTCTCATATGTTCCTGGTGCCTTTTGAGTTGCTACCCCAGTGCTAGAGCTCAGAGGGAGTGAGTCCGATTAAGTCCTAGTGCAGGCCCTTTAAAAGGAAAGTCTGGGACTCCAGACTTTCTTAAGTCCAAGGCCTCCATCTCACTTGGCCACAACCCTGGTTTTTGCAGCCAGAAGTTACAGCCAGGATTTCTCTCCCTGCCACGGGAACCCAGGGCTGGGGAACCTGGTGTAGGGCTGCGGCTCCTCAGTTCTCAGGGGGGACCTCTGCAATGAATACACCCCTCTCAATTTTTATCTGCCACACTGGGTGTGGGACCAGCACCTTCCATGTCTCTGGCCCTCCTACCAGTATCGCGTGGCTTTTTGTCTTAAGCCCATGGTTGTAGGACTTCTGTTCAGCTAGATTTCAGGTGGTTCTGAATGATGGTTCTGTAGTTTAGCTACAATTCTGTTGTGGTTGTGGGAGGATGCAAGTACTGCATTTAGCTACACCTCCGTCTTGATAAAGGCCCCACACATGTAGCTTTTAAAAATCCAAGAGGACAGTAGAGGCTTGATGAAGACCAGTCTTCTCTGCCTTCTCCTCACCCCCAAACTCTCACCCTAGAGTGGGTAAACTTCTCCTGAGGTCGCCTCTCCAGCTCTAAAAAGCTCTTAGATTCCTTGTATTATATAGGAGGCTTTCACCAGTACCTAACAAGACACCCCATGGTGGCTTAAATAGTAAGAACATTTATTTATTTCAAAGAGTGATAAGTCTAGAAGTCCGTGGTTTCAGGTGTCCCGCTTCTAAGTCAGCAGAGAGCTGCATCTCCTGGCCTTCGCCTCCTGGTCACAAGATGGCTGTCAGGGCTCCAAGCATCACGTTTTCACCTAGGCAGAAAGGAATGGGCAGGGCCAAGAAAGCTCTCTGGGTTGTCTCCTAAATCAGTGAGGAAAGTGCTTCCTTGAAGCTGCCTGAAGATGTCCCTTTGTGAGATCCTAGTCAAAACTGGGCCGCAGAAGTCCTCTGAACAGCATCTGCCACACGCTGTTTCTGGTTTACAAGGCCCCTGATATCCCATATGACAGACTGCACTTTGGGTCACTTGAAAACTACTCCCGTCCATCCCTGCTTCTCCCAACATGGTTTAAAAGTACCTCTGTTGTTATCTTGTAAGTTTTTAGAAATCTTCTTGCCCCTTCACTCCTGGCCCACTGTATGTTCACAGAGGTTCTTGCCTCCCTTCTACCATTCCTGTTAGCCCCCCTCCCCACTCCCCGCACTGGTATCTCCCAACTTCTGTATCACGACTTTCATGTTGTGAGGGATGATAATATTAACATTCTTTGCTGTAGTCATAATCAAATCCAGGTCAATATAAAAATTGAACATATCAAAGTTTGCCATGTATAATACACACTTTTTTGCCCAAAATTTTGAGGGAAAAATAAAGACGCACATTATACATGAGAAGCACTAGTCTATATTTATATAAATGTTTTAAATTCTTTTATTTAGGCTTATGTGTTAAAAGTGTAACTCTAGAAAACAATAATGGTATCTGTATGCAAAATAATACCCTGAAATACAGTAATTGGGTTTTTTAAAAAGATTTTATTTATTTTTTTTGAGAGAGGGGAAGGGAGGGGAAAAAGAGGAAGAGAAACTTCAATGTGTGGTTGTCTCTTGCTTGCCCCCTACTGGGGACCTGATCCACAACCCAGGCATGTGCCCTGATTGGGACTTGAACCAGCGACCCACTGGTTTGCAGGCTGGCACTCACTCCACTGAGCCACACCAGCCAGGGCATGATATCCAGTTTTGTTTCTAAATATAATTAATTAATTAAAAATTAAAATGAAAGCTTGCGCTAGAAACATGGGTGTACATGATAGATGGTGAAATACGGTAAATGAAAACTGGAAAAGACAAAATTATCATTCTTTGAGACAACTATTCCCTATACGTCCCATAGGTACCTACCCATGTATTTACGAGTTTGTAGAAAGGCTAGAAAAGCACCCACTGAGTCCATTACAGTGGCCACCTCTGGGGAGAAGGCAGGAAATGGGATGGCGGTGGGTGGCCAAAAGGGACTTGAGCTTCATCTGCTATATTCTAGTTTTTTAAAAAGGAGAATGCATTCATGTTTTGCTAGTGTGATTAAACTTTAATTTGAAAAACATCCCCAGTCATCTTCAGCCAGCTATGCCGGCTCTGTGTGTTTGGCAGCACTGGCGCGTGTGTGCCCAGGGAGAAAGGACAGTTACTTCGTGTGTGTGTCTGAATGAAGCACAGTGATTAGTAAACAGACGTAGGAAAATGTAGCAAGCAAAACAAAACAAGACAAGGGGGTGCGAGAGAACTCATTCGCCACCACAACACAAACTATAGGGATGGACCCACCAGCTTCCGTGTGGAGAAGACTGAGATATATGGCCGAAGGGTATCCACAATGATCAGAATTAGGTAGGGCGCTACTGTGTTCACAGGTCAAAAGGCTGAGTGTTGTATTAATGTCAGTTTTCCCCAAACTGATCTTTAAATTCACGGAACTTGACAGGCAGGCTTGTAAAGTCATATGGAGGACTTAATGTGCAGTAACAGATCGTTGGAAAGAAAGCTCGATGAAACAGGGTGTTTTATTTAACGATATCAAAATGGTCTAAAGCTACAGCAGATAAAACAGCCTGGCACAGACAGGAACATATAGACCCTGATGAGACAGAACAGGGGCCTCAGATCTCCCCAACACTGTGATTCAGGGTGTGAGGGAGTTTCACTTCCGCTCGGCAGAGGAAGGACGGGCTAATCAATCTGCTGGGCTGCAATGATCAGCTGTATGTCGGGAGAAAGGTTCGGTCATATCTCATTTCAACCATAAAAATAAATTCCAGATGCATTAAAGACCCAATTAAGAACAAAATTATTAGAAAAAAATACAGAATATATTTAAACCCTAGGGGCCAAGGAAAGCCTGGAACATAATATTTAAATGAAAGGAATACAGAGAAAGATGAATACTTCTGATTATGTCAAAATTGATAGCTTGTCTAACACAAGATCCTACAACGAGTTAAAGGCAACAAGCTGGGAAAAATATTTCCCATATAGAAACAAAAGATTAATATCCAGGTTATATTAGGAGATTCCACAAATCAACCGGATAAATAATTTAATTTTTAAAAGAGGAAAAATAAACAAGTCATTCACAAAAGAGAAAATACAAATGCTAAACACATACTAAAATCTTACTAGCAAACAGGTATATTTTTAAATGATGCAATGTTTTCATCTGTCAGAGTGCCAAATATTTAAAACAACTCTTTAAAGAGTCCTCTCATACCTTCTGGTTGGAAATTTAAATGGTACATAGATTGTGGGGGTCACTTTAGTAATATTGTTAAAACGAAAAATGTGAAGAGCCCAAGACCCCAGATTCTACCTCTCAATAACTACGGTGCAGGCATGTCTAGGTTGCTTTCCTGCGGTGCTGCTCACAGTGAAGGGAGAAGCAACTAGATGTCTACAGATCATGCTTCTGCAAGAGGAAATGTGATACATTCACGGGAATAAATACAATACAGCTAGTAAAAGGAGTGGGCAAGGGCCATTTGTATCAATATGAATATATCTTAAAATACAAGAAGTGAAAAAAACACAGCTTACACTGAAGTTCCTACGCACTGGAATGATTTATTCAAACTACCTACATTAATACTATCCATTTCTATAGAAGAAGACACAAAACTGTAGACGGGGTGGGAAACGAAGACTTCAGAGTGTGGTCAAAGTCAACTTTAGCTATAATTGCACTGTTCTACTTGCAATAAGGAGAACGCACTGGTGCTTTACTTGTCTGATTAGAGTATAATTGGGAAAGATTCTAATTTGTTTCCAGCCAACTATGCTGGCTCGTGTGTTGGCTGCACCCGAATGTTTACGCTCAGGGAGGAAGAACATTTACTTTGCGTGTGTGTCTGCACATCAGGCACAGTGATCAGTGAATGGGTTGTGAGGAAACAGGAAAGAGCAAGAAACAAACAAGAGGAGGGTCCTATTGTCAGTTGACAACAAAGCCTATAATAAACCTGGAAATACATTTACCAGCAAATGTCAAGACTTAGATCAGAGGAAACCATAAAACGTCCCGGAAAGACATAAAAGGTGACCAGAACTGAGAAATGTAGCAATGTGCACTGGTAGGAAGACTCTGTACAATAAAGATGCCAATTTTCTTCAAACTTAACCATAAACTTAATGTAATCCCAGTTAAAATCCCAGTGGAAATTTATCTGAAACTTGACAGGCTGATTTTAAAATTCATGTGGTGGGACAAGCATGCAAGGATGACCCGGGCAATTTGCAAAAACAACAAAGAGGGTGGGATTTGTCTCATTTGTTAACAAAGCATATTATCAAGCTCAGGAGTAGACAAATAGATTAGAGGGCCAGAAAGAGCTCTGACATGGGCCTGCACTGGAATCTAGTGTAGGGCAAAGATAGCAATTTGAAATCAGTGAAGAAATGATATATTATTCCATAAATGGTATCGAAACAATTACCTATCCACTGGCGGTGAGGAGGGATTAAAGTTGGATTCTAAGACTCATGCACATAGAATTTGTTTTTTGTACACAGTTTAAAGGCTTAAATATATGCATATATGTGAACTCTAAATTTTAGAAAATAAAACACAGAAAATGCTTTTGATCGTGATATAGGGAAGGCTTTCTTATATAAGACTGTAAAAAAGTCATAAAAGATTGGTACATTTGTATCAAAAAGTAAAATTCCTCCATGACAAAAGATACAATTAAATGACAAGAATGTAGAAAACATTTGCAATATATAGAACAAGGGATAAGTATTCAAAATGCACGAAGAACTCCTAAAAGTCAATAGCAAAAAGTCCAAAAAAAGAAACTTTAAAAACAGGCAAAGGGTATGAACAAGCAATTCAGAGGAGGAAGTATAAATGGATAGTGAACGCATGAAGACTTCATTCAGCCTTGCAGGCAAATTCAGCAAAATGCCAGCTAAAGCAAGATGCTATTTTTCACTCATCAGACCGGTTAAAAGTGTAGAACTTGGAGGTGGTCTGGGTAAATGGACACTCTCAAAACACTACTGGCAGGAGATTCCGTTAGCACGGCACTTTGCAGAACATGTTAGCAGTCTCTATTAGAATTTAAGATGTGTACACCCTACGACCCATAAATTCTTTTTCTAAGAATCTCTCAGAGAAACACTGGAATGTGTGCCACTGGGCAATATACAAGGAAGCTCTTATGGCTTTGTCTTAATGGAGTGACACTGGGAACATTTTAATAGTCAATCAGTAGGAAACAAGGAGTCCAGATGCGGCGTCATCAGTCACGGCCGCCTGCTGCCAGCTGCGAGGAGCCCTGTACTGTTCAGCAGGCTATACCAAGAGTCCCGCAGGGCACACTAAGCTGAAAGCAACACCTCTAGTGTGTACACACCATGTCTGTGCAAACGCACACATAAAAAGCATAAAAGATGTGTTTCAATGGGAATAGGAAAACGTTTGGGGCAAACAGCAAAAGCCTAAAAGCAACTACTTCTGAATGTGGGGAGGGGCCTGAGGAGGAGGTGTGGCAGGTTAGTAGAAACCTCTTTGTCTGTAACCGTCTAATTTTATTTAAAAGAAAATATATTCATGTTTTATTTGTATAATTAAAATTTAATTCAAAAGTTCTAATTCATTTCCAGCCAATTAGCTCTACTTTACATGTGTACTGTGTTCTCATTTGTGTGCTCAGGGACAAAGTACATTTACTCTGAGTGTGTCTGTGAATAAAGCATCATGATGAATACATTGATTAAAATTTGGAAAGAAAAAAGAAAAAAACCAACTTTTTCTGCTCACAAAAGCAGCAGCACTGATAAGGTACTCAGGATTAAACCTATTAAGAAGTGTGAAAAACCTTTATGACAAAAGCAACCAACCTTTATTAAAAGTCATTAAAAACCAACCCAAACAAATAAGACTGATTAAATGGAGACAGACACCATGTTCATAGGTGGGAAGAACTGATCTCCTAACGATGCTATTTCTCCTTTCAACACAATCCCACTCCAAATTCCAACAGGATTTTTTTTCATGTAACTTTAACAAGCTGATTCTAAAATGTATGTGAAAAAGTAAATGTGTAATATGACCAAGGTAATTTTTAAAAAAAGAATAAAGGACCAGGAAGAAAGAGGTACTTACCGTATCAGGTAGCAAGATAAAGCTTTGCTCATTAATATCTGGTATTGGCCTAGAAGTAGACAAATAGATCAACAGATTGGACCAGAGTCTAGACACAGGGAACTAGGAGAAAAGGTGGCATAGGCACAATGAATAGTGCGTACCGCTCTCCATTTGGAAAAAGATCAAATTAGACCCCTGTCACAGCATACACGAAAAAACATTTCAGATGGGTTAAGGACTGAAGCATTTTATTGAAATCCAGGCATTTTTAGATGCAAATATAGAATATCTGTATCATTTGCTTGGTGGGGAGGCTTCTTAACCAGACCACTTCCTGCCCTAATGCCCCTGCTGCCGACCCCACCACTGTAGATAGATAGGGTGCTTGCATATCCGGTAGGTCTCCAGCTGGACTGGGCGGCCAGCCTTTGCAAGTGCCTGCGGAATATCCTCACCTGGGCCTGGCAGACCCCTCTTCCCCTTAAGCTCAGCCTGGTCCTGGGAAGGACCATGATACTGGACGGACCGAGGGCTGAACCCAGCTCCTGCCACTTGTGCCGTGTGTCGCTAAGGCACTTCCTTCTCTGGTTTCCACTTCCTCCTCTGTGAAATGGGGTAATGCTGTGTCTTGTAGGGGGATGGGAAGTTCATCGAGACGGTGAATGTAAATGGAATGCAGAAATGGCACAGAACTTACAAGGACGAGGGGAACCCACTCCTCTACTTTCCTGCACCCATCCACACCCCCGCCACCCACGACTTAGTAGTCCAATTCTTTCTTCTTCCCTGCACTTGAACTTCTGAAGTATGACAATTCGTTTTGGTCAAAAGTGTGAATGTCGACTTCAGATACTTGACTCCAGGGCAGAAAACACCGATTTGTCACCTGAAGAGCTTGCTGCCTGTTGCTAGGTGCAGAGAAACCCCCAAAATAGGAAGACACCCCCCAGCCATGAGGCAGGGGGAAAGCGGTGCTAACTAGCACTGCAGTGAGGACACAGGTCACAGGAAAGCTCCCAAAAGGACATGGAGATCAAGTTACTCTCTAAAAGGTAAATAATTTAATTTTGCCCCTTCCAGTCAAATCCACATTATTGCCCCAAACTAATTTATCCACCTCAACACTTGATCCCAGCCCTTGGGGAGCTCATTCCAGTAATTGTCTGTCCTTAATCGCTTCATCACTCAGGCTCACTTCCCTCAGAGTATTTATATGCCAGCATTGCTCTTTCCTTTAAGATTAAAATTAAAATTAAAAAAGCCCTAGACTTTGCTCCTTCCTCTGTTGTCTCCTTAGTTAACAAACCCCACCCCACCCCACCCCACCCCACCCCACCCCAAGCTGCCTTTGGTAAACGTCCCCAGAGCGCTCTCAAGGGCCCTGGGACTATGGATCTGCAAGGCCACCAGGCACTTAGTTCCCGGGGCGCCATGTTGACTGCGCGGTTGCACACTGGAGGGCTCAAGGACCAGCCCTTGTCCTTGACCTCTCTGCACATACCCTCTGCTGTCCACTCCCGCTTTCTTCTGAAAGACCACTCTGGCCCTTTCTTTACAGTCCCTGAATGGGGGTGCTTCCTGGGCTAGGTTTCTGGCTTCTTCCTCACAGCAGTCCTCACAGCCCCAGAATGTTCCAGAAACCTGGTGTCACTTCAGTTCACATGCCACCCAGGGTTCCTCAGGAGCTGGGAGCAGGTCTCTGTCATTTCCCACCCTGTACTCCGCATCTATGCAACCAGCCACCTCCCCGCCACCTCCATTTGGGTGAGTCTCAGCTGTCCACCACCAGACTTGGGGGCTGCCTCACAGACCCAGTGCCTCTCTAGGGCTCTCCAGTTCGGCGCACAGCACTGCCACCTCACCGGTAAGGCAGGCCAGAAACCCAGGTCGTCCTGAAAACCTCCTGCCCTCCCTGCTCCTCTTCATCCCACCCAGCGCCACGTCTACCCGGAACACGTTGATGTGTCCGGATCCTGGCCACCGTGGCAACAAAAGCTTCTTACTGGTTTCCAAGTCTACTGGGCTGCCTCTAAGTTCTCCACAGAACAGTCTCAGGCTACAGCGGCACACTAGGGCAGGTCTCACCAGCTCCCCTTGTGTCTGCAGATGTACTCAGGTGCTCAGCTCCACTGCCAAAGCCCTACGGAGCCAGCACCGCCTGCCTCTCTGGTCTCACCTCACCTCCTCTGCACAGGCCATTTGGTCTGCCCAGAATGCTTTCCCCCAGTTTGCTCTGTCCTATTAACTCCCTTCCCCTTAACAACCTGGTTCGAGTGTCACCTCCTCAGGGACGCCTCCTGGAGTTGACCCAGGGCAGGTCCCCTTGTTGTATACCCTCCAGTACTGACTACCTTTCCTTCAGAGCACCTGTCAATGCTGGAAGTTGGATGTTTGTGTGATTACCCGAAGCATGTGTCTCCCCCCACCCCATACGAGTGCCACGAAAACAGGGACTTTGTCTACTTTAGTTCTTTCACCCGAGTATCCACAGTGCTAGCTAGGCACACTGCCAGGCACACGGTGGGTGCTAAATTAGAAAATGTGGAATGAGTGAACCTGTGTCACTAAAAAATGCGTATCACATTCAGGAGTTAATGTCTTCCTAGAAATGCCTCATTCCTTTCTTATGTTCAATCCCCCACCCCTACCTCTCACACCTAGAAGTCCTTCCAGACTCTTCAAAGGGTTCTTAGTGATGGATTCACCACCCCCTCACATCTTGACATTATTCCAGCTTATGCCCCTCATCACTCTCCTAAAATGCTCTTATGAAGGTCACCAAAGGCTTACTAATCATCAAATCCAAAGAAAAAATTCTGTTTTTATCTTTTTGGAATTCTCGGCTGCATTCAACAGTGTTGATTACTTTCTCCTTGAAACTCTTCACTACCTTGGTTGCCACGGCAACCCACTTTCCTAGTTGTTTGTTGCATCTTTGAGGTCCTTGCTTCTCTTTCTTTTTTGTTGCCTGCCCACACCTTGATGAGTTCCTCAAATGTCACTGTAACTCATGATTCTGCCCTGGGTCCTGTCCCATTCTCTCTCTGATGAGCTCAATTCATTCTCAGGGTTCCCATTACTCTTGGAATGGCCACGGCTCTGGGTTGGTACTTCCGGTCAAACCTCTTCCTGAGCCCCACATCCAGATCCAAGTGCCTGCTGGGTGCCACCTGGCTGTGACCCTGACCCTGCTGGCTGTACCTGAATCCGCAGTTCTGCCCCTCACAGTGGCTCTCCATGCTGTGTTCCTCATCCCAGGGGCCTCCCCACCCCTCACCCCAACACCCAACTTTACCCAATGGCTAATCTTGCACCCTTATGGCTAGTCATTCACCAATTACTTCTGTGTTTTTTTTCTACTACAAGTTTCTAACCTATTTCCCTCCATCTCCACTGACCCAGGTCAGGCCTCTCACTCTCTTTTCTGGACATGGCGTCCTCCCTGCCTCTAGGCTAGTTACTTCTTATAATGGATGTCTGTGGGTTTGGGCTTTCTAGTGCCCCTTGTTTTCTTCCCTAGTGCCTCTTGTTACATTTAGTGAAGTTGCCTTTTCCCTACCTTTTCCCCATTTTAGGTGGCTGTGGTAGGACCTGGCTGCTTTCTCATACAGAAGTCACAGAGGCCCTTCCTCCTGGTTCTTTCTTTCTTTTTTTTTTAGATTTTATTTATTTACTTTTAGAGAGAGGGGAAGTAGAGACAGAGAGAGGGAGAGAAACATCAGTGTGAGACATACCGGTTGCCTCTCACAAGGCCTCCAACTGGGGACCTGGCCTGCAACCCAGGCATGTGTCCTGACTGAGAATCAAACCAGTGACCTTTCAGTTCACAGGCTGGTGCTCAGTCCACCAAGCCACAGCAGCCAGGGCGTCCTCCAGGTTCTGCCTTTCATCCTCCAGGTCCTGTCAGGGGGTAGCATGAGGCCTGAGCTCAGCCAGGCAGACCAAGGCTCTCCCACCAAGGGCTCATTCAGACTTTGACTGCTGTCTGAATGTGAAAGAAGTGGAATTATTGGATGTCTAGGAGACACTGCCAGGTAGTGGAGGCAAAGACATGGCATTTAGGACTGTGACCCAGTCCTCACCCACTTCACTGCCCATCATTCTCTCCCTCTGACCTGCTTCTCTGGGTCTGTTTCCTAACCTGTGAAATGGAGCTAAGGGTGGCCCACTAGGTGTGTGACATCATGGAGGATGTCTCCTCCATGACCAGAGGAGACAATGGTCATGACGCCACCATACAAACTGGAAAGGGCTATGTCCAAACTGGAACGCAGAGTGTATTTCCTGAGATCCAGACAGCCTCAAACTTGACCTTTTCCCCCCTTGTTCATTGATTACCTGGGAATTGTTGCAAAATCTCCGTGGTAAAACAAACTGAACCTCTATTTCAGACATTTGATTTCCAGCAGAAAGTAATTACTCTGCCCCTACCTAGCTCGCTGCCTGTTGCTAGGTGCCCAAAGGTACGAAGAATGAATAAGACATGGCCCCAGACACAGGCGGGATGAAACCACTGCTAATTAGAGCTCTAGTTAAGCACCCAGAGGGCAGAGGAAAAGCCTCCAGGAGAACATGAGGATCAGGTGACTTGGTAAAATGTACATAAATCAATTTTGTCCATTTCCGCCAACACAACTAATCCCTTCACCTCTGCACTTAATCCCAGCACTCTGGGGCCCCTTTCATTACCTGTCCTTGCTCTTCAAACCCAGGCTTACTCAGCCCCCCTCCCCTCAAAAGTCAGCGTGTGAGAAACAGCGCCTCCCCTGACCCCACTGTCCCCTTGAACGTCTTCCCCCCTTTCCCTCTGCTTTCTTAACCAGTTCATTCACCACGCAGGTGGGCTTCTCCCTCCCCCAAAGCTGCTATGGGAAAGGTCCCCAGTGACCAGACCCCGGAGGTGCCCTCACCTCCCTGACTTCTGTGCATCTGATCCATCAGTGGCTGCTCCGACCTCTGGACATGCTCTCTTCCTTGGGTCTTCGGTCTTCTCTTCTGGCCCCTCCTCAGTCTCCTCCTCCTGTCTCCATCCCTAACATGCCAGTGACAGCTCAGCATCTGGCCCTACTCCTGGAACTCTGTGCCTTCTAATCTAATCCCTAGTTCTCCATCTATCCTCCTTGGGACATGCCCACACCCTCTCTGTGAGCACCTAACTGGTGTATAGACTTTCCAACTTGACAACAGCTCTAGTCAAGGTCACCTGAGAACATTTCCCCTCCTTACCACCCTTGTCCTCCATCTTGCCTCTGACTTCTGCAGACAGGAGGACTTCATGTAACAGCTCTATCACCCTCTCTTCTGCCATGTCTCCCCCTATTTCCTTTCAGGCCAGCTCAGAAATCCTCTCTGACCCAAATCCTAACTCTAGCAGATTCTCCCCAGGATTCCAAACTCCCAGGACAGGCAGCATGGCCGCCTGCCTTCCCTTCCCCTCCCATTTTCCTCTGGCCACCTCGGTTCCATGATGATTCAATTCAACTCCATGAGGACTCAGGGCCCCCCTAACTGCTTCATCCAGTGGGCTCTCAGTCTCTATCTAACTGGCTTTTCTCTTTTGTCTGCCTATTATTCTTTCCTGGAAATGCTCCACATCCCTGGGGTTTCCATGCCAACACAGGCTCCAGTGCTTTCCCATCTCTGGCTTCCTTTATCACCTCATGGGCCCTTTCTTTCTACCTACCCCTTAAACGGGGGACTAGGTTCTCTGCCCAGACCCCTTCTCTCCTCAGCCGCCGCATTATCCTAGGGCCACCTCACCAAAGCTCATGGCTAGAATTGCCATTAACCACACCCCAGTCTTTCGTTCAAATTTCCTACTGGGTCCAAACCCTCTACCTACCTCCACCTGGACACCCATGTTCTACTCAACTTGTCCAAAATTGAGTGTAACCATCTTCCTCTGGCTAGTCCCCAAAGTCTGTTCTTTCTCCTGGATGTTCTACTCCATAATCCAAGATGGAAACATAGAAGGCACCCTTGGTCTGCAGGTTCTCCTAATTCTACCTTCTTGCCATCCTCTTGGCCTCCACTCTCATTCAGGCCTTACCCTCTCTACCTGGACCAAGGCAATCATTTCCTCATTGGTCTTTTTGCACTTCCACAAATCTTCAAGCAACCAGAATAATCAAGCTAAAATAGAAATCTCACCACAAAACCTGCCTGCTCTAAATGCTTCCATGGTTCCCTTGCCAAAAAAGACCCCATTCTGCATTCAGTCGGACAGACTCAGCACTGTGTGATCCGGTCCTGCCTTCTCCATCCCTGCCTCTTAGTTCACACTCTGGCAAGCCTGAACTGTCTACAAGCTCATCCATGGTGCTTCTTACTCTGGTCTCTGCTCTGTACCTGGAAACTGCTCATCCAGGCACCTCTTCTGGGAACGCCCCTGGATACTCCCAGAAAACTTCACACTTGCACCACCCACCCCAGTGGCTCCATGCTTTGTCCACGTCCGAAGCGTATCTCCGGCCATCTTCTTACTACGTATCATTTTAGTGTCTGTGCCTTTCTTAGCTCTTTGAGCAAGCACCACAGCTTATTTTCTGATTATAATGCCCAGCACCACACCTGACACAGAGCAGACATTCAATAAATGTTGTATAAATATACAGATCATTGCCCTTTGTGAAACTTTCATCTCTCCATCTCTTCAACCATCACATCACTTTCCAAAAAGCTTACACCCATTCACATTTGCCTTAGCGCTGAATAGCAGTACCCGTTCCACTGTGTCCTCATCGGCTTTGGGTATTCTTAAACACTTCTTCCTAGTTTGTTGATAAAAACTTTTATTTCCTTAATATTTTCCATTGTTGATCTTCACTCATTAGTGAAATATTTTTTCAAAAAAGTGTTAGGCAATTCTAGTTCCTCTTCTGTGGACTCTGTTTAGGTGAATTACATACTTACCTGTTGCATTTTTACTGTGGATGTTTTTACGTGTGTCCTTCCATACATTACGGATCTACAAATAGTTTATTCTCTCTACTTTCTGGTTCTGCTGGTGATATTGTTTGACTTTGTAAATATTTAGTTTTGTTGCAGTCAGGTTGGTTGGTCTTCACTCTCTTGATGTCACTTCGTTGCTTTTCAGCTTAGTGGGTACCCCGCCCCCCATTCAGACACTTGTAAATATCCAATTCCTTTCCTCCCCGGTTTTTAGTGGATGCATAGCTCCTCACTGATCTTTTAAAATAGTTTTTGAATTTGGGTATGTGTTCTGAGGCGAGATTGGAAATAAATTATTATTTTTCTTTCAATAGCGAGGGCCCCCGTATCGGACAAGCCTTCCTCTTGTGGCTCTGACTTTGAATGAAGCTACTTCTCACGGATTATGGCATCAGGGCCTCTGCCTTCTCAGCGAACACCCCCTGGACAGGGATCCGGAAGGCTGCGGGAAGGAATGCTTTCAGGCACAGTGACAATGAAACACAGGGAGGCGTCTAAGAGGTAGGAGAAGAAAGCCTTTCTGGAGGCCCTGCCAGGACAGTGTATGAAAAGATGGGTCACCTACTTTGCCAATATTAATGGCTGAATCTACTTGGTAGCGACCAGTCTTGGAGGCTTCTGATTTTGCAAGGCAACATTATTTAGGGATTGTAAGAGGAGAGCCCATCCCCATGCTTCACCTGCATCAACCTACCTGTATAGACTCTGCCCAGACATTTCACCATAGCAGAAAAACCTCTTGACCAGTTACTGCCAAGTTCATCTTCAAGGGTGCTGCGACCATCACCATGATTCCGCCATGCTCTAAGATGTGGACTTGACCCAGATCCTGGAGTCATCAGGCCCCTTGTCCAATTGCTGCCCTAGGTACCAAGGCATCTGAAGGCGATGCTAGAGCTAGAAAGGAACTCAAGAATTATCTAGTCCCACCACCTCATCTGACAAATGGGGGAACTGAGATCCAATGAGGGGAGGGGACTCACAGCCCCATGTTGCCACAGGGAGGTCACCAGGCTGTGGAGCCTTTTACGAGGTTCTTCTCGCATATTTTTGGGAGATACTAGTGTCCGTGATATCTGTGTGTAAAATATTAAGTCTGCAGACTGGAAAATAGTGTCACTTCGGAGGTGGCAAGAGAATTTGGGAGACAAACTCAATTCCATTACTTCTAGGAATTGGGAGAATGAGGTACTTAATTTCCTAGAGAGTCTAGACATTGATTGATTGAGCCACCTGTCCCTCTACCACCCCCACCCCGATGCTGCAAGCCAGACAACTGGCAGGTTCTGTGCCAGGCCTGGGCAAGTAGGTACTGTGCGTGGTCAAGGGACAAAGACTAAGCCGTACCCTCAAGGGTCTTGATGGCCAAGCTAAGAAGTTGGGACCACAGGTAACAGGGAACCACTGAACAGCTATCCGTCTTCCTCCCTCAGAGATCCTGCCAGGTCTGCCTTGATTTTAAGCTAAGATTCTTGAAAGTTCTGCACCCAAGAGATTTAAAGTTGATTCTTTAACACAAAAAGATCTTTTGATTAAACTTGCTTGTTTTAACACACTTTCTTTTACACCATGTCTCTAAGACTGAAGTAACAAGGGTAAAGTTCACTGATGTTTTACAGAAGATGGCTTTAGAAATGTTGGACTTCCTGGTCTAGCACCCTGAAGAAGAGTGAGCAGAGCGGAGCGGAGCAAAGCAAGGTTGCACGGGCAGTGAACGAGGATCAGGCTCAGGGCCGAAGCTCCCTGGTTCTCCCCACCCACTCGCACCCCTGGGGCAGCCACTATCAGTGCAGGGGCTGGGGACTGGCGGAGGGCTTGGTTTGGAAGATGAAGTGAGCTATGTAAGTGCTGCCTTTCCACAAACTGCCAAACTGCCTAAGAAACATGGTGAGAGGCCAGAGCCACTCAAAGGATGAGTCTTTGGAGAAGGGTCATGTGCAAACCACATGTGACAGCACCCAAACACACCCCGACACTTGTTCCTCATGAGGAAAAGGCTGGACAGACAGCGACTTCTCTCCAAGAGCAGGGAAAACCCACGAAGGTCCTGAGAAAGCTGGTGGCCAAGCGGGGATGCAAAGCAGGGGTGTGGCCTCTCAGGAAAGGGCTATGCCTTGATATCCTCTCCTTTTTAAGATACTGTCATTTGGGGGCTTGTAAAAATAAGGAAATTCATGCTAGACATACAGTCTCTCAATTTCTCGCCTAACTCCGCCACAGCCTGAATGACATGGCACTGTAATTATCTGCTTACAGGACTTCCCACTGCCCTCCCTCCTGCTGAGTTGAACCCCTCAAGGAGGGGATGGACTCATTCTGCATCAGTTCAATGCTCCTTACATGAATGAATGAATGGGAAAGCTGATGATCAGATCGCATCTATGCCTGAGCTCAAGAGTGGTTGGTGGTCGGGGGCCACCAAAGAGAGGAAATAACATTGTGAAGACTTCACCTTGAGCAAGGTTATGGTGGATGTTGATATCCATGTTACAGGTAAGGAAACTGAGGCTCAGTGGGGCATAGGCACCAAGGCAAGGACATAGGGCCTGGGACTCCCAGAGGCCTCTCCTTTCAAGGTTCATTAGGCCTAAGCTGTTTCCAAGTTCACCCCGACCCACTGTTTGAGCCCTGATAGCCCAAAGGCAGACCAAGGGTGTCTCTCTGAAGCCTCCCTAGCTGCTGCTTAGGCAGTTTCTTCCCTTCACCTTGAGCCCACTCTCTAATTGAAGTTTTTTTCAAGATATGGAATTCTCCCTTAGAAGCCTGGTGGACCAAGCCCTACCCCAGCTTTGGCTTTCAGGAAGGCACTGGGAAAGGGGGGTGTGCTGGGCTGAGATCAGATAAGCCTCTCACAGTCAGGATCAGCTTCCATCACTTGCTGAGATGAGCACCCCTTAGTTTTCCCTCTTTTCAGAGCAGTGACCTTTTCACCAATATGGGGGGGTGGGAGCGAGGGCGGGCTCTGCACTGGGTGCTGGAGACAGGGTTCCCACAACCTTTCACTGGCTCCTTTCCTGCAGCTATTCCATGGGAGTCAGCTTTCCTTCTCTCATCTTTGTCCTCCTCCCTCCCCAGCCTGTCTTCTCCTGCCTTCCCCACTTCTCCCCATTCCCAGTGACTTAGAAAGGGCAATGACCTTCTTGATGGCCCTCCTGCTATCACTGCTCAAACACTATCCTGTTCCCTACTGAAAAAAAAAAAATCGCACCTCGAATGCTGTTCTGACTGGGTCACCTCTTATTCCCATCAGACCCTTGTCTGTGATGGTTTCAGTCAGCTGGAAACTGAAGAGTTCCTGGGGCTGAGTTTTGGGCCCTGTGCCTCCCAGCCCAGTCCTCTAGCTTCAAATAGACTGATCTCTAAGCCAAAATCTGACCTCTAGGCCTTTTTGGGTTCTAACTGCAGAGTAGCCAAGTACTACTGGTGGTCCATTTTACTTTCAGCCCAGTCAGATGCTTGATCCAATGGTGGGAATTAGCATCTCATTTACTATTTCACTGTTCAAACATTTATACTTGTCCTCAGGGGCAGCCTGAACATCAGTCCTCCCCAACCTACATTAGCTCCCCCTTAGACTCTTCTTATGGCACCTACCACAATACATGCTATTTTTATTTATTTATACACACACACACACACATCCGGATGATTCCTTGATGGCATGGACTGTCCACCTTGTCTACTATGTGGCCCAAAGTCCTGCATTCCTACATGGGAGTCTGACAAGGACCTGTTGATCGAATAACTCAGGCCCCCTTGGAAGATAAGAGGACCCCAATCACTACAAAAGAAGGTGCCTAGCCCTGACACCAGCATTAAACAGAGGGCTGAGTAAGGTGCTTTAGGCAAGTGGATCTCCAGGGCGAGGATGAAGTCCAGGAAGGCTTTCTGACACAGGCATATCAGGTCTTACTGGCTTAAGCATAAAGCACATGCAGGCTGCCCTGTAAGGGCACTGCCACCTTCCCAGAGCTTACTCACCTTCCTCAAATGTATCCAGGAGGATCCTCATATCCTAGGAAAAAGGATTCCCTGTATATCAGGGCTAGGATGGTTGTGTTTGTGCCAGAGACTACACTTTACCTATAAGGAAACTAAGGCCCAGAGCAGGGACACAGACTAGTTCCTAAAGCAGCCCAGAGACCAGCAGAATTGGAGAGCATGCTTCTGCTCTGTTCCAGAAGAGGCATCTACTTTTCCTTTTCCTGAAAGGTGGTTCAGGAAAGAGGGGGCAGGGTGCTGTTGGTGCTGCCTCGGTAAGGTGGAAAGTACCGTTGGGCAGAGAATGCTGATTTGGCAGTCACCTTGGGAGGGCTGGGCTGCAGGCTCCCTGCTGGGAAGGGTCAGAAATCTTTCAGAGGGAGGCCTATTTGTGACTTTTAAGCAAGCCTGACCTGCAACAGAAAGCTGGTTTCTAAGGGAGAGCAAAATAAGCAATAATCTTGGCTTCATTTATCATCCAGGTGCCTCCACAGGAGAGTGGGGCCACAAAAGCCTTTTTTTGTTTGTTTTGTTTTGTTTTGTTTTTGGAATTTGCAATTGTCTATTTTCTTAGTCTTCCCACTAGGCTAGAATCATGTGGTCCTGTGGAGTCAGGCCCAGGTCTTGCCCCTGAAATATCCAGCAAGCACAGTACAGGGACTCAATGTTTGCTGAACAAACCTTCCTTTCCACATGTGTGCTCAGCTTAAGACTTTGCTGAACCAAGAAATATATCCCGAAACCCAGAAAAGAGGAATTCAGACAGAGAAGCACGGAGAATCAGACAGGAAAACTACTCAGCAGATATAATCAATAAAAGTTTGGTTCTTTGAAAATACCTTTAAAATGGACAAATCTTTGTCAAGTTTTTTTTTAATTTATAATCCTCACCTGAGGACAGTTTTAAATTACTTTTAGAGACAGAAGAGTATCGATTGGTTGCCTCTGTGCCTGGACCCGGGATTGCTTGTGCCTGAACCGGGGATCAAACCTGCACCCTAGGTAAGTGCTTTGACAGGGAATCGAACCCACAGCCTTTCAGTTCCAGGATGACACTCCAACCAAATGAATCACACCGGCCAGGGCTTTGGCAAGTTTTGACCAAGAGAAAACACTGATAAGCAACGGCAGGAATGAAAAAAGGAAAACTGACAATAGGGAGATTTAAAAGGACAGGAGAAAACTACACAGAACTACAGCGAGAAATTAAAAACCTAGGTAAAACAGGTGAACTATGAAATTAGTTCAAAGACCTATGAAATTAGTTGCAAAGATCTTTTGCAACTGTTATCTCAACAAACCCTCATCACAACAGCTGTGTCTTGGACATGTAGGGCTCCTGTTAGGTTTTCTAGACGAGACCAAGAGGGAGACACCCAGCACTGGGCCCTGGCAAGATGCCCTGCTTTGTCTCAAAGGTCACAGCCAGGGGAGCACATGCGCATCGACGACACCAACCCGCACCACTGTTGCACTTGTACCCATTGCTTTAAGCCTAAGCCCCCTGTTGGATGGCCAGCCTTATTTATTTTTCCAGTTCAGATGCCATAAGGCGTAAGGGGTTTCACTTTATTTTTACTTCAAAATCAGCACCATAAAAATCCTTGATGATTAGGGTTCCAGCTGTCTTAAGTTGTCAGGGGATCGGTTACTCAAGTCTCCTATAGAGGGAAAGTTTCAGGCGAGAAGCCACGGGAGCTGAGAAACGCGAGTGTCTCATCTCCGAAAACTTTCAGACTCCCTCCTGTTCACCGCCTGGCCTGCCCCTGCTCCCCCTCCCTCAACCCCACCATCTGCTCTCCAGAAAGCAGATCAAATTTTCGGGCTAAGGTACTCTGGCGCCGAAGACTCAGCCCCTCCATGCTACACCCGGCCCCCACCAACTCAGAAATCCAACACCACGACCCAAATGGACTGCAGCCACATAAAACCACAAAGTAAAGTTTATAAAGCTTTATTAAACATTTCAAACAGCTGTGCAACGAACACACCAGAAGTAAAAGCTCCAGAATGCAGTCCAAATGTTCCACAAGTGTGGCCTTGCGGTCCCATTGCCTAGATGGATTGCATCCAGTTCTGTCCTCTGCCTGGCCCACCTCCCTCCCCGCTCAGGCAAGAGAAAGATGGTGTAGACTGGAGGGACAACTGTGCTGATCCCCAGTGGGCAAAGGCCAGGAGAGAGTCTTGTTGCCCACACTTGTTACAGAAGTGCAGAAACAGAAAAAAAGCAAGTGACAGTCACAAAGTCTTCCTGTGTATTCTTCAAAACGTATAGTCTCTGTGTGCAGGACTGAAGGAGCTCCAGGCATGAGGACGACAGCCACTGCTGCTCTGTCTCGTCTGAACCACCTCGGAGTCCGGTGTGCCGGTCACTCTGCAACACCCATGCTAAATAAACACTGTAGCGGCACCCACTATAGCTAGCTATTGCTAAATCTCAGAATCAGAACACGTTCAATAAAGCTTCTTGAAAAGGAATATACACATGTATTTGTACACGTATACACACACGTACGGCACACCAAAAGATATCCAAACACCTATCGAGGGGATCGTGGCTGTTACGAAACACACAGTACTCTTCCATTCACTCGGCTGGGGACTGCTAGGTCTAGATCTGCACGAACACGCTACACCTCAATCCTGCGGAGCATGCACAGGAGACACAGTGAGGCACCCGCCCCCTCCTGGGGACAGCTGAGGAAGGCAGGAGGAAGGGCAAAGGAAGTGAGGCTGGGCATGAGCCCAGACCCCTGGTGAAAGAGTAACTTGTATTTGTCACTTCTTTCTTAAAAATGAAGTTGAAAAAATACTGGAGATTTCGTGAACAACAAACAGTCAAGATACAGTTCTGTCTAGCCTGCTGACCAGGGAAAGAAGAATGAAAAAGCGAGGCTCTTGGGCGTCAGCAATCTCTTTAAATTCGAGATAAGTGCAAATACGAGCACTGTCTTGGACAGATGCTCCCCCCAAAAAGGAAAGGGGTAGAAGATAACTAAAGGGAGGGACTGAGGAGTTGGGAACATACTGGAAAAGGAGGAGACCCGGACAAGGAGGGGTCACAGAGGTGACAATGAGAATTGGCATTTTATCAGCCCAGGTCATGCTGGGGTGGTTAATCAGGATGGGTGCAGACTCCTCGCAGGAATGAGGCGAGGGGGGTGGCCATCCTACCAGCTGGGACCAAGATGGGGACAGAATACACACAACCACAAGACCACCCACGACTATAGGATTCTACAATAAAAGCACCGGTCAGTGCTATTATTCACATTATAAGGATAAAACATCACAGGCCAAAAAGGCGCCGTCAGGAATGTGGCACCCGCGGGCTGCGGGATTTGAAACTCCAATGCTTTTATGACCTATGTCAATGCCTCCCCTCCCGTCTTCTGCTTCCTTGGAAAGCTAAACAGGCAGGCTGTTAGGTACCCACAACGCTGGGGTCGTGTGCCGATTCCGGAAGTGGGGAATCGGAGCAGTGGTACAGGAAACAATTTCCCCAGCAGCTATAGCAGATGAGGAAGAGGGCTGCCAGGAAGACCAAGGCACAAATTGTGCAAGGTTTCCGCTCCAGGAGGAAGCTGAGCAAGTAGAAGCCCATGAACATGGAGTGGCTGAACCACAGGGCGGGGTTGAGGGGCTTGGGGATGAGGAGGACAGGCAGCAGCCACTGGAGGCAATACATGATCTCTGCCAGGCAGGGCCTTCGCCAAGGCCGCTGGGCACCGCTGCAGGAACCGACCTAATGGGAGCCAGGGGGTGCGGGCGGCTGCCCTCCGCTTTCTTCAACCCTCACTCTCCAGGAGCTGAGCCGCTGTGCTCTCTGGCAGTCAGCCTGGGATCACCAAGGCAGCAGGGATCCTGAAGAGAAAAGTCAACATAACAGACAGACAAAAGACAGACAGACAGACAAAAAAAAAAAAAAAAAAAAAACAGGAACAGAATGTATACTTATTTGGGAAAATGGATCATGGTTAACAACAATAAATGTGAATGCCCTTTCCGCCCTGCCCACCCATGGAAGTCTACTCATCTCTGAGTCACCATTTCTGGAAGCCCCCTGGGGTGTCTCCCTGGTGCTTCTTGGGGACTCTTCCCGCAGGTCCCAAACAGTGGACTGGCTTTGCCTGGGCCCTGCCCAGCAGAGATCATGTATCGCCTCCTGGGGCTGCAGCCCGTCCTCAAGGGGTCCAGACCTCACAATACCGCCCTGTGGTTGCCCCCGGAAGGGTCATGCCCCACAGGATTAGCACAGGGTTCTCTCTCACAGCAGGTGCTGAGTAGAGTTAGAGCAGTTCGAGGCGCGCCCTGCCAATGGAGATCGCAAGCAATGGATCCTTGCAAGCTTCGGGAAGCTGCAGCGGCGGCTGCACCATCAAATACTTTGTTTTAAGATGGCAGCCTGGGACGAGCTTGCCTTTTTCAAACAGCCTGGCATCATTTTGCCGAAAGCAGCCAAGTTCTTCGAAAGTCAATATAGAAAAAAAAATCACCATGCTACTTCATCCAAACTGACCTCGTTTGGATGACTTACACTCTCCATCTGCTGCTGGCATGGTATAGAACCTAACCTCTGTGAGCTTTTAATCAAAATTATTTTCCGTCCACATAGGGACAAATGGCAGTTGTCCCCTGTGCCAGGCAGCGTGCTGGAGAGAGGTGCTTTCCAGAGGTGGGCCACTGGTGCTCTGTGACCGCGCTCGCAGACCTCGGTCGGCAAGGTCTAACTGCGGCGCCTGGAAACGGAGCTGCAGCACCCACAACCCTCTGGTGGCGGTAGCAAAACCTCGCTCCAGCCGCCCAGCGCAACGGGTACAAAGAATCTCGCTGGCTGAGGACCTACCGGGGTCTGGGGGAGCAGAGCAGAAGCCAGAGGTTGAAATGACCTGTCCAAAAGCAAACTATCCCAGAGAGAATTTGACCACTTCACGGGAGAGCTCATCCTGTCCCGCCCCGCTTATCAAAGGCACCAATTCCTCCCGTAACCTTCCCACAGGAAAGATACCTGGTAACTACCACTTTCCCGCCTAGAGTTTAGGGCACTGTAGGATTCCTACAATCGCCACCGCCGTAGGTCTGGCAACCGTAAAAAGCGGGACTCAAGGATCACGGAAAGATTACTCGCTCGCAGACTCTTGTGAAACAGAAGATGCTGCCTTACAACACACCAGATGCTAGAAAAAGTGTTGAACAGGGGCCTGTGAAGCTAAGACTCCGGGAAGGGGCATCCTTTTTACTCTGCCGGGTAGATGATCCCTCTCTCAATCAGGTTCCATCTGGGCCCAAGGTGGGTTCTGGTACGGCACGGCACACTGGCTCGGAGAGAGGAGGTCCGCACCGAGAGGCACACCCCCCAACCCTTGCGCTACGTGCTACTAAGAGTTGCAGTTCCCTTCCATTTTACACTAAAATTCAAAAGCGGGTACGGCGGAATCTTCTGGAAATGGGCTAAAATGAAACTCGGGAGGCGGGGGTCGGTGTGGAAAGAGCAGATGGATTATTTTTTCCTCTCGTAGCGAATGAGAAGCGCCTCTGGATCCCCCCCGCCCCCCCGCCCATTAGACCCCTGTAAACGCACATGCGCACTTGGGTGGCGGGTGGATACTTAAGGCACGGCCACCGCGGCTGCGGCAGTGCGCCCAACAGCGGACTCCAAGAGACCCGCGGCCCTCGGCGAACCTGCAGCCTTCGGCACACTCACTCTCGACGACCCACTCTCGCAACCATGGCGGCGGTGGCAGTAGCATCGGCTGAACTGCTCATCATCGGCTGGTACATTTTCCGCGTGCTGCTGCAGGTAAGTGGGCCCCGGTTCTGGGTGGGAGAGGGGTCCTGATACGCGCCCCCAAACCGGCAAGCCCATGTTGTAATTGCCGCCTCCCCGACCCGTCCTATCCTGATTGCCGCGATCCCTGCCTGCCCGAGTGCCGCGGCCGGCACCACGCGCCCCCACCCGTTCCCTGCGCCCTCCTCTTAGCGCAGACCCTTCTCAGTGCGCCCGCGCCCGGCCGGGAACAAAGAGTTGGGGCGCGGCGGGCGCCAGCCGCCAAGGAACGCCGAGGCTCTTAGCGACCAACGTGGTAAGAAAAACCCGCTATACCCAGACTCGACCCCAGGAGGGAGGCGGGGCACGTCTGTTTTGCGAAAACAGACTTTACAACTCACAGAGCAAAATTTTTTTGCTTTAAAGAATTGCGCATTGCGGGGAAATTGCATTAAAAAAATAAAGTGATTGCGGGGCTGGGACAAAAAATAAGTTAGAAAAGGCACTTCTCAAAAACAAATGCAAAGCACTTAACAAAAACCAACCCACAACAAATTAGATTCACGGGAAAAAAACGAATTTGAGAAAATGCGCATTGCAGGAAAAATAGACAAAAACACTTAGAAAAATTGCATTAGATAAAAAGCGCATTGCAGAAAAAATTAGACAAAGGAGCTAACAGAAAGTGAATCAGATAAAAGCGCTTTGAGGAAAATAGAAGAAAAGGTTCTTTGCAGAAAAATGGAAGAGAAAAAAACCACTTCCTAAAAATCCAATTTTGCTTTATTAAAAAAATCAAATTGAGGCAAAGTGCTTTGTTTAAAAAGAAAAAAATCAGAAGAAAGCACTTGTCCATAAAATCATTTACTCTAAATACACCCTTTGCAGGAAGAATTCCCTGCTAAGGAATTCTTTGCCAAAGGAATTGCATATTTCCTTCAAGGTGTTCCTGGAATGCTGCATTTACTGGGTAGGATTCCCTTTTCGAAATCATCCAGGGACCCAGCCCATTGCAAGAAGTGAGGTATACATAAGTTGCAGGTCCAATCAGCTTGCCACCATGCAGCCTTCAGCCCAGCTGGAAAAGCTCCAGCAGCCCTGACTTGTGGGCAGGCTGCGCCCTGCCCGCCTTTCCCAGTAGGGCAGGCGGGTGGGGCGGGGGGTGGGGGGTGGGCGGGCACAGCATTGCTGCAGATAGGCTGCGGGTGCCGGCCACTAAGGGCAGGTCCTGGGTCTCTCACTACAGGTGTTCAGGTACTCCCTGCAGAAGCTGGCGTACACCGTGTCGAGGACCGGGCGGCAGGTGCTGGGAGAGCGCCGGCGGGCCCCCAACTGAGGCCGCAGCCCCCAGCCCTGGGCGGCCTTGTCACCAGGTGCTCCTGTGCATCTCACCCAGCATGGGAGCCAGTGCTGCCCAGGAATGGGGGGTCCCCTGTGCTCTCTCGCCAGAGGAGCACTTGCCAAGGTCAGTGAGGGGCTGGCAGGCCTCCGGAGAAGCAGCACCGCTATGACGACAACACTAGATCCCTTCCCAACCCCCTTTGCACCCGTCCCGCTGGGGGGTGGGGTAGAGGGAGAAGGGGGGGATGGAGGGAGCAGACCTCTGAGATTTGGGCATAGGCATTCTGATCTGGACCAAGCTGGAACAGCGACATCCAGCCCCACAGCCACGGCCACAGCAGCAAGCCCACCAGAGATCCAGACAACCACACCAGCCAGCAGAATGGACATTCCAACACCACCAGCTGAAGCCCTGAATCTCTGAGCAGCAGACAAGGAGCCAACTACATGCCTGTGTGGCAGGACTGGAGGGCATGGGTGAGGGAGGAAGACCGTTAAGAAACAGAGTGTGGCCCTCTCAGTCCCTTGCCTACGGCATGTGCATTCCAGCCCTGCTGCCTTTGCTCCCTCAATTCCCCCTCACTGCCTCCCAAGCCCTCCCCACCCTAAAAAAAATGTGTCACTCAATTGGGACCTATTCAACCAGTAAAAGAATCCCAACTTTACTAAAACGCTTTCTCCGAGCCCCCAGCCACTCACTGATCTTTTCCCTGGTCTCACGCAATTGTGGTCAATATTGTTGTGGTAATCGCTAATTGTAATGACTGTGTAAGTGTGCATTAGTTGTGTTTCCCCAGCTAGATTGTAAGCTCCTGGAGGACAGGGACCACCTCTACAAAAAATAAAAAAAGTACCTCCCCCATCTTGCACAGTGTCCTAGGACCCTGCGGGGCGGTGCAGGTGCACCAAAAAGTTCTCTCTTGTGACTTCTTTTGCGGCTGCGATATATACATCTAAGACTGGGCTTAGGTGCCCAGTATATCTTTGGCATTGTGGAGTGAGCAGGATCCTTAAGAGAGGGAGGGCAGGCAACCCAACAGGAATAAATTGGGACCCTCACACAGCCAGTTCCATCTCAGCATTGTCCTGAGATGAAGGGTCATATCCCGTTCTAAGGGAGAAGTCCTCACTAGTGGTCTTGGAATAAGGGATCACTACCCCCTTACAGAGGGGTGGGTGCCTTCACCTGTCCTGGGAAAGGGGCCTGCCAGGTAATCACTGGGAAAGATGGGAGGAGGTGAATGGTGGGAGTGGCTCTCAAAATGGGGCACTGGCAACGGGTGGGGCAGGGAGGCAGTGGCCAGAACTTCAGAACACAAAGTCCTGTCTTCATCCAGGAGCTCTAAGGAAATGAGAATTGGGCAGGGTGGGCACTGGCTCGTACAATGAGTACAGGATAAGCAGTGTGCTGTGGTGCCTCCCAACCCAGCTCACCCCTCTAGGCCCTATACCCTCTACCAGAACCACTACAAAGGCATCCTGCCCTACTCCCCAGGGTCTCTCCCACTACCCCAGCAACCTCTCTCCAGCTCACTCTCCCCAGTACTGGGTTCTGTGCTGCTTCTGCATTAGCTTCCATATTCTTAGGGGGGCTTACCACGTCCCTGGTCCTGGGGTCTCCCCTGCCATCAAGTCAGGGTGGGTGGGTGGGTTGGCTGCTGAGCTCACTTCTCTCCTCTTGCCCACTCCTCAGTGAATCAGGACTCCTTCCACATGGGGTCAGCTGACTGCCTCACCAATTGGCCCTGCTGTCTGTTCTGCTTTGTCTGTGGCTTTACATGTCCCTGTCATCACACACCTGTTCCTGGGTCAGCACCAAGGGAGGGAGTTGGAGGGCCATAAATCTCTCTCTGCCACTTCCTCAAATCCCTTAGTCACAGTTGTCACACACTCTGCAATGGACAGCACTTTGCTCTCTTGAGCCTAATGTTTTCCTCCTCTCAGCAAGCACCTTGTGTTTCTCAACCCAACTACCAGCACCTCTCACTGCAGCCCAGCATCACAGGAGTATGGGGGTATAGGGTGCAGACCTCGGTTCTGATATTGGCTTTGCCATCAGTCAGCCGAGGGAACCTGGCCAGGTCACTTCTTTACCCTCCTCTTTAGTTCCTGTCTGTAAAAGGGCTGCTAAGATCTCAGTGAACTCTAACACACTAGAAACATTCTGTTATCAAAATAGCAATCAGGACTCACTGGACTGGAATGGGGATGTGCAATCTGAGACTCCATCTTCCTTAGGCTGGGTGGCTCCAGCTCTTACCATAGCCTGAAGGTAAAACAGGTCTCCTCTTGCCTCATCAGTAGGCAATGCCCACACCTCCCTTCTAAAGCCCATCCCTTGGCAAGTCTGAAGACTGGAGTTTCTGTGGTTTTCCACACTAAACCCCAGAACCATGAACACATTTCAACATGTGTTCTTAATGAAGGCTGCCCCTCCTCCCCTCAGAGCCTTTGAGGGATGTGCCCACTGCCTCGGATGCTCTAACCTCAGCCCAGTTTTAGGGTAGCTGGGTTCAGGAAGACAGGCTGCAACAGCAAGGAAGGGTCTGGCTGCTCTGGACACAGCAGGCCTCTCTTAAGTCTCCTGTGCCATCTTTAAAAGGCAGGAGGCTTCTGGGAGCCCCAGGGCTTTCCAGAGGATCTTGGCAAAGCCATCTGTGGGGCTTCCTCCACCCATACATCAGCAGGGCTCAGAGCATGGTGAGATGACAACCTACACCCACGTGGGCAGGCTTGAATGGACATGTCCATGGCCTCTTTTGGTCCCCCATTCCCAAATCCTCATGCTTTGGCAGCAAACACAACCCAACAGAGAAGACAGGAGTGTGTTCACTTTCTATTCCAGTGCTAGGCCTAGAGGTCTGATCCAAACACATCTTATTTATAATTTGCCCCCCCCCGCCCCCACAGCAGTGATACCATTAAAACATTGTATTCTGATAGAGAGCAATGGGAGGAACTGAAAATGACTACAGAGTTTTACTGCAAATTCCTTAGTCCACAAGGCTGCAAGTCCACAGGCCTCCCCTTTCCCTAAACTATCTGATACCCCGACAAGGCCAAGGATAGAGGAGATGAGTCGGGAGAGAACTGGGGTGGCTGTGTGGAGCTGCAGCAACAGGTGAGACTGCCCCAGGAAGAATGTTAATTTCTTAGCCTAACCAATTTAAGTTAAGCCGCAGGGGAGTTCGGGTACCCTGACCCTCAGGGGCGTTATGTGACACTGTTACCTCTATCTATGAAGTATGTGGATTGTGACTGAAGGAAGGGGCAGGGAGGACAAGTTTCTTGAGCTTCCTCCCTGGAACAGCAACACTTTATTATGTGTGCGTTGGATGAAGGAGAAGGTCTGCTGTGAGCCGTTTGCTAGACATCTATTTTCAAACGTGTACCTGCTCAGGAGCCAGCAGGCTCCTACAGTGAAAGAGTCTGAATTTGCAGTTTGTTTTACCCCCAGGGGCTTAAATATGCACAAGTGTGTACATGCACACACAGGCGACGTTAATCTGGTCTCTTTTTTCTCCTGGTGACCTCTTACTTCATCTATATGCCCCAGAGACATGTCACTGTCTTCTCTGGAAAAGATCCTGTTCACCCTTGTCCCCTTGTCCTTCCCACAGGGCCCACACCCCATTAGGACCCAGATTCCTGAGCATTCTCATACAGGAAGTCAGAGAGGCAGGCAACACGTGGTCCTTGGTATATCACACAGCTACAGGTTTAAATGGAATGCACATGTTTCAATGTTTCCAATATTAGAGAACAACAACAAAAAGGTGGCCAAACCCAGACTTCCAGATTCCTCCTCCAAACAACAATGTATTACACATAAAAGGTTAAATGACTTTTGGCAGGAATTATAACAAGACCCATTTCAGATACAGAATTGATATGGTCACTGGAAATCGGCAAGGGCTCTGAACCTTTTAACACATTTGCTTGGCATTAATTAGTCTCTTATTTAAAACAAATAAACACGATCTAACACTTGGCATTAACACTTAAGCTGGAACTGTTTTTGGTCCTGGCTTTGGTGTTGCCGTCCAGAAGGCTGAGGGGATGGCTGGACCATGTCAGGCAGGGCAAACAGAAGCTGTCCCCAACACACCAGTTCCCTGAAAGGGATAAAACATGATCCAAACCTATAAATAAGAAAGACCATTTCTTTCCTAGGACAGACTCCAATCTGTCCCAACATTTAGCACTGAAAAGGGACGCGGAGGCCTGGAAGGAAATGAAAGGTTTGGAAGGGGTAAGGAAAAAGCAACTGTCCCCCATCCCCCATTCCTCTTTCCAGGCTATAAGTGTGCCAGGCATTCCGTTCCTTCGGCTGCCCTTGAGAACCACTCCCCATATATAATGGAGGAAAAGGAACGAGTGTCCAGACGACGTAGAGCTAAAGAGAGTAAAAAAAGGGCCCGAGACTCAAAGTTGAGTCAAACTATCATCCCAGACACTGAAGCAGGGGCCCAGGGCGGGAGACCCTTTTCTCCTCTAACCCACAACCCTTCCGACATAAAAATGCAACTGAAGTGGCGGGGACAGAGTGACAGGCCTCCCGGAAGTCGGGTCTCCTGCCACAGGACCCGGGGTTGAAGAAGGGTGGTCGCGCCCCCAACCCTGTGCTCCCTCCGTTCTGCCTGCTCCATCCCGGGAGCGGACAGCCGAGCGCTGACCTTGGAGGCCACAACGAGAACCCAGGAGTCCTGTAACCCGCCCTCGGGCAGGGAAAGGACCCCCCCAAAGCCCGGGCTAGGGCCCAGACAGGGCAATCACGTGACACCAGACATAGGTGGCTAGACGGTGCGCGGAAAGAAAATCCCAGAGAGGGACAGGAGACGCCTAAGGTGACCCCAAAGGGGCAACATGGCGGCGCGGACGCATTGAGGGCCTCTCACCCACTCCCCCAGGAGGCCGACACCACGGTACCTGAGAGCCCTGCCATTAGGCGCCGCCGCCACTGTCGCCTTCGCCGTCACAGCCGGCCTCCACCCAAGCTATCCACAGACGTCTCGGGAAGCAGAGGAGACGCCCCCTTCGTCTTCTAGTCCAACCGGCCGAGGACCCCGTCTGAGATCTGGCTGTCTACAGAAGACGCCTGATCATAAGGTCCAAATTGAGGATGCCCTCGCCCGATATCCCCCAAATGTCCACTACAAATGATCTTTTGAGGAGTTTCTTCGTACGTGTGCGGAACTCTGGGGGCTCTCAAGTCTTCAAACCACAAGAATTTTTAGTCAGGCACATCCTGGGCAGTCCAGAATCACGGACCCATGGTCCCCTCATGCATATGCACCAGATTGTGATTTTTACTCCGGAGATCAGCGGGGGCGTAACTCGGTCTCTGTAAGTGAGCCCCTGTCGCCTGTCGTCCACGTGGATGACCGAGGCTCAAAGTCCGGTCCCTTCCTGGCCCTTTCACTAGTGGGCCAAGGCTCAGGATCGGAAAAATCCGGGCTCAGGACTTAGTACCGGACTTGACGTCAAGACCTGACTCCTCCCCTTGCCCTGTACCTCGGGCAAGCCACTTGCTTACCCAGACTCTCAGCTTCCCCTTGTCTGATGAAATACCTACCTCACAGGGTTGTTATGGGGGTTGAATGAGTCAGTGTATTCAATTATTAGCTAATTAGGCACACTTCCTAAGCACTTAACTATATAAAAGTGCATTGCTAAAGGCAAAGCGGTAGAATGGAGGGTAGGATAGGCGCTATTCTAATCTCAAAGCCCGGCCAATCTAGTGAGGAAGAAGACCTGGGGGAAGGGAGAGGAAGGACAATCGTCATACACTATATCTTAATCATTGTAATCTAACCCATGCATCACGGGGAGTACTGTGGGGCAAAGTATAGTTATAAAAAATTAATGGAGTCCTAATGTAAGGTGTGGGAAGCTGGCATTTAGGCCGAGAGACCAAGGACAATTAGGAGGTGTATAGCACCAAAGTGAGAGGGGAAATGTTTTGGGCAGAAAGAACCACTTGTCCTAGAGGTGAAGGTGGGAGGAACCCGGGTGAGAGTTAGAGGTGAGCAAGGAGTAGCGCGGGTAGAGCTCCCTAATGAATTTGGGTTTTATCTAGAGCGTAATGAGAAGCCATTTTCTTCAGGGGAATGATACCAAATTTGGGTTTCTAAAGGTGCGTGGAAGTGGGCATGTGGAGACCAGTTAGAAGGCTGTTGTGCAGCTATCCTGGTGCAGAGTATGGTGACTCAGACCGGGCGGTGGCTTGGGAAGGTAGAAATGTAAAGGATGTAAAATTGGATGTGGTTTGGTACTGAGCTATTGGCAGTAACACCTGAGTTTTTGTCGAGTATGAAGGAGTGAAAGAGCCCTTGACTAAAGTGGTGAAGCCTGAAGAAGGATCAGACTGAGGGGGAAGGTCAAGAGTATGGCTTTGAGAAGGTAAGTTTGAAATGCCTGTGTGGCATGTAGGTGGAGAGGGTCGGTGGGCAGTTTTGTATGAGATTGGGGCTGGCCCAGAAAGGAGACCTGGTCTGGAAATACATATGTGGGTAACATCCACTCACAAGTGATATATCGTGGTGCTGTGTAAGATCCGAAGGGAGGGGAGGTAGATCAGATGGTAGGCAGAAGAGGAGGAGTCAAGAAAGGAGGCAGAGAACTGACCGGTGGAGGAGGAGGAAGACCAGGGCAGCATGGGATCCCAGGGAGAAGGTTTCACGGAAGAGAGTGCTCAGTGGGGCTGACTATGTGGGGACAGAAATGGCACCATTGGGTTTGGTTACGAGGAAGGTTTATGGTCTTGACAATTGCAAGTTCCTTTATATTGTAAGTTCCTAAATGAAAAAAAAAATCAGATCCGAGCTGAATTGGCGTAAAAAAATAAAAAAATAAGTAGCCTACCATTCAATGGCAGGTTGACTGAGTGGCTCGGCAAAGCCATCAAGGCCATGTTATCTCTCAAGTCCATTCTGTCTCTGTTCTACCGCCTTAATGTTGTTTTCATGCTCACGGTCATAAGATGGCCATCACAGGTCCTAGGGTTACATCCATGTCAAGAAGATGCCCATCTCTTCTCTAGTGGAGACTCAAACAAGCTGCATGTGGCCTCTCACTGCCTTGATGCTTATGGGCTGAGGGATCAGTGTACCTATGCTGCGCACACCCGATACTCACCTCTGGAGGAGAAGAGGAGTCTTCGAGTGAAAACTCTTGTTTAGAAAAAGAGAAGGGGCTAACTGTTGGCATGGAGGTGGAACAACTGAAATTCTTGCACACTGCTAGTGAGAGAAAATTGGCAACCACTTTAGAAAACTGGCAGTTTGAACTAAATCTAAACATACACCTATGCTATAACCTAGAATTTCCGCTCCTAGGAATTCATTCCAAGAGAAATGAGTGCCTATGTCTACAAAATGACCTGTGCAAGAGTTTTCATAGCAGATGTGTGCATTGCTCGAACTGGAAATAGCTCCATGTTCACCAACAGGGGAATTAATAAACAAACTGTGGCATATTTATTCAACAGAATACTACACTTTGCATCTAAAAGTACAAAATACTGACATTCGTGACACCGCAGATTAATCACATGCACAGTAGGTGGACTAAAAGAATCCACACACAAAAATAGTACTTATTGTATGATTCCATCCATGTAAAGCTCAAAGGCATGCAAAACTGATTTCAGATGATAGAAATCAGAATAGTAGTCATCTGGGTTGGAGGTGGAGTAGAAATGGGAAAGGAGCAGGAGGAACTTGGGAGCTGGAAAAGGTCCGTGTCTTAATCTGGTTGCTGATTAATGGGCAAAAATTCATCAAGCTCTACCACAGGCTAAGGGGACTTTATGTATGTTCTACCTCTAAGAAAAATAAAACATAAGGGAAGAGAAAGGGATTCTGCCAACCTATGTCCGGTGACGTGCTGTCGAGCAAGAATCAGAAGGTCCATTTTGGAGGGACTCTGCCTTCCTGTAACCTTCATGCCAGGTCTGAGCACTGACAAAGCCCCAGTGGCCAACCCTCTCCTCTTTGGTGCCCCAGAAAACTGGAAAAGATGAGGCAGGGCCTTTTAACATGGGGCTGACTCATCCTGGTGGTTCCCGTCCTGTGTACCCACAAGACCGCTTCACCCTGCAAGCTCAGATTTAGGTGGTAGAAATGACACCAAGGCTGGGCTCTGACTTCAGGAACCTGGAAGGTCTTTCTGCCCCAAAATTTTGCTCAGCAGATCTCCCTTTCCTGCCAAGGCCTCTCCCGCTTGCCATCTGAACTTAGCTATCATCCTGCTTACTCCTGCTCCACACTCTCCTAGTCTCGTCCATCCCTTCTAAATTCCCCTCAGGATTTCTCTGTCCCCACTGAGAAACAAGTTACTTAACTCCCTTGTGCCTCGCTTTTCCCATTCACAAAATGAGGAAGACATTAGGATCGACCCCATATGGTTGTTTCTGGGAATTCAACGAGTTCCCATGGTACAGTGCTTCGAAGTACACCCTCACATAGTTAGCACTCACAGTTACCTATTACTATAAGTGGGTAAAATAGCCTAGCCCAGGCCCTCCAACCATGGCTTTTGAGTTCACTATCCTTAAGGAGGCAGGACAAGTGGGTTCAAATCTCTTTTGATTTTGTAAGGTCTCTGCCTACTCTGTCTCCAATTTCTCCAGCCCCAGAGCCCTTTGTTCCAGGGTTCTTAGGGCTTGTACGCTTGGAGGCTGGTGCTGCCATTTTAACCAAGTCTGTGCCGACACCTAGTGGGAATATGAAGAAATGCCTAACATTCTTACTAAACTGTCATCAACCTATTAATGCCATGGACTGTGATGGTATATTAAGGTCTTCCTGTGTGCCAGGCACCGAGTGTTACATGGATGCTGGTGTTAACTTTCCATTTCACTCTCTAAAGAATAGATTCTGTTGAACATTCAGGAAGACATGGCAGTTGTCTAGGTGAGAGCTGGGTTTGAATCCCCAGAAGCCTGCATTTCTAACCCCTCTATACCAGGTCTCTGGATGAATACTGGGGAAACACAAAAATTAAATTTTGGCCTCATACATACCTATAATCAATAGCTATTTTAGAATAAATAAGGTTTAGACCCCATGCATGGATAAGCTATAAAATGACTCCGCAGTATCTTTTAGAATATTTAGGACCCAGGGAGCTTTTCCTTCCAAGAGCCAAGTCCTTAGAGAAGATTATGGGATCCTGCCAAGGACTCGGGATGAAGCTCAATTCCAGAATCCCAGCTGTCACTCATTCGTCATCTCTATAGCTGGCGCTTACTGAGTGCCCAATGTAAGCCAGCCATCATGTTAGGCTCTAGGAATACAGTGGTGAACAAGAGGGTGATTTCACTGAGCTCACGGACTGATGACAGAGGAGCCAGACGTGAAACACAAGATTGTAAGCATGCCACTGTGTGACCAGGAAGAACTATAAACAAAGGGACCTAAGTTAGTCTGGGGTGGTCAAGGAAGGCTTCCTGAAGGTGGTGACATTTAACCTGAACCCGGAAAAAGAAGAAGGAATTTTCTGGATCATGAGAATGGGTGACAGCATTATAGGCAAAGAATAGAATTTGAGACAGCTCAGAGGTGAGAGACCAGGGCTGTTCCAGAGACCACAGGCAGGTCAGTGTGTCTGGATCGGAGGGTGAGAGGGGAGTGGTCTACATCACTACGTCATGAACATACCATGCGGGGTCTTATAGGCCAAGTTGAGGAGTTTGGAGAATGGGGAGCTGTTGGAAGGCTTTGAGCTGAAGATTTGAATTTGTAAAAGATTGTTCTAGATGAAGTAAATGGATTGAAGAGTGAGACAAGGAAGTGTGGAGATAGGAGGCCAAGGCAGGTGTCTGGGTGGTAGGGGCTTGGTTGAGAGTGGAGGCGGTGATGAGAGAGGGAGGTGGGCTAGTGTGTGACGTGTTCTGGAGGCAGGGCTGTCAGGACTTGCTGACTGCGTAAATGTGACAGGGTGAGGAAAGAAATCAAGGATGATTCTTGGGATATTCGCTTGAAAAATGGGTGCATTTACTGAAATGGATTGGAATGAGGGAAGAGCAAACTTGGGGAGATTGTCTTGAGTTCAGATCTACCTCAGAGGGCAGAGGGGCTTTTTTGTTGGTTCTGTTTGGCATAGATTATGCTGGGAGATTACTGTTGTCACGGGGAGGGGAGGAGGTGATGAGTGAGGGCCAGAAGTGTTGCTGAGAGAGAGTGCTGGGCTTTGCTGCCTTGGCAGTGTATAGCATAGTGCCAGTGACTCATTCTGAAGACCCAACAAAAAGAAAAGAGGAAACGAGATTGCTTTTCAATACTTAGTTATACAAAAGTATACTCTTTACTTTTCCTTAGAGAAACCAGATACATATACATTAGCACAGAAACTCGTTGGCTAGAAGCCAACGACTCCACTGAGGTAGGAATTTATTTGAGAGATTCAGGATAATATGACCCTGAGAAGAGAGGGCAGACTGTGGCCAAAAACCCCCACCTAAAATGCAAAGAGTATATCCCATTGGTGGGAGCAGTGGAATTCCATCTAATTTAAGTGAGAGGAAATGTACTTCAGGATCTTGGGGCACACGGAATTGAGAGACTATAGAAGAAGCAAGCTTGGCAAGTGTAGGAACCTAGGAGGCTCCCTTTCTGCCCAAGGGCCTTTGCACCTTCTGTTTCCACTGCTAGAATACCTCACCTGGCTGACGAAAACTCCTTAAAAGAACTAACACCTATCCCCAAACTATCCCAAAAATTCAAGTGGAGGGAAGACTCTCAAACTCATTTTACAAGGCTCGCATTATCCCAATTCCAAAACCAGATGAAGATTACAAAGAAAGAAACGTAAAGGTCAATATCCCTGATAAACATAGGTGCTAAAATCCTCAACAAAATATTAGCAAACTGGATCCAGCAATATATTTAAAAGATCATACACCACGAACAGGTGGGATTTATTCCAGAGATGCAAGCTCGGTACAATATCCACAAATCAATAATTGTGATACACCACATAAGCATCATAAAGGATAAAAAGCACAATCACATGAACAGATGCAGGAAAGGCATTTGATAAAAGTCTAGCACCTATTTATAGTAAGATAAAAACTCTCAGCAAAGTGGAAATGGAAGGAACATACTTCAGTGTAATTAAGGCCATGTTATGCCAATCCACAGCTAACATCATAGTCAACAGGCAAAAAGTGCTTCCCTTAAGACTGGGAACAAGACAGGGATGTCCACTCTCACCACTCTTGTCCAACATGATATTGGAAGGTCTATGCACAGCAATCAGACAAGAAGTAATGAAAGTCATCCAAATTAGAAAGGAAGGAGTAAAACTGTCATTATTTGCAGATGACATGATACTGTGTATAGAGAGCCCTAAAAATTCCACCAAGAAACTACTAGAATCGACAACTGAATTTAGTAAAGTAGCAGGATATAAAATAAATACTCAGAAATCAATTGCATCTCTATACACCAATACTGAACTATCAGGAAGGGAAACTAAGAAAACAATTCCATGTACAATTGCAGAAAAAATACCCAAACAAACAAACAGGAATACATTTAACCAAGGATATAAAAGACCTGTACTCAGAAAATTAAAAGGCATGAAAGAAATTGAAGAAGGTACAAATAATTGGAAGCATATATCATGTTCATGGACAGGGAGAATTAACATCATTAAAATGTCCATACTACTCAAAGCAATCTATAGATTCAATGCAATTCCTATCAAGATACCAATGGCATATTTCACAGAACTAGAACAACTGTTCCAAAAATGTATATGGAAACACAAAAGACCCTGAATAGTCATACTGATCTTGAGAAGTAGGAAGAAAGTTGGAGGAATCATGCTACCTGATAGTCAAACTATACTATGAGGCCATAGTAATCAGAAGAGCATGGTACTGGCATAAAAACGTATATAGATCAATGGGACGGCTAGAGAGCCCCCAAATAAACCCATGCCTTTATGGCAATTAATTTTGACAAAGGAGGCAAAAACATACAGTAGGGTAAAGATAGTCTATTCAATAAATGGTGTTGAGAATATTGGGCAGATACGTGCAAAGAAAAAAGATGAACACCTTATATCATACACAAGAATAAACTCAAAATGGATTAAAGGCTTAAATGTAAGACTCAAAACCATAAAAATCCTAGAAGAAAACATAGGCAGTGACATCTTGAACATTTCTTATAGCAATATTTTTTACGCTATATCTCCTTAGAAAAGAAACAAAAGAAAAAAACAAATGGGACTACATCAAACTAAAAAGTTTTTGTACAGCAAAGGAAAACAACAAAATGAAAAGATAACCCACTGAATGGGACGCCATATTTGCCAATGATACATGTAGTAAGGGCTTAATGTCCATAATTTGTAAAGACTTTATAAAACTCAATACCAAAAAAAACCACCCACAATTAAAAAATGGGTAAAGGACCTCAAACAGACACTTCTCCAAACGGGACATGCAGATGGCCAATAGAGAGGAAAAGATGCTCAGTGTCACTAATTATCAGAGAAATGCAAATGAAAACCACAATAAGATATCACCTCACACCTGCCAGAATGGCCATCATTAATAAATCAACAAACAGGTGTCAGCAGGGGTGTGGAGAAAAGGGAATCCTTGTGTACTCTTGGCGGGAATACAGATTGGTACAACCACTGTGGGCAGCAGTGTGGAGTTACCTCCAAAAATTAAAAATAAAACTGCCTTATCCTGCAATTCCACTTCTGGGAATTTATCTGAAGAAATCCAAAACACTAATTTGAAAGAATATATATTCCCCTATGTTCATTGCAGCATTATTTACAATAGGCGTGATTTGGATGCAGCCCACGAGTTCATCAGTAAATGAGCTGATGCATTTACTGTGGTGCATTTACACAGTGGAGTACTACTCGATGGTAAAAAAAAAAAGGAAATCTTACCCTTTGCTGTGGCATGAATGGACCTGGAGAGCATTATGCTAAGTGAAATAAGCCAGTCAGAGAAAGACAAGTGTTGTATGATTTCCCTCACATGTGGAATCTAATGAACAAAATATACTAATAAAATAGAGACAGACTCATAGAGAAAAGACTGCCAGAGGGGAGGGGATTTGGTTGTGAAGCTGGGTGAAAAATGTGAAGGAATTAAGCAAACAAAAGAAAAACTCATAGACACAGACAACAGTAAGGTGATTGCCAGAGGAAAAGGGGGTGGGGGGAGGTAGAGAGGATGTGGGGGATAAATGGTGATGGAAGGAGACTTGACTCAGGGTGGTGAACACACAATACAAAGATGAAGTATTATAGAGTTGTACAACTGAAATCTATATAATTATATTAACCAATGTCACAACAATAAATTCAATAAAAAGTAAAAAAGGAATAAATTGAGAGGTTGGACATGATAGTTAGAAAGAGAAGGTATGAATATTTTGTGAAATTTCCTATTAATTAAGTAGTCAGTTTTGCATAAGAATTGAATCTTCCCCCTAGAAATATATCATGTGCTTAGACTGCTGAGGCAGGGGGTCTAGACTTTTCTACAATTTTGAAACTTAAAATGAACTTTAGAACCTAAACTTTGACTAGGGATTTTGCTGAATTAAAAAATAGATTTCAACAATGTGAAATTTCAAAGATCCAAGATGGTGGCAGAGTAGGTAGGTTCTCACATTTTCCCAGGATCAAACTGCAATTACAACTAAATTATGAAACAGTCATCTCAGATACTCAAATGAAGACTTGCTAAAGAAAAGTCTTACGAGTTGCAGCCAAGATGGAGGAGTAGGTAGAAACCCTTTGCTTCCTTGCACAACTAAAAGGAGGATAAGAGCCAATCTAAGTGCCAGAAAATCAGACTGCATGGAACTCCAACAACCAAGGAATCAAAGAAACAGTCCACAAGACCAACCAGACCAGTAAGACAGTGGACAGAGAGAACCCAAGGCAAGGCAGCTGACCATGCGAGTGGGGCCGATGAGAGAACTCCCATGCAGGCAAGGCAGGCTGCAGCCAGGCCTCAGACCCCATGGCAGGGCTGATTGAATGGGAAGCTGAGACTCAGAACTCATTGTGGACTATGGTGGGGGTTGCTGAAGTGGGAGAAACTCCCAGTCTCATGTGAGAGTTTGTTGGAAATTGGGGCTAGAGGCAAGCAGGTGAGCTGCATTGTTCCCTCTCTGGCCCCTCACCCACAGGCATCACCCCATCACAGCAAGGAGGGTTGCCCTGCCCTGGTGAATAGTTAAGGCCCCACCCCCTTACAACTTAACAGGTGTGCTGAGACAAAGAAATAGGGCCCAAATGAAAGAACTGAGCAAAACTCCAGAAAGACAGCTAAGCAATGAGGAGAGAGCCAACCTCTTTGATGGAGAGCTTAAAGACCTGCTAATCAAAATGCTCACAGAACTGATTGAACTTAGTCAAAAAATGAAAGATACTCAAAGTGAAATAAAGCAAAATATTCAGGGAACCAACAGTGACAGGAAGGAGATCAGGACTCAAATCAATGATTTGGAACAAAGGGAAGAAATAAACATCCACCTGGAACAGAATGAAGAAACAAGAATTCAAAAAAATGAAGAGAGGCTGAGGAACCTCTGGGACAACTTTAAATGTTCCAATATCCAAATTATAGGGGTGCCAGGAGAAGAAGAACAAGAGCAAGAAGTTGAAAACTTATTTGAACAAATAATAAAGGAGAACTTCCCCAATCTGGCAAAGAAAATAGACTTCCAGGAAATCTAGGAAGCTCAGAGAGTCCCAAAGAAGTTGGACCCAAGGAAGCACACACCAAGGCACATCCTAATGACATTACCCAAGTTTAAAATGAAGGAGAGAATTCTAGAAGCAGCAAGAGATAAGGGAACAGTCACTTACAAAGGAGTTCCCACCAGACTGTCAGCTGATTTCTTAAAAGAGACCTTACAGGCAAGAAGAGGCTGGAAAGAAGTATTCCAAGTCATGAAATGCAAGGACCTACATCCAAGATTGCTCTATCCAGCAAAGCTTTCATTTAGAATGGAAGGGCAGATAAAGTTCTTCTCAGATAAGGTCAAGTTCAAGGAGTTCATGATCACCAAGCCCTTATTATATAAAATGTTAAAGGGAGTTATCTAAGGCAAAGGAGTTAAAAATACAAACCGTGAAAGGACAGCAAACTCACAGTTATTAACAACCACACCCAAAACAAAAGCAAACTAAGCAGACAGCTAAAACAGGAACAGAGCCACAGAAATGGAGATCACATGGAGGGTTAGCAACAGGAGGAGGAGACGGGGTGGGGGGAAGGTACAGAGAATAAGTAGTATAGGTGATGGGGAGAAAATAGATGGGGGGAGGGCAAGAGTAGTGTGGGAAATATAGAAGCTAAAGAACTTATGACACATGGACATAAACCAAAGGGGGGGATGTGGGGGGAGGGGGTGTGCAGGGTGGAGGAGAATGAAGTGGGGGAAAGGTGTCGACTGTAATGGCATAATAAAATATGTTATAAGAGAAAGAAAGAAAAAAGAAAGCAGGCGCAAATGCAGGAAATGCAGAGAGTCCCAAACCAGATGGACCCAAGGAAGCCCACACCAAGGCATATCATAATTAAAATGGCAAAGGTTAAAGACAAAGAGACAGTGTTAAAAGCTGCAAGAGAAAGATAGTTAGTTACCTGCAAGGGTGCTTTCATAAGATTGTCAGCTGATTCTGCAACAGAACATTTCAGGCCTGAAGGGCTTGGCATGAAATAATTCAAAGTGAAGAAAAGCAAGGACCTACAACCAAAACTGGTTTACCTAGCAGGGCTGTCATTTAAATGAAAGGAGAAATAGAGAGCTTCCCAGACAAGAAAAGCTATATGAGTTTTTACCACCAAACCAGTATTACAGGAAATGTTGAATGGCCTGCTAGAAGGAGAAGGAGAAAAACAAACAAAAAACAGGAGCACAGTGAAAGGAATAAAATAGCAATAAATACCTACCTGTCAGTAATAACTTTCAATGTAAGTAGCTTAAATTATTCAATCAAAAGATATAGGGTAGTGACTGGATAAAAAAAAACCAAGACCCACATATATGAGGCTTGTTCAGAAAGTATCCAGCCAGCAATATGCTATGACAAATAGAGAAATTTATTGAAGAATACTCAAGACACATTGTACATAGGACAATGACACCTCAGTCCCCTTCAAAGCAGGCGCCTTAGGACCTCACACAGTTCTCCCAGCATCTCTTCCACTGTTCAAAACACTGCAATATCCTGTGTTAGAATTGCCACAAGCTGCCCTGCTGTATTTTCCTGAATCTCATCAAATGATCTGAAATCTCTTCCCTTTCAAAAGTGATTTTAGTTTTGGGAAAAGCCAGGAGTCTTTGTTGACTGCAGGCCCTACACATTCAACATTCTCAGGGGTTCTGCTTGTTGCAGGCCTTCCAGAAAGAGGATCACTTTCAACAGATGCTCGACCACCTTGGAAGCATTTGCGCCACACTTTGATTGTGCTGCACTCATGGCATCATCCCCGAGAGCCTTCTGAATCATCTGGAGAGTTTCTGTAGCAGAATGTTCAAGCTTAATGCAAAATTTGATGCAGAATTTTTGCTCTGCTCAGTCATTTTGAATAGGATGGCCACATGGTTCATTTGCTCACTCACTGGCTTCTTTCTACTGGCCCCACTGACTACAACAGTGAAGTCATTGCTCTGGCATGTGCATTCCAGTCCACTCTCCTTGGCTGCCAGGTTTCATTCATGTCCTGCAAACCATTCTTGTTATATTACCACTGGTTGGACTTTTCCCCAGCAGACCTTGGTGCTGTCTATAGGAGACCCACCTCAGAACAAAAGATACACACAGACTAAAAGTAAAGTGATGGGAAAAGATGTTTCATGAAAATGGAATTTTTTTTTAAAGCTGGGGCAGCAATGATTATATCTGACAGAATGGACTTTAAAAACAAAGCCTATAATAAAAGACAAAGAAGGACATTACATAGTGATAAAGGGAGCAATCCAACAAGAGGATGTAACCCTTGTAAACATGTATGTTCCTGATACAAGAGCACGTAAATGTGTAAAGCAAATTTTGCTGGACATACAGGGAGACATACAGTCATAGTTGGGGACTTTAACACCTTATTGACATCAATGGGTAGATCTTCCAGACAGAAAATCAATTAGGAAATGGCAGCCTTAAATGACACACTAGGTCAGATGGATTTAATTGATGTCTTTAGAGGATTTCACTCCAAAGTAGCAGAATGTACATTCTCTTCAAGTACACATGGAACATTTTCTAGGTTAACTCACCTGGTAGGATACAAAAGTCTCAATGAATTTAAGAGGATTGAACTCATATCAGGCATCTTCTCTGGCCATAATGGCATGAAACTAGAAATCAATCACAAGGAACTGAACTGAAAAATACACAATGCCAGGGAGACTAAAGAACATGTTACTAAACAATGAATAGGTTAACACTGAGATCAAGGGAGAAATCAAAGGATACCTTGAAAGAAATGAAAATGAGAACACAACACATGTGACCCATGGACATGAACAATGACTGTCAGAAAATTTACTTCACCTGATGAATGCAATTTCAAAGAGAAAAAATTCTTGAGGTCAAATAACTAATCTTTGGAGATGTAGGTAGAAACCCTTCACTTCTTGGCACAATTAAAAGGAGGATAAAGCCAATCTAAAATAAATAGACAACCAAAAGTGTCAAACTGCATGGAACTCTGCCAACCAAGGAATTAAAAGTCAACCAGACCAACCAGACCAGTTAGACAGGTTGGATGGATAGAACTCGCAGCACTGTGGCTGACCATTAGAGTGTGGCTGACTGATTGGGGAAACTGAGACACAGCTGGCTGTGGACTATGGTGGGGGTTGCCATGGTAGGAGAAACTCCCAGTCTCATTGGAGAGTTTGTTGGAAATTGGAGCTAGAGGCAAGCAGGCAAGCTGCATTGTTCCCTCTTGGCTCCTCCCCCACAGGCAACACCTCATCACAGCAAGGAGGGTTGCCCTGCCCTGATGAATACTTAAGGCCCACCCCCTTACAACTTAACAGGTGCGCTGAGACAAAGAAATAACTGAGATGAAAGAACTGAGAAAATGAAAGAACTGAGCAAAACTCCAGAAAGACAGCTAAGCAATGAGGAGAGAGCCAACCTCTTTGATGGAGAGCTTGAAGACCTGCTAATCAAAATGTTCACAGAACTGATTGAGCTTGGTCAAAAAATTAAAGATACCCAAAGGGAAATAAAGCAAAATATTTAGGGAACCAACAGTGACAGGAAGGAGATCAGGACTCAAATCAACAAATTGAAACAAAAGGAAGAAATAAACAACCAGAACAGAATGAAGAAACAAGAATTTAGAAAAATGAAGAGAGGTTGAGGAACCTCTGGGACAACTTTAAAAATTCCAATATCGGAATTATAGGGGTGCCAGAAGGAGAAGAACAAGAGCAAGAAATTGAAAATTTATTTGAACAAATAGTGAAGGAAAATTTCCCCAATCTGGTGAAGGAAATAGACTTCCAGGAAGTCTAGGAAGCTCAAAGTCTCAAAGATACTGGACCCAAAGAGGAACACACAAAGGTATATCATCATTAAATTACCTAAGATTAATGATAAAGAGAGAACTTGAAAGCAACAAAAGAAAAGGAGACAGTTACCTACAAAGGAGTTACCATAAGGCTATCAGCTGATTTCTCAAAAGAAACTTTGCAGGCAAGAAGGAATTGGAAAGAAGTATTTGAAGTCGTGAAAGGCAAGGGCTTACATCCAAAATTCCTCTATCCAGCAAAGCTTTCATTTAGAATGTAAAGTCAGATAGAGTGCTTCCCAGAGAAGGTCAAGTTAAAGGAATTCATCATCACCAAGCCCTCATATGAAAGGTTAAGGAGACTTATCTAAGAAGTGAAAGAAGATAAAAAACTATGAACCTAAAAAAATATAAACAATAAAAACAAAAACTAAGCAAACAACTAGAACAGGAATGGAATCAGAGAAATGGAGATCACATGGAGGGTTTTAAGTGGGGAGGGGGAGGGGAGAATATGCTCCCTGTGTGTGTGTGAGTCAATGGATGAGTTAAAACAGGTAAGAACGAATCCCCAGGCAGAAGAAGCATAACTGGCAGGCATAATATAGACAGGGAGCGGTCAGAAACGGTATAGCAAACAGAATTCAAAGACCTTATATGTACAACCCCTGGACATGAACTAAGGGTGGAGGGAATGCTGGAGGGTTGGGGGGTACAGGGTGGAGGTGGGTAAAGCGGGAAAATTGGGAAAACTGTGATAGCATAATCAACAAAATATCCTTTAAAAACAAAACAAAAGAAAAAAACAAATAAATGGTCTTCGGTCTCTGGAGAATGACAGTGAAAATGCTGTTTGACCTATTCTTATAAGAAAAAAGGTTTTTGAAAACGGGGGACGATTACTTTACTGGGAACCTGAAGTTCTGCCTGGGGATTCGTTCTTACCTGTTTTAACTCATCCATTGACTCACACACACACACACACACACACACACACACAAAACAACAACAACTCCAAATCTGTGGGACAGGGGGAAAGAAGTCTAAGTGGGGAATTCACAGTATTACAGGCCTATCCCCAAAATAAGAAAAATCTCAAATAAACAATGTAACTCTACACTTAAAGGAACTTGAAAAAGAAGAACAAACAGCCCACAGTGATTAGAAGGAAGGAAATAATAAAGATCAGAGAAGAAATAAATGAAATAGAATCTGAATAAGTACAAAAGGTCAATGAAACCAAGAGCTGGTTCTTTGGAAAGGTTAACAAGATGGATGTTACATTCGAAGAGCGAGTAACCAAANTCTCAAATAAACAATGTAACTCTACACTTAAAGGAACTTGAAAAAGAAGAACAAACAGCCCACAGTGATTAGAAGGAAGGAAATAATAAAGATCAGAGAAGAAATAAATGAAATAGAATCTGAATAAGTACAAAAGGTCAATGAAACCAAGAGCTGGTTCTTTGGAAAGGTTAACAAGATGGACAAACCTTGAGCCAGATTCACCGAGAAAGAAAAAGAGGACTCAGATAAAAGCAGACATGAAGGAGGAGAAGTGGCAACTGATACCAAAGAAATACAGTGGATTGTAAGAAAATAGGAACAACTATATGCCAGCAAATTGGACCATCTGGACAAAATGGATAAATTCCTAAACATATGATCTTCCACAACTATTTCGGGAAGAATCAGAGAATCTGAATAGACATATTACAACTAGTAAAATTGAAGCAGTCATTTTTTAAAGGTTTTATTTATTTTTAGACAGATGGCGGGGGAGAGGGAGAGAAACATCAGTGTGTGGTTGCCTCTCACATGCCCCACACCAGGGGCCTGGCCTGGAACCCAGGCATGTGCCCGACTGGCTATCAAACCAGCAACCCCTTGGTTCGCAGGCCAGCGCTCGATCCACTGAGCCACACAAGCTGGGGCTGAAGCAGTAATTTTTAAAAAAAAACTCCAACAAGCAAAAGTTCTGGACCAGATGGCTTCACAGGTGAATTTTACAAAACATTCAAAGAACTAACACCTCTCCTTCTCAGATTATTATAAAAAATTTCAAAGGAGGAAAGAGTCCCAAGCTCATTTTCTGAGGCCAGTGTTATCCTGATCACAAAACCAGATAAAGACACCACAAGGAAAGAAAATTATAGGCCAATATCCCTGATGGATACGGATGCTAAAATCCTCAACAGAATATTAGCAAACTGGATCAGCAATACATTACAAAGATCATACACTGGAATCAAGTGGGATTCGTCCTGGGGATGCAAGGTTGGCACAGTATCTACAAATCAGTCATTGTGGTCATCACGTAAACAAATTGAAAGATAATAACCATGTGATCATATCAATAGATGCGAAAAAGCATTTGATAAAACCCAGCAGGTTTGAAGAAGGAGGAACACCTCGAACTCATTCCATATGTTAGCCTGGCACCAAAGCCAGATGAGGACACAACAAAAAAAAGAAAACTAAAGACCAACTTTCCATATGAACACTGATGCAAAAACCCTCAACAGAAAACTAGCAAACCAAATATGAAAAGCAGTATTTTAAATGACTATACGCTATGACCAGGTGGTACAAGGATGGTTCGACATAAAAAAAATCGATCAGTGTAATATCCACCACATTAGCAAAGTATAAATATATATATTTTGTACAAGCCCTAGAATAGTAAAACAATTATGAGGCAGAAAAATAAAATGGGAGGAATTACTCTATCTGATAATGAGATTTACTATATAGCTACAGAAATTTAGGCTTGTTTGGTACTGGCAGAAGGGTAGATGCACAGATCGATGTAGGAGAATGCAGAAGCCCAAACTCCACCTACATAAATGCGCCCGACTGATTTTTGACAAAGATGCAAAGGCAACTCAGTGGAGGAAAGGTAAGTCAGTTGCTGGAACAGTTGGAAGTCTACAGGCGAACACGCACGCAAACATGCCCATCAACTTAAATCTCACATATGACGCAAAAATTAGCTCAAAATGTGTTGTGGACTTAAATGGAAAACTGTAAAATTTGTAGTAAAAAAAAAAGAAAATATTTAGGATCTGGACAGCAAAAGCATGACCCATAAGAGGAAAATCTGACCTCATCTATTTTGACCCCATCACAAACTTTGCTCCATGCAAGACCACATGAAAAGATAAGAAGACAAGCCCTGGCCACCTCCAGCCTTAACCCTCACCCTGTCCTGGGACTTCAAGTGCGTACTCCCACTCCTGCCTCATATTCCATTACTTAAGGTCTGTCTGGTAATTGCAACTTCCAAGAAGTTTCCAAGGAGCAGGGACACCCTGTCCTGACCATTTCACTTTGCCTCTTCCGGCTCCCCCCAGGCCCCTGAGGCTCTGGGCCAACCCATCTCCTTTCTCTTCCCTTAGAATCCTGCCTCAGGTGCTCACTCACACTTTGCCCTCCCCCCCTGGGTGCCACACACACGCAACTCTGTCTCTTGAAATCCCACCGTGCCTTGAATTTTCTCCCAGACGTCTCCACGACCCAGAGGTTTTCCCACCCCTTCTCAGTTCCATGTGATTTATCCTGGGCAGGGTTGGCAGGCCGTTTCCCAGGCTACAGTTCCCCACGGTACAGTTTTCCCACCTGGTGATTTTCCATTCCTCCTAGGCCTACCTAGGTCTGTCAGACATTCCACAAAAATAGAATCATACACTTTGTGGTCTTTTGTGTCTGGCTTCTTTCACTTCGCATGTGTACCCTATATCAGTCCCTTGTTCCTTAATACAGCTGAGTAATACCCCATCGTATGGAAAGGTGCATTTTTGCTTATGCATTCATTAGTTCATGGACATTTGGGTCGTTTCCACATTCTGCCAGCTGTGAAAATGTTGCTATGAACGTTTCTATACAATTTGGTGAAGGTGTATGTTCATTTCTCTTGGGGGTGTAGCTAGGAGAGGAATGGCTGGGTCACGTGGTAAGTCAAGGTTTCACTTTTGCCACCCTGTTCTCACAGCCACCGCACCATTTTACATTCCCGCTGACGATACATGAGGGCTTCAGTCTCTCCACAGCCTCGCCAACACTTGTTATTTTCTGTCTTTTTGATGACAGCCAACCAGAAGGTGCGAAGTGGTATCTCATTGTGTTTTCTCCTCGGCTTCCTGACCCTGGGTGGCACAATCGCCTCCCCCTCGTCCTGGCTCTGGCTTCCTCGCCCCTTTGTGGGGCCTTTTTCATGCGTCTCCACCTAGTTCCTCAGAGGGTTCCGTGGGGTCCGTGGCAGTGACGCCCCCACCATGCTCTGTGTTGGCTCGCTCTCCTCTGTCTCACTTCCCAGCTCCCACACATGCTTCCTGTGATCACTTTCTATGCCAAGTCCTGGTCGAGGGAACCCAAGCTAAGGCACATTGCCTGAAGGGTCACCGTGTGAAATTAAGAAACTATTCTAGCCCCGGGTGGTGTAGCTCAGTGGATTGAGCTTGGGCCTGCGAGCCAGACAATCATGGTTCGATTCCCAGTCAGGGCACATGCCTGGGTTGCAGGCCAGTTCCCAGCAAGGGGACTCATGAGAGGCAACCATACATTGATATTTCTCTCCTTCTCTCCTTCCTTTTCCTTCAAAGATAAATAAATAAAAAATCTTAAAAAAAAGAAACTATTCTAGGAGCAGTGAGAGGGGCTTGAAGAGTTTCAAGGGGAGGGGAGATGGAGCCTGGTCTCTCTTCTGAAAGATCCCACCGGCTTCCCTGTGGGAACCAGCTGTGAGGCATCGGGAACAGGAGAGGGACGGCAGGGAGGCGCCCTTTCCACGGTCTGGCTGGACTGAACAGGGCCCCGAGGAGCGAACTGGCCAGCAGAGTGTCCGACAAGGACCCAGTGCTTGCCAGCTGGGGTCTGGGGTCGGCCTATCCAGCATAACAGGATGCAGCTTTAACTTGAGCCGGACAAGAGGTATCAAGAACAATGGTCAGCAGAAATGGCACCCGGCAACCAGCTCTAGCCAATTAGACTCTGACACCCCAACCAGTTACGCTTCAGGGGATTTTGCGATAAAAAATCTTGCCCTAAGAACAACCGAGCAAGTCTTAACCTCCCTTGGTTGGCTCCCCAAGCTCCCTAGGTTGGCTGCACTATATTCGCTGCACCCCCCCGCCCCCACCCCGCTGCGCAAGNGGCACCCGGCAACCAGCTCTAGCCAATTAGACTCTGACACCCCAACCAGTTACGCTTCAGGGGATTTTGCGATAAAAAATCTTGCCCTAAGAACAACCGAGCAAGTCTTAACCTCCCTTGGTTGGCTCCCCAAGCTCCCTAGGTTGGCTGCACTATATTCGCTGCACCCCCCCCGCCCCCACCCCGCTGCGCAAGCCCCAAGCTCCCTAGGTTGGCTCCACTTTCCCTCTTATTCCCCACTAATAAACCCTGCTCCGTAGCTCGCTGTGTCCGTCTGGTTTCTTGAGCGACCCCAGCCTAACAATGCCTGGACTGGGCAAATCCATACAGACAGAAAGTAGGTTAGTGGCTCTCTAGGGCTGGGGCAGGGGTGGGGTGGAATCTGAGATCGTAGCTGGTTAAGGAAGGGGTACAGGGTTTCCTTGGGGGGGACGAAAATGTTCTGGAATTAGCAGTGATGGTTGCACAATTTTATGACTATACCGGAAACCACTAAATTGCACACGTTAAGAAGGTGAACTTGATGATCTGTGAATTATATCTCTACAACTGTTATAAAAACATTTAAGAAGGCCTCCACTGTCAGGGGCTGATTCTACATTTGCACAGCCCTGCGAGTGAGGATCTCAAATTTTGAGTTCTCGGCTCCTCCCTTCTACACTGTCATCCTGGCCCTGGAGGAAGATGGGGTATTTACCCTCTACACGCTGGTCCTCACTGACTGAGGCGTGTCCCTGACGTTGAACGCTCCTGGCTTGTCCTCTGCATCCAGCCAAGCTCAGTGCTGTGGGCAGGTGACTCCCTTAGGCAGAGAGACTTGGGAAGCCATGGCGGTGGCACTGTCAGTGTCTGCCATACCCTGTGTCATCTGGCCACCATACCCTGTGTCATCTGGCCACCAAAGGAGCTGGCCACCATCAGTCGGACAGCTCCCTCCCGCTCCAGGCATTCACTGGTCTGCTTGCCGTCACTGTAGCTTAGCTTTTCCTCTCCTAGAATTGCACACCATGGAATAATTAATTTGGCACGTACTCTTTGGTGTTTGATTTCTTTTGCTCAGCATCGTGTTTCTGAGATTCACACATGTTGTCGGGGGTATTGGTTATTCACTCAGCCTTATTGCTGAGCTGTGTTCTATCGTGTGAACGTCGTTTGAATTGTTTATTCACTCTGCTGTTTGGGCACCTGAGCCGTTTCCAGTTTTCAGCTATGAGGACTAAATCTTCTGTGAACATTCATGTGCAAAGCTTTCTGCGGACAGATGGACATAAGCTTCCGTTTTTCTTGAGTACACCTAGCAGTGGAATTGCTAGATTATCAACTGGCATCGTATTTCCTATTTGCTTGCTTTTTAAAAAAATGGTCCATCTTTCCCAGCAAGCTGCAAGAAGATGGGGACTTTGGCCCCCACTGGAGGCTCGGGTCCCAGCGAGCACGTGGCCTGTAGGCGGGGCTCAGCAAGTACACACTGAGTGAGTGGAAAGCCAGCAAGGCCGATTTCCAAAGGGAAGAGCTCCAAGCCAGGGGTCTGAGATGCCCAGGCGCTCTCCCCCAGCCTCAGGTTCCCGCTGCAGCTCCTGCGGGGCTGGATACTCTCCGAGCCATGAGGGAAGTAATCCACGGGGGAGGGATTTCCTGTGACGCTAACTTGTGACAGTGGAGAGGGCCTCCTCTCCTCTTCCTTAGGACCTGACCTTGAGAGTGGCACTTTTCCCAGCGCTGGGTGACTGGGTACGCCTTTCCCAACCTGGAGTGTTTATGCAAGCCTACCTCCTCCCGCTCCCCCCCCCCCCCCCCCACACACACACACACCACGAGGGGCCCCGGTCCACTGGTCCAAAGTCTGCCCACATCTTCCACCACCAGCCACCCCTTCCATGCTCTTCTGGGCTCCTGAGAAGGTCCCGGGTGGTATTGTGTCCATGTTTTAGAGTGGGCCCGGAGCGTCTGAGGCCGGTGGATATTTGGGTGTCTGTTGATCTCTTGCCATCTGTGGTTCCAGTCTGGTGGCACAGCCAACCCCGCCTGCAGACAGCACCCACTTCGGTGAGAACCAGGGCTGCCCTCCCGCCATAGTCCAGCAGGTGGCGCCAGTGCTCCACGGAGGAGCGCCGCGTCGTGCACTCCCGACAGGTGCCCTGGGAGGATCGACCCCGACCGCGAGAGATCACGCTCAGCCGGTTCTGAGACTCGTAGTTTCAAGACCCCTCGGTTGTTCGGAACGGGTTAGGAATGCTAATGAGCTCTCGGTTCCAACCCAGTGTGCCATACCACCTCCAGACTTAATGGTGGGGGGTCTGTAGGAAAGGGTGGGAGTACTGTTCTCTAACTGGGCTGTTCAGACGTGCTTCTAGGCCGGAGGGATGGACTCCGCGGCCTCTCAGTCCCCTCAGAGACTTTCATCCGCTGCTGGGAAGTCTGTGAGCCCCGGGCTGAGGTCTGGAGGGCAACCCTGGGTACCTTGAGCCTCTGGTTGTTTCCCAGTACGAGGAAGGGGCTCTGAAGGAATGTTTATTCATCTGTAAAATGGGTATGTAGGGAACCGACACCTCTGGTTCTTTCTCTTCCTTTCTGCTTCATCCTAGCTCAGGCTGGAGGCTTAGGAGGTGGCTGGGCCTCAAGAAGGTGTCCTCAGGACTCCTTCTTGCACGGCCCAGGCACGACCGCTTCCAGAAGAGACCCCCATTCATTCCTGGACACTGCGCGCTCGGATGGTGAGATGACCATCTGACCAAAGACTGTGCGTCTTCATTACCTAAGCAGCCTGCGTCAAAATGGTGAGTCCCGTCCACCAAGCACCCTCCCGATCTTCGATCTTCGGAGAAGCTTACCGCGCAACAGCTGTGTGCCAGGCTTTGCCTTGAGGCGGGGCGGGGGGGGGGGGATGAGCTGTCGGCAGAGAAATGAGGCCCTGCCCCCAGGGACCTCCCCATCCGGATGGGTGAGACAGCTTGTCAAACCAGTAAACAGCAAACAAACAAATAATTGCGGATTGTGATTGGTGCTGTGAAGGAAGCCAATCGTCATCCCCATACCAGAAAGGGCAGGGATGACGAATAATTGAGGGGGGGGGGCCTCTCCTAGCAGGAGCTGCCAGGGAAGGGCCCTCTAATAAGGCTGCCTTGAAACCGGAAGCTGAAAGATCAGATGGAACCAGCCATGCAGAGGCTAGGCAAGTGGAAAGGGTGAAACAGGGCAAGGAAAATGATCGGATTTATATTTTTAAAAGATCCTTCTGGCTGCTGGCTGGAGAATGGGCCGGTGCAGGGCATGGGTGAGAGTCAGAAGACCAGACAATAGTGATTGTTGCAACAATTCAGGGGAAAGATGCTGGTAGCTCAGACCACGGTGGTAGCCACGGATGTGAAGGATTCTGAATATGTTTTAAAATGGGGGTGATGGGTTGCACTGATAGATGAGAGGGAGGAGACTGGGAGGAGTCCAGATGACGCCTTAAAAAACCTGATGATTGGAAGTGTCCCTTACCGAGGTGGGGAAAGGTGCGAGGAAAGCAGGCCACAGAATTGAGCTACTGGCAGAGGTTTAGGGATTCCACGACAGGGCCCCACCTCCTCCCCCTGTATTCACCTTCCTTTGCTGGTGGGTCATGGTTTGGAACTCCAGGATCAAGGACCCTGAACACGGCTTTGTCTCCGCATCACCCTGGAGCTTGGGAGATAGGATTCCCCAGCCCCAAATCTACTGACTCAGAAGCTGCTAGTGCTGATTCAGCCGGGGACCATGCATAGGCCCTTCTGCCCCAGAGATAGGGTTTCTGTTCCTACCAGGTCCCTGGTGACCACTGTCCTCCTCTTCCAGGTGGCCAGGCCCACGTGTGGGAAGGGCCCAGGTCAGGAGGGAGCCCAGAGAGAGAGAAATGAGCAGAAGCTGCTGGAGAGTCAGAGATGCCGAGAAACGCCAGGGAGAAAACAAGCCGGATTTTCACTTTGACCTCATTTATAAATAAGCCTAGCTACCAAGGAAGACATGATATTCTTCCCGGGAAGTTGCTGAGGGAAGCACTGAGAGCAACTGGCAAGCAAGGCGGGACCCCGAGGCTGAAGACCGGGCACTGCACACTTGCCGAGGTGAAGGCCGGTAGGACTGAGGCCCTGAGGGCCCCTGGGACCCTCGGCTCACTATGTCTGCCAGCTGAGGGCAGCCCGGTTCCCTCTGGACCCATCCCCTGCCTTAGCAGGCTTGAGCGGTACATGGAACACTCTCCCTCCCTGACCCTCTTCATCCAGGGTCATCCTTCCGGTCTCAGCACAGATGTCCCTTCTCCAGGGTCATGTAACTGGGTCACGTCCCCAGTCGTTAGCACCCGCGTGGCACTCCTGTTCCCTATTCACACACACGATCGGCTTTCCCTCTGCAAGGCAGGCCCGCTCTCTGCTTCCGTGGACGAAGGCACGAAGATTCAGACAGTTGAGGCAGCTTGCCCAAGATCGCACAGCTAGCACACGGCCTCTGGCTCCCGAGGCCGCCGCAGATCCAGTAACCATTGCCCCGCATTCTTTGTTACAGCGGAAGAACACTTAACAATGGAAAGCTGCGGGGAACCAAACGGATCGGATGAACCGCTCTCGAAGGACCAAATAAATGCCAGTGCGGGGCCCAGGCTTGGGGCCGGGAGTGCACCTCAGACCCCTTGCCCTGTGGTTGACGAGACCAACCTCAGCCCGGCGGAGCCCTGCACTTTCCCGAAGTCAGCTGTTCCCCCCCCTCTCTGGAAACGCCTCTGAAATGTCAGCTTGGGCCCCCCGCCCGCCCTCCCCTGCTGCGAGTCATGTAGCAGCTCGAATATATTACGAATATATTATACATGTTAAAAGAATATATTCTCTGGCAGCCCTGAAGGGGATAATGAAACCTATATATATATATCTATATATTTATACACAATGGATTGGCTCCAAGCGCTCCGAATATCCCTCCAGCTGTGGCAACCCTTTGAAATATGGCACTCAAACAACGCCTCCCCCACTGGTGGCTGGCGGGAGACATTAAAGATTTAAAAAAAGGGAAGGAAGGAAAAAGAGGAAGGAGAAGAAAAAGGAGGCAGCTGCTTTTGCCTTTGGCTGTGCAGCGGCAAACTGTGTTTAAATATTAAAACCACCCATCACCCAGCCCAGCTGTCCGCCCCCTCAGTGGCCTGGGTAAGCACCTCGGTGGGGGGTTGCCGGGAAGAGCTAACAAGTTTCCAAAGCCGGTGATGGGGGTGGGGTGGGCCTGGGAGGGTGGATGGAGTGCGGGGCTGGGGCTCTGCCTCAGATCTCAGACTCTGGGCTGGTTTAGGTCCCGGGCTTGGCTTGGGAGAAAGGGCCTGGTGAGGGAGTCGGGTGGGGGAGTTCTCTGGATCTGAGGCAGAAATTGTAGGTGTGAATCCTGACTCTGTCTCTTAGGTCTTGTGTGACCTTGATCTTAGGAAGTCTCTTCTGTCTCCGGGCTCCAAAGTTGCCAGCTAATACTGTAAAAAATTTGGACTGGATCATGGGACTTCGGGGGCCACGAGTACTTAGAAATTACGTGCAAAATTGGGCCGGGGTCGTGGGGCCACTAGGTTCGTTAGGGACTGGTCCTTCTCCGAATATCCAGGGCACGATTTCTGTCTCAGTGCTGCCACTCTGCGGCTCCCCGGCCGCGCGAAGCCGGAGTTCCTCTGAGGCCCAGCTCCCGCAGGGGAGGAGCCTGGGGGTGTTCATGGATGGTCAGAAGTCAGGGAAGGTGCGTCTTGTTCCCACAGTATAATTAAAGGTCATCAGGAGCGATGTAGTCTGTCTTGCAAGGTGGTGAGCTCCCTGCCACTGAAGGAATTCAAACAGACAGGATGACCTTTTTTTTTTTTTTTTTTTTTGCGGGGGAGGGTGGAATGCTGTAAAGGAGATTTCAGCATCTGACAGGCCCTAGCTGTGAGGTCTCTTCCAACCTCAAGTTTCTATGATTTTAATTACCTACGATTGAAGGCTCTACACAACTTCAGCTGTGATTGAATGTGGGGGGTGGGGAGAGAGGTTCGTGGTTTCTGTATCTACCCTGAGATACAAAATGGCCTTGGCCTTGCCTTCCAGGTACCACTCGTGGTGGTGTGGGTATGATCTCACCTCAACGAGTAAAATTCCAGGGTTAAAGATACAAATGTTACTAATTACATACTTAGTAACTCGTATATTTAAATTCTATAACTATAAGGTATATATTTAAATAATGTATAATATTGTACAGACTGTGGTGTCATTACTCAGTGACATAACCCGTCTTCCTCTGGGATGAAAAGGCAGAGATGCGCCTCTTCCCTGGACTCACCGGGTGGTGACGGACGGTCTCACTGAAGGGTTTATGAGGGGAAGTTCGCACCAGGTTGCCATATCTGCTCCCCGCTAAGTCTGGAACCAAACCCCCCCGAATACGATGTGGCTTTACTGATTGGGGTGTGGGGTGTCCCAAGTCTAACGTCGAGGGGGGAGAGGTTTCAGGATTCCAGAATCTAGACCTTGAAGTTTTGGGGACCCCACATTTCTAAGATCCTGTGAATCTAGGAATTTTTAGAAAAGATTTTGTGTATTTATTTTTAGACAGAGGGGAAGGGAGGGGGAAAGAGAGGGAGAGAAACAACAATGTGTGGTTGCCTCTCATGCGCCCCCTACTGGGGACATGGCCTGCAACACAGCATGTGCCCCGACTGGAATCAAACTATGGACCCCTTGGTTCACAGGCCAGCGCTCAATCCACTGAGCCACACCAGCCAGGGACATCTAGATATTTTTTAAAGGAAAGTCAAGGTGGGCCTCCGTATGGAGGAGGTTTGGGGTGGAGGTGCTAAGGGGTGGTTGTCAAATCATTTTTTGTTGTAGTTCTTAAGGTGACTATCTAACCACAGAAAAGAACTCTTTGAAAAGACCACATTTAGAAAACAAAGCAAGTCACCCTTTTAAACGTAATTATATATATTAAAAGAATATATTCTCTGGCAGTTGTGAAGGGGATAATAAAATGAAATTATATATATATATATATATATATATTCTCTGAGTCCAGCCAGCATGGGGCCCAGGAAGGTGTCCAGTAAAGGGATGCGGTCAATCGTGTACTGATAAACCAGCTCTGCGAAGAAAAGCCTCATTTGCAGCATCTGCCCATTTCCACGGTGTAAGTTATTCCCACCAGAGCGGCTTTCCAGTCGCCAACTGTTTGACAACCAGCAGCTTCAAATTCCTGAAAAGTTAACCATCACCTCTTAAGACACAGCAAAAGCTGGCGCCAGCACGCCCTGGGTGCGGTGGGGTGGCCGCTGAGGCCTCAGGGTGGAACCTGGACAGGCTGCAGGGGCTGGGGCTGGGAGGGGCCTTTGTTGGAGTCGGAAGGAGCTGTGCTGAGGTCAAGGTCAAGGTCAAGGTCAGTGTCTGGAAGCTGTGCTGACCTCAGCCAGCGTGGTGTCTGGAGCCTGAGGGCTGCCCTCCCTCCTCTGGGCCGGAGGAGCCTGGAGGGGGCAGAGGCAGCGACTCACAGCTGCCGAGACTGGGAGGGCAGCTGGATGCCGGGAGGGTGAGGAAGGGCAGAAACTGTCCTTTCACCCAGGGCCACCCCCTCAGCTGAGGTGGGGCATTTGCTTATTTCTTCATGTCGTTATTCAGTGAAGATATACACAGAGCAAGTCTCATTGTGCCCATTTTACAGGTGAGGACATGGAGACCTAGAAAGGCACAGGCTATTGTTTTCAGTTGCCCAGAAATAAAGCGGTAGTAGCTAATATGAAGTGAGCCTTTACTCTGAGCCAGGCTCATACTAAACAGCTTGACTTGTTGGTTAGGTTGGGGTCCCCAGAAGCAACCTGGAGATCAGATTCCTGAGCAGGAGATGCACTAAGATGTGCCTAGGTAAGGGCGCTGCTGAATGAGCCAGATGATGCCATGGGGCTCAGACTTTGTGCTGCCTGGGAGCAAATGAGCTGGACCCCCACACGCCTGCACCTGTCATTGGCTATGGGTGACTCCAGGGCACAGAAGCTGCCAGGCACTTCAGGCGCACTGTAGGCCGAGGGCAGGCCTCTGAATTGGGGTTACTTATTAGCAACAACCCAAAGGTGGTGGGGCACGAACACACAGAAGGAGTTAAAGGGGTCTGGGTGGGCCTCATCACTGTCCACTCCACTTGGACTGGCTCTGCTAGTACAACAACCCTGGGGGGTGGCATGATCACCCCCACTTTGCAGATGGCAAATGAGACCCAGCTGGCCCAGTGTCACACAGCTAGTGAATGGCAGAGCTGGGCAGAGCTGATGAGGCCTGTATGCGGCTCCCCGGGTTCTCGTTTGGAGGAAGGGAAGATGGCAGCTGGTGGGGGACAAGAAGTGGCCAGAGTGGGAGGCACTGCCAGCAGCAGGGGCAGCAGCTGCGGGAAGAAGGTTTCAGGAGAGAAGGTTTCTAGAGATCTGATTGGACAGAGAGAAACGTGTGTGTGTGTGTGTGTGTGTGTGTGTGTGTGTGAGAGAGAGAGAGAGAGCGTGTGCAAAGGCGGTGTGGGGGTGGGGTTGAAGAAAAGGGGGCTCACACAGGGCCCCGTCCTTTCCCCCCAAACATCCTAGGCCGCTCCTCTTATCCTCAGTCTTTTTCTCTGTAAAATGGGGTGAGTAGAGGAACCCGTTTCCTCATAGTGCTATTGAGAGTTAAATAAGAGCATTTGGTCCAGGAGGCCCGCTGCGAGGACTGACAGCCACAGCTGTTCTCTCTGCCTGGCCGAGAGGTGCCAGCTGGGGTGCCAGATGTGAGCTCTGCTTCTGGCCTGGGGACGAGAGGCCTTGCTGGGGCTGGGCGTGCGTGTGCGTGTGTGCGGGATGGCCAGCATCTCTGTTTCCGGACCAGCTCTGGGGGCACTTCCCAGTCACTAGCTCATTTCCTTTTCGACTTCAGTCCAGAGATTATCTATTTATTCAAATCTTACACATGAGGAAACCAAGACTCAGAGCAGTCAAGTTACTTCTCTGTGTCAGCTTGGCAGAGGGGAGCAAGCGGGATTTGATTTCCAGTGTCTTGGCTCCAAGCCCTGTGTGGTTGTTTACATATTTCTCCCTTTCTCTCTCTGGAAATGCATAGAAGAATCCTTGACATCATTCATTTGCTCCTTTACCCATTCACTCATTCATTCATTCATTGCATAAATACTTCCAAAGTGCCCCCTGTGCCAGACACTGGGGGTGTGAAGGTCTCAGGGAGCTCGCCATGACCTGACAGGTGTCCTTACAGGAAGAGATTAGGATAGAGACACACCAAGGTCACACATGTCCAGGGGGATGACCCTGTGGAGAGGAGTCCAGAGGAGGTAAGAGAGGAAAACATCACACACCTAACTGGTCGCTGCGGCTCTGTTCAGTGCTTCCAGAGGGTGCACAGAGAGATGTAGCTGGACTGGGGCTCGGGGAGGGCCTTCCAGAGAACTGGTGTTTGGACTGAGTAGGAGTTAACAGGCAAAGAGGAGGATGGGGAGGGGCATGTGCCAAGGCCCAGGGGCTGGAGAAGTGTGGGCATCAAGAGGCTCTCCAAGGAGGCTGGTGTGGCTGGAGAGGGGGCAAGAGTAGGGAGTAGGGAGTGCGGTGTGGGGTGAGCTGGGGTAGGGCGGTGGGAGTGGCCTGTTGGGGTTTGGTCTTTGCCCTGAGAGCTTTGGAGTATGTTTGCAAATGTGTGTGAGTGTGTGTCTGGTCCAAACCCAGCAGGCTGGGGACAGAGGGGCTGGAGGTCCTGGGCAGTGGCCTGGTGGGACAGCCTTGGGGTCCCCTCTAGCCCTCAGGGTCAGGGAGGGGCCTGGATAGAAGAGACCATTTTTTCATTGCTTTTAGAGAGAAGGAGGGGGGGGGGGAGAGAAAAACATTGATGCAAGAGAGAATCGTTGATTGGTTGCCTCCCGTATTTGCCCAGATGAGGGGTCATAGGCACCCTGACCAGGAATCGAACCTGCAACCTCTTGGTTGCTGGATGGTGCTCCAACCAATGGAGCCACACCGGCCAGGGAAAATGCATTCATATCTTTAAAACAGACCGTGATGAGCAGCCCCAAAAGTTGAAGCTGGCTGGACCCTCCACCATCTGCTGGTTCAAATCCCGTTTTATACCTGAGGCCCAGGGAGGGTGATGACTTGATGACTGTTGCCCAGCAGGGCAGTGACTGCTCGGAGGTCTGTGCCCCCCTCCCCTCGGCTCCTCTGGTCGCCCAGGGCAGGGTGCTCTCAGGAATCCTAGACCACCAGCCCTGGGGCTCCCATTCTCCAGGTGTCCCACAAAGAACACTTCAGCCTGAAAGGACAAGACCAATAGATGATGCCCTTGGCATCTCGGCAGGCCCCCAGGTATGCCCGCAAAGCATGAAGGGACATGGGAACCCCACCATGGCGGCCACAGCCTGTCCATTCTGCAGGACCACAGGGCTGGGAAGCAGGTTCCCTCCCGCCTGGCTCCCACCGCCAGCGAGTTAGTGTTTGGCTGTGCGTATATTTCAAATGTTCCTTTTTAAAAAGGAAGGTCTTTTGGGGAGGCCTTCTACTCTCCCTCTTGCCAAGATTAGGACCAGGGAGTTTGGTGGGATGGTCTGTGGAGCCGGTTCCAGGTGTGGCCGGGGGGTGTTCTGAGGTCAGGCCAGGTGCTTGTGCTGGGACCTGGAAGCCCCAGCCGGGGAGGAAAGAGGCTCTCCAGGGGATCAGGTGGTGGGAATGCACTCGAAGGGATATGTAAACTGAGGCACTGAAGCAGGGGGCGGGGCGGTGTGAGGAGGTGAGGATGGGGGCTCAAAGCAAGCACCCTATTAACAAACACCGTAGTGGATGTTAAGCACCCTGGTTAATACCCTGCACCTCCATTAACCGTTAATACATTAACCGCAAACAGTCTACTGCAGGCAAAAGCCTTAGTTGCTGAGCACCTTGGTTGCCAGCAAGTACTTCTAATTAACAGTGAGTGCATCCTAGTTAAGGGCCAACACCTTCGTCAACCGTCAACTGTTAACACGTAACAAGCACCTTAATTGACAGCTGATTCTTTGTCAGGAGCTCTGTTCTGCCTGAAAATCGGGCTGAGACCCTCACTGAGGGTGTGGGGAGAGGGAGGAGCCTCGGGCCGGGTCTGCCCTGGGAGCCTGGCCAGCCAGTCCCAGCCCTGCCCCCGGCAGCAGCACCCCCTGCCCACTCCACTCCCCCACTGGCTGCACCCACACTGCGCTACAGAATCCAAGTTCACGGAGGGAAAGATGAAACAGTCCTGGGATGTGAAATGCATTATTCAGCTCCAGCCCGGACGCCCCACACTTTCCTCCAGGGGAACTCAAGTTCCTCACGAATCAGAGATGAAAGTCTAGGCGGCAGGGGGTGGGGAGCTTGGAGCCCTGGGCCGTCTCTTTCCCTTCACCCTCCCTTTTTGCCTGGCTCTTTGTCTCTCTGTTAGGACCCATCTTCCCCCAGCCTTCTCCCTCGGTTGGCCTGTCTAGCTGCCTGAATCTGACTTGCCTCTCTCTGCATCGTTCTGCAACTGTCTCTCTTGTTTCTGGCTCCTTCTCTTTGCCCATCCCCTCCTCTCAAACTCTCTTCTTTTGATTTTGTCTTTCCACTCTCTGTCTCTCCTCCTCTCTCCCCCTCCTTTAGTCTCTGTGTCTCCCTCTCCTTCCCTCCCTCCCTCTCTCTTTCCCTCCTTCCTTTTCCTTCTCTCACTCTCCAGGTCTCAGTCCAAGCACCACCTCCTCCAGAAAGCCCTCTCTGATCCTCCAGGCCCAGTTCATGTCCCTACATCAAACGCTCCTAGAACCTGTTCCACGTCCCTTCAAGGCCCTGTTTGCAATGAATGATTACAAATCAGGGTGATCGTTTAATGTCATTCTCGCCACCAGAGTGTAAGGCCTGTGTCTGCTTATGTCTTGCTTACTGTCTCCTCAGTGCCTGGTGTATACAGTAGGTACTTACAAGATGTGTCAGGTGCAATTGCCTTTCTTTCTGCCTCTTCTCTCTCTGCTGTGTCTTGGCTCCCCAGTGGCCCCAGCCAGAGGTTCCTCCTCTTGTCTTCCATTCTGATCCTCTATTCCCGTCCCCTTAGCTCCTGGTGGCTCAGGTGGGCCCTGGCTCTCAGCCTGCCGCCCAGGGACCCTTGCCGCTCCCAGGGGTACAGAGCAGGGCTGGAATGAGGCCCCAAAGTACTCAGCCTGACCCAGCTGACAGGTGCTCACTGTCCTTTTGTTGAAGGAATGAGTGACACAAAGACAGAGGGATTTGGCATTCCAATCCCTGCTGTCCCTGTTCAACGCCACAGCAGGTGACCCTGGGGAAATCACTTCCTGGGGAAAAAGTTTGTCTCTCTCTGTCTGTGAAGTTGATGGGGGTGGGGGAGCAAAGGACCAAGCCAGGTCCTGGAAACAAGCTCTGCAAACCATAACGTGCCTCGCTGGTGTCCCTAACCGTCAGATGTCAGTGCCACCTTCTTGTCTGCTAGCTGGGTGCTGAGGGAAAGAAAAGTCAGTCTGCAGCACCCAGGGTGCCCAGCTGGGGGACTTGGGGTGTTGGGGAATTCCCTTTTTTAGTGCGGGGAATTGGGGGGAGGAGGAATTTGAAGTTCCATGTGACTCCCTCATTGTTATCATGTCAGTTAACTATCCTGTACCCACCAGCGTGAAAGAATATGTGTCTGTCTGTTCTACTTTTTGTCCATCTCCGAGATTTCTAGCTTTGCTTTCTCCTGCCTCCCTAATCTAGCACCAGTGGACTTCGTGTGACCCTGTTACGGCTTCCCCTCTGGTTCTGATGAGTAAAACAAGTGGTAAAACTGCCATTTCCCGGAGCATTTTCTCAGTCTGTTGAGATTTTGCTTCCTGGCAATTGTCAGTTTGGCTCAAATAAACGCATAAAAATTCCTACACGTTTGCACGTTTCTTACCTTGACCCTGGGCACCCTTCCTCACCCAGGGTTGCCTTCAGTCTCCCTACCCAAGCTGTGAGGAGGGCCCTCTCCCCATTTGCCTGGTGACCTCACTGAGGATCAGGCCCAAGGTCACGTGTGCTAGAAAGTGGAGGAGATAGATCAAAACCCAGGTCCATCTGACCAGGGCCCTAATTCTCTGTCCTGTCTTTCCGAGCCTCAGTTTCCCTGCCTGCACGCTGAGGAGCTGGCCTGGCTGACCTTGGAGATCATCGGCAGCGTGGGTCAGTAGCGGAGAGCTGGGGCCAGGGAAGGTGGGCGGAGGGGGTGCCCCATCCAGCACCCCTCTGGGCCAGGCCAGCTCAGCCTCCGTGGGACTTGCCTGGCTGGAGTCCAGAGGTGATTTGTGTTACTGGCTCCAAATGACTTTTGCATCTGTTTATGTGCTGCATTTTGATTTTGCATTCAATTTCCGGTCCATTCACGGTGTCTGAGCTGCTCAGGGGTTGCGAAATTGAGGCAGCCAGGAGCGCCGTTCGGACATGCCTGACAGCCTCCGCTCCTCCTCGCAGGGAGCTAGGCTTGAGCAGACCACTGAGAAAGGGCTGGGTGGGGGGGTGCTGTCCTGGCCCTTCCCTACCAGGCCCCCAGCCTCCCCCCTGAAGCTGGGTTCCTCCCTTCCCCCCACCCCCAACACATATCTGAAATGGGAACCTGGCCAGTACCTGAGGACTTCAGGAAAATCCAGCTCTGGTTTATTAAGGATTTGAAATCCTACTGAAAAGGTGCAAGAGCGTTTGAGAGGAGAGACCAGGGTTTGCATCCCAGCTCGACCCTTCCAACCTCTCTTCCCCAGTCAGTCTTTCTAGCACTCTATCTGACTTTGCCACTCTCCTGCTCAAAACTGTCCATGGCTCCCCATTGCCCCTGGGGTTGGGTAGAAGCTTCTGGCCTTCCAAGTCTCCTGGGTCAGCACTTCCGGCCACTCACACTAAGCTTCGGCCTCTCCCAGCAGCTCAGGTTTCCCAAGGTCCACAACCGTGTATTGGCTGTTCCCTGTGCCCAAATCACTCACGCACCTTGTCCTCCGGGCAGACTCCCAGCACTCTTCAAAATCCGCAGTCTCACGCTTAGTACTTTATATGAGTTAGTGACTTTGGCACACACAACTTTTCTCCTCTTTCCCCCCACCCCCGCCAATTCCCATTGCCAGCTCTCCAAAAGTCAGGGGAGGCTCAGAGAAGCCAAGCAAGTTGCCCATGGTCACGCAGCAGGGTGTCAGTACGAGCAGTGCAACTCCAGAGCCCACGCCCCGCCCCCTGCAGAGCCCCAGAGCTCAGCCCCTCAGAGCTGTGCACGCACAGGCACACACGCACACCACTCTCTACACTCCCCCCATGGTTAGCAGAGGGAACCCCCTTCCTCATCTCAGGCGCCTCCGTCTGCAGGAAGCACATGATTATCGTATTTCGACATTGGGGTGGTGCATTTGTTTTCTGCATGTCTGGCTCTGTCCCGTGGTGCTGAGGCTCATCAAGGACAGTGGCTGTGGGGTCCCAGTGCCCAGTGTGGGGTTTGGCATGAAGAGTAAATAGAAACTAGCAGTTCTGTTTATTTGTTCTCATCAGGTACCCTGCAGAGATGATGGAAAGAGCAGATGAAGTAGTAAGAGCTGTAAACAGACCTTGTGTGGCTTCTGGGGGAGGGGGTTGTGGCGGGAGTTATTACACAGAGAGGTGGTGTGGATTGCCGGAGGTCACACAGCGATGATCGATAATGTCGACTCGCCTTCCCTCCACAAAGCCCAGGCAGGCAGAGCCATCCATCTCCTGAATGTCTCGGGAACACACCCTACGAGCTGGCTCAGGATTGCTCCTTCTCCCTGACCCCAGCTTTGGCAGGTTTGGGGGAGAAGGAAGGTGCCAGCTGGGGAAGGGGGGTCCTGATGGAGGCCATATATCACAACGGCAGCAAAGGCAGAGAGACGGGAGTGATTTTTCTTCATGGGTTTTAGACAAATGAGGTGGACAGAAAATGGATGGCAACCTTCGGCAGTGAGAAGCCTGGGCCAGGGGAGCCAGCCTGGCTGCCTGGGCAGCGGGGAACACGTTCCCAGCTGACCTTGGACTTCCACTGCAGGCTCCCATCCTTAGCAGAGGGTAGGAGGCCTCCCAGACTGGGGAAGGAGTCATGGGTGGGGAAGGGGGCGAGGGTAAGTGGGAAGTGGCCTGGGTTTGCACTGCAAACTGTGTGACCAGGACAAAGCAGGCCCTCTCTGGGCCTCAGTTTCCCCTGTGGCATTCCAGTGGGTTTCCCAATGGAAACCCATTCCAGGGTTTCCCCTACCCAGACCTCTTTATCTTTAACTGTCCCGAAGTGGGGCAGAGTCAGGAACATGGACCCAATCCTGGCAAAGTCCTCAGCAGCTCCAGGGCTAGATTTTTCCTTCTTCCAAACAGCCCTGGAAACTTGAGGTTTGGGAACCTGGAAAGTGTATTGTCCTTGAAATCCAGATTCCTGAACTCTGAGGGCAGAGGGTGTAATTCTCCACTCATACCCAGGTTTACCAGGAACGTAGCTGTCTTGTCTTTTTTTTTTCTTTTGTAGCTGTCTTTTCTGTACAGCAACGCCATTTCCACTTGGGGGGGCCCTGTTCTGCCACCGTGGGAGAAATATAGGCAGCTGGCCTCTCCCCTCTCATGGGGTTGGAGGACTGACGCAGACCGTGGGGGAGGACAATGACCCTCAGTTGTTGTCTGCGCATCAGGACACGCTGCCCCTCTGTTGCTGGTCCCGGTGGTGTGCTGCTGGCCGAGAGCCTGCTCTGGGCCTGGCAAGTTCAACCTGTGCTCCTTCACCATGCCGGGCACCTCAGGCCTGTGCGCCCCATCACACCTTCTCTGGCGCTCAGACGGGAATGGAGCACACGACAGTGCTGCTTTGGTTCTCCACACCTGGCTGTGGGTTCTGTCTCACCCTCAGCCCTGGAGACAGGGTGGGATTCCTTTCTCAAGGGCCTGTGGCTTTAGGAGCTCTTGGTTTTCCTCCAGCTCTTCCCCTGAAGCCCAGCTGAGGGGACCCTTGGGGTCTCAGGGGTAACTGTGAGCCTGGTCACTTCCTAGACCACCAGCCTCTCTTCTATCTCTGTCGTCCGTGTGCAAAGTCCTTTCTTTTCCTCTCAGGGCTGTGGCTTTGCCAACGCAAGACCAAGAAGACACTGACTGGACAATGGAGATAGAATCAAGGGCAAGGATGTAAAAAAAATGAATTCATGTTTGAAAAGGATCATTTGACATGATCCTTTGAGATATTGAGGTATTATTGAGATATTATAATGGTACAATTTGGGGAACTTAGAATCTCATTATCAGAAAAACTCAGCATTACTTAACTGCCATCTATAGGAAGGTGGCCTAAAGTGTAGCAATTTAGTAAACTGACCATCCCAGGGACAGGTAATGAACTTCAGCCCCATGTAACAACATGGATAAATTTCAAAACTGTACTGGTGGATGGGGGTGGGGAAGCAAGTTGCAGAAGGCTATTATGATGTGACACTGTTCATGTAAGTATCAAAAACTCACCAACAGTGTGTCTGCATTCACAGTCATTAAACTGAAAAACGCAGGTGGCTAAGAAGGCGACACGTCCGATTCCCTGAGAGAGTTTCATCTGGTCTGGGGAGAAAGAGAAGGGAATTGAATTGGGAGTGGTTTATGCAGGGGTCTCCGGTTGTCACTGTAACCTTTAATTTCTTTGAAGGGATAGTTATTAATTATATACATATATGTACACATGCACATGCATATACACATATGTATGTGTGTATATGAATTGTTTATGGAGTTTTACAAAGACTGGTCTGCCCTGTGTTGCCTTCTGCCACTTGTTATGATATTGCTGCGATTCACATCTATTGTTCGTGGCTACTGTTCATTCATCTTGGCTGTGGGTAGCTTTCTGTTTTGTGAGGCTGGCAGAGGACGCAGCTCCCCAAGACCTCTCAGACGCTGCTGGTGGAGTGCAAATTGATGCCACTGCTTTGGAAAACAGTTTGGCAGAATCTCACGGAGCTGAATATTCAGCAGGTCCACTCCCGGGTGTCTACGCAGGGAGACACCACAGCGATGCCCGTAGCCCCTCTGCCCACAACAGCGAAAACCTGGAAACCAACCGAATGCTCAATGGCCTGAGAGCGGATTAATGTATCTGTTTGCTGACAAAAATAAATCTTAAAAATTTAAAGGTAAAAAGGCATAATTTTGTTATGTTAAAACTGGGTAGTGAGTACTCTGGTTTTCACTCTATTATCCTTTAGATATTTGGAATAATTTGTAGTAAAAAGACATTGCATTGTTTAGAATTCTGAACGGTAGCATTTTGGACCTAGAAGACCTGCCGTCTTTGGTGTCAGCACAGGTTCGAGATGACCCAGCGTGTTTGTTACGGCCGAGATCTTGCCAGGCCAGCTTCCTCCTCGGTCTGTGTGCTCCCTGCAATGAAGTGGCTGAGGGCTGAGGATGACAGGAACTCCAGGGGTGAATCAGGGCAACAAACAAACATAACCCGCATCTGCAGAAATTGCTCAGGGGAAGGGAAGTGACAGGTCCCACAGGAGGAGTTGATAGCAAGTCAGGGGACCAAAGACAGAACTGAAGGGAGCATCAGGCCCAGAAAACCACACCTCCCTCAGACCCTTCCCTCAAGAACCTTGTCCTTCTCATTAAGTCCCTTTAGGGTTCACAATCCAGTCCTCCTGCCCCTCTGGGACATTGGTATCACATCTTTCTTTAACTCCAATGGCATGTTCCAGGATGCATGCATGCCTGAGCACATGGACTATGTACCTATACATGCATGTGGTTGGGCCCATGTATGCATGGGGGGCTTAGGGGTAATTAACTGTGGACTGGTGTGGCTACCCCTAGGCCAGGCCACACCCTCACTATTGCTGGATGACACTTAGCCTCCTCTTGGCTTTTCTGCCTTCCACCTCATCTTTTCCACGCTCCGCTTGGCAAACAGGGGTGAGGGTGACCTTTCTGAAGCACAGAGCTGACCCTGTCCCTCCTGCATGTGGAAGGACAAATGTGTGTCACAGACAGATTAGTATACTTATGTGCGCAGGTTCCCACATCACTGTGTGAGTGCTTGCACATGTGTGGACCTACCCTCTTTGCTTTTGCATATATGGCACTGTTTGCTTGGGTAATACCTGGGCATGGCAAAAACACTTCATACAAAGCAAAAAACTACACAGGAAAAGTCAGTCTCCTAGTAGCTGACCTCTGGAATGGTGGAGGGGAGAGCTTCCAAAAATCTGCTCCATAAAAGCAATGAGAACACTGGAAAAACTCTTAAATACACTTATTTTTTGAATATTGGAAACAAAAGACAACAATCTGAGGAGCATTTATTCAAGAAAAATGGCTGAATCTTCGTTAAAAACAGTGAGTTGTATGATGTTTCAATTTGCCTTCATCTCATCCCCTCTTCCCAGTTTCACAGGAATCTTGGAACCCGGGTCTTGCCACCACCGTCGCTGTGTGAACCAGCGGCCTGGCAGCCACTGGAGAGGACAGAGCAGGAGCCAGCAAATCTGTCTTTCAAAAAGGAAGAGATTAAGATATTCTCAGATATTAAAAACATAGAGACTTTGTCACTAACAGACCTGCTTTATAAGAAATCCTAAAGGAAGTCCTTTAGGATAAAATGAAAACACACTAAGCAAGAGTGACTCACGTCTTCATGAAGAAGCAGAGTGTAGAAGTAAAGAGGAAAGAAAGGTATATGGGAAAATACACGGCAGCATAAGAGTACTTTTGTTTGTAACTTTGTCTTTTCCTTCCTGATTTAAAGGACAAATTGCATAAAACAATAATTATCAAACTATGTGGTTGGGCTTTAACGTATAAAGATGTAATTTGTATGACAACAATAATACAAAGAAGGAGGGGAGAATAAAGCTTTCTTACAGCTGTTTTTGTATACTATGAAAAGTACATTGGCATTGATCCAAACTAAATCGTTTTAAGATGTTAATAGTAATTGTCGGGGAAACGATTAAGAAAATAGCTCAAAAGTATAATAAAAGATACAACAAGAGAATTAAAATGACATACTAAAAATCATCCATTTAACACAAAACAAAGCAGTGCTGGAGGAGGGGAGGAACGAAAAGACATAAGGCCTAAGAAAATAAAGCAAAATGGCAGACATAAATCCTAGTTCATCAGTTAAAAGAGGAAAAAATCTGTAACATGCAAACAGAAACCAAGAGAGAGCTGGAGAAGCCATCCTAATCCTAGACAAAATAAAATTTAAGACAAAAAATGTTACTAGAGATAAAGACGTTTTATAATTATAAAATGTCTAATTTATCGGGAATACAGAGCAGTTATAAACACACACGCAGCAAACAATAGAAGCCCCCCCAAATATATGAAGCAAACACTGACAGAACTGAAGGCAGAAATAAAAAATTCGGCGATAATAGATGGAGACTTTAGAACTTTACTTTCAATAATAGTTAGAACAACTCTGCAAAAGATCCAGGGAATAAAAGACTTGAATAAATTGAACAATGCAATAAATTGACCTGACAGACATTGATAGAATACTTTTGTCAACAATAGCGTTTTTCTCAAGGGCACATAGAACATTCTCCAGGGTAGATAATGTGTTAGGCCACAAAAATGCTCTCAATAAATTTAAAAGAATCTGCATCATACAAAGTATGTTTTCTGACCACATGGGATGAAACTAGAAATTAATAATGAAAGACTTTAGGGAAATCCTGGACATGTAGAAATTGAATGACACCACTGAATCATCAATGGGTCAAAGAAGAAATCACAAGGAAAATAAGAAAATATTTTGAGATGAATGAAAATGAAAGCCCAGCAAAATGCGTAGAGTGCCACGATAGCAGTGTGCGGAGGGGAATCTACAGCTATAAACATCTATAGGGAAAAAGACAACTCTCAAATCAATAACCTACTTTTCTACCGTAGGAAACTAGGAAAAGAAGGACTAAATCCAAAGCGAGAAGGAAGTAAAAAATAAAAACCAGAGAGGAACTAAATATCACAATCTACCCATTAGGATGAGTATAGGAATAATTTTAAAAGGGTGATAACAAGTGTTAGCAAGGATTTGGAGAAATTGGGAGCTTTACACCCTGTGGATGGGGATGTAAAATGGAACAGTGTCTTTGCGGACAAAGTGGCAGTTTTTCAAAAGGTTAAACATAGAGTTACAATATAGCCCAGCAATTCCACTCTTAGTTAGATGTTCAAGACAAAGGAAAACACATGTCCACACAAAAACTTGTTCATATATATTCATAGCAACAGTATCACAATAGCAAAAGGTAGAAACAACCAAATATCCAGTAACTGATGAATGGGTAAAACATGTGGTATATCCATGCAACGGAATGGTATTAAGACATGAAAGAGGAATAAAGTACGGATACATGTTACAACATGGATGAAACTTAAAAACACTATGCTAAGTGAAAGAAGCTTCGCACAGGCCACATATTATATTATTCCATTTATATGACATATCCAGAAAAGGAAAAGCCATGGATACAGGGGAAAAAAAAATACGGTTGCCTGGGGCTGGGAGCAGGGGAAGTGAGGAGTGATTGCCACGTTGTTTGGAGTTTCTTTGAGGACCAATGAAAATGTTCTGGAATTAAGTAGTAGTGTTTATCCCACAACTTTGTGAATATGCTAACAACACTGAATGTATACTTTTAGAGGATAAATGATATGACAAGTAAATTATATTTTGACATGGTGCGATAAAATAAAAGTTAGTATCCCTCCCATGCTTTTCCCCTTGTTTACGGTGTATCTTTTGGGGAATACTCTGGGCACGTGGCAGGACTTACATGTACAGCACATTTCATGAAGTCTAAGACCTTATCAATGATACCGTGTACCATCATTTTATGTACTAGAAAGAAATGTTAAAAATCACTGCTTCTTTTAAAAAAAAATTATTTTATTTGTTTTTATTTATTTTAAAGATTTTATTTATTTATCTTTAGAGGGGAAGGAAAGGAGAGAAGGAGAGAAATATCAATGTATGGCTGCCTCTCGTGAGTCCCCCGCTGGGAACTGGCCTGCAACCCAGGTATGTGCCCTGACTGGGAATCGAACCTCGATCGTGTGGTTCACAGGCCCGCGCTCAATCCACTGAGCTACACCAGCCAGGGCTAAAAAAGTTATTTTACTGATTATGCTATTACATTTGTCCCATTCCCTCCCTTTTTATTCCCCTCATCTTGCACCCCCCATTCCTTCCCTTTAGTTCATGTCCATGGGTCATACATATAAGTTCTTTGGCTTCTCCATTTCCTATTCTGTTCTTAACCTCCCTCCTGTCTATTTTGTACCTACCATTTATGATTCTTATTTCCTGTACCTTTTCCACCATTCTCCCACTTCCACTCGCCACTGATAACCTTCCATGTGATCTCCATTTCTGTGGTTCGGTTCCTGTTCTAGGTCTTTGCTTAGTTTGTTTTTGTGTTTGTTTTTGGTTTTTTTTTTAGGTTCTGTTGTGGATAGTTGTGAGTTTGTTGTCATTCTACTGTTTGTATTTTTGATCATCTTCTTTTTCTTAGATAAGTCCCTTTAACATTTCATATAATATGGACTTGGTGATGATGAACTCCTTTAACTTGACCTTATCTGGGAAGCACTTTATCTGTCCTTCCATTCTAAATGACAGCTTTGCTGAGTATAGTAATCTTGGATGTAGGTCCTTGCCTTTTGTGATTTCAAATACTTCTTTCCAGACTTTTCTTGCCTGTTAAGATTTTTTTTTTGAGAAATCAGCTGATAGTCTTATGGAACTTTGTGGGCAACTATTTCCTTTTCTCTTACTGCTTTTAAGATTCTCTCCTTATCTCTAATCTTGGGTAATGTAATTAGGATGTGCCTTGGTGTGTGCTTCCTTGGGTCCAACTTCTTTGGGACTCTCTGAACTTCCTGAACTTCCTGGAAGTCTATTTCCTTCACCAGATTGGGGATGTTCTTCATTATTTTTTCAAAGAAGTTATCAGCCTCTCCTCATTTTTTTGAATTCCTGTTTCCTCATTCTGTTCTGGTTGAATGTTTATTTCTTCCTTCTGATCCAAACTATTGACTTGAGTCCCTGTTTTCTTATGGTCACTGTTGGTTCCCTGTGCATTTTCCTTCATTTTGCTGTTCATAGTCTGCCCTTTTTCCTCTATTTTGTGACCATACTCAACCACTTCTGTGAGCATCCTGATTACCATTTTTTTGAACTCTGCATCTGATAGGTTGGCTAGCTCCTCATCACTTAGTTGTATTTTTTCTGGAGCTTTGTTCTGATCTTTTATTTGGGCCATATTTTTTTTTTGTCTCAGCACAACTGTTACATAGTCAGGGGCGGAGCCTTAGGTTTTCACCAGGGTGGTGCAACCCATGTCACTGCGCTGAACGTGGGGGAGGGGTCCGAGAGGGAACAGTGCCCCTTGCTCAGCTCTCTGCTGGTTTTCAGTCACTTCCTCCTCTGCATACAAGGAAACTGAGCCTTTCTGGTGCTGATGCCCAGGTGGGTGGTTTTTGTATGTTCTAAGACTGGACCCTGTGTGTCTCTCCAACAGACTCTCCTGTGAGGCTGGGAGTTTCTCCTGCTGCCGCAAACACCCACAGGTTTTTTCAGTCAGAGGTCTGAGGCTTTATTTCCCAGCATTGGAACTCTGGGTTGCGTGGTCTGTCTTGCTCCCGGGTTGTTCCTCTCAGTTTATCCGCACCCACTCTGCCAACTGCTGCCTGCCCAGGTCCTCCAGCCACCTCACAGGCGAGTCCTCTCTGCGTGGCTGCCCATCTCTGCCCCTCCTACCTGTCTGGATATATGTTTCTTCTTTAACTCTTGGGTTGTCGGACTTCCATACAGTTCGATTTTCTGGCAGTTCTGGTTGTTTTTTGTTTTTAAATTTGTTGTTGTCTTTCTTTTGGTTGTGCAAGGAGGCACAGTGTGTCTACCTATACCTCCATCTTGGCTGGAAGTCCTCGCTGCTTCTTTTGGTTGTAAGGTATTTCCTAATTTTAGGGATGTTAATATGTTTAAAACATGCCTCTTGGAATCAATACATATATTTTTCCTGTGTTTCTTTCTTTAATTATTTTGGGTCTTTTCATTTTTTCCAGTTTTATTGAGATATAGTTTATGTACATCACTGTATCAGTTTAATATATCACAGCATAATGGTTTAACTTACATATAATGTGAAATAGTTACCACAATTAGTTAACATGATCTCATATGGAGGCAATAAAGAAATAGAAAAAAGAAAAAAATTTCCCCTTACAGTGGGAACTCTTAAGATTTATTCAGCGACTCCCATAATATATTTTTATATTGTTCAGCAGTGCTAACTGTAGTCATCATGCTGTAGGTCCTTATAACCCTGGTACTTACTCATCTTCTAGCAGGAGTTTGTACCTCTTGACCATCTTCCACCAGTTCTCCCTCCCTCCACCTCCCCTTTCTGCCCCTGCCTCCGGTAACCACAAACCTGATCTTTTCTGTGAGGTTTTGTTTTTGTTTTTTGCAGATTCCACATATAAGTGAGATCATACAGGATTTGTCTTTCTTTGCCTGACTAACTTCACTTAGCACAATGCCCTAAAGTTCCTACCATGTTGTCACAAATGGCAGGATCCCCTCCTTTTTTATGGCTGAATAATATTCCATTGTGTGTATATCTCACTACTTCTTTATCCGTTCACCCACTGACAGATGTTTAGATTGTTTCCACATCTTGGTTATTGTACCTAATGCTACACTGAACAGTGGTTACAAATATCTTTTCAAATCAGCATTTTTGTTTCCTCTGGGTATATTCCCAGAAGTGGAATTGCTGAATTATATGGTTACTGTATTTTTAATTTTTTTCAACTTTTAGGAACTACTTATTTTCCATGAAACGTATATCCATTCTGTTTAGGAGTTGGTGGGCGAACAGCTCAAGGCCACCCAGTGGTGGTTCCTACCCACTCCGAGGCCTGCGCAGTGGGTGCTGCGAACCTCAATTCAATGGCAAGCTGAGTGCTCCAGCCTTCAGTGGGAAGCTGCTGAGCAGGCCCAGAGGGCAGCGGCACACCTTCGTGCCAGTCTGTGACCTCAGGCTGAGCAGCGGTGAGCTCGGGGGCTGGAAACGTCCATCCACCCGGAAATTCCTCCTTGGTCTATGTTTAATATTTTAGGCACCCTCCAACTGTTTCCCTTGGTGGCTACACCAGTTTACAACCTGTGACGAGGGTTCCCTTTCCTCCATATCCATGCCAGTAATTGTTATCTCTTGCTTTTCAATGATGGCCATTCTGACAGGTGTGAGGTGGTATTTTATTATTTCACGTGTTGTTGTTTTTTAATTTCCTCTTATAAATGTGTTTTTTTTAAAATCTTCACTCGAGGATATGTTTAGTGATTCTAGAGAAAGGAAGGGAGGGAGAAAGAGTGTGAGAGAGAGAGAAAAACATTGATTGGTTGCCTCCTATACGTGCCTAGAAATAGAACATGAAACCTAGGTATGTGCCCTGACCAGGGATCAAACCCACAGCCTTTTGGTGCACAGCCCATGCTCCAATCAACTGAGCCACCCAGCCAGGGCTTCCTACACATCTTTTTGAGACTATATGTACTGGGCATACCCTGTGTGGAGCAGGGTACGCCCCACTCATGTCCCTGGCCTCCCTGGTATATTCCCTGCAGACGGCTCCTGCCCATGCTTATGTCTTTGTTTCCATCTAAGGGCGTTTCCTGGATCTGCTCAGGCTAGAGGTGCAGCAAAGTTAATGTATAGGAGCCACACCCTTATGTGGCAGGACTGACTCTCAGGGACCCTGCAGTGACAGCTCATTCATTAACACACCCTCTTCGTCTCCTATCTTCCTCACTGTGATCCTAAAGCAACTACTACACCCCTGTCTTAGAGTCTTTGTTGGAGAGAACCCAGCTTTGGAAGCTGAGTGTTTATGTGTGAATACAGGTGCATTCGTGTTCATGAATGGGTAGGAGTTAGAATGTGGATGTGTGTGCCTATGGAAGCTTTTCTGTCTGAGAATTGGTACAAATGTGTGTGCACATATACATGTTTGTGTACACATGCTCCAGTGCAGACGCATGTCAGTATCCATGCACACGCATATCATTGTCACAGGGTGCCTAGATGGGCTCTCACACGGGTCCAGTCGAAGACCATGTCTGTGCATGTGCCTGGGCCAATGAGGCCAGGGGAGCAAGAGAAAGGCCCTTTGAGGCTCTCCGGTGAGTAAGTGTTTCTTGCTGGGGGGCGCTGGGGAGGTGTGCAGGGGGTACTGTGTAATGGGGCCTGTCTCCCTTTCCCTCTGCAGCCACCTGTCTGGAGACAACCTCATCAGTCTGGTCTCAGACGGGTGTTCTCTCCTTTGGGAGACAGCTGGAGCGGCTGTCAGGGGTGTCAGCAGCGATAGCGGGAGCCTGCCTGGCACCTGTCGGCAGCACCTAATCGCTGATCTGGTGATGGCTGCTGAGAGAGAGCAGGGGGTGTCACGGGAAAGCTCTTTGCTCCACTGCTCCTTGGCCCCTCTACATAGAAGGGTGAGCCCCAATTCCTAAATTTCTGGAATCACAGACACCCCTCCCCACTCCACACCTGTGGATTGACATCGCTGGCTTTGACTCCGGCCTCTGCCAATCAGGCTCTTTCTGGAGGACAGTGTTTTGCCTCCTTGCATTTCCTGCTCACTTTGCCCCCAGGGCTTTGGTTTCCTCCTTTTGCCCAGTGAACCCATCCTTTCTAGGCCAGTTCACACTGCCTTTTTCCAGACAGCCTGCCCTGCTTCGCCCAGGCACCTCCGTCCTCCCCAGACACACAGCTCTTTGCGTGTTTCTCTGCTGTTACGCATATTGGCTGTCAGGAAGGAGAATTCAGGTAGATGCCTGCCTTTGACTCCCAGTCCCAGCATTTGTGGCTCAAGGAGGAAGACCAGGTGGGCTCAGGTGCCCTCAGCTGAAGGGCACAAGGGCCAGAGGCAGGGCAGGGCCTGGATCCCAGAAAGACGACTCTGATGGTGTTAAAATGAGCCCACCTGTTGGTGTGAGGCCAGAGGGCTAGAGGGCGCAGGGAAGGGCCCAGAGTCCTCATGCCCTGCAAGAGTAGGGGCTGCGGTCCACATGGCAAAGGGTCGAAGTCCTCGGAAAGAGGCACGGAGGGCAGGACAGAGGTCAGCCCAGTAAAAACTGGCTGAGCCCACCAGTCCTGAAGGAGACTGGAGCTGCTGAACCTGGGTTCAAATCCCAGCTCCTCCACTTATCCACTGTGACCTTAGGTGATTCACTTGACCTTTCTGAGCCTCAGTTGCCACCTTTATAACGTGAGGATAAGAGTGCTCAGGTCAAGGAGAGAATGTTGGGGAGAGTCTCGCACAGAGATTGTGTTGCTCTCTACCTGGGGGAAAGAAAGCCAAGTTCTGCCTCCTGGGTCTGCCAAAAACAAGTTTGGGGAAACACTGCCAACTCCAGCTCCCTACTGCTGGCGGGCAAGGGCTTCTGGCAGCCCCTAGGCTGCATGCACTTGGTCCCTGACTCTTCTCCTTCCTAACTGAGCAAACCATTGCACCTCTCCACACCTCACTTTCCTGCCTTATAAACTGGGGATACTAACAGCACCCACCTTATGGGCTTATTTGTAAGAATGAATGGTTAATTGCTATGGATCTTAAAATGTAATGGCTGAAAGAGTTGTTTTAAAGCACTCACTGCACTACCTGGCACATAGTGAGCATGCAGTATTGATTGGCTATAATTATTGTTATTATTGACATGTGAGTGCCTGCTCTGTGCCAAACTTCATGCCAGGCACTGAAGGCCTTGAGAGACAGTACAGAGCTCGGCATGATTTGTCCCTAAGTATTCAGAGCCCAGTTGGGGACTGGCAGCGGGGACAGATGAAAGCATCCAGATAACTGGTGGAGAGTACACAACATTATAAGACAGGGTCAGAAAAAGGTGAGGTGCAGGAGGGCTTCCTGCAAGAGAAAGCCTTTGGTACTTTGATGACTAGGAATGCAACAGCAGTGTAATTAATGTTTGCTGAGTACTTACTATGTGCCAGGCACTGTAAGCATGTTGTATGCAATGTTTTGTTTACGGCTCCTAACAGCAGTAGGTAGTAGGGACTACTATACCCATTTTATAGATGAAGAAACTGAGGCTCAGAGAGATTAAGACACTTACCAAGATCACTTGGACCTGAATTTGAATTCTCAATTACTTGAGCTCTGAAGCCCCACACTCCCCTCTGCACACCGGGTAGAAGGATGTAAAGTTTCAGAATTAGGGAGGGGGGCTGGTACAAGCATTAACTGCATACCTGTTCTGCAGGTGTGCCAGACTCTGGCTGGGCAAGGCACTTTGCCTACTTGATCACATGCAATCTTTGGAACGAACCATATGAGGTGGATAGTATTTATCCATCTTTTGCAGGTGAGGTCACCAAGGCTTGAAGCTGTCAAGCATTTTGCACAAGGTCAAACGACTGGTAGCACTGGGGTCTGACTCCAGGTGGTCCGATTTCCAAACCCGCATTGTTTCTCTAACACCAAAGATGTGTCCTGGGAACAGAGAAATAATTGTCCTATGTGGCTAAAGACTTGGGTCCTTGAAGGGACCAAAGTATGAAGCAGTTGGGGCTGGACTGTGGAGGGCTCGCTGCCTCATTCATGCCATTCATATGGTAGGCAATGGGGGCACTAAAGATGGTAGAGTGGGGGCATTGCAGGGCCAGAGCAGCGTCATCTGAAGGTAGGTCTCACTGCAGCACCCAAGGTGGATTGGATGGGGTTGAGAGAGGCAGCAGGAGCCCTGTCGGGAGACAGCACCAGGTGATGCTGACTCTAGATGACAAGCCATCGGAACAAAGTAGCCTTCTGCTGGGGAAGGAAAACAGAGAGCTCAGAGATGAGAAACAGCCAGGGCCAGGGCCAGGGCCATTAGCCTTATCAAAAAGCTGATTGCTCTTAGCAAAGTATTTAATACGATTTTCCGCTATTAGGGCCCAAACCTGGGCTAGCAAGATTATTAATTCTAAAGATAATTATTAAGCTGGGTGGACTGTATTTTAATATATGGCAACAGGCCGACTATTGTCATTTTTTCCCTTCTATCTTGATTGCGGGTCACCCAATTAGAGCTGGCTTCAAATGCCCCTTCCTGGAGGTACCGAGATAAGGCTTAATGTCCTCAAATAAGAGCTATCGGCTGTGACGAGAGTCCCATAAATATTAATAAATCTATAATTAGTCTTGTGAAAAGGGGGATCAATCCAAGAGAAGGTTCTGCCCATTAATACTAAAAATCACTTTTGCAGAGTTGCTGGGAAAGCAAGGCCTTTCCGCTCCAAATGCCAGGCTGTTCTTTGTTCTAGGACGATGAAATTCTGTTGCATCTTCCAGCCTCTGATTCACATCTTACTCAGAGACAGTACCACGGGGCTGGGGAGAAGCTCGGCAGAGGAGAAGCTCAGCGGGAGAGAAGCTCAGCAGGGGAGAAAGCCTTTTCAGAGGTGGTGATAGAAGGTTGGGGCCTCGTGATCTTGTCTTTTGTTATTTTAATGTATAACTTAAATTGTTTTATTGAGTTATTTTGTTTCTGAATCCCTATGGGGAAAAGAGTTCTCATTTTCCATGTAAAATTAGAGTGCCTAGAAGTATCAATCATGCTCTTTTTCTACTCAAAATTTTTTATTGAGGTCTAACATGCACCTAGTAAAGTGCACAAATTTTTAAGCAGCAGCTCAGTGACGTTTTAATGTGACCAATACCCAGATCGAGATACAGAATGTTTCCAACAGTCCAGAGGGCTCCCTTGTGGCCCTCCCGGTCCACATCTCTGCAGGGATAACGACTCTTCTGACCTCTGGCACCATAGGCACAGTCTGCCTGCTTTTGAACTTCACAGGGATGGAATCTTACAGTAGGAACTGGGCCTGGCTTCTTTTACTCATTATGTTTCAGCATCAGAGGAAATTATCTGTTTTCAAATAATTGCTTGTTTTTTTTCTTATCACAGAAGTAATACTTGTCATTGTAGAAGTGATACAAAGTACAAATGAACAGAAAACAATGCACATCACCTTTCTGAGCACTTCTAAAGAATCTCTATTTTTTTATTATAATAGTGAGACACAACCATTTGTGGAAATTTTTGAAAAGGAAAAAATCCTTGGTTGCAATCGACAGAAACCTAGTTTCAAACGGCTTGGGCAAGATTCTGTTTGTTGGTTCACGTAACTGATAGACCCAAGGACTCAAACAATGTCTCACTCTGTCTTTCCATCTTTCTCAGGTGTAGCTTTATTTATGCAAAAAGCCTCTCACTATGGCCAATAAAATGGCCACTAGCAAGCCCAGATCCAAGCCATCTTAGCCGTTCTAGCTGAGAGTCTCGCCCCTCGGTTTCTCTATAACAATCCCAGGGAAAAACACTGATTGGCTTTGCTGGGGCCACAGGCCTGCCCTTGGACCAATCATTGTGTCCAGACTGTTGGAGGACTCTGATTGGCTAACCAAGTCACGGGTGGAGAAGCCTCGTGACTCTGGCCTCTCCGTGGCAGATGGTTGGGGAGCGAAGGGGTTCCTCAAAGGTAACGGAAGAAAGAAACATGAAAAAGGGCACCATGGGGCCAAAAACTAAGGGGCCCTGTGTGTTGTTTGTCTGCTGGGGGGCGAGCGGGGAGGCGGGAAATTCTTCACGGATAGGAGCTGGGACTGCTTCACCTGCTTGGTGCTCTCCTACCCAGCCGTCTCATTTTGCCCTTCTTCTGTGCCCCCACCTCATAATTTTCAAGGTCAAAAATGCCTTGGGGCCTGAAAGGGGAGGCATCAGGTGGAGAATATACACGTTAACAATCTGGTCACAACTAGCAGATCATGAGCTGTGTACAGGAGACCAGCCTCCTGGCTGCGTCCCCTTCATCTGGCCCAGAACCTGGCGCAAAGATGGTGCCATTAGATGTCGTTTGATTAAGTGGGTGGGGACAGTAATAGCATCTCTAGAACACTCGCTGTGTGACCATTCTCTATAATTCTCTTGACATCTTGCTTTGTCGCCATAACCATCTTCTGCGGTACTGTGATTCCCATGTAACAGATTTGCTCTTTATTTATATAGTCACCATTTATTCACTATTGAGTGTCTAGTGTGTACAAGATAGGCAAAATACAGGCTCTAACAGAGCTTAGAATCTGGTGGGTGGGGGAAACTGAGGCTTGCACAGGGTGTGCATGGAAAGGGGCTTGAGGAGGTGGATGGCGTTGGGTGCAGGCCCTCCAACCCTTCATCTGGCAGGAGTCGCCTGAGCTGGGGGTGTGGGGTGGGCTAGAAGCAGAAGGGGACTGAACAGCCTCTTCTTCGGAAGTCTGGACCGGTTTCAGCCAGTCTGGGGCCAGCAAGATTACTCCAGCCAGCCCTCCCTCTCCCCAACTCGCTTTCTTTCTCCCCTCCACTGCCTCTGGCGCAGTGATTGACGCGGTAATTGGCGCGCGTAGGCACTGGGCTAATTGAGGTCGGGCGCCTGATTGCTTCAGGCTCGCGGTGGCGGTGGGCGCTCAGACTACTCATTCTCCACCCGGTCAGGGGTTTGGTGTGGGGGCGGGGCAGGGTGGGCCAGCGGCCCTACCCCTCCTTGTTCCGTGGGGGGGATGCTCTCCAGGGACAGGTGTCATGGAGAGGAATCCTGGGCCTTCCATTTGCAGGGGAATGGGAGACTCCAGGCAGAAAGGCAGTGGGGGGCAGGACCCCCCCCAACTCAGGTTGAGTCCACTCCCTCGTGCCTGAACTCCTGGGGAGACAGGGCCAGGACAGATAAACCAGAATCTCTCCTTGCTCCTTATAACAGCAATTGGGAGCCTTGCCAAATAATTTCTCCTCTTTGAGCCCCATTCTCATTCATTCACTCATTCACCAGTCATTTGTTGCCTGCATTAGATGTTTCAGGCACTGGGGAGGAAGTTGAAATGAGACAGACATGATCCTATCCTCAGGAAGCAACAGCCAGTGGGGAGATAAACCAGCCAATATATACACTATTACAAACAGGTGCTGGGAGAGACACTATCTGAATACAGGGAAATAATTCATACGGAGTGTTCAAGCAAGTCCTCTCCAGGAGAGGGACGTTACCACTGAGGCCTGAGGAATGTGAACACACCAGAAATGGGCAGCGTGGGCGTGCTTGCGTGCGTGCGTGCGCGCGCGCGTGTGTGTGTGTGTGTGTGTGTGTGTGAGTGAAGGGGGGAAACCTCTTCTCTGAGAGGAGGGCAAAAAAGGCCTGAACAGCAGTCTCACATTATGCCTGTCATTCTGCCCTGGCTGGTTTGGACTCACAGATTATTGAGATGGAATCATGTTGACATTGAACCCACCACTGGAGAGGTGATGTTCTCATCTGCTGACTAGTTTGAGGAGGGCCAATGGGACGGGCAGGGCTGGAAAAGCTCAGTGCACACAGCTGGCATGGGCAGGGTATGGTCAAACCTGTGCAGGGAAAGATTTCCTTATCTAGCCTTGCAAATGCTCCCCAACACTTACCAACCTAAAGGAGTCAGAGAAAGAGGTGTGGGCCCTCATCTCAATCCAAAAGCAGTGTAAAGTTTGGGGTGGTCCTTTCCCCTTTTCCATCTGTGAAATGGGTGCATATGTAAGAACCAGACGGGGTCAGTGGTTTTCCACTGGGTTCTTACTTGAACTTGATTTTGTCGGATTCTGTATTTGTCTATTTGGCATCCATCAGTCACAGGCCCAAACTGATGACCAAAGTTGTTTCTATCTTCCCTGCTATCCAGAGCTCATTCTCGGAAACACCTCCTTCATCTAACACATACCAAGCCATTATATCCCCAGCCCTAAATCAACCCGAGGCTAGGACCCAGAAAGCTAGGGACAGCCTCTATGCCCCAAGGCTCACTGGAGTCACTGAAACTAACCAGCCCTGCCCTGCCTTTCTTGGGGAAACCCGGGTAAAGGCCGTGGCTATGCCTTCCCTTTGCCCCTGCTCCCGCTTCCTGACCAAACCTGGCTCTTCCGTGTGAGGCCCTCCATGGTATGGTTCGTTCCCCTCTCTTAGGAAATGTAAGTGATAAAAATTCTCTCAGTGGCATTAACCTCTTCATATTGTCACTCAGTCATCTTTATAAATTAAGACCGGGCCACAAGTCAGGTCCTCAGAGTCATTTGGCTGTGTGAAGTCCCTAATTTAGGGGCTATCAGGAGGATTATGGCAAGGAGGGGCCAGCTACAGAGAGGGGGCTGGGTGTGCGTGCTACTGGTCTTCCTGCCTCAACTACAGCTGCTCCCGGGACACACGCACTGCCCCGTAGGGCCCGTGTCCATCCCAAAGATCTGTCTGGCTCCCACCTTGGTTCTGTAACTGACATAAATCCATCCGCTTAGGGTGCTGTCATTCAGGTAAGAAAAGATGACTTAGAACAGGGGTCCCCCACCTCTGGACCTCAGACCAGTACTGGTCTGGACCTGTTAGGAACTAGGCGGCACAGCAGGAGGTGAGCTTGAACTTAATGCGCTTGAATCATCCTGAATCATCTGAGGCGGGCCGTGTCCCTAGACTTAACAGTTTATGGCACTGAATTTGTTGAATGCGTGGTTCCCGGGGGGTAGAAAACACGGAAACAATTTTTGGAGGAAGGGGACCTTGAAGGTCTTAAGGGGGCACCTTGGGTCATTCTGAACAAAGACTAGAGGATTCAGGATAGAGCCGTCCTTGGTCCCCGTTATCCTCAGCCTTGCCACGCCAGGCACTTCCTCGTCTGGTCCTACTGCCCTCCCCAGCCCTGTCTGTATTTTCTCAACCCAGATCCAGCTCTTTAAGCCAAATGGGATTTTGGATTGGGGCTCAGCCAGATCCCAGCTGTGTGAACTTGGAAAAAACTTCACATCTCTGTGACTCCGATTCCTCATCTTTCGAAGAGTTTAGATGACCCCTGTCTCCCAGGGTCTTTCGGAAAACTCCGACAACCCAGGTGAAGCACAAAGCTCAGGGCCTGAGCCATAGTCAGTGTTCAATCAGTGGCTGCTTTTACCATCATTGCTTATGCTGTGGGCGGTGGGGAGTTCTGGGGAGATTTCAGCAGCTGTGGGAGAGAAGGCGTTGGATTGGCTGCTTAGAGCTCTGGAGGTGACCGTGAGGAAGATGACCCGGATGGGGCCAGAGAGGAGCGGGCTGCTGCAGGCTGGTAATTTACATAGCTGTCAAAATCAGATCTGTAATGCTTCTGGCCAACAGCTGCATAAAACTTTAGAGTGAAGTAGAAAATACAATCTGCTCTTCAGAGTAATTTACAGAACACAACGCAGAAACAAATTAGACAGGGGATAGAAACAATCTCACTGAACCCAACCCAAAATTTTCCCAGTGACAACTCTGGGCTGCGTGAGATACCGCTTCTGTTGGGTCCTCAGATCATGGTCAGGGGCTGAAAGTGTCACCAACATATGAGTGGCTTCCAGGGACTTGAGTTTCTGGGTTCAGTCCCTTTTGTCTGAACACAAGCTTAAAAATTATTACAAAAGTAGTATATGCACACAGACATAGATTCTTATATTGCCAAAGATATAGATTAAAAATTTCTCCCTCCCACCAGGTTCTCAGACTCCGTTTCGCTGATAATAATTTATTGCTTATCCTACTTGAAAATTTCCATCCCTTTGCAAGTACAGATGTACACAAATCACTTCTTTCTCTCCAACAGGGTCGATACACCCTGCTTTCCCCCCCACTTGGTGATGTGTCCGGGAGATTTTTTCATATTAGTTCTTTTAGCAGCTGTGTTATAATCCAGCTTGTGAATAACTTTCTTAACCAGATCCTACTGATGAGTATTTAGGCTGTTTCTTCTTCAGTATGTCTGCAAGAGAAATTTCCAGAAGTGAGATTGATGATTAAAGGAAATAGACATTCTTTATGTTGCTAAATCTGTCTGAATTACCCCCTTGTTGGGGACACGATCAGTGTGCCACCGGGATCTCTTTGGATCTCTTTTACGGGGTTGGTGTGTGTTCCCCAACTTTTGTGTGATTTGCTCCTGAAAGTTCATGCCCATGACCGTCCTCAGAGGCCTGTCCTTTGGCCCACATGGCTGCTTTGCCTGTAAAACAAGTGAAATGCCTGGGTGTTAAGTCCCACCTGGGGGGCCTAGGCAGTGACAGGCTGGTTCAGGGCTATGAAAGCCCAGTTTCCTTGCCTGGAGGCTGGACAAACTCCAAGGTGTAATAGATACCCCAGAGGTCCCGTGGGACAAGGCTGAGGCTGGGACTCGCCTAACATCTCACCGTGGTCGGCAGCCTCTAAGACGCCCCCAAGATGCTCACCCTGTGGTCTTCACACGCTTGTGTGATCTCCACCCTCTGAGTGTAGGCTGTGCTGTGATGTCACGTCCAAGAACAGGTTACATGAGGACAGTGGCTTCTGTTTCGGGGAGGTCTGTCTTTCCGCAGGCTGTCATGTATGAACGGCCCTGTGGAGTGGTCCGTGTGGCAGGGGCCTCACGTCTGTCTTGCTGCCAGTGAGGACCGAGGTCTAGCAACACTCGGAAAGTGGGTTTAGAACAGATCCGCCCTCAGGCCCTGAGATGACTGTAGCTCTGGCCAGCACCGTGACTGCCTCCTCCTGCCAGACCCTGGGCCAGACCGTCCAGCTAAGCCACTGCTGGATTCCTGGCCCACAAAATAAATGCTGCGATTGTAAGTGTTGATGGTTTCAGAGTCTAAGTTTGGGGAAATTTGTTACACAGCAATAAGTAGTAACCAACACACGTATCTTACTTGGCTTCTTCCCCTTCCCTGGTCTGCTTCCTCTATTCTCTTCCCACTCTCCCTGGGAAGCACCCCTTAATGAATCACGTACGCAGGCATCTTTGTCTGCTTCTGGGGTGTCCACCCCACACACCCCATGTAGGGTTTGTGCTACACCCATAGCCAGTGCTGTCAAACTTTTAAACTCAAATGCGGTCTCAAATTGGACACACCAAGGTAACTCCCATTCCACAGTTACACAGGAAGGTCTGCTCTGCAGGCGAAGTCACACGGACCCACTCAGCCCTCCCTGAGCTCTCCCTGTGAAGTCCCGCCTTTCTGCCCTCACTTCACCTGCCCACACCTCTGTCCTTCCCAGAACGCCCAGATCCTAACCACACCCCCAACCCAGTCAAGCATCTCCTGACCTCTCCTCCCGGAAGTGACACTTCCCTCCCACTCAGCTCCCTATTTCTCTTTTGATGACTGTTCTGATGGCTTTTACTCAGCTTACTATTATTTCTGCTCCAGTGTTATGTCCCTGCCTACACTAAGAGCTTTTATGAGCCAGGATCCACCTCCCGGGACGGTGCTCGGGGCAGAGAAGTCACGGAGGCCGTTGTGAATGAACGCCTGGCCCAGGTGCTGTTCAGGGAGACATCTGAACTCCCTCCCCTCCGTCTGTCCCCAAGTCCTGCGCATTCTCCTCTCCGCCCTAGTTCAGACTCCCCACCTGTGCTGACAGCTTCAGCCCTCTCTGCTCCACCCCCACTTCCCCTTCCCACTCGATTCTTGCTGTCCTTGCCGCCTCCACCCTCCATTCCAGCCATGCAGAGCTGGTCGCAATTCCCTAAAAATGACAATAGTTAACCATTTTCTGAGCCATCTCCAAGAAGCCTGTGTGAGGCATTTCACGTTCTCATGTTTTCTACACAGGAGGTACTGGTATCAGCCCCATTTTACAGGAAAGAAGACCAAGGCACAGAAAGGCCATGTTCACACAACCGGTGAGTGGCAGGGGTCCGTCCCGCCTTCGAACTGCCCCAGGGGTCATCTGTAGACGGATCCTGGACATGCCGAGAACATTCTCTGGCCAGCTGCAGTGGACTGAGCCCACAGGGGCAGGCATGATGGGCCTGGAGTTAAAAACTCAGGGGCTGCCCTCGGTCAGGGAGGGGAAGGTTCTGGCCTCTTGGCCTCTCAGGGGACACCTCTGCCACCTGTTGTTCCACACACGCTCTTTCGGGTCCCCGGCCAGACCGAGGTGCAGTCGCCCGCAGCAGCAGCCTACTTCGGGACACAGCTATATTGTCTTCCTCCCCCACCTGCTCTCTCGCCCTGCTCCTCCAAGTGCTGGGCTCGCCTCTCCGATACACTGCCTGCACCCAGGTGCTTGGCTCAGGATCTGCTTTGAGGAAAACCCGCCCGAAGCTGTGGCAGAATGGGGTTCACACTTGGTCTGCCTGCCTGAGGCTGCTCTGCCGCCCAGACATGGCTGACTGTTCCATGGCTCCATGCCCTTGACCATCCCTGCCCCTAGAATTCTGCCTGAAACACACACTCCATCCCTGCTCACCTAACCATCAAACACCCAGCTTAGTTGATTTTTGTAAGAACATTTATGTGACACCCGCTTCCCCAGTTGGAACTGGCCACCACCCGCAGTATTTCAACAAACAGACTGCTTCCCGAGCCTCTGTAATATCCCAGCACCCTTGTTTGTGGGCTTCTGGCTCCCCCTCCACCCTGGGAAGGATCACATCTTACTCATCTTGGAAACCGAGCAGGTCTGCCCAGGATGCAGTCACAGAGCAGGCGGTGACTGATCTGTTTAAACTGTGGCTCCACACACAGATGCCTCTCCTTCCTCTGCTTCTCTCACCCCTCTTCATCCCCAACCACGTCACACCATTTCCAAGGGGCAGACCGCTGTTTTGACCTCTCTACCTGCCTGTGCAGGCACCCGACGTCTGCCTCGCAGCACCTCGCCCTCTCCCTCTCCGGCATACGGTCTCTCTCTCTCTCTGCAGACTTCCACCACACTTCGCTGCTCTAATTTCTTCTCCAATCTGCCTCCCTAACTTGGCTGTGAGTCCTCTGAGGCCCACCGTGTGTCTCGTTTATCACTATATCATCACTGTGTTCCTTGTACCGGACCTATTACATGGTGGGTGCTAATAAATGTTTGTTGAATGGATGAATGAATTAATTACTTAAAACACATATCCCCAGATCCCTAAGTGGAAGGATAAAGGAACTGGTATAAATTGCTTACAACTCTTTGGGCTGTAAATGGAGAGAAACGCATCTCCAACTGGATTAAGTAGTAGAAGGTATTTACTGACTTAATCACTAGGATGCCCAAGTGGACTTTAGGTATGGCTAGATCCAGGAACTAAGTAACGGCAGCTGCTAATTCTCACTTGTTTTCTTTCTCTCCCCCACCCCCACCTCCCTTTTCCCCTCTCTTCCTGTCGATTCTGCTCCTCTTTGAGTTTTGACTACATTCTCCATGACCATAGGCAAGTACGATTGCAAGACTCAGTTGCTTCTCTCTGTGGGCCTTAATTTCCCTCGTCTGTAAAATGCAGAGGCAATTCAACCTGATGCTCTGTAAGACTCATTTATAGCTTTTGTCTTAAAGGGGCTCCAAGATAACTTTTCCATTTTCTAGTTAGGAACGGCTGGGGGTCAGAGGGGCACGTGATCTGTGCAAGCTCACCCAGCCCATTGTGGGTGGAGCTGGCACCACAGCCCAAGTCTCTGACATTCATGGCAAAGAGGACAATGTCATTTTCGGCACAGAGGACCTAGGCCAGAGAGCCTTAGGGTATTGACTCAGAGTCACCCACCTCCTCTCTGACTTCCCTCTGGACATGCCAAGGCTCTTGGGCTATGAAAGGATTTATGTCAAGTGCCACCCCAGACCTGGCTTTGAGAATCAGCCCCACCCCTGGCAGCTCTGACCCTGGCAATTCATTTTTCTCTGAGTCCCTGCTCTTTTCTTCTGGAAAATGAGGGCTCCCGGAGGAGAGGAGAGTTAGGCTCTCAGCAGATGATCTGGCATGAGGCAGTGGGTAGATAATTTGTTTCAGTGTGCCTGGGGCCATCCCGACTTGAAAACTTAAAGTCTCACATCTCAGGAACCCCTGAGTCCCAGGCAAACTGGGCAGTTGGTCACCCTCTCAGTCAGGCACTGACACCTGGTAGCAGGAAGGGAGAGATGTCCTCAGGAGACCCCATAGATCTGGCCAAACAAGCCAGCTACCCCAGAGAGATGGACGAGTCTGGGCCAAGGCACTGCCAGGAGCATCTTTCCAGGTCCCTGGGCCCTTTGCAGCTCAGAGCAATTTGCACAGAAATGAGGCCTGAGATGTAGCAGCTGCCTCTTCCCCTTCCCTCTAGTTTCCTGGACATTCATAGGCCTTTGAAAACCTCTGTCTTCAAGAACATGTAGCTGGAAATGACTCTAGGTCCCGCCCAATCTTGTCAGGCACTCTCCCATTGTGCAGATGGCATAACTGAGGCCCAGAGAAGAGGAACAATGGACTCAACATCTGTTGAGGCAGACTGTCTCCAGCATGGCTGACTTTGCAGGTGTGCTCCTGGATGCCGTCAGTGAAAATTCACAGTTCATGCCTGCATAGAACGTGGGAACTGGGAGAGACCAGTGAGCGATATCCGTGTTACGTGGAGAATGAGCACAGGCTCAAAGCCCAGCTCTCCAAGCCACCGACTTGCTGTGTAACCACTGGGCCCATGTAATTCATCTGTAACGTGAAAGTCACATCTCAGCTGGCGTGTCCCAGGGCTGTGGCTTAGGAGTAATGGGAAGCACTGGGCAGCCTTAGTCCTTAAGTGGCCGACGAAGCAGAAGAGCTTTCAGAGCCTGCTTTAGTGCTTCTGAAATCTTGGCCACCAAGATTTTTAGGCACCAAGATCTTTAGGCACCACCTATATTATTAGTTACTCAATATTTTTCTTTAAAATAACTTGTTTGAAAAAAACTTAACTAAAATGATTTTGAAGGAGAATGTCACATCACTTTCTTGATGTACTAGTTATATATTTGTCTAATGCTTTTTAAAATAAATTCAAAACTTTTTTTTTAATCACAAAGTATGCAAACCCCAGTCCATACCCCCAGGAGCATGCACACAGTAGGCACACGACACCACTTTGTTGAACTCTGAGCTTGTGCAGTCTCTGTCCCAACCATGTCCCAGTGAAAACTGAAGTCCAGAGAGGAGCAAGGACAGAGCTGAAGTCACACAGAAGGTTGGCAGCTGAGCCCGGGACCAGACCCTCCCGCTGTCCCACAGCTCTGGGCAAGAGCCGGCGTCCAGAGGCACCAGGGCTTTCCCTGCTTCCCAGCATTTGCACAGCTGGGCCCTTACTGGAAAGTTTCTTGAAACTCAAAGAGTCACCTTCTCTGGAGCATCTCTGGCCTGTTTGATAGTCTCTCTCTGAGCTGAGACAGGGAGGCCCCTGAAGGCAGGTCTCGGTCCGATTCATCTCTGCTGCTGGGAATGTGTACCTTGAGGCTGGACACCTACGGGGCCCTGAGCAGTGCTGGTTAATTAGGGGAGACTGAGGGTAGTGAGGCCTGGAGAAACAGGGCCCCAGTCCTATCCAGTCCCCAAGAGGGACAAGGCAACCAGCCTGGCAACCTGTCCCAGGTGATCAAATAGTTTAGTCAGGGCCCCCATCACTCCACCAGATACATTTCAGTGGCTAAGAAAGAAGTTCAAAGGCTCACATGGATCTGTTGCATAGCAACGGGAGGCTGTAAATGACATTGCTTCAACACTTTAACCCCTCTGTGACAGGCAGAGGATAATGAAGGCAAAGGCAAACAGTGCAATGGAATTAAAAACCAGACCCAGGAAAGGAGCAGAGGCAGGTGCTGGGGAAAGTGGGAGCCTGCAGCAGGTAGATGTGGGTCTGGGGGTGTCTCAAACATTTGGTGGCTGCTGTCCCCCTTGGAGCCTGGTTCAGGAGTTCTGGGCATATTTGCTGGCCTTAGAAGGGGATTCACTAAGCTTAGCCCCTAAGAACAGGCTTGCATTTCCTTGGGGCACTATGCCTGTAATTCCAGAAGTGGCCACTAGTAGTAGTTGCCACTCCAAGGGCAGCCAACTCAGAGTAGAGGGAACTCATTCTAGACCTTTTATAGAATCTCTGGGTTGGCAGGGAACTCAGATTGAGGGTGATGGTGGCATTTATTAAGCACCACTTTACTTTTGTTAACTCATGTGATCCTCATAAGGTCCCGATTTAGGGAGGTGTTTCCATTTTACATTGAAGAAACGAAAAGCCATTGATTCAATAACTATGCGTTGAGCTCCTCCAATGGGCCCAGCACTGTTCTAGGATCTGTGTTTGCAGCTGTGAGCAAGACAGACGAAAATTTCTTCCCTCACGGAGTTGCCATTCTAATCAAGGAGGCAGTTAATCAACAGGAAAAGTAAAGGAAATATAGGATATATCAGATGATGACAAGGCCCATGGAGGAAAATAAACCAGGAAAGGGGATAGAAGATCTAGGGGAGCAGATACAGGAAGCAGTCAGCAAAGGGCTCGCTGAAGGGCACTGGAGCAGAGATTTGAAAGAAGTGAGGAGCAAGCCATGTGACTGTTCAGAGGAAAGGCATACCTGCCTGGCAAAGGTCCTGAGGCAGGAGTAAGGTTGGCATGTGCCAGGTTTGGTAAGGAGGCTGGTGTGGCTGCAGCAGGGTGAGAAAGGAGGGAAAGAGAAATACATGAAGCTAAGTGGCAGGGCCAGGTGCTGCAAAGCCCTACAGGGTATTAGAAGGACTTGGAACAGAATGCAAGCTGGTGGGTGGTCAGGCTGGGGTTCATCTGCCTCGACTGACCTGGAACAAACACCCAAACGAGTCTAATTTTAACTTAACCCAACTCCCAGGTGGAGATGTGCTCTCCAGGAGAGGTGGCCTGAGCTGGGGTAGTCAGGGACGGTTTTATGCAGGAGACGAGACGTGGGCTGGGCCTTGGAGGGTAGGCGGGACTCGAGGAAGGCAGGGAGGGCGTGCCAGGCAGGAAGAGTACGAAACAGAGGTGGAAATAAGCATGGTGCACACCTGGAATCACACGAAGTATCTGCGTGCGTGTGTGTATCTGAAGATAAGGTTGGATGGACCCAGAAAAGACTCAACAGGGAATGCTCAGCCTTCCTTGGAAGGCGCAGACTCAAATCTGACGCAGCATCAACCTCTTTCTCACGGTCCCGCCTCCTCGTGCCTCCCCTCCTGCCTGCTGCTGACGGCTGATGTGGAGGAAGGCCCCAGAAGTATTTACAGACCTCCCGGTAGCAGAATCCCATCACTGGCCATTGGGACAGCCCCTTCCTCATCTTGGGTGACCAGATACACTTTATCTGCTTTGTATGGTGAGCTTCCACCAAAACTTCGTTCTCAAGAAAAGTTTACAAGTTGCATAAAGCGGGGAACAACCTCTATGTCCATCAGTGAGGAGAGAAGATAAATAAACTGTGGATTATTTATCCAGGGGACCGATATGCAGCAGTGAAAAGAAATGAAATGGAGCTGTGGGGAAGGAGCACATGACATAATATTGAGTGAAAAAGAAGGTAGCTTGCAGAAAGATGCACAGAGGAGGATAAAGAGTCTAAACACATATAAAACAATGATGTTTGAGCAGACACATCAGTGTAAAAAGTATAAAAACATGCACAAAAATGCTAAACAGCCAACTTGGGATGGTGCTTATGCTTGGGGAGGCAGGGAAGGAGGAGAACTCGGAGCACATCAGAAATCTCCAAAATGTTGGAGATTGTTTAAGCCTTGTGCTGAGTCCAAGGGCATTTGGTATATAATTGGTTATCTATTTTGTATGGTCAATATCATCTCTTACAATCAATGATTTAGAGGGAAGGTACACTCGGGGGTCTGTTAGGCCTGACTTCATATCACAGCTTCCTAGTAGCTATGGGCCGATGGGAGGGGGCCTCACTTATTTGAGCCTCTTTAGATCTGTAAAATGGGTATAAAGAATTTTCATCTCATGCTCTCTTTCTCTCTCCCTTCTTCCCTCTGGCCTTCCCTCCTTCCCTCCCTCCCTCCCTCCCTCCTTCCTCATTCCCTCTCTCTTTCCCTTCCTTCCTTCCTTTTAACAAATATTTATTGGATGTCTACTGTGGGGAAAGTTCTGTACAAGGTACAAGAGATAAGGTTCCTCATGGTACTTACAGTCTTGAGACAGACATGAATCAAACCAGTAAATTATTACATAGAGGCAAGCAGTGCTAGGAGCTGTGAAGACAGTCAACAAGTTTCAGTGGCAGAGAATATCCGGAGACTCAGGGTGGTGGGGGAGGCATCTCAGAGGGGAGCTGAAGGCATTAGCCTTGCAGGGGACGGTGAGGGAGGAGAAAGAGCATGGCCAAAGGCTCCTCACTCTTTGCTCCAGTCATGCCTTATTGTTTCCAGCCTCCTTATCACACATGACTGTTCATGCCTCTGGGCCTTTGCACCTGCTCTGCCCTCTGTTTTCAAACCCTACCACTGCATTTCTCTGCTTTGTGAATTCCTATGTGTGGGTGTGTTTTGTTTTTAAGGAACATTCTTTGAGCTCTTACTGTATTTCAGGCACCACGCTAAGCCCTTTATATGTGTGTTCTCATTTAGTCTTCCTAACAACACTGCGAGGTTGGTATTATCATTGTCTCCACTTTAATTATGAATAAACAGAGGCTCAGAGGAGTAACTGACTGGTGTGAGGTTACACAGCCAGTAAGTGGTGAAGCCAGGACACAGATCCAGGCAGTTTGACTCCCAGCCAACGGAGAAATAAATACACAACAGTTTGAACCCAGTTCTACCTGTTTCTAGAACCTATATACTTAGTCACCTCCCGTGCCTCCTCTGCTTGCAGAATTCTGGTGTAAGCGCACGAACGATAGTCGTGCAACCCACGAACATTTATCGGACGCCTGCTGGGCGCCAGACACTGTGCCCAGGTCATCATGAGCTGTCATTTCCTGACTCCTCACACTAGCCCTAGGAGGTCATCATCTTACTGATCTCATTCTGCAGATGCGGGCAACCAAGGCCCAGAGATGTAAAGCGTGGCATGTACACAGTGATGGGTGGAGCTGGGACACACACCCAGGCAGTCAGATTCCCAGGCCCAAACTCGGCTTCGGGGCCATGTTGACTTTCAGTTTGCCATCAGCTTCAAGATCCTGTTGAGACACCACCTCCAGGATGCCAAAAGGCTGAATCCTAGGGGGTTGTAGCTCTGGCTCTCCCACCAGCCCCCTGACGTGGGAATGTCAGAGCTGACAATGCAGCACGCAATGTGGTTTGGACAGAAGTCAGGGGCCTGAGAACACGGTCGGGCAGCCCCCCTCCAGTTTTCAGCCTGGTGCACTGACCCTCCACCCCACCCCACCTCACCTCTACCCCTTGGGCCTCAGGCTCTGAATCCAGGCCAACGCAAAGCCAAATGACTTTCAATCTGTCCCTTCCAACCCAGTGATTTTAGAGAAAAAAAATATGAACCCACTGGCATGAATAGAAATTAATATAGAACCGTGCTAATTGCACAGGGATGTTTTTTAAAAAGAGAAAAATCTCCATTTAAAATCTCAACACAAATAGGCACTTTTAATATAAGGTCAAAGGAAAGATAAATGCCTCTGGAAAGCAAAGAAGCCATTGTTGGGGCTGAGTTCTTGTGTGCTATTCTCATTCCCTCTGCCTCTCGCTCATGCGGGCCCTATTTACATGGTCCTCTACCCCCACCTTCCCCCCTCTCCTTACCTGTCGCTTGCTCTTCCTGTCTGCATGGCTGCATGTGTCAGTCTCTCCCTTTCAGTTCAGTGGTAGAATTTAAACCTCAGGAGAGTAGGATGACCTTGCCCAAGTAATCTCAGCCTTGTGATTCAGTTTTCCAATCTTCACAATAGGAAGTATAATTATTCCTTGCAGAGGGACACTAAGGACAGCAAGACAGTCCTTCATCAAAGAAATGATGCTCTCACCCAGTGATGGGCAGTCTCGCCCACCCTCTAAGTTCAGGCCTGGAGGGTGGGCAAAGATTAGGAGTAGGCGCCATCTGGTTACCCAGTGATGCCAATGAACCAATGTGGGTGAATGGTGTTCTGACCTTGGCCTCTTTACTGTCAATCCGACTTAGCCTAGAGTTATTCAAAGATGATTCTGTCAAAAAATAAATAAAAGAGAGAAGTGGAGAGATATGTAAGGCATGGTGGGTAAGGGGCTCTTCAAAGGTGAGATAATAGCCACACAGAATGGAAAAATAAGCACGTGACAAGTTTAAAGTCAAAGGGATTTTGATTAGAAGAAGGAAGAATTTCTTGGTAAATAAGAAGGAATGAAACCCTGGGAAAAGCCTATTGGAATGGGAGACGCTAGGCTGTGATCTTTTTAGGGTAGTGATCACATCTTTCTTGTTCACCATTATCTCTCCGGGGCACAACAGAAGGCTTGGCTCCATAAGTATTGCTTGAATGGACAACTAAATGAATGAGCATTTCTATTCCTGGAGCCCCCTAAGATAAGACGGGAAATGATTTGCCCCAGAGCACAGAGCCTTACACACAGCATGTGCTCATCAACCATTGGCTGAGGATTGAATGTGTGAGTTTTCTGGCTGCAGACAGTGCTGCTACTGCCCGGGTATCCCCTGAGGACCGAGTGCATGTGAGGGGGGAGGTGAGCCTCTCCAGGGTGGAGCAGGAAGGGGGATGGCTGCAGGACACTCCGTCAAGTAGCTTAAGCACCCCTGCCTGCTCAGTTGGAGGCCTTCTGATACCTGGAGGCAGACGTTGGACTGAAAGAATCACAGTAGCCAAGTATCAATAGCCAATCACAGTAACCAATCCAAGTATCATCTTCTTCCAAGAGGTACCAAGTCAGTGGGTGAAAGAGAAGCAGACTGGGACAATGGAAAGGTCAGAACTAATAGCTTTTTTTGCCAGGAAAGCACTTGACTGAGAAACAGGAGTCATGGCTTCCAAATGCAAGCAACAAGAACACCAGGAAAAACCCAGAAGCCTTTTAACCAACAGCGACTGGCCTAGTCTTATATCCCAGACTGGGTTCTCTGTGAGGTAGACTCGAAGGTGGAGATCAGCATACAGGGTGCTTCTTGGTGGGGGGTGGTGCTCTTGGGGTCAACGCCCCTGGATGAGAAGGGAAGGAAGTGGCCTGGGAAGAGGGAACGTAGAGCTGTGATGCGGACTCAACAGAGGCCTCGGCCACCCCTAGGGATGGCTCTGAAGCTGGGACAACAGCTCAGCTGTCCAGAGTTGGGGTGGGTCTTTACATTGCTGTTTCAATCAGCCGCTGGGTGCAAGCTGCCCCAGGAAGAGGTGTCACCGTGGGTGAAGCAGGTCTCTGTAGCCGAGGCAATTCCTGGAGGAGACTGATAGCTGGTGGCTTCCTGCAGTGGCACCCCCACTGGTGGAATAAATCTTTTAGTTCTGAAGGGGGTTCTGAGCGTGCATCTCAGCATCCACCACAGCCTGTTACCCCCACTAACACTAGTCCTTATCAAAATCCTACAAACTAAATATTATCATCTAATTTCCTTTTTAAAAATCTTTTATTTTTAATTACGGTATATTTTATTGTATTTTCCATTACCATTTAGTACCCTTATGTCCCCCTACCCCCGCAATCACCACACTGTTGTCCACGTCCATGGTCAACATTTCTCCTTTTTGCTCAGTCCCTCCACCCCCTACCGCTCTGCCTTAGCTATCACCCTGCTCTCCATCTGTGAGTCTGTCTCTGTTACCTTTAGTTCAGTTTGTTTGTTAGGTTCCACATAGGAGTGAAATCATATGGTATTTGTCTTTCCCTGACTGGCTTATTCCACTTAGCATAATGTTCTCCAGGTCCATCCATACTGTTGCAAAGGATAACATTTTCTTCTTTTGTACAGCTGAGTAGTGTTCCATTGTGTAAATGTTTACATTTACAAAACATACTTGTTTCATCCGCTCACCTACTAATGGACACTTGGGCTGCTTCCATATCTTGGTGATTATAAGTAATGCTACAATGAACATAGGGGCATTTATGTTGTTTTATATTAGTGTTTTGGGTTCCTTCAGATATATCCTTGGAAGTGGGGCTGCTGGGTGAAAAGGGAGATCCATTTTTAATTTTTTGAGGTATTTCCCACACTGATTTCCACAGGGGCGGCACCAGTCTGCATTCCCATTGTCCAGTTTCCTTAATGAGAAAATGGAATTTTAGGGAGTGTATCAACATGCCACAAGCCACAAATCTAGTAACTACTAGCTGACTCAAACCCCTGGGTTTAAACCCTTCTGTTTTCAACGGTATCTCACTCTCTTAGATTCATTCACCTTGCCCCAAATTCTTTCTATTCACTCTGCATATTTTAACAGACAGCCTCCTCTCCACGAGAAGGCCACCCCCTCTGTCAAATGAAGAAGTTCGACTGTATCTGAGATCCATGAACCCCATAAATAATAGGCCAATTTTGGCCTGTGTATGCAAAATTTGGGTTTTGCATGTTTTTGTGAGTTGAGGGTCCTGAAAGAGTTCTGACTCTCAAAAGGGGTTGAGACATGCCACACCAGATGGTGCACAGTTCTCTCTAGTGCATGCTCTGTGGTTCTGCACCCTGGAGAGCTGAAAACCCCGCCCAGCACCACAGCCATTCAGCACCACGGACAGAGCCACGACCCGCAGTCTTCTGTGGCCACGGTTCACCAACTACCACGCTGACTCAAGAATAGATGATGGAAGACCCCTGACTGCCAAGAATCGGTGGAATAGGAAGTCAGAGCCTGCAATAGACACAGATGGAATTCCTCCTACCCCGATTTGTGTGTGTATGGAAGAGTCCCAAATGTTGCAGTTGTCCTCACGGTGACATTTCCCCCCATCCTGGGGGCCTCCCATTCTTCTTTCCCCAACAGTGACGAAGAGGGTATTGAGCCGGGCAGTGGAGTACCCCAGTGACGGATTAGCACTGCCAACCACTGACACAAAACCATTTGGTGTGGGGAAATGATAGATGCTAACACTCATTTTAAACACAGGCAACTGAATTCCTGCAGACAGGCGCCACGGCTGGAATTTAGGGCACAGCTGCTAGGTTCAGATAAGGTGCAGAATCAGCCGGGCACACCGCGATGTTACTTAATAATGAAAATGTGGTGATTGATGCTGCTGTCTCGAGGATATAACCTCCCCATTTGGAGGTTTTCTGCTCCCAAATCATCCATTCCACCGTTTTTTTCCCTTTCTTTTTTTGGAGAGGTGAGGTGGGGGAGAGGTGGGTAAAGGATTGGGTGGCAGTGTGGGGGTGGGGGGAGAAGGCACCAAACAGCAGGAAGCTCATGACCCTAAAAATTTTTTGGAAAGGTCCAAAGAGCTTGGTTTGAAAGAAGTTGATTCTAGCAAACTCACCTGGGACAGAAAGTTCAAAACAAAAGACTGAGTTAGATCAATAAATATTTTCACGGTCAAGGCTTCATTTACTGTACCTTCTATTTCTATGATGTCACAGAGAACCAATCCGAGTTTTTGACAGAGGACATCAACTTCCAGCTGTCTCCTGGGCTTCAGGACAGATATGCCGTGTGTCTACCCCCCCCCAGGAGAAAGCCTCATTTTGGCATGTACAAAGCTGAGCTCACTATCCTTCTTCCAAACCTGTCCCTTTTTCTCACTTCAGAAAGAGGCTCTACCCAAGACAGACACCTGGGCATTATCCCAGCCTCCTCTTTTCCCCTCGTCTCCCCAGTCCATCCTCCTACACTTGCTATTTTTATCTCCCAAATCACTCTCTCTTGAATTTACCTACTTTTCTTTATCCTCATAGCCTTAAAAGGCAACCTTGCCCTCTTTTCCCTAAATAGCCTCCTGGATCAAGTCTTCTCCTCTAATTCATCTTCCATTATGGACAGAGTAAGTTTCCTAAACAGACATACACCATGTTACTCCACTGCTTAAAACCCAAGAGTGGTACCTAACTTCCTATAGGACAAAGTCCAGTTTTTCTAACTTAGCACCCAAAGAACTGAGGCCACAGTCCCAGCCTATATCTGAAGCATATCTTTCAATGTACATCACACTCTTTGTTGGAACTACATGAAATACATGCCTATTTCTGCCTCATCGCCTTTGCACATTCTGTTCCCTCTGTCTTGCAGGCTTTCCTTCCTCTTCATCTACTTGAAAGGCTCCTTTTCATTCTTCAAGATTCAAATGTTTCCTCCTTTAAGAAGTCTTCTTTACCATCCTTCCCAACTCCTGATTTTCCTTTTTTTTTCTGTACTATTACAATTATAGCCGTCCTGCTTTACAGTGATAGGTAGCCATCATTGCCTCACTTGTTAGAACTGGATTCAAATCCCCTTTTCACTATTTATCAACTGTATGGCCTTGAGCAAGTCATGAACCTTCTGTGACCCTCAGTTTCTTTCTCTATGACATGGGGTTAATAAGAGGACCTATTTCATCAGGTGGTTGGGATAGATGTAAAGCATCCCATGTGGACTCTGGCACATAGCGCGTGCTTAGTAAATATTANTAGAACTGGATTCAAATCCCCTTTTCACTATTTATCAACTGTATGGCCTTGAGCAAGTCATGAACCTTCTGTGACCCTCAGTTTCTTTCTCTATGACATGGGGTTAATAAGAGGACCTATTTCATCAGGTGGTTGGGATAGATGTAAAGCATCCTGTGTGGACTCTGGCACATAGCGCGTGCTTAGTAAATATTAATTCCCCAGTAGGGAGGGGTCATGAACCTAGAGCCCATGACAGACTTGGGAAGTGCTGGTCTCAGGTTGCGGTTCTGGAGCAGAGGGGGACTCAATGCATGGGGTTTATTGAGGAAGTGTTCTTTAGAAAAGGTGCCAAGGAGGGAGGGAGAGGACAGGGAAAGGGAAGGGGATAAGCAAGGATATTATGTCAGGTCAAGTCTACCCTTAGCCTGACCCAGAGAGGGCCCTGAAGCATAAGTGGCTACATGGCACCGCAGGGTTGTCCCTGACTTGAGGCAAGGAGGCCAGCCTTTTGTTCCCCATGGCCAGCCATCATTGGCTGTAGGCTGCCCGGGTGAGAGGGAGGGTGACGCTTTTAGACGAGGTGGCCTTGGTCAGCTAAGGGCAATTTTGCAAAGAAGGGAACAGCTGTTGATTTGCAGAAGCAGGGGGATGGCTGAGCCTGCCCGGGGAAGGGGGTGGATGGAGCAACAGCGGGATCCACTGGTGTCCTAGGCGAGTGCCACTGCCTGCAGGGGGCTGTTTGTTATGGAATGAAGACCGAGTCCAGAATCCACAGCTCCCTCAGATTTCTTTCACTCAACCGTTCATGTATTCATGCAAAGGATATTTATTGAGCATCTCTTATGTTCTAGGGGCCTTCCTAGGTGCTGGATATACACCGGAGAGCAAAAAGGTGCCCTCAGGGACCTCGTCGTCTAATCTGGGTCACAGATGTGTAGCAAATAATCAGCCCAAAAGATGGAGATCTCCAAAGGGAAGGAACTCAGTTCTAGGCAGGCGTAGTAGAGAAGCCCAGGTCAGCCTGGAGGGTGGAGGAAGGCTTCCTGAGGAAGAAAGTTTTGAGTTTCTTGAAACATAAGAACTTAGCAGGGAAAGACAGAGTTCTAATCAAGTGGGGAAGCGGGGGATGTGTGGCTCTCTTCCTACCTTTTTCTTAAAGTCCTGCTAAAATATGAGGGAATGCCACTAATTTAGAGTTGTCAGTCATTTACACTTGAGTATAAATGATACTTTCTGGAAAAAAAGAGTTTATTGAAGAGAAATAAAGAGAAAATCTGGGAACACTGAATACTTCGGGGAAAGTTATTAAAAAAGCAAAAAAGGGGAGTTGGGCAGAAAAGGAAAGCGAAGAATTTGAGACAAATGTGCCGATTTTGCAATGGCAGCAGCATCTCCTGTCCTCCTTCCCTTGCACTCCCAGGCCTTGGAAGCTGGTAAGAAGAACCTTGGCTTGGAGCCACCCACATTGAGAGTCTGCCTTTCTTGAAGCCAGAGGTGACAACTGCAATGTCACATAAAACCCTCCTCTCTGTCTGGCCTACTGCCAACAGGCCACTGGCCACTGCCTGACGTTCCCACCATTAGCATCTCAAAGCCAAGGCAGTTCAGCTGTCCTTCTGGCTCTCTTTCTCTGACCTTGGGCAGGTCTCTTCCTTTCTTGGACACTAGGAGGGGGTTGGATCAAACTCCTCTGCCATCCCTGCAGCCCAAGCTGTCTACTTGTTTCTTCCTCACTCACTGTGGCTTTACTGAGGTTGAGAATTCAATGTGGTGACCTGGAGACCCACCCCAAGAGGCTGGGGGATGGCTAAGCACTTGGAACCTGAGCTGGGCCCCTTCCTCTGCCCTCTGGCTGGCAGAGGCTGTGGACCAGGAGTTGGGAGGGAGAAGGGCACTGGAAGAGGCCTCCAGACCCTTGTGGTCCTTTAAATGCTGCCAAAGTGACTCCTGTTCCCCAGATTGCTGCCAGAGGCTGTCAGACACGCGTCAAGGTCAGGGGTGTGCGTCTGCCCCAGACACAGCAATAATGGCTTCTAATGGACTGTAAACAGGTGAAGTTCACTGCAAAGATGTTGCCACTGCCACTGGAACAACAAAAGCTCCTTTCTCCTTAACCCCCTCCTGGATTCTGATTGTGCTGTGCCTGCACTGTCTCCAAACAGTGCCTTCTGCAAGGACTTTCTTGCCCAGCATCTGTCTCACCCACCTTTAAAACCATGTTAAGAGAAAGGGTATCCTTTTGTCCACTTTACAGATGGGGAAACGGAGGCCCAGAGAGAGAAAGAGACTTGCCTGAGGTCTCAGTTATGATATGGCCCAGTCAGGACTAGAACTTAAGGTTCGTCTGGTCTCATAGCCCCAGCTGCCCTGAGACCCCAATGTATTCTGTCTGCAGCTCACTAACGGGTTGCCCTGGACTTCGCTAGGAGTTTCAAGAGACAGAAAGATTGACCCTGGAGCCCAGAGTTCTAGAGGACAAAGCAAAGGCCTTTGAATGAGACCCACCTGAGTGCAAATCCTGTTCTGCCTTTTACCTGCTGTGTGATCTCAGGCTCATTAACTAACCTCTCTGAGCCTTAGTTTTCTCTTTTCTTACATGGAGCAGTAGGATGATTGTGAGGGATGCAGGCAATTGTTTGAGTGAAATGCCTGGCACAGAGGTCTCACTAACGGTCAGTTCCCTCTCGCACCCCAGCCTGAATAAAACTGAGGTGTCTGAGGCTTCCTGGAGGCTGTGACCTTAGTTCTGGGGCCACCAGATGAAAAACAATGACACAGGTCCCAAAACCCACCCCTCCTCTGGGGACCCTCAAGGACGTCATTGCCAAGGTCATCATTGCCAAGGTCATTGTGCGCTAGGCTGGAAAAGAACAGCCCTCTTCCCCTGCCCTGCAGCCCTGGGCTGGAGGGCAGGAGTGAAGACAGTGAGGATCATCGACAAGGCCCACGAGGAAGCAACGATTCAGCTGCCATTTCCTGTCACACTGCCACGGTTAGTGCTGCCACGGCTCAGCTGAGGTTGGAAGGGGCAGGAGGGGGTTTGGAGGGCTCCTCCCGTGGGCCACTTTTTCTGAGCCTGTTAGATGCCAGGCAGGGAGGTGACGGGAGTGAGGGCAAGGCAGGTTGGTGCAGGGGAGGGAGCCGGACCTCACCCTGGGCCCACCCACCTGCCCACCCACCCCATCTGCTCACCTACCCTACCCCTCCATGTTGCCCTCGACCCCCAAATGGAGATCTGTCTCCTCTTGGATCAGTTTCTCCCAGGGGGCCCCAGAAGAGGGGCCTCTGTCCTGCACTGTGGACACCCACATGTCATGCTGTCACCCCATGCCATTTCCCCTGATAGCCCTTTTTGTCATCTGATGTGCTCAGCCCTTTACTTACTTATCTTTGGTTGCTGGTTTCGCCCCAGCAGATTGTCTCCTCTCGCCCGACTCCTTGAGGGCAGAGATTTTTGTATTTTGTTCACTGCTCTATTCTTAATACCCAGAACAGTGCCCAGCATGTAGTAGGTGCTCAACAGAGTGCAGAGTGTGTTTAGGACTCAGCCGCTCTTTGTTATCTCACACTTCATTCACAACACATGGATGCTAATAAATACGCCTACAAGCTCGGGCACTGAGGTAAGTGCTGGCGGGACCTAACAGAACCACACAGTCCCCCCACCCGCCCCCTCGAAGTGGGGGGACTCACTGCAAAGGGGCGCAACAAAGGAGTTACAATCACTGGCTCCAGAGTCAGAAAGCCTGGGCTTGCTTGGTGTGTGACCTTGGGAGAATTTCCGATACCTCTGAGCCTCAGTTTCTCCTTCTGTGGAATGGGGGTGGACAAACGTGTTGTAAGGAGTCAAGGAGGATGTGCCTTCAAATGCGCGTTAGCACAGCACTGGTACTCGAGGTGCTTGGTGAGTGAGGGCCATTGATCTGCGGTTACCAGTGTATGTGCCGTAATGGAGGGAGAGAGCACCTGCTGAGGGGTTGCTGGGAAGGAGCAAGCGATCCTGATGTGAGAGGTCAGGGCCAGAGTTTCAGAGGGGGCAGCAAGTGAGCCAGGCCCCCAGGAGCCCATCGTTCCCGGTGGAGGGAACAGCAGGAGCGAAGGCAGAGGTGTGGGAGGAGCTGTGGGCTCCTAGTGTGTGTTCCCGAGCAAGCGGGAAGAGGAGACAAGACCAGGGATCTTTGAATACTGAAGTGAGGACTTTGGAGTCGGTCCCAGGGGCATGGGAGGCGGTTTGAACAAGGTGGGGCAGGGCCCACGCTGGGATTTACAAGTCTGAGGGGGCCTGGATGGGGTTGGGGGACAGGAGGTAGAGAGGGCTGCCCAAAGAGGGCTGATATCCCAGGTGGGCGATGCTTAAGCTCAGGCAGAATGTCAGGGGGCAGCGTGGGACTGGCAGAAGCACCCAGACTCAGGCTCCTTGCTGATGGGCACAGGCCAGCTGGACGCCCATCCTGGTGCCCACCTCTGACCCCACGAGGATACCAGGGAAAAAAGGGAGAGAAAACCTGGAACCTTTGTCTCCTGCTTCCTCCTCTAATATCCCTGACTCCCAGACACCCCAATCACCCACCCAGCCCGGCGATGGAAATCCAGCCCCTTCACCTGCCAGCAGTGTGACCTTGGGCACGTCAACATGATTTTCTGGGTAGGTTCCTTTATCTGAAAGAATGGGGGTGGCTGAGAAAAGAATAACTCACAAGTCCCTACTCAGTGTCAGGCCCTGAGCAGGGGCGGGGGGTTTGGTGAGAAATGAATGAATAGTTCCTACCTTGGTCTCAAATTCCAACTCTGCCCTATTCTCACTTTGTGGTCTTGGGCGAGACCTTTTGATTCTTAATTTCCTGACTTGTAAAATGGAAACAAATACAAGCCATTCGGACCAAAAAGGCAGTGAGAGTATGTCATATCCCAACCAGTGGCATGCAGACAAGATAATATTCAGAGGGAAATCTTTAGCCTGTAACGTGTTGGTAAAAAAGCCAGACTTTAAAAAAATTAATTAATTAAAACTTCAATTTGAGACACTCTGAGTATAACACAATAAAGCCAAAGCAAATGGAAGGAAGACATTTAAAGAGATAAAAACAGAAGTGGACGGATCAGAAAATGAGAAGGCGATGATAATCCCTGCAATGTCGTGCTGTGGCAAGGATGAAACGAGGTCATCCGTTCACTCGGGAAAGAGGCCTTGAACGCACCGTGTGTGGAGCACACTCTGTGTCCAGGCACTATGCTGGGTACCAGGGGAATGAAGGTGAGCATACACAACCTAGCCCTCAGGGACACTCCAGTCTGCGGAGACAAACAGGCGCAGTTCCACGTTCAGTGAAATCAGGGAGGAAGCGAATGGGACGGTAGGGTCCAAAGGAGGGGCACTGACCCAATCTGGGGGAGCAGGAGTGTCCCCCCGGTGATGATATCTAAGGTCCCCATGAAGGATGAATGGGGTGGTCATCAGACTGTTCCTCAAAAAGAAGACGGCATGTGCCGGGGTCTGGCACAGGGAAGCGGTGTCCAGCGGAGGAAATGCAGGCGGTCCTGATATTGACCGAGGATGCAGAAGAGCCCTGGGAGGTAGGAACTAATATTCTCTCCATTTGCAGTGGAGGACATTGCAGCTCAGAAAGGTTCCAAGGTTCCTTAACTTGTCCCAGATACTTGAGCAAGAAGTAGTGAAATTGGAGTTGGACACAGAGGCTGAAGCAAAGCTCACGTGTGTCATGGGGGTGAAAGAATGAAGGGGAGAGGGAAGTGAGGTGGGGAGGAGGGAAGGCAAGTTCAAAGGTGATGTGTTTTTGAGCTGGCCACAGGTGTTTGAGCCAGGGCAGCAGGGGGCTGAGCCACTTGGGGTGACGTACTTGCAAACCACGTGGAGCCTTTGCTTCTTGTTTTATTTTTAAAGATTTTATTTATTTTTTAGAGAGGAAGGGAGGGAGAATGAGAGCAAGAGAAACATCAACGTGTGGTTGCCTCTCGTGAGCCCCTAACCAGGGACCTGGCCTGCAACCCAGGCACATGCTCTAGATCAGGAACCGAACTGGTGACCCTTTGATTCGCAGGCCAGCACCCAACCCCTGAGCCACACCAGCCAGGCAGCCTCCACTCTTTAGAACAGTCTGTTAGCCTGCAGCTCCCTCCTCTGTCCTGACTGTCAGTGGTCCCAGCTTGCTCCTTGGAGTGTTGTTCCTTGGTGCCCCAGGGAAGCTGTGGAGAAAGCTGGGTCCCACATCCCATGGATGGGACTTTATCTGAACATGAAAGTGACAGAAGGAGCCGGAGCCTCTCTCAGCTTGGATTGGATCCACGTGTCAGCTGCTGCAGCTTGGCTCGATGGAGGCCAGGATGAAGGCTGGACCTCACCGAGGGGAGACTGAGACAGCTGTTGAGAAGATGTAGCAAAGGCAGTGGCCAGGCTTGCCACTGAGCATGAGGAAACAGGTGAGACTGAGTCAGGCTGGGAAGGTACATAAATTGGGTCTGGTGCACCAGGTCTGCCTGAGTCCGCAATTTATGCACAAGTGGCCAGAGCTGAAGGTGGACAGGTGGGCAGGACCCAAGCCCTAGAAGCCTTATTGACCAACAGGAGACAGGGGACTCTATCTGTAGGGCAGTTGGGGAGCCATGGGAAGACTCTTAATGCCTGGCAGGGTGGCCAGCACCCAGAGCAGCTCAGGACAAGCTAGATCCCGCTGGCAGGAGTGGGCCTGGTGGCCTCCCATTGGCAGAGAGCGGGGGGCTGCCCTGCTGTCCGGCCCAGCCCCTGTGCCCCCAGGTCCAGCCAGGACGACCGCAGCACACATCCTTCAGCATGACATTGGAACATCACTGGGGGAGTGGAGGGTGACGGAGCGCCATCTCAGGCGGTAATGGCTCCAGTGCTGGGAGGAAAATGACATAAATAATATCCCATTAGAGGCGCCGGGCTGCTCTGCTGAGTGCCTTGTTTTGCTGGCAACGTTATGGGCTTCATAAACAGACTCATCTATTTTCCGGTCCTTGCTCTGGCTGAGGCAAGGGCGGGGGTGGAGGGGTGGGTGCCAGGGAAGGTGACAGGGGACTGCAGAGGTGAGGGAGGGCAGGAACGGCAGGGTTCAGTCCTTACTCTGGCTGCCGAGGCCCAGCCCCGTTCCCCACTCCGAGCCTCAGCCTGTACACCTCCCCCAGGATCACCATGGCCCCACCTCCTGACCTTGCCCACACCCCGCTGCTTCACCTGAAACGCGCTCCCCAGCTCACTCTTTGGAAATCGTACTACTTCTTTCAAAGACCCTGGGTTGGAAGAGAATTTATGGCTTAGTACCGAGGAAGCACCCAGGGACACAGTGGTGAATAAAGAAGAACTCATGACCCTTTGGAGCTTACATTCTAGCAGGAAAGACAGACAATAAATGCACAAATAAATTAACAACATGACTCGGGGTTATAAGAAGTGTTGGGGAATGGCATAGTTTGGGTGTTATTATAGAGTGAGATTGGGGTCTGGGGTCTATTTCAGCCTTAGAAGGCCTCTCCGAGGAAACGAAGACCGAACTGATACCTGTGGATGATAAGGAGCTGGCCAGTTGTGCAAAGCACAGGCGAACGCGCTTACTCATCAGAGGGAACAGCATGTGGGAACGCCAAGCCGTGGGAGAGGACTCAGCAGTGTGGTTGGAACCTGGCAGCCAGTGAGCAGGTGTGAGGGGATGCTGCCCAGGGAGGGAGGGCCAGAATCTGCAGGGGCCGGGGAAGGAGTTTGGATATATTTCCAAGTGTGGCAGGGGTCCACTGGTGGGTTTTAAGCAGGCATCGATGTCATCTGACTTTGTAAATACAGATTCCCTCTGGCTGGCATAGAGGTCAGGAAAGAGCAAGGAATCCAGGCAAGAGAGGATGGTGGGCCAGACCAGGATGGTCACAGTGGAGATGATGGTGAGAAATGGATAGGATCGTGACAGACTGGGAGATTGAACTGACAGTACCTAGTGACCGGGTGTGAAACTTAATCTCATTTTACAGCCCAGAGAGGTTCAGTAACTAGCCCACAGTCACACAGCACATCCATGGTATCCCCAGAAACAGAAGCAACCCGTTGTGCCCAGAATTTGGTGCCACCCTCAGGGCCAATTCTGGGCCTGAGTTGCTGCTGTCATGGGGTTCTTGGTCCTCTTCTCTGTATCTCTCCTGCCCCACCCCTCCCATTACCTCCTCTCTTTCCTCCTGGGACGCTAGAGGCTCTGGCTGACACAGGCCCAGCAGGTGTGCCTTGCCAAGCTGTCGACATGATGAAAAGCCTCCCTTGGCCGAGCAGATAACGGTACACACACAGGTCAGGGGGGGCCCATGTAGCCCATCCATCAGGCTCGGGAGCGGGCGGAGGGCAGGCACACACTCTTGTGCCTGTTATCTGTCACAAATGTGTTTTTCCCGCAAGGTTAACAGGAAGACTGACGGCCAGGCGCCTGGCATCAGCTGGGCTGGCACTTGCGGGAGCCAGCTGGGCTCCCCTCCCTTCCTTCCTCAGCTTCTGAAGGCTCCTTCTAGCCTTTTCCAGGAGAAAGACCCAGCCTCCTGGGTGTAGAGATGCTCAGAGCCACCGAACTGCAGGCTTTTCAATCCTTGAGCGCTGAATCTTGGAAACTCAGGTTTACAGGATTCTCAGTCCCTTTAGGTAGGATCGTGCAGTGAAATGCATGGACTCTGGACCCTGACTAGCCTTGGGTTCATGTCCAAGTCCATCTGCTTATTAGCTGTGTGATCTAAGGCAAATTACTCAACATCCTTGGGCCTCATTAAAAGGATAATGAGAGAGCCCTGGCTGGCGTAGCTCAGTTGATTGAGTGCAGTCTGTGAACCAAAGGGTCACAGGTTCAATTCCCAGGCAGGACACATGCCTGGGTTGCAGGCCAGGTCCCCAGCTGGGGCCACGTGAGAGGCAACCACACATTGATGTCTCTCTCTCTCTCTTTCCCCCTTCCCCTGCTCTCTAAAAAATAAATAAATCTTTAAAAAAAGAGGATAATGTGAGTGTCTGTACTATGGGTGGTTGTGGAGATGAAAGAAGCTACTCCTTGTAAAGTGCTTGGAACAGTGCCTGGCATCTTGCTCAAGTTGGTAGAGATAAAGAATGTTCTAAATTCTTTTTCCCTATTTTACTGAATTTATCGAAGTGACAACGGTTCACAAAATGACACAGGTTTCGGGTGCACAGTTCTAGAACACATCAGCTGTACATTGTGTTGTGCATTCACCAGCCCAAGTCAAGTCTCCTTCCATCACATTTGTCTCCCCTATACCCTCCTCCACCTGCCCAATTTCCATCCCTCAGGACATCACCACACTGCTGTCCATGCCCACGAATTTTTCTTTTTTCTTCTTTTTTGCTCAATTCCCCCACCCCTATCCCTCCAACTCCCTGAGAGTTGTCAGCCTGCTCTGAAATAAAAGAGTTCTTAAAGACACAGAATCTTAAATGTCAAGTCTTAGAAACACAGAACCTGAAAACCTTCGAATCTTTTTAGGTGCATGGATTTTCAGGATCTTGCTATCTCATGTTATTGCTATAGTCATACCTACAGTGTCAGGGTCCAGGGGTGGCTTAGTGGGACTTCAACTCTGCACCATTTCCATTGCCTCTTCCTCCTTTCTTTCACCTGGAACAATTGAGAGTCTCTGCATATTATGTAAAAGTGTTCTGCAAATACAGTGGCAAGGTCCCCCATGGTTGTGTTAATTTGCTGCACCCATGTATCAATTCTTGGGCACCCACTGCATAGCGCCTCACAGTTTCTATATATTTGTTTATCCATCTACCCATCAATTCATCTGCCAATCAATCCATCCAGTCCCTCATCCATTTACCCATCCACTCATCCACTCATCCATCCTTCTATCTACCTACCTTCTTTTTTTTTAAAGATTTTATTTATCTTAGAGGGGAAGGGAAGGAGAGAAAGAGAGAGAAATATCAATGTATGGTTGCATCTCATGCATCCCCTGCCAGGAACCGGGAACTGGCCTGCAACCCAGGCATGTGCCCTGACTGGGAATCAAACCCTGATCGTGTGGTTCGCAGGCCTGCGCTCAATCCACTGAGCTACACCAGCCAGGGCACTACCCACCTTCTCATCCCCACATTTATCCACACTCTTGTCATCCATCTATCCACCCACCCTTGCTCCCTCTCTTCCATCTCTTCATACTCTTTTTCTTCTTTCTTTCTTCTCTGCCTCCCTTGCTTTTGTTTTCTCATCTACTCACCTATCCGTCCAGTCACCTAACACTTACTGACTATCTATTATGAACAGGGCACGGGGTTGGGATATAAAGAGGGTTATGAGTGGGTTTTAGTTTCCACCTTCCAGTCCATCAGGCCAGATAAGACACAGACACAAGCCAACCAACACAGGGGTGGCTGCATTCAGCATGGAGGAAAAGCCATGCAGAGTGACAGAAAGAGAAGTCTTCTTTCTGCTGGGGCTTCTGGGGTGACTTCACAAGGGAGGTGGCACTTGATCAGGACCTTCAGGGACCCTGTCTTGATGGCATCACAGGTAGCTTCGTGTTTCAAGGGACCAGGAGGATGGTAGAGCCATTAATAGAGCTGGGGGAGGAGAGCTTCGGAGGGCCTTAAACACCGTTTAGTCTGGCTGGATAACCAGAGTTAGGAGGTTCCCTTTGAATACTGTGGGAAGTATTGGTGCAGTCCCTGCTTGCATACTTCCAGGGCTGAGAGGCTCACTACGAGACAAGGAAGAAGGCCTCTAGACCTCTGCTGTGCTCCAGGAGCTTCACAGCATTTCCAGACCTGATCTGACTCGGAATCTTTTTTTCAAGAAGTGTCTTGCAGGACAGCATGTTGAGGAACACACTGTGAAATGAGGCTTTATGGCCCACAAGCTTTCAGAGCAGGCCCCATCTTTGATTTCCTTCTCAGATCATAGCACGTAGAGATTGGAGGGCAGAGGGGAGGGAGAAGCCAGGTTATTTTTCTGCTCTCTCTACTTTTTCTCTCATCTCCAGTGACTGCATCCCCTCCGTGGTTCCTGGTTCTGAAAACACAGCTAGTCCCCTCCGAGGTTTCATCCCCCTGTGGGAAGCCCCAGCTCCTGCGCTCTCGTAACATCCAGTTATGTCCAGTCTGACGGTCCTTTAGTCCAAAGCATTCTGTTCACAAGCTGCGGCACTCACTAGTCCATAGAGGATACCTGGGAAATGCTGACTGGTAGACACAATCTGTATGCACAGTCACACACACAGAGGTATCCAAAGAGACAAAAATGAACTATTGCTGATGAATAGAAAAATATTGGTTTTTTTTTCAGGAAATGAGAATAGCTCATCTCTTGCTTCACTTTAAAATGACCACATTTTGTATAAGTCTCACCCCAGGAGGATGAACAATGGAGTTTACTTTGTGAGTTTTCTCTACGAACCGTGGAAGACATTCATTCATTCATTCATTCATTCAGCAAGCACTTATGGCAGCTTCCTCCACTTTGCGCTGTGTGCCCGGCACTGGTGGCCAATAGATTTCTCCAGCTTGTAAAGAGATGATTTTGATGCAACGTATAGGACTAAGACATGTTCTATATATTGGGAGCCCAGAGAGAGGCTGTGTATGGCCATCTGAGAAGACTTCTAGGAGGAAGTGATGCCTGAGTTGAATCTGAAAAGGTGAGTGCAAGTTAGCAGGAAAGACACGGCTATTCTGAGAGCCAGCCTGGCCTTGGCCCTGACTCCTTGTGGTGAGAGCCCATCTTAGGCCCAGGAGGAAGGCAGATGTGAACTCAGGGGCCCTGACCCCCAGCGGTTACTCCTCCACTTGTGTTAGGATGTCAGGGTCCACAGAAGGAGCACTGGGCTGGGAGTCAGGTAATGGTGGAAGCAAGCCAGTCCCCTCACTCACATGACCTTGGGTAACTCACTCCCCGTCTCTGGACTTTAGCTCGCTCACTGGCCGTGGTAGAAAAATCTTAGCTCCCTGGGCTGATGATGGGTGAGGAAGTATTCTGTGAACTGTCAAGTGCTGTGTGTACTATATAGCCCTGTGCACAGGCAACATGGTAGCTGCATGTCTTAGCTCAGGGCCTAGTTCCCAACAGGGGCCGAAAGAATTTCAGAACCAAATTATTCTGCCACCACTTGAGTTCTGTTCCTCAGGCTCTTGATATTGTGGGGTCTTCCTGAGGTTCCTTATTAATATGCCAACACCCTGAGAAGTGTTAATCCTTATTAGCTAATACCTTAGTTATGCTGGCATTTTCATAACAGTTAACACCTTTTCTTAGCAGTGAACTTCTTCACAGGAATCAGCTGGCATTCAGCTGCGAGAAGCTTCAGGGATGGGGCCGGAAGGGCTCCTGGTGGTTTCGGAGGCACCAGGGGGGAGAAGATAGGTGCGCTGCAAGGAGAGAAGCTGGTCTAGGAGGGGCATCCCTGACACAGCTGTTTCACCAAATGACAGTTCCACTGCCTGTCCCTTAGACTGAGCCCCCAGACATCAGTGCCCTGGACCATCTTTGCCACCTTCCCTTGCTGAGAGGCTTTGGGAAAACTACTTACCCATTGGGAGCACCCATTTCCTCTTCTATTGAAAGGGCTATTCAACCATAACTTTGGGGTTTTTTTAGGTGCTACATAAACACTTTTCATTTTCATAGTGATGCATTTGTGTCCACCAGCATACAGTTATGCTGTAACAAATGACTGTCCTGCAGATAAATCTCGGTGACTTTCAGCATAAGGTTTTACTTTTGCTCACACTGCATGCCACTCGTGGGTCTGCTTTGTTTCCACTCCATGTCATCGTGCTGAGAACCGTGCTAAAGGGGCAGCCACTGCCTCGAATACTCCTGTTACACTGGGAAAGGAGCAACGGCAGAGCCACATGACGGCTCTTAAAGCTTCCATTCAGAGGTGGCACACAACAGTTCTGCTCACATTTCATTGGCCAAAGCATGTCAGGTGGCCACACCTATAGACGGTGAGGCAGGAAGTACAATCCTTTGCAGGGACGCACATAGTAAGGGGTGCAGTGAGTGTTTCTGAGTAGTACTACCATCTAGTGCACTATTTATTTTAAAGTGAATTCCCAAACACATAGCTCTGCAGGTATAAATATACATAGAGAGAGAATGAGAAAGCAAAGGGGGCAAAATGTATGAAGGGTGAGTCTGGGTGAAGGGGGGTATAGCTTTGCTCTGCAACTTTTCTGGAGAGTTTGAAATCATATTGAAATAGTAAGTTATATACATGATATCATATATATGAGGTCTGTCCAGAAGGTATCCAGCCATGTAATATGAAAAATAGAGAAATTTGTTGAAGAAGATACAAGACATAAGAAACATTGTACATAGGACAATGATGTCTTAGTCCCCTTCAAAGTAGGCACCTTGGGACCTCACATAGTTCTCCCAATATGCCCTGTCATATTTTCCTGAATCTCATAGATGGTCTGAGGTCTCTTCCCTTTCAAAGGTGATTTTAGTTTCGGGAAAAGCCAGAAGTTGAAGAGTGCCGATCTGGGCTGTAGAGGGGCTGAGTCACCTGGGTGATTTGATGTTTTACCAAAAACCTGCAAGGGACACAATGCATGAGTGGGTTTGTGGTTGTGATGAAGCTGCCAATCACTGGTTGCCCACAGCTGCAGCCTTCTGAATCATCCAAATAATTTCCGCGGAGGAATGTTCAAGCTTCATGCAAAATTTGATACAGATTCATTGCTCTCCTGGCTCATTTTGAATGTGACAGCCACACAGTACTCCTGCTTACTCAATGGTGTCTGTCACCCCCACTGACTACCACAGTGAAGTCATCATTGTTCATACACGTGCATTCCAGTCCACTCTCCTTGGCTGCCAGGTTACATGGATGCCATGCAAACCATTCTCGTTACCTTAACAGTGGCTGGACTTTTTCCAGACAGACCTCATATGTATGATATTTTATATATATATATATATTTTTTTTCCTACATGAAACTTCCATGTATATCAGGTGAAACCATGGTGCTGTGGTTGTTTAACATGCGACAGAGAGAACAAAACTGATTGAGCTAATGTAATGTAAATGAGATGATAGCGCCCAAGCACATTTGTGAAGGTGGGACTGGAAGGACAGACGTTTGGGAAACCACTGGGTGAGGTGTATGATGTTCTTCACACGTCATCAGGGGTCCCCTGCCTAGCAGCCCCCCCTTCTTATTCATTCTGCAACTACCTATTGAGCACCTACTGTGTGCCAGGCCCCTCCCAGGCACAAAGCATACAGCGGCGGGTGACACATGGCAGGCACGAGCCTTCCCTGGAGCAGTGAGTGCACAAACTCCTAAAGGTGTCAGACAGAAGGACACATGGCGAGTGGCCCAGGGAGCCCAGCTGGCAGCTGGAGCTGCTGTCTGCGTGAGGAGGGATTGGCTGTCAAGTGGCTCGCCACCGGCTGTCGGTGTCAGAGAACACACCTCGGATCCTGCAGTAGCGGGCTTTCTGAGAAAGAACTCGTGGGTCCTCGGGTCCTCAGGGCAGTGTGTGTCTGAGAATGGGGGTAGGAGCCCGCAGGCTAAGTCACAGCGTGGGCGCTGTGCACCTCCCCGTACTGCTTATCTGATGCCAAGACCTGTTGTCATGGGGGCTGGAGAACCCATTATTTTTATTTTAGAAACAACAGAACGACTGGGAAGGCACACGAGAGAACTTTTTAAGATAACAAACATGTTCATTTTCTTGTTTGTGATGATGGTTATATGGGTGTATAAATTTGTCAAAACTCATTGAAATGTGCATTTAAAATGGGCACAGTTTATCATTTATGAGTTTTGCCTCAATAAAGTTGATTTACAAAATAAAAAATCTTCACACAAACAAACCCCAAAAAGCAGAGCAGTATGGAAATTATGCATTTATTTTGGAGTGGCTAAGACATGGGCGAATGACTTGCCTAAGACCACACAGCTACCGGGTGGGGGTTGGGGGGAGAGCAGGGAATGAGACCCAGGGAAGCTTGACTCCAGACTGCTGCTAACTAGAATTAATTATTTACCACATAAACAAAAGTGGCTTCTTTTTCTGAAAGGCAACATTAACAACCAGCACAGGAATCTAACCCAGGAATAAAGGTTTCAGGATCAGAAAAGAACTGTGGCCTCAAAGGTCTACCTCTTTCCTCCCCTGCCCCTTAACACACACGACAGACACCCTTGGCCTTGGCCTTGGCCTTAGTTGACCTCTGGCCCCTTGAGGGCCTCCTTGGAACCTGCCAAGGTTCCTTCCAAGGCCTCTCTCCTGTGTCCTGCCCTCACCCTGGGGTTTTTGATGCTCCACCCACTTTGTCATACCCCAACAGAAAGTCCTTGTGTTGTCCTCGCTCTTTATTCTTCCACAGCCTGGAAGGCTGGGACGGTGCCTTTCGATCTGGGTGGGAGGCAGGGACCAAATTAGAAAGTGTACCGTTGACCGCTTTAGCAAAGAAACAAGAAGGCTCAGAGAAGTACAGAACCCGCCTGAGGTCACAAAGTTTGCGTGGGTTCAGGCCTGAATGCACCCACCTCTGTCCGATTTCTGATCCTGGTCCCTTACCCAGGAAGGCAGGAGGAGGCCAGGTCATGGGAATGAGCGTGAGAGCCGGGGGTGAGGGGGCGGTGAGAAGAACCCTCTGCACATTCCTCCCTCCAGAACCAGCTCTGCTCTGTCAGTGGCTGAGAGACCCTCAGTCCCTGGAGGAACGAGGCTGCCGGGCCCTCTTGCTGAGTGACTGCAGACCACATTTTTCTTAATCTAAATTGAAAACTGCTCAAGTAGAAAAATCATTTCATTGCTTCATCTCAGAAAGGAAAAAAACAAGGGAGAAAGGAGGGGTTGGGTTGGGGAGAGGCATGGGTGCAGACAGAGAAAAGGCTGGGAGCTACAGAGTACTGAGTCCCTAACTGCTCCAAGCCTGGCACCAGCCCTGCCCTGTCTGGCTGCCCCAGCCCCAGGGCCTAAGGGGGTGGGTCTACCAAGCTGCTGATGCAGTCTGTCAACCAATTCTGAGAGCCCTAGTATGCACCACGAGACCATGGACCAGACTCCTGGCACAATGAAGCACAGTGAGGGGCAGCTCCTGTCTGCAGAGAGCTTCTAGTTTCCCTCCTCCCTCTCTGCCTCTGTTCATTCACTCCTTCAACGAATATTTATCAAACACCTGTCATGTGTCCGCATTGTTCCAGGGGTTTAGGATATAAAAATGGCCCCTGACCTCCTGGAATGTACCATCTAGTAGGGGAGAGGGATGATGAAGTAAACAGAGAATAACAAACCATATTCAGCTCTGGAGGAACGTGAGGAGTGGAACTAGGGGTTATTCCATGGGCAGGGATGAGAATGCGATTTAGGCTGGGCAGCCAGTGGAGGGAGTGGTATTTCAGCAGAGACAGGAAGCGTGGGCAGGAGTCACCAGACAGAGGCAGTAGAGAGGCCAGGGGCGGGAGTAGGGTGAGATAGCACCTTTGGGTCACAGGTGAGTAGTTACCGGGCAGACCTTTAACCCAGCTGGCTGCGCTCAGCTCCCAGCTGTGTCTCTCAACAGCTATGTGATTTGGGGCAAAAAAAATAACCTATCTGTGCCCCAGTTTCCTCATTTTTAAACATAGGGTAATTGTGAGGATTGGGTAAATTAACATATGTCATATGCTTAGAATGGTGCCTGGCACACAATTTTTCACTAAACAAGCAAACGAAACCCCCCAGCACGTGCAAAGGCCCTTTGGCAGGGAGCTGCAAAGTGAGCCGTTGGAGAAAGAGCTGTATGCAAGCTCTATCCTGGCACACACAAACCCAGTGCACACAGCGGACACCCACGGGTGCTGCGGAAGGGGCACAGGCTGGAATCCTGCGTCAGCCGCGTCATCACAGCAAACAGACGCTGGCACTTTATACCACGCTCTCCAGGTCATTTCCACAGCCTGGGGAAGTAGCCATGGTTATCCCCTCTTTACAGACGGGCAAACGGTGGCCCAGAGAAGTCAAGGGACAACCCCAGAGTCACACAGCTGGGTGGGAGCCTGGGTTTTGCTAACTCCAGAGCTGAAGCCCCTGCCTCTGGGNAAGTGAGCCGTTGGAGAAAGAGCTGTATGCAAGCTCTATCCTGGCACACACAAACCCAGTGCACACAGCGGACACCCACGGGTGCTGCGGAAGGGGCACAGGCTGGAATCCTGCGTCAGCCGCGTCATCACAGCAAACAGACGCTGGCACTTTATACCACGCTCTCCAGGTCATTCCCACAGCCTGGGGAAGTAGCCATGGTTATCCCCTCTTTACAGACGGGCAAACGGTGGCCCAGAGAAGTCAAGGGACCACCCCAGAGTCACACAGCTGGGTGGGAGCCTGGGTTTTGCTAACTCCAGAGCTGAAGCCCCTGCCTCTGGGCCCTACCTCCTGGTTCCTGAGCCCTGACAGAACTGAGTCTGGGTTTGGCTGTTTGTGTGTTGGATCCTGGGCTGGGCATGTCCCACAGGGAGCAGTTTAGAAGATGCAGTCTGAGGGGGGAGTCAGATGGGGTTTCACCTAAACTGAGGCACTTTGGACCAAGAAAGGGGCACTATTAATGTTTTCACTGGGATGGCACGTGTGAACAGGCCCCCGGTGTTGCCCCCAGCGTAGGGGAAGGTGATTAACAGCATGGAGCGTAGTAGACGCGACCAAGTCACTTAACTTCTCTGAACCCTGGTGTCCCCATGTGAGGGTAAGAATACTTATCTTTCGGAGTTGGGAAGATTAAATCGGATATTGGCTGACAGGTATGTAGCCTAGGGTCTCGCATGGAATATGACTTCAGTGACCGTGAGATGTTATTGTTATTGCATACACAACCAACAGAAATCTCTCCGTGCTCTTTCAGCCTGTGTGTCCATCTCTCTGTTTCTCAGATTTCCCCCCATCCTTCCCGCTACCCCTTTCAAGGCCCAGGTCCAGGCTGATTTGCTGGGCGTCCTTGGGCCTGTCCCTTTCAGTCTCTGGGCCTGCTCTCCCCATCTAACTAGAATGCACCACCAAGGCAGCTGGGGTCTTTAGCACAGACTCCCTGAAGCAGGCTGTGGGCCATGAAGCCATCAAACTTCCGGTGAGTGTGGACAAGGGGACTATGAGCTGGGGCGACAGAAGCTCCTGAGAAACAAACCCAAAGCGGCAGGCCTCACCTTGAGCTTCCCTCTCACGGGACTGGTCCCACCCCTCCCCTCAGGAGTGCACATCCTGTTCTGGGGTTTGTTCTCTGCCCTTCCCACCAATCACAGTCCTGCCTTTCTTTTTTTAAAGAAGAAAGGAAGTGGCATTCCACACCCCTCCCTGCACCCACATGCCCCTTCCACTCACCCCCATGTGTCTGAGGCACCTTATCACTGAGCCATGAGACAGATGTGTAGGGGGAAGCAAAGTCTGTAGGACAGTCTTTGTCAGGGGCCGTCGCGCACACTGCGTCTGGGGGCAGTGCGGGGCTGTCAGTGTTTCTGGCTTTATGAGAGCTACATTCGTCTGAAACAACAAAGGGCTGTGAGGAAGGGAGTGATGTGTGAAAGGTGAGACTCTGAAGGGTATTTTGGAAATTAATCACCATCCTCTCCCAAATTATCGAGTTTCCAAAAAAGAAAAAAAAAAGTAGAAAAAAAATGCTGCCTTCCTGCCCCACCATCCATCCCCAGACTCATTTTACAGGTCAGTTCCCTTTAATTAGTGAGGCTCTGGGCCCTTTGCCTCGCAAAATGGAAACTGCAGGTTCATCAGAATCTCATTAACCTCGGTTCCCCCCCCGTGGCCCGTGAAGTCAGGCCCGTCTCAGAAAAGCCATCTCCCAGCAAGCCGGGGTCCAGGTCTATCTGGGCTGGGGGTGGGTGGGGGCTCTGGTTTGCTGGTTCTGGACAATATTCTGGCCACGGCCCCAGCCGTGCCAGCCCTTGCCACGTGGGGGTCAGAAAAGAGAGGGGTGCCTTCAGCACTTTAATTTGAAAACTTGCCAGGGGACCGAGGGACGCTGGGAGCAGAGAGAAACAGCTGACTTCAGACAAATTAATACTTGTCTGTAGCTCACAGTTTTCTCCACTTTCATGTCAGCTGGCTTTCCTTTCTTCTCCTTTCTTTCTTCTTCTTCCCGTCCTCGCCTCCACCTCCCCCTTTCCCCTTCCTCTTCCTCCTCCTCCTCCTTTCCTTCTCTTTACGCTCTTTCTCCTTCCTCTTCTTCTTTTCTTCCTCCTCCTCCTTCATCTTCTTCCTCCTCCTCCCCACCCCACGCTCCCCTCCCCCTCTCCCAACCCCTGTCTCCTCTTCTTTAGCTTTTGGTCTGGAACTTGTCCGAGCCTGGCCCTGGGCAGACCACTGGCCCTACTCACAGGAGTGGCCACTCTGGAGGAGCTTGAGAGCAGGGTTTGCCTGGGGGCTTTGGGGGCCCAGCACTATTACCTACCCACTGTGGGGCTTGGGGTAGGTTGCTCAGTCTCTGAGCCTCGCTTTCCTCACCTGTGCTGACAGTAAAATGAGATTATGTATTTAGGGCCTGACAACCACTGTGAAAACTACAGTGGCAGTTTCTTATAACGTTAAACATGCACTTATCATATATTCCAAAAATCCAAATACTAACATACATATTTAAAAGAAATGGAAACCTTTTGACCCCATGATTCCATTTCTGGGACTATATCCCAAGAATCCCAAAACACCAATTTAAAAGGATATATGTTCCCGTATGTACACTGCAGCGTTATTTACAATCGCCAAGATCTGGAACCAGCCCAAGTGCCGTCAGTAGATGAGTGGATGAAAAAGCTGTGGCATGTTTACACGATGGACTACTACGCAGCAGTAAAAAGGAAGGAGCCCTTCTGTTTTGAGACAGCATGGGTGGACCTGGAGACTGTTATGCTAAAGAAACAAGCCAGTCAGTGAAAGACAAATATCACATGATCTCACTTACATGTGGAATCTAATGAACTAAATAAACTAATGAGCAAAACAGACTCAGAGACGTAGAAGCATGGAACAGACTGGCAGCTGTGAGAGTAGGGACTGCTTGTAAGAAGGTGAAGGCCAGAACCAAAGAACATGTATACACGTGAGCCACGGGCATTGGCAATGGTGTGGGGAGTGCCTGGGGGGTCGGGGTGGGGTGAGGCTGGGTGGAGGGAGATAAAGGGGAAAAATGGGACCACTTTGGTAGCATAAGCAATAAAATATTTTTAAAAATNCTAAAGAAACTAATGAGCAAAACAGACTCAGAGACGTAGAAGCATGGAACAGACTGGCAGCTGTGAGAGTAGGGACTGCTTGTAAGAAGGTGAAGGCCAGAACCAAAGAACATGTATACACGTGAGCCACGGGCATTGGCAATGGTGTGGGGAGTGCCTGGGGGGTTGGGGTGGGGTGAGGCTGGGTGGAGGGAGATAAAGGGGAAAAAATGGGACCACTTTGGTAGCATAAGCAATAAAATATTTTTTAAAAATTAAAAATAAGCGAAAACCTATGTCCACCAAAGACCCACATGCAAATGTTTATAACAGCTCTGTTCATAATCACCCCGAACTGGAAACAACCCAAAGGTCCATCAGCTGGCGAATGAATAAATGAACTGTGGTACCTCCGTACATTGAAATACCACTTGGCAGTAAACAGAAACAAACACTGATGCCCACAACAACATGGATGAATCTCTAAAGCGTTCTACAGCGTGGAAGAAGCAGACTCAAAAGGCTAAACACTAAATGACTCCAATAAATGACAGTCTGCAAAGGGCCAATCTATAGACACAGAAGCCAGCAGTTGCCAGGGCTGGGGTGGGGGAGGGGATCAACTGCGAAGGACACCAGGCAACTTTGGGGGACGATGGCAACGTTCTATGTCTTGGTGGTGGTGGTGGTTACTCTGGTGTACCCATCTGTCGGCACTCATCCAACTGTGCACGTTAAAAAGGGGGCCTTTCTTGTATTGTATGGAAATTATATCTCCATTAACCTTACTTTAAAAAAAAATGGTAGCCAAGAAAAATGTCAGCTAATTTTAAGTTTTATTATTTTTTTTCTTTTACTAAGATATGGCATAAGAATAGTGTAGTATGCCATATCTTAGTAAAAGTGCACCGGTGAAGTGCACCGGTCTTCCATACACATCTCGGTGACTTTTTTAAAAAATATTTTATTTATTTATCTTTCGAGGAGAAGGGAAGGAGAGAGGGAGAGAAACATCAATGTATGGTTGCCTTTCGTGCGTCCCCTGCTGGGAGTTGGCCTACAGGGAACTGGCCTGCAACCCAGGCATGTGCCCTGACTGGGAATTGAACCGCGATCATCTGGTTCGCAGGTCCGCGCTCAATCCACTGAGCTACACCAGCCAGGGCTCGGTGACGTTTTAAACGTTTGCACATTTCATCCAGATCAAGAGAGGGGTCCCGCAGCTCCCAAATCACAACCCTCAAAGTTAACCACTATTTTCACTTCCATCACTGCTGGTTACTTTGGTGAGATGTGTGGATCTCACATAGATGGAATTATTATCTATGTAATCTTTTATGTTTGGCTCATAGCTAGTCATTGAAGTCATCTTTTTAAAATACAGATCACCTTGTTTCTTTTTCTTTAAATATTTTATTTATTTTTAGAGAGAGGAGTAGGGAGGGAGAGGGAGAGAAACATCAATGTGTGGTTGCCTCTCATATGGTCCCTACTGGGAACCTGGTCCACAACCCAGTCATGTGCCCTGAGTGGGAATCGAACCAGCAACCCTTTGGTTTGTAGGCCAGCACTCAATCTACTGAGCCACACCAGCCAGGGCAGATTACCTTATTTCTTGATTCAAAGCCCTCCACTGTCTTTCTGATGTTTCAACCAAAACCCCAAACCCCTACCCTGTCCCCCAGGTGGTACACAGGCTGCCCCTACCTGGCACCCCCAATCCTCACTCCCTGGCTTGCTCTCTCTCGCCACACAGGCCTCCCTTCATTTCTGTGAGCACACATGGCTCCTTCCAGCAGCTCCTTCCAGCCGTAGGGTCTCTGCCCTCTTGGATTCCTTTGCCTAGAAGGTCCTTCTGCAGGCCCGACCCCTTCCTGTCCTTCAAGTCTCTGCTTCCAAATCATCTCTTCTGAGAGGCTGTCCCCATGGCCTCACCCCACCTCTGATTATTTACCATCTTCATGCCTGTTGGCCTCTGTATAACCCTCATCGTGATTTGTATTTGTTTGCTGGTGGGTTGGTCGCTTTCATCCCCGCTTAGTCTGAGGCTGGGTCTGATCTGTGTGTCCTACGTGCCCGGTCCCTCCCTCGGCACATGTGTGTGCTTAGTACACTTTGGCTGAGTCAATCCCTGACATCAGTTCCCAGTTTTCAAGTCGGTTTGTCATCGCACACCCTTGTGTCCTCCACACAATACCCTGGCAAGGGCAGCAGGAGTCATCAGCTCCCTCTCAAGCTGAAGAATTTGGAGAGGTTGATCTGCAGGTCACACAGCAAGTCCTGACAGAGCGGGGACCTGTCACCCCCTCCCTGCCCCTTTCCCACCCCCCTGAGCCAGCAGAGTCCGCCCCTGACTCTCAGCCTGCTCGTTGCGGCGGCTGCTGCTGCAGTTGTTAGATTAAAGCAGGACTTACAAGCCCTAGAAACCCGTATCCAGCTTGATGCATTTCTACTTAGTGTTTATAGCCCCAGAACTGCCCCCCAGACCGAACTGCAGAAAAGCGGCCCAGAAGCCCCATCATCACGGACCCATTCCCAGTCAATGCCCCCCTCCTCCGAAGGGTAACCAGCATTCTCATTTCTGTCACCCCAGTTGGTCTGTTTTTGAACTTCATGCAAATGGACTCGTTCAGTACGGCCGGCCTCTTGTGTCTGATTTCTCATTCAACACAACGTTTGGAGACTCATCCGTGTTCTTGCGTGTAGCAGTAGCTTATTTTTTTATTGGCATAAAGTGCTCCATGTGATGAATATATCACGGCTTGTTTATCTGTTCCATTGATGGGCATTTGAGTCGTCTCCAGCTTTTGGAGACTGAATAAAGCTTCCATGAATCTTTTTTGGTAGAAGTAAACACTTATTTTTGTTGGGTATATACCTAGGACTTCAGTGGCTGGGTTGCTTAGGCATGTGGTTAGCTTTCCTCGATACTGCCTCACAGTTTTCCAAAAATGATTGTACCTTCTACTGTGCACATTTTAGGGACCCAGCAGCCAAAAGGGTCAGCACTGACGCCCCCGCAGCCCCGAGGCACCCCCCTGCCTGGCGCTGGGACCCTGAGCCACCCTGCTCCATTAGCAATCGCAGCAGGGAGAGGGATCGAGCTGAGTGGCAGGGTAGACCTTTCTCCTGGGAGGCTGGCTGGCTGGCTGAGCCCAGCAAAGGTCAGGCCACCTTGCATTTTCCCCTCCAATGATCGCAGCTCTTAGGGGCAATTAGCCATCAGTGAAGCAGGCAGCTCAGAATACTAACCAGACCTGGCCTATTCTGGGAGTGTTTTTTCACTCTTCAATGGGGCTGAGGCCCTGCCCACCTTGCAGAAGGGGTGCCTGAGTGAAGATCCGGGGGAGGTGAGCACCCTTATTATTATCCGTGCACATTTTGTTAGTGCCCTGGGTCACCAAATGCTCTTTGGCAAGAACATGGGTGCGGCATCTGCTGCCGCTGTGCTGTTGCATGCCTCCAGGGACAGGATTCTCACCACCCCTCTGGCTGCTGTTTCCTTCTCTAGGCAGCTCTGCTCATCACATAGTGCTACTTGATTTATTTGGCCCTAAACTGAAAATAAGTGAAAAGTCTATTGGAAGGGGACTGATTAAGTAAATGATGTTTCATCCAATTAAATATATAATGAATACTCTGCAGCCTGAATATAATGCAGACATGTCGGGTCCTCAACCCCGGCTCTGCCAGCCTCTTCTTTGTGCTTTCCCTCCAACCTGTCTGGTCTTCCCTCCTTCCTCACCCTCAGCCTCATGACTGTTAGGAGACAGAGAAAAAAAAAGACATGTTAACCTTATGTGCCCTAAGAGGGGCACAACATCACTCTGGTTTTATTTTTAGATAATGCTCCCCCTTGATCTAATCCTGGGAAGATAGCAGACGAATCCAACCTGCTGGACAGTCTGCAGATTAACTGACCAGTGCTTTTCAGAACAGTCAAGGTCACGAAAGACAAGGAGAGACTGAGAAATCATCAGATTGGAAGAGACCAAGGAGACGTGACAATGAGCCACAATGCAGGGTCCTGAACTGGATTCTGGAACAGAAAAAGAACATTCGTGGAAAAACGGGCGAAATTCCGATTTGGTCTGAAGATCACTTAACAACATTGTGCCCATGTTAATTTCCTTCCTGCAATAATTAATCTTTGATTATATAACATGAGGACATTAGGGGAAGCTGGTGGGGGGGCGGAATGTACTATTTTTTGCAACTTTCCTATAAATTTAAAATTCTTTCAAAATAATTGTTTTTTTTAAAACAGTAGTTGAGATTAGAGCTTCTCAACTTTTGATGTACCATGGACCTTTTATGTGTGACCCTTGTGCCCTCTTTCAGAATAATAGTTTTAAACACATAAAAGATGTTAAACTTCCCAAGAAGACCGATTATATTGAAATCCAGTTATCAAAATATTTTGAAATTTCTGATAGCATAATATATCATGCTTTATTAATATACTCACTACCAAGATCCAGCAGCAGGTGTGAAAACACCATTGCAATTTCAAAGTCATGATGCGTGTCGGCAGTATTTGAAGATACCTGAAACAATGGTATTCTGATATGAAAATATCTGCGATCCCTACTGGCGGTGAAGTCGCAGATGCTGCCAATGCTATTGTGGCTTGCCGCCCTCATTCAAGTTGAAGGAAATGAGAAATTTTAGTTAGAGGTTAGGGAAATAAGGATGTAAATTTTTCCTGTTCAAATTCATGGGCCCCCTGAATTCTATTTGCAGTCTGGAGGTATCTATTACATCCCTAATGTAAATGTGTATTTATTGAACTGGAAAGAAATGCATAATATATTGGTAATGGGGGAGAGAAGGTTAGAAAGCAAGATGTACAGTAGCATCCCATTTCTGTAAATTAAAAACGTGTGTGTGCATTATGTATTCATTCGACAAGCCTGCCAAGATGGACGACTTTGAGCCACACCCTGGGAATATCATGATAGAAGGCAGACAGGGTGTTACTTTCCCGGAGCAGGGCAGCTAGAAGCATGAAGAAATTGCAGCAAAATGTTAAGTGGTTATTTGTGTTTTTTTCCTTTCTTCTTGGTTATTTGTATTTTTCTATTTTTTTCTAGGTAACCTTGTATTTCGGGTGAAAAAATTTTTAAACAAAGAAAATGTATCTTCATCACAAGCTGAACCCTGTCCATAGGTAACACTGAATTGTCTGTAGATCTGTCTGTGAATGTCCCATGAAACTCAGCCCCACCTCGGTGCCCACAACCTTGAGAAACAAGAGGACAGAGACTTTCGGGACTTCCTTTCTCCAGGCTGACCTGCCCAAGTCCCCTGATGATTCCCCACCCTGTATCATCTCGTGGTTTTCCACCTCCTGGCGACTTTCCTGCGGGCTCACCCTGGCTCTCCCGTATTCCTCTCGCAGTGTAGCATTGAGAGCTGAACTCCAGATGGAGTCTGCCTCACTTAGATTGCGAGGAGACGACCATCTCCCTCCTGCTGGACAGCATGCTCCTATTGATGCAGCCTGAGAGAACCATTATTTTAAAAGGACCTTTATTGAGATGTAACTCACATTCTGTATGTATTAGTTTTCTATTGCCGCTGCAACAAATTAGCACAAACTGAGTGGCTTAAAATAGTGTAGATGAATTATCTTATGCTTATGCTTCTGTAGTTTGGAAGTCTGGCACAAATCTCACCCAGCTGGGCTGAAGGTGTCAGCGGGACTCGGAAGGCGCTGCAGGAATTCATTCTCCTACTTTTTCCAGCTCTGGAGCTGGCCTGCATTCCTTACTTAACAGCTCCCTTCTTGCATCTTGAAAGCCAATAATGTTGGGACGAGTCCTTCAAATGATGGCCTCTCTCTGGTTCTCTCCTCGGAGTCCCTCTTCCAATTTTTAAGGTCCCTTGCAATTACATTGGGACCATCAGATAATCCAGGATAATCTCTTTATTTTAAAATCAGCTGATCAGCAACCTTAAGTTCATCTTCAACCTTAATCCTTCTTTGCCTTGTACCCTGACATATTCAGAGGTTCCAGGGATTAGGAAATAGAGGTCTTTGGGAGGCCGTTTTTCTGGCCGCCACATCACACAATTCACCATCTAAAGTGCATGACTCAATGGCTTAGTACATTCAGAGTTGTTGGACACCATCACCACATTTAATACACTCCATTTTGGAGCATTTTCGTCAACCCTGAAAGAAACACTGTACCTGTTAGCAGTCGGTCCCATTTCTTCCCAGCTCCAGGCAAACCCTCCCCCACCCTGCCCTAGCGACCGCTAGTCTCCTTTCTCCATAGCTCTGCCTGTTCTGAGCATGTCGCACAAATGGAATTGTACGATATGCAGTCCTTCGTTATTGGCTTCTTTCACTTAGCATAATATTGTAGCATATGTCAGTATTCCTTTTGACTGCCACATAATGTTCCATTGTATGTATACACCATGTTTTATTTATCCATTTATTAGTCAATGGAAAACATGGATTGTTTTCACGTTTGTTTGTTTAAAAAAATTTAACCCTCATCTAAGGATATGTTTATTGATTTTTTTCTTTTTAAGGAGAGAGGAAGGGAGAGACAGAGACACATTGATCAGTTGCCCCACTTAAGCATCCTGATGGGAGAGCCAACCCGAAACCTAGGTATGTGCCCTGACAGGGAATTGAACCCCCAGCCTTTTGGTGTGTGGGATGATGCTCCAACCAACTGAACCACCTGCCAGGGCCATGTTTGGACTGTTATGAATAATGATGCTATAAATATTCATGATGCTATAAATATTCATGCTGAAACATATTCAAAACTTGAGTACGTTTTGTGTGAACATATGTTTTCATTTCTCTTAAGTATATATACATAGGTTTGGAACTAATGGGTCATATGGTAACAATGTTTAACATTTTGAGCAACAGCCAGATGGTTTCCCAAAGCAACTACACCTTTTGACAGTCCTACCAGCAGTGCTGAAGGGTCCCGGCTTCTTCACATCCTCGTCAACACTTGTTATTATCTGTATTTTTATTGTTGACTGTCCTCATAGGTGTAAAGTGATACCTCTGAGTTTTATGTGCATTTCCCTAACGACTGATGACATTGGGCTTCTCTGCGTGTGTTTGTAGCCATTTGTACATCTTCTTTGGGGAAATGCCTATTCAGATCCTTTGTCCATTTAAAAAACTGAGTCACTCATCATTTTATTACTGAGTTGTAAGAGTTCTTCATTCATTCTGGATCCAAGGCCCTTTGTCAGATACATGGTCTATAAACCCTTTCTCCCATTCTATGGGTCCTGTTTTTCCTTCCTTGATGACTATCACAAAAGGTTTTCATTTTGATGAAGTTAAATTTATCTTTTTTTTCTTTCGCCACTTGTGCTTTTGGTATTGTCTCTAAGAGACTAACCTGAGGTGATGAGGCTTGGCTTTTCTGATTTATTCTAGAAGTTCCATAGTTTTAGCTCTTACACTGAGGGCTATCGTCCCTTTTGAGTTCATTTTTGCATATGGTGTGAGGTACAGGTCCAACTTCATTCTTTTGGCTATGGATACGCAGTTGTTTTAATACTACCCGTTGAAAAGGTGATCCTTGTCCATTTGTTGAAAATCAACTTACCATAAAGGTGAGGGTTTATTTCTAGACTCTCAGTTCTGTTCCATTGAGCTCTCTGTCTAGCTAGCCCCACACTGGCTTGCTTACTGCAGCTTCGTAGTAACTTTTTGAACTAGGAAGAGTGACTCCTCTGATTTCGTTATTCAAGATTGTTTTGGCTGTTTGAAGTCTCTTGCAATTCCATATGACTTTTAGAATCAGCTGTGATTTTCTGCAGAAAAAAAAAGAAATAAACTTTTTAAAACATGACAAAATAAAACAAGAACCCAGCTGGAAGTCCAATAAAAGCTGCATTTAATCTATGTTTTAATTTGGAGTATACTGCCATCTTAAAAATATTAAATCTTCTGATCCATGAATATGAGATGTCTTTCCATTTACTTAGGTCTTTAATTTCTTTCAGTAATACAGCGTAGCTTTCAGACTACCAGTTTTGCATTTTTTTGTTAAAGTTATTCCTAAAGATTTTACTTGTTTTGCTTATTAAAAATAAAAATTGTTTTCTTTTTAAAAAAATATTTTATTTATTTATCTTTTAGAGAGGGAGGGAAGGAGAGGAGAGAAATATCAATGTACAGTTGCCTCTTGTGTGTCCCCTGCCGGGAACTGGCCTGCAACCCAGGTATGTGCCCTGACTGGGAATTGAACCGCGATCGTGTGGTTCTCAGGCCCGAGCTCAATCCACTGAGCTACACCAGCCAGGGCTAAAAATTGTTTTCTTAATTTTATTTTTGGATTGTTCATTATTAGTGTATAGAAATATAATTAACTTTTGAAAATTGATCTTGTGCACTGTGACCTTGATGAATTCGTTCATTCATTCTAATAGCTTTTAAAAAAGGATATAGATTCCTTAGGATTTTCTATATGCAAGATTGTTTGCAAATAGAGATAGTTTTACTTTCCCCTTTCCAGTCTGGATGCCTTTTATTCCTCTTTCTCACCTCCCTGCCATGTCCAGAACCTCCACTGCAATACTGCATATAAGTGGTGAGAGCACCGTGCTGGTTTTCCTCTACTCTTGGGGGGAAAATGCATTCGGACACCTTCAGTGGGTCAAGGGCGGTTTTTTTGTAGATGGCCTTTATCTGGTTGAGGAAGTCCCTTTCTACTCCTAGTTTGCTGAGTTGTTTTTATCACAAAAGGGAATTCCATTTTGTCAAATGTTTTTCCTGCATCTATTAAGATGATCATGTGGTTTTTGTCCTTTGTGTTATTGATATGGTGTATTATATTAATTTATTTTCATGTATTAACCCAACTTTGCACTCCTGGGATAAATCCCACTTGATCGTAGTATATAATCCTCTTTATATTTGGTTTGCTAGTATTTTATGGAGGATTTTTACATCTGTATTCACAAAAGATAGTGGCCAGCCTAGGTGTTGTTTCCTTGCGATGTCTCTAACAATCATTTCTTTTTAAGCCACGCTGCACTGCTGACAGCAATTTTATTGTGAGCCGTTCTCTCAAACCAGATGTTTGGAGACCTGGCCTGGTCCCAGGGTTGACACAATCACAGGCTGCTGTCTTGAATTTGCTCTCTCTGGGCCGCAGTCTCTTCTCCTGTCATTACAAGATTGTAAACTTTTTGGAGTCAGAGGGTCTCGTGGCTGGAATGGCCTCCCAGTCCAGTGCTCCTTCTTTGAGGCCAAGTCTGAGAAGATCTTCACTGTCCCCACTGATGAATAAGATAGGACAGTGCTTTTAAAACAAAGTACACATACAAACGTGTATGTGAATCACCAGGGAATCTTGTTACGATGCAGATGCTCTTTCCGTAGGTCTAACTGGGTGCTGTTTCAAGGTGTGCGTTTCTCCTGGATCCTGCTGTTACTGCTGCTGCTGACTCGTGGACCCCGCTTTGAGTAATAAGGAGCTAGAATATTGTCTCCCCCAAACTTTGGTACATAGTGACAACGTTACATGTTTCCTACATTCAAATTTGAAAGTATTCTTTCATTGACTAGAAATGAAACGGCTTCTTTGGTGGAAATTTAGACTCATTCCAGGCAACAATATGCATCAAATCACAGGTTTTACATGCTAGTTATATTTTCCTCATTCTTATTAAACATACCTACTCAGATAAAAAATGTTTACCTGTGTAGTGCCAAAAGCGATCTCATGTACCACTCGGTCCGCACATCCCCACAGGTTGGTGTTGCGTTAGAACTACAAAGGGACTGAGAAGGTGGTCCTTGCCATTTACACATCATCACACTTTAATGGGACACTTTTGACTTGCATCTCATGCTTTTGCTCCATTTTTTTTTTCTGCTGCAATTTGGCCAGTGATTCCTGTCTTTCCCTCCATTATCCACTCTGATTAACTCAGCTGCACCTGCCAGCCTTTATTCCGGTGAGCGTGTAGAGCGAGGCGTGCTGAAGAAGTCATTAAAATGCAGAAGTTCCATCACATTCACTCTTTCCTGTCCACAGCACAGGGAAATAATGCTTGAGTCCCACATCAGGGTTTCATTCCACCAACCTGGGGTTCGTGGCCCCAGGAAGAGGTTGCATCTCAGAATCAGCAGGATCCACCTACAGGCTTTGTCTGGTGGGCATTGTTGGGGGGCCTTGGCTCGGCTGGGCATCTGGGAGGCTGTGAGTTTCCTCTGGGGCTCCCGACACCATGGACTGCATGCAGGGGGCAGAGACCTGGCTATTCAGTGCCTTTTATCTTATTCTCCAGGAGTGGTGCTTAGGAAGATGACACATGGCTGGCTTGGAGAATTTTTATTTCTCTTGCTTGGACTTGTTTTTTTCAGGTAGTAAATATCACTTAATTTTACTGAGCCTCCTTGTCTCCACCTGTGAAATGGAAATAACGACGACCGTGTGAGGTGGGAGGTGCAATAAGCAAGAATGCAGATTTTGATGTTCAGTAGGCTGGTTCTGTCATTTACGACTTGTGTGACATCTGTTTCCTCCTCTGCTAAGTGGAGATAACAATACCTGCCTCACAGGGACAAAAGGAGTATGAAGTGGTACCAGGCCAGTGGCTGGCACAGGGTGAACACTCAGCAGGTGAGAGTGATTACTATGATCTTGCGGTCATCGTTATTATCCTTATACAAAATATTTAGCAAGTCTGAAATATTTTAATGCCCCACATTCCTTCCCTCTTCCTTTCTCTCCCTCCTGCCCTTCCTTCTTTCCTGTCTTCCCACCTTCACCTTCTCACCTTCCTATATGCATCTGATCACAGTTGCAAGGAGCAGTGGGAGCTTAAGCTGGAAAAGTGGATTGTGGCCAGATCCTAGAGGGACTTAAATGTCAGGAGCAGGAGTGTGATCTTCAGCCTACGGGCCGTAGGGAGCACTGAAGTTTACAGAGTGGAGACAGGATGTAGCGAAAGGAGGAGATGGAGAAGGAATGGTGAGTGCAGAGGCTGGAGCCACTGAAGTGAGACAGCACAGGGGCATGGAGGTCAAGTGATAAAGGTGGGGAAGGAAAGGCTGTGTCTCTGCCCAAAGCCTGTCTGGGAGATGCAGCTCCATCCCCAATTTCCACCTTGCCCGCAGAACCCAGCCAGAGCGCCCCACCTTGCTGTGTGACCGCAAACAAGCGGCTAACCTCTCTGAACCAGCAGTAAAGGAGAACCTAGGCCTTGGTGACACCTCCTGGCTTCCCAGCTATGACACTGCTGGCTCCTCCAGGTTTTCATCATCTTCCAGGCTGCTCCCGTTCAGAGATTAATTTGTTTACTCTCTTGCCTGGAGATGAACTGAGAGAACTAATCGTCCATCAGCCACAGCTCCCCCAATTCTGCACCGCCCAGCCCCAAATGTCCATTTTCTAGTAAAATATGTCCTCATTGCTGCCAAAGCTGCTTGGAAAATGCTAATTTTATCCTCAAATTAAAATTTGTTCCTCATTTTAATAAAAATGATGCGTCCAGAAACATTGCCATGGTACGGGAGAGAAAGATCTGACATAATTTTTAAAATGCCTTCAATCACGCTGCTGTCTGAACTAATGGTCTGTCCTCTCACCCTGACCCCCACCCCGATCTTCCCACCCCCTGAGGCAGCATTTACATTTCATAATAACCCCTCATTAATATTCATGAGAAGGGGCGGGTAATAATGGCTGAGCACACTGCACTAATTCAATTTCCACCCCCTCGGCCTGTTTACTTAATCACCAAGGGACCCGGGTTACTCAGTATAATTATTTATTCGGAATTAGATCTGGAGGCATCTGGACTGGAAACAGGGAACCAGGAACAAAATGGAAATCGAATTCTCTTTGTCATTCCCTCCTGGCCGCTGCCTCCTGACTGTCTGCCAAGGCTCCAGGCAGCCAGCAGGGCCTGGAGGACAAGCCTCAGGGCCAGTAGGGCTGTTCCTGAAAGGCGCTGGCTGGTGCCGGGTTCAAAGCACTCCAGATGCTCTGGTCCTGGCGGGAATCTCTCATCAAAGGTGGCCTAGGAGATTATCGCTAGTCCCTGCAGTGGGCCAGGCCACTGTCCCAGCCGAGAGTGTGTCTACAAAGTGGGGCCTCTGGGGGACCTTGGGGGACTGGCCCAAGCCGGGCATGTAACGTTGCCAAACACTTGATCACAGTCCCTCATAGAATTGAGATCTAAATAATGCCTGCTTATCACTCACCTCCAGCTTGCTTAACCATCACCTCCTCCAGGAAGCCTCCCCTGGCTCTCTAGACTAGGTTAGATTCTCCAGTACATACTACCTATTACAACCAGGACACGGGTATTCACGCAAAATCATTTCTAATTAGTTTTTCAGGGTCTGTTTCTCCCAAAAGACTACTAGCTCCATGGGGGCAGGTCCCACAGCTCTCTTGGTCATCCCTGGGTCCCCAGCATCTAGCAATACCCAGAATAGAGGAGGTGCTTGACAAATATTTGTTGATTTGTTGACTGACTGATTCCTGAGCCTCCACGGCCTCATCTGCAAACTGAAGACAGGAATATGCACTTTGCAGGGTTCAGTGACTTCAGTGTAAAGAGATTCAGAGGATTTCAGTGTAAAGAATGCAAAGCTTTGAGCCCAGTACACACACATAATAAATGCTCAGTTAACACGAGATAATGTTATTATCGTTACTGTCATTTGGCTGGCCTGGGGAGACCCAGGGAACATGGGCTTTGGAGGGAGCTCTGCTCAGAGTCTTGAAATGACTTCTCCAAGTTCACACTGCTAGTAAGGCCAAACCTCAGTCTTGACTTTGCCTCTTAAAAGCTGAATGACTTTGGCAAATTGCTTAAATTTTATGAGCTGAGTTTCCTCCTCTGTCACATGAAGATGATAATGGTGATCATCTACCGAATTGCTAGGGAGACTCAGTGAGCTCCCTTATGGAAGCAGATATGGAAATTCAATAAAAAGGGCTATTGTTATGGCAGATGTGGTGGGGGTAGTCAAATCAGGGGGAATGGCATGAATGTGTGTGTCTGTTAACTCATTCATTCAATACGTACTTGTACTCCTTAGTCCCTGCTAGATGCCTGCCCAGTGCTATGCTCTGGGAAGGAGCAGAAGTGGAGGCAATGCCTCTCCTTCCTACCAGGAGCTCTTGGCTGATAGGAAGGCCAGGTACTGTCACACTAGCAAATGCCTTGGCTGTGAGGGGGCATTGGAAAAGTAGCTTCCAGCTCTGGCATTTAGAAAAAGGAGACTGAAAGGATGGCATTGGGGCCAAGAAGAATTTGGACCGGAGGCAGGAGGAAGAGCATCCCAAGCATGGGTGAGAGTAAAGGGACCAGCAAAAGGCCCAAGAACAGGAATTTTCTACGACTTGCAGCCGAAACTTCCCCGACTGCTACACTTTTGCCTGTGTGCCGCTACTCAGAGGGCACCTCTCTACCCGCACACTCAGCAGACTGCTGCTCATCCCTCAAAGTTCAGCTCCCACAGATCTCCTCCCCTCGTCCTGGTGAGCCACAGCTCTTTCCTTGTGGTCTCCAGCACTGGGTTCTCACCCCATCCCAAGACTTCTCACGTAGCATCTCCCACTTACCAACATCTCCAGTCCTCACTCCACTACCACTCTGCTATGTATTGCAGGAGGAGTCGAACACTGCAGGCTGCAGGCTTCTTGGATGGCTGGCTTCCAGCTGGGTTTGGTCAATGGGGGGCACTGGTGGGAGATTGGAAGGCAGGAAGAAGGGAGAGGAGAGGCCAGGGTATTTCTCCCTCTCAGTCTTAAGCAGCATCTCTACCAGTGGCAGCGTCTCTTCCATTTCTCCAGCTTACCTGTAGCTCCATTGTACACCAAATGACCCCCCTCCTGGGCTGCTGACACCACCCCCTTCTATCCCTTAGGTCCAGGGGGGATAGTGGGCTCCTGGTGCTACACATCTTCGGACTGCTTCACTGCTGCCAGTGGCTTCTTAGCTCTTCCATCCCCTTCCATTTCTGAAAGTTGCTCTTTTGTAAATATTCAAGTGTTTCCTGATCAGACATTGACCAACACACTCGCCTACCAGGCTATAAGTTCCTGGTGAAAAGGACACCATTTTGTATCCTCAGGGTCTAGACACAGAGAAGTCACCAAAAAGTGAATGAATGAATGAACAAACAAATGAATTTTTTTCTAACTCTGTCCTTTTATTGGCTACTTGAGAGGGATGAAGGAGGAGGAGTGGGTGGCCCCAATGCTGGCTGGCCATACTTCACTGGCTTAGGGGTGTGTTAGGGTGGGCAGGGATAGGAGGAAGCTCCGGCTGGACTTTGCCAAGACGGACATCCTCACAGTAACCTGAGTCCGAGGAAGAGACCACCAATGCTGTACTGCTTCTTTGTTCAGAGGGCACCAATCCCCAGCTCCCACGGGGAGCCAACGAAAATAAAACCCCACTACATTCTCTGCTCGGGTGTGACTTCCACGGCCTCATCCTACAGACCGTGGAATCTCACCCAGGAGCACAACCCCCAATAAAGCCCTTTATTGCCTACTTTATGGCTGATGGGCATTTCTTTCTCGGTGGAGCCTAAGAAAAACCTCTCAGGGTGATGGACAACTCACCCAGGTAGTGGCCAATCATCTCCGGCTTGGCTTGCACCTGGTTGAAGGTTTTCCCATTGTACACACCCATGGTGCTGCCCCCACCATCCCTGGCACAGACCCGCAAGCGTGTCTTTACCACTTACAGCTTCTCCATGGGCGTAGCTCCCTTCTTGGCCTTGCGCAGGCGCTTTAGCAGGGTGTGCCGTTTCCTCCGCAGGCCGCTATCCGGCCGGCGCTGCTGCCTGGCACAGTGGAGCTGCATCAGCTCCTCGTAGGACATGTCGAGTAGCTGATCAAGATCCACGCTGCCGAAGGTGAACTTGCAGAAGGTCCACTTCTTCTTCTGTTCCCCTTCTGCCGTCTTGTCTGTCCGGAAGCCAAACAAATGAATTTTGATTGCATAACTCTTCTAGCCAGGCTCTCCCCTTGCTTAGCAAGAGAAGAGGCAGAAGAGGAAAGAATTTCTCTCTGGGGCTAATATACATTTGTATTAAAATGACATCAATAATTAATAATAATAATAATAATAATAATAATCATGAAGTGCTTTGTAAACTGCAGAAGGCTTTATAAATAGTTCTTGGCCTCTAAAGTCCTTCGCAAAGTGTCAAGTTCTCTATGCACATCTGGCTGTACTTTATCAGCCCAGCTCAGTTTTCCCGCTGAGGTGGCTGTGGACCGGGAGATGGAGAGGAGAAAGGGAAGATAATGGATTGGAGGCAACATCGCAGCCAAAGAACAAAAGGCGGGGGGAGCCCAGGGAATAGCAAATGATTTAATCATCACAGCCTCATTTAGAGAAGTCCCCACCCTCCCTTTCTGCCTCCAAAGCACCTGCCTTCCAGGTGCCCAGCCAAGTCTCTTCATTAAAATTTCTCAGAGCTCAGGGCTGTGTTGGAAGATGGTCAAGACCAGCCAGTTTGTCTGCTGGACAAGGAGGGAAGGCTGAGGGAGGGGCATTTCTCCGTCCCTTGGGAACAGGGGGGCAGGTGAAACTTGGGGTTCAGACAAATGAGTGAAGAGAATTTAAGAGTTGCCTGTTTTAGGTTATGCTCCCCAAAAGAAGAGCCTGAGACAAGAATTTGGGTACAAGTGATTTGAGGGTGTGTGTGGGGGGGGGAGTGGAATTTGATCACAGGAAGCGAGTCTGAGGGAGTGGGGAGATAGGGAAGGAGCTGACTGCTGTGGTGGGCAACCGGCGGGACCCTCTGAGTACTGTGCAGAGTTGTTCACCCAAAGGACAGGAGACTGGAGGACTTATCTACCAGCTCTGGGTCCCCCAGGGGCTGAGCATTGCTCGGAGGCATTACCATTCTGGTACCTCTGGGCTGTGCCTGTGAGTGGGCTGAGCAAAGGACCAGGGCTTCCAAGAAGACCTTGAGGGGGAAAAACTAAGAGACTGCTGGGCACTGTGCACCACGGCTGCAGCTGCAGGGCTGTGGCCCAGGGCACCGCACAGCATCTTTCACCCTCTGATATTCCTGGTTTTCTTCAGCCTGAGTGCCCAAGCTCTATAACTAACTAACTAACTAACTAACTTCCACAAGCACTTCGCCAGCACTTACTATGCACCTGTGCTAGGTGCGGGGGAGAATGTGTGAATAAGACAGTCATGGCTCTGATCTCATGCTACTTATATTCAAATAGAGGAGACAGAAATAGGTGTATATGCCCATTAACAAGATGCTTTCAGAGAGTGGTAAGTGTTCCAAAAGGAAGAAATTGGGAGACAGAGTAGAGAGAAGGCATGGGAGAGGGGAGAGAAGCTACTTTAGGCAGGGCTGTCAGGGAGGGTCACTCTGGGGATGCAGGGGACAGGGAGCAGAGCCCAAATGATGGGAAGGAACGGGCCTAAACGTCTCCTACCCCCGGTTGGCTTCTGTCTCAGTGGTTCTGAAAATCAAAGGTGTCAGGGATGGGTACAATATAACCATTTGTTTTTAGAACAATGTAGAGTTGTTTTTCGTTTTGCCAAGTGAAAACATTTAAAAACTCTGGCCAACAATGACCATTTACTGTCACCATGAAAGGAGATTTTAAACACTGCTCCCCCCCCCCCTTTAGGAAGAACGTATCTCAGAATAAAGGCAATTCACTGAGTAAAATAAATTAGCTTTATCAAAATTCCTTTTCCCTTCGCCTCTCATTTTGGCCCCTGACTCTTAAAACTTCTCTCCATCCCAAGGCCCAGCTTGGGCTCAGAACACATTGTTCTCTTTGTATGCCCGGCTTGGCGATTATGGTAACAGGAAATGAATGCTGTGTGGAGAATAAAATGCAATTTTACTTTTCTGTTACTTAGAGCAACCAAAATCCGATTACATATTCTATTCTCATCACTGTTAGCATTACTGACCTAAGAAAGATACTTGGCTGAACAGATCCACAAACCGTGTTTAAGTTCTAGTATTTTAAATGGGAAAAAGAGTAACATTCATGCTTTGCTGTTCAAAACTTAATTTAAAATATTTATTACCATAAAAACATTGCATAGATATGCCTATGTCCATCAGTTTTTCCATTTGTAAATCCAGGGTGGGTAACTGCTTCAATTCATCTCTGAAATAAGGACCAGAAAGTCAGGGAAGAGCTTAGCAATTCATTGAACAGGCACAGGAGGCCTGTGGAATTCCCCTCCCCCCTGCTTCCACCTTCTTGGCCTGGTAAACTCCTCTTCTATTCTCAAAATCCAGTTCAAATATCCCCCTCCTGGGCGTCTCTCTGAAATCAGTCACGCTGCCTCCAGCTGCCGTTGCAGAGGGCCCTGTACTGAGCACACCGCCCACCCCCCACATTGTGAAGGGTGGATCTTTCTGGGTGGGAGGAATCGGTCCAGTGTCTCCCTTGCATTCTTCCAAAACTCCTCAGTGGGCTGTGGGTAACGTGGAAACATAGGGAACAGGGGATTGTGAGCAGAAGAGAAAGGGAAGAGAAGGATCGTTCACTGAGGCTCTGCAGTCGGGCCTGGTACGCATGTCATTTCATTTGAAGCCCTCCCCTGCATGAAGTCAGTGCCTCCCATGCAGCTACTGCACCTCCTGCTGTTCCTACACACTGCCCTTCCCAGCTGTGACACTTGTCTTCCTGCATTTCTCCCTCCCCGACCCCTCCCTCCGGGAGGGTCTGGTTTCCTCCTGTGCCCTTGACTCCACACCCAGCAGCTGGCCCCCCGAGGGTTTGTTCACCTGGCCTAGAGGAAGGTAGTCAGTGCCTCCAGGCCACACGGTTAGGGTCTGCCCTCAGAGTTCAGGGAGAGAGAAATGCTCCGGTAAAGAGCCTGCAGGCCCCTTTCAGCCTTTCAACAGGAGAATCCCTCGATCCAAGAATTGTTTGCAGTTTTGTGAGGACGGCCCTGGAAGGCCCATTCTCCCCTTCCAAGATTCTAGAACTCTAGGATTCTACAAACGGTGGAGGGGGCTTTTGCTTCAGGATTTGAGTGGCCTCTGCCACCTTTCCAGGGGTCACAAACCTCAGGGCCCCAGATGGACCACTTGGGGAAAGCCCTGACTTGTCCCTCTCTTTGGTCCTGCTACGCTGAGTGAAGCCTCATTCATGATTGGTCTGCTGGCTTGGTGAGCAGGACACATGGGGTAGGGAGGGTGCCCCTGGACAGACCCTCGTGTCCCTCCTGAGGAAGGAGCTGCCCCTGCCGGCCTGCAGGCCCCTTCCACGGCAGCACCTGCTTACTGCCCGGCAGTCTACACGCCAGCCTCCCTTGCCCTCCCGTCCTTCCTTCCTTTCAGAGACTTCCCTTTCCAGAGAGCTTCTCTTTCCCGTTCTCCTGAGCAAGGAGCCAGTTCTCCCTCAGCGAGCCTTTACCAACTGTCCACCAAATGCCACAGGCTGGGTTAAGTGTTTGGCATCCATTGCAGGTTGGGATCTCCGTAAGTAGAGTTTGGGGCGTGAGATATTGATTAGGGGTCAACACCGGTAAAAGGAAAGGGAGGAAGCAGACTTGGATAGGTGAAGAAGCCAACTAATGCTGGCTCTGCAAAGCCTCAGCCAACCCTGAGGGGAACTCTGGGGTGAGGATTGCCTGGACAAGCCTTTAAACCCTTCACTCAGTCACTCAATGCAGGCTATTCTGGGAGTGGTGGGACCTCAGGCTAGGCGACTCCGCGATGCCGAGGCAGACCTGAAAGGGTGACCGCTGGACACTGCTGAGGGCACTCCCCATACTGGGCAGCAAGCTCTCCCCCGAAGGGGTGTCTGGCAGCACCTGTCTGTCTTCCACAATTGCCACAATCTGGGAACCACCCCCACCACCCATCTGTGCGGGCATCAGCTGACCTGTTTTACAGATGAGTTCGCAGAGGCTGAGCAGAGCCCAAAGCAGCTTCCCCAAAAGAAAGTTAGAGTAAGAAGCCAGGTCTGTCCACGGCCAAAGTTTTATGGTCTCCTCCCCACACTATAGGAGTCCTCTGCATAGGACCAAATGGTAGACAAGTGCTTATAAAGCATACAGATGCTAATATTCCACAGTGCAAAGCCAGTCATATGGTCAAGCCCAGCCAGCATCCAGCGTAGGAGGCAACTCACAAGGGCATGGATCCTGGAAGGCATGGTTTACTGGGGGCCACCAAGGTAACAGTCGACCACTGTGTGGCTTACTTACCACCTGGAGAAGAGGGTCAGGGAGAGCCATGAGCTGCTGGGGTATATCAGGCAGGATTCTTAAAAGAAACAGACACACTCTAATTGTAATTTCAGGAGAGTATAATAAAGGGACTGTTTACAAAAGCGTCAGTAGTGTTTAGGGAATCCAACAAAGGATGGTGCAGTTCCTCTGGCCTAGTAATAGTAGGGACTTTAGCACCCCTAGGCCCGAAGGGCAGGATGTGGTTGCTAGAATCCAAGAAGGGTAGCTGTGGCTTTAAGAGGAAGCTGCCTAATAGGAGCAGGGGCCTTTGGTAGAGGGATCTGACAGGGAGGAACCGGGAGGCAGAAATAATCTACCCTCACCTTCTCCCTCCCTTCATCTCCTGCCATGGCTGGTTGGACCCCACTGGGAGCCAGAGGGCAGGGGGAGCTTACTGATGCAGCTCACTCAGGTGAGCCTCCACGCCATCAAGCAGAGTGGACAGGGTGGAGTGCAAATCCGCAGGGTCCATGGAAGATACCCAGCACAAAGGGCCCTCCACGGGAAACCTGAAACGAAACAACCCAGCACAAGACAGAGAGGCTAGGTGGAAGAAACTGGATCCGGAGTATGTCACCTGGGCCCTGGATCCAGCAGAGCCTGAAGCAGTTCTATTCCTGGGCTCTTTAGCTACTTAAGTTGATAAATCCTCTTCCTGCTTAGGCCAGCGTGGACTGGTTTCTGTGTCTTGTAACCAAAAGATTTCTGGTAGACAGACTCCCATTGAGGAGCTGGCCCTTCAGTAGAATGACTACTTTTCACCTTCAGAGCCCTCAGAGGTCCAAGGGGCAAATCACATTGCAGGTGAGCAGGCCGAGGCTCGGAAAGGTTAAGGGACTTGGTCTAGGTGGCTCATTAGTAACAGGGATGAGATTTGAACTTGGCCCGGTCTCAAGTGTTCTGACCACATTTAGCCGTTCTTAGTTCCCCAAATATGTGATACTCTCTGGCCTTTGGGTCTGCAGTGGGTTGAATAGTGTCCCCTCTTAAATACATATATGTACAAGTTCTAACCCCCGGTACCTGCAAGTGTGACTTGTTTAAAAATAGACCCTTTGTCAATGTAGTTAAAGATCTTGAGATGAGATCACTTTGGATTTGGTGTGGATCTAAATCCAATGATAGCTACCCTTCTAAGAGAAAAGGGGAGATTTGAGATGGAGACTCAGAGGGGAAGGCCAGGTAAACACAGAGCAGCGGCAAAGCTTGGAGTGGTGCATCTATGAGCCAAGAAGCACCAAGGCTTGCCCCCAGCCACTGCGAGCTACGAAAGGGGGGTGAAAGAGGTTCTCTCTCAGAACCCCTGGAAAGCACCAGCTCTGTGGACCCCCCAATTTTAGACTTCTAGCCTCCAGCCTGTGAGAGAATACATCTCTGTTGTTCTGAGTTACCAGCTCAGTCACGACAGCCCTGGGAAACGAATACGTGACCTTTGCACATGCTATTCCAGTTGCCTGGCCTATGATTCTCCTCTCTCCCCCAAACCTCCACTCCACTCTGCCTTTGGAGGCTTATCAGTACACACACCTGCAGAGAAGAAAGGGGGCCTTTCAAGGAATCATTCACTCTGCCCCTCTCATGTCATTCCTCCTTGTCCTGTAGGTCTCAGCCCAAAGGACACCTCCTCCAGGAAGCCTTCCCTCTGCTCCTACCCCTCTCCATGCTCCCACAGTTGTGCTGGCACTGTCTGTTCACAGGGCCTGTTTCCCACTCCTCTCTCTACTGGGCACTTTCCAAGGGCAAGGGCTGTGCACGGTTGCTCTTTGTGCCTGCAGCTCGGCCAAACCGGGTTCAGGCACAGTAGGACTTTTCACACGTGTTAGCTGAATGGATAAATGAACGGGTGTTTGGTTCCCACCAGTTCTGTTCCATCTCTGGACCCCCACTCCTTTCTGAAAGCACATGGGAAATAGCTTGAGGTCACTAATGACAGGTGGGGGTGGGACATGCACCCTTGAGTCCAGCCATACCTCACACAGCCCTCCTGCCCGAGATGTGAAGACCCTGTCAGAGGAGTGACAAACAGCTTGGCTGATGGCTTATAATGTCAGAGATGATGGAAACAGGGAGGCGATGGCTGAAAGAATGGGTTGGGGATGCTTGTCATAACTTTATTTGTGGGAGGTGAGCTTCTGTCGGCTGGGTGATGGATGGCGGTGGGGCAGGCACCGTGCAGACCCTGCCACTGCATCTCCCCCTTCTCTCTAAGCCAGATGACTTTGGGGATGAAAAATGACTTTCCTGGGGAAACCAGGGAGAGGGGAGCTTCAGGGGAAGGGGGCCGTGTGTGGCTGGCACCTTGGAATGACTTTTGCTTTTCTTACTGAGAGTTGAGTTTTGCCTGGTCCAGCCTGATAGTTTCTTTTCTTCCCCCTCCCTTCTTCTGAAGTCACATTTTCTGCCTTAATCTTCAAAACTGCCTGAAAAGAAATGTATGCTTTTACAGATGAGGAAGCCGAGGCTTGGGGATAGGAAGTAACAGACCAGGGATTTGAACCTGGGTCCAATTACTTTAAAGCCTGAGCCCACCTCTACAACAATGTAACAAAGACCACATAAGTAGCATCGTACCAAGTTCTGAGGAAGCATAGTGAGGAGAGCAATTAATCTGATGGAGAAAAAAAATCAGGGAAGACTGCCTGGAAGAATCGATATTTTGGTTGATTCTTAAAGGGTGAATAAAATGTCAACTGGTAGGGAAAAGTGATAGTAGGAATTTGAAAGAGAAAAGAGAGGAGTAGCATGCATTTTTGTTTGCTTACCCCAAACCAGTCACCGCTCTCTTTCTCCTTTCCAACAGGACCCCAGTTGTTAGTGTTGGGGGGAGGTAATCCATCCTTCTACAAATAGTCATGGGCTTTATCAAGCCATTCATGAAGTTTCCACTTCCCTTGTGAGTGATTGGTTTGAAAACAGGAGTGGGAAAAATTCTGACCAATGAGATACAAGGAGGGTTTCTGGGAAAGATGTCTTGTCCTGAGATGGTGTAAGTCCCTCTTTTTTTGCAGGATGTGGTCACGTCTACACCTGATGCCTAGAGGCGTGGCAGCTATCTTGCAACCAGGTAGATGAAGTGACACACTAATGATGACACATTGAGAAGATGGAAATGACATCACTGAGCTGCTGAAGATGGAAGCTGACATCACATCCTGCAGCCATGGTACCTTGGAACTTAATCTTTGAGTGGAAATGTTTTTCTTATTGTTAAGCAGCTAAGTTGATGATTTCTTTTTTTGCAGCCCGAAGCATTCTGGCTGATACAAGAGGTAAAAAGGATGCTAGGGCAAGTGGTTGTTTTCATAGCTTAGGCTTGGGGAAGAGATGAAGCTGAGGGACAGGGCCAGGTTCAAGTCCCAGCTTGGCTGCTTCCTAGCTGTGTAACCTTGGGCAAGTCATTTGACGTCTGTGAGATTCAGTTCCTGGGCATGAGAATAGTACATCATAGGGCTTTGGTGATTAAAATAAAATGGACAGAAAGGGTTGCTTGGCACAGTGCAGGGTGCATAGTACGTGCTCACTCCGTTACACCAGTGGTGGCTGTTGTTGCCATCGTTGCGCTTCTGGCCTCTGTGGAAGCCTCGACACTCACTCCACTCTCAACCTAAGACTAGACCCACCTGACTGCCACTTACCCAAATCTAGCTCCCACGTGCTGGTGGTTATATTGGCTTCCAGGCCTTGGAATTGCATTCCTGGTTCTGGAGGCAGAGAAGGGAAGCGCTGGAGCCAGCCCATGGCTCTTGACACATCATGACACGCTCTAGCAGGAGTGTTCATGGATTGGGTTGGGGTTCTGCAGCCACAGGTCAGCCACACACAGGGCTACTTGGGGGACTTTCCCCTTGGCCAAGGCTGCTTGGACCTTTCACGTCTCAAGTTACAACAACTGTGTTATTCTGCACCTGAAGATCCCTGATAGTTGAGAAAAGCAGGCAACGCTAAAGGACATACCAGGAAGGAGCGGCATGTGCATCCCACCCTGGCCCTCACGCACAGTGTAGCCAGCAGGCAGTGGACTGAGCCCTGGGCTGCCCCACACTGTTTGGGGCACTTTGGCTTGGTTTGCGTCTTTGCTCTCCCTCTGTCCCTCTGCCATTGTGGTTTTCATTTCTGAGAGGCATCCCTTGGTCTTAGTGCTGGAGTCAGTATTTCATGGTGTCAAGGATGTCCATTTTTGTAGAGGGCCTGCTTTCATCCTGCCATACCCACCTCCTGTCCCCTGGCCTTCCTCTGAGCCCACCTTCTGGCAGCCATACCTCCTTCCTCTATCCCCATGGCTCCTGAAGGAGTGGGACCTTTTTACTTGGCTCCACCCCTCTGGCCATAGTTAATTGGTCCAGAGGTGGACACCCAACCAAAGCTAAACCAATCAGAAACCTTTTTAGATTTTCAAACCTAGGGGCAGGGCCCATCTCTTTCCAAGGTACAAATTGTGGGATTTAAATCTGCAGGCTACAGGTGGTCATGCTTCCCACTATGTGGACGGAGTCAGGGTGTCACATGAAGGAAAGGGGAAAGCAGAAGCAAATGGTGGCGAGGTGGGAAAGGAGGACAGCCAGCCTAGGGGTTACCAAGCAGGCTGCACTGTGGACACCTGAGGCTTGTCCCATGGGGGACCACTGGGAGCCAGTGAACTGAAGTTCCACGTATCTAAGCACTTACTCAAGCTGACCGCATCAACCACTGTGGTGGAGGCAGGCTACAGATCCCAGAATGCCTGATCTCCTTTAAGAGATCTCAGAGTTCTTCCCCTCCAAGGCAACTTCATGGAGATGGGACTGAGGCCAGGACCCACAGCTCAAGACTGGGTTTCTGGCGGCTGCATCCTTGCTCTCCAGTGCTGGCTCAGCCAACTGTGGCAAAGCCTTTGCTTCCCTCCTTCCCCTCTCCCTCCTCTCTGCTCTCCTGGACAGTATTTCCCTGGGGCCCCTGTTACCAGTTTGCAGAACAAAGGTTTGCACAGGCGGTTCAGGGGTGGCTCGAGTTCAGCGGTTCTGGTATTGTTTTTAATTCAATATTTTGTTCCTGTGCACCAGCCTCCTTTATTGGCTGAGAACGCTGTTATTGGGTCCTGCCCTGCAGGGGAAAAGGCAGGCTTCCCTGGATGGAGGCAGCCAGGTTGTTCTAGAGCCTGACGTGTCCAGGCAGGGCAGAAAGACAGCAGGGAGTGTTAGAAAATCTGGTGGTTACAAGCTGTTCTGTGACATGCTCAAAAATATTAACATATGTATTCTTGACCTTTCCCCCTGCCCTCCCTTCTAGGCAGGACAAAGCCCAGGAGGCAGCCTTCCCATCGCCCTCCTCCTTTTCCTGCACATCCGCTGTACGGCTTGGTCTCTCTGCTTTTACCTCCACTTCCTCCAAACCCAATGTCACTCAGTTCGAGCCCCGGCGTCATCTCCTGCCTTGACAAGCGGTCTTACCCCATCCTCCCTTGCTTCTCAGAAATCCATCATCTTTATGATAGACTATGTCATTTAAGATCTCCTAAAAGCCGTCCAGATGGGAGAGGGGAGAGAATCATAGGGGAGAAGGGGATGGACTCACATGAACAAGTATAAAGGACACATGGACAATAACTAAGGGTGGGGGGCGGAAATGGGAGGGAGGTGGGGAGCAAGGGGGGGACAGGCAGGGCTGGGAATATAAGACAGAAAGCTGTACTTGAACAAGAATTAAATTTAAAAAATTATAAAAATAAAAAAAAAGATCTCCCAAAAGCCCGCGAGAAGCACTCAGATGTACAGAGTTTATGGGGGGAGTGTTCCTGGTTAGCACTGGTGGGGGGTAGGAAAGTCAGTCAGGGGAGGGAAAGCAGCCAGTCAAGGGGTTATCAAGCTGGCTGCGTTGTGGGCACCTGGGCCTTGATCCCACTGGGGATCTCGGGGAGCCAGTGAATGACACGTGGGTCTGAGTTATCTCACCTGAGGAGTGAGGGGAGCTGGTGTTTATCTGCCAAGTCCCATCAGCCTGAGGGCTACTCCCAAGTGGGGAGGGTTGTTAGCTCTCTGGCACCTCTGACCTGCTCCACAGGCAGGCAAAGCCTGTCCCTGTGGTCAGAGAGAGTCCTCAGGAAAAGAAACCCAGGTGCCGGCAGTTGGAAGTGCCCACTGTACACTAAAGCGGAAGGGCTGGGTGTGTGGGTGAGAGGCGCTGATAGCACATCTTCTATACAGACACATTTTTTTGACTTAAAGTCCCCGATGGCTTCCCTTTCCTCTGTGGGGTAAAGACCAAAATTGTCTTCCCATTCTACAAGGTCTCAGTGGGCTGGCCACTGCCCACCTCCGCTGCCTCACCTTGCCCCACTCTCCCCCTCACTCCTGGGTCCCCAGCCATCCTGGCCCTCTCTCTGTTCCTCAGATGTGCTTTCTCTCACCACAGGTCTTTTGCACACGCCGATCCTGATGCCTGGTCCTTCCACGTCATCTACGTAATTCCTACACATCCTTCAGCTCTCTAGGCAGCCCCATACCGTCTGCAGGCTGGGTCTTCAGGGCCCCAGGAATTCCTTCCTTCCTTCCTTCCTGGCCACGTGCTAACCATCCCCATTCAACTCTTTTATAAGCAAGAAATATACATCCATTTTTGTTGTTTATGATAGCAGTTAGATTCTTTTTACCCACGTTTTACAGATGATGGAGAGGAGGTGCAGGGAGGTGAAGTGACTTGCTCAGGGGTGCTCAGCCAGATGCAGCAGAGCCAGATTCTGACTTCAGAACATATACGACATATAATTGATGTTGCTTTATGCTCAGTAGGTTTTTGATAAATACTTGTTGAATGAGTGCAGTGAAGACTCTTGGTTTCCTAGCCTTTATGTTAAGAGCCTAGGGGGAAAGTAGTTCGAAAAGAAATCACGGAATGACCAAAAATCAAAATCAAAATGCATGGGTCTCCTCCACTATGTTGTACATTTCTGGAAGGCATTTGCTTTTCTGTTCTCACGCTTTAGTCTTTTACAGCCTCTGGCACAGTGCTTGGTACGTTATAGGGGCTCAAACACTGCGGCTCAACTCAATCCTACACACAGCACAGACTGGGTGTCTCCCAACTTTTTCAGATGGTGGAGAAATATTTTGAAAACATTGTCTTTCTTGCAGAATACCATGAACTAGTGACAAATTAAATTTCAAACCAGTAAATATATAATTTTTGTGCTAAAAGCAAGTACTGTCTCGCACGAGGCTCTGCCATAAAACGTGAAAGCTGCGCCCTGACTGGTGTGGCTCAGGTGGTTGGAGTGGCGTCCTGTAAACCAAAAGGTTGCAGGTTCGATTCCCGGTCAGGACACATGCCTGTGTTGTGGGTTTGGTCCCTGGTTGGGGCAGGTATGAGAAGCAACTGATCAATGTTTCTCTCTCACATTGATGCCCTTCTCTCTCTCCTCCTCCCCCTCTTTCTAAAATCAGTGAGCATGTCATCAGGGGAGGATACAAAAAAAAAAGTGAAAGCCACTGAATGCTTTGTTCATGAACTGCTCTGCAGCCACCAAGCCTCCACAACTGGATTTCTGAACAGCTCTGCCTCATTCACGAAAGTCTCCCCAGGAGCACAGTTTGAGCTGGTTGGAGTAGGAAGGGCCAATTAGTTAATGGCCAAGTGTCTGTCTTCATATTTGCTCGTCAATGGCTTAAAACCAACCAGTGGCCTCCTCAGGGCAACCTGCCAGGACTCTGTGTAAGCATTTTCATATTAGCTTCATCCCTATCTCTGTTTTATGCTCTTCTCCATGGTTTTCCTTTTTTTTTTCACCTTCTTTTAATTTATGCTACCTTGCTGTGTTTTATGGGTCTGATGTAAGCCACCTTAAATCCTTTCTGGAATAAGGTGGTGGTATAAATAAAAACATATAACATAAATATAAATATAAACTGTAACAAGCTCTGTAAAACCCATTCCTAAAATACCAACAGTGGCTGTTTATCACGGAGAGAAATAGGATGATTAGAGGTGTGTGGGGAGGGGAGGCAGTGTGTATCCAAGGGGGACAGAGCGATGTAATTTTACAAAGCCAAGATTGTGGCATTACAAATCATGTTAATAAATAGCATGGAGAGAAAAATTAGTTTTGTTTTATTACCTCTATTGATATTTATAGAGTTTGTTCAAGATAGAAATGCAGAAAATACAAGTAAACGAAAAGAAGAAAATTAAAGTCCCTCAAAGCCCACTGCTCAGGGACCATCCTCACTAACAGGCAGGCTCAGAACCTCTGCATCTTCTTCACGTAAGATTCAGAGAGCGGGGCCCAGCAGATTGGATGGAGCTTGGAGTCTGAGGGACCAGATGATGGGGCAGTGAAGGAGGAGGAGGAGAAGGGAAAGCAGGCCCTCTGGGGCTGGGGGAGGGGAGGAAAGAATCTTTGTGTGTGGCCACCTGAGGATAAATGGGGAATTGTCTGGTTTACATGTGGCGTGAATACCAGAAACGAGATTTGCTGGGTCCATCTTAGAGTCTTCAACTTCTTCAGATCAGTGGCTGTCTGATCATCCCTGGTCTGACTCAGGGATGAAGGCTGACTCTCATAGTGGACATAAAGGTGAATGCAGGGTTTAAGCAGAACTGCTTTGGGGTCCAGACGATGTGTCACTCAGCACTGAGGAGAGATGCCTGTACCCCATAACTCTGCAGGACACAGTCTGGACCCCGGAGGTGCAGCTTCTGGAGTGCCTGATTGCAATGTCTTGGACAGGGCAGCAGTGGTGGGGGGCAGGGTTCCCCTTTAAGTGACTTGGGGGCAGGAAGTGCCAATGAACAGACCAGAGCACAGGATCCCTCGAGAGGACCAGCCAGGCGTATACATGGTCATATGCACACCCAGAAAGAACTCAGTCGTTTGTGAGAGCTGGGGCTGACACTGGTGCAGGTGGAAGATCTGAGTCACAGAATGTTAATTAATGTTATTGTGACATCATTTATATGCTCAAGATGTCCAGCTTGGGAAAATTGAGGTCTTTTAAATGTATTCATATACAAGGACATGTATAGTTTATTTTTCTAGGCAAAAATTTGAGATTTCACTTGAAGTAGAGAATTTCATGAAACTTCTAAAGAGGTTGACACAGATCAGTCTTTCTTAGGGTGTGTTTCTCATAACACTGCTTCCATGGAATTACTAAGTCATAACGTGAAAAATGGCTTCTGTGGTAAAATGGCCTTGGAAAATATGGGGTCAAAGAAAGTTAAAACAGGCTTCCCCCTATCGGACTGCTCAGAGCTTTTAATACACTGACGTGCATCGTGATCCTCTGTGAGAAGGTACAAATTTAGCGGCTGCTCCTGCAGCTGATCTGGGGTGCAGGGCCTTTCACTGTCTTCATTGGTATCTGCTGGGAATTGTTCAGGGAGTCTAACGCATATTAATCGAATGCTCAGTTTATCAACAGGTCACAATAGCTGCCAATAATCAGAGTGTCAATCTTTGGTACCTAACCTGCTTCAACTTCGTATATCTATTGCTCCATAACAAAGTACCTAAAAAATAAGAAGTTAAAAATACTAAAGCACTTATTTTCTCATTGTCTCTGTGGATTAGGATGCTGGGACCAGCTTAGATGGATGATTCTGGCTCCCCATGACTCATGAGGTTGCAGTCAAGATATAAGTTGGGTTCTGGCTGGTGTGGCTCAGTGGATTGAGCACTGGCCTAAGAACCAAAGAGTCGCCAGTTCGATTCCTAGTCAGGCCACATGCCTGGGTTGCGGGCCAGGTCCCCAGTGGGGGCCACGTGAAAGGCAACCGCACACTGATGTTTCTCTTTCTCTCTCTTTCCTTCCATTCCCCCTCTCTAAAAATAAATAAATAAAATCTTTTAAAAAAAGATATAAGCTGGGGTTGTAGTCATCTGAAAGCTTGACTGGGACTGTAGGCTCCACTTCTGAGATGGACCGAATGAACCTCGCTTCCCATCATTCATGTGCTGTGTAGTCCCCTCCCACAATGAATAGATCTACTCTGCCCAACTTATAGCAGTTGCAGAAATGATGGACATTGACTTTTGGGACTAGGTCACAAAGCATTTTTACTTCTGCTCTGATCTCTCTTGGATCATTTGCTCTAGGGGAATCTAGCCTTCGTGGTACCAGAACACTCAGGCATCCAGACAGAGAGATCCGCACAGTGAGGAGTTATGGTTTCTGGCCAATGGGAAGCATCAACCTGCAGGCATCTGAGGGAGCCATCTTGGAAGTGATTGACATCTTGACTACAATCAGGAGAGATCTTGATCCACAGCTATGCTGCCAAGCAGCTTCCAAATTCCCAATCCACAGAAACTATGCAAGATAATCAATGTTCATTGTTATTATAAACCACTATGTCTTGGGGTAACTTGTTACACAGCAATAGGTAACTAATACACATCCTTAGTGCTAAGCTGCCTCAGTTCACTGGCCAAGGAGCCTGTTTATTTCCCAAGCTAAAAGTGGTCTTGACCGATGTCTTTTCACTGACCCCCAGTTAGTGGCTGCAAAATAGTTGTTTCCAGCCCCTATCATGAAAGCATCCCTGGACGGTCTGACTCATGAAGGTCATTGGCATGACTCATGAAGGCCATTGGCATTGATGAAGGGAGCCCCTCAGAATTAGGGGTTTATGAAAATCATTACATTCTTATGAACCATTGGGAGCCAGTTTTCATGGCTTTTCCAGCCCTACACGTTTTATCGCAGAACCCTTTCATTGTGCAAGGGTCACGGCTGATGCCCACCCACATCTTTCCTTTCTTTTCCCTTCCTCCCAAGAGAACGCCTCAGGGAAAGATGGTGCCTCTTCCCTTTTCCTCTTCCTGATGTCGTGCCTGGAACTGCAGCTGCCGTCTGCTGCAGGAGAACAATAACATGAGCTCCAATGTCTCTATCACCCAGCCTCAATGTCCCCATCCTCACCCATTCCTGCCTTGCCCTTGGATTATTCTGCAGCAAATTCCAATCATCATATTATTTCCTACAAAGATTTCAGTATGTATCTTTAAAAGATTAGAGCTTAAAAAATCGAATCGAATTCTATTATCATACCTCAAAAAAACCCCAAAACAACAACCCCACATCAAAATAATTCCTTGTCATTGCATACCCATAACTCTAGAGTCCTCACTTGGCTCGCAGTGTATTTAAGAAGAAAAATTCTCCTCCTGTTTCATGGAGACCAGTGCATGCTGGGAGAACTAATTATTCTTGAGCATTTGCTACTAATCTGTGCCTGAACCGTAAGTACTGTTTAAAGGTTAACTGAACCCACGTCCCTACTGTGGAGTGCGTAGTCAGACAGGCTTGGACTGGAATATTGCCAGTTACTAATGCCACGACTGTGGGCAAGTAGCTAAGCTCTTTACATTTCAGTTTCCACAACTGTTTGAAAATATTAGATTAGAGAGGATCCAGGGGCCTGCATTTGGGAAATGAGAGGCAGAGGGAACAGGGGCTTCTCCTGAACTTCAGACACCACATTCTGCTCCCCGGAAAACATATCCCCCTTTCCACTGTCCATTCAGAGCTTAAATATGGGAGCCAAGATTTTCCCGGCACTGTCACGTGTTTCTTCTCAGCCCACGGTTGCAGCGTAGGAGCTCCATATTGGTGATAAACATGCTTTATGAGTGTTTTTTTTGTGGGCACTTTTTAAATGGCTGCTCCAATAAATAATTTACTGGGGTATTGAAAGATGGAGGAAGCGACTCTGATTACATCTTGAAGTGCCAAAATCTTAAAGTTTAAAGAACCTAGGCAGCCACAGCTTTTTTTAAAGCATTCTGAAAGGGATAATTCTTCACCATTACATTTTTAAAAAAAGATTTTATTTATTTATTTTTAGAGGGGAAAGGAAGAGAGAGAGAGAAATATCAATGTATGGTTGCCTCTGGTGTGTCCCCTGCCGGGAACTGGCCTGCAACCGGGCATGTGCCCTGACTGGGAATCGAACCTCGATCGTGTGGTTCGCAGGCCCGCGCTCAATCCACTGAGCTATGCCAGCCAGGGCACCATTACATTTTTTAAAAAGGTCACATACAGCCTCTTGGGTGGTGCCCTTCTCCCATCTCCCTTCTACATGCCACTCTGAAATTAGCATCGTCGTCACGTTTCTGGACTGCTTGGTGCGTAGCATGTAGCTCTTCTTCTTTTTCCCTTGTTAGGTTTTTTCTGAGGTATAATTGATGCAACATTATATTCGTTTAGGGCATGCAATATAATAATTTTATACTTGCATATATTGCAAAATGATCACCACAGTTAAGTTGACATCCATCACCACACATTGTTAAAAATATTTGTTCTTGTGATGAGAACTTTCAAGATGCACTCTCTTGGCTACTCTCAAATATTAAATGTGCTGTTATTAACTATAGTCCCCACGTTGTATATTATATCCCCATGATTTATTTGTACCTTTTTGACCCTCTTTATCCATTTCACTCACCTCCTACTCCTGTCTCAGGCTACTACTAGTCTGTTCTCTACATCCATGAACCTTCTTTGTTGTTTTTCTTTCTTTTTTTAGATTCCACATATAAGTGAGATCATATAGCATTTGTCTTTTTCTGTCTGACTTATTTTACTTTGCACATATACAGCTCTTCCAAACTTCCATTTCCTTATCTTTAAAGTTAGAAAAGCATTTTGTCAGGATTTAGGGTAGGGATTTGATAGTATATTGCCAGGGATGAATGAATCAATCAGTGGATTGATTGGGTCATTTGTTAACAACTATTAGTGAGTGTCAATTAAGTGCTAGGTGTTGTGTTAGGTGCTGAGGCTATTGTGGTGAACAACACAGCAATCTCTGGCATTCTGGGGCTTAGAATATGGAAGGAAAACTAGACTCCAAATGAGTAAAGAGCAAATAAACATAGACACACAAATCACAAGTGTTCTGAGGAGAATGGTCAGGAATGCTAATAGAGAATCTGGAGGGAAGACGCCTCTGATGTGGTGACCTGAAGCTGAGACCTGAAGAATGAGTGCCCCAAGCCTCATTTCTGGGGAGGTTCCAGGGAGTTCATTTTTCTTTTCTTCTTTTCTAAGAGAGGGAGAGAAACATCAATGTGTAGTTACCTCTTGTGCACCCCCTACTGGGCACCTGGCCTGCAACCCAGGCATGTGCCCTGACTGGGAATCGAGCCACTGACCCTTTGGTTCGCAGGTTGGCACTCAATCCACTAAGCCACACCAACCAGGGCCCCAAGGAATTTTCAATGAATCTTCTCATCAAGGTAAACTGGGAACATCTTAATATAGTATTCAAGATCCTTTATGGTTAGAATCACCAGATTAAATGGAGCATGCCCAGTCAAATATCAGTTTCAGATAAGCAACTAAAAAGTTTTTAGTATGTTATTAAGTATTGTATGGAATGTATTTATACCAAATTTTGTTGTTTAACTGAAATTTAGATTTAACTGAATGTTCTATATTTTTATGCACTAAATCTGGCAACCCTATCCATAATCTTCCCCAGCTACACTTTCCTGCTTTACTTCCCACCATTCCCTCTATATGCCCTGTGACCGGTCTGCAAGAGATGGTCCAACTTCCATGTCTTTGATTACGCCTTTTCCTCTGCCTGTGTTGCCCATCTCTGACCATGTCCCCTTGGCAAACTCATCTCATCCTTGAAATACAGTCCAAATGGTACCTTTTTGCCAGACCATGCTGTCCCCATTCCACGGGGCTCACCAACCATGGTTCTCAAAGGGTTTTGCCTTATGATTCTTTTAAGGCCTGGTTTCTAAAGACACATGGACAAGATAAAATGCCTGCAAAAGAAAGTGTATAAGGAATAATTTCATTTTCCCACCTCCCTATCCCCATCAATTCCCACTCTACTCCTCATAATATTAACATCAAACAATAAATGAGCACTCTTCTCTTCCAGACTTGTGCTAAGCGCTTTGCACGCAGCAGCTCATGTAAATACCCGGTAATCCTATGAGACAAATTCAGCTAATGCCCACTTTGCAGGAGAGGCAATCAGGTACATAGAGGCAGAGTCACTGGCCTCTGTTTCTGGAGCTGTAAAATGAGTCTCGTGACGATATTTTTCTCCTTAGCGTTTCTCCCAAAGGAGACTGTAGGTTGCAAGAGGGCAGGAACTTTTTTCCTTACGAACTTCTATATCCTCAGAAACCAGAATTGTGTCTGGCATTGAGTAGGCACTCAGGAAATACTTGTGGAATACCTTACAGATGAACGGACTACAATTTAGAGAAAGGAACATACCCGAGAGCACGTAGGGAGATAGATGTGTTGGAACTTTGACCAGAATCACTGAAAAATTAATAACCCTAATTTGCAGCATTTGATCATTTCCATGATGTAAGTACTCCCACTGTGGCTAATTTCAAGCCACGGAGATGATGCCAATCTGCTTGCAAATTTCTTGAAAATCTAACCATAGGCTTGTGCAAGCCTGTCTGTACAAGCTGGTTCCAGCATATCAAGAACTAGGACATAGTTCTAAAGGACACCCAATTCCAAAGGGCACTCCCACCAGTTTTCTATCCTGTTGCCCTGAACAAGGCAAAGCCCATACTTAGAGCTAAGTAGGAGGGGAAAAGACACTGACATAACCCATTTGAAACCAGAATCACCAAGGTGATTCTTAAAACAAAAACAAAACCATAAGCCCAATCACAAAACTCTGCTGCTTAAAACCTTCTAATATTGAGCTAATATTCTTAGCATATAATCTAATCTTTTTACCATGACCCACAAGGCTCACTGCGAAACCTCTGCCTCCATCAGGCACTGTACTAGGCTTTTTGTACTAAGATTTAGTGGTGAAGATGACATATACAATTCCTGCTCTCATGGATCCTGAGTCCAGGAAAGGAGCTGGTCAATGAGCAAATAATGAACCATTAAGTACAAATTACAAAAGCAGACCTAGTGCAGTAGAGGAGGTGCTCAGAAGAGAATAATGAGGGGAGGTTGCTTACCTGGACTGAAGGTGAGTTGAGTTACTCAAAGAAAGTAACATTTGACACCTGAAGAATGAGAAAGAACTGGTTGAGTCGTGGGACTTGTGGCCTAAGGATTCACCACTTTGAGGAATAAAAATAATTTCTGTATAATTGGAGACAGCAAAGATGGGCTGGGGAGGATGGTTATAAGCATGGCTGTGGTGTGAATATTTGTGTCCTCCTAAAGTTCATAAGGCAAAATTCAACCGAGATGATGGTATTAGAAAGTGGAACATTGGGGAGGTGATTAGGTCATAAAGGTGGAGCCCTCATGAATGGGATTAGTGCTTTTATAAGAGGCAAGCGAAACTCCCTCACCCCCTTCTGCCATGTGAGGACACAGTGAGAAAGCAGACCCTCACCCAACAATGAATCTGCCAGTACCTTGATCATGGCCTTTCTAGGCTCCAGAACCACTACGAATAAATTTCTGTTGTTTATAAGTCACCCAGTGTACAACTTTTTTTTTTCACAGCAGTCTGAACAGACTAAGACAGACACGGACATGAAGGACAGGTGGCTAAAGGGTAAGGGGTAACTCAAGGACAGGCTTAACACCTTTTTTATATTTCTTAGGTCGAAAGAGGATCACCCAGAACCCACCAGGTCTTGCACAGAGGAATAAACAGAAGCCTAAAGAGGAAAATGTGACCATCAGTAGTTTTTTAGCCAGTAACGGTTGAATTGTATGTCCTTGGACAATACACTTTCTGAGACAGCCCCATCCAACAAAATACAATGGGAGCCTCCACAAAGAGGGCTGCATATGCAGTTTACATTTTCTAACAGCCACATTTAAAAAGCAAAAAGGAATGTGTGAAATTAAGTTTAGATTTTATTTAACTTGATATATCCAAAATATCACTTCAACATGTAATCAACAGAAGTCCTAAAAAGCCTGTGTATTGGGTTGGCCAAAAAGTCCATTATGATTTTTCGGTATGATGGCTCTAGTAGTGTTTAACTGTCTTTAACTTCATTCGAAATAATTTCGTTAGATTGTATTGTGACAGCTGTTACATCAGCGTGATTCAAAAAACTTGTCAAAATTGGTGAATTTGTGTGCAGCCTTTTAATATTGAAGATGGAAGAAAATACACAACACTTTCAGTATATTATGTTTTATTATTTCAAGAAAGGTAAAAACACAATTGAAATGCAAAAAAAAATGATTTGTGCAGTGTTACGGAGAATGTCCCATGACTACTTGAATGCAACTGGTTTGCAAAGTTTCTTGGTACTATTGACACTTTGGCCAAATAATTCTTTGCTGTGGGGCTGTCTCATGCATTGGAAGATGTTTAGCAGCACCCCTGGCCTCTACCCTCTATAAGCCAACAGCAGGAGATAGGCAACATATTCAAAATGTCCAAATTAATAAAGGTATTGGACAAAATGAAAACTGTGTTTTTTATTTTGTGAAAAATACATAAGGGACTTTTTGGCCAACCCAATATTTTATTTACTTATGGCACATTTCAATTCACACTAGCCATATTTCAAGTTCTAATTAGCCACATGTGGTTGATGGGTATAGTACTGGACAGTGCAGTGGTATGCCTTAGCTTCCTCATCTGTAAAAAGGAGAATAAAATTGCATAGGTCACTGGGAGGAACGCGAGATTTGCTGTGAAACACCCAAAATCTTGCCCTGTATTTAGGAAGCGTGCAAAACAATCTTGGATCTTATGGTCTTTTCACTCAGAGGACCGCCCCCTTACAAGTCCCCGCCCCCTTCCCCGCCCCCTTCAAGCTCCGGGCGGAAGCAGAGCTGTCACAAATGCAGCGCGCTTTACGGCAGCGCTGCCTTTAAACGCAGTGTGGCTGGCTCGCGCGTCGCGCACACTTTTACCTCATTGGCTCTGCGTCCCCGCTCACGGTGCTTTTCGGCAGTGTGGCTGGAATCGCTGCCCAGGCGGCCTAGGTTTGGGTTTGAGTGGAGGAAAGGAACCAGAGTTAGCGGTATTGGCTGCTCCTGAAACTATGGATGTGGGCGAACTTCTGAGCTACCAGGTAGGAGGGACGAGAGAGCTGGGGGACCGTATCCTCTCCCAGGCAGGGGCCGCGGGTCCCTTATCTCACCTCCTGTCATCTCAGTTGCGGGCCCAGGTCCCCTCATTTCTCGTGCCACCGGAGTCCGAGCCTCTCATTTCACTTCATTGCCTCTCGAGAACCTCCTGGGCTCTTTCAGTTTATTCCTTCTCAAGGCTCGAGCCCCTTCTCAACTCCAGCCTTGACTCCTTCTCGCTCTACCCTTGGGCCTGGTTCCCTTCAACTCTTCTGAAGGCCCCAGGCCATCTTCACTGCCGCCCCTCTTGAGCATTCTGCTGCCCCACCCACTGAGTTTGTGGTGGTGGTGGGAGGGGGCGGCCTTCGTTGCATTTGAGCCCCGGCTTCTCCACTGACTGCCTACGTGGCTTTTTGACAAATCGTTTTTGCCCTCTTTGAGCCCCAGGTTTTATACGTTTAAATCAGAGACACTAATAGTTCTCTAGTAGGGTTGTTTGAGGACTCTATCAACTAATGGACCTGAAAGCATATTTTAAAGTGTAGAAAGCTGTGCCCATATTAACTGCAGATAACGGGAAATGTTTGGAATTCTTGCACGGGCCGGACGCCTAGGAATCTTCTGTCCTCCTTGTTCAGGGTACTTGTGGGGGGACGGTGGCCCAGAGGGCAGAAAGGACTTCTCCAAAGTCACTCAACAAGTAAGAGCTAGGATGAGGGCTGAGGTCTCCTGGCTCCCAGCTCAAAAATTTCCTCCCTCTTTTGATTTCCTGAAGAGGCTGCTTGTCAGAGGCAGGAGAACTGTTCTGTCCAATATTGTAGCCACTAGTCACATGTGGCTATTGAACACTTGAAATGGGACAAGTCTGAATTGAGAAGTACTGTAAGGGTAAAATCACACTGGATTTTGAAGACTCCGTATGAAAGAAATAAAATTTGTGTGTTGACTACACGATCATATTAATCGTATCAGTGACATTGATCATGTTGGTTAAATGATCATTATGGAGAAGGGGTGAAATAAAATCATCTAAATTGTACCTGTTTGTGTTTACTTTTTAATGTAGCTACTCGCCTTTTAAGTTGGCTACTAAACTTACAGATATAGCTGGCCTCATATTTGTATTGGACCAGTTCTGCAGTTTAGAGGATAGGTAATTAAGAGTCATGAACCTGGAGCCCCATGTTGCCTGGAATCTCTGTTTTGAACCTTGAACACAGTACTTAACCTGTCTGTGCCTTGGTTTCCTCATCTGTAAAAGAGGGCAATGTTGATGCCTACCACATAGGTCTCTTGTGAAGCTTAGACCAATGGTTGTTAAATAGTGAACATTCAATAGATGTGAGCAATTATATTTGTGCTGCTACTTAAGCCACTATGCAAAGAACTGATCTTGGAGATGAGACAGAACTTATAGGCAGTGGGGAGGGATATAGCCAAGAGATTTCTCCTTTTAAGACAGTAATTGAGCATGAAAGAAAGGAAACAAAAGAGTTGTCGAAGGAGTGATTGTACATATGTTTGGGTTGTAGACTGGCTAGCTCTTGACTCATGCTAGAGGAGATTCATTCATTTGATCAACAAATATGTATTGAACCTTATATCCAAGGCACTGTGTCCACTGAGTATACAACACTGAACTAAACAAAGTTCTTGCTTTTGTGGAGCTTATAGTTTGGTGGGGAAGTAATAAGAGAATAAGTGAGTAAACAAGAATCAGAGTGTGCTAAGTGCTTTGAAGAGTATGCAGATATTACTGTAGAACTGCGCTGCTGTTTAGTGTGCTAGCCACTGGGCACATGTGACTGCCCACACTTGGAATATGGAAATGTGGCTAGTTCTAATTGGTTTCTGCTCTATGTGTAAGATACACACTGGATTTCCAAGAGTTAGTATGAAAAAAATGAATGTAAAATATATTAGTAATTTTTGCATTGGTTACATGTTGAAATGATAATACCATATATTGGCTTAAAATATATTATTAAAATTAATGTTACCTTCTTGTAAACTTTTAATGTCACTATTAGAAAATTTAAAGTTATATATTTTGCTTGTTTGGGGCTTTCAAAATACTTTTATTGGACAGTATTGCTGAGGAAAATGACCCCTGGGAGTGGGGGACAGGGCCTATTACTTTAGATAACGTGGACTGGGAAGGGCTCTCTGAGGAATAGGCTTCAGAGGACCAAAGGCTAGGAAGGAGCCGATTAAGTGGAACGGGCAGAATGATCAAGGCAGAGGGAAGAGCAAGCGCTTGGGCCCCGAAGCAGGAAGCTGGTGCAGCCTGTGAGAGGACCAGAAAGAGTTCTGATGGAATGTGGTGAGTGAGCAGGAGCGTGGCAGGTGGTGAAGCTGGAGATGTAGGCCGATGACAGGCAGTGTGGGCCTTGCTGTGGGCCACAACACGGAGTTTGGGTTTTATTTTGAGAGGTATTTTAGATAGCCTCATTTAACGCACCTGTTTGCAGATGAATAGTGAACCCCATTTTAGGAGTTCTCTGAAGGGACTGCCCTGAGGTTATGGGCCCAGATAGTAGCAGAGTTGAAAGCAGAATCCTGATCTCCACGGTTCTAGCCCTGTTCATTCCCCAGAGACACTATTCATGCATTTTTCTTTCTGAAAGATCAATGTCCACACTTCCTGTTCCTAAAAGATGGTACAGGTTGGAATCTAGTCTGTAGTCATTCAAAGGGATGCACACATCCTTTTGTGGAAGTTGTGAGGGTCTTCTGAGTTAATGGATACAAAAGCTCGTTGGAAACAGTAGCGTTTTATAGGTATGAAAGATGCATACGTACCTACTTCATCTATCTAAATTCTTATAATTACCCTATAAGGGAGGTGCTATTTTTAAAAAATATTTTACTCATTTATTTATTTTAGAGAGAGGGAGGGGAGGGAGAGAAACATCAGTCAGTTGCCTCTGGAATGCTCCCGCCTGGGGGCCTGGCCCCTAACCAAGGCTGTTTCCTGACTGGGAATCAAACCTGTGATCTTTCAGTTTGCAGGCTGGCACTCAGTCCACTGAGCCACACCAGCCAGGGTGGAAGGTGCTACTTTTCATCCCTGTTGCATAGATGAGGTACAAAAAAGGACCTACCTCGTTGCTGGAGCTCCTAACCACTGTGCTGTACTGTCTGTCTGCTTTGTCAGATGCTGAGCTGACGTGCCTTCAGATAAGTTCTTATTTTAATTCTCAACATGCCCCTTTGCCTGCCTTTCTTTATAGAAAAGGAAACTCTAAGTTTGAGAGGTCAAGTTACCTAGCCAAGGTCAAAGAGCCAGTTAAGGAGCAGAGGTGGAAGTGGAACCTACCCAAATGTAGTTTTCCATTTTGTTTTCAGGTTTTTAAAAACTTTCAGAGCTGAAGTATGTTCCACATATAGAAGAATGCATCAATTTTAAGTGCCATTGATTATAGTTATCAGTGTTAATACTGAAGTTTATTTCTCAGGGCCAGGCTGGAGCAAAGTTGTCTGATTTGAACTTCCCCACCCCCAGAGTTTGATTCAGTAAGTCCTGTGGGACCGCAGAGTTTGCATGATCCCAGGTGACGTGAGGGTCTAGGGACCACATTTTGAGATCCCCTGGTTTAGATGATCTACATGTCTTCAAAAAATTTCTTCAGTTGCGACAGTCTTTCTTCTTGTGGCCGTTAGTTTGCAGTTTTTGGGGGGCTTAAGTTATACTTTTCCCCTGCCATCCCAGATATTGTGAGCAAATCACTTAATCTTTCTGGGCCTCAGTTTCCTCATATGACTAATGAGGGGATTAAGTAAGTCTCTCTGAGGTCCCTTCTAGCTTTAAAATTCTGTGATACTAATTTAGGCCAAGAGCTCCAGAGACTTCAAGGGATAAAAAATCTTGATGTAATAGAATGAACTGGGGCGAAAATCTGGAAGATTTGAGTTTTAATCCTTCCTTTGTCATTGCTTATCTGAGTGATTCAGGACAAAAGTCACTTCCCCTCTCTGAACATTATTTTTTAAAACCACTTAGAAAACTACCTTTAAAATGAGGGGATTGAGCTATGCAACTTATGTTTCTTTCCTGAAATTCGGAGGCCAAGGTAAGCAAAGAAAATAAGTAATTCAAGAAATGTTTAGTAAAAGTATTTAACATTCTTTGTGCGCTCACTAAATTTCATTTTTGAGACAACTTGGAGGGAAGATTGCAATTTTCTGCTGAGATTGGTTCTTCTAGTAATAGAGTTAGGCAGCCAGGGCCTTTTTCTCTCTGCCTTATATCCTTGACACATGTTAACTCTTCATTTGGGAAGATAGGAGAATTACAGTCTGGACAGAAGGTGTCGGAAAAAGTCTTAAAGAGGAAACCAGTTATGTTTGCAATATGGAAATGTACTTTTCTGATGCCTCCAGGCCTAGACATCTCATCAGGAAGTGTGCCCACCCGTTCCCTGGCTGAGAAGTTTTTACTGCATAGGCGTGCATGTGAACTCCAGGGCGTTCTCGTTAATACTAATTCCACAGATGTCTGGGAAAAGTTCTTGCATCTGAAGTTTTGCAGTGAGGAATTCATATTTAGTGCAGCTTGGCTGAGTGGAAATGACTTGCTTTGTGACATGAGAAATGTCCTGTTTGAGGCAGATGGGGTCAGAGACCCTTGGTTTTGTCAATATTGCAGACACCCACTCCCCTCTTCACCTATGAGGTGATATCAGTGTGTTTCCTTGGATTGCAGGTTGCCTATAGGAATCTATAATCCTGCTCCTTTCCCCTTATTATTTGTCTTTTTTTTGTAATGATAGTAAGCTGACAAGACCAATATTAAAGTATTGAGAAAAAGAAAACTACTAATCTTTATTTTTATATTCCCACAGTCTTTAGGGGTTTTGCATGGCTATAACTATTGTGTATAACTGTTTTGTGTTCTATATCTTCAGTTTGACATTGTCAGAAATACTTCCTGTGTTTCTACATGGTCTTTATGTTACTATTAATGTTTGTATATTTTTGGTCAAGTGATAGGCCGACCATTTTCCCCTAAGTTATTTCCTTGTAATTATTTAGATTGTTTTTCAGGTTTTTGTTCTCGGAGATAACATTGCAGTGAATTTCTTTATTCATGTGGCGTTTCCCTCCCATCTGTCCTTAGTAATTAACCACGTGTCGTATCCTGTGCTAAGTATTGCATGTACTTAAATTGTTAAGACATTATCTGGACCTTAAAGTATTCACAATTTGAGGGGTGAGACAGACATCCTAACAACTAACTATGAATAAAGCACAATGGAGGGAATGGTTGGATATGCCTGGAGAGGAGAGGAGGTGTATTGATGGGGATGGATTTGGTTTGGCCTGGTCATTGAAGAAAAGGGAGATGACATTGGCATCTCAGTCTTGAATGAGTAGGAATTCTGTGGACAACGAAGGAGGCCGAGGAGAATCATTCTCGACTTGGATTAGTGAAAGCCAAAGTGGGGGAGCGAAATGTTCAGAGCACTGAGTGAGTGAGGGGAGTGGCGGGAGACGAAGGAGTCACCCTGGCCGGAGTTACGCTGAGTAACACGAAGTGCCCGTGTGGAATTAATCTTCTGTCAGTGTACAGTGCTGAGAGCGGCGCGCGTGCTGGTTTTGCCACAATCCTGATACCACGCGTTGTCATGACTTAATTTCCCCATCAATCTCACAGGTATAGAAAGTGTGAGTTCAAATTTGCTTTAATAAGCATTTTTTCTTGTGTTTATCATCTGTATTTCTTTTTATCTGCCTCTGTCTCTTAAAGTGATGTGGTCTGTAATTGGGCTCTCCTGTTGTGTTTTTGTTGGTGGTGTGCGCATGGGAAACACTGGCGTTCGGAACACTAGGTGACCAGAGGCACCCTTCATTCTCCGGGGGCCCTGTCTGACTCGCAGCCCTTCGGGTGTTATCCTAATCAGGAGGTCATTCGATGGCATCTCGAAGTAGGCTCTTTCTGTACGGCAGTTCAGACTAGTGCTTTTTGGAGTTATTTCTTGTTAGAAGTGACTTTTTTATCCATAACAGATAAAAAGNTGGGAAACACTGGCGTTCGGAACACTAGGTGACCAGAGGCACCCTTCATTCTCCGGGGGCCCTGTCTGACTCGCAGCCCTTCGGGTGTTATCCTAATCAGGAGGTCATTCGATGGCATCTCGAAGTAGTCTCTTTCTGTACGGCAGTTCAGACTAGTGCTTTTTGGAGTTATTTCTTGTTAGAAGTGACTTTTTTATCCATAACAGATAAAAAGCTATTCTCATGTGCTTTTCCCATTTCAGGGTGTTTTCTGTTTTATCTCCTAAGTGATTTTTTTTAAAGTTCATTTCCTCCCTTTGCAGCCTTCTCATCCTTTCTCCTTCCCCTCGTGCATTCTTTCCAAACTCACAAACAAGTATGTTCAGTCTCCTTGCCCACTAGACAGTGAACTTAGAGGCAGGGACCAGCATCTGGCAATGTCTTCCCCATAACTGTTGCCTAACAAATGTTTAATGATTGAGGGAGTGAAGTACTACATGCCTTCAAATACGCTCTGGGTATTCCCCCCTTTGGAATGCTTTTGTTCTAGTATCTTGTTTGCTTGCTGACTTGTATCTCTGCTTTTATGTTAGGCATCAAGAAAGATGGATTCAAATCTTTTACTTCAGTTTCTGAATTGTCTTCTTCCTTATTATGTCTTACTACTTTGCTGTAAAACCTACATTAAGATTTTTTTATTTTGAACTAATTTTAAACTTATAATTTGCAAAAAGAGTAAAAAGTTTTAATGTACTCCTCACTCAGCATCCCCTAAACTAATATATTTTATAGCAATGGTACAACGATCAGGAAATTAACATTTATATATTAGTAACTAAACCACAGACTTACTTCAGATACCACCAGTTTTTCCACTAATGTCCTTCCTGTTCTGGAATATTACCAGGATACTGCATTTAATTGTCATTTTCTTTTGTCTTTTATGAACTTGACTTTTTTTTGAGTGGTCAGTTATTTTGTAGAATCTCTAAGAGCTACGTTCTTGAAGGTTGTCAATGCCCTCTTTAAGGTCAGGGGTTTTCTTGGTTCATCCATTCTTCTGTCTTCTGTCTTTCTGCACCTTTACGTAGACAGCTCTTAGTTCACTTGCCCTGACTTGGTTTTCATGTGTCTACCGTACCTTCTGGCCAGATGTTCTGGTATCACACAATCCCCTGCCTCTCTCCGCCTGCCCTGCCACCTCCCCCTGATTTTGCATTGTAGTCCGTGGTGTCACTGTTCAGGAGGACTTGAAGAAGGCTTGGACCTATTTCTCAGATGAAAGGGCTCAAAGATGGAAAGACAAGGCTCTTTTCTGTGGTCATACAAGTTCATAAGCAGAGGAGTTCTTCTCTCGGGAGTCAAAGTGTTGAGAGCTGAAAGTGATTAAGTTGCACCTCTTTTTAAAAAAGATTTTATGTATTTTTTCTTAGAGAGAGGGCAAGGGAGAGAGGAAAAGAGGGAGAGAAACACTGATTGGTTGCCTCTTCCATGCCCCCAACAGGGACCTGGCCGGTAACCCACGCACGTGCCCAGACTGGGAATCAAACCAGTGACCTTTCTGTTTGCAGGCTGGCACTCAACCTACCGAGCTACACCAGCCAGGGCTAAGTCACCCTTCTTGCTCTCATGGAACTTATAGATGAGCGGGGGCATCCCACAGATTTGAAAACTGATTAATTCAGCGCACAGCGTTGGTGCCGTTTACAGAGGCGGAACAAGATGCGGTCGAGGGCACAGGGGCAGGAGCAGTTCTGCCTTTGGGAGGTGGGGAGGGTTTTGTAGAGAAGTGTTTTCTTCATCAGGAATCATCTCTCTGTTCCTTCCTTTCCGTGTCAAGCACCATCATCTTACTGTAGACTCGCGGGGCTTGGTCAAATAAGTAGCTTTCTAGTCGTTCTTACTCTTTACTTATATTGACATAGTGGATGTATTTTTATCTTCTCCGTAGGCCAACAGAATACTCTTCTCTGATCATAGACCTCAGCCCTGTATGTTTCAGCTTTCTTGAAGATAGGTCTTAGTAAATGCCTACTTTCAGAAATGAACGTGAGGCAGAGAGCCTTCAGGTGGCCATTGTTTAAATTGGGAGATTGAATTTAGAAGGCTTGTCCCAACAGAGAAGTTTTCATATATAAGAAGTGACTACATTAGAGAATGTGGGTGGTGAAAATAATTTCTCCAGTGTTGTTGGAGAAAATGATTCAAAGCACATGGTGTTCTGAGAGCACCCGTGTTCTTGAATCCCTCCTCTGTTGGCTGCCTTGGTTTGGTTAATTAGCCCCTTTAAGCCTCAGGTCTTCCTCTTTAAAATGGAGATTATATAGCACTGTTTATCTCACCTCACCATCTTTTTAAAATATAGAATTAAATGAGACAGTGTGGGTAGCGCTCAGTAGTATAGTGCCTGACACACAGTGAGTGCCCAGTAAATGTTAGCTGTTAATTTTTATTATTGATATAACTACAAACATGCATATGTTTTGTTATTTCATGCATATGCTATAACAAAAAATGTTTTCCTTGCACTCTGCAAAGCTGCCTTAGTATTCCCAAGGTCATTGGTCCCTTGAAGATTAAGGTTTGGAATGCTATAAAAGGAAATGAGAACCGTTTGTCACCCGCACGTGCCACAGTATAGAACTGTTTGCGATAGATTAAAACACACTCTGTCCCACCACAGTTAGCAGTCAGTGATATCAAGATTTATGTCATCAACACAGTAATTCTTTTCTCCAGTCTCTTTAATATCACTTAGATATCTCAGTTTTTCTGTTTTCTGGTGCCAGGAATCTCATTTACCAATTACTCTTCCTTTTTCTTTTCCCACTGAAGTTCTTGAAGGAGGTGGTTGGTTTTGGTCTGAGCCTTGTATAGCTGCAGAGAAAGGATTTAGCAGAAAGTATAGCAGGAATTCTCTTACCTTCTCTAGGGTCAGCCATTTGATTCTAGTATTTCAGCTGAACAGGTCAAAACCATTTTTTTTTCCATGGGATTCCAGGAGTGACTGATCTGAAAGTGTCAATAATTATGTAACCCGAACATGCTCAACTTTCTCTTATCATTAATATGAGACCCTATTAGCTTAGTCCCGTGGAAACATTAATGTTTGAAGAGATAAAAGATAACATGACGAACTGTAACTACAATTCTTTTCTTTTTATCCAAAGCTGCAAAGAAAATAGCATTCCAGCGTGATACACCAACAGAGAACAGATGCACTGTTAATGTTTAAGTCTGTTGAACTCAGTTGCTCTTAACTAGAGTGGGGAGGAATCAAGTAAAAAATGCAGTTAATCCTCTATTTTATGTGTTAACAGAATGAGCACATGAATAATGCCAAACAAACTGTTCAATAGTCGTTTAAACCTGCCATTGAAATATGGTCAGCCACATGCAGAGGAGCATCGTCATACTCTGTGCTTGATTTCAAATCTGTCTAGGTTCAGTCACTGACTTTGGGCATTTCTGGGTAGTTGAACTTCCTGGGAAGTTCAACGAGCCAAAGTAGATAATACGCCGATAGGCAGCCGATGATCTGAAAGGAGTTCAGGGGTGAAAATGTACTGCAGTGGTCTCACTAGGTCTTTCGCTGACCTCGGGATGAAGATAATCTGGTTTTTATTTACCAGCCCACAGTGGAGCTGATAGGTCGACACTGGACAGTCACAGTTCCTTGTGTTTGTGGCACTGATATCTAGGGAGGCAAGACAGACAATATAAACAAGGAGAACAAGTACAAATACAAGCAGACAAATACTAGGTAAACAAAAACAAGGTAATTCAAATAGAGATATGAAGGGGGGACAAAGGGCTGATGTAGGAGAGGTTAAGGGGAACATCAGAAGGTTCTAGAAGGCTCTCTCAGGCTGAGAACTGAATGAGAAAGACCCAGCCACATGAAGTGCTGTGGGAATAGCGATGTAGACCAAGGGAAAAACCAACACGAGAGCCCTGTGGTGGGGATAAGCTTGTCACGTTTCAGTCAGTCTGACCGGAGCATGGTGAATGAGGAGGGTACAGTTGAGATAAGGGCAGAAAGGTCAGCTGTGGGGAGGAGGGGAAACCCTACAATTTTTGGATTTTATTGTCAGTACAGTGGGAAGCCGTGAGGGGTTTTAGGCTGTGGAGCGACACAATCTGGTTTCTGTCTTAAAAGATCACTGCGTCCCTGGAATGGAGAAGGGATTGTCGGGGCGCACCCTGGCCAGTTTAGCTGTTCAGAGCGGGTAGAATTCACCTCTGTGCTGCAGAGGGCTGCAGCTGACGCTCGTGCTCTCCCTGCGATAATTGCTTTCCTGCCTAGGTTGTTTGCAGACTCTCCCAGTTCTAAACATTTAATCTGTGCTCTGGCTTAATCAAGGGGCAACCCTGTCTGAGTGCCAGGCTGGGCACAGAAAACGTGGGCACGGTGCCTTTGGTTGAGCACCCTGGCCTGGGGAGAATGAAGAAAGCGGCCCTTGGTGGACCCGAGGACATTGCGACTGACCCTCAGCACCCGGGGATTTGTCGTTGGAATCCATAAACTTTATGTGCTTCTGCAAAACAGTTGCAGATGGTCTGGACTGATGATTAAATACGACTGCTGTTTTGTCCAGATCTGCCGTGGCTGTCTCTCAGTGTCTGGTTTTGCATTACACTGAGTAATTAAAGGGGCACAGCCATTTCTGCTTACTTCCAGTGTATCTTTTTCAGTTGGCTGAGGGAGTAATTTCAGTTCTGCCAGTCGTGAAAGTGACTGCAGTGAGCAGTGGCCGTGAATGGCTGCTTTTTGTTTTCAAAATTAAACACACACACACACACACACTTTTAAAAAAGAACTTTCCCTAGTGAAAGGGCATCATTACCTGCCTGCCCTTGCTGTTTCTGCTGATTCTCCGGTGGGAGTCCTGCCACCAGACTTGTGGGAGTTGGTAACTTCTCNNNNCCCCCCCCCCCCCCCCCCCCCCCCGAGTTAGCGCACGGAGATCCGAACGGGCAGAAAGAACGCGAATCAGCCACGGTGCAAGCCCATCTGTGGAGGGACAGCTTTCCTTCGGACCGCTGGTGCCGTTGGTGGGCACTACCCGAATTCTCGATGCATCTCTTACCACCCATGACAGGACTTTTCAGCAAATGAAAAGAATTGTTTAAGAACCACCTGAGCCAGGTAGTTTTTACCAGACTTTAGAGTTTCAAAGGCCCTGGGGCTGCTCAGCCTGCCATTGTGAAGTCATTGAATATTGTCTCTCTAGCTTCTCACTAGGGATCCTTACACCTCACGCAGCATAATGAACTTGGGGAGACAGAAATTCTGATTCTTGTACTTTTTTTCCCCCAAAGATTTCCCCCCCCCCCCCCCCCCCCCCCCCAGAACTTATAAGGGCACAGAAGGCTCAGTGGGAGGAATAAAAATGATGGTGTCTGCCTTCTGGCTGACCTGACTTGTGCTAGTGATCACATGGGAATTTCATAATGAAGACTGCAAATCACTTTCCATCCTCTCGGATCCTGTCCTGTAATTAGCAGATTAAACATTTTGTTTAAATTAATAATTCCCCCCCCCCCCCCCCCCCGAGTGCTTCAAACCACTGCTGGAGAAAGATGTAGACTGGTTAACTGGTCTGATATTTGGCCTCACGTTCTAGTTGTGAATTTCAGTAAGAGGTGAAGTCTCATTTTAATTAAAAAAGCAATTTTTAGCCACAGTTCACATTGCATGAAGCAGAGGCACAGTTCACATTGCATGAAGCCAGAGAGACAATATTCAGTGACTTCACGTGAACTTTCAGTTGCTGAGTGCGGTGAATGTAGCTCTTTTTTCAGGATCGTGACACTGAGCCTAACAGGATGTTGGGAGGTAAGTATGCAGCTGGGCGTGAAATACTGCCTGTGTGTTAATGGCAGGTTTGCCTTTAGTTGACAGATTGTCTTTGTGAGAGAAGGGGGTTACTTACAGGGTGGTATATTCCTGATTCGAAATGAGTGAAAAGCAGCTCGCAGAGGAACTTAGAGAAATTGTCATTTTTAAAAATGAAATAATACATGTTTTCTCCTCCCTACATCACCCAGCCAAAAGAACAAAAAACAAAGGGCTGGCAATTACCAAGTGTTAGAGCCCACAGAAAGCCAGGCATCGTGCTATTTGGTGTGTATTTGTTATTCCCTCTCATCCTACAGGCAACCCTGGGAGGTCAGTGTTCTTATTCTTATTTTGTAGATGAGGAAAGGAGGTTCACGGAGGTTTAGTAACTTGCCTAAGGATACCAGGATGTAGATGGTAGAATCTTTTTCCTACTAGAGGGCTCCAGGGGATGGAGGTAGTTTAAGATAGCAAATAACCTAGTGAGTAGAACGGAACAGAATGCTACCGTGACCCTACTTTGTACTTGCCTCAGTCTACCACGCACATCATTCTTGTCCAGCAGAACACCATGCACTTTTTATCAAACCCAGGGGAGCAGAACACTGGGCACTAGTTATCAATCCCTGGGGAGGACTCCAGACATTTCTGCCCATTGCATGTTGGTGTTGGAGTTGCCAAGGAAAACACAACTTGGTCAAGCACTGGATGGAGCAATGCGTTACTCACATAGAGAAGAGATAAAGGAAAATCAGCTTCAGTGGTGTGCAGTGGTCCCACATGGCTAAATCGCCCTACCTCCCCCACGGCTGTTTGGCCTGCCTGTACCCCTCTCTTGCAGCAGAAGGACCCTGACCTGAAAGGTAGTAGTATGCCCGAGGGCTGCTGACATACATACAAAGCAGAACAAAGGAACAGGAGCACTCCTTGAGCCTGAAACAGGGTAAGATATTCCCAAACAAGGTGGTAAGCCTTGCACAGCCTGTAAGAACTCCTTATGTCTTGGTAAGGAAGTATTTCCGGCCCAAGGCCCCTTCTTGTGTGGTTGAGTGGGGTTTTAAAATAGTGCATGCATGATACTGCCTTTTCCAACAATTCTTTATTGGAATTACTTGAATTAGTATCTCTCTTCCCAGGGGACTTTGCATTCCCCACAGGGAGTGCCCACATCAGTGCCTGCTGTATAGTAAATGCTCAGTAAATGTCTCTTGACTAAAGAAAGGAAAGAATGAGGGAATGAGTGAATGAAGCAGTGAACCACTGATCAGGTGCTGAATTTACATCTGTTCTAGGCATCTTATTATGTTGAGACCTAGCACTTCAGCAGTTGCCTTCTCTTTCTTACCTGTTCTCCACTGACGGGGAGTAGATGAAGCTGTGTCTGTGAATGATAGTGGCCCAGTGGAAACCCTGGGTTGGGTGACACTTGCCTTATGCAACAGAAGATGAGCTTCATAAAAGCTCAGTTTCAATACAGTAGGAATCTGAGAGGTGACTGGCTCCCCCCCCCCTTTTTTTTAAAGACTGAGTTGTCTCTGACTCCAAAGCGAGAGATTGATTGATCCATTTATTTGCCAAAGATTTACTGCAAGTCTACTGTGGGCCATAATTGCTGTTTTCTCTTTACCCAGCCTTACGGGCAATAAATAAGAGTCAATATAAACAACAAGATTAGTTTTTATTTTGTGCTGGTTGTGTTTGGCATAGCCATTTCTGTTTGATATATTTTTTTGTTATTTAACATTTTATTAAGTACTTTTTCTGGGTTACACACTGGCTTTTCCCAAGGATGAGACAGCGGTGATTTGCTTGTGGTCACACACTGTAGTGGTAACAGACTTGGGTGTCTGACTACAAAAGTCCGTTTTCTTCCCACTGGACCACGCGCCCCTGTTCGAGGGACTGGCTTAGCATCACTTTCTTACTTACGTCCTGTCTGTGGGTTTCTAACAGGGAAATTAACAGAGCTGCTAAAAGGTTTCTTAAGTTTCAGTAGCTTTAGGAAACAGATCTGTAGTAAGGACAGAAACCCGTTAAGGCAGGCTAATTTCCCAGTCGCAGGGTGAGAGACAGAGCCAGAGCTTTAGGCTTAGACTGACTGGCAGTATCTCAATCGCCACTATTTTACGGCTCTGACCTCAGGCAGTCCCTAAGCAAGTCACCTGGGCCTTGATTTCCTCAAAGAAACAGGGAATGGAATTAGCAGCGTTAAAAAGGTAATGAAATGTTAAGCTGCTGGTACATAATAATCACACAGTTAATGGTAATTATCTTTATACAGCTTGGGTAACCTCTTGACGAGAAAGCTGTAGGAGTAGTTCTTTCTACTTTCTTTAAACCCTGCGATTCTCTGGCCTCAGTGCCTCCCAAGAAGCTCTTCTCGAGATTTATATCTGATTTTGCCTCTTGAGGCCTGTCCTGGCTTACTTATGCAGCACAGTTTAAAAAGAGGTGGCTGGCAGGATTCCCTTGTGTACAGGGTTTTTTAGCCAGTGTATTTCTGTGTTGTTTTTTTTTTTTGATATGTTTACCAGGATCCTCAAGTTTCTAAGTAATTTCAGCCTGCGACAAGTGAGTAGGATTGATGTTGGGCTGCTTTAACACAGGTGTTATAAACAAGATTAAGGGGTTGTTGAAAAGATATCAGTGGAGCTCTGGGGCCAGCTTTCTGGAGTCGTTCTAAATTGACAGCTAATGGGTAGTTTGCCTTGATGTTGTTCTCTACTTGGTAACTGATTAGAGATTCACCCACCGAGGAAACCCACTTATGAAAATCCACTTTCCTTTATCAGAAAGTGAAGCTATCATAACACGTAATAATGTCTTTGCATCACGTACAAAACAGTTGCTACTGCACTGTTTTGAGAGGCCTTTTTTAAAGGCAGCCAATTCTTTTTTTTTTTCATAAACAAGCCTGCCAAGTTTCAAAGAAAACTTTTACAAGGTGTGGAGATGGTTCAAGACAATATGTATCTATCTATCATCTATGTATCTACCTATCTGTAAAAGATACTCATTTAATTATCTTAGCCCTTGGTAGAGTTTTTTCCTGCCCAGCAAGATATATATGTTGCCTTATCTGGTCTACTAGATGTTATCGCTAGGAAATTGAGTATCCTAAAATGTTTTTTGAAGTGAGCATTTATTAGTTCAGAATCACTTTTAAGTCAATTTTATTGCCTCCCTGACAGAGCACTGTGGTGGTAGGGACAGAGCTTGTAGTGGGAATTTGTAGGTGGTACCTAGGCCATCAGAGAAATTCCATTTGAGCATATGTCAGGTGGACAGGCGGTCCGAGTTCTCTGTGGCTCTGTGGAGGGAATGGTTCCAACTCTAAAAATAACTCAGCCGCCATCATTGTCTTTATTGGGAAGGGAGGTATTTTGCTAACTTTTACTATTTCTAGAAACTATAAAGCTTCTAGAAATAAGTAAAACCTTTGAGTTGAGGATAGTAAAGTGCATCTTGGACAAAAGCAGACATCAAACCGTCTCTCTTCATTGTGTTTGATGGACTCATCAGCAGGCTTGTATTGAGGCCATTATACCAGGTGCTTCAATCAAGCTGAGAGATAGGTAAATCAGCTCTCAGGTGCTGGAAAGTATCTTGTAATGTCATGCTGTGTGTTCAGGCTCTGTTTTCAGACTCTCGGGTATTACCTATAATGCTGAGAAATACCGCTTTTTAACAAGATACTCAAGGTAAAGTTTCATGTGAGTTCTGTCTTCCTTGAAATAAATGTGACAGCTGTTATGTAACTGACTTATGTGGATAAGTTTTAAGCCTTTAAAAGAAATAAGAGAGATAGTTACGGCCTCCTAGGCTCCTGAGATGAAAGCCATGTCGTTGCCATTAAAATTAATGAGTAACTGTGGAAGACCTAAATTTTGCAAATGAATAAAATGATTCCTGTCTCACTTATGAGCTGGTTCTCACTTCCTCAGTCCTGGATCATTCATGCCGCTTCTCATTTTCTCAGAGCGTCTTCACGACGCTCTTTTTTTCTTTCCCATCTGTCTTCCTGCTGGTATACCCCTTTCTCCCCACCCACTCCTGAAAGAGGAATGCCATTTTGACTCTTGGTGATGACCTTAGAGGCAACTTATAGACAAAGTAAAGATTTCTTTGCCCCACTTTAGTCTTAATGAAGTTGTTCATTCCTAGAGGCAATATTCCACTGTCTGGAGACTTCCTGGTCGGCATTTTATGTAACAGTTTTACCATGTAACTTGCAAAGTCACTGTGGGGCTGCTGGATGCGCACACACTACGCCCCGCCCCAACTTCTGAGACACATACTTACAAAGTATACAGCCTTGTGTCACCCTGAATAAAAGTGAATTTCTTGTGTCTGAGCCTTGGTTTGAAATAACAAATAATTTTAAATAGCCTGGCACGTTAATTTGTTATTTAATGTTTAAAGATTTAACATGGACTGGTGTTAATGGTAGGTCCTCCCCCCACCCTCTCCTCCCCCAAAAAACCCATCTCCCTGGGCTCAATGTGGGTTCGCCAAATGATATGGGACAAGGAGTTCTTACTGAAACCTTCATCTGGAGAGGTGGCAGTAAGTTGTCCTGGGCAGTGGACTTCCACTTGAGCAGGGAGCAACTACGGAGAGGAGTTTTCCTGGCCAAAGGCGTGGGCAGAAAAGTAGTGAGAGTTCTAGTGTGTTTGAAAGGTGATGGCGGCAGGGAGTGGTGATGCAGATTGTCTTTGAGATGCTAGTTTCTGAGGTCGCAACTAACGAAAGGAGTCTGGAGGTCGTGTACCTTGCTCCTATAAAAAGGAGGGTGAGAATCCACACCCAGTTCTGTGCCTTCACGTTCAAGTCGGGCTACTCCCTTGAGTCTTAGTTTATTCATCTCTAAATTAGGAGGTTGTACTGATGTTCTTTGTCTGAATCTGAATCTTGCTATTCTTACTCTTTGAATATCACTTGGTGCCACCATTAGAATGTTTACTAAGCTAGATACAAAATGAGCAAAAGTGGGTTTACAGTTGTGATATAAATAATACAATAACTAATAATAGTATAAGAATAATCTGTATTTTATGTACTCGTAATGGTAAACCTACTTTTGCCCACCCCTGTATAGAATATAGCCCAGGGTGGCATAAGATGATTAAATATATAGGTGTAGAGAGCAGATGAATTCTGCCTGGCTGCAGTCACCCTGATGACCCAAGGAGCTCTGAGAATGTGCTGACATTGTAAACATTTGCTAATAGTAAGTTATGATTCCTGTAGTTCATTGGTTTAGCTGTTCTCTGTTGTCTCTCCGTGGTTTAGCAACATGGGTTAAATGCCTGCTGTGAGCTGGCCACTGTTAGGTGCTGTGGTATTAGCAACAAGGGTCGGGTCCCAGGATTCCTACCTTGATGGAGTCGAGGAGATGGTTTATTAGTGCATGTGTCGTGTGCTGATCGAGGTGTGGAAGCTCAGAGGTCTTCACTGGAACATTTGGAAGACTTAGAGAAGGTGACCTTTGAGCTGGGACTTAAGGCTTGAGTGGGATTTCTCTAGCTGGGATGAAGGGGGAAGGAAAGTGAGCCTCTATTCATGGTAGTGCCAAAGGTGTTTACCCCATTCCGAGGAATTGTTTAAGTACAACAACTGAAGGTGACTCCGGGTCCCTCTTCGAATCTTCTCTGATTCCCTTATTGATTTTTTTTGTATAGCAGGGTTTTCAGACCCTTTACTGTCCTATTCATGCATCGTTTAGATTGTAATGCCTTCTTTTAAAGTGAGGCGACTAACTCAATTTCTTGGGACTGAAGCTGAATTGGATGTTATGCTTCTAGTAATACTCCCTTAATATGAATTAGCTTTTAAAAAATTATAGTTAGTCATCCTGTTGATTCATTGAATTTGAAATTTACTAAAACCATTGGCTTTTCTGAATGAGTTGTTTTTAAGTCATGTTTTCCCCGATAGGGACTTTATATATCTGCTATTTTGAGTTTAAACAAAGGTCTCTCACTGCTCACACTCTCCAGGTTCAACCAGTTATGGATCTGCATATCTGTGCTACCATTCATCCACCTTTCTTTATCCAGAGTTCTCCCTGCTGGAGTAACTGTGCGAAATGTCTTTTGGGTTGAAGGTACACAATATGTATCATAAACCCCTGACCTTAAATTAGCAGTGACGTATCAAGGGATTACAACCAGCTGGGCATGACTTGCTCTTCATGGCCCCTGCCAGCTTCTAGCGTTCTCTCCCTTTCCCCCCAGGTGTGTGCATAAACATGTCAGTTTGCCAAATTTAACTTAGGTCTTTTTTAAAAAATAAAATATTATAAATATAATAGAAGTCTTCTGTGTACCCTTCCCTAATCCTGTTTTATTGTGTAACCCTCCCTAATCCAATTTCTTTTTTTTGTGAGCTTTTAGATGTTGAGTTTATTCTTCATCTAACTTTTAAAACACTACTGTAGTTGAATATTAAAACAAAAACAAAAGCAAGTAGTGAGCATTTTATGATTATAGTCCACTCACTCACTACTGTATATGAAACGCCAGCAGTGAGGGTGACTCGCTGGCCCCATTAGGAGGTCTGACACTGAACCAAGTGCATGAGCGCTGATGCACAACCCTCCTTTCCCTGTGAATCCTTCTCCCCCTCCAAAAAACATAGCGAAGATGTCCACAGAGGAGCCTAAACTACCACCCGTTCTCCTTTATCATGTAATTCCCTTTTCTCTGCAGCCGAGAGCACTTCTTAAACTTGAGAAATCTGTTGAAACTTCTCTCCTGCATTTGGATTCTTATCAGGGTGGGACTTCAAGGCCAGTAAGCCTCTTTCAGTTCTTCCTGGGTGGCATTGGGTTTGACCCCCCCAAACATCATAGTGAGTGATTTCTTTCACCATTTATGACAGCTGGTGAGCGGGCCCAGGCAGGTGTGGAGGAGCAGGAAAGGGTGCACAGCTCTGGAAGCTGCTGCTCCTCAGCTTCTCACCGAGTGTTCTGGAACGTTCCCCTAATCCGATTGCTTTATATCCTTCTTAGAAGTAATTATTATCCTGAACTTGGTGATTATTATTGCCATGCATTTGTTTTACTATTACTGCTTAGTATGCATTCCTTGATAGTTGAAATTTTCTTGTTTTATATGCTTCAGTGAATATTTGTTAAATATCTCCTTGTGCATATGTCTGGGAATTCCTCTAATATTAGTAATTGTACATAAGGGTCGAATTGCTAGGATAGTCATAGACTGCATGTTTCTGAAGTGTTATTAGGTATCACAAATTAGCTCTGTATTCATTTCTACTCCTTCCACTCAGCAAGTTTGAACAGTTCCTGTTTCTCCATATCCTCACTAACACATGGTATTGTCAGCTTTTTACTTTTTCCATTTTTGCCAGTCTGATGATGATACCTCATGGTTTTTATGTGTAAATAGTCACCTACCCCTGGCAACCATGACTCTCTGCGTATCTATGAGATAGGTTTTATTTACATTTGTAGATATATTTATTTTTATTTCTCTCTATTTTTAAGATTCCACATATAAGAGAGGTTAGCATAATGCCCCCACGGTCCATCCATGTTGTCCACTTCCTTTATGCATTGGTCTATCGGTGGACACTTAGGTTGTTCCCGTATCTTGGCTATGGTAAATAACACTGCAGTAAACATGGAGTGCAGGCATCTTTCCAAGTTAGTGTTTCATTTTCTTTGGGTAAATACCCAGAATCGGACCTGCTGGTTCCTTTGTGATTCTACTTTTAATTTTTGAGGAACCTCCATGCTGTTTTCCATAGTGGCTGCACTAATTTACATTCCTACCAGCAGGGCACAAAGGTTCTCTTTTTTTCACATTCTCCCCAACACTTGTTATTTCTGGTCTTTTTCATAATAGCCATTCTAACAGGTGTGAGGAGATAATCTCATTGTGGATTTGACTTACATTTCCATGGCGATTAGTGATGGAGAGGATCGTTTTTTTGTACCTGTGGGTCGTGTGTATGTCTTCTTTGGGAAAAAAAACGTGTAGATCTTCTGCCCATTTTTCAATTGTATTATTTGTTTGCTATTGAATCCTTTGTATATGTTGGATATTAGCCCTTTATTAGCTACATGGTTTGCAAATATTTTCTTCCATTCAGTAGGCTGAATTTTCATTGTGTCGATGATTTCCTGTGTTGGGCAGGAGCTGTGTAGTTTGAGGTAGTTTCACTTGTTTATTTTTGGTTTTGATGCTCTTGCTTTTGGTGTCAGATGAGAAAAATCATCCCTCAGACCTTTGTCAAGGAGCTTACCACGTATGTTTTCTTCTAGGAGTTTTATGATTTCAAGGCTTACATTTTCTTTAATCCATTTTCAGTAAATTCTAGTGTACGGTGTAAGACAGTGGTCTGGTTTCATTTTTTTTTTTGCATGTAACTGTCAAGTTTTCCCATCATTCTTTATTGAAGAGGCTGTTCTTTATTGCGTATTCTTGGCTCTTTTGTTGTAAATTAATTGACCATGTATGTGTAGGTTTATTTCTGGGTTCTTTGTTGATCTTTGTGTCTCTTTTTCTGCCAGTACCATACTATTTTAATTACTATAGCTTTGTAATATAGTTTGAAATCAGGGAGTGTGATACCTTCAGCTTTGTTCTTTCTCAAAATTGCCTTGGCTATTTGGAGTCTTTCATGTGCATTTCCCTGATTTCTGATTCAGTTGGGTCCCTTTTTATATCCTTATAGAGGAATTAGTATTTTTTCTTTTTTGGTCATAATTGTGATGTATATTTCTTGTCAGAAGTTAGTTATAAATAATTCTAAAAGTCTGTTGTATATATATGACTTTGCACTTAGCAGTCATTAAGAGAAATTGAATTCCAGGCTCAGTTTTTTTTCAAAGCACTTTATCTTATATAGTCTCATTTCTCTTATTTTACTAAAGACAGTCCTGTGAAGTACCTGAAAAAGGGCAGAGCATTTTTATAAATGCATTTGTAAACAAGTCATTTTTATAACTGACTTATCTAAGGTCATGTGACTCTTAAGTGATTCTCTGGAACCTTGACGTTTCTGATTATTGGTTTGCTCTTCTTTGCATCGTACTATGTTACTTTTTTTTTTAGATCAGTGTAATTCTGTTATTGTTTTTGGGCTGATGTCTGATATTCTGTCCAGCACCTAACAGTGATGTTTAGATTCGATTAGCTCAGTAAACACTTCCTGAGTGAATGAATGAATTATAATGGTTCTGGTGTAGCTGACAAAACATTCATAAGTCTCCTGAAATGGAGGTAGTTTACTTCCAAAATTTTACCAGTGCCTCTGTTAGCCTTGATAAATAAACTGAATCAACATTCAGCTTTCTGATACAGCTGCAGAATTAATCAGAGAACATGTCAAAGTAAATCATGGACGCTAAAGTATAGTTTGTGTTTCTAAAAAAGAAACCCATGCACCCTTTGGGGGTGATGTGAATATATATTGAGGCTTTAACAAGTAGTAAAAAATTTTTGGTAGGAAAATTGATTAAGTAGAATCTTCATGACTAGTAATTTAGATCATAAATCACATCCATGTTATTTATCAGCCAATCAGGTTATAGGTCATAAGTGAAACTATTGGTGATTGTATTTTTGATACATTGATTCCACCCCCTCCCCATTGTGGACATTAATAAAACTTACATTTTTCCATTATTATTATCATCTCAGTACCTATAATTTTTTAAATTGGGAATTAGGTAAATGAGGCTTTTTGAGGAATTTTTGGTGTGTAGTTTTTCTTCTAGAGAAAAAAAATGGCAGTAAACTGCCATGATTTGTTGATTTTTTTAAAGCTTTAAGCCTTTTTATCTACAATAACCTTTTTTTTTAAAAGATTTTATTCATTTATCCTTAGAGAGAAAGGAAGAGAAGGAGAAACAGAGGGAGAGAAACATCAATGTGTGGTTGCCTTTTGATCGCCCCCCACTGGGGACCTGGCCCACAACCCAGGCATATGCCCTGACTGGCAATTGAACCAGTGACCCTTTGGTTCGCAGGCCAGTGCTCAAGCCACTGAGCCAAACCAGCCAGGGCTAACCTTTACGTCTTATAAGGGTATAATATATATGATATCTGGAATTTTCACTGGGGTAGTTTTAAAAGTATGATGATAATTCCTTACATTAGTATAGCACTTTGGAGTTTACACAGGGCCCTTTTGTAAGGTGTTTTAATCATCACAACAACCCTTTCAGGTGGGTAGAATATTCGGTGTGTGATGCCTTTGATCCCTAGTTATGAACTTTGGCTGATGGCAGTTGTAGAATTAGAGATTGTGAGCTTTTTCAGTTCTGGTGCCTTAAGCAAATTTGCAAGGGATCCCTGATGTTAACTTTGGCAGGTTTCATGCCTGCAAATATTGATTGAGCTGGAAGTCCTAGTTGTAAAATGTCACCAGTGAGTGTGCAGCCAGCAAAGGCAAGGGAAAACTCATTACCGCAGCTCATCTGTAACTTCTGGGTCAGGCCACTCACTACCATTTGGTAAAAATTAATATTTGAAAACTCCATTTTATTCTGACAAAATGGAATCAGGCAAGGTTAACAGCAGATGATTCTGAGCATTTCAAATTGGTTAAACCAATGCTTCTACAAACTTGGGTTTGTGATATTCCATATGCGTGATTATTTTAAGAGATATCAGAAAGCTTTAAAATTATGAAATCCCCAAACAATGGTAGGAAGGAATTTAATTATGTATATACTTCCTTTTCTCCTCTGTTGCGTGCTCCCCCATATTGATCATGTTTATTCTGAAAAAGAAAAGGCAATGAGAGATAAGAAAGAAATAAGACTAGAGTCTTGAAATAATATGAAGATTTTTTTTCCAAATGTGAGCGTGAGAGTAACCTGTTTTATATTGCTTTAAAAGGGGAAGATTAGGGACCAGGGAAGAAAATGATGAATTGAAAGGTTCACCTCAATTTAATGGACTGAGTGATCGAAAGATGGAGGGGCACAAGTTAGGGAGGAGGTTAAATTCCTGTCTCTGGAAACGTTTGGAAAACCCCAGCCTGTGTGTAGTGAGATGTTTTAAAGGGGATTCGAACCTCAGATCGGTGATTGGGTCAGACCAAGGGCTCCTAAAGTTTGGAATGTCTTCGTGCCTCAGAATTGCTGCAAGAGGGTATGAATCCAGATGGACACAAGCATTTTCTGTAGAACGAGTCTCAATATCTTCCTCCTTTCCTCTCCCCTCTCGTAAGTATGGGTGTTAAAAACACGAATTCAGTGAAATGTGTTAGCACACAGCAAGTAAGGTTTTTGTTGTCATTGTGGTTTTTCTCAATCACTGGATACTAAAAAGTGCAGCAGGAGGTGGGGGTCTGTCCAATATTTTGACAGTAAAAGAGGATCTGCGTTTAAAAACCTATGAATGGGAAACTCTTTTCAACCTTGACGTGCTTTGATTTTGAAGCAGGTGTTTCAAATACAGGTAGGAAGCTACACGTATTGTTTTGGGCCACACTGTGCTCATACTTTAGAAACATTGCCCTTTATGTGCATACATACATTTATACATAAATGGCTGTGTGCGAGTGGGTATTGTTCATAGTTTATAGATTGAAAAAACTCAAGAGAGGGTAAATACTTTCCATGACTGCTAAGTTAGAGGGACCAGATTTGAATGCAGGAAAATCTGACTCTAAAACTCATTCTTCCTGCAGGATATCACCGTTGCAAACAGGTTGGCAATGACGCGTTAGTATGGTGAAGACAAAGACTGTATGGGAATTAGAAGCCTTGTATTTTTGGCCACCAAAGACAAGTTGCTTAAACCCACTTGGCTTCAATTTCCCTCTCTAGAAAAAGAGGGATAAACTGTATTGTCTTTTGTAGCTCAGACTTCTGAGTCTTATCATTGGTTGATATTTGGAAAATAGCTCTTCATGCCCCCACTTGAAAGGTTCTTCTGAAGTGGTCGTGGGGAGAGAACTCCTGGTTTATCATAAGGTTATAGAAGATTTCCTTTGCTTTTGTTCGTTTCCTTAATAGGATTGAACGTATTTTTTCTTCCATTAATCTGAGAGTGCATTTTATGAAAATTACCCCCTTTTATAGCCAGGTAACTTGGAATGTTGAGCTATAGTTAGACTCCCCCCAATACACATCTACACTGTTATATCCTGTTACAAATGTGCTCTTTGCATTAATAATTGCACTCTGTGTTTTCATAATTTATCATAATGATACCATTATTGCTTATTACAGAAGTCCTTTTTCTCCCCTGCCCCCACCCTCAAGTCTAATTGAGGTCGAGACAGACCACAAATGTGATAATATAGGTTGCTGCTCAGAGGAAATAGAGTGGGTTTCATAGTGAAGTTTTAATTTAGGATTCGTTCTGGTGATGTAGTCTCTTCCTATGGTACATTACTTTGAGCCCAATATAACTAACTGTGTGTTCCCACAGCCCCTCATTATAGCTACAGCTTCTCACTGCTTTTTAATTAAAAAAAAAAAGAGAGAGGGGAAAACGAAACCTAAAGCTTAGGTTGGATATTGTCTAGGTACACAGGGAGTATTCTAGGCAGATTGCTTGTTTAATTTTTTAACTCTTTCAAAGAGTTCATGGAAATATCTTGAGTTCTATTTTTAGGAGGTGGGTGACATATATACCGGGGTGGGCAAAAGTAGATTTTCATTTGTGGATACATGAAATAGAGTTTATTCTTGTATTATTATTTATTGATTATCATGTTTATTTGTATTGCGACTGTAAACCTACACTTGCTCACCCTTATGTGTGTATACAATCATCCATCACACACTCTCTCATATGCATAATAGGCATCAAGAGTTTTGGAAAGTAAAGGCGTATATATATATAAAATCTGGAAGCCCTGAGCAAGGGAGAATCCTTTGTGTATCCCAGAAAGGCTGTGAGCGGTGTGGTTGGATGGTGGCAGTTCTTAGCGGGCATTTATACTGCTGTCCGCCTTTTGGGAGTGAGGCAGGGACTGGAGAAGATTGTAACGGTTCTCGACTTAAAGGCTGGTGTTTTGGTGCATCAGAAGTTAAGAGTTAATCATTTTTTCCCTCTAGTTCTGTGGACAGCAGAGGCAGAGAAATGACTTTATTAAGAACTTTTTTTTTTTGCCATTCCTTCATCTTGACGGATTCCATATACCTTTCAGATACCAAAACAAATTAATCTCCACAGGTGACTGGGAAGAATGGCTTCATCTCTTGGGGTCGGCCGTGTAAAACACAAGCAGAGCCGGGGCCTGAGCTGCTGACCTCGCTGACAGGCCGAAGGCCTTCCTTTCCGCTGCAGATTCAGCGCCCTTGGGCTCCTCTGTAGTGGAATCAGTTTGAAGGCTCTGGGGCTCTGCCCACTTACTCTCGCTTTCCTTTGTTCAACTGATCACTCTCTCAGGGGTGAGTACTGGTCGTTATAATCTGGAAGTTTATTTTCAGGTCAGGGTGGTGTTAGCGTCACAATTTTTAGTAGGGAATCTTTCACAAACAGGACTTCACCTTTATATGAGTCCCCGTTTCAGTCAGGGTTGCTGGAAAGACAGTCCCCTTTAGTCTTTATTTGGGAACAGGAGCACTCCCTGGAGGAATATCCGCTAGGTCTGTGCCATCCACTGTGGTGGCCACTAGCTGCGCGTGGCTACGGGGCCCGTGAAATGAGGCTCTGTCTGTATGGAGACATGCTGTAAGTGTAAAATATGTCTACCACGTTCCAAAGACTCAATATAAAAACAAAAAATGTAAAATATCACAGTAGTAACTTTTCGTCCATGTGGAAATAATAATATTTTGGACATACTGGATTAAATAAAATGTATTATTACAATTAATTTCATCAGTTTCTTGTTACTTTTTAAAACGTGTCTACTAAAAAAGTTATTTTTTCAAGATTTTATTTATTTTTAGAGAGAGGGAAAGGAGGGAGAAAGAGAGGGAGAGAAACATCAGTGTGTGGCTGCCTCTCTTGTGCCCCCTGACTGGGGACCTAGCCTGTAACCCAGGCATGTTCCCTGACTGGGAATTGAACCGGCGACCCTTTGGTTCACAGGCTGGCACTCAGTCCACCGGGCCATGTCAGCCAGAGCTAAAACATTTTGTATTACATCTGTAGTTTGCATTATATTTTGATTGCACAGACCGAGACTGTTAAGCCCCATGATAGCAAAGCAGTGTTTGTCTTATCTACACTTAGGTCTGCAGTCCTCAACGCAGTGTCTTATACATAGTTGACATTTGTTCAAGAAATGAATCCTAATCTTTATTATTCAGAGCTGTCACATTTCAATAATGAATAGGAATTTCTCTATGTGGAATGTTAGTATCTGTAAAAGAGACAATTAAGGGTTGAGGAGAAAAGTAAAGAACAGAAGTTCTTAAGATTTGGCCTTGGGAGAGAAAAGTGCTGAAACAGAGTGTGTATCAGGGCCTTTGAACAGCTTACCCGTCTGGTGGAGAGGAGAATGCTATGTTGCCAAGGGAGCTCTATCAGAGCACCCTAATGGGCTCTGCTGTCCTCTGCCACAGGGTGTCATGATAAGAGTGAAATGAATACCCCATGGGAGGAGGGCAGGAGTCGGGGAACCTAAAGGTCGCCCTCTTAGTGATGCTGTGCTGAGACTCTTCACGAAGATTAACAAAGCTATTCTTGTGTCAGGAATCCACAGTGGCCCCGTCTATCTGTGTTCCCGTTGCGACGCTACCCTAACGCAGTGGTTTTCAGGCCGTGTGCTGCATGCGGTGTGCTGGTGTGCCACAAGGATTTTTAAAACACGCAGTACCCGGCTATTTAGCCAGGGGCACTGACCTCTTTTCTGTTAGATTGTCAAATTAAACAAAGGACAACAGACAACACAACTGTAGCCACCTGGTGTGAATGAATCAAAATCGTACCTATTTTTCTTTTAGATTGGCAAAAAATATATTTTGGGGGTTTGCTGTAGAATTTTAGTAATTAGTTCATGTGTGCCATGAGGTTGAAAATGGTTGCCCTAATGGAAGCCTGGGACTGCTGCTGGGCCAGCTGATTACTTGAGGCCCCTTCAAGCCTTGGGATTCCTTAATAAATTATTTGCTAAATGAATGGTTTAACAAATACTACTTTAACTCTGCCAATGTCTTGTATTATATTTATGTGTATATATGTTCTTGCCTAAAAGTCCCTCAAACCCGTCACAGTTAGGATCTTGGAATCAGAGTAGATTAGCAAATTCCCCAGAGACCAGGTTCAACTTTTAGGAGGCACCAGGTTGTCTTTGCAAGAGTTTATTGAAGGACCTCAGGCATTCTGTCTCCTGCTTATGAAATAGAACTGTTAACTACTTCTCCTCCCCAGAGATGCAGCGAAGATTAAAATAGGTGCTTTAAGTTCTCTGCAGAAGGCGTGCTATTTCAGTGGAAATTATTAGAGTTAAAGATGAAACTCCTCCTGGGTCTCTGAGATGTTTGTTTTAAAGGAGTGGATTGGCAGATGTGTTCAAAAGAGATATTGCTAGTGTTCTTTTGTTTTGCATTTCTGAGCTGTGGCAGTATTTAGCTTTCTCCCTTTAATTGTGGTCCACTACTTCTCTGTGCCTTCAGTGATAAACAACACAGAAATCTCCTTTCTGGGGGGGCTGTGGAGCTCCTGCGTTGACTTGGCTGCTGCAGCAGTCTCATGCTAATCAGAATCACAGCAGGGCTGGTTTTATGAGCCTAAAAGAATTAGTGCTCCCAGGGCTGAAGTTCCCCACCTGCTGGGGAGCTGCAGGTTTAGTTTGGAGCCTGCTGTCTTTTAGGAGCAAGCCACCTTTCCTTTCCTTCCCCTTCTCCCATGAAAACCACCACCTCCGTTTGTGTGTGGTCCGTGTTTGCTGGCATATTGATTTCTTGTTTTTCTTTTTTTAAAGTGTAGACCAGTAGCGACGACAATAAATTGTTTTATTTATGGGAAGAGGTTGTGATCATATGAAATTATAACCTATCTCAGTGAGACGAGGAACAGAGTGAAAAATAGCAGGTGGTACCCCACCAACCAAATTGTCTATTGTGAGTTTTCTAATGTCATATGCTTAAAGTTACTGAAGCACCTGGTCTGTGGAACAAGCAGGGTACATGAATATAGCGGGGGTGACTTTGCACCACTGGGACAGTAAAGTGCAGTGACAGTGTGAGTGTCAACTCACAGTGAGATGTGTAACGTGTGCACTAGAAATGTGTCTGTTGTTACCAGACAATTTAGCAAGCTGGCAATGAATGGACATTATTTTCTGTGTGGAAGTAACATACCATCTCACACCTACCATACTGTTGGTTATTATAACAGATAAAGAATAGGTTATTTGAGGAGCCTAATGCAAATGTTTTATGTTGGGGAAGACAGAGTCATGTGGATTACCTCATAGTAAGAATCTTTATATTTATTTGGTGCTGTTATAGTTTGGAATTCTTTTATCCTTTGGTACAAACTTTCGTTTGTAAGATGAATAAGTTCTGGGGAATCTAATGTATAATGGCATGAGTATAGTTAACAATTTTGTACTATAAACTTGAAAGTCACTAAAAGCAGTTCTTATGTGTTCTAAAAAAAAGGTAATTATGTGAGGTGATGGAGGTGTTAGCTAACCTTAGTGTGGTGATCATTTTACAATACGTATGCAAATCAAATCATCATGCTATACACCTTGAACTTACACAGTGTTATATGTCAGTTATATCTCAGTAAAGCTGGAAAAACAAAATAAATGGTACATACACACAAAAGCATCCTTTTGAAATTCATAGGGAAAAGGGTTATAATCTCCATTTGCTGATGAGGAAACTACGGCTTCCTTAGGTTAAATGAGACGCCTGAAGTCACACCAGCGGTGACCTGAGCTGAGCAAACATGGAGCAGTTCAGCGCCCAGTGCAACACTGTTTCTCCGTACTGACGGAAAGCAACTGTGAGAACTCCAGAAACTGCAGTGTTCGGGCAAAATGAGGTTGTAACAGTCCAATGAAAGAGCTCAGGACTAGGGGTCAGGCCATGCCTCTTCTGTTTTTAGTGCTGCTGCTGGTTTCGTGACCTTGGGTAATACTTGACCTCTGGGCCTTACTCTACTCTTCTGTGAAGTAGGAACTTTGGAGTGCAGGAGACCCTTGGAAGTTACGTGTAATGTTCTCTGTTTGAACTATTTGGGGGTGATGGTAGTCTTCCTTAGACGTGAATTAAAGCTATGTGCTCAGGGATTGGTATTGGGGATTATGTGTATTAAAGTCACCTACAAGGTAGATGGCTTTTTGTTTTTCCTTAAGTAACAAGTAAATTGAGTGTAAGCCAGTGTCCCCATCTCAAAGCAACTCTGTTTCCTATGATTTCTGTGTGTATAGGCGCTTTTGTGAAGTGGTAAAACTTTGCATATTAGATAAATTTTGTAAAAAAAAAAAACACCAAGCCATAAAAATTATAGTTGACTTTAATCGTGTATTTATAGAATCATTAAATGTTTGAAAGATACCACTTAGAGCTTTAACCCATTTTGTATGCAGTAGTGCTGTTTAGTTGGGGAATTCTTGGAAGCTTTTAGAATATTTGCTAGGTACACCATTCTACACCTTTTCCAGCTGTGAAATCCTGTGTTTATTTTTTCTCTTAGCCCAACAGGGGCACAAAACGTCCCCGGGATGATGAAGAGGAAGAGCTGAAAATGCGTCGGAAACAGGCTGGTACTCGAGAACGTGGCCGCTATCGGGAAGAGGAAATGACTGTGGTAGAAGAAGCAGATGATGACAAAAAAAGGCTCCTTCAGATTATTGACAGAGAGGGTGAGGAGGAAGAGGAAGAGGTAAGGTGGCAGAAATGGGCGGGAGCTGAGGTGGCTGGCTCTGACAGTCTCTGTAGAGTGCAGTCTCAGATACTTAATTACTCTGAGCTCTCTAGCTTAATCTGTAAAATGGAGTTAAGAATACTTGTTTCACAGAGTTGAGTGAAGGTTAAGTAGGACAATACATTGGGGAAGCATTTTGCAAAAGTGGAAAGAACATTACAGATAAATTTTTCAAATTATTTTGGGTTATGTGTCATAATCGGGGCCCAAGCGCGGACCCAGAGGGTGATTGGTATTGACCGAGGGGCTCAGGGAGGCTTTCTAGACTAGACTCAGGACATGGTGGGATTTCATCGCACAAGCGGACGATGGACTCTTCAGGAAGTTGAAATGGCATTAGCAAAGCAGCAAAACTGGAGGAGTTCAGGGGAGCTGAGGGATTAGGTGTTTCAGGGTTACTGAAAAAAATGCAGTTTAGGGGGAGAGATGAGTTTCTACTGCTTTCAGGGTTCCTTAGACCTCTGCCCCCACCCCTGTCTCTGGTCCTTACTTCTGTGCTTGTCACTGGAACGCTCTTCTCATCCTAAGGAAGAACACCCTTCCTGCGGCTGGTTTGTCCTCATTCGGGTCTCCGTTCGGATGTTCCCTCCGCAGAGAAGTCTTTCCGATCTCTGCGGTAGCCCCGCAAGTCCTTCTCGCATTCTCTTCTGCTTTATTCAGTGCTCTCTTCGCAGCGCTGATCTCGGTGTGAAGTGTCGGTTTGTTTATTTTACTCATTTGTTGTCCCCTCCTCAGCCTCCTGTGAAAATAGGGATGGTTCTGTTTTGTTCAGCACACAGAGTGCCCAGAGCAATGCCTAGTGCTCGGTAGACCCTTAATAAATATTTATTGAATGAATAAACAGATGAGGCTGAAAAGAGGAGAGGTAAAAATATCAGTGATTAAAAATAAAATGGCCATACCTTTGTGTCTCTTTAAATCCTTAAGTGTTAACTTGTATGTTATTTCACTTTGGCATTTTTTTTTATAAAATTTTTTTTCTTTTTCACTTTGGCATTTTGTTCAATATGAATTATGGAAATAGATTCTTAAGGCCCAGCTGTTTTTTTGGTTCTCTCAAAGACATGATGCTAAGTTTGGATTTTAAAAATGAAGCTGGAATAGTGTGAATCTAAGAGGGAAAAAAAGTTGATTTGTATTTCACAAAGGTCGTTACTGTGTTATGACGATAACGGTCATTAGCATTCATACCAGGGCTAATTTGGGGGTCTGCCCCTAAAAGGTGGTGACACATTGGACATCCGTGGTGGGAGACAGTTCCAAATGCCCTCTCCGAGGACAGCAGCCCTGCCAGGCTTTCAGCCAGACAGCATGTGGAGCACATCCTCCCGCCTTCCCTCCCTCCCCTCCTGCTCTTTCCCTCCCCGCTTTGCCCTCCCCCTCCCTCTCCCCCTCTCTCTGCCCTCTCTCCCTCCTTCTTCGCTAGCTTCTTCTGCTCAATCTCTTGGCCCTGCAGCAGCAGTTAATTGGCAGGTACAATTCCCGTGTAGGGCAAGGCTGGTACGGGAGGATTAGGATGGTAGCTGTCATGGGTAAGTGGTTTTCAGCCTGAGAGACGGAAATATAATGTGGGACCAGCCTTTCTGTTAAGGGACAGGGAAAAAGAGATCGCTTTGTAAAAATGACACATGGAAGGCTCCAAGTTCAGGAGTTATTTTCTCACTGCCACCAAAGTCCCATTTGATGAAAAACAAGTGATGTTTGCCCCTGTAAAGTCACGTGAACTTGTAAAATATTATTGTCCTTTTTGAGCTACCTCACCAGCATTCATCTCTCTGAAACCTCCCTCTGGTTCCTGACATTGAGCTATTGGAGATGCTGCTGTGGCCGATGACTAAGACTGATAATTCAGTTTTCCCGCAGTGTTGGAGAGAAATTAGAGGGGGGAAGGCCAGTCCCTGGAGAGGCTAGGACTTTGGGAATCCTGTGAGAGCTGCATTAACACTAATACTTTTTTTTCTACAGGGTGGGCAAGATGTTAGCCAAGGGGAAGAAGAGCAGTGGATATTGAGGTTGCTTGAAAGTGATTTAACTCTTTCCTAGAAATCTGGTTTATTTTAGTTAAATCCCAGCGATACGCTGGGTACCTGGTGCCTATTGTGAATAGTAAGAATACCAGCTTCTGTTGACGTAGTATCATCTAGTTTACGAAACAATCGTGTGTACCTCATCTCTTTAGAGCTCCTCTGTGACCTTAGAAGATACAGGTAGTATTTCCTCCCTTCCTCTCTCCCTTTCTTCCTCTTGTCCTCTTTCTCTTTTCCTTTCTTCATTCCTTCAGCAGCTCTTCACGGGGTCCCTGCCGTGTGCCAAGCACGGTGAGGGCACAGAGGAGTCAGCACTGAACAAGTAGATGTGGGCTCCCAACAGGGCTGTTTTCCCTGGTTTGGGGTCGGGCCAGTTATCTGGGCCAGGTCGTGTCGGACCTTCCTTACGGGCAGGGTGGGGCAAGAATAGGTTTACGGTTGTTTGTACGGGAAGTAATACAACCACCAATAGTAATACAAGAATAAACTGCATTTTGCGTACTCATGACTGTAAATCTATTTTACCCTACCCTGCATGTCGTGAAGGATTTGGAATTTTATTCTGAATGTCAAGTGGATGAATTCAGGAAAGAATTATGAGGCAGAAACAATTGGATTTGGTGAGGGTTTGAGGATTATATTCAGCGCAGTAACACTGCAGTGTGACTAGTGAACGGTGAAGCCAGGCTCGGGTGCTGATGGAGCCAGGGCGCTGAGTTCAGTGTTTACCATGTCTGGGAGCCTCTCTTTAAGCTGTAGACCCTGGGGAGGGGCTGGGGGTCCAGGAGATTACCTTAGGGTCCAGGAGTCATGGTTAAGAATCTGAGAAATGTGTCCTGCCCGAAACGAATTTATTGGTGTCTTCCACTTAAAGCCCAATATAAACAAATTGAGATTTAACAAAACAATAGCTAGCATTTTTTAGTGTACTTAGAAAATTATGGGATGATTCAGTGCTTTTTAGAAAGATCTGTTTCAGGGTGTCTTCATAGCAGTTTCTTTATTGCTTTTAGGTGTGAGTTACGGCCAACGACTACAGAGCTATAAAGCTAAGAGTTGGGAAAGGGTTAGGCAGAGTGTATTGCGGCACATTACGTTAAAGTAGAAAATAAACTGAAGAGAAAACATTTCTGAAATTTTAGTATAGATTTTCTTGGTGGGAATGATTTAGTTTTCAGAAATTTATATACCTTTGTGTAGGTGTTATTCTAGTATACGAAATAAGAAAACTCTGTGTGATCTACTAGTGTTTAAATGTTTCCTCTAATTCTTGATGTTACATCTGGATTCCAAGCACCTGTGTGGCTCCCTCCTCTGCAGGTAGTAAGGACCAGACACAGTAATGTGGAAGGAGTCTGCCAGTTAGCTGCCGTTCTTACGGTCGGTACAGACACGGGCGGAGGGTTGGATTTGGCTGGTGGACCCCAGTTTGCTGACCCTCCTGTGGGGAAAAGATTGAGGGCCAGTCTCACTTACTGAGCAAGTCTTTTTAAACCACTGAGTGTGATCTTGCCCCTACAACAAAGGAGAACAAGGACAAGAATAATATTAACTAATATTTGTCCAATATTGTTGCTTACTCCATGCCCTACAGTCTGCTCACGAAATATTTGCTGACTGAGTCTTCAACACCATAAAATGGACTTCCTGGGCTAGATGTAAGATGGAGTGATGCCAACGAGCGTGCCAGTGGGGGAGACAGACCGTGTGCCAGTGGGGGAGACAGACCGTGTGCCGTGCACTTCACCCAGAGCGGCGAGTGGCAGAGCAGCATGTAAACCCCACGGAAAATGACAGTTGTTGTATGTGTCCTTTTATACCAGGAGGAGCCATTGGATGAAAGCTCAGTGAAGAAAATGATCCTTACATTTGAAAAAAGGTCATACAAAAACCAAGAGTTGCGGATCAAGTTTCCAGACAATCCAGAGAAGTAAGGCCCTGTTTTGCTGATACCCTTCTCCTCTGAGGTGCTTTGTTTGCTATTTTTGATTGTTTTGTCTGCTTTGGTTTGTGTGATTGGATTAGGAGTCCCAGGACGACTTGCATGTTTGGGAAATCACTAGAAGGACTCACAGGGCTCAGAGTCATTGGTACTGAGGGCAGACAACCACGTCAGCAAGCGGGAAAGATATACCGAGCAGAGTCTGGGGAAATTCGTGTACAGACTTCCCATGTTTCCTCCCTCCCCCTAAGTGGGGTCAGGCTGACGTGCTCCCTTCCCCCGCAGAGAAATGTATCCGCACGTGTGCAGTGTCTCTGTCCAGACAAGTCCACGTGAGATTCCAAGTCCTGTAGCCATGCTGTGCCAGGAACGCCAACCGGAATTCCAGACCCTCAGAAGGAAAGGCAGAGAAAACAGCCTTATCACACAGGGAACTTTTCAGAAGCCACATTCCCAGATGGCAGCCCGGGAACCAGGCCCTTGTCAAGATGAGACCTGTCCTGTTAACTCTTTTCTGTGTTATTCTTCTCAGGGCCTAGAGGAAGGCACTTAATACAGTTAAGGAAGAGATAGTTAATACATTTAATACATTTAATACGACCTGGCATTTAATACAGCTAGGAAGTGATAGTTAATGTGGTTATTACCACACTGGCTGCTCCGTGCCCTGTGAAGTCCTGTAATGAGGACTCTGGTATCTTTCAGTCAGTCTTGAATCCCGACTAAAGGGATTTTCGTATTTATACAGACTTTAATGTTCTGATGCTCTCTCTCCCGCCCTTCTCCTCTCCCTCCCGGGACATGCACTTTTAATGAGTCTTAGTATGTCCAAGGCCTCTAGGCAATTAGGAGTTGGATAGTATAGTCTTTGCACTCAAGTTTATTGGTTTGAGGCACAGTAGCTATAAATGCACAGAAGGAAATATGCTCTAAGAGAAATACATACAGAAGGCTGTGGGAGCGTAGGGGAAGAAGCTGTGAATACCAACTTGGGGGCTACTAAGGGCTTCACAGAAGAGGTGGTATTTGAGCTGGGCCTTGCAGAATGATCTTGACTTTAGTAGGCAGCAGGGAACACAGAAAGATGTGCCAGGCAGTGTGACTAGCATGAACAAAGGTACAGAGGTATCGGAGGTCATCAGGTCCTCCCGGCAACCTGGTAGGGCTACTGTGGCCCACTGTGTCTCTCTGGACTTCTTCAGTGAGGGGTGAGAGGAGAGCCTGGTTACCGGGCCTAGGACCACAGCGCTCTGACAGCAAGAGTGGCTGGACCGCAGCCCAGCCTTCCCGACACCTGAGTCCCGTCAGGCTTTGTGCTGACTTTCACCATGGAGTAGCCCTTGTCATCTGCACTGTGTGTGTGTGTGTTTGATTACACAGGTAACACGTGAGTGGATTTTCATTGTAAAAGATACCAACATGCATAAGCAGAGTAAAAAAAGAAAGTTCTCCTTCACCGCACTGACCCCCTTTCCATTCCCCTACCTGAGAGAGCCCTGGTGAACACGGCTGTGAGTGTCCTTTTGGACTCTCTTCTGTGTACTTATTTACATATACACGCAAATATTTTTTTCTCACCTAAATTATACTGTACTATTCTTCACCTTGACCTTTTTGGTCATATAACCAGAGCTTTTCATCTTACTCTATGCATGTTTGTGTTTTCTGTGTGTGTGGGACTGATTATAGTATTTCATGGTTTGTAGGTACCATGATTTGTTTATTGCTTTTCTATTACCGACATTTGGTTATTTTAAAAATCGGCTTTTGTGAACAATACTGCAGTGCACCTTTGTGTGCCTGTGCCTTGGTGTAAAATGTGTTTCTATAGGGTAAATGTTGACTCCCATATAGAAGGGTATGTACATTGTAAACTCGGATAGCTGCTGCCGATTCCCCACTGAATTCTTTTATCCTGCCCCCAGCAGGTCTCTTTTGCTACGTTCTTGTCCACAGTGAATGGCGTCAGTCTTAAACATCTTTGTCATTTGTTTTAGTATTTCTGTACTCAGAGGTCTTCCTGCATTAGACTCTGTGTCCTTGGAGGAGGTGGACTGTGTCTTGTTTGTCTCTGTTTATAGTACCTAATACAGTATCTGCCATTCTGTAGGTGCTCAGTAAACATGAGATCTCCGTTCATGTCTTTGCTATTACACTTATTGCTCAGAACCTAAGGATACATTATGAGGAAGCGATGCCCTGGGTTGATAACTCTGGAAATTTATGAAATCCAATTGTCCTCCTTCTGGGCTGTACCAACCTCAACGTCTTGCTTACAGCCTATAGATTGGTGTTCCTTATAATCCAAGAGAATAGAAACTGAATAGCCAGAGGAAACCTTCCCCAACAGGAAAACCAGTGGTGAATTTGGTAGATGCTCTGCAGAAGGTATGGAAGAGGAACAAGCTTTTAAAAGATCTAGAAACAGTGACGAGATGGTTGAATTCCATTCTGTCTTAGAGCAAGAGTGCTGGGGCAGTGACTGGAAAAGGAGGCGAGAATATTAAGGCTTGCCCTGGCCGGTGGGGCTCAGTTCATTGAGCATCATCACGCAAAGTGAAAGGTCGCGGTTTGATTCCTGGTCAGGGCACATGCCTAGGTTGCAGGTTTGGTCCCTGGTCACGGTGTGTGTGAGAGGCAACCCACTGATACTTCTCTCCCTCTCTTTCTCCCTCTCTCTCTAAGAAAATAAATAAATAAATACATATATACATACATACATACATATGAAGAATACTAAGGACCTGCATACAGACTATAGTGCCATTGTTTGCAGTGCTGATATTGAAACAATTGGAGAAATTCTGAAGAAACTCATTCCTACCTTGCGATCCCTACGCATCCCTAGAAGAGGGCCTGCAGTCGCCATGGCCCACTGCAGCCGGCCGGCTCCCGCTCGAATCGGATGCTGTGGAATGCTTACGTTACCAACCCTGGAAAGGAAGTGACTTTGTGAATTGAGTCTGCTGGTTCATCAGAGTCTGGCAGGGGGAGTTATTGGGGTCACAGTTGCTAAAATCAAGGAGCTTCAAGAGGTCACTCAGACAACAGCCTGGCTTTTCCAGGAATGCTGTCCTCATTCCACTGACAGGCGTCCTTGTTGGAGGAAGACCTGTCGGGGTTGTAGGGAGCGTGAAGGTCATCCTCGAGCTCACATCAGTCTTCCATCAGAGGACGTGCACAGCCCTGTGACCCCAATTTTACAGCGCTGTTTGGTGACCGCTATGGGTGTCCCATGGGATTTCCCATGTGGAGAAGAGACCGTTTGACAGAACGCCTCCTGGTCAGAGTGGGCATCCGATGCCTCCATTAGAAGAGATCGTGGTGATCTGTGCTCCCCATGAGGGCCCCTCCTGGCCAGGGTGGCCGGGGTGGTAGCAGAGCACGGAATCTTCCTCCCCCTCCACCAGCACCACTTAGAGGAGGACATCTAACGGCCTGTGACAAGAAAAGGAAGACTTGGAGTCTGTTAGGATGGCGTGGTTGGTTTAGGTGCTGGTGAAACCTGGGATTCTGCAGTGGATACGTGGAGCCCTTCAGAACGTCAGGTGGCTTACGAACCGCAGGGTGGCTCGGCGTGATGACTCCTCTGTAGGCTCATATGGTGATCTTGGGGGACCTGTTGTTACTACACAAGGAACTATTCCAAGATTTGTCTGGATCTGTTACTGGCAAAGGTGGTCAGAGGATTAAACAAATTCATCATGAGTCAGGAGCTTTGATCAGAATTGATGAGCCTTTAAAACAGTCTGAAATCGGATGGTCACCGTTACAGGAACGCAGGGCCAGATGCAGAATGCACAGAATTTGTTGTAAGCGGATGTTGAAGGTTTGTGATGCAAGATGTGTGTGTGTGTGTGTGTGTGTGTGTGTGTGTGTGTGTGTAGCATGAAGCTGTATCCTGGAAAGTTTTTTTCTAAAACTAGTGAAGAACGAAGGTGTCCTGCATCTTTTATTTTTTTTAATTTGCTTCTGTTTAAAAAGCCAACAGTCCTCTGCTTCGTAGGTGTTCTGCATTTGAGGTGTAGTGAAATCTTTGCTGTTCACCAGGTGTAATGTTCTAGTTCCTTACGAACAGGGTCAGGGAGAGGGTGTGTAAAGATTGACAGTGAAATTTGGAAACAGCAGCACAGTGAGTGAATTTTAATTTTTCTTCATTGTTGGTGGTTAAAAAGGAACGCCCCCCTATGTAACTATCATGAATGTTTTGCGTTGTGGTCACTGTCATATTTGGGGGCGTGGGGTTTAGGGAGGAAAAGTGCCAATCATTTATATGTCCCTGGCCTCTATTCAGAGCATTATGTAGAAAGTGATGCTCTTTTTTTGTGAGAAACATTTTATGATTTTTAAAGTAAATTTAGGGAACCTAGGAAAACCTGCAGTTTACTGCTCAGAGTGCCAGCCAGCATTGCCTCTGCCCGTGTGGTGGGTGTCCGTCTGTTGGTTTAGGGCAGTGAGTTCCCGCAGGTCAGGTGCCACATCTTGGGTGCCACAGGTGCTGTAGTGTTACAGTTCATAAACTGGTGTTAAGAAAATGTTGTTTATTTAAAAAAATCAACAGTGTTTTCTGTTCAGACAAAATTTATATACTATTTAAGTTTTTAAATCTGAACATTTTAAAATTGAAATTATGCGTAAGAAACATTTTTTAAATGTTCCAAAGTGGTTAGGAAACTACATTGTGTTTCAACCGTGAGTTCTGGAATTCTTAGTGGTGCAGTGTCTTTTATAATTCTCTAGACCAGCGAGGTGCAGTTAAGGTGAAAATTGCTAGAGCATTTTTGAGTGAAACTTTCTGGTTGAGATCAGAGACATTCAAATGTATTTTCTCATATACGCAACTGTCATTTTGACGGCACACCCCAAAATGCCTCTCTTCACTGGGCTGCAGCTCAGACTCGGGCAACAGTTATCCTTTGCACTTGGTAATCTCTGCACTGGGTAGTCTTCCTCCCAACATCGCGTTGAGTAGAGGGGGCTGTTTCCCTCGAAAGTCAGTTTTTCACGGGCAGAATTACTGAGTTGAGAGGTTCTCAAACTTTTAAATTTCTGGACCCCTCTGTACTCTTCAATTATGAGTGCATTCCAAAGAGCTTATCTTAGAAAATTCTAGAATACACAAGTACACATCTGCTTAGCCATCAGGGCAGTGACATCGGCACATTCCCTTGGAAAATTCTGGTGTTCCCTCCTGAGAGGATGAGAGTGAAGAAGGAGACGCAGGCCTGCCTCAGAGGTATCGAGGGCTTGGTCGCAGACCACTGGGGTGGGGTAAATGTCGCATAAGGGGGGTCGTGTGACTATTTGGTTTCCCAGCACATATACAAGTTATATTTACACTGCGCTGTAGTCTGCGGAGCATGTAGTAGCATTATGTATAAAACAGCAATGTCCATGCCTTAATTTAAAGTACTTCGTTGCTAAAAACCGCTAACCATCATCTGAGCCTTTAGCAAGATATAATCTTTTTGCTGGTGGAGGCTCTCGCCCTAGTAACATCAAAGATCACCATAGTGTATATAATAACAATCAAAACGTTTGAAATATTTTGAGAATTACCAACATGTGACACAGAGTTAGGATGTGAATGAAACTACTGTTGGGAAAAGTGGTGCTGATTAACTTGCATGACACAGGGTTACCACAGACCTTTAATTTGTTTTTGTTTTTTTTTTTTTTAAAAAAGCAGTATCTATAAAGTGAAGCTCAATAAAACAAGCTGTGCTTGTAATACTTTGGTATTGTTATGAGAATAGTTATGATTTTCTGGACCCCTAAAAGGATCTCCACCCACCTCCTACCTCTGCTCTGGGGTTCCAGGGCCACACTTGGAGAACTGCTGACGTGGCTGGATGGTTGATGTCCTCTGTGCCTTGATTGTTGGTTTTGTGTCTGCAGGAGGACTCATCAGTTTCTATTGCTTTTCTATATGTTTGCACTTGCTGGTCATTTGCTAATATTCACTCTTACGGTTGAAAGAAAATATCCTGCTGATCTGAAGCAAATGCACATGGACAGGCTGGCAGAATAGTCTCCGTCATACCAGATGGAACCGATGGCCCCATCTCAGCCTGTGTTGCTGTTTTAATAGGTTGCTCTATTGCTTTCCCATTGGCCTCTAACTTGATCCACTCCCCCAGCTGTGAGTCATTCATTACTGATGGTGTACTTGCTGGCTAGACAACCCTCTACAAATGTTGCAGTGTGCTCTTTAAATGAGTAGGCTTGTGCTTTGTTGACAAAAAAGAATAAAATTTTCTTTGTTAAGTATAGCAAACTTGAGGGTGCCTAGATTTGTTGAGCACCTATTATGTTCCAACTATTGTTAGGCACTTCATATTTATTATCTCTTTGAATCCTCACTGTGATTCAGCTAGGAGAATTAAGGGCACCGAGGTTTAGAGGTAGGTTAGTTGCTATTTTCTGTCTCCCTTGACCAGGGTGATGTCCCGTGATCTGGGCTGCAGTGGCATCTCCTGGACAGCACCGGATCCTTACAATTAATTGCATTTAATGGATTGTCTATATTTGTGCTAGGCTAGGGTCTCCATGAGGACAGCAGCTTGGGTTATTTTGTCATCTGTTATATCCTCGGTGCTTAGCACAGTCACTGGCACCAAGTCTGTGCCCAGGAAACAATTGGTGACTTACTGCTAGTGGTTACACAGCCAGTAAATAGTGTGGCTGCGGCCGTGACTGAGGTCTGTCTCATTCCCCAAGTCCAGGCGTTTTCCATGATGTCTTGTTACTCAATGTAATACTGGGTCCCGGTGGTATTTTTATGTTTTCCTGCTCACAGTTGAGTTTCTGCTTGTTTTTTTGTTTTGATAATTTGATGACTTTCTAAATTTAAAAAGACATTGGACTAAGACTGTATATTTAGAAGAATTTCAAAGTTGGAAGGGACTGAAAGGCACAGTCTATTCTCCCTTCTATTCTTGATTTTTTTTTCTTAAATCACCCTTTATTAATGACCTCCAGTGACACCTTTCATAATCTGGCAGTTCTGACTCTTAAGATTTCAGCTTCAAATGAAAAAGAATTTCTAACAGATTCTCACGCAAGAGGATATCTAGACTCCTCATAATTTTGGGCGCTTCCCCAAATTAGCTTTTATATCCCTTCTAAAGTATGGTTTCCATAACAGATGTCATAGAACTTTAGGGTCATCTAACCATGATGACAACTCTGTGTTGCCTTCTTGTAGCCCGAAACCATAGCAGCGTGTGCGGCAGCTCCTTCCCTCAGCCCCTTCATTTGGCAGGTCTTTGCTGAACCGTGGGCCAGGGAGTGGGGCCCAGGGCCGGGCGTCCGGAAATGAACGAGTGGTGTCTGACCTAGCGGAGCTGTCTCGTGGTCCGATCTGCATTGTGGTTACAGTTGACCAAGTTAACCATCAAAACCTTTCTACACACGTGCCCTTCTTAAACTGTATCTCTCCCAACTTATGCATTTTATCCTTGACTTTTTGGTTCAGTGACGTTCTCTGTGTGGACCCTGGGTAATTTTCTCCTGTTAGATATGGACCATCATTGCCTGCCAGGATCTTTTTGAATTGATTCTGTCAGCTGCTGTGTTCACTTTTTCTGTAAGCTTTGTATACTTTGACATTTGTTAAGTTTGTCTTTTTAAAAAATTTTTTTAAAGATTTTATTTATTTATCTTTAGAGAGGAAGGGAAGAAGAGAGGGAGAGAAATATCAATGTATGGTTGCCTCTCATGCATCCCCTGCCAGGAACTGGCCTGCAACCCAGGCATGTGCCCTGACTGGGAATCGAACCATGATCCTTTGGTTCTTAGGCCCGTGTTCAATCCACTGAGCTACACCAGCCAGGGCTTAAGTTTGTCTTTTATACTCCTTCACTCAGATTATTGATGTAAAAAAACCAATAAAATAATGTAATTGACTTTAACAGGCCCAAGATTGGTGCCTTGTAGGATACCACCAGAGGCTTCTCTCATTCACTCACTCACTCACTCATTCATTCATTCATTTTCATCCAAGTCCCCAAATCTTTTTCTTGTACTCAACATGATTTTGTTTATTACTGTTTCGTATCCAGATTCATTTGCCACTTCTTCCTGGTGAACTATAAAAATCTTTTGTCAAGTTACTCTTCAGAAATCAGAATTTTTTTAAGTATCCATTTAAATTTTTTTTATTCATTTATTTTTAGAGAGAGAATAAAGCAGGGAGAAAGAGAGGGAGAATATATGTGGGAGAGATACATCCAGTGGTTGCCTCTTGCATGCCCCCAACTGGGACCTGGCCCCATAACCCAGGCATGTGCCCTGACAGGGAATCAAACCAGCAACATTTCGGTTCACAGGCCAACACTCAGTCTACTGAGCCACACCAGCCAGGGCTAACGTACTCATTTAAGGCAAATAAGCCTTAGAGATTTGCTGAGTCCGTTAGGTTCAGAGATTATCCAGACCTAGTACCCCATGACACATTTGAATTCTGCACCAGCCCTTCCAACTCATGATTCTTCTGATTTGGCTTCCACATTTTAGGTGATGAGAACAATCTAAAAAGGTGGTCTATTCATAAGCACAGTGAAAGGAACCTTAAAAAAGTGGTGTGGATAGAGGGGGAATCTTAGTAAAAATAATTTTGAAATGTACTTGGAATAATAAACAGGTAAGAATAGACAAGGAAGCATTGAAAAAGAAGACTAGGAAGGAAGTATTTTGCAATAACAGACATAAAATATACTGTAACAATAGGAAAGTATGATCCTGGCTCAAGAATTTATAGACAGATCAATGAAGTGGAGTGAAAAGCCCATACACAGATGAGCGCACACATTAAATTTAGTGCATGAGGCCCTGGTTGGTGTGGCTAAATGGATTGGATGCCAACCTGCAAACTGAAGGGTCACTGGTTCAATTCCCAGTCAGGGAACATGCCTGGGTTATTGGCCAGGTTCCCCAGTAGGGGGCACCTGAGAGGCAACCACACATTGATGTTTACCTGTCTTTCACCTACCCTTTCCCTCTCTAAAAATAAATTAAATCTTAAAAAAAATTACTGCATGATAGAGGTGGCATTTCTTCAAATCTGTAGAAAAAGGGTAGATTACAGTATTGGAGCAATTGGTCAGACATTTGCAGAAAACAAAGTTAGATCTTTGCCCTATATTGTGTGCTAAAATAAATTTCAGATTTACTTACTCCTAAATATTTGAATATGTAAACATAAATGTACATAAAAGTATATCATAAAATATATCTGATCTTAACATAGAAAAATACTGCTCAGGATACATGTAAGATATAGTTCATAATGGCAAAGATTTGGCTACTTAAATTTTAAAAACCTTTATGTCAGAAAGCACAGTATACTAATTAAAGGGCAAATATTTTTCTCTGATTTATTATTGTTTTTGCAGCATATGAGAAAAATTAATTTCATTAATATATGGAGTGTTTATAAATCAATAAATAAAATGAAAACCCTGATATAAAATTGGCAAAAAGAAATACAAATAGCTAATAGACATTAACAAACTTTTAAGCATCTTAGTATCAGAAATGTAAAATAAAAAATAAGTTAAATTTCATATCTCAAATTGGAGGAGATTTTAAATGGATAAACTTTGAGTACTGTTTCTGAAGATGGCGAGGGAAACAGGCACTTTATACGTTGTTGATGCCTTTCTTGCAGAATATAGCAAAACCTGCTAAATGATGTGAGCTCTCTGGCTTGGCACTTGCCTTCCTGGGAACTTACCCTAACACAATAATGATAAACATGGTCATTGTAGTGTCACTTGTTGTAGGGGAAAAAAATTAGAGACCATCTGAATGTCTGACAAAGGGGGATGAATAAAATGAATTATCCATAAGAGAATACCGTGCAGCTTTTGACGATGTATTACTTAGAACAGAAGTTTCAGGTATAGGCTTGATCTCCTACACCTGCTCCAAGTTTGATCGCTGGTCCCTTTTTGGAACACTGAGTTGAGAAGGGTTCTGAAGCTGCATCTGGGCTCAGCAGGGAAGAGCGCTGTGCTCAGTGAGGGGTTTGCGGGGGGGGGGGGGGGGGGGGGGGGGGGGGGGGGGGGGGGGGGGGGGGGTGGGGAGAGAGACTGACAGCAGCGCCGGGTCCTGGCTTTTCCTGTTGTGGAAGCACGTTTAGTGCTAAGGGGAGGTGTTCAGCCTGTGTTAACAGTAGCAAAGATTGATATAGAACTACATTCTATGTAGGCTGCTTTTTGGGGGGAGTAGGGGAAAGGGTAGGAGTTGAGAAAAATGACTTAAACATACCCAAATATTGTCAATGGTTATTTCTGATTAATGAGATAATAGATGATTTCCATTTATTTTTCGAGGGCTTGTCTTTTTCCTCCCGGTTTTCTACTAAAAATAATATTTTGTAATCAGGAAAATATCTATAAATGTTATGGTTTAAAATAGTAATGGGGAAAAACAATGGTTAGGGGTATTGTCTAAAATATGGACATGTTTTAAAGGGTTATAGTCTCCAGATTTTGTTCCTCACAGAATCCAGATTTCTAAAAAGGTGGGATTTGCCTGGCCCTTCGGCACCTGGAAGTTGATGATGCTTTATGACTTCAAGAGTCTCCACTCACGCTCCTTTTCTTTGTGGCCTCGATTCAGTTAAGCAGGCATCACTGGATATATAGAGATAAAATAATTCCTGTCTTTAAGAAATTTACACTCTAGCAGGGAAGACAGACATAATAATAGCAATAGTAGCAGTAAAGGAGGAGGAGGATGGGGAGGAGGAGGAGGAATGAGAGCAAATATATCGTGCTTTTTGCTTGCCAGGCATTTCTATTCATCCATTTACTCTTTAATAGTATCCCTATGAGATAGGTAAATTTATTATCTCCTTTACAGATAAAGAAACTGAAGGCTCAGAGAAGCTCGATGTGTAGGTCAGGTTCAAACCCAGGCAGTCTGGTTTCAGAGTCTATTTAAACACTGATTCCTCTACCACTCTCAGTTGGGTGTTGTTCATGGATTGCTTTGCATGGATTATATTATTTCCTTCTCAGAATGAACTTTCCTGTCTTGGGCTTAGTGGGCATTTCTTCTGTGTCAAACACTGGGTGGGGGAGGGAGGCATGCGGATGGGAAAACAGAGCAGACCGATTCTAAGTGCCAGGGCATGGGTCTGTTGAAAGGTTCAGGTGTGGAAATGTGGGTGACATACGATGCTACATGAAGTATGATGGTGGTGACGGTGTGCCAGAGACTGGATCTGCTTTGCTTTGGGATCTGCCTCGTAATCAGCTAGCTCTCTGGAAGGGATGTGGGGGAGGGAGGGTATTTTTGGATGGCAGCAGAATCTCCATCTTCTTTTGGGTAAGGGAAGTAATAGCCCTTGATCTGAAGTAGCAAGTAAGAGAAACCTTTTTTTTGGATTAGTAGGATAACTATGTTTAGGCAACAAAATCGCCACACCGGGGGTAATGCTAGCTAATCACAGGACTGGTGGACAGATCGCTTACTGCTGCGACGTGCTTTGGGAGCCTCTGAAAGGCAACTTGTGACTACAAGAGGAAGGGGAACCCTGTAATGAGATCTGAGTCCAAGATTGATGTTTGTAATGAGGAAATCGATTTCCCAAGGAAATTGTGTGACAGTATGATGTTTGGATGGGGGTCCTTCTTGGTTGGTCTGTTGTAGACACTTGGACAGATTGTCTGTCTGCCTGGGTTGTGTTGCTGTTTGCTCCTCAGAGCTCATAGCACTTACTTCCTTTCAATGATGCCGTCTTGTTTTCCCCTCCCAGGTTTATGGAATCCGAGCTGGACCTAAATGACATCATCCAGGAGATGCACGTGGTGGCCACCATGCCAGACCTGTACCACCTTCTGGTGGAGCTGAATGCCGTGCAGTCCCTTCTCGGGTTGCTGGGACACGATAACACGGATATCCTTTGGGGTCTGTCCTCAGCAGGGAGGCCGACATGGTCAGGGAGTGCTGTTTACTGTCTTTCTCCTGTCCATCTCTGCTGTCGCGCCTCAGGTTCTGTCCCCCTTCTAACTATATCCCCTTTTGAAACACACGCTGTCTTTCACTCATTCAAAAACCTGGTTTGTATGAGTACATATTGGGCAGTCCTTACTTGTCTTATTTGCTCTCATTAGTACTAGAATTCATGGTGATGGATCTGTTCACACAGTAACAACATTCATTTTTCTGGATCTTGATTTGGAAGCTAATAAGCAAGACCAGGCAGGATTTGAATTTCTGGTCTCAACATCATTCTGTTAGCAGATGCCCCAGTGGAACTGAGACTAGAGTCGAACCATGATGGAAAGCACATTGGAAGGTCCAGGAACACAGGGTCTTTTATGCTTTGTCCACTATTATATTTTCAATTTCTTAAAGAAAGGCTGGGTGCCCCAAAACATTCACTGTTTATTGACTTAGCTCTAGACCTAAACAGACAATCTGGATTTGACTCTTTGCTTCACTTTTTTTGTGTGGAATTTGGTGCTTCTCTAACCCTTAGTAGTCTCATCTGCAAAAACCAAGTTAATAACGTTTGCCTTTCAGTGTTATTGGAAGGATTAAAGGAGATGGTTGGAGTGCTGAGCAGTTTCTGATACATAGTGGGCACTTAGTAAACGTTACTTGTAACTGAATCTGAGTCATGGCTTTGAAAACCATTTTATGCTTTGCCATCTGATGTGCAACTGCTTTCGTGCAGAAGGTTTTTGATATGCCTGTGTTCATTAAAGGACATCTTCTTCCAGTAAGTGTTCTGTCAGCACCCAGGGTTTCAAAGGTAAGAGATAAGTGCAGTTCGTCCGCTTGAGTGATATTCATGGGGAATCTGCTGCTGCTTCACGTTATTCCCGTCTTCCTGGCCATCTCTTTCCTGAGAGCATGTCTGACTAGGCTCTCTCCTGCCTGATAATTCTCATAGAAATAAATCAGTGAATAATTTTAATTTCCTGAAGGGTGATCTTAAGCCACTTCTGATATTTCATGCCATGTGAACCAGTGTTCAGAATCACTGTGTCAGTCCCTGGATTGATGAATGGTCCCCCGGGTTCGCTGCAGAGTTCTGGGTTGTATGAGAACCTTGGTCAGATAGCTTGTTTCTGGATGAGCTCAGTACTGGGTTTTATGAATGCATTTAGTGGACATGCTTTGCCCACTTATTATAAATCAGGCACTGGGTTGGACCCGGAGGAGCCCTAGGCTCTACCGGAACAGCAGAACAGCATCAGTCTATAAACATATACGTTGGGCATCTTCATATGATTAGCCCTATTAAGGTGCTCGCTGCTCCTTACAGAGTTAGTCTAGTTGTTACTTCCCATTGCAGTTCACCTGCACAGATTGGTAGAGTTTTAGAATCTGAACAGACCTGAGAGATGACTTAGCCCAGTGCCTACTTATTTATTGACAAGTCTGAGGTTCCCACATTGGACAGCTGTCTGTTGAAGTTGAGGCTGGCACTCGAGGCCCCCTATTCCCAGTCCGCTGTGCTTTACAGTGCACCCCGAGCCTTCTCCCTAGGGTCCCCTACGGCCCTGACGGAGTTGCAGTCAGGCAGTCATCACCTTGTGTGGTAGTGCAGAAGTCGCCTGTTTTGTTTCTAGAAGCCCACCTCTCATTCTCTTTCTATTCCTGCTAACTCCAGATAATAGTAGCAGCTCTCCAAAGAGGCGGGTGCTTCGCTGAGTCACCAGCCTGGTTCCCGCTGAGGAGAAGCCTGATTCACGGAACGGCAAGGGCACAGCTGTTGCCAGTTGTTAAATCCTGGTCTTTAAAAAGGAAAAAAAATTAGTCCCCCTGCAACAACTTCGACAGGCTGCCATTCCCTCCCGTCTTCTGAGAGCTAAACTGTTTCTTCCCCCTCTTGTATGCCAACCTTCACCGTAGTGCCCTAATGATATTTTTTTTTTAAATTTGATTTTTAATTATGTCCTACGTCAAATTTAAAGTTCATTTGAAAATTTTTTTAATTATCTAATTTTAATTAGATGCAGCAATTAAGGTAAATGTCAGCCTCCTCAAAGTATAATTTTTCTTGAAAGCAGCTTCGGGAAAGGGTAGGCCCTCTTGCCTCCCATCTGACGGGTCCACTTTCGGCTGGCGCGTGGGGCTCTCCGCAGCAGCGCGCTTTGTTTCTTGTCTGTGATCTATAATGGGCATTTTTCTTCGGGAAACGGTTGTTGAACAATTTACCGTTGTACAGCTGTAACTGCCTGAAACACCTAACTGTGAATAAACAACTTCGTGGCAGTCAGTGATTTAAATTTTTGATCTTCAACTCTTCATTTATCACCCAAGACCATACGTGGCTGGTTATGTTCCCAGCAAGCACAGGTCATCTTTGCTTTGTCCTTCTCTGAGAAAACATAAACTATAGGGATTTTAATTGGATCAGAGGCTGGTTTGTTGTAACCTTAAGAGGCAGCGGATGTGAGAAAACAGCTTGTGCCTTGTCCTTTCAACCGTGAGAAGCAGCTTCAGAGTTTACCCTGGCACTCCGCATCGCTGCTGCTGGTGAGGGCTTGTCAGCGCTTCTGCGCTGTCTCCCCCCTTGAGAGGCTGGAGCCCAGCCATCAGCTGGCTGCAGAGAGGAATTCTGGTCTGTGAAGAGCACCTCTGGGGTGTGGGGAGGAGGGGGCGGGGCACGGCCCTGGAAGAGCATGGAAGACAGAATGCATCAGGAGAGAGCACGAGGTGGGGTCCAGCAGCTGCGGCCCTGCAGAAATACAGCTTTTTAAAACAATTTTCCCTTTAAAGTAAATAATTTACACATGTTTAGAGCCCCCCCCCCCCTTTTGTGATCCTTTTGGAATGTTTCTGCAAGGGGAAAAAACACCAAAGCTATGTTTAAAGATATTTTCTTAAGGTATTGCTAAACAGTTTTTGTGGCCTCATTTAAGCCAGATTTACTCAATTTGCCTGAAAGAACAAGGAGAAGATAAAACATCAGATGGTTGCTGAGTTCTCTTTCTGCTACCACCTGCCCCTGCCCCCCACCAAAAAAAAACCCTCCAAGGTATCAAACCCATGAGTATCTTTGCTTTGTTCTCAATTTGAGTGACAAGTCAATGGATTCCTTTATAAAGTTCTTGTGGTAGGTCACGGCATTTCCTGGGCTCTTCCTTAGTATGATTAGCTCTGTTGGGTTCTGTCAGGGAAACAAGAAACAGCAACTCCAGTTGGTAGCAAAAGCGTTCAGGTTACTGTGCGTGGTGGTAAGTGCCCATGGAGTACTGTGCTCAGGAAATGCCATTGGAATTCTGAGAAGGTGTGGGTCATCTCTGGCTTGGGGTGATTAGGGAATTGGATACTGGAGATGGGTAAGCTTTTGACAGATATGGAGATTAGAGTGCTTTTCAAGTTTATTTTCATGGTCTCTGCCTTGGCAATGGAAGTTGCTGTTCCTCATCACTTACTGGAAGCTGACATGCTCTTACTGGCTGTTCGTGTAGTCACTATATACTTACTGGGTATCAGGCCCATTTTAAAAAATCACAACTACTGATTGTAGCTAAATGCCCTATTCTTTAATTTAAAATTATCCAGTAATCTATACCCAGTGTATTCAAAGTCTGCTTTCTCTCTATCTGTTTGTGATCAGAGGTCTCACTGTAAGTGTTCCCTTAAGGCATCAGTGCAGTGAGAATGCACACATTAGTATGCAGGAAGGGAGAGATTTGTTAGTACCAAGTCCATCACTAGTGCTGATGGGACAGCTCTGATCCGTCTGGAATTCTTTTCTAAATCATTGCTTAGTTTCCTCAGATTCCAGAAAGCCCACAGGCTTGCAAAGTTGTCCTCGGATTTTGTGAAATACTACTGTGAGAATTGGAAAATAAGGAGCAGACAGGTTTTTCTAGACTAGCAGGGATCAATCGAATTGAGCAGTTTGGGCCTGAGAATGCTGAAGGGCAACAAATGGCCTGGGACACACCATCTCATTCCAGAGGGTGGTTCCAGTAGTCAGGGCCCGTCGTGTGAGAGCCCCAGCGTGGATGAGCAGGACTGGGGCCGGGAAAGGTGTGGCCTCCTTAGGGCTGTCTTCTAATTGGACTGGGAGGGAGGTCGCCTGGGCTCCAGTGCTTTCCTGTAAGCGCTGGCTGACAAGACTTGTGTTTCTCGAGCTGTTGTTTTGCTAGGAGCCAGTTTCGTCTTGATATATTCAGAATCAAAGTTATATCAAAAAGAAGTTACTTCTTTTTCTCATTGTTAGTGTCACTTCCCAGATAATCTGTACCGATAAACCACCCATTTTGGGGGAGCCATTTAAACATGCTCCAAAGAAAGTCAGCTTAGGTAAAAAGTGCCAAAGTGGCAATCTAGGAAGAGGACCTCTTAATGTAATTTTTATTTCGTTAATGAGTTTTAGGTGAATTCTATGTCCCAAAGCAGGGTTGTTGTGGCCTGTTTCAGACATTTTCCTGTGGCCTAACAGTGCCCACTAGCATTTACTAGGTACTTAATAAATGTTAAACGAGCGTATTTTTTTCCTCATACTAATCTGATTTAGGAGTGTGATAAAATTATGAGTCCAGGTTCATTCTAGGTAGCTCTGCTAGATGTTTCAGAAGGAGAAAAGACCATTTTTTCTGTGTTTTGAAATTCATCTGCATTAATTGAGCTATATCTAATCACTATCCTATTCAATGAATAAAAGAATAAAAATTTTTTAGAAAGCCCTCTATTTGTCCCATTAAATCAGTTATATATTCTGAATCTATACTGGTTCATTTCTCTTAAGGAAGCTTATTAAAAGTGACTTTTTAAAAAAAGCCACCTGTTTTACTATGTCTTGTTCCTCTGTATCTTAAAAAAATTCCTTATGGACATATCTTATTGGAGATTAATAAGACTGACATTCAGTTTCTGCACCAGGACTCTCCAGGGGACCAGGCCCAAAAGCACATATCCGGAGCCAAAAAATAGATGCAGACATTCCCTGTTTTCCAAGAGCCATTGTGTTACAGACCGCTTTGTGCCCAGCAGGTTATTTCAACTTCACTTCCTATTACGCTAGCTTATTGCCCCAGTAGTGGACAGGTACAGAGGGAGTGAGTGGGGTGGCCCTTCTACTCGACATGACAAAATAGGCTATCAAAAACTGTGTTTTAGTAATTCACAGAGAGACAGGCTCTCTGTTTTTCTATTATACTTGGACCGGAGAGCCTTTTACCTTGTGAAATGAAATTGTAACTACAGTGGAAAAACCCATCACCCCTGCTTGTGGAGCTAGTCTGCCTGTGGAGAAATGCTGGATGGGTGGCAGACCTTGCTGGATTTTCTCATCATGATTGAGAGTTCATCTGTCTATCTGTAGTTTCCATCCCTGTGCCTCTTTCTGGTCTTCAAACGACCTCTGTCTTCTGGGTCGTGTTACATTACCCAGGAATTGATTATTATAACTATGGACTCATTACTGCCTTGCTGAGATGCTAGTTGGTGAAAGTTGGGAATTGATTTAAAATCAGTGGTAGGACTGATGAGATGTTTACCAGATTGGGGAGCTGGTAACTGATTTCTTATTTGACTTCTTAACTGAGGCTGGAGAGTAGACGAGGAGATATGCACCGGACCATTACGAGATGAGACTTTGCTTGGTGAAAGTTAGACACATGTCCTATTTCTATATAAAACCACAGCCACTGCCATTTTTTTTCCTTTTTAAAAAAAAGTTCCTAGGTTTAATGTGACACATATGTGAGCATGGCTGGAGGCTAAGCAAAGGAAAGTACACCTGGCCCATAGGACTGTGGAAGCTGAAGAAGGACCTTATTAAGCTGAATGTGCAGCATAGCTGAGATGTGAAATTACATCTTCTAACCTCTAACTGACCGAAAAAGGGAGGATCATGCTTTTGTTGGCTGAAATTGAGACTTTAGAGGACTTTGGCCATTTAGATTTTAGAGGACTGTGGCAAGATTCTGCTAACAAGTCTTTATTATAGTGCTTTTCATATTTTCTCAGTGCTTTGACTTACTTGGCCTTCGACATACATGACCTCATTCATTCCTCAGTGAGCTAGGCTGGGCAGAGATCATTACCACCATTGCACAAGTGAGGAATCTAGGCTGTAAGGAAAGGAGGGGGGCTTCAGTGATGTTCTGTGGCTAGTGATGATTTGGGATGGATCAGTTCACTGAAGATGTGAAGCGGAGATGCGTGTGATATGACCCCTGTCCACACGTGTGCTCCAGTTCTCATCTGTTGTTCTTTAATATTCATATATCCCACCTGCCTCTTGGGGCTTTGTTTAATTAATTAATAATCACCACATACTAGTTAGTAAGTATTTAGCCATGCGTGGTGTTACTCGAAGGATGTAGTGGTAGTACTCACTGCATGCCCGATTCACGTCCTGGCCCTACAGACAGCTGACTCTAGTGGACGGACGGATGGACGAATAGAAGGGTGGATAGATAGATGGGGGTGAAATGTCAGGCATAGAAAATAAGCATGTGAGTAGATAAGAAGATCCATGTCAGAACTTTTCAAGAGAATAAACGTGCTGGGAGGAGGAAGGGCAGTTGTCAGCATTTTGTTCTTTTTCCTTGGACTTTAGTAATTTATGGTGGGAACACATGGCAGTTCTCTTCTCTGTGGTTACGGTAGGGTCAGAAGCTGGGATGTACTTGACTCTGGCCCTGTTTAAGCCTGGTATACATCCCCCCGTCCATTAATGTGAAGCTTAGAGGCCAAACTATTGTTCTTAGAATCAGACGGGCCTAACATTTTTCCTTACAATTGTAGTGACCTTTCAGTAAGTTACTTAATGACTCTGAGCTTTAGCGTATCTGTAAAAGGGGGTCACACTCACGCTGTTGTGAGCACTGCGTTGCACAGTGCTTGGCATGATGACACCCGTGAAAAATGGCAGTTCTTATGATGTGGCTCCTGCAGTCTTCAGGGAGAGAAAACTATCCACTCCTGCTAGTTAGTTAGGGCTGCTCAGAGTTACTTTTGTAGTCTTTTTTTTAATCAGTTAAAACAACTGATGTATTTTGGTTCACTATATATATATTTCAAGTGTCAAGTATGATACATTTTGTGTGTATGTGTCAACAAGCTTTCTGGTTATTTTGTTAATAAAGGTTACAAGCGTGAAGGAGTTTTCTCCAAAGACCTTTAAGCTCTTTGTACACATGAAGTTAATGCGTATGTTTTGGGTCAATAATGGCTTTAAAGAGTGAAAGAATATGACACAGGAAGTTTAATTACTTATTCATGATGGTCAGCTTCTCAACCTCCAGGTAGTTTTTGTTCCAGCGAAAGATGTTTGCAAAATACCTGGTATATCAGTTGACAGCAAGTTCCGTCATTCTTGTTAATATGCCCTGTATCTTTCATTTTACTTATTGTCTCTTTCCAGTTCTAGTGAAGCTGCTCTGATTTCACCCTTGTCTCACTTTCGGACTCTTGTGAGCTGAAGACCTTCCTCCTTCAGGCCTGGCTCCCCTCCCCCGCCTCAGCACCAACTGCCTGCCCTCCCCCTCCCGCTGCCCACCCCCACCCCTCAGTGCTTCAGGGCAGCCTGCGCACGGCTGTTAGGTATTCTTTCAAAATACTGTTATTTCATACAGTTACAGTTGTCATTTTCTCTCTCCCCTCCTATGCCCTTTCTTCTCCTCTTTATATGCCTTTGTACGTTCTAATCTCTCTGCTTTTATTCCTGTTGTTTTGCTTCCTAGCCTACCTGCCCTCATCCTTCCCTGTTGTCTCATCCCTTTTAACAGATCATTCTTGATTTCCCAGTTCAAGTCGATTGCTCCTTTTTCAGGACAGCTGCAGTTTGTTTCTGTATTCTTCATTTGTTACATGTTAGTAATTGCCTATGGGGTGTAATTTTTTAAATGTCTCTGATTATCTAACTTCCTCATTTGACAATGAGGCAACTGAGGCCCAGAATGAAGAGTAGATTAGCCTTTGTCATTGTCGCAGTGCGTTATTCATCATGGGCTCTCAGTGAATGTGGGTTGGTGGAGGGTGTGTGTGTGTGTGTGTTTGTTTGTGTGTGTCTCCAAGATGAGGGAAGAGAAACTTACCAGTTTCCAAGTTTCCAAGAATAACTCCTTTTTTCTCTGCTTCATGTTTTCTTTCAGTTGTATGTCCCTCTTTCTCTCTCATTTTTCCAGCTGTGTAATTCTCATTGTTTACATTTCTTTTGTGTCCAAAGCAGCAGGGGCTGGAGGGGTGGGGAGCCCAGTGTAAATCTTTTCCTCTACATTTTTTTAAATCCTCACCTGAGGATATGTGTACTGATTTCAGAGAGAAAGGAAGCAGGAGAGAGGGAAGCACCAGTGTAAGAGAGAAACATAAAGATCGGTTGCCTCTGGTACATCCCCGACAGGGGACTAAACCCGCAATGTAGGTATGTGCCCTGACGGGGGATCGGGCCTGCAGCCTTTTTTTGGTGCATGGGAAGGCGCTCCAACCAACTGAGCTGCCAGCCAGGGCCTTCCTTCTCCATTTCAAATCTATTTGTCATGCCTTGGTCTCTGAAAACTCTTCGGTGAATACCAGCCATCTCATTGTAGAAGTCATTGTTGCCTCTGAAGGTGAACTGTACAAAGTACTTAAGGTTATACTGAGTTCCGATCATTTAAATTATGAGATAGGCTAAGGGTATTGGCTTATTGCTGGAAAAGTGACCTCCTGAGTGATTTTATTTAAGTTTTGAAATTTATAAAAACACAGTTAACCTGTAGAATAGTTTGCCAGGAAGGCAGCATAAAGAAAGAAACTAAGTCAGTTAACAATATTTGTTGAACACCCTCTGTGAGTAGAAACTTGTCGAAGAGATGTTAGTTAAACCAGCAGGTATTAAAGGTAAACAGTGATGAAGTGATTGACAGGGAAACGGGAGGGAACCAACCACGTATTTTAATAAAATGTCAGTAGGGTTTCAGTATGCATGCGATGCCCTTAACATTTCTCACATGTGTCCATAGCTGTGGTTGATTTGCTGCAGGAATTGACAGACATAGACACCCTCCATGAGAGTGAAGAGGGAGCGGAAGTACTCATCGATGCTCTGGTAAGTTGCACATCCCCCTGGGGCTCTGCAGGCTTGTGCGAGCTGCTGACGTCGTCCCCACCACTGTCTCTGTGCGGGGCACCAGCTGGGTGACAGGTATTGCTCTGTGGCAAGGCTGGGCTGAGTGAGGAGAGTGAGAAAGTGGAAATGCAGCCTCTGGGCACTTTGTTCTTCGGAACTATGTCAGGGAAGGGGTTATTAAATATCACTGCGTGTAATCCCCACCATATCCTCGCAGATGGGCATCGTCGCCGTTCTTCCCACTCACAGCCGTGACGCCGAGGCGTGGGGAGACAGAGCAACTTGCTCGTCGTCACCCAGCTGGCGTTTGAACCTGTGTTCTCTGTGACTCCACGTTCCTTTCCTCTGCACTCGACTGTGGTGCTCCTGACCTTTTCACGGAGAGTTTTCACAGATGTTTCTTCTCTCTCCTGGCCTTTATAATTCCGAGTGCTAGTGAAGACAAGTGTCAGCGTTCCTTATTTCACAGACAGGGATTTGGAGAACGTTGAAAGTAAGAACAAGTCTTCTAGCTCATCCAGGCTGGAGTTGCGGCCCTGCCTGTGGAGGACGCGCCCCTTGATCTGGCATTCAGAGCCTTGCCGGCGGAGCCTTGGTGAGGCCTCGCAGTCTTCCTCGGCTGTTGTTCCAGGCAGCAGCCAGTCCAGGAGTTCATGTGTAGGGTGAGCCTGTAGTCCCGTCTCCTCACTTTACACGTGGGGAACCCCAGATGCTGAAGTGAAGGGTTCCAGTGGGTCACTCAGCCAGCCCTGTAACAGCTGAGATTAGAGCCTGCATATTCTGACCCCCACCGCAGTCCTGTCTCCCCACACTGGTTTCCCTGGCTCACCAGTGATCAGAGGGCTCAAAGGCTGAAAAGGCACCACAGCTGGCCTGTGGCAGGAGTGAGTCTAACCCAGCCTCTTACCCTGATTCGCCCTGCGGCGCCTTGTCTGCCTACCACCCTACCACCCTCTGCAAGGCTCTGCTGATTTTCTTCCTTTCTGTTGTCCGGTCTTTGCTGTCCGGCATGAATGTGGGTGCTGGTTTTCATGCAGTTTGCAGAGTTTATCTTGGATCTTCACAGTCACTTGGGCCAGAATTATCTGGAGTGCTCGTGAGGCCACCTTCCAGCCCCGTCCAAGACCTTCTGAGTCAGCATGGCTGGGACCGGGGTCCCAAGTGACTCTGAGACCCCACTGCTGCACTGCCCACCCCCTCCTCACCCTTTTTCTCTCAAGGTTCTGGACACTAGAAATTTCCCATGTGCCATGCTTGCTGCTCGTAAGTGAAGGGGTTGTGAACCCACTGGGTATGAAAAACTCTCTTACAGAGAGTGAGGCTGGAGGCCAGCGGGCCATTTCTGACTGAATATGATGAAGATTTTTATCGACATTGTTTTCTTCCTAAAGCAAACTTTGACTTTTGTAGAATTTGGGACCTTTCTTTTTCCTTGGAGCCACTCTGCAGAAAGAAGAGGACGGTGGGTAGGGGGGTCCTTCTGAGGAACATCTGAAGGAAGGCGGTGGCACTTGCCCCCTCCCTGTGTTCCCACAGTGTCATTTGTGCGGTCTTACCTTCCTGAGGTTTAATTACGGTGGCCCCGAATGAGCCTTTTTGTTTGGTCCCTGGGCCAACGTTAATTACCATCCTTTGCCTGTGTGAATAGAGGAGGCAAGAGAGGAACAGCTAGTCTGTCTGCTGCCTGTAAAACATACTCAGAAACAGCAGTTTGCACAAAAGCCCCGTTTGTGTTTTCATTGTTGCCAAACGCACCAACAAACATTGGATCTTGAAGAGTTTATTGTTTGTTTGGAAAGAAACAGTTCTTCCTCAGACTGGGGAGCCATTATGTAGCGGCTGTATAGTTGGTTTAGTTGGGTTTTTTTTATGATATAAAGATTTTTACTTTTATAGCTTTATAGCAATGGGGCTGGTGTGAATCACAAACAGTTGAACATTCCTGGACACCCCTATGCTATTTGCAGCTGATCAGAAGCCATCAGTAAAGAGAGCAGAAATAGTGGGCGGTCTTCCATTAATTTTCCTTCCTCCCCTTGTGCTGCATTCAGGAAGAAGTTTGATAAGTATTCTCATATTACAAGGGTTGAGTTGTCTTCATAGTTTTAATTTGGGGCCAATATCAGAGACCTGGAATTGCCTGCGCAGAGGCTGGAGGGCACGTAGCAGGATTTATTGTGGTGTGCGGTTTGCAGTTATTGCCTTGCTCTTTCTCCCAGTTGGAAGTCCTAAGCAATAGAAGCGCACATTTGTGGGGAGAGAGTGCTGTTCAGGCATCTTTGGAGTTTAAAATTTGGTACACATTCACTGCTATGACTTATGCAAAAGGTGAATATTTGTGCTTTGTAACAAGTTGGCTTGGTAGCCTGGAAAATAGACTCCTTTCTGAAGAGTAGTAAATGCAAGCATATTTGTTTTGATGGCAATTCTCTGGCATACATCTCTAAAAAAGGACTTTGGGTTTCTTGAGAGTTGTGAGCAGATTACAGTCATTTTTCTACTCGCTAGTCCCAGAACTTGGCCATGTGCTTGGCAACTCCAGGGCTTCGCTCACATCTGCCTCAGCTCGGTACGCCTTGCTTCTCCAGGGCCACCAGGAATGCTCCTGCTCATCCTGTAAACTTAAACCATATCCCTTGCCTTCGGAGTCTTTTCAGACTTGTCACCTCAGCAGAATTTGTGTTCCCCTAGCATTTTGTACACCCTGGCACTTGTCACGTTGGCTTATAGGCATCCATAGTTTGTCTTTCCTGCATTGTGGTCCCTGTTGGGAGTGGCAGCTCTGGCACTTACCAGCTGTGTGTCCTGGGGAAAGTTACCCAACCTCTCTGTACTCAGTTTCTTCTTCCGTAAAATGGGAATAACGGTAGTAGTGCCCATTGCATAAGGCTGAAGTGAGGAATTAATGAGATATTTAATGTGTTTTTAGAACAGAGCCTGGCATAGTGTAAACACCCAATAAAAGTTGCCTGTTATCTTCATTAAGGTACTGTGCCTAGTATTATCTTCCCAAAGGCACCTAATGAGTACTTTGTGAACATCAGTCTCTGCATGAAGTGAAATGTTTATGAATATTTGTTGAGTTCAACAAATAATCTTTTCATTTCAGCAGACATTCAAAAAACATTTTGAACAAATACTTTAAAAAAACCTTTTGAAAATTGTGGGCCTAAATAAGACATGGGACGATAGAGGTTTAGTTTTTTAAAAAGGATGACTAGTAAGACCGACTATTAAGAATGGCTGTGAGAGCCTCTGTGGAAATGAGGAGGGAGTGGTCACCTCTGATGGGGAAGGGTCAGGAAGGGCTGTAGGTATTGGCCTCTGCAGGGGCAGGGGCCTTAATGTGAGGGTGGACCGAGGGGTCATGGCCAGAGGAGGCGGAACTGTGGGCCGTCTGTAGGGCTGGTTGGGGTGGCTGGGAGCCGCCCTTTGCTATAGTTTAGTGAGAGTGGCTTTGATGTAGAGAGCCAGGGGACTGCTGTCCATTCCCATTCTTACTCCCAGTTAACCCTGCTTAAATGTTAAACTCCGACGTCTTGTGTTGATCTGCCTTGGGCTGGTGGGCGATGCACTGTGCTGTTCAGGTTGGCAGGTTTTCAGCGGCTCTAAGGGCGCTTGCTACACAAGTTTCTGGATCCTATCACTTTCGTCCCTTTCCATTTCTGTTAACATCCTCACCTTCATCTGTGTTTGCTCTCAAGTGAAATTCACTCGCTCATTCATTCACTGAATGTTTGTCGAGTGCTCGGCGTATTCTTGATTCTAGGAACTGTGTGTATGGCAGTGAGCGAGACCGACAGTCCGCCTTTGTGGAGCTCCTGTTGTAGTGCGGAGAGAAACAGTAAATAAACAAGAAACAGATAGTGGTTCTCTGTTACATAGAGAATTAAAATAGAGTGACGTGATGTAGAGTGACTGGGAAATCACATTGAATTAGATCAGAGGTGTCAAACTCATTTTCACCAGGGGCCACCTCAGCCTTGCAGTTACCTTCAAAGGGTCGAGTGTAATTTCAGCTCCTTAGCAGTTAAGGAGTAGTTACATTTATACAGTCCTAAAATTATTTCGGCTCTTTGAAGGCAACTGCGAGGCTGATGTGGTCCCCGGTGAAAATGACTTTGACACCCTTGGATTAGTTAGTCGGGAAGGGCCTGCATTCTGAGTGACAAGAAGAAACCAGACATTCGAAATGACCAAAGGCAACATAGGACAAGTGTAAAGGACCGAAGGCAGGAATGAGCTTTGCGTGTTTGAGGAACAGAAAAAAGGCCAGAGCTGTGAGAGTACAGCTGGGGCGAGTGAAGAGCGTGTAGTCAGGGCGGCCACTCTGGGCTTTGTAGGCCTCGGTGGTAAGTTTGGGTGGAAGAATTGGAGGATCGTAAACAGGGGAGTAGTAACATGGTCAGGCCTAACATTTGGAAAAGACCAGTCTTGGCAGCTGTGTGGGCAGTGGATTGGGAGCAAGAGTGGGAACAAAAATATTACAAGGTGGTTGTAATAGGCGTAAGTTTTGCATTATGACCACATTACCATATGTTGACTCAAAACTTAATTGCTTATCAGGATTCAGTGGGTGTCAGTGTGTGGGGGGTTACTATTGTTTTTAAAATACGAAATTTCCACTAGACAGAGTTCTACTGGGTAGAAAGATTCCTTAGTAGGAATCTTTCCAGTTGAATTCTTGAGAAAGCTTATTGGCAAACTGTGCAAGATAGGGAAAGATTCCTTCAAACCCTCTCATCTGTCTCTTTTTTTATTTTCTCCTCTTGTAGCCTTTCTTGCTGGTCAAGTGGGAGAGGATGTCTGATTATGCCCTTGAACTTTGTCAGTCAGACCTGCTGGAATATTGTTTGGGAGACCTGCTAAGTGAGAAATAACCGGTGACTTACAAGAAAACGTCAGGCTTAAACAGTCATGATTTCCAAGGCTAGGGTTGCTCTGGCTGAGCAACCTTTAATGTTTTAATCCCTAATCAGGATTTGTTTTTAGTTTCAGACTTGGTCAGAGTTTCAAAAAATAGGCATGAAGGTGGTAGATTCCAAGGGGTTCGAGGGAGTAAGACAGAATGCTAACTTTTGTTTCTTACTAGGCGATATCCAGAGCTATGCATCATACAAATATTTTTCCAAGGGTTTCTGAGCTGAATGTGTTGTGACTGCTTTGACCCTCCTGCAATCAGATAAAGTTCTGTTTAACCCAGCTAAACATAAAGTTTCATACTTTGCAAGCTAAAAAAAAAAAGCTGTCTGTTTTTCCTCTGGCCAGATACCCATTATCCATACCCACTCAGTTCTGGGATTTGAATGGGCTGCTTACTGCCACTGTCCCCACTTTCCGGAGAGCAGAGATGGGAAACATAATAACTAGGGATCGAGGAAAGCGGGAGAATCGTGTGGGTGTGGCGGCCATGAGCAGTCCAACCTGGTGAAGCAGCTTCGGAACTGGGAAGCGCTGCGCCACTCACCGGAGTCGGAGTGTCTGCTGCTTTAGGGTTCGGGGGGGATCATACGTCAGCCAGGGTGGTTTACAGGAAAACAAACCGACATGGTTCATGTTTTCCCCCTAGATGTTTTTCTGTTTTCTTTCGCATACCCAAATTGTCCAATTAATTAAGGAAAACATTTCAGTGGATTTCTTTTGTGAAGCTTTTGCTAGTCGTGAGATTTGAGAGCAAGCTTGCCTTCTCCACATAAGAGGGTAAAACAGCTCTTGGATTTATGGGAGTTCTCAATTTTGGCATCAGTATCCCCTCAAATATGCATCTAATGTTTTAATTGTTCCTCATACCAGGGCATAAAGGAGAGCCTAGAAAAATGTCGACTTCATTTGTGACCGAGAATTACGAATTAGTAATCACAGTGCTTCCCTAAGTCTCCCTGAGACAGAGTGAAGAGGCCTCGTTTAATGGTCCCTCTCTTGCCCTTGCTTCACCCTCAGGCTCAGTTTGGGTTGGGTCTGCAGAGCGCCTTATGCACAAGTGCCTGGCAGTGTCGGTTCGATGAGATCATTTCCTTCTCCTTTCTGCTCTCTTCACCTCGCCAAAGTGATAGGATGTGAAGGGGAAAAATAGGGTCCCAGAGACGGTCCCTTCTGCCACAAGCTTTGAGACTTCGGCTAAGCCGATTGGACCTTTGCTTTCTCACCTGTAGAAGCTCTGAGGATTGTATGAAAGTAAATGGGGAAATATAGATGCACATATAAAGATCTGATTACAGGCATAAAGTAAGTGTTTTCTCAATTAAATTTAGCAAAAGTTACTGAGCATCTGCTGTGGACAGCGTTGCTGTAGACTTTGGAGAGCTCGCCAGGGTGCATGAGGGTGTGGCGCCTGCCTGCTGAGAACTGGAGTTTTTTTGGAGTTTTTCATAGTCCCTAGGAGAGATGAGCAGTGAATAACCAGGGGAAGAATGCTTAGAAGGTTAGGGTCTCTCTCCTTGATTTTTGAACCAGACCCAGGGCAAGGCATGCCCCACATTTTCACTTAATCTTTGCAACTTTTTAATTAACTTGTTTTTATTTTCTAAGTGAGGAAACTGAGGCAGCGAGCAAGGGTACACTGCCAGTACACGGAGGGTCTTATCTTCCCAAACTGGTTTACTTACTGAGGTGATTTACTTATTACTCAGAGATTTAGGACCAGATAGATAATCACTTCTTGATTATTAGGTGTTTCCTTAGTTGCCTTCCTTATTTTGCCTCAGGATTACCTGGAGGGCTGTCTCCTGGAGACCACAGCTTGTGCCGTCAGGTATTGGGAAGCAGGAATAACATCGTTTCTCCTAAAGAGGGAACTTGGTTCTACTTTTGCTTGCACTGATCAGTAGCAGTGTGGTCTTGGCTAAGTTACTCATCTCTTGAATATCAGCTGTATGATGTGGCTATTGAAGGTTTCCTTGAAGTATTGTGTGAGTCAAATTTAATGAGAAATATAATTTCTGTTTACATAATATAAATATAAAGCATTTCATTATGTTAACATTCTTTTCAAAAAGGAATTAAAAATTCATCAGCGGTAATAGTTTCGTATGGGCGAGCTTAGCATGGAAAGTTAGGAATGTTTTGCGTTTAATCCTAACTTTCAAGGCTGGTGTAGAGTATGGCTAGTAAATTTACCAATGAAACTTGCCTCAGTCCTGTGGTTTAGAAGCATGCTTTGGGCTTGAATGAACTGTTGACCTGACGTTAGATGGCAGTTTTGTAAGGTGCTTAAATACCACAGAAAAGTAGGAAGAACACAACTTGATATCAGAAGGCCTAGGTTCAAATGTACTAGCACAGTCACTTACTCGCTTTATATCCTTGCATTATACTTTGTCTCCATAAGCTTCACAGTCTTTTTTTAAAAAGATTTTATTTATTTATTTTTAGAGGGAAGGGAGGGAGAAAGGGAGAGAAACATCGATGCATGGTTGCCTCTTGCTCGCCCCACAGTGGGAACCTGACCCACGACCCAGGCATGCGCCCTGACTGGGAATCGATCCAGCGACCCCTTGCTTCACAGGCTGGCACTCAGTCCACTGAACCACGCCAGCCAGGGCTTAAGCTTCAGCCTTAAGTCAGGAATAATCATGCCTGCCCTTTCCTTGCCTCAGAGTCATTTCAAGGCTCAAAACATAGTGGGAATCATAGAGCCTGTGCTAAACCAGAGGTGGCTCATTGTTTACTTTTTTCCTCCAGTAGAGAAGTGAGTATAGGAACAGGAGCATTTGGGGACTGTTTTGTGACGTGTATCCCTCTCTCCTTCTGCTTCCCTGTGGTGAAGGTGGACGGGCAAGTGGTCGCCCTGCTCGTGCAGAACCTCGAGCGCCTGGATGAGTCTGTGAAGGAAGAGGCGGACGGCGTGCACAACACCCTGGGTGAGGGCGGGCGCGGTCGGCTCCGGCTCCCGCGTGTCTTTGTTTGTCTGGGGGCTTGGTGCTCATTTCCCTCCCTCCTTCATAATAGAGGCAAGAGCGGTAGGGGTTTCTTTCCTTTTGCTCCCAAACTGCCTTTTCAGAAATGAAGACCCTTGTGTAAATTTCATATAACTGCAGCTTTGGGTTGGCGTGAAAGTAATAAAACAGAAATTCACCTTCCTGGACAAAATCGCTGGCTCCTTTTTAGTGGGACTTTGCCTCCAAAAGTTAAGATGAAGTTTCAGTAGAGTGAATTTCTTCTTTTTTTCTTTTCTTTCTTTTTTTGCTTTGGAAACTGTATATATTTACAGCTTTTTAATCTCGTTACATTGTGGGGTTTTTTTCCTGCACATTTCCATTCAGTGGTACCACCAACTTCTGAACAAGTGTGTATCTTTATAGGGCATTTTATTTGAAAAAGAGGTTTTCTCCTCTTCTTATGTGTGGTTTGCCACGTAGACCCCGAGCTGAAATATTGCCGTCGGCCCGGCTGCCCCTGCATCACGTACCCGTTCAAGTGAATTCCTCTGCAGTGTTTTCCCTCCCAGACTTGCTGCTCTAACATCTCCCATCTTCCCCTGTGAAGTTGCCAAGCCAATAGTCTATTTAAAATGGTGCTTTGGGGTAGCCCTCCTTATCACTGGTCACTGTCATCTAAACCCGTAAGTGACATATCTGTGAGCAGAGCTTGAGAAATGAACAAGGCCCAGCAAAATCGGAAAGTTTGATGAGATTAGATCTTCTTTCAGCTCTTTTGTGTCTGGCGCAGATTTCTGATGTAGTTTTATGCTCTATTCCGCAAAGATTGTCATAAAGGAGGAGGAAGACACGGCACCTAGGGAGTGAGAGGCGAGAGAGCACAATAATCTGTAATTTGGGGGCTGGCCCTGGTCTTGAGCCAGAACTTGGCATTGCCATCTGTTAGCCTAATGCTGAATTTTGGTGAATGGAAAGCTTATCAGAAGTGTTAACTGACTGTTAATTAAAAGGGCCTGATGTAATGGAAAAAACACCAGCCTGGAGGTCTGAAGAAATCTGTCTAGTTTCAGCTTGGTCACCTACCAACAGCTCAGCAAGGTCAGCCCTCCCTCCCTTAATGAGCCCGGATGTTGGTCAGGCACTGCGCCGGGCACTGGGGAAGATTACAAATGAAGTAGGCGTCGTTCTGCTTCTTCAGAGGCTGGCCGATGGGAAGTCTTGAATGGAAGGGAAAGCTAACACAGGGGGACAAATGGCATGATAGGAGTTAGTGGAGAGCACTGTGGAAGTGAAGAGGAAGGGGCTCGAGTTGCTGTTTAGGAGCTACTGGGGCTGAGTGTGAAGACAGGTACATTCTGACATAGAAATGTGAGAAGGACTTTCCGGCAGGGATGCAGCATTTGCAAGGCCGTGAAGGGGCCTGAGCTTCGGGGAAAGTGTAGACGTGTAGCTGCGGGAGATGGGGCCAGAGGAGTAATTTTGTCCAGGTTATGGGAGACCTTGTAAACCATGGTAAAATGTTTGGATTTTTTCTAGGGGAAACAAGGAGCCATCTAAAGTGTAAGCAGAAGAATAAGAATGAGCTTATTTAAATGAATGAGTTGGTTTTCTTAAAAAACGTGAGAAAGTAAGGTGTTGGAATGATCTTCCCGGGGGTCTCGCTGCCACCCTGCTCCCAAGGCTTTGTGTTCCACTCCCCGAAGGGGCTCCCTGGCGGTGCCTTGACTTGCCCTTGGAAGACTGACATGGGCAAAGGAGCGAGGGAAGAAGTACTGGCAGTGGCAGCTTCTTCAGCCCTTCCTCCTTCCGGGCTTGGTGCTTAGAGAACACGGGACTGCCTGTTCTATAACAGGGTGTGGAGCGGAAGGGGCCCTGAAGGAGATGAAAGCATTGGGTGTGATTTTTTTAATATCCTTTTTGGTATCATAGTTATGCAATGATTTTCTTGCCCCCCCGGTTTTTAACTTCTCTGTTAAGCAACAATTTGGCTGTTGTAGGAGACAGCGGGGCCAATCTTCTGAGTACCTGGCTGTTACCTCTGCCGCCATGGCTTTTCCCCTCTTTGCACATTATTTTGTTCAGTTAGGGTCGTGCTTGGTTCCCCTGCAGTCCAGACAAAGGGAACTGGAAGTGGATGAGCCAGGGAAGGAGGAGACTCTGAATTCACCATCCCCGGCTTTTTCCCCTTACGTTTTATCGAGGCTTCGGTCTAGCCCCCCGTGTCCTTAGCCATAGGTCTCTGGGACTCTAGTGCAGTGACGACTAAGGGGGTCTTCTTGGAGACCCCCATCCTTCCGTGTTCTCTTCTAGCGCTTTCCCTGTGAGCACAGGAGCTCTCGCACCCCTGTTGAGAATTCCGTCATTTTCATTTATAAGTTTGGCTTGTAATATAACTTGAAGGAATAAACTCCATAACATCTCCCTGGTTAATCTAAAAATGACAACAGAGCATCTGGCTGGGAGGCAAAGAGGGAAGTGGGAAGAGGAATGAAACGCCTGTCGTGGGAAGCAGGCGTGGTGCAGGTGGAACAGAGTCGCCTTCCCAAGTGACCGGTGTCTGTCTCCCTTCAGCTATTGTGGAAAACATGGCTGAGTTCCGGCCGGAGATGTGCACGGAGGCTGCCCAGCAGGGGCTTCTGCAGTGGCTGCTGAAGAGGCTGAAGGTAGGTTGGGCTTTGTGACAGGCAGCTCAGGCCTCGCTCTGGGCCCGGCTCCTGCGGCTCCTTGGCCTGGATTGTTGTCCCCGGGCCGCAGGATCCAGTTCGGGAATTTTTTTGCTATTTCTTGCCTCTTTGTTTTCCTCTTTTCTTTGTTTTGTTTTAAAAGAAGACGTTAATACCTCTGAAAATAATACAGACATGCTGTAAATATAAACAGATTCGTGTGGTACAGAAGGTATAAAACTGAAAGTTTTCCTCTGCCGAATGCTTCTAGCACCGCCTCCCAGAGGCAGCACTGTTAACAAACAGGGTTTTATCTACCCTCCCAGGATTTCTTTGTGTGAATATAGGGGGGTGTGTTTCACAAATAGAAATGCATAGTAATTTTTAAAGCCCCTTGACCTGGCCTCTCTGACCCTTCCACTTCTCGGTTTTGAAAATTGGCCTTATTACCTTTCAGACATCTCTCGACCTACCCCTGCTCTGCAGAGGTCAAAGTTATTTTGACTTCTGTATCTGTATTTGCTCCTGCCCCCTCGTCCACCAGTAATGACTCCTGTCTTTCCTGTATATTTTTAGATTACACACGCTGTTCATTAACCAGCTTAAATCCCTAGTCTTTCATGTAGCCTCCATCATTTTTAGACCCAAAAGGAAATATTTTTCTGTTTCAGATAAAAAAAAATTAAAAGTTGAGATCTATAGAGATTAAGTGCCTTGCCCAAGCTCACACAGCTAGTTAGACGTGGAGCTCGAATTAAAGCCCAACCCTTCAGACTTCCTTCAGGCCCTGGTTCCATTGCACCGCTCTGCCTGCAGCCCACCCTGCCACTTTTCTTTCCTCAATATCAGCCATTTTACTTCCTTCCTGCTGGATCTCTTGTCGGAGTGAGCAGATCTCGGTTCTCACAGTTACGTACCCATAACTATGTGACACTTACCTTCACGGAGCACCTTTTCTACCTCGCCTGGAAGACTTTCATTGTATTATATGTGCTCCTTGTCCTGCTCCGAATTTCCTTGAACCCCCTAAGAGCAAGAACTCTGGCATATTTGCATCTTCTCCCAGTTGTTCTCCAGGAATGGTTCCTGGCATCCTGTTGGAAATGCATTCTTGAAACCCACCCCACCTGGCCCACTGGGTCTGCCCAGCTTGGGGTGGAGCTTGCAATCTGAGTTTTAATATGTGGGTGATTCTGATCCATGCTAATGTCTAAGAACCACTATCCTAGATTATTTATGTTTATGTTGTTTGGTAAAACCTTGCTATTTAACTGATCATCCCATATGTATTTAGTAGTCCTCAAATAATAAAGTGCATGACACATTGGCTAGTCCCCTTTTTGTATTGGTCGCCTAGCAGTATATAGAGATACTCATGGATTTCTTTATCCACTAAATGAAATCTCACTAATTTGTGCTAATGAGGATGAAATCCATTGCAGATGATTGCATTAATGGTTTAGCAAGTAAGCAAATAACAGTAGTGTGAAAGATACTGCAGCACAGTTGATTTTTAATAGGGAATACAAACTTAGAAGGATATTATGTTCAATCTAAAGTAACACGAAAACCCAAAAGTTTTTTCTTTTCTAAAGAAACAAAATTAAGATTCCTCTTTGTTTCCCCATTAAATCAATACTTCGAAAACAGTTGCAGTGTTCAGCTTAGGAGCCAATGAACTGAGCATTGGCTACATTGTACCACACATACAACTGGTTAATGCTGAGTTCTTAGCTTCTGGACCAGGAGCTGGGATGTTGCAGGGCACAGCCTGCTTTGACAGTTGAACAGGGCTGTGGACGTGTCTGAACCTGCCCCATGTGTTGCAGGTAGCAGAGGTGAGCTGAGGAAATAACCTGAAGCTTCTGGCTGCGGGTGGTCGCATAATTGTTTTGTACTTTCCAAAACAGCAGCTTTCAAAAAGGTGAAGTTTAATTTTATTCAAGGCGAGTACATGCTGAGTGCAAACCTATGCTTGACTCTGTAATTACTCTGACAGCTGAAAGATTTAGGATCACCAGGCTCCTGGATAGAAGAGAGCCCCAGAAGGCCCAAGTCCCGTTGGTTTCCTCTGCCACATCCAAGAGACCATACCTGCTAAATGAGTGCTCCTTTCTTCCAGTGTTGACCAAGTGACCTTGTAATTTGGTATTTTCGTCTTTTGCAAGCTTGGAGGCTGTCATCTCTAGCTGGTGACTTTTGTCTTTGGCTAGACATAAAAGATTATTCTCCTTTTTTCCTCACATAGCCCGTAGTTTCTTTCTTTTCCACCAGATTAAAATATTTGGTTGTCATTTTCATCACCATCGCCATCACTAAGTTTTCCCCACCCAGTGTGCGTGTCATTTATTGGCTATTTATTTTGTGCAAGGTGGTATCCTCGGTGCTGCACATGCATTATTTCTGATTCCCACAAACCACCCTCCAAGTGAGCACTACTGTCCCCCGTTTGCAGGTGAGGGATGAATCCCAGAGAGCGGAACATGCTTGCCCAGCCCCACGGCACGTGTGGGGGGGAGCCTGTAACAGCAGGGCCTGGCTGTCTTTAAAGCCTCTGCCTCTGCCTGGCCTTTTCCAAACTGACCCCCTTCCCAGGGTCTGAAGCTTGCAGGGTTCAGTGTTAGGGGGTTGTAGGGCCTAATCATTTTGACTTTCTGATTAGATTATTCCTTTATAGGAATAAAGCTTTTCAATCAAAGAACCTGTATTTTAAGAAAAAAAGAATGAAATTATGATTTTGATTTTTTGCTCTGAATTTAGTTTGAGAAAATTGGAAACACCTTGAAGTGTCTGTCACACAGCAAAAGCTGTAGATTTTCTTGGGCGGGGGAGTGGTGAGGGGGTCAGGAATTCTCAATAGAGGGAAACTCAGCTCTCAGGTTCCTGTTAAGTATGAGAGGGGACCCAGAAAACCCCAGAATTTATTAAAAATTGTGTATTTATTCATATGTTTAAACTTCAGTCAGCTTCAAAGTACCCTCCATTTGATGCAATATACCTATTGAGATGTTTTCCACTGCTCAAAACAGTTTTTGAAACTTGTCAATTTTGATGCCTTTTTGTGCTTCTGGTTTTTTTGTTTGTTTGTTTGTTTCACCTCTTCCACATGGGTAAACTAGTTCCCTTTGAGGACTTTTTTCATCCTGGGAAATAAAGAAACACAAAAAAATTACTTGGGGCAAGATTGGGTGAATAGGGAGGGTGGGGCACGAGGGTCATGCTGGTTTTTTTGTTGTTGTTTTTTGTTTTTGTCAAAAACTGCTGAACACTTAGTGTGGGGTGGGCAGATATATCATGAAAGGGGCAAACATGTTGAAAGCGTCATAAAAAAATTCAGTGAAGCCAATTACAGCCTCTCAGGACAATGCCAGCTGGTACACTGATGCAGATGGGTTCCTAGAACACTTACCTGGTGGGGGAAGCCTGCACTGCAAGGGGCCCACCCTCCAGAAGATAATTCTGGTTTTTTTGGGGGGGGGTTCCCCTGTCATATACACTAGTTTATGAATCCGGCCATCACATGAGGCGATCATTATTTACTTTCACTTAACGTGAGAGAAATTGAGTCAGAGAGGCAGAGTGATTGGGCCAAGATGAAATGGTGGGTAGCCATAGAGCTGAGATTCTAATCTGGATATTTCTGATTCCAGTCATCAGAAAAACTTTTAGTGCCTGCTGTGTGTTAAATACTTTTCATATTATTTAATGCTCATCATAGCTCCCAAAAGAGGTTATTATTTCCATTTTACATGTAAGGAAACTTGGGACCAAGAGATGTCCTGTGGGTCATAGATGCCCATTCTCAGTTCATTGTGCCGTTAGTCTCAGAGTTCGGTTTCTAGAGCATCCCTGTGTTGGAAAGGACGTAACAGGTCCATGTATTAAGTAGCCAGGTCCAGACAGTTCAACACATCTTTACATCTTAACAGTTTAGTGCCATTTGAAAAAACAATACACGTGAATTTAAAAAATGTATGTTTATTTCATTCTTAAATACAGTTACTTACTTGAGGTCTGCACAGCTTTGAAACCCTTGCAATCAGGCTGAACAACACCACCTGCTTTCTTATTTCACAGAGTTCTTTTTATCACGGTGACCACCGAAACCCAACTTCACAAAAATAGGCTGTCATAAAAAGAGATGTATTTGGAGCTAGTGGTTAATGCAGAGTTCAACAAATGTCAAAGGTCATTGTACTTTCCTTGGCGATTGAAAATATCCTGTGGTGCCCCTGTGAATTCAGTACGACACCTTAGGTACTTCGGCATGCAGCTGGGAGCTGCAGACTTCGTGCACATCACACAGGTTGTGCGTGCTTATTAGCCAAACCGAGGTACGCCTGCTCCCAGAGTCGTGGCCTTTTGGTAATGTGACTGTGTCACCTGGTAAAATTAATTTTAACTCAGTGCCGTAATTTCATGCCATAACGACAGACAGCGTTCATGTCAAATTGCCGTCATATTCAATTCTTTGTCTTGCATAGAGCAGGTGCCCCATAAATATTTTTGTTGTGTTTTTTTTTTAAGAGAAAATCTATCCCCTGTCTTGAGACAGGAGTTTATAAAATCAAAGACAAAACAAAGGAGACATTGGAACCATGGAGAGGCTATTGCTCTAGTGGCCTGATTGCTTTGGATTCTTTCTGTTAAGTGTATCTTGTTTTAAATAAGAACCCTGACCCTGGAAAAACATGTACGTTGATGTGGCTTAAATCTTTTATTTTATTTTTAAAAGATTTATTTATTTTTAGGCAGGGTAAGGGAGGTAGAACAAAAGGGAGAGGAACATCGATACGTAGTTGCCTTTTGTGTGTCCCCCACTGGAGAGCTGGCCCACAACCCAGGCATGTGCCCTGACTGGGAACTGAACCAGCAACCCTGTGGTTCACAGGCCAGCACTCAGTCCACTGAGCCACACCAGCCAGAGCTGGCTTAAGTCTTTTAAAATGGCAATACTTGCAACTTAAATAATTTGAGTAAGTAATTCGACTAACAAATTCTCAATTCTGGTGCAAATGCTCACCCCTTGACTTTTCACTTCTGTGTTTTGATTTTTACAAACCTGTTTTTCTGACAGTACACATGCACAGATTGCATCTAAACCCTGGTTCTTATACTGAATTTCTTAAAACAAGGCTGTAAGCTTGGCCAGGGAGCATACCTTGCAGTCAGCACACGTAAGACCTTGCATTTACAGATCTTTTAATCCAAGATGGGTCATACCTGGTCAGCCTTCTGAAACCAGAAACCCTGTGGGGTGCACTTAGGCTTGACGAGGGAGACGTGCGCAGAAAACTGAGAAGAGGCTGCTGTTGCTTCATCAGGGGCCACTCTTCCTTCTTAAGTACAAAATCAATGTCCAAACAGAACTGTGAATGGCGCTAAGGTGATGGAAGTGTTGGTGTCAAGATAAACACTTCCCCTGTCCTCTCCAGAAACAGAATTTATTTGTCATTTCAAAATCCTGGCTGGGTAGCAAGGCTGCTGCTGATTAACAGTTGTCTGTGTTCCTGCATTTTAAGAATCAAGGGTATGGTAAATAAAAACACACTGATGAGGCTTTCTCCTCCCTGCACCTTTATCCAAAGGGCATTGTTAACGGTGAGAGATTTGAGTCTAGCCACTGAAGCAACGACGGGGGCGGCCATGAGAGAGAGTCTGTGCTGTAGATGAGTCCCCTTGAAACTCCAAATAGCAGACCGCGCAGCAGGGGAAGAGTTGTGGGTAGTAATTTGGGTGTTAAAATATTAACATAGTTCTGCATATTTAATATGGTTTCCTTTTTAAATAGTAGGCAGATTATGGCACACAAGCAGATAGGTTTATGATTTCAAATTAAATTTTAAACATTAAAAAATCAAAGGCACTACTTTGTTATAAATACATTCAACTAATCTAAATAAGAAGTTGCTTTCTTTCCAACTTTTCTAATGTGTCAGCTAATTTACAGCCTAATTTTGTGAGTATAACTTGTGAACAAAGCTTCATGGTGAATTTTAGTCTTAAAAGTTCAAAAATTTCACCCTGGCTGCTGTGGCTCAGTGAATTGAGCACCGGCCTGCAAACCAGAGGGTCGCCAGTTCAACTCCCAGTCCGGGTACATGCCTCGGTTGTGGGCCAAGTCCCCCAGTAGGGGGTACTTGAGGGGCAACCACACACAGATGTTTCTCTCCCTCTCTTTCTCCCTCCCTTCCCCTCTGTCTAAAAATAAAATAAATAACATCTTTTTTTTTAAAGTTCAAAATTTTCAATTATTCATCTAGTTCACATTTGAGTGTATACTATGTGCTAGACAGTCTCTAGGCTCTCAAATCGGGGACTCTGGGAAAGCTTCACAGAGGAGGTGACATCTACGTCCTCTGTGAGAGGAGAGCCTTAGGAAAGTGAGAGCCGTTGAGCTCATCTGCTATTTATGGTTTTACTATGTAGTAATTGAGTCTTGTCTCTTGAGATCAGAGGCAGATTTTTTTTTTTTTTTTTACCCTTAACCTGCCTTTTCTCTTTCTAACTTCTACTTCTCTCTAAGTCAGGTCCTAGTACTTGTGAAAAATTCATCCTGGGGAGGGAAACGGGGCCCCATAATGTTTTTTTCTCACCTCTCCCGTTTCCTCCCAGGCGAAGATGCCTTTCGATGCCAACAAACTGTACTGTAGCGAGGTGCTGGCCATATTACTGCAGGACAACGATGGTGAGGCTCCCTCTCCGTGTTGGTATTCCGTTCGGGCAGCAGCCAGGCTTGTTTCAGATCATGACAGCAAGCTCTCTTGCCTTTGGCATCCCCCTGCTCGTCCTCTCGCTCTCCGTGCAGCTTTTGTACTCTGTCAAGCTGTATTGATTTTGTTTGCTGATGTATCAGTGTTAGACGGCTGTAAAATCTGACAGTTAGCTTCATTTTTTTCCTTCCTCTATTTTTTCCCCTTTTAGAAAACAGGGAATTGCTTGGGGAGCTGGATGGAATCGATGTGCTTCTTCAGCAGTTATCCGTGAGTAATTCTTATGCTTCCTGTCTGCCACGAAGATACACGGGCTGCCTTAACTGGGAGGTGGGGCTGGAAATTGTGGGCAGGAGTAAGCCATGTGCTGCAAGGCCTGCGGAGTACGTTGTTAGGTTTGAGGTTACAGTGGAGGCACATGACTTGCCTCCCTTTCCTAGTCATTTGTGTTTTGTGACCAGAAAGCATTGTGTTTCTGGCGCGGACTCGCTCGGTCCTTTGGTATTTATCAATCCAAAAGAGGTGTGCTTCCTGCGTGCACAAGGGCCTGTTTGGGGCCACGGACACCAAATTAGTTTCAGTTGACCCAGTTCCAAGGTTATTCACTTCCTTTCCTTCCAGTCTGCCACTAAAGTGGAGTCTTTGCATTTTCCAGACAAGTTCAAGGACTGCAGGTTCCACTGCAGAGGGATGGAGGTCACAGAGGAGGGTAGGGAAGGACGTGGTACTGGAGGCCAGAATGAGAAATTGGAAGTCGCCATTTGTTCATTGTGAGAAGTGTAAATCTGGTTGGGATGTTGTTCTGCCGGCACTCTGAAAATACTGTTAAGATTTCTCCTAACAAATCTGATCTCTGCTATTCCAAAATCAGGACTGAAAATAGATCGATTTGGATAAAATTCTGAGAGTGTTGGGAGTGACTGAGATGTCAGTTTGCATACAGCTTCCGTCTTGGTGCCAGCAGCCCGAGTGGCTTGGCCTCCACCCCATAAAATAGAGCTTTGAAATGTGAATCTGTTTTCGATTCTGGGAAAGTGCTTAGTCCTGTTCCTGCAAGATTATTGATCATTTTGTAGTAGACTGTAAGGGCACGCATATACTGTTAAAAGGCTTTCCTCTAACATGCCACACGTAGCTCTGGCAAAGACAAAGCTTTTGCTTTAAGCTGTTCCCCTGACTTAGAGCCACAACTGCTGCACGAGGCAGCTCAGTAGCCCTCATGGTTAGAAAACTCTTCCTCCTGCTGAGGCATGATTTACCCTTCGGGATGGCGGTGGGGTTTTTGAAGGTGAAGAAACAGTTGCGGCTGGGTTGGGCAAGCAGAGGGCTTTGGGGGTAACGGGCAAAGTTGTTTCTTGACTTGGTTTCCGAGGTGTTCACCAGGCTCATTCAGCCGTGCGTGTCCTTTATGGAGTTCTCTGTACCTGTGTTATAGTTCATAGTAAATTTGTTTTTGAAACATCTGCCTCCTTGGAACTCTCAACCTTTCACGGACCCAGTGGTCAGTTGAGTGTTTTGGTTTTTTGCATAAACTGGTAGCTGTTTATTCAATACCGTTTCTCTGTGGAAACTAATGAGAATTTTGTTTGGTAAGCTTTTGTTCCCTCTGCCGTGGGGTTATCATGACAGGCAGGCTTTGGAGATTGTTGAGTGTTGGCTGATGAAAAGACATTCTCTCATGGCTCTGTGCTTTCTGTTGTCTTTGCTTGACAGGTGTTTAAAAGACACAATCCCAGCACTGCCGAGGAGCAGGAGATGATGGAGAATTTGTTTGATTCGCTCTGTTCCTGCCTAATGCTCAGTTCCAACCGGGAGCGCTTCCTGAAGGGTGAGGGCCTGCAGCTGATGAATCTCATGCTCAGGTGCGTTCTCACCTCCTAACTCTCCATTGTTTTTTGCCTGGATTCAAGAACATGTAGTTACAGTCCCTTATTCCCTGAGAGTCCTGGATGTAGAAAACCATAAAGTCTTCAGGGGGGTGTGTGGTCTTTCCTAAAGTGAGTGGGTGAACAAAAGTGTCTTCCGCTCTGTTTGTGCCCTGTTGTGTCCATTGGTGATGTGACCACTACATTGAGGGAGGTGTCATTTTCTCCTTCTCTTGTGTGTTGGTTTTGGGAAATCTTAAACTTCTAAACATATCCTATGTTAATTTCTAAACTTAGCTCAATTTTTTATATCCCACATAGACCTATCTATGCCATAAGTTTGTCTATATTTTATTGAAAGAATATCAGTCATGTTGTTGTTTATACATAGTTTTCAATATACATTAGCCTCAGTAATGAATTGTGCACATGCTATGTGCCTAGCATAGCAGATATGAAAATGTACAAGACATTCTAGAACTTCTCTTTGTAGTGCCTGTCTTGTATGTTTTATTTTTTATGTTCTAATTTCTTAAAGTATTTAAAACAGATATCATGTTAATATATTGCACAGAATCCTAAGGCTGGAGGTAAATGGGAGGTATCTTTATTCATAACGCTTTAGAAAAATTTGGCTAGGAAAGAGAGTAGAGCGATGGGGGTCAGGGGAAGGGTGGTGACCAGGATGTGGTGTAGAGTCAAGAACAGTTTTCTAGAGTGAGGGAGACTAGGTCACGTTTGCATGGTTGGAAGACTCTAATCATGATTGAATTATTCTTTATGAAACTGAGCCAGAGTCTGTTGTCTTAAAACTTCTATTTCAATACACTGCAAACTCTGTCAAACCATTTCTTTGACAAAATATTTTTATAAGTTGAATATATATCTGTTAAATGCAATTTAGGATGTAGGCATTCAAAGCTGCTGTTAAAACACTGGTAAGGTACTATTACCAGCCTAATACAACCCAACTTTGGGTGTAGATTTCTAGTCTTTTCTTTTTTCTGTAACTGTTTTCTTATTTTTAACAGCTTTTTAGGCCTGCCCACATATACAATTTTCTACATGGCTTCCTTTTCAACTTAGCATGCTGTTTCCCATCCTGTGGCGTATTCCTCGTGAGAGTTTTGATAGCTGCACGAGGGACTCAGGGAATACAGCCCACCTGGCGTTCTTCTGTTGTTGGTACTGAGGTTACCTCTAATGTTTTCCTATTGTAACAAATTCTATGGTGACCGTTGCTTTTGTTTATAATGTTATTAAGGTATATGTTTCTAAAATATGAGGTCTGTCCAGAATGTATCCAGCCATGTTATGTGACAAACAGGGACATGTACTGAAGAAGATACAACATACAAGAAACACAGTACATAGGACAAGGACGCCGTAGTCCCCGACAAAGTAGGCACTTTGAGACCTCACACAGTTCTCCCAGTCTCTATCAGCTGCCCTGTTGTATTTTCCAGAATCTCATTGACAGTCTGAAATCTCTTCCCTTTCAAAGGTGATTTTGGTTTCGGGAAAAGCCAGAAGTCTCAGGGTGTCAAATCTGGGCTTCAGGGGCTCTGAGTGACCTGGGTGATTTGATGTTTCACCAAAAAACTGCATAAGACGAGATGCATGAGCGGACACGTTGTCATTATGAAGCTGCCAGTCCATAGCTATGGACCCGTTGTCCATGGCTGTGGCCTCTGAATCACCTGAATAGTTTCTGTGGAGGAACGTTCAAGCTTAGCACAAACTTTGATGCAGATTCATTGCTCTACTTGCTCAGTCATTTTGAATGTGATGACCACACAGTACACGTGATTGCTCAACGCTGTCTGCCGCCGCCCCCACTGACTATTGCAGTGTGGCTGAATACACTGACCGAATACCACATGCATATGCATTCCAGTCCACTCTCCTTGGCTGCCAGGTTACGTGGGTGTCACCCAAACCATTCTCATTATGTTAACAGTGATCAGACTTTTTCTGGACAGAGCTTGTATCTTCTTCTTAAAGGCTTGTACAGGCCGTAGGCCCAGTAGAACTCTTCATTTGTCCAGTGCATACCTGACCTTAAACTGATCGAAAATCTTCCTTTGTGGAATTGCTTTAAAATTTATTCAGAGGCCTATATAGTTCAGGTGATTTTGCTAGCTTTATTCTCTTGAGTCTTTTGTTTGCTTATCTCCTTTACCCTTCTAATTGCCTGTCCTTTGTTGAAATGACCAACCTTTCTCAAGCAAATAGCAAATAAAGAAGATGCATTTGGCTTCCTGGGTCTTCTAACCTTAAAACTACACTCTGCAGGGATTTTAGTTTCCTAAGCTTCTTAAAGGTCTGAGCTGCCAGTGTCTTTGGATGGCTGAGAGCAAATATGAAGTGATGTATTCCTGTAGCATATGGTTTGGTAACGTGCAGCGGTGGGGAGCTGAATAAAGAACCAAAAATAGGGATTATGCAAACAAGAATGCTGAGATTCTGGGAGCCTAATTAAACAAGAAGCTCCAAAAGACTTAGAAGCTACCTCTAGGATCTCCTAAATTTTCATTTTTGAATGCTGAAGTTACTGTTAGATTAATTCTTTTGCATTAATTAGCTATATTAGCAGATTCAGCATTTCCTTTTTTCTCTTTCTCATGCTCTTTGTTCTATGTTATTTTTGTTATTTTTGTTCTTTGGACTCCTAAATGGGAAGTTTAATTGCAAGGGGATTTTTTTTTTCTGCTAGATTCATCTTTTCCTGATCTTCTAGCAAGAGCTGCCAGGTTGCTCTCCTGCAGAGAGCCTGTTGCAGAGAGCCTGTTCAGGACTAGGAAGCTCTGACGCTAGAAGTTCAGGAACATTTCTGTGGTTCCATTGCCCTGAATACTGGTTTTCACTAAGATTCAGGCATTCATCCAATAGTCATGAATGTGCCCCTGGAAGGGTGGCAGTACAGAACAGTGTGGAAATGATGCAGGCATTCTGGGGGCCTGGGGACCCAGGGGTTTGCGACCCACTGTGGATTCTGGTCTTTGCGCAGGAAAGAATTCAGATGTGAGCCAGTGTAGGGTTTAAAGTGAAAGTGTGTGGGTGAAGCAGTGAGACACAGGGTGGCCTGCTCCTCAGACAGAGCGGTCCTTCCCTAGTGGGATTCACGTCTTTTATGGGGGCTCATTAAATCGAGGGGTAGGGCATTCGCTAACAGAGGAGGAATATTCGGGATCTTTCTGTGGAACAGGATGGAGACTTCTTGGGGAGTCCTTTCAGCCATTTTGGTTTTTCACAGGGGCCTTCTCTTTATCATGGCAGCAAGGGGTGTGTCGTTTAGTATGTTAATACAGTACAATGAGCATAAAATGAGGCCACTGTTTACTGCAAGGTGAAATTAGTTGCCATGTTGGATTGAGCTGATCTCTGCTGGTTCAAAGCCATAAATCCTTTGGGGGTTGGATTACTCTCTCTCAGAAGGTTCCTGTAGTCCTTATCAGCTATGGAGCTTCTCCGCATCCCTGTCTCAGAAGAAGGGTTGTGCAGTCGAGGTGAGTGCAGGTTTGGAATATAGCTCGTTCGCTTACTGGTTCTGGATATTTGGTGAGTTACTCTGGTCTTTCTGATCTCCGACTCAGTTTTTTCATCTGAAAAATGGGAGTAACAGTGCCAAATTTGCAGGGACTCTGTGGGAATTACACTACATGCAAAGTGTGTGGAATAATACTGTAGCTTCTAAAACATTGATACTGTACTATATTAACTTTCTACGTTAAGTGCTAGGCTTATCCAGAGATGAAGAAGACAGGATTTCTCCCTCCACAAAACTCAGTAGTTAGTGAGGGTAGTTTCTTAACTATTGAAGAGAAACAGTGAACCCTGGCTGATGTGGCTCAGTGGATTGAGGGCCGGCCTGTGAACCAAAGGATCACCAGTTCAATTCCCAGTCAGGGCACATGCCTGGGTTGCAGGCCAGGTCCCTGGTGGGGAATGCGATGCGTGAGAGGCAACCACACATTGGTGTTTCTCTCCCTCTCTTTCTTCCCTCCCTCCCCCTCGATCTAAAAGTAAAAGATAAAAATAAAAAACATTGTATTTATTTATTTTTAGAGAGAGGGGAAAGGAGGGAAGAGAGGGAGAAAAACATCAATGCAAGAGAGAAACATCAATTATCTCCGTCTCGCACGCCCTCCAACCTGGGACCCGGCCCACAACCTAGGCATGTGCTGTGACTGGGAATCGAACTGATGACCCTTGGTTTTGCAGGCTGGCGCTCAACGCACTGAGCTATACCAGCTAGGGAAAGATGTGCAGTTTTATATTTTGTAGTAGCCGTGGTAAAAAGGTTAAAGGAAACAAAATTAACTTTAATAATATATTTTATTTAATTCACTACATTAAAAAATCATCATTTTTACATGCAGGCAGTTAAAGTACATAATTTATATTTAGATTTCATAAAATTTATAGTTGCAATAGTAGATTTCCATACCCAAGTTTCTCCAAGCATACTTAAATATTTTGCAATAACTGAATCAAGTGTCACTTTTTAATTTAACTTTAAATTTAGCTCTTTAGTGTCATTATCCACATTTCAGATGCTCAGTAGCTACATGTGGCTTAGTGGCTACCATCTTGAACATACACATATACATAGATAGATTTTGTCACTCCCCAAAGTTCACTTGATCTCTTTGCAGTTAGTTCCTACCAGCCCACCTCTAGCCCCAGGCAACCACATCATTCAAAACTTCGTATGTGTAGAATTACACAGTATGTGTTTTGTTTAGCTTATTTCATTCAACAGGTAGTTTTTGAGATTCATTTTGCATGTGTCAGTAGTTTCTTTTTCATGCTTAATAGTATTCCACTAGTTTCTGCATTCCAGTATATTACTTTGTTTATTTATTAAACAGTTAATGGTCATTTAGGTTGTTTTCAATTTAAGTTTATTATTAGAAACTACCAAGCTGTTTTTGAAAGTGATTGTATCATTTTATATTTCTCTTGGCGAGTCATGAGGATTCCACTTGCCTACATCCTCTGCGACACTTGTTACTGTCACTTTAATTTTGGCCATTGGCATGAATTTGTATTGTAGTTTTAATTTGATGTTGAACATTTTCCCATATACATGTTGACCTTTCTTTTGCTAAAATCAAACTTACTTTATTTATTCTAAGTAAATTTTGTCCATTTTTTTTTTGCCAGGGAAGACTGAAATTTGTTTTTATTTTTATTATCCTTTATTGTTTATGCTACTTTTGTCTTTTTTTATTCAGGTTATCTTATTGAGTTTGAAGTATGATTTATTCTAGATCTAAGTTTTTGTCAGGTCCATGCTTTGGACATGTTTTTTTCTTAGTCCATGTCTTGCCTTTTCATGCTTTAGTGGTGTCTTTTAAAGAGCGTAAGTTTGGCTTTGATGAAGTTGAATTTACCACGTTCACAGCTATCTTGGGCTGCATGCAGCCTGCCGGGCCACCGCACCCCTGGGGCTAGGTGAGAGGGGCTGACAACTTCTTTAGGCTGGCTCACAGGGCCTGTCCCATCATCTGTTGTCCTTGCTTGAGGCATAATGCTTGTCTCTGGAACTTTGTTCCCTCTTTGAGGGGTTTACTATGTGACTAGGTATATGACAGTTCAGGGGTCCAAACCGCATTAGCATTATTACCTGCGATATGCTGGGGGAGGAAGGGTCTTTCTGGGGCCAGAGTCCCAGCCCAGGTTTGCCCCTTGCTTGGTATGCAGGGCTTTCTGCCCTGGTGACCTTTAGTACTGGGCATATCTTTCCTGCTCTGCTCATGCCTGACTGTCCGCTGCAGTTTTATTATTTTTGCCTATGGATGCCAGTTCCAGCGTCACTTATTGCAATGTTCCATTCAAATGCCTAGTTACTTTGTTTTTCCATATAAATTGTAAAATCAGCCTGTCAATTTCTAGAAAAATCCTGCTGGGATTTTTTATTTGGATTGAATTGAATCTACAGATTGTTTTGGGAAGAATGGACATCTTTGCAGTGATGGTTTCCAGTCCATGAACATGGTATCATTCTTCATTTATTTCAGTTTTTTATTTCTTTTATCAGTGTTCTAGTTTTTCTTAAGATAATTTGATATTTTTCTAGAAATTTGTCAGTTTCTTACAAACTTTCAGGTTTATTGATATCAGTTGTCCTTGTATTAATTCTTTTCCATATATTTATTTCATTTCCTCTTTTTTTACTCCCTGTATTTTATATCCCTTTAAAAATTCCTAATGTTCTATATTTAAATTCCTCTGCTTTTTTCCTCAGTGAGATTTGTTACAAGTGACTGGGACTGTTTGTGCTTTTGGTTTGGTGTTGTATCTGTGTACGTTTCGCCTTCTCAGGCTTTTTTTCTACTTTCCAATCATTGTGTTTCCCTTTTTCTAAATTTCTGAGTTGAACATTTAGTGCTTTTCAAAATAATTCTCTTACTTTTAATAGTTTATTTTTTACTGTATTTTTTCCATCACCATTCATTCCCTTACACCCTCTTCCACCTCCCCCTCTCACCCCCGCAGTTACCACACTCTCGTCTGTCCGTGAGTTCGTTTTCTTTTTTGCTCAATCTTCCCACCCCAAACCCCACCCCTCAGATAATGTTAGAAATGTTCTCTTAAAATTGCTTAGCTTCATCATATATTTCCAAGGGGTTCAGTCTTGTTATCTTACTACATTAACAGAAAATATAGGCTGAAAAATACCTACTTTTCTGAATTTGAGACTTTGTGGTCTTGTAGATGGTTATTTTTCCTAAGTGTTTCACAGTCACTTGAATAGGATTTGTGTTCCTGGTATATAAAGTGCTATAAGTATCTCCTGTATCAGTTTTATAAATATATTTAGCTCTTCTGTATCTATCTTTTTATTTCTTTTTTGGTCAAATTCTGAAGGAGGCATATATCTCTATGACTGTGGAGTTTTTTCCTACTTCTTCTTGCTTGTTATAGTTGAACTTGCTTATTCAGTAAGTAGATGCTCATTTTATTTTAATCTCTAGTTGTCTTTTTCTATATAAATAGTCCTCTTATTGCATGTAATAAACTCTTGAATTCTTGTATAATTTTGTGTTTACTATTATGTCCTTGCCCACCCTTTAGTCTTCATGAATCTGCACGTCCTCTTGTGCAGGGACCATGCTCATACGCCCTGTGTCATTCAGTTTTAGTATTTGTGCTGCCAAATCCAGGACTCCATCATTCTATCTTTAGCTTTTTATGTCGTTTTATACTACACATGACTCTTATTAAGAGCATATGGTTTTTTATTTGGTTTTTCAGTCCACTGTGAAAGTTTGTCTTCAGGTAGATGAATTTAAGGTATTTGTTTTTATTTTAATGGCTCTTATCCTTTGTCCTCTTCTTGTCAGTGTATTTTGTTCTAATGATTTTTTTTGTTGGTTTTATTTTGTTTGTCTTGTATTTTGGTTCTTTCCTCATTGTCCTTCTTTTGTGGAAATAAGGAAATTATTCTTTCCATTTCTTTCTGTGAGTGAAATTGATTTTTTAAAATTACTTTGGTTTTCCTTTCCTATGAAATTGGAAGTGGTACCACGTCATTTCAGGATGTGAGCTCTGCCTGACCCTCCCATGGTCATCTCTTCTCATCTTCCTTTCCACACGTTCACATTCTACTCTCCAAACCACGCTATTTTAGATTCCTTAAACATCTCATTATTTCCTCTGGGTGGCTCACCCTCGATGTTTAGGCTTAACTTCTTTTTAAAAAACCTTTATTTATTTATGTTTTTAGAGAGGAGAGAAGGGAGGGAGAAAGAGAGGAAGAGAAACATCAGTGTGCGAGAGAAACATTGATCTGTTGCCGCACACCGGGCTCCAGCCGGGCACCGCAACCCAGGCATGTGCCCTGACCGGGAATCAAACCAGGGACCTTTTGGTTAGCAGATGGGTGCTCTATCCACTGAGCTACACCAGCCAAGGCTAGGCTTAACTTCTTTCAGAAGCCCCTGCCAGTATGTCACTTCCCCTAGCCCTGTACTTATACCACTGCCACCCTAAATTTTTAGGATTACATTCTGGCACCTTTTGCTTACCTCTCTAGAAGCACTTACACACTGTGTGGTAAACCTCTGTCTCTGGCTGTCCTATACAACTCTTGAGAGCAGAGATCAGGTTTTCTTCCTCTTTGTATCCCAAGACCGAGCAACAGATACACACTTATCTCCCAGTAAACATTTTCTAAGTGAATGAGAAAAATCTGAAAAACATTTTTTGCTGTTTAGAATCATTGGGTCATAGAATTTCTGGTAAATCTTACAGGTAGAGCCAAAGAATGAGGAGTGACTTATTAAAGGCCATGAAAGTGAGAGAACTCAGTCTCCTGTCTGAAGGTGTTTAGTCCTATGTTTTCTCAAACTTTTTCATGCCTGAACAAAATGGAACAGGCCAGAGGGGACTGTGATCCTCAAGGTTCTGAGGAAGCCGGGCTCAGCTGTGGTCCTGGGCTCGCCGCCCTGGTTGGTGCGTGCCCCACGAGGCTGCAGAGCAGAAGCCAGCACGGTGTCCACACTACAGTGTAGCTCCCTTCGGGACACTCTTACCTCCCTGCCTCTGTGAGCCTTCTAGTTACATAGGGTTATGGTTTAGGTTTTCATTTCTTACAACCTTTGTGCTCAAGGTTCGAAGAAGCCCTTCATGCAGATTTCTGGTCTCTCAGCTTTTGTTTGTGGGGCCTGGCCTCTTTGGAAGTCTAGTACCTCTGTGCGATTACTGCATAGCCCTTCCCCTGTTTGCCCTCCCACCCAGGTGTGAATTTCGTTGTCAGGTGACGTTTCCATTCCTGTGTTAAGAGCGTCTGGATTTCACAGTGCTTGACAGAATCAATAAGGGGGATGAAAGCTATTGTTATTTTCCCTCTCTGCCAAAGGACAGATGAAGACATTTTGGAAAGGTGGAAAAGATTGTTGAAGTGATATTTGAAAATGGAACTCATGCTGTGAGAAAAGCAGCAGGTACCCATCGTAGGGTATAGGAACCTCCAAAAAGGGAATTTCTTAGACAACTGTAGTGTTTCAATAAAGGGAAAAGATGAGGCAACAGTGGGAGGCGCAGAACCTCTTGGACAGTGTAGGACCATGTATGGAAAGAGAGAGAACCAGTCTCCACTGGAGAGAATGTTGCTCCTTGTGTGTCTGGGAGGTTGATCTCATTCTTTTGATTTGAGAGTCAGGAGTTAGGGTACAAGAGAGGGTGTCCGCATGGCCCATGGCTAACAGCAGAACAGTGAAGGCATGAATATGAAGCAAGTGGTAGTTTTCTATGAAGCAAGTGGTCAGGGGTAGTTGAGAGCAAAATAAAATTTAAGAAAGTCACAATTTATTGTGCAGTTTACCAATGATTAGCTGAAGAGGGTACAATTTACAGAAATAAGACTAGATGACGCTTATACAGTACTGGTCATTTTAGAATTTGGCAGGAAGTAAGGTCAAGCTATCCGAATGCCCTCATTGTCCTCTGGATTGAGAGAGGCTTGCTATTTCCACGTTCTTGGTCACAGATGTCTCTCTTTGATGAGGTGGCTGCTACAAATAGGAGATTCCAGTGTATCAAGTTTAATTATAGCCCATATTCCGAATCGTTTGCTTCTTGCCACCACAAAACACTTTTTATTGTTCTTTAAGGAACAACAGAGCCAGTGGGAGACAGAAGAATTACATTGTCAGTTTCCTTGAAAATGTTGACATGAAGCTTATTACTTCTGTTGTAAAACCCTGTTGCAGTTAGAGAGAGAGAGACCACCGCAACCCCAAGGGATATGTACCAACACAGTCTGGGATTATACAGCAGAAATACAGTGAACCCATCTTGGTTATTAACTGTACAGGCACAAAGAGAGAGAGGAGGGTACACAGGCACATGCGTTCCAGGAACCACCCATTTTTTATGTCTCTGGTGGTTTTCAGTAAGATATCCTTCAATCTGAAGGAAAGTGTCCGGACAAAGGGAACAAACAAAACGGCAATGGCATGCCACCTGCAAGGTAAGTCTTTGCAGCCCAACTCTGGGCTGTGAGCTTGCACCAAAACATCCATCGGTAGGTAGTCCAGCCTGGGGAACTTTTTTAACCTCGGACTTTTATTCTTTTAGATTTTATCTTGTCAATAGTGGTTTTGCTCATAATGAACATATATGAATGTGCAAACCCTATTGCAGTTTTTTTTCTTGTCCTTTACAGAGTTGGTTGTTGTTACTGTTTTTTAAGAGCCACCTTTTCTTCTGACATTCAGTCTCCAGGACTCTACTGCAAAAGCAAAATAATAACGTCAGCTGTGCTTCCCGACGGGGCTGTATACAGTTTGTGCCCTGAGCTGCATGCACAGATCTCGTTTGTTGTTTGTCCGACAAGCGTTTCCTTCCTCCGCTCATTGAGTCTTGCTGTTCTCTCTTAGACAGGTATTAGGGGTTTGCACCTGTTCTCAAGGCACCAGGAACATACTTCCAAAAACACAAAATAATCCTTCCACCAGCCCTCCACGCTAGGGTCCCCTCTTCAGCAGTGGAAAGGAAAGTGCTGTGGCTGGGAAGGCAGGTTAAACTGAGCAAGATAACACAGCAGGACACGGTGTAGGACCTGCTCGAGCCCTTCCCATCAGAGTCCATGGCTGGCCATCATTCCAATGTTAAATCGCACATGTTTTAAGTCTGTAATTTGATGAATTTTATAATATTTTTATTATTCCATGTTTATTTCTTAGGGGACTTATTTAGCTCTTTCCCTTTGCTTTTTTAGTGGTTGTTTCAAGGCTTATAGTATCTGCCTTTAGCTTAGCACGGTCTGTCTTCATGTGATAGTGCAGCATTTCACGTATCACGTAAGAACCTCATTTCTTCCCCCTGGTCTTGGTGCTGCGGTTGTGTATGTGTATATACCTCTGTGTATGTCATAAATCCTGCTCTCTGTTATTTTGTTTGTTTGTTTAAGTGGTCAGTTAACTCTTAAAGGTTTTTTTTAAGAAAAAAGCCTTTTATGTTTACTAGATATTTGCCATGGCCAGTGCTCCTCATGCCTGTGCACACCCAGACTTCCATCCGTCAGCGGTTGCCTTCCTCCCGAGTGACTCCCTTCCACACTTCCTGTGTTGTGCTGGTCTGTCAGTGCTGGCCTCTGTCGGCTCGTCTGTGTCTGCAGGAGTGTTCGCCTTCACCTGTGAGCGGTGCGTTCACTAGGTGTGTGCAGCCTTCTGGGTTCGCAGGGCTCTTCCTCTCCCTGTAGTGTAGTCTCGGTGCTGCTTCGCTGTCGCCTGGAGTGCCTGGCGTGTGCCTGGAGTGATGAGCAGACTGCCGTTGTTCTTACAGACGTTCTTCCGAATGCAGTCTTGCCCCCATTTTCTGGGTGTTTTTGGAATTTTCTCCGTATCATTGATTTTGAATAGTTTCTATCTAGTGTGGTTCTCTTCATGTCTCTTGTGTTTGGGGTTTATTATTGAGCTTCTTGGATCCATAGGTTTATAGATGTCATCAAATATGGAAAATTCTCAGATTTACGCATACTTTCTGCCCCCATCCTTCTTTCAGGAAATTCAGTTTCATGTATATTAGGCTGTTTGAAATTGTCCAGCCACAGCTCACGGGTGATGCATTCACTTTATTTTCAGTCTTTTTTTTCCTTTCTGTGTTTTATTTTAGATAGTTTTTATTGTGTTTTCAAACTTACTCTTTTCTTCTGCAATATGTAATCTGCAGTTAATCTCACCCATTGTATTTTCATCAGACATTATATTTTTCTTTTCTAGATGTTCAGTGTGGGTCTTTTTTATATCTAACCTACTTCTAGTTAACATGCTGAAGTTTTTCTCTATCTTTTAAAACATATCAAATGTGGTCATAATAACTGTCTTAGTTCTTGTCATCCGTGTTATTTTTACTGATGATTTTTCTCCACTTTATGGGTAATACTTTTTCTTCCTCTTTGAATGCCTCTTAGTTTTTTACTGAAATTCAGATATTATGAGTTTTACTTTGTTGGATATTGAATTTTTTGGGAGGTGTCCTTACAAATATTGTTGAGCTTTGTTCTGAGATGTAGTTTGATTACTTTGAAAACGTTTTGTTCCTTTTGAGGCTTACTTTTAAGTGCTGGTAGGTGGGACCAGACTAGCTTTGAGTCTGTGGCTAATTCTGCCCCATTACTGAGGCAACACCCTTCTGAGGACTCTGTCGGGTGGACTGAGTTCACAGGGTTTTCCCGCTGCAGCTGGTGGGAACACAGGATATTTCTGGTCCTCAGCGAGCTGCAGGGGTTGTTTCCCCTTCTTCTTTCAGAGGATTCCTTTCTGCAGCCACGGTTAGTTTCCTCATATGTATGTTCTTTATTATTACATTGTTTATGCTATTACAGTTGTCGCTGCTTTATCCCCCTTTGCCCTCCATTTACCTCCCCCCCCAACCCCGGCTATCCCCATACTGTTGTTTCTGTCCATGGTTCTGTCCCACATGCGTGCTCTAGTCAGCACGCAGCTGAAGACTCAGCAGGGACCCTTGTGCAGCTCTCGGTCCTGGTGCTCTGCGCCGTGCATCCAGCGCACGGGTCTCCCTGGACTCCCCAGGGTGTCTCCGCCCTTCATTGAGGCCTCATTGCTCTTCACAGCAGCTGATTGGGGTCCTCACATGTGTTTCCCTCTCTGGGATCCCTGTATTGTGCTACGCGATGTCAGTTATCGGAAAACCACTGTTTTGTACAGTATGTTTTGTCCTTTCACTTATTTGTTTTAGGCTTGGAGGGGGGTATAAATCCCTTAGGCCCAAAGTGGAAGTCCAGCAGTATATTATATACTTCTAAAAAATACTTTCTAAACTACATTTTCTTACTACTTACTGCTGGTGGATGGTAATGCAACTAACTTTTGCGTATTGATCTTTTTTTTTTAAACTTTTTTTTAGATTTTTATTTATTTATCTTTAGAGGGGAAGGGAAAGAGAGAAGGAGAGAAATATCAATGTATGGTTGCTTCTCATGAGTCCCCTGCTTGGAACTGGCTTGCAACCCAGGCATGTGCCCTGACTGGGAATCAAACCGCTATCGTGTGGTTCGCAGGCCTGAGCTCAATCCACTGAGCTACACCAGCCAGGGCTGTGTATTGATTTTTTATTAAGCATCTTTGCTATGTAACATGCCACTCACATTTTATTGTGATAACTACCCCTACATCTGAAGGACTTTCAATGACAAATATTTATCCTTTACTCCTGGTACACCCATCACCGGCCATCTGAAGCTCTGCACCATATCTAATTTTGGGATTCAGACTGAAGGAACAGTGCTGAATGGGACATGCCTCCCATGGCGGGGAGAAAATGCTGAATGATTTGATAAGTCTTAAAATGTCTCCTCTAAAAACACACATAATACTTACAGTCACGTTTTATTGACTGTAAAAAGTTACATGACCAAGCCAATGTCTGCAGTGGGAGGAGGGATGTATGAGCAGTGGCTTGTGTGAGCTGGCTCATAGAGGCTCGTGAGAGCTGGTTGTACAGCTCTCTTTCCAGCACAGTGTTTAGTGATGTGAGCTGTGGTGGGAGTGTTTACACCATGTAAATTGGCACACAGCACATCAGTGCTTTTTTCCTGGGTAGCTAGTTGTTAAACTTTTTGTAGCAAACCACGGTATATGCCTCTTTTAGGTAGTAGAAGTTAATAGTTGGGCACAGGATTATTTTTTTCACATTTCATTTTAATAATTTGTTAATTTGTGTGTGCATATGTTCAAATTTTACTAGCTCTGACCTCTAGTGCAGTATTGAACAGGAGTATCGGTAATGGGCAAACCGGTCTTTCCCAGGGAGTGCATTTTACCATGGAGTACAATATTTGGATTGAGTTTTTTGAGATAGCACTTATCAGATTAAGAAAAAATTTTTTCTGCCCTGGCTGGTGTTGCTCAGTGGATTGAGCACAGGCCTGCAAACCAAAGGATTAAGGTTTGATTCCCAGTCAGGGCACATGCCTGGGTTGCAGGCCAGTTCCCAGCGGGGGACGCACAAGAGGCAACCATACACTGATATTTCTCTCCCTCTCTCCTTCCCTTCCCCTCTAAAGATACATACATAAAATCTTTAAAAAAAAAGAAAAATTTTTTTCTTATGTCACAGATTTGATCAGTCATTTTATCAAATGCTTTTCCTGCATTTATTAAGATGTATTTTAAGTGAAAATATAGTGAAAACTGCATTAATGGATTTTCTGCTGTTAAACTGACCTTGCCTTCCCAGGATAAGCCCTTCTTTTTATATGTTTGTAGGGTTCCATATTTTATGTACAAATTTCCTATCTATATTTATGCATGAGATTGGCTTGTAATTTTACTTTTTCTCAGAAAGGTTTTGGTATTAGAGGTTTTGTTTGTTTGATAGCTTTATTAACAAAGTTGAACAGTGTTTCTTATTTTTCTATTTTCTGTAGGAGTTTGGGGTAAAATTAGAATTATTTCCCTCCTGAATGTTTGGTAGAACTTAATAGTGAATTTTCTTTGAGAGAAGATTTTTAACTACTGATTCTGGTTTTTGAGTGGTTACAGTCACATTTAGATTTTCTTTTTCATTTTTCTTGAGTCAGTTGGGGAAATATATATTCCTAGGAATTTGTCCATCTCACTTGTTTTCCAGGTTTTAGCCATAAAATTATCCCTTGTGTTCTGTTGTTCTTAGTGTCCACACTGTAGTTTCCCTCCTTCTGGTCATTTTTATTTTAATGTATTTGTTTATTTTTTCCCCCTTGATCACTCTTGGTAGAGATTTTTCTATTTTATTGGTCTTTTCAAAGAACCAGATTTGGGCTTTGTTGGTCCCTTTTATGAGGGATTGGCACCTAAGGCCTGTGGGCCAAATATGACTGAGGCCCGTTTTCTGTGGCCGGGAAACCAAGAACGGCCTTTACATCTTAAAAGTGTTTTTTATTTGTATATGGGGTGGGCAAGCGTAGGTTTGCAGCTGTGAGTACTCAAAACAGAGTACATTCTTGTATTATTCCTTATTAATTATTGTATTGTTTATTTTTATTACAACTACAAACCTACTTGCACACCCGTGTGTATGTACATATAGTGTGTGTGTGTGCATATTCACACATGCAAAGAAAAAGACACCCCAGAGACCACGTGTGGCCTGTGCAGCCTAAAATACTTTCCGTCTGGCCCTTTACCTGAACTTCGCCAACCCGCGCTCTCTGGGGTTCCGGATTTTTGATGACTGTTTGTCTCACTTCCTGGCAGCCCAGCCATGCCGTGAGTGGCCTCTGCCGATCTAGCCCACCCCGGTGCCGGAAACCAAAATTTTAGCCTCTGTTTTACACATTGTTTTGTTTCCCAGCATAGGTAGTCAAGTAGTTGTTGGTAACGTTGTTTATGAAAAATGGATGCGAATAGAAATTGAAAATTCAAAAAACGTGTCTAGCAACGTGAAGACCACCATCATTCTGTTCCACTGATGGAGTACCCCTTAGCGTCTCCCGGAACTCCTGTGTTCGTGCGCACTGTGGTCTGAGAGCAACTGTGAACTTGGTCGTGCTGGTCTGCCTGTCTGATATGTAGAAATGCGGGATCCCAGAAAGTGATCTTATATTTCGGAAGCTAAAAAGGGAGTGAACTTTATTGTTTATTTTGTACAGCAAGCAAAACTGATCTCACATACCCTGCTCAGGTCCCTGGCCAGGGTTAGTTTATGGCTCACAGTATTTTTTGATAGAATGCCTGTCACTTTTTTCTCCTTCCTCAGTCTCTTTTGGCCAGGGAGGGAATGACTTGACTTTTCCTTGTTTTGAGTAAGTTTCTTCCAGGGTTCCATCCCTCTCTGGTACTTACTTTCTGCACTTTCTCGGGGTAGTTTTCTTCACACCATTGATTCATGGTTACTTCCTATAGATTTAATGATTCTTCCACATTTCCCCATTTTTAATCTCATTTCTGGACTTCAGATGCGAAAGTCTAAGTTGGGCGTTACTGCCGTGTCTCACAGGCACCTCAGGGTCAGTATGAACTCAAACCTTTTTACTCCTAGTCTGTTACTACTTCGCCTTTTTTACCAGTCTCTCTGCCCTTCTTAGATCTCTCTTTCTTCTGCTTCCCCGTACCCCCTCACCCCCGATACTGTCCACCCCACTGTGGCAAGTGTGATCTTTCCAGTAGGCGAGATGAGCAGGCTCCCTGCTTTGCCGCTGCCCCTCGTACCCTTTCTCTTGTAGCGCTACCCTGCGTCACGTCCCTGAATGTTCCACGCTTCTCGTGTCTTCGCATGAGCCATTGTTCCTTCTGCTTGAAACACCCTCTCCCTTTTCGCTTGTCCAGGAAAGACCTTCAGTGAAGCTTGGTCCACGCATCATGTCCTTGTGAGGCCTCCCCAGCTCCGACACGGTCGGCCCCCCTTCCCGTGTTCACATTCTACTTTTTATACACCTCCACGTGGTGTAGTGCGTGGCTGTTCTCAGTCTATCCATTTTCTGCCTACCTGTCCCCCCTGTGAACTGGGCTCCTCAGAAGCGTGAGCTGTGCCTGTCTCTACCTCCTCACCTTAATATCTGGCACCTGTTAGGTACCTCATAAATATTTGATGAAACAACAAATGAACAGAAAATTACACTCCAAATGCATGTTCATTGCAAAAATGTTTTTGTGTAATAAAGAATAAGCTAATTAAAACGAGAATGGAAACTTACCATTCCCCACCCCTCCTCCTCATCAGAAGGTTCACTTCAGCAGAATAGGGAGCAGAGACGCCCAGTCATTTTCCACAGCCACTCACTTTTATGGAGGCTTTTGCCTTCACGTCGGTCCTGGCGTGATCGACAACCCGATGAACCCAGACAAGACTGAGATAAACTACTTGTCCTGCAGTAGAATAAATATTTCAAATAACGTCAGACCAAGAAAGTCAGCTATTGATTGCTAAAAGCCTGAATTTAAGCCCGATGAATATTCCAAAGTTCACCTCCATGCGGCTTGCCTAAATGGTGATCAATATGCAATTACTGCCCCCCTTTAAATGCATCTTGCACTGCCTACCTGAAGAAGGGTTTTACTTTTAAACCTTTTGTTTGTCGAATTTGCTTAGGCGAGAAAAAAAGACTTGGCTGAACCAGAGTTCTCTGGCTTCAGGATTTCCAATAAGTCCGTGGTTTTCGTGAAGCAGTTGGAATGCGTGCTGCCCGGGAACTGAAGGCGGCCTGTTCCGCGGCCGTCATTCATTCCAAGACACTTTTTCCTGAGTGTCTAAACAGTGAGGATATATTTATCTCCATTCCCTAATTTCTGCTCACATGACTATCTGCCCTAGGCATACCTCTGTAAATCCAGATTTATAAAGTAGGTTGCTTAAATCCAGCAGAAGTAAAAGCAAGTATATATTTTCTGTCTAGTTTCCTGGTAGAATTTTATGTTGATGCAGAAACCTTTCCTGTTGAATTTGGAGCCCTGTTTACCCTGCCCCTGATATTTAAGACTTTATGTCTCACAAATATGCCTTTTTTTATACCACCAGCATAGTCAGAGCCCTTTGTCATTTTTCACTTACTCCGTTGTCACTGTCCTCCCTACCCAAAGCTCTATGACCCTTCATCACATCGCTGCCAGACTGAGCTGTCTGAAGTGCACCCATCTAGTTCCCTCCGTTCCTTAAACACTGCATGGCGTCTTGACATCTGTGGCCTGGAGTCCAGGTCGCCTGGCAGCCCATGTAGGGCGGGCCGTGGCCTGTCCTTGCCCACCTCTCCTCGGCTGTCTTCCACCACCGGTCTCAGAACAACCTCTAGTTCCCTGGGCAGCATGCTGTTCAGGCCTCTGGTACCTTTGCATTTGCTGTTTCCCCACCACTGTCCCCCTGTCGTCACGCTCTCTTCTCTGCCTGGCGGATCTTTCTTTAGATGCAGCTCAGATATCACCTTCCACTTGACACTTACACTGACTTCTCTGGGATAAAGTTAATTATCTCTGCTTCTCACCTCCTCGGTCTTCATTCTCACTGCTTCAAGCTTTTGAAGTTTGTTATTTACCTGTCCTTCAGTGGCTTGAAGACAGGGAGCCTGTGGTTCTTCCCAGCTAGTGTAGAGCGTGTTGCACGGAGACAGGCTCAGCAGTGGCCTGTTTTTTTAAAACTTAATAGCTGGATTGAAGGTCGTATGTGAGTATCGGTGAATCGTTTGATCGATTCCACAGCAAGGGGACTAGGGCAGGAATATTCACAATACATCCTTGGTGTTTGAGGGTGGCACCAATGGGCTGACCAGCTGTCTCTGTTTACCCAGAACTGAGGGATTTCCTAGGATGCACTACTTTCACTGCTAAAAATGAAACAGGTAAACAGGATGGTCGTGCCCTGAGCAGTACTGTTGGCAAGCTCCGTGCCTACTCTCCTTCCCTTCGCTCCTGGGCACCGATCCTGGCCGGCTCTCGGACCCAGGATCACATGCCTTGTTGTTGTTAGTGCTCAAATAGTGCAGCGTTTTAATAGCACTCCCTCCACAAAACGCTGTTCGAAAGGATGTTTCTGATTCTCTTTCTTCGGCTTTCACCTAGGAAATTGGATGAAGGGCTTTGTGTTATGTTATCACCACCTTTTAAAAAAATATTTATTTTTAGAGAGAGGGGAAGGGAGGAGAAAGAGAGGAGAGAAACATCGATATAACGACTGGTATGCCTCTGCACCTTCTTGGTCAGCCTTGCCTTCCATTGCCTGACGATCACCTCGCTCCGTCTATTAGTTCTCCCTTTTTTTACATCTTTAGTCTCCTCATTACCATTGACTTGTGAAATCCTAAAAATATGATTAAATTGTCCATATTATTAAAGATAACAATTTAAAAAGTTTTAGCCTGGCTTTTTTCTCAAGCTGATGGATTCTCTTGTTCAAGATTTGCTAATGAGTAGCCTATACTCACCCCTCTTCCTTTTTCACCTCCTTTCAAATATTTACATATGTATCTGTCTTTTCCCATACTCCCCCAAATATATATATGTCTCTCTCTCTAAAGTAACTAACACGTGATAGTCTCAGAACAAACATGTTGAACTGTATCTTCTTAACTCCTAGAATCAGTTCTTTAGTTGGAGGCCTTATTGTGTCCTACAAGACTAGGAGGCATGGCCTTCGGTATAGCCCTCGTTTCTGTCTCTGATCTAAGCCAAACACCACTCCGGGGCGTGCTTCGAACATGCCAGCTGTTTGTCTGTTTCTTGATCATGCCAGCTCATTTTCACCTCAGAGCCCTTGCACTTGGCTCTTTCTTCTGCTTTTAATGTTTTGCCCCTAAAATGTACATCTGTCTCACCCCACTCTCAATACAAATGTTACCCCTAAAGAGGCCTTCCTCAATTACCTAACCAAAGTATTCTCCCCAGTTATTCTTTCACATTGCTTTGTTTCCGTGACACTTAACCACTATCAAGTATCTTGATTTTCCATGTGTCTCCTGCAGTTAAGCTCCATAAGAACTGAGACTTGATCTGTCCTGTTCACAAGACATATTTATTAAATATTTGTAGATAATGCGTGGGGGGTTGACTGACTTGTACTGTTCCCTGATTATTTCGTGTTTAGTCTACCTGAATAGATTAAACGGTTTTGAAAGCAGAAGACACATCTTCAGTTTTGCTTTTCTGTTTTGCCTACCACAATACTAAGTGCTCAGTGAACACTGAATATTGGCTTGGGTGGCTGACTTAGCAGCTGTACTAAAATGTGAGCTAACCAACTCGCTCCTCTCTGCCTCACAGAGTGTTAGAGAAGACAGTGTAAGGTTACAGAAAATGGTACTCCTTTCAGAAGTATCTTCAAGTGTAGTAGCCAGTGGCAGGATTAGTCTGTGACCTATGGATTCCAGAGGGAAAATCTCCTTTGTGTTTTCTTGAAAATAGTTTATCTTTTCTAATTCTAAAAAGTATTGAGCATTCATTTTGGAAAAATGAAAAACACTGAAAAGTAGAAAAAAGGAATAGTAAGACGCAGAAAAAGCATTTGACAAAAACCCAACACCTTTCGTGATAAAAAATGCTTAAACTAGGAATAGAAGGGAACTTCTTCACCCTTTGATATAAAGCATCTAAAAAAAATCTACAGCTAATATCATACTTAATGGTGGGAGACTAAATGTTTTACCCTAAGATCAGCAACAAGACAAGGATATTCATCTTCACCACTTCCATTCAGTTTTTTTTAAAGATTTTATTTATTTATTTTTAGAGAAAGGGGAAAGGAGGGAGAAAGAGAGGGAGAGAAACATCAGTGTGTGGTTGCCTCTCGTGTGCCCCCTACTGGGCACCTGGCCCACAACCCAGGCATGTGCCCTGATTGGGACTCAAACCAGTGACCCTTTGGTTCACAGGCCAGTGCTCAATCCACTGAACTATACCAGCCAGGGCCATTTTTAAATGGCTGGATTGTATGGTATGTGAATTATATATTGATAAAGCTGTTAGAAAGAAAGACAAAGGAATAATAGGCATTCCGTAATTACACCTCCTTGAAATAACCCGTATAAGTAATTTGATCCATTTTTTGCCAGTTTTAATGCATATTTTTCATATAATTGAGGTAATGGCTTCATATAGAATTTTGAATGTATTAACTTTTATATTTATCATTCTGACCTTGAAGAGTTGTTAGTATTATTACAAACTCTCCTAATTTTTCACAATTATGTAGTAGTACATGTAGATATAACATAAAGTAATAATTTTCTCATTGGTGGATAGTTAAATTGTTTTTTGTTTATTTTTTCCATTATAGTAATTACTGTTGTAAATACCTTTTTTTAAAAAGGCCAAAGCCCTGGCTGGTGTAGCTCAGTGGATTGAGCGCGGGCCTGCGAACCACACGGTCGCAGTTCAATTCCCAGTCAGGGCATATGCCTGGGTTGCAGGCCAGTTCCCAGCAGGGGACTCACAAGAGGCAAACATACATTGATATCTCTCTCCTTCCCTTCCTCTCTAAAGATAAATAAATAAAATCTTTAAAAAAAAAAAAATCATCCTTTTTAAAAAAAGGGCCAGAACACCCCTATGAAATGCCTTATATGAAACCTCTTTTGTTCCCAGAGAAAAGAAGATCTCACGGAGCAGCGCCCTGAAAGTACTGGACCATGCCATGATTGGCCCCGAGGGCACAGACAACTGCCATAAGTTCGTCGACATTCTTGGCTTACGAACCATCTTTCCCCTCTTCATGAAATCTCCCAGGAAGATCAAGAAGGTGGGGACCACTGAGAAGGAACATGAAGGTAGGATTCACTGGGACACTCAGCCTAATTTAGGTGCGTTGGGAGAAAGGATGGCAATGAGAGCTACCCTGAAAAACTCTGACCCGTGTTGGGGGAGTAGACTCTTACGCCGAGGAGTGCTACCTTTTCCTTTCCTACCTTTCCATTTTCTGTGCGTGGAAAAGCAACCCAGAGCCCCCAGGTCACTGATGGCCTTGGTCGCACTGGCTCTCTGCTTGCGTGAATCCTAGTGGCTCCATTTCTCTCTGGCCTGTTAATACATCTGTGCGTGAGGGTTTTGTTTTCTTCACTGTAATTTGTGGCAAGGTGTCTCTCTGATGGAAGACCCTTTTGAAAAGAGTAATGAGATGGCACCACATGTCACCTCCGGAGTGGTGCTTTCATGTATTTCTGTATTAAAGTATGATTCAGCTAACATCAGGAATTGCCGAAATAAACTATTTACAGCCCAGATTCCCCTTTTTATGTTTCTCCTCCCTGATGGTGCACACTCCCAGCAAAATGCTGCCATGAATTGCGATGCTGTAACCAGAGCAGTTACTGCAGGCCAGTCTCTTCCTGCTGTTGTCTAGTGGACTGCTTCGTCCCTCCCCCCAGGAAATGGCCACAGTGCAGCCCGGAAGGTGCAGGATTTACGAGCATTGACAGTTCTGCTGGAGGCTACCAGACCCTAGTACTAGGGTTATTTTAACGTGGGGACGGGGCAAGGATGGGTGCGAGTTGCTGGTGTGTGTAAGAGAGGAGGAGAACTTGAGCTAACTTGGTGGTCTTGTCAAAAGTTAACATTCATCCCATGATTTGGATCGTGTGTGTGTGTGTGTGTGTGTGTGTGTGTGTGTGTGTAATAGAATTGGGGTTGGCATCTGAAACATCTTTTGCATTCCTCACCCTGCTAGATAGAAGTTTCCCTTCTCAGCCCTGGCTGGGTGACTCAGTTGTTTGGAGCATCATCCCATACCCAAAAGGTTGTGAGTTTGATCCCTGGTCGGGGCACACACCTGGGTTGTGGGTTCGATCCCCTGTCAGGGCTCATGAAGGAGGCAACCGATCGATATTTCTTTCTCATACCGATGCCTCAATCTCTCTGTTTCTGTCTCTTGTCCCTCCTTCTCCCTCTCTCCTTCCCTCCGTCTCCCCCCACCCTTTCCTCTCTTTCTAAAATCAGTGAACATATCCTGGGGCGAAGGTTTTTTTTAAAAGTTCCCCCTCTCAAATTGACTTTGCTTAGTGTCCTCCCCCTGGAGTGGCTAAAGGGAAGGGGATGTGACTGTCTTCAGTGGCCGCCACCTCCACTGAAACCTTCTCTGATCAGAAGAGCTCCCCAGAGACAACAGAAGGTCTGGCAGGGGAGGAACAGGCAGCCCAAAAGCCGTGAACCAGGCATCTGAAAACAAGCAGAGGGTTCCGTTCACTTCGGATCAGGTGCTGGCCAGTTGGCAGCCGTAAACGTATTTACCAGGCATAAACAGCCCTACCGTGGTCTTTTTTCTTTTCTCAGTAGAAATTCAGCAAGGTGAGGCTATCGGAGAAGGAGTAGGTAGTCTTGGAGATCTAGGAGGTAAAATTTTGGAGACAGTCATCGTTCCTTGAAAACCTGCCACAGTCCTAGTTTTGCTGTGTTAAGAGCTGTCTTATTTAGCCTTAAATGAAGTAGATGGTGGTACCTTTGTCATTGTTTCGGAAATTAGTTGAGAAAGGAAGCAAGCTGTGGTCCTGCAGCTAGCTGACTCTTTGACTTTAGACCCTCTCTGTAACTTCTCTGAACTGGATTTTCCCTCCTGGTCTCTAGAACGAGGAACGTAGATTAGTGAACCAGAAGCTCTGCTACCTGGAAATTCTGAGGCCCGGGCCCTGGTGTCACAGCTTTGTTCTGTAACCCAGCGCGCTCCACAAGGACTGTGTTGTGGCTCACCCACTGGGTTCCAGCGAGAGACTAGATGCCACAGCTCTTTTTTCTCTTTTTTAAAATTTTTGTTCAGGCACAATTTTCCCCACCACCCCTGCCATGCCCCACCCTCCCCACCTGCCACCCTCCATCCTACCCCCCTTTGGCTTTGTCCGTGTGTCCTGTATACATGTTCCTTGACAACTCTTCCCCCTTTTCCCCATTAGCCCCTCTTCCCTCCCCTCTGGTTACCGTCAGTTTGTTCTTTATTTCAGTATCTCTGGTTATATTTTGCTTGCTTGTTTGTTTTGTTGGTTAGGTTCCACTTATAGGTGAGATCATATGGTATTTGTCTGTCACTGCCTGGCTTATTTCACTTAGCATAATGCTCTCCAGCTCCATCCATGCTGTCACAAAGGGTAAGAACGCCTTTCTTTCTGCTGCGTAGTATTCCATTCTCAAGCATACTTAAAGAAAGAGAAGGAAAACAGCCCTTAGCTGGCTCTTGCTCTGTGTGTGGGACTGAGAAGAGGAGAAGTGACGGGTTCAGTGAGCAGCTGTTTTCCTTCTGAAAAATGTGCCGAGGCACATGCTGGTCCCAGTGCTTTGCTCTAGAGTGCCTGCGTTAGGAATTTGATAACCTTGTATTAGTGAGGGCAATGGCTTGGTAAGGCAGCTCCTAGAAGGCATGTGTGGACTGCAGTGGCTGGTGAGGATGAGCCCTGCATCCCCAATGCACCAGCACCCGGAGGGAAGTGATCCCCCGAGGAGAAAATACAGCTCTGGGCCTCCCCGCTAGCTGCTGCTGGCATACCAGCCCTTGCGCCATGAAAGCAGGATGAGGATGAAGGCAGAGCAGGGCAGGGCACGTCATGCAAGGTTTCTTTGTCCTGTGGCGTACTCCGTGTGCTGGCCAGCCCGCATACTAAGCTAGAGCGCAGCAGCCTCAGACCTTCCGGAGTCTTTACAGATGTGCCCAGCTCATCCCTGGCCCCCAGGCTTCCACCGTGCTCTTTCTTCAATCTGTATCAATTTTCTCTGCCCGGCTACCTTTTAGTCACCCTTCAGCTCCTTAGTTTGCCTGTCACTCTCTCAGCGAGGCATATCATGAGCCTCTGGACTAGAATAGAGCCTCTTATTTAGTGGGCTCTGGTGTCCAGACTTTGCCTTCATAGCCTTTACGATAATGGAACCAATGGCCTTGCCACCTCTAGTCCCAGGGCCCAGCCTGGCCCTGGCGTGTGGCGGACTCATAGTTAGTGTTCAGCGACTGTGTGAGTAAATGGCCACTCTCCTGAAAGACTGCTCGTGAAGAACAGACGTGGGTTTGGAACTCAGAGTCCTGCGATGTTAATGCCAGTGCAGTTGACTCCATGTTGACGGTCGTCAGTCACACTCCTGGAGTGAGGGGTCTGTCCCCCGGTTTGTTTAGAAGCAAAAACCAATGGGTTGCTAGCCATAAATTTTACTTTGTCTCACGGACTTGGAGTCTATGGCAGAAGCATGCCCCCCCCTTTCAGGGCCACGTCCTTAAGAACCATAGAGCTTGGTGGATAGAGCTTCCTTACAGGGGAGGCCGCCCTGTGGCCAGCTGCTTTTGGCAGTCTGACGACTCCTAATGACACAGCATGGGCTGGGAACCAGGCTGCCATTCCGGACGCCCCTGAGGGCCGCCTGCACGCCTCCCTGTCTTGTCAAACCTCAGGGGCTGGTCACGTGCCAGGGTTAGCAGCCTCCTTTAAGTTTATCCTGGTCAGTCTGAGTCTTTACCGTGTCTCAGGAGCGTCCCCAGACTCCTGTGGTGGCAGTACCACCGATGTGGTGCAGATGGATCCACTGCTTAGCAACCATGTGATTTGGGGCAAATTCCTGAATTCTCTGATCCTCAGGTGCCGCATCTGTAAAAATAGTGAGACTAGATGGCATGTATGCTTAGCATACATAGATCCCAGAATGAAGTAGTTACCTTAAGTCTAAGTTCTCCCTACCAAACCTGTCTCTAGTGCTGCCCACCCTGCTTAATCAGCTGTACCCATCCTTCCAAGAGGTCCCTGGGAAAGCCAGGCAGACTGTGCATGCCTTGGCCGGGGGAGGACCGGAAGAGTGTGGGTTTTATTTATGCTAAATAACAGGGCGATATAAAAGCAGCTGTGTTCCTAGAGCCAACAAAAGGGGTTGAGAGAGGAGAACTTTTCCATTAAGGTGACCAGAGAGGAGGAAGAAGCAAAAACTGTCCTTCTAACCTAGAATTGCTGGTAATTTAGTTCCTCTTTTGTGAGTTGGGGTGGAGAAGGGAAAGAGTTATTGTAATTGAAATCCATTCAGGTTTGCATAATAAAACCTTCAGAAATAGATCAGGGGAGGCATTTCACTTGGGGGATGGGTTGGAAAGAAATAACTTGCCCTTGTGTGCAATAGCATGATTGGCTGCCTCCTGGGTTTTATAAAGAACATCACAGTGTGTATTGTCTCCTTGGTGTTAACTGCTTCAGAGTAGAAAGGGAGCAGAAAAGAGCTGGGATCCAGAAATGGCATTTGACCTTTACTTCTTGTCTCTTTCTAAAATTCTGATTAAAATAGGTGCAATTTTTCTTATATATATTAGGTAGGTGAGTCATTGAGTTTGTAGCAGTTCTAGTTAATTGCGCTGTTTTAACGTGGTTCCCCTGGAGGCTGTTGTAAGCTTTAAGGGGGTGAGCTGCCAAGCAGTGCGTAGGTGTGTGCGGTGCATGCTGGGCATGTGCACGCGTTTTACCTTACGAGCAATGACAGCAGTTGATAGCAGGTTAGTGCTTTAAAGAATAACATTCTGTCATCCGCAGAGGGTGGTGATTCCGGTGGGCTCTGCATGTCAGGAAGCGTGTCGTCGCCAGTGCTCCTTGGACTCCTAACAGTGAGGAAGTGCCGGCCAGAGCTCCCGCCGCCCACCTGGGTTAGAAGAGGGTGGTGGCAGGGCCTCCCCTGCAGTCGGGAAAGAAGGGAGTGTAATCAACACAGGCAAGAAAGAAACACTCTTAAAGTCTCCATGGTGAACTGTAGTAAATGACATGGCATCGTTTGGGGCCAGCTGTGTTCAAAATGTAACAAAGACCTAGTATGTGACAGGTCCCTAGGAGAAAGGGAAGGAAATAGAGTTTCTGTCCTGGAGGAAGCTACTCTTTCCTAGTGTCCATCTCCAGGTGCCTTTCCTCTGCCTGTTCCTCAGATGTTCCTTGTCGCATGTCTTGGCAGTGTCTTCCCTGTCTTCCCTACCCTCCCGCCCTCCTTCCTTTCCCCTCCTTTCCCTTCTCTATTCTATTCTATTCTATTCTATTCCCTCTTTTCTCAGGTGACCTCCTCTACTACCTGCAGCCATAATCTCTATCTCTTTGCCATTAATTCCCAAATCTTCGACCTTGTTTCTTTCTCAAACTCTAGTGTAGGGGTGTCAAACTCATTTTAACCAGAGGCCACACCAGCCTCTCTGTTGCCTTCAAAGGGCCTAATGTAATTTCAACTCCTTAACAGTTAAGGAGTGGTTATATTTATACCATCCTAAAATTATTTCAGCCCTTCGAAGGCAACCGTGAGGCTGAAGTGGCCCCCGGTGAAAGTGAGTTTGACACCCCTGCTCTAGTCAGCGCAGCCAACCAACCAGCAGACAACCCCAGCAGATACTCACACTCAACTCTTGCAAAACCATGCTCATTCCTTCCCTGCCCAAGTCTCTTCTAGTTCCCTGTCCTGGGAAATGTCACTGTTCTCCACTCCGCCACCCACAGCAAAAATCAATGCACCCTGCTTAACTCTAACTGTCCAGCATGTAATTGATCTTAAGTCCTGTGAATTCTACCGTATGAAAAAATCTTGAATCGGTCTTCTTCATTGCCTCATCACTTCTGAACTATCACCGTAGCCTTAATAAGTGTGTCTCTTAGTCTCCCAATTCTCCTGTCCTCCCAGGTCCGTCCTGCATGCGGCCAACCAAATTAGAGAGGCATTCCCAGCCCTCAATGAATTTATAGCTTAAGGAAGGGTGAGAAAAGCAATTTTGCAGATATTTACCAAAAAATCTCATTAGCAAGTACAAAAACGTATCAGACCAGAGCACTTCATTATTAAAGTGTGCAGGAGAATAGGGAGACTTAGAGAGAAAGATCCCTTCTGGGAGAAAGGAGATGACGACGTAGGTTAAAACAAAGGGCACTGGGACTTCAGCCTACCAGGGCCTTTGCTCCTGGCCATTTCAGCATGTGGAGGGGTGTCTCATACAACCGATCATATTTGAGCCTTACAGCAGCCCCGCAAAGTTGCTGTTATTTCTCATTCTGATGGTGAGGAAAACTCAAGGAGGTCATGACAGCAAGTCACACAGTGGGTAAATAGCTAAACCGAGACTTGGACCCTCAGCGTCTGACCCCAAACCTCACACTCAATTCACAAAGTCATGCCACGGTGTTTGCTCTTTTGGGTCCAACCAAACTAGCTTGCTCTCTTCTCTGGATTGTTCATGAAGTCGAAAGTTCTTAGTCAGAAGACCTTGGTTCTAATCTTGGTGCTTTGACCCGAGACAGGTCAGCTTGGCAGTAGGGACTCTTACCCTTTCACATTACACAGATTATAAGGCATAATGACTTGGTAAAGTTACTGTTAGGCATTTCTAGTGTCTTTCACAGTGTTTGGTGTGTGGTGGGTGCTCAGTAAACGTTGGTTGAATGCATAAATGCATTTATTTCACACCCGTGTACCATTTACAGTCAAGATTGAGACCCGTGCCTGTAGTTAAAGCATTATGGAATTCAGCAACTCTTACCGTGTTAACCAGTTTGTCATTCTCCCGTAGGCCGCAGACTGTGTCCCCTGGTAAAGTATGATGCATGTTCGTTTATTCATCTATAAGATCAGAGTTAGCACCACCCTTTTTGGATTGTTGTGAGAATTAGTGTTGTGTAAGTCTAACATAGTGTGGGGATTGGTAAGTTTATTATAAGTGATTATTTTAATGCTGATGCAGACAGCATGCTCTACTACATGTTCTACTAGTAGGTGTGGAAGCCCAGATTTCTAGGGATCCTGGGAAGCCTTAAGAGAAGAAATGGCATTGGAGTGTTCCCTAAAACACAAGTAGTCTTTCGTGCTCACACCAGTCACGGGAACAGCACAGGGGACCATGACCACTGAGGCATGTGAAACAATTATTGTGATATGGGTGATTAAGAACATGGGTTTTGGAGGAAGACAAGATTTGGCTTGGTGCCTTGCTCCTCTCATTTACTAGCTGTGTGTCTTTGGGAAAGTTGCTTAACCTCTCTGAGCCTATATTGCCTCAGTTGTAAAATTGGAATAATATTGGAATCTTATAAGGATGCTGTATGTCGGGATTAAGTGAAGTAATACAGATAAAGTGCTTAGCACAGTGCCTATTTCACTAATATTAGTGACCGATGAGGATGGATTTCCGATCTGTATTCCTCTTCTTTGTACTCTGTTGGTAATTTTAGAAGCACTCGCTTGAAGAAATGCTGTCCTTCCCTGAATCTGCCATGCGCAGAGGTGGATTGTAAACGTCCACTCCTGTGGACCTTCAGACGAAAAGCTTCCCCAGAGAGGACTCACCAGGGCCCCCACTTCCCTCCATATTACCTGTAAACAGGTAATTCAGAGATACCTCCCCCCCTTTTTTTTGTATTCCCCAAGCTTAAAAATCATGAAGAGTTGGTTAGAGCGGTCAGAACAATGAGCAAGTGAAGAGTGAACGGTATTTAGTTTTAAAAATGGCATTAAGTCATGTATGAACAGGCACTTTATGTTAAACGAGGATGGAAATGTCTTGTTGTTGCTTTTTGTTGCTATTTGAAACCTTATAATTGAACAGATTCTGGATCAATTCCTTTTCTCTCCCTCCAGCTAGCTGCTTGTCTCGTTCCTGACCTCGGATGATAGAATGTAGGGATGCTGAAATAGCAGTGTGTTTGGGTTTGGGGGTTCCTCATCAGGCTCGAGGGGATGACTCTGCCTGTTCCACATCTGGTTTGCTAACTGGTTCCGGCATGTGAAGAATTTGCCCTCGGGCCTTTCCTTCCCAAGCAGAACACAGTGGGTTGTTTTTCAACAAGGAAGATGGTGAAACAGAGGATGTGTTTGTCTCCCTGGAAGAAACTAATTCTCTTTCACAGAGAGGAGCGGGGAAACAGGCTAATGGCCAACCCACATTTATTGGGCATCCGCAGTACAGGCCTTTACAACCGACCTACTATATGAAATAGGCATTTCTGTCTTTGACTAAGAAACCCTTCTACCTTAGAAATGGGGCTTTTGAGGCAAACCTTAGATTGAGGTTATCCAGGTGGAGTTATCCAAGTGGGAAAAAAAGAAAAAGAAAAAACCAGCATGAGTAAAATAAAAGTTGGGAGGAACAGACTGCAGTGAGCCTTAAACCCAGCCGCCCATCAGAATGATCTGGGGTCACTCTGGGATCAGAGCGATTCTTGTTTAAAATTCGTTGTCTGGATGCATCCTCGGAGTTTCTGGTCCCACCAGTCTGTGTAATGTTGGTGGGTCCGTGTTTTATTACGCTCCTGGGGAGTACCTTTAGGACCCTGCAGAGCTGGGGTGAGAATCAACTGAGTTATTTATGTATGATGTTTAGGAACATAGTAAGCACTCATTAATATTAGTAGTTATTGCTGCTTTTATTTTTGTTTTATTATGTTATTCAACTGTCCTGAATTTTTACAGGTCATACGTATAGTACTCAATTTAGTTATTTTGGCTGTTTCAGCTAATTTAGAAGGATTCAATTTTGATACTGAGGGCCTGGGTAGAAAGGATGAAGGAGAAACATTTATCACTTCTTTTTTTCTTCTGTGTTTTTCATTTCGCCAGGTAGAAACTCAGTTCTTTAGTGACAGCATTAGCTGAATTCTTATTTTTGGATATAGAATTTTCCACTGGAACATTCATTATTTTGTCAATATGACTGTTAGTTTTCATTTATAATCTCGATTAAATTTTATAGAAATAGTTTAGTATGCAATGTATCTTCTTTATAGAAATAAAACAAATACCAGGATTGTAGAAGGAGCAGTGGAGAAATAGTCAAGCCTTCCTAGGTTATCTTTAGCATTTTTGGGTGGCGCCCAAATGAGGGGCTAGGCAGTAATTAACTGTGGGCCCTGGGTTTTAAAATTCAACACACAAACTTCACTGGGATATGCTTCCTAGTGTTCCTGTTTGGGGGCCTTGTGTGTTCTGAGCACTCTGATAGGCTTTTACATTCATTGTCTCATTTTGTCTAGCCCTTACAGTAACCCTCTGAGCCATGTATTATTACCCACATTTTGCGGGTGAGAACACCGAGGCGAGAGGAGCTGTCGTTTTCCAACGGTCACACCGCTAGTGTGTGGTCTTACTAGGATTTTAACCCAGAGTTTTTGGATAGTTACTCTCCCTCCCCACTCCCGCCCCGCCGCCCCTTCTCCTTGTCCTCTCCCTCCTCTTCCTTTTCATAAATTCCAGAATGCTCACCTCTAGTGGGCCCAACTTAAACTGCTTGGTGTCTTTTCCTGTTCAGTTTATTTCGGTTTTCAGCAAGTCCTGCCCCAATACTGCATAAGTAACCTCCATCTCTTAGTCTCAATTTTTGCCCTGCCACACTTTGTCCTTTTCTTCCTGGCTGTATGTGTCCACAGAGAGCCTTTTCTCTCCTCATGGTCTTTCATGTCTAGAGCTCAGCCCTGCTTCGGCCTTCCGTTGGTGTTCCCATCTGGCCAGCCTGCAGTCGCCTGCCTTTCGTCACGTGCCTCACTCAGCACTCGGGCCTCCTTTCTCCCACTCTGGGCCCCTTCGTGAGAATGAGAGACGTAAATCTATAGTTTTTGAACATAATCGTTCAGTATCACACAAAGAACTTGACAAAATATATGTGCCTGGGCCCTGACCTCCAGAAATTCTGAGGACTGGGACTCTGAGCGTCTTATTTTTAGAAAGCCCCAGATCCTGGCCAGAATGCCCAGAGCACAAGCCTAGGTAAGCACCCCTATGACTTTCTCTCTGGGCCAAGAGAAGACCTTGACTTGGTGGCTCTTTGGGGGGAGGCTGGTTAAAAATAGCAGTAAGGCTTTTTCTTTAAAAAACAATATTTTATTTATTTATTTTTAAAGAGGGCAAGAAAGGGAGAAAGAGAAACACCAATGTGTGGTTGCCTCTTGAGCGCCCCCTACTGGGGATTTGGCTCCCAACCCAGGCATGGCCCCAACGAGGAATGGAACCAGTGACCTTTTGGTTCACAGGCTCAATCACTGAGCCACACCAGCCAGGGCGGCTTTTTCTGAATATGAATAAAGTGAACTAATGTAGAAAATTGAAGCATGTGGAAAAGAATGGTGGGACAGCAAAAATGCCCTCTAGTCTTCACTCCCAGAGTTCATTGCCGAGGACATCATGGACACCATCCATTCAAACATCTGTTAGGTGTGGAGTTGTATGTGTGTACCTGTAATTTGTATAACTGGAATATGCTATTATGTAACCTGTTTTTACTCTGTCTTGGACATATTTGTCAGAGGTGAGTCTTCCAGTACAGGTAGGAAGACAGACTCTACTGTTAGAAGACAGCATAGATTTCAGGGTAACAATTAGGTGGCAGAGATGCCAGTTAGGACAGGGGAGCGGTGCCTGGTTAGTGACGTTGGCTTTTCCGAGAGGTGTGAGTGTGCTAGGACATCAGCATGGTGAGGAAATGAGGTTATGGACTGCAGGCTGACGTGTCTAAGTTCATTTGGTTGAAGTATAACGGGAAGTGAAAGTGCCTTTCAGTGGTATTTTTAAAAAATGTCTGAGTGTTTGAATTTTGGCATCTCTCGGTAGATATAATGTGGAAGGGGGTAAACTGAAAATAAAGTTGTATATATTTCACTGCTCAAAAGGAATACAATTACATGTGTGGGATTGTTAGTGTCCAGCTTCCTGGACTCTTGTGATACAGGCTGTGATTTTTATATGCAGCCGCCTTCAGGTTGTTGGGGAAATGTTTGTATTTAATCATGTTGTAGTCTTACTTGTTTGCTTTTTTTTTATGGGAAGAAAATGTCTTTGGCTCTCTTTTATGTTCAGATTGATTTTGCTTGTGGGTGTCCAGATGCTGATGAGCTGTAATTAGCATAAGAAGGAGGTTGGAAAGATGTTGAACATTCTTTTCTGGTAGCCAAACAATAGATTCCCAAACTGAAATTATTCTCAGGTAGCAGGTTCAAGAGAAGTAGCTCTTTTCTCTTTTAGATATCAGTCTATTAAAGGATGTGTGTGTTGGGCAAGGGCCGTAGGGGTGGGGTTACAGGACCTTATGAACTGTTGTGGGCGTGGTTTTCTGCAGGTGAGTGACAGTGGTAACTTTAAATGCCTTAAGTAGCCTAGTAGAAAGGAGACCCTGCTGGGTTCTGAAGACTTGGGTTCATGTTTCTGCTGTAACTTATGCTCAGGCCCTGTGACTGAACAAGTCATGCACTGTCTCTGAATGTTGGTTTTCCCACCTTTCAGATGGAGACAATAGTATTTCACAGTGTGCGAGAGTCGGATAAGGTTATGTGTGGGGAAAGGGCTTTGTACAACTGTGAAATGGTGCACACGTGCAATGTGGTGGTGGTGCGTATCACATGTAGTGTTTTTTCCACTGGCTCCAAAGAAGAAAGAAAATGATTAGTAATTTGTTCCCTGTTTTCTACAGGGTTACCATAAAATAAATTAAGCATATCATTTTGATAATCACTAAAAAAATCGGCCTACAACTTTCTTGAATGTTCTTGATTACTAATAAACCATGTTTCTTTTAAGGATCCCTGCTGGCTGGCAAGCTTGTAGAGTACTCGTGTTCTCTGGCCTCGGTAACAGGCTGATTTTCCTGATGGTGTGTCTTGTCACCCCGTCGAGGTTTTGGGTGATGATGATGGGGGAGATGCTTTCTCACCTTTATCGCGTGTTTGGTGTTCCAAGATTTACATGACGTCATTACCCCTAACATCAGCTTTGTGTTATCAACCTGTTTTATTCCTGAGGAAAACAGCCCCAAAGAAGCTAAGTACTTTCTCAAATAGTGCACACAGTTTAAATTAACGTCTGCTGGAACCTAATGCCCTGGTTCTTTATGCCCTGCTTCAGTCTCTCAAGGAGACATCTGACAGCCAAAAAGCGAGGTGACTTAATCACCAAAGCAACAACCCATAATGTTAGTAGTTTCTTGAAATAAAATAGGAGGATTTAAATACTGGTATGGCAGGGCAGGAAGGATCTGTTACCAAGTTTTGATATTTGGTAATGTGTGATGTAAATTTTTAAATATAATTTCAATTTAAACTTTTGAAAGCATAAACTTTGTTAGAACAATTTTCTTCTCTCAGTTGACCCTTGAACAACGTGGTGGTGAACTGCGTGGGTCCACTTATACATGGATGTTTTTCAATAAATACTGTAAGTCTATTTCCTCTTCTGTATGATTTTCTTAATATTTTCCTTTCTCTAGCTTACTTTCCCGTAGGAATACGGTGTATAATATACCTGCAGATCTGTGTGATCTGCTGTTGATGTCAGCGGTGAGGTGTCCAGTCAGCAGTAGGCTGTTAAGTTTTGGGGGAGTCAGAAGTTATACGTGAGTTTTCAACTCTGTGAGGGTGGGTACCTCTAACCCCGACATTGTTCAGGGGCCACCTTTGATCTTATATTAAGTTAGATGTGTTTTTCTAAACTACGAGGTTGGTATGGTTCTTCAAAGCGGTGCAGTGAGAAGAGCACAGCTTTCAGAGCATGCCTGTCAGACTTGAGTTCAAATGCAAGTTTATACCAGCTGGGTAACCTTAGGCTCCTCAGTTGGTGTCATTGATCCCAGATTCCTCATCTTAAACAGTGTTTCTCCGTGTTTATGTTGCAGACAAATCACCTGGGGATGTTTTAAAATGCAGATTCTGCTTCCCTAAGTTTGGGGCGAGGCCCGAAATGGTGTGTTTCTGACGCAGTCCCGTGTGACTCTGCAGCTGCTGCTGGTCCTCTGGCCACACTTGGAGTAGAGGGATCTGTGGAACGGGCTGTTCTGTCTCAGCTTTATTGTAGTTCGTAGTCGGTGCTGAACTACCACTGGCCCTCTGCCCCCCCCCCCCTTTTCCGATGTACCTGGGGGACGGCTGTTGTTTAAGAAGTGGACCTGGAAATGTGTATTCTCTCAGCATGTCTTATCTCTGTCAGAAGTCCCAGGCCACAGAAGCGTTTCACAAGCAGCGAGCTCAGGATTAAGCTTTGAAATGAGAGGTGCCTGCATCTGAACACTTCCTGATGTCGTAAGAGGCTCACGTTCAAAAGAGCACGCCCTGAACCAGTTGTCATTTAGAAAGCCGATGTGAGACCCTTGTCTGGAAGGCGGCCTGGAGGAGACCTCAGCTGCCTCTTCTGTGAGCCCATTCCATTTTCAGGTCTTCAGCCGGTATTTACTGAACACCTGATGATGCCAAACAAGGTGTTAGGTCCTGGGAGAGTCCCTCGAGCCCCCTTAGACCCCTGTCCTGAAGTGGAGAGACAGCACGTGAATAACGTTTACAGCACAGCACACCACAGGCTGTGAAGGGGGCGGGTGCAAGGTGCAGTTGGAAGCAGTGAAGGAATAAACAGGCTCCCAGTCCCCTTGGGCGAGCCTTGCAGATCCTCCCCGAGGAGATCAGGACAACTGGAAAGGTGGAAAGTGAGTAGGAAAGTTCTGAGAGGTTGAGAAAGGGAGTCTTCCTCCCCCTCCCCCACACCGAGAACCACTGACATAAAGAGAAGAGTTTTATAGGTGTTGAAAGCTGAGAGGACTGTTTGATAGGCAGTTGGGGAAACTGAATCCAAGAAAAGAAGAGTACCTTCCTGATTATTGCTGTGCTTTCTAGTGTCATTCTAGAGAATAAAATCTGTATTTTCTGATCCCTGTCGCAGTGTGTGTCCTGCGCTGCTACGCATGATGTCAAAGGCTTCCCGGGAGCAGGGAGAATTCCTGTGGTTCTGGGGAGGGGGAGGGTCTCGCTGAGCAGGGGGAGTCACGTGGCCAGGCTGGGGGGAGTTTGGAACACGGCTGCCAGCAGGGACACACTGCTGCCGGTCTGCAGCCGCGCCCAGCATCTGCCAGGACTGCTCACCATTCCCCTTCACCAAATATTTGTGATGCAGCAGGCTGGGGAATTCTTTTTGGGGAATGCATTTTGGATTCCGTAATGCTAGACAAGTAGGATTTGTTTCACAGAAGTCAGTTTTTGCCAGAAACCATCTGTTTTGTTTAAAGCAAAGGGACGTTGGCATTTCCGTTTATAGCTTTGTTCAAAATGGGCTCTCCTCCTGTTCCCCACAGCCCAGTTCCCTAAGCGGTATCCTGGAAACTTGAGTGCTCGGAGATTGAGTTCCCCATGAGAAAGGCAGATTTGGGGCCACGGGAAGAAAGCTGGCCTTGAGTGTCAGATCAGTCTCTGGCTCTTACCGGCTCTGAGAACTCGGAGAAAATACATAATCTCTCTGGGCCTCGTCATCTCTCCTCTGCGAAACGGGGTAATTTACTCCAAGGGTGGTCACGAATATTGAGAATTTGTATGTGAAGCACCTAGCACAGAAATCCTGTGTGGACCACTAGTAAGTGGTTTTTACCTCCTTTGGGAAGGGCGTGGAGACTTCCCAGACTCCGAGTTCTTTATTTGTACAAGGCTGTAAAATGCTTGTGCTGGGTGTATTGGAAAGGCACGCTTGTGAGAGAAGGGTGATGGCAAAATACTTCATATACTTGCTAATTGGTAATTACATCCTGTTAGTAAAACAAAGCATGAAATCGTTCTTCACAAATGCAGTGTGTTTTTTAGGATTAACCAGGTCCTTCTTTCTTTTCCCGATTATGAGTCTGAGCCTGTTAGAATGTGATCCTGAAGCGTTTTCATGGCACAACTGCATGTTTTTCCAGTGGTTGTGCTGTGCGGCCCAGAGTGTGGAGCGGCTCAGTCCATCAGTCTCGAACCAGGAACGAAGGAGCCGCGTTAGTGCCGCGCGGCAGTCGCTTCTGTCCTTGTGCTCTGTCGCGTTCCTGGCTGGTGGAAGAAGGGTCGAGGCGGACCTCGAGAAAGTGAACCTGAGGCCTGTGGGGTCTGCAGGCAGGCTTTGCTGGTTTCTCTGGAAATCGGCTGAAGCCCTGGAGTCCGGCAGAAGAGGGTGTGGGGCTTAGCAGTTGGTGAGGCTGCCGCAGTTTGAAGGAGGACTTCGCTGTGGGGAGAATGGGAGGAGGAGACCGTGGCTGTGTGAAGGGCAGGACTGGCGGAGAAGATGAAAGTAGTGAACAGGTGGGTTTAGATCATTCCCTGAACATCCTGGAAACACGCTTTCCTTTTTTTTCTAAGCTGAATTTCTGATCTAAAACGCATCCAGAGATGGCTTTCAGAGGAGTGTGAAAACACCTCTCTTGCTTTGCGTCTGTAGTGATGAGCTCCCCTGCATTGAGGCAGGTTGATACTTGGAAGGTGGGAAATTGGAAGGGCAGTAAAATCACTGGGGACGTGGGAGAATTCTGGTGTTCACGCTTATTGACCCTGGGTGTGTCCGAGTCCAAGCACTGTGTCATCGTAATGACCCAGGGTTCTGCTGTGTTTCCCAGCCTTTTAGGACTATTTGAGAATACAGCAAGCTAATCGAAAAGAACGCTAAAAAAATAAAATCACAGTACAGATATTCAGGGAAATTGTCTCGTTTTAGGATCTAAACACTTTTAATGCTTTTCTTGTTGTTTTGGGGCATGCGTAGTGAGAGGAGTGATGTTAGTACGCTTTTCAGACCCTGAGAAAGACCTTCCAGGCCCCAGAGTCTATTTAAATCAATCTAGGTGAAAAACTCCTAAAAGTGATACGCTCTTAGTAAGCAGACCAGCCTCACCTGAGGTACAGCTGTCTTCGTGAAAGGGACTCACCAAGGGACTCAGACTGGTGGTCAGAAAGCCCGGGTGGCCTCAGACCAGGCCAGAATGTTGCCGGTGCGGGTGCTGGTGTGGTGAATGTTGGTGGGGACGCAGAAGTAAAACGGAGGCGCCGAAACTCCAGGCACTTATTCCTGCCACGTCAACAGGATGGGGGTTGATTAAAAAAGCTGCGCCGGTCCTTCCAGCCAGGTTCTCTCAAGTGCAATGGAAAAGTGTTTGAAGGAGATCCTTTGAGACAGGTGAAAAGAGGGGAATGTGCCTTTTCACCAGCCAGCTGTTTCTAGAACTTTCTCTATGGGATGTGTGGCTGGACCAAAAACAAGCAAGACTGACCATACATAGCTTTTGGGGGGTAAATACGTGAACTCTCAAGACACACAGTTTCTCTTCGTGCTTCCTAGAAAAGAATTTACTGGGTGAGTGCATCAGTTAGGAATCCCAGTTGATTGCTCATAACAGAGCAATTGTTAGGAAACAATTGTGGTTTAAACAAAACAGAACACTTCGAAGGTTTGTTTCTCTTGCATGTGAGATAAGTCCAGAGGTCAGCAGGACTAGACTGGCAGCTTCACTGCATCATCAGGAGCCCAGGTTCCCGTCATTCTGTTCCACCACCATTATCACAGGACCACGGTTGTGTGCTTGTTAATGTGCCCCAAGCACCTGTTAGAGTGACTAGCTTCAGTTTTCAAGACTGCCTCATGGTCTCAGATGGCTACTAGAGTCCCAGTTACTCTGTCTACTCCAGACAGCAGGAAAGCAAAAAGAGGAGGGGGCAGGGCAGAAGGGGACATGTCTCTTCTTGGAAATCCCAGTTCATCTTAAATCTCTTTTCCAAAGTTAGTCACATGGTCATGCCTACGTATAGGTCATACCAATAAGGGAAACTGCCATGTTTTTTTTAAGATAGAGATATTTTCAAATAAATATGAGTTCTATTAATAATGAATAAGAGAAGAAATTGGGGAGGCAGCTGGCACTCTCAGCTGGTCAGAATGCTGCCCCGTGGTGTACAACATCTTCCGCAGGCAGAGTTTGGTCAGGCCTTCTCCAAGTTCCTGAAGTTGCTGGCGCCCAGCTCGTTTTTAGGGTGTTCCCCAGCACCAGCATTGTTCCCCATGCACACGGGAGCGATGGGGTTGGTTCACAGTGCAGGACCAGAGCAAACTAGATCGGAATCATTTTCCACTGGAGATGGGTGTGTACACACGTGCCAGGTGCTTCCAGCTTCATGGACCCCTCCTTCAACCCATGTGAGATGCGGGCCCTCCCCGATGGATGAACCCTTGACCTGGGGAACTTCATGCTTTCAGCTCAAGCCCTGGAACGGCATGTTGGATGCCACATCAGCCATTCTGTTCTCTTCTCCCCGAGCCCTTGGAGAATAATTGCGTAGCAGGAAGAAGTTTTTTTGAGCATACATATCCCTTTCTTGGTGCAAGGCACATTTTCCCACAAATACAGGGCTGTAAATTAGTTAAGATAGCACTTAAACACATTTTAAAATCCACAGTGCTGCCAGAACTCTGGAAAGGAGGGAGAGAAACCCCAGGAGAACTGTGAAATAAGTCAGCCAAAAGCAACGCCTGTCAAATTGCTTTGCATCCAGTAGGTGCTTAAACAGTGTTTGTGGAATCTCATTGTGACTGAAAATTGAGAATACTGAATTAATTTTGGCTATATTTCAGGTTAAATGGGTTTCACTGTGCCCATTTCAGTGGAAAATACAGTCAAAATTTTAAACAACACACATATTAAAAACTACCTTTTGAAAAAAATTGCCTTCAGGAATCTCATCATTTATATTCCAAGATCACACCTCTCACTCTTTTTTACTAGCCTTCTTCCTCCCGACATTTTCTTATGAAAATTTTCAAACGTAAAGAAAAGTCAGAAGAACCATGTAGCAAACGCTTCTGTATCCACCCCCTAGACCCACAGGTAACATTTCACCGTGTTCGCTTTGTCACTCCCTCGCCCACCCGTTTTGGTTTCCAGTGCAGGAAGTTGCAGACATCACTGCACTTCACCCTGAAATACTCCAGCATGAATATCATTAACCTGGAGTTCAGTTTTTAAAATAAAACTGCATAGAGTGAACTGCATAGATCTTGAGTGCATTACTTGATGAACTGGGACAAATACATGCTCTGTCGATACAGAGCCATACCCCCGCCCCAGCAAGTTATCCCAATGCCCTTTTCTAGTCAGTTCATGCCCCTCACAGAGGCGTCACTGTTGGGAGTTTTTTACCGTAGATGAGGTTAACCTCGTCTAGAACCTCATCCGGGGACTCATGCAGTGCACACTCTGTGGGGAAAGCTTTCTGTTTCTGACATTAATCCGTGTAGCTGTACGTATCCATAGTTTGTTCTTTCTGTTGCTGAGTAGTATGCCATTGAGTGGCTGTGGCTTTCCTTGGACAGGCTGTTTTTAAGTTTTAGGCTGTTACGAATAGAGCTGCAGTGGACATTCTCGCGTAAGTTGTATCCTGTGTTCTCATTAGCTACTAAGTAGATCCCTAGGAGGGGGGTTGCTGGCTCACATCCGAGTTTGGTAACTGGAATCTTATCATCGAATAAGAGAAGACCTTATAAATCATCCAGGCCACTTCTCTTTTTATAGACAAGGATATTGAGGCTCGGAGAGGGGGTGGAGATGAGACCAATTCAGTCACATGGAGATTTTCTCGGAGTCCAGTGTTCTTTATGTCACACTTCCCTTTTTGTCACAAGAAGTGGGCAAGGACATGACTTCCTCCTGAAAGATCCCTAACTGGTTTTGCCCAGGGAGGATTCACCGTTAGGTACACCCAAGTATAACATAGCGCGCGTGTCATGTGCATTCTCATTATGACCCAGATCTGACTCTGCTTCTTCGGTCTCTATTCCTGCAAATACAAAGTCCTGACCCGTTAGTGAGTGTTCCTTACTCCCTCCATTTCCATCCTGCCTCTTCTTCCCTCACGTCGCAGTCCTGTAGCCTTTTCTGCGTTGTGCTCCTTCGTATCTTTAAATCTCTTGTGTTTTGTCTGGAATGCTGTTCCCGATTTGTCTTTCTGATAAATTCCTCCTCCTTATTCAGGAGTTGACTCATCCAGACCCGCTCAGGGGCTGTACACACCTCCTACAGCTAACTCTCACCATGGTGTTTTGTCAGGGTGTCAAATTTAATATGGGATGAACCCCTGGCACAGGACTAGATACGGAAGGCACAGAGGTGAGGGCGCTGCAGGCCCTGCCTTTGAGGAGCCCACCCTCTGTGGGGACCGTCCTGTGCAGAGGGTCCTCGGGCCTTGCGTCATCCTTCATGCTCACACAGCCAGCACTGCGGGAGGGCGCCCTCCCCACGGCCTGTGGACATCAGCTATTTGAAAACTTCATCAGATGGAACTACCTCATGGTTTTATTTGCAGTACTAGTGAAATGGAATGGTTTTTAACTCTTGAGGAAAATAACCAGGTTTTACTAAAGTAGAACTAAGTACGTCACTTTTTTTGCTGTGAAACCCTGCGAGGAAGACTTATTTTCCTGGCTCAATCTCTAGCTTCTTATCTGTAAAACAGGGAGATTAATACAACATGTTCATAGGATTGTTGTGACAATAAATTAAGTAATATGTGTAAAGCACACATAGGCACCTAGTAGGTTTACAGTAAATGTTGCCTCTTTAAGTCCCCAGTGTCTAACCCAGGGCCTGCCACTTACTCAGGACTCAGGAAGTGTTGGTAAGAACAGGAATGTATGTATGTTGTGTGTGTGTTAAAAAAAGGAGGGGGCTATATATAGACACAGATCCATCTGTCTTGAGAAGAGTGTTTGACTCGCCTGCATCAGTATGCAACTGGAGTGGCTGAGCACGCACGCGTGACTCTTCTTGGGTTACCACATTTCCTGCTAAGCAGATGTCCATTACAACGAAATGTAAAAAGGGGAAAAATAATAATAAAGGCAGAGGATCATGCAATGTTATGGCTGGATTTGACAGGGCCTCCTGCTGCTTTGGCTGCCAGTGCCAAGCATGGAGCACATTCATCTGTATTCCGACTCACCACTGCTGAAGTCCAAATCAAATCTAATTAAGTTATTTTACACATCCTGTTTGCGTCCAGAGTCCTACCAGAAAGTTGGATGTCTGTCTATCTGGGGTGCTCAGGGTGGGGCTGGGGGAGAAGAGAGGTGGGCAGCAATAAAAAAAGAGATAATTTTAGTTTTAGAAATGAGAGAAGAGCACAACTGCGTGACTCCCTTAAAACGAAAGAGCTGATGGCCTTAGATGTTCCGTGGAAACAAAGGCAGCTCTGCAGCGTGGCCTTGAATTTTAAAGTGGCCCTGCAAGGTCTCGCCAGCACGTGGGCCTGACAGTTGAAGCACAGGGACCATTTCCACACTAAGAATAGAACTCTGGCTGACCCATATTTTTTTAACCGTTGGAGCTGCTGGGAATTGCTGTAGCTGGGTGGGCAGAGCGGCCCTGAGCTCATTCTCCAACCAGCCAGGCTGGGCCAATATTTAAGTCCCAGGCCATCTTCCCATCGTCCAGCATTTACATTTGTCCGTGACCTGCACCCCTCCTACACCTTTCCGACACATTACCTTTCACCCTCCCTTCCCTCACCCCAATCTCCTCCCATGTCTTCATCCCTGTCCTGGGTGTTCCAGCTTAATGCCTTTGCTTCACGTATGTCCACCCACTTGGAATATACATGTTCCCACTGCCCTCTCTCCCTTCAAGCTCTTCTCTTGCCTCTTTTTCTTCTTCAGGGCTCAACCCAAGGGGCCCCTTGCCCACCAGTCTTCCAGACCCCCAGTTTGGGAGAGTGCGTGCCCCATCAGCAGGGTCCGCCCTTTCCCATCACTGTCACTGTCTGTCGAGTAACTTTAGATGTGATGGACCTCTGGCCCCTGGCGGACAAGATCGGTGTCTTTCCTGAAACACTGCTACCTAATCCACTGGAGGGTTCTGCTTCATGACTAAACGGGTGATTCATTGTCAGTGCCCGAGCCAAAGACGGCTATGGGCTTTCTCCTGTGGCCCGGCCCAGCTCACTAGTGTCTGCTCCTCCTTCGTGGCAGATGTAATCTCCCCCTGTCTCGTGGGCCGAGAACTTCAGCAGAGGTGCAAGCGGGATATCCCTGAGGTCTGGGGGTTTGGCACAGAAGAATGAGGAAGTCCCATTTAGGGATTATTACGGTGTACCTAGTCGCGTTTGCCCCTCTGTTCCTCACGCCCCATCCCACTCCCCACCTTGGGAGACTTGTTAATGGAGCAGTATTCCATTTATCCCTGACTTCAGAAATATGGTCCAGGTCTACCCTTCAAGAACCCAAAGTCCTGGCTTTTGTCTGTCTGCCAACTCTACCACCAAAAAGCTTCGGGAGCTGAGAGCTCTCAGCCACTCACTTGTCCGGGTAACGAATCCAGCTCTGCAGCCCCCCTAGGAGTCTCTGCGAAAAACGTGTTTCTTTTGTCTCAGTTCTCACTTCCTAATTTTTAGCCTGTATAGCCACCCCTACCCACTCCCTTTTTTCTTCCCCAGCCCCGGCTGAACTAGGGGCCCTTCACATGTGTGCCCAGCACATTCCATGTGTGGCGGTTAGTTGTGCACTTTATTGTAGCGTGTATTTCTGAGCTCTACTGATTGGATGACAGACTTCTCCAAAGTGGACAGTCTTTTCTCATGTCTGCAGACCCAGGACCGGGTACACGGCCTGTACGTAGTAGGTACTCAGAAGTTTAAGTAAAGGAATGGTTGCTGTGTGTACCACATCATACCCTATAATTACTTGTCCTTTGGTTATAAAACTCATGAAGGAGGGGTATTTTTCATTTCTTCTCCAGCACATGTGTTGTTTTCATTTCTTGCAGCAAGATCAAAAGACAAATGATTATTGTGGCCAGGTACCTTTATTTGTAATAAAAAGTAAGACCACCTTTGCTTAGCTGTGCTGTGTCCTTCAGCCTACGAGTACATGGCCACTACCCACCTCGGGCTGTCTGCCGGTCTTCTGTTATTTGGCTTCATGAGCAGCCACACATTAGCACGTTATTTTAATTTATTGTGGAATCAAAGAGTTTGAGTGAAGTTGGCTCGCTCCACTTTAGGGTTAGAACAAATCATGGGCTATAGAAAATAGCCCTATCAGCTGAGGAAGTCAAGCAATCTAAATTCCTATGTATTTTTAAAATTTTTATTTGTTGACTGGAGAGGGAGAAAAACGTCCATCTGTTGTTCCACTTGTTCATGCATTCCTTGGTTGATTCTTTTATGTGCCCTGACTGGGGATCAAACCTACAACCTTGGCGTATCAGGATGACACTCTAACCAACTGAGTCCCCTGGCCAGGGCTAAGTTCCTGTATTTCTCGGCGGGGGCTAGTTTAGAGGACCCAGGCAGACTGGAACATGTGTAGTGGTGGACCTGTGATCAGGAGGCAGTGTGGAAGGAGTTGGATGGTGACCTATGACAGGTGTGTAGGTCAGAGACTTTTTGCATTGCTCTTTCTGTACAGCCTGAAACTAATGTCTGTTGAGTGCTTACTGTGCACACATCTCATCTGATGCCATGGATTTAGTAGATGGAACAGCCACCTTTTACAAATAAGAAAACCGAGACTGAGATTAAACATGGTTTAGTGTAACCAGCTACTGCGTGTCAGAAGCAAGCTTCGAATCCACGTCTGTCTGATTCTAAAGCACCACGTAGGTTAGTGAACTCACTTGCTGGTGTTTCCGGTGCGTGTCCAGGGAGCTGGTGCTCTCAGTGCGCCCCCAAGTCTTTCTCAGCAGTGGGGCGCTGACTGGCCTGGTGGTAAACAGGCCTGTTTGTGCACAAATAGGTCTCCTTACAGAGAGGGGTCATGTTAACCTGTTGGAATTGGCACCAGACTTTTTTAAAGAATGGGAATGGGAAATGCTGTGCCATCCTGTTCTTTGTAAAAATGGTATGTGCAGAGGCTGGTTGGAGCGACTGCCACAGCACGGTTGTGCCATTTTGGAAAGACCTCCTGTCTGGGTGTCTCCATGGGTCATGGGTTCTTAACCAATGCCTAAGAGGTGGAACACTCTGAAACTTCATGGAAATGTTACATTTGTATCTATTTTGGAAGGCTAGCATGCATAAAGGTTTGTCAGGTTCTCAAAAATGCCTGTCATGATATGTGTGTGTGTGTATATATATACATATGTGTATGTATGTACATGTATACATGCACGCATATATACACATACATACACATATGGATACATGCACATGCACAGATAAAAGAGCTATTAGATTCCAGTGGTTCACACAGGTACTTCCGACCCAGAGAAAATAATATCCCTTATCAGGGCTATTGTTTCTATACTCAAAGCCCCAGAGACATTGAATTCAAAGGCTTCTAATTCTCCTTCCAGCTCTGAAATTATTACAGGACTCTTAACTGACTCTAGAGAATCAAACTTTTAGCATATAACCAGGGGTCTAACCCATTGCTAATCACCCTCGAGAGGCCCTGAGGAGACTTGAGTTGGGTAAGAGTGGACCAGATCCCCTAGGAAGTTGCACTAATCAGTGTCTGAGGCGGCCGGTTGAGGGGGGCACCCGGCAGGCAGGGGGTCACGCTGGCACAATTGCAGCTCAGCCTCTAATACTCCACCCCGGGCCCTGCCTCCCTGCTTAGTGGCTTGAAAACGTACATTTTCTTCGCCTTCTCCTCCCTAGAGTGGACAGGGGTGGGGTGGGGTGTGTGTGTGTCCAAGGTCTGCTCCTCCTGAGCCCTGCCTTAGAGCCACCACACCCACCTCGTCTGTGCTGACAGCTCCATAGCCATCCTTCACCGCCATTTCATGCTGTCGAAATGACGGAGCGGCCGAGCAGCGCTGGCCGGCAGGTAAGCCTGTTATCGCCCCTGCTCTCTGTGCCAGCAGCTTCCCCATCTTTTTGGTGCTTGAAAAACTGACACCACCTTGGGCTGAAATCTGTTCCTAGGGAAGCGACATTTATTAGTAGCCAACAAAACTGTGTGTGTGTATGTGTGTGTGTGTGTGTGAGAGAGAGAGAGACTTGGGGTGGCTGAAGCGTTTTCCTACCTGGTAGTGCAGGTGATGTACGGCCAGCCCTAACACCCAGAGAGACAGATGGAAGGAATGGAGGCAGCTTCAGCGCTCCTGAAATTGACAACCTGTACTTTACTTTAACTCCCAAACAAATAGGTAAATGTCATTTGCTCTTAGCGTACCACTGCAATTGATTAAGGTGTCTCCTGCTCCAGGCTGGGATGGTCTGTGGAAATGCATGCTAATGTGATCGGGTGCCAAGAAGAAAGTGATTCGCCTGTATGTTACATTTTCCTTTTTGAGAATTACAGCTCCTGACCCCCTTTCTGTGCTGCCAGTGCCCCGCCCCCTGTCTTGTTGAGGTATAAAGGAACATTGTCTTATAGCTCTTTTCCATGCATCTGAACAGCGAGATTGAAAGGGAAAATGACTGAGAAGTTTTATTTCAGTATTTGTGGGCTGGACCTGCCTAAAACCCAGGGACTCTATCTTTTGGACACAGTGAGCCCCACATGAAGCTGATCTTCACACTTTGCTTCGGGTCTCTTTATCTTCCTTTGCAAGCTCTGATGATGATGACCTTTTATGTGGGAAGCATGAAATACAGTATGAAAAGCCTGCAGTTTGCGGTCAGGCAGCTTGGGTTCAGGTCTAAGCTCATGCTACTTACTCAAGGACATGACCTTACGTAACTTAATTAACCTCCGTGAGCCTTGGATTCTACTTGTAAAATAGAGATGAGAACAGGACCTTGCCCATAGCTCAGTAGTGAGGATTCGATGAAAAAACAGGCTCGAATAAGCCTACTGTCATAGACACACAGTGAAAATGTGACAGTTGTTACCGTACCCTGCTTACTTTCAAATAGGAATTTGAAGCGGCTTATAGCAAAGCAATATGGGGGTACTAACTCTTGGATAAGAGTTATTCAATTCTTTGAATAAGAATTTGTCAAAAGACTTGTGTCTAGGGAAAAAAATTGCAACATATATAACAAATATAATATTCTTAATTTACAAAGAGCTCATAGAAAATCCAAAGTGTCAAAGGATAAGGCCAGGCACTTTACACAGAAAGCAATACACATGGTCAGTAAACATCAGAAAAGGTGCTTTAACCTCATTCACAATAATAATAAAAACATGCGAATCAGAAGATCCTGTTGTTCATCTACCAGGTTGTCATAATTTCTAAGTCGGATAATATCCAATCTGAGTGAGGGTAAGGGAAAACAGATACTCTTTCATTATATATATATATACATATATATATATATATATATATATATATATGTATATATATATAGTTCCACCCTCATTGTATGTGTGGACACATGTGTACACAAACAGAAGGAAAGTGTAATTGGTGCAGCCTTTTGGGAAGACAATTTATCAGTGCCTTTCACTTTTTATATGTCAGTACCTTTTCTTTTTTTAATATTTTATTTTTAAAGAGAGGGGAAGGGAAGGAGAAAGAGAGGGAGAGAAACATCAATGCGTGGTTGCCTCTCACATGGCCTCCATTGGGGACCTGGCCTGCAACCCAGGCATGTGCCCTGACTGGGAATCGAACCGCAACCCTTTGGTTCACAGCCCACACTCAATCCACTGAGCTACACCAGCCAGGGCTGTCAGTACCTTTTCACTGACCAATTGTACTGCTAAGAATTTTCCATAAGAATATACATGCAAAAGTGGCCAGAATGTGTGTGCTCGAATTGTCCTATATATACATGGAGGTTGTTACCAGTTGCCATGCTAATTTTAAAGTTTTAGAACTGAGCTTGTTAGAATGTACTGCATTTAGTATGGCCTGTCCTATATCTGTTTGCCAGCTGAAGAAGTCAGAGCCACATCCAACTTGCTTGGCCCGAAATTGCAGAACTGGCGTGTCTCCCACTCCTCCTTCCTCTGATCTCTCCTTGGCACACACAGAGGTCAGAGGACTTTCCCTGTCCTGTCCCTCCAAAGACCTCCCTTTCTCATCCTGCTTTCTCACCCTGAGCTGCTGAGCTGTCTTGGGTCACTAGTCTTACCCTGGGTCCATATTTTTGACCTTCCTGCAAAAACAGGGCCCGTTCTGTCCACTCCACTTTCTGCCCTCCCCCCGCCTTCTCCCTGTTCCCTGCTCCCTTCCTTCTGTTCAGGGTGAAGATTACGCCGCCTCACTCCCAGCTTGACACAAATGTCTGAAAATATGGGGCCTTGAGAAGGTGTACCATACCTCTGCCCACTGCGTATTTTCAGGAAAATTTTATACTTAAAAAATCAAATCTACTGGTTAGAAATATTTTATTGGAACTGATAGCTCCCTGGGAAAAAGCCATACACTTAACTCTCAAATGCAAAACACACACAAAAGGATAGAAGCTATTCAAAGGCATTTGACAGCTATCTAGAATTCAGGAGTGGTTTGTCTCGTTCTCTCCCCCCAAATTTGTGTTGAGAGTCTGCTTTCATTTATTCAACAAGTATTTTCAGAACACCTACTATGTACCAGGCATTATTTTGGGACCTCAGATATAGCAATGAACAAAATAGACTAAAATCTGCGCCTTTGTGGATCTTATATACTAACCGAAGGGAGGCAGTAAATAAATAAGTAAATATAGTACAGTCACACCTCGGTACTCACCAGCCTCAGAACTTGTTGAACCCTGTACTCTTCGTATTCTGACAGGAAAAAAAAAAAAGGTTTCAGCTCTCTGTGCTTGCTCCAGACTCGAGACTCGTTGCATTCGCTAGAACTTGTATGAGTCCAGCTCTGCCCCACAAGAGAAAATGCTTCATCACCTGTGGCTTGCTGGGTACTCGTCAGTTTCAGCACTCATCACGAGTTCTGGAACAAAATCATTAGTACCGAGATACCGCTGTACTTTAGAAGATCATGCATGCTAAAGAAAAAGGAAGGAAATAAGATTTGGGATTAGACCGTGTGGGGGCATTGCCGCTTGAAACAGGACAGTCAGGGGAAGGCCTCATTGAGATGGCAGTTGAGTAAAAGCAGATTTGAAGGTGAAGCCATGTGGATAATCTGGTGAGGAGCATTTTCAGAGGAAATGGCAAGTGCAGAGGCTCCGGGAGCAGGCCTGACATTAGAAGCAGCATGTAGGCTGAGCGAGTTGGGAGCCCCTGGGGGGTGGGGTTTAAGCAGAACAACGATGGGATCCGACTTCAGGTTGAAAAAGGATCGTTCTGCATGCTCTGTGGAGACCAGGCCAGAGGAGGCAAGGGCGGAGCCAGAGAGACCCACAGACAGGCTGTTGGACGCTCCGAGCTAGAGGCGACGGTGGCGTGGACCAGAGTAGTGCCTGTGGGGCCCTCCAAAGAAGAGATGGCACTCTGGATCCACGTGATTTGAAGGTGAAGCTGACACAGGTTCCTGTGGCTCAGGTGACAAGAGCATCAAGGGCATCTTCACTGTCTGTGGCTTGAGAAACTGGAGAACCTGGTTGCCACTGATTGGACTGAAAAGACTGCGGGGAGAAGGGTCGAGGAGGAGGTCAGGACGAGTTAGGTTTTTAAAGGACCCGTTAGACACGCAGCAGGGAGAGCAGGCAGACTGTTGAACGCAGGAGTCCGCGTTCAGAGGGTAGGACTGAGTTACAGAAGCTGTTTGGGAGCTGTCAGCATGTAAATGGCTTTAAACCCATGGGGCTAAATGAGATCCCCACGGAAGTGAATGTGGCTAGAAAGTAGTCTAAGGACTAAATAACTCCAGCATTGAGAAGGAACTGAAGATGTGGGGAATACTTCTGATACAAGTGAGGAAATAAAACAAATATAACGTTCTATCTATGCTACAGTAAGAATACTTACTTGAGACTTTATACTTACTTGAATTTTCAAGTGCTTTTTGAAAACGCAAGGTAACTCAGCATATGAAGATGCCCTTCGGTCAACTTTCAAATAGCATATTTGTTGTCCACACCGTGTGCATTTTATTTCAAAATAAACTTTACTCAGCCATCATTTCTCCATGAGAATACTTCTGCTGCCTCCTTTTCAAGGTCATTGTTCTTGATTTTTAAAAATTATTTTTGAAGAAAGAATCTCTTTGCAGTTGAAGCCTACCTGTAGTACACCCTTCAATTACCCTCTTCTTCCCAGGGTAGAAGAACAGCGTTTCATAATAAAATTCCGTGGGTTATGTGAACCCACAAAGCGTTGTTCCCGTTTTGAAGTCCTTACTGTGCAGCTGCTTTAAACTTGAAGTGGGGTTTTAGCTGCACCGGAATGTAAGTGAGAGCGCTGGGTTCTGTCGGATTTCTGATTTGATTCTGGGATGTTTACTTGGAAAAGTGACAAGGTAATTTGACGATATGATAAGAGCATGTCGTATTTGTTCACTATATGCTCATCTCATGGCCAGTATTCACACTCTGTCCACAGGTTATTTCTGTAGGTGGGGGATTAGTTTGAAGTTCTGTTGTGGACAATAAAAATCAGTTAATTCCAGGCAGAACAGAGACTCTAACTTAGTGTTGATTCGCTAGCTGACGTTGTCCTTGAAGCTGTCATCCCTGAATACGTTTCGTGTGCCGTACGTGAAGATCAGTTTAGTCTTCCAATGACACAATTTAGGTTCTTGTCTTATTAATCAATAGCAGCAGTCAGGGAAGGCCTACTTATTCCTCCTTCGATAGAATCAGACCAAGCTTGAAGAGAGGTAATAATTACTGCTCTGATCAAAGCGTGTACTCCTCTCTCCTTCCCAACCCAGAGCATGTCTGTTCGATCCTGGCTTCCCTCCTGCGGAACCTGAGAGGCCAGCAGCGCACCCGGCTTCTGAATAAATTCACTGAAAATGACAGCGAGAAGGTGGGTGCTGTTTGGGCTGTAAGAACGGGGCCAGGCTGCAGGGGTAGACGGCTCTTTCCCAGATGCGGCCTGAGTGTTCCTGCCCTAAAATACCTTCTCCAGCACCTGGGCCCCATCGCTTTGGAGGCCAAAGGTTTGGTTATTCTGCCTTCCTTCCATCTCTAAATGGATTCCGCCCCAGAGTAGTAACACCTAGGGTGGTATCAACTAGGACTTTGATGGGGGAATGTGGAGGGGCAGTTAGACCCAGCGAGAGTGGAGTATAATAGGATTGGGGGGTGACAGGGGTGGGGGAGAGACAGCAGAGTGGTTGAGAGCATAGGCTTTGGGCGCAGATGTCTGGATTTGAACCTGGATTGCCTGCTTTCCAGACGAGGGCCACTCTGAGCCTCATTCTCCCTGGCTTTAACATGCGCACATGGACACCCGTCTTGATGAGTCAATGAGATGAAGACCAAATGAAGCCTTACTGGGCAGTGGTAATAAAAATAAACGATGATAAAAGAAATGGTAGAGCCTATTCGAGATGGGCTGTGGAACATGGGACTGATCATATAAATGAGATTAGACAAATACTTTATATTGTTATCAAACAGGCCAAACCATAGCTTTGGCCTGTTAGTTGTTTTTTTTTTTTTAAGAGTAATAAGAACTACCATTTATTGATTGATTACTGTGAATTGGGTAATCCAATATTATTCACCTTTACAGATAAAGGGAATTGATGCCAACAGGCATTATGTGACTTGCCCAAGATCTCCCAGTTAAGAAGCACAACTGGGCTTTGAACTGGGCTGCCTAAGTCCAGAAAGCCTGTGTATTTCATCACACTAGACCTAAGTAGGTAATTCTAGATGAGGAAAAATTAAGCGCCAAAGCCCCCCTTTTAACTTAAAATAATTTCTCTCCTTCCTGTGTCCAAGGTATGGCTGAAATTTTCCCCCACTTTGGAGAGATGTTGAGACTGTGTCTTTGAAACTGGCTCTAACCATTTTTTCTGCTCTCACTAGCAGTGTAGCACGGCAGGGGGGCGGGGCGCCGCTGGGGGAGGGTGCAGAGCGTCTTAGCCGCCCAGTCACCCTGCCGACACGTAACATGTGTGCTTCGGTTTCCTCCTCTTTAAGATCAAGGTTATCATCTATCTCCTCTGCCTACTTTATCTGGTTTTTGTAAGGTTTAAGGAAATAATAGACACGACAGTACTTAAGAGCTTAGAGCCACCATTTCCCCCGCAAGGGTTCGGGCACGGTCTTCCTGGACTAGCCGATGCCACGTTGAGGCATCTTCTGCTCTTCACCACTAACAGCGGCTCGTGGTAAACACCAGGGTGCCAAGGACCATGGTGATGCCAACCTAGTAAAAAGATAGGTTAGGAATCTGGGCTGACTTCATGGTGTTTTTTCAGTCTTCTGGAAGTTTTAGAGGAGAATGTTTGAAGCATGACTTTTGTTAAGTTTCAAACTGATTTTTAAGTTGTTGGTGAGCAAAAGTCAGGCTCTTTTTTCAAGTTGCCGAAGGAGTTTTTCTTTACTCTCTTCTGACTCAAAAGCAACTGAAGGAATTTTACTCAGACCTTTTAAAAAAAAGATCAGCTCTGGGGCAGAATCTGAACATGAAAGGTTTCAGTTCGAAAAAGAGAAATTTCTGTAAAGTTCTAAGTGAATATCAAGTATGTAACTTCAAGCCCTTTCTCTTTGCACGAAGGGGCTTGAATTTTTATTTACTCACTTGTTTTTTGCAACTGGAATTCGTGGGAGTCCTCGAAGGGCTGGGAATGCACTCCGTCCTTTGGGAGCGGGCGTGTGTTCAAGCCGCATCAGTCCCCAAGTGTTTGTTCTGCTCTCCTTAGCTCTCCATCCGTCCCTGACATGCACCTAAGCACAGCTCGGCTCTGATGTGAGAAGCGCGGGAGTGGGTCTCCCTTTGTAAGGGTGACAGAGATGTAGAGGAGCTCCGCCTTTCTTTTGCTTTGGCATTCTCTTTCCTTCTCACTAACGCCTGTGAAATATCTCTCTTTCAGGTTGACAGGCTGATGGAGTTGCATTTTAAATATCTGGATGCAATGCAGGTGGCCGACAAGAAGATTGAAGGGGAAAAACATGTACGTATGCCTGCCTGCCTTTTGCCAGCTATTAGCTTGCACTCCATTTGGGTCCCCTGTGCGCCTTGTATTTACCCCCAGGACAGGCAAGGGCAAAGGCACCATCTGCCCCCATGTGCCATCTAACATGTGGTAAGGGCAGAGCTCTTCCAACAGGAGTAAAAGTCCTTTGGGAGGAAGAGTGTGTGGGGCTGATCCAGGCCTGACCCTGGGCGACAGTACCAGTCCCCTTGACGAGAGCATCTCTGAGAAGATCTGACCTAAGTGCCTGGCTGTGAGTTGGTGCCATGTTGGCAGAGTGTGCCTGGATCCACACACTTGTTGGCTTCTGTAGTCGAAGAGCAGCGTTTGAAGGGAGGGCGCCCACAAGGCGTAAGGGCTGAAAGGAAACTGTGAGGTTGTTGAATCCAGTCTCCCGTTTACAAGGGAAAGCTGGAGATCTAGAGAAGGGAAGCTCAGACCTATTGCAGTAAAACCCACACACCCGGTTCAGAATGACTGACCCCGATTTTCTCTGCTGATGTTTGCTGAAGGAAATGAGACCTACAAGATTTTTTTCCCTGAAGGCTTTGCTTACTGTGGTGTTATCCTGCCTTTTGTGTCTTCATCAGCCTCTGTTTTGTTCTCTGCTACCTCTGGCCTTTGTAGTTTCTCATCTGTCTCCTTAATCAGGGCAGGTTTTCGTATCTGTTGTTTTAATGTTCGATTCATATTCTTTCCTACAAGACATTCCTTAGTCTTGGTCACATTACAAAATGATCCTTTTCTTGCCCTGGCTGGCGTGGCTCAGTGGATTGAGCGCCAGCCTGAGAACCAAAAGGTCACTGGTTTGATTCCCAATCAGGGCACATGCCTGGGTTTCAGGCCAGGTCACCAGTAGGGGGTGCGCAAGAGGCAATCACACATTGATGCTTCTCTCCCTCTTTCTCCTTCCTTTCCCCTCTCTCTAAAAATAAATAAATAAGATCTTTTTTAAAAAAACACATAATGATCTTTTTCTTGCCATTTTTCAAAGTCTGTAGTAGACTTAATTTTCCATGTGATCTTGATTGGCTGATTACTCCGTTCTCTGTTTTCTCTTCTTGCCTTGGAGATATGCTTGAGGCTGTGGAACCTCACTGGTGGAAGAGCCAGTGTCAGCGCCCTCCTGCATCTGTGCTGGGCTGTCCAGCTGTGCCTCGGGCCAGGAAGAGAGACTAGATCCCAGGCTCTTGGGACCCCCGTAGACAGGTCCCTGTGTTGATCATTCCTGTGGTTTCCCTGCGCTCCCTAAACCTAGTGCGTCCTCAGATGTTTGCTGATTGACTGAATTGATTGACTGGGACTTTCTTTTACGCAGTGGGACTAGTACAAGAGAAGAGGCAGAGACTAGATCCTGAGGCTGGTCTTCAAATGTTAGCACTTCCCCCACACAGTCCTTTTGTTCCACACACCACACCCTTTTGTTTTGTCCTTTGATTAAATGCTCCTTTTCCATCGTTTCTGCCCTTTATAATAACTTGTACATGATGGACACTTAGGGAGTGTTAAAGAGAGGTAGTAATATATTATTTCTCTTTGTCTGAGTGATAAATAGAAACAAATTGAAATTTCCCTAGACTTTTGTAAGGAAATAGCCATGGGACCACCAGAACAATAGGTCTGCTTGAATCCCCCCATGTTATCTGCTGAAGGAGATTTTGGGGAGTGGTGCAGGAGCAGCTGGGAGTCAGGGGACCTGGACTTTTAGCGCAGGCCCCGCCTCCACGTCACTGCGCAGCCGTGCCTGTCACTGCGCCTCACACAGCCCCAGCCTCTCAGTGCTAACAGGGTGTCAGCAAGGGTGATTTCTGAGGTGCCCTCCAGCTTAATGTTTTCCCTCCAGTTCAGGTGAACGAACGCCCTTTGGTAGCTGCCATTTTATGGAAATGGATGAAAAGCACAGGGAGTTGATTGGTGGCTGAGCAGTCTTGGTGGCCGAGCAGTCTCCTACAGCGGGGTCCCCAACCCCCAGCTGCAGTGGCCTGTGGGTGCAGGCAGGGCTTTGCTCGAACTACCACCTGAGCTCCACCACCTGTCCTCCGCTACTGCTCCCCACCCCAGCCGCCCCGTCCGTGGAGAAGTCGTCTTCCAGGAAGCCAGTCCCTGATGCCCAAAGGGTTGGGGACCACTGTTCTGCAGAGCGGAGCCACAGCCTAGAAGGTGTGAATTTCAGTAATGCCACTTCCTAGCTCTGAGACCTCGGACAAATGTGTTGACCTCTCTGAGCTTTGGTTTTCTCATCTGTAAAATGGAAATAACACCTCCCTTTCGGTGTTGTAATGAAGATTATAAGTATATATAAAGTATTACCTTGCTCAGTAACTAAAAGCTGCTGCTATTGCTAGATTTTCCTAGCTTCCTTTAGAATTCTTGCATTACTTTTAAGTAACTAGGCAGTGCTTTTCTAAGAACGCCCTCCTTGCCAGATGTCCCAAAAGGAGCCACTCTAGCAGACCAGAGTGTCTTGGTGCCATCAGATGCTTTGTTTAGAATGCAGCTGAAATAGGCTTTTTTTGTTTGTTTTGTTCTGAGGAAGACCAGGTAAGCTGTTGGCCACCAGGTTGCAGCTGGCCTGTAGCTGTTAGGAAACTTGGCCTGCTTCCCGCAAGATTATCTATTATCTGCGTTGAAGGGGGTGTGAAATTGATTAGCAGTGACGGAGAGTAATCACTGCAGCCACTCTCCCCAGCATTCCCAGGGCCTCCGTGTGCCCCAGGCACGGAGCCCCTGCCATTCCCTGACAAACATCTGTCTCCTTGATGCCAAGGCCGTTTTGCTGGGCACTGGCAAACATTCCAAAGCCATTAGTGCTCAGCAACCTCAGTGTTGCTCGGAGAGATGGGCAGAGTGAGGGCTGAGGGATGCATTTGTGAGCGGTGCTTTCTGCCAGCACTCAGGCTCCATCCTGGCAGACGAAACCGCCTCACGGGTATAAAGGGACTCGGAACAAAGTGACCTCTTTCTCACCTCTCCTCATGCAGGCTTCTCTCTTAAGTCATAAACAGTTTGTCACCTCACCCCATCCCACTTCCATGAAACCTGGATGTCCTATACCCATTGGGAACTCGGCAAATATTTGTTGACTTGAACTGATTGCTTATTTCTCAGGCATTTGATGACATTAACTGTCAGATCAGTAATGAATCAGTATTTCACATTGCCAAGTCAGCAACACAAAAAGATCGTAGGTGACAGGGCCAGGTATTGACTCGGGTGACAGGATCAGGCACTGGCATTTTCTAGTGTCTCAGAGCTGTCATCTCTCCTGCAAACTTCAGACTTCCATGGGCACACTGCACGTGTTCGTGGTTTGCAGTTGATACCGGCAAGAGTCCAGTCATTCGGCAGTTGTTTCTTAAGCACCTGCTTTGTGCAGGGCCCTGGGCTAGGCACTGGGGGGGGCGGGGGGGGCGGGCTGGGAGTGCTGCTGAGGGCTGGGGGTCCTGTGGAGCAGGAAAAAGTCGTCTGTACAAAGAGTCACCCTTGTCAGTCTGTGGGCAAGGCGAGATTCAAGCTGAACCTTGAAAGCTAGAGACGTACAGGGCATTTCCAATCTGGAGAGGGCCAGGAGCAAAGGAGGGGCAGTAGGAAGGTAAGGTAAGTTAGGGGGCGAGTGGTAATTTAACTCTAGGAGCAGGTGTCGGAGGGAGAGCTGGCTGGACTTTGGAGCCAGGTTTCTTCCCGATTCTCCAGCTCTGGACACGAACCCTAATTGCCTGCCGTATTTTCTTCTTCACTGGTGGTGTGTTTTTGAGGCCTGTGTCCCGAACTGTGCGCTTTGAGGAATTACATATGCAGGGATTGCTGACATAGATACCACACACATGAAAGCTACTTTCGCAGGGCCTGGCGTGGCCAGAGAACCTTTTGTTTTATTTATGAGGACCGTCTACACCCCCCCTCCAACACACATGCACATTTCCTTCCCCAGTGCTGCAGGATTTTGCAGGATCGGAACTCCCCTACTTCTCAGACGTTCTGCCTTGGCTCTTCTCCCACGGATGCCTCCTCCAACCTTCAGGTTTCCGCCGAATGCCACCTCCTCAGAGAGGTTTTCTGTGATCACCACGTGTAAACTGGCGCCCCCATCCCCAGTGCCTCTTTATAACCTGTAATTATTTTATTTGTTTATTCTTTCTCTCTGGGACTGTAGTCTCTCTCATTCATCACATCCCTAGGACTTACATAGTGATTGACATGCAGTAAATGAAGGACCACCACTCGTGAGATGAAATGAGTATTTGCTCATTGATGTGAAGACAGATAGGGGGCCCTGGGTTTTCTATATTATTCCTTAACTCTCATTTTTAACCCTAATATTTTTCTCTATGATGAGCTCTGTAATCAAAAATATTGAACTATGTGGGGTCTATGGCATAACGAGCCATATTTAACACAGAAGGACACTCCTGTTTAAAGGAGTCTGCACGACAGATTGGTGATTTTGTACATATTCAGCTCAAATCACCTCCCTGCAGTAATCTAAGTGGCGGAGCCTTCTGCTCTCGGGCGCTTGCCCACCACTTCTGGGTTATAGTCGGTGGACATACCCTTGGGGTTCCTGGTTAACAAGATTTGACCTGAGCTTTTAAAGGGCATGTAATTCTTAAGACTCTTCTAGTGAGCAGCAGTTCTCCGTGATCTGCAAATATCCAGGACGCTTGTCTCAGCAGATTTCACCTGACGCCACAACATGAGGCCCCGGCAAGTGCCAAGGACGAGGTCCTGACTTTTTGGTTCCTTCTGGCTCCTGACTGTCAAGAGTAAGACATAATTCTATAGGCAGGGATTTTAGGGAGGAGAGTCTGAGAGAGAGTTTTCCCTTTTTTAGTCTCTGGGAAAATTATTCTCAGCAGGTTTATTCAATAAAGTGTTCTTACCACATACTTTGCTCCATAATGACTTACAAATTGCATGCTAATTTTGCTACAGTTCAATCATTCCAGGCTTCATCCTGGAAAGAAAAAGATGGACTCCGTGTAATGAAACAGTATCCACAGGATTTAATGTCTGGAACAGACTCTGACGATTTCCTTAGCATTTGACACTCCAAAGATTTGTACAGACGGGGGGTAAAGTGCAGGAATGAAATTGGGGGGTACGTGACCCTAAAGCACTGGGTAAGTAGACAGTGGAAGCATGGGACTGCCCCTGATTCCTCTGCCAGCTGTGCCAGAAGCTTCTGGAGTAAGCTTACAAAAGAGAGTCCTGCTGAGAGTTCCTCTCGGCTGTTCTTTAAACTAGTGGTTCCCAGCCTTCTCAGTCCGTGAGTTGGCCAGACACAGCTTAGAGTCAGTAGAGGCCAGGGATGGGAGGGGCGGGAGGAGCGTTGGGGGGGGGGGCGTCATAGTGCTTTTTCCTTTCTCCCGCTTCCCTCTTTCTTAGACACCCTCACACGCTGCCCCATGTCCACCTACCCGCCCTCTGCTGCCTCCCTGCCCCCACCTGCCCCTGTCCCAGTCCCAGTCCCAGTCATCCTTCCTGCAGTTGCAGAAGTCAGACTCGGCCACTTACCTGGCCCTGGGGCGCTGAGCAGTGTTTTGATTTTTTCGTCCTTTCTGTCCTGTCAGTGGGGCTCATTGTCACTTCCCTACTGATGCGTGGAAGACCTGATTCTTTCAAGGCTAGCTTGTATGTTGTCAAAATTCAAATGAGAAAAATCTGGGAGGGTTTTTCTTTGCTTGTTTTTTCAGTAAATATAGGAATCGAAGACACACCTGTGATGGAGGTGTTACAATGGCATGGTCCGACCCCGGCCCTGCCGCACATGAACTCTTCTCCGTGGAAGTGCCCCGTCCTGTGCATGTGCTAGTTTTCATTCTACCTTAGAGGCTCATTGTGAAGATAAATGCAATTGTTTGTAAAACCTGACACGCTCATGCGCGAAGGCTAGCCTGACATGTGGTCAGTTTCTCCTTTGGGGGCACAGCTCTGGCCTGAGATCCTTGGATTCTTATCAGAGCCGCTGTCAGTTAGCTGTGTCTTCTCCAGCCTTGATTTGCGCAGCTGAAAATGACCTAGTCTCTGAGCTCTTTGACAGTCCGAAGGAAGGTTTTTGTTTTGCTGGTGTTTGTGCCTTCCCATTTCTACTTACCCGTCTCTTCCTGGTTTCAATTTTCCCTTGCTTTGGAAGAAAAAAGAAAGTGGCCTCTTCTAAGTGGTGGGGCAATTCCTGCCCACGCCTATGACCTCTGTTGGGGCTCTGAGTCACGTCCTCTCTTATTAAGGTGAGAGGGATTCCTGTAGGCTTCGTAGCAGCTACTTTTGTGACTGTCTCCTTCCATCAGCCAGGGGCAATTCTGCTGCCCGTCAGGGGCAGATTGGAAATGGCATCCACATACTCACTTGTAAGCCAGTGACTTGCCTGCTGAGGGAGATAGAAGCCCATGGAAAGGTGGCGATTTGGCCTCTCCAAGATAAATTAACATTTAAAGTGAGGCTGTAGCTGGGGGAGGAAAAAACACACACAACCCTGCAGAAATGGCACCTGGATGCCACACACACCCCTCCTTATGTATCTTTGGAGATGAATCTGTTGGTTTTAGCAGCCCCCGAACGGGCGCATGGTACTGCGAGTTGCAATCTGTTCTTCTTAATGCGCCATTCCCTGAATTACCATCTACGTTTTTATTCTAGTCCTCTCTTACAGAATAAACAAAACAAAACCTTTCAGAGATTTTTTTTTTAACTCTTCCAAATTGCATGTGGAATTTGCTAGTCTAGCTACAGGTTTCCCTCCCCAACCCCCCCTGCCCCCTGCTTTTCTTTTTAAGTTTCTTCAATTTATAAGAAAAAGAAAGTCTGTCCTGGCCGGGACAGCTCAGTTGTCCTGGGTAGCTCAGTTGGTTGGAGTGTTTTCCTGATCCACCAAGGTTGTGGGTTTGATTCTCTGTCTGGGCACATACAAGATTAAACCAATGAATGCATAAATAAGTAGAACAACAAATCATGGTTTCTCTTTCTCCCTTTAAAATCAATCAAAACTTTTTCTTAAATGTATGAATGAAAAATAAAAGGAAAAGACAGGCCAGGAAGCTAGATGACCTTACATAGAATGCTGTTCATTGGCAGTGGTCCCCAATATGGCGTAAATCCCATCTGTTTGCTCATTAGGTAGACTGGAGGTCTATAAAACAAAAGACTTTTTCCCTCTTTGAATTGTGGGTGGGACCACAGGCTCAGAGCCAGACTTGTGTTAGTTTTGATCCTGTCTCTAACGCTTCCTCAACCATGAGCTTTGTGAGATTTCTCTTTAATAAAGCCTCAGCTTCCCATATGAAAAGTCGTAATAGTAATAGTTCTTATCTCTTAGGGTTTGATGAAAAATGAGAGATCCACGAATGTGCTTAGCACCGTGCCAGGGAGGTTTGCTAGTGGTACCGTCCCATTTTGGCTGCCTGTCTCTTGCCAAATGAGAGGACTGATAGAAAAGGGTCCTGGATGAGAAATCGTGTTCCACGCAAGTCTCTAACCAAACTCTGTGGCAGTCGTCTGACATCTGTCTCAGTTTTTGCACCTGTGTAATCTGAAGGTGGTGTTTGCTGTACATACCCAACACGGGGCACGCACAGCAGGTGAGGTTACCACAGATACGCTGCCTCGCCGTGTCGAGGGCTGTGTGTGGGTGTTCAGTTGTCATCGCTTCTCGAAGAAGACAGTCCCCTTCACTCTTTTCCAATGTGCAAGGTGAATGAACTCATTCGAGGGAGACTTCCTTTACGTCTTAACTCTCCTGTCTTGTTTCAAGTACAATTCCCCGTATAGGTAGATTTTTCACTCTGAAATTCTGTAGAGTGAGCCATGTTTACAATACTTTAGTCGGTGCGGATGTTCGGAGTTTCCCTTCAATCTCCGCTCGTCGTATTTCCCTCGTTAGAGCACCTGATGGGCTCACATTGTTTTAAAATGGCCTGTGTGATGTGAAGGCAGGTCCAGAGGGTGTCTGTTTCTTACAGGTGAGTCTAATTTATTAATCAGAAGATGAGCTAATTGTCAGCGCTGATCATCGTGTTCTGTTGAGTCGTCTCCTATGTGAGGCGTTTCTCATAGTGCAGGGGTGTCAAACTCATGTTCACCGGGGGCCACATCAGCCTCTGGTGGCCTTCAGAGGGCCGAATGTAATTTAGGAGCACATAAATGTAAGTGCTCCTTAACAGTTAAGTGAGAGCTTGGCGCTACTGTGGGTAGAAACAAGGTGCCGAGCGGGATATAATGAGGTGGAGGGCCGGATTCGGCCCGCAGGCCTTGTGTTTGCCACCCGTGTCACAGTGGGTCTTCTGAGGGCCTGGGAGCTCTGTCTGTCCGCAGTGTCAGTCTAGCCAGACACCCGTAAACAGGCAGAAATCGATAACATTTGGTTATGAAGGTGCTTCCTTCCTAGATTTGTCGCAGGTTATCAAAGCTAAGGGTGATGTTCGAGAGCACCAGGTCAAGGAAGACGAAGGGAAGCTCTCCACCACTCCCTATCCTGCAGCCAGGGTGGACATTGCTAATGGGTTTCATTGTTCCGACTCAGCGTCCAACCCTTTCCAATGTGGTACTCTACAGCCCTTACTTAGGTTAGACTTGACCTTCAGAATCAACCCTCCCCTCCTTCCCTCAGCCAGATCAGGCTTCTTATTTCCAAGTGAAGAAGCTGAGGCCAAGGAAAGTTAAATGACTTGCCTAGGACACTAGTAAGTTAGTGTCAGAGCTGAGATCATTTGTTGGTGCCCTGTCCTACCTTGGCAGAGAAACTTGTTTGTAGAATTCGTATATCATAGTTCAGAAAAGTCCTGATATCTAACACGCACGTTTCTCGTGCTATCAGAAAGTCTCCCGAGTGTGAAAGAAGGCAAAGGAGGTTGGAGACCTTCTTTAGAATTCACGTTTGTGGCCTATTGGTTCAGTGCCCTGTGCTAAGGGGGTTGGGCTGCAGGTTTGATCTGTGCGTGGGCCGGCTGGCTTCACTCAGTCCTTCGTCTAGTCACTTGTGGAATGTCTCTCCTCGGTCCGCTGGGCGTGATTCATTCCTCCCACCACTGGTGAAGCAAGTCTGCTTGCATGTGACTAGTGCGTAACCGTCAGTCTCCGGAGCAGACCCCTTTAGTTCTTCGGGAGCCTTTTACAGGGGAAGTAATGGGGTGGAGAGAAGTGTGTGATGATTTACTTTTTTAATTGCTGGAACTTTTATGTTACCGTAACGTTACTTCTCCAGAGACTGAGTCCCAGCTAGATGACCGGGATTTGAGTTGTGCCGGCAGCCGTTTTGGAGTTTCAGACGCCCCGGGGAGTCTTTCCTGCCGTCTGGTTCTCCTTCCTCACACACAGATGCTTCCCCAAAGCACCACGTCGGGTCCTTGTCCCAAGATCAGTTTATTAATCCATTTATAAGCTGAGCCTGTCCACACATAGTAATAGCGGGAGTGGGTAATAAAGGCGACTTGCCGTCCCACTTCTTTTTACAATAGACCAAAACTTGAAAAGTTGTTCCTGAAAGAACTGTCCCCAGGGTTTCTTATTTTTCATCAGAGTGATACGGAACTACCCTGCTGCTTTGAATATTTCCCTTTAAATGAGGAGTGCACGCTTGTTTCCACTTCCCAGAGTGCACTCAACAGTAAACCTTCGGGCGGCGGAGTCATCACAGGCTGGATAAGGTGCCGTCCCGGCGGCAGTCGCCTTCTCTGTCTGTTGGTTTCTGAGATGCTTCTGAAGCTGTCAGGGTGGTGACTTTGTCTTAGAAACCAATCTCCACTTCATTTCTGTGCGTGTTCAACGCAGCAACGGTGATGCCTTTCTTGGAGATGAGCTATAGTTGTATCTCAGATCTACATTTGAAAATTTCACTTTCAAATCATGCGACCATGTGTCTAAAAGTAGAATGTTGAATTGAGCGCTGTCAGAGTGTTGAAGTTCTGAAGAAAGAGGGAAAATGGGGTTTGGCATTGCTCTCTTGGGTCGACCCTTTGTAGATGACAGCATCTAGAGAGACCGGAAGGGAGGGCATGTGTCTGCCTGGGTAAGAGGAACTCAGACTGTGGGGCAGAGGGTGAAAAAGGAAAAATCACCAGGGGCATTTCTGGCCTAACTGGAGAAACCTAATTTTGCCGAGCTCCATTCTTAAGCCTTCCTACCACTCTTACTGGGCATCGTCCTTTGTTCTCTGGACAACTCTGAAGTCTGTTCCTGCGTGAACATGGTAGTGTGAAAAGGGCAGACTTGGGTTGAACCCTGGTCTGCCGCCCACTAGCCTTGGGGAGGTTGCGCTGCCCGAGTCAGTTTCCTCATCCAAATGGGGATAATAATCCTTACCTCCCAGTGTGTGTGAGGAGGAATAAGTGTATACAAAGCACTTAGCACAGCCTGACACTTAATAAGCCCTCAGTGAACACTGGCTGCCCCTCTTAGGTAGATAGGTGGCGGTAACAGTGGTTGTCACTCAGACTGCCCCACACAATGCCTAGTATGTAGTAATCAGTCACAATGGGTATGCCCTGGCCCGGGTGACTCAGCTGGTTGGGTGTGGTCTTGCAAACCAAGAGGTGTCCAGTTTAATCTCGGTCGGGCACATGCCTGGGTTGTGAGTTCAGTCCCCCAGTGAGGGTGCACGCAAGAGGCGACCAATCAGTGTTTCTCTCCCTATCGTTCTCCCTCCCTTCCCCTCTCTCTAGAATCAATATAGGAAAGGAAAAAATTGTAAAGAAAAAAATAATGTCATCTGTTGCTAGCTAGGATCTGATAATCACGCGTGTATGTGTGTATACATACGTATTCTTTTTTCCTCTCAGTGATAGTGATATTGCCTTGTTCTCTCCTACGCCGGACAACTTGAGTTTTCTATGCCTTTATTTGTGCTCTTATTCCTCTGCATGGAATGCTCTCCAGCTTTCAAACCCCTTTAGGATCCAGCTCAAATGTTGCATTCTCCTTGAACTGTCCTGGCTTCTCTAGACAGTCAGTCCATCCATCTCGTGGGTCCCCACAACACTCAGTGCAGTTTGAGAAGACCTTGTAATAGCCATTAATACATTTTTAAAAAAACAGTTTGTTCCCATTCGTTAACCTCATTAGACTGTAATCTCCTTGCTTGTGTGAACTGTTGTATTTATCTTTGCTGGTCCCAGCCCATTGTATAACACCTGGGCCATAGTTAGGTCTCGGGTAGGTGAACGAGTGTGTTCCACTCCCAGTTCCCAGGTGTGCAGACCTCTAAGGGGCTCATCTCCTTCCCTCTCCTCTTCCCTATCTTGTCTGCCTCTCTCACCCATTGACCTCGTGGCCTCTGCCTGCCTCTCAGTGCTCAAGCCACCTGTCCATCATGCAGGCGGTTGCACGTTCTTGTTCATGACGTTTTCCTGTGCAGTGCAGTCCGCTCCCGTCGTCTCTCACTCCTCTGGCCAGCATTTCAGCCACCCACCAGCTCGCTTCAAGGGTACCGTCCCTCACAGTTTCCCAGTGCTTCCTCTTCCGCCTCATCCACACGAGTCTGCACACGCGCTCGTTGAATGGCGCTTAACTTCTGCCGTGAGTCCTGTTTAACAAAGGCTTTCCAAGAGCCTACTACGCAAAAACAGCACGCACGGTGCTTTCTAGAGAACAAATACGGGTGAGACACGACTTGTTTTCAGGGACCAGCACAGGAAAGAGGCACACGCCTGAAGGGCGGCCACAGGGCAGCCTCTGGGGGGCGCCCCATGAAAGAGGTACAAACCCAGGGCTTGGGAGTTTCAAGGACTGAAAAAATCACATTTAGTTGGAAACCTTTGAAAAGTTTTTCAAAGATCTCAGGAGAAGTTTTGTAAGGAATATCACATTTTAGACTTTATGTTGTGATAGAGATCGGGGGACGGTGGAAGTGGGGCGGGGGAGAATACCAACATCACCATCAAAGGCAAGGAGGCAGAGCAGGGGGGCACGGGTGGGACTAGTGAGCAGCAATCGGGACAGCGGAAGGCGTCCCCGAGGCCTTAGAGCACGGGAAGGCCTTCGCTGTCAGAGCATTCATTCTGCCCAGCCTGCCCATCAGCAGCCTCGAAACTCTACCCCGAAGTCCCCTCTTCCCAGGTGCCCTAACATCTTAACCAGCCCTGATCAGCACCCACCTCTTGGAATTATTTGTAACTTGTGGGCGCACTGTATGTAACCCTTTACTTCTGGGTCATTTCCTGTGTCCCTGTGGCCTCCCCAGACAGACATTCAGCCCCTTCCTTGGTGATCAAGACCAAGACCCCCTACCCCCGTGCTCCTCCTTTTTCTGCTTCACTGGATGTGAGACTGGCATCCTGGCCACAGCACTAAGCAGGGCAGGGGTCTGAACGTTCGCAGCACGTTCCTCTTTTTCACCTCGGAGAGAATCGGACAGGCTTCCTGTCGCCAGGGAGTCCATGCTCTGGCAACTGAAGATTCTGTAATTATGAGCCATTTACTTAACCTCCGAGTGCCTTAGATTCTGATTTGCACGATGGGATTAATAATCCCTTTTTTGCTCCCTTTATATCTGGTAGTAAGGGCCACATATATAACAGCCCTAAACTCTACAACATTATAGAAATGTAAAGTGTGAGCAGCAAATGCATTTTGCCTGAATGGAAGTCAGGGGTAATTTTCCTTCCGGTGCCCAAGCTGCCAAACGCGTCGGAGTCCTTGAGCAGGAAGTTATGGTTGGGCGTAAATGAGAAACTAAAGAGGCTCTTCTGTTTTAAACTCCTTGGACGTCAGTCCAGTGCTACCTCACGAACATCAGTCCTGATGATGCTCATAACATTAACACTGTTACCAGATTACCAAGGAATTTGCTAGTAAATGAAGCTCGGGATTGGAGGCCGTGATCTGTCCGGCAGGGCAGAGCCTGGCGAGTCTGCAGCCTCACTTTGCCTCCTAGACAGAGGCCCTTAGGAACGGGATGAAAAGTAGCCTTGTGTTGCTACGGGCTGGCCCCCTGGGCAAATAAAAATGTGCATTATCTGCGTCTAAATAGTCTCTGAAGGATTCTTGTTGGAGATGGATGGCCATTGTGGTAAGTCCTTCGAGTTTGGAAGAGTGGAGAGCAGAGTCCCCAGGGCGGCCGTCAGTGACACAAGCCCCAGTTGTCGGAGGACAACCATGGCCGTAAAACTACTGACAGAATTAAGGAATGGATTGTTGTCATCAGAAGCTTGCGGTGAGCACCTGTCGTCTCGGGGAAGTCTGCGTCCCTCGCCCGGCTCTTCCGAAAGCTGACAGCCCCACACATAGATGTGTCTTTTTCCTTTCATTCCGGCGTGGGTGTGCGCTGAGCTGGGAGTATGAGGACAAGATCAGTGCCTGCTCTCACAGAGCGCACAGTCTGGCCTCGGGAGGTAAAGGGAGGCGTAGAAACAGGGAGCCGATGGTGGCCGAGGTGGCTGTGCGTGTGGTGCGCAAGGACAGGTCACGCAGTGAAGCGGCTCGTCAAGAGTGCACCTGGGTTTGGAAAGGAGGCGCTGTGAGCCTTAAGTAGTCAGGGAGGGCTCTGAGGCAGAGGTTGCTTAAAAACAGTGTTGGCTTGAGGGGTACCCCAGAGTCCCCAGGAAGGAAGGCGGTGAAGGCCCTGGGTCGGGAGAAGAGCTGTCTTGGCAGAGCTGGCTCCAGGGGGAGGGAGGGGCGATGAAGCTGTTTCAGTGGGGCGGTCGGGGTGATGGCCGCACCGCTCTGAATGCACTGTAGCCATTCAGTGGTACGTGTTAGGTGGGTGAATCGCCTGGTGTGTGGATTGCATCTCGATAAAGCTTTAAAAAACTGAGTGGACTAGAGAGGAATAGATATGGGGACAGTGAGTCTGACAGGTCTAGGGTTTCAGAGATTTAGGAAGAGACTGTTAGGGCTCTGGCCTGAGGCGTGGGGACTTACGAAGTGAGATGGGAAGGTTGGCAGCATTTGCATCTGATAAAACGGAAGCCCAAAGTGACACACAGACGGAAGTTGGGCACATGTGCCGTCGATTTCACCGGGTTCCAAGACAGACTAGTGGAGAAAGGGGACTCTCTCCCCTGTGTTTGGGTCGATTTTGGAAGAGAGAGTTAAGGTCTGATGTAGAGAGGTGGTTTATGGAGAACAGAACCAAAGAGTAAAGAGTGAGTGGAAACTCACTCTCAGGTAGCTGAGATTTGTGACCCTGTCAGCATATTTTTTTTGGTGAAATTGTGGATGAGATCATTTTGGCCTTGACTCATATAGGGAAAAAAAGGCTTTACTCTTTTCTCCCTGGGCGCCTCGTCTCCATTAACAGTAAGAACATGAGGAAGACATTAGAACAAGAGGAGATAAATCAGGGGGGAGGGGTTTTCTTTTGTTGCTTTGTTGTTGTCACCAGTCTCTCGGGTGTGATGGGTGGACTAGAAGCCTAGACTTCCTTACTCCGCTGACTGTTTCCAAATACTCGTTCACGTCCAGGACATGGTCCGGCGAGGGGAAATCATTGACAACGACATCGAGGACGAGTTCTACCTGCGGCGCCTGGACGCGGGGCTCTTCGTGCTCCAGCACATCTGCTACATCATGGCGGAGATCTGCAATGCCAATGTCCCCCAGGTAGGGGCGCTTCCCCGGGACGGGCCTGTCTGTCCCTGCCTCCTTCCTTGCCACCTGTTTAGGTAGAGACTCTCAGAGAAAGAGGTGGCTCCCACGCCCCTTGCATCCCTTCACTCCAAACGGGCCCTCTTTTTCAGGGATGGGGGTGAGGTGAATGCTTGCACTGCGGTGTATTCGGGTGTGTGCCGAGACGAGTGATACTTCTCCTTTCACTGCCCGCACCCCCCCCCACTAGATTCGTCAGAGGGTTCACCAGATCCTGAACATGAGAGGAAGCTCCATCAAGATTGTGAGGCACATCATCAAGGGTGAGTTGGCCGTTGCTTGTGTCCGGGGCTTTGGGGGATCGGATGGTGCTTTCTTTGTGACTCGGTGTCCCCGGGATTTGGGGCGCAGCATTCTCTGCCTTGAAAGCTTAAGTGTGTTGTCCAGGCGACTGTGACCAGGCGACTGTGACCAGAGCATCGTTGTCAGAGGACCATAGGCTAACCTAGTTGTTACCTACCTCTGACCCTCCGGTTCCAGAATTGAAAAAACGTATAACAAACAAGAAGCACTAGAGCTTGGAAATAGTCATTTAAAAAAATTTTTAAGGTAAAGTAAGAAAAAAAAAATTTAGTTCTAAACTGCATGTAGTAGAAGGAAATTGCTTTCTAAGGACATAAAAACAAGAAGTAACCAGAAATACTTGGAGTTATGCAGGCCAGAAGGCAGTGAACTTGGGTGTGTGGTATAAGAGGAAGAACATGCCTGCCTTCGGTCTGAGCCCTGCCTGCCCCCGGCGGTGAGCATGACCCAGCAGAAATTTTGCAGAGGTTCACGAGACACTTACTACATAACAGTGTCTAGTCTGGTGCCTGGCTCAGTCATACAAGTTTCCCCTTCTTGCCCTAGCAAGTCCTTCAAAAGCCGTATCGTCTTTGGCTGGTCCTGACTCAGGCGGCGTGGCTCTCGAGGGGCCTCCAGGCAGTGAGCAAGCTCTCGGTCACCAGACAGGGTGCCTGAGCTGAGCGCTGTGATGCATCTCTGCTTTCGGGCCACTTAGCACAGACTAGTGCACATGGCGGATAGAGGCCCATGTCGGTCTGTATAGTACTGATAAACCAGGTTTAAGAGAGAGTCAGGATGGATTGAGTAATGGCAGGCAAATCATTTTCTCTCTCTGGCCCTTGTTCTGCCCATTTCTAAGGTGAGGGATTAGGCTATATGTACGCAGAGCATTTGCCCGTAAGTGGCTATAACTCCTGTCGCAGGTGGGAGGCGAATGTGCAGATAGTTGTGAAGAGAAGTCAAGAGCCCTGGGGCTGGGGAGTGTGGCCCCTAGAACTGGGTTACCTTGGGCAAGTTACCTGATTGCTCTGTGACCTCATAAAATGGGTGAGAGGATTAAATGAGATGATATGTGGAAAATATCTGACCCTTAAGAACTTCTCAGTAAGTGTTAGCTATAATGAGGTTTATGAAATGTTGTGATAATTAGCATCATCATCGTTGTAAGTGAGACGTGGCTAAAATCCCATGGGAAGCCCTGTGACAGGAGCAGCACTGAGCTGGGTCTTAAAGGCCTGGACAAGGACACTCCGGAAGGGAGGGACAGTGGGAGTGGAGGCGTGGCCCGGGGACCGGAAACCACGTGGTCAGCACAGCGCTGCCAGGCAGGCGGAAATGGCGGGTGGGTGGCGCCCGTTTTGCAGGTGGAGCAAAGGAGGTGTTGGAGTCCTCTCAGAGAAAGAAGAAGGGGGGAACGTGCTCAGGAACCTGCCCAGGACCTGCCTTCCACGGTGGCATCTGGGTGCTCCCGTCTCGGCCTTGGTGTCACACTCACACGAATTAACTGCTCAGTGTCATGCCGCCTCCTCCCTGGGGTGTAGCTGTGGTGATTTGCAACTCTAGCCTTTAAATGCCATTTGCTTTTTACTACTCTGAGCTCTACTCTCTTGCATTTAGGCTTCTCCATACACCTCCGTCCCTGTAATCAAAACAGTGATCTTCGGAGAAAGAAGTGTTTTTAATGGGCGTAGTAAGTGGGCTTTGCTTTCTGAAACCCTAACACATGTAACACATATACCTTAGGTTATTCAGAATCCTCTGTTGTGAGCCTGCCTTTGTTTCCTTCTGGTCATGGTTTATTCTGCCCCCTTCCCCCTCCTCCCTGCCGCCGGTGCCTAGCAGAGTGCCGGCACGTCCCGGATGCTGAGCGGTGACTTGCTGACGGAGTGCTGGGTGAGCACCCGAGCCGGTGAATGGCCTGCACAGAAGTCGTGCTCAGTCCCTACCCTTGTTCCTCTCTCCTGTGACCTTCGTTCCCTCCTCTGTCCAGACCCGCAGACCCATCCCTCTGGACTGGGGTCCAGCCCTTCGGGTTCCCCCCCATCACTCTTCGCAGCCAACCCACTAGTGACCCTGCCAGTCCTGCCTCCAAGCTCAATCTTGAATCCTTCCACTTCTCTCCATATGTTACTTCCCGTCACAGTACCCAGTTTGTTTTCTTCCCAGCCCTTATCAGGATCTGTAATTGTTTTTATTTATGTCCTTGTTTACTCGTTCTGTGTGTCTTATACATGAAAATGCAAGCTCCTTGATGTAGGGACATTGTCTGGCTCATTCACCATGTCTTCTCAGCACCTAGGGCCATGCCAGGCACACAGTGGGAACCCGATGAACATTTTAAACATTGTTGAATTAAACCCTAACCCTGTGCGAATTTAAACTGGCAAATGTTTACTGAGACCCTCCCCAGGGCGAGAAGTGCTACACACTGGCTACTAAGGTGCCACTCAGCACCCGCCCTCCTGGAGTTCACAGCCTCCTGGGGACCTAGATAGGTACCCACTGGCCGTGGCACAAGCTAATGAAACACACGTTTCCTCAGCCACTCAGGGAGCATTGCCGGTCCCGGCTCTGTGTCCAGTACTAGAGATGCAATAAAGAGTGAGCAAGAACCCTGCCCTTGAGGCGTTCCCAGTCTCGTGGGGAAAGGTACTCTAAAGTAGTTACAACGCGATGAGTGCTGTGGGAACGATGAACAGTGTGCCCGGGGAGGAGTGGGGAGCAGTACCGGAGGCACAGGCTATACCGTGGGGTCCCAGAGCACGTCGGTGGCCTTCACAAGAACCCTGGCCACATGAGCGGGGGCCAAGCAAGGGTGCGGAGGCTGGGGCGTTGGGTGGGGTTGGGAGTGTGCTGGGCGCGGCTCTTGAGCTCTGGCAGGTGCAAAGTGAGTCTGGGCGGACGGGTAGTGGCTGCAGCGGAAAGCAGTGGGCGTCCGCACTAGAGCTCAGGAGATTGGACGCCATTGCCCAGGTCAAAGAGGCCCCCACAGGATACTGACCACTAAACAGAGAAAGCTCTCTAGCCCTGGCTAGTGTGGCTCGGTGGCTTGAGTGCTGGCCTGTGAAGCAAAAGGTCGCCGGTTCGATTCCCAGTCAGGGCCCATGCCTGGGTTGCAGGCCAGGTCCCCAGCTGGGGGCATGCTAGAGGCAACCAATGGATGTATCTCTTGCACACCGGTGTTTCTCCCTCCCTTCCCCTCTTTCTAAAAATAAATGAATAAAACCTTCAAAAAATATTTGAAAGTTCTGTTCAGATGAAAGGTAAGAGTTCTCCACCTCCCTCGCACTGCATGCCCCTGCCCGGCTCACACCTGCCCGGGGGGGAGCCCATCTGCTTGCAGAGTTGTGTGGTGGATCCTCGCATGTGGCCTGCCTCTCTGCACCCCTGAGCAGGTGCGGTGAGCACCCTCAGGGCAGCAGTGGGGCTGGGGGCTGGGCTGTGCTCAGGCCCACCTCTTAAAAAGCCTTCCCTCCCTCCCTCCCTTCCTTCCATCACAGAGCACACACGCAAAAAACCTCATAAAGAAAACCAGCTCATCAGTCTGTCCTCTTTGATTTTAATTTTGTTTTTCAGTTTGGGTTGCTTCCTTTTTTTCTAACATACTAATTAGATGCAAGCTTCTTTCTTTGATTTTATGGCCTATATATTTCCTAAGTTTTGCTGGCAGGATGACAGCTGATGTATCCCTTGAGGTCTCAGGAAAGCGCTGATGAGGCAAGCCCAGCAGGGGCCTTTTCCTGTAATAGTTGGGTCCTCTCTCTGGGGATCTTCTTCCTCCTCTTCTGCTGGGGGTGCCAGGGGAACCGGCAGTAATTGACAGCTCATTAAAGTCCCTCTTTATGCGACTGCTTACTCAGTGCGCTTGAAGACCCGCCTTCTTCGGGACTGGTAGCCGCTCTGGGACTGAGACCATGGTGCCCACATGGGGACAGCCGTGTCTTCGCTCTTGGAGGGCAGGTCAGACCGTGCTCCGCAAGGGCAGTGACGGTCTTCCTGCCTGTCCTGTCCTGGTGCCCGGCTGCTGGCTGGCGCAGAGAGGGGACTCAGCTCATGCTCACTGGGGGTGCATGCTGGGGTGGGGCTTCAGGCTTTTTTGTGCGTTCCAGAAATGCAGAACCACAGTAGGTAGAGTGGCCACTCCTGAGCATACCCTCTGTGCCGGGCTTTTAGTGTATATTCTCTGGTCCTCACAATAGCCCCAAAAAGCAGGATTGCAACTTCCATTTTGCAGGTAGGGAAACCAAGAGTCTGAAGCTAAGGGGAGGCAGGGCCATTACCCAAGTCACTCTTAATGTTGGAAAGTGGGTCCAGACTCACTTCCATACCCAGCCTTGGTCCACCTGGCACGAAGGATGCTCTAACTGTGTCGGTCGGCTGCTGCACTCCTACAGCCTTTGAAGAAAAGAAAGTCAGGTGTTTACCTGTGCAGAACACCCACTTGGCATCGCGGGGAACTTGGTGGGCATCTAACACATGAATGAGACATGGAGGGGGTCCCATCCCCAGGGAATACAGCCCCATCTCAGGAGAAGTAACCAACCACAGCACGAAGCAGAATGACAAGTCCGCGCTCAGACTGCAGTGGGAACCACAAGGCACAGTCCCTTCTGCTGGAGACTAAAGGGAGCTTTGAGTGCTGCCCAGAGGAGCCGCTTGCTGTTTCTTTTTTAATTGTGGTGAAATTCGTCTCTATTAAGATTCACCGTTTTAACTGTTGCAGCCATCACCACCGTCTGTCCACATAACTCTCCCTTATCCCACAGTCCTGCAGCTCTACCCACACTCACTCACTCCCCCGCTCCCCGGCCACCCCCAGCCCCCGCAGCCACCCTGCACATTCTGTCTCATTCTGTGAAGTTGGCAACTAAGTGAGGGGGTGGCTTCTTAAAGCAAGTGAAGGACCCCACTGGCAGGCGCAGAGATTGAGTGGTCATCTCCTTGGGCATGGAGTAGGAGCTGCGACCTGGGGATACTTTTCAGTATAAATTCTTGTGCCAAGAGTTACCATGGAGGCCGCTGACGCTTCTAAGTGCTTTTGGTCACTGGGGAAAGCTGTGAGGAGGGGATGTGGGTGCCAAGCTATTTGCAGAGGAAAGCGTGGAGGATGGCTGGCTCCAGGCTTCTTCGCCAGTGACGGGAAGACCGAGCCAGACTTCCACGCGCTTTCAGAAACTGGCTCCTGGCCCTTTGACTTGCTTGTGTTCTTTATGGCTTGAAATCTCTTAGAAGCTCATAAACATGTATTTCCATATTGGTTTGGGGCTTTCGGCAGCCTGCGCTTTTCCTCCGTGGTTTCAGGGCTGCAGAAGCTGACAGTGTTTATCTTTTGACACGTGTTGGCGTGCATGTGATTTGCACCAGGTCGTGGCTTCGGTGGCCGCCGGGACCTGAGGAAGGCCTGTGGGTTCGCCTTGGGCAGCTGCTTCCCCTCTCTGAGCCGCAGGCCTTTCACCTCTTAAGATGGGATCTCACCTCAGAAGGGTGCTGTGGGAATGGGGGGGTACAGTGTGGAAAGCACTGCCCGATGGCCACACACAGTGCCTGCCTGGTAATGCCAGCTTCCTCGACTGGCTAGTCTCGGGCTAACCCCGCAGTAAGCATAACGGGGCAGCTCAGGGCAGCGTGAACCCTGGCTCTCTGTAACTTTGGGCGAGCTGGGGAGCGTGTCTGAGCCTGGGCTTCCTCCTCTGTGAGAGCCAAACCTAAAGGGGAGATGCCTCACAGGAAGGCCAAGGTGGACATGCATTTGGGGACCAGGAATAGAGTGTGTGGTCAGTGCATGGAGGCTCTCCCTTCCCTTCCTGGGCCTAATCCTGCGGCCTGGGGCTGGCAGCAGCCCAGACTCAGACTCGGGCAGGCCCTGCACCCGGCCCAGACTCCCTGGGGGCCTGGTTCGGGGTCGGAGGGGAGGGGATGCTTCTCCAACCAGCTGAAATGTCCTCAGGACTCAGAGAACAGGACCCTGCGGACCCTGCTCACATTGTGAGCGGAGGGTAGTTTCCTTTCTTTGTCAGTGGGTTTCATTTTAGTGCTATCCTTTGCCCCAGTGAAATGCCCGCCCCCGAGAGCCGTGACATCAGACCCTCCATATTCATCATTTTGTGCGAGAGTCCCCGATAGACTTGAGGCCTTTCTCAGTTTCTATTTTGTGATTGTTTCCGTGTCTTCAAGTGTTTTGATATGGAAATACTGGGATTCCTCATCTCTCCCCTTCCTCTTCCTCCCGCATCTCTTAAAGGGTGAGCATATGGGTTTCAGGGTCAGTGATCAGAACCTGGCTGGTGAGCCCAGGTCCGGGTCCCTGCTGGGGAAGATAGGTCTTCACCAGCCCCGGTGCCCCTCCCTCTCCCCTTTAACATCAACAGAACAGCTTGTACTCCGTGTCTGAATAGTAAACCTGCTGTCCAAAGTTTGCTTTAATATTTATGCGTTCAGCACTGCTTCCTCTTTTCAGCTCCCGCAAAGCCTTTGTTATTTGAAAATGATGGGGAAGTGGAGGAGGGAGTGGATGTGTGCCCAGCTCATTCTCTTCCTCTCGCCCCCTCCCCCCGCCCCCTCTCACCCCGCCCCGTGGTTCTCCTCCCTTCTAGCATCTCTCTCCTGCATTCTCTCTTCCTCTCCTCCTCTCTTCCACACACACTTACACACACATACACACGCAGCAAAGAGAACTCTTTCCTAAGACCTCTGGGAGGAGTCTGTTCAATATTTATAAACCGCTGCAGCAGCCATAATAACAAGAGGTGGCTGCTACCACCAAGATTTGCTCCAAATAGGATTCTACTCCAAGACAGAGAATGAGGAGGGGTGACGGTTCAGGGGTGAGGGGCAGGCGAGGCACCCCTCAGTTGATACCAGCTGCTGGGGCAGTGGGGGAGACCTGGGGGCTTGTCACGCTGCGTGTGGGCCTGGCTCACGACCAGCCCTGCCAGTTCTGACATGTGGTGACCTGGCTGAAAGGCTGCAGCCTCAGTGACCCACTCTGCCTATGTGCCCCCTGAGGTCCCTGCATACAGGTCCTTCCCTCTAGAGTCTTAGCTTTGCAGCCAGATGCAGTGCCCTGCTGGGCGCCATGAGTGCTCACAGCTGTCCCCACAACATGGGAAACGCGCAGGGCAGGATACCACTGCGGTAAGGCGATGCCGCCTTGGAGACCGGCTCCACCCCGATGGCTTTCACGGGCCCTTCACCACTCACACATGTCCTGGGCTTCGAGTTTCGGCTCCTGTGCCCTTCCACACGTGGGCAGATCGCTCTGGCTCTAGTAAATCTCAGTCTCCTCACCTGTAAACAGATGGCTTTCTTTGCCTGGTAGGACTGCTGCGAAGATTAAATGAGACAGCGTCTATAAGTGCCTGGCACCCATCAGTGCTTACTGCATGTGGGTTTCCATTCCACTCCGTGAGAGGCACCCCCCCCCCCCCGCCCCCCATGCTGAGCTGGCTCCCTTCACGGCCCATTTCCAGAGAGCAGGCCCTCCGGCTTTGTTTCCTCCCCGACTGTAGCCAGAGGGAGCAGCAGGGGGGACCAGCCCTGGGGACCGGTGCTCGTGTACAGGAGGGGCAGGTGTTTGTTCCTAAGGCCTTGGCAGAGGTGATCCAACAAGGAGGTTTATGCAAACTCTGGTTTCCTCTACTGTGTGTGTACCTAGAAAGAGATTAGGTCCCTCCAGGGAGGCTGGCTGTACTTGGGAAATCACTGCCCCAAAGGATCAGACTATTCCTCCACTTCCTTCCCTCCAGGGTCTGCGAGTACATTAGCAGAGCAAAGTGTTAGTTCAATCCATTAAGCCTCTAGCTTCCAGATCATGCCCCTGGGGGTATTCAATGCTGTAATGGTCATTTCTCTTTCTCCTGGGGCAGCAGCTAGGTCATTCACAAGTGAGTAAGAGATAGCACTCACCTGCAGCCCCACAGCCTTCCCGCCGCCGTTCCTGTTCTCCCATCACCCAGCCCTCTCCTTTAGGGGCCCTAGCAGACGGCATCACAGCCATTTGCTATTGGAGGTGATGGATGGGCCTAACAGAAAAGAGTGATTTCCGGGGGGAGACACAGCTGGCACGGGTCTGAATCCCAAACCCCGTTTTCCTGCACATGTCCAAAGTAATAAAGAGGAAGGAGGAGAAATGAAGAAGTGGCAGGAGCAAGATTATTTCCCCTGTGAGGAGGGAGGGGGAACGGTTGCACACCTTCTCCTCTCTCCCTGGGCTTTGTCAGATTGGGATCTGGAGATGTTTTATTATGCAAAAGCCTCTTACCAGGGCGGTCTCCATTGCTCTGTCTCTGGCAGCTCCAGTCTGGGAGCCATGGTCTGACGCAGTGGGCCGTCCTCCTGCCCGACTGCCCTGTTACTCGCCACACCAGACTGACAGTGGGCTCTCAGCCAGGCCCTGCTGGGACTGGGGGATGTGGTGGAAAGTAAGGCAGAGCCCCTACCTTAGAGAAGCTCCAGTCCAGTGGGAGTGCGCACAGGCGAGGACAAACCGGAAGTCCGGCCTGTGATGGAGACGTTGTACAGCGGCCACGGTCCCCGCAGGATCTGGGCCCAGCCCCATCCCGGGCTCTGAGCTCCGGACCGAGCAAGCTCCCCTGCACTGGGTGTCCCTCTGCTAACTTGCCCCTTCGGCTCTTTCATCAGACCTCCCGTTCGTGTGAGTCTCTGACCACCACCCTCGATGTTTTATTTACATGGTGTGTTTCCCCCACTAAAACGGGGGCTCCACCAGAATGGAGCTTTTCGTCTCCTTCCGTCATGACTTTACCCCCATTGCCTCAGACAGTGGTTCTGGGACTTGAGCAGCACCAGCATCACCGGGAGGCCTTGTTCAGACAGACTGCCGGGCCCCGGGTCGCCCTTCCAGTGAGTTCCTGCGTGATGCTGAGGCCGCTAGTCGGGGTGTGCTCTGCGGACCACTTGTCGGGAACAGTGCTGCCCACAGTGGGCGCCCACACTGTATGTGTGTGGGACAATGAGCAAGTAAATGTGTGGCCGGGAGGGGAATGTGAGCAGGGGAAGGTGAGTTGGCCCTTTTCACTGAGGGCCTCAAAGACAAAGTCAAGGAGTTTGGTGCAGCCGCCCTGTTGGGGGCTGTAGGAGACATTAGAACAGCAACGCGCCTCCGTGGGAGCTGGGATTCAGGGAAGGGTGTGGAGTTGACCCCGAGATGATGGACCCCTGCCCCGGTTCACACCTAACCCTGCCTTGTCTCCCCAGAGTACGCAGAGAACATCGGGGACGGCCGGAGCCCGGAGTTCCGGGAGAGCGAGCAGAAGCGCATCCTGGGCCTGCTGGACAACTTCTAGACCAGCCCGGCCCTGTGCCACGTGGACACTCTCCGGGCCCTCCTCCCGGTCTCCACACTGCTCCGCCTGACTTTCAGACAAATAAAAACTAGTTTTCTCAGTCCCAGGCTGGCATTCTTTGTAGCAGAGCCCTCTAAGGTCCTCACACAGCACCTGTCGTGGACACAGCTCAGGGTGGTGGGTGGCGCTGCCTGTGGCGCAGCCGCAGCTGGGAAGGGGGAGGCGTGTGCTAGCGACCCCCCTGGGGCTTTTGCCCTGACCCAGAGTCTGCCTCACAGGAGGCCAGGGCTCGCACGGACACACCCTGCGGAGGCTTTCACAACGGTGAGGCCGGCCACTGGACCCTCCCCGACCCGCATCGGCATCGCTGGGGGTGGGGGTGGGGGCATTCCTAGCTGTTGGGTCCCACCCCACAAGGAGGAAGTCAGAATCTCAGGCGGCCCAGGCGCTGGTGTGGTTCGAAGCTCCCAGGTGGCCCCCAGTGGCAAGGTAAGGGCCACACTTGGGAGTAGCCAGGCCTGGCAATTTGGATAAGCTACGCCACCTTCCTGAATCTCACTTCTTTTGTCTGCAGAGTGGGAGTGATAGTAGCCACTTGGTGCTTAAGAAGGCCTAAGGACTCATTTAGGCAAGCAGAGAGCACTGATGAGCACACAGTAGGTGCATTATAAATGAGTTCTTTGCCTTCCCACTCACATCTGTAGCTTCGGAAGAATTGCAATTTATCCTGTTTTACACGGGTTTTGAGGAAGTTGGTCTCCACAGAAGTCCACGGTCCTTTGGCACATTTAATTCATCAAGAGCAGAGTCCTCATGAGTGAGGAGGCGGAAGAACCACTGGTCTAGAAAAGCTGCCCTCCATTACAGTGAAACATTGGGCCCAGAGTCAGCAGATAGGCTACAGGGGGTGCTACACACCCTGCGCTGTGCCCACGGCCCATAAGGCAGCTCTCGCTTCTCGTGGACCCACAAGGGACTCTGAATAAGATGACAGCTGCGTGCCCAGCATGGGGCCGCTGACAGAACAGCGACTCGGGCAGACCCTGCGCTCCTGGAGCTGTGCCGAGCCTGGTGGGAAGGCAGACCGTGCGCCGCCACCGCCACGAGGCAAGCCTTCCGGCGGGAACGTGGCGGGAATGCGTTACAGAGCCCATTACAGAACCCGAATTGCCGTGCGGTCGCAGTTTGGATTTAGTTCTTTTTTTTATTTCACTTTCCTGTAACTGTAATAGCTACTGTGTATTGAAAAGCTGCCATATGCGACTCACTTTCCATCCATTCCTACTAACCTGCACAACAGCCCTGCTGGCGCTATTATCCCCAGTTTACTGAAGCCGAGACTGAGGTCTCGGAGGGTGAGGGACTTGGGCGGGGTCCCGTAGCCAATCGGCGGCCCAGCCTCCGTGCGAAGCAAGGTCCGTCCGCCTCCGCGCTCCGGCTCTGCCCTCCACCGCGCCACGCTGGCTGTAGGCGGACGGTGTAATGAATTCACTTGGAATAAAGCACGTCTAGGTGGAGCCTGTGGAATCAGGCCTTTTGAACTAGGGTCGCTACTTCATCAGTCCTTGAGCTTTATTTTCATTTTAAATGTTATTTGTTTTTAACCAGGTAATGCTTCTGCCTGGTACAGAAGTTCAAAATGTAACAAAAAGGTATACAGCAAGGAGTCTCCCCTCAGGTGTCCCACCCCCTAGGCCTCCCTGTCCCTGGAGGCGACTGCGGTCCCCTGATCGTTGGTCCAGGGTTCTGCCCAGCAGTTCCCGGCAGGGCACTGCTGTGGCCCCAGGCTTCCCCCGAGTGCACCCGAAGCCAGCCTGGGGGAGAGAGTGGGCGGGGCTCCAGGACACACTAACCGCAGGCACCCTGTTTTGCCCTGCTTCATGTAGTGGGGTGCCTCCCAAGATTTTGGGTCCTTCCCCCTGCCACAAGGCCCTGTGCTAAACACGAGTTTGAACTCACACCTTCACTTTACAGATGAGGAAGTGGTCCGTGTTCCATTGCTTTGTGGCAGGAGACTGGGGGGGAACCTGAGGTGTAATCCCTTAGGTTCGGAAGGGGTTACTGTTCCAGGGGTCTGGGAGCCAAGAGGACAGGAAGAGGAGAAATTTCTAACTCTGCTTTCTAACGTTAACAACCCACCCCACCAGGCGAAGAGATGCTTTTATTAAGAATCAGGGCTCCTGGGATGTGGCCCGCCCCCGACTTGCAGCCTACTGAGACACATGCTTCAGGGAGGGCTTCTCCGGTTTCCAATAGGATGGCCCTCACCTTGCGATTCTGGACTTGACTTCTGCGTCTGCCACTCTCGGGTTCCCAAGCCCTCCGCTTCACACAGCGCCCCTTTGCGTCCATCCTCGTGTCCCCAGCTGAGTGGTGCCCGGGCACTGCATGCCAGTAGGGCAGTATGCTTTTCCTATCCAAACACGGGGGAAAGGGCCTCTCAGCAGTACTAGCCAGAATTCTGCGTGAGGGAAATGAGGATTCCATTTTCCTTCTCCTTCGCAGCTTGCGGCTCCGTTTGTGGTGGTCGGCTGGGCTGAACTCCGCAGCAACAAGATGGGCATGGCTAATTTAGAGAGATTTGCATGCAGGCTGCATCCTTCTTTATGTGGGGGAAACATGTGGTCAGGGAAGCTTGAAGGCACCCGTTAGTCACCTCCACAGTGTCACCAGTGCCCGGGTGGCACCTTCTGCCATTACCCAGAGCGTCAATTTAGCGCCAACAGGGAGACGGAACTCACTTTCCCACAGGCAAACACTCCTTGATTAGATTAGCTTGCCCAACAGCGGAGGTGACAGCGGAGCCCCCTCCTTCGACCTGTCTTGCTCCTGGGCACTTGGGGAAAGCAGTTGGTGCCGCCTGTGCCGAGAAAGCGGCAAGTGTCCCTTAGGTCACCTTTCTCTTAGGTAGCACATGCCCTTGGCATTCGCTTAAGAAGGTGCATAAGGGTGTGCCGTGTGGCCAGCCATGTCCCCTGGCCACCCAGTGCCCTCCCCAAAAACAGCCCCTGCCGTTAGCTGCCCCATCTTTTTGGAGGTGGCCCTACATGGTATCAACGGAATACAATATACATTTAACACTGGGGGGGCATATCATGTTTTCTGCTCTGTGCTCTGTTCTCTTCACACTACACCCACCCAACTCAGAGCCCCCACCCCACCCCTCAAAGAGCTGGGCCCTGTGGCAGAGCTTCGCCATAATTCAGTTAATCGAGGTAATAATGGACATTCAGGTAGTCTCCAGTCTTTGGCTATTACAATGTTGCAGGGAACATCCTTGTAGAGAATGTCATTTCACACATATGTGAGTTTAAACTTCCAAGCAAGATTGCTAAGTCAGAGGGAGCGTGCCATCGTGACACATACCGTCCCATAGCCCTCCTCCCGCCACCCGTGTGTGTGGAAGCCACCTGCACCCTCCGCGAGTAGCACAGGGTCGGCGCCTGCCCCTCGGCCTCTGATCTGGGAGCCACGTGTCCTGTTCGTTGCCTTCATTTGCGTCTCTCTTATGAGGGAAGTCATTTAGCGTTTCAGAAGCATGGATTTACCCGGCGTGTGCCACATTAGCTAATACTCGTTGAGCCCTTCCTGTGAGCTAAGTACTTTCCTCAAATTAGCTCATTTAACCCTCATTTCCGAGGTGTGGGTACTTTCATCATCGACCCCGCTTCACGGACGAGGAAACCAGAGTGAGAGGAGAGGTTCAGTGGCTTTCAAAGTGACTGAGCTGAGAGTGGAACACATGGACACGAGTTCCAGAGCCTCCACCCCTGACCTCAGAGTCACCCCATCTCCTAACCGCAAAGAAGCGGCCCAGGTGCGGCTGGAGAGGGCTGCTGGGGTGCGGGATGCCCCGTCAGCTCTGAACATGCTCAAAGCAGGAGCTCTCGGTGGAGTTGTGCTGGGAGCCCCGAAGAAGCAGCCCCGCTCTGTGGGGCTCCCACCCCCCCGCCATCTGGGCACCTGCTCACTACTCACCTGCATGGGGGTCCTGGGGCTCCGAGGCTGAGGATGGGCAGTCACGTGGCCATGGTCCAGGTTGCTCTCCTGTGGGAATAAGGAAGTCCAGGAAACACCTGGAAGAAGAGTCCTTCCCCTGCCATCGATAAGGAGGAGGCGCCGCCCTCAAGCATGCTTGCAGGGAGGGTCCTTGCCCACCTTCCCATCCACCCCGCCTCTGCCTGTCCTCACCCAGTGCTCCCCTCCGCACTCTGCATCCCACGCTGGACGGTGCTGCCTCCTCCCAGGAATCGCTGGCTGCACACCTGCCCGGCGCCAGGCCCCGTGCTAGGAACTGGGGTCATGTACCCCAGAGTGAAATGCAGTTTGAGCTCCCCACAGCAGCCAACCACAGCATCACGAGAGCAGTACTCGGCTTCGAGGGAGGTGAGCAAAAGCGGTGGGACACAGGAGACCCCCTAACCTGGCAGGAAGGATCAGGAGAGAGGGGGCCCTGCACCCTAACTATATTTGGGTGACTTTCACAGGGGCGTTAGGACACAGCTCAAAGAACAAGCAGCGGAGAGTCACTGGAGACAGGGGGCTGCACAGGCAGAGGGATGGGGACAGGAGGAAACACAGGGCCTTGGAGGACCTGGGGCCCTCCGCAGTCACCTCAGAGGACACCCCACCTAGTCTAAGGCCAGCAAGCCAGGGGGCGAATGAGCTCCCAGTTAAGGTGAAACCCCATGCTTGGTGATTTCCTGTGCCTTACAGGAGCTTGGAGGTCATTATTTGTCCAGAGTCACAGAGTTTGCTCAGGACAAGTTGTCTCCGCTTCTCCCAGGCAACTTCGGTCCCCAGGTGATGGGGAAACAGGTTTCACTGCAGGGTGATGACCCCTAAATCAAGATCTGGCCTTACAGAGTGATCCAGGAAGTGCCCGAGCCCCAGACAGGCTGGTGACAGCTGAGCAGGGACAAGGCCACCCCCTGTAAGGCAGCAGGAGGGCCAGTGGGAGGCCATGGTCTGGCAACAGGGGAGGAAGTCTCCAACCTGGCTCCGAGGGGAGCCAGCCCATCCAGGAAACACAGGGGCTGAAGTGGGCAGGGGACCAGGGCTCCCAGCCCAGCCTCTGTGGGTCTGACATGTCCCTCGCCCTCTCAGAACCCCTGTTCTTCGGGGACCAAGTGAGAGGGGCTCCGAGGAACCAGCCTGGGGACCCCCACACGAACCAGTACCTGTGACCAGCTTGTGGCACCACCGCATCGCATACTGAACACCCGCCGTAAGCTGTGCGGGAAACCAAACAGACATTGTCCGTCCCTGCCACCGAGGAGCTCACATCCTCCATCCGTGTGGGACAGATTAATAACCGTGTATACATACACAGAATGCCTCCTGGGTGTTATGCAGGAGCAAACCACGTGCAAAGTGATGGAGACCAGGTAATGGGGGAACAATGTGAGGTTGGGCAGCCTGGGAAGTGCTCCGATGAGGTGCCTTTGAGCTAAACTCTGAGTGATGTCAAGGAGCAGGGCAGCCCAAGAGCTGGGGGAAGAGGGCTCTGAGCAGAGGCACAGGTGCAAAGGTCCTGAGGCAGAGACGGCACCATCATTCTCCGGAAAAAAGCCAAGAGCAGCCACTGTGGCCAGACCCAAGAGTGAGGTGGGGGCGGGTAGGGGTAAAGCTCAGATCTTGCAGGTCTTGAGGGCCACGGAGGAGTTTAGAGCACAGAAGAAATGTGATCTGATTTTGAAAAGATCCCCTTTTCTCTTCAGTGGAGGACAACCCTGGGGGAGGAGCAGTATGGAAGAAAGCAGGAGACCCAAGAAGAAGCTGGCACACCCACCCAGGGAGGAGGTACTGGTGCTGTGGACCAGGAGCAGACGGCGGGTCACAGACAAGGGGACTGGAGATGCGTTGAGGCAGGGCCAACGGGTCCCAGTGCAGAGAGGGGCCCTTGGCCCGGGCTCCCCCAGCACAGAGGGCTGGGCACAATATCACCGGCCCAGCAGGAGTCGGGTGGGGCCTGCAGAGAGAGCTGCTCAGTATATAAATATCTTTAATGAATAAATAGAAGTGCTTTTAGGGCTGGCGGAGTCGTATCATTTCCACCTGCTGTAAAATTTCATTAGGAGCAGGCGCTGCAGGGGGAGAGGAATAGCTGCAATAAATCTGCCCACCTGCCCTCGGGCCCTGCCTTCACTGTGAGCAGAGAGAGTCAGCTCCACTCCCCGGAGGGTTCCGACCCAGGCCCTTCTCCCCAGGCCGGCCGGCCGGTCCTTCCTGTCCCAGCCCCACAACTTGAACAGACAGGAGGCAGCGTGGGCAGGGCGGTGAGGTAGCCACTGACCACCGGGGCCCTCGCTCTCCTTAGCTGGGAAGTGGGCAGGGTTCCTGCCCCACCTTCACCCCTGCGCCCCACAGAGCGCAGATTAGGTGGGTTTCAGAGGAAAGAGGAACCACCACTTCGTATCCCTGGAACAACAGAGCTGGGGGAAGCATGCCTTGAAGTCCCCCAGTTTTACAAATGAGAAAACAGGCCCCAAGAAAGTAGGTGCCTGCCCCAAGATCACACACGTCCAGCAGATCCAGCCCTCGGAAATGACCGCAGCGCTGGCCACTAAGTGCCCATCTCTGTCCTAAACATGACATTCGCCGTCTCACTGAATCCTCCCCACTCCTGGCTCCTGGCACGTGGAGACTGTCACTGCCCATTGTGCAGAGGAGAGCGCTGAGGTGGTGGACAGAGCCCGGGCCCCAGCCCACCGCAGCAGCCCTTCTCCGGTCTTTTCAAGTCAGGTGAGGCTAGGATTGCCTTCTTGAGCCTATAAATCATCAAAGTGTGAGTGCTTTGAAGAACTGGGGGGGAAGATTTCCCGAGTGCCTGCTACGTGCGAGAGAGCCTCAGAACTAAAGGCCACTGTCCCCAGCACCTCTCTGTGCCTCTGTAGCATCTTCCAAGGTCGCCACACTATCTCTGCTTTACAAGTAAGAAAAGGTAGTATCTTGAGATCAAGGAGTTTGCCCCAGGTCACAGACGCTGATGGCTGCCAGCACTTCGGAGAACCAGGGACCCTCGGTCCCCTCCCTGGGCCTCACTGCCACCCTCCGTGAACCAGTGGATACAAGGATGGAGCAGCAGGCTGGCCAAGTGGGCAGGCCCCGCTGGCAAGCAGCCTGAGTCCCTGGTTGTCAGCTAAGCTCATTAAGCGGCCAGGGCAGGACATGGCCTGGACCCGAGGCCTTCCCTCCCCATCCCGCTCCAGCTCTCCCGGGAGCTACAAGCAAAGCCTCTGCAATCGGGGAAGAGGCACAAGTCAAGCTCCACCAGGCTGGCCCCGTGGCCCCACGTGGTCCGTGGGCACAGGGCGTGGATGCTGGAGACAGGCTACCTGGGTTCACATCCGATCCTGCTACCCCCTAGCTGTGTGACCTTGACTGAGTCGCTTCACCTCTCTGGGCCTCCGTTTTCTCCTCTACAAAACCGGGAAGTGGTGCTGTGCAACACTACCTGCTGTCTAGACCTGCGACAGGCTGCTGGGGAGAAGGGGCTTGCCCAGCTGTACGGGGCTGTTCAGCCGTGTCATCACCACTGATTCCCGGGTCTGACTGCCTTTCGTGGTCACTTTCTCCACAAGACTTGGAGCTGGTTCGTCTTTATCTGCACCTTCCAGAATGAACGAACAAGCCGTGAGCATCAGCATAGTTCTTAGAGAGCCAGAGCAAGCAGTGGGCCTGTGTACACCCAGAGCTCTGCAAGGGTTGGGGGGTTGAACCGAAGTGTTGTGGGTGGCCCCAAGCATCTGTCCAGCCACCGTTCACAGCCCTATGCCTCTGTCACACACCCCCCCCGCCTTTGTCCCTGCCACTCCTCCCCCCTGTGCCCCCCCACTTCCCATCTCCTCCCTTGCTGATCTCCTCATTGATTGAGACTTGCTCAGGCCCAGACTCCACCCTCTCTAGGAAGCCAGAGTACAAGTCCCACCCTCAGGAGGTGCCTAGCCCCTTTCGGGAAACTGAGGCAGATACAGGAGCTGCAGCCTGACCGGCATAGGCCCTGGAGAAACTCACACTCTCTGCCCACAGCCCTGAGACCTGCAGACCCCCATTCACCCCAGGCTCTGCTCTCCCCAGGTCCCCAGGGAACCTGCTTCTCCCATCCTGCCCTGTGAGCCACCTGAGGGTCAGAGGGAAAGGGTGGCCGCATTTGATCATGTCTTCATTGCAGCACCCAGCATGGAACATGCCACCCAGAAGGTGCTCCCTGCAATATTTCTCCAGCAAATATTTTCTGAGCACTTGCTGTGTGCCAGGCCCCATGCTGGGCCAAAGGGATAGAGCAGCAAACAAGGCAAGCAGGTTCCTTGCCCTGCTCCTTCCAAGCAGGGGGAGACGGAAGTAAACAAGCAAGAGGTAAGCCAGCAAGGCAGCCTGAGGTGGTGCTAGCAGCTATAAAGAAAGTAAAAGAGAGTGACTGAGGATGAAACGCTGGCTACAGAAAGATCGGGGAAGGCCTTTCTGAGGAGGTAGTGCTGGAGTTGAGCAGGACCGATGAGAGGAACAGCTGCCAGGGGAAGCTGGGAACTGTTTTCTAGGCTGAGGAAACAGCAAGTGCAAAGGCCCTGGGGCAGGAGTGTGATTCACATATTCCAGGAACAGCCAGATATGCCATGTGAATGAGGGGGACAGTGAGAGGGGAGGAGTCTACAGAAGCGAGCGGGGACCAGACCACACAAGGGGGCTTGTTAGTTACAGTTAGGAGCTTGGATTTTCTTCCTTGTGCAATGGAGGGTTTGAAGCCATTAGAGGGTTTGAAGCAGAAGAGGGAAAAGATCACAGGGAGTGCGTGTGGAATATAAGAGCTGAGTCACGGAGGGAGGAAGGGAGGGAGGGAGAATAAAAGAATGAATGATGGAGTAAAGGGCAGGAACTGAGACTTGGCTGCCTGCAAGGAGGAAGCACCACCATAGACAGGGCCCCAGGCCCCTCCTGTCCTCCGAGTCCCTCGTAGTCCACTATCTGGAGTGGCCGGGATCCAACCCGGCCTCACAGCCCCCAGGCGCAGACACAAAGCAGCTTGAGTCAGGGTGGAAGTAGGGGTTCTGGGAGCCCTGAACTGAGTTATGTCTCCAAGGGTCCCCGATGCTTTCAGAAGGAGCAGCCGTGGCCCAGAAATGAAACGGGTGGAACGTTCCCAGATAAGAAGAGGGGTTTTCAGGAGAGGTGGTGAGCAGGCAGGGACAGAGAGGCAGGACAGGGCTCAGAGCTGGGGCCCTTGCAGACCCTAATCCAGGTCACGTCACCACAACCCTATGCAGGGCAGGCTGCCACTCCCCCTTTTATAGATGAGAAAACTAAGATTCAGAAGAGGAAGGAGGCTGGACGGTCACACAGCTATTCTGGGCAAGAGCTGAGACTTGAACTCAAAGCCCAAGAGTGGTCAAGACACATTCCAACATTCTGGTGGGCAGGTCCTGAGAAGTGCACCTGGCAGGCAGGAGGGGCCACAGGGAGGAAACTGTCAAGAGACACACAGAAACACATGTGGGCATTGCAGAGTAGCTCATTCTTCCTGGGGCATCATGGAGGGCATCATGGAGGAGGTGGCATTTAAAGTCAGCCTTGAAGCTGAAGCATGAGCTTTGATGGGTAGAGAATTGGGGGGATGTTGCAGAGAGCAGAGGTATGTTGGTGGTAGTATCGGGTAAGTAGAGGGGGTGGAGCAGGAAATAGAAAGAGTAGGTAGGGAAAAGGTGACTGGGTAGCAGGCAGGAGTCAGGGATGTTAGAATGTCAAGGCCAAGCATGTGTACTCTATTTGGAAGACCCAGAGGGGGCCTGGGAGGGTTCTGACCGAGAGAGGCAGTGACGTGAATGACTCTGAAGGACGCCCCTGGTTTGCACATGACGGGTGGCAGGTGATGGCCAGGAGGCGACGTGAATGACTCTGAAGGACGCCCCTGGTTTGCACATGACGGGTGGCAGGTGATGGCCAGGAGGCTGGAAGAGTGGGTGAGGGGCTGGTACTGTTTGTACGCCAGTCATGGTGGGGGCCTCAAGCAGGGCTTGACCTTGGGATGGAAAGGAGAAGACATATCTGAGAGCTGTGATGGCGTTAGAGTGGGAGGACTCGGTCCCGGAGAAAGTGGCTGAAAGCAGAGGCTGGATCCCCTAGAGGGTCATTGCCTTGGCCACCTCCTCTGGCCAGAGACTAATTAATGCCGCTTTCCGACCACCCAGCTGCCAACCCACCCTCAGCCTTCCTTCCGTCCAGCATGCCTCAGTCCATCTTGGTGCCAGCCCCGCTCTGTCTGGGTGGGGGGCGGGGATGGAAATTTCGGGGCTGGTCCCCCACTCTCTGGGGACATCATGTGACCAGATGCCCTCACAGCCCAGTGTGCCTAGCACCTTCGGGAAGGGGGACAAGAAGGGGTGGGAGAAGGTGAGAGGCGGGAGGGGCTCAGCCCAGCCCCCATTGGGATGGTGGGTCTACAATGTCATCATCCCAGACAAGGAGAACACGTTATTAGTGTTATTAATGATCATTAGTCTAATTAAATAGCAATTACCATTAAGAACACAACAATAAAAATGCCACCTTGCATTGAAATGAGTCTTCTCTGGCACCCTTACGAGTGATTTCCCATGAGCCCAGCCCACCCCTCTCTGTGGCATGGTGCACACAGTAGGTACACGGCCAACCCTTGTGCTTCAGAGTCACAGCTGGGACCACTACTTCCAATTCACCTCATTTTGAAAATGGGCACACTAAGGCCCAGGAAGGGAACAGGCCCTGGGGTCACCGTCGGGTCTGTGGCGAAGGCAAATTTAAGGCAAGAAGCCCAATTCCCAGTTGCCTCCCGCTACCCCTTTCCGAGCAGCCTTTTCTCATTTTTTTTTTCCCTAGGAAAAACAGCTGTCAGAGGCAGCCATCCTGTTACCATTAAACAAGGCAAATTCTATCGGAACAGAATCGGAGACACCCCTGGACACCTAATTACACAGTCTGGAACGAGAGGCACAGGCAGGGAAATAGAAATATGAACCCGCAGCGCAGCAGACGGCCGTGACGCCCAGCCCTCCCCTCTGCCAGGAGCTGTCGCTTCCCCGAGGCCACAGGACAGGACACGTCTCCAGGTGTAGGGTCCCTGCTCAGGTGAGCCCCTGGAGCCCTGCACACACATCGCCCGCTGCACCCAGCCAGGGCTCCGCAACTCACAGGCATCTGGTGGGAACGGGAGCCCTCTCAGAGCCTCGTCCAACCCCATGGAGAACAGGTGTCATTTCAGGTCCCCAGAGGCCCCACGGGCCTTGGAGACCACCCCTCCTCTATCCAGCTGCTGCCCCTCGTCTAGCCAGGCCCCCACCCCGGGGGTTGTCCCAGGAGGTTTTGTCCCATTAGTCCTGTTAGTTGCAGGGGCTGCTGTCCCCCACAAGGGGAGTCTGTGATTGGATATCAGGCAGGACAGCGGAGGCGGGGCCCCTGCCTGCTTCTATTTCCCTGTCCCCCGTGAGGGCGGGCGCCAGGGCAGACAGCAGTGAGGAGCTGAATTCAAAATTCATCCCGCCGCTGTATTTACCAAGTTTCCCCCACGTGTCCACGCCGGGCTCAGGGGAGACGAGGGAGCAAGGCAGAGATCCTGCTCCGGAGGAGCTAATGAGTGGGGAAGACAGACACGTGGCCAGCTAACCCAGCCAAAAAGAAGAGAATCGAATGATCTCATCTCAGACAGAAAAAGTGAGATGGAGGAAGTAAACAAGGTGTGAGGTAAAGAGCAAAGGGTGTCTATTGTGGCGGGGGAGTGTCTACTGGGGAGAAGATGGTTCTAGAAAACCTCTCTGAGGAGGTGTTCGAGCTGAGACCTAAACGGTGAGCAGGAAGAGCCAAGGGTGGAGCTGAGGAAGGTTCCAGGCAGCGGGGACAGTGCACACTGAAGGAGCCAATGGTGGATGTATAAAGAGCAGACCAGGGGTCTGGGCCGGCCTGGGCCAGGGCAGAGCAGGCGGCGCCTGGCTCTCCACAGCAGGGGTCTGCATCACACTGTGAAGCTCACAGGCCCCTCTGAGGGTCCCCGGTGCCTGCCCCCCTCCCCTGCTGGCTCCTCCCTCCACCCTCCCGCCCCAGGGCTGCTCCCTGCCACTCCCACAGCTGGCCTCCCCGAAGGTGACTTTGCTCTATTATTTATTGTTAGTATTTTTGGTGTGCCATTAATAATCATTACCCCTCTCCTCCTTCCCTGCTTTTCATTCCCACAGCTGGTTTGGTCGTCAACCTAGGGCAAGGGACCTAAGAAAAAAGTCACCAGGTCTTCTGAGTCTCAGGGACTCTGTCCCTGAATGGAGAACATGACACCCACCCACAGCCCGAGGTTCTGAGTCTGGCTTTCATGCCGTGTGACCTGGAGTGAGTTCCTGGTTTCCCTGGGCCCCCCTTTCCACCACAAACATCACGGTAGTGACAGTCACCCCTGCATTCTCTCCGCCACGTGGCTTCCCATGCACTGGCTCACTGATATCACACACAGCCCTGCGAGACAAGATTATTACCCCACCAGCCTCTTCCAGATACAACCTGAGCCTGGGCGGGGCTGTATGCCTCAGCCAAGAACCCATGGCCTGGAAGTGGTGCAGCGGGATCAACACCCCAGACCCACCCTGGCCGGTGTAGCTCAGCTGCCTGGGCTTCGTCCTGCAAAGTAAAAGGTCCCTGGTTTGGTTCCCAGTCAGGGCACTTGCCTGGGTTGTGGGTTCCGGCCCTGGTTGGGGGGAGGGAGGGACAGGGGTAGTGCAGGAGGCAACCAATCCATGTTTCTCTCCCTCCCTTCTCCTCTCTCTAAAAAACAAAGAAAGAAAATCTTTGAAAAAAAAACGCCTGAATCTTCTTGAAATTACACAGTAGCGATGCTCTAACAAATTTCCCAGTTCTGGTGGGTGTGTTGTGGTCATATAAGAATATGTCTTTGTTTCAGAAAACGCACACTAAAATATCTGGGGGTGCTGGCGTACTGTGCTTGCGACTTCTCTGTAAGCTCCAAATTTAAAAATTCAAAACATTCAAAATACAGAAACAAAAACCAAGCAAACAAGGCTTAGGCCAGAGCCCAGACCAGGCAAGCCCGGGCCAGCTGCTGGTGGGGACGCCATTGTGCCCCTCACTTCGCATATGGAAAGCTGGAAAGCCGAGGTGGTCCAGTCCTTTTCTGAGGCCGCACAGCTAGAAAGCAGCAGGATGCCTGCTCATGCAGAGCTGCCTGCCCAGTGAGGCGGGGAGACAGGGCATCTGACAGGGACTGGGGTGCGCAGAGGGCAGGGGCCTTGTGGCCAGGTGGCCGGGCAGGAAAGCCCACGGTGTGGGGGGCAGGGGTGCTGGATGCCCAGCTGCTGGGGGCCAGGGCACTGAATGGGCCAGGTGGTCTCTCTGCCCCTCAGCCCGCGCTGCAGGGGAGGGGAGCCCAGAGCTCCAGCCCAGGTCAAGGTTGATCGATCCCCCACGGCCCCGGGGGGCTGGTCCCCATACCCACACCTCGAGCTGCTGCGTGTTTTCTTGTCTCTGATTGTAAACAGATTTGACTAAAGAGGTAAATTAGAAGTTAATTAGAGAGAACATGATTGATGAGGTAGTTTGCAGTGACTGGAAGGTGTGGAAAGGATGGGGCTCCCCACAAGGAGGTGAGGAAGAGAGGGAACAGGAAAGAAAACTCACAGGCCCGTGGACTGGAGGAGGCGCAGAGCCTGGGGAGGGGCCCACTGAAGCCTGCCCTTTCTCCTAGGCCCCAGGGTCACAGCCAGGGCCCCCAGACACAAGGGCCCAGGAGAGCACCCCACAAGACCCTGTAACTGGGGACCAGGCCCTGGCTGGACTTGGGGGCCAGTGGGTGTGAAGCAGCCGCTCTGGCCTGTGTCTGGAGGGAATTTTTCTCCTGGGTGTGCAGGCTGGGCAGGGAAGATGCTGATGCTCGTCAAACACTCACACTGCTCCAGGCCCTGCGCATCTTTTCAAAACCTTGCAAGGTCGGACGCCGTATGACTGTTTTCTAGAATAGGTGCTCTGGGAGACTGAGAGAGCTGAACCAAGGTCACACAGCTAATGACGGAACTGAGACTGGCCTCTAGAGCCTGTGCCTGTCTGAATTCCAGTTAGCGTGGGGGTCCTTCCTACTGCAGCCCTGCTTGCATACCTCCAGCAATGGTGAGCTCACTCCTCCTCCTCACCCCCTTCTTCCCAGGCAGCCTGTGCTGTGGCAGGACAGCTTTCACTATAGGAATGCATGTCCCTGTGTGGACCTTGCCTGACTCTCTCCAGCTCCCCCTTCAGGGCCCTACCCTGCCCCTTGCCCAGCTCCTTCACAGCCCAGAACACAGAAACCTCTGGGGTGGGGAAAAACCTTAGAGTCTCACCCAACTCATTCTCCTAGGGAAGCTGAGGCCCAGACCGGGACCAAAACACCAGAGTGACACGAGGAGCTGGTGTGTTGCTGTACCCCCGGCGGAATTGCTGTTCTTCCTGCATTATCCCCTTACTTTCCTTCCTCCTTCACTCAGGGACATGCTCTGAGGCCCCATCACCTGCTGGGCTCAGAGAACAGCAGTGCAGGAAAGCAGACCTGCCTTGGGTCCTCACAGCCCAGCCAGGGGTGTCAGGGCTGCGAGGGAGAGGGGTGAGGGGCCAGCACCCGTGATGGGGATGGCTGGCTCCTCTGGGAAGGGGCGCCGGAGTCAGGTCTGCTGTGAGGATATTTCGGACAAAGGAGACTGCGGTGGGAGGGAGCGTGGTACATTCTAGAAACTGCCAGAGGCAAAGTGGCTGGAAGGGAGAGTTGGGTGGGGAGCTAGTGGGAAGTGAGGTCGCAGAAGGAAACTGTTTAGACTTTATTCTAAGCATTAGACACCATTTAGAGTTTTAAGTGTCGTAGAAGAGGGTGGTTGGATTTGTGTTTGTCAAAGAGAACCCCCAGCTCTTGTGAGTATGGGGTGGGGGACAGAGGGGAACAGGAGGTCCCTGGAGCTGGTAAGAGATGGGGCCATGGAGCAGGGTCCGAGAAGGGAAAAGTGGATGGATGAGAGAGGAGTCCAGTGCGCAGGGCTCAGGGCTGGATTAGATCTCAGGGTGCAGAATAGGTGGGTGGATAGGTGGGGGCTACTCTTGAGGTGTGGAAGCCGGAAGGAGGGCAAAACTTGAGGGCAAGACCCGATCTTCGGCTGGGGGCATGTTGGGCCCAGGAGACGTTCAGGAGGGGTGTCTGTGGACAGGTAATGCCTGGTCAGGGCAGCCGAGAGCCGGAGCCACACTGGTGGGTCCTCCCAGATGCAGACAAATGTGCCCAGCTGAGAATGTGGGGTCTGCAGGTGCACCCCATCCTAATGTTCCACCCTGGTCTGCAAGTCAGTGTTGGGAAGGAGAGACCAGGGCTGGACAGAGCAGAGCAGAGCACCGCCTCCTTTGTCCCGGACACTGTGCTGCCTATTGTCAGGGGGGCTGGAAGCCTCTGAGGGCTCAGCTTCTCTTACTCCTTGGACTTGGCCAGGTCTGGGCTGGAGCGCACCTGGAGGAGCGCCCCTGAATCAGACCAGTGACACAGGAAGTCGAGCCGTGACTGACCTTGGCCAGAGGGTGGGTAGCTAGTGATTCACCGCCACCATTACAGAGCTTGTACCTGCCATCCGCCAGGTGCACTAACTTGTATGAAAGCCCTTCTCACTAACCCTGTTTTTAATCCCATTTTACAGACGAGGAAACAGAGGCTCAGAGAGGGAAAGGCCCCAAGGTCACACAGCCCGGAAGAGACAGAGTTGGGGGTCCAAACCCAGACCACAGCCCGCACTCAGGCAGGCCTCCAGCCGCCTCTTGAGTGACCAACCGGACCTCCCCAGCTTCTTTGACTAGGGGGAGGGAGGGGAGAGCCCCTGTGCAGAGGGCACTGGAGCCTGCCATGCCCCACCCAGCTGAAGGGGGGAAGGACTGCTGATCCTGGCAGACCCCCAATTCCAGACTCGAGGGCCCAGGGAAACAGGGATACCAACTGGCTCTTGGATGAGGGAGATGCCGAGGCCAAGGCCGAACTGGGGCTTCTAGGTCACACACCTGTCCTTGGGGCAGAGGTGGCCTCCCTGGGGACATGGGCCTTCGAGCCTCCTCCCTGGTCAGTACTGGGTCTTCTGCTTCCTCTGGCCAACAGGGGCCCCTTGGACACAGGTGGAGGCTAGTGATGGAGGGAAGTGCAGCCCCGAGATCCAGGCCGGTGCCTGCCTGTCCATGGGATGTGTGACCTTAGAAGCCTCTTCCCTCTCCTGAACCTCAGGTTGCCCACTTGTGCAATGAAGTAGTGCAATAACGCGAGAGTCCTTGGCATCTGTAGGTTACCGTAGAGAGAGCAGAGACTAACAAGTTGATGACTAACATTTCTGAGTCTCTCTCTACTGTGTGCCAGGTGAGGAAGAGGGGTCGTTCCTGCATGTCTCGATTTCCACAAAACCCAGTAAGATACGGTCATAATCTTCACTTCAGAGATGAGGAAACTGAGGCTCAGAAAGGCTGAGTAGCTATTCAAGGACCACACAGCTGGGATGTGGCGAGACTGGCTTTCAGCCCACCTCTGTCCGGCTTCAGGTGAGGCCAGCATACGCCTGCTGCCGCACGCAGCCAACTCACACGAGTGCCCAATCAGAACCACTCCCCGCAAGGTGTTGGAGCAGGTGGAGTTTGGGGGAGATGCAGGGGCGGGAGCATGGGAAGAGAGGTACAAGGAATGTGGGTAGAAATTAGCAAGAATAAGCCAATGGGTGACTCTGGCCAAGTTTCTCTACCCTTCTAGTTCTCCATCATAAAATAGAGATAAGGATAGGATCTCTCCAAGGGCGGTTTAAGTGAGTGGTAGATTTAAACCCACAGGCACAGTACCTGCTTGCTGAATGGGTACTGAGGTTCTGCTTTATCTGATCTTGCAGCAGTCCTGGGGCTAGGCTGGGGGGGGCAGTGCCCGTCTCTCAGACCAGGACACTGAGGCTCTGGGAGGTGAAGAGACTTGTCCGAGGTCACACAGGTTATTTGCATCCAGTGGGTGAGCTCTCACCACTGCACCACAGCAGCAAAGGACAAATCTGGGTAGATGAGCAATATTGGATGGAAGGATAAAATGATGGATGGGTGGAAGGAAGGATGGATGGGTAGAAAGATGGAAAGATGGATGGAAGGAAGGATGGAAGGAAGGATGGATGGGTAGAAGAATGGATGAGTGAAAGGATGGGTGGAAGAATGGATGGATGGAAGGGTGGATGGGTGGATGGATGGGAAAAAGAAAATGTGCACAGTCCTGGGAACACTCTTCCCTCTGAAGCTGTATTGTTGTCCTAACCTGGTGTCTCATGGAGGGGGGCGCGTGAGGGCTTCTGCCTCAGGGTCATGGGCATCCACTTAGCCTTGTGCACCCCCACAACCACCTCTGCTTGCCCCTGGGGGCAGGGAGGCTCTGAAAGTTCCTGAGTGGTGCTCTGCATGCTGGAGATGTTCTCAGATTAAAGGGGAACTTATTCCTTCCTTGAGTGGTGGCGGCATAATTTGCAGGCCCTGGTGACTGCAATGAAAGAATGGAGCAAGTTGCAGCCATTTAAATGTAATTACCTAGCACCTCCATCCACATTCTGCCAATCGGTTATTAACATGAGAGACCCAGGACACCCAGGGGGGCTTCCATTCTAGCAGGGACCCCTCTGCCAGGATCTAGGCCCAGCACCTGGGTCAATGGGCCAAATCTTTTTCCCACCCCGATCCTTGCCTGACATTTCACCATGAGAATGTCATTCCTCTGGCTAGTGCTCCACCTCTGGTTTTAAGGCCTGGGTCTCTGAAGATCTTTGTTGGAAACCGTATTCTGGTCAAGTCACTGTGCCTCATTTCCTCCTAGACTAGAGTACTGAGCTGAAAGGGGTCTGCAGCGAGGATCGAGTCATACCCTCCCATCCTAGAGATGGGAAAAGCTGCAGTGTTGCGAGGATGGCTGCCAGAGGTGACCTGGAACTCAGAGGGAGAGGGCCTGAGCAGGGTCAGGTCTGCCGACTCCCAGGTCCACCTGACGGAGGGACCAGAGCCCAACATCAGAGGGAGGTGGCCGGGCTGACCCTCTCCCCTCCCCCCCGCTGAGATCCGGGCCCCAAACAACACCCTTGGAGGTGAAGGAACCTCCTAGTGTGGTTAAATGCTGAGGGCCTGCAGACAGGGCACCTGGTGGCTGCCAGCTGTGTCATCGCCCGTGTTCCTCAGGAGGAGGCTGGGCCACCCCTGCCCCAAGCAAACTGTGCTCTGCAGGAGGGAATCTCAAAAAGACGTTGTAACTCGGAGGGAGAAGTGAAAGGGAAATAACCCCGAGGGAGTGGGCTCGTGTGGACCGTCCCATTTCCAGCTGTCACCTCGTGGACCTCTCACAGCCAGAGCCTCCACCCGAGGGCTCCGACAGCAGAGGCCTGGGCCAGCTGTGAGACTTCAGGCCGGTCGCCTGAAGGGCCTCTGTTGTCTCAGCTCTGAGGGGGGTTGAACACCCCTTACCTCCCAGCCTTGTGGGCATTTAATGAGACAAATCCCAGTGAGTGTTCAATTGATGCCCATTCCGTCTCTCTGGGTGGGATCTGAGGGGGTCCCAGCCCCAGGCCTCCCCTAGGGAGGGTCTACATCAGGACTAGGGTGGTCACAAACCCCATGTGACTGCAGAACACTGGAAATGTGACCAGTCCAAACTGAGAGGCGCCATCGGCGTGAACCACATGCCGGACTCTGACAAGCTGGTGCGTCACAGGAACGTAAATATCTCATGAACAATGTTTCATGTTGGTTTTGTATTGGAATGACAATACGTTTGGTACGTAGGGCTACAGGAAATATATCATTAAATTAATTTCACGTATTTCTTTTTCTTTGATAGAAAAGGAAATTTAAAAATTACCCGTCAGCTCGCATTTGATTCCTTTTGGACAGCTTCGGTCTAGCTAATTGCTCCTAGCTGTGGAACACTTAGACTGGCATTGACCACACCATTAAAATCATTTCAGGATTTCAAAAACAGCCTCACGCACAGAGCCTCGAAATTGGCAGAGACCCCGCTATCCTATCGTGGTTAATAAGCCCCCGGTTTGCAGGGTGAAGGGCCCTCAGAGCCCCATCTCTCTGATGCAATTAATTGCCTTTGATGGATATTATCATCGGGCTCCTTGCTGGGACAGCCCTGATCCGCGCCACGCGGACTTGTCCCTGGGCATGAGACAGCGCCATTTACGGGCTCAGGTTCCCAGTTGAGCGCTAGGGCCTGGGTAGACTCTTTGGAATTTGGAAACTACGTCCTGCTTTGGGAGACCACGGAGTTGAGGTGTCTCGGGACTGCTTCTTGATGGCAGAGGTGACGCTCGCTCCTGTCTGCCCTCCTCAGACTGTGGCGTGGGGAGGAGAGACCCCAGCTGGAGTCAGGAGACCTGATCTTCAGCCTGGCCCTGCCATCCCCTCCCTGTGAGATCTTAGGCTTGTCATCTCCCATCTCTGGGCCTCAGTTTCCCCATCTATACAACGGAGATCTGTGGTGGCTGATCCTTGACGACCCTTTTCAGTTAAAAAGCAAAAATATGTTAAACTCTAAGTTTGAAATTTTGAGGCGAAATCTTCATTCTGTGTGACCCAGCCAGGCTGGAATCCAGAAGAAAAACCTCAAAGTGACCCCATGCGTCTTCATGATTATTCTGCCTGGCAGGGACCAGATGGGGCGACCTCCCCGTGCCCCCGGCCTGCGGTGCAGGGTGGTCCTCAGCCTGAACAGGGTCCTCCTAGTTGGCCCATGAATTCTAAGGAGGCTGAGTCAGATGAAGGCTCAGCATCCACAGAGGTGAGGGGACCTGGGTCTACGTGGAGGGAGGCCACGTGGGCAGAAGGGCCAGAACCTGGAGGCTCATGGGATGGGGACGTGGCCTGATTGAAGAGGCCTCTCACGGCTCCTGCCCAGCTTGCAGCGGGGGGCACACAGGAATGGAGGATGAGAGGAGAGGAATGTCACAGGATGGGGTGTCACCACTCGGTCTCCTGAGCCGCCCTCCAGGTAAGGGTGGGAATAGGTGGCACCCTCATCCCCAGAGGCCGGCCAGGCCCAGTTCAAGGAGCGCAGAGAAGGAGCACCTGTCCTCTTGCCCTGTTGGAGTCCCCACTGAGGTCATCATGGATCCCAAAGCTCCCAAAGTTATCCCAGGGTGCATTCAAAGGCTGCTCCAGGCCCCCATTAGTCCTAATAGCCTCAAGATAGATGTTTGGGGGGAAAGGAAGCTTGTGTGGCTCAGAGAGAGAAAGTAACTTCCCCCAGGTCACACAGCGAGTGGTGGCGAAGCTGGTCCTGGCGCCCAGGCCTCTTTCCTGAGCCTGGGCCAATGTCTGTCCTGAGGCTGCACCTGCTTTTATAAAGCAGAGCCCGAGCAGCAACACCTATGGTATTTCATTTCAATAATACTGGGACCTGGTGCAGCCAGGGCCGCCCCGGGAACGGGGTGGGAGCCACAGTGGCGATTTGCAGAGCCGTAAGTCTTTCCCTCTATCCAAATCGTGGGCAGTAATTTAGGAAATTTAATTGAAGGGGGAGAAATGGGGACACCTCTAGCTCCTTGCCTCCTGTTATAATGAGTGAAATACACCAGGCTGTAAAAGGAAATGCTGTCTGAGGCGCAGCTCCGATGCTTTATAGCCAAGTTTTATTCACTGACGTGAACGTAATCGCTGGAAACTCAAGCTGTATTAACACACATATTTTCACACATCTGGGGCCCTGCCTTCCTACTTCCCCGGGGCTTGTTCCCCCACCTCCCTGGGTCAGGCCTGGTGTTTTCTGGGCATGTCCGTGCCACGCCTGGCTTTTCCCACCGGTTTCAGCCCTCCCATGGCAGATACGAGTTTAATAGGATTCCATTGCTCCTCTGAGCTCAGTAATAAATTCTGGAAATTAGGCGGCTACATACTGAAGCCATTGTTCCCCCTTATAAATGGGTTCCCTCAAAGCCGGTGACCGAGGGGCCCCTGATAAGCTTCTATGAAGCCGTGCTCCACATGTTATTGGTGTGTTAAAAGGTGCAACTCTGGGCTCACATTGTTCATTGTTAGGGGCTGATACATTTAAGTAGTTTCTCCATGAATCAGGCAGCTTAGGTATTTCCCCCCTTTTGGCATTGATAGATGAGCAAAAGGAAGCCATTTAGACGGCGCTATATAGGGTGCTGGCCCACACGGTGAATGATTTCCAATGCCTGGTTTAATTTATTTTTAAATGAAATTTGCTATTGATTCTGGATTAAAAGGACAAATCTTACGGCTGTTACCACTGACAGAGCCGTGGCGCTCAAGTGACACCTCTCAAGGAGGGGAAGGAGGGTGGCCTCCCTGAGCCAGGGGACAGTGTGGGCTCCCAAAGGAGCTTGGGTCAGAGGTGGGGGGCAGTGGGAGGTCCCCTGCTTGGGGGGAATGTTAACAAGATCACCTTTCCTGACAGAAATACTCGACATGATGTTCCCCCTCTAAGCTCCATTTGGGTAATGGAAATAGCAGTGATATTTGCCTCCGGGCATCCACGTGACCACTGATGCTTATTTAATTGCCTCCGGGGATGGGGAGCTTACTATCTCCTGGAGCATTTCCCGAGTGAAATGAGTGATGGGAGTCACCCACCCCGGTGAGTTCCAAGAGACTGTTTTCGGGGACAGTCTTTATTTACCTCCTGCCTCCACTGAGTTCCCAGCTTCCATGGCGCCTGCATTTGGCACTTGGGGCAGCGAAGCAGAAAAAAGACAGGATGACACAGGGGAGGAAGAAGGGCTGAGGATTTGTCTTTTCACAGCCAGCCTCTGCTCCACCTCACCGTGCAACCTGTGTTGGATCGTGGATGTGAATGGGATTTATAAACTATACCGTGTAATTTAGGTGCTGCAGGAAATACAAATGGGGCAGGATGGCGGGGTGGGAGAGCCCTCAGAGGGGAGAGAGAAGACCTGGATTTAGTCCTGTCATGGTTGGCTGTGCAACTCTGAGGAATTCACTCACCCTCTCTGGGTCTTGATTTCCTAACCTGCAAAGAGGGCATGTGGAACTAGATGTGCTGAGGCCTAAGACCATGGGCTCTGTAATCAGACGTATTATGGCTCTACAACTGTCTTGCTGTGTGACACTGGGCAAGACACTTTACCTCTCTGAGCATATTTCATTATCTGTAAGTAGTAACAACAGTGATGATAATAATAATTGCCAACAGGTATCATTTATTTGCCATATGCCAGGCTGTTTTAAGTGCTTTCCATGTAGCAAGTTACTTAACCTTCACAAGAACCTTGTGAAGGAGGTATTTTCTCTGTTTTATAGATAAGGAAGATCAGGCACAAAAAGGCGAAGTAACTTGCCTAAGGTCACACAGCTAGCAGGTGGCAGGACTCAAAACTAGAGGTCACGCTTATAACCACACTGTTCTACTCTGCGTGGCTGTTTTGAGGTTTAAGTGAGATCACTGAAGTCCATGGCACAGTGCTGGGTAGACAGTGACGTGCTAACAGAGGCTCGGGGACTGGGAGAAGGCAGCAGGCATGTCCTTCTGTGAAAGACTTAGACTGGACCATGTCCAGTGGGGACTCAGCTGGATAGAGGGGAAGGCACGTGTGCAAGCCGAGAGGAAGCTGTGGGAAAGGGAAGGACAGGCTGAAGCTAGGGCATGTCCAGGGAGGGAACATGGAAAGAATTGTGCCTGGAGCAGAAGCCGTGTGCAGGAGGTGAGGCTGGGACCTTGAATGCAAACTACAGAAGTCATGATTTCTCTAACAAACAAGGCCATTGGAGGGTTTGGGGCAGAGCTGTTCAGCACGAGCCTTTTCAAAGTCATATCATGCCTGGAGGCCTGTCCTTGAAGGAACCTTTGAGGTCACTGGTTTTAACCCTGTCCCAGACTGGGAGGAGAAAGGACTCCTGAAGGTCAGCCAGTGGGTTAGTGGCAGAGCAGCTGCATGTTGTCGTCCCCCCTCCACCTCTTGTCTCTGCAGCCCCCAAGCAATCTCTTGTTTTTCCCTTCTCTCTTCTCCTTTCTCCCTGTCCTCTTGCTACGCCCCTGTCTCTCCAATCTGTGGTTTAAGAGAAGAAAGCCCTGAATCCGAGCCCCAGTTTTGCCACTGCATTCTCCTGGAGAGGCCTCAGGCTGGGATTCAAAGAGCCTTGGGTTTCAGTCTTAGCGCTGCTACGTGATCTTCAAGATTCTTAGTTTCTTCCTCTCTGTGATGGGGGGCAATGGAGCCCATTTCATGGGGAGCGAGGCTCAAATGAATCAATGGGAAAAATGAGAGAGTCCAAGACACCTGGCCATCCTTAGGTAGACTGCATTCCACCTCTGTGTGGGGAAGAAGTGAGAAGTGAGTCAATCTGGAAGAAGAAAAAAGAAAGGAAAGGAAGAAAAAGAAAAAGGCCTCTTCCTCCAGTGTCTGTGGGCGCAGAAAGCTGGGGAGACCGGGAGGAGCTGTCCGTGGTGCTGCAACGGCTCAGCGCCGCTGGTCCCGCCGGGGCTGTCATTTGTGTTGAAACACGGTATTTGTAAGGGCGCGACACTTCAAGGCTCTGGCCCGTTTTGAATGAACTGGATGTTGGCTGACAACCCCAGACCCCATCCGGTGTGCCGCCCGCCATGATACTGGAAGGGGGAATGCGAGGACAGAGTCAAGACAGAGCGGGGGACTGTCCCTCGGGCTCTAACCCCATTCTCAAGCTTGTGGCTCTGTCCACAGTGCTGCGCACAGGATCCCCCTGTGGTCTGGGAGGGGGAGCGGGCGTCTGCGGTGCTGAGCTCCGTGGTGGCCGGGGCGGAAACCGGTAGCTGTGTCCACGGCGTTGAGTCCCGGTCCGTGAGGCCTCAAGGCTGGTGGCGGGGGGCTGGCGCTGTCCTCCTTCGTGGTGCTGAAACCTCCGCGGACACTGCCGCTCGGGAAAGAGGCCTGGGACAGGACAAGGGATGGGAGAAGAAGGGACCTTGCCCGGGCGTCAGCGACCTCGCCCCAGACTCGCTATGGGACCTTGGAGAAAATACTTCTCTAATTTAATATGCTTCTTCATCTTTTCAACGGGGCCGTAAGTCCGCCCTGGTGTCTGCACGGAACGTCTTTCCCAACAGCCCCAGTCAACCGGTCAGGGAGGGAATCGGAGGGTCTAGTTGGACTCCTAATGGGAGGGGCTCCGTCATCCTCTGTCCCCGCCCAAATTCCATGGAGGCGCAGCGGCCCCAGGAAGGGAGCCCTTAGGGCCCACGAGGGGGCGACCCAACCCACTGCGCTGGGCCCAGCAACTCCGTTAGAAGGAGCCCCAGCAGCTGGCCGCCTAACGCCCATTATACAGACACAAACACTGAGTCCCAGAGAGGGGACCACAGCAGTGACGACCACTGAGCTCCCCCCATGAGGGCGGCGTTGTGCTAGGCACGCACGATTTCGTAAATCCTCACTACAACCCTTGGAGGAAGCTGTTGTTCCCATTTCTCCGATGAAGACCATGAGGTTCAGACAGGGGCAGGCGCCCGGGCAGGGTCGCACCGGAAGCCCAGGGCTGCGGCAGGACCATCACCGGGCCCCCGAGGCCCCAGCCCCGGCCCCGACCCCACCCAACCTGCAGCTAGACCGCCGCCTGCCCCCTGCCCGCGGCGCCCGCCGGCCAGCAAAGTTAGGAGTCCCTCTCCGCGCGCGGGGTCCGGCGGCAGGTGGCCGGTCCCCTTCCTTATCCCGCTGGACAGTACTGCTGCTTCTGAAGGCAGTTACGCTTTGAAGGAACCGGGTGCCCCGGGTGGCTCCCTGCGCCGCATCCCGCCCCCTACCTGCCCCCTCGGGCGGGGGACCTGGCGGGTACCGCTTTAAAAATCCCCGGCTGGGCAAAACTTTGATGATAAATCAAGCGGCAGATCCCTCCGCCACCGCCTCCTCCGGCGGGAGGGCGGGAGTGGGAGGGAGGGAGGGAGGGAGGGGTGCGGCGGCACGGCGCGGCGTGGCCTTCCGCGCGAGGGAAGAGTCCCGCAGTCGGAGGCGGCCGGCTGGGCGTGCGCTCGCTCCCCGCAGCTGGGGCTGGACCGGGGCCGGGCGAGGGCTGGGGCCGGGTCGGGCCGGGTTCAGCGGACGAGGGGCCGCGGTTGCAGCCCGGCAGCCAGGCCGCACCCGGCAGGGGACGGCGGACGCGGGGTCTGCGGTTTCCTGAGCCCCGATGTGAGGCGGCGGCGCCCCGGGCCGGAGCGCACACCATGGGAGCCCCGCTCGCGGGGGCGCTGGGCGCCCTCCACTACCTGGCACTTTTCCTGCAACTCGGCGGCGCCACGCGGCCCGCCGGCCACGCGCCCTGGGACAACCACGTCTCCGGCCACGGTGAGTTCGGTCGCCGCCCCCGCGGACTTCCCCACCAAACCCCACCCGGGTGTCTCCGCTCCAACTTGGCGGTCCCGGGGCTCGAACCTGCGCTGGCCTCTGGTGGCAGGAGTTCCGGGGCGCCCTCTGCCGGGTCCTGGGACCCACCCCGGCACCCTGGCCACTCCTGCGGAAAAGCGGGCACCCCGTGCGCTCTCGGGATCCTGCTCTCACGGAGAGCCCCTTTCTGCCCCCATGCCCACTCTCGCCAACACATACACCTCCCACGGCCACACAGACATTCACAGCCACGAGCACGCTCAGAGCCACACTCACTGCTTTCTCACACTGACAACTCCTACCCTCGCACATCTCCAGACACCTCGGTTCCTCCTCCTCACTCATAAGCACTCACACTTATGCCCACTACACACACACATCAGACACTACGGCTGGTGGGCTCACACCCTGCCAGCTGGCACGCAGGCTCACACACTCTGCACAACTCTTGCCTGCCTGCCTGCAGACATACTGGCAAATACACACACACACTTGTGAACACACTTTGCTCACCCACCTCTCTCTGCCCATCTGCCCTTCCCCTTTGTGGGTTTAAACCCACAGCTACCCTTGTCCCCTCACTCTCCACACTTGTCCCTTATGCCCCTGGGAAACCCGGGGGACAGAAGACCCTGCATCTTGAGAATTGGTAGCCTGGGGCTGCAGCTGCCCCTTAGGGTAGGTGCCTCTCAGGGGCCGAGCCTTGGCGGGAGCCCCTCAAAGATACTGAAATAGTTGGGATCACCACTTCCAGCCTAAAGCATGGGAGGGGGGAAAGGATACTAGATGGTTTATCTGCCTCTGGGGGAGGGCAGGAAGCCCCCCCCCTCTAGAGTACTGCCTCTCACCACCATCCTCAGTCTCGGAAACCAAAACGTGAGACATCTCCACTCCAGCCACTGTGAGATCGGGGGAGCAAGCATTCCCAGCACTGGCTGCCTGAGTGCCAGGCTCCTTCCAGCCCCAGAGGAATCCAAGTTGGCAGCAGAGTTGGATTGCCTGGCGCTGACGGCTGTGGGGGCCCCGTCCCCTGTGAGCCAGACTCCAGTATGAGGACCAGAGCATAGATAAAATGGAGACCCTTCCTCCACCCATCCCTTCCTGGCAGAGGCCCCCAATACGGTGGGGGAGGCTGCAACACCAGGGTTGGGCACTGTATGCCCAGGGCTGGGGTGAGGTTTGAACAAAGGGCAGAGAATTGCTTGATTTATGTTTACGGGACAGAGTAAGCTCTGGGACGGGGGGTGGGGGTGGGGGATGGGCACAGATAATCANTTGATTTATGTTTACGGGACAGAGTAAGCTCTGGGACGGGGGGGGGGGGGTGGGGGTGGGGGATGGGCACAGATAATCAGAGACAGCTTTACTGGGGTGTGAGGAACCAGCAGGATTGCTGCAGGGGGCATGGGGGCTCCCAAAGCTCTTCTCAGGGTCTCTGCTTTTTGAGATCTATGATTCCCTGCACCCTCTGCCTTACCATGTTTGACAGCAGCCACTTGGTGTATCCTTCATGCACCCTTCCTATCCCTCATCTAATTTCTGCCAGCCTGGAGGGAGCAGTGGTAAACAGCAGAAGGGTTATCCCGATCCTCAATTTACAGGTGAAGAAGCCAAGGCTCAGAGAGAAGGGACTTGCCCAAGGTCACACGGTGGCTGCGTGGCTGAGCTGGGACTCGCCCCAGGATCTGTGGGAAAAGAGCGCGTTTTCCAGGACATTCATCTCCCTGTCAGATTCCCTCCCACTCACGGGAGGGAATTCCTCCTTCCGTTCCCCTCCCGGCTTCCTCAGCTCCTTGGCACAGTTGGAACTTGCTCTAGGAGGGTTTTCCAGGGAAGGGCTTCCCTGAATTTGCGGTCCCGAGAGATGGGACAGGCTCTGAGGTTTATGGTCTCCTGTCCCCGGAGTACCAGACCTCCAGGATTCGGGTACAACTCTCATTCCTGAGTTCTGGAGGTGGTTTCCTGTAGCAAAGCAGGGTTTGCTCTTCATGTGGCAGTGTCTGCCTGCCCCCTGGTGCTGGGTGCGCCTAGGGGCACAACTCTGTCCCCTCTGGACCCTGGAGAGGTCAGCTTCATGGTCCAGTGGAGGAGGGGCTTCATGGAAAGAATGCAGCGCTGACTGCTGGTGACCCCAGATGTAGCTCTGGGCAAATGAGTCGCCCCATGGGCTCCTTTTGTCCCTCAAGAAATGAGGAGGCCAGGCAACTCTGCAGGGGCCAGACTGCATTCCCCTAACATCACAAGATTCAAAGTCACCAAGTGGCAGCTGCGGAGGAGCCCATGGGGCTGCCCCTCGGTGGGGCCAAGCACCTGCCACCACAGGAAAGGTTGGGAGCCACTCACTTAATCACAAAAAGAAACTGTTATTAATGATAGTGAGACGCGGTGAATAAGTGGGTCATGCCTAATAAGCCGTTTGTGTTCAGGAGGAGAATACCAATTTGATAAAAGCTGTGTGTGCTGAAAAAGCCCAGAAATTGCTGTGTAGCAGATTGGAGCCTGATCGTTCCATTATTCCTAGGCTCCACGTGTCCTCAGCTGATTCAGGAAATGTGGTGGGGTTAGGAAGGTGTCTGTGTGGCCGGTGCAGGGATGGAGGCTGGACGCAGGGGCTCCTGGGGAGAGGCCCACGGACTCCAACAGCTTGCTGGCTGCTCCCCTCTCTAGCTTGATCGGAGCCCAGCCTGGCAGCCAGGCTGATGCCTCCTTCCTGCCCAACCTAGGGCTTCTCACAGGGAGAGCCCGTAGTCCGATGGGTCCACAAGGACATCCGTCTCGCTTCCCATCCCCTTGCTACCTCCCTTCAGCCCACTTCGCAGAAGGCTTTTTAAAGGCACGAGGAATGAATGGGGAATGAATGGAGCAGGCCACTTAGGGAGGCATCAGGAATCCGGAGGCTGGGGTGGTGATGGCAAGTGTCTGCTCCTAGTAGGTACTCAATAAATAGCAGTATTTTGATTTTTCCTTGTCAGAAAGGGTTAGCTTACTGCCACGGGCACAGCAGGGGTAGGAGGAAAGGGAATAATATTTATGAAACACCTACTGTGTGCTAGGTGCTGCCAAACCCTGCCAGTGTTAACTCATGGACACCAACGTTATTGGTGGAAGGCTGGTATTGGCTATAAGAGGATCCTGAGGTCCAGAGAGAACCAATGACTTGCCCAAGGTCACTTGTACAGAGAGCTGGAGAGCTGTGCTGGGAATGAATGAAGGTGTGTCTGGCAGATCTGGGTCTGCCTCCTCCAGGACGGCCTTGGGGTGGGGTTGGCAGGTCACGTGACAGGACTTCTCCCCTGCACAGGCCCATCCAAGCGAGCTCCCTTCCAGCTCCCCAGGGAACTGGTGACACAGTGGGTTCCTCCAACAGGAACCAGCTGCTCAGAAAGGTGACAGGATCTTGCTGAGGCCGCATGCGAGTGAGAAAAAGTCAGCTGGGTTGGACTTTTCCGGCCATCTTTCCGGGATTGTCCGAGGCAGGATCTTCGTGAGGATCTTTGCAGACCCCCTGCCTTGGAGCCGCCCATGGAATTTATTCAATGCAGATGTCAGGGTCTCCCTGGACGCATTAGCCAAAATGATTATTGGTAGAACCCTGGTATCTGCATTTTAATATGCTTCCCAGCTGATTCTCCTGCAGCCTGGAGTTTGGGAGCCACTGCCCGAAGGACTCCTCCACACCCGATGGGACGTGCAGGAACGGGAAATTGTCTGGTGTGGTCTGGTTTTGCAAGAGGGGGAGAAGTCCAGGCTGGAGCAGGTGTGTGGACCCCGAGAGGAGATGTTTGTTACACTGCAACACACATCCATTCTCCCACCCCACCCCACCACAACACACACACACACACAGGCCAGCACCTTCAATTATTAATACACCCCAGTGCAGACAAAGATCCTGGTGTGGCCTGGTGCTTTGTTCATTGAGTGATTCACTGTCCTGAGGTTTTCTGTTGCCAGGAGGGAGCAGTGGGGCACGGGGTAGGGGGAGGGGGCCACTGGGCCCTTTGGCAAACAGCCTGAGCACTGAAAAATGACTGGCTTTCTCGTGTTCCTTGTGCTTTCTCGTGTTTCTCGTACCGAACTGTTGGTATTGCGCCGTCAATAAGCTGGCTAGTTTGGTGGCTGGGAGATGGAGAGAATTGAACACTGTCTTCCGAAGGTTATGATGTTAAAAATGTGTCCGCTCTTGTCTCGGGTGCTGGTGATTATTCTATCAATTACACCCGTAAACACTCCACCCTGGGCTGCGGGTTTCCCAGCCTCCTGTGGGGAATTGGCCCTCACAAGCGCTTTTCCCCAGGTCCTTCATACCAATTGGTTTTGACACCTTGCCTATCAGCGGCTCCTGTGGCCTTTCTCCAAGCAAGGGGAGCTCCAGGCAGCCAGCAGCATGGGGAATTCTGCTCATCGCCACGGTGACAGCTGGGCATGGGGAAGTGTCCTCCTGACAAACAAACAGACAGGGTCAGGGTTGTCGGGAGAGTGGTCCCCTCCAGCCCAGTAGCTGTCAGGGTAGGAGACGAGGCGCTTGGAATGAATCACCAAGGCTCAGACCCAGCCAATGAGGCCCTGTGGACCATGTTCCTCCACCCCTTTCACAGAGGGGAAGACCAAGGCCACGGGCAAGAGAGCATTTGCTCCAAATTTCCTGGGAGGTATTTGGCTTTGGGAATCGCCTCATCCAAGTCTGTACCAATAGCGAGAGAAATACATGGACGCACATGTTAATGACTGAGCGTACTGCAAGGGCCTTAAATGGCATCATCTCATTTGATCCTCAGAAGAACCCTAAGAGGAGGGGACTTGCCCTGGAGGAGAGGTTAAAAGGCCAGCCCAAGGTCATGCACCCAGCACGTGTAGGATTTGAACCCCGGAGCGTGGCCCCAGGGTCCGTGCTCACAGTGCTGTTTCGTTCCAGAGACCCAGGGGAGAGGTGGGAGGTGCGGCGACCTGCACGTTCTGGGTGGTGTGGGGTGGGGGGAGCAGCGGAAGTGGCAACCCCAAACCAGAGTGCTGCCTCGGTGACCTCCCGACTACCCTCTGAGGTGGAGAGAGTCATGCAGGTGGGGAAGGGGAGCACATGGTATGAACAGTGACATAGTGCCCACGTGAGGGTGGGTGTCAGGAACAGGGGGAAGGCAGCAGCATGAAGCAAGCCCACCTCCTCGTGCTTGGCCATGACCCTGGATGTGAGGAACCAAAGCAGTTGTTGATGGGTTTGTGGGGAGAATCCGCCCCAAAGGGAGTTTGGGGGCAGTTAGACACACAGGGGCCAGAATCTGGCCACTCTCATCCCCACCCCCCTATTGTAATGACTGGGGGTTCCAGGGCTGGGACAGGTCAAGAGTCCCTTGTGTCCTACTCTCCCCTGTGTGGCTCAGTGGGCTGGGCATTGTCCTACAAAGCAAAAGGTCACCAGTTTGATTCCTGGTCAGGGCACCTGCCTGGGGTGTGAGTTTGGCCTCGATGTTTCTCTCTCACATCGATGTGTCTCTCCCTCTCCTCCGTTCCTTCCCCCCTCTCTAAAAATACATAAATAAAACCTAAAATAATAAAGAGCCCCTCGTGCCCTGGCACCCATGACCGCGCCCAGCACAGGGAGGGGGTAGGGAATGAACAGATGGCAAGAAGCACGAGGCAGAGGTCTGAGGTTCAAATTCTTGAATGTTTGCTCATCCACATTAATGTTTTAAACATTCGTGTCATTTTAACTTCACAAGAAACCCAGGTTTTTAGGAGAAAAATCACAGAATTGGAGCCCTTCCTCATCTCCAGCGTCCATGGCAAGGACATCTGGGTGGGTAAGGCTGACTTCACCTTGCAGGGGGCAGACCCAGTGCCCCCCCCCCGGGGGTAAACAAGACGCCTTTGGGGTAAACAAGACGCCTTTGGGGTAACCGGTTTTCCGGGTGGGTCCTCCTCTCCCCAGACCCCAGTGAGACTCTTCCTTCGACAAAGGGGTGGTGGTCTCACAGAGGGGAGAAATCCGTCTCTACCACCGGTGACCCTGGGGTCCACAACCCACCCGCTGGCTCCCTCCGGTACCCGCCGCTGTGGAGAAGTGAGGTGGGACTGCTGTGTCCTGCCCACTGCTGTGTCCCCTCCCCTTCCTGGAAGCCGGCGGAGAAGTCTCTGGGAATTGGGTGCACGGAGCCCCATTGAAATCCTTCTTCAAGGCTCTCAGGGGCCCTCAGCAAGATTGGGTCCTACCTTGAGAGATGGTTTTAGGCGGAATCCAAACAAACCTCTTATATTTTCATAGTTATACATTTATTTTAATGTAGATTAGAAAAAGATAACCGGCACATCAGAACCGTGATTTCATGAACATGATTGCTTAGGATGGAACCAGTGGGGATATTTAAAAAAATAGTGGGTTAATTTACAGGAAAAAATGAAGGGCGTAATTGAATGGGTGGTACCCAGGTGCGTCATGTGCAGGTATGACAGGGCTGGGGACCCCTCTTAGGTCACACTCCCTGCTCCTCACGCTGGGAACCACTGGCCTAATGGGGGCTGCTGCCATGTATTGGAAGTTTGATCATTCATTCATTCATTCAGCAAATATCGATTGAGCGCCTGCCGTGTACCAGGTTCTTTTAGCCACTGGAGACACATCAATGAAGAAGACGGATAAGGTTCTCGCTCAGCAACTGAAGCTATAAAAAAAATATCTGCATAAATTGTGCCAAGAGTTAAGAAGTGGAGGTGACATTCGGCCTGGAGAAGGGGTGCCCACCCCTAAGGCAGTGAGGGCGTTTGGTAGCGAGCTGCTCGTTGAAGCCAGGGTACAAGCTGAACCCCAGCAGTTGTTAATCGGAGATGTCATGGAGGGGATCCCCGAGTTATTTCCCAAAGGAGCTGAACCTGGTGAAGTGGGCAGAAGCCAGCAATTTAGTGATGGTGCTGGGACGAGGGCCCACGTGGGCAGAGCTCCCAAGTCAGAGGACGCCCGGCCTTCCGCTGGACGTGTGGCAGGGGTGGGCCCTTTTTGGTCCCCTGTGTTGGCGGTGGGGGTGGGCAGTGACTCCTTTGAGACTTCACTTCAGCTCCAAGTTGAAGTGCCAGAGCTGGGCTGGGGGAAATGGACCTTGGGTTGTTATCCACCCTCCGCTGCTCTGCCATCTGTGTGGTTGGCAGGTCCCTGCCCCTCCCTGGGCCTCAGTTCCCCCCACCTGAACCACACCGAGTTGGCCTAAGCTCACGGTGCCTAGAATTCTTCCATCTTGTACCCTCCCACCACCCTTCATCCTCCGGTCAGCGGGTGAGGGGGGCCGATGGTGGAGCCCTTGGTGCTCAGCCCTCGGGGGGCCTTCCACCGGGGTCTATGAACTGAAACACCAGCCAGCGTGCGTCCAGCATTTTCTGAGCCTAGCGCTTCCCTTCCCTCCTCTCCTCTCCTCCTCTCCTCAGATGCCCTGGGGGCGGTGCACCCCCCTTTCACAGATGAGGACACTGAGGGTAGGGCTGCCTTCGTGAGCACGGAGACGTTGAATGGCAAAGCCAGGCCTGAGCCCAGCTAGCAGACTGCAGAGCCGTCGTCCTCAGCCTGCTCCTTGGCCCTGCTCCTCGGCCCTGCTCCTGGCTGCCCGAGCAGGTGGGCGTGTGGGCAGGCGCTCTCTTCCGGAGCAGCGCCCTGGCTTTATCCGATTCTCTCGGGGCTCCTGATGCCAAAGTGCTGAGTGGCCCTGGTCTGGCAGAAAGAGCATGGGTCTGAGAGTCCAGACTCCTGAGTCAGTGGGAGGTGGCAGGACCCTCGGGGCATGCATGTGTGACCCTGGACGCACTTGCCTGAGTGTCCTCGTCTGAGCCAAAGTCTGGAGTGAGTGTGTTTGGGTGACTGGCCATGTGTGACGGGAGGCGCTGCGGCAGGGTGGGAAGGAGCCTGGGTGGTCTGTAGCGTCCTGGCCAGGCTGGCTTCCTCTGCCTGGCAGCCTTTGCTTCAGTACCAGCTTCCCCTCCCCGTGCAAGCTGTTGCCCTTGGGACGGAGCACAGAGGCTCTGGGAGCATCTGGGAGGTTGGAACTGGAGCCAGGAGATGGGGCCTCACTCAGAGCTATCAATTAGGGGGGGTGGCAGTGCCCATCTATAGCAAATGTCTGCCTGCCCCTCGATCTCTGGATCTTTCTCTCCCCTGGTGTGTGTGTGTCTCTCTCTGTCCATGTGTGTCTTTAAATCTCTCTCCATCTTTCTTTGCCCCCTTCTCTGTGTCTGCCTAGCCCACCTCCCTCTCCTCACCTCTGTCCTCCCTTTCCCTCCGTCTCTCTGAGCACACACGCACACACACAGGCACACACACACACACTCTCCCCCCCTTTAGGATCTCACCTCCGGATTACACGTACATATATTCCGGGTATCACTGAGGCTTTCGCAAGGAGCCGGCCCTCAGGCATGTCAGCTGAGTAAATGAAGTGAATAAAAGAATGAATGACGAAATAATGAAGCTGCAAGGGGCCCTGGAGTTTGTCTAGACTGCAGGCTCCTAATTGTTTGGGAGGTCACAGTCCTCTGGAGAATCTGATGAGAACTGGACGGTTTCCTTAGAGACATGCCACGCTGTTTTGCTGAGTGTTCGTGGGTTTGTAGAGGCCCCATAGCCCACCTGTGGTCCTCAGGAGAAGCAGCCTTCACTTTCCTGGGGGTGGGGGTCGGGGAGGACTGTCGGGGATGATGGGAAACACTGGGTGTGTGTGCACATGGCGTGTGTGTGTGTGGGGGGGGTAAGTACACCCGTGTCCTTTCTAGTATTTGAGCACACCAAGCTCCTACCTCCTCAGGCCCTTTCCCCGGGGGACTCCCTCCCCCTGGCAGCTTCTCTCCTGCCTTCTGGCTCTTTCTCATCCTTCCTGCGTCTCCTCAGAGGGGCCCATGCTCCTGTCAGAGCCTCATCTCGATCGCCCCGTCTGGCACCGGAAGCACCCGTCAACATACCCATCTTCCAGAAGAGGAAACTGAGGCCTAGAGAGGTGCAGTGAGCCAGGGGCCCCACGCCTAGTTCAGAGCAAGGGAGCAGAGCCCAGACTTTGCTTCCCTGCCCCAGCCTGGAATGTTAAAGTGCGTCCCTTGGGGTTGGAGGTCTTGACTGACCACCCTTTCTTAGGACCCTTAGGCTTCGCTCCCAGCTGAGGGCGGGGAAGGCAGGAGCAGAGGGCAGGGTGTCTGTTTTGCTTTGTGAGGTTTTAAAAAAATGATTTCCGGCCTCAGAGGCGGCAGCAATTACGGCTCGCTCACTAGGGAGCTGTTTGCTGGCTGTCATCAGCCCTGGGAAAGGGTCCCTAATGGAGGCCTGGCGACCAGAGCGCGTGGCAGTGGAAATGGCACTCAAAACAGAGCAGCACTAATGGTCTCAGGTGGGCAGAGGCGAGGGGAGGAGGGCAGACTGGCTGTCAGCCCAGGCGAAGGCCTCTGGGGCAGGGGCCCTGGGGCTCACCAGCTGCTCTCTTTATGGCCCCCGCAGAGACCCAGCCGTGGAGCCTGAGCTCCAGCTGGGTGCTGGGTGCCCTGAGCCCCACCCCGGCTCTGCCGCTTCTGTTAAATCCCCCCCCTGGCAGAGGCAACAGTAAGTGCAAAGGCCCTGGGGAGGGGCAGAACCCTTTGGCTAGTTCTGGTTCTCTTCTGTGGCTCTAGAATTGTCCTTGTGCTTGAAAAGGCCAGACCAAGCCAGTCCTCTGGGTGAGGAAAAGGGAGGTGGGAGCTTTGGGGATGGAGAAGCTGGAGCAAGACCACCCAGGGCGAGGCAGTGTGGTCATCACCACCACCACTGTGCTCCATGGAGCCCACCATGCGCCAGACACTTACGGGTGTATATGTGATCCCACTGAGCCTCCAAGTACCCATTTTACAGGTGGGAAAACTGAGGCTCGCAGATTGGCCTGCAGTTGGGGTTCAGATCTGGGTCAGCCTGATTCCAGAGTCCATGCATTTACTGCCCCAGTAGTGGGTTTCCCAAACACACCTGGGCAGGAGGGCGAGAGGCTGGGAAGTGGGGGGGGGTCCACCCAGGTCAGATTCTGTTGGGGGCAGGGGCAGCACAGCCCCTCTGCCCATGCCTACAGGGCAACCCATTCTGCTCGGTAGCATCCCTGGGCTCTGCCTCAGTTTCTCTCCTCCTCTTGGTATCTTCTGGTTTTCTGGTGCCATCATCTCTGTCTCCCCACTTTGACTCTGTCCCCCATGGCCCTGGCCCTCCCTGCCTCTGCCCTGGAGGCCTCCCCACACCTCTCACTTTCCTTCCACCTTCTCACTGGATCCGAGGACGCTCCTTTCTGGGATTCTGGGGCACCTGCTTATCCATGTGTCTGATGCAACCTCCCTTTGCTTCCTCTATGCACCCCTTTCTGCCTCTGGCAGGCAGCCTGGATGAGAACACGCCTGGGCTTTGGGCTCAAGTCCTGTTCCCCACTCAGCCTCCCTGAGCCTCACTAGCTGTTCGTGCCATGGGCTTAGCCCGCTGACTTTGCAAGATGTTCAGGCGAGGATGAAAAGAGACGCCCATTTGCCTTCCAGGTCCCTGCACATTGCCGCCCTTGCCTCCCTCCCTCCCTCCTTCTCAACCCCTTCGCTCCCCGTAGCCCAGTCATGCGGGAAGCAGAGGCGGGAATTCCACTGGGGAAACCTGCTCAACTCCCACACTCCTGCCGGTGCCAGGATATTTTCACTCTCCTTAAATCTCCCTAGATTTGCAGTTCTAACGCCGTCTCCCTCAATGTGTGTGGTGGCCTGGGGAGCGCCCTGCCCCCAGCCCCGGGCCCGAACCGCTCTCCTGGCCGGGTCAGGGCTGCCTGGCCCGAGACCTGGGCAAGCCCCAACCCTCTCTGTGCCTCAGTTTCCCCATCTGTAAGAGGAGCATGATGGTAGTGGCTACTTCCAGGTTGTTGTGGGGGTTTGGTGAGATATTTTATTCCAGAAACACTTCTATAAAAAGGCATGAGATATGATATCTGCTACAATGTGGATGAACCTCGAAAACATTATGCTAAGTGAAAAAAGCCAATCCTAAAAGACCACAGATTCTGTGTTTCTGTTTATGTGAAATATTCAGCACAGGCAAGTCCACAGAGACGGGAGGCAGACTGGTGGTTGGCGGGGGTTGGAGAGTGACTGCTTCATGGGCACGGGGTCCCTTTGGGGAGGATGGAAACGGTTGGGGACGAGAGAGGTGGCAGCTGCACAGTGATGTGAGCACACTAAATGCCACCGAGTTGTCCCCCTCAAAACGGTTGATTTTATGTTCTGTGAATTTCACTTCAATTGAAACTGACTAAATAAGGGAACACCTTACAGCACATACTTTGCGCCAAGTAGTTCACTTTATAAACCTTAACGCATTTAATGCTAATGACAACCCTTTGAGGTAGTTGTTATTCTTGTGCCCATTTTTCAGATGAAGAAACTGAGGCACAGAGCATCACCAGGCACTTGGCACAGAGTAAGTGCTTAGAAACATTAGCTATTTTCATTTCCATTGGACAGGGCAGCCCCCCTGCCCAGTCAGCTGGGGCCGGGCAGGGAGTCCAGAATGTGCTCCTGTGTGTCTAACACAGCAGGGAGCCCTGGCCAGTGTGGCTCAGTGGATTGGGCATTATCCTGCAAACTGAAAAGCCGCCAGTCTGATCCTCAGTCAGGGCACATGCCTAAGTTGCAGATTTGGACCCAGTTAGGGTTCCTCTCTCACATCAGTGTTTCTCTCCCGCTCTGTCTCCCTCCCTTTCCCTCTTTCTAGAATCAATTAAAAAAAGAAAAACTCAGCAGGGGTGCAGGTTGAGTCTCCACTGTGTCTTGCACCCTGAACCAGGCTCTGTGTGTGCATTAGTTCATTTCATCCTCAGAATCAGCCTGTAAGCCCTGACACGTGTGGGGACCAATGCTCAGGGAAGTGAAGCAACTTACACAAAACCACAGAGCAAGTCAGAGCAGAGCTGCAACTTGTATCCTCACCTCTAAGCCCTGAACTCCTCTCTCCCCCCACCCGGTTTTCTTCCCCCGGGCCCCTCCCCCTCGGCACTGCTGTGCACAGAGCTTGGGCAGGGCCCTGTAGCTGCCGAGAGTAGAAGAGCAAGGCCTCCGAGTGCACACGGGACAGGAGGCAGGAAGGTAAACAGCTCCCCAGCAGGGCTGACGTTTCTTTGATGCCTCCTATTTCATTCGAAATTCATAAATTTTGTATTCTATTCCATAATATATTCATGTTTGTTTTAAGACACAAATAATGCTCTTTCCCCACTTGGGGAGAGAAACCAATGCCTCAGGAAGTTCCTTCTCCAGTCTGAGCAGCACAGACCGTGAGGGATCCTCCATTCATTTCTTTGTTCATTCATTCTACGAGCTCCTGAAATAGGTGCTGGTCCTCACCACGCGCAGGGCACGGGGGAGGGGGGCAGTGAATCAGACAGCACTCGGCCCTGTGAACCAGGCTAGGACAATCTGTAGGATTCTGGTAGGTGAGTGGCCGGGGAGGCTTCCAGGTATATGGGTGGTGCGAGTAAAGCCCTGGAGGTGGGTTGGGCAGGGGCCACCTGGGGAGTCTGAGCCTGTGACAGTGGTGGAGTGGCTGCCACCTGGTCGTGGTGTGGAGGATGCTGACCTGCCTCCCAAAGCTCTTCTCATCAAAAAGAAAGTCTGCTCTGAGTATAACGCCTCCCCCTCCCCTGTCTCCCTGGCTAATGAGAGAACATGGAGATTGAGGCTTGTAGCCTTCCATAAACAACCTTTCCTAGCTAGAATTTATAAACGCTGTTTGGTTTTCATGGTGTTTATTTTTACAGTTACCCTCTATTTATGCCAAGTGATGCTGATTTTCCGTTTATGGTAGTAATAAAAGTCTCCTTTTAAGTTGACATTTTTTAGGTAAAAAGGGAAAGATGCTTTGAAAATAAATAGTAAGTAAATTATAGTGTAGGTGATACAGGGATCCCGCAGAAATGGTGACGGTGGTCCCCAAGAGGTTGAACTTGGGAGACCCTCTCTCTAGGATGCCCTTTCCTGTTTTGGGCTCCTCAACTGTTCGGATCCCACTCAGCCTTCAAGTTCAAGCGTGCCCCCTCCTCCGAGAAGCCTTCCCTGACTCCAGGCAGACAGAGGCCCGCCTTTCTGTCTCCCAGCGCTGCTGCCTTGCATGACTGTGTGAACGGGCACACCCTGAACAACCGTCCATCCGTGGTGATCTAGGCTCTGTCCCGGGCACTTGTTGTTTGTACGACAGACAGTCACGATCTGTCTGTGTGTGTCCTGTGGGGCTGCAGGCTCCTTGAGGGCCAGGGCCTGGCAGGGGTCCAGGATGGCTGATCTCTCGTTCTTGAGCCTCTACAGCACATTGAGGCCAGCGCGTTCCCGCTAAGCACACCGCAGTTCCTTAAGCTTTTGTACAAAAGGCCTTTTCTCTGCGCTTCTGGAGAAGAGGAAGATGTGTGCACTCCAAGATGAAACGACCCTCCACGGACTCACCCCTCGCTTCCTCTTGCTGCAGGCAGCCTGCCAGAAGCCGGGGGCTGCCCTGGAGCAACCAAAGAACCTTGTGCCTCCCCCCGAGCCCATCCCCGGGGAGGAGGGGCTCTGGCTGGCGCCTGCTTGCTCAGGCCCTGGGGGCTTTTCCACCCTCCTGATCAAATGTCCATCTCTCTGATGGACATTTTTACATCTCCTGATGTCAGTGGTGCGGGGAGATTCACAGGTGAGCTAGGCCTTCATTCAGCACTCCCTCTGTAGCCATTTGCCCCTATGCTGCCCCCTGCTGGGAGCTACGGTAGCCACACACCCGTCCAGCCCCAGCACCCAGCTGAGCTGGGCACAGAGCAGGCTCTCTGGAAATGGCCTCCCAGAGTCACACTTTTTCATGCTGAAGGGCAGTGACAGCTTGGAGAGGACTCTGTTTTGGACTGGAAAACTTTGTAGTCAGCCTTGGGGCTGAAATACGCCTTTATTCCTTCGTGCTGTGCGACCTCGGGTGGCTACACCTCGTCTCTTAACCTTGGTCCTCTTCCTGTGAAATGGGGCTGTGAAATAGTACCACCTCCTCAAGTGTTCGTGGGCGGGGGAGGTGAAGTGGCATCGTGTGTACAGCGTCTGGCACGTGGGTGGGGCTTTCTTCCTTGGACATTGGAGCTGGGGACCAGCCCAGTGTCTGAGCTGGTTCTCTGAGCCTCTGTTTCTCCACCTGTAACAAAGGGACAGTGGTCTGAGGATTGATGAGGTGGGGTCAGGCACACCCACCTTCTGGCTAGTGGTGGGGCTCTGACCCGGAAGGCGATCCCACGGGGTTGATGGGGCCAGTCTGTGAGCCTCAAGGTCGGACAACGTGGGGAGCTGCTGGGGAAGCGGCCTCGGCCCTCCCTGTACTGCTGGCATTTGTCTGTGACCCCATTTCACTCTTCAGTGCGTTTGGCAACTCTATAGGTCCTCTCCGGGAGCCGCCAGCGTGCCTCTCGGTTTGGCTGGGCACCCCCTTGGGTGGGCCACATGGGCCACACTGGGCTTGGGCATAGCATTGGAGGCCCTGAGGGCCCCAGGGAGGGAGGGTGAGGAGAGCGCTGCCCTGCTGGGGCCTGATTCAGAACCTCCCTCGTTGCCTGGGTCTGTATGTCTGTCCCTGTCCCTCAGCTTGTGAGTGCAATCCCCCGACAAACTCTAGTCTGGCACATAGTGGGTACCCAATAAATGTGTGAATGAATGACTGGCTGAATGAATGATAGGCCTTTTTTTTTCTCATAGTTTCTAACAAGTTCTCTAGGTTTTTGTCTTACCTTTCTTTCCCACTTATTTACTTATTTATGCATTCAGCGCATGCCTGCCCCATGCTGGACAGTGCGGTTCCCTGTCCTGGGGAAGCTCTTAGGCGGGGGAGGGGGGAGGCACAGACACCTCATATCTGTCATCTGACCCACCCAAGTGGGGCAGTGGGAGGAGGACTTGGAGACCGTGGTGGGCCTGAGGAGGGCCTGGGCGGAGAGGCCAGGGGGCCCGCAGGGCCATGCTGTTCTCTCCGCTCTGCTCCCTCCACGTCTCCCCAGCTCCAGCTCTGCCTTGGTTCCCCTGACTAGGAGCTGGCCCTGCACGGGTCAGCCTGCCCTCGCTCTGGCAAAGACTGGTGCCTGGGCTGGGGTTCACTTCCTGCAGGCTTCCTGGAGGAAGCAGCCCCAAACCAGAGATTTGAAGTTGGAACAGCAGGGAGCGCTGTGCAGAGGGAAAGGAGATTTGGGGCCGAACCAGAAGATCTGGGATGGGGGATCTGAGCTCAGGGACGGAGGGAGCTGGGGGCTGGGCTGGGACTGCCTTTGCTGGACAAGCCCCCTTTGGGCCTGAGTGAGTTCCACTGGCCATTCAGGGGACCAAGTGAGGGAGGAGAGGAGGTACAGGCTGACAGATGGGGGGTCGCGGGGCCAGGCATGAAATACAGACGTTACGTCCGCTGCATGATCTAATGAGGCTACAAAAAAGCATCTTTAAAAATCCTTCTGCAGAAGACAGGATTTTGGGCTAGAAGTTGAGAGAAAGGAGAGCTGTTTGTTGAGCACCTGCTCTGGGTGTGGGGCATATGTTACTTTGTATAATCCCCCCCCACCCCCCACCCCGCATCCTCTAGAGGGGTTTGTCCCCATCACACAGCTAGGGGGTGGAAGGAACAGGGTTTGAACCCAGGCCTGAAGGCAGAGCCCTAGCTGTTTGCGCTGAACCAGGCTCTGGAAGGTTAGGAGGGAGGTCAGGGCCCTGCTCTTTAGGGGCAGGCAAGGTTTTCCGGGTCGTCCCCCGCCTTTCCCAGAAGCCAAACGGAGGAACTCAGGCCAGGGCCACGAGCTGTTTTCTGCAGGTGATGCCCTGCTAACTGGGGCTACGGCTAATCAATACATCCCCCTGCCCCCAATTAACAGCAGAAAGGAAGGAGGCACTGCGTACATCAAGCCCCTTTCTCCTTCTCCTACAGAACCCTAACTTGTGGACACTGGTTTTAATTGTCTTCCCAGGAGACCAGCCCTACATGGATCCTGGGGCTGAAGAGCACAATCACATCCTTCTCAAAAACCTATAATTACACCCGCCTCCCAGGGGACTGGCTGCAAGGAGGAGTACCCAGCAGGGAGGAGGGCTCAGGCACAGGAGGAAGTCATGGAGGAGAGATGGATTCCAGCGGGGACACTGATGTGGAGGCCGGGGGTCTGGGTGGCCGGAGGGCAGGAGGTGGGGGTGGGGGATCAGGAAGAGGAGCTGCAGGAGCAAGGTCTAGAAGTGACAGGCTCCCACTGTAGAGTCCTCTGGGACCTACTCACTCTGGGGCCTTGGTCGCCTCAGCTTTCCCATCTGAGAAATGGGCATCATAATGATCACACCTACTCTGCAGCATGACGTGGAACAGGAGGAAGTGTACGTAAGGGGCTCAGCGCTGTGCCCGGCACAAAGCAAGGACTCCATGTTTATCAGGGTTTGCCTCCTCGTCATCCAAAATAGGACGGAGTGCCTGTCAGCTTCTGGTGCCGACAGGGTGGCCCCACTTGCAGAGTTAGGAGAGGGAGCAGGAACCTCTGCCAGCTGGAGCTGCCCCCTTTCAGTGGAGGTGGAAGGAACTGAGCTCCCCTTCCCTAGAGGCATGCAAGTGGGATGCAGAAGGGTGGAGCCTGGTGGCTCAATTTCACCTGGTATTTCAGATTTTTTAAAATATTTTATTTATTTATTTTTAGACAGAGGGGAAGAAAGGGGGAAAGAGAGGGAGAGAAATATCAATGTGTGGTTGCCTCTCATGTGCCCCCTGACTGGGGACCTAGCCTGTAACCCAGGCATGTTCTCTGATCAGGAGTCGAACCTGTGACCCTTTGGGTTTGAAGGCTGGCGCTCAACCCACTGAGCCACACCAGCCAGGGCTTAGACCAGGTTCTGATGGAGGCTGATGGACCCCTGGGTCTTGGTCATGAGGGCTGGTCAGGTGTAGGTTCAAAACCCAGCTCTGTGAATCTTGGGCAAGTCACATCATCTTTCTGAACCTCATTTTCCTCATCTGTCAGGGGGAATGAGTGGATTAGAGAGTATCAGAGACAGTGTCTGCATCGTGCTAGGTACACAATAGATGCTCAATTAATGGTGTGGGTTGTTGTTTTTTTAAACAAGGCTCTCTGGCTTCCCCTTCTTTCTGTCTTGGTTCACACCTCTCCCTTTCTCCTTGCTGTTGCCACCCATGCTTCAGGGCCTGCCTGACGTATCACCTCCTCCTCCCTCAAGCTTCCCTTCCCCCAAGTAGAGGTGGCCCATACCTCCCCAATATCTGAGGATGCACATTACTTTCTCCCTCACATGTCTGAACTGGAGGGGCTCTCGGCCCGTGAGTTCTAATCCCCATGGCGCAAAGGAGCCAACAGGCTCTGAGAAGAGCAAATTCTCTCAAGGTCACACAGCAAGTCTGTTGGCAAAACAGGCTCGGTCCTCCATCCCTGGCTCCTCGCCCTGCGCCCTGGTGCCTTCCTGCAGACATGGCTTCTCCCTGAGTGGCCGGGCAGGGGTCCCTGGGTGGTGCCTGGAATAGGCTCATGCTGCCACTCGTGAACAGGGAATGCAGATATGCCTTTAAAGGTCCAGAGCCTCCGTTTCCCCCCTTGTCCTGCAGACTTACTGTCCTCTTCACTACTAAGGTTGGAGCCGATGTACCCTGAGGGGCCGGCCCTAGCCCACCCCACCTAGGCAGCTCTGCACAGGGTCAGATGGGATCAGAGAGAGCTTGGGACCAGGGCCCACTGTGGGAGGAGGAGCTGGTGGCTACACCCACAGCCAACTCACCCGGCTTGGAGCCAGACTTTCTCTCCATCTTCTGACCAAAAGCCCCTCCCCCTCCAGGCTCACCTCCTCTGGGAAGGCTCACCTCCTCTGGGAAACCTCCCTTGATTGCCTCAGGCTGGGTGAAATGTCTTCTCGGTGCTTGCCCAGGCCTTGCGCCCAGAATAAAACAGACTCCCCCCTCCTGCCCCACAGGACCTTGTAAGGTTGGCCACTTAGATTTTTTTTTTAAGAAAAAAAAAAGAGCTTTACAACCAAAAACAGTTGGGATTCTCCAGGAAGAGTATGGTCTTAGGAGTCAGACATGCCTGGGTTCAAGTCCAGGCTGTAAGTGTGGCCTTGGAAGAGTCACTCCCAGGCACTGGGCCTTGGCTGCCTCCTCTGGGTAATGGGGTCATGTGAGGGGGAGGGGAGGGCAGGCTGGCACTGTCCTCACCTGCAGGGGGCGGGGGGCGGGAGGCCGCCGCTCGTGTCCCTGAGCCCCGGGGGTGTGGCTGGTCTAAACTGAGGTGCGTGGTGATGGCGTAAAATGCGCGCTGGCTTTCCAAGACTTAGTGAGGAAAACAATGTAGAATGTCTCCTGGATGGCTTTCATAATTTGAAATAATATTTTGGATATTTTGGGTTAACTGAAATACATTATTAAAATTCACTTCTGTTGTAAACCCCCTGTTTTTTTACTTTTTTAAATGTGGGCACTAGAGACTTGAAATCTCAAGTGCCTCGAACGCGTCTCTGTGCTGTTGGACAGAGCCCCTGCGTGACCCTCTGGGATTCCCGGAGCAACGGGCCAGGTGGGGGCCTGCAGGGGCCTGCAGGGGGCCTGCAGGCGCAGCGAGGCTGCCTGGTGGGAGGGCTGTGGAGACGGCATTCCTGGGCGACCCGGGTGTTGCCAGGCATCCTTCCAGGACAAGATAATCTCTCATGAGAAGAGGGAAGAATTCTAATTACAACTCGGGACAATATTTGTTTGGAGAGAAGAGAGACAGAACATATGGTGGGGAGGGGCCCGGGGACATATCAAGTGGGGGTTTGTTTTCTCACTTACCTGGCGGTGTGGCAGGGGTGGCGGGTGGGCTGAGGCTCCTCCTGGGTCAGGAGGGCAGCCTGTCCTGGGGTTTGGTGGGGGAACTGGGGTGGGGGCACAGGAGGCAGGTGGGGCTCCTACCACACACCCTGGGGCTTTGAGGGAATGGAGAATGTCTCACTCACTGGCACACACGAAGCACCTACCTGCTAGGTGTCAGGAACCGTGTAGCCACAGGAAGCTCCCGATCCCCATTCTCATGGAGCTGTGACAGTGACCAGAGTGGCTGGGAGGTGCGGGTCAGGGCGGGGAACCTACTCTGGGTGGTCAAGGACAGCCTGCCTCTTGGGAGGCCAAGTTTGAGATGAGCTTTGAGTGACTTGCGGGCAAAGAGGAGCCAAGGGAACAGCATCCCGGGCACTGGGAACCGCCAGGGCAAGAGTGGAAAGAGGCACATTCCCAGGACAGAGAGGAGACCTGGGGGAGGTGGGCTGGGCCCCAGCCTGGTGGGCTTTCTCCCCAGTGCAGTGGGAGCCGGGGAGGGCTCTGAGTGGGGGTGGCCCGGCCTGACTCGCTTTTACAAAGACAGCGAGGCTGCTATGCGCTGGGGCTGGGAGGAACCAGGGAAGAACCGGGATGGAACCCGGATGGAGGTGGCTGGCGAAATCTGGAAGATCTGATAAGAAGGGCAGCTTCCTTTCTGGCCTCCTGGCCTCTTTGCTCACCCCTTACAACCCAGCCCTTCTCCAATCCACTGCTCCCCTGCGTGAGCCTTCTGTAATGCCCGTGGGCTCTGGGATAGAAGCCCAGCTCCCGCAGAGCGTCCAGGGCCCTAGGCCAACCCCTTCATCCCTGTGTCTTGCCAGCAGCTGCTGCTGCACAGCTGTCTGCATGCCCAGACTTGCAGGGCTTGTCCAGGTGCCCCACTGAAGCCAGGCCATCCCCACTGGCAGGCCTGGCGGCTCCCACTCTCCCCACCTCTCCCCCATCTGCCAGCACTGTGCCCACAAGCCTGTCCTTTCCTGAGCCTCGGCCACTCCCCTCCCATTTCTCCGCACAGCCCTATTCACAGAGACGCCCCACGACATGACGGCACGGACGGGCGAGGACGTGGAGATGGCCTGCTCCTTCCGCGGCAGCGGCTCCCCCTCCTACTCGCTGGAGATCCAGTGGTGGTACGTGCGGAGCCACAGGGACTGGACTGACAAGCAGGCATGGTCCTCGAACCAGGTACTGCCCCGGGAGGCGAGTGTTGGGCTGGGAGAACCCTGGACCCTGGGCAGGGGTGTCCCTACCTGTCATCTCCTCCAAGGAGCCTGGGCTGCAGCTGGGTCGGTCTCTGCAGCACCCACCTGTCCCCCTCCCTTCTTCCTGAAATGGGGGCTTGTCTCCAGGGAGGGGCAGAGCGAGCCTGAGCACGTGGGATGGGCACAACCAGCAGGTCCCTCCAAAGAGCACATTGTGTAGCCACAGGGAGCTGGTGGGGAAACTGAGGCTAGAAGCTGGCTCCAGGTTATGGGCAGGGTGGGGCTCCTGACTCACCCTCCATCACCTCTCCAAGCCAGGAGGTCAGTTGTTCTGCAAAGGCCCCTGGAAACACCCGGGTACTGTTGCCGAGGTCAGTCGCAAGCACGCACGATTTGACACCCTTTTGCACACACGCAGGCACATGCCTGCCACCTGGTCACCGCACACACGTTGGCCTCTACACAAGGATGCATTCCTTTGGGCACACCGCAGGATCGATGCTGTTGGTGCCCCTGCCCACAAAGCAGGACACACACCACCCTTGCCACCAGCCTCACTGCCACCCCCCACCCCCGTGACTCTGCCTGAGGGTCTTCTGTGGACGGTGGAGCCTGCTGGTCATCAGGACAGACTGGAGGAGCGCTGTGCCGATGGCCGGACGACAGGACCTGGAGGGTCTGTCCCCAGCTCCCTCACCCTCAGCTGGATGAGCAAAGAACGCTCTCTCCCCTGCTCCCAAGGTGCCCAGCAGGAGTGAGCACCACTGTGGTCATGGGCTTGATTCCGCACCCCGTGTTGGCTTCCTCCCCTTTCTTGTCTCGCTCTCTCACTCCCCTAGTGACGGCTCCTGGGACCCCCCACTAAGTACACTCCCTGCATCGAGTCTTCGTCCCCGAAGCTGCATCTGGGGGGACCCAAGTCAAGACACGTCCATTCTCACACTTGTGCCTATGCAAATAACATGCAAACACATGTCTCCCTACCCCCTCACACGTGAACGCGTACATTTACACACCTCCCTGGAAACAGGTGGCCACGGTCGCACATTGTCGCAGGCTCAGGAAAGAGCCTCTGACATTTTCACAAATACGCATTAAACCGTTGTGCTCCGGGAACGCCAGCTGCCCAGCTCACAGGCTGAGCGAAGGCCCCGGCACAGTGCTGGTCTTCTTGGCTCTGGGGCCGGCGTGCAGGCGGGTAGCAGCCGGGCGGGGCTCCTGTGTGCATGCGACACACCCGAAAACGCAAAACATTCACAGACAGACACACGGAGCTGCCGGTTGTGCCCATCCCACGTGCTCACATTTTCCCTTCACACCCACCCACCCCCGTTTATCCCCCGATTGCCCCTGGTAGCCAAATGCACGGCACACACAGCTTTACGGCACCTCCTTTATCTGCCTTCGCTCTGACTCATTCCCACCCCCTGGGTGGACACCGAGCTGAGGGACCCCAACTCCAGATCCCAGGGCCCCCAGGGTGTCACCTGCCGTAGCTGGAATCTTAGCCGTTGCCCGAACCCCCACCCCAGGGTTGCTAACGCCTTGTCTCTGCTTTCTCCGCCTCTCCTGCTCCCTGCAGCTAAAAGCATCTCAGCAGGAAGACGCAGGGAAGGACGCGACCAAAATAAGTGTGAGTTCTCATAATGACTTCTCTCAGGAGCTCTAATGGAGGACGCAGCTGTAATTTAAAAAAAAAAAAAAATGTTTTTTTGGTCCAGTACAGCAGGGAGCTTGGGCAAGAAGATGGAGGAGAAGAGAAAAAGAAGGAGAGGGGGGTGGGAAATGGCTCTGATCTGTTTTTTAAAAGCCAGGGATGTTTCAAGTTCCTTGAATGACAGGCCCCCCAAAATGACAAGGGGAGAGAAGACGAATTTTATCTTGTCGGGAGCCCAGGCAGTGTGTGTCCCTGATGCTCCACGTCTTTCTTGGCAGCGTTTTTGGTTTGGGGAACCCACAGGATCTAATGAGAGTGAGCCAGCTTTTTCGGCCCATCGTGACTGACAGCTGCAGTGTCTCCGGGTCCCTTGGGTCCCCCTGGCCCCGGGGGATGAGGTGGGTGCAGGAACTGTGCGGAAGGGTTGCAGGGCTAGCTGGGCCTTTATGCACTGGCTCATTTTTTTTCATTGCTGCACCTCTCCAGGCAAGGGCATGCGTTCACCCACTTTACAGGTGGGGCAGCTGAGGCTTAGAGACTCGCCAGAGGTCGCAGCGTGGCAGAGCTGGCTCAGACTCTTTGTCTCTGGGCCATGCTGGAGCCCAGAGAAGTGGGGGCCCAGAGGAAGCGAGGGACAGTTTTTGTGGTGGAGGTGCCTGGAAGAGGCAGGCATAATTGAGAAAGGAGGCGAAAGGGACTGAGTGGAGGGGACAGCCTGCGCCTGTGGGGCCAGGCTGGGATTGTGCACGGAGCACAGGTCAGCCTGGCAGGAAGCTGGACGTCCACCCCCATCACACTCAGGAAACGCAGGGGTAGGGCCGTGTTTGCGTGGGGCATGGCCCCGAATTCGGGTTTGCTCTGCTGCTGCTGCTGCTGCTCCCACAACTGTAGGAGGACGTGGGGAGCTCGGGACCCCAGGGCCGATCACACGCAGACATGCGGAGGAGCCACAGCGGGCGTCACAGTGTTGAGTGGACGCTGGGAGGTGTGGGGGTGCTGTGCCAGGCTGTGACAGAGTAGAAGCAGGGAGGCCTGGGGCGAGGCTCCTGCAGCTGCGCAGGCAGGAGGTGGGTGGGTGGGAGAAGATTATCCTTGCGGCCTCCTCTGTGCTGCTTGCCCCAGGGCCCTTCAGAGTCAGGTCTGGAAATTTGAGCCATTTCCAGTTTAGGGTGACTGCTGGCCCTCCCCTCCCCGGCCCCTCACCTTCTCTGGCAAGGGCACGGCCCTGTGTACTGTCCTGTTTCTTGCTCAAACACCCACCAGGTAAGCCCAGGCAGGTAGAGATCTCTGCGTATATTCGTACGCCCCGTTCACCACAACTCTCTCTCCTATAATTTTGTTTGGGGTTTAAGGAGCATTTCAGGCAAAGAAGAGAATAGTCTAATTGATTTAGAGGATTAGAACTCGAGGCTGCTGGGCCGCACGTGAGAGGAATGCGAAGACGCTAATTAGTGAAATAAAATAAATGGGCTGGGCAAGATTGCACAATCACTGCACCCCACCCCCACCCCGCCCCACCCCCAGTGCCTGTGATTCTGACACACTGGGGCTCTTGGAGTCTGGTTAGGGACCTCACAGTCATAGGCCCAGCTCCTCCTGCAGACAGTGGCATGCATGTCACTGTTCTTACATACAGGGACAGTTTGTTGGCTGGCACCTGTAAGCCCACGCCCACCCCAGCTTCCTGCAGGCCAGGGTCATCTCACACTTCTCTCTGTCACCTGCAAAGCTCTGCCTCCCCCTGTGAACCCTCTGAGCTCTCTTATCTTGCTTGACCCGGCTCTCCGCCCTCCCACCAGCCCTGCTGCCTTTCTGCCTTCTCACAGGCCAGTCCCTCGGTCTGTTCCTCTGGAAAGTGGATCCTCCCTTCATCTCTCAGCTCAGGAAGCCTCCCGTGCTCCACCCTGTGACCCAGCCGCACCCCTACCTTCCCCTGCTGGCCGCATGCCCACCATCCGTTCCTGTGACCACTCGGTTTGTGTCTGGCCTCTGGAGGCGGTGGGGTTGGAACTGTTACATTTCCAGAGCCTCGCACACTGTCTGGCACATAGTAGGTGCCCCCCCAAAATGATCAAGTGACTGTCACACATACATACACGCTCTCAGGCCAACGAGGGCTTAACCCAGACAGGTCTGATACATGGCCATGCCAACCTGACATGCATCCCATGCCCGTCCGTGTAGGTGTACAGGTGACGGGAAGGAGCGCAGGACTCCCGTGGGGCAGGGGAGACAGGCAGGAGTTCCGGCCCAGCAGTCCTGTGTCTTCCAAAAACCCCAGTTCCAGTGGAATGGCTCCTGGTTTTTAACTGTTGGGCCCTTATGTCATTTCTGGGAAGTGCCCCGGGAGCCAGACAGTACAGTCTCCCTGCTGGGCAGCAGTGAGGTTCCGGGGAGGAAGTGCAGCCAGCTTCCAGGGGCCAGGTGGGGGCCCAGTGACCCGTGTGCAGCACCCTGGCAACCCTGGGGGTTCAGAGAGGCTGGGACCGTGAGGACACTCTGGGGCCGGCAGTGGGTGTCCCAGGAGTCAGTCCTGGCTCCCCTCTGCCACCTCCCTACGCCTCCTGTCCCCACTCACTGCTGTCCAGTGCCTCCGTGGAAACACTTGGGAATCTGTGGAGTCTGTGGCTTTGCCCTACGAATGGCAGTGGAGACTGCCATTGTTCTGCAGTGGAGACTCCGTGTGAGTATGTAAATCACAGACTCCTGTCCTCAGTGCACAGGGGGTTGGAGCAGTTAGAGGTCCAGCTTCTCTGCAGGAACCTGGAGGGGGTCGGGGGCGGGGGTGGAACCAGGGGATCCTCCATGTGGGCGGGAGGACAGGCACCTGTGATAACATAGTAACAATAAAAATAACAGTGCAGTTAACACTGAGTGCCTGCTACAGTCAGGAACTGTGGTGAGCGCTTTACATGAAGCACCCCATTTAACTTGGGGTGGGGAAGGACCCCTGGCCTTGAGAACACCCGCTTTGATAGTCTGCATTTGCCAGAAGGTTCCACCATCAGGGCCTCGTTGCTGTGGCTCAGGCGGCTTCTCCTGCTTATTGGCCATGTTCAAATTCTGGACTTTTCCCTTCTGATCTAATTGAAATTCTTTGTCTTACAAGTTAGGTTAATTTCCCCGTCACCAGGTTTCCAGGCAGAGATGGTTTCTAGCTTCCTAAGTTTAAGACAAGGTGAAGTTCGCCACACACACCTTTCCTGGGTGGGGTGCTCACCTGCCTTCATCACCATCAGCCCCCTCCCTCGGTCTCATGGACGTCGTTTGTGCTGTAGATTCAGTCAGTGCAAACCGCTTCAGTCTGAAAGAGCCAAGGGAAGCCTGGGTCCTCATGCACGTGTGGCCCAGGGCTCCAGCCCCCTCATCCTAACCACTGCCTCCCCTCCAGCCAAACCCTAAAAGCCAGGTACAGAGTACGAGGCCTCCAGAAGCACACACCGCTGCCCCGTCAGGAATCTCCATAAAAGGCAGCTTCCATTTGTCAGATCGGCCAAGCGGTCCTGCCTGGCTGCCCGCCTCCTGTGCGGCCCAGGTGGATGCTGCGTGGGCGGGGTTGGGGGAGGGGCCAGGACCACCAGAGCAGTCTGTGAAGTCTGTGTCCTTCCCAAAGCATTATTGGGCCAAGTGGTGGGTCAGGGTATTGTATGATTTTATTTCCTGCTATAGACATTTCTATCCTTTCTGGAGATTCCTGCAGTAATTCACAACGCATAGGGCATTAAGTCCTGAAGTCTGCAAGGAAGGCCAGACTCATATGGAGGCACAAGTCACTCCATCCATCCAGGAAATCCCTCGAAACACCCATAGAGCAGCCAGCCTGCAGTGGAGGGGTTGAGGGCTGTGCCTCTGTGAAGGCCAAGGTCACACACACCCACGCCCTCAGGGTGCTTCCAGTCAGTATGGGAGATAGACATCAACCCAATAATCACAAGATGAAAAGTCAAATGATGATGCAGAGAGCTGCCTGGGAGTCTGAGCCAGGAATAGGACCTGACAGCCTGGGAGGCCTGGAGGGCTTCCTGGAGGAGGTGCTCTTTGAGGTAAGCACCGAAGTGCAGAGGAATTGACTAGCAGTAAGGGAAACTCTTCTGGGTGTGTGTTGGAGGAACTCCTAGAGGCAGATGTGGCCAAGGGGAGGCAGGGATGGGACCCCAAAGGACTCCCCCTCCTGCCAGCCACTTCAGGAAGCAGTGGAAGGAAGTCTGAGATTCGGGCATTTTGAAAAGATCTGGTGGCCATGGGAGAATAGGTTGGAAGGGGCCAGAGTGGCTTGGGGGAGACCAGAGAGGTGGCTGGGGCGATGACCCAGATGAGAAGCTGGGCCTTGCTCTGGCCTGCGTGGGAGGGCCTGGGTTCAGAGGAGGGGAGGGGCCCATGGTATTTCCAGGCCAGATTGGTGGGATTCAGAGGTGGGTTGGGCCTGGGTGTGGAAGCAGCAAGGGAAGAGATGACTCGATGACTCAATGACTTGGGAGGGTCAGGCTAGTGCAGGTGAGGCTTTCTGGGGCCCCGACTGGGGGAGACCCTGAGCTGGGCTCTGAACAAGCCGACAGAAGGGTGGTGTGGCCAGATGTGGCTGGTGGAGGCGTGGGAGTGGTGGAGCTCAGAGCAGGGCCCAGCACCCTCTGGTGACTGCTCCCCACCCAGCACCACCCCCCACCCCCAGGACTACCCCTTCACTCTCGGCCTCAGTCAGAAGGCCACGTGTGGGAAAGGTCTGGCACCAGGGACAAAATTGTCGGTGCTCATCCCCCCCCCCCCCCGCCCCGATGTCCTGGGGGCCCCTGCTGTGCTGGGAAAGGCCCCAGCCCCGAGGAGGCTGAGCTCCGTCATGGTGTGGACTTGCCTTGTTTCTTTCAGCATAATTAGGTGCTTAATTGCACCACCAGGGCCTGTCGATGCCTGTGCCGACGTGATTATGATTTACAGTCAGCCTGTGGTGTGGGGGTCTCTTCTCCAGGCCTCTGCAGTCACATTGGACAGCCTGGCTGCAGGATCTTTCAGCCCAATTTGTGGAGGCTGAAACCCACGAGGCCGCTTCTGTACCCATCTCCACCAGAAGCTGGAGCAAGATGATGAGGCCCCTGCCAGAGGCTGTCTCCGAGAAGGGCTGGACGCCCCTAGAGCAGGGAGGGTTGGGGGCCTGGGGAATGAGGTGTCCGGTCCTGGGAGGCTCCCCAGGGGTGTGTCTGAGGCCTGGTTTCTGTCACCAGCTCGGGACCCTGGGCAGATCTCTGAGCCCGTGTCCAGATGCACACGGTGGGCGTCCTCAGTGTGCCTGGATCGCAGAGTTGTGACGTTTAAGTGACGTGTGTGAGGCTTTAGCACATCATCTCGCAGGGACCGCACACCCCATAAGCATAGCTACCCCCACTGCTATTACTGTTACTGTCTTTGTTGTTTGCCTTCCCCAGTGGTACTTAAAGGCACAGACCTCTCTGGCGGGGAGGGAGCAGTGCCTGTGGGCCCTCCCACCTTGTCCTGTTAGAGGCCAGCTGGCTGTGGTGCTGGGTTACGGGGTGAGGTCTGCATTCTCCTGTGACCGTGAGCCGGTGCCAGCAAGCACTGGGGTCCGGCTGGTTCGAAGCTGCATCGCCAGCTCCTGGCTTAGAGTGGGCGCTTGATAAATGCGTGTCCAATGAATGGATGATATAGCGAGGGGGAACCAAGGCCAGGGTGCTGTGATTTGTCAGGGGCAGAGTCCTGCCTCCAGCACCCCCTGCAGCGTTCCCCATCCCCCTCCTCCTCCCTGGGGTGAGGGAGAGCTTTGCTTCTGCAAGCCACCTGTGTTCGCTGGCAGAGGGGTGGGAGGGAGCTGGGGGAAGGGGGCACCTGCCCAGGCCTTAGCATCCTGGGGGTGAGCAGAGGGGTGGGCAAGGGTGGGCCACGATCCCCGCTCCCTCCCTAGGAGAGGCTGCTCCCAGCGCTTCACATTATTACTCCATTAGCGCCTTGTAGGGTTGACAAATGAAGGATAATTAATATCCGTGAGGGAAACAGATGTTGAGGTAATTCATTCCCTGCTGCGCATTTGCAACAGCATCCCCTGCTCCCTGAGAGCCTGGCAGGGCCGCAGGGCCTCTCCCTGCCCTTGGTCAGAGGTGATGGAGCCAGCCTGCAGAAGGCCTCCAGCTGGGCCCCGCCCCACACCAGGAGGGCAGCTGGAAGCGCTTCCAGCTTCTGTCTCTCCTCCTGCCTCCTGCTGTCCCGTAAGCCCATGTTTTCTTGCTTCGTGGGGGATGATGACCAGCCGGAAATGCTCAGGATAAAGGAGGATGAGCCAGGCTCCCTGCTGAGGCCCACCTGCCCTCTTCCCTTCTGGAGCCTGGGAAGCACTGCCACCCCATGGCCCTGCCAGGTCCTGGTGGCCGTCTGTGGGCCTGTGGCACCATTTGGAGGCATAGAGTGCATGGAGTCAGGCCTGGACTCAGTTCCTAGCGCTGCCACTCACTGACTCAGTGCCCATGGGAAAGTCACTCCCCTTCTGGAGTCTCGGTTTCACCATCTCTAACGTGGGTATAATCGTGTGTGTGTGTGGCCTCCACTTAGAAAGCATGGCATCTGGGTGCCACTTCATTTGGAGAAAGAAGGAACTCCAGCGAGCTCATTTATTCCACAAATGTTTTTATTATTGTTGGTATTATTATTTTACTTACAGGGTGCCAGGCCCTGTGATGGTCACTAAGATGAACACAATAGATATTCCTGCCCTCATGAAATTTATGTTTAGCCAGAGAAAGACAAAAATCAAGTCAACTGACAGATCGATTAAATGGTTTTCATAGTGTGATGACTGCTATGAAGGAGATAAATGGGTTGTGATGGAAGACTTCTTGGAGGAGGTGATATTTGAGAATGAATGGGAGTCACACAGGTGAAGAGAGATGGGGCACAGCACCCAGACAGAGAAACCAGTATGTGCAAAAGCCAGAGGGCCAAAGGCCTGAGGTCAAAAGAACTGGACATTTGGGAGGAGATGAGAAGGGACCAGGGAGGCCAGAGCGGACTCCTGAGATGATTGGAAGTTCCATGCATGAGTGCCCAGCAGACTCTGACACAAGCCTGCCAATGGAACGCAGGCCGTGGGGACTGTCCTCCTCCCTTCTCATCCTGGTCTCCTCACTGTAAGGGTGATCAGCAGGGGCTTCCCCCTCCCGGAGGCGGGGCCTGGACGGGCCAGCCGGTTGTGTTCTCCCACTCACCAAGGGCAGGGAGGCCAGCAGGGCTCACAGCTGGGGCCCCAGGGCTGCAGCCCACTCAGCTCCCACGTGGGCCTGCTGAGCCTGGATGGGAGAGGCGGTCAGGTCAGATCGGTGGGAAGGGGGTCGCCAGCCGGCAGTGGGGAACTGATCTCCTGTGTTCCCTGGGCGGGGCCAGCGGGGGCTTCAGGAGGCGGGGCAGCGCAGTAAGAGGGTCTAAGTACCACGAGCCAGGGGAGGTTTTTCTAACTTTTTAAATTTTTGAATCTAAAAGTTAGACTCACAGGAAGTTACAAACATAGAGTCCCCTGTATACTCCATTTACATTTCCCAGTGACATATCTTATATAACTGTCCAACTGCCTTTTCATTCTTTTAAGTGAAAAAACTCACAATAGCTTTACGTTCACAGCTGACTTACCCAAATGCCCATCAGGAGGGGGCCTGATAAACACATTGGGGTGTGCTCACACGATGGAATACTACACAGCAATAAAAAAGAACAAGTGGAGACATGCAACAACATGGAGAATCTCTCTGATAGTGTGTGAAAGAAGCGGCACCTGAGAGAGTTCGAGCACAGGCTGAACTAATCTATGGAGACAGGAGTCAGAGCGGCAGTTAACCCATGCCGGGGGTAGGAGGAAGAGTGAGTGATGAGGGAGGGCCACAAGGGGGCGCTCTAGAGGGTTGACAATTGGCCCTGCCTTGCTCTGCCCATGGTCTCAGGGAAACTCTAGAGTAACATTTTATCACGTGTGCCCTTTGCTGTATATAGGTTAAATTGCTATTTTAAAATAAAATTGAAACCCCCCTAAAAATAAACACAAAGCCAAAGTACAAAAACAAATATCATACTTGGTTTGTTCCCCCAACAGACAGGCACAGTTATTAAAGTCCTGATACATTTGTGATCAGCCTTTTTTTTTAAGAAAGAAAACATTTCGGACTAAGCTGAGAACTCACCTTGCAGTCCACCCCAGGTCCACAGCCCTCCCCTGGCCCCTGACATGAGACCGCCGCGTTCCTTCCCGTTGTAAACTTCCGCACACACAGATCTCCCAAACCCGTGGAGAGTGTTGGTTTGTGTTTGTTTACAGAAATGGCACCGCACTTCCTGCGTGTCCCTGAGATGTAACATGCCTGGCGCTAGGTCCATCCTTTTTGCTGCTGTGCCGTACTCCGTGGAATGAACTGACTTCCGCTTATTTATCTGTTCTGTTGATGCCCTTTTCAGATGCTTCTACTTTTGTGCTATTTAACCCCGTGTGCCCTTGTGGGAGTGTCTCTGCGCTGCGCCCCCCTTCCCCCTTCCCCCCGCCCCCCACCAGCTCAGCTTGAAGTGGGCAGCCAGGTCACGGTCTCTCTGTCGCCCCCAGGTGGTCAAGGTGGTGGGCAGTAACATCTCCCACAAGCTGCGCCTGTCCCGGGTGAAGCCCACAGACGAAGGCACCTACGAGTGCCGTGTCATCGATTTCAGCGATGGCAAGGCCCGGCACCACAAGGTCAAGGCCTACCTGCGGGTGCAGCCCGGGGAGAACTCGGTCCTGCATCTGCCCGAAGCCCCACCCGTCGCGCCCGCCCCGCCGCCACCCAAGCCCGGCAAGGAGCTGCGGAAGCGATCCGTGGACGAGGAGGCCTGCAGCCTCTAGACCGATGCGCGCCCCGCCATCACCCCACGCCCCCACGGCTGCATGAGGAGCTGCTGGACCGCTGGGGACAGGACGGCCTGGGTCCAGCCGCCTCCCCATCCCCGAGACTGCCTGTGGCCACCACCTGGGCCCTCTGCCCACCACCCCTTTGCTCAGCATGTAAGCCCCATTCAGTCCTTTCTTTTCAGATCCCTGAGGTGACCTGGCTTGGAGGAGGTAGCCCTGGGCACCCAGGGGACAACCACCCTGGACACGGGGACGGGACACCGTGCTGGGGCCAGGCTGCCCCCCTTCTGTCACGGGCTTCAGTGGCGTCCAGTGTTTCGCTTTGCTTGCTTGCCCCCCAATTCTGTCCCTAGCCGGGGCCTCCCAGCCTTGCTCTCCCTCCTTCCTACCACCCCCCAACTTGGACCTGGGGATGTGGACCACGACCCCTCCCCGAATCTGGACTTGGATCTTCTGAGCAGAGACGGGGCAAGCGCTCCCAGGAGAGCCTTGCTCTGGGACTGTGGCCCAGGAGAAGGGCCTCTCACAGGGACCATGGGAGGAAAGGGAGACATCCCACTGCTTCCTGGCGGGTCAGTCACTTCAGCCTCCTTATACCTAAGACACAGCTCCCTGTCCACCCTGCAGGCAGTGGGGGCACCAGGAATCTCTGCCCCATCATGCAGAGGGCCTTCCCCTCAGCCCCATGGCCCCAGGCAGAGTTTTGCACCAGCAGGACCCCTTCCAGGGTCTTTGAGGCTCTCCCAGGAGCCCCCTCTGCCAGCTCCCAACAGCCCAGCCCCCTCTTGGGGTCCACGCCAAGTCCACCCAAGGGCCTGGGGCTGTTGGGAACCAAGGGACCCCAGTACCAATCCCCTCATAATTCCCGATCAGGGGCATACCCACCCCTGGTGATGTGTAAATATTTCTACTGGGCCCAACACTCCCTCAGAACTGGCTCAAACCTCTGGCCTCCCCTCAGCAAAGCCCTGGGGGACGTGGGAGAGGCCAAGGGCTTTGCCCAGGGGTGTGTGGGTAACCCTGTGTACATGATTCAATCCGTGACTACCAGCCAACCTGAATAAAGCGGTTTAAAGAAACCTCTGGGCAGTGTCTTTTCGGAGCATTTGGGTCTGAGAGCAGTGCGGTGGGGGAGGGGAGAGTGGAAGGGGGAGGGCGTGGCCAGCCCACACCCAGGCCTCACTCAGCACCTTCTCATGCCTGCTTTCTGTCCCCAACACAGAGCAAGAACTTCTGGGGCACAGGGAGAGGGCGAAAGAAAACCAGCCTTGGTTCAGCCCTAGGCACTCGAATTATTCTTAGATTTTTGAGGTAGTCGCATGTACAGAAGAGTTCCCGTAAACTTGCTGACACTGTTTGGTGAATAAATACGCTATAAAGCAAATAAAGGTGAGCCACCACCCACTGCCAGCATCCCAGAACCGAAACCCCCAAGTCCTGCCTGCGTCTCTCTGACCCTGGCCCCTCTCCTGTCTTCTTGAACTTTACACATGGAATCGTCCATCTCTGTCCTTGGTGCACCACTGTATTTATGACGTTCATCCACGTCGCCATGTGCCTGTCAGTTGTCTAGTTCTATAGCCATGTAATATTCCACTGCAGAAGCAGCCTGCAACTTACCAACGTATTCATCCACTTGACTGGTGGTAACGTGGGTTCCCACCTGAGTGATGCTGTTACCAACCACAGAGCCGTGAGCCTCCCAGCCCAACTCTCCGAGTCCCAGGGCGGGTTTGCGGGTCGGAGGGTTAGTCCCTGACTACCCTCTAGGGATCTCGTTTTCACCCGGGAGGTGTCACCATCCCCTTATCACAGCTGGCTGAGGACACAGGCTCAGTGAGCCCAAGTAGCCCGCCCCAGCTCACAGTTGAACTCTGTTCTGCCGTCCTGAGCCCCTCCCCCACCTCTTCCATCATGCCTGGGCTTTGCACTCTTCTGGGCTCACCCCATGGTCCCACCCGCAGGGTAGTGCTGAGGATCTGCCTGAGTGTGTGTGGGTCTGGGGTTCTCAGATCAAGCCCTGGTAGCCAGTGGGGCCAGCTGGCCCCACTCTGTGCAGAAATCACGGGCACCACTCCCACCACACCTGGGGCAACTGCCCGTCCTGAGCTCCCCTGCCAGCCAGTTGGAAGGAGCTTCCCTCAAGGGAAGACACTGGGAACTGTTGAAATAATAATGACTGATGCTGAGTGAGAATGAAGCAGGTCCCAGGCCTGTGCTGATGGCCACAGCATCCCCAAAGGGTGGCATATGTCCTCAGTTTCCAGATGAGGAAACCGAGGTTCAGAGGAGGGTGGGTTGGAGGATGGATGAATGGATGGATGGACGAATGAGGAACTCAATCAACCAGGCCAGGACGGAGGTGGGGCTCGGGACCTGTTGCAGAATCCAGGTGTCCCAGGGCTGGAGGAATGGTTGAGGACCCATGGCCCTCTCTGGCCAGTGGCCAGCCTTATTGAACAACTGCGGTCCCCACTACCTCCAAGACATCGCTAAGTTAAAGAACGCCTGGAGCTCATCTTCACCTGGCTTTTACCTTGAAGGTCACCCAATGCTGTTTCCAACGCTGGCTTTGAAACATACATTCGGGGTCTCCTGTGAATGTTTAGGATACTCAAGGCTTATTGACGAGGTACTCAAACCCTTCAGTGTGAATGCTCATATCACGTGGGCCCCCTCCAAACCAGGTTCCAGGAGGATGCCTACTCCACGCCTTAAAAGAAGAAAAAAACATTTCTATAAGATGCCTGTTTTAGCCACGCCACATACAGCCCCAAAAGCCAGCAGGAATGGCATTTAGAGCCGGAACTTTGGCAGATGACAGACGGTTCCAATTTCAGCTCGGCTACTTACGAGATGTGTGATGTTAGGTCCCCCTCCCTGAACCTCCAAGTTTCCTTGCAGAGTTTAACGGGGGCAATGTGAGCTCCCATCGGACACACTGAGGCTGCTCTCATCCACCAGCCTATGGCGGGGGGCTGGCGGGGGGGCTGGCGGATGCAGGGCACGGGGACCTGCACCGCCCACGAGTTTCTCTGCACAAGAAAGTGCCTGAGCTGCCGGGATAACACGCGTGCACAGCAAGTGGTCTGAAAAGACAGCCACCAAGTGGAGAGTTGTGATCACTTATAAGGAGCGTGATAGAAGGAATACGAAGGAATACCCCCATCAGGCTGAATATTAGTCAAGGGTAACTATTCTATCACTTGGTACACACATACAGCTAAAGAAAACCAACCGGGAAACAAAAGCACATAAAATGGGGGAAATGGAAGAATGTCCAGGTTGGTGGCACTCTGGGCACGTGAGCCGTGTGGCGTCCGAGTCTCGAGGGTGATGAGAAGGCCCTTTCCTCGGGCGATGAGAAGTGTTCTCCTTCCGAGGAAGCCCTTGCCGATTTCCGGGGAACACGCCCTGGAGCCAGGCCCACCCACCCTTCCTCTGCTCTACTCACCCACTCTTGTCCCCCCCACCCCTTTTCCTCCCTTAATTTAGTCTAAGTACCCACAATCCTTTGAAAAGGCCACTGGTCTCAGAAAAGACTTGCCCACTCCCAGCCCCAGCGCAGGAATCTTGATGAACCCAAGCTAGAGGCTCTTCACCTGGAGTTTACAGATGACCCCAACCAAGGGTCAAGGCTAAAACACTGGCATTTGTAAACTGGCACAGGGGGACAATGCCTTTTTTGTCTCCGCTGACCTCCAACTGAAAGGTACCATCTCCTTCCGTTATGAATGTGAGCGACAAAGCACAGTGGCCCGAGCAATAGGTCGTGACTTGTCAGCAGGAGACAGCACAGCCATCTCCACAGCCCAGGACGGTCGTTACAGGTGCCTCAGGCTGCCGTTCGCACTCAGCACTGCCTGCGAGACTGTGGCCGTTATTACATCTGCCACTGGGTGTTGTTATTTAATGTGCTAATAAGGAAGCAAGTTTATCCCTATATCACACTTTAAAATATATATTTTGAAAGTCATATTCCAATATCATTTGTTTTGTCATCTTATTTTGTTTTATGCAGTTATAGACACTGTGCTGGGGAGGGCCCGTAGGCGTGACCACACTGCGAAAGGGACCGTGGTACAGGATGGGGCATGGGCCACGCTCTGAGCCAAGGCCAGGAACTCCGCTATGCCTGTCTGGGACTAGCTTTGGAAGTGTCGTGTGAACCCAAGTGTCAGATTCACAATGAGATGCCAGGGGACATCCGCTGGAGGGAGAGGGAGTCCCTTCTGAGGAAGGTTCCTTAAAAGAGGAGACAAGGAAAACATACTTTCCTATTCCGCTTCTTCGTGTCTGACAGGGGACCTGGGAATTTCCTCCGCCACTGGGCAGCCAGGACGGGAACAGCTGATTCAACTGAGATGCAGAAGCGGCCGATGGGAGAACCTCTGATGATGCGGTTGACCTGGCGAACCAGCCAGGCCTGGAACCTCTCTCCCTCTGGACTCCTGTTTTTAGGCAGCAGACCCCTTGGGATTTAGGCCGGTCGGGTCAGTTGTCATTTACTTGCAGCCAAGAGCCCCTTCTCTAGTCCACCATGCTAGTCTTTCTCTGATGTTTTCCATGCCTGTCCTGCCATCGGGGTGACGTGGGAAATAAGCCAGTTCCTCCTCCCACCTGGCCCTTCTGCGGGTTTGTCAGACCCTTATTCCTCGAGGCTGAGCATCTTCAGGCCCTTCAGCTGGACTGGAAAGGCATGGTATTGAGGCCTTGCGCTCCCTCTCACAGGTGTGTCTATCCAGGTGTGTGGTTCTCCAACTACAGCATGCACCAGACTCGTGCTGATGTGTGTTAACGTTAACTTGTCCAGACTCACACTCCAGCTCTCACCCCCACAGTTCAATAGGGCTGGAGTGGGCCCCGATAATCTGCATTTCTAACAAATTCCCGTAGGATGCTGATGCTGCTGGCCTTGGGGACCATAGTCTGAGAACCCCTGGGCTAGGTCTCGACAAAAGCATGGCTCCCCAAAGTAAAACCACGGCTGGAGATTAGTGTCGAGCAGAACAGAACCGTCACCTCCCTCGACGTCCATAGCATGCTCCTATTATTCTGGCCCAAATCAGAAACTGCTTTTTCATATTGCTGAGCCCTATGTTGCGAAATCTCTAGAAACCGGGATACCCATGTGGCTCCTAATCTCTCCCCCTATTCTACAGAATGGAGAGTATCCCCCATAAATGCTTACCATGTGCCAAGGGCTCTCCTGGGTTATCTCATTTAATGCCAATAACAGCGCTGGAAATGGTCAGTTATCTATTTCTGAGGGGACTGATGCCCAGAGAAGTAAAGAAAAAGCAAAACTTCCCAAGGTCACCCAGCTGGTAAATAAATGAGGGCCCAGGATTAGAGCTGGCTGCAGAGCTCGGTAATTAACAACTCTCCTCCTGCTGAACAGCATCTATTAATCAGCTGCCCTTTGGGGCCCAGGACAAATTTACCTAATTGCACCTCATCCAGCTCATTTCTCTTTTTTGTCTACAAGGTCATCAGATGTGATTTTTGTCAGATGTCCCAGGTTTCTTGCGCCTGCGATATCTTTTTCCCCCCGAAACGCAGCCCTGGTGCTGCCTGACTCTTGCCCCCAAAGGCAGGAGAGCCGCCTGCTGACTCGCACTGGGACCACGTGCGTTTGGTGAGCTGAAAGTGTTCACTGCAGGCGCATTTTAACATTTTCTAGGCTACAGCCACCTATGAAATGTTCCAGTTTAATATGCAAATGCACCCCCAGGTGATGTAGGGTGTGCTGGGCCTTATTGTTCTGGTTGCCGTTACGTTATTTAGCCCACTGCGTTGTGGTTAATAATTTAGCAAGCAACCGTATTTCTTCATCTTCCTTTGTTCTCACGCCTCAACCTTTCCCACATTAAGGGACTTAGGCCTGCGGGAACATTTAATCTGATTAACGATCAATCCTCGAAGTGTAGCTACAAAGGGAATCCATCCTAATGCCAGGGAAGGCTTTAAGTTTGCGAGTTTTCACCCTCTTGGTGGGAGTCTTGGTTTCATCATAAAGAAACACATTGGCTCACTTTATCTCCAGCAGGGCTGCTCTCACTACGTTCTAGTTCGCCTGATATTAACGTTGTTAGATCCATTTCCTTCGGTCAGTATTCAGCTGGGCATCTTTTTCTGTCGTATCTGCAACATCTCTGTGTCATTGTCTGTATAACACAGTGTAAGCTATAGCTGGATTTTGATTTCTAGAAATGATCTGATGGTCTCTGTCTTTAACAGGTAAGTTTAATCCATTTATATTTATTGTGATTACTGATTCAGTTGGACTTATTTCCCACCCTCTTATTTGTGTCTGTGTGTGTCTTGTGTTTTATATTGCCATGAGATTACTTTTGGGGGTTAGGGAAACACCTTTGGTTACTTTATTTGTTTTCCTTTCTTGACTTTTGATGGATAGTGTTTCTTAGCTCCTCCCACCCCTTTTCCTCCCCACTGATTTGAAGGCTATAAATCACATTCCTTTAGCAGTTTCATTTTAATTTTTAAAGCCCTTAACTATATATTTTCCTAACAATAGCCTCAGTATATCTATTTTTCTCTCTATAAGAAAAACCTCTTTAACACAATGTGTAACTACCAACTCAACTGCCCCATACCATCTTCCTTGTTACTACTTAGAATTTTACTTCCACTATTTCTCACAAATTCATATGCATATAGTCAGAAATTAATTAGATTTACCAACACATTTGGTCAATTTCCGTACAAAAAATTTTCCTTCTTTTATTTCTCTCTCCCTCTTGCTGACGTGCATGCTTTAGTGATACTCGCAGTGAAGGTGCGGATGGTAAACTCTCTTCATCCATGAAAGTCTGTGAATGTCTGTAACTCGTCCTCCTTTTCCACTGTCCACCTGGCCGTGCACTGAGCCAGGTGACTGTAACCCCCCTCTGCATGTCCAGAGCATCACCTCTGTCTGTCCTTCATTACTATTGATGAGAAATCTGCTGTCAGTCCAGCTGGCATTCCTTTGTAGGCGATTTTCTTTTCTTGTGACTCTTAAGATTTTTCTCTGTCTCTTTGACATTCTGCTACGTTGTTATAATGTTCCTGGTGGAAATTTATTTTTAACCATCTCATTCAGCCCACGGAAAGTGTTTTCCATCTCAGGACTTTCTTTTTTGGTTCTGAAATACTCTCAGCCATCATCTAAATATTGTGTAACGGACACTGCACCCCCACGGCCTCCTTTAGTCCCAGAACTTCTGTTACATTTTGTGGCCATCTTTCAGTCCGCTTACCATGTCCTCACTGCTCTTTCATATTTTTCATTCCTTTATCTTTCTGTGTGCTTTTCTGGAGTAATTACTCAGGAGTATCTTTCAGTTCACTAATTGCCTCTTCAGCTGTGTCTGATTTAGGGTTTATCATATTTGAATGCACTTTAAGAATGATATTTTTTCATTTTTAGGGTTTCCAGTGGCTTCTTTCTCATGTCAACAGTCTATATCTATTTTTATTTCATGCCTTTTTTCTTTTTACAACTCATTCCTTTCTTTACTTTTATTAAGATCTTACACTTATTGTAAAGTCATTCCCAGCTGGCTCTGTTATGTGCACTTATCACAGGTGAATTCGTCTGCTAAAGAGTTGAGTTTTTGGTGGCCTCTCCTACTATCAGTTTTCTTCACGTGCTTTAGAATTTTGGTTTGCAGGGTGATGGTGAGAGGAATTTTCTGTCCACTTTCTTCCTTTGCACTCGTATGAACCCAGACCCTCAGGGCCCTAGTCCCAGAGCAGGCTTCCTATTGGCAGCTCAGGAGTCCCCATTTTGGGTGACATCAGAGATGTCATGGACGCAGTTAATGAGTCAAGGCGGCTTGGTTCGGGTCCTAATTGCCAGACCTGCATCCGCTCCCATTACCTAAGATACGGTTTCAAGCAGTGAGTCTGACACCAGACTTCCGGTTCTCAGAGAATCCTTGGTCCCTAGTCACTCTGCAGGCCTCAAATTCCTGGTCCCTTTGGCCTGTTGGCAGACAGAGAGGCTTCAGCCTCCACTTGGCTTGTATTTCTGTTTCCTCTCTGTTCCAAAGAGAAGCTTATCTATTTGTGAGGGAGGCTCTGTAATTTTATTTATTTAATCACATAACCTACCTATTATTGTAGTGGATACACGAAGGTTATTTTTTCCCACTAATTCATGACAATCTAACTTTTCTTAGGTCAGTTTCATTGAGGTATGATTTATATACAAAAGCACCAATTTTAAGTGTTTAATTCAGTAAAGTTGATGACTATACAGTAATCAGCATTACCACCAAGAACAGAAAACTTCCCTCCCCTTCCAAACTTCCCTGTGCTGCTCGGCCACCAACCCCCTTTCCCAAACTCCGGCCCCTATAACCACTGATCTGCTTTCCATAGATTAGTTGAGGCTTTCCTGCAATGTCACATAAACCGAATCAGACAGCATACACTCTTTTGTGTTTGGCTTCTCCCACTACACACAGTGACTCTGAGACGTATCCATGGTGTGTGTCCAGTACTTCACTCCTTCTTACTGTCCAGCAGGATTTTGTTGTGTGGATACATCGCAATCTCTCTGTTTTTCTATTGGCGACCATTCGAATTGTTTCTAATTGAGGTTACTGTGTGTGAGTTGCCACGAACATTCATCTACAAGTCTTTGTGTGGACGTGCTTTCATTTCTCTCGGATAAATACCTACAAGTGGGGTTTCTGTGCAGGCGGGCAGGATGGTCAGTGTAGGTTTCACTTCATACCTAACTTCCAAACTGTCTTTACAAAGTGGTCGGACCATTCTGCACTCCCTCCTGCAATGCAGAAGCGTTCTAGCGGAGGAGCAGAATTTTGAAAAGCGCGAACGCGGCGCTGTCTTGACCAGAGGTGACTGTAAAAACACTTCAGGATGTCCACCGAGCTGCAAAATGCTGGGGGTGCCAACGAAGGCTCTGCGAGGGCACAGACACCCCGGGTCCTGTTTGCTCCTGCATCCCCAGCTCTGAGCGCAGGTCTCAGCCCGTGGCAGGCACTCAATAAGCAAATCAATGAATAAAGATTTGTCTCTGACAGACAGGAATGGTTTGTAAGGATTGGGTCAAAGTTGGGACCTACTGCATTTTAGTTAACCAAAGGGAGTTTTTTAGGCTCTGTGTTCTCCTTCCTAAATTTCACAAGACTCTCGTTGGAAACTAGCTGGTATTTCTACCCCGTTACTGCGAGATTAACTCCCCCTTGGCCACACTGCTCCTTACAGCCCAGGACAGCCACTCGCCCTCCCAGGGCTGGGTCTGAACTGCAGCCGGCAGGAGGGGACACGCCCTCTCTCCAAGGATGTGTGCTCCACGCTGCAGGAACTCTGCTCTTCTTTCCTGGGCCAGAACTCAGTCACGTGGCCACATGTAGCTGCAAGGGAGACAGGGACATGTGGTTTTTATTCTGACCAGCTGTGTGGCCAGATGAATACCAGGGGTTTTTTTTACTTAGAAGAAGGGCAAGAGAGATATTGGGTTACTTCTAGTAGGCCCTCCCCTAAGCCTGATTCTTTTGTCTTAAACCCCCAGGCACTTTGAGCTCAATATGTTATACTATTTGGGAAATTTGTTTATTCCTCAACTCCAGGGAGCACCTTTCCATTCACTACCCCCCCAAAAGCCATTGTCTCGCTCAGCACAGACCAGATCAGCCGCCCCTCCAGCCCCTCCCACAAGGTTGTCTGCTCCAGCTCCCAGGCTGGAGGGTGATGCACTCAGAGAAGGGGGATAATGATGGGCTCTGTAGACTACCCACCCCGCTGGCCTCCCTGGTGATCTGCCTGAGGAGCTCTGGTGGGTCCCATGGCTGAGCTGGGGCCAAGAGCCAGGTCCCCTCAGCTGCCTTTCCCACCATCCATCAGCTTTGGTCTCCATGAAATTTAGCCGCTTACAGGGGATGGGGCATGTCCCGGACCTGTGTGTCCAATACAGTAGCCATTAGCCACATGTATCTATTTACATTTGAGTTATAACAATAAAATAAAACATTTGCTTTCCCAGTTATACCAGCCACATTTCAAGGGGTCAGTAGACACCTGTGGCTGGTGGCTACCATAGTGGATGCACGTACAGAACATTTCCTTCATTGAAGAACGTCCTGCTGAACAGCCCTGCCCAGAGGAATGACATCTCAGGTTGTATCGACAGAAGCAGATTACCAAGAAAGGGGCAGGTAATGGGATTGGTTTACACTGTGCCAAGCAGAGCCCAGCTGGGCCACCATGGTCCATGGGGTCCACGCTCTGTAAGGGAAACAAATGAGAGAGACAGAGCGGTTCAGGCAAGGGCCAGCAGGACGCAGAGGGCTGGGAATGTCGCCGTGTCTCGTCTAAAGGATGTCTGAGCATCGGTTCCTCCGGAAGCAGATGCTGGGACAAAGAATTAAGGGCAGGTAGTTTACCTGGGAGGTGATTCCAGGCAGGACCTGTAGGGAAGTGGGGAAGTGAGACAGGGAAACGGTTTGTGGTCAGGCAAGTGCACACTGTGAACACGGCGGGGGCGGGGGGGAGGTGCTCCATCCTAGCGTGGGACTCTGGGAGCCAGTGTAGAGCACAAAGCCCAGTCTCTCTGCCCCAGGGGTGCGGAGCTGGGGTTTTTATTCCTCAACGCTCGTCAGTCATTGCCGAGGGCTGCTCCCAGGGTGTTAATTTTCCCAGGACTTGTGGCCTGTTAAGTATGGAGACAGAAGGCCTTCCCTGCTTGTAGAAGGTCCTCAGGCAGAGAGATGCAAATACCAGGCAGCCGGAAGTTGGCCAGAGCACATGTGCAATGACAGAGTAAAGCCAACACGTTTGACCCCCTGGCCTCATCACACACACACACACACACACACACACACAGACACACACACTTACACATGCTCCTTATGTATCTCTCACACTGGCTTCTTCCTTTCCCTCAGACTCACCCTGCTCCCTCCCACCCCAGGGCCTTTGCATATACTGTTCTTCGTGTCTGGAACAGTCTTCTACTCCTTCCCGTCCCTTTTGATCCAGTTCAGTCCTACTTATTCAGATCATGGCTCCAACACCCCTCCTTCCAGGTGCCCTTCTCTGAGGGGCACCACAGCCCCGCTCAGGGACAGGATCCCAGCTTCCTGTCCCATAAGTGTGTCATTACATGTTTGAGAGGTTAGTTGAGTAACACTGTCTTCCCCAGGAGACTGAGGAAGGGATCTTGTGTGCCTTAGTCACAGTGACACATAGTAGGTCCTCAAGAAGTGCCTGTTTAGATTAATGAATGAATAAATGAATGAATGAATTCCAGTCAGGTTGACTACGACTCCCAGTAGCCAGAGAGGGAATTTACCAGGGAAAGACCCCAGGAGGAGGAGGCTAATTAGCAATTCATTAGGATCCATTTTCACGTCTGTAGTCGATGCTAATCACTTGTTTGTTTAAAACAGAAAGTTCTGCACTCATTAAATCCATTAGTAAATGAAAATGTTTCTCTGGGAAGTCTGGCCTCCCACACTGGAGTGTAAATTCAAGAGCCTCACCCCTTTTTTGTACAGACCCGCCAGCAGTCAGCAAAGCCCCCTGCTCACCAGCTGAAAGTAGCTTAGTCCTCCCTCCCTGAAAGCAGGACCTAAGGAATCTGCCTCTTCAACTCTCTGAGCTGAGTTCCTGTCCCTGTGAAATGGCACGATAGTCAATTTCATGGCCAGCTGTGAAGATCAGAGGGACCCGTGTGGCCAGGAGGGTCCGCTCACACCCTGGTATTTTCTTTCCCACAGCCCATAGTGGGCCTGACTTGAGAATGTTGCTACCCGGCTGCAACAGCCCCCTGCCCCGCCCCATAACCTGACCACTGCCTTGAACTCCACTGGTTCTGCTAAGAAACAGGTTCCCCATCTCCTTACAATCAGCCCCTGTTTAGAGGCTGTCCCCAGGCCGCACTGCGCTCACCCTTGCCTTGTGTTAGCTCAGTGAATCCAAGAGGCCAGACCAACCAGGCAGCCATCATTACCTGTGTTTGCAATGTGGAAACTGAGGCTTAGAGAGAAGAGGCGCTTGCCCAGGGCCTTCCCTCTGTCCCATGCTGAACACCCTGCCCCCGGAAGCTGCCTCTGATCCTGGAGATGGAAATGGTTGTTCTCCCTGGCCTGGCTCCCTTGGTGGGCCTCACTCCTCCTCGTGTCCCCACGGACCTGCTCTGCAGAGATGCAACAGCTACCTTTGCCCGAGCACTAACTACATACTAAGCTCCAAGCTCAGTGCTTTCTTTTCTTTTTTTCTTTTTTAAAAATATTTTATCTATTTATTTATCTTTAGAGGGGAAGAAGAGAGGGAGCGAAACATCAATGTATGGTTGCCTTTTGTGCATCCCCTGCTGGGAGTTGGCCTTGCAGGGAACTGGCCTGCAACCCAGGCATGTGCCCTGACTGGGAATTGAACCGAGATCCTCTGGTTCGCAGGCCTGTGCTCAATCCACTGAGCTACACCAGCCAGGGCTGTGCTTTCTTTTCATGCACTAAATGATTCAGTCCTCACAAAAATTCTACGGGTGTGAACTACTATTATCATCTCCATTTCATGACGAGGAAACTGACTTGCCGAGGTCATGTGGCTGGTCAGTGTGGCACAAAGACCGTCTGCCTTCAGAGCCCACAGACTTCCCCTCTGGGAGGACTGTTCTGTCCCCACAATGGGCCTCAGGACAGAGGAGGGGAGGGCTGGCCAGTGGCCTGGCAAGGGTGAGCTCCGCCCTGCACCCACCCGGAGCCCTGCAGAAGAGCCCCTCAGAGCAACTTCCCCAGGGGCAGTGCCATCAACCCATTCGTCAGGCACCTCCTGAGTGCCCACTGGAAGCAGGGCTCTGACCCACCTCTGGGGCATTGAGCAGACCAGCCTCCGTCCCCTGAGCTCTGCCCTTTTCTTTAGTCTCCTTGCCCAGTGAGCCTCAGGACACGCCGTTCCCTCCGCCCAGAGGCGCCCTTCCCTCTGTGTCTAATGCACAAGTACTGCAAAGCTAGCTTAGACAGCCGCTTCTCCACGAAGCTTCTTAGTTTCCTTTCAGTTCAACCTCTGTGCTGCCATTTGTACCTCTAAGGTATCGTCATCGTCACCGTGATGACCAGCTCCCAGAGCGCACTGCCCAGGGGCCAGGCCCCAGGTCTCTTCTCACCATGCTCTCAGGGAGATTCTCTTTACTCCCATTTCATCAAGTCTCAGAGCGATGAAGAGACTTGCCCACAGCAGCAGGGTCAGGATTCACACACACCCAGGCTGCTGTCTTCAGGGGGTGTTGTTAACCGCTGCCCCCGGCCCCCGTCCAGCCCAGGCTTTATGGAGGGCTTCTCACGACGGCTTGCCTTGGTCAGCCCTCCTCTGAGCCTCGCTCCTAGGAGGCACACTTATGTCCCTTCGTCTCTGGGCCTGGCCCATAGAAGGCCTGGAAAAATGCCTGTTGAAGTTTGCAATCTGCAGATTTGGATCCTGCTGTCCAAACCCTGACGCATCTGGCCATGTGACTCATGGTGTAATGTTAGCAGCCTCAGGTTCAAAACCTACCTTTGCCCCTTCATGCTTTTGGGTCGGTCAATGGCTCAGTCATCCCAGTGAGAGCAAGGTGCAAGCCCCCCAGCCCTGTCCAAGGTGCTGAAGATGCAGGTGCGAGTGGGACACTTCCGTGGGGGAAAGGCTGTAAGCCCCAGGCAGGGATGGGGTAGGGGCTGGGACAGAGGGGACTCAGTGGGATCCCTGAACCCTGCCTGGGGAGTCGGGAAAGACTCTGAGGCTCAGCCTGCTTCTCTCGGGGTCCTAAGGGGCTCGGACGAGCTGGAGCATGAATGGAGATGATCTCCCTGCACGCACTCAGGGGCCATGGCGTTCCCGCCCACACAGCACACAGTCCAGTCCCCAAAGGGCGTCCTCTTTGCCTGTTGGACTAAGCACCACTCCTTTCCCCGCCCCCAGCCCTGGATCTCTCTGAGAAACGCAGAGCACAGGTGAGGGGACCAGATGATGTTAGGCTCCTAACATCAAGATGTGTTCACCCTAGAATCTTAGACTCACGGATGCCTTATGTTCAATCACAAACAATTCTGCCAGTCTCTTACATGTGTATATGACTAAAACAGGTATAAGGGGTATAATGTGACAAGATTTCTCATCGAGGATCCTGTTACCTTTCTTAGAGGACGCCACTTGGTGGCTCTTTAGGACAAATTCCACACATGAGGTACCCCCGGCCCCCCATAAACAGTAGCATTGGCCTGCTGGCTTTTTCCTTGAATACTGTATCTCGGACAGAGTCCCAGAGAAAACCAGCTCTTTCTTTTTAAAGGCTACATGGCACTTAACTAGCCAGGCCTGTCTGGATGGACCATTAGGTTGTTTTCAGTCTTTTATCAATGCAAGCAATGCTTCCACAAGCATTGTATTCATCATCTCTGCACGTGGACCGGGGAATTCCACAGAGCAGGACTGCTGAGTCAGAGGGCGTGTGCGTCTTAGGTTCTGAGAGCCATGACCGTTTCACCCATCGTGTTATGTCGGTGTAACACTCGGGGTGGGGCAGAAGTCGGCTGCAATGGTATGTGAAACACAGAGTTTATTCCTGTGTTATTATTTCTCAAATATTGCATTACTTCCTGTAGGAACAGCTGTAAGCCTGCTTTTGCCCTGCCCTGCAGTTCACTGGGGCGGTCCGTCCTCCCTCACTCCCCAGCAGCTCCCCCAGCTGGCTTTTTAATTCCGTGTTTACTTTTAGGAAATCGTCAGCGGTGACACGACGACTCCAGTCTGGAGTTTCCGTGTTGGGAGGGTGTCGTGGGGTGTGCTTCAGTCTCTTCTGGGTACATGTTCCAGTCCTGTGATGAGGTTATTTCCGATCTCTGGCTTCCAGTCTCTTGCGATATGAATGTAAAGCATGAGGGGTAATGCCTGGCACGCACTGGGCACTCACTGTTTGTGAGTTTCTGGAAAAGACAACGTTACAGCCAATGGCCTAGGCATGTGTGTTACATCCTTGGAGGCAGACCTGCTGGCCCGGAGGTGTGCTCATTTACATTTGACAGGTACTGCCAAGTTACCCTCTGAAGAGCTTGTGCCAATCTGTACACCCTTCTCCCCACACACTTGCCAACACTTCACTATCCAATCACAGATGTTTTAGGGGCTGAGATTGATTCTTTCAAATTACCTAACAGACAGGGAAACTGAGGGCTTAGGGGAGGAAGTGCCCAAGGTCATTCGTGAGTGGTGGCACAGTGAATCCCATTTGTGGCCTTCTGGCCTCTTCCAGGGAACTTGGCAGTGTCCTTGGTGGGATATGTGAGAACCAGGTGGGGTCCATGAGGTGAGAAGGATGAAAGTGGGGAGGTGGGGTGCACTGAGGTCTGTGTACGCCGCATCTCTGCCTTGGGGACTGCAACATGTTTCATTTCATGAAGAAAAACTTCTGACTGCCCTCGCACAAGTGGCTCGGTTGGTTGGAGCATCATTTCATACAGCAGAACGTTGTGGGTTCGATTCCTAGTCAGGGCACATGCATAAGTGGCAGGTTCAATTCCCAGTTGGGGCGCATACAGGAGGCAACTGATCATTGTTACTCTCTCACATCACCGTTTCTCTCTCTCAAGCCAATAAAAACATATATCCTCAGATGAGAGAGAAAAATTTTAAAAACTTCCGACTCTTCTCCACTACTTCCACCGCTTCCCCCAGCCCCTCCAACACCCTTTCCCTGGGAAAAGGCCCCAGGGGTTCTGAAAGGCGCCCTCCTCACTCCGAGCCGCCTGTGTGGGAGGAAGCCGAGGACGTGAGGGTACTGGCTGAGAGAGCAGGTTGGGACCCAGGAGCTGCTGTGCAAGAAGAATGGCAAATTATATGAGGAGGGAAGCCGGAGTGGGGTGGTGGAGGCAGCCATACATCAGCGCTTTTTAACCCCTTCCCGCTGCAGCCGCAGGCAGCCCGGATGCTGGGGGGCGGCTGCAGGGAGAGACGTTTCCATAAGGCGTTTGTGCGGGAGGCTTTGAGAGGAGGACGGCAAGGCTCCCTCCTTGCCCTTTGCAGACAGGCTTTATACTCCGGGTGAGACTGTCGGAAAAGGTAGAACAGCTCCTCATCTAGGAAATGATTCCTCTGGGAAATCAGGCTGCTTTTCAAGCATAATTTGAAAAGCTGCTGCCTCCAAACTTCAGTGGTGGCGGGGAGCGGGGGGGGGCGCGGAGAGAAGAATGCCATTTATAAAGCAATCAACGCTTCCACAGAGTCAGCCATCACTCAGAATTATTTTCTGAAATTTGGCCTCTATTCCTTCCTCTGGAGGGAAGGCCGTATGGGCACCGCTTCCAATCAAGGCTGACACAGAGGCTGGGCTAAGTCACACAAAGGGAGAGGGGCCCCCGCGCTGTTCATCCCAGCTGGAGCTGCGGAAAATTATTTCCAGGGCTCCGCCACTCTCCGAACAAGCCGGAGGAAGCCTCATCAGAGGTTCCATTCATCTCACTTCTTACTTTTAAACTTTAAAGAACATATTTATGTGCCTCAGGTTGCTCATGAACCACGGCATGTCAAACAGTTTGGGGTTGATGGAAGAGGTACATTCTCTCGTCCTGGGACTTTCAGAAACACATTTTCACCGCTGGTCTCGCTCCCTTCCAATTTCTCCTGTACGCTGCCACGAGATGAATATTCTTAAAATGCTGCTTCCAACACATCACTCATCTGTTCAAGAACCTTCCAAGGCCACTTCTTGATCTCTTAAGGCCAGGATCCCCAGATCGGCAGTCAAGGCTCTCTGTAGACGTGGCCTCTAACATCTAACACGCAGCCTCCCAGACTGCTGGGCCCACACATCTGGGGTGGGGGAGGGATGCCTGCTGACTTTGCCTCTCCCCACCCTGGTAACCAAGTGCAGCATTGCCTTCTGGGAAAAACCACTCCACCCCAGCTCTCTCTGCATGTGGTTTGGGTGAGCTGACCTGACCCCCTGCCTCTGGACCTGCCCATGAAAATCCTCTAGACCAGGGTCCCCCCAAACTAAGGCAAACATTCCCCTCCACCTATTCGGTAAGGCCCTTGGGCTGAGGTTAATTTTTTCTCTTTGAAATGGTTGTTTAAAAAAATCAAAGAAGAATATGCCAGAGAGACCCTGTGGCCTGCAGAGCCTAAAACAGTCAGCAGCTGGCGGTTCCCAGAGACAGTTTGCCGACACCTGCGGGAGGCTGGGTTTGGCGCTGGGAGGACAACCAGAGGGGCCGGGGAGGCCACGCTAGGGCTGAGGCCGCAGCTGCCCCGGGGAAGTGCGCGCTCTCCCAGGTTTGTTAACGGAGAGAGCAGAAGCCTGGAGCTGACAGGTGGCCATCTCTCACACTCCACAGAGACACGCAGCGAAAAGACGGCCAACACCGAGAGCACAGCAACAAAAGAAGGAGGCGGTGGCGGGATCTGGAGCCAGCTGGGCCTTTTGGTTATGAGGCCGAGACATTTCCTTTTGCTCCAGCTAGTTTGAGTTGGGTGTCCTGTCAGTTGCAACTAAATTTGTGATGAGCACAGACACTGCCGGCCCCAGTGTGGCCTGGTGCCTCTGGGCACGTTATCCTGTGTGTCTGGAATGCCCTCTGTCTTCTGCCCCCGCCCAAGTCTGCCCACCCTACCCCGATCTTACCACCTCCTCTGCTGTGGTTTCCCCATTAGCTCCTGGGTGGTTTGGAGAGGTAGCCATCTACTCCCTCAGCTGTGACTGACTGGGGGAGGATGCATCGCATCCCTAACAAAGCCATGAGCTGTGGGAGCTGAGGGAGGAAGAAACCCTCTACAAACCCTCCTGCATTTCTGACTCCAGAGGCAGCCACCCAGAGGCAGGGGCAACACCATTGTAGAGAGGGGACAGTGAAGTACAGAGAGTTGCCCAAGGTCACGCAGTTAACCTAGAGGACGAGTCAGACGCAAGCTCCAGGCCTGATGACCTTGAGATCGTCCTTGCTCTTTCCACCACATGCTGCCTCCCAAGGACCACATCCACCCCTTCACAGGACCCCTGGATCCAGCGCTCCACTTTCCCAAATCCTGATGCCTGCGCATCAGAGCTTCCATGTCTTGACCTGAAATTCAAGCCCCACCCGCCACTGTTAACTCCCAACTGCAGCCAGACCAGGACTCAGAAACCCTGAGTGAGAAGGGAGCCCCTCACTGCACCAGCAGGTTTTAACAAGGGAAACGATCATTTTGCGACGCCTATGTTCCCAAGGACTACATTGACTCAGCTGGACAGGCTCAAAATTAAAGTTGCCTGAGTATAATAACTGGAGAGTCACTCTAATTTTTTTTTAATCAAGTGCAACAATCTGCCTGCAGGAATCCAAAGGCAACTTCCTCTCCGAGGAGGAGATGGGTTTCTGGGACACCACGGCAAACCCTCCCACACAGATTATCTCCTGGAGAGCTTCCCCGGAGCCCCGCCCCGTTTTATTGGGGCACAGGATGGGCGTGTCTTTTCCCTGCCCTTGTACACTGGGCCCCTGGGAGGCCTGAAGCTTTCATCTCGCTAGTGCTGATAACAGGCTCCACAAAGCACACCACCTCCGACCTGGTTGCTCATCTGTCAGGGTCTAGAGACTGAATTAGCCTATCATTGTGTCCCCCGGTGGAATCAGGGACAATGCTGTGAATCGCTTTGCGGTCTCAATTAGAGGGCATTCCCTCCCTTTCCCAAAGAAAAATCACCCCAGAATTTTACAAACTGGAAGAGTGGTTCTCTTTCAGGGGTTCTTGATTTGAGGTCCCTGTAGGGTCACACGCGAAGCCCCTGGAACTGCACAGAGAATTTGGTGAGGTCAGCAGAGCAGATGCAGCAGAAGGGGAAGTGGCGTGTGACTTTGGTCTGGGGGATGCAGCGGCCCTCTGGGAGTGACACAGGACGAGGAGGAACGTTGCTGGGGAGGGGATCCCTGGATTTCATCCGATTCCTCAGGGGCAGGGGGTAAACAAAATCCAAAAAGATTGTGAGCTCTCCCTTTATCACGATGAATAAATGTGTCTTGAAAAAAAGAAACACCACTCTCCCTCTGGCTCAATTCCTCTTCGCAGGTGGGAGGAGTGAGGCCCAAAGAGAGGGACGGCCCCCCAGACCACAAGGCAGGCTGCTGCCACCTGGCCCCGAGCCGCACACCCCACCGCCTTCGCAGGAGAGACCTGAAAAAGAAATCAGGGCGCCCCCCAAGAACTGGTTGGGGACCCAGGGGGCCTGGCAAGGGTCCCCATGCCGATACCTGCAGGGGTTTTTAGAGCTTGGGGTCCCTGCAGGGTCACACGACCTAAGTTACCGGGGAAGTTAGCTGGACAGTGCCTCCGCACGCATCTGGCTCCTGGGACCCCGCAGCGCTCGTGTGTACCTAAATTTACATAATCTACATGTTTTAAACCACCCAGCTAGAGATATCAAATATTTATCCTGCCTTTTCACACTAACTCCTTCAAGGTTACAGACAGCATGGTGCATGGAGGGACGGCTCCCTCACACAGCTACTGGAGCTGGAAGTCAGCCAGCATGGCGGGCCTGGCACAGCCCTGCTCAGCAGACCCAGGCCAGGGCCACCAGGGACTGCTAATGTCACCAGAGCTTAGGCACTATATGCCATCTGATGGACGTGAATGACACCACCCACTGAAGACTGGTGCCCAAAAGGAGCCTGTGCAGGGACACTGTCACTAATGCAGACTGTGGGGGGCAGGGGGGCGGTGCCGGAGGGTAAATGGCTGTGCTTCCTCGCCGTAAGACTCACGGGGAAGAGAGGGCAGGTACAGGGGGAGTCTGTGAATGAGACGTATTAACACAGGGGTCCCCAACCTCCGGGCCCTGGACCGGTCCCGGGCTGGGCCCCACAGCAGGAAGTGAGCAGGAACATAACGTGCTTGAATAATCCTGAAGCCACTCCCCACCCCCAGGTCTGTGGAAAAATTGTTATCCACAAAACTGGTCCCCAGTTACAAAAAGGTTGGGGATCACTGTATTAAGGGACATACTGATAACAGCAGTGTACAATCCTTATGTGGGTATGCACTGACTGACTACAATGTCAAAGGGCCATTGTTACATTTTTGTAGGTGTGATAATGCCATTGTGATCGTACGTTTAAAAAGGTTTGGATATGACATCTGGGATTTGCTTGAAAACAACCCAGGGGCTGAGGGGCCAGGCACGTGCCTGCCGGTGGCCGGGGCACCGGGACACTAGTGTCCACAATCAGAAGTCAGAAAAGTCAGTCTGACACTTCATAGAAATCCAAAGACTGTCACTGGTGTTTGCTCTGGGGGAGAAGAACCAGACTCCTGGGGAACGGGAGACCGACTTCTCACTGCTGCTGTTCCGTGCAGGATTTTGACACTACGGTTCTGGATTATCCATCCAAGAACGTGCACTCATTTCTTTAAAGTCACCCAGTTTATAGGAAAAACTTCACAGTGAGCTCTTGATCGTATTTTCATCCAAGAAGTGTCTTTATTTCATTCTCTTCCAAAGAACAGGTTAAGTGCAAAGAGCCCCATCTCATCACGCGAGGTGAGGGAGGCGCGTGTCTGTGCTCCTCAGCTGTGTCTGAGGACTCCCGGAGCGCCACTTCCTCCTGGTCCTCGGGTCCCGGTGTGCAGGACAGGCCCCTGCCCCTTGTGTCCACGAGCTCTCCGGTGTGTGTGGGGGGGAGGGCTGGCCGGTGAGGCAGCTGGGGCCCCGGGGATAGTAAGCTAAGGAGTTAAGCCCTTAAGAGCTGCCAGACAATGTCATCTGAAAACACCAAGTATGAAATGTAAATAACAGTCAGCTACTTTCCTTCAATCCAATTTCTAAGCAGTTGCGTGATCGATCAATTTATAAATCGATTGGCTGTCTAATCCACCTTCGCAGTCTTCTCTGCAGCTGCCACGGCCTTCGGCCGGGTGGGGGCAGCTCCCGTCTGCAGGCTGGGGAGGGGGCTGGACGCAGCTCCCTGCAGCTCCCGGAGAAGGAAAAGCACGCTGGCCGTGTACGGGTTCTGCTGCCCCGTGGCCCCCCGCAGCTGCACAGGGTGCAGGGAGGGGTGGGGGGGTACGAACTGCTCAGGGCAGTAAAGCTCGTGCAGCAGGAACCAGGTGGAGTCTGGGTCCACCTTCATCAGGTGGAGGAAAACCCTGTGGAGAGACGGACAGCAGTGAGGGGAAATGGTGGGGTCGGGCACAGGGAGGGCAGCCTGCTCTACCCAAGAGGCTTCTTACTGGGCTATTTCAGAAAAAAAAACCCAAATGCTAAAACAGCAAATCACTCGAATAGCAGAACAAACCCACTTAGTTCATAAGATAGGGCCATTTGGATGGTCCCAACACCTAACGGAAATATAGGGAAAGAGTTTCATAATCCTCGACATACAGAAAAAGGTAGTTAGTCTGAGCAGAACAATATTGACATCAAACAAGATCTTGGCAAAGAAACTGGTTAAGATCTGGGGCATAAAGCAGTTTTCACAAAGGAAGAAAACTGACCGGCCCACCCTTCACAACAGGCTCCACTCGGCTCACAGGCCCCACCCCAGGGAGGCCCTCAGCTCTGCTCCCCACCCCCCAGCTCAACGCTGCTGTGGAGCTGGCCCTTTCTGGCCACGGGGAGCCATGGATTCTTGGTGGTTTGGACATGCTTGTACAGGGATCAGATTGTCATTCTCCTGGGACAGGACCGACCGGGACCTGCCCTGAGACCTGGGCAGAGGCAGGGCCCTGATGGCACAGACCCACCACGCACGAGGCTCTCGTGTCCTGTACCGTAGGGTCATGACCCTTGCCTCCTACCCACTCACATCCCACTTCTTAATGATCGGCCTTGTGTGCAGGGCATTGCACCGGGCAGTCTCAACACAGGCCTCATGCACTCGACTCAGTGATCCAGAGTTGGGCTTTCTAACCCCAGGAAGGACGAAGCCCCTCCCTAGCTGGGCAGCTCTCTCTGGACAGGCCTGCCCATCTCAGCTCACGTATCACCTGCTCAGAGAGGTCCGGCTGCCTGGACCATTAGGTCTAGGGCTGCCCCTCGTTTGTGTTTTAGGACACCCTCCCCGGCACTCATCGACTACCTGTCTACTGGCCATCTCCCTCCCTTGCCATGCAAGCTCCCGAGGGCCGAGGCCCTGTCTGTGTGGCTCACTGCTGCCTCCCAGCCCCGAGCCTAGCCCCTGGGAGACCCTCCATCAGAACGAATGGAACAGGTTCTCACGCTGAGTAAGTGGCGTCTTAGGTCGCACACTAATGACTGAAGGTGGCATCCCTCTCCAGAATATTACATTCTGTAGAAGGGTCTGAAGAACAGCTCAAATGCCCACCACCACGGAGGGACCGAGGAACATCGCTGGCAGGAGTCACATGACCACAGACACCACTAGCTACCTGGCTGTGGAAGATTTTTCAACTCGTCTCGGTTTGTTTCTTCATTTCTAGAAATGCAGCTGGCCCTGGCTGGTGCAGCGCAGTGGAGTGAGCGCCCGCCTGTGAACCGACAGGCTGCCGGTTTGGTTCCCAGTCAGGGCCCAGGCCTGGGCTGCGGGCCAGGTCCCCAGTTGGGGGCACATGAGAGGCAACCGATCATCAATGTTGCACACATCGATGTTTCTCTCCCTCTCTCTCCCCCTCCCTTCCCCTCTAAAAACAAAAAAATAAAATCTTGAATAAAAATGCAGTGTATTTCATCCAGCGGTTTGCAGATGTTGAAACTCGGAAACACAAATCCAGCCCCACACAGTGCCTCACATGTGATCCTTATCTACCAGCTAATAGTGGAAACAATTGATTTGATGGACCCCATTTCATCCTTAATGACCATTCCTAGGAGCCTCTCCCATACAGCTGAGCATCAAATAGGAACTTAAATGCTTGCTAAACAAAGTTAAATTTTGGTTTTTAATTATGTTAATCTGAAAAGCCTGTGTGCTTTTTGCTTTTTTCCTGGGGCTTAATATTCATAAGGGGGGGAGGCACTTTGCAAAATTTCCTGGTCTGTTTTGTGCCTAAACAATTTAAGTTTTCTTTATTTAGGATAATCTTGTGTTTATAACTTCAGCGGTAGATGCTGGAGAAGTCATTAGAATATTCCCAATTCATTGTTTCCACTTCACTGCAGAAAGGAGATGGGGCCTGCGTGGGAACCAATTTTTGTTTAAAACAAAAATATCTTTGATAATTAGAGTGGCAAGGGAAATTAAGAAAAAACACACCAAAACTGGGAAGCAGCCTTCTATTTACACGTGACAGGGCGGACAGTTCTCCCTGGTGCCAAAGACTGTTAGAATGCAAATGGGTTCATTTGATTCCCCTCCTTCAGCTGGGACGATTTCTCAAGCTACATCCTGGCACGCTCTCAGCTTCAAGGGACATTTCGATCTGGGCAACACCCAGCAAAGTGGATCATGGCTCGGTCCGGCGTCGGCTCTGCTCCCACGTCCAGGGAGGGGAGGCACTGCGATGTTCGTTTTCTGAGCCTTTTTAACACGCTAAGGGCGAGGGCTGTATTCGTCCGCCGAGAAGGAAAAGCCACTCTTGCTGCCCCGTGAGCTCTCTAAATAAGATGCTAACGGCGGGGGGGGGGGGGGCAAGTAAAAACGTGTATGGAGTTCACCTTCTATTAAGCAAAAGCCAAACTCTTGAAAGAATTATTTTGGGCCTCATTTCTGAGCTCTTAAAGGCGTAGAGTCCGCAGCATGATGGGCACTGATGGAGTTCCTTCTCCCCTTCTTCCTTTTTCCTGAAGGGAATCACACCCACCCCGCCCTCCTCACAGGTTCCTCTCGAGGCTCTCAGGAGATGAGGTGCGGGAAACACTTTGAAGTGTATAATGAAAACACTGTTCCTTCCAGAACAGGGTGTGTGTGTGTCTGAGCAATGATTATCACTACCAACCCAACACTCTGCCATGCTGGGGAGGATTCTCAGACACCGTGAAAGGGTAAAGCATCTGCCTTTTGTTTCACTCGTAACTTTCCTCATACAGACTCGGGGGGGGGGGGGTCCCAGTTCTCAGCCAACTGGGTTCTAATTTTGCCCAGTATTTTAAGGAAGAAATGAATGCAATCCTCTTTGACTTCTGCAAGCTCGAGGTCAGGAGCAAAGACCATGCCACGCAACCAGGTGGAGCTGGGCTTTGGCTGAAGTCAAATTCTAAATTCTGAGCTTGGATCCTTCTTCACTTTCAGCTCTTTGGGGCTGAGCCTGAAGCCCAGATCTTGTCTGAACGCCCAGAGGCCCACCTGTGCCCCAAACTCTGGTACCACTTGGTCTGGGCCCAGTTCCTGCCCACCCTGGGTCTCCTGGAGAACAGATCTTGAAAGCCTTTTCTGCCTGAGCATCAAATAGGAACTTAAATGCTTGTAAACAAAGTTAAATTTTGGTTTTTAATTATGTTAATCTTGCATAACCAGAAGCCAGAGGACAAAGACAGGGCTTCTGCTCTGGAGTGACTGCAGGAACCACCTGGAAAATGTCCCTAATACATCCCGAGACATGGCAGAGACGGCTGTTGAACATGCCGAATGGCCAGCTCCATCTTTTTTCATACCCAAAGAGAAACACTTTAAAATATATATGTGTACACGGTTTAACTTCTGAGCCAAAATTTCTTTCTCCTTCCCCCAGGCCCAAATCAGTGGCTTCAGGAAGCACAGTTATCAAGAGATTATCCGGTCCCCAGAGTCTGGGAGGGGGGCACTCAGCTGCGCCCCACGCCTCCCCGTGTCCTGAGGCGAGTGATTATCTCTCAATAACCTGTAGGGCCGTGTAGCTTAAATGATAACTTGACTTTAAAAAATTTAGAACTCGCCGTTAGGCAGTTTCTAAGCAACCTCTGTTTCCATGGCAAAGAAGCCTGGTGTTTATACTGATTTTTCACTTAAAATGCGGTTTTATTGAATTTCACTTCATGCAGGCAGCCATTTCCCTGCATTTCAGCCCTATCTACAATTGATGGGTATCAGTAAGTACCTAATAAACTCTAGGCGCCAACCCAACAGAATTGGCTCATTCCTTTTTGATCAATACCAGGGTGCTCTGGGTGACAGAGCCAGGGGCGGAGGGGCCTGGCCAGGTAGGAAATGTGCCACCAGCACCCAGTCGGCTGAGTCTGGGTCCCGTCCCTCGCGGTTCACCCAGTGCTCCCCAGCACCTGGTCGGGCCCAGGCACTGTGCCAGGCGTGTGGGACACGAGGGCGGGTGGATGGACAGAGACTCTGGCCTCCTGGCTCCCTGTCTGCTGGCGGGAACAGACTAAGCACAGAGGCCTGCGGTGCCATGTAGAGAGGGCCGTGCTAGGAGTCACGTGTGGGGGGAGCCAGGAAGGAGGGGATGGGGCAAGCTTCTTTCTTCTCTGTAAAGAGGGGTGCATCCGTGAGTTCTAGGGCCCCTTCTAGCTCCAAGTCTACAGGGGTTCCCAAGCATGGGCCCTGATCACAGGCCCTGCCCCACAAGTGTGGCGAAAGCAGGAAGAAACCCCCTCGGCTGCAGATGCAAATATCAGAGTGTGTGTCCTCACCACCAGAGTCTAGACAACATCTGCTCACAGGGAGCTCTAGAAAACCACCAGCCAATCAAGGCCCGGTAAAGCTACATAAACTGTAACTGAAACTCACGAGCTTCCAGCTCTCCTGGGTGACAGGCTATTCTTTCTCTGTCAATTACTTGCTTGAGGGATCTGCTGCTTCTCGTCTCTTTCTGGATGTATAAAATGCTCTCACAAGCTGTCTGTGTAAATGCCAGTGACAAAGAACTTGTGGCTTTGTGATCTGTTTGTTTATTTATTTATTTATTTAGGGCTTCTAAAGCAGTTATTCAGGGATGTCTCCGTAGGAATACGACACGGACCGTCTGTACAGGGGCACGACTAAATGCAATCGGAAAATCAACTCACTTGTTGGAAAGGGAGTGGATTCACAAAGTTATTTTAGCTTCTCTGTTACTCTCTCTCTGGCAGAACAGCCTCCACGCTCTTCTTCCCTGTGACTCCATACACACTGATGCTACAAATGAGGCTGTTAGTTTCCTTTTAAACAAATGGATGCTCAGGGCGTCGACGTGTCCTAGCCAGCAAGCAGTGGGCTGATGCTTCTGCACTCGGTAATTTACTCTAATGGGTCTTGGTTCATTGGTTAACCAGTATTTCAAGCCTGTCCTTTCTTGCTATTCAATTTAGCTATCTTCCCTTGCACGGAGGTCGTTTTTTGTTTCTAAATGCTGAAAATGGAGGATTATGACTTGAAGCAACAATTTACTCTCTAAATAAATACTACCAATTACCTTTGCAGCTTACGCATTCTCTTTAGACTTAACTACATCCTGTTCAAGACCATTCACCTATCAATCTAACTCTAGCACACACACCCATACCGAGGCTGATATTAAAAGTATTTCAGTGCAAGGGGACGGGATTTAGAACCATAAACACCAGTAGAAGCTTATGATGCTAATTGTGCCCCTAAAGTACCTCAAGACAAAGTATCATAAATGCGGCGGAATGACTCCATTGCTTTGTGCATATTTAAAAAGATAGGGCACTGGGAGGGCCAATCTGTTACAGGCAATTTGAAAATAAAACAGAGCCTGGAAGGGTTTTAAGTCCCATGGCAGTGGGATCAGAAGGAGCCCCTTCCATCCAGCCAGCCCTCAGGCCTCCGGGCCTCCTGCAGGCCCAGACCCCACAACGGTGACGGTGACAATGTGCTGGGCACAGACCTTCCAAAGGGGCCCTGTGTCGAGCACCGAGGCGGCTGGCTGACTCTCAGGCCACAGGCAGTGCTTCCTGCTTCTCCCTGGAAGATTCGTACCATGAAGATAAAGACATCCTAGTAGCAGCCCACCTATTTTGCACCCCTCCCCCCGGACCGTTTTCCTGGAACCCACGCTCTGGCACTATGCCAGCAGCCTCCGCTGATGGATGCTGCGAGAAGCAGTCCTGGGAAGTGTACTTCCGTATTTACTGCAAGGCTGTTAGGGATATTAGTCACAATGATACCCAGTGTTCCTCTAAGACGACCCACGGAGAAATTTTCTCAGGGCTCAGTACCAAGGAAAGCGATGCTTCTTTCTGAGAAGCTTTCTTCTCTTATTCCAGCGAGGACCAGAATCGCATAACAGACGCGCTTCCCTCTCTGCCCTTCCCGCCAGGAAGCCCAGGCTCACGCTGAAGGCTCGTCTCTCCTGAGGGTGCAGAGCCCGACACCTGCACTGTACGATCGACCTCAGCCCTGGTCTCACCTTGTTTTCCTCTTATTTATCCCGTTAAGAAATTTGTTCACTTCCTATGGTCCTTGTTGCATACGCCTAATTTGTAAGATGCCCTAGGTCTTTTGGGGAATAAGGGGGAAGTTTAAATAATGACAACTACTGTTTTCTCATTTTTCACTCTGTGCTGATATTTTGTGCTAAAGAATAATCTATATGACTTCACTGAATCCTTGTAATAACTGTATCAGGAGGAAAACAACAGATATGCTTATTCTAGTCTTGCAGATGAGGAAACTGAGACTTTGAGGAGTACATTAATTTGCCCACGGTCACACTGCAATTGAGCAGCAACGTGAGGCCACCTCTAGCTTGGTTTTCATCTTTGAAATCTTTCAGCTCTCAACATAGCCCCTGGCTCACCCCCCCAAAATCTTTTCACTAAATACACACATAGTAAGACAATCAGAGCCATTTTTCCGACTACTCTACTAGATGCTGAGACCATCACATTCCCTCCAGCTGCTTAGGTGTTCAGAACGGACCACAGACCACAGACCCTGCAATGGGACAGATGGTGTGGTGACCCTGTGGTCTGCCCAGGCTTTGGATACCTGAAGCCCAGCTTGTGCCGAGGGTCCAGCTACCAGGAGCATTGAGAACATCCGGTTCCTGAACCAACACAGTACATACACGCACATCCCAGACTTGTCTTTCCCACTGGGTGGTAAATGGTCCACCCTGGCAGACTATCAATCACATGACAACACCGAGGAAGCGGGGGAAGGACGGGCAGCACTAGCTTGAAGCAGCGCAGAGGTCCCTGTCTTCAGATCTGAAACCTGGCAACCCACTTTGTTTGTAATCTGTGCGGCAGATGTCTCTTATCTTTGACACCAGGAAATCATGCCTATATATGCACAGCGAATGGCCTCAGATCTGAGTGTATTTTTAGAACAATGAGGCTGGAAAAGAAAAGCAGCAATGCCTGTCAAAAGATGGATAATGGGAAAGCTAACTACTTGGGTCTGGATTTGTCAACTATTAATCAAATGTCAAAAGGAAAAATATGAGCAGTGCCTTCATTTCCACGTTGGGTGCAATTCGAGGGGGAAACAGCTTTGCAGCCCAGCCTCATACCAACTGCCCACACCATTTAAGTAGATGAGCTACTAATTTCAAGCTCAGCTGAACTAACGGATCACCTCTGTGACTCCTGATCCGTTCAAACAGAATAGGCTCAGGTGTGGGTAGAGAGAGGCGCGGGGACTCTGACAGGGATGAAACGAACGCGCCTGTGCCAGGCTGTATTCGTGCAGGGTTTGAAGGCACTGGCTGGTTCTTTGATGGGCTGGGATCCGACTGCTAGAAAGCAAGTGGGGAAGTCCGTCAGTAAATGAGCCTTCGAGCCTGGTAGTGACTTCTCAAATGAACGGGCAGTGCAGGCAGGTGGCATAATTAACATGACAAGATCATTCTGAGGTGAAAAACTGTTCTAGTCTGAGTAAGGATGAAGCAACAATAAATGCCCCAGTGTACATGCTTAGGCACAACATGTACATAACACACCGTGCACTTGGTAAGTTTCTATATCCCACACCGGTGTGCAAACACACATAAATACACATCTGAAACATAAGTGCCGTGGGGGCAGAGGCCTCCCGCCTGGCTCCCTGCAGTTTTCAGTGCCTGGACCAGTCGGTGCCTGATACACAGCAGCTCCTTGGCCAATTGGTGAATGCCGAGTAGATGCTCTCCCATATTAATGCAATTCATCTGCACAACGACTCTGGGGGGAGATGTTACCACCACCCCATGTTTACAGAGGAAGGAAATGAGGCAGCTACACCATTTGCCTCTTACTGGTCACAGAGCCAGTAAGATTTGAGCCTAGATGTGTCCACTTGCCCTCATATACAGTGGCTAGGCAGAGGATGCTGGGAGGGCACCCCCCCCCCCCAAACACACACACACACACCAAGGGCTGCAGCATCCAGCACCGGCACAATCACAAGGTGACCACCTGGTCACCATCTGTTAGTACCCCGCACTCCCACCTGGACTCTGGGGTTGGCGGGTAGAGGCATAACTAGGGGTGCAGACCAAGTGACCTAAAAACATTGTTCCTCAGCATGAGTCTTGCTGGGCACGGACCCCATCTTTTAAAAAAAGGTGTTGTTCTGTTGGTTCTTTATAGCCCTGGGGTGGAAGACTCACTGGATGACTGAAGACCGCCCTGCACAGGACAGGGAGCCTCAGAGGCCGCTCGGCTAGGCCCAGGAGTATCGTTTCACTGGAGCTGAGTTGAACCAGGCTGAGCATGAACTGGCTTGAAGGAAAAACACAGAAATTTGGGGGGTGTGCTCGCATCTCAAATTCCTTTCATGTTTGGGAAGGAAAAGCTCCATGGCCAGAAAGGCACGGAACTGTGGAGGCCCACTGCATGCTGGGAGATATCTCAGAGGCTTCTGAGGCCACTCAGGAATTGAAATCAGTTAAGTTTGCCTCTGCTAAGGATGAGACTGGGGCGTAGCCGATATGACCTGTCATTCTGTAATCCAGTGCTTACCCTCAGGGGCACTACCTTATTTACAGCTCGTGCTATGCTCGCCCCTCCTCCTGACCCTAAGTATAATTTTCTCATTTGTTATCCATTGAAGCTATTTAACTAGATGCACTTTGGGGGAGCTGGTTATTTTTCTTGCATAGCCAGTTAACAGTGACACCTGGTGGTAACATATAGCAAGGTTATACCCTACCCCCATCCCCACCCCGCCCCCAAGTTGCAAGATTTATGCCCCTCCTTACGAGGCACAGTCGCTAGATAAAAGCATTAAACTGGAATGGCATCTCCGTTCTCAGCATTTACAGCCTCAGTTATATCAACCACCCCCTGATCAATTTCCATTTCTAGAGTTTACAGCCTGGATGTAAAAGCCTGCCACCAAGGCTATATTTAATGTGACAAATTAAAAAAGCAAACACAGGCTTGGTCATTCTTTGGAGCCGGGAAAAGCAAACAGAAGGAAGGAAGCACCCAAGTATAATGCACACAAAGAGGAATTTTTACCGAGCCGCCGGGTTTGCCTCCATTCCAACTCCAGGGCGGCTGCCCAACAGAGGTCCCAACAACCCGCCTGCAGACCTACGGGCGCTGGGGCTCGCCCACCTCCTCTCAGAGCAGTCGCTGCCCCTTAGGGTGTCCCCACCAGCCCTGTCAGACGGGGGAGCCCCTCGCAGAGCAAGCTGGTCATCTGCCCAGTGTGGAACTCACTACCTCAGAGGGACAGCTCTGGCTTTACCCGTTCTTCTGAGTGCTGAGCTGAGGCTGGAGTTTTTGTAACTCTTTAGCTAGATGGCTCCCCCTTGGGCTCTGGCAACAAGCACAACAGCCTTGTCTTCTCCCATGAGTGAGTGGGGGGTCGGGGAGGAGCATCATTGACTGCTGTGTGGGGAGTACTGAGGGGCAGGTGTGGAAGCAGGGGGCTGGCAAGGAGGCCTGTGCAGTCATTCAGGTAAGAGATGAGGATCGCCTGGTCTGGCCTGGTCTGGCCTGGTCTGGCTTGGAGGTTGGGAGGTGAAGAGAAGGAGACCGTTGGAGACAGATTTTTGCAAGTTAGGCAGACAGGCTTCACTTCTGGAATGGGTGTGGGCGTGAAGAGCAGCATTAAAGACAAACAGCTGAATGGATAGTGTGGCCATCTGCTGCCCTTGTTCACCAGTCCCTGCAGGTAGTACTGTCTCGGTGCCAACCAGCCCACCCATCTCCCTCTCTCCACTTGGTAATGAAGCTCACAGAGACCAGGTTTCGCATTGTCTCAGGCTTCCTCTCCCATTCAGAGAGCTTATTAATTTTTGAAGCAGGAGGCCAAATCAGCTCCGGATCAAGGACAACACTGATGTTTTCTCCCCTGACTTCAAAATAAGTGTGCAGATGATGTATTTGTGAAGCAATCAGCCTTGCACTTCCTGCCCTCCCAGCCCAGCAGAAGGAAGGTCATCTGACTCAACCGCACGGAATGCCACGCAGCAAAGGCGCCACAGTCAAGGGGCCTGGCTGCACTACCCCCGCCCACCCCCCACCCCTCCCCGCCCCCTGAACACCAACTCAACATTGCGCAAGGCCCAGTTCTGGGTTTAATTGTTTTTGTGGCAAAAAAAAAAAAAAAAAAGAAAAATGAAAGAGAGATAAGAAAATGGAAAGGTAACAAATTGCAAATATTAACTTGTCCGTTGGGTCTAAACTCAAAGGACAAGAAAGGGTGGGTGTAGAAGGAGGAGAACGGGGCAGGGACTGTGAAAATCAGATCTTTGTAACTCTTGGTTGTAAGAGCACACAAAGAACTTGCTTCAAGATGAACTCATTATGGGCTTGACTTGTACTTTAAGTCACGCACAATTAGCCTCCAGGACGCTGCCCAGGGGAGGACCATTCCTCGCCAAATCAGTTGTTCGAGGAATAAGAATGTCTGGGGTAAGAACTGGGTTGGGATGCGCCTGCGTGCTGGAGAAACCTCGACTGATTCTGTGCCTAGGGGATGCGACGGGAAAGAGACAGAAAGAAAAAAGGAAACTGGGGACATCAAAAGTAAAAAATTGCAAAGGACAATAAATCAATTCAAAAAGATTTCTATCAGTCCCAAAGAGCAGGATTTCTAAGGGAGCAGGTCGGCTTTCCTCATTCCCCAGTCAGAGTGGCCTCTCAGCCCTCAGGGATCGAGATCACTCCAGCCCCACCAAAGAAGACCGGGGATGTTTCTGGAAGCCTCAGAAAGGGAGGGACTGTTTCTCTGCTCGGGACACAGAGTTGCAGGGACACAGAGCTGCAGGGACGCAGCGCCAGGCCACACAGGCCAGGTTTTACTCCGGCAGCGGAGGTCCAGCGGGCTGCTCCCCGCTGAGAGGAAAGCTGGAGAAAGGGGGGCGAAGGTGCATTCTGGATCTCAAGTCTGGAGGTTGCTGCTGTGCTCAAGGTTTTAGCTTTTGAGAAAAAACCTTTAGGACTCAAGGAACCAGACATAGCTTTTTCCATCAGAGGTGGCACAGCTATTCTCAAAAAAGCAAGACTCTTGGAAATGAGAATCACATAATTTCAGAGTTGAAAAAGGCCCTTTAAGCTATTAACCCAGCGGTTCTGAACATGTCTTGGTTCACAGGCTCCCATTATAATTGGCCGAACAGTAAGAATTCTGTATGTGTCTGCTTGCACACACCCGATTCTGCATATAATTTGTGAGGGCTCATGGCACCTGACGCCCATTAAGATGCTCCCTGGAGTCAAGATAGGCAAGATCAGCAACCCAATGCTTTCGCTTTGTAGATGAGGGAACTGAGGCCCGGAGAAGTGCCAGGGTCACCAGACAAGCAGGGCCTGGAAGCAGGCTGCCCTCCGACCAGGAGAGTGCTCTGTCCCCTCCAGCACACCATCTTTCTGTCTTTAGCCCCTTTGGCGTTGTGGCTGACGTTGCAGCAGAGGTAGAGGTTGCTTGCAAAGAGAAACGTGTCTACTGAAAATACCATCTCTAGAGGCAGCGCAGTTAAAGAAATTACCTTAACCTAGCAAGAAGACAGAGAAGAGGAAAGCGCAGAGATGCCTCAACTCTGCTTGCCATTAGCAAATCATCCATAATTTAGGACAAACGTAAAGGGATGCGGATGATCAAGCAGACGTACCTCCTGGCAGCCTCTTGTAATTTCATAGGCTGTTTGGCGCTGAGGTAAATCAAGCAGGCATCAGCCACTTTATTCAGGTCGCCCTCACCTGCAGAGAGGAGAAATCAAACAAACGCTGGCCCTCAGACTTCATTTGGGACAAGTGGTAACCAACTACTGTGTGGTCAAACCGGAAGAGCCAGGCAAGATGCTGTGGGCCCTTTACCCGACCACACAAGTCGAAAAACACATCAGGGTAAGTGGATAAATGAGGCCAAGGTCAGACTGAAGGACATGCACAGGAAGGGAAATGAGGGGAGCGTGGTTAAGCAGACAGGGCAATGGTGGGCGTGAGACAATGACGAGTGTGTGTCTAGGTGACACTGCCTGGTACCTACCTAGGTCCAGTCTCTCGCAGAGGGGGCCCAGGCCCTGCAAGACGGCCAGCTGCAACTTGAAGGCCAGCGTGTGGGAGTAAACTGGTCCAGCCCGGGCACTGATGGGAGCCTGGGTGACTAAGGAGCCAGCCAGCTTTGGCAGGACATCTTTGCAGAACCGGCTGCAGAGAAAATCGCCACACTTGCCCCCCAGGGTCTGAAGCACCTGCAAAAACAGCCCCCAAGCTGGTGACTGAACATTGCCAAGGCGGCAAGAGAGCTCAAGAATGCTTGGTAATTCAATTTCATCTAGGCCTCTGCTTGGAAAAAAAAATTACTACTGTTAATTCCTTGCGCGTGGTTTGTGATTCTGACAGTTATGAATTTGGAGGTCCCTGCTCCCAAGGTACAGCTGCTTCTATCCATAAATACAGATTACACGGAGAATAATGCAAAGAAATCTTGGGTTGGATGAATATGATTAATCCCTTGATTTTCCTCCCTTTGTTGTTAAAAAAAGACCTTAAAGCAGCCCACATAGATCATCTCTTGAGTCTTCCTAGCATCCCTTGAGGAAAGACTTGTGTTTTTAACTCTCACTAGCTAAACAAACGCGGACGCCCGAGGCCGGGCGGCTGCTGCGGGCAGGTGCCGCGAGCGGAGTGGCGGGCTGAGGCCCCTTGGGGGAGCCCGGGCAGAGCCCCCAGTGGCCAGAGCCGAGTCGGGCTCCTTCTGTGCCACTGCACAGTCTCCTGTACACGTCACCCGCACTCTGTCTCCCACAACGGGCACTTTCTTTGCATGTCTCATTTTAAACTTTCTCTAGCGGAACATATTGAAATGCTCTGCCCTGCTGCACAAGACTAAGAATACAGGATAACAGGAATTTCTTTAAAAATTGGTAAGCTGGGCAGAACCAGCACAGAGAGTGCTTGCCGGCTCTGCAGAGAGTACGGCGCTCACTTCGGGTCCCTCGGCTGGGCTGCACCAGGCCTCGCAGACCTCAGGAGTCCGACCGTGTCCCGGACAGGAGGAGCGGCCTGCATTCCAGCGCACGCATCTCTACGTCCTTTCCCTTTTCTATGCTCCCTGTCACTCAGGTAACCTACTAATTTTCATAAAGGAAAGCCGCACAGCTGATGAAATTCAGCAACACGTCCCTCCCCCACCCCTTTCTCTCTCTCTATACACACACACGTGTCACTTAGTGTTCTTGCCTTTGGGAAAAAATTAACAATTTCATGTTTTAAATGCAAGTGTGTGTTTGGTCTGGTATATGCCGAAGAACCTCACAGGAAACCCTATCACCTTTGCCAAGTATCGTAGCTGCACTACGGGTGCCATTTTTATATCCCCACACATCGTTTTTCCTGCCTCATCTTGCTCACGCACTCCTAATTTACATTAGCTTGCCACGGTAAATGTATCTCTGTAGGCTGCCTTAAGTGCTTTTTAGAACAAGGAACAATATAAATAAATAAACTAAAATGTGTGTGTGTTAATACAAACCAAAGTAAGTCACGGAGAATAATACCTTACATATATATAGGGCTTTTCATTTTTCAAAGCATCTCAGCAAACAGCCCCATTTTATCCTTGACAACAACTCTGACAAAGGTAGGCAGGTGTTCCTAAGCCCAGCCTGGAGACGGGCGGTCACGGGTTTGTCAGAGTCGCTCGGCTGGGCAAAGGATGCCCATCGCTAGGACCCAGGTCCCTTCCCTTTGACTCTTGTTCAGTGCAAAGATTGTGGGTGTAAACTCACAGACTTGGGTTCTATCACTTACTAGCTGTGTGATCTTGAGAAAATTCCTTAGCTTCTCTGAGTTTGTTTCCTTCTTTGTCAGAAATGGAGATAACGATACCCACCTTGCAAGGCTGTTATAAGGAGTTGAGCTGCTGTATGGGGAAGTGCCAAGCACACCCCCTGGCACACAGTAGGTGCTTAATAAATGTTGGTCTATCAGTTCACCCTACTTCAAATTCAGAAAGAAACTGACTTTTATTTTCTTCTTTGTGCCTTTCTTATTTTTCTATCCTTTCCTCAAGGTACATTTCACTGCAATCAGATAAAAAGAGAGCCAGTGCCAAAAGACACCGGTGAGCTCGGCGCTGCCTCCCCTGCCTCCCCACCAGGCAGCGGGCCCCCAGGGCGGTACCTCGAAGGCTCTGAGCACTGCCCGGGGGTCATCGTTTGTGAGCCGGTGCACGAGCGCAGGCCAGGCCCGGTGAGCCATGGGGAGGAGCTGGTCCTTGTGGGACTGCAGGACTTCCACACACAGACCCAGCACGTCCAAGACCTGAAGGAAAGAGGGCACGGCTTCAGGAGATCGGAAAGGCTTGCACCTGGATACTTGGTGATCAGGTCAGCATTTTAAAAGAATAAAATTTCAGAAACTCGTTAACCAGATAAGTATTTACTGAGTCCTAACAACATGCCAAGCACTGGCTGGGTACTGGGTGGGGGACACACAAGGACAAAAACACGTTCCCTGGCCTTCACGGCTTCCGGTCAACTGCGGGAAGACCTGAATGAGCTAACAGCCAAATAAAGGGATGATTACCAATCGCAACAAGTGCTAGGAAGGAAACCTCTAAAAGGAGACATGGGATGAGCAGGAGTTAGTCATGCACGCAGAGTGTGAGAATGTTCCTAGCACTGCGGGAAGGAGGACGGCCCAGAGCCGGGGGGGGAGCCTGCAGTGCTCAGGGACCTGAAGCGGGGCAGTGGGAGCACGGCAGAGCGGGGGTGAGGTGGGGCGGGACCACGCAGGTGTCACGTCGAGAATTTTTCATTTTGTACTAAGGGCAGTGGGGAGCCAGCACGATGTTTTCAGCAGGAAAGTGGCATGATACAATTCATGTTTTACAAAGGTCGCTCTGGCTGCTGCGTGGAGAAGGGATTTGAAGCCCGAGAAGGGATTTGAAGCGCGAGACGGAAGTGAGGAGGCCCTTTAGGAAGCCACAGCACATGTCCACATGAGGAGGAAAGTGAGGTGGCCACGTGACGGTGGCAGAGAAGTGACTGGATTTGTCACCTGTTTTGAAGAGGAAACGGTTTAAATTGCTGAAAAGAGTCGATATTGGGCAGATGAAGAAAGGTACGAGAGCTGCGCGGGTTTAGGCTTAGCAGCTGAATAGACGCAGGTGCTGCCTAATGAGACAGGAGCAACGGAGGAGGAAAAGGGAGAGGCGGGGTGAGACCAAGTTCTGTTGCTTCTAAGGAGAGGTCAAGTAGGCAGCTGGGACACAGGTCCAACTCAGAAGAAAGGTTTGGGGTTGCCCAGATGTAACTTGCATTTTTCACTTTCCATCAGAATATGTTTCCTGATCTCTCATCTCTCAAAGCTCCCTCGGAACAGATGGTCGGCTTCAGTTATCACAGGCAGTGGCCGCCGATGCAGGCTCCCTGCCACACAGCCCTCACAGAGCGGGGGAGGGGGCTGTCTGAGTCGGAAATACAGAGGAAGCCTTTATTAAGTGCCTACTATGTGCTGGTCACACTGAGACTGGAACAGAAACAAAGAACAAAGGAGCTCCTGCCCTTGAGGGGTGACCAGTCAGGCAGGGGAACAAGAGCAACCTCCACACACAACCAAGAGCAGAGCAGCGCAGTGGAAACGGCCTGGGTATCACTGGCTGGCTTTGAATTTGAGTTCTGTTATTAACTGGGAAAGTTACGCCATCCTTCACTGATTCAAAGACATGCATTTTCCTCCCCTGCCTGCAACGTTTTTCTCTCTGCCTTTGCCCCTTGGCATGGCTGGCTCCTTCTCAAACTTCTAAGTCTCAGTTTAAATGTTACCAGCAGAGAAGCCTCCCCAATGACCTAAACCAGAATGAATGCAAGCCCCGTCTCATTCAACAGGGTTTGGCGGAGTAGGTCCCTGTGTTTGCCATGTGGGTGAATTGTCATTTTCAATCATAGAACCTGCTTATTACACCAACAGCATTTCCTCGACCTGTCAGAGTGTGTTTGGGCATCGCCTCTCTCCCCCACAAGACAGGATGCTCCACGAAGACAGGGATCACACCTGCCTCCTCCCCTCCGACAGCCCCCCCGCCCCCGCCTGGCTTGCCGCAGTCCTCGGTAAACAGTGAGTGACGGGGTGAAGAGAGGGATGAGAGTGTGTCACACTGGACGCTGTTTTGCATTGAAGATCAACACCCTGGTGAGGTAGGTACCATCATCTCTACTTTACAGAAGAAGCAGCTGAGGCTCAGAAAGCTGAATGAATGACTCAAGGTCACAGGGCTAGTAAGAGGCAGAGCCAGGATTTGAACCCAGGTCTGGAGGAATGACTCCAATATTGATGCTCTCAATAACTATGCTGTGTATGCAACTGCTAGAAAGTCGCCATAAAAGGGAAGGTGCTTGGCTAATGTATTAATACCAGCCAGACACAGCCTTGCATGGAGCAGGCATTGGAAAAGTGCCTCCTGAATGGGAACAACAGCTGCACGCTAAGAAGTGCCTCTGGGAGGACTAAGCAAATCTCTCACAACACAGAGGCTGAGGTCCGAGACAATCTGTGCAGCGGGGTTTCTCAGCCCACCACCCTGAGGAGGACAATAAGCTCTCCCTAGTACCAGTCGCTCGTGGAGGCAGCTGTGTTTCTCAGTGATGCTGCCGGTGGGGATGAGTGGGCCAGGCTGTGTTTTTTCTCCTTGGGTATTAAGACTTCCCCCAGATGACTCTGAAAGCCCTATCTTGCATGCCCACCCCACCACACTCCACTGCCTGTTCCTGGAGTCACAACTGTGTAGTTCAAGTCCTTGCTGATGGCGATGCTGCTTGGGAAACTGCCAGCAAAGATGGAAGATTAAGAACAGTGCTGGTGTTTTTCCTGGGGTGAAAACAGAAACAGAGATAAGGGCTAGCCTCAGGCTTGGAAGAAGAATGACCATTTTAAAGTACTAACCACATCTTGCATTAAGTCAGCTCAGAAAGTGACATCCTTTCCAAAGCATCTACTTCTCTTTCCCTTGGAGATTCAATGGCTCTCCAAAACTTTGTGGTTTTTTAATTCCACAAAGGGGACTCTGCTCCTGTAGGCATCTGAGCTCATACAGAAAGACCTAAGAATGACATCCCACAGATAAATTCCTCTTGATAGCTTCTCTTGGCCACCACACACAGCCCAGGAGATAAGGGCAGCTACTTGCTCTTCTGTGAAGTCGCTGCCCGCCAAACCAAGGTCAGGCCTGCTGCTCCGTGAATGCAGGGAAGGGCCGCGCACTGACCTTCAGGCGGATTTTCAGACTTTTATCCGACAACAAGTGGATGCAGCGCCCCATCACATCTGTGGCTATCTGGATCTGCAGCGGCAGTGGTGGCTTCACATGGGGACCGGTGTCATTCTCGTCCACTTTGGGAGGGCCTGACTGCTCCTCTGGAAAAGGAGCATAACCAGGGACAGTGTCATGTGAGAGAAGCCCAACTTCAACTTGATCTCCCAACCTCAGATCAGGAATGGGACTTACGTCTAGGGACCGATCCTTAGGAACCCATGTTAAATTTGGGTCAAGATATGAGTCACAATATTCATCAAAGCATTAATTGTAACAGCTAAAAACTGGGGAAAACCCCCCAACTCCACTCAAGAGGGAATGGTTTTATAAATCTTGGTACAGCCCTAAAATCTGTGTTTACCAAGGGCTTTAATGACAAGGGAAAATGCTTATGAAATAATAGTGGTAAAAAGAGGAAAGCGCCCTGACTGGTGTGGCTCAGTGGGCTGAGCAAACAGAAAGGTCACCAGTTTGGTTCCGGGTCAGGGCACACGCCTGGGTTGCTGGCCAGCTCCCTGGTTGGAGGTGTGCAAAAAGGCAACCAACTGATGTTTCTCTCACACATTGATGTTTCTCTCTCTCTCTTTCTCCCTCCTTTCCCCCCTTTCTAAAAATATAAATAAAACATTTACAAAAGAAACATTCATTATAAAAAGAGGAAAGCAGGATACAGTATTGTACACAGTGTGAGCACTATTATAGAAATTTTTACATAAAGATGGGAGGAAGTGTAGCAAAATATTAACAGAGAGGGGTCGTGAGATAATAGGTGACTTCTATTTTTCCTAGACCTTTGGTCTTTTCTGAATTTCCATTAATAAATATCTAAACTAAAGACATAAGGTTCTAACACAGAGCCCTGAGGCCGCAAAGGTAGTCCCCGGGCGGCATCTGGCCCTTCACTCTTTTCTCCTGGCTCATCCTTGGACTAAAGGGGGTACATCTCTGTCGTCACCATCAGCCTGCAGGATCTTCTGATGGCCAAGATCAAGCCTTACTCATCTTTGAATGAGACCCCAGGGCAGCGTGGCGCCACACGCAGGGTTTGGTGAGAGGCGGCAGGTTCAAGCCTCGCCGGCACAACCCATTATGCGTCCTCTCACCCCACATCACCTCACATGGTAAAATGGAGAAAGCGTGTACAGCTCATTCACTTGTTGAGAGAGTTCAGTGAAATGAATGTTGCCAGCTATTATTATTCTTTCACTGCCTAGAGTGCTTTGTTGAATGAGAGAGATACACGTTTGTAAATTAAAACAACAACAGAAAGGCTTGAGAGTTTCGGGAAACCCAGGCCCAAATCCCTGCCCTGAAAAACTTTCCTGTTTACTGACAGCCTCCGGCCTCCCCCACCCCACTACCAGCTGCGCTTATTTCCATTAAGCTGAGCACCGCTCCCTCCACTTTTTCCCATCTCAGTTTCCTCTGCTGGAAAAACAGAATCCGACAGTAGAGGCCACACCTGTCTCTAACAGATGCTGAGGAGATAAATGAACATGCATCTGTGCAGTGCTTGGTTTTCCTGGAGAAAAGGATCTCAGATACACAAGGTGCTTTTCTCGTGGCTAAAACAAAAAATGCACGTCAAACCAGCATCGAGGCAAACATCCTTTATAATGCCAAGTGTGTGGTGCAAGCTTGATGAATGATAATTATAAGACTGATAAGGCCCTGCCTTTCTTCCCAGAGGAGGATTTGTTGTTTGAAATTCACCTACTGCCAAATGCTATTGGAGGGACGTGGATTTTTCTGTTACTGGGAGAAAGGTTTGATTCATTCTATCTGCTCCGTGTGAACATCAGCTAGGACCAGCAGATCCTAATCGTGGGAGAATGGATTCACTGGCAAAGCTAGAATCTGGGACAAGAATGGCAAATCCGGGTTATGAGGAATCGAGCTGCCTGCCCTCCCCTTCTTCAGGTTAGAGCGAGGGGTGCAGTTCACGAACAGAAGGACTGGGTTGGAACAAAACTGAAAAGAAAAAGCCTGAGAGACTTCTGACCAGAAAACTCTGTTCTTGGGGAAGCCAATGAGTCGCCTGTGCACAAATCATTACTTGGGCTCTGTGACGCCTCCCTGCTACTTAGAAGGAATTTGTTGTAATTAGTTGCATTGAGCTACTATTTCCTGCTATCCCGGAAGCATTGGCTTCAGTTCATCAGTCTCAGAGTAGAAATTGCCAAAAAAAAAAAAAAAAAAAGAAAAAAGAAAAGAAAGAAATCTGCTTGATTCCAATCTAACAAACTAATTTGGGACTCAGTCTGATTTAGGATAGTTCTGAGACCACCAAGCTCATTATAACTTGGCATTTTATATTTGCAGAGGAGATTCTAATAATTTATTAATCCTTTTGTGACCTGCAGTTCCAGATTGAGCTTGTGAATAAAACAACAGGCCAGAGCTTCAGCTAGCCTAAACTCCCTTTTCCTTTATCATATAAATTGGTAAGAAAAACGCTGAACCCTCCTCCCACCAATAAATAAATGAACAAAGCATATGAATAAACAATAAGTTTAAAAAAAATTGTCAGGAAAGAAGCACCAAGAAAGATGTTCCATGTTCCCACTAATCAGAGAGATGAGAGGTAAAATAACAAGACCCCTTTTAATTTAGCAAGAGGTAAAATCAGTGATAGCCAAAATTGGCAAGGTTGTGGCAAAGCCAGTATTAATTCTGCACTGCTGAAGGAAAGGTATTACAACCTTTCTGGAAGGCAATTCGACAAGCATAAAGTAATGTTCGCATCCTTGACCCAGAAATCCCACTTCTGGGGTTTATAAAGAAATATGCAGAAAGAAGGAAAAGGTCACATGCACAGAATCGTGCACCGCGGCTGCTGATCAGAGTGACAAGCTAGAAGCAACCGAAACTTCCCACGGGGGGACGGACATTTGGCAGCGGCTATTAAAACATTAATTATGAAAACTCTATAGCAACACGGAGAGTGCCTTATTCTATAACGGCATGCAAAAAGGGCATAACGCGTTTAAACTGAGGCTGCAGCCATGCAAAAATAGGCTTGCAACAAAAAAGAATGGGAAACAGAGGGAAAAAACCAAGAAACAAGAAATAAACCACCACCACCACCAAAAAAGCGGGTGGGGGGAGAATGGAAGATTACACAAAAAGAGAGAATGCCCGTGTTAGCATGGGGGGGGGGTTTAGGGTGGACTTTTCTCGTTTCCAAGCGTCTCTAAGGGTGTTTCGTTGTTTTTACAATAATCTGCTTCACAAAGAAAAACAATGGCTAACCCAAAATAAATTGTAGGTACCTTCCTCATCAAAATCTGAGACATTTCCATCGGCCACATCCTTTTCCTTGAGGTAGCTGAGCAGAAACTGTTCGATGTCTTCGGCTGTGGTGGGATTCTCAGGGCCTTTCTGAAGGGTTGCAGGTCTTTCGCTCAAGTGTCTTCCTTCCTCCCCTATACTATGCTCTTGGGGTGGCCTGAGATCACTTGGGTCTGGGAACCACTGGACTGCAAACAAAGTGTCACAATGATCATCTCGGTCATCGACAACAGGCATCAGTACTTTATGAGTAAGCTTTCTGCCGTGGCCTGCACGGCCCCCGCACAACCCAGGCCCTACCTGTCTCTCTGGCCCCATCTCCCAACCACTCCCAGTTGCCATGCCATCCTCCAGTTCCTCCCACGTGCCAGATGTTTTCCTGCCTCAGGACTTTGGAGTATGCTGTTCTGTGTCTGGAATACTTCCCCCTCCATGTCACATCTGGCTAATTCCAACTCGCTTTCCATGTCCCAACACCATTATCCCCTGTCCACTAAAGCCACCTCTTGACTCTTCCCAACCCAACTCGGGTCTCTCACATGCTGGCTTCTGCTCTCACGTGAGAGCACCACGCTCTCTGCTCTCACGCCAGCTCCTCGTGATGTGTAATGATATGAGTGTGCACGCGTATGGTTTAGACCCTGTGCCCCGCTGATCATCACGGGAAATCCGACATGCCCAGCACAGAACGGGCACTCAAAAGCATATGCTGAATAAATAAATACACTGGATTGGAGGACACGTACAAATGACAAAATTCTGAGTACAGGATATGCTGCTCATGGCAGAAGACAGGCTCTAGGAGCCCCGGGAATGAACAGTCTTCCATCTGTATTTCTGGCATAAGACATTTCAGAAGCTGCCATGTTGCTCTCCACAGCTCTTCCTTCTGCAGGGACGCTTCATTACCTCTCACGTGTCACCGCGGAATAAGCCCTAAACATCTCTGAACCAGAGGTTCTCAGACTGTGCCTGGAGGAGCCCCAGGGTTCTGCATAATTGTCGTAGGGTCGCAACAGGCAGGCCAAAAGATTGCAGGCTGAAGAGGGTGGGTCCAGGGTGCCCAGCCCTTCTTTAACTGGGGCGGCTCTGATCGCAACAATTTTTGTGCACTGGGCTCCCCTAGGGCTTCATTTCTAAAAGGCTCTTAGACATGAAAGAGCAACAAGAAAACCACCAGCCTGAATTTTCGCTCTCCTCTTGCAGACATCCAGGAGAACGCCCCCCCATAACCTTTCGCACCTGCCCATCTCCTCTCCATCCAACAAGGAACATCTGCACTGAGCCAGAGCAACAGCAGGCGGGAACGCCCGGTCAGGCAAGTGGGAGGGGCAGGGAGCAAAGGCCGGAGACGAGGGCCTTGGCTGCAGTATCTGGATGATCCTCTATGTAGGGGTCACTTCTCCAGTGCCTCATCCCCACGTGTAAATGAGGCCTATGTTATGCTCCAAAACACTGCATTCCCGATGAGTCAAAGTTAGGACTCAATATTCGCTCTGCTGAAAGTAGACAGGCTACAAAGACTATTTTCTAGATTTAAGGCTAATGCCAGACATTAAAAAGTCTTTGCTCACAAACGGCTTTTTTGAACGTATGAGATGAAGCTCCATCTGACTCTTGGTGCAAATTAAACTCTAATAAGGTGCAATTTTTCTCCTATTAGATTAGCAAAGATCAAAAAGCGGGTAATAAACAGTGAGGGTGAGGACGGGGCAAAACTGGGACTTCAAATTGGCATGAACTATCTGGAGAGAGCAATTTGACACTCTATCCAAAATGTAAATGTAACACTCTCCAAGCCAGCATTCGCCTACTGATACACTTAGCCATGTTCATAATGGCCTGCAAAGACACTCATTGCAACATTTTTTTTTGTGTGTGTGGTGGCAAAAGACTGGAAACCACCAAAACATACACCAAGAAAGGGCTGCTCGAATAAATTACAGTGCAGCCACACAACAGATTACACAACCATCCAAACGACGTGGCAGCCCCCCACGTACAGATGCCTGAGGTGTGTGAAATGGGCGCTTTCTCTCAAAGCTCCCTCACTGTGTGGTTGGCGGGAGTAATCAGCCAGCCAGCAGCTGGGGCTCAGGAGTGGCCCCACTGATGACAGCTCTGCCCTCACCGGGGTACCTAGAGTTTTTTAGTCAATGCTTATGAAAACACGGTGTTTGTGGTGACTCAACTTCCTCCAACGTGTCCTGGATTCCTTTAAGACCTTCTGGAAGTTCCCTGAGACTGCACTTCCGCTCCCACTTTAATGGAGTCCCCATCAGTCAGACAGCCGGGTAATAAGGGAAATGCTGGCACCGGCGCCACGTCAGCCCCAGGGTGAGTGACCAGCTCCATCTCAGTGCCACTGGCCATCAGAACACACGTGTGTTCAGGGCAACCTCAGAACCTTCAGGAACACTGTCCCCAGTAGCGCTTCCTTTCCAAGGGTGCCCTCAAGTTACCCTTCCCTACCCTGACTTTCCTCTCTGTGGAGAAGACTCCCTCCTCCTGTTTCAGTTTTTAAAAAGTGCTACGCAGGATTTCTCCCTGAGAGATGACCAAGGCCATCAGCAATCCAAGGCAATTCAATTTTCAAGGCCCAAATTGAGATCGCTCCTGAGAGAATGTATTTAACAGGCCTTTTCTTAATATGTATTTTTAGATCTCAAATTACCATGCAGTCGAGTTCCCCAAAGTACTGAATGTAGAGGTCTGGAGTGCACTTGGCCCATGGAAGTCAGGCACAGTCTCAAACGTATAAGCAGTCAGCCAGTCGCAGTAGTGTCCCCAGGAGGATGCTGACGGCCCAGGGACTGGTCCAGCACACGGGCCTCCAAGCGGTTGCAAAGTAAAACCGGAACAGTGCTTCCCTTGTCTGCGGGCCCCGCAGGGTCTGTCCCTTCCCGCCTTTCTGACCTCAGCTTCTTTCGGTCTCCCCAGAATGACCTCCCTTCCATTCTCCAAAGACCCCAGGCCCTTCCTTCCTCCCAGGCCTTCGCACCTGCTGCTCCCTCTGTCTGACTGTCCTTGGAAACCCTGGAGAGGATGCTGACAGCCTCCAGGTGCCAGTTCTAGTGTCGCCTCCTCAGGGAGGCCCTCCTTGACCCCACGCTTTTACCCAAAGAGAGCCCACGTCACTCTCTTGGATTAAGGTGACTATTTTCTTCACAGTGCTTTTAAGATTCTGTAATGAACTTCGTGATTTGTTCACTTGCTTATCATCTCTCCTGAAGCAGCAGGAACGCTCCGCGAGCTTATTCGTCTTGTTCACCGCTGTATCCTGATTACTTAGCACAGTGCCTGGCATGTGGCAGGCATTCCTTATGGAATGAATGAGTAAAAGAACAATTTATACTGCATGTGAATGTTCAAGAATGAACGAATGAACATGGGAAATGGCATTGGCTACAGGCCAGAGGACAAGCCCTGTTCTGGCTACCTCGTGGGAGCAACTTCCTTACCCACGCCCGTCCTTCTCAGATGTTAAGATAAGGCAGGTCAGTGGCCTTGCCACCTCCCCGGCAGGCTATTCGCAGGACTGAAGTAAGTACTGGAGCTGTGCCCTTGGGATAAAAGAGACTCAGGTACACAGCTCATTTTTTTCATTCAAAGACTAACTAGTTGAGGGATTTTTTTTCATACAGTCAGTCCCCAAACTGCCATTTTAAGGGCAGCTAACACCTCTGACAGACACCCAATAAGCTCACAGGGAAGAAGAGAATCTCAAACTACCTCATATAATGAAATGGTTAAAAGAGAGTGTCTAGAACTGCTGTGTTCAATATGGCGGCACTAATTACACGTGGCTATTTAAATTAAAATAAAAGATTCAGTTCCTCAGTTGCACTAGCCACACACAGCTACTGGTTATTGTATTGCAGTGAACAGATACAGAACATTTCCATCACTGCAAAAAGGTCCTATTGGACAGCACTGGACTATCTGTAGACTGAATAATTCATGTGATTTCTGTTCTCCATCAGCACAGAAACTGCTAATTCTTAAGTATCATCAGGAGCAGCCTGGTATAGTAAAAAGAGAAAAAATCATAAATCCTCTTTTCTCCTTATCTAATTGTGTGACCCTGGCTAAGCAGGATACCACTGAGCCTTAGCCCTGCTTGTCTGTAAAACAGAAACAGTATTTACATGTAGTCTGTGGCTTTACGTCCTTGGCACAGGGCAGGAGCTCAGTAGATGGTAGAAATGATTACAGCGCACACATATATGGGGTGGGCCAAAGTAGGTTCACAGTTGTGAGTACCCAACGTGGGACAGGTCGACGAGGGCCAGCGGCACGGCCGCCACAATCACCAGACCTCTCACCCCAATGGACTTCTTTTGGGGTGTTGTCAAAGATAAAACCTTTTCATGAAAACCACGTATTGTGGATGATACAATCCACTGCATAAGGGAAGCACGTCAAGAAACTGGTGTGTGCTTGAGTATATAGCAGGCAGACGACTACAAGACTGTGTAAATAATGAAGGTGGGCAATTTGAGCGCCTATGAGATCGTACTTACGTGCACCATGCCATTCTTTTGAGTTAATAAAGCTACTGCAATGATCAGAACCTGCATGTCTTTTTCAACATGAACTGGAAGCCTACTTTTGCCCACCCCAGTGTGTGTATGTGTGTGTAAATGCAATGGAACTCCACCATAACATGTGGGACTGGATAAATTCAAACAATATTCAAATAATGTCCTCCAAAACATAACCACAAACAAAGAAAAAAATAAGGTGAGGCAAATACAGATACTAGTTCTCCCCCGACACAGCATTAAAAAGGGCTCTCAATGTACCTAATGCTGCCAGCAGCGCGTGCAGAACACTGACAAAGGAAGCAGCTCTCTTATCATAAAATTGATCGAGGGCAGCCAAGACATCTTGAACCACGTCTGCCACCAGAGGAAGCAGGCTAGCACCAGAGTTCTGCAGCATGACTTCTAAGACCTTTGGGGTGTGCGGGTGCAGAGACAGATGACGCAGGTTTAAAGAGATCCCATTTACCAAATAGTCTGAATTTTGATTGATCAGGTGCTGCGGGGAGTCGTAGCCACAAGCATGGCAAATGTCCATCATGGCGCTGGTAGCTGCCTGGCTAATGAGCAGGGTTTGGTCTCCGGCCTTCTCCAGAACTGGATAGAGGGCCGACATCAAGAGCAGTCGGAAATCTGTTCCCAGTGCATATGCAAAGTGGCCAATCCCTTCCAACTGGATGCATATTTGCCAGATGTTGCTGTTCATGGAGCAAATCGTGGGACTTGGCTTTGAGAAGGCTGGGAAAGACGTAACTTGGCAGGTGTGTGCACCAGATGTGATGGCCTGGAGGCCCGACTGCTTCACTGTTAACTCCTCTTCCATTTCTTCAGCTTCGATACAAGTGACCAAATACCAGTTTTCCTGGCTTGTGTATTCTTCAAGTAGTGATGTCACAATCTCTCTCAGTTCCTCTGGGCTTGTTTTAATATGATTTTCATGAAGATTTTCCACTTCCAGCCCAGCAGCCCCTGCAACCAGTTCATTAAGGATCATGGCAGCCTGCTTTCGGTAAACTGCAGATTCGTGGTACAGGTCCAAAAAGTGATCGACAAGCAAATAGAGGTTCCCATAGAAACCAAGAAGCTGACAGACCTGCCGCAGGAGCAGGAAAATCCTGTCATCGGTGAAGAAGCGGAAATACCTCCTCTGGATGTGACTCGATGGCCGTGCGGCTGGGCTCGCTGGAGAAGCACTCAGGTGGTCAGAGTTCCAACGCCGCTCCTCGACAATTTTGACGTCAGCCACCTCCAGTTCTAGAACTTGGATAAGGGCTTTGGAGAGGCGCTGCAGGTGGGCTGCAGAGTTGAGGACGAAGTTCACTTTGGGGCCCAAGAGTTTCAGGTAACCAAGTAACAAGGAAAGAGTAGAGAACTTGCCCTGATCGTCTTGGGAGTTCATTAGGCGGGGAAGCGAGGTCGCCAGGGAATGTAGGTTTTCTGACAAGACGTCAGCAAAGGCTCTGCTGCCCACCACTACCTTCTGGTCTGCAAGGAGTCTCAGAACTTTGTTGCACTGGGCTTGGACTTCGGGACTCTCATCATTTAGCAGACCCACCAAAGCCTTCAGAAGGGAGCCGGCCGACTTGACCAGTGACCGACTGCACTTCAAAAGAAGGGCCTCAATCAGTTCTATCAGCTCCAGCCTCACCTTCCAGTGTGGGTGACCTGAAACCCACTCTGTTACCTTCTTAATAAGGACAGTCAACTTGTCACCAGTGTTTTTCACCCAATTGGCTTCCCTGTGAACCATCAGCTCCGCTACTCTGTGCTCCACCGCAGGCTTTGCCTGGACCTTCGAGACCCTTCCGAGCTGTTCATCAGCCATGACAAAGCCTACCGTCTTGTAAAAGGTCTTCAGGGAAGATACGACAATGCTGTGCCCTTGTTTAAAGTCTCCCGTGATGATCCTGCTCAGTGCCGTTGAGATTCCAGGTAAAAAAGAAGCAAACAAGTCCCCCAGCTGCTCTTGCTCAGGCTCGTCCAAAGGCCTCGGGTGGTCATCACAGTCGCACTGGAGGAGGAGGACCTGCAAACATTTTAAGGCAGCGATTTTAATTTGCTTTGACTTCTCCTGCTCTGCGAGGCCTAACAGTAAAGATACCGCAAACCCCAAACGTGGCAGAATGGAGGGCTCGTAGAAAGTCAGAATGACGTCCCCATAAGCGGAGTGCATTAATGTGCTGAGGCCCTGGATCACAGCCAGTTTCAACTCCTCGGACACAGCGGCGGGCTTCTGGGAGCTGGGGGAGTACAGACAACCGGAGAGCTCTGAGAAAAGTTCCTGGAGGAGCTCCTGCTCCCTCACACACGTCGAGGCGAGGACAAAGGTGAGGCACTCCACCACACTCTGGATCAAGCGCTCCCGTTTGGGACCCGGCGTCTTCAGGGTGAAGCGCAAAGGGAAGAGCACGTACTGCTGGAGTTCCTGGAGGGCTGAGTCACTCACGGTCCGTAACTGCGCCTGCAGCGCCTCCACGTTCTCCACCGTCTGCCTCTTTGTGAGCCGCACACAGACGGGACGCAAGGCGCCGAAGGCCTCTTCAGGAGAGTCAAAAACTGCCATTGTGCAAAAGCCTTCCTCTCACCGAGGAGACATCCTGCAGACCGGAGGAGGGAAACTCTTCAGTAAAGAAGGTCAAGCTCAAAGCAAACATGTGAACTTGCATTCATTCATTCAACAGGCAAGTAGAAGGGGCCTAAGTGTCAGTCACTGCAAAAGGCACTGGCGGAGCAGCGGAACTGAAGAGGCGGTCCCTACTCTCAGGGAGCCCCCAGGCTAGTGAGTGAAGCAGTTGGGCAGTTACAACGCAGTCTATTAGGTAACAGGACAGACCTATGCATATGGTCCTTAAGTGAGTACGGAAGACCCATGTGTTACAACCCTGGATTTGTTCCACAGGAAGATGCTTGAGCCAAGAGTTGACGGAGGAATGAACAGGAATCTGCGAGCTAGTCTAACGAGTTAGGACTTGACCTGTTGTCATAATGAAGAGCCACTGAAGGTTTTTTTTTAAACTTGAGGCGTAACATACACAAAGTAAAATGCACTAGCCTTAACGTACAGCCCAGTCATTTTTATGTATGTAGAGACCCATGTAACCACTACTCAAAACAAGACACAGACCACTGGCAGCACCCTGGAAAGCACCCCTTGCCCTCCGGCAATCAACTCCCGTCTCCGTGCCCAGAGGTAGCCGCTATTCTGACTTCTATCGCTACGGGTTAGTTCTGACTGTTCTTTTCACGGAGAAGTTTTAAGCAGGGGGTGATGTGATCCACTTCGTGCACTGAAAAGATCCCCCGGCAGCCAGTAATATGGGAGAAGATCAGAACAAAGTGAGACCAAAAGCAAAAACAAAATGAAAAAGAGTGGCCAGAGAAGTGGAAAAACCAGGAGCAAACACACACTATCACAGAAATCACGGGAGAGGGAGATTCAAGCAGACGGAAAGATGGCAGGCAGGCAGGCGTGCAGGCAATGAAAGGAGGTAAGTTTAAGGGTAAGAGAAGGAGCTGAGCAACTTAATACAAGAGTCTCTTTCCTCTGTGAGGAGAAATTCCAAGTCATGGGCTGACGGTGAACAAGGAGGGTAAACAGAGAGCTGGAAGAAAGAAATAAAAGCCTCAAATATTCCCTTTGGGGCGGCAGAACATGCTGGGAAGACACAAAAATGGGGCCCAAGGGTACTGAGGACCGAGCTGAAGCTGCAGACCATAAATGTGCATGACCACAAAACGCTGGCATTGGACGGAGGCCCGGAGACCATCTAGCCCCGTGGGGTCTCTTCCACTTTCACTTGCTCTTTCTATTTTGTTGGCTCTACTTTCTGGGTGTTTCTGAACAGATGATGACAAGAAAGTGTCTCTGCTGTCTCTCTCCACCCCCAATCCAATGAACTCCATTCAGCCCCAATGACTAGGGCTGGTAGGGAGGTGGCGCTTGGTGGGTGTGGGCAAGACCCGCTCGGCCCCAAGAGCTGGCCCTGAACTGTCCCTGTGTCAGGAGAGGGCTCCAAGGCAACAATGAGGCTTCAATACCCTGGAGAGAGTCTGGTCCACAGAGCTGCACAGACCCCTGGGAGAAAGGGCAATGCTGGTCTCTGCGAGGGTTCTTGGGAGGGCATCTCCTGGTCTCTGTGACCCCCATGAAACCAGGAGAGGGAAGAAGCTCAAATCTTCCCTATTCTGGGTTAGGAAAATGCCAGGTGTGGATGCCAGAAAGCTCGGCTGGGGCCCACTGACATCTCAGCAGCACTGGCTTGCACACTGATGACCCCGAGGCTGCTGTGCCCTCCTCTGCCCGAGCTGGAACAGCAGAAGAGATGGAGGACTATTTCATGGGACCTAGCAGTCAGAGGCAGGAGAAGCAAATAAGAGCGCCCTGGAGATGGTGAATCTTAGATTAACAGAACCACTAAAGGAGGCAGACAGAAATTTTAAAAATAGCAAGACTAAAAAGGAAGTTCAATTACAAGACAAAAGACATTTCTCAGAGTTTTCAAAACATGATTTTCCACACCAAAAAAAGCTCAATTGGTGGGAGAAACAAGAAAAGAGGGCTAATTGCTGAGATCCAATTAGCGGCCTGGAAGACCGAGCAGAGCTGTCTTAAAAGTGAGCAGAAATACAGAGGAAAGAAAACTGTGAGACCCAGAGGACAGCTCTGGGAGAACCAGCGTGCAGCTAGCTGGGAATTCTGGAAGAGGAAAAGGAACAGATGGAGGAGCTAAGACAAACAAATAACTGAAACATTTCCCTGGACTGCAAAAAAGGATTTAGCTGGATGCTAAAAAGACCGAAGGATACACATGCAGTCACATTCTGGTAAAATTCCTGTACACTAAACTATAGAGGAAAATCATACACACTTTCAGGAAGAAACAGCAAATAACTTAACTCTGGCTTTGAGCTTCTCATTTCCAACAATGTATACCACAAGATAGTACAACCACTCACTGCAAAGAAAGGCTTATGCCCACCGCCCCCAGCCCCGTAAATAGCCACAATGTTTACTGGTGAGGGTGAAAGAATAACACACAAGGATTGAGAGAGGGTGTCGCCCACGGGCCTGACCAGAGGGAGATCCCCGAAAAAGAACTTCATTCAAACAATGATTGAAACAGAGACCTAAAACAGGAAAATGAATAAAAAGGGGGCACTGCTCAGAAACTCTTTCTTTTAGCATGGGAAACTTTCTCCAAATAAAATGTTTAAGTGGGAGCTCAGCCTTAACACAGATAAAATCTGAAGGCCCAGCTAACGCGGGCTGAAGGCGATGGCTGGGGCTCTGCGTCCCTCTCATCATCTTGGGGGTTCCAAGGTGACCTCGGGTGCCCTGCACTATGGTCTCGGGTTGTGTGACAAAAACTCTAACAGAGCTAATGAAGTGGGAACACACGATATGTGCAAAACTAAACTTACCTGCTCTTCCCCCTGTATTCTTTGTGATGGGTGGTCCTCACCTAAGCTAGAAACCGCAGGCTCTCTGCTTTCTTAATCCCACCACTCCCTCAAGTTCCATCAATGCCACCCCTCCGACGTCCTTCACATCCGTCGATGATCATCACCTACTCAACGCCGGACCAGCTGCGGCGCTTTCCTCCCTGGCTCCCTGCCCCGTGTGCCTGCTCTTCTTGAACCCGCATTTCACACCCACACAACATGTAAGTAGCAATTCCAAACAAAAATCTGATACTTTCCCCCATGCTTAAAATTCTTCAACTGCTCTCCGTAGCCTGCCTAAAGTAAAAACACCTTTTTACCATGGCATACAGACCCCTGCCTATCTCACCAACCTCATCTATAATGTTTCATCACTTGAACTTGAAACTGTATCCAGGTAAAATGGTAAAACTTGCCATTTCCCAAATAGCTCATGCTATTTCACATTCGCCTCCTTTGTTCTACCACTGTAACATAGTGCCGCTCTAATATTTAGCATGCTGGGTTATTCTGTGTACATCTGTCTCACCTACCTTAGACGAGGCAAGCCTATACCTATAGCCTCGAGGGGCATCTGGCACCTGACAAGCACTCAAAAACAACCATACACATTCTGCTTCCAAGCAGGACATAGCAGCGTGTGACAGGCCAATGTTCCTGCTGGCAACTAGAAAGTACCCAGATAAAGGACAAAAACCCTTTCTTAAATCATCGAATGGCTGTGGAAGCAACATGATGTACTCACGCTCCTGTGAGGGTGAATGTTCAGAATGAGTCAACATCAGAGGCCATGTGTTTCCCCCCGGTGCATAAGCTGATCCCAGACACAAGCCTAGGATTATGGTGTGGCCCAGACCGAGGGCTGGCACTAAATGAAGAGAAATGAAGATGCTGTTCATATGGTCATGTGGGGTGGAGGTGGGGACAAAACTGCTGTCTTCAGGGATCTCAAGCTACATGACTTCTGGGAGAAGGCTGGGGGAGAAATGACTGAGAAATGTATAGATAAAAGAGATCAAACCACAGATTCAAGAAGCTCAGCAAACCCCAAGTTGGCGATACAATGAAAAATAAAGACACACAGCCCCCTCATGGTCAAAATGCTGAAAGCCCAAAATAAAGAGAAAAGTCTTGCCCTGGCTGGTGTAGCTCAGTGGACTGAGCATGGGCTGTGAACTAAAGGGTCGCTGGTTCGATTCCCAGTCAGGCCGCATGCCTGGGTTGCAGGCCAGGTCCCCTAGTGGGGGCCATGTGAGAGGCAACTACACATTGATGTTTCTCTCCCTTTCTCCCTCCCTTCCTCTTTCTCTCTAAAAAATAAAAAAGTGAAATTTTTTTTAAAAAAAGAGAAAAGTCTTCATTTTTTTTGTAACGGAGCAGTAAGACTGACAGATAGTTTCTCAACAGAAAGGATAAAATCCAGACGACAACAGGGTGACATCTAAAAAGTGTTGAAAGAAAAACAACTACCAACCTTGAATTTTACATCCTACAAAACACTGTTCAGAACTGATGACAAAACACAGATGTTTTAGACAAAAACTGAGTGAATTCATCAGGTGCTATCAGGTCTGCACTCAGGGGGAAAAAAAGCAGAAAATGAATTTCAACAGAAGCAATGAAATGTAGGAAGGAATGAAGAAAAATCAATCAATATAAAGAGTGTTAACTGTACAAAAAGGTAATTACTGTGTCCCCGGTAGTATAAGCACACACACACACACACACACACAACCAAAATGCAAGATGCACCCAAGGAGTATGAGGGGCATTAAGAAATTGAGTGTATTAAGAGTGTAGCAGGAAATGGTAAAATAATTTGTGTTAGACTATAACTTGTCAAGAATGCATGATGAAATCTGCTCCAAAAAACCCCCAGAAGAATATATACATAACAAGTTTAGAGAACAGTAAAAATGAGATAATAAATATTATTAATTCATGCCCCCCAAAAGGGTAAAAAATGAGAATATAAGAAAAAACCAATGGATCAAAGAAAAAACAAATAATAAGATGGTAGGCAGAAGTCAGTAACATTAATTCAGTTTCTGAATTAATTCAGTAACATTAGAAACAGTAACATTAATTCAGTTTCTCAACAGAGGCACTATCGACATTTGAAAAATGGAGAATTATTTGTTGGTGGAGGCTGTCCTGTCCATTTTAAAATACATAACAGCCCCTTTGTCTTCTGTCTCCCAGATGCCAGATGTCACACTCCCCCAGGTGTGACAACCAAAAATGCCTTCAGACACTGCCAAATGTCCCATGGAGGGCAAAAGTCGCCCCTGGATAGAACCACTGGTATAGAATCAACATGATCCTAATCAAAACCCCAGCAGGACTTTTGCAGAAAGTAACAAGATGATTCTAAAATTGATACAGGGATACAAAGCACCTAGAATAGCAGAGACGATCTAAAGAAACAGAAGATAGAGATGCAGACACACTTCACCCCCTCGTGCAACCACAGAGAGAATTACAACTATATTTCAAAACAAGTAACAACCAGAACTATCAGAAAATTGAGCTGTTTGGAAGTCCGACAACCAAGGATTGAAAGAGGCCGTGTTCCTCCAGATGAGTAGGAGGGCTGGAGATGTGGAGACATGGTGTGGTGTGGGGAGAAGCGCTGGCGGCGCATTCCCATACTCATGTGTGGTGGATAAAAACCAGGAGGGACACCTTGGGAAGACAGCGATCCCAGCCCCAGGCCAGGCTGCACAGCTCAGGGTTCCAGTGCCAGGAAGGTAAATCCCCATAATTTGTGGCTGTAAAAACCAGTGGGGGTTGGAGCAGCAGAAGAAAATTCTAGGGTTTCAGGAGAGTCTGTTTAAAGGGCCTGCATAAACTCAGAATGTATGCAAACCCACCCACTCTGGAATTCATCACCAAGGCAACAGCCAGAAGGGCGCCAGTCGAATATGGGATGTGGGTAAAGTGACTGAAATAGGACAAGTGCCCAGCAAACCTCCAGTATCCAGGCAGTGGTATTGTCCCCTCTTCGAACCCTCCAACCACCCAGGGCCACAAAGTGGAGAAGCGAGTTGCTCCACGCTGGCAATTACCTAAGGCTCTGCCCCATACAATTTACAGGTGCCTTTTCTAAGACAGGGAGTCAAAGCAGCTTTACCTAATACACAGAAACAGACACAGGGAGGCTGCTGAATTGAGGAGACAAAGAAATATGGCCCAAATGGAAGAACAGAACAAAATCCCAGAAAAAGAACTAAATGAAACGGAGATAAGCATCCTATCAGATGCAGAGTTCAAACCACTGGTGATCAGGATGCTCAAAGAACTCACCGAGTACGGCAAAAGCGTAAGGGGAGAAATGAAGATTATTCTAAGTGAAATGAAAAATCTACAGGGAACCGACAGTGGGGAGGATGAATCAACAATTTGAAACACAAGGGAGGAAAAAGCATTCAATCAGAACAGCAGGAAGAAAAAGGAATGAAAAAACACGAGGACAGGCTTAGGAACCTCTGGGTCAACTTTTAACATACCAACATCTGAACCACAGGGGTGCCAGAATGAGAAGAGGAAGAGCAAGAAATGGAAAACTTATTTGAAAAATTAATGCAAGAAAACGTGCCTAATTTGGCAAAAGAAATAGACATATAAGTCCCAGAAGCACAGAGAGTCCCAAACAAGTTGGACCCAAAGAGGACCACACCAAGAGACACCATAATTAAAATCCTGAAGGTTAAAGATACACAGAGAATCTTAAAAGCAGCAAGAGAAAAGCAAGAGTTACCTAAAAGATTTCTCATAAGACTATCAAGCTGATTTCTCAGAAGAAACTGCAGGCAAGAAGGGACTGGCAAGAAGTATTCAAAGTGATGAAAAGCAAGGACCTACAACCTGGATTGTTCTATCCAGCAAAGCTATCATTTAGAAATGAAGGGCAGATAAAGCACTTCGCAGACGAGGTAAAACTAAAGGAGTTCATCAACATCAAGCCATTAGTACATAAAATTTAAAGAGACTTATTTGAGAAAAAGAAGATCAAATCTATGAACATTAAAACTGCAACAAATTCACAATTATCAACAACTGAATCTAAAAAAAAACAAACAAACTAAGCAAACAACCAGAACAGGAACAGAATCATAGAAATGGAGGTCACATGGAGGGTCATCAGCTGGGAGAGGGAAGGCAGAAAATGGGGGAAGAGGTGCAGGGATTAAAAAGTGTAACTGGTAGGTATAAAATAGATAGGGGGTGTCAAGAATAGTATAGGAAACAGAGAAGCCAAAGAACTTACATGCATGACCTATGGACATGAACTAAGGGTGGGGGGCACTACTGGGGGGAAGGAATTACTGGGCGGAGGGGGGCAAAAGAGGAAAAATTGGGACAACTATAATAGCATAATCAATAAAACATATTTTAGAAAAAATAAAGAAGAAATAAATTGGTAAGTTGTGGTAGTGTAAGTTTTGGCACCATCTGACTTCAAGATTAACTGTAAAGGTACAATAATCAAAGACAGTGCAGTGTGTTATTGGCATAAAGACAAACAAACAGATTAATGGGCCAGGGAAGGACCCGGAAACAGCCCCCACATACAAGGTGGAGGGTCCATCTATAGACGCACATACCTGATGAAGGTGATACTAGAATGAACTGGGGGGAAGAACGGTCTTTCAAGTAAAGGGACCGCTCCACGTGGCTGTCCATATTAAAAAAACACATGCCTTGATTCCATCGCACACCAAATTTAAATGTGAAATGTCAAACAACAAGGCTTTTCCAGGAAATCAGAGAACATCTCTGTGATCTTCTAGCAGGCAAAGATTTCTCAAACAGGATACAGAAAAGGATGAATCCCACCACATCAAAATTAAGAACTGTGTTCATCAAAAGACACCACCACTAAGAAGGTAAAGACCCGGACAGTGAGGCAAGAGGTTTCCTGTATGTCTGACAAAATACTAACATTTATAATGTCAAAGATCTTAAAACAAATCATTAAGAAAAAAGCAATCCAGTGCTTTCTTCATCTTCTAGAAACTTTCCTCCACCACCCCCAACACACACACACATAAACAAAAACAAAAAAAAGAGAAAAGAAAAAGACAATCCAACATGGAAAAGGACTTGAACAGACATATTACAAAAGAGGATATTCAACTTACTCAGCTGGCCAATAAACATAAGAAAAGAAATTGAACATCATTAGCCAGGAAAATGCAACTTAAAACCACAATAAAATACCCCTATACACCTGCCAGAAGGACTAAACTGAAAAAAGGGGATAAAAAGAAAAAGAACATAGTAGGTGCTGACAAGCACATGAAGCAACCAGAGCTCCTACTCAGCGCTGGTAGGAGAGGAAACTGGGACAAACACTTGGAGAAACACTGTTACAGAATCTATCAATCTAAAGGTGAGTATTATATATACTCTAGAATCTAGTCATTCCCCTCCCCTCTTTTGTACTTATCCAACAGAAATGCCTGCATAAATGTATCAAAAGAAGTGTTCTGGAATACACAATCCACATTTGCCTCTACACAGGAACTACCCAAAAGCCCATCTGTGGTGGATGAATTGTGAATGTAGTGGATAAGTGGATAAATTGTGGTATATTCTCTCAATGGAATACTATACAGATGAAGATTTATACAACAGAAAATCTTCAAAAGGGCAGGTTACAGGCTCAGAAACACATAAACCAGCTTTCTGTGAGGAACAGAGTATAACAAATTGCTATTCTGACATGACTATAAAAGGCAATCATATACCTTTATGGGATGGCCGTGAAATCACAGTTGTGTGACAATACGTCAATTATGGAAGGAATTGTTTAGAGATTTAGAGCCTTAGGAGCCCTAAGGAGTCCTGGATTCTATTCCTATAAAACCCGGCTCTGATGATCTGAAGTGGTACTGCACTGTCTGATGTCGGTATAAGCAACAGCAATGGGCATTCTGGCCCAGAAAGTGGTGCTGGGATGAGGCGTTCAGAGCAAACTGGTTTTCTGGGTGAGCAGAGAAGCAACCCAGAGTGCAACGGTGGCAGGCGGTGACTGAATCAGCACAGCCTGAATGACCAGTTCCTGACTGCTGATGGCTATCTAAACCGTTCCTAGTTCAGAGGTCTCCTTCTGTGGTTGTGGAAGGCAGTCACTGGAGAGGCGAGACCGGAGATCCGCAGTCACGGAGCAGGAGGGATCCACTCGCCCTGGCAGCCTTACCCCCGCCTCACCTCTCCTCCCTCCCGTCACAGGGATCGGTGCTGTGAGGTCCCTGCGCCATGGTGTACGGGCGGTGCAGACAACTGGGACAACCTGTACAGATTGCTATCTTCACAGGCACTTAAGGGATAAGATGGTAGGTCACAAAGCACTTATTTTATCACACGATCAAGCAATGAAAGGGGCAGAAAGAAGTACAAAGGAATTTGGACAAAGAATGAAGACCAACAGCTTCATGGAGGGGGAGAACCGCTGCTGGGGTTGGGAGACTAAACACTGGGGTTGCATGGGAAGGCTGCTCACGGGAAAACACCTGGCCCGAGGGAAGGCCAGAGGCAGTAAAAAATCACAGCACCACTAAGGCAAAGAGACAGGACAGAGATGCCATCATGGCCAGTGAGCCACACCTGCCCCGGGGCACCGCATCCAGTCACTTGCTCAGGGCCACGACTTGCTGTTCCAACACGCCATCTCGGGCTCACTCTCACTTCTCTCCGGGCTTTGCTCAAATGTGAATTCCCAGTAAAGCCTTCTCTGATCACCCTTATTTAAAACTCAACCCGTCCTCACCGCTCCCCATCCCGACACTACCTATCTCCCTTCCCGGGCCTTTAAAAATTTCATCCATAGTGGTTAGCACTATCCGTCAAACCAGACCATCTACCTGTTTCTTTACTCTACCCGCCCGAACACAGGCTCTACGAGACCAGTGATATCTGACAGGGCTGTTTATTGCTTCGGGCACAGAGCAGTATTTTGGAAAATGCTCGCTGAACCAACAGCCATAGCCCTAGGTCTGGTTCTCTCACTGGTAGAGCGTTAGTAACAGCCAAGTCCGAACTGGACTCTGGGTAAAAAAGCCACACTCTTTTTCTCCTGGGTGAATTGTTCTCCTCGGTGGTCGATCTGATCCATTATGGAAAGATCTTCCTGGGGGGGGGGGGCGGGGGGGCGGGGCGGGAGGGCGCTGGGAATGCAAGAAAGAAAACTGTACTTGAACAAGAGTTAAATTTTAAAAAAAAAGATCTTTCTAGACTCATTCTCAGGGGGCAATCAGAGGTCTAGATTCTGGCTGTACCCAGCCCACTTTAGGCAGTTTCCAGGACACGGACGAAAATGAGTATAAGAACACGAATCTGATGATCGGGATTCTAGTCCTGGCTTTAGTAAATGGCTGTGTGATTTCCATGAATTTCAGTTTCTTCATCCTAAAAACAACAACAAAAAAACCCAAACCCTTGGTGGATAAGATAGTTTCCCAAACTTCTAGCTTTGATTATCCAGCACACAGATAGGAAAACTGGGTTTAGATCCCAGAGACAGAAGTTCAGACGCAAGGATTCCCAACATAAGTTCTTGAATATAAGGCAGAGAATTAATACTTATTGAAAACACTCGCCATGTGCCAGGCAATGTATGTAACATTTCACGTATTTTTTACATACATAAATTCCTCATCCACAAGCCAGAGAGGTCAAGACTCAGGGTAACACAAGACTCAGAGAGGTCAAGTCATGCCCACAGCCCCCCAGTAAGCACTGTCAGGCGTGGAATTCAACTCCAGGCTGTGTGAATCCAAGGCTGTTTGTACTCTTCCCACGGTGCCGGGGATTCCCAATCCAACTGTTTATCAGAACCAAGGAAGAACAATGTAAGTGGAGATTCCTGGGCCTTATACCTGACCTACTGAACCAGAATCTCTACTGGGGCTGGGGGTGGGGTTGCCAAGGTACACTTGGGAATCTATTTTAAAAGTTCACAGGGTCCAGCTGATGACCAGCCAAGTGTGGGAAGCCTGCACTGTACATACTCTACATACACTGCGCCCCCGAAGACGTGAGTCGGGTGACGAAAGAGGTACTAACTCAACAGCAGCGCCCGCTGTACTCTGGAGGATTACTGCCTTGGGTCGAAACGACTGGCTCATCGTGCATCTTTCCAACAGAATGGTATACTTTCTCAGTGTTGCAGCTTTACTGTAGTGGTCCCCGCAAAACGTCTGCCAAGCAATTCCCACTGACCATTTATTTAATAAACGAGCACAAGCTGGATAAATATGAAAACCTCCAGCATACCCTGCAGTTTTATAGCTTCCTGCTCATGCTTCTAACTAGAAAGCTTTCCTTAGCATATACTACATGCCATGCCCTGTGCTAAGCTCTTGAAGAGGAAAATGGAGACACAAAGTTGACTAGCAGGTCTAGCCCGGCACGTGGGAGTGTACTCAGAACATTAAGTACAGAGACCAGAAGTTGGAGGGGGGGAATCAAGGAGACTTCCCATAAATCCTTCAGAAGCTACTCCACACTCACTTAGCACTTTGTTTACAGTTGTCCTCTGCAGAACATTTGTAAACAGTGCCCTGCATTACACTACGTGTGAAGCAAAACCGGATATGACTGAAAGGACAGCGGATCACAAGCACAGGTGGTGGCTCCAACTTTCGCCTCTCGACAACTGCCCGAACTAGACAGGAAATCAGAAAGGGTAACAGGAGAACTCAACACCACCACCAAACCAACAGGAGCTAGTCAACATTTACGGAACACTTCAACCCGCAATGGCAGAATGCATGTTCTTTTCAAGCGCCCAGAGTACATATACTGAGATAGAAACAATATCCTGACCATGAAACAAACCTCGATGAGTTCAAAGGAATTAAAATCACACCAAGCATAGTCCCCAACCATGATGGAATCAAATGAGAAATCACTGACAGGTAACAAGAAAATCTCCAAATACCTGGAAACAAAGCAACACACTTCTAAGTAACCTATGAATCAGAGAGGAAATCTCAAGGGACTTCTTCAGAAAAACATGGATATCAATGAAAATGAAAATACAACATATCAAAACATGTGATACACAACTATAGCCATGGTGAGAGGGAAATTTATAGTTCTAAAGGCATATATTAGAAAAGGGGAATGGTCTCAAATTAGTAATCTAAATTCCCACCTCAAAACCTAGAAAAAAAACCAAGCAAGATAAAACCAAAGTAAGCAGAAGAAATAAATAAAAGTCAGAACAGAAACCAATGAAATTGAAACAGAAAACAATAGATAAAAATCAATAAAAAAATTTGGTTCTTTGAAAGGATCAATAAAATTGACAAACTTCTGGAAAGACTGATGAAAGAAAAGAAAGAAATTAGAAATATCAATAATAAAATGAGGTAACACTACAGACCTTATAGACATAAAAAAATACAGGAAAACCACAAATATTAGTAGCTTTACACAGAAATTTGACAACTTAGATGAAATAGTGAGTTCTTCAGAAAACACAAACTACTATGTAACTAGTATATGCTAATGTAACTCACATAATATGAAATATATTATTTGAATAGTATTATAACTTTTAAGAAAATTGAATCTGTCATTTGCAAACTCAAAAATAAAAAATTAAAATGAAAGAAAAAAAAGAACTCTCCAAACTTAGATGATTTTGCTGGAAACTGCTACCAACCATTTAAAGGAGAATTAAAACTAAACCCCTGGTCAAGACGGCACTGCAGGTAAATGCGGTGCTCGAATCCTCCCACGACCACATCGAAACCATAACCAAGCTACAGAACAGCCATCATTTAGAACCGCCCGAAATCTAACTGGATGGAAGTCCTATAACCAGGGGTGTACAGAAGAGGCCCCTGAGACTGGCAGGGGCGGTGGGGACTCAGAATGGGCTGGTCCCACATGTGCACGTGGCAGATAAAAATCGGGAGGGATATCTCAGCTGTGGAGGTACCCCCTGAGGAACAAGGGGCCCCAGCCTCACACCAGGCCCCCATCCCAGGGTTCCAAAGCCAGGAAGAGAAGTCCCCATAACTTCTGGCTGTGAAAACCAGGGGGGACTGAGGCTGAGTGAGAGAGAGTGCGCCCTGGAGTCCCAGGCAGTTCCTCTTCATGGGCCCACACATGGACTCAGTCCGACCCACTCCCTCTTGAGCTCTAAGGCAGGGGCAGCAGTTTCAAAGGAACTGGGGACATACACAGAGGAACTGAATTGTCTGGCATCAAGGCAAGAGCTGGGGAGGCAGCTCTGCGCCAGACAGAAGGGTGGGCAGAGCCCTGACCAGTGTGGCTCAGTTGGCTGGGCACTGTCCCACAAAGTGAAAGGTTGCTGGTTCAATTCCTGGTCAGGGCGCATGCCTGGGTTGTGGGTTCAGTTCCCAAACAGGGTGTGTATGAGAGGCAATGAATCAGTGCTTGTCTCTCACATAGATGTTTCTCTCCCTCTCTCTCCTTCCCTTGCCCTCTCTCTAAAAATATTTTTTTAAAAATCTTAGTTATTAAAATAAAGTTCCTTTTTAATAATTTGTTCCTTTTCTGGACCCACCCGCCCACAGAGCCAGCAGGCAGGTGCCATATCTGAGTCTCCAACAACCATTCCCTGAGACCCCACCCCACCCAGCTTGCAGGCCAACACAAGCTGTTTCCAGAGGCTTTTTCATACAAATGGCCTCTCCTGTCTCATGCTCTGGACTTTCCTAAAATCTCAAACAGGCCACATCTAGCCTCCGTGTACCCCACACTTCTTGCTAAATGGTCCCAGGCCCAGCACTAGTTGTAGCCAGACTTGGTTCAGGCTAGGCTTCTCTCGGGCCCTCCAAGTGCAGCACAAGTAGCAGCCATCTTTAGATGTCTCTAGCTTGTGCCGGATGGCCCCGGGCAAGGACCAGGAAGTGGCTGACCTTGTACCTCTTGGGAGGCACCAGAGCCAGTACCTGTTGGACAGCTTCAGACCATGCTGGATTACAACCCTACCACCTCCACAAGTCACGTGACACACTCGAGGGGTGGACTTGGAGAGCACCCAAGTCCTGCTCCCCAGGGTCGGCTTCTGCACAGCAGTTCCTCTGCTGTAGTCAAAGCTTGTCCTCGTAGCCAATGGGCCCAGGACAGACAAGCCCTCCTAGTGATGCCAAGAGGAACCAAGGCTTGACTACAACAAGACGGTGCACTCAGCCCACACAGGAGCACACCTGGAGCACGTAGCTCAGGTGACTGGAAAGCCTGCACCACTGAGCCCTATATGACACCTACTACACAAGGCTACTCTACCAAGTCCAGGAGATGTAGCAGCTCTACCTAATACATAGAAACAACCATAGGGAAGCAGCCAAAATGTGGAGACAAAGAAACAGGCCTCAAATGAAAGAAAAGGAGAAATCTCCAAAAATGAAATGGAGGCAAGAAAACCACCAGATACAGAGTTCAAAACAATGGTTATAAGGATGCTCAAGGAACTTAGTGAGAACTTCAACGGCATGAAAAAGGACACAGAAACCATAAAAAAGGAACCAGTCATAAATGAAGGTACACTAGCTAAAATGAATAATTTATAGAGAGACTACAGTAAAGCAGATGAAGCTGAGAATCAAATCAACTATTTGGAATATAAGGAAAGAAAAAACAACCAATCGGAACAGCAAAAATAAAACAGAAACACCAGAATGAAGCCAGTGTAAGGAGCCTCTGGGATAACTTCAAGCATACCAACAATCGCATCATGCATGTGCTGGCAAAAGAGTGAGAGCAAGAAATTGAAAATCTATCTGAAAAAATAATGATAGAAAACTTTCCTAACCTGGTGAAGAAAATAAACAAGCCCTGGAAGCATAGAGTGCCAAACAAGTTGAACCCAAAGAGGCCCATATCATAATTAAAATGCAAAAGGCTAAAGACAAAGAAAGAATCTTGAAAGCAGCAAGAGAAAAGCAGTTAGCTACCTACAAGGGAGCTCCTATAAGGCTATCAGCAGAAACTTTGTAGGCTGTAAGGGAGTAGCACAAAATATTCTAAGTGATGAAAAGCAAGTACCTACAACCAAAATTACTCTACACAGCAAAACTATCATGTAGAATTGAGCTTCCCAGCTCTCTCTCTCTCTCACACACACACACACACACACACACACACACAAGGCTAAGTTCATCACCATCAAACCAGTATTACATGAAATGTTAAAATGTCTTCTTTAAGGAAATAAAAAGATAAAAAATATGACCAATAAAATAGCAATAAATACATAACTACCAACAACTGAATCTAAATAAATGAACAGGCAGAACAGAAACAGACTCATAGTTACAGACAACTTTTTGATGGTTACCAGATGGGTGTGGGGTTGAGGGATGGGTGAAAAAAAGTGAAGGGATTAAGAAACACAAATTGGTTGTCACAGAACAGTCACGGGGATGTAAAGTACAGCATAGGGACAGTAGTTGGTAATATTCTAACAACTACATATAGTGTCAGATGGTACAAGATTTACTGGGATGATCACTTAGTCAGTTACAGAATGCCTAATCACTGGGGTGGACACCTGAAACTAATGTAATATTGTATGTCACGTGTAATGGAAAAATAAATATTTTCAATTAAAAAAATAAAACAAAACATTCAAAAAGAATTCAAAACAAACAAAAAGAATTAATACCAATTCTACACAATCTTCTAGAAAAGGAAGAGGAGGAAATACTTTCCAATCCATTTTATGAAGCCAGTGTCACCCTGATACCACCATACCCAACAAAGACAATACAAAAATTAAAGAAAAAACCCTGCAGGCCAATTTCTCTCAGCAACAGTGCTAAAAAAAATATTAGGAAATACAACTGGCAGCGTGTGAAAAGAATTAACACATCGTGACAAACTAGGGTTTATTCTAGGGATAAAAGGCTGGCTCAATACTTGAAAATCAGTCAGCGTAAATAATAGTAACAGGCTAAAGAAGAAAACCCACAGGACTATACCGTCCTCGCCTTTCAGACCTCTAAGTGCAGAAGTTCCTAGGACTCAGTCACGTGGGCCCCCTTTCCTTCTGTACTTACTCCCTCGTGACTCCCATAGTCCTACCTCTAGTCGAGATCCCTCCCTTGAACTCCAGACCCATAAATCCAACTGCCTACAAAACGACACCTCTGCTTGAATAGGCATTTCCAACTGGACATGTCCAAATCTCAACTCCTGCTCTTATTCCCCAAGCCAGCTCTTTCCTGCATTCAGTAAATGGAAAATTCATTCTTATGACTGCTTAGGCTAAAACCTTGAGGTGGTATAAACTCGTCTTCTTTTACACCTCATATCTAATCTGTACACAAATTCTGTTACCGCCTCTAAAATATAGTCATACCTCAGTACTTGTCAGCTTCAGAACTCGTCAAACCTATGACTGGTCATGTTTTGACGAGAAAGAACGTTCCAGCACTCAGCGCTTGCTCACCACTTGCTGCACTTGCTAGAACTTGTATGAATCACATGACCCTGCAGGAGAACAGGGTTCATCAGTTGCTGCTTGCCTGCCACTTGCTGGAATGAACTATCGATGAGTTCGGAGGTACCACTGCATCCCCATAATCTGAGCCTTCCTCACCACCCACACCATAGTGTGTGTTACCATTTTGCCTGGGTTATTACAACAGCTGCCACACTGGTCTTTTTGCTTCTATTCTTGCACCTTTACTGTCTGTTTTCTACTTAACAGCGACGATGCTCCTTTACTCATAATCATCCAATGGTCTCTCATTTCACTCGGTAATATCCAAAGTCCTTAATATCCCCTACAACTCCCCATGCAATATGGTCCCAGGCTACTTTCTGAGCTCATTTCCAGCCTTCTGGTTCATACCACTTCAGCCTTATGGTCCTCCGTGGTGTTCTTCAAAACTGCCCAAAGTGGTCTAACCTCAGGACTCTGTACTTGGTTTTCCCTCTGTCTGGATCAACATTCCACCCCATGGCATATGGCTCATTCTCTCACTTTTTTCAGGGCTTTAGTCAAATGTCGTGATATCAGGGAGGCCTTCTGTGACCCGCATACACAATAGACTCCTATCTGCCACACACGCATTCTTTAACCCCCTTACCTTTCTTTTTATTTAATGCACTCATCACTTTCTGATTCATTTCATACTTGCATGTTTGTTTATCCACCTTCCCCTATAGAAGTTAAGCTTCTCATGACATGGATTCTGTTTGCCTAGAGTAATACTCCAGACATAGAGGTTCAAAATCATTTGCTGAAAGAATGAACCACCACTGGCACAGGAGCGAAGAATTTGGGCTCAGACATCAGATAAGCCTGATCTGACTCCTGGCCCTGTCATTTCTTCTGTCCAGGTGACACTGGACAGATTACTCACCCATGTTTTATGCTTTCTCATTTATCAAATAGTGATAATAACCCCCCCCACTCCAAAGGACTGTTGTAATGATTAAATAAAAGAATGTACATAACATGCTTAATACAAAGTAGTTTGGTATAAAAGAGCTCAGTATATGACACTGTTACTTAATACACAAAGATGGATACACTAATGCCCTAGGTTATAATCATCAGATGTTGACTGTGTGATTTTACCCTACTCGTCTTTTACATTCCCTCATTCAGCTACGAATCAGGTGCTGGGGTAAAGACAGGTAAGATGCCGTCCCCTCTAATCTTCGTTAAGTGATCTTGGGGAGGTCACCTAACCTCTCTCAGCCTGTTTCCTCATTTGCCAAACAGGAATTACATATTACCTAACAGCCTTTTGCCAAGAATTAAATGAGTTACGGAGTGAACACAATTTCTAGCTTACACCAACTGCTCACTACATTGACCACTATTGGTCTGGAAGAGAAGCATATACGCAAAGAGCTACAAGACAGTGCGTTAAAAGCAAAAACAGGCATGAACTAGGAGGGACTATCTCCTAACTGGAGTCTGCCCACAACTGGTTAAGTTCTACGATGATCAGGAAAATCTAAAATTCCACATGTCTACTATAACCTAACTTCAGAGCAGATGGACAAATTTCCCTGATGATTTATTTGATAACTGGAATTTAACATGTTTTCCGAGCCCGAAATACTGTTTCTTAAAGGTCAATGGACTCATTGACTTCTCTGCCCGCCAAAAGTTAGCATTAACTCTGAGGCACAAAGGGACCCCCACAGGGCGCAATGTACTTTCCCGAATAAAGCAACCGAGTAAGAGCCAAGTGCAGAACGGTGTGTTTTTTAGAGGTGCTGTCACAGACTAGACGTCAGAACTGGACATTAAAGTGTGGATCTGGAGCCCAACGGGAGCTCATCAGGTGAGAAAAGGGGGGCGTCGCCTTTGGAGAAAGAACAGCCTGAGCCGTGGCGTGGAGGCGTGAAAAGTACACGTGGGTGACTTGGCGAAGCAAAAAGTTTTGGGGGGAGGGCGGCCAGGGAGCGGTGCACACAGAGAAAGAGTGCGGCCTAGGGTCTCCCTGGTGAGAAGGCCCCCCCTCACATATCCAGGTCATTATCTCTAAGCATCGGTGTCCCCTCTGGATCCCCCTCCTGTTGGTCTCCCTATTGCTCCCGCCACTCTTCCCTTACCTCGTCTTCCAGCCTTTCCCTCTCCCGCCTCCTCTGCCTCGCCGGAAGTGACGCGTAACTGGCGCGCCGCACCGCGCCAGAAAGGTTCTGCGGTACCCGGAGAAAGGGTTCCGGTGAGACACACTGCGCCGGCGTGCGGGCGCGAGCGGTCAAAGCGCCTTCCGGAGGCCGCCAAACTGCGTTCTTTTCCCGGTCTGTCGCTGTGGAAGTGCCCCGAACGAGACTTAGAGAGGCCGCCGCCGCCGCCATTGGAGGCGCGTTTCTACAGCTCTGAGACCTTGCAGTGTCCAGCTACTCCGGTCCTTGCCCTTTGACCCTGCTATCGCGGCGGGGTGAGAGGTCGGTGGCCATCTTGTGGCGGCGGCGCGGGCGGCTGTTACTGCGGAGACCCATCCCCCTCCCCCCTTGTCCGCCTGGCTGTCTGTCAGTCAGTGAAGAGTCCCGCAAGAGGTCCGGTGGGGCCCCGGCCTTGTGCCGTCGCTCTTCCCGCCGCACTGGGCGGCCCAGGCCGCTCCCCGCCGGGCCTCACCGCCGCCACCATGTCCTCCTTCTCGGAGTCGGCGCTAGAAAAGAAGCTCTCGGAGCTGAGCAACTCTCAGCAGAGCGTGCAGACCCTGTCTCTGTGGCTTATCCACCACCGCAAGCACGCGGGACCCATCGTCTCGGTGTGGCATCGCGAGCTCCGCAAAGGTAAACACTCCCTCCCCAACCCTCTGGGACCCTCCCCCGGCTGTCCTCTTCGCCACCCACTGCTGAGGCCCCTCCAGCTTCTTTATTGAGCCTGGCTTTCCTGGCCCGGGCCTCTGATGGCGCGTTTGAGGTTGGAGACGGTGTTATCCCCATTTCTCAGAAAAGGAGATTGAGGCCTGGGAAGGTTTAAGGCCAGGGCCCCAGGATCCAGACTCCCAGTGCAGCCAGCCGTTCTCCCCTCGGGCTCCTCTGGACACTTGTTACTGTCACTATCTGGGCAGGGTTCAGCACTTTGTGGAGATTACTGGCCCTAGCCTGTTGTGTGCCAGGCGCTTTACTGGGCGTTTGGAGTAAGAGCCAGCAGACTCGGGGGTAAGACTGCCTAGATCGAGTCCTGGCTCAGCCACTTACTAGCTGAGCAATAGTGGGCAAGTTTCATCATCTCTTTACCTCTGTTTTCTCATCTGTAAAACAAGGACAAGGATAGCTGCCACTTTCAGAGTCCTTATTCTGTGCCTGTCACTGGGCTGAGACCTTTGCGTATATCCTCGCGCTCAGTTCTCAAGAACAGCCCTGTGAAGTGGGTGCAGCTACTCCTGGTATAGACTGGTTAAGGGGCCACACACCACCCATTCTCATGCAACTTTCATTGATTCTATTTATTTATTTGTTTGTTTATTTATTTATTTAGAGAGATGGGAAGGGAGGGAGAGAAACATTAGTGTGTGAGAGATACATCTACGCCTTGCTTCTCCCACACCCACAACCAGGGACCTGGCCCAAAACCCAGGCGTGTGCCCAGACTGGGAATCGAACCGGTGACCCTTTGGTTCACAGGCTGGTGCTCAATCCGTTGAACCACACCAGCCAGGGCTGACTTTCATTGAATCTAGATCCTGCTCACGATCCATTGAGCTCAGCCTGTTCTGTGCCAGGCTCTAGGTTGGGTGCTTGAAAGCATGCTGGCTCCAGCGGCCAACTACCTGGAATTGAAGCCTGACTTGGTCAAATGTTTAGTCAAAATGTTGGACATTTACTGACCCCAGCGGCTTAACCTTTTTGCTCCTCTGTTTCCTTACCGGTAAAATGGAGATGATATTTACTGTGCCTTTATTATGTGCCAGGCACGGTACTGATATCTTTACATACATTGCCATTTCTTGAATTCTAAGTAGAAACTGTGCAGATGAGAAAAGTCTGGGGCTCAAACAACTTGCTGTGGAGAGGAGTAAAGAGGATAGTCCCTACGAAAATGGAGCCTGGTGTCTGGCACCAGGTAGCCATTGGATAAATAGAGATTACTCAGTGGGAGGCATGGTCTTCACCTTCAAGTTGCTTACAGGCTGGTGGGGAAAGGTGGTGGCCTGCGCAGCTGTCTGTCTGGTGCCCCGGCACGTTCCATAGTGAAAGCTGAGAGCACGAAGCTTTGAGCCCCGCCCGTTTGTGCGGTAGGCCCTTCAGAGCATAGGAATCCACTTCAGTTGTGTTCTCTGCTGTAATCTGCGAGGTAGGATTCCACCCTGTTTTACAGACGAGGAAACTGAAGTGGCTAAATGGTATTTTTAGCATCATAACCGGTGAGGCTGGGACTGCATCAGGATGGTAGACCCCCAAATTTGGAATTCTTTCAGGAGACCCAGTTCTAGCCCTCTAGCAGAGACTCCCAAATATCGTGGGTCCCTTCAGCCTTCTGGGCAGTTGGGGGGTAGAGCCTAGAGCTCTTAGAGCCTCCTTCATGTGCCCCACTGTGCCATTCAGACATTTCCAATATCTGAGCTGTGAACAAAACGTGAATCGCCTCTGCAGGATCCTATCTGGTAGGATCTGAGGCAGATCAGAGTCCATCTCAAATATCACATTGGTGAAGGCTTTTTGGGTCCCCACCTTACCCTGCTTGAGTTTCAAAAACAAAAGCACAGGAAAAAGCAGTTTACAGAGTGCATTCATCTATGAAGCTCCTTTCCTCCAAATCGCATATGGAAAGTTATGTTGTAAGTGGGCCCACATTATTGACCCCCATTCGACAGATGAGAAGACAAAGATAAAGCGAGATCAAGTGCTTTGTTCAGGGGCACACAGCTGGGGCAGGAGCCCTGAGCTCTCTGACACCAAAACTGGTGCTTTCAAGTACCCAGTACCTCACTGCACTCAGTGAGGGGAGGTGATCATAACCTTCTGACCTAACCTGTAGTGTTTTTGTTCATTAAAATTAATCACTGCATCCCATTCCACACCCATTTAGCATTTACAGTTGATCCTCTGTATCCATAGGTTCTGTATCCAACCGTGGGTTGAAAATATTCCAGAGAAAAAGTTACGTTGTTGCTGACATGTTCTCTTGTGTAGTTAGGCCTGGGAGAGCTGCCTCCTGGGCTGAACATTTGCATACTTTTTTCCTTGTCATTCCTGAAACAATGCAGTATAACAACTATTTACATCGTGTTTACATTGTATTAGGTAATATGTGTAATCCTGAGATGATTGAAAATATATGGGAGGATTTGATTAGGATATGCAAATTCTATCATTTTATACAGGGACTTGACCATCTTAGGCTTTGGGTATTCATGCAGGGTTTGTGGGGGCGGGGGTGGGAGGGCCTTAGAAACATTCCCCCCCACCATGGACCTATGGATAATACTGAGGGACTATGTACTGTATTTTATTCTTGCTAGTTATGTCTTTTTCACTACGTTGTGCTTTGAGGGAGAAACTAGGTCTCTTGTTTCTTTGTGACACTTGCAGTATTGAGCATGGTGTCTTTTACAGTTTAAAAAAAATAGGTTAGGAGTTAAATTATGGTCTCTTACATTTTGACTAAAGAGCACTTATACAACTTTCTGTGACGCTGAAAGTGTTTTATATCTGTGCTGTCCAACAAGGCAGCCACTTGCCACCAGTGGCTCTTGAGCACTTGAAATGTGTGACTAAGGAATGTGAGTTTTAAATAAATACAAAAAAATTAATTATTGAATTTTGCCAGCCACAGTTCAAGTGCTCACTCATGTTGCTCGGGGCCACCATGTTGGGCAGTGCAGAGCCAGAGGATGCCCTTCAAGTCTCAGGATACAGCTTCCCTCGTGAGTTGAAAATGTCCCCGCACTACAGTGGGAAAGATTTTGTGCCCTAATGTTCAAATTGACTAGCCCTGTAGGTTCTGGCCCACCCTGTTACAAGTGTACATTTCTGTGTATGGTCAAGTCATTTTCCCTAAGGTGTTCACAGACTATCTCTGAGTTGCCTTCAAAATATTTACCAGACTTTAAATAATTTTCCTTGCTCAAATACCACGTCTGTTGCTGTTGTATTATTTTTCGTTCCATTTCCTAGGAACTTCTCCCCTTTATGGTTCAGTTTGGTATAAAATGCTCAATATCAGCTGAATATTTTTTACTAGTGTTTTTGTATCTTGACCTGAAAGCAAATCAGTAATCCTTGTTTTCAAACTTACTTTTCTAAATGTAAAAATCAGCCAAACAAGTGAAAATTTTTGGCCAACTAGTTATTTAAACCTTGCTCAATAACTATTTTATCCAGTTTGGAAGGGGTCTAGGTAGAGTGTTCAAAGATTTATTTTGTCACATTGGAAGGACATCTGAATAAGTGAGCCGTCACTTGGGGCTGGAGTAGAGGGCGTGTGTGTTGTATATGTTAATAATGGTTTGCTCAGGCGCTTTGGGGCTTTGTTGTATCTTATTTATGCACATGGTGCTTACGTTGTCTGTTCAGGATGCTGGATGTGGAGGGATAAAGTTTTATCCTAAATAAGCCCCCATTGCCAAGTTTAAGGATGATGAAAATTAATTGGCGCTGCAGATACTGAAAACCTTGGCTCTCTGGCCTCTTAGCTGTCCTATTTGTAATACTGAAAACCATATCAGGTCTTTCTGGAATGTCCATGGTGTTTTATGATAGGGATTTGGGGTTTCTTTTTTTTGACATTAACTATATAGAATTTGTAACACTTCACTTTTGTGAATTCAGTTTTACTTTGAAGTTCTGTTTACTTTACATGTAAATGCATTAAGTCCATGGCATTATAGATGGGGTGGTTGTACTTGCTCCAGCATCCCAGAAGAAGGTTTGCTTTGTAAGACTTTTGCCATACATACCTTTGTAGCAACACGGCTCCAGGTTTTCAGTGTTCTCATCAGATGCCATCAAAATTAGGTTAGTTCCAGAAGGTTAGTACAGTTCAGTGTATCCGTGTTTAATTTTTTGGAGCACTTAAGTCACCAATTTAAGCCATAAATAGGCTTTTAAAATCTTGTTTTTAACTTGGGCTATACTTGGGCTACATTTAAAAATGTCAGATCTGCCCTGGCTGGTGCAGCTCAGTGAATTGAGTGCCGGCCTTGTGAACAAAAGGGTGACTGGTTCAATTCCCAGTCAGGACATGTGCCTGGGTTGCAGGCTAGGTCTCCCATAGGGAGCACATGAGAGGCAACCACACATTGATGTTCCTCTCCCTCCCTTTCTCCCTCCCTTCCCCTCTGTCTAAAAATAAATAAATTATCTCTTTTTTTAAGTCACATTTTATGCCTGCTGTGTCTGAATTTATATATTCTGTGTGCATTTCAAAAGAAACTAGTGGTTTCTGAGAGAAATGCAGTAAGGACTGGGTGTGTGTAGAGGTTGACATAGGTCTTGCTTGAGATTTTCAGATGTTTTGAACTATCTCTGATTGTGTTTTTATTTACTTCTTTTAAAAGAAAACTGGGACCAAAAATTGAAATGATGTAACTTTATGGTTGAAAAGTTATGTGCATAGAAGCCAGGAAATTCAGTAATGTTCCCCCAAGCAACTGTAACTCATATATTACGTGAGGTTTTTATGGTTTAATATATGATACCATATAGAGTAGTAGGAAATTCTACATTTAGTATGTATAAGAAAGAAGAATTACGGTTTTTGTGGGAGCCATAATTTTGCATATCCAGATTTCAGACATGTGTGAATTTTCATTTACAGTGTAGCATTAGTGTTTATCTGTATTTGAGATAAATATCCGTTGCTGCACCTAGAGATTCCTCTGGGTTGTAGAGTTGATGTAATGACTGATGAGGGTTATTAGAGCGTTCAAAGGAAAGTTCTCAGTCTAAGAGCATAAATTACAAGGACCCAACTCAATCTTTCACTCTGTAGTATTTGATAATTAATTGTGAGTTAGAAAAGTTCATTTTTGCAATAGAATAAGTGAATACCTTGGTTTTAACATGTCTTCTGGAGAATGTTGACTACTTACCCTCTAAGAGTTTTCTTTACATTATTTCATTTTACTGCTAATTACCCTGATTAAAATAACAAAGAAATGAAGATGGCCCGTTCTCACTTTGCTTTTTACAAAAGTGGTATTCTCAAACCTTCAGGTTGTTTTTCATACATATAGCACCCTTGACTTCAAGTAGATAATGCTTATCTTAATATTTTTTAGGAGTAGCTTTGGGCAAAAGAATTGTGGATTGTGAATTTCCTTGGTGTAAGTTAAATTATCTTCTTTTTTTTTTCCAGCCAAATCAAATAGAAAGCTTACTTTTCTGTACTTAGCAAATGATGTCATCCAAAACAGTAAAAGGAAAGGACCTGAGTTCACTAGAGAATTTGAATCTGTTCTTGTGGATGCTTTTTCTCATGTTGCCAGGTATGTTGTCTCTTGTTTTCTTTTGTTTCGTTTTTAAATACATTACCTTTCCTCCTTTTTTGTTTCTTCTTTTCCAAGATAACGTTCGGAAATTGACAGCTTGTACTTAACAGAGATGCGCTTTACAGAGTGATGCAAAGGCTAAATTACAGTTTTATGTTTTGCTGGGCCCTTAAAAACTACCTTAAACACGTTAACGTTTTGATGCTTTACAAGGATTTAGTCTAAAACTCGAAACACACCTTTTTCCCCTAGATGTAGTCATTTATTAAATTAATTTCTTGAATATGGTATTTCTCTTGTTTTGGCTGAATTGTCTCATTAGCTTATGGTCAAAAAACAAAGCCAAATATAGTACAAGGGAATTTTCCAGTAACAAAACCTTATTAGCAAAAAAGTTAGTTGCTTATGCCTTTATTTTTAGTTCCTTCTGGATGTCTAGATGTCTGGTTCACTAGAAATAGTGGTCATTTCTGTAAGTGCAAAGGTAATTTCTAACGTGGAAAGCAGCTGTTTGCTCGGGCTGTAACCAGGGAGCCTCTCCCGCTGCTGTGTGTTCCAACAGGACTGGATCGCGGAGCACCCCAAATGCATCTCAGAAAACATCTGTCTGAGTAAAAGTTTTACAGATCACTTGTTCATTTAAAAACAAATCGCTTTTCTATAGACACAAGTTAGTTGCCCAAGGGGAGCAGAGAAAAATGATCTTTCATTAGAATATTATTAAGTAAACATACAAAAATAAATGTCTTTACAAAAGGAAACGGGGGAGGGCACAGAGGAGACTAGTGGTTTAAAAGTTGTTCTAGAGTCTAAAGTGTAAGTGAAAGGTCTAAAGTGTGAAAATAAGTCTGACATTCCATACGAGATTCGAAACAGTTGAAGGAATAAAATGGGAAATCCAAAAGAAACAAATGACATCTGGCTTTCGGAGATGCAAAAAAAAACTTGTTCACTACGTTGCTGGCTTGTTCTCTTGGTGAACATGGACACCAAAGAAACAGAATGTGTGATGAACTTGAATAAATGCTGTCTACTTATTACGGAGAGTCAGCTTAGAACAAACTACTAGAGTAGCTATTAGAAACTGGAGACAACCTTTTTTAAAAATTGTATTTCATTGATTATGCTGTTACAGTTTGTCCTCATTTCCCCTCTTTGCCCCCCTTGCTCCCAGCACCCCCCACTCCTCAGGCAGCCCCCTCACCATTGTTTATGTCCAGGGGTCATGCCCTGGACATAAACATCTCCATAGCTATTCTGTAACTACTTATTTGTACTTCTTAATCCCTTCACCTCTTCACTCATTTCCCCCCACCCCCCTAACCATCAAAACGCTCCCTATCGGATCATGATTCTGGAGCCAGTCATTATTTTTGGTTGTGAGGTGATTAGTTCAGTTTCTTAGTCATTGGCTGCAGCTCTGCCTCCAACACTCAGCGGCTTTATATCTGATACTTAGCTTTTTGGGCCTGAGTTTCCTAATTAGAGTTGTGAGGCTAGAGTAAAATGGTGTGTTTGAATATATACAGTACAGTGACTGATCCAAGGTCTTTGCTCCTTTATGGGAATATACTCAGTTATAAACTCTGTGAAGAGAAAGCCCATTTCTTTGTTGTTCCTTGTTGTATCCCAAGCACCTGCCGAAGTGGCTGGCACAGAGCTGCTGGGCCATGTGGCTTCAGGGACACCCTTTCTGTGGCCTTGATGGGAATCCCCAGTGGTGTCCCAGGAGCCAGGCAACATTTGGATCTGCCCTGGCACAGAGAGTTGTTCAGTAAATATTTGATGAATTTGTAAGTTAATTTAGGGTGTAGGAAATTGACACATAGTTTTCTGTAGGGTTAATAGGTATAACATTTTTATTTAAAAATTGAACAATAATCATTAGGTGCCCCAAATCCAGAAAAGGGCAAGTAGGAAGGGACAGAAAACGGGCAGCACCAGGACTGAAAAGTTTCTTTTCTACTTGGTAGCATCTTAAAACTATCTAGAAGGAACTGTAAAAAGGTTTTGTCATATTCTGTGGCGTTGTGGGAAAAAATAAACCTGGTCCTTTTTAATTAAAAAATGAATTTTAGAAAACTTACTTATTTATTTTTGCATTCTTCTAGTTCTTTTAAGGTCCTATTTGGGGATGATATTTGGGATCCCCATGTTTCCAAGCCCCCTCTGCCTCCCATTGTTAGAACAGAAAGACCCGCCACTCCACTGCAGGCCTGATGTCCCCTAGCAGCAGTAAGAAGTGCTTTCTGAGTGGGTCTCCCGTGGCCAGTTGATGGACAAAGATAGTTGACCTATTAATATTGACCAAAATTTATTAGGAATCTCTTTATGATAATTTCCTACCTCTTCTTTCAGCCACCCCCCACTCCAGAAAACCCCCAAACCAAACCTTTCAATCAAGTCAGAGAGCTGCCAAGATCATAGGGTAGATTTAATGTGAACAGCGGTTCAAGCAACCAGACTTGGAACTGGTTTTCCACACAAATACCTTCTTGTTTTCGTCTCAGTTTGAAGATGGTTTTGCACCTTATTTTTCATTCAGTGTGTATTTGAGTGCCTTCTGTGTGCCAAGAACTGATCCGGACTTTAGGGAGCAGCCGTGAATAAGGTCGGCAAGGGGAAATAAGTGAAGGAGATACTTTCAGAGAGTGAGAATGTGGCTATAATAAAATAGAATGGCATGCTAGAGTGGGATTTCTTCTAGTGTGATAAAGGCAGGTCCCTGAGGAAATGACGTCTGAGGTCATCACGTGAAGTAGGAATGTCCAGTAGAAATAATCTTGGCATGTTAAGAGGATCGGGCTGAAGGCCAGTAAGGTTAGAACACATTGAGCTAAGGGGAAAGTGGCGCCCTGCTGCTATCAGAGAAATGGGCAGATGCCAGTCACGTATGTCTTGTCGGTGTTGGGAGAGAGGGTTTGGGGAATATCAGTCATGAAGGGTTTTCAGTAGGAGAGGGATACATTTGTTCCATCACGTTGTTAAAGATCCCTTTGGCTTGGTTTGGAAAATGGATTATTAGGGCCAAGGGAGGGGCAGGGGTATTAGTTTGGAGGGTGTTGCTCTAATACAGTCCAGAGGTCTCATTGGCTAGGACTCAGAAGCAGTGAGATGATAATAGCTTCTGTTTATTGAATATTTATTTTGTGGATACATTTGCTCCATCCGGTCTCCTCCCACCCCGCCACATACACTGATAGGATTTATGGGAGTTGAGTGGGAGGTGGTAGTGAGGGAAAAAGAGAAATCAAAGATTATTTTTAGGTTTTTGACATAAGTGGACAGCCAGTGGTGCCCTTTACTGAGATGAGGTTTGGGGAGAAGGTATGGTAGAGGAAATCAAGAGTTTTGCTTTGGCTGTGTTAAGTTTGGTGGCTGGTGGATATTCCAAGGGGCAGTGCAGATAGGTAAAATATAGGCACACCCTGTTTATTGTGCTTCACATTATTGCACTTCACAGATGTTGTGTTTTTTATAAGTTGAAGGCAAGAGCCTCCACCAGCAAAAAGAATACAACTTGCTTTATTGAGATACTTGCCTTACTGTGGTCTGGAACCAAAACCACAGTGTTTCCAAGGTATGCCTGTTGTCTCAGCTCGGTAGGAAATTAATTCCTGAGACAAATTTGGAGTTAGCGCCATACACTTATTTATCTGCCGTTGTGTCCTAGGTCCCAAAGGCCATTGTGGTGGCTGGCCAGGAGGACTCACAGCGCTCAGTGTAGTTGTGCCCATGGCTGTGAGTCCTTACAGTGAAAGAGCACAGAGTAGAGTTGGTCCAGGGAGAGGTGCTGGAGGTGAAGTCCAGAGGAGACTGGGTGTAAGCTTCCCAGAGCCCTTCCGCGGTGGAGCAGCAGTTCGCAACCGGAGTGCCGCAAGGGTTGTTCTTATTTTTTTCATTCTCACTGAAGGACATTTTTTTCATTGCTTTTAGAGAGAGAGGGGAACATGATGCAAGAGAGAAGCATCGATTTGTTGCCTCCCATACAGACCCAGACTGGGGGGGGGCGTCTTTTGCACCTGAACTGGGGATCAAACCCACAACCCTTCGGTTATGGGATGGCTCTCCAACCACCTGAGCCACACTGGCCAGGGCAAGAATTTGTGAAATATGTAATACCTGACTATTTAGCCAGGGGCACTGGGGTCTTTTCCCTTAGGTTGTCAAATAAAAAAATGACAACAGCCAACACAATAGCCGTCCAGTATGAATGAATCAGAAATTATACCTGTTTTTTGTCAGATCAGCAAAAAATATTTTTGGTGTGTGCCATGGAATTTTAGTAATTAATCTATGTATGCCGTGAGTAGAGCTACATAAGATGTACTTAATTCCTCCTGCATTGAATAATGACCACACACGTGATATGTGTACCTGGGAAGCTCATTAGAGACTCAGCACCCAGTATTTTTATTGGGGTTGGCCACAGGCATCCTCTGCCAAAATTTCAGAAAGAGAAAAATGTTTGGCATAAACCATATTATTTGCACAAACAATTTGGGCTCAGTAAACCACCCTAATTGGTTAGGAAAAGGCAGGAACACCCCTGAAACCGAGGTTCCCAGGTGCTCACCAAGGGCCGACCTTGTAAGCGGGCCTTCCTAAGGGTAGCAGTGTCAGGTCTGCTGTGTCACCTCCCCTCCGCACACTCGCAGAGGGAACATTTCTGCCCCGGCTGTACATGACATGCTGTTGGGAGCATTTGGGACACTTAGAATTCTTGCCCTTAATCTACCATGGGCCTGCTGTACATGGGATAAGACAGAAACACAGAAATTGCAGTAGTCATACCAAGGAAGTGCCACTAAAACTGCAAAGGGAAGAAAAGGCAGCAATCCTGCGTGTGTAACACACACTGTTTACTAAAAAGATCAATTTTGCAAAGATTAAATTTATAGTTAGAATTAAACTACATACTAAGTTGTGTTTAACATCAGTTATGTATGTAATTATCACTTTCCAGTTTATTCACTTATTAGTAGTAACAATTCTTTGGTGTTTTTTCACTTAAGGTTTTTCAATTTAGAACAGAGTTGATGCAACCTGAAAAGATAACTCTGTCTGTTATAAAACTACTTTATTGCTTTAGTTGTATTTAGTTCTAAGTGCTAAAGTGACATTCAGTTTTTTGTAGTTACTTATGGCAAAACCTCATCAGTAAAAAGATATTTTGACTACTGTATCTATAACTTTGAAACTTATCAGGCAAAACCTTTATTTACTGTAGTGCTCAAAGGATCACCCTGTCCTGGTTAATTATATTCACCAAGTAAACCAGAGCCCCCTTTTTGGATTTAGCCTTTAGTGGTAGACCCCTGTTGAAAGTGTCTTTAGGTTTATAACTGGCTTGAGCATCAGTTTTCACCGTGTAGTAATGTGGCAGAAACTGTGCTTAAATTGGTCTTAAAAGTCTTTGAGTCCCTAATATCCCCAGGGATGGTGTGTGGGTAGATGGGTGGGTATGTGTTGTGCCCCTCCCTTTCTTTTTAACTAAATTCTAGATAATAATTGGTTGTCTTGATTAAGGTTTCTCTTTCTTTTAAGTGAAAGGAGAATTTGCAGAGAACAGATTCTATGTTAAAAGTACCAGCCAGCTAATTACTGGCACTTCCATTTGCCTTCAGGCTAAAGGCCCCATGCTTTATATTACATTTGAGACCCTCGATAATCTAGTTTCACTTTATCCTTCCAGATTCTTCTGCTGTTTCTACATACCCCCCAGGTACTTAAGCCACCTGCATCACTCATAACTTCTCCCTCTTCACCTTGTTTTACTCCGGGGTTCCGTTCCAAGGAGAGGTGATAGAATGAGCGAGAGAGAGCAAGTTCTGAGTAGAAATAACGTGTGATCCAGAGTTGCTAGAATGTGAAGCCCCAGTAGGGAATGGAAAGGCTGCTGGGTCAAACACACCCTTGAGGTCAGGATGTAGGCCTAACGCTCTGGATTCCAAGCACAGTATTTCATAAACTTCATAGAATGAGCAGGTGAGTGCTTAGTTGAAGTCTGGCATAAATGACTTTGATGTAGTAAGATGATTGCTTTAGGTTAACTAATTGTGTGACTTACTAAAAACTTATCTAAAACCTTTTTTTAAAGGTTACAATTAGGTATTATTTATTGTTCTAGAGTGGAGGGGGGCGTGGAGAGACACAGATCCCTGCCTTTACATTCAAATGGAAGAGTGTAAGAGCCCTGGTCGGGTTGCTCTGTTGGTTAGAGCGTGGTCTGCTACAAGGTTGCAGATTCCATCCCTGGTCAGGGCACATACAAGAATCAAGCAATGAGTGCATAAATAAGAGGAACACAAATCGATGTTTCTCTTGCTCCCCCCTTCCTCTCTCTCTAAAAACCCAGTAAATAAAATTAAAACATGCACACACACAAATGGAGAGAGTATAAGCAAGTAAACTATATTAACATATCAGATGTATTGCATGGAGAAGAATTAAGTAGGGGTAGAGAGTGTACTTTGAAATAGGGACATTAGGGAAGGACTCACTGGAACAGTGCTGTGTGAGTAATTACCTACCTAGAGGGGAAGAGCAAATGAGCCAGGCACCACCTGGGATGCAGGGGATGGTTCCAGGCAAAGTGAATTTAAGTGCAGAGGTCCTGAGGCAGGAGGGTCAGGGGAGCTGTTGTGGGGACTGGGGAGAAGGTGAAGCCTTAGAAATAATGGGCTTTCTAGGATTTATAAGGACTTTAACTTTTATTCCAAGGGAGAAAAGAACCATTATAAGTTTTGAGCAAGCATAACATGACCTGCCTTAACACAGCAGCTAGCGTTATATTTTTTAAGCTTGGTAATAGCTTGTAGAAAGGTAAGAGTAGAGGCAGGGAGACCAGTAAGGAGGCCGCATTATGGTGATCAGGCAGGAGACGATAGAGGCTTGGACCAGCCTGATTGCAGAGGAACAAGTGAGAAGCGATTTGTTTCTAGATACATTTCGAAGATGGAGAAGTGTTTTGTCACAAACATCAAATATTTAGTTCATACCTTTTAAGTTTTATAAACTGTTTATGAAATTTTTTTTCTTTTATCCTACCTCTGACTAAAAGAAAAAGGTTTTAACAACAATAACAAATTAATTTGTATGTACCCTGATTTAGTACTTTAACCCCAAGTTGGTCATATTTGCCACTAACGATTCATAAGTAATATGGCCTGACCAGATTAGGCTGAAAGTTTACGTCACCCTGAGTGTTAAAATAAGTTTGAGGAAGAGGTGCTGTCAAGGTTGAGGGTGAATGAAATTGCCATTTCAGTTGATTTGGGATGATTCCTTCTTGAAGTTCCTGTTAAGGATACCGACTTAGATACGAAGACGTCAGGATATCCTCCTTGTTTGAGTCATTCAGTGCAAGATCATTGACATCCAGACAGGTCCACAAACCAGAAAAATTTGTAGTAGTAAGTGTATGGTGAGGGGATTTGTTTTCCTTTCAGAAAGTCTTCCCCACTTTGCCACTTTCGCTTTCTGACATTTTAGGTAAGTGCCAGTTACAGTCACCTTACTGAAAAACCGTCTGTTTTAGGAGCGTGACTGTCTGAATTACTAGGGACTGTGTTATGCTCAATATGTTCTAAGATTATCTGTTAGACACCTTTGGGTGACCATGGACTACAGACCTAGCCCAGAATTAAGATAATTATGAAGTGGTTAATTTAAAGTTGAGAGCAGTCTTGGCATATATTTGTATGTGATTGTATTTATAGATGTGGAGGTATTGGTGTGTTTGCATCCATGAGTTGGAGTGAATTTATTCCCCATTTCAAACATTTGTGTTTTTTTAAACTTTTTATTTTCTATCCTTAAAAGTTTTGGTCCCCGTTAGTTTTCAGCAGACTGTCTAGCACTAGATTTCAATTGTCATCTTTTTTATTTTTAAAAAAATTTATCAGTTTTTTAGTTGGAGGGGAAGGCAGGGAGAAAGAGAGGGAGAGAAACGTCCAGCAGTTGCCTATTGCACGCCTCCAGCAGGGGGCCTGTCCCGCAACCCAGAATCGCGACCTTTTGGTTTGCGGGAGGACGCCCAGTCCACCATGCCACACGAGTCAGGGCTTAATTAATGTCATCTTAAAAAGCTTAATTAATGTCATCTTAATTAATGTCACAATTGATAGTATCAATTTTTGAGGATTCTATCTGTAAAAATCAGCCACTGGCTTTTTGCCCTGTTTGCCCCGTCTTTCAAAGGGGAGGAAAGACACAGACCGCTTTTATCGTGTACTCTCTCCCATTCCCCTGCAGGAAGGACGTTGCAGTTTCTGGTCAGGTTTTGGGTATCCACTTACCACAATTATACCGCACTCTTCCTTATGTTTCTAATTGCATAAACCATCTAGTCAGTTGTTGATTTTTTTAAAAAGTACATCTGTCCTAATTAAAAACAAGAAATCTTAAGCTTATATATATCTTTTCATCTTTTCTGGGCAGAGAGGCAGATGAAGGCTGTAAAAAACCTTTAGAAAGATTGCTGAACATCTGGCAAGAAAGAAGTGTGTATGGCGGCGAGTTCATACAGCAGCTGAAGCTGTCTATGGAGGACTCCAAGAGCCCTCCCCCCAAAGGTAGAAACATCACCACATGTTTACAGCTCTTGGTCTTTGCCTACTTTCGAATCATATGAAAAGCTGCAGTGGGGGTTGCTGTGAACCACCAACGATTATATGATTCTTCAGAGAGATGATCATAAATGATGGTGAGAATTTATGTAGTGCTCACAACATGTAAGCCTGGTTCTAGTATTCATGCTATTCATCATCTCACACCCTCACTTTTGCTTTGTTCTCCTTGGCTGTCCTGCCCTTCAGAGACTTTCTGTGCACAAGGAAAAGGAGCAACAAAGACTCGTGGGGTACTAGGAAGGACGCTGGACTAAGACTTTGTCCTAGCTCCGCCGTTGATCACTATAGGATTGTGGACAAGTCTCAGCCCTTTTAGAACTTGGTTTCTCTAAATATTGGTGTGGTTTTGGACCATGCTTTTGATGGTTGTCAGCTTGCTGTCTAAAGTTGATGTTGGTCTCTACCGAACTTAGGATATCCCTGGGAAGTGTGTGCTTGTGTGTAAGTTTTACCAAGCCCTTAAGAGCTTGTGGTCTTCTTCCGTGGGAAAATCAAACATTATGTAGTTCTTTTGCTTCCAGTTAGTTGTGGTTTAATTCTAGTTGGCGTGACATGTTTCTAAGCTGCGTCAGGTCTGACTGCACATGTACTCATTTTCTGGAGGATCCAGTCAAGTACTAAGCTATTATTTAGGACCCTTTAAAGTCTGAACTAGTTTACTTTTGCAGATTCTTCTGCCATTACCTTGCGTATACCACATCCTTCGGGCATACCAAACATTTTCTCCCCTGGATACTCCATTGGTGCCCCTTCCTTTGCATCTGTGTTACTTCTGCCTGAAATGTCCTCCTGTCCCCTTCACTGTGTGGCGAACTTATTCTTCAAAACTGCTGCTCTCATCCTGACCTCCTCCCTGTCTTGTCTGGCACATGTAGCCACTCCCTCCGTGTTCCTCTGGTGCTGCTTACATGCCTCTGCTGTAGAATGCAGCCGTGATAATAGCACTCATCCAGCAGCCCTTTATTGTGTACCTTCCATGGTCTTTTCCAGGTCTGAGTTTACATACCTTTTAAGGTAGGGAATTCCTGTGAAACTAGAGGTTAGAGGCTAAGAATGATGCGAGTGCTTTCAGATGGCAGGTCATTGTTGTTTTACTTGAAGTGGATGAAGACAATTTTGGGGTCGCTCTGCACAGTAGCTTCTGAAAAGCAGGATATTTCCTACTTTGGATTCTGGTAGTGTTTGTATTGTGTCCTTTGGTGGTATTCTGCACAGTATTGAGGAATTATTCAGCATTCTTTACTCTGCCTTAGAGTCCATTGGTAAACAGTGCTGATTTTTTTTAAAATACCACTGGGCAAGTAAGAGAGCTCTGAAATACAATGTTTGAGGCTAAGTGTCGAATTTCAATTCAACAAGCATTTGCCAGACATGTGCTCTGGGTAAACAGCTATGTAATAGGAAAGTGAGAGAGAAGTGAGAAATAGTTCTGCACTTAGGGAGCAGTCAGACAAATTGGGGGATTTGTGGCCATAGTAGGTTTCAGAATAGCTCCATTGGGTTTCTCAGTGTTTCGAGTGTCTGGATATTAACAACAAGAGAGGCAGCATTCCTCTGTGTGGAGGGGAATGCAGCTCTAAGGACGCTTTTTCCTCTGTTCTCTGAAGACAGAAACACACACCAGGAGGTTCCAATGTGTGCGTTAGTTACTCACTCTGTCTTCTCTGGACCTGAGCCATCAATATTTTACCACAGTCCTTTCAAAATATTGATGGTTTCTCCAGAAGTTTATTTCCAAATTTAAATAGCCCTTTTGTATTTCAGCTTTAATTCATGAATAATTCTTTATTTTCAGAAAACTTCAAAGTTTATCTTTGAAACAAGAATCTTCCTGTGGAACTTTGAGGTGTTCTAACATTGGCGAATACTTGAGATTAAGAATTTGGTTTCAAAGCTAGAGATTCCTTGAGTTACATTGCCTGTCTCCCCGGGTGCAAGATCCAAGTGTTTTACTGAAGTTGCCTCTCTGTTTTGGGGAATACTCAAGCTTTTGCTCCACTCACTGGAACTATTATTTACCTGAGAAACATGAAAATTGCATAGAACTGTATAGATGTAGAGCGATTTAGAAAGGAGAGGCAGATACAGAGGAAATCACTTTTACTGAGCATGTATTAAGTACCAGCCTCTCTGCTGACTGCTCTTCATGTTAACTGATTTTAGGTCCTTACGAGTAATCTGTGAATTTGATATTTTCATAATTCAGTTGAGGACACTAATACTAAGGCTCACAAGGGTATAGTAATTTAGCCCAACTAGATGTAATTGATAATGGAGAATTCAAATCCAGAGCTATATGACTTTAAAGCCTATGTTGGGTTTTTTTTTTTTTTTTAGTTTTATTTAATTATTTTTAGAGAGGGGAAGGAAGAGAGAAAGAGAAGGAGAGAAACATCAATGTGTGATTGCCTCTCATATGCCGCCCTCCCCTCTCCACCCCCAAGCCCCAGGGGACCTGGCCCTCAACTTAGGCATGTGCCCTAGACGGGGGGTTGAACTGACACGCGACCCTTTGGTTCACAGTCCAGCACTCAGTCTGCTGAGCCGCACCAGCCAGGGCTAAAGCCTGTGTTCTTTATACCATTCTTTTTTCTGAAGGCATAATAAATTTGAATTAGGGGCTCTGGCTGGTGTAGCTCAGTGGATTGAGTGTGGGCCTGTGAACCAAAAGATTGCAGTTTGATTCCCAGTCAGGGCACATGCCTGGGTTATAGGCCAGTTCCCAGCAGGAGACATACAAGAGGCAACCATACACTGATATTTCTCTCCCTGTCTCCTTCCTTTACCCTCTAAAGATAAATAAATAAAATCTTTAAAAAATAATAAAATAAAATAAATTTGAATTAGGGTATGAATTCAGGAGCAGGCTGCCCAACTTTTCCTGGATCTTACATAGTTAGTGTAGCTATTCAGAGCAGGGATTTGACACCAAACTGGAAGTTTGAGTCCCAACTTTGGGACTGAAACACCATACTCAGAGTATGAGTCCCAACTTTGTCACTTCTGAGCTATGTGTGACATTGGACCATTTGACCTATCTGGGCCTCAGGTTCATGGGTGTTACTAGTAATACCTGGTAGGGTTGCTGTATTACTTGCAATAATGTAGATAAGATGTTGTTAATCAAGTGATTATATTACTTTTTTTTGTCTCCCCCAGTTCTAATATCTAATATTCTGAGTTTCTAAATATAAACTGTAGCAAAAGTAGTAGGACGCTTACTAGTATTTTTAGTTTCTGAGATTTTGTGCAAGACTAGAAAGCTCTCAGCCCAGATTCCCTGGGTTCTTGTCTGGACCTGGCCACTCAGTTCAATGAGATGATATAGAAAGTGCTTTCAGAACTGTGCTTCAAATGTCAGCCCTTTGTTTGTTGCAGGTGTTTTACTTTGCACGAGTAAAGTTTAATGTGCTTTTTAAATTTGTTTTATTGATTGATTTTAGAGAGAGAGAAACATTAATTTGTTGTTCCTCTTATTGATGCATTCATTGGTTGATTCTTGTATGTGCCCTGACTGAGAAATGAACCCACAACCTTGGCATATCAGGATGGTGCTCTGACCAATTGAACTAATGGCCAGGGCCTTAAATTTTTTCTTAATTCTGCAGGAAGAGAACAAAGAATGAGGAACCTGTTGCAAACAATATTTCCTGATTTTTTTCATTATAAAATAAATATAAAATCTGTGGATTTTTTCTTTTTTTTTACCCCAGAAAATTTCAAGTGCGTTTTTTAGAAGATCCAGCTTTACAGGCAGATGACCGCATTTTATAATGTGATTTGGGAACCTTCAGGCTAACTTTCTGCCTTAATGTGAAATTCTACCAAAATTCAGGTTTCCAGGAGGTACACCATGAACACTTAGGTAACCAGGATTACTTAAAAATTAGCTAAGTACTGCCCTGGCTGGTATGGCTCAGTGAATTGAGTGCAGGCCTGTGAACCACACGATCGCGGTTCGATTCCTAGTCAGGGCACATGCCTGGGTGGCAGGCCAGTTCCCAGCGGAGGACTCACGAGAGGCAACCATACATTGATACTTCTGTCCTCTCCTTCCCTTCCCCTCTAAAAGATAAATAAATAAAATCTTTTAAAAAAATTTTTAAAAATTAGCTAAGTACAAGTTCCCCTGGAGACACAGGGACGGGTTGGAGGATAGAAGAGAAGGTGTGCAGTCTGAAGGCAGAAGGATTTCAATGAGCTGTGGAGTTTGCCCTGCTTGTAACAGTGTTTGCGTGAGTACAGAGGAGTGTGTAAATCTCAACCCTAAGGTCAGAAGCCAAATTGATAGTGGTAGGGTGCCTTGTCTTACTTAGCTGTGGGAGGGCACTGGTAGATTTCCTTGTTTATTTTTAATGGCTGTCTGACTAGATTGAGAATACTGGACATCATACCTGCTAACTTGGTACAGATGAGTCAGGGTGGTTACCAGAGCAGGCTGTGTCTGTGTCCCTGTAGAGGGACACAGTGACAGTCACTTCTGGCACAGCACTAGCACTGTCCAAGTTCTGTGCTTCCTCCGCCTTCAAGGGCTTTCAAACTCAGGTCTCTTGACACTTTCCTAGGTATTATAGGGGTGTAAAGGAGTAAGACACTTAGAGGTACGGCCAGTGCCTGCCAGTGGCCACATGCTGTGGGAATTAGAGGGAGAGGAGGCCTGTGAGAGAGAGAGATGGTGTCACATTCCCATGAGGAGGCTCTGCGCTTGAGTAGCCATTCCTGGTTTTTGAATAGAGGCACCATGGGGCGAGAGCTCAGCTTTAGGAAGGGTAGTGTAATAAGAGTGCAATCTAAGTTGGGAAAGGAGCAGCGTAGAGGCAGAGACACCTTTGGGACAGTGGTCTGAACGAGGCATGGTAAGGGCCAGATTGCTGGTAAGAGAGGTATGGGAAGGAGTGGAAGGAGGAGATGGGCAGGCCGTTCCTCAGAGAGGGATGGAATCTGCCGGAAGTTGGGAGTTTGGGAGAGATCCTTGTGGTTCCAAGGTGTTGTACTTGGAAGATGAGGCCAGTGGGAGAGTTTGTAAAAGAAATAGGAGCTCAGGAAACGAGGCCCCTAGTGGGGGAAATGCTGACTGATTAATAATTCATTTCCAGTCAGTCCCACAAGTGGAGATAGGTGACATCGGGAAAAGCAGGGTGATAAAGGTTGCCTCCTATTACTGCACCCTCTTCCATCAGAATGGCAGAGGACAGAAGTGGCCCTAAAATTGTCAGACTGGCCAAAAAGTTGGTTTGGGTTTTTTTTCCAAAGATGGCTCTAGTAGCCCTTGTCTTTAACTTCATTGAAAACAATTTTGTGTGATTGTATTGTGACAGCTATCATATCATTGTGAATCAAAAAATATTGTCAACATTGGTGAAATTTTGTGTAGCCATTTTAATGTTGAAGATGGAAGGAAATAACATTTTTGCCATATTACGCTTTATTATTTCAAGAAATGTAAAAACATAACTGAAATGCAAAAAAATAAAAGGTTTCTGCAGTGTATGGAGAAGGTGCTGTGACTGGTTGAGCGTGACAAAAGTGGTTTGCAGAGTTTCATGCTGGAGATTTCTCGCTTGACAATGCTCCACAGTCAGGTTAACCAGTTGAAGTTGATAGCCATCCAGTTGAGACATTCATTGAGAACAGTCAACATTATACCACACGGGAGATAGCTGACATACTCAAAATTTCCAAATCAATAAAGTTATTGATGAAAATGAAAAATGTGTCTTTTATCTTACATAAAAAAAATAAACGGACTTTTTAGTGAACCCACTATTTGTATTTGTTTAATTGAAGCCTTTGCCAGTCTGTGAGTGGGTGGTAAAAGGCACTCCAAACTAGGAGGCAGGTGACTTTGGCTGTAGGACCCAGGCTAACAAGCTTTCTGACTTTGGACAAACCTGGGCCTTGATGTTCACATGAAAAATAAGGTGGGGAAAACAAAGGCCTGGGTTTCTCTGAGGCCTGCCAGTGCCCCAGTTCAGTGATTCTGAGTGCCCGTGGGATTTAGTGATGTGTAGTTTTCATATATAAACATTTTTGTTTAAGGGTTTTCAAACCCTTATACAAAAGGATTCCGTTTTATAATTTTTTCTGCATTCTTTAGTATATTTAACAGTTATTTATGGAGCCCTCTTCTAGGTGTTTGAAAGTGAAAAAATAATAAAAAAATTGTTCTCATGTTTTAAATTCTAAATGTAGTAGCCAAATGTCTGTGTGGGTCATACCATACACTACACATTAGTTAGGTAGCTACTGTGTGCGGATCACTGCTAGGTATTTCACGTGCAGGTGTGATCCTGGTAGTTTCTGTTTTACAAACACAGTGGTCCTTGCAGTGCATGGACTTAGTGCAGGACTGTAAAGTGACCATGTCAGCTGAGACCGTAATCAATAGAGAAAGTTAAGATTGCTCTGCCACTTTTAAGATTTTTTTGTTAAAGAATTAAAATCTCACTGTTGATTACAGTTATATAGGGAAACCAGAAAGATAGTAAAACTGATATTTAGCATGCTGTAGCAAAAAATCAGAAACATTGAGAATTAAAGTGTTTATTTCCTTGTAACAGACTTATTAAGAGTGTTTTGAACAAAACCTGCTTGCTTGTATAACTAATGATTCAGAGTGAGCATCTTTTCTTAGTGAATTGTCATGCTCTTTCCAAGTTTGGATCAACTTCTAGCATTTTATTCTTTGTATTTTCAGTGCTGTGAGAGATATCTGAGAGTTCCTTTAATATGAGGTGGGGTTTTTTTTTAAGATTTTATTTCTTTTTAGACAGAGGGGAAGGAGAAAAACATCAGTGTGTGGTTGTGTCCTGCACATCCCTACAACCGAGACATGTGCCCTGCTCTGGGACTCAGACCTGCGTCCCTTTGGTTTATAGGTGCCACTCAATCCCCTGAGCCACACCAGCCAGGGCTAATAAGAGGTTTCTTTGTCAGCATCACTTGCCCTGGGACATTGTCATTTTCATCACAACCACTGTCCTCACTTACATTGATGTTGATAAGTTAGTGGCCTTTGCTAAAGTTCCTCTGGGTTTGAACCTGGAGTCTGCAGGAGCCTGTGGCAGTGCCCGCGTTACCTGTAGCAGCCATTTTCCTGCAGCGCTATTGATGGTCCCTTCAGGTTGCGCTTCTCGCCTTAGTTTTAGTCTTAGTTTCTTGGCTGCTTTCATCTTCGTCCATCGATTCCTTGTTTTGATTATGTCATGTGGGTTTTATCACTGGGAGGCAGCACAACTCTGTTCTCTGTATATGAACTGAATAACAGATGTGCAGCAACCAGTCACTGGCATTGAAGGAGTGATATGATCACTGATCATGAAGCACTTCTATTATTTACATAAAGACTCGTGGACTGAAGTTAGTAGTGAAGCTTGCTCAGTATGCAGTTACTCATAGTTAATATGCCGTGGTAACTGAAACGTGGACCATGTTGTGAGGAACTTGTGCTGTGTACCTAAACCACGGTAATAGAACTGTGCAGAGTGAGGACTGCCTGTAATGCAAATGTTTCTTTTCTTGCTGGTAGAGCAAACAAAAACATTAAGAACAAATAAAATCCGCGATATTAACTTGGCTTTTATATCAAACATAGCTTGGCCAGTTAATATGTAAGGTAGAAAACAGGAACTACATACATCCTTGGTTCTAGAAGACAATGTTCAGTTAAGGAGAGTGCGTTCCGTTTATGACTCACTCAGTTCTGAGGCAGGTGCATAGCGGCTCCTCGTCTGACAGACGAGGGATAATTGTGTGGCGCCGAGTAATTTGTCTATAGTGGGGTGGAAAGAGCGTGGATTTTGTAGGCACACCTTTAGATGAGTTATTTAATCTGAGTCCTCATTTTCTCACCTGTAAAATGGAAATAAGACATCTTAGAATTGTTGGGAAGGTGAAATGTAAAGAAACTATTGCCATGCCTGACACATGCTGGTTGTCCGATAGTTTTTTTACTTTGCAAACCTAATTTATCATTTAGATTTATGTCCTACAGTTGTTTGGCATTTATTTTGTATTATTCAGTTTGATGCAAAATAAGTGATTTTAGAATTAACACATCTATCATCATTTAAAAGCATGCAATACAAATAATTAAAAATGTAATCTGTTAGCTTCAAAAGTGGTTAATTTTAAAATGGAAACATAATTACTCCCAGTGTTATCAATCATATTTCTCATTAATGATTATTTTTAATTTTAAGGTAAAATTGTTTTTAAAAAGGATATTTGTGTTTTGAGTTTTTGACACAGTTTTATTGATGGGTTTCACTGTACTATTTATTTTCTGAACTTATCCTAGAAAGCATAAAGAATTTTATTTTATATGCAACATATTCTCTAAAAACCTTTGCACATGTTGGCTTCCTTCACTGTGTTGTCTGATGAGTTTCTTACCATTTTACTTTTTCTCTTAACTTTTTTTAAGATACTGAAGTATTTTATGAAATGTGTTAGTTTGGTAAGTTTCACGTGATTTTAGATACTTGTTTTCTGTAGTGTTTTTCCAGTAATGTAGAACTACCACCTATTTAAAATAACTGGCAGAAAGGTTAATGTCATGCTATCTCTGCAAAGGACCCCTCCTGCCTTTTTTTCTACGTGTGACCCATTGTGCATGACATTTGACTCTTAACCTATGCAGGCTTTAGTGAATCAAACTTGTCACTTTCTTCTTTTCTGTAGCCACAGAGGAGAAGAAATCTCTGAAGCGAACTTTTCAGCAGATACAAGAGGAGGAGGATGACGACTACCCTGGAAGCTACTCTCCCCAAGACCCTTCTGCAGGACCCCTCTTGGTAAGTCTTGACCCCCAGAGGCTAGGGCGGAGCGGTTTGGTGAAGTGACTGCTCGTTGGAGTTTATGACCACAAGGTGGTGCTAGTGACCAATAGTATGTGCATCTCTCTGGGTTCTGGATGAAGACCCACCAGGTGAGGCTTGCCAGACAGTGGGCTTGACTTTGTCATTGCATGCCAGGACCTTGGCATGGATTTATGTTTATAGTGCACTTGGAGTTTTTTCACTCCTGTAAATTGAAAATGTTCTTTAAAATCAGATTTCTGTGAAAGGATGTAGAATTTTATTCATGTTCTGCCATGGGCTTTTGAACTGAACCAGTGCTTCATGGCACCCACAAAACACAAATCCAACAAGGGCTGTCACACAGAGATCGAACAACTGTCTCTTTAATCAGAGATGTAGCGAGCCCACTGCTTCAAGGTCTTAAAAACACATACTCAAACCAGGAATCAAACAAAGCATCAGAGCAATTAAAACTATTACACCATAGTGAAGGAATATATATAAAAATATTCTGTACTAGTCAAGGTTTTTTGATCTGTAACTCTTGGCAAATTTCTTCAGAAACAACTTCTTATGAGTACAGTCATAAAGTGAAAAAATGCTTTCTTTGGAAACAAAGAATCAATTTAAAAGCAATTCTGTGCGGAACATACCATTAGCCCCTGTGGAAGGTAGCTGATTATGGATGGATATACCCACCACACAACAGCTTTTCTTTCCAGACCGCAGTTCTGCTTCCAAAGGGGCCAAGATGCGCTTTCACTTCACACATCACAGCATATTCCAGTGGAACCTTAATAAGGTCATGGGGAGGGCCCTCCATAAGAGGGGTGTCAGCAATTCCATCCCAATAACACAAGCTCTGAGGAGCAGAGGAATTCAAGGGAGACAGCAATCCCTTTCTCCTTTCACCCCACCCCAAGTCTGTAACCAAAACACGCTCGTTCCATGAGTTTTGAGACAGCTGTCTGAAGAAGCGAAGAAAATCCCCATGGTTTCAGAGCTTTCCTGGGGAAGAGTATCTCACTGTGTTGAAGATGGGTTTCCCTTCCCTCTCTTTGACGAACTCCACAGGGAAGACCACCCTGGCTGCACGCCCTCTTTGCTGCTCCAGCTGGACTCAGGGCACCTGATGGATTGAGTCTACCCAACAGGATAATGTTTCATTTGGTTAATATTCTTTACATATTCACACATATGTGTTCTGTTTACAGTTTCATAACACGAAACTGAGTCGTGTCATTTACACATTTTTTGAGGTCTGAGGCCCCAATTTTACTGTACTGTGAGGAGTTGTTTTTTTAAATGCTTTGACATGGAAGTTTTACATGATAACTCATAGATTTTCAAAGCACATCCCAATTTTAACTGAAGTCCTGTCAACACATCATTTCTTGTCATCAGTAGTAGGGATTTCTTATCAATTTTCTATTCCTGAAAAGTACTAGCTTGCTACTCAAATCCCACTGTTCAGGAATAATGGACTGTGTTCATGAAGGCCCAGTCTGCAGGGTCTGTTGGTCTCCCATTCTCCACCAAATCTGGGCTCCGGCGGAGAAAGGACAGCAGACTAGAGCCGCATTCGGGGAGTCTGGGGTCCTTGGCTCTGAAGAGAGAGCTAAGGGGTTGGCCACCAGGATCCCTGTGCTGAATTGTTCCCTCCATACTGCAGAAGCCCTGCCATGTCGGTTTGAATGTCAGGAATGATTGTTCTTACAATACCATTTGCCTCCACCTCATTAATTCCAGCTCATTTTTTTTGAAGCCCCATATGTGTTAACGGATAGTGTTTGTGTTTTATTACATAGACTGAGGAACTAATCAAAGCTTTGCAAGACCTGGAAAATGCCGCCTCAGGGGATGCTACTGTCCGCCAGAAAATTGCTTCTTTGCCCCAGGAAGTACAAGATGTTTCTCTACTGGAAAAAATCACAGGTAAGAAGGTAGAGTTTGGGTGAAAGATAGCTCCAGGTCACCAAACCCTAGGGCATATCGAAGTGTGCAGGTAGAGCCTCTCCATTTGGTGTTGGGCACCCTGTCATCGTGGGCTTTGGAAACAGCTCACGTGCTAAACAATGAAGCTGCTGGAATAATCTGAGCTTGAGTAGAGATTCTAGGAGTTGCCGCAGAAATGTGGCGTGCCGCAGCTTGTGGCACTCTCAAGTAGGGTCTGCTGAAAACAGATTGTGCAAATTGTGCGGGTCAGGGCTGGGGGTGGGCATTATACTCATGACCCTCTTACTAAAAAATTAAAGAATTATAATTCAGTACTGTGTGATTTTTGCTCTGCACACTAGCACACCCATGGATGATACTGTCTGGAGTGCCAAGAACTCTAGGTGTGCATTGTTAGTTGTGTCAGTTTGCCCTGTTGGTGATCACCCCCAGTGAAACAGGGAGGGGCAGTTGTCATTATTCTGGCTTTATGCATGAGAAACTGAAAGGAAGGAATGAAGCATGAACTAATATTAATAGAGTGTGCTCTGTGCCAGATACTCCTTCTCTTTGTGGTAGTTAATCTTGTGCGATCACTGAATGCTAATCCCCACGTACATAGGAGGAAATTGAGGCTTTGGGATGTGAGAGGAATGCCCAAGGTCCCATGACTAGTGGGTCTTGGGGTTTCAGCCTGCCCTGCGAAGCCTATATTCTTTCTATTACAGAAGCTCAGGCCTTTCATTCCATTCTTCCAGGAGCCACCGTTTGTCCCTTCCAGTCCCTTGCCTTGACTGCTTCACTAAATTTCTCTGTATCCCTTTGAAGGAAACCAAAGTTGGTTGGGAAATATTTCCTTCATTCAGATATTTGAGGCGCTCTTGGTGTCCCACCCCCATTTCTTCATGGCATAAGTGCCAAAAAGAAAAATAAGGCAGGGGTGTGTGATGGTGGAGATAATTGAAGGAGGTACTGTTATACATGGAAAGACCTTCGGGCAGGAGCAAACTTAGCTGGAGAACACAACACAGAGGCCTTCTAAACCACACCGGAAGCATTTGGTCTCACTCGCTTCCCTGCCTCTGACAGTGAAACCCTGTTGGCTTTAACAGTCAGTTTATTGATCCGTCCTTTTCCCAGCCTTTCACTTCCCTTTAGTCCTCATTTTCTTTGCTTTGCTTAGGTTTTTGTAATCTGTAGTGTAACAGTTCAGAAGTATTAAGTGCATTTACATTGTTGTGCAACCAATTACCAGAATGCCTTTTATCTTGCAAAACTGAAACTCTTTGCCTGTTAAATAACAATTTATTTCCTCCTCCTCCCTCCAGCTCCCCGCAACCACCATTTTTAAATCCAGCTTTTCATCTGTTTCTCTCGAGGATGTGCCCAGCTGACTGTGGCTGCGGAGAACAACCAGCACACATCGGCTGGCTTTTCTTCCTCTTTCTGGGGACAAACCTGCTGTTTTCTAAACAAGCCTTTCTACTTTTTTGCTAGACTTCCTTCTCATCTACTCAAGGGCATTGCTTCAGCAGATCTCCTCTTTGCTCTTGCATCTTTCATTTTCCCCCTGGATCATTTTCCATAGCATAAAAACATCTGGTTTTTTCCCAGGTGATAAAAGTTGTTTCTTCACCCATATCTTCCCCTAGCTACCGCCTTATTGCTCTGTTCTTTCTAGCAAAACATCCTAAATAGATCGTCGGTGCTCATCTGTCTCCATTTCCCTCCTCTATTCTCTTGTGATTCTGCCCTGCTGAAACTGCTCTTAGCAGAGCTGCTGATGACCTCTCTGGTGCTAAATTCGGTAGGCAATATTTTGCCTAGTGTTAACTTGAGGTCATCTTAACTTGGCCTCAGAAACATTTGGCCTGGTTGGTTTCTTTTTCCTGAAAATACTTCCTCGTTTGTTATGGTAGACAGGAAAGTGATCCCCTTAAAATGTTCGTTTCCCGATCCGTAGAACCTGTGAATACTTGTATATCACCTTCTGTGCCAGGGGACACTTTGCAGGTGTGGTTAAGTTAAGGATCTTGCGGTGCTGACATTGTGCTTGTAAGAGGAGGTAGGGAGGAAAGAGAGAGGGAGGTATGACTGTGGCAGCAGAAGTTGGGGCGTGATACACTTTGAAGATGGGAGAAGGGACCACGGTAAGTGTTAAGGGTTATGTTTGTGTTGTTTTAAGCCACTAAGTTTGTGGTAATTTGTTACCGCAGCCATAGGGAATTAGGACCCTGTATTCTCCTGGTTCTCCTTTTCTTTCTCTGGCTATGTCTTTCCAGTTTCCTTTGCTGGTTTCTTCACTTCTCCTTGACCTCTTAATGTTGACCTCTCCTTAGCTCTTTTCTCTAGCTAGGTTCATTGACAGTTTAGCTCATCTAGCTTGATTACTTTAAATAACGGGAGGTTTTTTTCCTACTTAGTGATCCCTAATTTATGTCTCTCGTGTTAACCTCTCTTTTAATCTTGAGATCCGTACATCCAACCTCCTATTCAGTATTACTAATTGGCTGTCTCAGTAGACAATTCAAACATAACCTGCCCCAAACCAGACCTCTGACCTTCCCCTCAAAACCCGTTCTCTCGTAGTCTTCCCCATCTTCACAAAATCCCCCTCATTATTACTGTTGATTGGGACCAAAACCAGTGTGTGACACCTTGCCACCACCCCCATTGCCGTTGACTGGTACCTGGTCTTCCTACTTCCTCCTCGTCCCCCACTCCCAGCCATCCTGCTGTTCTCAACATGGCAGTCAGAGTGATCTGTTAAATTGAAAGTGGGACCGCGTCCCCTCCCCTCCCCCAGTCCCCTAGAGAAACAGCTGGGTCCCTGTCACCACATAGATTTTTACTACTTTCCTGTTGCTCATTGCTCCAGTCGTATGGGCGTCTTGCCTGTCACTCTCCCTTCTAGGGTCTTTGTTCTTGCTGTTCCCTCTGCCTGGACCGATCTTCCCCAAATAGTCCCACTCTTGCCCGGATAGTTCTCTTTTTTTTTTTTTAATTTTTATTTAACTCTTGTTCAAGTACAGTTTTCTTTCTTGTATTCCCAGCCCTGCCCCCCACCCAGTGCTCCCCACCTCTCTCCCATCTCTGCCCCCCACCTTATTTATTGTCCATGTGTCCTTTATACTTGTTCATGTGAGTCCTTCCCCTTTTCCCCTGTGATTCTCTCCCTTCTCCCCTCTGGACCCTGTCAGCACATTCTGTATTTCAGTGTCTTTGGTTACATTTTGCTTGCTTGTTTGTTTTGTTGTTTAGATTCCTGTTAAAGGTGAGATCATATGGTATTTGTCTTTCACTGCCTGGCTTATTTCACTCAGCATAATGCTTTCCGGTTCCACCCATGATGTTGCGAAGGGTATGGAAAACAGTATGGAATTTTCTAAGAAAACTAAAAATAGTTCTCTTCATTCAAGGCCTTGGTTTACGTAGTGTCTCAGTGAAGCCTGCCCTGAGCACCTTATTTAAAATTACAGTCCTCCCTTCCAATGCCTTGTTCTTCCTCCTCTGCCTAGTTTTTCTCCAGAGTTCTTACCTGTGGCTGATAAATAAGTCAAGTACAGTATATTGTTTCTCTGTCTCCCTGAGGGCGTAAACCTGGAGCAGAAAGGTTTTATTCGTTGTGTTGTGTCCCTGCTGTCTCAGAGCCCAGAATAATGCTTTGTGCACAGTAGGAGCCCGGATATTTGCTAAGCCAACTGGAAGGTTTTGAGCAGGGGGTTGACATGTGTAAAAGTCTCACTGGAGTGGGCTTGGTGAAAGGAGGAGAGAGAAGATGGGTGCGGGGCATAGACAGCTCCCTTGAGGAGTGCTGTAAGGGACCTGGGAAATGGGGCCGTAGTTGAGGAGTGGCCCGAGGTCCAAAGACACAGCAGCATGTCTTCGTGCTGATGGTAGTACTCTGGGGGTGGGGGAGAGACGTTGGTGAGGCACAGGGGAACAGGACGCATGCAGAGACTGACCCGGAGTACACGAGGGAATGGGGTGCTTGTGCACTGGGGCAGGGCTGGCTGGGCCGTTCCTGTCTGGCAGGGCGCAGCGCCTGCGGACTGCCACAGGTAAGTTCTCTGAAGTGAGCATCTCGCTGCTGCATTTTAATTGCATTTTTTCTGTAGTTTATAAAGCTATTACAAGTTATTTTTCTGGGTTGAATTATTTGTGTGAATGAATTGTATCCTTTGTACAAGTTCTTATGAGGGAGAATTAACATTTAAAAAATTCTAAATATTTGTGATTTCCTAGCAGTTTTTTGCCGCAAGTACTTAAACATCTTAATGATTTAACCATTTAAAAAAATTTAGTTAAAGCTAAAACCAGCCTCACCACCCCAGCAGCTTATTCCCAGACTGGACTGCCAATCTGAGGCAGGACTCAAAAAAAAAATGAGTTATGTTCTGCAGGGCAGGCCCCTTGTAGTGCAGCCTTCCCCCACTAGGTGAGTGTTCTAGGAACCCATCTGTATCAGTGTGCCAGCTGGCACTGTTGTGAGAGGCTGGGTTTGGCTCCAGGGAATTTTTTTTGAAGACTCGGTGCGTTTGCCCATTTCAAGATGGGTGATTTATGAGTGCCCCTGCCCACACCGCTCTGAGTGTTCAGAAGTTTTTGACCAAAAACAACATGCCTCCCATGGCCCACCTTCCTATTCACCTGATCTCACCCCAGGTGACCTTTTTTTTTGTTTCCCTGGATGAAAAAAAAAGTCCTCAGAGGGGAACATTTTGCTGATGTGGAAGAGGTGAAACAAAAAACGGAAGCACTAAAAGGCATTAAAACCAACAAGTTCAAAACCTTTTGAGCAGTGGAAAAAACGTCTTGATGAGTGTATTGCATCAAATAGTAGTTGAAGGTGACTGAAGTTTAAACGTGTAAGAATAAATACACAGTTTTTTTATAAATAAATGTTGGGGTTTTTGAGGTTCCCCCCTCCTCCACTGTCCTCTTTGCCCTCCGTGACTGAGATCATCTCTTCCCTTTGTGTTCTGTCTGGCTCACTCCTCCTTCACCAAAAGCGGCTTGTTGTTTCCCTCCCCTGAAGTGGGTAGAAGTGCCCGGTCTTTGGGTCAGACCTAATTTGGAATTCCTCGACTGTCCATCTCCCAATATTCATATTAAGAAAGCACCTAGCCCTGGCTGGCGTAGCTCAATGGATTGAGCGCGGGCCTGCGAACCAGAAGATCGCGGTTCGATTCCCAGTCAGGGCACATGCCTGGGTTGCAGGCCGGTTCCCTGCAGGCCAACTCCCAGCAGGGAACGCACGAAGGGCAACCATACATTGATGTTTCTCTCCCTCTCTCCTTCCCCTCTAAAGATAAATAAGTAAAATTAAAAAAAAAAAAAAAAAAAAGAAAGCACCTAAATGCCCAACAGTTTGCCAGAGAAACTATGTTGGGAATTCTTAATTCCCAGTTACCTGTGAGAATGCTGAGGTCTCTCAGCTCTGACAGCTTGTAATAGTGGCAGCTGTTTAACTCATTTTTTGTCCCTACAACTGTTGGGGTCCCTGATGCTCTTTGTTTCAAAACATCCATCCACTCTTCTGATCCTTAAAGGCCTTTTAAAAATGAGGCATACACCTTTAAGGTCTAATGACACTACTACACATGTGTAGTTAATTACATTTGTTCTTTTTAAATATAGGTCATCCTTTTGTCTCTTCTCATTTCCCAATGTTGAGCCTTTTTCATCACTTCTTTCTGAGAATACCCTGTCTTGTGCTTTGATACTTTGGTACAGTTTTTTGTTTTTTTTTCTAAACAATGAATTACAACCCATCAATTGGAGATGAAATCAATCTGGTAGGTAATAATCGGCATCGTTTTTTAATGGAATGGAAGATAGAACATTTTGCACATGGTAAATAAGTAGTTTTATGAAATTTGTTTCATTTATATGTGTTTATATAAGTATAAACTTATTACTTATCACTATGGGTCATACTCAAAAGCATTTAGAAATAAGTCTTTTATCAGACCAGGTATTTTGCTGAACGGAAGAAGAAAGCTAATACCCAGTTTGAAGGCTTGACTAGTGTAAGAGGCAGAGTCCAGCAGGTCCATTTCAGAGGCCTGGTTTGGAGTCCCAACGTCTTAGCTAATGATACTGAACCTATTGTGTAATTCCTTTTTTAAAGATTTTTATTTATTTTTACAGAGGGAAAGGGAGGAAGACAGAGAAACATCAGTGTGTGATTGCCTCTCCCCACCCCCTACTGGGGACCTGGTTCACAACCCAGGCATGGGCCCTGGTTGGGAATCAACCTGTCAGGCCTTCAGTTTGCAGGCTGGCACTCAGTCCACTGAGCCACACCAGCCAGGGTTAATTTTTTTTCCTTTTAGTGTCCACATCCAAGAAGTGAGTGCTAGCTTTTGTATTTCATATTGTGCTTGATAGCGTTTGTATTTTGTATTTCAGAGTATTATTCAAAGAATACGTAACAAAAATAATACGAATGAAAGCCCTTTTGAAATTGTCAGGGACTAGGAGAATTTGTCCCATGTAGACATTAAATCTTTCCATTTGTTTTATGTGTAGAACTTTTGCAGGAATAGGCACTTAGAAACGTTAGCCAGATTCTTCTCCCTGTACAGTTGCCTCACTTCAAGTAATTTAGAAAGGCCCTGTCTTGTTGACAGGGGTGTGCGCCTTTGGGTTCCTCTGTCAGCCAGTTGAGTGTTTGTTCGTCCACAGGTTCTGGCTCCTTCTTGGATTCTGTACTTTTGGAGAGAAGCTGTTAACCTCCCCCAGAAATGTTTGCAATGGTGCCTATGTGATTTGTATATTGTCTTTATTTTTTTGGTCTCATTTGTACTTAGACAAAGAGGCAGCTGAACGTCTTTCAAAAACAGTAGATGAAGCATGTCTGTTACTAGCAGAATATAACGGGCGCCTGGCGGCAGAGCTGGAAGACCGGCGCCAGCTGGCTCGGATGTTGGTGGAGTATACCCAGAACCAGAAAGATGTCTTGTCAGAAAAGGAGAAAAAACTAGAAGTGAGTACCTCTACGCAAGGCAGACCTACACCTCCCAAGTTTCCTGTGGCCTGAATAGGAGGTTTTTGTTATGCCTTAATGAACACTTTTTTTTTTTTGTCTTTTAAAAATGCATGAGGTGAGAACATCATTCAGATACTGCAATTATGGGAACCTAATTGAAAATTGAAGTCACATTTTTGTATATCCAAGAAAGAACAAATTGAAATGCAGGAAACACATGATGAACTCTTAAATTCCAGCATTTAGGATCTTAACCTTGTTTTAGTTTGAACTCACATTTTTTAAAAATTGTAGATTGAGGTACAAAAAGAACAGGAGTCAGCAAAATCAAAGACTGTTTATTTGGTGGTATCTGGGAAGTACTTAAATTTTTTCTTTCTTTAGGATAATATTAAGATTTATTTCGACTTAATCATGCTAAAGCTAGTAAGTAGTTTGCCTCTAAGCCGTGTCTGTGATTAGTTCTAAAATTCAGTCATGTTTAGGGAGCCCAGTTCTCAATCTGTTGGGAAGGGACCAGTTTTTACCCCGAGTTGACATTAGTCTGAATGCCTTTGGGAAGAACTAGTTCCTCACCATGCATTTGTTTGGATGTTAATTAAGTGTGAAGTGGTTTAACATTGGTGCTTAGTCCCTTGAGGTAACACAACCACCATTGAGGACATTTGGGAACTTTTCCTTGCTCCAGGCTACTAGACCTCCTTTTCAGTAGAGTCTGCTCCTCTTGCTTCCTTCAGAGACATAGAGAAGAGTTGCAGCCAGTGGTTTGGGACTGGAGGACAGTTTTGAGTTGGAGAAGTAATCACTGTTGCAAAAATACCAGAGTAGATAAGGGGGGCATAGCCCTCCTGCTGCACTCTGCACTCGGGAAACACTGTTCTGTGGTACCGCGGGGTGGGGGGGGGGGCGGAATTGAGCCGCTTCTGTGGCTGAGATTGTTGTTTGCCTTTGAACACAGTCATCTGACTTGAGAAGGGAAATGAGTGATGGGTACTTTTTATCACATCCTTACCTTCAGTGATTATGAGAGTGATGATGGGTAGTGGTATTGGGAACTTCATATTCCTGGCCAGATTGAAAGTGGAAGATGGGAAACGGCTGTAAAAATAGTACGGCTTGGATTTAGAAATCAACACTGACCAAAAATCCTAAAGGGAGTTTCCAGGCGGTACCAGACGGTCCTTTATCTGAAACTCTCGTCTTTCACTGAGGAAGCATTTTTAGCACTGTGCCCCGGGACTAATAAGAGAGTGTAATTAATGATTCTGGTTGTAAGTCACCATGCCATCTGTTGAACTGCCCCTTGGCGACACATTAAGGGCTTTCTCTGATCTGTCAGACATTGATTATCATGAGCAGCTGTTGTTGGGTGGCGAGCAACCGCAGAGGACAGTCTTTGAGAAGAGATGGGCTTGGTAGAGTCGATTAATTCTTTGTTCGTTCTGCTCCCTCACAATGGCACTTTCCTCCCCACCTGGGGGATTGTTCTGGCAGCTGTGTGCCCAGTGGTTTGCTAAATGCCCTGAGAGGTCATTAAGGCAGAGACATGATCAGAGATTTGGGTCCGTTCTGAGCACTCCAGCCTAAATTTCTCTGCTTATCTGGGCATTAGAATTCCATTGCTTAAGAATCAAAGCAGGAAGGCCCCCCCCCACACACACACACTGAGAAATACAGATTCTGAACTAAAGGTTTTTATCCCAAGGCATGTCTCAGCCATTTGAGCAAAATCATTTTTTTTTAAATGGAGCTAAATTTGCAGTATTTAAAAAAGCAAACGACTAGCTACAACATAAGATGTTGAGAGATGGTTTTAGTTCTTTAAGCTTGCTGAAAATGCGAACTGTCTGCTCTCTAGAACGTAGGACTTTTGTCTCACGCCATGTAGTAGGGCTGCTCCTATTTCAGTACCTCCTCACCGTGGAGGTAAAACTTGCTCTGTCCCACTCGAAAGATGCGTTATTACTGTGAATTCTTCCAGGTCTCCCACAAGCCCCGTATTGATGAAGATAATACATAAAACATATCTCCCTTTTTTAACACTCATTTTTTTAACCCTGCTTGTTCTTGTTTTAAAACTGCCACACCAGAATGCTAATGAAATCTGCTTTTATTTTTTAAATCTTTTCATTGTTTTCAGTGCATAAATACATGGAATACTTAGAACTTTAGGAATGTAATTATTTGTTTGAGAGTCTGTTTTCTTCTCAGAGTTCTAATTTCTTCACTCATTTTTCTTAAGTTTATATAAACATTTGTTCTGTGAGTGAAATTCAGCACTTGCTTTGATCTCCTTCTATGTTGAAGTTTCTTTTTTTTTTAAGTTGCTTGAAAAGTGGTTTATCTACAGATATTTTTTAATTGAGAAATTTACAGAACACTAAAAGTAACCATTTTGTAGTCCAAAATATTTCACAGTTCGTTACACCAAAAGAAAATCCCATACCCATTACCCGGTCACGCCTTGTGTCCCCTTTCTCTTAACCCCTGAAAACCCCCAGTCTGCTTTCTGTCTGTGGGTTTGCCTGTGCTGGGTGTTTCATACAATGGTGTTTGGCTTCTTCCACTTACCATATGAATTGGAGGTTCAGCCGCATTGCGGCATGTATTAGTACTTCATTCTTTTGCTAAATGGTTCATTGTATGCGGTATACAACAATTTGCCCGTTCGTTTGTTGATGAACATTTGGGTTGTTTCCACCTTTTGGCCATTACGAATACTGCTATAAAAACTTGTGTACAAGTTTTTATTTTTCTTGGGTATGTGTATGCCTAGGAATGGAATCGGACTCGTAAGACAATTCTGTCTTCAACTTTTGGAGGAACCACCAGACTGTTTCCCATGACGGGGGCACTGTTTTACATTCCCACTAGCAATGTGTGGGAGTTCCAGTGCTGTCTTCTTTAAATCCTAGCACATATGAAGTGGGAACTCGTGATTTTGATTTGCACTTTCCTAGTGATTAATGATTGAATATCTCTGCATGTTTCTTGTACATCTTTTTTTGAGAAACATCTATTCAAGTCCTTTTGGCCCATAAATGGGCCAAAAATTTGCCCATTTTTGAATTGGGTTGTTTATTTTGCTGTTGCTGAATTTCAAGAGTTCTCTGTACATTTTAGGTAATAGACTCTTACTAGCTATATGATTTACAAATATGTCCCCCCATCGTATGTTTTAACCACTTTCTTTATAATGCCTTTTGAAGCCCATAAGCTTTTAATTTTGATGAGTTCTAATATCTGTTTTTGTTGTTGTTACATATGTTTTGGTGTCATGTTTAAGAATCCATAGCCAAATCCCAGGGCATGAAAATTTACTCAGGTATATTCTTCTAATTTTATAGCTTTAGCTTTTACATTTAGGTCACATTTGAGTTAATTTTTATGTATGGTATGAGGTAGCGACCAGCTTTGTGCTTTGCATGTGGCTATCCAGTTGTCCCAGCACCATTTGTTGGAGAGACTGTTCTTTCCCTCACTAAATGAATGCTTGGCACTTTTGTCAAAACTCAGCTGGCCAGAGAGATGTGGGTTTATTTCTGGACTCCCCATTCTGTTCTGTTGATCTGTGTGCCTGTCCTGTGCTAGTACCATACTATTTTCATCGCTGTGGCCTCATACATAGTAAGATCAGAAAATGTGGGTCCTCAAACTCTGTCCTTTTCTTTCAATATTATTTTTACTCTCAAGGGCCTCTTGCAGCTCCTTATGAATTGGAGGATCAGCTTTTCCATTTCTGCACCCAAAAAAGGCTGTTGGAATTCTAATAGGGATTGCATTCTCCTAAGTCTTCCCATCCATGAACTTGAGATTTCTTTCCATTTTTTTTATATCTTTTTAAATTTCTGCTGCAGAGTTTTTAAAAACATGCTAGGGTGCCACTTACTGATGCATTTGATTTTACAGAAGCTCTGTTCAGGTGCCATAGGTGTCCCGGACCACCACAGAAGGTAGTGGTGCATGTTGCCTTTCGGTAGGCTGTGTTTACCCTCCTCTGAAAGGCAGTGAGTACATGTGTGCGTGCCCGCTCAGTAAAGCTGCTGAGGCACGGTCGTGGCAGCCAGCTTCACTCTGCAGACCGAAGTGGCACATGGAAGCCTGGCTGTCTAGGTGTAAAATCTAACAGGGCTGTTGAACTGGGTGGAATGAGAGATCATGTAGTCTGGCTTCAGAGTGGGTGAAGGACTCGAGACACAGAGAAGGGAGTTAGGAACGGACCAGGGATGGAATCCGAGGCAGACATCCTACAGCTTTTCATCAGGTTTGTGGTTTGGTTTGGTTTGTTTCTTTTAGATTTGATTCCATTAGGTCAACAGCTGGAAGACATTCTCCACAGAAGAGTAGCCAAAGTTGAATTATTTGAACAATTCTCAAGAACTTTGTTTTAGAGAAATGACATCTTATCTAGCGGGATTAAGATAGTTGCATCGTGCATTCCAGTCTCCTCCAGTACATACCTTTCTAAAGTTTGAGAGTACCCACTCTGCTACCAAGACTCTGAATACCGAGTCCTCCCTGTGACTGTGTGTTCTTGCTCTGAGGTCGGGGAGGGAGAATTGGCTCACTGAACTTGAAGCTGCTGTTGTTTCCCCCCAGCTTGGCACCTTCCCCTTGGCCGAATGAATTCTCAGGAGGAGAGCCTTCTACTTCAGACAGCACAGCAGGGAAAGGGGACATGGCCCAAATGCTGTGTGACTCTTCACATTTCTGTTTGTAATTTGGTTATAACAACTTGAGAAATTCTTTGGCTATGGTGGAGGAAGTACTAAACCAAACTGATGGCCATCTGTTGTTTTGGCAGCGTCACCCACCTTCCTGCAGGGTGCAGATGGTTGGAAGCATTCATTTCAATATTGGGATAGGCAATAGGTGGAGGCAGAGAGTCCACTTTGGAGTGAATTCTCCCCATTGCCCGTGATGATCAAAGCCAGTATCTCATTGTCCATTATGGGCATATGGAACCGGTGATCTAACCCTCATTTCAGATGAAAGAACAGAGCTCAGGGCTTCTGTGCGCAGTGTAAGGTCACAGAGGAAATCACGAGGACCAGCACCCTGATCTCTTGACTCCTGACTCTGGGAAAAACGGAGAGGCTTCACCTGGGGCTGACTCTCGAGGCTCTGGGTAGCCTCGCCCCGCCTGCTTACCAGTCCTTTGCACCCACTGCCCTCCTTTGCCTGTAATTCTTTCCTCCTAGCACTAGCAGTGCTGGCAGCACCATGGGCTGTTAGAACAGTTGTCGCAAAGGTCAGGGATCAAGGGGTGTTGTCCTCAACTTTCCCCACATAGCAGGCCCTGGTTCGCTCACTGCTGTTTCATCCCTGCTTTGGTGTGGAAGCCCTTTCCCCCCAGGTTTCCCTCCAGTAGGTGAGGACTTTTCTCGAGTTGTATAGTTCTATGAGTAATAATGGAGTTTAGAGGCTGTATGTTGGGTGTTTGGCTTCCTTTCATTCATGTCAGTCGCTGCTGACCCTTACAGCTCTGGCCAGATTTGCCATTAGAACATCAAGGTGCGTGTATGTGTAGGTATGTGTGTGTATTCTTTCCATATCACAGCGTGAAACCTTTAGTGTTTCTCCATCTTTTTTCCCTCCAGGAAAAAAAAAAGCCGCATTATAATCATTGTAATGTACTTTGTGTACTGGGTAACCCAGGGCCGTGGTTCACCAGCGTTAGAGGCTTCCCATAGAAAAAGTGCCGTGATTTCAAAGTTCTCCCACCTCGAATTCCCTCCTCTCAGCCGTAGCATCATTTCCATGGGTATAGCCCAACTCGTGTTGATCCCTCCTGCTTTCCGGGAGAGCTCTGCTGAGTTTTAGCTGGTGCATGTAGTACTCGTTTTTTGTGTTTGTAAATTACATGTATACGTATTGTCCGAACATTCTGGGCCCCTTGTCACTGGGCTCCTGCCAAAACAGTCACTCTTAGTCAGCTCATACTGTCGGTTCTCTATTTCTTTTATCCAGATTATAAAAGAAACACATCACAGGAAACCTGGTTGGGGGGGTGGGGTCATTCCTCAGTATTAAATCATACTCTAATTATGGTGTAGTTCCTTTATTTTTTTTCCTATTTTAAAATTAAAAGGATCATAATTATTTCCTTTGAGCTAGCTCTCAGTATTGGGATTGTTTTTTCCTATAAATTTCTAAGTGTGGATTCTCTGTGTATTCGCAGCTATCTGCCTGTCTTACAGTACGCTGAAGATGGTACAGATTTCAAGATGTTTGACACCAATTTGCATTTCTGCCTTAGACGTTTTTTAAGCATCTTAAGCAGTCTAGAATTTTATTGTGTTTTATAAACAGACAAGATGTGTTAAAGAATAATCTTTGTTTTATGAAGAAAAGAACATTGAGTAGTTTAATGCGACACACAGGATCACTCTTCTGAGTTTCAGTTATCTGTTTACATTTGAAACAGCTGTGGGAAAATAGTAGCTACTTATTATAGCATTGGCTTCAGTGAGCGCAACTTTGAGAGCAGAGTTCAGGTTACGGAAACTTGAGCTCCTGTCTATGTGTCTGACCCAATAGGTACATGTTATTTTGAGCAAAGCTCTAATGTTAGACTTTTTAAGTATCTCTACTAGAGTCATAACTCGTTTCATTGTACTTCACTGTATTGCATTTCACAGATGTTGTGATTTTTACAAATTGAAAGCAAGACCCTCCCCCAGCAAAAAGAGTACAACTTACTTTATTGTGGTGGCCTGCAACTGAGCCCGCTAATCCTGCAAGGTGTGTCTGCACTGTAAGGAGGGCCTTCTTCTCCCACTTCCACTTGTGATCTTTGAAGAAAGTCAAATTGCATTGCAGTGCACTTTACCATTTTGAAAATTACATCTCTGACTTCGTTTTCTTCTCTGTAAAATGTGGGGTTTGAAATAAGGTCAGAAAGAGTCATTTTCCATGATTAGGGCAAAGATGCTCATGGTTGTGATCAGAAGTCAAAATGGAGCCTTTGCAAACGAGGCCCAGGAGCTCCTGAGGCGCGGCGGGCTTCCTGGGAAGCTGTGGTGCTGCTGGCCGTCATTCAGGCGGTGCAGCCTCCGTGTGTGTTCTCGCTCATATTCGGATCCTGTGAGCGTCTTCAGGAAACAGTGTGGACGGTTCTCTTGCCGTTAGATACTTTGAGAATTTTAAGCTATTCTCCTTCCTTTAGAAGTAGGGTGGCTGAAGGTGCCCTCAGCAGGCAGAATACTTCGCCTCTTTAATACATACATACATGCATTTAAACCTCATGCCCAGGAGCACACCCTGCACCACTGCCGCTGTCTCTTTTTAACTAAGACTGATGCTGTTTTCCCTTGCTGCCTCCGGACCCACTGCAGCGCGGTGTGCCTATCTGCATTCCACTGAAGGGGCCGGGCGTCGTCAGAATCCCCCAACCCGTGGTCTCCTGTCGAAAAGGAAAAGATATCTCTCAGTTTCTCTCTCCCATCTCGCTTTTTTCTTTTTGACCCTCCGTATAGCATTTGCTGCTGCTATTTATTATCCTTTGTTGTTTTTCCTTCTCCAGGTTCTACACCCACTCTCTGCTGGTTCTGGATTTGTGGGGGGGGCGGGTGTTGTTTTTGTCCTTTAATGTGCTTTTCTCCATCCTTGCCCTGTAAATGTTGGTATTCCTTTAGCTGTTTTCTTCTGGGCCTTTTCCTTGAGTGACATACTTTAAGTGTGCTGATGGCTTCAGTACAGGTCTCTAGTCCAAGCCCACCCTTGTACTTCAGACCCTTATGTGTATCTTATTTCCACAGACAACTCAAACTTAATGTGGCCAGAACAGACCATCTCTTTCTCGTCAGCTTTCCCTTCCTTCTCTTTCCCCGTCTTGGAGAATGGCATTGTTGTCATTGTGGGAAGACACTAGTGCTCCTCCGGTGTTTCTCCCCTCACTTTTTTCACCTCCCAAACCACCCAGCTGCCTCTTGTCCCGGACTCCCCTGTAGCCCCTCCCCCTCTGCTGCACCTCCCTAGACAGCCTCCTGTCACGTGTCTTCCATGTTGGAGTAATTATCGATTGTGATTTTTATCTCCTCAGTTGTTCTGGAACAACCTGTCCACCTCATCTTTGTCTGCCTGCACTTCCGCCGCCTCAGTCCATACTGCCGTTGTCTCTCAGCTGACTCCCTGCAGAAGCCTCGTTACTGCTCCACCTGCATTTGTTCTGTGTCCTGTAATCCATTCTTCACGTGGCAGCCCTGTGGCCTTTTCAGAATGCACCTCTGAGCATGTCATTCCCCTGTTTAAATACTTACAAGGCTTCTCACTGCTCCTAGAATACAGGCCCAGATCCTTGCTGTGTCACCTGCCCCTCCTTGCCACGCACCCCTGGTTTTGTCTCTTTTTTGTTTTTGGCTTTACATGTGCTACACTCTGCCCCTTTACTTCCGTGGTTGCCCTTAGCGAATTGACTTCTGTTCATTGTTTATATCCCAAGACAGACAGTATTTCCCTGACAGCCCACTCCCATCTCTACTCCCTGCCCTCACATACACTGCGATTGCCCTCTCTCTTTTTCCTTCAGAGAGCCATGTAGTTTGTCATCCTGTTTATGGGTTGTTTCTGTGACCAGATCATAAAATCCTCTCTGTATTGTCACTCTTTCATCACCAGCTCTACCCTGGCAGAGTGTCCTGGTCTCCAGTGGCAGCTCGGTTCATGTCTGGGTAGGTCAGAGTCCAGGTGACCCTTGAACAACACAGATTTAAACTGCACGGGTCCATTTATACTGGATTTTTTTTTTCAATAAGTATACAGTTGGCCCTCCATATGCCAGAGTTTTGTATTCACAAATTCAGCCAAAGGCAGGGGGATCAGAAACAGTATTTTTGGTCCGTAGTTGGGAACCATCCATGGATGTGGAGGGCTGGCTGCATGCATTGCTCTCTGCCATTTTATACGAGGGACTTGAGCAGTTGGGGGGAGTAAAAAACTGTGTCAGGTTTTCAGTTGCTCGGGAGTTGGCACTCCTAACCCCAAGAGTCACCCGTATACCTTTGCTGGGGACTCCTTCCAGGTTCAGAATGTTCCTGTGAGATCTAGGCTTTACACCGGAGACAGACTCCTTCCCCTCTCCTGGCTTTTAGATTGATAGGACTGGACTGTGGTACCACCCAATTATAAAGTTCTGTGGTTTCTCCCCCCCATCTTGGAAATCAAGGGCCCTTTCATTTTCTCAAGCCAGCTTCCCAGTACATGTGCTAAATTTTCAGAACACACTCAAATGGTTTGAGAGAGGAAGGATTTTGTATCCCATTAATAATTCTCTTTTTTTCAATTTGAACATACAAGTCAGGAAGATTAAATACTGCTCATAAAATAATAAACATGGGAAGGGTGATCTTCCCCCCTTTAGATCTGCTAATTCACATTGAACAGTTTAGCAAGTGTTGAGTCTCATTCAGACCTCACAGTCTCTCGTGGTGTGGGCATTATGTCCATTTCTGTCTTTTGTATAAAGACACTAAGCCCAGTGAGGTGAAGTCACATCATACCACAGGCAAGTGGTAGCTTAGGATTTGAACCTGGATTTTCTGTTCTGCCACAGCAGCCTCCCTCCTTTTTGGTTTGCTAATGAAAGGAATTGAAGCCTTTGTAATTGCTCACAGAGAGCTGTATTCAAATGCAGTGAAGTACTCTATCCTACTGATTGCCTTGCCCCCAGCAGACTTCAGCATCTGAAATTAAACATTGCTTGAACTCCTTTTGTGTGGAAACTGTCCTTTTCCTTTTTATGCCCTTTGTTTCTCAGCTGCCCTCCAGGACCACGTGACTGTCCGTGTTTGGCTCAAAGGGAGAAAGGGTGGAAGGGTCTGAACCCTCGGTGATTGTCTCCGCAGCATCAGTGTCCTTGTTTCCTATGGAAGTGGTCCTTCAGGAAGCCAGCTTAGACTTACATTTTTGGACAGTTAAGTTTTAAAAAGAGAGACAGAGAGCTGGTTATAAATAGTAAATAGTTCTTCTTATGCTTTAGTACTTGGCCTTATAAAATGAAGGACCCCATTGCATAAGTAATGTAAACATTTCTGAAGACTACGGATGCATTCTTAAATAAGTCTCTTTTCAAAGCATTTAATGGACGTGTTTAAATTGTAAATATTTACCTTTATAATTACATTTGCCCAGTCCTGAGATTGATTTTATTTTTGTTAGCTTAGTTTTTTATTGGTTTAGTTATATGTAAACACTTTTTGTTCATCTTCCCTTGCTTTGGCAAACCGCTGTCTGAAGTGGGTTTTGTGGTTGCGTGGAAGCTTCTTATAAACGTTTTGTGTAAAGGGGCCTCTGGGGAGAAAGAAGTAAGTAGCCTGAAAGCACTTTGTTTGGGGTATGATTTCAAGCTTAAGAAAAAGCCGGTTCTGGTTTGGGACCTCCAGTGGGTGGCCGGATTGCTCTGAGAACATTTCTCTCGCTGTAGCCATCTTGTTATTTGTCCTCTGGTCAGTACTCCGTGTGTGCCTTAATTACTGCTGTTTGCAGTGGGTTGAGAGGCCCTGAGCACTGGAGGCAAGAGTCCCTCTTTTCCTTGTATCTTACTCAGCAGTTCCAGCCTTGTCCAGCCTTACTGTGACACACCACGGTGTATCATTTTAAAGTGTCACAGCTGCCACTAAGTCATATGGGAACATGGAGCTGGCTGGGAGGAAGGGGCCAGTCAGTGACGGTTTCTTGTCCCTGCAGAGATCCTTGAAGAAAAATTAGAAGCAGCATTTTTATATTCAGTCCAAAGATACGTATATTGTATTTTCCCTCTTTCAAAAACCAGAGAGAGAAAAAGAATAAGAAAGTTGTGATTTAGGTAGAAGCTGTGACTTCTAAGTTTAGGTCTTAGTGAGCCTTACGGCTAGAGGTAAGACCCCCGGCAGGATGAGGGGGGCTGCATGGGCATTTTAAATATTAGGGCGAAGGCCAACTTCCCCCTTTTGCTTGGCTTTCCTGACTTTTATGCGATAAAGCAGTTCTTTGACTTAAATTCAGTGTGGCAGGTCACCTTTAAAACGGCCCTTCATAAACTGCTACGTGCATAATAACCTTTTACGACTCTTAATTGTGAGTAGCTGAACAGTGGGTAATTTCTATACACCATATGTCCCACAGTGCAATGGGGCGAGATGAAGGAAAGCATGAGTCTTGATACTGGAGATCTTGTTTAGTCAAGCCCCTGCCTGTGGTGTTATTTCTAACATAATTTTTCTTGTGTAAATACTTTCTAGCAAGAAAAATACAGGCTTGACAATGTTTACATTTTGCTCAGTGTTCCTTACAAGAGTTGCTAGAGAAAATACTTACAATTTTGTTTGTTTTGCAAATGAAATTCCTGTAGAAAGGTCATTGCAATGTCAGGCCTTGTCATTTTTAACCCTCTTATCCCAGAGCTGATCTGCGGCATGTCAGGTCTGGCTTACTGCTCTAACCAAAAATGGCAAAGAATGTGGAGGCCTTGCTCCTTCAGCCAGCTGTCTCCGTGCTCCGTGATGGTCTGTGTTCACACAGTGGCAGCTGGATCCAGGAAGCAGGGGGTGCTGGAGCCATCTCCTGCGACTTGGGAGGGTCTGTGGGCTGAGATTCCAAAGCTTTTCCAGGAGCATAAATCCTGGACATTATCTCAGAACTACACATTGGGCCTTTTCCCTCTTCATTGTAAACACTTCTTGGCAGTCAGATAAACCCAGGCAGTTCATCCCAGATGCCCACTTTTCCTTCCACCTCGTCCTCAAGGATCCGGGAACAGAGGGTAGCAGCAGAAGTCCGATGGAACTCTTACCTGTTTCACAGCTCCCACGGCCTCTCTGGGGTGAGACAGAATTTTGCTGTAGCCAGATGGAGGATTCAGCTGAACCGCCCAGCTCTGCCACCACTCCAGTACAAATTACGCATGATCAGGAAAGGGGGAAACAGTGGGACTGCATGGATTTGTCTTACCTTCTCTTGCTTACACTGGATAGCTGAGGAAAGGCAAGTGTCTGAAGCCAAGAATACCAAAAAGCGTGAACCATGGTTGAGATGAGCCGGCTGGTGGGCAGAGCAGAGCCATGAGCAGGGTAGCTGCAGGTGTCATCCTGCTGGTGTAAATGTGCAAATCTGGGTCTCTCGGGTTCCTGGACCAGGCAGGGCAGCATGAGTGTTACATTAAAGGCTCAGTGCTCTGTTACACACAGAGTGAGGTATTTTACATGAGGCGCATGGAAGCACCTTGCCGCATCTTTATCTGAGTGGCTCCTAGGTAGTAAAGGGATTGTGGGGTGCAGCACACTCAGTGAGTCAAAAGAATTTGAATGGGTCTCGTCACACTGAGGTGGTTTTATTGTTACCATGAAAAGAGACCTGGATTTCTTCTGAGAGCAGGAGTTAGTTGCTGAGGGCGCAGTTTGGGACCCAGTAGCAGCAGAGCTTATGGCTCACACTTTCATCAGAAGGCCTGCTAGTGGGTTGAGAAAAAAGATTCCTGGGTTTTCCTGAGGTCTGTCTCCTTAACCTGTCCAGAACCAAAGAGAATAGCCGGACAGGCAGCTGCCGAGGGAGCGCTGTGCCCTGACCAAGGCTGCTTAAGAACAAGGGGAAGAATTGGGAGGCGGGTGAATGCTGGAGTTGTATTTGGGGAATAGATGTGTTTGGAATTCAGCCTTACTTTTTTTTGTTGGTCTCTGGCAACATTTACAAATGACTTTATTTGCAAAAAGGCTGAGTCTGTTTTAAAAGCAGAGAGATGGGAGAGAGATCACGGTCAGTTACTGCTGAATCTATTTAGGGACAAAAAAATTATTATAAGTAGTTTGACCTAGTCAGAGCTTACAGCGAATTCTGACCTGCTCATCTTTCCTCAAGGCATTAAGATAGGTCATTCAACTGACCTAAGTAGGCAGGCACATATTTTAATAGTTTCAAAGGCAGTCTTGATCTGTATTTGGAGATTCAGAGTATATACCTACTCACCCTTACAGATGCATTTAAACCTCTGGGCCCATGGGTCTTTTCTTTTTTTTAACACTATTTATTAGGGTAGTTTTAGGTTCAAAATTAAGAGGAACACAGATTTCCCATATATACCATACCCGCGTGTGTATATATAGTCCCCCCCACTATCAGCATTCCCCACCAGAGTGGTACATTTGTCACCATTAATGAGTCTACACTGACACATCAGAATGACCCAAAGTCCATAGTTTACATTAGGGTTCACACTGGTGTGATACATTCTACAGACTTGGATGTATCCACCATTAGACAACAGCATATGCACTCCCCTAAAAGTCCTCTGTGCTCTGTCTCCATCCCTTCCCCCTCCCAGCCCCTCTCTCCATAGTTTGCCCTTTCCAGAATGTCATGTAGCTGGACTCTGTGTCTTTTCAGAGTGGCTTCTTTCAGTAATTTGCCTTTAAGGTTCTTTCGTATTTTTTCGTGGCTTGATAGTGCTTCTTTTTTTTTAGTATTGAATACTATTCTGTTGTTTGGGTATGCCAAATTTTATTTATTCATTCACCTAGTGGAGGGCATCTTGATTGCTTCCGGGTTTCAGCAGTTAGGAGTAACGCTGCTCTAAACACTCCTGTGCAGGCTTCTGTGTGGGCACAGATTTCCGGTTCCTTTGTGTAGGTACCAGTGAGCATGATTGCTGGATCCTATGGTAAGAGTATGTTTAGTTTTGTGAGAGACTGCCAGACTGGCCTGCAGAGTGGCTGTACCATTTTGCATTCCTACCAGCAGTGTATTGGTTTGCCCAAAAAGTTTCTTTGGTTTCTTCCATAAGGTAGATGCTTCTAGTAGCACTTAGTTGTCTTTAACCTCATTTGAAAAAATTTCCATCTGATTGTATTGTGGCAGTGGTCATCATTATCAGCTTGAATTAAAAAAGTCAAAATCGGTGAATTTTTGTGTAGTCATTTTAATATTAAAGTTGGAAGGAAATAAGCAACATTTTCAGCATATTTTGCTTTATTATTTCAAGAAAGGTAAAAGATGCAGCTGAAACACAAGGAAAAGATTTGTGCAGTATATGGAGAAAGTGCTGTGACTGATCGTATGAGTCAAAGGTGGTTTGTAAAGTTTTATGCTGGAGATTTCTCGCTGGGTGATGCTGCACGGTTGGGTGGACCAGTGGAAGGTGATAGCGATCAAATCATGACGTTTATGCGAGGTCCGTGTTATACCATGCAGAAGATAGCCGACATACTCAAAATATCCAAAACATGTCTTTTATGTTATGGGGAAAAAACCACACAGATTTTTTGGCCAACCCAGTATGAGAGTTTCTGTTGTTCCACATTCTTGTCAGTAATTGGTATTATCAGTGGTCTGGATTTTGGCCGTTCAAATAGGTGTGTGGTGATATTTCAGTATTTTAATTTGTTTCCCTGCTCTCTTTCGCAAATATTTTTCCTCAGTCTGTGGCTTGTCTCTTCATTCTCTTTGACAGTGCCTTTCACAGAGAAGAATTGTTTTGTTTTGATTAAGTTCAGCATATTCTTTCATGGATCGTGCCTAGGTGTTGTATCTACAATGTCATCACCAAACTGAATATCATCTAGATTTTTTCTGTGTTATCATCTAGGAGTTGTATGGTTTTGTGCTTTACATTATGATCTGTGTTTCCTTTTGAGTTAATTTTTATAAAGGATGTAAAATGTCTAGGTTTTGGGGGGGGTGTTTGGTTTTTGTTTTTGTTTTTGTTTTTTTTTGCATGTGGATGTTGTCCCAGCACCATTTGTTGAAAAGACTGCCTTCTGTCCACCGTGTTGCCTCTGTTCCTTTGTCAGGGGTCAGCTGACTGTGCGAATGGGTCTGATTCCGGGCTCTCTGCATTCTGTTGTACTGGTCTGTTTGTCTGTTCTTTGGCCAGTACCACATTTTCCTGATGACTGTGGCTTTGTTATAAGTCTTGGAGTCAGGTACATCTGGCGTTGTTCTTTTCAGTATTGTTTTGTCTGTGCTGAGTCCTTTCCCTCTTCATGTAAACTTCAGAGTCAGTTTGTCTTGTCTACCTCCACAGAAGAACTTGCTGTGATTTCGTGATTGGGATTGCGTTGGATCTGTAGATGAAGCTGGGAAGAACTTACATCATAACAGTATTGAGTCGTCCAATCCATGAACATGGACACTCTCTCTAGTTCTTTGTTCATCATTGTTTTCGTTTCCTCATACAACATTGTACATATGTTGTTAGATTTATACCTAAGTATTTCGTTGTTTGGGTGCTAATAGTACTGGTTCACTGCTGGTATGTAGCAAAGCAATTGACTTTTGTATGTTAACCTTGTTATCTTGCAACTCTAGTTTTTTTTCATCCTTTTCATTAGCACTCCCCTCCTTTTCTGGTTTTGCCCTCCTCCTAGGCTCATGTTCCTGCTCTTAAACTAGAAATCCCTTGGAACGACTAACCCAGTAGCATGAGGAGGGGTGGGCTGGATTCATTCAACATGCAGAGTGGCCTGAAGACAGGCCTTCAATGTGCAACATATTTCTTTTTATTAAAATGAAGGGTTTTTTGATGATATCTAAAATATAATAGCGACCTGAGCATGATGAGCTAGCCCTACCCCCACCCCAAACAAGAGCAAATGGGATTTTTGATGGTTTTAAAGACAGCCTGGGAGAGTTATTTGAACTTAAGGTGGTATCTAATCAGGTCGCCTGCCTTCCCTGTTAGTAGCTGTTTTACCCTTTTTGTACCTAGAATTCAGATGTCAATTAAATGAACCCATGTTCAGTGATAGACAGTTGGTCTCTATTAATTTCCCTTGAAGTGTATAAAACCAAGGAAGAAATATGTTTGTAGAGGGAAGGGCAGGGGACCTTGAAGACGTTTAGATCCTCACATTTGAAATTAATCTTCAGTTTCAAGAATTAAAACTATTGTGTTTTATATATTACTAATTCTTTGGGCGGCTGTGTGGGAACCTGCTGTTGGTTTAGAACCCTGCTGGGCATGGTGGGTGCTGGGTGAGAGCAGACGGATCTGGTCCTGATTTCCTGAAGCTGACAGGGTTGATGGGGGGGGGGTCATTATTAATAATATATGTAAGTCATGGTTTTAGTTGTACTGAGGCTACAAAAGGAAGAAATGGGGTGCCCAGAGAGCTTACTTCTTTCCCTGTCTCTTAATCTGATGGCCTGTGCGAGCAGCTGTTATTTCAGGGGATAGCTGACTGCCTGTGGGAATGTGGGGGCCGAGCCTCCCTGCCTGTATCCCCAATTTTCCTCTTCTGCTCCCAGCTTGGACTCCGTCTGTATGACATGAACTAAGTGTTCTTCATTTAACTCATTTCCTGTCTCATCACTCTTCTCAGGAGGGCTCCTGCCCTCAAACCCTCTGTGTCTACAAGCGTGCATACGGTGTTGGCGTGAAGGAGTCTAGACCTTGAAGAAAGATCGTATGGGTGGTCCAGTTCTTTCATTTTCAGATAAGGAAGGTGAGGATAAAGGAAGGGAGCAAGCGTGCCATACCCACAGTCACACAGCAAGTTAGGGTCAGAACCGGGACGAAACCCAGGTCTTTGAGTCGCAGTGTTCCTGCAGGAGAGGCACTAGTCGGCGAGGACCCAGAGTTAGGAAGACCCTTGTCTTCACAGAAACGCTGGGGAGGGGGGCAGAGCTTGAGGAGAAAAGATGAGCTCCAAGGGGGTGTAAACCACACACTTCCTGTGGTCCGGTGGTTATTCCACGCAGATTCACCAAGAGGACCTTGAGCTGGGAGCTGAAGAAAGAAAGTAGTGTGCTCAGTTCCTGCCATCAGGGGCCTTAGTTTCAGAGGAACACGGAAGTTTAATAACATGTATGGAGAGAGCACCTAAGAGCAGCCTGCTGAGGTGCAGATGCAGTCCCAGTGCATAGCAGGGCTCCAGAGCAGGCAGAGGGGGGCCAGTCTCCTGGGTGAGGTGGAAAGGTTTTGTTGGAGAAGCGGCAGAGGACTGGAAGCAGGACTTGGCTGGGACGGGGAGGAAAGATCTGTGTCCAGGTTGTGTTCCCCTCCGGGCTCGAGGAGAACCCTAAACAAATGGCCATGGCCGGGCGGGGGTTGTGAGAAGTACAGTTGGCAGAAGCTGACTTTAGAAGACCTTGAACTTGGAGCAGTCATGAGATAGGGTGGTGCCATCTCACTGTCTCAGAGGGGTGACTTGATGAAAACTGGGCTTTTTGAAGATGAGTCTGGCGTGTTTAGGGGAGACTACCAGAAGCCTCATCAGACACTTGCTGAATTACTCGGGGTGGTTGCATTGGGTGTTTCATATAGTCCTCGTCTGCGAAACTGATAAATCTGCTTTAATCTCTGTGTTGAACACAGAAACTGTAGTTTTATAGTGATTTTTCTAACTATGTTAAGATGTAGCCTTCAAAATAATTGTAAGCTGTAAGCATCTACTATATTTTATAAGGCATTTTGAAATAGCTAAGAGCCGAACAAAAGACACTGCAAATACAAAATGCCACTTCATTTTACTTCCAAATCTCGAGTGCTAAGTGAAATACCATTTCATGCTGTCACCAGTATTGAACTCTGCTTTCCTGTTTTATATAGTTTTGCCTTTTGAGAGTTTAAAAACCTTAGCATTGTCCTTTAGCTGAATAGGGGAGGGGCGATCTGGTGAAGAGGCAGTAGAACAAGAAAGTGAGAATATCTGTATCAGCTCCTTACACTTGACCATCAGCACACAAAGACTTAACTGCATTGTCTTCTCTTTGTTTCTTTAGGAATATAAACAGAAGCTCGCTCGGGTCACCCAGGTTCGCAAGGAACTGAAGTCCCACATTCAGAGCTTGCCAGACCTCTCTTTGCTGCCCAACGTCACAGGGGGCTTAGCCCCCCTGCCCTCTGCTGGTGACCTGTTTTCTACCGACTAGGGCAGGTGTCATGCCCCAGATTCCCATCTCTACCAGCAGAAAGAGGAGTGCAAGTCATGGTTGGAAATGACCTTGTAGCCCCTGGTTCTGTCCCTCCTTCCACCTGGCCCCCAGCCTCCCAGCCTCGAGAAAGAACCACAGACTCTGATCTCCTCTCCAGCCTCTCCTGTTGAGCACAATTCAGAACAGGGGCAAGTGGAGTCCAGTTTAGATTGATATTTGGAAAGAATATAAACTCTTCTACTTTGTGTTTTTATGCCCCTGTTGGTGTTCCATTCTTAACCCTCTTTTTATACCCAAGAAGTTAGAAAAATCATGTGTACTTTTGGAAGCTTTCAGAAGAACCTTGTCCCTGACGATAGTATTGTGTCACGAGAGCAGCTTCTGTCTGAGCTGGGCTTGTTCAAGTTCAGTACAGGCTTCCCCTGAGGGACTCACTCTGGAGTCACTGGCTTCCCCTGACTCCTCTAACCCCAAAGAGAGGCACAACTGTAGAGCAGCTTTGCCATAAGGAAGGAGTTTGCCAAATCTCCGATTCTCTTTTCCTATTACTTCTAGTGACGTGTAGTCAGGGGTTCAGTGCATTTGTTTTGGAAGCAGACTAGAGAATCTAGCAAGAAGATCCGAAGCTGATCTGGGACATAAAATCACAGTTCAGGGACAGAGTAACAGCAATTACAAGTATGAGTTAAAACGTAATTTGCTTCAAGTTCCTACAAACAGCCTTCCCAGGCTGCCCTTACCCAGAGTCCACCCAGTACGATGGAGTACGTTCCTGAAAACACGGTGTTTGACCGCAGTTGGTTGTGTAGGTGCTTTGTAGAAATGGCAGTGCTAGGCCCCCAAAGCCAAAGGCATACTGAGAGTCTGGGCTCCACGTGGGCATTGCTTTGACCCTTTCCTCTGGGGAGGAGGACCACAGTAACATTAACTCACTGTGGGGGGCATATGTCCTCAGGGTGGTGACGAAACTTGAATGTCTCCTTTGCAGACATGACACTGCACATCCATCTGTCTGTCAGCTCGCACCGCTGCACGTGTCCCTGGGCCCAGGCGAGCTTTGCCTCGGACGTTACTGAAGAGCTCATCTCGGGCAGGGGCAGTTGGGGGTATTAATTTTGGGTTTTAATTCTTTTATCATGCCAGCTGACATTACTACTACATAATGTAGTTAGGATTTTTACCTTGTTTTTAGTAAAGGTTAGGCCTGCTAACTCTTAAATCATTCTGATTGGGCAGGCTTATTTCGACATTGGAAAGGGCAGACAACTTGCCCCCATAGTGTAGTAAGAATTACAGCCCAGAGGCCAAAGTCCCAAAGCTATAAAAAGGGATCCCTTGTGGGGGGAGCTCCAAAATCTCTATTATGTTGAGGGTTACCAAAAAGCCAATTGCATGTAATTTTACATGTTAAACATGTTAAAATACAACCTATGTTTTAAAAAGTGTAGCAGGCTTCCCGTGAAGGAATCCTGCGGTGAGAATGGTGGAAAGTCGCAGCAGGTATTCGGTGTAACTGTAGAACCTGGTGGTGTGTGGCTTTTGCTCAGATTTGAGTATGGACTGTGTGTTCTTACTGCCCGTGCCTGTTCTCCTGTCCTTACTGAGTTAATGAGTCTGTATCTGAAGTTCTTCTCTCAGAGGCCACAGGGCAGGGGGCGACTTGACTGAAATCGCAGGATGAACTCCCTCGGCTGCTTATGCACCTGCGCCCCTCCCGTGTGCTGCGCTGCTTTAGTCCTGCTCAGGAGCGCGTTTCTCTGCAGACCCTGGGCCATCCTCTGGGCTTCACCGAGGACGCGAACGCTTACTAGCCACAGAAGAACCCCAAAAGGGTGTAGTAGATACTTGCTCTGATCGGCCAGACGAAATGTTCTAACTGAATGGATTTTGCCCACTGTGATACGTTTTATCTGATTGAGTCTGACCAGCAATTGGTGCATAATTATTACAGCAAGAGCAAGAGATGAAACTAGCAATTATGTAAATGAATGTGTTGGCCTCTTAACACATGTTACTAGGGGACTTCCTGTGAGGAAGTTAGGGGGTTTTTGTTTTGTTTTTTTAATGAAATGTTTTTGGTTTTTAAAACTTAATTCTCTCATATCCTCCCCAAGTGTGCTTACTTCATTGTTTAATTTAAGGATCTGGCAGGGTGGGGCGGGTGGTTTTGTTTCGTGTTTGTTCTTCTTTACTTAGAGCATCCATAGACCTCAGAGGACTTCTCCTTTAGGTCAGATTCCTCAGAAAGTCTTCATCCTTCCCCCTTTTTCTTAAAGAATATTTTTAAAGCTTAAATTTGTATATTAATTTAGGACTTTATTTAGAAGTATAGGCTGTCTTTGGTGGCAGCAGTATATTCTGAAATGTCTCATAGATATCTATTTTTGAATAAAGATGGTGTTGTTGAACGACATTGCGTGACGGGTCCTTTCCCTTCCCTTTTGCCGACCCTCAGTGCTTGCTTGGTAATCGGTGGGTAATTAATGATCGCCAACAGGCCCCATGCCCTCTGCACGGATTCTTGTCCCATTAAAGTTTTTGTGGCTCTTAGTGGCCCATAATACTCAGCACTTACATAGTATTTTCTAGTTCTTTCTGGGGCCTTAATTGGTTTTAATTAGCCAACCCACACAGCACCCGGGACAAGTACCTCTAGCTTTGTCCTCATTGTATGGAAGTGGGAGCCGATGGGGAGAGAGTTCAGTGACCCTCCCCAGTACCACAGCCTCTGACGGATGACGATTTGCAAGTTCTTTGATTTCAGTGCTTTTGTTTGCACCACCAGGCCTCCTGAGAAGTATTTGATTTTGGCAATACAGCGAAAGTCACTCTGAACAGAGAGGAAAAATATGAGGTAATTCAAACACAAGTGGTATGCCTTTAAAAATACTTCTGTAGGTTTACTTTCTCCTTTTTACTTTTAAATTCAATGACACTGTGTTGACTGAGTACTGGAGGTTGACACTCAAAATAATAGAAAAACAGTTTGAAATAGTTCCTTTTGAAGTAATTGATGCTTGGAAAGGTTTTTTTAACCTCTCCACAGGGTGAGGGCAGCAGTTGCTGGAAGGGCTAGGGTTACCCATTTATCTCACGATGCAAAACCTGTAGTAGCTGTGGTCTGAGAGTAAATGCACCTCAAGTCAAAGTCGAGAATCGGGAAAGTTGGGACTGCATTACCCAGGTTCTGTCTTAAAACGGAAAGGTTGAATTAGTGTGTGGGTCTCAGGAGACAAGAGCTCCTGCCGTCCCCGGGATTCATGGCCTACTTAATGTCTTCACTCCTGCCTATAAATAGTAAGTCCATAATTCGTCTGGTTTAATTAGCACTTCGGGCTACAAATGTGACTCTGAGGTCCTCAGAGCTGAAGATGGAACTACCCCCCAGTTCATGAATCTGTCAAAATGCTTAACTTCTGTGATTAGAGCCGTTAACTGTGTGACCTTCCTGGGGCCAGGTGTTCTCTCTCCGGGCCTGTTTTCTTAGTTTTGAAATGCGATACGGGACTAGGTTATTTCTCGGCTCCCTGCCAGCCCTGCAGCCTGTGGTGGTTGTACTACCTGGGAGTACATGCAGTGTTGGGGGGAAGCCCCAAAGTCGGAATTCGGGGTCGATACCAAGGAACTGATATGTAGCCTCACTCAAATTCATAAGAGTTTTAATAGGAGAAACTTACACGGGCAAAGCCGCTGCTGCCAGTGGCAGTCGGCTGGAGAGAAGCCCTGCCCCTCTCAGAACGGGGTCTCTCTTCTTACAAGGGGCTCATCGTAAAGCCACTGGTGGGGGTCACCAGAAAGGCTTACAAGGCATTCTTACAGTAACATCAGTCAGTCACCACAGTCTGTACATTCATTAACCCTCCTGGGGACATGACTTTTATCTTCGGGTGGCATCCCACTCTTCCAGGTAGTCAGCCAAGCCTGAGGCCACAGAGTTGAATCCAACATTTCCCAGACGCCTTTGGTGCTGGAGCCATATTGCATCTCAGTGAGTTTTCCTCTCAGGACTGAAGTCTGGGAATACTGGATGGCCGGACTTCATCTGGCATGAAGTCTTAGGTTCGCATATTTGTTAGACGAAGAACATCACCCTTGTGCTAATGTATGTGGAGAGTGTATATGAAACCCTGAGGTTGTCATCTAAAGGGATCAGATCATGAGAGCAGGCCACCACTGGAAGATGGGAGTAACGACAGTTCACTGGGCACAAACGGTCAGCACTTGGTTTATTTCAGATCTTTAAGGAAAAGCCGCCTTCCAGCCTGGTTTGCTTTCTTACTTTCTCCTGGGATCATTCATCTGGCTCAGCTCCCGTGTCATCGCCACCTCCATGGGATTCTTCCATTTAAAAATCACTCCTCCACTCAGAGGCACAGATTCAATGAAGAATTCGTTATTCTCCCATGCCATAGATTGGGATTCATACAGCTTTGCATAGTGTTGGAGGCCCAGTGTGTTCCATTTTCTAGACTAAAATAGTTTGTATTAAAAATTCATTTCTACCGCTGGCTTGATAAATATTAAAATTGGCAGTAAAAATCAGAATTTTTCATGTGTTTTAGGAATAAGAGGCAGCTGTGGCAAGTGACAACCCACATGTGATCTCTCACTGAGGTGGCCTTGGGTGCGTCCCCCAACCTCTTGGGACCCCGCAGTTGTGCTGCTTCCAGGAAGTGAGTGAGGCTGACTATGTAACCTCCGAAGTCCTTCCCCGATCTGAAACTCTGTGACTTTCAGAATAATGCTTTCTACCAAAAATCTTTTTAATAATGTATTCCACAGATTTCTAAATGCCAGTCATCTAAATTCTTACAAAAATGGTAAAGAGGTTCCAAACATATCCATCAACTTTAAATGAGATGTTTATATAGAGAGCCTAGTGTCACGTCTGAGACAAGTTAGGGGCTCAGTGGCAGCTGTTACTACAGTCAACGAACGTAGGGATTAAAATGCACCTGTAACAAGAGGTTAAAATAGATTTGTTTTGGAAGGCAGCAATGGATACCGCATATCTATACCATGTGCTGTATTTACAATGGAGGTGGTCAAAAACCCGCAGCCCCCCTTAAACCCTTGTCGCTCACATAAAGGGTGTAAGAGAAGAGCTAGAGCGGAAGAAAAGATTTGTGATGGGGATTCCTTTGAAAGGACCATTTGTGTGTTTTGCGCCCCCTAAGGGAGAGCAGTGGATAATGCTCTGACCTCAAGGTGAGGGAAGGGGCCTCTGGACCTTACTATGTGTCCTGCAGGGTGGTGATCCGGTGGACTAGACGGACCCCTGCCTGGAAAGATCTAGAGGATGATATGCCAGTGGCTGGCTAGACATTTTGATGATGGAGCGCAGGAGGGGTGGCTGAGTTGGATGCAGCCGCCATTCCTAGACTTTGTTGGACCAGACGTGAGCCGCATGCAAGGGAACACCAGCACTGGTCATCTCGGAGTGAGACCAAGAGGCAGGCATCTATCGCCTCAAGGAGGTGAACTTGCACTGCTGAGGAGCAAGCCGAAGATAAAGAGCGGGGTGCAGGGGGCACATACCACCCCTGGGTGCTGCCCAGTGATGGAGGGTGAAGATGGGACAATGGGGAGCGGGGGAGCCGCGCCGCAGTGCTGCAGAAGCCAGCGTGAGAAAGAAGGGAGGCTCTTGCCCAGCCAGCACCAGTTATCACGGCGCCTCATGTAAAGATTTCCTCCTGCTTTGCTTTCCTTTCCTCCCTCCCACCGCCCTCAACCTGAAACAGTGCTGGCTTCGCACCACGGCAGGCCCAGGAAAGCCTCAGCTTCCGGTGGGGTGGGATATTTAAATGTCCAAATTGAAACTTTCGCATTGTAAGGGTGGCTATGGGACTTACTGTTATTATTAAATAAGATTGACTGGAGAAATTGTGGAGACCTGAGTTTTATTCCTAGTTTGCCGGCATACTCGCCTACAAGTTGGATTTCAAGGGACAGCTGGAGAGAAAAATAAAGCTACTTTGTGAATTGAGTTCCACAAGCCTGCTTGTTCATAGTAATGGTTACACACAGGGTGTTTTTTAGTGATGAACTGAAAAGCTCATTCCCGCAACTTTGGTTGGTTTGTGAGTGAATTCATGAATTATCCTTCCATGTGTACTTGGACCACGTGGTTTTTTGGTCATGGTAAAATACACGTGGCATTCAAAGTCCAGAGTGCTAACCGTTACACCATGGGACCACACGTGGCATTCAGTACATTTCATAATATGCAACCATCGCTGTGATTTACTTCCAGGACATTTTTTCATCTCAAAAGGAAACGCCACACCCGAAGCAGTCACTCCCATTAACCCCCTATTCTCCCCTGGCAACCAATCTGCTTTTTGTATGTATGAAATTGCCTGTTGAGAACATTTAATATAAATGAAATCTACAATACATGGCCTTTTGAGTCTGGCTTCTTTCCCTTGGCACAGTGTTTTCAAGGTTCATCCATGTTGTAGCATTTGTCAGAATTTTATTCCTTTTTATGGTTGAATAGTATTTCATCTGTGGATACGCCACATTTATTTAGCCATCAGTGAGTGGATAATTGGGTTGTCTCTATCTTTTGGGTATTGTCAGTAGTGCTGCTGCGAACATTCTTGTACACATTTTGTTTGAAGACCTGTTTTCAAGTCCTGGAGATAGATGCGTAGGCGTAGAATTGCTGAATCACATGGTAACTCTATGTTTAAGTAATTAAGGAATCACCAAATGGTTTTTCACCGTGGCTGCACCATTTCCTTTCCACCAGCAGTGTATGATGAAGTTTCCCATTTCTCCACATCCTTGCTATGTTAGAGCTCTTCAGAGAAATAGAACCAACAAGGTATGCATGTAGAGAGAGACAGATTTAAGGAACTGGGTTACACATTTGTGGAGTCTTGGTAAGTCCATCGTCTGCAGGGGAGGCCAGCAGCTGGAGACCTAGGAAGGAATTGCAGGTCAAGGTCAAAGGCAGTCTGCTATCAGAAATCCCTTCTTGCTTAAGGGGGATGTCAGTCTGTATTATTAAGATCTTTGACTGATGGGGTGAGGAACCCCCCCTTATAATGTCATTCAAAAAAACGCCTTCACAGAAACATCCAGAATAACATTTGACCAGATATCTGGGTACCATGGCCCTGCGAAGCTGACACGTAAAATTAATCATCATACTTGCCAACACTTGTTGTTTTAAAAATCATACCTGGATTACTAGCATGTCCTGGATCTCTGTTATAAAGCACCACAGACTGGGTGGCTTAAACAAGCAAATTTCTTATCTCAGTTCTAGGGGCTGGAATTCCAAAGTCAAGGCATTTGCAGAACTGTGCTCCTTCCAAAGCCTCCAGGAGAGAGGATCCGTTCTGCCCCTTCCAGTGTCTTGGCAGCCCAGGCGTTCCCTGGCTTTGACCATGTGTCTCTAACTTCTGCCTCTGTCTTCATGTGATCGTCTTCCTTNTCTCTGTTATAAAGCACCACAGACTGGGTGGCTTAAACAAGCAAATTTCTTATCTCAGTTCTAGGGGCTGGAATTCCAAAGTCAAGGCATTTGCAGAACTGTGCTCCTTCCAAAGCCTCCAGGAGAGAGGATCCGTTCGGCCCCTTCCAGTGTCCTGGCAGCCCAGGCGTTCCCTGGCTTTGACCATGTGTCTCTAACTTCTGCCTCTGTCTTCATGTGATCGTCTTCCTTCTGTGTGTCCAATTTTCCCTCCTGTTTCTAAGTACACCAGTCATCTCGGATTAAGGTCCGCCTTAGTAACCTCATTTTAACTTGATTCAGTCTATAAAGACCTGATTTCCAAATTCCAAATTTCCAAAGACCAGGTCACATTCATAGATACTGGTGGTTAGGACTTCAACAGGTGTTTTGGGAGGGAACCTGATTCAATCCGTAGCAGTACCCGTCTTCCTGGGGATGAAGTGGCATCTCCTTGTGGTTGTGATTTGCATTTCCCTAATGACTACGGACACTGAGTATCTTCTGTGCTTGTCACCCACTTGTATATATCCTTTGAAGAAATGTCTGTTGAAGTCCTTGGCCCATTTTTGAATTGGGTGGTTGTTGAGTTGTAAGAGCTCTGTATATTTCCTGGATAATAGACCCTTAGTAAATAATGATTATCAAATATTTTCTCCCATTCTGTGGGTATTCTTTCACTCTCTTGATAGTATCCTTTGATGTGTGTAAGTTTTAATTTTAATGAAATCAAAATTAATCTTCAATTAAATTTTCTTTTGTTGCTTATACTTTTGGTCTCACATCTAAGTAAACATTGCTAAATCCACAGTCATGAAGATTTACCCCTATATTTTCTTTCAGGATTTTATACTTTTAGCTCTTATATGTAGGTGTTTGGTCCATTTGGAGTTAATTTTGTATACAGGTTGGGAGAAGAGGCCAACTTGATTCTTGCCTGTGGATATTGAGTTGTGCCGGCACCATTTATTGAAGAGATTGTTCTCTCCCCTTGGTTTCATTCCCAGTCAGGGGCACTGCCAAGGTTGCGGGTTAAATCCCTGATTCTTGGTGCCTATGGGAGACAACCAATTGGTGTTTCTCTCTCTCCCTTCTCTCTAAAAAGCAATGGAAAAATGTCCTTGGGTGAGAAAGAAAAAGTGAAAATAAATGCCAAGCATCATCTGAGCCTGTTGAAAAATGGTGCCAGTACCTTGGTTAACCCAGGGTTCCCACATACTTTCAATTTGTAAAAATGGCAGTTATCTGTGAAGCACTAAAAAGCCAAGGTATGCCTGTCATGAGTTAACTTTTTATCAATTGGGTTAGCCTTGAAGATGGCTTCCCAGCTCAACGTTTCGTAACAATCTTGGCAGATCCTGGCTTACTGATAGAATTGTAAAACTCACTCAAAAATATTCATGAGCTAACTCCAAACACAATTTTCTGAAAGGTCTCTAACAATCTTTAGTACATCACCATCTATTAGTTAAATGATATTTTAAAGTGTAAGCCAAAACCAGAAACAACTAGTGTAGATTTAAGTGCTAGGGAAGTTGTTTATGCCCTCCACCATAAACAACTACAAAAGCAGGCAAAATATATCAAAGAAATGTCTTCAGACACTGGACATGAGGAAGTACGGAACAATGGCCATGTAAGAGAAGGGAAACAAACAGGAAAGGGGATTAGCCCCGTCTTCCTCACGGACGGTGCTTCCAACCTGCAGCACAACTGGGAAGCCTCTGCCCACTGGGTCACTGAACCGAAAGGACCGAGACCAGAGTTCAGGGAGGCTGATGAGGCTAGAATTTGCAGGGGGAAATAACAGGAAAGTTATTTCTTAAAGTTATCTGTAGCTGCACAGAGACAGAGCTCTGAAAATCTTGGTCCTTAAGTGAGTTCTGATCAGGACATGTGTGGGATGAAACTCCATGAGACCAGGGAAAGGAGACCAGGTAATTCACAGAGCCCACATAGGTCTGGGAATAGTTGGAGTTTTTGCCAGCTGGAGTGGAGAGGCCTTGAAAAAAACAGCATTAGGGCGAATCCTCAAAAAGGCCATTCCTTTGTAGTGGGGCTAAACTAGCACTAGTATAAAGGCTGCTCTCCGCCTGCCATTAAAAAGAATAATTGGCCTCAGACTGATCTGCAAGTACCTTAACCTTGGCAGAACAAGTTCAACACTGTTTGAAGAAATACAACAAAACCCAAGATTCAACAATGTAAAACTGTACTGTGTTTGGCATTCAACAAAGAATCACCAGGCATGCAAATAAAAGCATGACCAGAGCCAGGAGAAAAATAATCAGTAGGTCTAAAATGGCACAGATTATGAAATTAGTACACAGAGACCTTATACAGCTATTATTCATATTATAAGTAGTAAGGATACAAAGGAGAACATGAACATAATAAGGAAAGATGTAGGGTATGTAGTTTTAAAATCCAAACCAACTTTTTAGAGATGAAAATGCAGTATCTGAAATTAAAATAAACTGGGATTAACAGCATATTGGACACTGCAGAAGAAAAAAACAGTGAAATTAAAGGAATAAACAGCAGCGTGTGGGGATAATACCAAGTGTCAAAAATATAGAGCAGAAGGAGAGAAAGAGAAAACATATTTGAAGAAATAGTGGTCATTTTTAAAATGAAAAACAAAAAAATGGTCATTTTCAAAATATGAAAACTATAAAGCCATAGATCCAAGAAGCTCAGTCACCCTTAGGAAGAATAAACATGAAAAGACTACACATGCTCAGACCCATCATAGTCAAATTGCTGAACCAGGGATGAAGAGTAAAAAGAAATATACAGAGGAACAAAGATCAGAATGGCAGCAGAATTACCGTCAGAAACTATGCAAGCCAAAAAAGGATGGCACGATATCTTTAAAATGTTGAAAGGGGAAAAACCTGTCAATTGGAAATTTTCTGTTTAGAAAAACAGGTCTCTTAAAGGTGAGCTCTGATTGGTGTGGCTTAGTGGGTTGAGTGCCAGCCTGTGAACCAAAGGTCGCCAGTTCAATTCCCAGTCAGGGCACATGCCTGGGTTGCAGGCTGGGTCCCCCATTGGTGGTGTGCAAGAGGCAACCGATTAATGTTTCTCACACATCAATGTTTCTCTCCCTCTCTCCCCCCCTTCCCCTCTAAGAAATAAATGAAGTCTTTTAATAAATGAAATAAGTAGATGAATAAAATGAAAGTAAAATGAACTGGCTCAAAGCAACAAAAGCTGAAAGAATGCATCACCAGTAGATCTGAACAACAAGAAATGTTCAAGGAAGTTGTTGAAAGAGAAGGAAATTGACACCAGATTGAAATCTGAATCTGCACAAAGGAATGAGGAGCGCTGAAAAGGATAACTTACGTGGGTAAGGACATGATTTTTCTCTTACTATTTAAATCCCTTTGAAAGATAATTGAATGAAGAGATATAACATATTTAGGGTTTATAACACAAGAAAGCAAAATGGGGCCCTGGCTGGTGTAGCTCAGTGGATTGAGCGTGGGCCTGCGAACCAGAGGATCTCAGTTCGATTCCCAGTCAGGGCACATGCCTGGGTTGCAGGCCGGTTCCCTGCAGGCCAACTCCCAGCAGGGGACGCACGAAAGGCAACCATACATTGATGTTTCTCTCCCTCTCTCCTTCCCCTCTAAAGATAAATAAATAAATAAATACATAAATACATAAATAAACAAAAGAAAGCAAAATGGTGGCAACAGCAGCATGAAAAGGTCAGAAGAGGGAGAAATGGAAGTATATTGTTACAAAGATGTCGTAGTTTGTGGGGTATTAAAATGTCACTTACAGGTAGCACGTGATAAGTTAAAGATGTACACGGAAAAAGCCTAAAACAGCCACTAGAGTAGTTGTAGCTAATAAGCCAACAAAGAAAAGGCAGTAAAATTGTAAGAATTATTCAACTATTCCCAAAGGAGCCAGGAAAAAAAGGACAGATGAGACAAGATATATGAAAACCTTATCATATATCAGTAATTGTATTAAATAGTCCAAATAGTTAAAAGGCAGATGTAGTGAGATATTTAAAGGGTGTGGCTTCAGGTGTCAAAGTCACCAAAAAAGACACGACTCACATAGGCTGCAGGGCGAGACCCTGTTTCCTCCTGCTGGGAATGGATACCGCGGGAGGGTCAGCCAGCTGCTGTGTGATGCACACGCTTAAGCAGAGCAGAGGCGCATACACGTCAAGCCTCTTCGCAGGGGAGATGTTTCCGAACAAGGTGACACACCAGCACAGGTAGTGAGGGCAGTGAGGGAATGATTCAGGGCCCAGGTGCACTCTTGTGCAACTGCACAAGGGTCACCGGGCTGCCTGGGACTGAGTGCCCTTCCCAACGTGTTTACTACCTGACCCTTTCTAAGAAAGAGTTTGCCTGTATTTGGATTAATGTCATGTGCAGAGGCCAAGCAGAGGCCATGGTGATCTGGGGAATTGTTGGGCTAGGAATACGTGAGGTCTATGTATTTCCTACTGTGTGCACTTTTATTTATTCTTATTGATTTATTTTTCTTTCGTGGGCCTCAATCAGAAGGACTTGGGCCTCCCGTGATCGGCGCCAGGAAGTGGCTCTTCCAACATGTACACTTCTAAAATATCGGGTGCCTGGGTTGGGTAGTTCTCTCCCACGCCCAGGGACCCGCTGGGTAATTGAGTCCTGGTAGGTACGCATGTGGACTCCAAACCAGCCACTTCTCTGAATAGGTCCTTTGAGATATTGCTACCCTGGAGGACTGCACTTCAGTGAGATCAAACTAGTCCGCCCAGCATGCTCTAGGCTGGAGCAAAGAACCCTGAATTTGGAATTCAGTTGAAGCTCCAACTTCACTGAAGAGAAGTCACTTCGCACCTCAGGACGGGGCTGACTTACCAGGAAGACTTAGTATTCGTGGATCTCCCTGGAAGCCTCCATCCCCACGTTTAACACCGACAACCACATGCAGAGGCAGCGCAGGTCACGGCACCAGCTCCAGACTCTGATAATCTGAGTTCGAGTCCCGTTCTCCTCACTTAACTGGCACTTTGGCCAAGTGACCCCACTTCCCTGTGTCTTGCTGTCATCTGTACACCAGGGATGAGAATAATGGCCTCTCTCTCAGAGTTCATAGGGGTTTAATGAATTAATATTGTTAAAGTAAGCTGAGCTACGTAAGTATTTGTTAAATAAATAACATCTGTTTGCTGATATGACGCAACCTGTGTAAAGTCTGGGCATGTGAGTCTAGAATGTGACACAGCTGGGCTCAGCCTTTCTTCTGTGGAGGTCCTGGAGCAAGACGCATGTCCTCTTAAAGTCACAGCTGTGGTGAACGTGCCAAAGAGGGACACTGGCTAATTGCAGGAGGGTGGCCAGGCCCCCAAATCAAGGCGTCCCAGGAAGGAATCGGTGACCTGGAGTGGTTTAGTCTGCAGGCGAGGGGAGGGCAAGTGTGGTGGTGCTCACAGGTGATAGATGAAGACGGAGCATGTTTTTACTTTGAGGGCGGGAGATGGAAGTTTTACAGGGAGGGTTTCTGACTTAGCGGCAGGGAGATCGGGTGCCCCAGGAGGCTGGCTGACCCTTCGTGTCCAGGGAACTGTATGGAGCTTTGCGATGAAGGTAGAGGGTTGGACAAGATGAAACATATGAGGCCCCTCCCGGCATTAATAGTCCTGGACTCTAACATTTCTGTTGGCATTGATACATGACTACTGATAAGTGTGGTGGACCAAAGCCATTGCTATTTTAAAGTTCCAAAGCCGGAAGCTTGCCAAGAACTCTATTAAGAGTATCTGCGCGGATCCCCTGGGCCGCCTGTTGAAGGGCTCAGAGGCCTCACATGGCTAGGAGACCCCTCCCCCCACCTCCTCCCCTAGATTATGAAACACCGGTGGTGGTGACAACTCCTGGCAAGGGTACAGAAAGGCAATTAGAGAGCTGTCATTGCTCAAGAACCCAAAGATGGACCTCCAACCTTTTTTTAAAATGTTGATACCAGCTGTGACTGGCTTTGAAACTTCAAAAGGACCATCCAGACCTGGTCCCCAGCTTGCCCGGAAAGCAATGGCATCTGGATTTCATTTCGATGGCCTAGATGTCTGTGAAGGCATTCCCAAGAGTGGCTTTATTACCTGCCCCAGCCAAAACAAGCATGGAGAGTCCTGGTTGTGAGGGAAGTAAAGTTTATTAGGCTCTGGAACTACGTGATAGCAGACCTGTTGTCCGTGGCTTCAGGTACACCGTGACTCCAACCAGGCTCCCCCTCCCGCCACCTTCTATCTGACCAGCTACAGAACACACTGCTAGTGAACTGCCTGCCCCCAGAGCCTTAAATAGAACCTCTGGGACCACTTACCTCGGGGAGTAGTTTACAGAGGGGGTTCGCAAGTCCAGTAGAATAGATGCTGCAAACTCAATTGCCTTCGTGGCCTCAGGAAGCAACAGGAAGGAGGGCATTTGGGCGGCTGTGGACAGGCGATCGGGTGACGCCACTCTGCGGTTCAGCCAAGGCTTGGCATGCCAGGAGGCAGGACCCCGTGCTGCCAAATTGTCTGACTTCCCTATGAGAAGGTGGAAACCTGGATTTTGTACGTAAAATCCCTCGATTTTCAAAAACATTGGCACACAATTTGAATAGCAGTCAGGAATTTTTCAGATGCCAGTCTGTTTTCAAGGTGCCAGTTTGCTTGCAGTATCAGTTTGTTTGCTCCTTTGGTTTGTTTTGAAATGCTAGTTGGCCGCTTTTGCAAGTCGAGAGCTACTCTCCGCAGAGGACCTGCGACAGGCGTCTGCAAAGCTGGCTGTAGTCAGAGGAAGGACCCCTGTTTCTGAGAAGGATCTGTGAGCTTGGATCAGAGCTTGCAGGTGCCTTCAAGTCAATCCATCCGGCCACCTGGAGGCGGCCATAGAGACAGGGACACAGGCCTTAGAGCGGGGAGGCCCGGGTTCTGGTCCCTGCCCTGTAGCCCATTCCCTGTGTGGTCTTGGGAAGGTCTCTGGCCTTCTCTGGCCTCAGCTTCTTCTGGAAGAAGAAGCCTTCTCTGTCTGGCCCATCTTCTCAGGTCCCTGCCAGCTCAAACAGCCTAGGGAGGAACCCAACGTGGAGACTTTTCAAAAGCAGAGCTGGTGCTTGATTGGGGCGGAAATGGCTGTTTTCAGGACCAGTCATGCATTTTTAAGTTGTTCCTGCACTAAGAAAAGAATTTACCAGAAAGGAGGCTTTGCCAGAGGTTTTCAGAGTCTTAGGGCTGATGGAAGTGATCTGTCAGCGTTTGCAAGGGCCGGCCGTGAAGTTTAGGTGGGGAGAGAAGGCCAATGGGGCTCATGACGGATGAGAAGTGGCGGGTGAGGGGTCACTGGGAGCCTGGCTTCTCCCCTCTGTTCTCACTTGCTCTAGAGCCCAGAACGTCCTTCCTTGTCTCTGAAGCTGTTTCCTCTTCCAAAAACAAGGAGTTTGGCTGGGTTCTGAGATCTGTGATTCTGGAGGAATTTATGTTTTTTTAGGTTGTAGTTTGTTATCATCCCCACAAGGATTTTAATTTTTTATTTTGAAAAAAAAAATTTATTTTTAAAGCGAGGGCAACGGAGGGAGAAAGAGAGAGAGAAACATCAATGTGTAGTTGCCTCTCACCCCCTGCCCCCCGCACTGGGGAGCTGGCCTGCAGCCCAGGCATGTGCTCCACCTGGGAATCGAACCGGCGACCCTTTGGTTTGAAGGCTGGCACTCAGTCCACTAATCCACACCAGCCAGGGCGGATTTTAATTTTTAAAAAATTCAACAAATATTTCTTAAGCACCCTCTGGTGCTAGGCACTGCGGAGCAGCTGGCAAACCAGATGCAGTCCCCGCACTTGCGGCACTTAGGGTCTTGAGGAGGGGCGGACACAAACAGTGACCAGTCAGAGGAAAAGGAACAGTGTGCCTCACCAAGCGCTATGACTAGAAGAAGAGTTTTCAACAGGAGAGTGGAACCAAATCAGGGCTGCATGGGAGACAGCTTGTTCAAGGAAGTCACTCTTGAGCCAAGATCCAAAGGGTGATGAGGGGTCACCGAGGTGAAGGGGGCAAGGGAAGCATTCCTGAAAGAGGAACAGCGTGTGCAAAATCTGTGCCAGCGGAGACAAGGCACGCGCGAGGCCCTGAAAGGAGACGGTGCGGTTGTGAGGTGAGGGGGGTCCATGTTTGGCGTGAGCCAGACCTCGCAGAACCTTGTCAGTGGAGAGGACTTGGGTCTTCGTGCTGAGAAGGTGGAAAGCCTCAGAAGGGTTCTCAGGAAAGACAGTGTCCGACCTGAAAAGCCTCCTCCGACTACTATGAGGGAGACTCGGGTGATGGGCAGAAGGCCCATGGACTGAGGGCAGCAGAATAGATGCCGGGAAGTGGTGACGTGGTAACCCACACATGGGTGCAACACACGGGAGCCTGGCAGGAGCTGTGAGAGTCAAGAGGAAGCAGGTGGTCAGACTTGAGAGCAATTTGGGTCTTTGAATCCACAATACTTGGTGAAAGGTTGAACGCAGAGTTGAGGCCAGCTCCTAGCTCTCTCTCTGGGCAGGTGCACCTGAAGATGAGCTGACCTCAACTGTGTTCGTGGGTCCCAGGGGTAGGTCCCTGAGGCAGGCAGCCTCTGAGATGTCCCCAGTGATCCCCTACTCCTGTCTTTCACACCACGTGTAATTCCATCCTGAGTGTGGACTGGACTCGGTGACTTGCAGAGAAAAAAACAGAATCCGTCAGCAGTGATGGGTAAAGAGGTTGAGTTATAAAAGGACTGCGCCTTCCATATTGGGGGCACCTCTTGCTCTCCTTCCTTGCTCCTGCTGGGGAGGCCAGCTACCTGGATAAGAGGTGGCCTTGTGGCAAGGCCCAAATGAGGGAGCTTGGGAATGGATCTTGGGAGGGAGGCTTGCCAACAGCCCTGTGAGCGAGTTTGGAATCTGACCCCCCACCCTCAAGCAAGCCTTGAGAGATGACTGCCACCAAGGCCGACGGCTTGATTGCAACCTCATGAAAAACCTTGAATGGTAACTTTCAGATTCCTGCCCTGCAGAAACTGAGAGCTAATATTTGTTATTTCCAGCTGCTGAGTTTGGGGGTGGTTGGTTAGGTAGCAATAGATAATCAATACAGCCCTCCATCACACACACTGTGCTCTCAGCTTCCCTAGGGCTGGGACGGGAAGGGTTAACCCCAGAGCCCAGGCCTGGGGGCCCGGGGCAGCAAGGTTAATGCCTCCAGCTCGAGGGACAGTTCATTACAGAGTTATCTAGCTACTCAGCCAATATGTGGGTCTGCTGCCAGTTGGACCTCAGCCGCCCTGCGGTGCCTGTCAGATCAGGGCCCCCATAGCAGGGACATCCTGGAAACTGACATATTTATTAGCCGCCTCGCCTCTCTGCATCTGCCCACAATGCACCAGCTGCAGGCAGAGCCTGTGAGGCTGTGCCGTGTCCCCGGCGATGTCTGGGCTGCCTCGGCTCCTTCCTGGGTTGCAGCATCTTCCCGAGGCTTATGGCTCCGGCTCCGCCGTGTTGAGGGTCCAGACCCCGGAGACGGCCAACAACCACGGCCAGCATGGATGGAGCACCTCCTGTGTGATGCGCCCTCACATGCACCATCTCATTTAACCCTCACAATAATCCTGAGAAAGGAGGAATGCCGATTAGCCCATTCTGCAAGTGAGAAAACCCAGGCCCCAGGTCTTGTAGCTGCAAAGTGCAAGGCTGTTCGACTCCAAAGAAAGCGGCTCTGCTTTTCCATGCTGTGCCCTAAGGGACACTGTAAAATTTTATTGAAAGAACATTTATAAAAAGTTAACCAAACTGAACCAGGTAGCATGGTGTTTCAGAATGGGGGGTCTGAACTAAGAATGTTCCAGTCCCAAGTCCCCACTTACTGTGTGACCCAAGGAACTAGTAACAGACCCTACCTCATGGCGGTGGATGGGGGACTCGGCCAAATGAAACACATAAAGCCCTTAGCACAGTGCAGGGCACCGAGTAAATGTTCAGTGTGGCACTGTTGGCAAGGGAGGATTTGCCTCTGTAAAAGCAGGCTGTGGTGTTGAAGAAAAACAGGACTCTCGGCAATAGGAAACCTTGGAGCAGAGAGACCTTTAGCTTGCAGAGGGGCCCCCAGCCTGACGCCAAGCTCTCTCGGGAAGCTGCCGCGCTGCCGGAGAATCTGAACTAGGAAGATAAGTCTGGCGGGGTGGGGCAGGGGAAAGAGGAAGAGAAAGAGCGGTTATGGGTTTTCTCTGAAAGCAGGGCCTAGAAGAGGGGAGTCTTCCCTGATAAGATTAGGATTGTGACAAACACTTCCCAGAGCCATAAATCCTGGCTCATTTTACTGGCTTACCAGAGGAATTAAGTTGTCTTTGGAGGAGAAAGGCCACCTCCAGGCCTCAGTGTAAGAAGAGCTGAGGTCCACCCTGGGAAGGGCCTAGCCTCTCGCTCTGAGCCCAAGTTCTTCCTTCAGCACTTTTGGATGCAGGCCTTGCAGGCCCTGCTTGAACTCTTCCAGTAACGGGGAGCTCACTCACACACAAAGTAGCCTTTTTCCACAGGTTCACCTCTGAATGCTTACAACAGCTTCTTGTCCCAAGTGCAAAATGTGCCCGCAGTAACTCCATCCAGTAATTCAGTGGGTTGTTGTATAGAAACATACTTTTAGTAAATTTCTTTTGTATCTAATGAAAATGCTAAAATTTTCTATAATTATTATTATACTTAATCCTCACCTGAGACGATGCCACTGATTTCAGAGACGGAGGAAGGGGTGGGAAGAGAGAGAGAGAGAGACATCAATGTGAGAAACATCGATCAGTTGCTCCCCTCAAGCGCCCTGACTGGAGACCAGACCCACAACCTGGGTTTTTGCCCTGAACAGGAATCAAACCTGCAAACTATTGGTGTACGGGATGATACTCCAACCAAATGATGCACCCAGCTAGGGCTCCTGTTAATTTAAATAACGTAGTTGTTGATATTTTGAGGTTTCTCTGTGCATAATTATATCACCATTGTTGACATAAGACACATGTTCAAACTTGTCGAGAATTTTTATTAGAGTTAATTCGAGCCCAAACTGACAACAGTTGCTGGGAAACAAGATCCCAGATGCTCAGGAGAATGACAGTTTTGCGGGTTTTTTTATGCATCCGATTAAGGAGGGAATATAAGGAAGTTTACCGGGAGTCAGGAGAAAGCCAGGTGGGGGTTGGATTCTGAGACAGTTAAGAAGATTCTGTGCTTTCTTGAGGGCGGTTGCTTCCCAGGGGTCTGAAAAAGAGACTGACTCTGGCATTTTATCATTTATTTATTTACTTATTTTGAGAGCACGTTTACTAAGCTGGGGGCAGTGAAACAAGGCAGGGCCTAGGACAGAAGCCGCTAAGGAGAGAGCCCACGTCATGCTCTGCTTTAGCTCTCTAGAAACGGTTCCAGAAAAAGTGAGCCAAGGTGGGGCTGCCGTTAGCTCACTGGGGAGTCGGAGAAAAGGGGACCTCGGAGACTAGTTCAGGGGGTTGGCCCAGGACAACCTGCCGCTGCCCACTGCTCCCCTGGTTGCAAGTCTTGCGGGGACCATTAAAGATAAAGAACATCCAGCCCTGGCTGGTGTGGCTCAGTGGATTGGGTGCTGGCCTGCAAACCAAAGGGCTATGGGTTCCACTCCCAGTCAGGGTACATGGCAGTGTTGTGGGCCAGGTCCCCAGTAGGGGACACATGAGAGGCCACCACACACTGATGTTTCTCTCCTTCTGTTTCTATTTCCCTTCCCCTCTCTCTAAAAATAAATAAATCAATAAAATCTTTTTTTAAAAAAAGTTTACTACCCGTTCTTCTCTTTGTGAATTCCTTCACAGGCCGCGTCACCGACCTCCCTAACCTCGCACCACAACTCAAATGGGCTACTCCCAGGAACCTGAGGTTGACTTTCACATTAGAAAGTCCATTCATGTAACTCGGCACATAAACTTGTTCAAGGACAAGAACAAGAAAAAGAACATTCACTGGGAAAGGAGATTCCAGTGGGCGTATGCGGGCCTTTTAAAGGGTTGTTAACCTCTACGCACGAGAACAGTGGACAGGGCTTGCATAAGGGGAAGACAATTTTTTGCTAAAGAAGTAAAAATATTCCTGAGGCATGACTACCTACCATGACCTACCCACTTAGGAATTTATGACCAGATCACCCTATAAGGTTACTTTCTGTAAAAACCCTTTTTTGTCTACACCTTTGAAAGATGACTGTTTTATTTCTTCTCCAAATCTTATCTCTTTTATTTCTTTTTCGTGCTATACTGCACTGGTAAGAGCGCCACTGAAACGCTGAGTGAAACAGGCACAGTGTGCACCCTCGACTTGCATCTGGTCACAAAAGGAAAAGCTTGCAGTATTTTACCTTTAATCACATTAGCCGCACACGTAGTCTTTATCAAATGATAGAGATTACCTTCCGTTCTTAATTTTCCACGTTGGTTTTTTTTTGTTTTAAAGTCATGAATAAATATCAAATTTTTATCAAAAGGTCTTTTGCATGTTGTTTTTTGTCCTTGAACAAGTTTATGTGCCGAGTTACATGAATGGACTTTCTAATGTGAAAATCAGCCTCAGGTTCCTGGGAGTAGCCCATTTTAGTTGTGGTGCGAGGTTAGGGAGGTCGGTGACGCGGCCTGTGAAGGAATTCACAAAGAGAAGAACGTGTAGAGAATTAAGTTTTTACTCACTCTCCAAGAGAGGAGAGGGCCATGGTGTGGAGAGATACACCAGCACTGGGGGGTGGGGCTTTGAGTTTTTGTTGGATTGTAGTCGGATTGAAAAGGGTGGGGTGGGTGCTGTGGTGTGGGCCATGGGCTGTTGTAACTCGGGGCTGTAGTTTGTTGCAATGTTGTATTTTGCCTGTGGCTGTAGGGAACTAGTTCTGTTCTTGTTTTCCAGTAATTTCCAAAGCTCAGAAGAGTACAATGGCATCATGTTTAACGAGGGCGCAGGCCTGCTCAGCGAATGGTGCCACAACAGCTGATGGGGCTGGTTTTATCTTTCATACCATTTTATAGATTGATGGGTTTTTTTTAAGATTTTATTTATTTATCTTTTAGAGAGGAAGGGAAGGAGAGAAGGAGAGAAATATCAATGTATGGTTGCCTCTTGTGAGTCCCATGCTGGGAACTGACCTGCAACCCAGGCATGTGCCCTGACTGGGAATCGAACCGCAATACTGTGTGTGGTTCCGCAGGTCCGCACTCAATCCACTGAGCTACACCAGCCAGGGCAGATTGATGGTTTTTTGTGGTTAACACTTTAGAAAGGATAGTTCGTTTACATTTCTGAGCAACATTGGCCTGTATTTTTTTTCTTTCTTTAAAACAATTTTTTTTTTGCTGTATCTTTGTCCTGTTTTGGTATGCAGGTTATGTTAGCTTCATAAAATAATTTGGGGATTATTTCCTCTTTTTCTATCTTCTGGAAGAGATCGTCAAGACTATAATGGCGTCTCTTTGAATGATGGAACTTGTCAGTGAACCCAGAGTGGAGATTGCCCCCAGAGTACGGGCATTTCAATGTCCTTAATGGTTGGAAGACTATTTCATCCTTCTGTTTGTCTTGAGTCAAAATTAGTATATTATACCTTTCTAGGATTGTCCTCCACTTCATTTAAAATTTTCAAATGTATTGACTTAAAGTTGTTCAAAATATCCTTGGTTTTCTTTAATGTTGGCAGCACCTGTAGTGATATCTCACTTTTTATTTCTAATATTGGCTTCTTTGTGCTGTTTCCATTTTTTCTCTTGACCAGTTTTATTCCAGAGTGTGTCGATTTCACAGACTTTTCAAAGAGCCCAATTTTGGCTTTGTTGAATTAGCTCTGTTTTATTTATTGCTTTCTTACTTTATTAATTTCTGCCCCTGCCTTTATTACTTGCTTTTTCCTGCTTGAGTTAGATTTTCTCTGACATTCTTTTTCCAGCTTCTTGAGGGAGATGTTTAGTTTTATCAATTTTCGGCTTCTCTGACATAGGCATTCAAGACTATAAATTTCCTACTGATTTACCTGCACCTACAAACATGACTTTTCTTGTTATATATTGATTCAAAATATTTTCTTGCTTCCTTTATGAGTTCTTCTTTAAGAGATGGGTTGTTTAGATGTGTATTTTTAAATTCTCTAGCATATGGAACTTTTTTAATTATCTCAATATTAATTTATATTTTAGCTATAAAGAATAGCTATTTAGATAATATGCTCTGTGTGATTGGGAGTCCTTATAATTTGGTAAGACTGGCTTTGTAGCCAAGTTATAGTGAAATTTTGTAAATTCCCTCACGTGCTTGAAAATAAGTTGTCAGATGCAGTTATCTGTATATGTCCATTAGGTCATGTGTATTCATTTTTTTTCTCTCTCTCCCTTTTCTTTTTCTTTTTTTCTTGTTCATCATTTTGTTGAAATCCAGTGAGTAGAGATTGCAAATACTCACTCCTACCTGGTTCTGGGGACATAGGTCAACTACACTCTTAGTACCCGCAGTACCATGTGACCAGTTGCAGCCTAAGAGGTGTGAATGGAAGTGAGACGTGTCACTTCTGGGCCAAGGCATTTAAAGCCTATGCTGCCTTCATACTTTCTCTTCTTGAGAAGCACCCGCGAAAAGCACACGATGGAGGGGCAGAAACGTGTGACCAGAGAACCTAGATTCCTGGGTCACTGCATGGAGGAGCACAGCCCTGGCAATTGCCTGATTCCACTGGACTCCATGGAAGTGAGAAATCGACCTCTGTCGTATTCAGCCACCAAGACTTTGGATCCTTTTGTCACTGTAGCATAACCTACTGTGGATGCATTCTACATCCATGCTGAATTTTTGTCTTCATGTTTGGTCAAATACTGAGAGAGATGTATCGAATCTTCCCTGAGGACCTGAATTTGTATGTTTCTCCTCGTAGTTCTGTGAATTGTTGTTTGTACATTTCAAACCTATCTCCTTAGGTGTGCAGAGAATTAAAATAGTTACATGTTCTGGTAAAGTAAAACATGCACTATCATACAGAGCCCTGTTTATCTCTAGATAAATATCTCTATTTATAGAGAGATAAATATAACCCCTGTTTATACATTTACTGATAAAGTCTGTTTTGTTTTATGTTGACATAGTCACATCACTATTCTTTTGCAAGTTATATTTTGTTTCATTTCTTTACTCTCAACCTTTTTATGTCTTTTTGTTTCTTGTATGCCTCGTATAAAGCACGTAGAGTTGGACTTTTCAAATCCAAGCTACCACTTTTTGTCTTTTCACTGGAGCATTTACTTTTGATATTTAATATTCTTTTTTGATGTATAGCAATGTAAGTCCACTCATTTATTTCATGCTTTCTCTTTATTTCATGCTTTCTTTGTTATTTTCTCTATTCTTTTTTTGTGCTATTTTGGATTCATTTTAATTTTATCTCCCCTCTCCACCAGTTTGGAGATTATACACTGTTTCTATTTTTTTTACTACTGTCCTTGAAATTACAACAGGAATATTTAATTGACCAAATTTTAAAGGTCATCAGTAACTCTGAGCTGCTTTGACATATATGCCGTAGTCTTCATGTATTCTGCTTCTATCAAATAAAAAGAGAGAAACTGTGTTAGTCTTAATATTACTATTTATATAGTCAGTGCTCAAGTAGACCTGAGAATGTAATTATTGGTTTCTTTGCTCTTTGTTTTTCTTTTATCTCCAGCCTTCCATCAGAATTCATATTCTTTTTACGTGAAGCATGTTCTTTAGAATGTACTTTAATGAGGTTTTACTAGCAGAAAGCGCTGTTTTTGTTTGTCTGAAAAGTCTTTATGGAAGCCTTAGCCTTGAAGTACATTGTGGTGAGTACGGGATTTTAGCTGGGTCACTATTTTCTTTGGCACATCCAGGTAGCAGCATTTCAGCGCTACCCGGCTTCTACTGTTGCTGTTCAGAAGTCAGCATCATTCTGTCGTTCTTCTGAAGGTAGTTTCTCTTATTCTCTGGATGCTCAGTAGATTTTTTTTCTTTGTTCTTTGCTCTTCAGCTTTACTATATGTCTAGCATGCATTTATTATTGCTTGGCTTGGAGTTTGTTGGGATTCTTGAACTTGTGGATTATTAACTCCCTTCGGTTTCAGAAAGTTCTCAGTCATTATCTCTTCAACAATTGTGCCTGCCTCTTTTTCTCTCTTGTATACTTCTGAAACTCCAAGTTAACATATTTTCGACTCTCTCCCCCTGTCTTTCCATTTCTCTGTTATGTTGTACATCTCCTCCTCTGACACACCTTGAATCATGTATCTTCTACTTCACTAGTTCTCTCTTCAGCTGTGTCTAATCTGCTGTCAGATGCAATCATTAAGTTTTAAGTTTAGCTAGTATATTTTTTTTTTTGCTAGCAGTTCTGTTTGGTTTTCTTTTACTTCTTCTAGGTACTTTTTTTGGTTTCTTGTTCCCTTACAGTCTTTGCAAGGTCGCATTCCTTATTTTCTGCTGTAACCCACCTGGATTGCAAAATCCTCCCTTATCCCTCCCCATACTCCAATCCTGGAAGTAAATCTCATCTCCTTTTAAAAACTTTGCCTGCCCTGGCTGGTATAGCTCGGTGGATTGAGCTCGGGCCTGCAAACTAAGGGTTTGTGGTTCGATTCCCAGTCAGGGCACATGCCTGGGTTGCAGGCCAGTTCCCAGCGGGGGGACACACGAGAGGCAACCATACATTGATATTTCTCTCCCTCTCTCCTTCCCTTCCCCTCTAAAGATAAATGAGTAAAATCTTTAAAAAATAAAACCTTGTCTGGACAGTTATGGTGGAAAAATTAGCCACCTTCATCATTTTTCATTTTGTGTTTACTCAACACAAAAACCCTACCAAATGCTAGGCTGTTTCTCTGGGGCACACAATGAAGAATCAGACCTATGACCCACCCGAGAACCTGTTTACTGCGAGGAGGCTTATCTGAGAAAAAGGAAACGTAAAATGAATTCCACGTGCACCCCTGGAAGACTTCTGTGTGCTAGTCACATTGCTGGTTTCTGATGGGAGCAAGACACAGTCTCCTCTCTCCGAAAGGTCACAGTAAAGTAGCAGAGATGAGATGGGCACTTAAATAATCATGTGAAATGTAATAAATGCCAGACACACGGCACGGGCCTTGTAAATCCTCTCTGAGTGAATGATGTGAATCGCCACGGGAGATCAGAGGAGAGAGCAATTACTTTTGATGGGCAGGGATCAAGGAAAGCTTTGTAGTGGCATTTGAGTTGGGTATTGGAAATCGGTTGTATTTTGGACATTCAGAGAAATAGGAGAAGGTAGGGGCAATCCAGGTATGGAACAACATTTTCCAAGAATGGAATATCTTTTTTATTTTTGAACAGCTTTATTGAGACATATAAAGTCCATCCATTTAAAGTCTGTAATTCAATGCATCTTTAAGAGTTGTGCAATTATCCCCATAATATAATTTTAGAACATTTTTATAACACTAAAAAGAAAGTGCTTGTTAGCAGTTCGTCTCTAACCTCTCGACCCCACCCCTACCTGACCCCACTCCCTGCCCTAGACGGTCAGTAATCTGCTTTTTATTGGTATATTCTGGACATTTCATATTAATGGAGTCATACAATTTGTGGTCTTTTCTGACTTGCTTCTTTCTCATTTTTTTAAGTCCTCACCCAAGGATATGTTTCTATGAATTTTGGAGAGAGGAAGGGAGAGAGAGAAGAAAAGAGAAAAACATCAATGTGAGAGAGAAACATCAATCACTCGCCTCCCATATTCACCCCAAGCAGGAATCGAACCGCAACCCACGTGTGTGCCCTGATCCAGGAATGAACTTGCAGACTTTTGGTCCACAGGACGCCACTCCAACCAGCTGAGCCACCAGCCAGGACTGGCTTCTTTCATTTAGCATGTTTTCAAGTTTCAACCACATTGTAGCATGTGTTAATACTTTACTCTTTTTTATTGCTGAATAATATTCTGTCACATAGAAATGCCATATTTTTTCTACCCATTACGACTTGATGGACATTTAGGTTGTTTCTACTTCTTTGCTACCCTGACTAATGCTGCCAGAGTTTTGTGTACAACTTCTTGTGCGGATCGTGTTTTTGTTCTCTCGTTCACTCTTCGGACTGATGAGTCCGATGGCAATTTTGTGTTTAACCCTCCGAGGAACTGTCGGGCTGCATTCCAGAGCAGCTGGACCATTGTATGTTTTCAGCAGCATTATACGAGGGTTCCGACTTCTCCACTTCCTTGCCTCACACGTGATACCACCTGTCTTCTTGGTCATAGCCTCCTGGTTCCTGGGAAGTGGCATCTCTGTGTGGGTTTTATTTTTATCTCCTCATGGCTAATGATGTTAAGCATCTTTTCATTAATAGCCATTTATATACCTTTTTTGGAGAAATGTCTACTCAAATCCTTTGCTAGTTTTCAACTGGATTACTTGACTTTTTCTCATTGAGTTATAAGTGTTCTTTGCATGTTCTGGATTCCAGACTCATCAAATATATGATTTCAAGTATTTTCAAACTATTTTCAAATGTTTGTCGTCTTTTCACTTTCCTTGATGTTGTCCTTTGAAACACAACAGTTTTGAACGTTTATGAGACCCAGTTTTTCGGTCTTCTCTTCATCACTTGTCACTTTATCGCTTTGGGCATTGCATCAATTGCTCTATTTTTTAACCTGAGTGCCGGTCCCCTGGGTGGGTTCGGTTTGTGCATACCCATCAGTCTGTTGTAATTTGTGCACTTTTCTGCCTATGCATGTAAGACTTCAATAAAAAAAGGTGTTTTTTTAAGGGGGTGATAATAATTGCAGCTTCTTCCACTGGGTCCTTGTGAGGACTGAGTGGGTGGTCGAATGTGTGCCCAGGGCTTAACACAGCGTCTGGCACCACTTAGTGCCGCTACATGGCAGCCGCTACTGGTACTGTAGTTAAAATCCTGCTCTGCCCCTGAGTGGGTGGGTGGTGTGGGCCTCGGGTCCCTTCACCTCGTCAGGTCTCACTCTCCTCATCCGTATAATGGGTTAGTACCACTCACTTCACTCAGGCTGCCAGGGTCCTCAATGGCACGAGATGCAACACCGTCAAGCTTGAAGTCTGCTCCAAGGAGGCCTTTGCAAACGTTTGGGTCAATAAGACAGGAAAGAAGAAAAAGGAAAGCCAGGATCGTGACTGAAAGAGAGAGATCGTCAGCACTGTGAAGGTCTGGGCGGCTGCCACGACCTGACTGGGAGCGCTTCAGAGTTTCCACCAGCGGGGCTGACGGGCCCTGGGATGGAATGAAGGGGGAGTTGGCCAAGGGAAGCTGGCTCCCCAGTGGAGCTGAGCCTGGCGGTACCAGGGTGCCTGGCTCACTGTGGAATAATCAGAGACCAGACCTCCCTCTACCTCCTAGCCTCCCACACCGATTGCCCCTGTTTTCTTCCAGTCTCCTCATCTTTGCTCAATCCTCTCCACCCCCCTCCACCTCCCCTGTGCCCTCAGGGTCCCACGGAGGGAGATTTCTCTGCCCTTCATCCCACTGGGTTCCCAGTTCGCCACTTCTCACCCTGTGCTATCCCCCCCTCCCTGGGCTGCTTCCTAAAGCACGTGGGGATCATAATACCTGCCATTTGCGTTCCTCCAGTAGAAACCACATCAGAAGAATAAAATCCAAATCCTTCTCTGATCTCAAGGGCAGGTAAAGGTTTTCAGGGGCTTGACGCTTCGACCATTGGGGAGGTTTTTATTAAAGCGTCACATGCGTATAGAAAAGGCACACAGCGTAAGGGTACGTTTCTACGAATCCCCCAGACTAAACATGCCCGTGTAAACGGGCACCCAGCTCAGGAATCAGACCTGGCAGCCCCCTGGACACTGCCCTGGATCCCCCTCCAGTCGCTCCCCCACCCCGAAAGGTAAACCGCTGTGTGACCTCCAACACTGCAAATAAGCTTTGCTTGGCATCGGACTGGGCATGAATACAACCATTCAGTGTGTACCGTGTTGGCATCTCTTTGCGTAACATGTTTGTGAGATTCAAGGGATTGTTGCTCGTAGCTGTAGTTTGTCCTCCCTCCTCCTTACTCTGCTATTTGAACGACTACACTGGCGTTGGACTGGCAGGTTCTTTTCAACTTTGGGGTAATATATTTTTTTAAAACTTCTATGAACATTCTTGTGTGTGTCTTCGGAGGACACGTTTTGAAGGACACACAGACTCAGACTTCCTGTTGGGTAAATGTTCACGAGAGGAATTGCTGCCTCATGGACCCAACGAACATGGTGCCTTAGAAGATACTGCGGCTGGTTTCCCAAGGTGGTCCTGCAGTTTCCACTCCCGTCCCAGCTGCTCGCGCGAGTTTTCTTGCCTGTGTTTGAAGGAGATTGGGGGGAGGGGCTTTTTAATTTTATCCATTCTGGTGAGTAGACCGTGTTAAAACACCATCGTTTTAATTTTAATTTGGGGGCACCATCTGTAAGAAAAAGAATATAAAATTATGCATATAAAACTGGGTACAAAGGTGAATACTTATTAAGAACGTGAAACAAGCCCTGGATGGTGTAGTTCAGTGGATTGAGCGTGGGCCTGTGAACCAGATCACAGTTCGATTCCCAGTCAGGGCACATGCCTGGGTTGCAGGCCAGTTCCCAGCAGGGGACTCACGAGAGGCAACCATACATTGATGTTTCTCTCTCTCTCTTATTCCCTTCCCCCAAAAGGTAAATAAATAAAATCTTTTTTAAAAAAAAGAATGTGAAATGAGCCCTGGCTGGGTGGCTCAAGTGGTTGGAGCATCGTCCCGTACACCCAAAATGTCTCGGGGTTCGATTCCCAGTGCGGGCACACACCTAGGTTGCAGGTTCGATCCCCGGCTGGGGGAGTGGACAGAGGCAACCAACATTTCTTTCTCATGTCAATGTTTCCCTCTCTCTCTCTCACCCCTTTCCCCCTTCCTTTCTGTCTGAAATTAATAAACATATCCTCAGGCGAGGAAAAAAATGTGAAACAAAATCATAGCAAATTGCTGGAGATTTTTAAGTTTCAGATTCCTTTCTTCTGAGCTTTCCCAGAAATGCTTACATGGAGATGCTTCCCGATAGCAACCTGGCTCCCCTCCTCCCTGCAGCACTCAACAGCTGCCTTAGAGCCTCAGGCTGTGAACAAAGACAGGGCAGGGGAGAGTCCCAGGGCTGAGTGCTATCCGCTTCCTGGGAATGGCCTCCGCCTGACCCGCACCACCTCCAGCCCCGCCCACCTCACCCTTTCCCGGCCTCACTGCTCTTCCTTAGGGGACCAGCTTCCACATTAGCTCTTCAAAGAGGCTTGCTCTGACTTTCCTGTTAAAGAAAACCCTCTAATGGCATAAATCCACATCATGTGACAGATGACAACAGAGCAGGAGGTTAGGAGCAAATGCTGTGGCTCCACTGTTGTCTAGCTGTGTGACCTTGGCCATGTCACATAACCTCTCTGAGCCTCGGTTTCCTCGCTTATGGAGTGAAGGAGGCAACGCTAGCTCCTGCCTCATAGTACGTTGTGAGGGTCCAGCAAGTTGATGCCGGTAATGCTTTGAGAGGATGCTCAGTGCCCTGGCTCTGATCGCCCGGTGGGCCTGGTACCCCAAGCCCTCGTCTCTCCTCCTGGCACGTCTCACTTCCCACTGGAGATCTGCTTTAATGTTCATTACCCGCCCCCCCCCCCAAAAACCAAACNTGACTTTCCTGTTAAAGAAAACCCTCTAATGGCATAAATCCACATCATGTGACAGATGACAACAGAGCAGGAGGTTAGGAGCAAATGCTGTGGCTCCACTGTTGTCTAGCTGTGTGACCTTGGCCATGTCACATAACCTCTCTGAGCCTCAGTTTCCTCGCTTATGGAGTGAAGGAGGCAACGCTAGCTCCTGCCTCATAGTACGTTGTGAGGGTCCAGCAAGTTGATGCGGGTAATGCTTTGAGAGGATGCTCAGTGCCCTGGCTCTGATCACCCGGTGGGCCTGGTACCCCAAGGCCTCGTCTCTCCTCCTGGCACGTCTCACTTCCCACTGGAGATCTGCTTTAATGTTCATTACCCGCCCCTCCCCTCAAAAAACCCATACCCTTTAGCCATTACTCCCTTCCAGCCCCTCCATCCCTCCAGCCCCAGGCAATCACCAGTCAACTTTCTGCCTCCATATATTTGCCTGTTCTGGACATTTCATATAAATGAAATTATACAACATGTGGTCTCTTGTGAGTGGTGTCCTTCACTGAGTATAGTGTTTTTAAGGTTCACCCATGTTGTGACATGTATTGATACTTAACTCATTTTTATTGTTGAATAATATTTCATTTTATGGTTATACTACATTTTATTACACATGCATCAGTTGATGGGCAGTTGACTTGTTTCCACTTTTTGGCAACAATGAATAACGCTGCTGGGAACGTCCGTGTGCATTCCTGCACACCTTTCTGCAGGGTGGCACGCTCTCCTTCCCTCTGGGGCAAACGTGGGAGTGGAGTTGCTGGGTCACGTGATACCTGTTTTTACCAGCCTCTGCCTTCTAGCTCTGGCTTTCTCAGACCCCGGGGGTGCTGATGGGGGAAAGGCTTGCCGTGTCCATTGTCCAGCCTCTGGGGACCAAGTTGTCTCTTCCACTTTCCAGGCCTTTCTGCGGGATGCCATGGGCAAGAGTCAGCTGGATTCTGATTCCCGCTCTGCCATCCACTCGCCGGGGGACGTTGAGCGGGCCATCTTAGCCCCGCGGGGGAGGTGGGATGGTCACCTCTGTGGCCTGTTCTGAGGGTTGGCTGGGAGCCTAAGACCCCAACTTGAAGTTCATTCAGTCAGCGTGTACAGCACTGACCGACGGGCCACGCACCGTTCACGGCAAATGAGACGCACACGTCACAGCCCTTTCGGTCTTGTGTTCACCCATGTAGCATCCTGCGTGAGCCTCACAATGTCCCTGGAGGTGCACCCTACTGGTACCCCATCTCTCAGAAGGAGAAGTGGGGAGAACTCTAGAGCTGGGTCCCCGCCTCCGAGAAGTGAATTTGTTTGAAATTCTATCGAAATAGGCCACACATAGGAAAAGAGAACCATTACATGCGTTGTATGTAGATGCAGTTGGCACATTTCACAGGCTGAATGTGCCCTGCTTACCCAGCCCCAGGTGAAGAAAAACCAACCTGGTCCAGTCTGTCCCCCGCCAGGGAAAACAGTCCCGACTTCCCACAGGCACATGGGTTCTGCCCGGTCATGAACTCCGCGGGTGGGGTCGTGTTGACACTAGCCTTTTGTGTCTGCTTCCTTTGCTTGACTTTAGTTCTCTGGCATTCGCTGGGCTGCGTACCATTGCAGATCCCATGTTCTCAAGGCTGGGCAAGGCATCACTTTGTGATTGACTCTGCTCGTAATGGGTCCCTATGGACGTCACGGGTTCCCCGGTGTGTGTTTCTGTGTCCCTGCACAGGTCTGGGGGGGGGAGGGAAGCCGGGAGGCCAGGAGAGGGACCTGACCCTGTCCTGGCCTCACGGTGCACGTGCTTTCAGGCGGCCCCTGCCTGGCCTTCCGCCTTCTGTGTCTCCTTCCCAGATTCTATCAGCATTCTGTTGTTCCAGGCTTGGCCTGAGGCCCACGCATGAACTGGCGAGCCTCCTAAGCCAACAAGAGCAGCTGGAGAGGAGAGGAACCAGAGGGTTGGGAAGGTGGCCCCAGTCAGACCTCCCACCAGGGCTTGTGTGAAGGCTTCTGCCCCCTGCGTTCCAGAACAGTTTGGGAAGGGTTAGGGTTCAAGCGGAAATGAAACCTCCTCTGGACCAGGCTGCGATCCAGAGAGGGTAGGCAGCCTGGGCCCCAGTCCCTGCTCTGCAGTGAAACCTGTAAAATGAGGGGAACAACGCCCTAACCTAAGGTTGTTTGAGGAGTAAATAGCGCAACACATGTGGAGGCTCCTGCCAGGAGTAAAGCTGGCTACTGGGGTCACAATGTAGTAGGAGCAGCTCATCATTGTCTGGGCACCGTGTCATTGAACCTGCACATCAGTCACAAACATTGGCATCCTATCATCCTCATTCAGTAGAGAGGCTGAGAACCCGCCTGAAGCCACACTGAGAATCCGAGGCAGAGTCGGACTTAGATCCTCTCCTGTGTGACTCCAGAGCCCCGGCCCCTGACACCAGGGCTGGGAGCTGCTCTTGGATGGGGATCCAGCAGCACTGAGCTGCCGTGTGATGGGACTCCAGGGACCCAGACTTCGGCCTCACACCCGGTTTGGAGAACAGGCCCCCAGGCTCATTTTCCCTGTCTGGAAAATGGGCCCACACGACCAGCAGAGCATTTTTCCTTCCTGGGTTCCTGGCTAGTGGACTGCCTAGGGATGGAGCAGGCTTAGGGGCTGGTCAGGCGAGGCTGCTGACCCTGTCCAGCCCTGGCAGACCTGGCCCGGGAAGCCCTGCCCCTGCCTGTAGAGAGCGGGCAGTCTGGTGTTGGGGGGATGCTCTGATCCTGCCCTGAGTGATGTGAAGGGCTATCTGCAAGGTGCTGAGGGGACCTGGAGGTTGAAGCAGTTGGCTGCAGCCCAGGAAGGCTTCATGGAGGAGCAGGGTTTTGAAGGCTGAGTAAGAGTTCCTGAGGTGGAGATGATGGGAAGCGTGTTCCTGGCAGAGGAAGCAGTGAGAGGTGTCAACTGCTCAACTCCACTACCTCCCCCACCTGCAATTGCCTGGCCATCTCCGTTTTCAGGGGGCTGGAGCCTGCAAATAATATTTTCCAGAGCTCCTTGCCAAAGAGTTTCTGATTAGGGTCTGCCAGTGGGGAGAAGGCGGGAGAGGTGCCAGCCTGCCTCTGGCTCCTGCCGCAGCCGACTCTAGTAGGCCCTGCCGTCCCAGCAGGCTTTGCGGTTCCTGAGCTACAGTGACAACACCCCCAGCAGGTGGGTGCTGCAGACAGGCTCGCGGGCTCCTGATTGGCCCGGGAGCAGCTCCTTCCTGATTTCTGAGTCACAGTCCCCCCGCTGCTCTTTCACATGCCTCTGGAATCAACCTCCCTTGCGAACTCGGTCTCTGCCTGAAAAAGCCCTGTGGTTTCTGTTTTCCGGAGGGTTACTCACGGGTAGAAGTTTGGGCAATCCAGGCCAGACCCAGGATGTAGTGTTCATGGAACAGAAGGATGCACCCCCAGATAACACGATAGATGTTCGTTTCCATTTATTTTTCAGGTGCCCATCATGTCTTTCAACACGAGTTCCTCGAGGACCAGAGACTGTCTTCTATTATCTGTTCAATACGGGAGCACTATCAGTGCTCCCGTATTGAACAGATATCAGCCTCGTCAGTGAGGAGGGCGAGGTGAATGACCGAGCTCCCGCATTCCTGGACCCCAGTCTAGACAGGACCCCACCCCATACGGCAGCCAGGAGCCCCCCATGGCCATCCAGCTGCACATGCGTGATTTGTGTTCCTTACTGTGTGTAACTTATACTACAATAATAAAGTAAAAAATAAGAAGCATATAGGCGTGAGCACTTGGCTCTCTGGACTGAGATGGGCTGTCAGGATGAAATATGCCCCACACTTCAAAGACCTAGTGTGAAAATGAGAATGGAAAATCTCTTACTAATAATTTTTATATTGATTATGTGCTGAAATGGCAATATTTTGGACATATTAGATTACATAAAATACGCCGAGATGTGTTTCACCTGTACCTTTCTACTCTTTTAAATGTGGCTGCTAAAAAAATCTTAATGACATATATGGCTTGCATTTGTAGCGCATATTACATTTCTTTTGGACAGCCCTGGTTTTATGAGAGCTGAGTTCAAACACTTTGATTTACCAATTCAGCGTTTATTAGTGTCTATTTCAGTGACACTTGGTCCCCACCCTTGAGGACTTCAGATGGAATGGTGAGGGGGACAGATATACCAATATGGAACTAAAATTCTCAGATAAATGTCTGAGTTGGTCCATTTCTTGAGGCTCTGGGGGCTTGAGAAGAAATCTGGGACGGCTTCACAGAAGAGGTGACTTTCCTGTTAAGCATCATAGGATGGGTAAGAGCTCACAAGATGGGTAAGGAAGAGGAAGGGCACTCTAGGCTCAGGGCACTACCCATGCAGAACCCAAGAAGTTGGCAAGTGCATGGGGTGTTTGAAGAAATGCAGGAAGTTCACTGTGGCCCCAAACATGTTTTGTTTGGAAAAGAGGCTGGAGAGGGAGCCAGACTGTGTAGAGCCTTGAATGTCAGTCAGGTTTAGACCTGGCCTGTCCCAGTATGAATGAGCTCACCCAACCACCCCCCTCAAAAGCATGAAAAGGACCAGACCAGACCTTGTTTGAATGTGAAAAATAAACTCTTTATTTCAGTGCTCGCTCTCTGTGGCTCAAAAGGCTAGCTACTATCCGCGTGGAACCTGAAAGCATTTATAAATCATAGACAAACAGAGCAATATTTATATAGAACGTGTTTGTTGGCTCATTTTGTGATTCCTCCCTGTGCAAAGCAGCAAGTTCTAAATGCATCAGCGTGATTTTTCCCAAGGCCCTCTCTGCATTTGGGGGAGGGCCTGGAGGCTGTGACCCCAACTCCAGATAGAGAATGCCTCTCTCCCTCATCCAGGCTTAGGGAGGCCCGGTCACGTGGAGACTGTGGGCGAATAAGTCAGAGATGACAACTCACGGGCTCCCTGAGCTGTTTTCCAGGGCCTGGTCCTGCGAAGAGGGGGTGGCTGAGGGGCTGGCCTTGCTGGTGAGTGATCAGCACAGGCAGCGAAGGCCCTTGTGAAATCTAGGCATTGTGGGGAGGGAGGCTCCTGGGAAGGACAGGGGCCTCCAGGACTCTTGGCCCCTGGAACTGGGGTCTGAAGGAAGGTGTGGGACCTGGTTAGGGCTGGGGGCAGAACCGTGGTCCTGGTCCTGGTTTCGCTCTTAGAAACATCCTGGGTGTAAGGCCGAGGTCTCTGTGAGACCAGGTGTTGTCATTTGCAAGGCTGGATCCTACAAGGCATCAGTTGTGCAGAGCTGAAAGGCCCTTAGAGATGAGCTGGTTCAGCCACTGCACTGACCAGCCAGGACACCAAAACCCAGAGAGAGGAGGGCACTGGCTGGCCAGACTTGGGGCTCTGACGCTTTCCAGTCTTTTCCCACTTCCTCAGCCCAAATGGGTCCTTTTGGATCAGGCCCCAAAGGGCCTCACTGACGCTCTCGGGTCAGGGCTGGTGTCAGGAGCAGGGCACTGGACTCGGAGTCAGAAGGCCTATGCTCCGTCCCCGTGCCTTCAGATGACCCGGTCTTTCAAATATCTGTAAGCCCACCTGGGCAGGGCGGGCCACCTTCTTTCTCCGAGGCTCAGTCTCCCCATTGAGAAAGCAGCTCAATGGTGATGGATTAAAAGGGTTGGTGGCTGCGTGGGTACCAGCAAGTACAGGATGCACCTTGCCCATCGTAGGTGCTTCACAATGGTGAGGAGGGTAAGAGACTGTGGGAGAAGCTGAAGCCTGCTCGTACCTGGGACCCTCCCCATCCCCACCTGTGCTGGCCCCTGGGGCCAGGGCACAGTCTGGGGAAGGGGTACAGCACACCAGGGTGTTGAGTTTCTCGATCTGGCCAATGGGCACTCTGTATTTTTTTTTTTTGCTCCAAGGGGCTATGGAATAGAGCAACCAATATGGCAGGTGGAGGTTGGTTGCTTTCCAAATGGCATCTGGGCTGGAGGGGAAGGAATGGGTCCCTCCTCCCCCATCCCAAGCCCAGTCAACCAAGGTCAGGGCTCCCACTGGGGAGGTACAGAACATTGCTCACGGGTAGAGGGGTGGGAAACCAGGCTCAGGGGGCAAGATGGGTCTGGGATCCAAGGAGGGGCAAATTTTCCTCACCAGCTTGGGATAAAGATTGGGTCAAGTTGAGGGCTCTCAGCTGGCTGAGGTGGGGCTGGGCAAGGGAGCCCCTTAGCGGGGGCCGATGATGACGTTCCGGTAGCCCTTCACAGCCTTTAGCTTGTTGCTATCGAAGTTGACCACCAGCTTATGGAGGCCCACGTGGTGAGGCAGCAGGTTCACCCTAACTTTGGCCTCCTCCCCGACCTTCACCGGCTCTGGGCTGTGGAGAGAGAGGAAGAGGCTGAGGAGATGCTCAGGCCTGGTTGCCATGATGGGGCCAGACCGCGGTGACCCGTGACTCCTGAGAACTTAGCACAGGGCCTCTGGGTCCACGGGGGTGTGGCTTAATGCTGACAGTAGTAACAAATGACAATAACAAATGGACATGATAACTGCTCTCGCAGGTCTTGGGCAATGTGCCCTACTATGTGTAGAGGGGCCTGTGTGTGCATGTGTGTGCGCTCACACACACATGAGAAGCCCACAGAGTGCTTGGGGTAAGAGTGGATGTGCTCAGGTGCCCACATGCATGAGAATGCCTTGAGTTGTACCTGCGTGATTTGTGTTCTTTACTGTATGTAACTTATCTGACAATAATAAAGTAAAAAATAAGAAGTGTTTATGTTTGTATATGTGTATGTCCATAGATATGTGTCTAAGACACATGTGAAGACACTCAGAGTTCCTATGCTTGCATTTATGTGAGGCCTGTATGTTGCGGGGCGAGTGCTTAGCGATGGAATGTGTAATTGTTTAGGTTTATGGAGACACGTGCAGGGAACCCAGCTAGCGTGGTATGGATGCTGAGGATGAGAAGTTGGGGACTTTGCCCCGAAAGTGTTTAGAAGGGGACCCTGGGGTGTAAGACTCAGGTTTGAGGGTGGGTGTGTGACAGACAAGATGACAAGCTATGGGCTGGAGTTTGGTGCCCCCCATCGGCATCTACCCTCTGACCCCTAGGCCCCCCAAGCTCGAGTGACCAGCACTTACAGCTCTACGGTCATCTGCCTGTCAGTCAGGCCAGCTCCCTCCACAGTGAAGATGCAGCCTTCCAGGGGCACGGTGAGTGGGTTCTGCAGGGACACATCAGCCACCAGCTTGCGGTTCTGCTTGGGCTCTCCCAGGATCTGGGTCAGGGCACAGGGCAGATGTAAGGTGTAGCACAGAGGGAAGGGGACCAAAGCCCCTCAAGGGCAGGCAGGATCCTGGCTTGGCCATCTCGGTATTTGCGCAATTTGGCCCAATATTTGCTGAACAAAACCACGTCCACTCCACCAGTCTCACTCCATGCCTCTGTACCTCAGTTTCCTCATCTGGAAGAAACAGATGATGACACCGGCCCAGGGCTCCTTCACGGAGCAGCAGGGGGAGGCCCCACACAACCCAGAGAAGGCATAGTGGCTCCCTTGTTCTAGAGTCTGGAGTGGGAAGCTCACAGGCTTTGGAGCCCCTTCCTCACTGTGTGACCCCCCCACCCCCCGAAAGTCACTGCCCTCTCTGAGCATTGGTTTCGTCATGGGAGAGCCTGCCTGGCTGCAGCGTTTCTGTCAGGATCGCTGAGCCAGGAACGGGCAAGCGCCATTGATTTGCCGGGGAGACTGGCAAATAGCTCTCGCCCCCCTCCTGCTCTGTGCTCCGCCGTTCATTTGTAACTGCTGCACTGGGGGCTCTGGGGCTGCGGCTCCTTGAAAGTAAATCACTGTGACAAGGATGACGACAGTGGCAATAGTCAGCACTTACTGAGCCCTTACAATGTGCTGGACCGGGCTGTATGTTTTTCTTACGGATGCACATTTAATTTTTATAATGCCTACCTTGCAGATGGACAGACTGAAGCAACAAGGACCACAGTCACATGCCCAGGGCCACCTGGCCACAGAGCCAGGCAGGCAGAGCTCAGCGTCCACCCCACCTTCCCCACCAGGGCCCAGGCTCTGGGCCTCTAGCTTTAGGCATTTAGCCTTTAAGCATCTGTGATTCTAAAATCCCTCATTTCCATGACCCTACCTCTCTGAGAGCCTAGGATGCACTCGTGAGTCCCAAATTCTTTTGGCTTCACGATGCTGTACTTGGACGAAGCCGGGATTTGAGGACCCCTGAGGTGTCAGAGGGCATGAGCATGCAGGGCTGCAGGTGCATGAGGCTGGCCTGCTCCCTGTCCAGCCCTCTGCTTACCCGGATCTTGATTTCCGGATTCTCCAGATAGATGTCCCTCTCGGCTAGCAGGTATTTGTTGTCAGCTTGCTGGATGAGGAGGGCTCGCACCTTGATGAGGTTCGACTCCGTCAGGTAGTCACAGTACTTCTCATAGAGGATTGGAAGGGAGATGCTCTTCTCTGCAGGGGTGGGGGGAGCACATTTAGTGACTGAGACCCCCATTCCCCACGTTTCCACAGGCACAGAGAGGGGAAGGAACGTGCTTGAGCTCACACCGCCGGTGAATGGCTGGGCAGGTCCCAGGCCTTTCCCTGACCTGTGACGGCTTCAGAGTCCCTTTCTCACCGTGAGCCAAGGTCTGGGCCTTGGCAGACCCACTGGGGGTGCACACCCTGACCTTGGGAAGAGGCTGCATTGGTGTACCCAGGCCTCTAGCCATTCATTCCCAGGAGTGATCTGTTCCAACCTCTGTTCAGGTGATGCTGGGGGCAGAAAACCCAATCTGCTGCCAAAAGGGACAAAAAGGAGTGAAAATTCCTGGTGGAGCAGAGTGGAAAGTCTGACCAGCTCCACGGGAAAGAAAGCAAACATTGTCCTCTGGGAGCTCCGAGGGCACGGCCCCACCGATCGACCTTTCCAGGAGGCTGAACCAGGGTGGGGCTGGACCTCTGAGAGCTGTTTTCTGCCCGCCAGGGACCACAGCCTTGATGTCATGCCAGCTGCTGACTGACAGAAGGAAGGGTGTGTGGTGATCTGTCATTCCTTAGGTGATTTGCCCTGTTCTAAAAGGTGCCGGGGCAGGCACGATCGCCAAGGCCACATTGGCTGCACGCCTCGCCCCCGCCCCCCGCGACCCACCTGGAGTGGTGAGCATGGGGCAGGAAGGGGGAGGGAGAGAAGCTGCAGAGCAAGGAGGCAGGGGTCAGGGGTGTGGGTGACTGGATTCTGTCCTGTTTGGCTTCCTGTCCAGGAGTGCATGGAAATCCCCCATATCTTATCATCAGAGAATAACTAGAGACTCAGCCCAAGTGTGTGACCCAAAGGTGGCCCAATCAGTCTCGGGCCCAGCTTGCCACTGAAGGCCCCACTAGGGCACCCGAACCAGCTCTGCCTGGACACCACGCAGGACCTCTGCCCTCCCCCTACGGGCGGTGCCCTTCGTGGGTGGATGAGAGAGCAGGAGGGACCTCTCCTCTTGCGAACACATCCTCCGGGATGGGGGAAGAGTGGGCAGCCTGCCCGAACAATGCTCCGGGGGCCCACCGGGGTCTGGGAGGCAGAGTGGGCCCGACGGGGGCCCAGGAGGAGACCACTCTGGTGTCCCAGCCCAGGCTGACGTTCTGTTCACGCCACACGTTCCAGGAAGGACCCTTCCTCCCTTTGAGGTGCTGCTGAGCCCAAGAAGAAATGACACGCGTGGGTTCTAACAAAGTGGCTGGAGGGGCTCCGCAAAGACGAACCAGAGTTTGTACAAATGAGGAACATGAGACCGGGGATGGAGAAGAGAAATACCAGGAGCCCACAGAATTGCCTGAACTAGAACTTGGGTGTCCTGATTATTCCCCCACAGCTGACACTTAGGCCTGGGCCATGCTGGGTCCTTTCTCCGCCATCAAGGTTAGCAGGGACTCACACCACGGAGCCCAGCACTGAGGCCACTGTGTGGTGCCGTGGGTGGTCAGGAAAGGACCACGGGGCTTTTCGGATGCCCCACGCCTATTTGCTCTTCTGCTTAGTGAGGAGTGAAGGTCTTGCCCTGTCCAGGCACCGGGTGACACTTTGCAGACGTCTCCCGAGCACACATTGTCCCTTTCAGTCCTCACAGGGTACCTTAGGTGGTGCTGCCGCCGCCCCAGTGCGTGGAGGAGTCCGGTGAGGCTCGGGGAGCACCGCCACCCTGCCCACGGTCGGACACGTAGGAGGCGGTAGTGGCCAAAATCAAAGCCAATCTGGCTGGCCCCCAGCTAACATCTTTCAAAAGTGTAAGTGTTGGGACCTCAGCCCCAGTGCTGGGTGACTCCATCCCTGGGGGCTTGGCCCCTGCTCAGGGACCCTGACGAAATGTCTGCTCTGGGCACGCGGCTCCAGGGGTGCCCACGTGGTGCCCACAACAAAATGAGGAGGTGGTGCTGCTAGTACCACAGACCCCTGGCCCGAAACGCAGACAGGCCTCCTTCAGAACTGGATGGCCCAATGCCAGCCCGTGAGGCCAAGGCCGAGGCCGAGGTCATGAAGGATCAGAAACGTTCGGCTGACAGGCCAGAGTGGAGGGGAGAGCCGACAGCTTCACAGACACCGAGCGCTCCAGCCCGGGCCTTGCCACCAGGTCTGTGTGTCGGAATACTCGTTCCCAGGGGCCAGCCTCTCCCCCTCAGGACAGTCTCACACTGACAGGTCATGGCTCCCCTGTGTCTGATGGGGACACTGAGGTTCAGGGAGGTGGCCCACTGCCCAGGTGGCACAGCCAGCAGGACCCTCGGAGGATGGTCAGTGTCTCACTCCCAGGGCCTCTCCCAGCTCCGTGACCCGTCTGTCACCCTCATGCCTCTGCCCCCACGCAGAAGCGGGGCCTGGACTGCTGGGGCACGGGAGACGGGCTCTGCACTGCCTTACTAAGTGACCTCCATGAGGCCACAACGCCTCTCAGGGTCTCAGGCTTATTTCAAGGAAGATAACCAGGCACAGTGACAAAGCTGGGGAACAACAGGGACCAAGGAGACGATCGTGTAGGCATCTGACCAGGACATTTGAACGACAGAGGCTTTGCCCAGGGCTGAGGGTTGGGTCATCCCCTGACATGGCGTTACCCTGAAATGGGGGAGAGCCCCAGAACTAAGGAGCCAAGGGAGGGGGCCCACCCCGCAGGGAGGCCGGGACAGGCCTGGGGCCCTCTATGAGGAGATGGGCGGAACTAGGAGGAACACCCTTCTCTCCACAGAGGGCTGGACAGTCCTCCCGTCACTCTTACATAAGCGGCACTGTCCAAAATGGCAGGTTCTGGCCCCATGTGGCTGTTTACAGGAAGTGAAGTTAAAGCTTCGGTTCCGCAGCTGTGCCAGCCACATGGCCCAGTAGCCACACGGAACTATGACCCCCACTCCACGCAGCACAGATGCACAAGTCACGTCGCAGAAGGTTCTGCGGGCCGCAGTGGTCTGGAGCGTCTTTTCCCAGAGGCTGAGGACCTCCAGAGGGGAGAGACCCTGGTGTGGGGTGGGAGAGTTGCTGGAGACCAAGGGGAAGAATTAGCTGGGAGAGAGCGGTAGAGAATCTGGGAAAGCAGTCAGGAGCCCCGAGAACAAGAGAGGGAACAAAACAGGGAAGTTGCCAAGAGTACAGGTTCGAGTCTCAGTCCTGTCACATCCTAACTGTGTGGCCTTGGGAGAGGTACTTAACCTCTCTGTGCTCGGCCCTCTCACTTGGAAAATGGAGGCAATAAGAGACTCCACCTCCCACTTTTGTTATAAGAATTAAACGGGTTGATATTTGTGAGTGCGTAGGACAGGGCCTGACGGAGAGTAAGTGCCCTGCAGGTGTCTGGGAGGTGAACTGTGCGGGCCGGGCGCTCAGGGCACCACCTAGCACTTCCGTCTGCACCAGTCACTGACCCAGGGACCAGGGCCTTACCGGAGTTGGGCTCCAGGGAAACATCGACCATGTCGTTGGAGCCGCACACCGGCCCCAGGACGCCGTTGTAGCTGACGGTGCGCGCGCAGAGAATGAGGCGGCACGGGAGGTCCTCGGAGGTGCTGTTGGTGATGTGGGCGAAGACATCGAAGTCGCTGCCCATTTTCATGCTCTGGGCCACTCGGATCCGCATGGCCACCCCCGTCTCCTCTTTAGCACTCAGCTTGTTCAGGTGGTTGGCCTTCCGGAAGGCTTCTCTCTCCTCCTCGGACCCTGTGGGGACAGGCGGGAGAGCGTCTTTGTGGCTGGAACCTGTTCCAGTGTGAAGGGGGCCAGGCTGAGAGAGCCGGCCTCTCAGAGTCCTGGCGACTCAGAGCAGCCCCGAAGGAGGGCCTTCTCTACACTCCTGTGCCAGGAGAAGGAAAGAGTATTTTCTTTATTTTCCAAAGCGAACTTCTAGGCATCCGTTAAGACCCAATCCAAAATGGCCCCTTCTCCAGGAAGTCTTCTTTTTTTTAACCCTCACCTGAGGATGTTTTTATTGATTTGATAGAGAGAGAGAGAGAGAGAGAGGGAAAGAAAGAAAGAAAGAAAGAAAGAAAGAAAGAAAGAAAGAAAGAAAGAAAGAAAGAAAGAAAGAAAGAAAGAAAGAAAGAAAGAAAGGAAGAAAGAAAGAAAGAAAGGAGGAAGGGAGGGAGGGAGGGAGGGAGGGAGGGAGGGAGGAAGGGAGGAAGGAAGGAAGGAAGGAAGGAAGAAAGAAAGAAAAAAAGAAAGAAAGAAAGAAAGAAAGAAAGAAAGAAAGAAAGAAAGAAAGAAAGAAAGAAAGAAAGAAAACGTCAATGATGATTTGCCTTCCGCATTCGTCCTGACCAGGGCTCGAACCCACAACTTAGGTATGAGCCCTGACTGGGGATTGAACCCACAACCTTTTGGTGCACAGGATGATGCTCCAACCAAATGGGCAACCTCACCATGTCAGGGTGACTCAGTCCAAGTGTCTTCTGGACTTTCACAGCTGCCTATTGCTAATTACAGTGGTATAGCTCACCAAATTGGTTTCTGTTTTTTTTTTTTTTTGTGGTTACCCTCTTGAGCTGCTTGAGGACTAAGACTGTGTCTACTTTTCTTTATTTTATACCCTTCAGCCTACAGTGGTGCTTGGCGCATAGTAAGCACCCAGACAGTGAGAACTTTCTCACCTGCAAGGCTTTGCACAGAGGGATTACTTCTCCCAGAATCCCTTTTCCTCCACTGCCTGCCTGTGAAGCTCTCCAGCAAGAATGACTGCCCCTCTTTATGCTCTGTTTACCTCTCCCCATGCTCCTTTCATTTCCCCCCCAAGTGTTATTGGGCTCATATTTATTCCTTCTATCAAACCATCAGCTCTAGGCCTTTCAGAAGCCGAGGAAAGCATCTTTTCCTTCTGCATTATCCTTTACACCGAAAACACAGCCACTTAATCCCTAACCCCCAGTCAGCTCGGGAGTGTCAGTCGGGGTCAGATGTGGGTGGGGCTGTGATTTCTCAGTCATCTCTGTGAGCCCGGCTGAGCTTGGCACTCAGTAGATGCTTGGAAAATATCTATCGTATTGGATGGGCTGTCAGATGTGCTTAAATCCAATTTTTAAAATAAGCCACATCCTTTTTCCCCCCTACTGATTTGACATGGGTAGCAGAAGGAAGACTCATCTTTGTATCTGATGGAACCCATCTTGTCTTTAAATTTCTCCTGGTCCACTTCTCTTTCATTGAACCCCTCCCCATCCTCCTTCACGCTGCTTCCCCGGCTGCAGGAGAAACACGGCCCAAACACACGTGACCGAGCTCCAGGAACCGCTCCTCCACGGCCCATGTGCATCTCTCAGCTTCTCTGGTGCAAATACATTGCAACAAAAAAGGGTGGAATTACTCATCTCCAGTTGCAGGTGCCACAGCTGGTCAGGGCTATTAGCACACAGCGTGGACACTCCTAACCTTTCTGTTCCCGTGCACGCCTCTCCTCTGTACCAGCCATTCCTTTTAGGTTTATGGAGTCAAACCACCACCAACAACAACAACAAAAAGGTGAGGCTTACAGACCCAATGGAATCCTTTTGTGGAACATGGAATTCTTTTCCTAAACAAATAATTCTCTACCACCATCGTCCAGTGTGTGTGGTAAGTTTGCACCTGTTTCTAAGGCATTTTTGGGAATGGAGAGTAACCCACAGGTCATTGCTGAATGCAGGGGGCCAAATAACACACACACATACACACACACACACACACACACGGGGCTGGTAAAGCTGGCAGCTTCCCGGCGCAGCCACGTTGGGGTCTCTGGGCACCTACCCTCGGGGTACTTGTAGGTGTGAGTGATGTCCTCCCGATCGTCACGGCCCACTCTCTTCGTGCTGATCTTCAGCCCCACGAGCCGGTGGTTGATGGACTTGTGCATGGTCCCATCCTCCTGCCGGATCCAGTCCACCACGTCCGCGTTGACCTCGGCAAAGACAAAGGGTGCGTCGTACTTGACGCTCAGGTCGCCCTCCTTGATGGCACGGACCGGAACGGGGCCACAGCAGTATATCCCTGGTTGGGGGAAGAAGGAAGGAGATGCAAGCCTGGGAGGAGGGCAGGGCGGCACCCTCCAAAACCTTCCACCCTTCAACCACATGTGGCAGAAAAATCTCGAGAGGATAAAGCCTTTTAACTCAGGGACTCCACTGCCAGGAAGGCAGCAGAGGGTGAGAACTAATGATGAAGATGCTGGAGCCCAGCTTTTAAGGTGCGAGTCACAGCTCTTATTAGCTGTGTGATGTTTTGGTAGTTACTTAACTTCTCAGAGCCTCGTTTTCACGTGGGGATGGTATTTGCACCTACCTAATGAGGACTGGCATGTCCTAGATACTATGTAAGCAATAAATAAAATAGAAGAACATCCCAAAGCACCCTAAGGAGCTGAGGGAGGCCAGCAGCGGGCTGTAGTTGAGGAAGCTGGGCATCTGTCTGGTGCAATGCACGGACCACTTCTGATCACCTCAGTGTGGTTTATCACAGATTTGGAAGTTGAGGACTAGAGGCTGGGTAACTACATCACAGTGTATCCATTTGACAGAACACAGTAACCCGAAATTAAAATTCAAGTCACAGAATGCTAGCCGATGGAGAGATGTGAATGGCATATGGAAAAGTGAGACAAAAGCCAGCATAAAAGGCCACATACAGCCAGAGTTCTTAACCCTAAGGAGCAACAAATAGAATTCAGGAGCCCATGAACTTGGATGGGAAACAAAATGACACCTCGATTTTCACTGTACTTGGACAGCACTTCCTTCGACGGTGAAAGCAGACAAACCGTAATCTTAGGTGCTCTTCCGACTCATCGCCCATAAAAACTAGACGTTTTCGTATCACTTTATAGTGGCCCCACGTATCTGGAGACGCCATGTATGCTCATTGCTGCCCCTGAGTTATCGAAGTTATTAATTCTGTCACTAGACCTTATTATGGAAAGTATGCATTATTATATTACAAATTTATTTTTAAAATTTTTTGATAACTGTATTTCAGTGCAGTTGGCTTACTTTGTAAACCCTAGCTATTATAGTCTCCGAATTTAAAAATATTTGGAGAAAGGACTCTTTTGGCTTTACCAGTTTTGCCTTGTTCTCTCCCGCCTGCACGCACAGGTACAAATGAGTATATAATGAGAAATTACTGGAAGCTCTGAGTGAATGTGAATGATACTTCCTTTGAAGGGAGAGGACAGAGTTGCTCTCTGATGTTTTCTTTATGCCTCTCCTCATTTTCTGTTTTCTGCAGTGAACATGAGCGACTTTTCAAATGAGAAACCAGCACGTTGTAAAACATCGGCGAGGTCCACTACCCTTGAGCGGACCAGCCAAGGATGTGTGGTGTCGGCCTGACCTGGCTTAGAACGCCAGCCCTGTGCTCTCCAGCTGGGGGACTCCAGGTGAGTGCTCTCTGAGCCTCAGTTTCCTCGTTTAGGGAATAGGGACCCACCTACCCACCTTCACTCTTCTCCTGGGGCGTGGGGTCCAGGGCCTGCCATCCATCATAGCCTGGCTGCAGGTCTGGCCTGGTCATCCAGGACTCCACCCAGCAGTGGAAGTTCCTGTTGGGAAAAGCACGGGGACGTTGGCCAAGACTTGCCTGCAGACTTTCAGTCACCTCCCCCCAGGACAGCCCGCACTGGCCCGTCCTGAGTGGAGCCCAGCGTGGCTCCTCCTGGCTCTTCCCTCTCTGGGCCCTCACCAGATGCTCATCCTGTGCTGAGAGTCATTCTCCATTCCTTTCCTGCCCCTCCCTCCCCTTTCAGTCGCTCCTCAAGTTCAATTGAGGTGACCTGGTAGTTTCTTGGCTCCACCCCTTCTTCTCCAGCCTCTGGAAAACAGGCCTCAGCACCAGCCATCTGGACCAGCCCCCGGCCCCTACCTCCAACCTTCCCTCCAGACCTGTTCCAAGGTCATTGGCATGTCCCTCTCCCAGTTGGACGCCTTCCGTGGGGTGAGAGACACTGCCTTTGAAAGCTCGGACCCCCTGTCCTGGCATTCCAGGCTCCGGCAACGTTTTCTCCCTGAAGCCCTCCACGCATTGCCCGTTGACTTTCCCTCCTCTTGGCCTTTGCACATGCTGTTCCCCAGCCTGGAGAGCCCTTCCCAAGCCCTGTCTCCCCTTGTCCAAATGGTGTTCAACTTTTTTTTTTTTCAGTGTTCAACTTTTAAACCCAGTTTAAGCGTGACTGCCTCTGAGAAGTCCTCCTAGGGGTCCTGCCCAGGACACAGCTGGGCCCTGCCCCCAGCCCTGGGCCCCTCCTCACCAGATCATCTCGCTCTTGTTTCTCTCGAGCTCTCCATACTCGTTGCGGAAGTACTCGATGACCAGGTTGCTGTTCTGGTCATGGGCAGAGTTGAAGTTGGTCACGACTCGGGTAGGGATGCCCAAGCACCGCAGCACTAGGAGGAGGGAGGGGGACACGACGGGGAGAGGGGTCAGAGGTGGGGCTGAGCACCTGAAGACACCTATCTGCTCTCTACGTGCCCATCTGCACCCCGCTGAACACTGGACCCTCTGTCCAGGTGGTGAGGGTGTGTGCCATCCCTCTACCTGGACAATGGTGCTCATCACCCCATATCCATTCTGTGCCCCCCATACACAGCTAATAGAAAAAGATTCTAAAATGCAAATCTATATCAACATGCCTCTGCTAAACCATCAGTCGCTCCTCATGGCCCTCAAGGTCGAGGCCAGACCTCCAGCTGTGGTCCCTTGGCCTTGCAGGGTCTGGCACCTGGCTGCCTCCTGCACACGGTGCTTCAGCCCCCTTGGCCTCCTCGCTGCTCCTCCAGCACTCCGCACTCCCACCAGCCACAGGGGCACGGGAGGCGCTGTTCCCACCACCGGGAAAGCCAGCCCACCAGGTTTAAATTGCCCCATCGTTTGCATTCATACCGAGTCTGGGGACTCATCATCATTCTCAATGCACCGGCTCGTGAAGAATCTGTCTTATTTCCCATCCCCAGAGCCCAGCATGGACCTGGCACAGACTATTTTGTTAAATGGGATGAAGGTGTGGGTGAAGTAGAGTGAGGAAGAGAAAGGGAAGGGATGAAGGAATGATAGAGACGGAGCGGGGAAGCAAACAGTGAAACTGGCGGAAGAGGAAACAGAGGTCAGGAGACCGTCCAGTCAAGCCCTGGCTGCCTCTGGCTGTGTGACCTGGGGCCAGTCCCTTCGCCTCTCTGGGCCTTGTTTCCTCTTCTATAAAATGGGGTCAGGGTACAGGTGCTGAGTAGTCAGACGTGTTGGGACACATTGTGGGTGCGGAGGGTTCTGCACTGACGCCAGAGCACACAGAGGTGGTGGTAACTGGCATCCACGGACAGGGGAGGACAACCCAGGTGCGAGCCTTCCCGATGGGTCGTGCCAGGTCACCCTGACAGGTAGAATTCTGAGGGGTTTTGTTTCCTCATTTTTGTGTGCTTTTTAATCATTATATGTTGTAAAAGTAGCATACTCTCAGGATAGGACAAGGAATGTAAATATCTAAAAAAAAAGAAGTGAAACAAAAAAGCCCTACTAATTGTCACCTATAGGACTTTTGTTTTCGTTTTGAGGTTGAATGGCTGAGTCTGGAGGAGGGGCAGGGATGTGACCTTTGTCCACCATCACCAGGGCAAGAGTTTCCCAGATGGCCCTGGACTCTGGCCAGGTGTGTGGGCGCTGGGAGGAGGGAGGGGAGCAGCTTTGAATCTCCACCTCTTGCCTGGTTCCTGTGCCCTGAGGCCTGGGCCGAGGCCAGGCTCCCTGCTGCCCTTAGTGAAGGCTGGTGTCCCAGCCTTAGGCCTTGCCCCCCCATGCCACCACACTCCTGTCCCCATTGCCCAAGGAGCAAGGCATCACTCCTGTCCCCAGGGATGGTATCCTGGAAAGCCTCATCCTCACAGCCTAAGGCCTGGAGGCTTCCCCAGCATCAAGCACACCCGGTCCCAAGCCCAGCCATGCCACTCACCAGCTGTGTGACCCCGGACAAGCCACTTCCCCACTCCGAGCCCCCATTTCCTCCTCTCAGAGGAGCTAATATTAGCAGCTTGTCAGGACGGTGCAATGATTCAGAGTCGCTGGGCGTGGGCAGTCTCTCTGCCCAGGGCCAGGGAGGACAGGCCAAGAGTGCCCAGGAGCCCAGCGCTGCAAACCTCTTGTCCAGGCAGCTCTGGCCAGCTCACAGGCGCTGAGAAAGTGCCCTGGGGTCCAGCTGCGGAAGCACAGCTTCCCCTGAAAATCCCCCACCAGAACCTGGGGCCCACAAGTTTCCTGTGCAGGAGCTCAGTCGCTACCATCCCCATCCTACAGGTGAGGAAGCTGAGGCTTGGAGATGCCAATTCTCTTGCCCACCTTCACCCAGGGGTTGGAGGCGGAGCTGAGATCAAACCAGGCAATCCAACTCCAGTGCCCGTGGGCCAGTCCACCATTTGGCTTCCCAAAGAAACGTTGGGACCAAGGGGTCAGGCAGACCCCTCATTTGCCCAAGTTTTTTTTCTGGCTCCATGACACACCATGCCTGGGAGGAGGCTACAAGGACTGAATCAGCCTTGGCCATAGGGACAGAGGACAGTCAAGGGCAAGACCCGCAGCTTAACCTGCAGATGGTCACGGCCTAGGGTGACAAAGGTGAGCTGGGGAGCTTGGAGACCAGGCCACGGATGGGGGGGTTTCTCCAGGAAGCCCATGGGGTTCTCTGAGCAGATGTGTTCCAGGCCTCTCAGGAGAAAGGAGCTACGACAGGGGATTGTCCACAAGAAAGAGGAACCCAGAGGTCACCAGGGCGCAGACGGTCATGGTGTGGTGGTGATGAGGAAGGAACAGCAGTGACCGTCCAGCTGGGAACTTGGGCCAGGCTGTCCCCACCCAGCCTACCAGTGTGGAGGACAGTGCTGAGGCTGCTGAGGACCCTTTCTGGGCCTGAGCCCTGGTCTCAGAGTCAGAAGAGCTAGAAGCCCGAGATCAGCCTCTTAGATTTCCTTAGCCCAGCAATAGCAATATTAGTAACAACAGTACTAGTAGGCAGCAGCACTATCTCAGTATTTGCTGTCATGCATCTGAGATCATTTTAAACATTTCACATGTTGAATCACTTAGCCTTTACAGCCACCCCAGGGTCAAGGCACTGTTATGCCCATTTTATATATAAGAGGACTGAGACTCGGAGGTGGTAAGTGATTCGTGCCAGAACATGCAGACGGGAAGATGCTGAGCTGGGGCCTGGATGCAGGCCCAGACTCCAGCTCCTAGGCTCCCAGCCAGCCTGGGATGCCAGCCCATTCTCCTGGGCACTGATCTTCAACCTGCAACCTGGAACAATCTCCAACCTTCTTCTGGGTTCCAATTTACAGGATTTTTTCCCATTGTTTTGGTTTTAAATTGCTTTATCTTTTCCTCCTCTGCATATTCAAAAGTGTGCTCTCTTCCTCAGCATTGGTGGAGGTATTATTATTATTATTATCATCATCATCAAGTTATTATTAATAGGCCATACCCAGTGAGACCTTCCCTGGGCCAAGTTCTGTGCTGAGTGGCTCCACCCTCACCCTGGGAGGCAGGTCCTGTTGCTCTCCTCTTACAGATGAGGAAACAGAGGTTCAGAAAGAAGTCATTTGCTCAAGGTCACAGAGCAAGTGGGTTGAAAAGTTGGGGCTTCTAACTCAGGTGCGCCTGGGTCCGAAGTCCGTATTCCCAGCCCCGAGCCCGTGCTGCCTCCCAAAGGACACCCCCAGCACATCCCACTCCAGGGCTCTCAGCGCCGCCCGCCGTGGGGTTCTAGGAGCAGAGGGCAGTTTCCAGGCTCTCCCCACGTCCCGGTGTGCAGCCCACCTGTGCAGGCCACGGCAGCGAAGACCCAGCACTGGCCGTACTTGACCTTCTGGAGGCCGTAATTCTTCCAGCGCCTCAGGATGTCCACACTGCCGATCCAGAACATGGGGCTGATGCCATCCGCGTAATTTTGGTCCCAGCGTCCCACCAACACACCCTGGTCATCGTTGCAGTTGACCTGCAACCAGCAGGGCATCAGAGGGACCAAGTCAGGGTGAGAGTGGCAGTTGTGCCAGGCTGAGCACGAGTGTGGCAGGGTGTAAAAGGCAGGGAAGGGAGTTTCAGGCTGGGGGAACAGCAGGTGCAAGGCACTGGGGTGTGACAGACTGCGGTGCATTGGAGATGGTTGGGACCAAAGCCCGGGTCCAGGAAACAGAAGGGGTTGGGGGCAGGTGAAGAGGTGACGCTGGAGATGAGGATTTGTCTGTGACCTGGAGTGACCTGAGTAACCCAAAGACCACTTCTGGCCCCTGCCCGGATTGTGTCGTTCCCCCAATTCCTGCTCGCCTGAGAACAGAACCCAGGCTTCTGACCACGGCCCACAGCATGGCCTGGCCCCTGCCCACTTCCACAGCCCCACTCACACCCTGCTCCCTCTCGCACTCACTGCGCCACCACACTGGCCTCCCTTCTGCTCCTCAAACCGGCCCAAGTGACGCCCTCCTCAGGGCCTTTGCACAAGCCATTCCCTGCCTGCTCCGCCTGAAACGCTCTTCTCCCCCTCGTTGTTAGAGCAGCTTGGGGAGGTCCCCCAGCCTTCTTTGTGGTTGGGCCCTGAGTCAGACACTCACACATCTGGGCTCCTTCTGTGCCTGCGTCGTTATTATGACCCTGCACTTGTTCACACAACATTTTGGTTCATGTCTGTCTCCGCCCACCCTCCCACTAGAACATGAGCTCTAGGAAGTTAGACACCACACATGTCTTATACCCGGCTGTGTCCCCAGTGCATAGGACACAGTGGTACTTAATAAATATCTGCTGAATGAATGAATGAATGAATGAACGAACAAATGGCTTCGAGGAATCACATGGCATTATCCCCATTTGGGTAGATCTTGTCTTTCTAAATACAAATTCTCTTAGCTGAGACTTAATCATCCCCTGAATACCCCTACTGTTCCCTCTTGTGGGCCCCTGGGCTTGGCCTTGCCACTCACCATGGCGCTCACCACCCGGCACACGTAGACGGGGTTGCCGCGGCGGCAGCAGTCACGGCTGCTGTTCTTTTGGAACTTGGGGTTGACATCCAGGAGCGTCAGGCAGATGTCCAGGATATCACCTTCAAACTGCGTTCAGAGGAAACAAGAGGAGGATGAGAGGAGTGAGACATCACCTCCAGGAAGCCTGCCATGAAGCCCAGCAGCTATAGGGCTTCTCTGCTCTGTCTCACATGGACTAGGAGGTTCAGGCTGGGTCAACCCCATCTCTTTGACGCTAGCTTCCCCTGGCCCAGAAGGGGGTGGGAGTGGGACAGAGACCGAGTGTGTGAGAAAGGAAAATGGGGTGTGTCTGAATCCAGGGCCTGACTGGGGGGGTCCTAGAAATTTGGAAACCACAGAGTGGGGAGCGCAGTGTCTCAGGAGCTTCCCTGGCCTCAGAGTCACCTTGGGCCCTGCCAATTCCCCTTTCCCCCTTCTGCTCAGCCAAATCCCCCACTTCCCCCAAAGCCTCACTTACCCTGCGGAGTGGAGGGATGTCGCCTCCTCCCCTACCCCAGCCCCACATGCTGCTCCAGGTGGAACCCACGTGGATTACAGAGAAATCTAATCTCATCACTTGCCTGTTTCCTCCACACTCAGTAAAGTCAAGAGTCCCCTGTGGCCCGTGAGGCGCTCCATGGTCTGTGCCCAGGGACGCCCCCGCTCTGGCCTCATCTCGTACCACTCTCCCCCACCCTCGCTCTGCCCTCAGGGCCTTTGCACTTGCTATTACAGCCTTTGCTTGGGATGCTCTTCCCGCCACTCTCTGTGTGGCTCCCGCCTTTCCATCCCTGCAAGTCCATCATTACCTTTATCAAAAGCGGGACCCTGTCCTTGTCACCTTCATCTGTCAAAGGCTCTTCCAGAGGCCCCCAGCTCCCCATCTCTGTGTCTTGTCCCAAACCAGACCCCAGTCACAGGTCTCCCTCCATGGCTTGAACCCTTCTGTGGCTCCCTATCACCATCAGCCTGGCATCAGGGCCAGTTTACAATCTGAACATGGCCAACCTCTCCCACTTCATCTCCTGGGGCTCCTTCAGGGACATGGCGCTCCCCAAACTACAATGTACTTCTTAGGCATGAATGTCCCTCTCTCCAAGCTTTGGCCCATGCATGCAGTTCCCTTTGCCTGGTAGGCCATGCACCCAGCTCAGACGGTGCCTGTTTCAGGAACTGTCCTGACCCCTGTGGGCAGTTATTCCCTTCCTTCACATCAGGAGGTTGAGGGGGTGGCGGTGAGATGGTTCTTGCATCATGACTTTTCTCAGCAGTGTCTTAAGGGTTTATTTGTGGGAGGCTGGACGGTAGAGGACAACCAGCCCAGGCCGCCCTACAGGAGGGCGAGGGACAACATGGGACAGAGAGCAGCCACCCAGCTGTTCACACAAGTCTGGCTGACCTCAGAGATTCCCGAGAAATAATAAAGGATTTTTGTTTTAAGCCTCTGAGGTTTGGGTTTGTTTGTTATTCAGCAGCAGTTGGCTGATACATCTAGACCAGTGGTTCCCAAAGTATGGACATTGGATCAGAAGCATCAGCATCACCTGGGAACTTGTTAAAACTGCAGATTCTCAGCCCACGCCCAGATCTACTGAATCAGAAACTAGGGATGGGCCCAGTGATCTGTATTTTACACACTTTTCCAGGGATTCTGATGTATAATTCAAGTTTGAGACCCACTCATCTCTATAATGTTTAAAGCCCCCTCTCAGCACAAGCCTGCACCCAGTGAACACCTAGCAAGTGCTGCCTGTTAATTTGATATATGGGCTTGAATGCCCCCTTCTCCCTCCCAGAGTGNGATCTACTGAATCAGAAACTAGGGATGGGCCCAGTGATCTGTATTTTACACACTTTTCCAGGGATTCTGATGTATAATTCAAGTTTGAGACCCACTCATCTCTATAATGTTTAAAGCCCCCTCTCAGCACAAGCCTGCACCCAGTGAACACCCGGCAAGTGCTGCCTGTTAATTTGATATATGGGCTTGAATGCCCCCTTCTCCCTCCCAGAGTGACTGCCTGCCCACAACCCCTGAAAGTTCTCCTAATTCTTTCTCACCTTGAATATCCAGGGCTGTTGCTTCCATGGTAGGTAAGGTGACCCTTTGCCGTGTGACCTCAGGCCGGGTTGGGCTCTCTCTGAGCCTCCAGCTATTTCAGGGCGTTTGAATCTTAACAGCACGGGGTGGGTGACTCTGAGACTCAATCATACCTTTGCAGCTTGACTGCCTCAGACCCAGGTCCCGGCACACAGTGGGTCTGAGATGGTTGGGAGGGGCAGGGAGGGGCCCTACCTGCCCGAAGTTCCAGGGTATACTCTTGATGAACTTGGCCGAACCCTGGTAGATGAAGCCCTGTTGGGAGAGGACGTACTCCTGCCGCTCCTCCTCTGAGTCCAGGTACACAGCGTCCGCTGTGGGTAGGAGGGAAGGGGCCTCAGCTTTGGGTCTGGTGAGGCCCAGGGTCCCTGCAGACGTGGCAGCTGGGGTGCCAACAGCCCAGGGCCAGGTTGGCACCTGAGAGGTTTTCCTATCTTTGAATCTGAAAAACTAATCATTAATAAATAATTTCTTGTCAGTGACATAAGGTGTTACCGGTTAGTGACAACACGGGCTGGCTACGGCCTTTAGTCAACATTTTCTGGATGCAGTGCCAGGATTTGTGACAGGCATGTGGCATATATTACCTTGCTCCTTTGCCGCAAAAGCCCTGTGTGGATGAGATCCAGGAAAGCCCCATTTTACAGATGGGAAAACTGAGCCTCAAGATTATTGTACCAGTGGGAAAGCTGATGCCAGAATAAGAGACAGGAGTCAGGAGCCCCCTGGCCGTGATCCTCACTTGCAGTGTGAGATCCTGGGCAGGGCACTTCTCCCTCTCTGCGCCCCAGTCTGTGTTCTCTGTGAGTAAAATGGGATCGCATATCTGGAAGGTGCTCTGTAAGCTAAAGGCCCGAGCCAGTGCGAGGAAGGAGCACCTTTCGGGCGGGGGGAGAGAGAGTTGAGGAAAGGCGCCTGCAGCTCTGGGAAGTGGGGTTCTGTCCAGCTGGGGGTCAGGGATAACCACCCGGAACGGGTGGCATCTCATGCCTTGATGACATTCTAAGCAGATGACCAGAGACAGCAAAGTTGCAGCTGCTGGAAAATGCAGGGCACTTAGTTGACCGCGACTAGTGAGGACAGAAAAGGGGGCTGAGGCAGCTGGGGCCGGGCGGTGGGGTGTCAAATGTCAGGCCGGCCTTTGCCATCTCCACTCCACAGCTGAAGACAGGCTGGGAGAGGGAATCCAGAGCCATATTATGCCTTTGGGTGGGTCCTGGGCATTTTTGTTTTTATAAGAAAATATTAAAGATACATTTTATCATTGCATTGGTATTATGATGAAGATACTAATATTATATATTAAAACATATTCTCTGGTCTAAATGTCCATTGTTTTCTTCTAATTTTAAAAGCAGTCAACTTCCCTGACTGGTGTGGCTCCATTGGATGGGCATTGTCCCACAAACGGAAAGGTCGCCGGTTCACTCCCGGTCAGGGCACATGCCTGGGTTGAGGGTTCGGTCCCCAGTCCGGGCAGGTACGAGAGGCAACTGATTAATATTTCACATCAATGTTTCTTCATCAATGTTTCTTCTTCTCACATCAATGTTTCTCTCCCTCTTTTTCTCCTCCCCTTCCCCTCTCTCTAAACATAAATATATAAACTCCTTTTAAAAATAATTAAAATCAATCCATTGATAAAGGCAGTGAGCATATTTTCACGTGCCCCTGAAAGCATGGTGGCCCCAGGCCCTGTGCCTATGGAAGTCAGTCTGCAAAAGCACACCCAGCCTTCCTAGGGACACTGGGCCTAGAACGCAGTTGCCCCGCCCCCAGCCCCTGGCTCCATCTGCAGTGACCAGCACCCCCACCCTTATCGCATGGAGGAAGGCAGATGTGAAAATGGCTGAGTGTCTTGTGTGTCCTGCTCTTCCGCTACAAAAATTACGCAATAAGAACTGGCCTTGTAGTAAGTAAACTTTGTGATTATAAACCAACTAGCAGTGTGGGAGAAAGAATGAGAGAGAAAGCAAAACGCACGGTATTTTCCCATGGGAGTGAGTGTGTCAGGACGCTGAGACGTCCCCTGCTCCGGCCTCCATCTGGGAAGGGGGGAGGCATTGAGGACAGAAGCCTCACACATAACGGGTGCTTGATCCTGTCCATGTTGGAGCTCAGGGACAGGAGGGTCCCCTGTCGCAGGCAGAGCCTGCCCTCTCCCCCAGAGGGAGAACAGCGTCCTCGTCTACCGTCCCACCCCAGCAGAGCCCAGCTTCCCGCCTCCCAGTCACCAGCTCCTCCATTTCCGCTTCCTCCCAGAGACAGGGGCCTTTAGTCACGGTGCTGTTTGGCTGACCACCACGCCAACCCACCGGGCAAGGAGGGGACAGTTCAGAAGGAAAGAGGACATGCCCTAGAACCTTGCTTCCTGTTTCCTGGACTCTATACTCCCACGGTACTGGATGGAGCTGTGGGGGAAGGGGAGGGGGGCAGAGGCATGCTCCTGCTCCTCGGGCTGGACTGCCAAATGGCCGTCTGCTCTGCGGACCGTCGAAAACCAAACGAAGCAGACAGTGGGGTCTAGCAAGGCCCGTTGTGTCCTGAGAAGCCATTCCATGTGGCCAGGTGAACAAGGGTGCACGTTGTAACACCCTCCCTGTGATGAGCAGCTGGGGCGGGGGACCAGCTGAGTGAGCAAGACACTCAGGTAAGACAGGAGCACTCGGGTGCTTAAAGGGAAATGAGCTGATGTGCGCGGACAAGTGTGGGAAGATCCTCCAGACATACGGTGGAGAGAGAAGCAACCCCGTAGGTTGCTGTGCACGTGGGACCCTTTTGTGCTCAGCAGAGACAGAGGAGCTCGCAAACACAGGGATTCCTTGGGGCTCCTGCCCCCCTCCCCAAGCTAAGGAGGTGAGCCCTCCCCAAGGGCTACTCAATGTGTTTCCAAGGAGGAAAAGCAAGGGCTTGCTGTTTCTCTTTCTCTGGAAGGTTTTACCAAGACAATGTGTTCTCTGGTCTTCGTGGTATAATGAGAAACAAAAGCTAAAGCATGTGAAAGGGAAAATAAAAAATTTTTCTGCTCAAATATGTTACAGAATGTCCTCAATATGGAGAAGAAAATACAAATAAAGCCACAGCCCTGAAAGAAGCTGGCTGTCTGATGCTGGGGAGGCCAGAATCTTCGCCCCGGGCCCAGGCTTTCGGGGGGGCACCCCTTTCTTAGGTGGAGGCCCACCCACAAGACGTCTCTCTCTGCCTTGCTGTGTAAGAGCAAGAAGAATACAGATTCGGCTGCCTTGTAGTCAAATGGGGAAACCGAGGTCCTGGAAGTGCTGCGGCAGCCTGCCTCCTCCCGCCTGCTCCAGTGGCCTCAGTTCTTCCACACTCTCCCCTCTGACTCCCGTTTTGCCCAGCATTGGTCCCCTTTCTCATTGAAGAAGCTGCCCAAAGACCCTTAGCTTCTCTGAGCCTCAGTTTCCTGCCTGTGGCATGACGAGGCTGACTTCTGCCCTCAGGTTGGTTGAGGCGGATATTTGAGAGTGTGTATGAGGAAACACTTAAATAACAAAACCTCACAGGAGGTGTGGCCACCCCACACCTCCACCTCCCATAATTCCCTTTCCCCAAACCAGTCTCGTGAGATTTAAAACAGAGCCTCGTGAAACAACCAGGTGGGGAGCTGTGGCCCTGGACATCCCCTGGACACCACATGCCTGAACAGGGCTTGTGGACCAGGCCAGCTTACGGTGCCATGGGAATAGATGGGCCAAGACGTGGGGTAAGATTGCGTAGTGGCTGTGAGGCCTTGAGCAGGTCATTTTGCTTCTGTGAGCCTGTCTCCTCTGAGAATGGGAGCAAGAGGAGTCCTCACGGCACAGGGTTTGGGGAGGCTGAGCACGGAGTTGTACAAAGTGGACCTCCCTCAATCCACGCTGCCGTCTCTTCTGTCCCATTCCCCCATCCTCAGTGGCCTCCATGGGTGGGTCTAGCCCAGCCCATCTCCCCCTGCCCGTAGATGGAGTGTGGCTTACCTGGGCACCAGGCGTTGAAGAGCAGGATGAAGTGGCCCAGCACGAAGCTGGAGCCCTGGTCGCCCATGGAGGCCTCCAGGCTGAGGCGGTACAAGCCGATGGGGCAGTTGGCCGGGGAGGTGAGCTGCAGCGACAGGGCGTTGTCCTGCTGGTCCACCACCGAGGCTGACCAGGCACCCTCCTCCACACTATCCGACAGCGGGAAGTGGGCCTTGGTCCCCATGTCCTTGCTGGGGGCTGGGCCTGTGGGAGGAGAAAGCAGGGACTGTGAGCCGGGGGTGGGCCGGGAGGGAGGGAGTCGGGATTGGCAGGGGCTGGGCACAAGCTAAGGGTCCTTGGGCCTGGATTCAAGACTGCTAACCATTGAGAGAACTTCAGCAAGAGATTTCGCTCCCTGAGCCTCGGTTTGCCCATCTGTAAAGTGGGATCAAACCCCAGCCTTGCATGGTAGTTTTGTGCGAATGCATGAAAAGCTGCAGGCACACCGCAGGTTCTCCACCAGACAGATTCCTCCTGGGAGACCGGACAGCGCAGCCTGGGGCAGGTCTCAGTCGCAGTGCTCTGGGCCGGCATGACTTTAGACAAGCCCATCCTCCTCTCAGTTCGCCCATCTGGAGCAGGGACAGGAATTAGGTAGATGCTCCCCAAGGGCCCTCTTTTCCTGCCTAGTTCCTTTACCTGCTAGTGTCCTTCTTTCCTTTCAGAAAAAGAAACCCAGGCTCACCCGGGCTGGTGACTCAATTGGTTGGAGCATCACCTCGTATACCAAAGGTTACAGGTTCGATCCCTGGTCAGATCTCATTTGGGAGGAAACCGACCACTATTCCTCTGTCACATTGATGTTTCTCTCTCTCTATCTCCCTTTCCCCTCTCTTTAAAATAACCATATCCTTAGGTGAGGATTTTTTTAAAAAGGAAAGAAGCCCAGAAGCCCAGGCTCTGAATAGGATGGGACCTCTGATGCCCCGCGGAGCCTGTCTGAAAGCCCCCTTGCTGTGGGGCCTGAACTGCCTCTGAGGGTCTGTCTCCCCAGCACCTGCCCCAGATCTTGGCCTCTGGATCCCCACAGGCAGCTCAGAGGAGGGGTCATGGCCATGGCTCACCTCCCTCTGGACTTCCGCACTTCATGAAATGCCTGGGCGCTTCCTGCTTCCCCTTTCAGTGGGAAAACAAGCCGAGAGAGAAGGGGACTTCCGAGGATATCCCAGGGGTCTGTGGCAAAGTTAGCATCTGAGTCCAGGTCCCTAGGCTCTGGTCTGTCCCCAAGGGAACCTCTCATTCCCAGAGGCTGCTCCCTAGTAAAGGGAGCCCCTACCAGGGTTATAAGGCTCAGGGAGGTAGATAGAGCTGCTTTTTCAGGTGGAGGGGGGCGCCTGGCTCCTGCAGGCAGGTCTGAGTTACAGGGAGGGTTCGGGCAGGCTGGTGGCCCTTTCTGGACTCAGTGGCCAAAAGGAGAAACAGAAACTCCTCCACTCTACTGGGCAGCTGTCCAGGAGGGTTATTTTTAATCTTCCACCTCCTTCCCTGCAGCTCTGCCCACTGTTGCTGACAGCACAGGGGCCTGCTCACCAAGGGGCTCCCTCCCAGCACCCGGCACCCAGCCCCCATCCATACCCAAGCTCAGATACAATCGTGAACTAACAGATAGGATGCAGGCCTCTGGGGCTCTGTCTGGGGGCCAGGAGCCTGCCGTAGGCCCGTAACTATTCTCTGTCTTGCCGGGTGGGCACTGGAGGGAGGAGTCTGGCAGCATCGGGGCCCAGAAAGCCAATCTAGGTCTGCTTCCCCAACTCGGGCCCTGAGTACTGTGTGACCTGAGCTAAGTCACTAGGCTTCTCTGATCTGCAATTTTCTCATCGAACAAAACAGATTTAGTTCACATGCTTTGGAGGGTCAGATTCCAGGTGTGAAACTGGCTCTGTGACCTTGGACAGCTCGGCTTCTCTGCGCCTCAGCTTCCTCATCTGTGAAGCGGGCCAACTGCGGTACCTCGTCACCGGGTCGGTGTGAAGCTTAAAGGTGAGGCATGTCGACCCCATCACAATGTGTCTGGCACATAAGTGCTCAACAAATAAAAGCTACTGTATATTGTCACCACCACCTCCTAAGGCTATTTAGAGGAGTCAGTGGGAGTTCGTAGAAGGCATTTAAAACAGAGACCAGGAAGTAGTAATGTGAGCTATCCTTGGTGTCACCAGAAGGGACCATTGAAAATCAGCATTCTCAGGCCAAATAACATTTGAGAACTGGAGTGAAATGGAAACTGAGGCCAAGAGGGGTAAAGTTGGGGTGCCCCCATGTCCCACTTTGCCAAGGACAGTCCTACTTTCTGCCTGTGGTTCTAGTATCATTATTATCATCATTTTTTATATTCACTCAAGGACATGCTTATTGATTTTAGAGAGAGAAAGAAAGGGGGGTAGAGAGATCGAGGGAGAGAAATGTCGATGTGAGAGAGAAACACTAATCGGCTCCCTCCCATACTCACTGCAACTGGCGACCGAACCCCCAACCTAGGTGTGTGCCCTGAATGGGGACAGGACCCTCAGCCTTTCAGTTTCTGGAACGATGCTCCAACGAGCTAAGCCACACTGGCCAGGCACTAGAATAATTATTAATGGCCTCTCTTTCTCCCTCTGAAATGCCCCTGTTTGCAAGGTCAGTGATCTGGCCACCATGGTAAGAGCCTGGGCTGGGTCCCGTCACCACTGTCTCTGTGGACTTAACCACCCCCAGGGAAAGGTCAGCACACACATGTCCCTTTCTCTAGTCCCAGGACAGCTGGTACACACACACACACATGCTCCTTTCTCCCCAGGGGTCTGGAGAGTAGGCTGTCCCCTGGCCTTGCCGCCGCTCACGTAAGCTGGCTCTCAGAATCCCTGGGCCGTGGTTCCACACAGTACTCTTTGTGGGGCCAGAGACACCACAGGGACCCCTCTGGGCCTAAATGACTCTGAGGACCTGAGGAGTCCTGGTCACTATCCCAGACCATGGTGGCGGGAGGCCAGATGTGGTGGATGAGGGGAACCTTCCAGAGCAAAGCCTTCTTGGCCTCATAAGGGCTCTTGTCACTCCTTCAGGCTGACCTCACTCCCACCCCCGCTCACCCCAAAGCCCCGCCCTCCCTGTTTAACAAGGATGGTGTCTGTCTTTTGTGGTTTGTACCCTGTAACAGAGCCTGTCAGGTCTCGGGCTGTCAGGGTGGGGTCCACAGTCCCTGGGTACGAGTGGGGTCAGGCCACACACTTCATTCGCTAAGTGACCTTGGCCGCCTCTGTCCCCTCTCTGGGTTTCAGTTTCGCTGAAGAGGTAGGGCAGCATGATCGCAGAACGTGCCAACATTTTAAGGTGCCCAGGCCAGGCCCGAGGCTGGACCGTGACAGAAGTCAGGCCTTGATGAGTGAAGTCTGGCTTCCTCCCATTGCCCGCCAGGCCTCCCGGCCCCGGGAAGGGCCTAGGTCACCCAGACAGAGAAGCTGTGTGCACCCAGAAACACAGTGCCTTCCGTGGCTGCCACGGGGGCTATGGAAGTGACCGGGGCAGGTTGGTTACAGTTTGAGAGGACTGAGTGAAGACCGGAGAACAGAGATTACTTGCTGGGATGAGAAGGCCAACAGATTCCATTCCCCTGACCTCAAACCCTAATTACTTGACTCCAGGCTGCCTGGATCATTGACAAAGTGAAAGAGGGGATACCTGGAAAGTGAAAGAAGAAAAAGGAAAGCAAAAAATCACAGGCTACTCAAGGTCGTGGCTCATCTACCATCCCCTCTCACAGAGGAACAAACTGAGGCCTGGTAGGCACGTGAAGGTCGCTGCTGTAGGGTCACAGTGATGAAAAACACTGACTCTCAGTCTGGGGTTTTGAATCTTGCCTTTCGCCTACTCACTGTGTGACCAGGGCAAGTAACTTGACCTTTCTGAGCCTCAGTGTACCTTTCTGTAAAATGGGGGTTCCTTCTCCTTCCAAGATTGGGGCGGGGTTCAGAACAAGCATGTAGTGGGTGCTCCATAGATGTGATCTTCCTCATCCCAAGCTTAGCTCTTCTCAGAGCACCATTGTCAGATGCTCCCACCTGGCACTTCACAGAAGGGACACCGAGGATCTGAGACTAGCCAGAGGCCCCTCTGTTAGAAAGGGCCCCATGGGTGCAGGGTGTGTGCCCTTGGGTAGTGGGTGTGTCTCTGCTAGAAGGGGAGAGGAAGGGAGGCCAGGGCTGGAAGGGATATCCGAGGCCAGTCTGCAGGCATTGTGATAAGCGCTATCAAACGGGCTCCCAGGTAAATTCAGGCCTCAGCCAGGTGGGCGTAGTTCCTGCTTGCTGCTCCATCTGCCCTCAGAGACCTCAGGAAGAGCTGGCCTTTCCCACCCTTGGGCCAGAGTCCCAGCCATGTGGCCCCTTGCTGACCTCGAGGGAGTGGTTTCTACCAGAAACCAAAGCGACTGGTTTGGCATTCGAAGCCACTTTCCCAGGACTGGGCACTGGGTGTCTGGGGATGGGGTGACTGGGGCCTGGGATGAGACATCACTGGGATGTCTCTTTGCCCATCTCTTGAGCCCCTGGAGCAAAATCAGCAACAGCCATTAATATCTACAGGGCACCCCCCCCCCCCAAAGCAGGTCCTTCTCACTTAACAACCCTCCACCAGGACTGCTTTCCACGTGATCAAACTCAGGCTCAGAGAGGCTGATGAACTTGCTCCACATCACACAGCAGGTAGGCAGCCCAGTCTGCACCAGAACCCAGGTCTGTCTGTGTAGCCCCAAGCCGGAGGCAGCCTTACAAGGGCTGGAGCCAGCTGGGTTCTCTCCACCACCCAGATGAGATCTGGGCCTGGTCCTAGGGGCCTGGTTGGGTTGTGTGGATTTTGGCAAAGTTGTTTTGATGTGGGAAAGAACAAACATGACCTCAACCCCAGCCCCAGTGATAACAGGTTTTCAGTATCCCAGGTAGGTAGGAGCATAGGCTTGTTTACAAAGCTGGGTGGCCTGGGGCGACACCTCTCAACTTTCCAGGCCTCTCAGTTCCCTCATCTGTAGGATGGGGCCAGTGACTGCTGGAAATTCTCCAGGGGGCAAAGAGGGATGGCGTCACCTGTTCCATGGTCTGTCAGGGGACAAGGATGTCACAGAACAGAGGGAGTTCAGGGTAGAGGCACTTACCAGTCACAACACTGAAGGTGAGTCTGTCCACACTGGCCTCGTAGTTTCTGCCCTCAAAGTACAGTGTTATCCGGAAGGGCTGGCCCCGCCGCACCACCAGCCCCTTCAGGAGCAGGTCTGTCGTGTGGTGGTCACGGCTATTGGCCTCCAGCTCCAGGTCGCATCTCTCCACAACCAGATCTGCGGAGACAGTGAGGGGCATGAGCCTGGGTGGCACCCCTCAGCCAGCTGTGACCCCTCCACCATGCGCCTTGCTGGCGCAGTGCCTGGCGCATAGTAAATGATTAGTAAACTCGAGCTATTCGTTCACTGTGGGGGTGGGAAGGTTCTCTTGGTTAAAGCAAGGGCAGTATTTGGTATAGGTTGATTACATAGTCTTTGCCTTTGAGGTTCAACATCCAATTTACAAGAAATACAGAGGACTGGGGAACATTTTAAACAAAGAACCAGGACACAATCAACAAAATCCACAGTCAGGAAAACTGAAGGCCCAGTATTGGGTTTCTTTAACAACTAAACTAGAAGGAAAAAATATGGGGAAAAAAGTTGAGGGGAGAACCTATATATTAAGAGGCACTTAAGAAACATGCCAAGCCTTTGTGCTATGTGAGTCTTACTTAGATTTTTTTAAAAATATTTAAAATCATTTATTACATATAGGAGGCAACTGGAAATTTGAATACTGATGAACTAATGGTGCTATTAAGGAACTTTTGTTAATTTGTTTATGTTTAAAGACTCCTTATCTTTTAGAAAGATATATTGAAATATTTTCAGATGAAACGATGCTTCCAAATAATGCGGTCAGGCAGGGCTATAGGAGGCTAGGGTAACCTATAGGCGATTGTGGCTGAAAACATACTTGTTTATTATACCAGTCTCTTTACATTTACGTGTGTTCAATATTCTCTATAATAAAAGGTGTTTTTTTAAAATCCTCACCTGAGGATATGTTTCAGAGAGGGAAAGGGAGAGAGAAGCATCCATTGGTTGCCTCCCGCAAGCACCCCAAACAGGGAATCAAACCCACCACCCAAGCACGTGGCTTTACCGCCTGGGAATCAAACCCTTCACTTCCTAGTGCACGGATGACACTCCAGCCAACTGGACCACTGGGTCAAGGCCATCGTAAAAGGTTTTTTAAGGGACAGGGATCCGGGAGTCTTCTGGAGCTAGGCTTTAGTCCTGCTGTGCCGCTGTATGGCCCTGGACGGCTGCCTCTCTCTCTGCTTCCTTCGCTGAAGCCCCCAGGGGCTGCTGGGAGCTCCAGCTGAGGGTGTTAGGACAGCCTTCCCTCGGGCCTCCCCTGGGCAGGAGCTTGCTCTGGGAATGTCCTATTTATAGTTTCAGAGGGAGCTGAAGACCAGGGTAGGGGTCGGGGGAATGACGGGGGGTCTGAGGGAAGCACAAACCTCACTAACCTTCGCAAGCTCAAGGTCAAGATTGGGAAGCCCATAGGGTGGGGGAAGTGGGCAAGGCAGGTTCTCAGCGTGGTGGGGCCCTTGGGGAGTATGTGGTCCAACTGAGGCCCAAGGGTAGGGGTTTGCCCAACGTCACCCTGCAAGTGGATCCTTTCACTGGGACGTCAGTTCAGGCCTCCTGCCTCTTGCCACGGAATGTCCCACAAGTGAGGTACAAAATAGAGATTGTGTGGCCCCAGGTTCCAGGGCAAAGCGCAGCTCTGGAGTTTGAACCCAGGGCTGCTCTTTCTGGAGTAACCGCCTTACTCACAGCGAAGGGTTTGTCCTCCACATACACACCCCCCTCCCCCCTCCCCTCCCCCACCTTGTCCTGTGCTGTTCTCCAGCCAAGGAGGGGACAGCAGGAAGCCGACCCTCTGCAATCACAGCAGGAGAGGCCCGCATAGGAAGGAGGGACTTCTGGGGGCCTGCCTATGCAGGGAAGAGAGCGCTGCTGTCCCCTGGGAGACCTCGGAGAGGCGGTCAGTCCCCGCTCTCAGGCTAATGTCTCTCAGGCTAATGTCGGAAGAAGGATTTCCAAAAGCCACGCCCAGCTCCAAAGGTACAGAAACACAAGGATCTGATGCCTGAGGACCTCTGCCCTGAGAAAGGACCCATGGTCTTCCAGCGTGGGGGACTCCTGTAGGAAGTGGCCCCTCTGGCAATGGGGCCGAAGGCTCGTCATACCTGGAATCTCCAAGGTCTCTCAGTCCTACTGAGCCCCGCTCTTGGGGACAGGGGTAAGAAGCTGCACTAGGGATGAGAGGCCACCTTGGGGACACATCACAGCCGGGCCTGAGTTGGATTCTGATCCCACACATTGGGAGCTGGGTCCCAGAGAGGGATGAGAGTGGCCTGAGGTCACACAGCAGGTCCGGCAGGTTCATGGCTCCTCCCACTCATCCCTGCTCCAACTGCCCCATATTCCTCACCTCATTCCCTCACCTCATTCCCTCTCCCCACGGCTCCTTCCAGGTGCAGAGGTCATTTGCAAATGGCCTTGACCCAAGAGCCATCAGGGATGCTGGGCCCTGTGGCAGTACTGCAGGGACATCCCTCATTGCAGAAATTCCTCCCGGGATGGTGGCACTGCCTGTGTGTGTGGAGGGCAGGTAGGAAAGCAATTGAACCCCTCCCCCACTCCTCTCGGCCCTCCAGGTGTACCCAGGGTCGGCATTATCATCCATGGTTGGTTTACAGCAGCGGAAACTGAGACTGTACAAGGAGCCAAGGACTAGAACTCGAGAGCTAGAAGGGACCTGAGAGAATGCGCCTGCTCTCAGCCTGCTCCTCTGTGGGATGCTGGAACTTCCTCTCCGGCTCCCGGGACCAAAAAGTCAGCCAGGGCTGGCTTGCGCACCACCGGAGACAGCGTGCGCGCCTCCTTACGGACTGGCAGGGACTAGCCAAAGCTGCGTGTCTTGAGGCCAGGCCAGTGACCCCTGAATCGCGTTGTGTCACTTGGCACACGGCGGGGACGCAGCCCAGTTGACTGGCTGAGGGCAGGAACGATGGTCCGCCAGCACAGTACCTCATAGTCTACAGCTTACCTTCCTGTCCCGTGTCCTCGCCGATCCAGGGAGGCAGGGGTGAATGACCCCACCCTGGGGAACCTGAGGCCCCAAGCCCAGGCAGGCCTGGGAGCAGGCATCTCGTGCCCAGCGCAGCCCTCATGCTGCTCTCCAGGATAAACCCCAGCCTGTCCTGACCCCAGCTGCACTGGCAGACCACAGAGACCAGGGAGGGACAGCCAGGCACAGGGGACCCCTGAGCACAGCAGCCCTGGCCCTAATACTCACCCTCAGCCATGGTCAGGTGGTGGTGGCAGTGGCGCTTTGTACTGGTGGCAGGACCCTCCAAGTGTGGACCACTGGCAGCCGGTACTGTGCTGGAGGCTGAGACCTGGGAATTTATAACCCGCTTTGGGGCGGGCCGGGGGCGGGACCGAAAAGGAGGGCGGGGACCTCGTGAGGCCGTTAAGTCTGGGCCCACGCTCTGGGCTGGCCTGGCCGCCTGGGACAGGAGTCCCAAGGAGTACCAGGGAGGGAGCGGTAGAAAGGCAAGGGCTCCCCCTGGGGGAGCAGCCTGAGCACAGGTCTGGGACAGCAAGGACAGGGACACACACTCAGATCAGGACACACAGACACACCTGGACCCGCAGTGTCAGATCTGGGGGAACAAAGACACCTGGAGAGCAAAGTGCACACATGCAGGTACAGACCCACGTGGGGCGGACGCAGACACACAGATGCAGTAGACAAACCTGGGCACACAGTGACATGGACACGAGATCACCTAGGAACCCCAGGGACAGGCCAGGACATCGACACAGGCAGGCAGACAGGTGCCTGCCAAGAGCCACACACTGAGTTGCAGATGTCCAGATGCACCCAGCTCACAGACACCAAGGTGCCATCAGATGCGGACACACAGTCAGACTGGGGCGCTCACAGGCCTGCCAAGATGTGCGTATCCGGAGAGGTCGGAGACGGGCACACGCACAGACACGGACTCATGCAGAGGCAGACATGCCCACTGGGACAGGCACACCCACATCTCCCCCTGGGGCGGAACCCCGGGGGCTGTCTCTCTCATCTATCCCTCAGTCCACCTAACCACCTACCCATCCACCCACTCACCCACCACCCATTTACCCATCTATCTATCCCTCCACCCACCCATCCACTCACCTATTCCTCTATGCACCCCTGCCTGCATCCCACCCTGTCCTCACTCTCCTTCACATCGTCCTTGCAGGCCTATTGTGTGCCAGAAGGGAACAAAGACAACTTTCCAGGGACTCAGCCTCTGACCCCTCCCACCCAGCACCTCGCAGGGGGAGACATCATCCACCCCGCACCCTCTGGTCCCCAGCCTCCTATGCTTCTTCCCCACCCTGAGGCCCCTTTTCTGGAATAAATTCTATATCTATTGATGGCTTTGGGCTACAGAACTGGCCCCAGTTCCCGTTTCTGGTGGCGCTGCTCAGGGAACAAGCCTGTGTTGCTTTAGTGGGGTGTGTGTCCCTGGGTTACATAGGTCCTGCCTGGGGTCTTAGTGGATGAATTAGTGACATGGCGTTGGGTCCTGCTGACCTCTAAAATAGCCCTGTGGGTGAACCTTGTAACTGCCCCATTTTACAGCTATCGTTGCAGAAATTGTCCCCTGCCGCTGGCTAGAGCTCAGAGGCTGAGCAAGGTGAGTGAACACCAGTCCGGAAGAAGGGTTTCCGTTCCCACTCTGCCCCTGACCAGCTGTGTGGCCACGGGCAGGTATTTTTGGTTCTCCAGGTCTCAGTTTATCCTTCTGCAAAATGGGGACAAGAATTCATCCCTCACAGGTCTGGAGTAAGGTTCAATCAGAAGGGCTGAAATCCGGCACCTGGCATATAATGAGCACTCCATAACTGGGGCCCCTGAGTTTTGGATTAAAAATGCCGAGTGTCCTGGATCATGACCCTGGGGGACAAGGACCTCAGAGAGAAACAGGAGGTACAGGGACAGTGAGGCTTTGCAGAAGGGAGGCTGTGAACTGTATGGTGCACAAGTGCCAGCCTTGCCCCAAATGAAAGGATGGATTTTACCTTCATTCATTCTTTTCCAACAAATACGATAAGTTCTGTTCCACTTGGTGCTAATTTCACTTTGTGACCCCTGCCTGGGAGCTCCGTGGGAGACACAATGCACTCGAGTCTCTTTAGAAAAGCCATCAGGTCCTTTCCGTGTGGGCATGGGGCTTGGCACAGAGTCCTGGTCTGTCCCTGACTCGGCCAGTTTCCTTCCTCTCCCCTTACCTCGGAACTTTGTCACCTGAGGGACGCAATGTCTGGTGCGACCCCAGGACAGGGCCAGTCTGCGTCAGCATCGGCCTCCGAGAAGTGGCAGGCGGGGGCCAGAGCCCGGGCTGGGTCCACAGGCCTGGATCTCGGGCGCCAGTGACCAGGGGCCCTTTCTGCACTCTGGGCCTCAGTGTTCCAGTGTATTCAGAGGAACTAGGAAACCCTGCCTTGTCTTCCGTCTTTGGGCAAGTAAAGATCCAAAATCCTGTTTCTCGGAAGGGAAACAGTGGTCTGGAGAGGGCGGTCATGGGCTCAAGAGTCCCCTACAGCCCAGGTCCTAACACAAGGCCCACAGGCTGAATCCGGCCTTCCACCCTGTTTTATCCAGCCCGGCACCTCGTTTCTACCCTCGTTTCTAAGGCAGGGCCGAGCTCTCCCTTAACTGTTAAGAAGCAGTTACATTTATACAGTCCTAAATTACACTCGGCCCTTTGAAGGCAACTGCGAGGCTGATGTGGGCCCTGGTGAAAATGAGTTGGACGCCCCTGTCCTACGGTACAGGCAGCAGCTCTTCATGATTCTGCGCAAGGAGGGTGCTGTGTGACGGTCAGAGTCAGCAGTATCTGAGGTCACTTGGCTGTGTGGCCTCAGGCAAGTCTCTAGACCTCTCTAAGCCTCAGTTTCCTCCTCCATAAAATGGGTATCGTAAGAGTCCCCACCTCTGGGGTTTAGAGATGTCTGTTCGGTGCTAAGTGCTCAAGAAATGGCCCCTGAAACTTGCCGTGAGGATGTTAAGGGCCAGGACTCGCCGCCCCCCGCAAAAGTGAGGTTCCTGTGTATAGGTGACGCAGGTGGCAAACAATGTAGAATATTTGGGGGGTGCTCAGAAGAGCTCCCTGCATCCCAAATAAGCCTTGTGCCCAGGGTCCCCGATGCCTGGACCCCACCAATAGAGAGATAAGCTCTTCACTTTCAGCAGGATCTCCGGGCCTTGACGCAAAGACAAAGATATACTTCTACAACTTCTGAGTCACCCATCACCAGCCAGGCGTCCCATGTAAATCTCACTGTATAATTTCTGTCATCTGTTAAATGAGGAAACCAGGGCTCAGCAAGGGGATGTGACTTGCCTGCGGTCACACCGTCAGGGAGTGGGGCATAGAGTCTGGCCTTGGTTCGAAAGCCGGTGCTGACCCTTCCGTGGTCCGAAAGTCAGCCCTGCCTCCGACCACGCTCCTCCTTGCCTGGGGCTGTGGCTTCAGAGGCCTGGGTCCTGAGCCCTACGGCCCTGGGCGAGTGCGGTCCTGCTTTCGACCCACCATTGTCTGACGTAAGGTGGACATTCGATAAATGTTTGTGTCATGAGACGGGGCGGAGGGGGGTGACGGGGGATGAGTCAGAGAGAGCTGAAGGGAGGATAGAAGGAAGGAAAGGAGGGAAATAGAAAAGAAAGAGGTTCAAAGAGGTTGGGAAACAGCCTGAGGTCACGCAGTGCAACTGGGCTCCCAGGCCTGGGCCCGGCTGAGCCATTCCCCAAGGACAAGGAGCCCACGGGCAAAAGACGGCCCCGGATGGCTGAGCTAAGCAGAGAGAGAGGACAGGACAGTAATGGGTGGGACAGTGACTGGGCATCCGACGACCTCGGCTGTTCTACCACCCGGTGACTAATGGCGGATGAGCAGCGTCTGGCATGAGCAAGTCCAAAGAGGGCAGGACCAGGCTCTCCCGAGGTGGGATGGGCTGAGGTAGGGGCGAGAACCCTGAGACTTGGAGAAAAGGTCATGGGGTAGGTGTGACCTCTCATGCCCTTTGAGAGGGACTGTGGCTGGTGGCCTGTCGGAGTCAGGGTCTGTGTGCCCCAGGTTGTGGGGAACAGAGAACATCTCTCCCGATGGGGGTGGTCCCGCCAAGGTGTCCATTTTGCAGATGGAAAAACTGACCTGCTTGTGGTGTCCTCAGCCCACCCATAACACATCCCCCACCCCACTGACCCTGTCCCTGCGTAGGATCTCAGCCCCAACTATGCCACTTGAGTTCTGTGGGTGTGGGCACTTCAGTTCACCCCACTGAGGCTTCAGTTTTCATTCCTATAAACTGGAGAATCCCATCTATGAGGTTGGAATTCGCCCCTCCCTCCCGAACCCCCTCAGGGGGAAGCTTGAGCTCCCAGGCCTGGTCACTAAGGCCCCGTAGGTCTGGCCCCACTCACCCTCCTATTGCATCCCCCACATCTGTACTCTCTAGCCTCACCGGAAACTCCACCAGCCTCCCAAAGCAGGCTGCAATTTTACTCCCCTCCAGGCATTTCCTTAAGCTGTGCCCTGTACCTGGGATGCCCTCCTCCACTCCTCTTCACCTATCAAAATTCCACCTGGCCTCGTCTGAGAACCAGTGTGCATGCGTCTCTCCCTCCCTCCACCCACCTGCTTTCATGGCTGCTCAATAAATATTTGTTGAACGAATGAGAAAGAGAGAAAGAGAGAGAGAGGCTTGTGCAACCCTGAGCCAACCTCTGGGGTTAGCCAGTCGCCCCTGGCAGGACCAGGAACCAGGGTGTGGTACTGTGGCCTCCAGCAAGCCTGGTGGCCTCCATCAGAGACCAGGGGTGGGAGCCCAGCCGACCCTCCAATCCCATCTCTTACAGCCCCTGGGGCAGGAAGACCCGCTGCTGAGCCTCAGAGACCTAGAGGACAAGCAGCTTTCCTAGGCCCCCTGCAAGTCTGGACAGAGTTGGGGTGCCCCAACCCCTGGAAAAGTACGTGCTGGCCCAGCACCTCTACCCCCAATTTTGAAAGCTTAGAAAGCTGCTTTTGTTTAACTTGGGAGTGGGAGTTGTTTTGCAGTGGGGCGGAACACGAGGGTGGCGTGGTGACATCAGTGGTGAGCAGCATGGCCGGGGCTGACGAGGAGAACGGTAACTCCAGGCTCCATCCTGGATCCCCTCTCGTTGCTCCTATTGGCTGCGTGGCCTTAGTCTCAGTCAAAACAAAAAAGGAAGAAAGAAAGTAAAACAAATGAGCAAACAAAAAATCCCCTCAAAACTCCCGGCCCCCTGGGCTCAGAGAAGGAGATCCTGAAATAAAGGCACAACCCCTTCCAAACAGAATAAATTGATTCTAGTATTGTTGTCACTATTACGTGCTTCCGTTTCTTAAGGTCCAGACACTACAGGGGATGGGGAGTTTAAGGATCTGGGGAGAGTGAAGTCCTGACCATTTCAGGCCACAAAATTAGCTTCACTCATAGGAAAGCCACAACCACTTATCACTTATTTGGCACGCAATTTTAATCCAAAGGTAACATCCTAACCTGATATAATGGCCCTCAGAGATGAGACGTTAAGACATTAGGACCGGGGAGAAGAAACACCAAAGGTGGGAGGTGCCAAGGGAGGGAGATGTCAGAAAAAAAGCACAAGAGCGCCTGGGACCTCTGGCGCCGGTCATGTCTGGGGCCCTTTGGGGTGGGAACATTGCCCTGCTCACCCTGTCCAGCCTCACGGGACAATCCTGCCAGTGGCCTAGAGGCATCCTATCAATGAAGAGACTTTGTGATGTGTACACTGGGCCCACGAGACACTCTCCGCTCCCTTCCTGCTTCTTCTAGCATCCATGTGGCTCCGCTCCAAGCACACAGGCTTGGGAGCTCAAAAGACCTGGGTTCAAGTTCAGCTCTGCCATTTACTTTCCTGTGCGGTTGCGGGTAAGTCCCAGCACCCCTCCAAGCCCTGGTCTCCTCATTTGTAAAATAGGGACAATACAGTGCCTACTTCAGGGGCTTTTTTGTGAGGATCAAAACCATGCCTGCGAGAGAGCTAGCATTCCAAAAGGGTGGCTGTTTCTTTGACAATAAAAAGAAATAAAATACTGATCGTGCTATAACATGCGGGGACATCAAAGCTGTTCTGCTCAGTGAAAGAAGCCAGTCACAGAAGATCGCATATTTTATGATTCCATGTATATGAAATGCCCAGAATAGGCATATCGATATAGACAGAAAGCAGATGGGCGGGTGTCAGGAGCTACAGGGAAGGGGCATGTGGAGCCACTGCCGTGGGTATGGGCTTTCCTTTGGGGGGAAGAAAATGCTCTAAATTAGAGTGTGGCTGGGTTGCACGGCTCTGTGAATTCACTAAAAACCATTGAACCGTACACTTTAAAGAAATACCTTTTACAGGGCACCAATTACATCTTAAATAACGTTTTTTTTAAAATGGTGGTTGGGAAAAAAGCTAATAATAAAACTCAGGAAGCCTTTGCAAATATTGTCCCAGTCTCCAATCAGAAAGCTAAAGGAGCCGTGGCTGGGCAGTTGGTTGGAGCGTGGTCTCATACACCAAAAGGTTGTGGGCTCAGTTCCCCATCAGGGAGGCACATACCTAGGTTTCTGGTTCCATCCCTGGCTGGGACATGTATGGAAGCAGCCGATCGATGTTTGTCTCTCACATCGATGTTTCTCTCTCTCTACCCCTCCACCCCTTCCTCTCCCTCCAAAATCAATAAACATTCCTTGGGTGAGGATTTGAAAAAGAAAGAAAAGAATAATCTGTTTTACATTTAGAATTGAGCTTTCATAAAAATGGAAAGACTCCAAAATAAAGAAATCCTGGCAAAGTAGGTTGAAAAAATATACACAGAGATAAAAGAGAAAATTAATGTGTCAAAAAAAGAAACCCACCATGGGCCCATTAAACAACTTTGTCAATATTGGCACAGTGTTACAAAACCAAACCCACAAGCACAGCGCTTGAATAAAGAGGAAATTCATCACCCCCCTCTGCTGGTAAGAGTTCCCACATCTGAAAATGGGAATTTCAAAGACTGTACAGTGAATTCGGGTTTACTTCACAACTCTATTTATGTCTTAAGATGCTTCGGGAGTGCCCCTACACACAGAGACACACACTTACAATCCAAGACAGTGCTTGAAAAGTCCCTCACTTTGTTAGAAGGGGGTGCGAGAGGTGAAATGCCTTACCCAAAGTCACACAGCTTGGAAGAGACAGGACAAGCGTTCCAAAGTCCCTGCTTGTAACCAATACTGCAAGAATGTCAGGAAAGGGCAGTTAAGCCTTGGGGCAGGTGGCATTTGGGGCTGCTAGAGGGAGACAGGGCAAACAAACCACCCAATGTGCACCCTTCCCCACCTTGGGCTGAGTCACTGGTTGTGTCTGCCTGCCACACCCATTTCAGTCAATGAGAGTCAAACACACTTTCTTCCACGGAAATAAATGACGCTTCAGGGCAGTGGCCAACATGTTTAGATGAACTGACCGCTTGTGTCTCCTGCCTGTTTGATGAGCCCCTTGAGTGACTGTGTTTGAACTGGATGCTAGTGGGTCTGAAGTCATACTCAGCTTGACCCAGTTAATCTGAAACTGGACTTTCACATCCGAGGGGGACTTGCCATCCCATGTCCCAGCGTCACAGAGATGGGAAGCTTGACCTCCTTCCAGGCAGGGGAGGCGTCTGTGTTCAGGATAATAACCCCCCAAGGTCCACAGGCCTCTGCAGGTGATGGAGCCCTCTTTGCAGAAGCAGCGCCTCCACCATTTTACTTCTGGGTGAGGACCCTTTGTTGCAGGTGCTGCCAGTCAAGCGTACAACTCTACTTAGAGGTGGGCCTGGGACCCACACCTGGCCAGTCTGATTCTCTCCTGGGACGTTAACTCACAGCTCCTACACAAGTCCTAAATACAGGCATACGCCATTTTATTGCACTTCGCTTATGCTCAGCAGATACTGCATTTATTGTACACATTGAAGGTTTGTGGCACCGAGCAAATCTGCCAGTGCCGTTTTCCAACAGGCTTGGATGGATGGTTAGCACTTTCAGCAGTAAAGTATTTTTAATTAAAGCACAGGCTTTGCTTTTTTTTTAGACGCGATACTATTGCACACTTAATAGACTGCAGTGAAGTGTAAACATAACTTTTATATGTGCTGGGAAAGCCCAGCACTGGGATGAGTCACGTTCCTGTGACTGCAGTAGTCTGGAAGCAGACCTGCAACACCTCTGACGCGTTCCTGTGATGGCTCAAGTTCTATTCCTGGAAGGGCTTCGTTTCTTGTCTTTTCTGAAGCTAGGCTTGTTAGCTTTTTGTTCGATGTCCTTTCCATCACATTTTTTGAGTCACAGTGTACAAACAATGCACCCTTTCTGGGTGCATCAAAATCGTGATGTAGGACATTTTCGTCACTCCTCAGATTTTCCTCCTGTTTTTTTTTTGCGGGCAATTCTCTCTCCCCCTCCCTCCGTCTCTGGCAACCAAGGGTCTGGTTGCTGTTCTTCTGGTTTTGTCTTTCCCAGAATGCCGTAGCGATGCTGTCCTACGGTGTGCAGTCCTTTGAGTCTGGCTTCCTTCACTCTGCGTAATGCATTCGATATTCACCCGTGTTGCTGTGCAGTTTGTTCCTTTTTGTGGCTGAGTAGTATTCCATGGAATGGACGCACCGGTGTTTGTTTATGCATTAACCAGCGGAAGGGCATCAGGGTCATTCTGGGCAATTATGCATAGAGCTCTTTGTGTGGACATATATTTTTTAAAAAATTTTTCTTGTAAATACGTGTGACTCATCCCCATGGCTCCTTCCAGTTGGTTTTTTGTATGTCATTAAGCTGGCCCGAATCTGCCTGTTTGCGCAACCACAGAGCTGAATAGAGACCCTTCCGTTTCCCTGATTTAATTTCCCCAACAGTTCTGCGGAGTTCTCAGTTACTCTACTCACTTTATGGAGGAGACTGAGGCTCAGAGAGCCTCAGCAACCTTCGCCAGATCACACAACAGGAGCTTGTCATCGTACAGTGTGTCCGAACCTGTGAGAAGTTGTGCGAGTTTATCTGAGCCATACCGATGCCGATTGTTGGGAAGTAAAACCTCAGCGGATTGAGAAAATGCTCCAGAAAATGACAGCTTTGCACCTTACTTTATACGTGTAAGGGGGGTTTACAGGAAATCCATTGGTGATAGATTAGGGAGCTAGGGAGGTGGGAGAAAACAAAGGGGGACCCTTTTGGGGGATTGGAGAAAAAGTGAAAGGACAGACACACACTTCTTTTACACAGATGGACACGGGAAACTAACAGTCAATAATTCACATGGTGACAATAACAACGAGGGACTTGTAGTCTCTACTCTGGTTGCCTAGTTGAGCCCTCGGGGGAAAATGTGCCGTTTACTCGCACATTCCAAAGGTATGTTATCTGCGATGCAGAAAGACAACAGACAGGCTCAATTAAAGTAAAGATGACCTTTGTCAGGGAAGATGCTAGCCGAGGACGTGACTACCTGCCATGAGTTGCTTTTAGTTAAAAAGCTTCAGTGTCAGACCGTCCTACCTGGTGACTTCAGGTGTCTGAGTTTGTAAGGCTGCCACACAGGCCTCCGCTGAGTTTGTCAGGTTTAGTATGTGGTCCCTTCTTGCCCACAACCTAAATCCAAATTAAAATCATAAAATTTGCCCAGCTGCCTTTCTCAGTCCCTGGGCACCTTGGTAAGAGGTGAGCATCTTCATCACGTGGCTTCTCATGAATGTTCCTTGACTGACAGTTGATCAAATGAGGGCTTCACCCCCTTTTCTCTGGGCCTCTGTTTGCTCATTTCAAAAACGCCAAGGTTCAACCAAGTAATGAATTTCTGATGCCCTAGAATCTGTGATTTTGACATGCGGTGACTACAAAAGGGGAGTCGGCAAGGCCTTAACTTCTGATAAACAATCACAGGAAATGGAGCGAGTGGGGGGTGGGATGCCCTAGCCTCAACCCCGCAGCTCCCCCATCGATGACTTCCTGAGCTGGCGCCCCAGCTGGCTGACCCCTAGAAGAGCAATTTTCAGGCTCCACCTTTCTGGCCAGAGGGAAAAACTCCCCTGTCACGTTGGATTAGCCTCACCCTTTTGGATGAGAGTCTTCCCAGGGATGCAGCCCCCTTTCTTCGTCAGTGTTTCCAGAATGTGCAGGTTTCTAAATGAGACCTGACAGGTGAGGCTCTTCTTCTTCTTCCCTTTTTTTTTAGCTTTCAAAAGATAAGACAAATCACCCTCTGCACTCCCTGGAGGCTCAAATTAGGTTAGGTTAACCCTGTCAGGGCTGCGGGCTTGCTGGGGGGTGGAGAGGCGGTGGGGAGAGGGAAGTGAACGGTGCCTCGTCTTGCACCAGGAGTCCTACAGCAGAACTCGCCTTCTTCTCAGGTCACTGCCCTCTCTGGGTGCTGGCGACCGTCTCCAGCCTTATCGGGAAGCCCGGAGGCAGAGCGGATGGAGGGAGGGCTCCAGGGTCCCCAGCTCCCAGGTGCCCGACCTGATGCAAACATCTTCACGTCTCTGCACCTCAGTTTTCTCACCCAAATAATGGGGATAATGGGAGTACCGGCCCCCCAGATGTGAGAATAAAGGGCTTATTGCATGGCAGAGCAGTGGACACAGGGAAAAGCTTTGCAAATGTTGGCGCTTTTCGAGACTCCTCGTGTCCATGGGCTTTGAGGCCCTCGATTCCATTTGTTCTCTCCCTGAAGTCAGCTCTGGGACATGGTGATAGGGGATGGTATTGTTGCCGTGCACCTACTGTGTGCCAGCTCTGTGTAGACAAGATTTTCCTGGTTTGTTGTCAGCCTCACCTGACCCCACAAGGCCTTACACTGTCATTATCTTGAGTGGTTCTCTGCCTGCAGGATGAAAGGTTCTGCCACCCAACGTCCAGAGGAGAAGACAGAGCAGGAGCTTGTGGAAGGTCACTGGGTTGACACTTCTGGACCTGGGATGGGCTCTGGGCTCTGTCAAGGCTGAACCCATCAGGTCACCCCCCACTGCCATGCCTTCTCGATTGCTGCGAGTAGCCCTGGGGAAAAGTGCATCTCCCTAGACCTGGAACTCCGAGACACCCAAGGGATTGCCTTGCTGGAGCCCAGGTAGGACACTTTTTGGGATACCCCCACGGGGAAGAGGTCAGCAAAACTCTGGCCCTCATTAATCCTCCCTCCCAGGTTCACAGGAAGCTGCAAACTCCGTTCGGCGGCCTCGAGTGGCTTTGGGGAAAGCCTTTGCTAAGAGGGGAAACTGACATGCTTGCATAGAACCAGGCCTGCCAAACTGCAAAACCAAGCTTTTTGCAAAATGTCTCTTTCCTAGAAGGGGCCAGTTACTTCGGGGGTGGGAGGAGGGACATGGGGAGAGCAGAGAGGAGACTGGCGTCAGTGTCCCAGCAGAGGACAGAGGCCCGGCCTGGGAGGTGTCAGTGCTGTTGTTCCTTGTGTTTGACTCTCCTTCACAACTAAATCCCAAAGTCACACATCCCAGGGACAGCCACGACTTCAGCAGCTGCGTGATCATTGGCTAAGCACTTACGGTGTGCAGGGACCTGTGTTTTCCATCCATCATCTCCTTCAATCCCCACACCAGTCCCAGGAAGAACTTGGCCAGCCTTGTGACCTCAGACACCGTCTGTATACAGGCGACTCACACAGTTGCACCTTCAGCCCTGCCTTCTCTCCAAAATCCCAGACCCAGCTTTCCAATCGCCTCCCCCACAATTCTGGGCTCCCCCACGCCCAACCATTTCCTCTGACAGTCTCCCCTCTCAGTAGAGGGCAGCGCTACCATTCCATCTGCTCAGGGTCCGGGCCTTGGTGTCAGCCTTGACTCTCTGCCCCCATCCCCCAAGGTCCTGACGACTCTGCCTTTAAAGTATCTGCAGAATCCAACCCTGTCCGACAACTCCTATTGCCACCACTGTGGTCCAAGCCACTGTTGTCCTTCGGCTGGAGTGGGTCTCCCTCCTTCTTCTCTTGTCTTTCTCCTCCACTTGCCTTCCACAAAGCAGCCAGAGGGACCCCTTTAAGGTGTAAGTCAGATCATGCTACTACTCCGCTCAAGAACTTGCAATGGCTCCCCATTTCACTCTGATTAAAGCCCAAGTTCTCATTAGGCCCCTAGTAATGCCATGGTTTGACCCTGCTGCTCTTTGACCTCCTCCCTGGCCATCCGTTCCCTGCTGACTCAGACCCCACCACTCTGGCCTCAGCGTCATTCCCTCAGCTTGCCTGCCATGCTCCCAGGTTAGAGCTTTTGCACTGGCTGTTCCCACTGCCCGAGACGCTCTTCCCCAATGAGGGGACCCGGGCATGGAGTGGCTGCCTGAGAAGTGTGTGCTGTGTCTGCAGAAGTGGGTGAGTGTAAAGGAAACCCAGTAGTGACGGGTGAAGCTTTGACCATGCTCGTTAGACACCGTGTGACCTTGGAGACTGCTTAACTCTCTCTTCTGTGTCTCAATTTCTTCAACTGAATTAGCTTTTAAGGAGGCTGACAGCATCACGGCAGTCTCTGATTGGTCACAGCTAGTGGGGAGAGGGAGGTCATGCCCTCAGAGGCCAGTTATTTCAGCCTTGCCCTTTTACAGCTAGGGACACTAAGGCCCAGAAGGGGGTCCCATTGTCTAGAGACCCTTAATGAGCTAGAGCCAAGAGGGTGTTTTTTTTAGGAGATTACTTAATTTACTGGATGATTTATTTATTGAACATTTATTGAGCACTTACCGTGGGCTGAGTCATGAATTTGAAATAGTTCCTACTGTCTGGGAACTCTCAGGTCAGTGGAGGAAACAGACAGGTTTCAAGGTGCAAGGTGCTCACTGTGTACATAGTGATTCCCATAAATGGTGTTGGAGGAAGGCTTGGGGCCTTAGGAAACCCAGATGGGAGAGAAATTCTATGTAGCAGATCAGGGCAGGCTTCACGGAGGACGTAACACTGAATCTGGGTTTTACACTGTGAAGGGGAGTTAGGCAGGCAGATGGGGCAAAGAGGAGCATTTGATGCAATGGAACCTATCTGTACCTATAAGGGCAGTCTCAGAGGTGAGAATGAGTGTGGAGAATTTATAGGAAGGGGGTGTCCAAGAGTGTGGCTGCAGTTTAGGGGTATTTGCAAGGAATTAAGCCTTATTAGGGCCCCGACCACAAAGAGCCTTGTATGCCAGACTCGGGTTGGGCCCTAGGGAGCCATGGAAAGGCTTTTAAATGGGGGAGTGACAAGGTTAGGAATGAGCGTGGGGAAGATAATGAGATAACCACTAACTATGACATTTTGGAGCCTGAATTTAGTGATTATCATAATTGCAGGGCCCTATTTTAGAGGTGAGCAAATTGAGGCCGAACATGGAAAACGATGCCCACAGCTGGTCAGGGGCGGAAGCATTTCCTCCCACCCGGACTCCGGAGGTGGGCTGAGCCTGAGGCTGGGGTGAGTTTTCAGGTCCTGTGGGGGAGCTTTTCTCGTCCTTCTGTGACGCGCCCCCTCTCTGTTCCTCCCCTCCAGGCCTGCCCTGGAGTCTCTGAAGAGCACAGTTGATCTGAGAGCCCTCTCCTTACACATTCCTCTTCTGGTTGTGTGACCTTGACCATGTCCCTTCCCCTCTGGAGCCTCAGTTTTCCGATCCAGCTAATGGGTGTGATAGATGAGGTGATGGCTGGTGCTGACTATCAAATGTTCTGGGGCCACACGAAGGCCCCAAGGAGGACGAAGAGCAGCTATTACCAGGTGTCCTGTCCACTGGCAGAAGGTGTGTTAGAAGCTGGCTCTCGGTGAGATGGGGAAACCAAGGCTGATGCTCTACCTCAGTGGTTTTCAATGGTTTCATCTCGAGAAACACATCAGCTAATTACTAAAATTCTGCAGCACACCCCAAAATATATATATTTTGCTGATATGACCAAAAAGAAAAGATATAATTTTGATTCATTCACACCGGACAGCTATAGCTGTGTTGGCGGTTGTCATTTTTTTTTCATTTGACGGTCTGAAGGGAAGGAGCTCGGTGCCCCCGACTTAGCAGTCAGGCATCGCATGTTTTACAAATGCTTGCAGCACACCAGTTGCAAAGTTGCTGCTGTACCTCACTAACCCGAGTTGTGACTCTGGGCGGCAGTTGAGATTCTCACGTTTCTCATTCTGGTCTCTGTGCTCTTCTCAGTGTGACCTAAGACCTCAACAGCTGTGTATGAAAGCAGTCAACACCTTCCACAGAGGCAGTCCTCACAATATGGAGGGACAGCCCTCGACAAGGACCGACACCCCAACCTGGCTGAGCCCAGCTGGTAACAGCGCTGTCGGAGCTGCTTGGCAGCCAAAGCAGAAATGGCCCCAGGGCCTGACAGGTGTACAGGGTGGAGCTGAGTTATCAGTCTAGCTCTTAGAGATTCTTGAGTATGACCTCACCCTGGCACAGCCTATGCAGGCCCTCGAGAGTGGCGCTTGGAAAAGGTCACGTGGCTTTGGCACTTGGCCAGTTTCTCTGGGAGACGCACCATGGTGTTAGAGTCAGGACTACCTTGGACCTTTAATTCCACCCTCAGGCTCCTCGAGTGTGACCCAGAAATCCCTCAGGTAGTGAGTGGAGGTGCACCCACGTAATCACCAGGCATGACTCGGGGCACAACAGGTTCAGCCCTGTGTCAGGATGTGTGGGTGACAAAGAAATGCAGCAGGCAAGTTTTCTTTCCGTGGCTTTAACAGAACACCTGCAGGGATTCTTCCCTAACTGATTTTAAGGCATGTTAGAAATCTGTAAAATAGAGAAGAGCCAAAAGAGGAAAGTAAAAGTCACTCCAAATATTACTACCAGAGAGAACAGCTGTTAATATTCGGCTGTATTTCTTCCAGTGTTGCTGTATCATATTTAAATGATGTGTCTATGTAAATGGTTTTTTATTGAATTTATTGGGGTGACATTGGTTAATAAAACTATATAGGTTTAAGGCGTCCAATTCTATAACACATATCTGTATATTGTACTGTGTGTTTACCACCCGGAGTCTCCTTCTATCACTATTTATCCCCCCTTTACCTTCTTCCTACCCCACCCCCACTTTCTCTCTGGTTGTAAAAGGTTGTCATTTCTAAAGATGAGATCATGTTCAATCACCCAACAAATGTTTATTGAGCACCCACTCTGTGCCAGCCAGTGGGGTACACAGGTGGACAAGACAGAGGTCGCTCCTGCTCTCATGAAAGGCCTGTGAGCACTATTTTGTCACCTGCCTTTTTCCAGTGTGTTCTAACATTTTTCAAGTCACCATATGTAATTATACAGCACACATTTATCTTCACCTGCTGCTGCACAATCATGTTGGTACCCGTCTTTTCACTATTGCGAACAGTGATCAACTTGCAGCTGTGGGTTGTGGTGGGTTGGCTCATTCAATGTTCATTTCAACCTCTTCCTATGTATCTTACTATACTGCAAGGGCTGGAAGGGGGAAGATGGTATTTCCAAGACTCCCTTGCAGCTAGGATGTAGCAAAAAATTAGGTCATACACATTAACTGCACATGTGTGAGATGCACAGCTTTGGTTATTTCCTGCTGGTTATGAAGTCACTGAGATTTCCGCAGCCATGGTCTCAGTGTTCAATCACCAACTCATGGGTGCCCAGAGATGATCAGGGTATATGTGTGTTGGGGCAGGAGGGAATCAGCAGCATCCGATCCTTAAATTAAAGCTAAAATGACAAATTCTTGAACACAACAGTTCCCAAGCTTTTGGGTTGTGGCAGAAGCAATAGCTCCCACGGGTAGGCAATGTAGCATCGATGATCTGAGTCATTCCTGGAGACCCAGTCCACTTTCCGGGTTTTCAATAATCTTGCAAGAACCCAACTTCCTGTATTAAATTTTTGTGTGTTTAAAGTAGTAAATGCAGTAAATTTCTAACCATGAGATCAAGGATTGACCCTTTGTTTGTTTAAATAGTTATAATGAGATATAATTAACAAACCATAAAATTCATGCATTTCATGTGCACAATTTAACGGTTTTTAATATATTCAGAGTTGTGGATCCATCACCACAATATAATAGAACATTTTTTTACCCCAAAGAAAAACTCCATACCCACGAGCAGTCACAGCCCACCTGCCTCCTTCATCCTCAGGAACCATTACTCTATTTTCTGTCTCAGTGGGTTTGCCCATTCAGCACATCTCATGTAACTAGAATCATACAATATGTGGGTTTTTGTGGCTGTCTTCTTTCCCTTGGCATAACACTTTCAAGGTTTGTCCACGACTGTGTCAAGGGACGGCTGCTGGTTGGCTCCTGACGTCTCCCCTTTTTGCTTTTTAAGTGCAAAGTTTCTAATTCTAATTCTATTCCTCTGATTTCTCTTGCAAGGAGTCAAAAGGCGACTGGAGAAAGACAGATTCCAATTAGCACAACTCTAATGAAGAGTGCCCAATTAATTATGAAGGGTATGAAATCTTGACCATTGACAAAGTTTTCAAGTTTATTTAAGAAATCAGCTGCTGCTTGAGATGCGGGTAGAAGAGTATTATTAGAATTACTAATGTTTTGAATTTCTTGATACAAACTTTTAAAATCTAAACCTACACCACTATTATTCCAAATACCTTGCAAATGATTTTGAACCTTATTCTGAGTAACTATAGAAGAATTATACTCAAGAGGAGTAACACAAATCCACTGATATTCAGCATGGCAGCTTCACATAAGTCTTACCTTAAGTGAAAGTAATTGGTTCCCTATATGGATTACTGTTTCCTCTAGAGCATTAACTTTTGCCTCTAAGTTTTTGTCTATATTTCCTTGAGCTGCCAAGGCGAAAGTGATATTCTTTGTCAGTTGATCTGCATGCTGGGCTGTATGGACCTCCTGTATTAAAGCCGTGGTGGGGGCTGCTGCTGCTCCAAGGACAGCTGTAAGGGCAGTGACACCAGTCATTAAAGCCCCAAGAAACCTTTTCTGACGTGAAAGTGCGTTACTCATTTCCTGAATAGCGTGCAGACCTGGACTGTCATATCAAGGTATGTCTAATTTCATAGGAAGCGTGATGTATGGTGGCTGCTGGACAATTACAACTACCTCTGTCTGGCTTCTTTGAGAAATGCAGTTAGTTAATATGCAGTCTTTGCAAGAGACAGAGTAGATAAGAGTTTCCTTACCTCTTAGAGTAATGTCTAGCGCACTTTTGGGTCCTTTTACTAAAAGGGCATATGGGGCTTGTACACAAGCCTGAATAAAATGAATTTCTGGGGCAGTGGTAGCTTTATTGGGGCATCTTATGCACACAACATCCATTGCAGCAACTAATTGCCATAATTTAGATTGAATATGCTGTTTATTGTCAATGGTCCTGGTGAAGATACCATCAACCCATCTTGCTGAATACCATTGTGCTATAGAAGAATGTGGAGGAACTGCTCCAGAGACATAACCAGAAGAAAATATGTTGGGGGGGGGGATAACATGACTAACAGGTCTGGTTACAATTCAGTCTTTGGGAGAATTAGCACAGACTTCAGGAAGTTACTTTAAGGACATGCAGCAAGAACTTGTGTCTGAACTCAGGGTGAGAGAGTTTTAGAAAGAACAAGTCACAAAGCGTTTTTAGAATCAGTAAATAATCAGTGGTTCCAATGACTCACATTCTGAGATTAAGTCCATCAAATCAATGTTTTGGGGTTCAGCTAGTCAAAATTGTCACAGAGGGTCTGAAAAACTTCCTGCTTGGTTAGGCACTGAATGTCCTGCAGCTGTTGATGTAGCTCTAGCTGCAATTTATCAATTTGTCCCTTTAAATTGGTAGAAAAAGTCTGTCTTAGGTGATGTTGAATACCGCTCCAGGGCTGTTAGCTGGAATTCCACTTCAGCGGGATGATATACAGCTTGGAGAAGTCTGGATGGAGAGAGTCTAGTGCGTGGAGGTGGGTCACGGCCAGGGAAGCCTTTTCTGTGATATGGCTTCACCCTCGTCGGCTGCAGTTCCAAAGGTCATTCTGGAAAGCAAACACAAGCATACCCTCTTCCCCAAGTTAAAAGTTCCACAGAGCCCTGCCAAGTGCCACCTCTTAGTATATTTTTATATAAAATTTAAGGGTAAGGTAACTTTGACTCTTTTTCTGAAAATGTTTTACAATTGGAGTACCGAGCAATGTATCAATATTTAGAAAATTATAGGTAAACATGGCCAACAAAATTAAATTTGGGGGGGAAGGACTCATGACTCCCCCTTTTTTGTTTTTAAGAAGATTTTTAAGAGTATGATGAGCCCGTTCTACAATTGCCTGACCAGTTGGATTGTAAAGTATTCCTGTTTTATGTTGAATATTTTAATGCTGAAGAAAAATCTGAGTAGAATGGGCAAGGTATCCAGGGCCATTATCAGTTTTAATTTGCTGAGGCCATCCTCAAGCCAGTGGGCTTGTATATTTTTTGCAGATTCTCCTGTTAAGGCAGATGCATGGAAAGTGCCAGAAGAAGTATCCATAGAAATATGAACGTATATGAATTTTTTAAAGAGAGCATAATGAGTGACATCTGTTTGCCAAATTGTTTGAGAACTTAGTCCTTGCAGAGTAACTCTTGTAAAATGAGGACGTTTTTTAATGATTTGAAAGATGGTTACATGCCAAGGGCCTTATGTGACTTGATTGACTAATCGTTTTTCTTTGGGAATAGAAGAGCCAGTTTTTCTGCAAGGAAATGATTCGTGTTTACAGGTACTGAGTTAAAAAATGGTAGTTTGTTTTCTGGGGAGAAGGGCTAGTTCCCCCAGGAGACAGTCCACCTATATCTCAGTTTTATAATAAAGGTCACAGTTCTGGCATAAACAAGGAAGATTTTTAATATTTCTTTAATATGTCACACTTCTTATGTCACTTCTATTATACTTTAGATTGACAAACTTTTGAACATATTTATAATTTTTAGAAATAGTTTTTTTCTATTGGCAAATACCTTTACTTTTTTATTGATTCTTATTGATTACTCCAAGGGTGGAGATACTAAGCTCTACACCTCTTGTTCTTAGGACTAAAGCAGTTTTGGGGCTTCTAGAAGGAGGAGGATTCAGAGTGGTTAAAAAATACCTTTTCTCATTATCTTTCTTCCTGTGCTTTTTATTGTCTGAGGGAAGTGAGATCTTTTTTCCTTCTTTAAACAATCAATTTAAATTCTTTCTGAGTTGAATCTTTATGGTGTAATAATATTAGAGATTTTATTCTATTTATTGAAACATTTTGAGACTGAGATGTTATTTTTAAAGTAGAAACAAAAAGAAAATTTAAGCAAACCAATATTTTCAAATTAAATCCTTTAAAGGAGGGAGTGAGAGACTAGTCTTTATCTTATACTGCCTGGTGCTGTTTCAATTTCTGCTTAACTTTTCTTAAATAATTAAGTCTAAAGATTCCTTATCAGGGAGATATTTAGCAACTTTAAAAAACTATTAAATTAGCATAAAACGTTGTTCTTGTTCTTTAGAGAGCCCATACCTGTTGTTAAAAGGTTTTCTTTTTACTTTTGATTTCTGCCTGTTCAGATTCCGCAGGCTGTTCTAAACTTTAATTAGCCATTGGGGAGTATAGTGTGGTGGGTCAAGAAGGTACTGTTGGTGAAAACCGTCAGGGAGGGCTGCCTGGTACCCAGGGAAGGCTGCCTGGTACCCTAACCCCGCTTATGGGTTTCAGGTTTTTCCCACGCATCTAAGACTGCGAGGGGGGCTCGAAGCGCCAGGTGACTAACCTTTTTATTGCGCTCTCTGATTGAGCTGAGAGTTAAATTACTGTGGTTGGAATTTTCTGTGAAGCCCTTGCCCATCTCAGGGATTGACCCCAGACACCTCTCCAAGGCCCCTACTCACGTAGGAACGATTGAGATCTCAAGCCGGAGGGAGGCATGCCTCTCATCTTCTGTGGGACACTCATAAATCACCCCTGTAACTAACTCTGAGTTCTCAAAGCAATCTTCGGGGTCCGGTTGAAACCGAAACACTCATTTATTATCTGTTTTTCTGTTCACAGGCAGGCGGAGGGGAAAGGCAGAATCAAAAGGGCTGCAAAAAGCAGCTTTGTAAGAGAGAATGCGCACAGGTGCTTGTGAAAAAAAACTAATTGAAAGGAAAATTCATTGCCCTCTCTCTCTCAAGCCCACTTCTCCTTGCATGGTCTGTCATAGGTGGCTTTTATTTATTGTGAAAGGAAATGCTTTCATGTTGTGGGTCTAAAGCATCTCTTAGGAGATTCCAGAGAAAGTGTCAACGGGGATATCCTCAGGCCTATGGTCAGAACAGCATCGCTTAATACTATCTCCAACCTTGAGCCAGGTATCTGTATTAACTGTGCCCTCTTCTGGAAACCGAGGACAACATTCTTGCACAAAATGTAGGAACCTACCTACTTATTTGATGAGTAGTAACTCTTAATGCTTTTCTTATTAAGCGTATGTTGAATGATTTCAATAAAGAGTCCTCTTTCTTTAGACTCAATGTGGCCCATAGCTTCTCAATATAGTTCTGATTTCCTTCCCACCACACTCAGCCTCATTTGCTCGAGGGGGCTCGAAAAACCCTACGGTGGGGTCCTGGCCATCCCGGGAATGAGAACTAGAAGAAGAATAAGGGGGCTTACCTTCAGGTCTCTGTTCCAGGAGCCACTTGCCAGGGTCCAGCCTCGGCAGGGTTCAGGGTCCCTGAAGGATGGACAGCACAGGCGACGAATGAAGAGTCAGATGCCCAATTGGATGCCGGAGAACAGCCAGCCTCTGTGGGTCTGACCGAACTCTCAGAGTTTGCTTTAGGCTTTATTTTTATAGAGATTGCTATATTACATTAAAGGAACAGGTGCATAGTGTGATCAGTTAAGCAGGGAAAAGCAATACAGAGGTAACCAGGAAAAGTACAAGAATTTCCATAGTTTCAGTTATGTTAGACAAAAGTTGTTTTGACCAGGAGAGCCATTAATCAGACAATTTGAAATAGTTCTACGTACAGAGTTTGAATGTCTTATTGTTTATTAAAGTTCTTAGAATTTGGTATGGGGCCAAAGGGTACGCTGGACCGAGTAGAGGTTATAGGAAATTTATTACAAGGCCTTTGTGATGTCTACCTTAGCGATCTATCTTTTTGTCTAAAATGTTTCTTTATGTAATATGGACTCTGACCCCTTGGTAATTGTTGCTACGTGCTTAGCAACAATAGTAGCTAACCAGCTTCTCCTGTTTCTTTGCCTGTCTACTTCTAATTAATACTGTCCAAGGTAAAGGAGGGGCTGTTACTCCACCAACTTCTAGATATTCAGGGGCTACTTCATCAAAGGGGACTGTGTTCTCTGGCCAAGAAATTATTTGGTACAACTTCATCGGAATTATGCGGATCATTGGACCTGAAATGCAGGTGTCTAAAAATCCCACCACCTACTAATCTCAAACACAAACATGCGAGGAGAGACAGACAGGAAGTCCAGCCACAGTTGCCTCTGCTGTGCAGATGCATCTCATCCGTCCCGACTGGGTCAAGGGATGGCTGCCGGTCGGCTCCCGACACCAGGTGATGACTGATCAGCAGACACACACACACACACACACAATCACCTCCCCTAACGTAGTTACAATATTCCTATTTATGCAACTTAATACAGGCCTGGTTTTATGGAGAAATGTCTCTTCAGATCCTTAGCCCAGTTTTAAATTGAGTTGTCTTTATTACTTCTGTGAGTTGTGTTTATTGTGTATTCTGGACACAAATCCCTTATAAGTGTGAATTGCAAATATTACATATCTTAATGTGGGTTCCTAAATTAGTGGTTTTAACCTCATCAGTCCCAGGACCCCACCCCCCCACCCCCCCCCCGATCTGCCAACAATTTATTATTGTTATGTGTCAACTTGCCTGAGTCAAACATAGCCGGATGTTTTTTTAGATGGGATTAACACTTAAATTCCCATTGAAGACTCTGAAAAAAGCAGATTACTCCCCATAATATGGGTGGGTTGTTAATCAGTTGTAGGTCTTAACAGACAGCTGACCTCTCCTGAGGGAGGAGGCTCCTACCAACAGTGTTTCCTTCAGACTCCAACTACTCTGTCTGCTCTTCTCCAGGCCTCCAGCCTGCTGGTCTACCCTGCAGGTTTAGGACTCGCCAGCCTCCACAGCTGCATGAGCCAATTCTTTACCCTTCCCCATATGCATAGATAGAGCATAGGTATTCCTCTTTCTGTGAATATATATGCATATCCTATCCGTTCTGTTTCTCTGGAGAACTCTGACTAATACAAGTATAAATGCAGAAAGTTGCACATAAGTGTGCAGCTGGGTGAATCTTCACAAGCTGAAAGTGACCTATCAGAAACAGGACATGACCATCGCCCCGGAAGTCTTCCCTCTGCTTCTGTCCCATCATCAACCCCCCAGAGGTAACTGCTGCCCTGACAGCCAACAGCATAGATTGGTTGTGCTGGCTTTAGAATGTTATGGAAAAGGCACCAGGTCCTGTCTGGGTAGCTCAGCTGGTGAGAGTGTTGTCCCAATACACCAAGGTTGTGGGTTCGATCCCCAGTCAGGGCACATATAAGAATCAACCAATGAATGCATAAAGAAGTGGAACAACAAATCTCTCTTCCTTCCTCTCTTGCTATAATATCAATGAATAAAAAAATTTAAAAAATGGCATTTTTTAACGACTTTTTTTAAATTTTTAATCTCTTTTTTAAATTTTATTTATTTATCTTTAGAGAGGAAGGGAAGGAGAGAAGGAGAGAAATATCAATGTATGGTTGCCTCTCGTGAGTCTCCTGCTGGGAACTGGCCTGCAATCCAGGCATGTGCCCTGACTGGGAATCGAACCGCGATCACGTGGTTCGCAGGCCCGCGCTCAATCCACTGAGCTACACCAGCCAGGGCTAAAAATGGCATTATTTAGAACATACTCTCTTGCGTCTGGTTTCTTTCACTCCATGGCACCCTCAGGTGAGATTCCTCTGCATTGGTGCGTGTGGCCGTACATGGCTCGTTCTTCTTGCTGCGGAGTGTCCCGTTGTGTGGCTCACCTCTGTCTGTGGACCGATGCAGCCGTGACGGGTGTCCTGTTGCTCCCAGCGTGGGACTGCGCAAACATGCTGGGGTCAGCATCCTCGCATGGGTCTTTCCGTGAGCACGGGAGGCACCCTAGTGGGGCATGCAGCCCAACGTGTGATCGCCAAAGCCCCATTTTCCGTAGCAAACATTTTATGCTTCCTTTGATTTTAGTTCTCAGAAATGAAATTCGTGGGTAATAACCTACCCACACGTGTCAGTCACCTTGTGGCCCAGTCTGCAATATATAGGGGGTATAACAGGAAGTAATTTATATTAAAATCCTGTGTATTTCACTATGCACTTGGGCCCAACTACTCAAGAAGATAACATAACCAATGTCTACCCATAATGAATAAGTTGGAATTCCAGAGAGGTAAGCAGATCAGACATTATTATACAGAAGAAGTGCAGGGAAATGACAGGGAGAAGGTGCAGGTGGAGATTAAAATAAAAACTGCTGTTAGGGCAGGACATACCAGGCCTGACTTATTAGTGTGTGATAAGGGAAAGAGAGAGACAGCCTTACCTGAAGCTGGGAGAACACAAGATACACAGCAGCGGCATGTCAAGGGCAGGGAGTAAGGAAGGGGAACCCCTGGGTGGAACGATAGGCCCCATTTTGCGACACTGGGCAGGGTCGTGGTGTGGTCACCCAGGAGACACATCTTCCCCAGAATCCCACTTCTCTACAGAGGGGTGCCTGTCACCTCCAGAATTTCTAAACAACAAAGCCCTTTGCAACCGCCTCCCCCGGAAGTGACGGGCAAATGAATCAATCACAAAAGGAAGCTTCCCGTTCAAGCTGTTAAGGAACCACGTGGTATGCCCTGCCTTGTATGGCTCAGTGGACTAGGCATCGTTCTGCACACCCTGGGGTCACTGGCTCAGTTTCCAGTCAGGGCACAGGCCTGGGTTGCGGGCCAGGTCCCTGGTTGGGGGCCTGCGAGGGGTGGCTGATCAGCGTTTCTCTCGCACATCACATCGATGTTTCCCTTCCTCTCGTTCTTCCCTTGCCCCTCTCTAAGCATAAATAAAAATAAAATTTAAAATGATAAAAAAAGGAACCCCATGGTGCATCTATGGGGAAAGTTTCAGAGTAAAATTGAAAAACAACAAGCAACCTCCGCATAATTTAATGTGTCATTTTCCCGATGTAGATTCAAAGCAATCTTCCTTACAGAAATTCAATGAGATTTCTTACATCTCTAATTTCCTAACATTTGTCTCTAAGCCTGTATAATGGAGTTACATATCTCCTCTATTCACACACGTGGCTAGTTTCACTGTCTTTCAGTAACTGCATTCATGCCCTAGAAACTTTTCCATCTGAAAATGTAGTTGGTGAGGGTTTAGTACATTTCTAGACGGGCTGAGCAGAAAGTAACTCATTCAATAACTGAGTTACTATCCTTATTGTGTCTATGCTTCGCGTCAATAACAACCTTCTCCTAAGTTGCTACGTTTTGCACGTAACTTCTTATAAAAAGAACTTTGAGTTTGGTGATGTATTAAAGCTCAACTTATTCATATTTGTTGTGAGTTTTTGTCTGGTGGACGCTTGAAACTTGTGAGGAGTTCAGGCAATTTGCAACAGTGTGAGACTGTTCTGTGCAATGTGAGACACCGAGCATGCTTGGTTCTTGTTCCCTAAATGTCACAAGAGCTTCCCAAGTTGTGGTGACAGCCAAAAATGATCCCATGAATTTGTAAAATGCCCCATAGAGAACTCCTGACTGTAATCTGCTTCGTCTCCCCCACGTCCTCCTCATCCCAAACTCAGTTGGTGGCATTTGGGAGAATGTCACATTCGGTTCCCGCACAGAGGCTGACATTCACTCCACTGATTTCATCTGCTTATATTCGGTTCATTGGCCCTGCTCCTGGAGGTCTTTGGATATCCTGGTTCGTGTAGCCAATGTCTTCTTGCCCCTCCTGGCCACACTGCAAAAGGCCATCTTCCCACCTCCAAGTGACCCACAGACATGTTGAACAGGATGGGGCTGGGGACAGAATCCTGACATTCCACGCTAGACCGGACCTCTCCCAGAGCCAGGAGTGAGCTGATCGATATCTGGCACCTTCCGATGTCTGGTTGTTTTTGACATCATAGGAGGCAGCTCACGTTTCATCTACTTGCTATGCGAGTGCTTACGTGCTAGGCCCCCACAAGAGCGGAGCAAGCGCTACTTCGACAGGGAAGTGACTTGCGTAAGGAAATTGGGCAGATGAGAGTAAGAGCCAGTGGACAGCAGGCTGCCCCGGGGCTGACCCAGGCCAGCCAGGCCCCAGGAGATTTAAATTCCTCTGATGGCTACTCAGAAGCCCAGAGTGGACTTTGCAGTGCTCTGATGTGGCCTAAAAAGGGGTGGAAATCAGGGGCCAGCCCCAGCCGAGCGCGCAGTGTCCACAAGCTTATTTCAGCATCTGGCTTGTCTCTGGAGAATGGGCGGGGAGCCCGCGCTCTGTGAAGAGGGTGGCGTGCACGGTCCCATTGGGTTGCAGACACCAGCAGCTGTTTGCCCAGCCCTGTGCTCCAATCCGGCGAACACACTCCGCACACTCCCGCAGTCCGCTTCCCTGTCTGTGCGGTGGCAGCCACCCCTCCTCCCTCACTCACCTCTCAGAGGCGTTGTAAGGAGCCAACAGGGGGAACCAGACTGTTCAGGCCTTCTAGAACATTCCAAAGACATTGCCTTTTACTCTAAGGTGGGACTCCATTGAAGCAGTCTGAGCTGAGAAGACAGACCTCCTCACTTAGGTTTTCACAGGTGCTCTGGATCCTGTGCAGGGACTAAGGGAGACCAGCGGGGGCCCCAAGGCTGACGGGTGAGGAAGGGGGGCACTGCAATAACCCAGGCAGGAAATGATGGAGGTGGCAGGGCAGGGCTGCAAAAGGGTCAGATTCTGGATGTGTCTTGAAGGAAGCACCAGCTGGGTTTGCTAACTGATTGAATGTGAATGTGAGAGAGGGAGCGAGGCAGCCAGGATGATTGCAAGGGTTTTGGCCCGCGGGAGGAGGGACTTGTCATGTTCTGGGGTGGGGTGGGGTGGCTGCGGGAACAGCTGGTTTGATGAGCAAGAGCAGAAGTTCAGTTGGGGACCTATGAAGCCTGAGTTGCCCCAGACGTCCAAGTGGCAAGGTCAGCTGGAAGAGCATTAAGATCCTGTTGCTTCTCTCTGAGGAGCACACGACTTCCACAGCCTGCCCTTGACATTCCGAAGTAGCTGGGTCAAAGATCAGTGTCTGCCTCCAAGGTGCCCACCCCTCCGCCACTCCCTCACCTCTCAGTTGCCTCCCGTTGTGCCTGCTTCGGCCACATGAAACAGTAGTTTTCTCCCGAGAAAACATCTCACATTTCTGCCACGATGCTCTGGGCAGACCTGGAAACCCCAAGGTGAGTTCAGAGTGTTCAAGACAGCCCAGATTTAAAATCATGTCATCCCTTGCCTGTAAAACTCCACTCAGTTTCCTCTGTGCATGTGATATGGTAACAAACAGTTTATTTTATTTAAGTGGATTTCTGATGCTTACACAAGGGCTCCGGAACCCACCCGTGTTTCAGAAAGGTGAGGAATTACTACTGAGCCACTCGGTCTCTGACGCTGTTTCCTCACCTGTGAAACGGGCAAGAGGCCATTCCCTGGGCCGAGGGGAAGAGCCTGTCAGTGACGTTCAGAACTTTGTCTTCCACTGGCTCTGAGTGTGACAGGCTCCTGGGCCGGTTTTCTGGGGTCCAGCCCCAACCACCGATGGTGCTGGGAGCAGCCCCTCAAGACCAGATGGCTCTGGCTCCTGGACCCCAAGAAATCAAGGGCCTAGAGACAGGCAGTGGTTTTCCCAGGTCTCACAGCGACCCAGGCCTGAGCCAGGATGGGACTCGGGCTCTCCAGACCCCGGTCCCAAGCGTCACCTTCACCCCCTGTCCAGCCCCAGCCGAGCGCTCACACTCCCAGGGGCTCTTAACATATAGAGCAGTCCGTCCTCCCAGTCAGAGAAACAACCTGCCCACCTGCCCTACGTCCTGCCCTGCCCGGGGCCTCCCTCCCCACTCCTGCTTCCCTCCCTGGGCACTTTCCCCGTCTATTCTGCACTCATGTATTTGGCTTACGCGGGGCCCCCAGGAACTGGACTTCCAGAGAAAGATCTCGACTTCTGGTCTGCCACGGGTCCATTGGTTGTGTGCCACGTGCTGTTACGAGCAAATAATCACTTATCCACTCCTCTTAGTAACCCCAAGAGGCAGACACTATTAGGAGTCCCGTTTTACAGATGAGTAAACTGAGGCCCGAGAAAGTTAAAAGGCAAAACTAAGATTCAAAAAAGTGGCCATTGGAACCTTCCCCACCACGCTTTGCTGTCCAGAAATCTCATTCTAATCAATTCCTGTGGCCACTGCTATAGGCAGCCCCTGGGCCGTAATGACTGCTAGAAGGGCCAGGCCCGTGGAGTGGCCAGCAGGGGAAAGGTGGCCCTGGTTTCTAAAGCACAGAAGGCCAAAGCGGGGCCAGGCCTGTGTCAGAGCTGGAGACTGGAGCCATGCCAGAGTCGTCCCCAGGCACCTTCCACCCCGGGCTGAGGCCAGGCTGTGCCATGGGCTGGGCTGAGCCCTCCGGGCCAAGGAGGGGCCGCCCCCAGGGAAAGCCAGGCCCTGCCAAACAAGCCTCCTCCCCCTGCCAGCTCAGCCTGCCCAGCCCTGCTGGGCCCTGGGTGGCAAAGCCACCCTCCCCTGGCCCCTGCTGGGCTTGTCAGGACATTCAGCCCCAAGAGTGTGAGGCCCCCAGCTCCTCCCCGCAGCTCCAGCCTTCCCTTCCAAAAACACCCCTGTTTTCTCCTGACACATTTTGGCCCTTTATTTTTCCCAGGGGCAAGAGACAGAGAGAGGAGCCCCAGAATGCCCACGAGGACCTCAAATTGTTCACTTAACAAAGAGTGAAACTGAGGCAGCAAGCAGGGAAGTGACTTACCCAAGGTCAATTAGCTGGTAAAGGGACAGGCCTCAGACTCCGCCTCAGCTCTGTCTGGCTCCCAGTGCAGCCGCTGTCCCCAGCACCGCAGGGCCTCACTGAGCAGGGGGAGGGGGTGGGCAGGTGTGCTGGGAGCCCCCGAAGGTAGGTGTTAGCACCCTCCCTTGGCCCCTGGCAGATGTTCCTGTGACGTCAGAGCCCACATATTCCTGGTAATGAGAAGGTTAGGACAGGGCTCAAATCATTTCTCTAGAAAAGGAAAAAATGCCACAAATGAAACAAAACCCTAAACCAGACAAACTACAATGTACAGTTGCACCCATTCCCTCCCCCAGCCCAGACATATGAGCTACAAACTTAGGTGGGAAACCTGGGGTGTTTTTACTCATCCATTCATCCATCTCATCATTTGTTCACCGGGTATTTATAGGGCCACCTACTCTGTGCTAAGCCCTGTGCTGGATGTTTGGGATTCAGTCATGAGCACACCAGCCCCCTGTTCTTCTGGAGACAGACAAGTTGAGAGGCAAATGCAAAAATGTACAAATGTGGCCAGGTCTGGTCTGTGTTGGGGAAAAAAAATAGGAGATGTAGGTGCCCAGAGAAGGCACAACTTCAACCTGAAGAGGAGCATGGTCTCGGAAGGCTTCCCGGAGGAGGTGTGATGTCAGAGCCGTGCTTTGAAGGATGAATGTAGAAGTTAGCCAGACAGGCAAATGAGAACATTGGATGCAAAAGCCTAGCAGAGCAAGACAGTACAGCTTCTTTAAGGAACTGCCAGGAGGCCAGTCTTCCCAAGGCAAGGCTCAGGGACTGATGAAACATGGGCCAGCCCACAAGATCCTCTGGGGCCACCCAAGCCCTGGTGCTCATGCTTCTGAGCTCCCCAGGACCTGCTCTGACTCAGACAAGGGTCAGGAAGATGCTAGGGGTGCTGGGGACAACTCAGCAGGGATGGGAAGGCTAAAGGTCAGGCAATTTCTTTGGGACTTTCTAGAACACACCCCTGAGCTCCTGGCCCAGCTCCTATTTTCAATCTGAGGCTTCAACAGACAGTGGGATCCAGGACGCTTCGAGTTATAACATGCTGGTGACATTGACGGACACTTAGCCCTCACTGAGACCCACCATGAGCCTGGATCAGACCTTCACAAGTACCATTTCTGATCCCTGTCACACACACACACACACACACACACACACACACACCCGTTGCAGAGGTGGCCAGGGAGGTCATTGAGATTGCTCAGGGCCACTCAGTGGGTCAAAAGTAGAGGTGGTGTTACAACCGTATCTGTTCTACTCCAGCTTCAGCCCGAGATGAAAGGGGTCCTGAGTGAGACGACTGTCTTCTGCGGGGCCTCCAAGTGAGCCCTGAGACAGGGCTTATGCGAAAGTGGTTTATGAGGGGGTGTCTCCAGGACATACCAGAGGCCCAGTGGGGAAGTGAGACAGGGCAGGGCAGGGGGCAAACAAGGGCCTGCCAGCCAGGCAAGTCTCCTGCCAGGCAGAAGGTACAGAGACCAGGGTCTCTGTTACCCTGTACCCAGCAGACCTTGGTGGGGGTGGCAGTGTACCCCTCAGGAGTGGGCATCAGTTCCCAGGCACTTTCAGCTCCTCCTGGGCATAGGCAAACGGGCTTCTGACAGGCTGAGCGGCGTGCAACAGAGAGGCAGGTGCAGGCTGCTGGAAATGAGTGGGTCTCAGGATGGTATTCTGAACTGGTGTTCAGAAAATGGGAAACAGACCTGAGGGCAAGGGCAGAGCACAGCCTGAAAGCGTCTGTTTACAGGCGTGAGCAAGCTGAGTGACTGTCGCAGTCCCCGGGCCAGTCTCTGTGGTGGCCTTGTCATCCGCATGATTCCGTCACCACATACTGCTCACATTCATTCAACCAAGACCTGGCCATGTGCCCACCACATGCTAGACTCTGGGAACAGGGCGGTGAATAGAGCAGTGTTGCGTAGTCCCTGCCTCCATGTAGCTAAGAGGCAGGCGGCTGGCTGGGGATACAGATGCCAGAAGCCAGGTCATCACTATGAATAGACAGGGGCTCTGGGCCATGGCCAGATAGCTCAGTTCGTTAGAGCATCATCCCAATACGCCAAGGTTGCAAGTTCGATCCCCAGTCAGGACACATAAAAGAATCAACCAATAAATGCATAAGTGGATGGAACAATAAATCGATGTTTCTCTCTCCTGTAAAATCAGCAAATTAAAAGAGAGAAATGGACTCTGAAGGGAAAAGTTATGATTTTCTGAGAACAGAGGAACTTGACCTAAACCAGGAGCATCAGGGACAGCTTCCCCCAGGAAGTAATGTCTGAGTGGGTCGGGGGGAAGGATGGGCACAGCGCAGAGAGCAGGAACGGCCTCTGGTACCTCCCCGACTAGGCATCTCTCAGCCTAGGAGCTCCTGGGGGAGGCGGGTCCTGCTCATGGCCCATGGACAAGCCTCGGGCTCAGCCTCAGTTTGCCCATCTATACAATGGGGCAAAACAGGTTTGGACTTCCAGCTCTGGCCCTCAGCTCAAAGCATCCACTGAGAAGTGGGAACAACAGCCATCTTGGAACTCTCAATGACCTCTGTCCCTGTGACCCAGGCCTTCCTCCTTCCCTGGACGGTGTCAGCCTGACGCCGAGGGCCCCACTTACCAGGCCTGTGTTGCAAAACAACTACCAGGCACCCTCTGCCTGTCCAGGAAGTGTCAGCCCCTGGGGAAGCTGAGCTGGGCCTTTCCAGAAACAGCTTCATTTCTGGAGAAAGCCTGGCCCTGCTTCGGCAGCAAACCTGGCCCGTGGATTCAGAGCTGACAGTACCTTGGTGTAAGTCTTGAGCAGCCTGTGACCTTATGATAGGGGACTCAAAAGTTGGAAAATTCTAGTTTAAGGTAAACAGTTATAAGCCTGGTAAGTAATGTATATGTTAAAGCTTTTGTTTCAGAAACTACAGATAACGCCCATCCTGGCTCCTGGGAAAACAGCCGACCTCCTAGGGCACTGCTAAAGATCACCGCCTGGGGACAAGTGGAGGCATCTGGGCCTTTGTGTTCCAGGGAGAGACAGAGGACCACCTGCCCCTGGGAACAGCTACCTGCCCAGGACAGGAATGTTGCAGTTTTTTTCACCTAATCCTTCTCGAACTTCAAAACCCCTCACCACATCTTGTTTATTCCCTGCTATAAAACCCTTGGCCTGAAAAGAAAAGGGAAGATGATCTGTTAGGGTATGAACCTGCCATCTTCTCAGATCGCTGGCCATCTGAATAAAGCTCCCATAAAGATTCAGTCGCTGTCATTGTTTACTGGGTTTGGTACTGACAAGCAGCCTGAATGCCAGTGTCTTTTCCAGTTTCACTTATGGCCTTGGATCCTTCTATGAGAGAGAATTTACTAAGTCAACATTTACTGAGGACCTACTATGCGCCTGGCACTGTTCTAGGCACTAGGAGAGATGGCAGTAAAAAAAAAAATCCCCTCCCCCAAATCCTACCCTTGTGGAGCCAGATTCTGCTAGGGGAGTTGACAAAGGACAAGTAGACAAACGCCCTACAATGTCAGGTGGTAAAAAGTGTTTTTTGCAGAAAAACGAGGATAGAAGCTACTAAATAAGACAGGGAGGTCAAGGAAGTGTTCTTGGAAAGAAGTGATGTTTGAACAAAGACCTGAAGGAAGTTAGAGAGGGAGCAGTGTGGTTTTCTGGAGAAAGGCACACCAAACAGACACAGTGCGAAGGCTCTGAGGCTGGAGCGAGCCAAGAGTGTGAGACAGGTGTCAGGAGGCCAATATGACCAGAGTCCCAGAGTCGGGGATGGAGGTGGAGAGGAATCTTTGGAGTCATCGTGTCTTTCTCTTATCCTCTCCCCCACACAATGTGGCATCATCAAAATTAAGCAGGAAAACATCCAGATGAATACAAGGTTGAAATGGGCAAGTAACACCTCAGTGAGCATATTATGCAAATCTTCGCAATTAACAATACAGGGGAGGTGAAGCTGCCAGGGCCAGGAAGTCCTTTCTCCAGGGGCTCCAGTGCCATTCTTGCCTTCCCTGCACGCCAGGGACTTGTCTGGGTGGGAGGGCAGACACTCAGGGGAGCGAGCCAGGGCTTGTGCTTGTTCTCTGGTTACTGCCTCCACCCTCCCAGCGCCTGTCAGAAGCAGGAACAGTTATGGTCCTATTTTGCAGATGAAAAAAGTGAGGGCTGGAGAAAAGGAGACTTTTTTAAAGATCTTCATTTATTTTTAGAGAAGGGAAGGAAGGGAGAAAAAGAGGGAGAGAAACATTTGATAAGCACCCCCCAGGCTGGGGACGGAACCCACAACCCAGGTAGTACCCTGACCGGGAATTGAATCTTTCACTTTGCAGGAGGACCCCCCCCCCCCAATCAACTGAGCCTCACGGGTCAGGACAAGAAGGAGGAGATTTGAATCCCTGGGCCTAATTGGGTCTCCTTAGGTCAAACGGAAGAGCTTTTTTTTCTGGGAAATTTTCAACTCATCCTCAGGCCTTTAAGAATAAGGCAGACTTTCTATAAAAGGCCAGGGAGTCACCAGGCTGCCTCGCCAGCTCAGTGACCAAAAGTAAGCACACAGGATGCTATCTGATCACAAATTCCTGACTGAGTAGGTTACTGTGGGCTGTCACGTCCCTGACCGGTAGCTTCCTTAGCAAAGGTCAATCCTTACCTTAAGTGAGTCCTGTCCATTGTTTGATTGCACCGAGGATAACATACCTTTGAAATGTCAGAGTCGTTTTCTTTTTCTACACTTCAAAGGCGTAGCCCTCTGCTGCAGAGCGCAAAACCCTCAGAGCCCGAAACTGCCTCGAAACTGCAGAAATCCTTCCTCACTGTTATCACGTCCCTGCATACCATTTCTATGTGCTGTGAATGTTCATGGTTAACCAGCCTGTCTCCACCAACATAAAAGAAATATGTGTTTCTACATTTCCCTTTTATGCAATCCTAGGTATTTCCCCCCTTTGCTTTCTCCTGCCTCTTCAATCTGCCACCGCTGAGTTTCATGCACTTCTTGAAGTCTTCTCGATTCTCATCTTGTAGAAGATAAGCGACAAAACTGTCATCCTCTGGGGTATTTGAGATCTTGCTTCTTGGCATATGCTGTCGATCTGGCTCAAAAACAAAACCTCATAAAAATTCTCTACAGCTTGGCATATTTCTTTCCTTTTGGGTTGTGTGGGCCCTTGTAGCATAAAAGCAGGTGATATGTAAATGATGGTATGGTTGTATTGCAATAAAACTTTATTTACAAAAATAGGCAGGGGGCCAAACTGGCGGCTGTCTCGTTGATCGCTCTAAGGGATCTGGTGGAATCAGAGCTTCTTCTGCAGTGGGCAGTGAACCACTGAAAGCTGTGGAACTCTGGCCAAGCCTACGGTCCCTCTGAGCCTGAACAACGAGGGGACGAGGGGAGGTTCTGGGTGAGGCTCAGCGAGGAGAGGGCATGGGACTGACTACAGTGTGGGGGGGGGGCAGGTGCTTGGGAGGGCTCAGAAGTCCTCGTGGGGCACCCCCAGGAGGGCACACAATTCCAGCACCACCTCTGAGTCACAAACCGCCCAGAACCTTGTGATGTAAAATGAGTGTCTTGTAAATCTCCCAGATCCTTGAAGTCAGGAATTCAGATCTGAGACAGTTAGGGATGCGGGGACCCTGATGTCAGCCGTGAATACCTGCAGGGTGACTCAGCGGCTGGAGGCTGGAAGCAGCCTCACTGGGCAGGTGTGGAGGTTGAGGCTGCCTGCCAGTGGGGGCTCCACAGAGCTGCTGCCAGAACCCTGCCCTGTGGGACCCCTCCAAGTGGTCTCTCTCCGGGTGGGCTTCCTTAAATTGTGGTGGCTGGGTTCCAAGAGAGCAGAGTGGAAGTGCATTTTTATGTCCCACCTTTGGAAGCCACATAGTGCCACTTCACCCTGCTCTGCAGATCAAAGCAGTCACAGAGGAGGGGAACACAGACCCCATTGTTCAGCAGATGGAGAGTTAGGGTCACATCATAAGAAAAGCATGCGAGTTCATGCTTAGGCATTTTATGCTTGGTGTTGAAATCTCAAAAGGAATTGTGGGTTTTTTCATTTCTTTTTCTGAAATTTCATTGTTAGTATAGAGGAATGCAGTGTGGTTTTCTACCTTGATTTTTGTATCCTGCAACTTTATTTATTTCATGTTTCTGGTGGTGTCTTTAGAGTTTTCTATGTATAGAATCACATTATCTGCAGAAAGTGACACTTTCACTTCTTCATTCCCAATTCGGACGCCTTTTTCTTCTTTCTCTTGCCTGACGGCTCCGGCTGGGGCTTCCAGAACCATGTCGAATTAGAGAGGCAAGAGTGGGCATCCTTGTCTCCTGATTTTAGAGAAAGAGCTTCCGGTTTTCACTATTGAGTATGACACTGGCTGAGGGCCTGTCATATGTAGCCTTTATTATGTTGAAATTCTTCCTTCTATACTCATTTTATTGAGGGTTTGAACCATGAATGGATGTCGTATTTTATCAAATGCTTTTTCTTTTTCTGCATCTATTGATATGACCATATGATTTTATCCTTTGTTTTGTTAATGTTTCACATTGATCAACTTGCAAATGTTGAACCATCCTTGAACAAACCCCACTTGATCATGACGTATTATTATCATTTTTTTAAGATATGGTTTTTAAAAAGATTTTATTTATTTATCTTTATAGGGGAAGGGAAGGAGAGAGGGGGAGAAATATCAATGTATGGTTGCCTCTCGTGCATCCCCTGCTGGGAACTGGCCTGCAACCCAGGCATGTGCCCCGACTGGAAATCAAACTGTGATCGTGTGGTTTGCAGGTTCACCCTCAAGCCACTGAGCTATGCCAGCCAGAACTATTTTGGGGGAGATTTTTGACGGTTGTTTCAATTTCCTCACTGTTAATCAGTCTATTTATATATTCCAATTTTTCACAGTTCAGTCTACATATAGCTAGGAACCTATCCACTTCTCCTAGGTTGTTGAATTTAGTGGTGTGTAGTCCTTCATAGTATTCTAGCACAATCCTTTGTATTTCTGTGATGTCTGTGGTAACTTCTCTTTCACTTCCGATTTTGTTTTGTGGATACAGTGCTAAAAGCTAGAAACCCAAAGATGACGAAAACAAGTCACAGTCAGGCCTGACCCGTGTAGCTCAGTTGCTTGGGCATCGCACTGCAAGAAAAAGCATTGCAAGTTTGATTCCCGGTCAGGGCACATGCCTGGGTTGCGTGTTTGGTCTCCAGACCGGACATGAGGTGAGAGGCAGCTGATCAACGTTTCTCTCCCTCTCTGTCTTCCTCCCTTCCTCTCTCTCTAAAAACTTACAGTCATGAAGGTGTTACCGAACAAAGGGTCCGAGGGGGGGCAATACTTGGCCCACCGAGGGATGCCAAAAACTGCTACAGAAAACAGGGGCCCCTCCCAAGGACGATACACTAATATCTATAGGGCTCTTCTGTCCGCCGCCAATTGGAAACACATCTCTCAATGCCAGAGATTTGTGAAAAGGAAACAGAATGTTTATTTAATGCTATTCAGGCCTAATGCCTTCCTTAAAATATTAAAGTCTTGAAGGGTATACACCTACACACACACACACAGCACTCCCTTCTCCCATTGTCCCAACTCCAGGTACCGTAAATCAGGAAAAGAGCACACGTCCGTTTTTCAGGTCGCTGGCACGTGAGCTGTGTCGCCTGCCCGTCCAGGCAGGATCTCCAAGTAATCCAAAGTCATGCGGCACCTTCCACTGGCAAGAGTTCTTTGTACCAAGTTCCAGTCAAAGTCTCTCCTGGTTTCCAGGCCACGCGGCCAAAGGGAGCACGCCAAAGCCGCATGGGCCTCTTCTACCAAAGCCGCACTCCACCGAAAGCGTGCGTCTTTCTTCTTCACTTGGCCGCAGGGATCTCCATTCTGGCAAAGCTGCGTGGTTTTCCCTTTCACCTGGCCAAGAGGGGGTCTGCATTCTGCTGAAACCGCTTGGCTCTCCCTCCTAATGGCTACAGGGGTCTACATCTTTCCAAAACAGCGTGGCTCTCCCCCTCCCCTGGCCAAGAGGGGGTCTTCACTCTCCTAAAGCCACATGCCTCTCTCCACATGGCTCTCTCGCAGGCACTCTCTCAGAGAAGCAGCTCCCAGTTCCTAGCCTGGTTCTGCCACTCACTTCTCCCTGGCCCAAAACTTGGACACAGCTCTTTAACATATCTATGAAACCAGTTAAATGTTATAGATATGTTAAATGACCGTTCCAGAGGTTAGCTGCAAAACTGTTGCTATGCAAAACAGCTCTCAATGGCCCTGCTCCATTCGTCCCTTCCCCCAACTGACACCTGGGGGGGGGGGTGAAGACATCCTAATATTTCCTCCAATATTCCTGTACACTTTGAGTTCTGGACACCATTCTAAATCTTTTCTGGGCCCCCCCCCCTTGGCTGCACCCTGTATCAAAGGTGCTTGTAACATCACAGATGAGTCAGACACACAAGAGGTAAATATATATTAAAATACCAAGGCCTAAGAGAGAGAACACGCGAGTCAGCTGGAGAGTGTCAGGGAAATATGGAAGACAGGACATTTAAGAGAGGTCCGAGTGGCTGGTTACTCATCGGATGGGGAAAGGCATTTCAGGCCAAGGGAACTAAGCATGGAAAAAGTATGGCTTGATAAATGAATGACAGAAGTCGGGACACCATCAGCTTGGCCTGTGGCCGGTTGTATTTAGGTGAAATGATGAGCGAGCCCAAGAGGCAAGGAAGGACAGAATTGGGAACAGCTCTCATTGCTGAGGTAGACTTCTTCCCTTGGACAACAGAGAGACCGAGAGCCCCTCCCCTGAGCAGGGGCGGAGAAGGACGTGACCACAGGTTTGCATGGTCCCAGGGAGGCAGAGAACTACTTTTTTTTAGACGTACGCACACGTGTAAGGTTCCTGGGTGTGAGCAGAGAAGGGAATACATTGATACATTTCACTGTCGCAAAATTTAATTGTGAGTGTTCTCTATGTTAAATATAGTTGTGCTTCCAGCCAATAAGGAGAAGAAAGAACAACAATCATAAATATTCATGTATACAGTGAAGACGGAGAAGTGGCTGAGACAGGAGCTGAGAGACCAATCGGAACTGCCCTGTCGAGTTGAGATGAAGTTAGAACCAGGGCCAAGGGGCCGCCGTAGGGAGTGAGCAAGGAGAGATACGGAGACGTGCAATAGGACCAACATATCTCAATAATGAATTAGAGGGAGAAGATGAAGAGGAAATGGTCAAGGAGGGCAACCAGGTTTTTCTTTGGGAGAACGGGTTGAAGGGCATTATGAAGCATCACTGAGAATTTAAGGGGAAAAGCAGGATCACATGTATCAGGTGCAGAGAAACGTCTGGACAGGGGCTTCTTGGAAGGAATTCTTGAAAAAGAGTTGGGACCCCCTTCTCGTTTTGTTTGTCTTTTTCACGACTCGTCTGTTTCGAGACCACACTTAGAAAATTCCTTCAGGAGTTCTCTTGGTCGTCTGTCTCTTCTTCTTCCAAATATCATCCACCTATTTTCCCAGATTCCGTAAACTGAATGCTGAATTTTCCAGACTAGAAAGCAGAGGAAATGAAATAAGCCTGTTTCTCATAATTGTCCGTTATCCCTAATGATGACAGGTTCAAGCAAGTTCTTCATTCTCATGAGCAGCTCTTGATCTGGTGAGGATTCTTCGGCACATCAGCAAACGCCACGCTTCTTTCAAGCAGCTCAGCTCAGCTCGCTCCCATTTCTCCGCTCAGTCCCCAAGCTCTCATGCAGAGGGTTCCAAACCGCCTGCGGCCCAATGTTAAAACCACCACATCACCGCAGGAGGTCATATTCCATCAGGAGCTCGTTAACAAGTGTAAGGAATTACTGCCACGAAGTCAGCACTAACCGTGGGGCTAGGCTGTGGAATGGACCGATGCCTTCATCCCTGGATGAAGCAGCGTGGTTAGGGCTCTTCTGTGACGAGTCGTTTTGAGCAGCCTAGCACCTGCAGTGTTCCTGGTCAGGATTGGAGTATAACAGGGTGCAGCCAAGAGGGGACCCCCACATAGGGATTTGGAATGGGGTCCAGAACTCAAGGTGTCTAGGAAATAATAGAAAGACATATAAGATGTCCTCACCTCTTCCCCCAACAGGTGTGATTTTGGGAAAGGGACACATGGAACAAGGACACGAAGAGCTGTTTTGTACAGTAACAGCCTTGCAGCTAACCTCTGGCATGGTCATTTAACATACCTATAACCTTTAACTGGTTGCATAGATATGTTAAATAGCTGAGGCCGTGCTCTGGGCCAGGAGGATGGAAAGGGGCTTACCCCCAAAATGTAACTGGGGGCAGGTCCCCCAGGTGGCAGCACCTGTGTGAGAGGTTGGAGATGATTGGCTCCACGCCATGGGGCCACACCTGCCTACATTCACGATGGCAGCCAAGTAAAGCTGGAAGGATACGGGAGTGCTGGCAAGTGTTGCCGATTGTAGGAGGAGTCGGAAATGGGGCTGCAGCGGAAGATTGGCTCGGGGATTTCAATCCAGACGCAGCAGCCATTGCGGAGAGAGCCACTCGGCTTTGGCAGAGCGAAGACCCCGCCTCCCAGCTTTGGTAGGGGAGAGACATGCACCTCTGGCAGAATGGGGACCCCTGTAGCTTTGGTAGAAGAAGACCCGCGGCTTTGGGGAGCTCCCTTTGGCCGCATGGCCTGGGAAGCTGGAGAGACTTTGCCTGGAAGAAGGGTGAAAGAACTCTGGCTAGTAGGCCATAAGCAGGTGCCATATGTCTTTAGATTAATTAGAGATCCTGCCGGCAACACAGCTGACGGTGTCAGGAGCCTGAATCACGGATGTTTGCTTTTTTTCCGGAGTTACAGTACCTCGAATTAGGGCAGCGGGAGAAGGAAGCACTGTGGACGTCTCTGGGTATCCAAAAGGGCTTTGATATTTTAAAGTAGTGACTAAAGTCTGTATAGCATTAAATAAACATTTCCTTTCCTTTTCACAAATCTGCGGCATTGAGAGACGTCTTTCCTATCTGGCGGCGGACATAACAAATCTGGTAGGGGGTTCCTTCAGTAATATTATATCGTACCCCCCTTTGCCCTTGGCCCTGTTCTGTAACAGGAGCACTCAGGGGGGGGTGCGGGCTGCCCCCGGCTGGGCTGGGGCCGTACATACTGGCCTGGGCTGCGGCAGGCAGCAGCCACTGCCGCTTCCTGTCTGGGGAAGGGAAGCAAGCTGGTCGGCCCCAGCCTCCCCCTGCCCTCTTACCAGAAACTGCTGTGCTCCTGGCCAGATGGGTCTTAGAGCATAGGGGAGGCGGCGGGGCACAGGGCCTCCTCCCTCAAAGCCCACCAGCTCGGGAACCTCAGTCCCCACCCTCAGACCCACCAGCCCGGGGATGGGAGAGCAATAGTGCACCTGTACTTTTGACCTCAGCTTTTAGTTCTTCTTCGACCAAGCCACATCCTTTGACAAAGGATGTGAAGGACATGTACACGGAAAACTACAAAGAGATTGGGAAAGACACAATGAAATGGAAAGATAGTTCTTGTTCATGGACTGGAAGAATCAACATAGTTCAGATGTCCATATTACCCAAAGCAGTGTACGGCTTTAATGCAATCCCTATCAAAATCCCATTGCCATTTTTTAAAGAAATAGGACCAAAAAAGGACTTCCGCCAAGATGGAGGCATAGGTGGAAACACTGTGCCTTCTCCCACAACCAAGTTTGGATACAACAAAAGTTTTGGTGAACTACCACACATCCAGAAGCCAGAAAACCGAATTATACGGAAGTCCGACAGCTACGAACCGTTCAACGAGGACGGTAAGAGGCAGAACCAGCAGCAGAGCTGGGTCAGCCAGGGCAGATCTAGGAGTGCAGGCAGCCCAGAACTAGTCGGGGTGCGGAACAGACTGACCAAGGTCGCACACTCTCGCACAGTGAGATGGACCACACAGGCCCCAGGGGGCAAACCCAGTGGTGGAGGGCTGACAGCAGTGGCACACTCGAGTGCCGAGGAGCGGGGCGCGTGGCCCTGGTGACGGTGGTGGCTGCGGTGCTGGTGGGGGTCGAGGCGGCAGCGGTGGGCACTGGAGAGAAACCATTGTCCCTCTTTGACCCCGCCCCCACATACGAAGTCACAACCCAGCGACTGAGTTGCCCTGCTCTGGTGAAAACCTAGGGCTCCGTTCCTGCTACTTAACAGGCACAAATAGCCCAAAGGATGGCTCAAGAAGAACTCAAAGTCCCAGAGCCAATAACTCTAAGTGACCAACAGATTGCCAGGCTCTCAGAAGCCCAATTTAAAACACTATTTATTAGGATGCTCACAGAATTGGTAGAGTACAGTCACAAATTAGAGAAACATATGAAGGCTAAACTAATTGAAATGAAGGGAGATGTCCAGGAAACCAATAGTGATGGAAAGGAAACTGGGACTCAAATCAATGGAATGGACCAGAAGGAAGAACGAAACAAACGACCAGAAAGGAATGAAGAAATGAGAATTCAAAAAAATGAGGAGAGGCTTAGGAACCTCCAGGACATCTTTAAACGTTCCAACATCCGGATTATAGGGGTACCAGAAGGGGGAAGGAAACAGCCACGAGTGGAAAATGTATTTGAACAAATAATAAAAGAGAACTTCCCCAGTCTGGCAAAGGAAATAGACTTCCAGGAAATCCAGGAAGCTCAGAGAGTGCCAAAGAAGTTGGACCCAAGGAGGAACACACCAAGGCACATCATAATTACATTAGCCAAGACTAAAATGAAGGAGAGAATCCTAGAAGCAGCAAGGGATAAGGGGACAGTCACCTACAAAGGAGTACCCATCAGACTGTCAGCGGATTTCTCAAAAGAGACCTTACAGGCAAGAAGGGGCTGGAAAGAAGTATTCCAAGTCATGAAATCCAAAGACCTACAGCCAAGATTGCTTTATCCAGCAAAACTTTCATTTAGAATGGAAGGACAGATAAAGTGCTTCTCAGATAAGGTCAAGTTCAAGGAGTTCATCATCACCAAGCCCTTATTATATGAAATGCTAAAGGGACTTATATAAGAAAGAGATGATGAAAAATATGAACAGTGAAAGGACAGCAAACGCACAGTTATTAACAACCACACCTAAAACAAAAGCAAACCAAGAGGACAGCTAGATCAGGAGTGGAACCATAGAAATGAAGAACACATGGAGGGTTAGAAACAGGGGGGTGGGAGGGGGAGAAGGGGGGAGAAGGCACAGAAAATAGCATAGATGGTAGGTAGAAAATAGATAGGGGGGAGGGTGAGAATCGTGGGGGAAATATAGAATACAAAGAACTTGAGACACGTGGTTATAAACTAAGGGGGGGAGAAGGGTGGGGGAGGGAGTGTGCGGGTGGAGGGGAAAGAAGGGGGGAATAGAACAACTGTAATGGTATAATCAATAAAATATATTTAAAAAATAGAAATAAAAAAAAGAAATAGGACTAAAAAAAATCATCGTATGTGTATGGAACCACAAAAGACCCTGGATAGCCAAAGCAATCCTAGAAAAAAGAATGAAGGCAGAGGTACCGCACCACCTGACTTCAAACCACTACAGGTTGGCTCTCTCTGTGGAACACACCTGAGCCTTCTCTCCCCACCCCCACCCCCACCTCCAGGCATGTTTTATTTGCCTCCCTCTTTCTCCTAAGCTCCATGGGCCTTTTTTTCCCCTTCTGTAACTTGTTTCCTGAGCCCATTTCTTCTATGGCTCACTTCTTTCACCTCTATGACTTTCTGAATAAATTCTCTCTTATAGTTTGAGTCTTGGCTCTAAGTCGAGTTCCTAGCTGGAACTCCAGTACCGAGGTTGCTGAACAAGGTCTGGTCTGATCCCACTCATGGGGTCTGAGTCTCCTCGTCACCAAGGGCTGGCGCCACTTTTCTGCCCCTGATATCACTGATATGGCTGAGATGAGGGTCCCCTGATACCTCTAAGTTAATCTTTTGCATGCACAATTGCAAAAAGCCAGCTATAAAATTAGGCAGAATAGGTGGAAAACATTTTAACTGGCTTCTGAAAACTTCAAAAAGAAGCTCTGGCTGATGGGGCTCAGTGAACTGAGTGCCGGCCTACAAACCAAAAAACAAACAAACAAACAAAAAACAAAAAAAAGCACAATTTCAAAAAGACGATTTAGAGAAAGAGATCCATCTATGATGTTATTTAGGTGTCAGTCCCTTTCTCTGAAATATCAAAAAATGATTTTCCTTGTTTTAAAAGGGAGAAAGTCACTTGGAATTTGACTTGTCGAGGACAAACGTAAGTTATAAACGTCTAAGGAAAAAGTTGGCTCTAACTGTTCTTTTATGAACTAGTGAGCTCTTCTTGTGGCTGAAAGGTCTCTGTGTCTGTCTGTCTGTCTGTCTGTCTGTGTGTTTATATGGGTATATCCTTGCAGATGCGTGCTGTAAACGTGAGATAGCTTTTTCCTTCCTGATGACTTTGTTAAATTCATTTAAAGGCGAATGCCTGCTTTTAAGGATTGGATATTCGAAAATTCTCAATGATAGAGAAACTAACCTAAATGATTTTTCAAGTTCATGCAATCCTCAGATAAATCCTCAGTCAGTGAAAGCTAGCTTAAGTTTGTTGGGTTAAGTAAAACAGACGTGTCTTTACTTTGCCTGAATTTTACAAAAGTAAGTTTATGGTCATTAAATTTGATGTTTCTGAAAAACGTTTACGGAGGACATAAGAAGTTGAAGCTAAAGTATGCTATATGACTTATCAGTTTTCATTTGACATTAAGGTTTTAAGAGTTAAAACCTTAATAGATGGAGGAATAACTTTGCAGTGTTTCAAAAGGGCTCCTGGAGGACCTCCAAAGATTTGCAATTTCATTGGAAGCATTATAAAATAAGTGACAACAACTTCCAGGGTATATCGTCTAGATAAACAAAGGTTACAAATTAAATGAATTGTCATTCAGGGCTCTGGAAACCCAAAGCAGCCAGTCCGTTCTTCCCTGCCCCCTGCCTCCCCGTTCTCCCCTTTTTGCATTCCTTCCTGCCTCGCAGCGCACTTGAGCTGGGTTGAGATGAAGAAACTTATGAACTGACCTTACTAAAGGCAATATCTTACACTAGTGCCAAGGTTTGAAAGAGTCGCTTCAAGAAAATGCCAAGTTGGTAACCATTTTCTTCCACAGTCAGCTTTCAGGAGACAAAGACATTAAAACGCATTTGGCTGCCACCTGGAGATTTTGTGTATTGGAAAGGACATCAAGTAAAAGACACTCTCACCGGAAGGGACATCTACCCTTGTTTATGGACATCAAAGACTGCTGGGGGACCAGAAGCTGCCAGCGCCGGGGCAGACAGCCATCCCTAGACATCAACAAGGCTTGTATGCCTACTCTTTGACATTGAACTCAGAGTCCATTTTATTTGACTATCTTGACCTGACTGATAATGATACTAGTCATTGTAATAGTTAGACTTGACCTTGGGTTTTTATTCATGGTGACTGCGCATGAATACTATGGCTATTAATACTCTCCCCATGGCTTATGTCAATGTTATAGCAGATTCCACATACAGAAAAGTAGGACAGAAGGCAGAACTGAGATCATGAGAGTTCACAGGATAGAAATGACTCAGAGTGTTTATTGTAACGAAGGCTGTAACACCTGATGGCGTTTTATGTACCTGCCCTTCCTCTTTTGGGAAAAATTCAACCTCAGTTCCGATTTCATGATTGCAGTATTGCTCCATGGCCAGAGGTCAACAAAGCAACATTGATACTGAGACTTCCTTGGAATGAGCCTTCCTAGTACCGTCCAACCAAAAGGGTGGTCATCAGTGCATCCTTTGGATTGATTTATGACCAAAGGGGGAACTGTGGATGGAAAAAAAAAGGTTCTGTGGGAAGTAATCTCACAGGGTGATCTGTTCATAAGTTCATAACTGGGCAGGTCACAGTGGGTAGTCATGCCCCAGGCCTATAATTTCTTTAGTAAAAGGTTTTAAGCCAGCCCTGTCCATTGTTCTTGTGCATCGGGGTTAACACACCTTTGAAATGCCAGAAGTAATGACCCTCAAAGGGAGTATTAACGCTCCAGGAAGCACATGATCTTGTTAACTATCCTGTAATCTAATCCTCACCCTGCTTTCTCCTACCTCCTTACATTCCTCTCCTAAGTTCAAATGCATTTAAAACGCTGCCAAACTGATTCTCCAGTACATGGAAGATCTCGCTCTCTGGTATATATCACCAGTTTGGCTCAAATAAACTGTTGCAATAAAAAAAAAAACAAATTATACAGCAGAACATCGATAATCAAAACAGCATGGCATTGACAGAAAAACAGACACAAAAAACAATGGAAGAGAATTGAAAGCCCAGAAAGAAAGCCACAGGTATATGGACAAATAATTATTGACAAAGATGCTGAAGACACACAGCATCTGGGGGGAACAACCTCTTCAATAAATGGTGCTGGGAAAATCGGAAAGCCATGTGCAAAAGAATGAAACTAGACTACAGTTTGTCCCCATGTAAAAAATTGGTTCAAAATGGATCAAAGACCTATAAGATCTGAAATGATAAATTACATAAAAGAAAACATAGGCACTAAACTCATGGACTTTGGTCTCCCAGAAGACTTTATGATTTTGACCCCAAAGGCAAGGGAAGTAAAGACAAAAATAAATGAATGGGACCATATCAAACTAAAAAGCTTCTTCACCGAAAAAGAAGCCACTGCTAAAACAAAAAGGCAACCAACCAAATGGGAGATGGTATTTGCAAACGGCAGCTCTGACAAGGTGTTAATATGCCAGATGTATAAGGAACTCATACATCTCAACATCAAACAATCAAACAACCCAATTAAAAGGTGGTCAGAGGACCTGAACAGACCCCTTTCCCAAGAAGATATACAAACCACCCATAGACATATGAAAAGATGTTCCACTTCACTAGCTATTAGGGAGATAAAAACCAAAACTACAAGGAGATACAACTTCACACCTATTAGAATGGCGATTATCAACAAGACAGGTAATATCAAGTCTTGGAAAGGTGGTGGAGAAAAAGGAATTTTCATTCGCTGCTGGTGGGAATGTAGACTGGTACAGCCACTGTGGAAAACAGTATGGTGTTTCCTTGAAAAAAATTAAGAATAGAGTTACCATATGCTTCAACAATCCCTTTTCGGGGTATCTACCCCCAAAACTCAAAAACATTGATTCACAAAGATATATGCAGCCTATGTTCATTGGGGCATTACTCACAGTGTCTAAGGCATGGGAACAACCAAAGGGTCCTTCGATAGAGGATTGGATAAAGGAGATGTGGTATGTTCATACTACGCAACACTACTCAGCTGTAAGAAAAGACGAAGCGCTGCCATTTGCAGCAACATGGATGGAGCTTGAGAATATTATACTAAGCAAAATAAGTCAGTCAGAAAAGCTAACAACCACATGATGTCACCCATATGTGGGCTATAAAACCAAAACTCACAGACACGGCCAATAGTATGGTCGTCACCAAAGGAAGGAGGGTGGGGGAGTAGTGAAGGGTAATGGTGACGGAGGATGGTTTGACCTTGGGAGGTGGGCACACAATGCAATATACACATCATGTGTCATAGAAATGTACACTTAAAACCTATGTGATCTTGTTAACCAATGCCTCCCCAATAAATGCATTATTTTAAAAAAGACTTTGACCCATGGTTCTTTCCAAATAAATAAATACATGAAGCATTGAGCTAAGGAAGAGAGAGAGAAAGGAGGGCAGGCAGGTAGGCAGGCAGACGTATGAGGACCCCTTGGTGGGGCCTGGGCCCAGGGCCTCCCTGTGTCTGTTCTAGGCAGCCGCAGTGATCAGCGATGCCCCTGGGAGCCCAGACTGCTCAGCTTCCTCCCTCAGACCCAGTAAAGCCTTTTTTGGTCAAACTCAGCTCATGCCCAGTCCTGGCTCTCCTTCCAGAGCTAGTCCCGGGGCCTCTCCTGCAATGGAAACACATTAACAGTCAGGGTGGTTCAGCCTTTTTCTTACAATGAAGGAAGCAAAAACAAACACCCCACCCACGCTACTGCCCTGGTGACCCGGCACTTGCAGGAAGGTTGCCCAAGTCCATGGGGAAAGGCGTAGACAAGACCAGCTGGGAACTGCCTCCCCCAGCCAGAGGGTGTGATTACACACTGAGGGCTGGAGGGTGGAGAGGGGTCCTGCCCCGGATCAGAGCAGAGAACCTCAGAGCAGATGGTTGAAACAGGGCCCCTGAAAGAGGCCAGGAGCACCCCAGAGTCACGTGAGCATGAGCAGATTTCAGAGTAAAAGGATCAGCAAGAGCAGAGTTGCTGAGACCCTGCGGGGGGATGTGCAAGAGACCAGCCCCAGTCAGATTAACCACAGCTTCCTGATCCGGCTTGCTCCAGACTTCCATGGTCACCCAGCCCCCTGGGTGACCTCTCCCCAGCAATGCAAGGAGAAACCAGGGCCCTGAGAAGGGGACGGGCTTGCCTGGGGTCTCCCAGGAACCCAGGGGCCAAGCTGGGACTGGAACCCTGGGCCCTGCCTCCTTCCACTGAGGCGTCCTTAGGGTTCAGAATCCCTTGTTTCAATGGGTCTAATTATTCATCATAATGCCACCTCCCACTCATGGGATTTCATGGGCCAAGCATCTCTGCACCAGCCACACAACCAGCACCCACGTTTTCCAGAGGAGGACATGTGAGTGTACAAGTAATGCATGGTTGAGCTGGGATGAGCCCCTAAGCCAGGCCCTCCCTCTCAGGTGCACATTTAATGGGAGAAAAGTGGCCCTCCCTGAGAGTGCTGGGGCTGCTGGGGCTGCTGGGGTATTCTCAGTCCCCGCCCAGGGGCCCTAGTGCCTTCTGTCCCAGGAACCCCTGCTCAGGTCAACAGGAGTTCCTTGGCAGTGTGGAAGCCCCATCTGGGCCCATTGGAGAGAGGCATTGCTCTCCCAGCATCCTGGCAGTTAGAGCCAGGATACATTCTCCCCATTTAATAGATGGGCACACTGAGGCCCAGTGAGGAAACCAGGTACCTCCACTCCTAGAGGAGACGAGAATGGGGAGTAAAAGCTGCAGCTGAACTCCGGCTGACATCCTGCCCACGCTCCTCGCCCTGGGGGAGTGGGATGAAGGATGGAGAAACAAAAGTGAGCCAGCAGCTTTCCCCTGCAGACTTCAGCTGAGCAGAAAGTCCCCGAGACTCATCCTCGCATCCCAGAGGCCCTGAGGCTGCTCTGGCCTCAGCCCCCCTCCTGACCCTTGTTCCTCAACAGTGAGAAGGACTCCAGACCTGCCCATCCCCTCCCCCCACACCCAGGAAGACGCTGTTCTTCAGTGAAAGGCACCAGCTGGGCAGGGTGACCATGTAATTTATTGCCCAAGCTGAAACCGTTTGGGAAGCTTTTAATACTTATGTGGGATCATCAGGTGTTCGCTGAGACACCCCTAAGCAAATGGGGATGTCTGGTCACCCAACAATGGGTTGTTGCTTAACTCAAGTGCTCAGAAGGATGAATGTCAGACACTGAGCCAGCAGCCACAGACTAAGGCCAAGGAGTTCTGGGGAAGTAGGATGAGTACTTTTGAGAACTCCTCAAGCCATGGGCACCCCTGGGGGATTCAAATCAATGTGTAGGGGTTCGGAGCACAGACTCTGAAATGACACTGCCTGGGTTCACACCCTGGTTCTTCCTCCTACGGCTGTGTGAGCTCAGGCCTGTTACCTAACCTCTCTGTTTCTCAGTTTTCTCATTCATAAAACTGACAGACCCCTCTTAGGACTACCGTGAGGATGAAACGCAGTAACTCAGGTAAATTATCCACAACCATGCTGGCACAGAATACATGCTCAGTAAACAAGAGGTTGTTGTTATTTTGTGTTTGTTTTAATGTTATTAACTAATGATGCCACGTGCTGAGAGGGGCAGACCCGAAGACCTCACATACAGCCCTGCCCTTGGGTTGTACGCAGTCCTGTGGGAATAAAGGCCAGGTTAAGGGAGTGAGTGCTGGGCATGAAGGACACACCGAGGGCCGTGGAGCTCAAAGATGTAGAAGGGCTTTCTGTCTTAGTGGGTAGGAGGGGCATCAGGGCGGGCTTCTTGAAGGAGGTGGCCTATGGGCAGAGTTATCCAAGCCTTTGGAACATTAAGGTCATAGCTTGTGCTTCTAAAGAGCCTTCCCATGTCCCCTTTTCTGGGTACGAGTACCAAAAAGAAAGTCTAAAAAGTTTGGCTTTTTGTCTTTATGACCAACTTCCGTGTTCTCTTTGAGATGTCAAATACCAAATACTTTGCCCTCCAAAGTTCCTTTTGGGGTCTTTGAGCTCCTAATTCATCTGCCTAATGTTTTGTCCCAGCTGCTGGGAGCATAAGTCTCTAGAGCTTGCTGAAGCAGGAAAGGAGGAGACAGGGCCAGACGTGAGCAGGGCAGCCTGACCTGATGTGGGGGGTGGGGAGGGCGGCTGCTGCCTCTGGGCCTCTCAAGTCTGGCTGTGTGCCCATCAGCTTTAGTCCTTCCCTACCGAGGACTACTTTGGGGCTTTCTATGGACTCTGCACTTGAAGTTATACATGCTCAGCTCTGGAGCTGCCTAGCAACTCTGATTTGCAAACCCAAATCTGGAGAAAAGAATCTTATTGGTGAACTGGGGTCACATGTCCATGTCTTCATCCAACAGGCCTGTGACATAGCATAAGCAGAGAAATATTGGGTGGGGACCTTGGCCATTCCCTCTTGGCGAGGGAGAAGGCTTTCCAGGAGGGCGCAGCGTGGGCAAACGCTGAGAGGCGGGCAATCTGAGGCTTTGTGTGGAGAACCCTGAGTGGCTAAGTTTATGTCAACCCTCCTTTGGCTGCTTCAGGGGTACAGACACAGCCCACAAAAGGGGAGTCGCAAGTGAATCAGAAGAACCGGAGCCCAGACCCCCTTTTCTCTTCCAGCCCAGGCGTGAGTCTCTGCGCGTAGGAGGACTGGGGGTAGGGGAGCAGGGAGGATGAAACCAAGAAATAACAGCCTCCACAGAAGCCATAATGACATTTTAACTTGAAAACTGCAAGAAGACGGCTGTGGAGGCACATGCAAATTTCCATGCAGATGAGATGTAAATGAGCCTGCCTGCTCTCGCCTGGCACACCTGGATGTGGCTCAGTGGGAAATCCTAACGGGCCCTGCCAGGCTGTGTGATTGATTATCAAAGCCAGCTGGGATGACAACTGCGTGCCCCTCCTGGGAGTCGGGAGAGACGTGTCTGTCGCCAGAGCACCCTCTGACGGGAGGTCCTGAGGCATGGCTCTCTCTAGTTCAGGAATGGCAAGTTTGGGGCACATCTATTAGCTCTATCCCTGCTGGCTGCCATGGCAGACATGATTAATCAATCAGAATGTTTTCTTACTGAGTCAACCAGGTGCTCTAGGCAGTTCCTACATATCAATCAAAGTTGACATTCATTCATCCATTCATTCATCCATCCATTCATCTAACAAATTTTGCTGAGTTTCTTCCCTGTGCCAAGGATGCATCAAAACAGGCAGGTTCAATCCCTGCTCTTGAGAAACTCACAGCTTAGTAGGCGATAGAAGCATTAAAATACCACATAATGGCAACTGAGATCCATGCCACTGAAGTACGTGGTTTTTCTAAAAGGGAGCTTCGACTCATTCAGAGCGGCCAGGAAAGGCTGACCCGGTTACTGGAATCAGAAGGATAAGGAAGGAAAAGGGGGGAGGGGGAGAGAACATTCCAGGCCTTGAGACAATGAAGAGCTTGCAAGCAGACATTGGCAATGCTACACCCAAATTTCCCATGATAATTTTTTGTTTCTTTGTATCCCTACTCTGGCGTTAAAAAAAAAAAAGCTTTAATGGCAGAGTTCACGTCCCATACAATTCACCCACTTAAAGCGTACAGTTCCGTACTTTTTTAAAGTATTCGCAGATCCTTGTAACCGCCATAGTCACTTCTGACACATTTTCATGACCTGGGAAAGAAGTTCTCTACCCTCAAGGTATATATATACCCTCCCCCCCGCCCTCAGCTCTGAACAACTGCCAACCTGCTCTCCGTCCCCACGGTTAGCCTGTTCTGGACACTTTATATGAATGAAATCATATACTATGTAATCTTTCATGACTGGCTTCCTTCACTTAGCCTAAAGTGTACCTGGTTCATCCACATTGTGTATGTATCAGGACTTTAAAAAGATGTTTTATTGTGGTAAAATATACATAATATAAAAATTTCCATTTTAACTATTCTTAAGTGTGTCATTCAGTGCCATTAATTACATTCACAATGTGTAATCATCCTCACTATCTATTTCCTCGCTTTTTCATCACCCCAGAGAGACACTGTACCCATTAAACAATGATTCCCCATTCTGCCCTCCTCTCAGGTCCTGAGAACCTCTGGCCAATTTGATGTCTCTGTGAATTTGACTTCTGGATATTTCGTATAACAGAATCTTGCAATACTGATTGCTTTCGTCTGTCTTAATTCACTTAGCATCACATTTTTGAAAATCATTCATAACTGTAGCATGCATCAGAATCTCATTCCTTTTTGTGGAATATTACTCCATAAAAGGACTAATATTACATAAAATGGATACTATTCCATTTTATGTAAATACCACATTTAGTTATCCATTTACCTGCTTTTTATATCACTTTAATTAATTAATTAATTTCCTTTCAGAGAAGTGGGGAAGGGAGGGGGAAAAAAGAGGGAGAGAAACATCGATGTGTGAAAGACCCATTCATCGGTTGCCTGTCGCATGCCCCGCAGCTGGGGACATGGCCCACAACCCAGGCATGTTCCCTGACTGGGAATCAAACTGGCAACCCTTAGGTTCACAGGTAAGCGCTCAATCCACTGAGCCACACCAGCCAGGGCTAGTCATCCATTCATCTGTTGATGGGCGCTTGGGTTATCGCCGCCTTGCAGCTATTGTGAATGACGCTTCTATGAGAAACGGTGGGCCATGCTCCCTGCTTGCACTTCTCTGGGGTACGTGCCTAGGAGTGGAATTGTGGGTTCACTGTGTGTCGACCTCAAACAGTGACATGATTTTACATTCCCACCAACAACGTACAAGGCTTCCACCTTCTCTCTGTCCTCACCAACATTTGTTATCTTCTGCTTTTTTGGTTATAGCCACCCTAGTAGGTGGGAGGTGGTTCCTCGCTGTGGTTTGATTTGCATTTCCCGAATGAGTAATTACATGGAGCAGTTTTTCATGTGCTTGCTGGCCATTCGTATATCTTCTTTGGAGAAATGTCTATTCTCATTCTTTACCACTTTTTAATAGGGTGTTTCTCTTTTTGTTGTTGATTTGTAGGAGTTCCTTATATATTCTAGCTGCTGAACTCTTATCATATATATGGTTTGCAAATACTTCCTCCCATCCCGTAGGTTGTCTTTTTACTTTCCTGATAATTGTCCTATAAGGAACAAAAGTTTTTCCCGTTGATGAAGTTAATTGGCCAATTCGGACTTTTGCGGCGTGTGCGCTTGGTGCCACACTACGCGGTTTACGTTTTGCAGAGGCCCCTCTGGTTTCGGTGGGGAGGACAGGAGAGAGGGGCCCAGGGGGCTGCCGGAAGACCATCAAGGGTACTGTGGTCGCTGCCCAAAGAGGACGGAGGCTGGGATGACGTGAGGAAGGTGGAGGGGGAGAAAAATGGCAGATTAGAGAGAGATGGGGTGGGGCGGGGGAGTCGGTTTAGAGGCTCTGGGGGAATTCGGGGAGAATCTGCCAGTTTCTGGCCTGGGCCCTGAGAGAGATGGTCGGCGAACAGAGAGGGAGGCAGGAAGAGAAGCGCAGGTTAGGAGTTCCCCATGGAAGACACACACCAGTTTGCCATCCCTGGTCTGGCCCACGCTCTCCATTTCACAGATGGGGAAAGTGAGGTCCCGGGAAACACGGTGGTTCTCCCCAGGGTCACCCAACACGCCCAAGACTGAGGGCAGTGGCACTCTGGGAGCCCAGCCACCCAGCTGGGGCACTTACTCTCCATGGCCCCATGTGTTCTGGCCTCAAAGAGCTATTTTTCAGCTGAGAGAGGGTGGGGTTTCAGGCCAGATGAGACTGTCCTGGGCTGGCAGCCAGTTCACAGCCCCCAGAGAACAGAACAGCTCTGTTTCCTGAGGGCAGCCTGTGCCTTGACCCCAGCCAGCTGCCCTGTCTGGGTCTGGTGTGGGCAACTTGAGGGCAGAAGGGTGTGGGGTGCCCGCCTCTGAGTGGCTGACGGGAGGCTCCCCCACTCTGCTGGGTTTGACATGGACTAGGTCCAGGTTCTGGAGGTTTCCTTTCTTCTTGCCTTTTCTTGCCATGTAACCCTGGGCAAGTCTCCTCCCCTCTCCAGGCCTTGTCATCTTTAAAATGAGGACATCCTGGAGTATGACTTTTGTGCCTCTCAAAGCTGTAGTGAGTCTCAGGTGAGTGAATGGATGGACGAAAAAAGTGCTTCGAAAACTGTAAAGTGCTTAAATTTCTATTTGGGTCCAGGCCTGCTTGTGGCCCACGCCACTGCCTGGTGGACGCCTAAGGCCACCGTTCTGGAGAACAAAGGAGGCCGGGTACAGAGCTTGGGAACCCAGCACTCCTATTAACCTAGCCCAGCAGGCCTGACCAGCCCATTGGACAGAGGGGAAAACTGAGGAACAGCCATCTGCTCAGAGTTGTTAAGGCTGTTAAGCCTGGATTCAAAGGCAATGCTCTCTGAGTCCAAAGACGAAAAAGGTCCTCATCTGCCCCATGTCCCCATTGGGCAGACAGAGTCAGTTGCTGAGAGTGCCAGGGAAGGGAAGCAACATGCCTGCGATCACACAGGGGGTCAGCCACCAGGCAGAAGTGGCACTTGAGGTCCCTGACTCCCAGGCCATGCTGCTCCCACCACCCGTGCCCACCAGCTCCCAGACTTACACGGGGGCTCCCATCACAGTGGGATATTCGTTGTCACTGGCAGACTTGGGGTTCCTTGTCAGCCCATCTTCCCACCAGGACGGGCTGCAAACTTTCTCAAAAATTCCATGGAACTTTCTAAAAAAATCCACAGGCACTGCGCCTCCGCATCCTCAGGGCAGCCTCTCCCTGACAGCCGAGGCTTCACTGACGCAGAGCTGTGTTGACAATAGCGGGGAATCTTGGAGGCGGAGGACACCCCCACCCCTGATGTGGGTAGGTTGGGGCAAAAGTCAATAAATCAGGTCTCTGTGGCCTTCAGGAGACGCCCGGGGATCCAGAGAACAAATGAGGAGATCTACATGATTCGAAAACGGACAAACTCTCTGGAAATTTATTGGTGGCCTGTGGAAAAAATTTCTTCCTTGATTTGCCAGGTAATAGAAGCAGAGGCTGGCTGAACTGGTCCCCAGCTATAATACTAGATACCATTTATTGAGCACTTACTATGTTCCAGGCACCTTTTCAAGGGCTTTCCATATATTAACTCCTTTACTACTTACAGCAAAGCTTTGAGGTCTGATTATTCTCCTTTTCCAGCAAGGGAAGCAAGGCACAGAGAGGTAGCATAACTTGGCCACGCGTCACAGCTTGTGAGTGGTGGGAGCCCAATCCATCCAACTCCGGAGCCAAGTGACTGACCACTGGACCACACTGCCATGTGTGCTACAGGAGACTGGATATGAGTGCTGCCCAGAGGACAGAGCCCAGGCCAGCCAAGGCCCCTGGGTACAGGGCAGTGGCCAGCACAGCAGGACTGCTGAGGGGACAAAGCTTGTGGCCACTGCAGACCAGCACTCAGCCCAGGCTTGTCCCAGGGTGAGATAGAAGCATCCATGACATCAGGTCCCAGCTCTGCCGCTCCTGGTGCCAGGTGCTGCCAGACCTCTCTGAGTCTCCGTTTGTTCCTTATTAAAACAGGGAAAAACCGGCACTGGCTTCGGAGGACCGTGGTGAGAAATTCAGCGAGTGCTGTGAAGCTGTTAAAGGGCTTAGCAGCGAGCTAGGCACAAAGACAGTGCAGATAAATGTCAGCTATTAGTGTTATTATTATTCATTACTTTTGTTATGACTCACTACTGTATATCATGTTTGCACTTCCTCTGCCCCAGGGGATGCAGTGAGTAGACAACTTGTTCTTTTCGGAGACAGAGGGATGCACAAGATGGCTTTGGGGACCCCTCCCTGTCAGGGATTCTTGGATCACCCATCCCATTTCCTGCCCCCCACCCCACCCATTCCTGGCAGTAGCTACAGTCTCTCTGAAGTCAGTTTCCAGCTTTGAACCCCAGGTGCCCTGGCTCCCTGCCTGTGGTCCCCACTGGCTGGATGCTGTTGCTATAGCAACAGCATTTTAAGAGCCTTTGGCCCCCCTCTGAGGCGACAGGCGTAGATGGAGATGGGCTGATCCAATGTCTCCTACATTCCCAGACCTGTCTGGATGGAAGGCAGGAGAGTGGAATGTAAGAATCAGAGCTGGTTCGGGGTGGGGGGCTGGCCCAGCCCCCAGCCCCTCGAGTTTCCAGACAGCAGCCCCCACTGCATTGTGTCATGTGACAAAGAGCCCAGCAGTTGGTGGCAAATGCAGATTCCAGCCACCGATGGCCCCAAGAGTCTGATTTTAATGATCTGGGGTGGGACCCCCTAGGAAGCTGCCTTAGATCTACTCTGCTACTGGTTCTAAGGCAGGCAAGCCGCAAACCACACTTGACGAAATCTTGAGTCTTCGAAGATTCCAGAAGTCACTCTGAGCACTGAGGTTTGTGTGTGGCCCTCCCTGCTGAGAAAACTGCTGAGAGGCCCCGTGTGTCCTCCTGGGCCTGCTCCAGTCCTGCCTCCCTGTCCCTCCACAGCCTCATCTGGGGGAGGACGTGTGCCCCACCCTCCTCCAAGCCCGGAAAATTCCAGGGCTGGGCTGCCGGAAGGCCCATCTGGTAATGCCTCCTGGGACAGAGGCCAGCCCACGCTCCCTCAGGGCAATGACATTCAGGGGAGGCACTGGTGGGCGTGGGTGGGGGAGGAGGGTAGTGAACGACTATCTTTTACTCCAGGTCTGAGGTGTCAAGGCCCCGCCCTTTGTCCCCAGCCCACCAGCACCACCTGCTGGAGGGGATCTTGCTCCCACCCTTGTCCCTCCCTCACCACCGCAGAACCCATGATTCTGGGCACCAGAGGGTGTGCCTAAAAAAGGTGAAGCCTGGGGGCGGGGTGTCGGCTGAGAGCAGGGTCTGAGGAGACCTGGTGGGAGGGGAGAGGACGGAAGACATCAGGGGATTGAGGGTTCTCTCTGGAGTGCAAAGACCGGACTGGGGACCCGTGAATTTGAGAGGGGGTGCACGGCCCACGATGGGCAGGGTTGCCGAAGGGAGAGTAGAGCCGCGCAGACATTCCCTTCTCCTCCCACTACCCCCACTGCTGCTGCCCTTCCCTGGACACCAAGTGGCCTCCAGCAGGTGAGGGGTTCTCTTTGCCCAAGGCCAATGGCACAATGAATTTGCTTGACAACACCCCTTTTATTCCTTCCCCAGAATCACCCGCTGTGCTTCCCCCAGTGGTTCCCGGGATTACTGTCCAACACACGTGCACTGAGACCCTTGTCTCGGGGTCTGTTTCAATGGGGCCCTATGGCCAGAAGCCACTCCCGAAACCTCTGCTCATAGTTCTGTCCGTGGGCAGTAATGCTCCTTGTGTCCCAGGGCAAAGCTGTGTACCCCTGAACCCCAGCTGGGCGTGTGGCCTGCTTAAGGCTGAGCCCTCTGGATGGGTCTGTACTGAGGGGAGGGAGCCAACCCCACACTCCCCGCACCCTGTCCTTACTGCCTGACAGTCGCATCCTCCCAGAGTTTCTTGGTGCCCATTCTCGTCCCCTGAGCACAGGCCACGCCCATGGAGTGCGAGTCTCAGTGTCTCAGGAGACACACTCTGATGGGCTCAGTCCCTGTGACCCAGCCCAGCACCCCCGGAGCCTGGTGCAGGTGTGGGCGTTCCCCATTAGAGGGAGGCAGGGGGACTTGTCTGAGGTGAGTCCTCTAGAGATGTCTGTGAGTCTGTCCCCTCGGAGGAGGAGCTGCCACCAGTGGTATGCAGGATCTGACCCTGCCTGGGAAGCCGCTGCCAGGAGAAGAGGGGGGCAAGAAAACCCTCAGGGCCATGGTCCAGGGGCTCATGCGGGCCCTTGCCTTCTTCATCAGCCTCTCCGGCCTGGCCAGCATCCTGGGGCAGAGGGCCTGCCTGGAGGGTTCTGTTCTGCCCCTCGCTGGGGGCCCAAGGAGGCCAACGGGATTTCGGTGAATGCCCCAGGCCCAGGGAGTCCTGGGAGGGCAGGTCCTGCCTTCCCTTGGAAGTGACTTTTCCATTCACACCCTGGCCCTTGGCGGCTGTCCCCCGCAGTTCCAGGTGTGCCAAGTGGGCCGTGGGACCCAGCGGGCATGGGCAGTGGGCCAGGGCCTTCTTCAGGAGGGCCTGGATCTCCCCGTGTCTCACCCGGGCCTCCTCCCACAGGCCTCGGCCCAGGCCTTCCCTGCTCAGGGAGGCTGCCTGCAGCCCCATGGCCGAGAGCTTCTCTGCAGGGAACTCGGTCGACAGTCGCTGCAGGTAGCGGTGGAGGCGGCGCTGGTCCCCAGGGCTGGCCTTCTGGGCCTTGCCCAGCTTGAGCTGGGTCATCAGGTCCTGACAGTCCATGTGGAACCAGGTCATCTGGGAGACAAGAGGAGAAGGAGGTGGGGTTCAAGCCAGGAGAGGCACCTGGGCGCTCCGTGAGGACAAGGTGGGTTTCTCTGCGCCAAGAGAGAGCTCGGAGAATAAGCATTGCTGGGCTAAACTAACAATTTGCCGCCAGCCTGTGAGGGCTGTGATTTTCTCCGGGGACAGTGATGACAGAGGTTTCCCCCTCTTTCCCCAGGTATGCACACCTGCCACCGGGAAACGGCCCCCAGCACCCTCGGGCACCTCGGGCGTGATCTAGCTCACCTGAGCCAGCAGGGACTTCTGCCTAACTGGGGCTCATGTCCCCTTCTGTGAAATAGGAAGTTGTACAAGGTGATCACAAAGCATTTTTGAGAGCTAAATATTCGGATTCTTGGACTGCGTGAACCCTTTCTGGGGAGCACTGAGGGAGGAGTCTGCTCCAGCTCCATGTGTCTCATGTCTGCTCACACTCAGCTTCACTGACCACCCATTTGACAGAGGAAGAAACTGAGGCTCAGAAAAGTGAAATCACGTGAGCAGGTCACGCTTCAGGTCAGGGACGAGCTGGGATTTGAACCCAGAGAGTACCTTCCACGCATCTCCTTGTGCAGGAGGAAAGGGCCCAGGCAGGGCCAGAGAGGCCATCAGCCAGTTCAGGCCCCGCTGCCGCCTCATGCCAGCCCCTCCGCCCCGTGTTGGGGCTCTTCCAGTCCCCACTTCACCCCCCAAATGTCTGCAGGCTGCAAAGGAGCCAACACATTCCCAGCGGCTTGTGAAAAACATAATCTTTCTCTCCATTAATTTAGAAGCCGACAGCGAGCTGTTAGGCTGTGGGGATTGGAGAACCATTTTCTCCGAAGAAACCATCTTTCCGTGGATTAAGGGAACTTGTCTTTAGATAAATGGCTTCATATTCGCGGAAGCACACGGAGCTCATGGCCGGGAAAGGGCCCCATAAATCTCCGTGAGCGGCTCGGTCACATTATTATTATTTAGTGCCAAGGCTGCCGCACACCAGCTCTCCACCCAGGGCTGGCCCCGCACTGGGCTGTCCTGTCTGTCTGTCTGTCTGTCTAGGACTCCATCTTTGAGGCTGAGCTGGACAGAGATGGGCAACACCTCAGAAATCATCTTGTCCCAACAACCTTTGTTGCGAAGGTTAAAATTCGGGGCCAGACAGCGAGAGGTGGCCTCGGTAGGACTCCAGGTCAGGTGGCCGCCACCCGTACGATTCCAAGTCCTGGGTCAGATCCACATCCCCACGCGCACCCACAGCCTCCCTCCCTCCCTCCCTCCCTCCAGCCGCCATCTGCAGTGTTCCCCAGGCCCCTCTGGGCGCTGGCCTTGTGCCAAACACTGTGGACAGGACCAGGATGCAGTCAGACCCACTACTGCCTCGGGAGGTCACCTCACAGGTGACAGACAGGAGATAAGCAGGTGAGGAAGCAGCAGGGTACGTTCATATCCCAGGGGCCCCAGGAAGCAATACCCACAGGGCAATGACAGAGAAAGGGGGGCTAGGTGGTCAGGAAGGGCCCCTGTGAGGAGGGGACATGTGAGCTGAGCACTGAAGAAAGAGGAGAGGCCAGTCGGCTGTGGGGAAGAGATTCCCGGCTGAGGGAACAGCCAGTGCAAAGCCTCAGAGCTGCAGCAATGTTGGTTTCTCCAGGGCAAGTCAATGGGGTCAACATCGGCTAAAATTGCCGAGCAAGGGAGAAGCTTCCAGAGCTCCTTAATCCATGAGGCTACTAATGATAACACTAATATTGGTGTGAAAAATCATAATTCCAAATTTCAGCAAAGCCCAGGGTGGGGGTTACTTACATTTAATTCTCTTGGCAATTTAATTCTACCTGGCAAGTATGGCACTAGAGTAGAATCACCTGGGTTTGAATCTCAGCTCTGCCACTTCCTGGCTGTGTGACCCTGGGTGAGTTCTCTGACCTCTCTGTGCTTCCTATGCACCCAACCGGCATAATCTTAGTACCTGCTTCGTAGGGTTAGTGTGACAGTAAAACGAGGTGTAAAATGACTGGAACAGGGCACATAATCAGAACTACCGCAGCACTGGTTATTATTGTCATCATCATCGTCACCATTGACAAGGAGCAGAGTGGGGAGACCGTCTTTGAGGCCACACAACCCACGCAGGCCGGCCTACGCTGCCTGGCTCTCTGACGTCTGTACAGGCGGGAGTGGGAGACTCCTCTGCTGTCACGGCCCACATCTGCCCTCCTTGCCTGCTCCCAGGGAGACAGAGTGGGCTCCCAGCACCCTTGGCGTGATTGCCCGGAGTCCCTCCCACTACCCTCCAAAGCATCCCAAGTTTTCTGTCCCCACTGTGTCCCGTTGGATGGGCTAGCCTGACACCTGGGAGGCTGGGGTCAGGGTCTTCCTTCTCACACTCTGTCCTCAGGGGTGAGGGGTAGCTGAGGGCACTGGGTCTGGGCCAGAGAGGTGGGGGGGTCTGGTTCCAACTGGGCCACAGCTCCCCCAGGCTGCTCCCTTGGCCCCCTAGTCCTCAGTTTCCCCATGAGAAAATGGGAGGTTTAGGAGAGTCAAGGGGCTCTTAAGTCGAATCCTGCTTGACCATCAGCTCTCTGGGGGGCCTTGAGCCAGGTACTTCCCTCTTGGGGCCTCAGTGTGCTCATCTGTAAGATGGTAACAATGTTGGTACCCCTCCCTCATAAAGATATGGTGCCAATTCAACCGGGCAAGGTATGTGAAGCACTTATAGCAGGCTCTTCCGTGGAGCACACAGCTGATATGTAGGCTACCCTCATAATTATCGCCTAATCTTCATCACCATTGTGCTGGCTCGGACGTGGCCAGTTGGTTGCCATTCCCCACCTTCCTGCCTTCCTTTGGAGAAGAACACAGGGCATGAATGTATCTGCATTCAAACTCCAGCTCTTCTTTCCTCCAGCTATGTGGCCTCTGGCAAGGCCCTTCCCCTCTCTGGGCCTCAGTTTCCTCATCCATAAAATGGGCTGGTCGACCTTGCACATTGGGTTGCCAAGAAATGATAGATGCAAAGAAATGGTGTTCCTCTTGCCTCCCACCCCAGTACTCCGTGCTTGCCCCCGCCCCCACCACTCCACCACTGCAGCCCTGCCCTCTTCTCCTCCCTCCTGGCCAAACTCTGGGTTCCCAGCTAGGACTGAGGCCTCTGTTCTGAGCATGCCACTCTCAGCCAGGGTGGCATGCCACCCTCCCACTCCTGCTCTAGCCATCTGTGCAGGCAAGGGGACGCATGGGGAAGGGCACTACAATGGTGCTGTGGGCACGCTGTGTGACCTTGGCTAAGTGGCAGCCCTTCTCTGATGCTGTTTCTCCAAATCTGAATCAAAGGGGTGAGACATGATTGAGGTTGCCTACAGAGATCTATGTGTGGAGAGAAAGCCTATGGCTTTGATTAAAATCTCAGAAACTGCCTGAGCTGGTGTAGCTCAGTGGATTGTGCACGGGCCTGGGAGTCAAAGGGTCGCTGGTTCGATTCCTGGTCAGGGCACGTGCCTTGGGTTGTGGGTCACGTCCCCAGTAGGCGGTGTGTGAGCGGCAACCACACATTAATGTTTCTCTCTTTTACCCTCCTTTCCTCCTCTGTCTAAAAATAAATAATAGTAAAAAAACTTAGAAATCCCAATGTTTAAGAAGCAGGTCATATCTGAAGGTCACTGGGAAGATGCCTGGTATAGTAGGTCAAGCTGGGGTCAGGGATCAGCTGGGGTCAAGCTGGCTTTAGGAGGGTGACTCAACCTCTCCGACTATCTTCCTTCTGGAAAATGGAAGTGATGCTTTCCCCCAGCCCCCAGGACTGTGGAATGAATCACACGCAGAGCCCAGCGCCGTGTCTGACCTGCTCCCTGCTTCCCGGCCAGCGGGGCCTGCTCACCTTCTTGCAGAAGTGGTACAGCTGGAGCAGCGTCTCCAGGTCTGTGCGTTGCCTCTCAGCAGCCATGTAGAAGTGGGTCAGCTTAGCCTGGAAGGTCCGCTGCGCGGAGGCAAAGGCTGCCAGCTCTGGGAACTCCGCCCCTCCTGCCTCCCCGGCCCCTCCAGCGGCAGCTTCCACCTGCGCCGCCTGCTTGGCCAGCTCCAGGCCTCGCCGGTACTGGGCCTGAGTGGGGAAGGAGAGGCATCTGCTCAGCTCCTGCCTTAGCTGAGGCCTCCCCCAGTCAGAAACCTCCCACTGTTCTGCTGCTGAGTTATGAGACTTCCTGAGCCTCAGTTTCCTCATCGATACAATGGGGACCCATACCTCTGCAGGGGCAGTTTACTTCGCCTAGCGGGGACTCTGCTTAGTGTCACCTTTTTCTGGAAAACATCCCCGACCCCAAAGTCTTATATCCCTACAGTTTTCTCTTTCTGTCTGTTTTCCTCCTGCCTCCATTCCCCACTGTCCTGGGGGATTCTGAGATAGGTCCCCTTTGGACTTGGTGGTCCCTGAAGACTTCCTGGAGGAGGCAGCATCTATGCTGAACCCATTATGATCCAAGCTGGCCTCCTCACTGTCTCTGGAAGTTTTCTTGCACTTTCCCACCCCCACCCCTTTGCCCTAGCCATGCCCCCCCCCCCACTGCCCTCTCCACGTGCTCCAGTCCTGCTCCTCAGATTTAGGAACCCACTGCAGCCTGCAGGAAGAATTCCTCAAATTCGACGTGGGCTTTCTCCACTGTCTCCAAGCTTCCGTCCTTGGGGGTCAGTGCTTGCAGGCTCCGGCTTCCTTCCTGTTCCATCCAGTTGCTGACCTGGGACAGGGAAGGAGGTTTGGACACGAGGGGCTGCTGGGGAGACGCCCGTTGGCCAGCTCCCCAACCTCCCTGGAGGCTGAGGTCTCCTTGCCCTGAGCCACTCAGTTGCTGGGCCTGTGCTCATTGACCTGGACTGGAACTTTTCAAACTCTGGGGAGAAGAAGCAACTTTGGGGGTTGGGGGGATGTGCACTGTCATGGTCTTCAAATATTCAAAGGGAAGAAGACTTTTGAGTGGAATCCCGGAGCACACCTGGCCTGGCCAGTGTCCTGCACAGAGCAGGGCACACTTGTCTGAATGATGTCGGCGGGTGGCAAATTTCAGCTTACCCTAACCACTGAGTGCCACTCAATCATAAAAGGGTCAGCCTGGGGAGTGATGAGCTCCCCATCTCTGGGGGAGTGCAAACAGTGCTGGAGAAAAGGCTGCCTGCTGTAGAGGAAGGTGCATGGGCCTGCTATGAGCTTACTGTGAGAACTGGGTGAGGCACTTGCCCTTTCTGGGCCTCAGTTTACTCAGTGCAAAGTGGGACAGACATGAGGATTCAGTGAAGGACAGAGCAGATAACGTGGCTCTGGACCTCACAAGCAGAAGTTTCCTTATTCTGGGGCATCTTAAAGAACGTGCGTTCACTTACTCTATTCTTGTAAAGCCAGAGCAGCAGGCACTAACATTAGCCCCCATTTAACAGAGGGGGAAACTGAGGCACTGAGTAGTAAAGTAACTTGTCTGGGATTACATTGCCAGTAAGTGCCAGGCCAGAATTAGAACCCAGAGAGCACACTGTACTCCATGGCCCTGAGCTCAAAGGGATGCATTGTTTAAGCACCTGAGGTCAGATAAAGTGGTGACAGGTGTGGGCTCCAAGATCAGACCCTCCAGGTGTGTGACCACAGGCAGGGGACGTGGTGCCTCCCAGAATCAAGGGAAATGCTAGCCCCTCCCCCACATCACTGGTAAGCCCCCACAGGGCTGGGTTAGAAAGCAATGATGCAGGCAAAGGCTCTGGCCCAGGGCTTGGCACATGGCTGGTGGGCAATAAGTGCAGCTTTCAGGGTTAGGTCTTCACAATTAAGCTCTTGTGGATAGTCACGTCATGTGCCACGCCCCAGCGATGTCTGCCTAGCCCTCGAACGGCCAAAGCCCCAGGTTCTTACACCAGAGCAAGCGCCTGGCTGTGGCAGCGCCTGGAGCAGGGCCTTCCCTGCGGAGGACGGACAGGCAGCAGCCCCCACGTCTCCCAGGCCAGCCTCCCCTTTCACCTGGTGGATGGCAGCTTCCAGGCGGCCCAGGCGGACGCGGAGCTCCAGCCTCCCCAGGAGGTGATTGGATGCGGTGACCAGGACATGCAGCTGCTCATCCAAGAGGCTGTAGAGGGCGGTGGCTTCAGCCAGATGGCTCCTGGGAGGGAGAGGAAGGTGAGAGAAGGCCCAGATGCAGCCCCTCCCCAGTACTGCTGCCCGGCATAGGCCTCTCCCCGCAACTCCCAGGGATCCCTGGGACCCTGACCTGGGTATTCTAGCTGCCAACTTGCTGTGTGATCGTGGGCAGGTCTTTAAGCTCTCTGGACTACAGAGAGCCTTGGTCTTCCAGGGGACTGGAAGGACCAGCAGACACAGTGGGACTTACCTAGCAAGGTATGAACTGAGCCAGACAGATCTGGATTCAAATTCCAGCCCGCTGCCTCCTTGTCCTAGGACCTTGTGCAAATTTCTCAGCCTTTCTGTGTCTGTTTTTTCACCTTGCCAAAGTGGAAATAACAGAACCCACTTCCGACTGCTCGCAAGGATTAAATCATCTAACGCCTTGGCTCTCAACCCTGGCTACACATTAGAATCCGCCCTGGGAGCTTTAAAAGTCTCAATGCCCAGGCCCACGCCCGGCCAACTGAGTCAGGTCTGAGGGCAGCCTGGACCCTCGTGCTCCCTAAACCTCCAGAGGAGATGCTGGGGTTGGGGAGGGCCGCCAAGGCTGAGAACCAGTCCTCTCTCACTGAAAACACTTAACGCAGGGCTCTCTGGGCACTCAGATTTGGTGGCGCTTGTTATTTCTACTGCAGTGAGTAGCTGCAACAACCCCTCCACCCCCGCCTCCATTTTACAGATGGGAAAACTGGGGTCCAGAGAGAACAACTGATTCTCAGGCATGGCAGTCTGAACTGGAACCCAGTCCACGGCTTTTTCTTGTGATGGTATTTTTAAACAGTCAAAGCCAGCAAGACAGGTGTGATGATCGTGGATGGGATCTAAAGGTGGTAACACGTGGGTAAAGGGAAGGATTGCGGGGCTTTCTTGACACCCCTCAAATCCCATCCTACTGTCCTCTGCCCTGGGGCGGGGGGGTGCGCAGAGAGGGAATCTTACTTCAGAAGGAAAAGGAAAAGAAGGGGTGGAAGGAGAGCCTGCTTGTCTGGAGGGAGTCTTGCACTGGGCCTCCCTATCCGACTGCCGCTCCCCACCAGTCACTCCCTTCCAGGTGAGGGCCCAGGGTGTGCGAACGAGATGGAAAACGCCAGCTTGCCTGGCGGAGGGAGTGTGGGGAGGAAGGGGCGGTAGGTGGGAGCTACCAGGCCCATCTGCAGAACAAACACCCAGAGCCGATCACGTGGGACGACAGCGCCCCCTGGTGGAGATTCCAGTGGCCAAATGGACTAGAAGTGCCTGGCGCCCAGCCAGCGAGGTGGGGACATTGTGGGACTCACAGAGCCAGCGGCACCAGGCCATGTGAGGAGCAGGGAGACGACTCCATACCTGGTACCAGGGCCCATGCTGGCCCAGTGCTCATACCACCATGACTCTGCCTGTGGGCACTGCGTTCAAGTTTCTGGGCCAGGCTGCCTGGGTTCATTCAAGTCCTGGCCCCACTACGTCCCAGCTGTGTGACCCCGGGCAGGTCAACCTCTTTCTGAGCCTCAGGCTCCTCCATTGTTAAAAGAGGATAGGACCAGCTGGGTGGTAGTGTCCTCAGGAGTGGGAATTAAACAAGTTACTATTTGTAAAGCCCTTAAAACAATGTTGTGTCCATCCTAAGTGCTGTTTCAGAGCTGGTTAAATAAATAAATTGTTGGAAGCTTATGTACACTTTGGAACGTGTGTGCTCTAGCAGAGATAAAATATGTCCAGTGACTGACTGCTTTTATTAATGATTTGCCCCTCCCACCCCTACATTTAAGAAAATTGGTACTTCCCAGGAATGTTTATTCTTTATTCTGTGGCTCTGAGGTTTTCCTGGCCAGGCTCAGCTCTCGGTGTCTGGGTCAGAGAAAGCACTTGGTCCCTGAGTGTGACCAGAGTCAGGCAGGGCTGTCCCTCCACCCCAGTCTGAAGATGCCTGGGGCTGAAGGAGGGTAGCAGAGAAGAGACACGACACAGACCCTGCAAACACCCCCATCCTGGGCATCTGCAGAGCCCACTCTATGCGTCCCCAGCTCCAAACTCTAAGAAACAGGGTGGAGTGGGGGAGGAAAAGACAGGGTGTCAGTACCTGACGTCCGGGTTGAAGTCTAGCCTGCTGGCCATCTGCCGCAGCCTGGCCAGGGTGGCTCCACCTTCCCGCTGGAGGCCCAGCAGACCTGGGTCCCTCAGCACGGCCTCCATCAGCTCCTTGGACTTGTTCAGACACCTGGAGGCCTCCTGCCAGTGGAGGAAGGTGGCCTGAGATCCAATCCCCACTCTCCCCCTACAACCTTCCAGGGCTCCCCACACCCAGATCGTGTCTGATTCACCCAGTTTGGCATTCAAGATCCTACAGAAAGTCTATCCTTTCTAAATCTAAAACATTTCCTCAAGCCACTCCTCTCATCACCATGGCAACCTCACTGGTCCCAGTGCCTTCATCTCTTGCTGGGACACCCATCCTAGCCTCCTCACTGGTCTTCCTGCTATACTTCAGCTCCCCCTTCAGTCTATTCTCTACATGGCAGCAGGAAGGGCCCCAAAGTGCAATCTACCCTCTGCTTAAAACTCTCCAGTAGCTTCCCTGCCCACTTAGGAGATCCCAACCCAGCTCCTCTTTGACACAGCCCCTGCTGGATCCAGAAGATCTTCTAGTTTTCTCCTCACCCTTCTCCCCCAGCTCATTCTGTTCCATGCTGGCCTCCATGCTATTCCGGAACATACTAAACATAATCCCACCTCAGGGCCTTTGCACATGCTGGCCCTTCTCCTGGAGCCCAGTCCCCCTCCTATTCCCGTGCAGGCTCCTTTTCACCCTTCAGGCCTGAATTTAAGTACCATCTCTTCAGTGAGTGGCATTTGGCACAATTTGTAACTACAGGTCCATTTCTTTGTTCACTTTTTAACAACGACATCTACCACTGTACCACGAACCCCACGAGGGCAGGGACAAGTCAGCTTGCCCCATGCTGCGTCCCTGGGTACACACAGTTAGTACCCAATAAATATTAGTCAAGCGACTAAATGAAAAACAGGGGTGATTGTGCCCACCCTGACTGTCCCCCTCATCGAGCCCTTGGTCTGTAAAATCTGGGGTATGGCGTGACTTTCCCAGCCCATGCTCCTTGCTCACCTGTGCCCCTCCAGGGGGGTCACCCTTCTCAAACTCCTTGATGGACGCTTGTAGCAAGCAGGAGGCCTGGCGGAGGTTGGCAAGGAAAGGGTCCGACTTCTGCAGAACAGAGACCGTAGTGGGGTTGTCAGCCTGGGCCAGTGAGGAGGGCGCCTCCCCCACCCAGGAGGACACATCGGGGGCTTCAGGTGGTGGTGCTCAAGCTGCCGCTGCATCAGAATCACCTGGAGAGCCGGTCAATGTCCATGCTGCTGGGCCCCACCTCTGTGTGTCTGACCTAGCTCCTCTGAGGCGGGGCCTGGGAATGTAAATTTGTACCAACTTCCCAGGTGATGCTGACGCTGCTGGTCCAGGGACCCCACTTTGAGAACCACTGTCGCTGGGGATGAGAGAGGCAGGAGGAGGGCCAGAGCTACCCCCGGGCCAGTGGAGATACCTGGGGGGAAGGGGGAAGGTGGGGAAGAAAGAGGGGAGGGGGAGGGATGACACTTCAGTCCTGCTCCACCACTTCCTCGCTGTGAGGCCTTGGGCAAGTTACTTAACCTCTCTGTGCTTCCACTTCTTCCTCTGCAAAATGGGGCCACAGTGGCTCTGGCCTTATAGGCTGGCGTGAGGACCAAAGAGTGTTCGTCTTCCTCATTACCAGTTTTATATTCTGGGTCTATAGGTAAGACTTCATTTAAAGGGAAGGTTTTAAAACAGAAATGTGGCTCAAGAGTCACTGGATTGATCAGAGAAGGGAACCGGGGCCCAGGGGACGGGGAGGAGAAGAGATTCCCAGTGCCCTTCGGTGCCACCAGAATTTTGAACACACGGCCTATTTTTAAAGCAAACGTGATTCTAAAAAGAAGAGAATCACAGTGTAGACTGTGAGTACAGACCGGTGGTGCTCAGTGGGGGGTTCTCAGTGCCCTTCGGTTGCCCCCTAGGGGACACGGGCGACGTCCGGAGACGTTTTGGTGGTCGTGGGCAGAGTGGGCAGAGCCCAGAGGGGCTGCTGATCCTGCTACAACGCACGAAGCAGCTCCTGACGGCGACAAACGATCCAGCCCGACCTGTGAATGTGCTGAGGAGGGGGCAGCCCTGGTCTGGAGGAAGCCCTGGCGGACCCTGACAGGCTCGGTTTCAGTGTGGTTTAGGCTGGTAATCTCGAGGACTGTTGTGTGAGCCGCCCCAGCCTGCGTGTGCTCACGGGTTACCTTGGTTGTGAAACGCCCCCTCGAAGTGTGGCGGTGAGTGGGGAGGAGGGACTGAGGTCACACAGGAAAGGAGCCCAGCTCTGGGCTCCTGGAACGCTTTCTAACGTTCCCTCTTACGAGAGGAAACCTGTCTGCCTCTCCCACCAGACCCCGAGCTCCTGAGCCGTGTGGGTCCACAGAGCAGATGTCTGTATTTATTTTGTTTTCAGTTGACATCAACACAGCTCATAGCACATGCCAGACAGATCCTAAGATCTCTACCCCCATTAACTCAATTACTGCTCACAATAGCCTCCTAAGGAGGTACAATAATTACACCCTATCCATTTTATAGATGAAGAAAAGGGCTCAGAGAAGGTACATAACTTACCCAAGGTCACACAGCAGAGCTGGGATTGGAACCCAGGCGGTCAGACCCCAGAGCCTGAGCTCTCAATCACGCCACTCTGCCCCTTCATTATAAATGTTTGTTGAAGGACTAGCTTTGAACCTGACAGTGTGGATGGATCTGTGGGGCAGGATAGCAAAGGGAGGAAGAGAAGGAGTAAGGGTGCAGGGCCGAAGGCTGTGATGGTAGACACCTGGAAGAATTGCACCCACTCGCTGTGGCAGTAGGGGAAGGAGCCTTCCAGGGCTGCGGGCAGCTGGCTGGGGTCCACGTGGTGGCTGAGGGCCTTTAAGGAGGTCAGCACCTCTACCTGCAGACAAAGAAGAGAGTCAGGAAGATCAGGCACTCCGTGTGGGGACAGACAATCGACAAGGTCATGTCCAGACCCCGGTCTCAGCACTGGTCCACCTCCCACAGGTGAGTCTGGCCCTGGACTCAAGAGTTGCTTTCTGGGCAACTTGTTTTCTCTGGGAATCCTGGAGAGTCCAAATTCGGAGCCAGGCCCGGGTGAGGAATAGCAAAGAAACAGCGCCTGCACTACCACTCGCCTAGCCTGTGCCCAAGGCAGACATCAAGAATCAATCACAGCATGCGCACCCTCTGAGCTCGGCTCTTTCCCAGCCCAGCTCTCAGGCAGTAGCACAAACTGATTGAAGCAGGCCCTTGTCATGTAATTTCTTTATAATCCTTGCCCCATTTTCTGGTGACCCATTCCCGTGCTGCTGTCTCTTCCTTGAGGCTGTCGAGAAACGTCACCAAATCCTAACAGTTTCCCCTAAGACATGGAGAAGGGACTAGGTGACTGCCTCTCCCAGGCAGAGAATTTTGAGGTTTGTACTACAAACAGCTCCAGACGCCTAAGCTTGGGACTGGGCGGATTAGTGGTTTGGGGGGACCCACTGGTCATCCCTGGTACTCAACGTGCGGTCCACGGACCAGCAGCTTCAGCACCAGTCATGAGCATGCTAGAAATGCAGGTTCCCAGGCGCCACTGGAACTTGCACTTTGACAAGATCCCCCAGTGACTCGTAAGCACCTTAAAGCTTGAAAAACCTATCTCCAGCTCCCAATGTGCCTCGTCCCTAACCAAGAGTGAGGAGCCCTTTAAAATCCCTCCCTGGAACCGGGCAGAGCACCGAGTGCTCACACTTGGGATCGTGGAACAAGGCACTAAGTAGAGGAAGCAGCCGGCTCTGTCCCGCACAGTCCCAAGTCAGCGCTGCATCTGAGCTGGAGATGCTGAGAGAAGCTAGGGAGACAAACACAGGGCGAGCAGGAGGAAAAGGCCCCTTCGCCTCTGGCTTGCCATGTGGCCTTGGGCCTCAGTTTCCTCTTCTGAAAAGAAAGGGGGCAGGGTTGGCTAAATGAAACTTTTCAAAAAGGTCTCACCCCATGTGCAGCTGCCGACCACGCCACGGAGCCCACTGGGCGTTGCTAGGATTTCCAGAGGGAAGTCCTTCTGTGACTTGGGGCCGCAGGGTCGTGGCATCCAGGCCTTAAGTTATTGGCCTTCGCTACATTATTTCAGGGCCTCTCCTCACCCGGGACTTCTGCAGTTCATCTCCCAGCTCAGCGCAATCCCGACCACTCCTCTCTGCCCTGGCCGACACCATCTGCCCCTCACCTGGATGCCAGGTAAAGTCTCCAGCGGAAGAGCAGTCCCCTTCTCCCCCAGGAAGAGGACGGCATGGATGGAGGCTGGGTCCAGAGCCTGTAAGAAAAAAGCATTTCAGAGCATCTCTGCCCAGGTCTGCACTAAGCCCCTGGGCCTCCCCAACAAGGTGAAAGCAAATAGGCCCCAGGGCTGGGGAGGGCAGCTCCCCGAGGCTGGGGTGGTGTGGTATGTGTGGGGGGCGAGCCATTGGACATCAAGAGAGCAGGGGGCCCAAGCTCTGTTGCAAACGTCCCAGATAACCTGCCCCCTCTGGGCCTCAGTTTCCCCATCTATACAATGAGGAGGAGGAGGAGATCGGACTATGAGGTAAGCATAAGCCAAATGTCCAGTTACTCTGCTGCGAGTACCAGCTAGTCAGGAATCTCTTCCCGCCCCCAGTCTCAATTCGTGAGGTTCATGTGACCTAGGTCTAAGCCAATCGGCGTGTCGCATTTGCCTGGTCACAGAGATTGGCCAATGGGTGGACACCTCAGCCAAGTGGCGTTAGGGAGACACAAAGAAACTTCTGCTGAAACTTCTGGGGGGAAAAAAATCTCTCGCTCCTTCCTACTAGACTTGATTGAAAGACCATGTGAATTCAGAGCTTTTGGGAGCCAGAATGCCACCAAGACAGGGGCCTGGGTGAAAAGGGCACCCTCCCAGGAGAACGGGGCCAGAAATGGAGCGAGAAGAACCAGATCTTGGTGACAATATTTGAGTCCTCGAATCGAGCCACACCTGCCGTTGGATTTCACTCCTGGACTTCGGAGTCACTTGCACCAACGAGCAGTCTTTCTCTTTAAGCCTGTTTCGCCTGGGGCTTCTGCTCACTGCGAGAGGGAGCCCCTGCCTGGGGGCCTGGACCCGGCCCTGAACCCCCTGGGCTCTGTGAATATCCACAGGCCCCTGGTTCTTGCTAGGTTGATGCCGCCTGTCTCCCACTCACCTGGGTGGCCTTCAGGGCTTTGACCAGACCAGCAGGTAAAGGTTGCTTCCTGGCATCAATCACGACTGCCAGCCCCTTGGTTTTATCTTCTGGCCTGTGGGTGGTGAACAGAACTGGCAGTGTTGCTGCATAAACCAGGCCCTCTAGGGGAAAGGAGCTACTGGGAGGTGTGGGAAACTGGCTGTTAGAAGCCTTGATTAACTAATGGGCTCTTCATCCTGCAAGAGTAAGATCCAGTGCCCCTCCCTCCGGGAAGCCCTCCCTGATTCTTCTCCAGAGTGTATTGCTCTCTCTTCAGTGCCCCCACAGTACCTCACACAGCTCTCTCACACCCTGATAATCAGGATACAGCTGCAGTGGGTAAGTCATCCAGCATTCACCCACTCCTTTTGTATGGGCAGAACTCTCATTGGTTCAAGAATCCAACTTCCTCCATATGACCATGCCCCACCCTGTCCACAAGGGCTAGTTTCTGATTGGTTGAGGCGGGGATCTCATTTCTGTAGCCAATGAATGATTGGTTTAGATAGGGCTGATGCTGACGTATTTCTGGTCAATGAGACATGAGAAATTTGTAGGGGAACTTCTGGGAAGGAAGTCTCTCCTTTAAAAAGTTCTTACAAAGAGCTGTAAGGCAGACACATTGAACGATGAATTTCTTTATCAGATAAGACATTTTGAATTGGACTTTGTTACTTGCAGCCAAAACACCCTAACCGACTCACATTGCGCTTTTCAGCGATCACCTTAGATTTCCCAAACTGGCCAACTTGTCAGAACTTGTTAAAATACTGATCCTTCACACCCACCCATACCCCACTCCCACCCCCCAGACATCTGGCCATAAGGGATGGGGCCAGGGAGTCTGTGGGCTTCCAAGAGCCCTCAGCCATTCTGACAATCAAGCAGATTGGGAAAATAAACCCACTGCCATCAAACCTTACAAGGAGTCAGTTCACAGACAAGACCAGAGGTGGCCAGCGTGGGATAGAGCTGCAGCGCTGCCGACGTATCTGGTCACCTATCTGGTCACCTATCTGGTCACCGTATCTGCGCCAATTGTTTCGTTTCCCTAGAGTCCATTCCCCATCTGTAAATGGGGATAATACTAGTTTCCGCCTCATGGGACTGCACTGATGAATTCATTACTGTAAAGCACTCAGTGACCACGCAGAATAGAAGGGATGTAAGTGTCTGCTATTATTATTATTATCATCCTCTGAGGGGAAACTAAGCCACAGAGCAGCGACTGGGCAGTGAGAAGAGGCTCTCAGAGCTGACACCAGGGCTCTGCTTGTCCCCCACCTCATGCCCCTCTGGGAGAGCAGTTTGTCCTGGGCTATGGGCTCAGAGGTTGGAGGGATGGAGTGGCCAGCCAGCCCCGCCTCTTACCTGGGGACAGTGCACAGGTAGCAAAGCAGCTTGGTGACCTCTGAGGCCCTATACCATGGAGCCTCCCAGGCCCCCTGGGTGGCTGACAGCAGAAGCAGGGGCCTCCCCACCCTGTCTCGACCACCTGGAGGAGAGAGGGCACGTGTGCTCGGTGAGAAATCTGATGTTGCCTTTTCCGCTGGGACCTGCTCTGTGGCCTCAGGCCTTTGCCCACTGGGTCTCTCTGCCTGAAATGCCCTTTCTCCCCACCCTCACCCTTCCCGTTAACTCTGAACTCTGATTCATCTGTCAAGATCCTGCTCAAAAGCCACTTGCTCAGAAAGCTATCCCTGAACTCCTCCTCTGTGCAGAGGCAGCCTCTCTCTCCTCTGGACTCTGCCCGTCCTGCGCACCTTGCGAGGTAAAGCTCATGGAATGGGCTCTGGGGCCACACAAACACTGTCCTTCTGTGGCCCTGTGTGGCCCCGTGATCACAAGGGGTTTTTCTACACTGAGTTATAATAACCTGTTGAATTTTCTCCACCACTCGGTTTCCTGAGAGCAGAGAACACAGCAGACTTGTTTCCTGCTGAATCCGCAGTGCTAAGTTCGGGGCCTGGGGCACAGCAGGTGTTCAATAAGTATTCATTGCAAAGATGAATGAATAGTAAGCCTAAATGATAATGCCCTCTGTGTTGGGTGCTGTTAATACCCTACCCAGACCCCCTCATCGGGCCAGAACACCCATCCCCACAGCCATAAGTATTGGCTGTAATTGGCTTACAGATGTCCTCTCCTCTGAAGAATTGCTCTCAGCTGAGCTGGATCTTGGGCTCACCCTGCATCCCAACCCAGGATTAGCCTGGGCTGGGACCAACAGACCCAGGCACCTTAAGGCAGAACCAGCTCTGTGGGATCAGGCCACACTCTTGCTTAGCTCCTCCCTGACCCTGCCCTTCTTCCCTACCTGCCTTCTCCTGAGAGCGGCCGCCAATAAAAGAAATCACTTTCCCAAGGATCTCCGTTTCTGGCTCAGTTTCTAGGGAACCTGACCTAAGACACTCATCCTGCCTTCCTCACTGAAAGCAGAATGTATGTGCAAAGGTGTGTATGTTTTTGGATGGGTGGGTGGGTGAGTGGGCAGGTGGATGTATGTATGTACATACATATGTATGTATGTATGTTTTCATGGATACCTAGAAATTGCTTTTATATAGGCTTGGGCAAAAGTAGGTTTACAGTTGTGAATACATGAAACAGAGTCTATTCTTGTATTATTAATTAATTACTGTATTATTTTGCATATGAACAACTATAATCTATAATACTTCTGCCCAACCCTGTATAATCTAACTTCTTCCTTGGAAAGATAAGAAACCTGACCGTCAGGAAGGCTCAGTCCTGAACACAAGCATCCAGAACTTTCCCTGTCTCCCTCCAGGCTCACCGGTATCTGAGAATGCTCAGGGACCCCACCCCTACTCCAAACTCCCTCCCCTGCCCCTCCAATCCCGAGGACCTGGCAGGCACGCTATCCTGGAGTGGATGATCTCCGGACTCAGAGCCCCAATTCCCGGCTCAGGCCCTGGCGGTTCCTCCTCCAGAGCGGGTCCTCTCTCCGGAGGACCTGTAGAAGCTTCTGGGAAGTCAGCCTTTTCTCCAGTCGGGGGGCCTGAGTCAGCGGCTGGGCCAGATGTTTTGGTCTGAGTTGTTCCAGCTGGGAAAAGCAACAACAAAAGGGTGTTAAGCAGAAGATGAATTTTCCGGGGCTGGGGGCTGGGGAATGTCCTTCTGACTAATAATAGCTTACAACTACTGATCTGCGACCATGTGTCAAGCATTGTGCTAAGCTCCGTACTTCTGGCGTCTCTCTGAACCTCAGAACAACTCTGTGAGGCATGTAAAACCTCCATCACTCAGAGAGGGAGACCTGAACTTGGAAAGGTTAAGTCCTTGACCAAGGTCACCCAGCCAGCATGTGGTGAACCTGGGGTGTGGACTCATGCCACCAGGACACAGTCACAACACCTTGCTCAGTTCCAGAACCAAATGACTTCAAGCCTCTTGACACGCCACTCCATCTGTTGAACTGCTGAGAGTGATCAGCCCAGATGGGTCTTTGTCCCCGACAGCCCGCACCACCCTGTCACTTGGTCCCACCTAGAGAACATTTCCCCCACCCAGCCAAGCAAGTGCAAGTGGGCTCCTTACCTTTCCCCAAGCACTTGGCTTGGTTGGGTTTGTGAGAGTAGAGTGAACACAAGACCTTCCAGGGCCCGTCGTGCTGGAGCGAGGCTTTCTCTGGGGGTGTAGGGGCTTGCCTCTGCCCCTTCAAGAATGATAACTTGAGGCCAAGAGTAGGGGATCTGGAAGAGGGGGTGCTTCGACCAGGACCAGTCACGGGCTTGGGAGACCTCCAGTTTCCCTGTCTGGTCCTCTCTCCCGTTTTGGTTTCAAGGGCTGGAGCCGCAGGAGGAGAAGCTGGGCACAACCGGGGAGAGGACGTCTGTTTTGGTCCAGGCCTGGGCGGGACCACATTCTCTGCATTTCCCAGAGGTTCCTGTGTCTTGGAGGCAGCTGGCTCTTCTGAGACATCTGTCCTGAGGCCGGCGGCACCATGCAGTGGATCCCCAAGGACGTTGAGGTAGGGCTCTTGGGGCTGGTGTTCTGAGCTGTGGGAGGGGGCTTCATGGTTGACCTTTCTCCTCAAGCCCCAAACGCAGGGCCCCTCGTCCAGGCTTGCTGGCCTTGCACAAGCACATTTCCCCAGAGAAGGTCCCCCACTGGCCCCCGAGAGAGGCAGCATCATTTGAGAGAAAGCCATTTCTTTAGTCCCAGGTAGATCCTCCAGTGTCCCAATAGGACACCCGTGGGATGTGTCCACCTCCTTACTCAGAGACTCGCCTCTGCTCTCTTGGGAAAAGCCCAGGAGAGCCACATAATCTCCCTCTACGTCCTGGTTGGCCACATCGTCCACCCCAAAGGCCACCTCTGTGGGCCTGGCTTGCTCCACCTTGATGAGTCCTGGGTATTTAATCCCACATGCCCTGCCCTTATCCTTGGCCAAGCTCTGTCCAGGAAGCACCTGGCTTCCTGGGGACCTGGCCTGGTGCAGCCCTTTAAGGCCACTCAAATCGAGTGCCTCCAATTGAAGGGACCCCGAGGCCGGGGAGAGGACAGTCACTGCTTGGGATTTGTCATCCACAAACTCCGGGCTGGTTATCTTGGCCCAAGGCATAGGGCTAACCCCCTGTTCTGAAGCTACCAGGCAGTTGTATAGGGGACTTCCCTCAAAGTCACTGTTGAAGGTCTCCAGCCACTCTTGGGTGAAAAGTATCGGGTAGGATGACACGGGAACAGGCTTCGTGTCCACTGTGCTGAGGTCCAAGGTGAGGCACTTGACCCTGATGCAGACAGACTGCTCCTCCTGGGACTCAACCTGAAGGTAGAAGTCACCCTGGCGCAGTAAGAGGGGGTTGAGGGGGGCCAGGTGGACCACGACCTTGTCCTGTAGGCACAGCGGCCAGCCCTGATGCAGGAAGAGGCAGTGTGAGTAGGGGGCCTGCGGAGAGACGAGGAGGGTATCAGAGAGTCCAAAAACCCCACCGGCAGGTCTCCTCCCTCCCGGCCCCAAGAAGGAATGGTGAACAGGCTCATGTGAGGAAGAGAGGTGCCCAGGACGTGGCATCTAAGGAGGCATGTCTCACAGCCCAGAGAGTGAGCGCCTCGGCCACATTGCACCTTTGGTGCCCCTTGCCTCACCCTGGTCCCGGCCCTGACCTTAAAAACACTTGCTAGCCTGCTAGCCCACTAGCCCAAGGGGGACAAGCTTGAATTCCAGGCACTGGTTAGCAAGCACCTTTCCCAGGAGGGCCATTCTGCTGACGCACACTCCCTCCTCCTCCCTGTCCGTCCAGAGTCCCCTCGCCCTGGCTCCAGCCAGGGCCCCCACTTTGGGGAGACACAGGTTCCACGGTCTGGGTGGCAGAGGCATGCAGATCACTCAGCCCCTTTAAGCTTCCTTATTCTCTATCTGCAAATGGGAATAATGACACGGATTCGCATTGTCAGGCTGGTGCGAGAAGTACTGGCAATGACATGCGCCTGGATATAACGCCTGTGTAGAAAAGACAGGTGTTCTATAAATATCAATTCCTTTGACAACACTCTATGGAAAAATATGGGGATTTTCGATTGAAAAAATAAAGAGGTCATTTACTGCTTTCACATCATTCTCTAATTTCTAAGTAGAGAAATTACAAAGTGAAGTAGAAACAACCCTGAGTAAAAGTCAGGAAATCTGACTCTGCCTCACTATTCTGGGCTCGAGTGCTTATTATTTATTTGTTTGTGTGTGTGTTTGCCATTAGTGGTAACAACATAGCAGGAGAGACAAAACCTTAACAAAAGTTTTTTAAATGTTACATGCCAGCAAATTCTCGGTATGGGCGGGCACAGCAAGTTGCTCTGGAGCGGGCCTGGACCCGGAGATTGGGCTTAGCCGAGCCCCTTTACAGGGCTGCGCGGGACCAGTGTTCAACAGTGACGCCATGTGGCCACGACAGAAAGAACACTCCACCGGCCTGACGATAGCTTATTCTCCACCTGGCTTTTGGAAGCGGGTCTGATTCCTGCAGATTGAGTAAATCCCGGACAATCTTGTATGATTTGGATGCGTTTGTGGGAGGCACTGCTTCCTGCTAACTAAGCAGGTGTCTCCTGGAATTGTTAGTTGGGGAAATAATGAGATTTGACCATACTCGTACCCCAACTTGATAAACTAGTTCATGTCAGTTACACTGTAGATCTGGCTGTCCACCTGGATAAGAACTTGGGGTTCCCGTGGCCCTGAAGCCATACTGTTAATTCCACCCTACTACCCACCCACTTCTCAGAGGTGACACTAATTCACCTATAATTACAGTGAAAGCAAAGTTAATTGCTTTTAAGTGAAAATAAAAAAATGGAAAGGTTGCAACCCTTGTCCCTGGGGGAAATAGAGAAGAGGATGGTGCAAAGGCAGTTTTAATGGCCAAACAAAGGAACTGGGTGGTTTTGAGCATGTCAGGGAGGAGAAAGAGGCGGAGGGAGGATGCGCGTGAAATCATGCAACGGGCATACGTGGAGCTTGGCTGTAAATGTTTCAAAGAGGCTTCCTTCCGTACAATAACAATGCATGCCAGGCACTGGCTGAGCATGTTAAGTGAATGTGCCAGGCACTGTGCTAAGCACGTTAAATGAATGATCTCAGTTTCCTCTGGTCCCAACCATCTCTAATTCTGGTGCCTTAAGCCTGGACTTTTGACTGCCGCAGTGCATTTCCTTCTACCACTGAAATGATGCCCACGGTCCCCATCCTTACATTTTGCTCTGATATGTTATGTCCCTGACAGGCATCAGCAATTCAGGAAAGACTGGTGGGGCCTAAGACCCTCTCAGTGATTCTTGAGGCTGGGTGGCAGGAGGATGGGCATTATTACAGCTGGGCAGGGCACAGACGGCAACCCGGTGAAGGGTGTGGTCAAGTTCCAGCAGGAGGCATCTGAGGATTGGGTCTCCAGAGGTCTCTCCCTACCCTTTTCTTGAAAGTCTCCACTCTCTGACCATAGAAGTAGGCATATGACCCAAGGCTGGCCAATCCTGGTACTCCACTCCTCTGGCTGCTGTGATGGGCCCAGGGGTGGACATAGGACCCAAGGGTCCTGTCCAGTCAGGATCCTTCCTTGCAATGTTTCTATCTGCAGCTGATGGGGAAAAGTTAGTTTCCTCTTCAGAGTAGAATTTGATCCCAGAACTGTCTTGGGCTCCAGCCTTGTGGGAACACCCAGCCGGTAAGAATGATGCTGACAAGCAAGGACAAACAGATATAGAGACACACAGGGTCCTTACGGGGATTGCTCAGTGGATAAATTTAGGTCTGAGGCCAGACCACCCCGTCCCCGTCCGAGTAAGGACCCATCATTTGTAGTCATTGCGTCCTGCTTAAAACACTTTTATTTCCTTTTGCCTCAGGAGACACCTCCCTGAGATCTGGGTTTGAAGGGGTCTGGGAAGAAAGGCCTCAAGGACTCCAGGGAATGTCTGGAATATTCTCTAGCCTGGTGATGCACACAGTGCCAGCCTCGGGGCAGGCTCTGGAGCCAGGGAACCCACAAGGACGCCCTTCATCGTGCCTTTCACCCTGTTAGTGAAAGTGCAGACGTGAAAGACTCTTCCTAGTTGTCGGAGAGTAAAGGGCTGCGTGACCTTCCCACTCCATTTGGAGAGCATCCCTTCCGACTTACACAGGCTGCTTCACGAACTTGCTCGCACAGGCGCTTGGCAGGGATCAGGAAATCCAAGAGGAAGCTCAGCCCATCCCCCTGGAAGTCAGAGTCCAGGAGACGGAACACCTGCCCCAGGACAGTGGGTGCTGTGGCCTCGAAAGGCGGGTAGAGGCCTGCCAGGGCATTCTGAATGGCTGTGTCCAGGGATGCGGGGTCCTGTGGGGAACAGGAGAAGAAGATGAAAAGTGACAGTAGCAGTAACAATGAGGGTGGTGGCCACTTCCTGTGACCTTCCAGGTCCCATGTGATTAAGGCTCTGCTAACTCTCTGAGCTCCTCTCCTGCTCCTTCCCCTCACTCACCTCCTCTAGCCACATTGGCTTTCTTTCCTGTTCCTTCAACGGTTTTAGGCCCTGGGCACAATCCCACCACAGGGCCTTTGCACTGGCTGTTCCTTCTGCCTACAATACTCTTCCTCAAGATATCATCATTCCCTCACTTCCTGTAGGTCTTGGCTCAAATGTCATTCTGGGGTTTGAGGTGGAGAGGAAAATGAAGGAAGGTATCTAGGTCAGGGCTAGAGGGTCAGGGGAGGTCAGCATCCCCAAATCTCACCACCTGGCTGACCCGCAGACCTGCAGCTACCAGCAACGCTGATCCTAGACCAGACAAGCCCAAGTCAGCATGAAGTGCCTGGGTGATAATGAGTGGCAGCTGTTTTCACCACCGAATTTTGGGGGCAGTTTGTTACATGGCAGTAACTGACCGATACAAGTCAATATAAGTGATCTGTGAGCTCCAGACTCATCTAGCCAGCTGCTTTCTGGATACTTCCCCTAGATGCCTATCAGACACAGGCCACCAACAGATCAGACCCAAGCCAGTACCTCCCTAACCCTCCTCCTCCCCCCATGTCCATATGTCAGTCATGGCCCCACCATGCCATTGGCTGCTAGGCCAAGAAATCTGCTCCTAATGCTGCCCCCTCCTCCCACCTCCCCTGCCCACAAACAACCCCCAGCCATGTCCTATGCAGTCTTCTTGCCTCTGACAGCTCATGAACATACTCGCTCTGCTCTGTTCTGTTCCCTGTCCCTACCTGACCCAGGTCCCCACATCTGTCCCACTGAATCACCTCCTCGTGGCTTCTGACCTCTAGCCAGCCTCACTTCCGGCCACTCTCCACCAGCACCCCAGAGTAACCTTTCCCAAATGCAGACCCGACCCCCTCCATCTCCTGCCCAAAACCTGAAAGGCTCCCTACTGCCTTCAGAAAGTGTCAGCCTCTGGGTACCCAGGCCCCCCGTGACCTCACCACTCTGCACCTCTCCAGTCTCACCCCAGCCCCACTGCCCCTCTCATGCTTCTGCCATGACACACGCATTCTCTCGCTCAGCTCTGGGCCTTTGCACAAGCCATTCTTTCCCCCAGGATGCCTTCCATTTTCATGCCCTCTTCATCTGGCCAGCTCCTTCTCATTCTTCAAGATGCAAGCCAGCCCTCATCGCTTCCCTCTCCCCACCCCCCTGGGTCATGTGTCCCCTTTTCTGGGCTTCAGAGGTGTCCCGGTCAGAGCAATTACCACACTAATTGCTGTCTCCCCCAGTGGACCCCAGGCTCCCCGAGGACAGGAATGGTAAGCAGAATAACGGTCCCCAGCAACGCCCATACCCTAATCTCTGGAACCCGAGAACCTGTCACTTTACACCGCAAAGAGGAATGAATGATGCAGATGAAATAAAGGTTGATGGTCAGCTGGCCTAAACCAGGGAGCTTGTCCTGGATCATCCAGGTGAGCTCAGTCCCAGGGGTCCTGAAAAGTGCAAGAAGGTGCAGAAGACACAAGAGCTGGCGGGGGATGCGACTGTGGAAGGAGGATCGGAGGGAGGCGAAGCTGCTGGCTTTGAAAACAGAGGAAGAGCCAAGGCATGTGGTCGGCTCTTAGAGGCTGGAAAACACGAGCAAACATTCTCTCCTGGGGTCTCCAGGAACGAATGCAGCCTGCCAACACCTTGACGTGAGCCCGGCCAGACCCACATTGGACGTCTGCTGTACAGAACTGCAAGATAATTGATTCGCGTTGCTTCAGGTTACTAGGTTTGTGATCATCAGCAGGAATAGAAACTAGCACAGCAGGCACTGGCCCCCATTCCTCTTGGGTCTTCAGTCCCTGGCACAAAATAGGCGCTCAGCAAATGTTGTGGAAAATTGAACAAAATGTCCCTGTCTCTACCACAGCTTTTCCATCTGTAACAGGCAAGTGGGTCGAGGTCAGAGGTTTCCATTCAAATACAATAACAGAACCCGTGGTTAGGATTTTTAACTCTTGGGAAGCGTCATGGAGGCCATTCGGGTTGTCCCAGACTGGCTGCCAGCTCTGAGTTCACCAGTCCCTGAGGAATGGAAAGGAAGAGGAGAACAAATAAGAATCCTCGCTTAGATCATAGAGGCCCCTGGAGACCGGGAAATGAGACAAAGCCCTAGAGGAGGAGGAAGGTGGCATTTCTCAATCCCACCAAGATTCTAATGCCAGAAAGCTACAAAACGGGGGGGGGGGGGGGGGGGGGGGGGGTACGAGCCCAGGACACTTAGACAAATGCCAGTGTCCCCGCGGTGTCTTTAGTACCTGAACAGTGCTGGGCACAGGCCAGCCGCCCACAACTGCTTGTAGAATGAATGAACGGGTGCCCACAGCCCCACTCTGAAGGAAGAGGGGCCGGGCACTGTCATGGTGACACGCTCAGAAGGGACGGTGTACCAGAGGCACCGGATGTGGAGGGAACACTGCCCCGGAAGGGCTCATTTCACACTGTGGTGGTGGTGGGGGGGGTCTGCATTTTGTTAGACTAGTTGGCTCGTCTGGCCTGGTAACCTCTTTCAATGTCTCCCCCCCCCAGTAAGGCTAAACCCCAAGAGTTATCTACACCCCAAACCCCGCGCCCATGCATTCTCAATGATAGCCGTGGGTACAGGGGGTCAGAGGACCATGTCTGACACCCACAAAGACAGACGCGCTGAGCCAGTTTGACTGGCGGCCCTCCCCACTGCACCCAGCTTTTCCTGGGGCACTGGTCCCCTGGGTCTCCTTCACTGCCCCACCTCAGGTGGGTGCCTTCCTTCTCCGGGCCTCTTTCCTTGTGGGCACATGGAGTTGGCCTAAGTTTGTTTCATTTCATTTGGGGAAATGTAGCCATTCCCGGTCACCTTCATGAATTTTAGCCTATCTTAGCATCATCTGTACTATCAGCACTTACTGTTTTCCTTCAAGTCCACTCAACTTTATAAAGGCTTACCTAATTGCATTTTAAAGGGAGACTGTCACCACACTGGTTGTGAGAATGCAGCCAGATTGCCCAAGTTCAAGTTCATGCTCTGCCACTGACTAATTATGGGGCATGGCGAGTTACTCAACGCTTCTCTGCCTCAATTTTCTCTTTGAGAACACTAGAGGTTACAATCTACCTGCCTTACAGAGTCAGGGGAGATTCAGCGGTACAACACATGTAAACTGCCTGGGACTGCCATTTAATAAGTTCTCATTAAGCAAGAGCCTCGCCGTTCTTTTTGTGCTCATGTTATGGTTATTATTATATCACCGCTTTAAATTAAAAAAATCAATACCAACTGGCATAAATAGAATGAAACTCCAAAAATAAACCAGCAATGCACTGGGTGGTTTTCATATTATTTTATTTATTTATGTAAGTATATTTACATTAATTATTACTGTAGCTATAGTGTATGTCTTATATAATTACATGTTTATATAAATAAGATAATAAAACTAAATAATAGATATACATTTCTTACATAAAATGTTTTCTTTCACTGCTCTATTTTTATGAAAAAATAAACAATTTTTTAATAGAAAAAGTAAGTAATGAGAATAAATACTGCCATTAAGTTCTGGAGGCAGCTGGTCACCTCCTAAAGGCTGAACAAACTTTCTCCCTTTCTTCCAGAAAACACATTGCCTCGCCTTCGGAAGGTGTTAAAGGCACCTCGTCATGGAAAGCAGACTCCTGTCCAGGCCTCAGAAGACCGGAGGAAAGTTTAGAAGGGACCGACCCTGTCTCACCATTCAATTCCGTGTGATCTAGTTCCAGTGTGGGGCACCCTGTGTCCCGGCTGCGGTCTGCACCCCAACTTCTGGGAGCAGAGAGCTAAACCACCCCTTCCTCGGGGGGCTTCGGGTTCCCCACCTGTGAATGGGGGTTCTAGTCCCTATTCTGTCTCGCTCAGAGGTTGACCTGCAGATACAAGGAGAGAACAGATGCGGGAGATTTGGGGGGAAGTAAAAGGTGTTGCTGTTACTGTTACTGTTATTCATTGTTATTTTTACCCATCCTGTCAGATAAAGCTCGAGTCCCAGCCTGTGTGTGGAGACACGGTCCCCTCTTGGTCCCTTCCACTCGCCGTCACCCCAAGACAAACAACAGTTCCCAGACACCCAGTGTGCACCAGGCCCTCCACGCATACTCCCTGGCTTCGCCACACAAGGATCTAAGGGGCTAAAGCAGGCGCATCCCACTCTGCAGAGAAAGAAACTGAGGCTGATTTTGCCCAAGTTCCCAGCGAGCAGACAGAGCCAGAATCCAACCCGAGTCTGGATCGGCCATGTCTGCTCTCTTCTCGGGTCCCATTGTGCCTGGTCTGTCTTGGGGCCACCCGCAGCTACCAGCCTGGGTGGGGGGTCTGTCTTGTGCCGTTTTTCAAGTGGGGCCTAAAAAAGCTGTTTACCTCTCACAGACCAAGGCTCGCAGGCTGGGACGCCCTTGGCTTTCACAGATTGGCTCAACTGCCGGCACACCCGGTAACCATTTAAGGGGCGGCCAGCCACCAGAAAGCATGTTCCAAGTTAACAGGACTCCGAGCTCTCGGCCAGAGCATTACCTGCTACAGGCCTGAACCCCGGGGGCTCGTAAGCTGTCCAAGTGTTGGGGGAAGCACGCTGTGAAGGGGGCCAGGCGGCTGCAGGAAGGAAAGCTGGCGACTCTCCATTTACAATCAACCTGGCAGCCCAGGCCGGGACCGCAGGAACCCAAACACCGTCGGCCAGACGTGGGCCCCTCAGAATGATTTCCGTGAAACTTAATCGACGCCTTTCCATTCCTTCCCCGTGAGGGCAGCCCGGCTGTCCCTTTAACTGCTTCTCGGCAGGAGCCCAGGCAGGGGACAGCGTGAAAACTGGAAAGGAAGAAGTGGGACCCGCCGGAGCCAGTGTGCAGCCAGGGCCCCTCCCCTACACCCCAGGGCCTGTGAAGGAGGCCCCTGGAGGCCAGTGGAACCTGGCCCCCACAGCCGGCACCTCATACGATGCTCACGGACCCTCTGCACCAACGCAGGGACCTTGGAGGGTGCCAAAGGACGCAGGGCAGTAGATGGAACTGTCCCCAGCCGTTCCATCTGGGCCCTCGAAGAGAGAAGAGTAAGGTTTCGTGTACTTCCTTCTCCTTGTCTTTGTAATGAGCCGCCATTATTATTGTAATCCTGAGTATTACCTTCTATAGTAAAATAGACAAATAGGATGTGCACAGGTGGGCACATTCTCACCTGCATTGTACATACATCCTGTAGCTACTCCCCTGGTCAAAACACAGGGTTTCCACCGCCCCAGAAAGAAGCCCCCTCCCAGACAGCCTCCCCCTCCCCTCGACTCCCAGAGTAACGACTCTTCTGATGATTGGCATTTTTAAAAAGAGAAATCCCCACACAGTCCGCTCTCCCCCGTGGAAAACCGTGGGGGAGCCAAGAGACCATCAGAGAGTGTTGTTAACTGTGGTTCCCCCTGAGGGCCCTGAGGGGCAGGGGCCTCGAAAGGCACGTTTTCATTTTCTTTGTAGCTTTGCTGGATTTTCCAAACACTCTGTAACTGGCTCGTAGAGCTTTTATAATCAAGGGGCGGCAGGGGGTGGGGGGGGCGGCGGGAATCAAAGTGTGATTGTGTGTGTTTGTAATGCTGGTTCTCTATTTAAATGGTCTCACCAGATGTGGTTAGTCGGGCCTTCTGAGATGCTGGCTGGACTTTTCTTAAAGGTCCAGATTTATCATCTGCTCCAACAGGCCAAATTTCAGGATCACCTGGCATCCGCACCTCCTTGCTGGGGACTGAGAACCCCGAGGTCGGTAGGGTGTTAGGGTGGCCCTCAGCTGCCTGTCCCCACCACGGCCGAGGTGCTGGGGGAAATTGGAGGTGAGTCCTGGACCCACTGGGCGACACTGGCGTGGCGTCGGTTTCCCCATGTGCAGAATGGGGGCACTGGGTTTCTCCATCCCCAAGGGCCCTTCCAGCAAGACCATTCTAGAATTCCAGGTATAATTTAGCCCAGGGAGAGTCTAAACCAGCAGGGGCCTGTCTTCCACAGGTGATGTGGAAGACAAAGTGAGCCAGGTGTGAGAAAACAACCCCCACTGGCCCCTGGCAGTCACCCTCGGTGCCCGGGAGGCAACAGGGAGCGATGGGGCCTGTGGCAAATGCCCTGTCTCATTAACTTGGGATGAGTGTTGCCTTCACCTATGACCTACTGGTATTTTGGTGAAACCTCCCAATTTTTTTAAAGCTGGCTGAAGCGAACATATCTGTGAGCCACATGCAGTCCTCAGTAGGAATCAGGCTGTGGCCACCGGCCTCAACCACCTGGAACACTCCTTCCACTTCTCCAGGCTGGAGGTTCTAAAGCCAGCATTCTGTCGTGCTGGCTGCCAGAAAGTCCTTGCCCACGTCCAACTAAAACTTCTCCTGCTTTCAATCCTTATTTTTGTGTGGGTGGAGGTATGAGTGAGAATTGGCTCTTTATTTAAAAAAGAACTTTTCAGAAACTGGAAAAAAACATTCCAGTTGCTGCGAACTGAGAAGCAAGTGGGTATTCGAGTCCAGCTCTGTCGTGCCTCATCGGTGCAACCTTGAGCAGGTCACTGTCCCTCTCTGAGCCTTAGTTCTGTGTTTGTTCCTTTCGCTCCTGGCCCCTCTGCCCCTTCCCGAGGGTTCACCGTGTCCCACCCACTTACAACAATTACAACCGCAGAGCCACTTCTTACTGAGCAAGACTTCTATGTCAAGCCTTACACTAAACGCTTTCCGTATATTACGTGATTTCATCTTCCCAACAAGTCGGCTGAATGGGTGTTTTTATCCTCCTGTTACAGGTTCAGAAACTGAGCCCAAGGTGCTACTGTTAGGAAGTGGTAGAGTTGGGGCGTGCACCCGTGCAGCTACCTGTCGGCGCTGCTGCCTCCTCCCCAGGCTCCCAGCCTCGCCCTTGGCCACCACGGTGGCCTTTGGGACCCTCCGCTGCTCAGCCACCTTGAGTGGCTCCTCATTGCCACTCAGCCTGGCCTTGGTGGCCCATCGGCCTGCCCTTCCTTCTTCCTCTAGCACACTCGACACTCCAGCCGGCGCTGCCCAGTCACCCACACGCTGCGTCGCTGAGTTTCCCTGGCTGCCCACATATCTTCCCTATTGTTTACTGACTACTGTTTAGTATTGACTCCCCATGTCACTTTTTTGTCAGTTCGTTTTCAACTCAGACAAACGTATTTGTATTTATTATCACGTGTGTTCTACTTCGATTATTTCCTGACATGCTACACAATACGATGAAAAGTTGTACGATACAAAATGTTCTTCCAAGTGCCTTCTAAAGTCTCTGCTCTGAGGGGCTGTGCTTAGTGAATCAGTAAGTCAGACCGAGAAAGACAAATCCCGTATGATTTCACTTAAGGACAAGCAAAACGGTTCTTTGCCAAAGAACGAAATAAACAAACAAACAAAATAGGAACAGACTTCCAGATACAGAGGACAAAAGGATGGCTGCCAGACGGGAAGGGGGCCGGGTGAAAAAGGTGAAGGGATTAAGCGGTGCAAATTGGCAGTTAGAAAACCGTCAGCGGGACGTAAAGTGCAACGTAGGGCATACTGTGATCACCGCGCGTGGGGGCCAGGCTGGCACTGGAAATGCCACGCAGGGCACTTTGTCAAGTACACGGTGGTCTAACCACTACGCTGTACACCCGAGACAAATTCAAAATCATCTCGAACGTAAACTATCATGGAAAAATAAAATGAAAGTAAATAGCGTGCAAAACTAAGCAATAAAATAAAGTCTGCCTTCCCACGACCCCTGGTGGACGCCCCACCTTGGGAAGCATTGGGGTCGCCGCCCCCCGGAACAGGTGAGCTCCCTCCCACACTTCAGAGCCCTGTTCCACCTGCCCCTCTTCTCTTCTCACGACACCTGTGCTTCCAGGCGAAGGGAGGGATGCCCACTGCCCATCACACAGCCCAGAATTGTCAGTGGGTGGCTTACCGCCCAGGGCCTACGCATCTCTCCCCCAGGGCCTTATACAGGGCCTGGTGCACAGCAGGCCCTCCAAGGGGCCTGCCAGGGAGCAGGTACAATACTTCTGCAGTGTTAAATGAACTGCGTTGGATTGAACCAGTTTTTCTCAGAGTATGGGAGGGGATCACGGGTGCCCCTCAATTTGGGGAGGACATGAACTCCACATGAAACCACAGTAGAGAAGTTTTCCCCATTCTTTTCTGGGCCTCTCGATGACACTAAAGAGAAAGTCTCAGTTCATCGACAGTACATCTCAGACACCTCTCAACACTCGGTCATTACTCCTTTCAACGGAAAGAAAGCTGTGCTCGGGTTTGGAGTCGTCCACAGCCAGCCTCACCCAGCCAGGGTTTGATAACACGGATTATCAAATATGTTGTACATATTGTCACATATTACTTTCTGTGGATGACAAGGAATACTGATTTTTCATGGTCATGATATAGAATTCCCAGTTTAAATATATGTTTACACTTATAAAGTTTATTGTATATAAACATACGAAGTAAGTAATAAAGTAGTAGAATTTATTATTTCCTATATCCAGTAAGTGGATGTGCAAAAACTGTTCTGATGATACTGAAATTACAGAAATTGGAGACTGGATACACCTTAAGACCCTTCTCCACAAGAGACTCTGACGTTGGGCTGCCTCAGAACACTAGAAAGCCATTAATCCAATCGTTTCCCCAAAATAACACCTGTGGCAGGTTCTTGAAGGAGAGATATGTGGCTAGAGTGATAGTCAGGAAAATCGGGAGAGGCTTTCCAGGGCTCCACCCAGCAGCACAGCATGTGCAAGGGCCCTGTGGCAGGAGGAGACGTGAAGCATCAGAGCCTCTGAACCGAGGTCGGAGTGTCTGGAGTATAGAGGTGAGGCCAGAGAGGGGGCCAGGGACAACAGTAGGAGAGAAATCTGTCCATCACTCCCATTCGTCAAAGAGTTGCTCACTCAGTTTGGGCACCCAGAGCCTGACCCTTGATCTCAGGGTCTAGGGCTCAGCAAGGTGTTTCTGGATTCTCAAAATAATAACTAAGTTAGTTCCAAAACCAGGCAAGGTGTGGCAAACACCTTGACAACTGAGTGCAGGCTTGGAATTCATGCTGTTCTCACTCCGACTTCTGGGTAGGGTAACCTCAGGCAACCACTTAGGCTTCCAGACCCTCAGGTCCTCGTCCATGGGGTGGGAATACCAGCAGGTGCACTCAGAGTTGGTGAGTTACACTAGCTCCCGCAGGAGAGCTAAACTGTCTGGGGCAGGGTCTCATGGTGATGGTGCGAGGTGAACAACATTAGCTCACCACGGTTATTGTCAAAGGCTCCAACAACCAAGGGTGCATGCACCTGCACCGCTGGGGTGTGAATTTAGGAGCCCGGTGTGCAATATGTCTATGGCGTGTATGCAGGTGTGTGCCCAAGTTTTAGCGGTATGGGAGAGTGCGTGGACAAGCCTTGCCTGTGTGAGAGGGCACGCATGTTCAGCTGTGTGAATAAGCAGGAGCATGCTTCGGGGTGTATGCATGTGTGGGTGTGTACAGAATTCTTCCGTGTGTGGACATACACAGAGTGAGAACCCACACAAGTTCAACCTGGAAGATCACGGTCGCAGGGTTAAACCCCAGCCAGTCTTCACGACCCTTTTCCCAACCCCCACCACTCCTGTGGATCTGTGTGAATCTGCCTGGGGCCCCTGGGCCCATCTGGAGCTGGGCTGGGATTCTCTTAAAACAGATTTCTCTTTCGTTCTTACACATACACACACACACACACACACACACACACACACACACGTGTGCACCCGACCCAACCTTGAGGTGCCAGCCCAGGAAGTCGAGGTATGTGGGTACTGCCTCCCCCTCCCCCTCCCCCAGGCCTACCTCTCACCCAGTTTCCATGGGAGCACCTCAGCCCAGGGCAACCTGCATATCTGACTTTCCTGCCATGAGTCTAAAATAGCAAAACCACCCCAGATTTGGGTGAGCGACTTGCTCTCCTCTGCTCCTCACCCTCCTTGCCCTGCACTGCCTGACAGCACTCGGATGGGAAAGGGCCTTTAATCCCCGCCCCCACCCCAGCCCTGCGTGGGGACAGGGGGCGTGTCTGAGCTCAGCCGCACGTCTAAACGCAACCCCACTCCAAGTCCAGTCCGAGGCCTCAGAGCTAGGATTCCAGCTCCGATCTGGGCAATGTCGAAGTTTACAGATCTTACTCATCCACTTTACAGACGGAGCGACGGAGGCCCTCCCCACCACCCCACCCCTCCTGGTGGGGCAGCAGGCAGTTACGCACAGAGCCCTGGCGAGGCATTGAAGGCTGTCTCAGCATAAAAGTCTCGGTCTGCGCTCTACAACCCCTCTAGGCTCCCTCCAAAAGAAGACAGAGGGAGGTGGTCCAGGCTTTGGCAGGCGTTACCATGGTTACGGCCTACAAGCTGCAGCAGCGGGTCCTTTCTGGGCGCCAGGTCAGTCCTTCTGAGGATCCGTCTGTCCCGTGCAGCCCTTTCCCCAGCCTAGCACAGGAGCGGGCTGGCCTGGAGCGCCGACCCCAGCCTCCGCTCCGAGGGGTGGCTGGAGAGACAGAGAGAGAGAGACAGGGAGAGGAGGTGCCTGAGAGACCGGCGAAACCGAGACAGCGAAAGACAAGGCAGAGACACAGCAGCGCGGCTGGGCCACCAACTAGGGGCGGCCTCAGGGGCGGGACGGCGCGGGGCGGGGGCTACCCGAGGCCCCGCCCGTGTCTGAGCGCTGTTCCCCGCGTGGGCCGGGTGGCGCGACAGCGGCCTTGTGTGCGCCGGCGCCTTGTCCTCCATCCCGACCGCCCTGCGCGTGATGAGAACCAGGCGCCCCCCTCCCGGCTCCAGGCCTCGCCAGCTGCCAAGGGGAGCTGACGCCTGCTCCGCGGCCTCGTCCTCCCCTCCCCTCCTCTTCTCACGGCGCTCCCAGCTCCACCTCGCAGCGCCGCCCGCTCCAACTGCCCCCATTTGCAGAAGCCATTTTCCAGTGGACGGTTTGGGGCAGTCAGGAACTGTCTTGAGCCTTAGTCTCCCCATCTGTAAAATGGGGTTGATGATGATACGGCGTTGATGATGGTGATGATCATGGCAATGCCTGCCTCTTAGCTGCAGGGGTGACGTGTGTGTCTCCCAGATAAAGACCACCTTTGTGACCCTGGCCCAGCCATTGTTCCTCTGCGTTGGAGGGAGACTAGAAACCACATGATCTCTGATTGGGTGACTTTGGGATCCATCCATATATTTATATTAAACTTGGTGACAAGCACTGAGCCAGAACAAGTCAGAGGCTCAGGGCTCAGATCCTGTACAATCTTTTGGGACAGATGGATGAGAAAATTTACAGAAAGTAAAAAATCACTAAATGTGGTAACTGTTAAGGAAACAGAAAAATGTCGACTTTGGAAACTAAGGAGGTCACCTTAGAGCCGGTGGCCTCACAAGGGCCCAGAATCCTAGATCTGGAAGAGGGAAGGAAAGGGGTGAAGGGTCGGGGAGGAGCGCGTGGGGAGAAACAAAGGTGCAGCCTGTGCAAAGGCCCTGAGGCAGTATTAAGCTTAAAGAAATTGGGAGAAAGCAAAGAACTGAAAAAGGAAGAGTGTGGCGGCAAGGGTCTAAATTCAAAACCCAAGGCTTATTCAAAGTCCGTCTTTCACCGCACATAGGTTAATCAGCCTTTCAGCAGACAGAACTTGAGCTAAGAGCCAGTCTGACTAGCTGCGTAACTTTTAACAAGTGCCTTCATACCCCTGGACCTCCATTTGCCATTGTTAAGTTGGGACTAATAATCCCAACAGTTCGCTATGCCACACAGCCCAGAAGGTCCCTCCATTCTATTTACTAAGCACTCCCATAAAACTTCTCCAGCCTGCAGATTTTGGTGTTTCTATTCCAGACATGAGTTTGGGAGAAAACAGACTCGCAGATTGGTGTCAGGTGCAGAATTCCACCGAGAGTTGAGGGGGCGGTAGCTCAGAGGTTACGAAGTCGCAGCTTTGCAGTGAGACAGAACTGACGTGACAGCTAGTGCTCTGGGTCTGCAGGTGACAGAGAGTAAGTCTGAGATAGTTAAGCAGGGAAACAATGGATTGAGTGGGTATCCGCTGCTCACAGAATCCACCAGAAGGCTGGGGGTCTGTTCTCCGGCAAGCACAGGAGCAGGCAACATGCTCCAGGGGTCTCATCAGCAAGAATGAATTGTAAACCCCTCAAAACTGATGGAATTACATGCAGATGGACAGACACATCAAAGCAGAACTTTCTAGGTGTCAAGTACAATTTCCAAGTGTGTGACTTATGAGTTAACTTCTACTATTGTCCTTGTTCACGAATGGAGAAACTGAGGCACACGGAAGTTACGCAGCTCGCCCTGTGTCAGCTACGTGGTAGACTGTGGAGCTGGGAACTGGACAAGGCTACCCGTTTCCAGAAACTAGGTTATTAACACCTTCCTATGCTACCTGGTTGAATCTCAAGCCTCTTGTCACTCCTTGCTAGTTTCAAAGGCTTTAAAAGAAAGATTCTGCTTGGGTCATGTGCCCAAGGTCCCCTTGCACTAAACATTTCAGTACTAGTTGGCCACCTAAAAGGAAATTAGATTGGGTAAGAAGGGTGGGGATGCTCTGGCTGGAGAGGCTCAGTTGGTGGAGCATTGTCCCACGCACCAAAAGGTTATGAGTTCGATTCCTGGTCAGGGCACACACCTCTGTTGCAGGTTTGATCTCCTGGTAGGGGCATGTACCAGAAGCAACTGATCAATGTTTCTCTCTCATATCATGTTTCTCTCTCCCCCTGACCCCCTGCTTCCTCTCTCTCTGAAATCAATAAATGTCCTTTTGGCTTTTGGCTGAGAGGACGTATAGATGCAACTTTCTTCAGTCGTCCCCAGTCTGGGTTCATCTGACACCAGCCGCCTCCACCGTGCCGCTGAAGTTCGACCCCAACGAGGTCAAGTCATATACCTGAGGTGTGATCGTGGGGGCCATCCGCGTCTGCCCCGGTCCCCAAGATCGGCCCCCTGGGCCTGTCTCCAAAAAAGGTTGGTGATGACATCACCTTAGCAACTGGTGACTGGAAGGGTCTGAGGATGACAGTGAAACTGATCACGGAGGACAGACAGGCCTAGGCTGAGGCAGTGCCTGCAGCCTCTGTCCTGATCATCAAAGCCTTCAAAGAAATGCCACAAGACGGAAAGAAGCAAAAAGACAGTAAGCCCAGTGGAAATACTACTTTTGGTGAGATTATCGACTTTGCCCAACAAATGTAGCACCGATCTTTAGCTAGAGGACTCTCTGGAACCATTGAAGGGATTCCGGGGATGGCCCAGTCTGTGGGCTGCAATGTCCACGGCCGCCCCCTCATGACATCACAGATGACATCAGCAGTGGGACAGGGGAGTGCCTGGCTAGTTAAGAACGACAAAGGAAAATAACTCAATTAAAGATCATTTGACAACCAAAAAATGAATGAATGAATGAATGAATGAACTATATCCTCAGGCGAGGATTAAAAAATAAGAAGAAAGGTGGGAATGGGCAGCCAGTGGTCATTACAGTCTGCCCCTTGGGCCTCTCCACATCCTTTGCACCTTCATGCCTGTTCTTCCAAAAGGACTCTCTGCTGACACAGTACAGCTCCGCATGCACCCAAAAGTGTACACACACACACACACACACACACACACTCTCCCTTGTATGACTTGTGTAGAGGTTCACCTTTCAGAGCTTCAGGTTCGTCCTGTGTAAGACGCAGAGCACAATATTTACTTCCGCGTGGGACTGCAGTGGGGGGTTAAATAAGTTCATGAAGGTAAGGTGCTCTGCCTTGTGTCGGGCACACAGCTGCATTACCATAGCAACACATAAAATGGTGTCGTTTGTGCGAGCGGCCAAGGGTGGTGAAATCAGCCTCCAGATACACAGGTTTAAGTGTTGGATTGGACGTCACTCAGGGACTTTCCAGAGGACTTTCCAAGGCTTGTTCAAGGGTTTATTTCCTCTCTCTTTGGTAAATGAATAACGGAATCCTGCTCCAGTGGCTACACCAGATTTGGGAAGGAGCAGACCCCCTCACCCGTCTTGCGCATGGTGGGGTGGAGAACTCGGGCAGGCGGTGTGGAGATGGGCCCTGCTGCCTGCTTGCTGCGTAGTTTTGCGTAGATCCCTCCCCTCTCAGGGCCGCAGTTTCCTCAGCACAAAATAGATATTGTAATCCTCATGAGATTTTTGTGAAAATCCAATGAAATAATTCATTGAAAGGGCGTATCAGACATCCCCAGCAAATGGCTCTGATAGTGATTCTGACTCTCGGTCACTCTGATGTGCCTGGGACCAGGTGCTGGGACATCGCACCCAGGAACAGCCTCGCTGCGGGGAAGAGCATTGCCTAATTTAAACAGAATATCTCGGGATTCAGAATGCATTCACTCATGCAATAAATATTGGTTGGTTCCTGCTATGAGGGTAGCAAATACTTGGTACATGTGCATGCTTAGCTCTCTCCTACTCACGGTAGACATCATGCATCAAACGTGGAGCTGCCTACTGAACCCGAAGCGGCCTCGGAACCCTCTTCCACACAGAACACAGGCCGCTCTGTCTGAGTGGCCGGAAGAGGTTCTGCGCCGATTCCCAGACCGCGTGGAACGGGGAGAAGCTCCTCAACGGAACCAAAGGAAGGGAGAGGAAAACACAGGGTAAGTTAACGCGTGCCTTTTTCATTGCCTACTTCATAAACACTGGAAAGAAAAAGGATGGGACAGACATGCTTTTATCTCTTAATGGCCTTCCCTTCTTGCGGGGGGAAAAAGAATATTTAAATGAGCTTTCTGATGCCAGATCTGGGGATGGGAGTGGAGGAGACCCGTGAGCACACAGGTACCTCAAATGCTGTCTGCACCCCGCCTCCTGGGATGCCCAAATCTGGTGGCAGGCACAGAGAGATGGAAACAGCCCATGAGAATAGAATCTCTTGGAGCCCCTGAGACTTAAAACTTGCCTTATCCAACTGTCCTAAGTTACATCAAGGAGGTCCACCCAGAGAGGGGTGGCTCACACGGTGTCATACTGCCCAGCCAGGACAACGACCTGTCACACTTTGTCTGCTCCTAAAATTGCTCTGTGGTAGAGAAGCCCAATATAGAGGGGCCTTAGTTCAACTCCCTGCCTGCCCACTAACTCCCTGGAAGGTCAGGGGGGTTGTCTCTATTCTCTGAACTTCGGTCTTCCCCCCCTGCACAATAGAATCACTTATCTCTGCTTTGCTCCCTCCCCTGCCTTCTGTGAGGCAATAGCCAGGAGCATTTGTCATGTCTTGAAAGAGGCAGGAGTCATGAGATGCATTTATTGATTGCCCACTCTATTCCAGGGACAGTGTCCTGGGTGCCGGGGTGCACGGCAGACAGTCCCTGCCCTTGTATAGCTCAAAGTGTGCCAAGGGATCGGATCCTTATAGTGAATGCATTGTGCACAGGATGTACAGTTGTTAAAGGGGGAAAACACTTATTGAAGGAACCCAGTAGATCCTAAAGGTCTGGGAAGGCTGTTCTGAAGTCTTAAGCTGAGATCTGAAAAGAGGAAGAAGTTAGGGAAGAACATTATAGTCAGAGGGAACTGCACAAGCAAAAGGGATGTTCCCTGTGGTAAGGGAGCACATTGGAGGCACAAAAGAGGCAGAGGGAGAGGGACAGGGAGCTGAGAAGAGGCGGGAGAGGTGGGCTAGGCGCTGCAGATCACAGAGAGCTTGGATTTTCTCCTTCGAGCCACGAAAAGCCATGGAGGAAAATAAGGAAGGAGCAATGTAATCACTAGAGGAATCAAAACACTCCCTGAGCTGCTAGGTGGAGGAGACCGTGCAAGGGGGGCTGCAAGGAGACCTGCCAGCAAGGGAGCTGCGGTGGAAGGCTGGAGAAGGGTCTAGCTCCAAGGGCAATGGCAACCAAGGCCAAGGCCCTGGGTAGCTGGAGGCCCCAAGACAGGGGCTGCCAAGGGCTATCTGCCTCCCCCCAGCCCATCCCTTAGCACCTGCCCCTCTGAGGCCTGTAGCCCTGGGGTTCCTCTATCCCTGCCCCCCCCCCCCAGTCCAGCCCTTTCTTGTGATTGTTTGACAGGCTTCATTAATGGCTCATCTAGGATTAGGGTTTTACTGTCTCCCTATCACCCACCCTCTCCGCAACTGCTTCCTTCTACCTGGAGCTCCTCAGGGCCTGCAGACCTTGCCCCTCACCATCTGGGGTGGCAGCCAAGAGCCCTGGCAGCGTCGGGAGAATGTTTAAGTAGGAAGGAGCTGGGACTCTGGCAGCCTCAGGCACCACCCATGCTTTCCTGCCTCTGTGATTTCGCTCATCCCTCCCCCTGCCAGGAGACTGACTCCCTCTCTGCAGGTCCTGTTCATCCTGCCGGGACCACCTTCTCTGGGGGGCCCTGCCTGCACACCTGGTTTGGTAGGGTTTTTTTAAAGATTTTATTTATTTTTAGAGAGAGGGGAAGAAAGGAAGGAAAAGAAGGAGAGAAACACTGATCAGTTGTTTCTTGCACATGTCCTGACTGGGGACCAGACCCATGCAACCCAGACATGAGCCTTGACCAGGAATCCAACTGGCAACCTTTTGCATTGGGGGACAACGCCCAACCAACTGAGCCACGCCGCTCAGGGCTGCAGCTGGTCTTTTCACTCATTCCCTCAGGAGCTCACCTTGTGGGGAAGGAGATATGGGAGAGCACGATGGAGCTGTGGGCACGAATGTGGTCGGGGCCTGAGGACAAAGCTGGTAACAGACCCCAGAGGAGGGGTCAGAGGAGGTGGGATCAGAGGAGGTCCCCCAGAGGAGGGGACATCTGCTCCTGGGTTGGGAAGGTGGACTAGAAGCTCACCAAAGGGAGAAAGGTGGCCAGGGACACAGTGTGTGATTGCAAGTCATCTCTGTCATGTGTGAAAGGGGCCTAGTGCATTGGAAGGGAATGCTCGCGGGCGACACTGAGACATCCGAGTTTGCAAACTGGTAATATGTGGGTCACACACCGCGGGTTCAAAATAAAATGGAGTCAGAGAGGCTTCACATCCGCTTCTGGTGCTGGGCAGCAGCCTCTCCCCTCTTCCAGGGCCGTGGTAACCAGCTCACCAGACTCCACACCCGGTTCAATTCCTGGACCCTGCGGGCATTTGAGTTCACACCTGTTCTAGGTGATTTGTTCAGGGCTCTGCACCAGGAGCTGCTCACCAGGCCAGGCACACAGCAGGCACTCATGAGAGTTGGTTAACTGGGTGGATGAAGAGCGTGGTGATTCTAAAACACGTCCACAAATTCGGAAACTCACCTTTAAAGAACCAAATTGCGGAGGAAGTGACACCATGTGACTTTTGAGACTGGGTCATAAAATACATGTGGCTTCTGCCTTGCTGTCTCTTGGACCTCTTGCTGTGGGGGAATCCAGCCTCTGTGTTGTTGACGCACGTGGAAATACCCATATAGCAAAGAACCGAGGCTTCCTGCCAACTGCAGCCACACGGACAGCCTCCCTGGAAGTGGGCCCTCCAGCCCAGGCAAGTCTTCGGGGGGCCATGCCCAGCTGGCGACTTGACTGCAAACTCATGAGAGACCCTGGCCTAGAACCACCCAGCTAAGCTGCTCCCCAAACCTGATCCCCAGAAACACTGGGAAATGATTGCTGTTGTTTCAGACGCTGAGTTGGAGACAGTTTGTTATGCATCAGTAGAAAACTAACACGGATGGTTGGGTGGGTGGGTGGAGGGATGGACGGATAGATGGGTGGATGTAGAGTGTGTTAGGGAGGGGGGGAGATTCTGTTGGGGAGGGAGTGGGGATCAGATTCCAACTGAGTTTGTCACCCTGAAGAGCTGGTAGGAGTTTGTCATCTGAGAGTGCTGTGATCGTCTCTAAGTTTCAGGTGGACCACTTAGGCAGCCAGGTAGGGGAGGATGGAGTTGACGAGCCATAGGCTGAGAGGTAAGCGAGAATCTGGGTCAGCCATCCTGGGAGACAGGGGCCCCTGCACCTTCGAACCCAGCTTCTTCCAGCAGCAGTCATCCATCAGCCATCCCGCAGCCCTGGCCAGACCTCTGAACTGTGGAGGAGGTCAAGACCTCAGCATTTCTCAGAGGCCAAGTCCTGCTTCTCTCTCAGAGTCTTCTTTGTGCAAAGGAAGGGATTGCTTCCTCAGCTGGGGGTGGGGGGTGTGGCTCAGCATCAGTGGAATTCAGAAACCCAAGGGGGGCAGAAAGTGAGGAGCTGTGACTCTCTGTGAAGACCCCACTGGCCCCCAGGCATGAGGGAGAGCCGCAAACACCAGCCACCCTTTGGGGTGGATCAACCCTGCACGTGGGGTTGTTGGAAACGACCCACGGCCTGCTCTGGGGACCCGTGTGTGAGAAGTCTTCATGCAAATCCCACAGTACTGAAATGCCATTTCTCACCCATTGAACTGGTGAAGGTCCAAAAGCTTGGCAACATGTGGTGAGGCTCCGGGCAAACAGACACTCTTATGCATCTTCGGTGGAAATGTCCGTCGGTCCCAGACAAGCCTCGTAGGAAGGAACCTGGTGATCTCTACCAGAATAACAAACACTGTGCCCTCTCACCCAGGATTTTCACTTCTGGGACTTAACCTAAGGATATAACTCCACAGTGAAAAACACACGCATTGGTCACTCATCAGGGCATTATTCGTGATAGCGAACTGTTGGAATGACCAAGTGTCCATCATAGGTAATGGGACGAATGAGCTATGTGACCAGACGAGGGAAAGTTACGCAGCCGTGAGTACAGGGAGGAAGATCTCCACGAATCTGAATGGAACGACCCACAGCATGTATTGTTAAGCAACAAAACAAAACAGAAGCTAAGTGTAAAGGAATGTACATAGAATGCTACCTTTTACGTAAAAAAATTTTTAACATTTATTTATTTACTCACAGACTTATTTAATTATGCAAAAGAAACCCAGGAAGTATAAATGACAAACTCGTTGAAAATGAGCACGTGTAAGGGGTTAATGGGGATGGAGAAGAGATAAGAGTGAGATTTCCCTGAATATATTTTTATGCAGTTCTGACCCTTTAATCATGGTAAACGTTTTGCATTTTCAAAAATCAAATTAAATAAGGAGATGAAAACCTAAGGTCTAAACTTGAAAACCAAGAGAAAAAAGTGAGCTTCACTGTGCATCAAATTAATATGTACTGGAGACGGTACGAACTCACATTTGGTGTAAGATAGGCGCAGATGTAGATACATAGGTAGGTTGATAGATACGTAGAAATATTTACAGATGTGTGTGTACAGAAGTTAGTATATGCACATATATTTTCTTGTCCCATCTGCTGAGAAGGCTCAGAAGCCATGATATCCCAGTAACAGCAAGCGCACCTACCACACGAGTCCTGGTTTCTGATGCCCTTCTCCAGTAAAAGAAGCCAGGGCTCTTTGGAGAAGTGGCTGATTCTAGGGCTGGAGCAGAAAACACACAAGGCCAGCCTGGGGAGCCTTGGAGCGCCAGAAAGAAAGGAAATGTGAAAACAAACGCACAAAGCCCAGGATGATGGAGAGGGAACACAGGAACCAACCCACGGAGCTTCTGATAACCAAATTTGGAACAATTCGAGCAAGAAAATGAAGTATTACACTGATATACATGAAGAAGTGGGAGAGATCAGGCAAGCCTGCCATGTGGAAGAATTTCAGATAATTCATGTAGGGTCTTCGCCCTCAGGGAGACGGGGCGTCACTCTCTAGTCCTACAGTGTGGTCACACATAGTGATGTCCTTCCAAAGAGCACTGAGTGAAAAGGAGAGTAATGAGTAAGGCTGTGGTGGAGAGCCTGACGAACACTGCGCCTGCCAGGTGGCCAAGGTCAACATCAACAGAGACAGGTCCTGTTGACAGCATGTGTCCCTGACATGTTGTGTGAGAATGGGGTGATTCTCCCCACCTGCCTTGCAGAGGTGCCCAGAGAGGGCGACAGTCTTCTGCAAGGCCACACAGCCTGTCCATGGCAGATTCAGGATTCAAACTCACTTTCTGACCAGGGATCCGCTCCCAAATCCCAGGGTGCCAGGCATGGCAGGCATCGGACAGGCCCCTTTATGGCATGATCAGGGTTGCCACTGTAGGGAAAGCCCTCTCACAGAGAAGGGAAGGGGGGCTCAGGGGGCTGGTGGAATTTCCCTGCATTACCAGAGCTGCACCGCAAAACGTAGGAGGTGGGGCTCCCCAAGCCATCACCCTCATTTATCTCCATTTCTGGGATTCTTGGCACTGAAATGTCTTCTTGCTCATGGGCACAGCACCTTTCCACCATGCACCCATGTCAGGGACTCTGGGGGCCACCCAAGAACACCCGGAGTCTCTTCCTGGGGTCAAAAGTCCTCGGCAGTGTGAAAAAATTGGGCAGATGGCGTTGCGGCGATGGCAACGGGATGGGGGCCAAGGTCGTGCTGCGGCCTCTCCCGCCAGCCGGCTGAGAATTTAGTCCCCGATGAATAGGCTAAATTGTCCTCTGCAGCTGTGCTTGTTTTTCTTCCCCTTTCAGTCTGCAGTCCTGACAGGGGAGGGTGGCGGTCATCTTCTTCCTGCCTGTGTCTCCCGGCCCCCAGGACTGTCTTCCAGGGGCCATCAAGTGCCAGCTTCTCCTCCTGGTTTCTTGTCAAAGCGACTCTCAGGCCCACAGGGTGAGGAGGGGCCTCAGAAGCCACGGTGTCTGGCAGCCGCCACATCGGTGAGACCCATGGGGGTGTGTGACATGCAGACGCGGCCCTCTTTTCCAGGACCAGAACTAGGACCAGAACTTGTATTTTTAATAAACACAGCTGGTTAGGGAGACACCTGGTTACACAGTCTGAGAAAACTGGGGTCCAAAGAGGGAGGAGCACAGGTTTGCTCGGGGTCACAGAGCAAGTTTTATGGCTAGACCCAAGCCAATTCATTCATTCCCTCATTCATTCATAAAAACATTCACTCAGCACTGGTTATACCATTATATTGTTGTTCCGTGCTAACGATGTACCAGAGAAGGTTTGAACACAAGATGTACACAATAAGCCAGCAAGAAAACAGCAAACAGATTCTTCAAAAGCCCAGTCTTTATGGACCACAATTGAGATGTCCAGGATTCTGCAGAGGCCCAGGGAAAGGTACTTAACCGAGGCAAAGAGGCAGTGATCAGGGAAGGCTGCCTGGAGGAGGGGATAACCCCTACAGAATCTTGAAGGAGCCATAGAAAATATCTATGCAAAGGAGGAAGGGTCCTCCAGGGAGGTGGATCAGCATGAGCAAAGGCTTGGAGGTGAGAAGCAGCATGGCGTGTGTGGGCAGCCAAAGCAACTGAAGGTTGCTGGGGGCCAAAATGTTCACTCACTGATTATGTCCGGCGAGTGCTTACTGCATGCCAGATGCTATTCAGGCTCTTGGTTTGGGCACAGCAAACAAAGCCTCTGCCCTCATGACCTTACACTGCAGTGAAAAGGAGAGAAAAACATAAACTGTAAGCAAATAAATGCATAACATGTATGAAGTGATAAGTGCTAAGGAAAAATATAAAGCAGGGTAAGGGGCGAGAGGTTTTCCTCTCATAAAGAGCAACCAGGGAAGGCCTCTTGGTGAAAATGGCCATTAATGGAGCCCTGAAGGGAACAAGAGAGCAAGTCGTGGAGAATCTGGGTGGAGCAGTGAAAATGTCCTGGGGCAGGAGGTCGAGGAGGCCGGCGAACCATTGTCAGGTGCCAATTCAAGGAGGAACTCATGTGACTCGCTGAGAATTTTCTTTTCTTCTTTTTGTGAAGTCTAAGGAGCCAGCAAAAGATCTCCGCAGGGGAGGGGGCATGGTCAAATTTAGATGGCAAAGTTCCTTCTGACTGTGCATAGAGAATGCAGCAGAAAGGAGCAGGAAGACCATGGGCAGGGAGATGTCAGCCTGGACCCTGATGGGAGGGTATGTGGTGATGAGGAGGAGAAAAGAAAGGCTGCACTATTTCTCCAGGATGCCAAATCTGCAGGGCCCCATTGGCTGCTGTTGTCGGGGGACGTGGTACCCCAGACAGGACGGCATCAGGTTACTGGTGGGAGGAAGGGCCATCTCTTGGAGGAAGGCATTTCAGGACAGGCACGACTGAGGAAAAGGCACATTTAGCTTTGACCTCCTGCGCCCGAGGCTCCCATGGGATATCCCTGTCCAGGGAGATGCTGATCTGGGCTCTAGAGAGATCTGAGCTGGAGAGGGGAGTTTGGGAGCTGGCATCATAATGGGGGGCTCAGGAGAGACTAGACCTACCCATCATTCGAGAACATTCATGACATTGAGTGGGAAAGGAAGGGGACCCAGGACAGAAGCTCAGAAAGCCTCTGGGCTTAAGGGGTGGAATAGAAGCCCCCAAGGGAACCAGAGAGAGTTGTCGGAAAAGGCCACCCACCTATGTAAGCATCTGCTGTCCATTTCCTAGAACCTCTCTGGGGGGGGTATGCTTTTCACTGTTTATCCCTTCAACTCTCTTACGTTTCCCTGTTCTAATAAATACACTTTTAAAAAATAACTACCAGGTGACCAAAGGAGGGTCCACTGAGTTCGGAAAGAAGTTCTTTCATTTCTTCTAACAACAAATAGTTTTATGGAGTTCCTACTGTGCGCCAGGCATTGTTCTTGGCACTGAAACAGTGAGCTGAGCGAGGTTCCTGCTGTCTTCAGCTGGATTATTCTGCTAGGGCTGCCATAACAAAATACCACAGCCTGGGCGGCTTAAACAACAGACATTTATTTTCTCACAGCTCTGGAGGCTGGAAGTCTGAGATCAGGGTGTCGGGAGGGTTGGTTCCCCCTGAGGGCTGTTCCCGGCATTGCTGCTCGGCTTGCGAAAGGCCAAGTTCATGTTCACATAGCCCCCTCCCTGTGTACGTGTGTCCAAATTTCCCCCTTTTAATAACAGCACCAGTCATATTGGATTAGGTTCCATGCTAATGGCCTCATTTTAATTTGATGACTTCTGCAAACACCCTATCTCCAAATAAGGTCACGTCCTGAGGTACTGGGGGTTAGAACTTCAACATAGGAGTTTGCAGGGACCACAATTCAAATTGTAATGCCCGCCTTACAGTCTAGTGAGGGTGACAGACAAGGGAATAAGTAAGTATGTAGCGCCTCAGGAGGTGAAGGGTGCTATGGGAGGCGGGGGACAGCAGGACAAGGGGAAGGTGTTGTGCTTACCTATGGGGTGGAAGGTTCCAGAATTGAGTGGGGAAGACAGGAAGTGGGAGTCTGGAGTAGGGAAACAAATGGTTCTTTGAAGAGGTTTGGCTGAGGAGGGGTGGGAGGACATAGCTGGAAGGAGGCCTGAAATCAAAGGCAAGGATTTTATGATGGAGAATTTTGTGAGCTGGGAAGACTCCACAACATTCAGAAAGGAGGAGGGCTCAGATGCTTCTGGAAGCTGAGAGGAAGGGAGGGGAGAGGCAGGTGCACACGCGTGAGTGTTGGGAGGAAGTGGGAAGGAGGAGACCTGCTGAGAGGGGAGATGCAGGGGCTGTAAGAACAGAAAGAGGGAAAAGGCTGAGAAACACAGGAAGCTTGAGGGCGGGGCTCCCCAGGCCTCCCTCCCAATCCACCAGCAGCCCTGCAGCCTCTGTCCTCGCCATTTCCTCCCCATGTCCCCCAGGACCCTCCTGTGAGGTCAACGGGACACTCCCTCCCATCTGCTGTCCACTCAGATGAATGCGCGCTGTGTTCTCTCTGGCACCCTCTCCGAGAGCCTCCCCGCCCCCCCTCACAGGGACCGCACGGCCACGGTCATGGCCATGGTCACGGCAATCCCCATCCGGCTGAAGGGAAGTTCTGCCTCCACATCTGTGCCAATATTTACAATTCTTAAGAAGCCGTGTTTTGTCTTCACATCCATGGGACCCTGCCCCCTCCTTTTGAACACCTGCCAGTGACGCCCCACTGCTCAGAAACCAGAATCCAACGCTGCAGCGTGGCCTCCAAGACGCTGTGTGGTCTGGCTTTGGTAGTGCTTAAATTTTTTTTATTTTGAAATAATTTTAGGTTTGCGTAAAGATTGCAAAAATAGTATAAAGATTTCCAATATACCCCTCACTGGGTTCCCGTAATGTTAACATCATGTATAACCATAGTACGTTGATCAAAACTAAGGAATTAGACCCTGGCTGGTGTAGCTCAGTGGATTGAGTGCGGGCCTGAGAACCACACGATCACAGTTCAATTCCCAGTCAGGGCACATGCCAGTTCCCAGCAGGGGACTCATGAGAGGCAACCATACATTGATGTTTCTCTCCTTCTCTCCTTCCCTTCCCCTCTAAAGATAAATAAATAAAATCTTTTAAAAAAAATAAATTAATTAATTTTTTAAAAACTAAGGAATTAACATCAGTCCAATAATGTGTTACCTTCAGAGTAAATGAAATTGATTGCGGATTTCTTTCATTTTTATTGTGGCTTATGCCGCAGATAGGAAGGCATATTCGTACAGTGTCAAGAATAATGTAAATGCCCTTGAACCCACCCATCAGTTTAATAAATAGAACATGGCCATTACCTTGGCACCCCTGTGCGTCGCTCCCTGATCAGATCCCCTGCTTCAGTGATTGTACCTCCAGATTTTAGTTTATGGAGGTGACTGAGCAAAGACTAGGAGAGCCTAATGCCATTGAAAGAAGGATTTACTACTTCCACTTTCCAACGGAAGGGGGCGCACCTCATCACTTAGGGCCACCCGGAAAGGCAGTGTGGTCGGGAGACCAGGGCAGAGGGGACCACTTCGGCAAGGGTTTAATGGGGTTTCCATGAGAAAGGCCAGTCAGGGCAGGACAAACAGTTTAGGGTTGGCTAGTCTGAGTAATTCCAGTGGGCTCTGGAGTACAGTGGTAGTGTCCAGCTCTGAGAAGAAATATTGGCGTGGTGTGTGAGTTAGATAAATGGGGGCCTCACTGGTTTGATTATAAAACACGTGTTCTTGGCCGAACCCTCTGCCTTCTCTGAGGATTGGTCACAGCTCTGTGTCCGTCAGAGGGCAGCATCTTCAGCTTTAACGAAGGTCAAGGGAAACTGGTTTTGAAATTGTCACGCTCACCGGCTCCCTCTAGACCCTCACCACCCTTTGCTGCCGTCTGACCTTCACATTGTTGCCAATCCAGGGGACCTATAATGATATTTGATAGAGCCTCGCTCCACTTCTCTGACTGATTGATAATGAAATGGAATGTCTGCTCTCACGTTTATGAATGAATCATCTCTGCTTCTTTTAGGAAGTTTTTGTTTGTGCTTTTGCACATTTTTTATTGTGTTCTTTTTTTAAGGATTTCATTTATTTATTTATTTTTAGAGAGAGGGAAAGGGAGAGAAACATTGATGAGAGAGAAAGACACGGATTGGTGGCCTCTTGTACTTGTCCCGACTGGGGACTGAACCCCGGACCCCGGCACGTGGCCTGACGAGAAATCAAACGGATGACCTTTCCCTTCGCAGGGTGATGCCCAACCAACAGAGCCACACCAGTCAGGGCTCGACTGTGTTCTGTACGCGACTCATCTTATTGATTCATAGGTAGTTTTCTATATCATGCAGTCTGTGGTTTCACTGACATGACATTCCGAAAATGGCACATTTGTAAGAAAAGGAAAACATCAGAGGTTGTCGGGGGCTGGGATGGTAGGAGGCGTTGACCACAAAGGGGCCCAAGGGAAGCCTGGGGGCGGGGGTGAAGGACAACATACAGGACATACTGTCCTGTGTGTTGATTATGGTGGTGATTCCGTGGCGACGGGTTTGTCAAACTCAGACACGCACACTAGGAAGGGTGTCGTTTCCTGCAGGCACACGATACCCCAGTGAAAAATGCACACTGTAAAAGGTGCTGCGAGTAGCACCTTTGCAAATTAAAATAAACCAGTGGTGGGGAAGCTATAGAAACATAGGTGGTAAGAACATTTCTGGACATGAAAAAAACATCCAGAGTATCGTCCGATGAGTATCCACGTTACCCAGCTACAGGTGAGGTTTCCACCTCTCTGTGCGTCTGCCGGAAAGACCAGCTGCTGGATAAATACCAGAAGTGGCGTCCATGCATCCCGCTGAGTGGAGGGGCTGCAGCTGATTTGTGTTGTCTTTTGCTCCTGTGTTTGCTAATTTTCCCACACTCTGTCCTGGCTCCTTGGAGCTGCCAGAGCCTGGGCCTGACTCAGGGAGCTGGGAGGAGGCAGCCACGCCACAGCTGGGAAAGCTGCATCCCCCAGAGGAACCCTGGGCCTCGTCCTGTCCATGTTTATTTTCTTCCCTGAGTGGACAAGGCAGGAGACTGGGACAGGGGGCAGAAAATTAGACTTGGAAGCCCCCTCCTGTTGCCACCAGGCAGCCTGGCCATCTCAGAGCCAGGGGACCCCACTTGCTCACCCCTGCCCCCCACTGCCTGGGCTCTTGTAGTTGCATCTAAGGTCAAAGAGGGTGGGCTCTGGTGTCCAAACAGACTGACTCCTGATTAATCACGTATTGGCTGTGTGTCTCTAGGCCAGTTACTCAGGCTCTCTGTGCCTCTGCATCCTCCTCTGTAACAGGGGGATAATGACAGTGCTTACCTCATCAAGATGTTGTATGTGTGTGTATGAGTGTGTGCCCATGTGCTAAGAGCTCAGAATGGTGCCCGGCAAACATTGAAGTGCTCAGTCAGTGTAGGAGGGCTGCTGTGAAAAGCCAGCTGAAAGATGTACAGGCAGACTGGTCCCATCTCAGGGCAGATGGCAGTCATAGGGTCAAACTCCTGACGTCCTCAAAATATTTTTTAAATGACTCTGATTCTTCACACGTGATTTAGTGGATCCTGAAGGGACTTGGCAGTCTACAGAAGTTCTTCCTGGTATTTCCCTCTCTTCAAGTGGCCACTTCCCTCACCATCATTACTATCATCTCTGTGGGTGGCAGTTCTCCTTCAAACTGCAACAAGTGTTTACTGAGCACCTACTATGTGCCAGGAGTTGTATTGGGTACTTAGGGTAGGTCAAGGGAGAAAACAGACAAGAATCCCCATGGTCCACAACCAGATATAGAGCCAGCCCCCAGAGCTAGCCCCGAACCCCCCGTCTTTCCCCCTTTCCCTCTTTCTTCCTGCTTCCCCTTCTTCCTCATTCTGCCACCCAGAACCCAGGAAAACCCTGCCGCCCCCTCCTCAGAGGGCAGAGAGGAGAAAGAGGCTGAGTTGGTACAGCCAGACTCTTCAGTAGGCAGGGCTTGAGCAGACACTGGGCATTCCGGGCATCAACAGCCGTGTTCCATTACAAGTGGGGAGTGCCAGCCCCAGCCTGGCACATAGTAGGAGCTCAGCAATGGCGGCCTCATTTTACAGTGGTCCCCTTGTCCCCAGTTGGATTGGCAGCAACTACCAGGCACAGAGCCCCACTGTCGTCACTCCTTGGGGGGGTGCACAGCACAGGGCAAGGCGCACAGTAGGCTCTTGGTGACCCTCTAGGATGCCCCATGGCCTGATCTCTTTCAGAATCCACCAATGTGCTGGGGAGGCACTTGGTGGTGGGAGCTCTCACCAGCCCAGCCAGGGCTTTTGCAGGGGTTTATATGGGTCACAATGCTTCATCCCTTTTAAAGTCCTACCTGGCCAGTCTCCCTACATGTTAGTCCTCAAGGCGCCTCTGTGAGCTCCTGGGGACAGGCAGTGCGTGTGGTGGCAGGAGGCCGGGGTTGAGACTTGTCCTCTGTTCCACACCTTAGTAGCTGTGAAGTCTGCAGCGTCCCTGACCCTCAGCATCTCTATCTGCAAAAGTACAAATGTCAACCCCCTCCTTGGCGGGAAGGATTAGGCGGGAAGTGGTATGTGGGAGTGTCGTGTAAATGCCTGCCTGGCCTTTCCTCTAGACAGGCAGCCTCCACCTTCAGACATCGGACCCCAGGACTCTGCCTCTTGTGGTTCTTTTTGCTGTGGCCCCTCGGTCCCTCAGAGGCACACGTGCCTGCCCAAGCACACTACACAGACACTTACGGGTATTGTGCTAATCAGGGCTCCTAATTGCAAGCAATAGAAAACAACGGTGGCTGATTTGAGCAGAAAAGGAATTCATGGAAAGGATAAAACTGTGACTTACATACCCACAGGAAGTTCTCCAGGCCTCTACACTGAAGGCAGAGCGAACTTTATTGAAATAAGTGGGAGGCCCAGGCAGCATTGTGCTTTGTATGGACCCAGTGCTCCATAAATGTTATCTAATAATAATAGAAGCACATTTCTCATGTGACACCTCTGCTCAAAATCCTTAACAGTTCTATCTGTCACCAGGGATCTGTGGACCCTCAAGGCGGGGGTGGGGATGGAGGCTCTGAATTCTTTCCAAGGGTCTGCAAACCCCTCAGTCAGGAAGCACCGTCTGGAGGCCATCACACACCCCTAAGTGGGAGGAACAACACTCTCACCCGCACCTGCTTCTCTGCTGTCCAGGCTGTCCTTCCCCCTCCCGTAGGAATCTGGAACTGCTACTCTGATTGGCTGCATTCTAGGACATTGATTGGCCCTTGGTGTCCAGTGGGCGGGAGGCTCTGTGCTGCGGGACCACACATCCAGGTGCCCTTGTTCTGCTCTTGAAATTGTGCCATGTGACCAGGAAGCTAAGCCTAAACTCTCTACCCCTTTCAACCTCGTCAGAGTAAGAAACGTCCAAACCTGTAAGAATTTTATGAGTTTATTTGAGCCGAACTGACAACAATTGCCGGGAAGCAAAATCCCAACGGATTGAGAAAATGCTCCAGCAAATGGGAGTTTTAGCACTTATTTTATGCATCAGAATCAACGGGGAAGCTGTAAGGGGGTTCCATGAAATCCACTGGTGACAGATTAGGGATGTGGGAGAAAGCAAAGGCCGGGAGGGGGACCTCTGGGATTGGATGAAAAGCAAGACAAATAGACACACACTTCTTTTACACAGGTAGGTCGGGACAGTTAACAGTTCACAATTCACACGAGAATCATAACAAAGAGGAGATCCGTGGTCTCAGCTCTGGTGCTGTGGTTGAGTTCTGAGGACCCTGAAAAAAAATAAAATTACTTTGATATTCCAAAGGTATGTCAGCAGGTACGTTATTATAGATTAAAAAAAAAAAAGAGGACAGGCTCAGTTAAGGCAAAGATTGACCTTTGTCAAGAAAAAAAAGTTCCTTTGATATCCCAAAGGTATGTTATCATAGATGCAAAAAAAATTGACTTGGATACAGTAGCACCTCAGTACTCATTGTTAATTTGTTCCCTAACTCCTGATGAGGGCTGACACCAACAGGTCCTGGATGATGAAGCATTTTCTCTCGCGGGGAGGCGTCAGTTCTGCCAAGTGCAATGAGTCCCAAGCAAGTGCCAAGTGCTGAAACGTTGTTTTCTCATCAAAATGCAATGAGTACAGGGTGTGATGAGTTCTGAAGCCGACAAGTACCCAGGTATGATGGTATTTCAAAAGTAATGTTATCATGGATGCAAAAAAAATTACTTTGATATTCCAAAGGTATGTTACCAGGTACATTATTATAGATGGGGTAGGCTGGGGTGGGGGGGAAGCAAAAATCAGGCTCAGTTAAGGCAAAGATTGACTTTTGTTAGGAAAAAATACCGACCTAGGACATAACTACCCACCATGAACTACTTTTAGTTAGAAAGCTTTAGTTTCAGATTACCCCAAGTGGTGATGTTAGGTCTCTGAGTTTGTGAGGCTGCCACACAGGCCTCCCTTGNTACTTTGATATCCCAAAGGTATGTTATCATAGATGCAAAAAAAATTGACTTCGATACAGTAGCACCTCGGTACTCATTGTTAATTTGTTCCCTAACTCCTGACGAGTGCCGACACCAACAGGTCCTGGATGATGAAGCATTTTCTCTCGCGGGGAGGCGTCAGTTCTGCCAAGTGCAATGAGTCCCAAGCAAGTGCCAAGTGCTGAAACGTTGTTTTCTCATCAAAATGCAATGAGTACAGGGTGTGATGAGTTCTGAAGCCGACAAGTACCCAGGTATGATGGTATTTCAATAGTAATGTTATCATGGATGCAAAAAAAATTACTTTGATATTCCAAAGGTTATGTTACCAGGTACGTTATTATAGATGGGGTAGGCTGGGGTGGGGGGGAAGCAAAAAATCAGGCTCAGTTAAGGCAAAGATTGACCTTTGTTAGGAAAAAATACCGACCTAGGACATAACTACCCACCATGAACTACTTTGAGTTAGAAAGCTTTAGTTTCGGATTACCCCAAGTGGTGATGTTAGGTCTCTGAGTTTGTGAGGCTGCCACACAGGCCTCCCTTGAGCTTATCAGGTTTAGTACTCGGCCTTTCTGTCCACACCCTCCACCCAAGCCAGTCATCCCCGGATTTCTCCCCCCACGTGGTCTGCTACAGGCTGGGAGGAGAAGGGGGGGAAGAGGCGGGTGCCAAGCCTGCCCCAGCCTCAGCGATTGGCCACTGGCCCAGGTGACCATGAATATGCACTTTGTTTCTGAGCATGACAGTCTCTGGGCTCAGGTCCCCAGGTGTAGTGGGGACCAGGGGGGCAGGGAACTGGCAGGGCAAGTTTCAGGGTCATTTAGAGGTCCCTCAGCCAAACACTATCAAATGTCACCACACACGCCCCTGGCTCTCCCCATTTCAAATGGCTGTAAACCCGGAGCTAGGAAAACAAAAATTGATTTAAATTTGCATGGCCTTTTTCTCAACCTACTGGTTGCAAACTATTCCCATGGGAAGACCTCCCTACTTAGAAAACTTAGGGGGTCACTGGCCCCCAAGGACAAGACCACATCATGACCCCATGGGCCAGCCCCCGCCACCTCCCCCCTTGCAATCCCACACTGAAGCCCCTGGGAATTCTTATCCACTGCGACTTCGCTTGAGTTGTTTCCCCCACCGGCCTCCCTTCCCTGACCTTCAGCTCAGGGGGTGTCTTTCTCGCGGAGTCCTGGCATTCCATAGTCGTCTCCACCGCGTAACCTGATGGGCAGTGCCCCCTTCCTCATAGTGGAGCCCTCAACATTCCTTGGTCACTTCTCTGTTGTGTGTCCTCGGGCAAGGTCCTTAACTTTGCTGAGCCTCAATGTTCTCCTCTGTGAAATGGACCCACTGAGACCAACTTTCAGAGATGGATGTTGAAAACAGAATGCTAGCGAATGGTTTGACTTCTTTCCTGGAGCGGTTTAAGTCCTCCGGAGATGGGACTGCTGTTACGGATGAGGACCCTGAAGCTCGGAGAGGAGCAAAGCTTTGTCCAAGTTCACAGAGCCACACAGGGCTCAAAGCCAGGACATTCCTCATGCACCTCCCTCTAGTCTAGGTCCGTCTGTGTCCTCAGACTGGGCAGGGCCAGGCAGGGAGCAGTTTGCTCTTTACCAGCAATAGTTCCCTTTGGAACCAACCCTCCGTCCCTGGGGCAGGCTGAGCACACACACCTATTTCCTAACATGACCGAGGGGAAATGGCTCTGCATTTGGGAGGCCCCTGGACGTTTGGCAAGTCCCCGTTGCCTTATACTTCCTGTGATCCTCCCTGGGGCTGGATGAGGCCCAGCCTGCTGGGGCCAAAGCCAAGGTCTTCAGTTTCTAAAGAGAAAGAAGTGAGAGTAACGTGGTCTCCCCATGCCACGCCCATCCCGCCCCCAGCGACTTTCTTTCTGTTCCCCTTTCCCTCAGCCTCAGCTCTCCCCAGACGCTGTTCTTCATGCAAAGCCTGTGCCTCTGGTCTCAGAAGCAGACCTCCTCCTACCAGCTCTGAGGCACAGAGAGGGGGCTGCCCCCAACCCTGCTCGCCCCCCAGGGCCAAGGTCAATTCTTGCGTCTTCTGGAAGCCTGGAAGGATGGCGAGTTCAGGCTGAGCTTGTCCTTCTCAGGCTCCAAATGTTTATTGTTTGGAATTTATGCTCTGGGTTCTGACCTTTCTTTCATTTATTCACTATTAAGTATATCTTGTGATCAACTCTGGGACTGCAATAATAGTAATAATAATAATAATAATAATAATAATAACAATAACACCATAAGGAAGATCTTCCCCTAACTCCAGGCCCAGGAAACGCAAAGGGACCTTTTTATGAGACAGGGCTCTGGGGACAGACACTTTTAGCACAGCAAGGTAGGAGAGACACCCTCTCAAGAGGTTATCTCCACGGTGTAAAATGTCTGGTTGGCATTTAGATGCTACATCTTCAGGCCAGGTCTCTTGAGGACCCAACCCTCTGCTCCCTGCCACCCCAGCACCCACCTCCCCAGTCTGGGATCAGACAATGACCAACCACTGACACTGGAAGCCAGACACACGGAGGTAGGACAGGGTGGGTGAAGGAGAAAAAGTGCAAGAGAATCTGCACTAAGGAGGAGGCCTAAGGGGGCCTAAGGGGGTCTGGGGCGGGGGGAGAAGCTTATGGGGTCCCAGTAGACCACAGGGTTGACCTGGTGGCCAAACCTGAGTGTCTGGCTCCAAAGAAGGGTTTGGACCTGTGGATGGGGTATGGGGACAAATGAGGAAACTGAGATTCAGCAAGGTGAAGTTCAAACTCACACAACAAGTAAGTGGCAAGCTGGGATCTGCACCCTGGCCTGTAAGTCCCCAGCCCTCCTCCTTAACTGCTGTGCTGTGCAGGGACTGCCTGCTTCTCACAGCCCAGATGCCTGTGGCAGGCTCACCAAGGCCCTGTGAGGCACGAACTCCCCTCTCTCTGCATGTATCCACGCCTAACCCAGGGCCGGAGCGCTGAGACGTCAGTCTTCCTGGGGACTGAAGGACTCTCCAGCCAGCTGGTGCTGAAGGATGCATTACGACTGTCTACTGAACACCTTCTCCGTGCAGATAGCTTCATACCTTTCATCTCATTGAATTCTCAGAACAACCCCCATGACGGGCCTTGGTACCCCACGTTTCAAGAAGGTCAAAGAAGTTGACCAGTGTCACACACAGAGGAGGTCGCCTGGCTGGGACTATAAACATGGGTCTGCAAACCCAATGCACTTGCTTTTGGAAAAACTCAGCATCCTGAAGGCCACAAAGTAGAAAACTAGAACCAGCCCCAGAATTAAATGACTCTCGATCTCCCTCACCTCTAAATTCCTGCTGAGATAATATATTTTCCTTATGATTAAAGCCATGTTGATCTGGAATAGCAGGGGAAAGTTTGAGGGGATGATGGAACTATATTCTTATTGTGGTCCTCATTACACATAGCTAAACATACAGGCATTAAAATTCATAAAACTAAAAGAAACTATAAGGGATAAATATGGCCTAATGTTAAGACTTTATAAACTTGGGTAGTCTGTTTTTACTTTATGTTTGAAGGTAAAACATATGTTTCATTATGTTTGGAGGTAAAACATATGTTCCATTATTTTGGAACAACAATAATGAAAAGACCAAAAAAGAGGAGGAGGAAGAGCGAGGGAAGGAGATGGAGAAGGAGACAGCTGAAGAAGTCTGTTCAGATGCAATGGCTGGAGCTGCTGCAGCCATCTTGCAACCATGAAAGGGCCCAGTGGGAAGGTAGATCTGAGACACGAGGATGACAGAGCAGAGAGATGGAGAGATGGTAAATGCCTGTTAGCTGCTGAATCAACCAGAACCTCAAACAGGCCTTCTCTGAGATAATAAATGTGCTTATTGTGGAAGCCAGTGTGAGTTGGGGATTTCTGTTACCTGGGTTGACGATATGGTCACTCATACCAAGTAACAAGCCAGATCTGAAGCAGTGGGACAACTCCGTGGCCAGTGCAGTGCGGAGGGAAGCCAGAGGGTCACTCCTGGATGCAGCATGGATTCATGGGCATGAGTCACCAGAGAGAAGCTCATAAACTTGCTAGTTGGTCTTACTTAAGATTCTGGTTTTGTGGTGATGCGTGAGTCAGAGTCCCGTGAATTTCATCTTAAGGCTCCTTCCCTGTCTGACACTCTCACCAGCGCAGTAACTGCCTGGGCCTGGGGGACTCAGGCATTTTGTGTAGTTAGAGCTGCTGGTGTTCAAAACTGTGCACAATGATTTTTGTGGAATCTAATTTTCTTATGGGTCATCGATCTCTGTGTTTTGCCTGTTATATAGACCTATCTTCCTTGTCCAGACAAGACATCTGACACTGGAAGCCCAGGAGGGCAGAGCTGGGGTGATGACCCAGAGTGACATGTCCTCCTGTCTCCTGTCACCTGTCACCTGACCCAGCCCGGGGGAAGAAGTCTTCTCTTTGAGAAAGGCGGTTTGGCCTTGATGGGACCATAATCACCCCGTGTCTCCGTTCCCTTGTCTCCGAAATGAAGCAGAATTGCCCCTCCCTCCTGGGTGGTATTCAGGCTGGCAGGTAATATACGTAAAGCGTGGGCACAGAGTAAGCGTCGGCATGCTGTGTGGAGACACGGTTTTCACTCTTAAGCAAGCCAGCGTTCTAGTTGTGGATGGGGGTGTGAAGGGAAGTCCTTTCCGAACCAGGCATGGAGAAGGGAAAAAAACAACTCCGGAGGCCTCACCTCCGCCCGGCTCAGCCGGCTTCATCAGACTCTCATAAAACCAAAGAAGTCGGGAGACAGGACTCCAGGGGGCTGATGGGGACCCAGCAGGAGAGACAATGGCCTCCCCTTCAAAGAAGCCCCCATTCTCTTATCACCATGGAGACCAAGCTGGCTGCCCTGTAGGGTTCCTGCCCACCCAGAGCCTGAGGATGCTACAAAGGGAGGGACAGGGGCCTCCCAGGTGGAGACCCTCCGTGGAAGGCTGGGGGAGGGTGGGGAGGAGAGTGCCTGTGCCCCTCCCCCACCCCCAAGGTGCTGAATTGCTCAGGCCGGTGTGGAACCCGAACAGGTCTGGGGGTCTGAATCCCAGCTCTGCCAGCAGCAGCTAGTCTCGTGACTGTGGGAAAAACACTTCCTCCCTCCAAGCCTCAGGTGCCGCACCTGTCAAAGGAAGGGGTAGAAAGAACGAAAAGGAAACTGTGGAAATGAGCACAGATGACTGTGTCGTGACAGCCAGGGGGAAGGGGGATGAGGGCTGAGCGCAGGTGGGCAACTCAGAGGGGGGAAATGGGGACATCTGTGATAGTGTCCGTAATAAAAATTTTTTAAAAATACACATAAATATTGAAAAAGAAGTTACACTAAAAAATAAAGGAAATCGTGGGAGGAGGAAGCAGCGAACTACGGGGTGGGTGGAAGGATATTTCGTGCTCAGGGGAACGTCCACTACATACTGTTTACTGAAAAAAGGGAACTTCACAAAACCAGTGCGATCCCATCTCTGTTTGTTAAAGGAAGCAAAACACAGATTCTGTTTAGGCTGACCAGAAGAAGGAGGGGGAGGCAAAGAAACCCCCTAAAACACACCTCTGCTTGTTGTCTCCACAATGGGGATTGCACGTAACTTGTATCTTCTTGGTTCTTTCTCAAGTGTTGGCCAGTGAGCACGGATCGCTTTAAAGGTCACAGTGACAGGAATTGCACGTCTGTGTTTCCTGTGCAGGGGCACTGGGCTAAGAAGTGCTCTCCGTGGTTCAAACCCCTTCTGTCTTCACAGCCAGCCAGGAAGGGGGAGTACCCTGATGATTCCCACTTTACAGAAGAGGAAATTGAGGTTCAGAGAGGTTACAGGGCGTGACCAAAGCCAAACCACCCAACCGGCAGAGCAAAGATTTAATCGACAGCTAAGATACTGGATTCCAAAGTTCAAGTGTTTAATTATCACCACTACTGCCTCTCAGGACAAAAACAAAAACCACAAAGGTTCTGCTTTCTTAAATGTTTTCATATGGAAAATATCAAGAAAATCAAAAGTAGACAGACAAATACAACCTTCCAAGACAAAAGTAGTAAGTTGTGGGGAGCTAATGCATAGCGCTGTGACTGCAGCTAAGAACACCATTTTGTGTCCTTGGGATTTGTTACGAGAGCAGGTCTTCCGTGTCCTCACCACACACACCACAAATCATAACTGTGTGAGATGCTGGATGTGTTAGCTTGGTTGTGGTATAATCACTTCACAATGTATACATGTGTCAAATCATTACATTGCATATATATTTTAAATGTATATAATTCTATCATATATGTCAATTATCTCTCAATTGGTCAGGAAAAAATATATAATGAACCCCGATGTACCCACCACCCACAGAGGAGGGTGGGGTGCTTTGGGAGGGGAAATATGCCCAGAGCCAGAGGTTCCCTCTCGACTTACACATTTACACCCACCACATGTGCACACACCCCACATGCACACACACCCCACATGTGCACACATCACATGCACATATACACACACACCCCTCCCAGACTCCATCTCTGGCCGCCTCTGGGGTTGTGGCCCCAACCTCAGTGGGGAACCACAGGCGGCTGTCCTCCCCCTCTCCCGCCCCAACCCCGGTTCCCTCCTCCTTTCTACATTCTAGTATAACTTGCATTTCCCCAGCCAGTTCCTTTATAGGTTCCTGGGTCCCTGCCAAGGCCGCAAGGCTGTGCCAGCTCTGGAGGACGGAGATATGGCGAGAGGCCTGGACTGCATGACGAGGTGGGCAACCCTGGTGGTGCTGGCCGCCCTGGGCACAGCTGTGACAGAGGCCACCAACCCCGGTGTCGTGGTCAGGATCACCCAGAAGGGCCTGGATTACGGTAGGCCTTCCTCTCCTCCTCTCCCAGCCCTGAGGAGCATGTAGTGAGCACCTGCTGTGTGCGTCCCTTTAACGCCAGCACACAGTGTGCTCACAGCTCCGAAGAGTAGGTCCCTCTCCCCATTTTACGTATGGAGAAACTGAAGCAAGGCAAATTACCCTAGAGCAGAACTGGGACTGCGGTGCTGGGCCTGGAGGACTCCAAGTTCAGTTCCTGGGCCCCCGGGGGTCCTCGAGGTACCCTTCCCCCCTCTACCCAAACATCAACCCTGGCTTCTAAGCCCTTTATTTTCTTCCCAGGCTTGCTCTCGGTCCTGTCATTTGCCTCAAGATTACTGCTCAGTCTTCTGCGAGGGCAGAGCTCAGGCAGCGGGGAGCTGAGCAGAGGGCAGGAGGAGCAAAGGGAGGGCCCTTTGTAAATGTTCCCCCAGGGCAGGGGCTTGGTGGCCATACTGTGCACATTACCCATGTGGGTGGCCCACAGGGGGTCCCCCAGGCCCCTCGCCCATCCCCAGGTAGGGCAGGAAGCAGCTCCTGCTGACCCGTTCTAGTCTGTGCCAGGCACTGTGCCAGGAGCTTCACACACACGGTCTCGTTTCATCTTCGTGTCACCCTTCGTGTCTATGGTGGGACATACTGTATCTAGGAACGTTCACAGATGAGCAAATGGAAACTTGGAGAAGGTAGTGGGTAGGCCAGAGGGCCACCTGGCTTTGAGCTCTGGTTTTATCTGAGGTCCCTGCATGTGGCTGCTCAATGCATTACAGAAGAGTAAGGCCAGTCCGCCCCAGAGCAACCAGACCAAGGAGAAGGCAGAGAACCTCATGCCCTGGGGCACCACTATGGCATCCGGACAGGACTCAGGGTGACCTGGTCTGTCGTCCCTGAATTCCTACCCCAGCCCAGGCAGGACACCCCTGAATCCCAAGGGGAAAGTAATATGGCCCTGCTCTGAACACTGCTGGCGTAGCCCCGAAGGCTGGCCAGGATCAGAGGCTTGGGCTCAGCCTTTAAACCCAGAAGTCTTCATAGTCTGTCACAGCAGCCTCAGTTTTCCCCTTCAACTCACACCCCACATGGAAGCCACAGTGGGTTTTCTGAAGGGCAGCAAATCTGCTCATGTTCCTTTCCTTACCTAGACTACCGTATTTTGCCGTGTATAAGGTGCACCCACAATTTTGTCTGCATTATACACAGGATTATTATACCCATGGTATGTAATCATTATGCCCATGTATAATGTGCATCTTTGTTTTTCCCTGAGAAGGTTGGGCAAAAAAGTGTGCCTTATACACAGCACAAGTACACTATTCAGTGGTTCCCCAGGACCCTCAGATCCTCTGACCTCTGTGCATGGCATTTGAGACCCTTCAAGACCTGGCTGCTGCAGACCCCCAGATCCCGGCCAGGCCACATTTTCTTTTCTTCTCCGGGCAGTGTGTGTTATTTACTTTCGAAATCCCAGAGGGCCCATCCCAGGGCACAGGCTCTGGGACCAGAAGGCCTGGATTCAGAGCCTGTTTCCATCGCTCGCCAGCTGTGCGGTCACCTTGCTGAATTTCAGCTTCTCCGTCTGAGAACTGGGGGTGGTAATAGATCTGCTTTCTAGGGGTGTTCAGAATCAGTGACTTAATACATGTACAGAGCAGTGCCTGCACAGTGCCTGGCATAGAATAAGAGCTCGATAAATTATTATTATTAGTAGTAGTAGTAGTAGTAGTATTTCCTAACTGACTCTTGGAAAACACAAAGCCCAGGATCCCTCATTTTACATATTACTCTTTCTCAGATAACGTTTGCCTTTTCATTGGTTCTTTGCTGCTCTCAGTTACATCATAACTGGTAGTAGAATCCTGGACACTGAGGCATTCATTCATTTATTCATCCAGCAAATACTAAGTGTATTCTAGTATAAGTTCTAGTCACTGTGGTAAATGTGAGAAACACATTTACATTAGTAAATAACACAGGCATTGCCACTGACCTTGAGTGGCAGAGAGAGACATTAATCAAAAAGTCGCATGGATAAATGCATAATTACAAATAGGGATGGCAGAGCCCAAGGAGATGCCCAGGGCATCATGAGGGGCCAGCTGAGTCAGAGAAAGTTCCTGCAGGAAGTGATGATGGAGCCGACTAGAAGTTGACCAGGTGATGAAGAGAAGGGTTTCCTAAGCGACAGGAATGGCATATGCAAAGGTCCTGTGGAGACACAGTCCAAAAGCCAGAGAGACCGAGCATCTGTGAGGGCACAGCACAGAGCTAGGCACACAGTAGGTGCACAATGAACACCCATAGGAGGCATGACTGGTTGTTTCGGGCTGGGGGGTAATATTTTAGACCAGGGGATGGCAAACTACAGCCCGCAGGCCAAATCTGGGCCACCACCTGTTTTTGTATGGCCCAAGGACTAAAACTGACTTTTACATTTTTAAATGGTTAAAAAAATGATACCTCACGCCAGGTGAAAATTATACAAATGTGGAATTTCAGTGCTCATCACGTTCCATTGGAGGAATACAACCACACCCACCACTTACATATTGTCTATGGCTGCTTTGCGGCGGTTGTGAGAGACAGCAGGGCCCACAGAGCCCAAAATACTTATTCTCTGGCCCTTTGCAGCAAACCTTAGCTTTAGACCTCCCCAGTCCCACTGTGCCAGCGATGGACAGGGGCGAGGGCCGGGAGGCCACCCTGGCCCGCCAGCCAGGGCTCCCCCACTATGCCTCTGACAGCTGCCCCTGCTCTCTCCCCTCAGCCTGCCAGCAGGGAGTGGCTGTGTTGCAGAAGGAGCTGGAGAAGATGGAGATTCCCCCTTTCTCAGGAAGCTTTAAGATCAAGTACTTGGGGAAAGGTGAATATAGCTTCTACAGGTGAGGCCTGTCAAGCTCCATCCTCAGTGTGCAGGGCTTTGTAGTGTTCCGGGGCCACCAAACCCAGAATCACAGAGCCACCCACTCCTCAGCCTAGAGAGGTTAGGGTCCCAAAGCTGTGTTTCACCGTCCCAAGGAGATGCAAACCCCCAAGTTTCCACCACGAAAACTGTCTTTCAGGCACTCACCATGACCCCCTGAGGGATGTGTCATGAACCCCAAAACTCCGTGCTAGGCCCATATATCAATTAGGATATGGAGCAGGGGGTTCAAGGACAGAAAACCTTATCCAAAATGCCTGAGCAGAAATTACTGGCTCACAGGACTGAGGTGTCCCTGGAGTGGTCTAGCTTCAGGTTCTGCTTCAGGCAGGCTCAAGTGTCATTGGATTCCATTTCTCTCTTGCCACCTCCTGGTGTCACTTCCCTTGGGGAGGTCTAATTCTCAGGTAGGGTGACTCCTCCAAGAGGCAACAGGCCCACCAGCATCACCTCAGCATTGCAAGTCCTATGGAAGGAGAGGGCCTGCTCCTTGCAACTCAAGCAAAACCCCTGGGATTCACTCTGATTGGTTTGTCTTAGGTTATATACATATTCCTGAACCAATCACTGTGGTCAGGGGAGTAGAATATGCTAATCACATTATGCCCAAATCATAAGCTCCACCCCCTAAAGATGGAGGCAAGGTCAACTTTCTTTGGAGCAACATGGAAAAGTTAAATGATAGTTCTGTTAACACAATAACGGAGTGTGGGCCCTGGGCCCAAAACCCACAAATGTTCTGCAGAGAGTTTTATACACCTATTCACTCAAAAAATATTTTTGAACATCTGCTGTGTCTGACCCAGCAGGCTTTGCTACAATAGTGACAAAAAGGCACACTGCACCCCTGTATAGAACTTGTCGTTAGTGGGGTAATGTCTGTTATCTTTACTGATTGTCACATACCATACCAGATAGAGATTTTTGTGTCCATGTTACAAATGAGGAAACTGAAGCTCATGATGAGTAAGTGACCTGCCCAGGGTTACACAATAGTGCATTTAAGAGCAGTATTCAAATGCAGATTTGTCTGACTTCCAAGCCTAGCCACCTGCCCAGTGCCTGGGTCTCCCCAGGCAGCTCTCATAGCGTCTGGGTTGTCCTGGAATGCATGGAGCGCAGGAACTGGGTGGAAAGCCTGCGTCCACAGTAGTTGTTGGGTGGTCCTTGTGTGGGTCCCCTGAAGGCTAACCGAACAGTTTTTCTTCTTAGCATGGTTATCCGTGGAGTTCAGCTTCCCAGTTCCCAGATAAAACTGCTGCCCAATGAGGGCCTTGCTGTCTCCATGACAAATGCCAATATCAAGATCAGTGGAAAATGGAAGGCACGCAAGAATTTCATGTGAGTATCCAAGCCTGGGTTTTTTGAGGATGTGGATGAGCTCTTGGTGATACTTGGAAGGGATGAGAGCCAGTATCCCAGGAATGCTCAGGTTTTGCCTTGCGTACCACCACTTGCACCCACGGGGTTCCTGGCAGAATTTTTCACATAAGCAGATTTGACATAACCCTTGGTTAAGAGCTGAGCACTTGTCCTTGTCTCAGTGCAGGACACTGGCAGAGTTAGTGCATGTGGCTTAGGATGGAAGGCTAAGTGGGACCTTTAATTTATCCCTTTATCAGTTAGCTATTGCTGTGTAACAAACACTCCAACCCAGTATCTTAAAACAAGTCATATATTATCACTTGCACACTGATGTGTTGGCCGGGGATCTCACCTCTAGGTCAGGCTTAGCTGAGGTGGCTCTTCTCCACCTGTATCTTGTCCTCCTCTCTGGACCCGTAAGCTACCCAGAGTGTGTTCTTGGTGATGACAGGGGGACAAAAAGGGCAAAAGGAAACATGAATGTCCCCTTAAAGGCTAGATTCGGAACTGGCCCAGTCACTGCTACTCATATGCCATTGGCCAAAACAAGTCACATGGCCATACCCAAAGTCAAGAGCATGGAAATACACCCCCTCCCCAAGTCATACCTCAGGCAGCCACCTGGGGTATGACTTCCTGGGGCTGTGGCTAGCAGGAGGGACATCACGGAGAACTATCCTAATCATCCCTGTATTTAGGCAATGGTGAGGGTATGGATGCAGGGAGGAGTAAAAAATCAGGGTAAACCATCCAAACTATAACTCTGAATCTATAACCATTCAAACTATAACTCTGAATCTAAATATTGGCCTCTCACCCCAGTGACCCTTTCCACTAGTGGTAGTGGCTGCAGACTGACCAGTCAATTCAGAAACCTCTCCTTTGTGGAGAGACCAGGGGGAAAACAGAGGAGAAGTCACTTTGTGAGGACAAGGGTGTGGCTCTGTCTTCCATCACAAGGAGCCCTGGGCCGTCGGGTCCCTACAACAAGGATCGCTTAGGTCTTCACTTGGGCTCTTTAGTATCTATCGTTTCACTTATCTATCATTTTTGGAAATGTTATTTTTTTAATTTTTAAGATTTTATTTATTTATTTTTATAGAGAGGAGAAGGGAGGGAGAAGGAAAGGGAGTGAAACATCAATATGTGGTTGCCTCTAGCACACCCCCTACCGGGGACCTGGCCTGCAACCCAAGCATGTACTCTAACCGGGAATCAAACCGACGATACTGGTTTGCAGGCCTGCACTCAATCCACTGAGCTACACCAGCCAGGACCTATCATTTTTCTAATCACACAAAAAAATTAACATTACTTCATCACTCTATAAAAGAGCAAACAAACTACATTCATATCCACTGTCTTATCCAAAACCCATTTCATCCCCAAGGAAGGAGTTGTGAACGCCACTTAATGAATGGGGGCATCCCTTAGTTAAAGTCATTGATCCCAAACCCTCAGCTTTTTAGTGACAAGACTGGTGTCTCACTGCTGGTACAGGATCTGGATGAGAAAACTGGAGCTCAGAGAGGCCAAGAAACACTCCCAAAGCCACACAGCATGGGAAGAGGCTGAGGCATTGGATAAGGGCAGGGTGCTGCCAGGCAGACATGGGTTGAAACTTCAGCTTGAAATCTGGACCTTTCCACTCGGCTGCTGTGTGACCTTGGGCAATCTGTCTCCCTCTCTGAACTCCATCTCCTCCCCTAGACTGGAGAGAATAGCAACACCTACCTTCTAACATTGGCGAGAAGTTCAAACGGCAGTGGGGTGCTGCTTGTTCCAAGTCTCTTCTCTTTGTCTCCCTTCAGCAAAGTCAGAGGCAACTTCGACCTGAGTGTGGAAGGCATCTCCATTTCGGCGGGTCTGAAACTGAGCTGTGACCCCGCCTCAGGCCACTCCACTGCCACCTGCGCCAGCTGTAGCAGCAACATTGCCAGTGTCCACGTGCACATCTCAGGCAGCCACCTGGGGTATGACTTCCTGGGGCTGTGGATCATGGAGCACTGTCCTAATCATCCCTGTATTTAGAAGGCATGTCCCAGGTGTCACCTCCCTGCCAGGCCTTGTTAGAGGCCTCAGGTGTAGGGGAAAGAAAGGACAAGGGTCCTTGATGGAGCAGAGCCTGTTCCTGCCTCTAGAGGGCGGGTCACTTGTTCATTCAACGTGCGTTCAGCAGACTTTACTGAGCTCTTACTATTGCCCCAGGCTCTGGGTTAAACACTACATATACACTGAGTTATACAATTCTTACCACAAAACCATAGACATTCCTCCAGCCAGCCAGCTAGTCAACAAAATCTACTAAGAATCCTATGCACCAGGCTTGTGCAGCACGCTCAAGAAATGGACCAATTGGTCAAGGTCAATTTAGCTTATGCTGTGCCTGACACTGTGTTCAGCACGTGCGTCACCTTGTCCAACCCACACAGTGACTCTGAGGTTAGTTTGCTAGTACCCATTTTCTGGGGAGACAACCCGGGCACAGAAAGGGTAGGAAATGACCTGAGTTTTCATCCCTAGTAATTAATGAGAAGGGATTCAGCCCCAAGACTCTCTGGCCCCAGATTCTTGGCCTCACAGTCCCTGTTGTCTCGAAGCTTTCTGTCCAGTGGGGAAGACAAACATTAACCAAATCGTCACATTAATGAGTAGCCCACAAAGAATTTTAAAAGGCTATAAGAACTAAAAAAAGAAGTACAGAATGAGGCAAACACATAGAACAAGAGGATCTGACCTAGTCTGGGGGTTGGCCAGTTCTTCCTTGAAGAAATGATGTTTGAGTTGAGATGAAAAGAATAAGTAGGAGTTAATTAGGTTGTTGTGGGGGACAGGGAGTGTTTTAAGCAGCAGGAACAGCACGTGCAGAGGCCCTGGGGTGGGAGGAAGCACAGGGCACCAGAGGATGTGGCAGGGCAGTGAGGCTGGAGAGCAGAGAGGCAGGGAGTGGCAAGAAATGAGGCTGAAACAGGGCAGGGGCCCAGCTGTGCCCCTGTTGGAGAAATAAACAGGTCACTGCGTACGGGGGGAGAGCGTCTAATGGGGTGTGTGCAGTTGCATCTCAGGGATGAGGGTGGGTGTCTAGGCCAATTGCGAGGAGGGAGGGGGGCTTCCCAGATGAGGCAACCTTCCTAGGGCAGACCAGGAATGCCTGGGAAGCTTCATGCACTTCCCCATATGTCCATCTCTAGGTGGCTGATCCAACTCTTCCAGAAAAAAATTGAGTCTTCACTCCGAAGCACCCTGAACAGCAAGGTAGGTGGGGCTCAGTCTTACCCATCAGCGTTCTCACACATAAGAGCAGGAGGGGTGCTCCGTGTCCACATACCTCATGCATCACTGGTCACTTCTATGGTCACCCAGACTGCCCAGCAGTCCTTCCAGCACTCTGAAACCACACCCCCAGCTCCGAAAATCAGGCATGTCTGTTTTCCTGAGGGGTCCAGTGAGAGACTAAGAACGAGACCCATCACACACCCACAGCAAATGGCCATGTCAGCTTGGATCACCTCCGCTCTCCCCCCTCCCCATTTGTCCCTGCAGAGAAACTGCCAGCCTCTCCCCATAGTCCTCTGGACTCCTCCCCATCCCTGCCCCACCCAACCCCCCTTCGTGGTGCTCCCCACCCAGAAAATGTGCAGCTGTTGTTGTGGCCAGACTGTTCCCTGAGACTGGAGCTCGCATGAATGACAGGCACTGGCCAGGCCTCCAACTGCCTTCATGCTAACCCCTGCCCCCCGGCAGCCTCTTCAGCAGAGAAAAGGGGCCATTCATTGGCCTGGTTTTCCATGAATAAATCCTCAGCTTCCAGGAATCCCCAGAGCCTGTCTCGCAAGCCAAGTAAGCGTGGGCTTTCTCCAGAGGGCCCTGGGGAGTCATTGGAGGATTTAGGCAAGGGGTTGACCCAGCCAGATCTGTGCTTTAGAGCAATCTGTCTGACTGCTGTGAGAATGGATGGATAGGCCAAGATGGGGGGTGGGAGTTTCGGGGAGACTGAGGAGGTTGGGCAGTCTTCCTGAGAGGCGATGTTAGTTTCTCCGTCAAGGGCACTGATAATATGGGTAGGGAGAAATCAACCAAATGAGATCATTTATTTGAAGACACTGTCAAAAGTTGTTTGTTTTAAATCAATGCATAGCTGTCAAAATGTATAATACATGGATTATACAATGGCTTTTAGAGTCAGGATTTCTGAATTTTAATTCTGACTCTAGGGTGGAACTAGGTATATAAACTTGAGCAAATGACTTGTCCTTCCTGAATCTCAGTCTCACCATCTGTGAAATGGGGACCTAATACCTTTATCAGTAAGCTGTTGTAAGGATTGCTGAGATAATGTAGGCAGTGTGCCTACCCACCAGCCTGGGACACCCATAGTTCCACTGTCTTTGTAACTAAGTAATAGTATGAGGGGAGTGTTTGCATATATTTAACACTTGGAATTATTAAAACAGATTATTTTCTTGGTAACACCTTAAGAGTAACCCCTTGGTAGCAGCCAAGCTAAAAAGCAATAACACTGCTGCTGGTGGTGAAGATGGTGATGGTGAAGGTGATAGTGGTGAAGATGATGGTGCTGAAGGTCGTGGTGGTGAAGATGGTGGTGGTGAAGATGGTGATGGTGAAGATGACGGTGGTGAAGATGACGGTGGTAAAGATGGTGGTGGTGAAGATGGTGATGGTGAAGATGATGGTGGTGAAGATGGTCGTGGTGAAAATGGTGATGGTGAAGATGGTGGTGGTGAAGATGGTGATGGTGAAGATGACAATGGTGAAGATGGTGATGGTGAAGATGGTGGTGGTGAAGATGGTGATGGTGAAAATGGTGATGGTGAAAATGGTGATGGTGAAGATGACGGTGGTGAAGATGACGGTGGTAAAGATGGTGGTGGTGAAGATAGTGGTGGTGAAAATGGTGATAGTGAAGATGACGGTGGTGAAGATGGTGATGGTGAAAATGGTGATGGTGAAGATGACGGTGGTGAAGATGATGGTGGTGAAGATGGTGGTGAAGATGGTGGTGGTGGTGAAGATAGTGGTGGTGAAAATGGTGATAGTGAAGATGACGGTGGTGAAGATGGTGGTGGTGAAGATGGTGGTGAAGATGGTGGTGATGGTGAAGATGGTGGTGGTGAAGATGGTGATGGTGAAGATGGTGGTGGTGAAGGTGGTGATGGTGAAGATGGTGGTGGTGAAGATGACGGTGGTGAAGATGACGGTGGTGAAGATGACAATAGTGAAGATGATGGTGGTGAAGATGATGACGGTGATGACAGAATGCTTACAATGAGCTTAGAACTATGTTAAGAACTCTTTACAAGGATTCTAGCATTTGATGTACACAAAATCCTTATAAGGGAGGTATGTCAGATTATCCCCATTTTAGAGATGAGTAAACTGAGACACACGGACAGAAATGCATAGTGCTGGAATGCAAATCCAGGCCACTACACCTCAAAGGCAAAGCTTTTCATCGTAACAAGGCATTGATTAGAGTACTGGCCTGAATGGATGAATGAATGGATGGATGAAAGAATAAATGAGGTGACGAGGTGTCCATGATGCTAGGAAGGCTGGACATGGGGAACAGTGAGCTGGGGATGGGACACCCAGGGAATCCATAGTGAAGGGTGGTGTCAGAGGGAAGAAAAAGTCTATGTGAAGTTGGGGGGTAGGGTGGGGTGGAGCCTGGGCAGAGCGGGGCTGCAGCAGGAAGCCAGCTGCAGGCTATGATGGGATCTGCTGTGGTCTGGGGCCATCTGGAGGCACAGGGATGAGTGGCATTGGAAATCGTGGCCAGTGGACTGGCAGCCCAGGTGTCCAGCTGGTCCCAGTTGCCAGAGGTGCTGTCCCTCCCAGCCCTGGGCCACTTGGAGAAGAGACAGTGGTTCCTCAGATTCTAAGTTCTCTTGGAACATGGGGAGTCTTAGGTGACAGAAACACACTTCAGGGAACCAGATTTTCTCCCTCCTTTATTCCTTTCCTTTTCTTTCCCTTTTCTGCTCCCCCATCCCCCAGATAAAGCAATCTGATTGAGAAGTGTGAAGATGCCCTCTGGGCAGACCAGTTACTATTACAGTTACAGGTTATACAATTACTATTTCTCTGGTTGCTCTGGGTGGGGGGACTGCCCTGAGGAGAAGTAAGACCCTGAGTTGGCCTTGGGGGCCTGTGGTCTGGAGGGACCTGGGCCCTCAAGCCTGAGCTCAGGGTAGAAGTCTGGTCCACACACCAAGGTCTGAGTGTTGACCATATGTTGGCAGCATGGAGGGAGTGACTTTGCTTGGGTCATCTGCCCCAGGCAGGTGCTGAGACAAAGATTCAGATGCAAGAAGCTTACTGGGAGGGGATCCCAGGCATCAGGGCCAGGGGGTGGAAGGGAGCTGGGACATTCTGAGTGGGCTAGTGCTGGGGACACCGGGGCTCAGTCCTGCGGGTGACTCTCAGAGGAACCGTGGGGCACGCACCGCAGAACTGCCCTGAAGTGGTGAGGAAGCTGGGCATTTATCTACCAGCCCTCGGCACTCTTTGGTTGGGCTATTTCACGCACTGTCACTCCTTGGCACTCTGGAGCGAGGGCCGGAGGAGAGAAAGTGCTCAGGCAGAGAGAGCTGCCCAGTGTGGGCAGCTGTTCACACCAGGTGCAGGTGGCCTCCGGGCGGAGCACAGCAGGGCCGTCCATGGACGTGCAGGGCACGGCTCTGGAAGTGAGTGGAAGGAGCAGTGAGCCCCAAGGAGCTCTGATACACAGGAGGGAAGAGGAGCTCATGAGGAGCTCAGGAGGGTGTCTGGGGAAGAGGGAATGAAAGGACAGGCAGCGAGCGGTCCGTGCTGGGACGGCAGAAGGAGCATTTCTGGGAGACAGTGGTCCACCTGCCAGGGGCGGCCCCGTGTCAAGAAAGGCGAGGACCAGGGAGACTCAGTTGGATGAATGAGGCGACAGTCTCCCTGCAGACTCGGGCGAGACCCGATGTGAAGGCAGGGACTTATCTGACCACCCCTCTCCCAGCCCCAGTGCCTTCAAGTTAGGGAAGGCTGCGGTTCAAATCCTGCTTTCCAGCTCCGTGTGGCTTCAAATAGCCCCAAATATAGTGTCCTAAAGCAACTCCCACTTCCTAGGGCTCATGCTGTCTGCGAGTCAGGGAATCGACAGGTTCAGTGGGCAGTTTAGTACATCTCTCCCTGCGGTCTGGGTCTCAGCTGGGCCTTCATGTCTGGCTTGGGACTCTTGCCCTGAGCAACCACCTGTGGCCTCTCCATGGAGCTGGACAGCATGTCCCTGGGTCTCCAGAGGAAGCAACCAGGGAGGAAGTGTTTCAAAAGTGGAAGCTGCACAGCCTTTTGTGACCTGGTTTCTGAAGTTATACAATGTCATTTCTGCTGTGTTCTGTTGGTTAAAAAGTGAGTCACTGCGCCCACCCAGATTCGAAGGGAGAGTTCCCAGAATCCACTTCTCGCTGGGGCTCTGCCAAGGCCGCACGCCCGAAGGACCAGTGGAGTGGGAAGTATAACCTGCCACGATCTGTTTCACAGATGAAAACACAGAGGTCTAGAGAAATGAGGGACGTCCTCAGTGGCAAAGTCAGCACGTGGGCCACAACTTCTCAGACTTGGGCTCGTTTCCTGTGAGTCAGGGCAAGGGCAGGGACGGCTTCTCTGGTCGCACTCAGCAAAGGTGAGGGTCCCCCCACCCAGAACTGAGCAGAGGGCCTGCGCCCTGCTTTCAGAAGTACAGACAGGAGAAGCTGATCGCTGACCGCCTCTTGTTTATTTTTCTCTCCCTCATTCCACAAAGGATCTGAGACAGCAAACACAAACGGATGAACACAAAAAAAGTCCCACATTAAAAAAATGGAAAACAGCTGGGAGTAAAAAGCTGTTGTTCAACTATACTTGAACAACAATTAAAATACAATTAAAAAAATAAAATAAATGCAGATGATACCCAGGTATCTCTGGGTATTCTTTAAAAAAACAAGGAAAATGTAAATACCCATTAGAAAAGTTCCACACCAGAGTAGAAAATGCAGATATGCAGGTCATCCAGTCATATACAGTTACTATTTCCAAGCTATGTGCTGAGCCCCGAGCTTCCTGGTGGCAAAAGAGAAAAGGGAAACTTGACTAGTTACATGATTTTCAAGGAAATATTCCAGGAAAGCAAAACACATCCAGATCATTATTCCCAAAGAACATGTTACACTGTGGATGTTCTCACTGATCACCTCTTTTGTCCTCCCCAGATCTGCCAGGTAGTGACCAGTTCTGTGTCCTCCAAGCTGGAAACTTTTCTCCAGTCAATGCCAGGTGAGTGCTAGGTGGGGTCAAGGAGACTGGGATAGAGGGGGCAGAGGGGCGGGAAGGCAAGGAGAAGTGGGGCGGAGCCAGCAGGTTCTCCAGACTGGCCTGAGCCTGGGTGGGAATGGGTAGAACAGATTGTTTTCAAACGGCAGTTGGATCCGTGCTGGGTCAGGTCCCTGTGGCAGGTCCGGAAGTGAGATGGAAAAGCAGCCCACGGCCTCTCATTCTCCTCCCCCTGCAGGGCCCTAGCAACAAAGTACCCAGAGCGGTCTGAGGCCAGACATGAGTATCTGGCTTGAGACCTGAGGCTGATCACCCTGGCTCTGTGGGCCTCAGTTTTCATATCTTTAAAATGGAAACAATTCCCTTTATCCCCAAATGTTTGGTAAACTGTGAAAAGCCACAGTAGCTGGGGGCGGACCTGCTCCCTGACTGAATGCTTAGTATGTGCCTTGCATCCAGCAGAACTGTCTCTTCCTGTCCACGCCCCACTGAGTTTGTCTGCTCTCCCAGTTTTACCACGGGGTAATGGAGACTCAGAAAGGACCCATGACAGTTGCCCAAGGTCGTAACCCAGAGAGAAGCAGAAGCAGGATCCAAATGCAGGTTTTCTGACTCCAAAGCCTGTGCCCCAAACTGCTGCTGGCCTCCCTCCATGGGAAGCCTGGCATGGCGGGCACACGGTTCATGCCGTTGATGATGCATTACCTTCCTCCGGGCACCCCCAGCCCCTGCAGGGGCAGAGCCAGTCCTGCAGATGTTCAGTGCAGTCGAGAGTCCAAGGTTTGGCCTCACCAGGCAGGAGGAATAGGCTGGTTTCAGTCTCAGCTCTGTCACACGCCAGCTGTGCCGTCTTGGACAAGTTGTCATTTCTGGGCTTCTGACATGGGAAGGAAGGGCTAAAGGAGGGACCGATTTTTACTGCATTGTCATTGATTACTGCGGGGAAACAGAGAAAGTGTTCAGAGCCGAGCCAGCCCGGGCTCAGCCTGGGTATTAGCACTGCTAGTATCCGTGCCTTCTGGCTTTGAGCCCGGCCGTGTGTAGGGCATCGGCACCTTCGCATTCAACCCTCCGGCACTGTGAGCCACCGCTATCGCCTTGTTCTACAAAAGACAGAAAAGTGACTTGGAGAAGCAAAAAAAAAAAAAAAAAAGTGACATGTCCAAGGTCACATAAAGTCTGAATCAAGCTCAGGTCTCTCTGCTCCTTGACCCTGTGTTTTAGCTTCATCTGGGGGCTGATGGAAGAAGAGGGAAAGAGTGTCTGTGAATGTGGGGTGTGGGCTCATTTTCCTTTAAAGGAAGCTTTGGGTGGGCTCTCAGGAGGAGGCGGAAATGGAGCCAGAACTGCAGGTCTTAACTGTAGGGGGTGCCGAGCCTGCATCAAAGGCCCCAAAGATGCTGCCATGAGGGGCCAGCTCACGGTCCCTCTCCTTTCCCCTCCAGTGACAGCCAAGATAGATAATGTCGCCGGGATTGATTACTCACTGTTGGCACCTCCGACAGCCACGGCTGAGACCCTGGATGGGCAGCTGAAGGTGAGCCTTACGTGGAGAATCATATACCCTCACTCCTGGGCTCCCTGTCACCCTTGGCAACATATCTTACAAAGCCTCCACCCCCTCCTCTCTGCGCTCAAGCGCCCTGCAACCCCACTCTCCACGCTTTCTCCCGCTCCATTCACACTGGCCTCCCTGTCATTCCTGAAACGCACTCTAACCTCCGCCTGCTTTCACCCCAGGGCCTTTGCACTTGCCCCTCCTTCTGCCCAGGAGGCTCTCATCCAGATATCCACATTGGGCTCTGCCGTCCTTCCTTCTGGTCTTTACTCAAATATCCACCCTCCCTGGAGGCGCCTTCTCAGACACTGTCACTGAAATAGCCCCTCCTCTCGCCCGTATCTTGCTTTATCTTTCTCAGCAGCGTTTATGACTAACATGCACACATACACAGCGTCACTCACTTGGACGAAAGGGAAGGGGCTGTAACTGCTTTGTTCTTTACTGTATGTGCAGCACCCGAACTGTGCTTGGCATATAGTAGTTGCTCAGTAAATACGTACGGGATGGGTGGATGGGTGGAACTGTGTTTCACGCTACTTTCCCCCTCACTCACTGCCTTCCAGCCAGACACACTGGCCCGGGCCTCCTCCACACATCGGGTTCGTTCCCTCCTCAGGGACTCGGTCCTACCAGAGCCTCAGTCCTACCAGAGTCTCTGCCTGAACTCTCCTCCCTCCCATACCCTCCCCTACCCACCAGCTGCTTCTCACACTCCGGGTGGGTCTGTGTGGGACGCTGCCCCCAGAGCAGCCTTCCCTGACCCCCCAGCTGCGGCAGGTCCCATGCCCTCCTCCTGCAACCAGCCATTGGCTTGTGTGTTTACTGTATCCTTGTTTGTTCTAAAACACATTTGATGTAAAAAAGAAAATTTGGAAACCACATAGGAGAGAGAAATAAATAAATAGGAAGAAAGGGAGGGAGGGAGGAAGAGAGAGAGAGATTACCCAGATATTATAACTCAGAGATACACACTATTGGCACACAGTAGTGTTGATGCCTCCAACACTCCCACCCTTGACTAATGCCAAGACAAACACACACACACTCACACACACACACACACACACAAGATGCAGCAACAAGTACACAACAGAACCACCTGTACAGACATAAAAATAAATACGCACTGTTTTACAACTTTTGGAAAACAGAACAGTGTGATGTGAGCCTCTCTCCCTAACGTCCTCCTTCATGCCGCCCTGTTGCTGGCTGTTGGGACCTCAGGGGTCAGCTTGTGGTAAGCACAGCGCCCCCTCCTGGGACATGTGGGCTCTTCCCAGTTTTCCCACAAATGTAACCAGAGCCGCAGTAAACATTTTTGTAGCTGGCTCCCTGCCCATCCTCGGATATTTCCTGGAAGTGAAATTGCTGGACCAAATAGCATACTTTTTAAAAAAAAAATCTAAGTAACACATCAGAATAAAGGATTTAGAGGATGCATAGTTATCCCTGGTGAATGAGGGATGTGAAGGTACTCTTTATAAACGCCCAAGCGCTCCCCTGCAGGGTCAGCCCTGGCGGGTGGGGATTGTTACCCTCCGAGGGTCCTGGTTCTATGCTTTTGAAGTCACATACCTGAAAACCCATCTAGGTGTTCCTGATGGCCTGTCTCCCTGAATGGATCCACGCTGTGCTCCCACTTAACTTTGTTACCTCGCCAACCGTGTGTCTGAGAGGTGCCTCCTCACCGGTGCATAGGTCCATCTCACTATTTCTAAGAGTCACGTGGTGACCTCTAACCTCTAATACGGGGGTCGTGGTTGTTAATTTGCAATGACGACATGATTAAACAGTACAGAGAATATTATACCCTCTCACATACCCACCACCCCAGTTTAAGAAATTTTACCATTTTGTCATATTTGCCTCTGATTTTTTAAAATTAAACATTGTAGAGATATAATGGCCCAGACCCCCAGGGCCCCCTCTCCGAGTTGCCCCGCCCCACCCCCTGAGGTAATCACACTGGTGACGTGGGTGTGTCCCTCCTGCCTGTGTCTTTACACTTTTACTCTGTAACCCTGTGTCAGTAATTCTTATGCAATAGGTTTCATAGGACTTTAAATTTCGCATAAATAGTACCTTACCATGTGTATCCATCTACAATTGGCTTCTTTATAACTCAGCATTATTATTTGTAACTGAATAAATGATCTGCTCTTGCAACGTGCTGCTACGTGGCCTTGTAGAAACATGGAGACATGGATCCTCCAGCGCGTGTGAACACTTTCACGCGTGTGAACACTTTCACCAAAACCTGGGCAGGGTGGGTCTGAAACAAACGCACTCACAGCCATTCGCCTCCCCGTTTTGGATCAGTGCTGATTTAGTGGGTAAAACACCAAACAAACAGAACCTGGTGTTCTCCAGAGTGTCTGTGCTTCCAAGCAAGGCTGAGGCGGGGCCAGCGAGATAGTTGGGCGTGTGCTGCTGAGCCCTGGGTGCCCGGTTCCATTCCCGGCTCTGCTACTTACCCTAGTGACCTGGGCAGGTCACTGCACCTCCCTGTTCCTCGAGGTCCCTCCTGTACAAGGAGCACGACCGCACCTGTCTCATAGGGCCCGCACACCCCAGCACCCAGGAGAGACTGATGCTAATGTTGGTTCCTGGCCACGACTTCCTCCTCTGGTGACCCTCAGCCCACGTATTCCTGGAGTGCGCACGTTGAATTCTAATTCCTGGAGAATGCCCAGGCTCACTCTGTTGCCTCCACCCCCAGGGGGAGTTTTTCAGCCTGGCCCATCGCAGCCCCCCTCCCTTCACCCCACCAACGCTGGCCTTCCCCACCCACCATGACCTCATGGTGTACCTGGGCATCTCTGACTACTTCTTCAACACGGCTGGGCTCGTGTACCAGCAGGCTGGAGTCCTGAACCTGACCCTCAAGGACGACATGGTAAGTCCGGGCTGGGGGTGGATGTGGGAAGAGCAGTAGACAGTTTGGATTTGAGTCTATTCACACTGGGGAGATCAAGGTCTAGGCCCTAGAGTCAGCCAGACCCGAGTGCACACATATCAGCCCCTCTTTTCCAGCTGCATCAACTCCGGCCCGTCACTCAGCCTCTCAGAATCTTAGTTTCCTCCTCTGTAAAACACTAATAACTGTATCTACCTCCAGAGAGGGCATGGAGGACCAAAGGAGCTATAAATGCCTGAGAAGCACTCGGCATGTGGGGACTACGTGATGAGTAGGCCAAGCCACAGCCAGTACGGCCGTCGTACTTGCCTTACGTCAGGCTCCGTAATCCAGTCTGAGCACCGTTCCACCGTCATTGGCATATCATGCTCGTTGTCTCTGTGTACTCGTGGCTGAGTCCTGCTCTAGAACCCTGTTTACCCTGCCTATGCCGCTCCTGAGAGAGAGAGATGTCGTATGTTCCCACTCTGCAGAGGAACAACCGGGAGGCTGAGCCCCCCACCTGTCCCCTGTGGAAATAAACAAAGACCACCCGAGTGAGAACTCCTCCGGGCAAGGGGGTCAGCCACCGTCACTTGCATTTGGCGAAGACTCGGAGACAGGAAGCAGGGTGGGAGGCTGTCTAGGGCTTCAGGCGTGCGCTTACGGAGGTGGTCGGATGGTGAAGCTGGATGGGGGTTAATAAAAGCTGGGCATCCTATACGATTCACTTAAAAGCATTTTTTACTTTTTCATGGTGCAAAAAAAAAACAATTGGGAAGCTGGTAGTCACTGCACTTATCCTCGCCGCTCTGGGGCAATAGCTGCCGAAGCTTTGGGACAGTGTTCCCTTGTCACACGTGGTCTGGCCATTGTCTGTTTGTGGATTCAGCCTCTCACCTCTCATGCAGAAGTTGTCCCCCCTCCAACCTGTAACATAATTCCCCCAAATCTCTTTCTTCTTTTGCTACAGATTCCAAAGGAATCCAAATTCCGACTGACAACCAAATTCCTCGGAACCCTCATACCCCAGGTGAGAAAAGGCCTGCCCCCCATCATCAGCTCATAAGGAGGTCTGGGGGTGCTGGGAGGGTAGGGCTCTGCTCAGGGGCTGGGTCCAGAGGCAGTCCGGCCTGAGAGTGTGGCGAAAGTTTTGCACAGCCCACCCCCATCAGAGAAAGGCCCCCAGCCGTCAGGCGGGTGCTAGGGCTCGTCCCTTCCACACGTGTTTGGTGTCCCCCATGTGCCGCAGGCCCTGTGCTGCGTGTCCAGCAGGACAGACCATAGCCCTGGCTCTCCTGGGGCTCCAGTCCAGTGGAGAGAGAAAATTATTATTCAGGCACCCAAAACAATAAACAAAGCATGAAAAGGGAAGCCAACAGGTTGATGAGGTCTTGTTAGACAAGGTGGCCAAGGGAAGCCCCTGTCTCTGCCCTGACCAAATGCCACAGACTGAGTGGCTTAGACATGAGAAACTGACCTCTCCCAGTTCTGGTCCAAAGTCATGGTGGCTGCAGATTCGGTTTGGGGTGAGGGCTCTCGTCCTGGCTGGCTGGCAGACGGCTGCCTTCTTGCTGTGTGCTCAGATGGCCTTTCCTGGGGACACACGTGGAGAGTGTGAGCTCTCTGCTGTCTCTTCTTCCTAGAACGCTAACCCCATGGGATCAGGGCCTCACCCTTCCAGCCTCATTCCATCTAATGACTTCCTTAGGGCCCTCTCTCCGCAGCCAGCCACACTGGGCGGTTAGGCCTAGAGAAGTCCTACGTATGAACTTGGGTGGAGCAGGGCGGACACAAACACTCAGCCCTTAACTGCCTCCTCAGTGGTGAAAATTTCATGCAGGAGATATGGGGGTGAGGAGGAAGTGTGCCGGGTTAGGTGGCCAGGGCAACTGTCTCGAAGGTTAATTTGCATAATGCTCACATTATTTTTACTCAGACTGTGAGTTTACCTGGGGGAGGATTGGAGGCCAGCCGAGGCAGGGTGTCCCCCAGGCCCTCCTCATTCCCCCTTGGAGTCACCACTGCTTTCTGAGGTGACATTTGAACTAAGACCTGAGGGGAGGGAAAAGAGCCAGCTAGGGAAGAGTGGAGGACAAGCATTCATGCAGAGGGAACAGAGAGTGCAAAGGGCCTTAGGAAATAGCAGGTCATGTTTGTGGAGCAGGAGCCCCGTGTGGCTGGCGCTGCAGGTGCAGAGAGTGAGGTTGGCAGGATGCCAGCTGCCCGATCAGGCCGTCTTTACTGTGTAGTCAAAATGCAATGGGGAGCCCTGGCCCGTGTGGCTCAGTTGGTTGGAGTGTCATCTTATAACCAAAAGGTAGGGGCTCGGTTCCCTGTCAGGTCCCATACCTAGGTTTCAGGTACAGTCCCCTCTCCAGTCACGTACAGGAGGCAATCGCTCAATGCTTCTCTCTAAAAGCAGTAAAAAAATGTCCTTGGGTGAAGCCAAAATAAATAAATAAAATTTAAAACGTGCAATGGGAAGACATTGGAGGTGTTTGTACTGGGGCCAGGACCAGATAGGATTTAGGAACGTTGGAATAAAACTGTCCCTTTTGCTGGTTGTCCCCGCTGGGGGCCGCAGGTGGCCAAGATGTTCCCCAACATGAGCGTGCAGATCCTCCTCCGGGCCTCCTCTCCACCGAGCCTCACTGTGGCCCCCATGGGCCTTGCCTTCACCCCTGCCCTGGAGGCCCAGGCCTTCGCTGTTCTCCCGAACTCCTCCTTGGCGCCTCTCTTCCTGCTTGGCCTGGTAAGCTATTCCAGGGCGTGGGCAGATGGGGGGCCCTGGACAGCCTTGCCCTCAGGGACAAGGCCAGAGCCATTGGCCAGAGCCAATCCTGCCCAGATTCAAACCTGGACTGTGTAGCTCTGGGGCCTGAGGCCAGAGCCATGACACCAGCTGCTTCGGGCTCTGACAAGCCTTCATTCATTCCATTATTCATCCCATTATTGGCTTGAAATATGTGTACCGTGTCTGAGTCATTCACTCATAGCTTCAGTCATTTAATTATGCATTTGTGTATTGTTCAGTCATCTGAGTATTGTTCAGTCAATGAGTAATCAATTATTCATTAGATTGCTAACTTGAAAGAGGTTATACCTTCTCTGGTTCATACATGCATTATTATTCATTTACTTACACCTTTGTGCAATTGATCATCTGCTTTGTGTACTTGTTCATTCACTCATTATTCATCCACACACATCATTGTTTAGCCCTTCATTTGTATGTTTAACCCTTCATTTGTTCAAGTTTTTATTCTACTGTTGCTTTGTGCATTCACTTGCTTGATCACAATGTCACTCTGTGAATGTTTGGTGGCACCCACTCAGCCTCTGGGAGCGAAGGCCGGACTTTCTCTCCACCAGGAGGCGCTCACAGCCTCAGGCAGGTCTGCCAGGTCTCAAGTTGAGACCCACTTTTCCCGCTTTGCAGATTAAATGCATTCTGACGGGATTGCCCAAGGTCTCAGACAGCAGACAGGAAGGCTGAGCAGGAGCCTCGGGTTTCCTGACTCACCGAATATTTGTGGAGTAAATAAATGCCTGAAGGCTGTGGGGGCAGGGCTGGCCTAGACTCCCCCACTGTGGTCTGACTCAAGAAGTCCTCACAAGCAGCCTGGGAAGTCTGCTGGGCACTCGAGGGCCAGGGAAAAAATGGTCCTTGGTTGACAGTCCATGACTCATCAATAAACAGGAAGGAAAAGGAAGATCGCTCACCCCCCATCCCTGGCCTTGGCTTCTGTGGGTCTGACCCACAATGTGGGCTGCTCTGCCTGCTCTTGAAGGCTGACCCTCCCTGCCTTGGGGGCTGTCCAGAGCTCCAGGCCCTGCGTCTTCACCTCTGGGACTTCACCTCCCTGGTTGTTGCTTTGCAGAGCACGAACGTGTCTGTGGAGGTCGGCGCCAAGTCCGACAGGCTTGTGGGACAGCTTGGCTTGGACAAGTAAGTGACCCTGCAGGGGAGGGGCAAGGAGCTGCCCCTCCATCCTTGGTGTCTATGAGCTAGCGGTGACCTTACGGCGCACCTGGCACTGTGTCGTTGCTGTCCCGTTCACCCATCACACCAGAGCTTCAGCGTGCAGGGGACGCAATGTCCCCGTTTTGCCAACAATGATATTAATACTCAGAGATGAAGTGATTTACCCAAGGCCACACATCATAGGGTAACCAGCCATCTCCGTTTGCCTGGAGTGTCCCAGTTCCAGCCCTAAGGGTCCTGAGTCCTAGGCCATTCCTCTGTCCCAGGCCAACTCGTGGCTGGACAGCGCCTACTGACCCCACTGCGCACTGAACTGCAGCAGCCCCCAGCCACCCCATGCCCCCGGCCTTCCTCGGCACTTGGAACACCCACTTGACCTTCTTCATCCCCACCGTGGGGGTCTGTCAGGCCTCCTCTGCTGGGAGACTCTGGGATCCACAGGCCCAGGTTCGAATCCTGGCAGAGGAGGCTGTTAGGAGTGTGCTCTCCAACGCTGAGGCTGCTTGCGTTGGAAGAGCAGCTTGCTGGGGCTGCCACTGGGCGACTCTCCAAACTCCCGTGTCCCTGGGTGTAATATGAGCCCGGTCATTGTCAGGCATGGTCGTGAGTATGAGAGGAGGTGTGTTGAAGTGTTTGGAACACTTCAAGGGACAAAGTAAGTGTTCAGTAAGCAAGAGGGAAAGATAGAGACAGAAAAAGAGAAGGCAAAAATCGGGGGGAGGAACAGAGGAAAAGACAGAGAGACTCAGAGACACATAAAGGAAAGGAGGAAAGGGAGAGACATGGAGAGAGAGCAAGAGACAGACAGACAGACAGGAAGGTGGGGAGATACGTTAAGAGGGAGCCTGTCAAGCCCTGGCTGGTGTAGCTCCGTGGATTGAGCACGGGCCTGCGAATCAGAGTGTCGCGGTTCGATTCCCAGTCAGGGCACATGCCTGGGTTGCAGGCCAGTTCCCAGCAGGGGACGCATGAGAGGCAACCATACACTGATATTTCTCTCCCTCTCTCCTTCCCTTCCTCTCTAAAGATAAATAAATTAAAAAATCTTAAAAAAAGAGGGAGCCTGTCAGAGAAAGACAGACACAAAGGGAGGGAAGAGGGAGGGGTAGAGAGGCGCCACACACAGAGAAAGAAAGGGTGACCCGGGATAGAGTGGATGCAGTGGCCTCCACAGTTGGCCTGGCTCCTGCCCCTTAATCACATTCATGCTGTTGCAATTGAGTCTTGACCCACATCTCTGCACGTCTGCCTTCTCCCTGGCCCAGAGCTGTCCTTTTTAACCTTGGGATTGGCCCCTGAGGCTTCCACGCTGCTCATTTCCTGTGGCTTCCGTTTGACAAGTGTTACTGCTTTGGAAACATGTGGGTTTGATTTTCCTTGAAACACCCGTGGGCCTCTCAAGTAGAGGAGGCGGGCAGGGTGATGGCTGAGCACAGACTTTCTGAAACACGCAGGGCAGGGGCCTGGGGCTGCTCCCTCTCAGTGAGTGAGAGGGAGTTTTCAAGCTTTGTAGCGTATTGGGGAGAGAGAGAGAGAGAGAGAGAAAGCTTTGGCATCAGGGAGACTTATTAGAAATCTTACTTTGCTAATTGTCAGCTGTGTGGCCCTAGGCAGGTTGTTTGGCCTCTGAGTATCAGGTTTCCCGTCTGTCACATGGGAGTGTGATGGCCCTCTCAGAGTTACAGGAATTCAGTGGGACAAAGTACAATATTCAACATAGTGAATGATAGGGGCCCAATAAACAGTCATTTATTTCCCCCTTTCTCTGAGATCACATTTAAAATGCCTTAAAGGTTGTGAAGAAGGGATGGTTTATTGGCTCAGGTCATTGAAAAGTCCAAGGGTTTCAGCCAAAAGTCCCTGGATCCAGGTGCTTAAATGAGGTCCTTGGGATGTTGACTCTCTCCATCTCTTGGCTCTGCTACCCCCTGTGCTGGCTTCATTTTCTAGAAGGCTGTCCCAAATAATGACAAACATGGTCACCAGCAGCTCCCTAATTTTCCTGGAGGACAAAAGAACACCTCATTCCCAATATCTCCAGCGGAAGTCCTGAGACCAACTCCCATTGGCTCAGCATGAATCCCAGGTCTATTCCTGAAGCAATCACTGTGGCAGGGGAGGCGGAGTCTGCCCTTTGGCCAACCCACTGCCAAGCTGGGTACTAACTACGTAGAGAGTGGGAGGTTTCTCCAAAGAAAAAAGCAGGTAGCTGTAACCAGAGGAAGGTGGGTAAATGCTGGGTGGGGAAACCAGGCAGCAGTCCCCAAAGTGGGCCCTTTCTCCCCGTAACTGGGTAACTGAATCCTCGTAGGAGTCAAGCAAATGGAACCTCAGCCTCCCCTCCCCTTCCCACAGGCTGCTCCTGAAACTGAAGCACTCGGACATCGGCCCCTTCTCGGTGAGTCTGAGGCTGTTGTGATGCCTTCCTTCCCATTACTTTGAGATAACAGTCCCAAGGCCACTGGACTCATGGCATCCTCTCAGGAGGCCACTGGTTCATTTGCATACACTTTGCATGTGCAGCAGTGATGGGAGGAGCTTTATGGAGGAGGGACCTCAGCTGGAATCTCTGCTCCTTGCTTACTCACTGTGGGTCTTGGGCAAGTGGGTCACTTCCCCTTCAGAAGGTCAGCCCTTCCCCACAAATCAGGGATGATCCTTCCCCCTTGAGTTAATGTGGCTTTAAATGGGATTAAATGTGTGTAATCTGTTATGCAAAATCTGCTCAATAAGTGTTTGTTGAATGACCAAGTGAACTACTTTACTGAGCACCTACTATGTGGCAGACAGCAGTCCAGGTGTTGGGATATGCTCATGAAGAAGACAGGGGAGCAACCCCTTCCAGAGCCTTACAGCACAGTGGTAGACAGACAGTAAGAAGTCAAGGTCATTTTGGTTAATATGAGTACTATGAAAAACAAATGGAAGTGGGGTAGGTGGTGATGAGACAGTTGAGAGTTAGACAGTGTTATCAGGGAAGGCCTCTCTGAGGAGCTGATATTTGGGCGAAGGGAGCCAGCAAGGGGAAGACTTGTCATAGGCAGAGGGAATAGCAGGGACAATGGCCCTGGGGTTGGCTCACCCCGGGCCTTCTAGGCTAGAGTAGACTGTGTGTGAAGGTCAGTGGGACGCGATGCACTGCTTCATACAGAGTGACCTGAGCTGATTTGTACCTTCCTAGAAGATGCTTCTGGCTGGGTTTAGCAGAGTGGGTTGTGGGGGACAAGTTTAGACCGTGTAAATCAGTGGGGAGATGTCTCACGTTTGTCCACGTGAGAGATGATGGGGCTGAGCCTAGGCCAGGAAGGAAGAGAAAGATGACAGATTGGGGGCAGATAGTACTTTGGAAGGCAGATCAGACCCAACTTGGTAAGGGACGTGAGGTGTGGAGCGGGGGAACGGGCACTAAGGAATGACACCTAGATTTTCGGCTTGAGCAGCTGGGTGAAGGGCAAAGTCACTTACAAAGATGGAGAAGGGCAGGTGGGAGGGAGGGAAGCAGGCGTCTCACCAGCCCAGGGAGATGATTCCACTACCCAGATTCACGGACCATCATTCAGTAGACCCACCCCTGCCTCCCCCACCCAAGGGGGGCACTGGGGGTGAGTTGCCCACGGAAGTAGCAGCTCAAATGCCCCAGAAAGGGCATCCCCTGTGTGACTTCCATTAGAAGCCACAGCATGCTGATTCTATCCACAGCATCTAACCCCAGGGGGTCTTTTGTGGAACCCCTGGAGAACATTACCTTGGATCTCTGAAACACCCCCCCCAAGACCCACACCAAGTGGGTACTTTGTAAGCCACCCCCTTCAAGTCAAACTGTCCCAACGTCCCCTCCGAATCTGATGGCACTCCAGCCAGCCATTTCGATCTGATGAGACTGCAGCAAATGAAAGGACCCCGAGCTACCCCAGTGCATTTCCCTGGATTTACTGGCACCAAGGCTCTGCTGGTGTGATGACTCAGTGGATAACGAACTTCTGCTTCGGCAGAAAATAAAAATTTTAAGTTCCTAGATTCATGGAAAGAAGGCACCACATGTGATTAGCCCAGAGGATTGCAGGCTGGGGAAGGGAACTCAATTGTTCCGGAAACAAAAATGTACATATTGACAAGTTGACGTGTCACCACGGCAGGCAGTGAGGGTGTTACGTTAGTGTCAGACTGTTTTTACTGTTGCAGAAGCAAGCATACATTGCAGAACAGCCAGAACCCACGGGTTTAGGAAAGACGGGAGATAACAACCATTTCCGAATTTCACCACCGGTTAATAATTTGGAGTACATTTTTTCTGACACTTTGCTGTGTATATTTAATAACAAAGTGGAATTCTGTGGCTTCTACAGCCCGCTTTTCCTGACTCAGAAAATGTCATTAATGTCTCTGTGATGATAATTATATTCCTACAATGTCGTTCAGAACCGTTGCGTAGTTTCGGGCATCAAAGTGCCTCCGTGTCTTCCAGATGCTTCCCCAAATGTGGACACGTAGGTTGCTTAAAAACAACTTATTACGGTAGAGTTGACATAAAATAGGATATTAGTGTTCAGGTGCGGAACATAGTGATCGGACGTCTGTATACCTGACGATGTGGTCGCCACGCGGTCGCCACGCGGTCGCCACGCCAGGTCTACGAACCGTCTGTCACCACGGCAGAGTTATCACACTGTGATTGCCTATGTCCCCCCTTCAGCATCATCACCCATCCCTCCACCCGTCTCCCCACCAGCAGCCACCACTTTGCTCTCTGTTTCTGTGAGTCTGTGTTTGGTCTGTCTGTAAGTCCTGCTGTCTTTATCTTCTTCTGTCTGACTTGTTCACCCTCCGGCTCCGTCCATGTTATCTCAAATGGAGAACATGGCAGAATTTCATTCTTTTTTTTAAGAGTTTTATTTATTTATCTTTAGAGGGGAAGGGAAGGAGAGAAGGAGAGAAACATCAATGTATGGTTGCCTCTCATGAGTCCCTTGCTGGGAACTGGCCTGCCACCCAGGCATGGGAATCGAACCGCGATCGTGTGGTTCGGAGGCCCGAGCTCAATCCACTGAGCTACACCAGCCAGGACAGAATTTCATTCTTTTTTACCACTGAGTAATGTTCCCTTGTCCCCGTTGTATTCATCACCCTTTGAGCATCCTTGCATCTGTTTCTGCCTGTATTCTAGTCACATCCTTAGAATAAATGCCTTAAAGGCATGTTCGTGGCGCACCAGACATACACACTTTCAAGGCTTTTGGTGAACATTGCCGAGCAGCCCTGGGAAAGGTTGAACCAATGTGCCCTCTAGCCCACCGTGTCTGAGATCATGCATTTTCTCACAGCAAAGGCTTTCACATGTAATACTCTCTGCTGACCTTCCCCTGCCTTGCACCTCACAGGCTAAAACTTGCTTTACATCCAGAACCTTTAAAGTGAAAGAGAACCCTTCTGTGGCCTTGACCGGGCTGCAGAATTTTCAGATCACCTGGGCCCATTTCTCAGCAGTTCTCCAGCTGTGAGGTCGCCCTGCGTGGGAGGGAGGCTGATGAAGGGCCTCTGGCGCTTCCGCACCCTGATGCAGGCCCCGCCCTCCTCCTGATTTCCAGGTTGAACTGCTGCAGGCCATCATGAACTATGTCCTGCCCACCACCGTGCTTCCCAAGGTCAACGGTAAGGAGCGTTGGAGAAACGACTGACTTTCAGCGCTAGGGGAAGCGGTGTGGGTAATTCCTAGAGCTACCCCACACCTGGCCCCCGGTTGTGCGGGCTGAGGGGAGAGCACCTCAAATGAACCTCAGGTGGCACCTGACCCGGAAAAGGAATGGAAAAAAAGGAAACCCACGTGGGTGGAGTTCTTATTATGAGCCCTCACTCTCCTTAGGAGATGAGATATCATTCATATTCCCAGTTTTCCTGGGAGGAGATCTGAGAAGTTAAATGACTTAAGGGAATCAGAGAAATGAAATGCCTGATCACAGAGCAGGTGAGAGATGGAACTCGGGTTTGACCCCGCCTCCCAGAGCCCATGGTCTTACTGCAAATCGGGGAGGAGGACCAGGGAAGGAGGGCTTTGACTAAGGGCCAGTGTGCTCACTCCCCTGGTAAAGGTGCCGGCAGGCCTGCTGCTAACTTTGGCATCACCAGGGGCGGTGGTACCTATGGAGGCCCCCGTAACATGGGACCAGAATATTTAAAAATCACAAATTAAGACCAGTTATTATACAGAACATGACTTATCCTCCCCCCTCGAAACATGAAGCTTCACATGGCCCAGGAGACCAGGTTTGAACTTGGAATTCTCCTGGGTTCTGATGCAGAAGGCGGTGGTGTGGGAGGAGCTGACCCCCACTACTGCCCGTCCCTGATTGTATCCTAGACATTGAGGGGCTTCCTGCAAACACAAATAGATGCCCCCAGTTGCATGTCCATGAGCTGTCTACACCCCTGCAAGCAGGGGCCCCTGCTGTCACTCGGGCCTGGTGTCCTCTGGCAGTGCCATCACCCTCAGGAGGGTGGTCACGGTCAAGAGGCCTGCCCTGGTCCTGGCCTTGCGCTTGGGTGATGGGGTGGGAATGAGCGGGCCCCGGGTTTCTCTCCAGTCCAGGGAGGCCGCTCACCCCGCTCCCTTGGAACCCCCTGCCTCACCCTTTTGCTTCTCCCCCCGATCCTCACCCTGCTCTCCATCACAGAGAGGCTGCAACAAGGCTTCCCTCTCCCGCTGCCCAGGCGTGTCCAGCTCCTCAACCTGGTGCTCCAGTCTTACCAGGTGAGTCCCGAAGGCCTCTGCTCACCCAGTCTCCCACCACAGCAGCAACCTGTGCTGAAAAGCGTTCTCTGTGCCAGCCCCATGCTGAGCACTTCCTACCGTCACAGCAACCCTGGGAGGTGGGCACTCTTCATAAGCAGAGAAGGAGGACTAAGACTCAGAAATGCCACATGGCTATTAAATGAAGTCCAGCTCCAAAGCCGGGTCCCTGCTGTTCACTGTTGGCTGCATCATTCCCACCCAACACTGGGTAGACATGGAACTGGAACTCTCTTGGTGGCCTCAGATCCGCTTCCATGAGGTGGCCGCATTTACTCACTGAGATATGATGTCTTGGGTGCTTTCCTTTGCATCAGCCTCATTCCAGGGGCTGGGATTCATCTGTGGGGTAGGAAGCCTGGTCGGTGTCTGGAGAATTTAGGTACCAGAACGGACTGCTGCTTCTTGCCTTTCTCCCAGCCTGACGCCCCGCTCCCTGGTTTCCAGCCGTCTCTCACTGGGGTCTTTACAGTCTCCTTTGCTGCTTCCCTTTCCTTCCCAAAGGGTGTTCTCCAGGGTCCTGCCCAGGCCTCTGCCCTTCCCCCACTGCAGGCTTTCCCTGATCACCTCCATCAGCTCAGGCTTAACAGCCACCTTTGCACCCACCCAGGGACTCAGCCATGCTTCCAGTTTCTTCTACACCCTGACTTGTACGCCTCCACCCTGAAGCCCCAGCAAGTCCCAACAAAGCCGATCACTGCAGTAAACCATAACCTCCTGCTGCACCTCTTACCTCGGTCAATGGCTTTCCTAATAACTTCATAGCTCTCACGGGAAACCCACCCATCACCCAGATTCCTCGCCCTCCCTTACTCCTGAGGGCCAATCAACCCCCCGGAGTGTTTTTTTAAAAGATTTTATTTATTTATTTTTAGAGAGGGGAAGGGAGGGAGAAAAAGAGGGAGAGAAACATTGATGTGTGCTTGCCTCTCATGCACCCCCAACTGGGAACATGGCCTGCAACCCAGGCATGTGCTCTGACTGGGAATCGAACCAGCGACCCTTTGGTTTGCTCAGGTCAGTGCTCAGCCCACTGAGCCACACCAGCCAAGGCTCAACACCCCCTGATACCCACCCCACTGTTTTTTAGACCAGGAAACTACTGGGGCTAAAAGGCTATAGAAAAACAGACGAGAGAGCAGAGAAAACACATCTCCTATGTTGCCCACCTTTTGCCAAGTGCATCCTTAAAAAAAATGACCCATGACACGGTTTAATTCTTCATGTATGAGAGTTGTGAGTGAAGGGCACGACGGAGCAAAGAGAAGTGGTTTTGCAGCCTTGGCAGGAACAAGGGCTCCCCCAGCTGCCCGGGGGGGCCAGGAAGACAAACGAAGGCCTCCAGGGCCACTGGGGGGTCTCCAGGTCTGAGGAGGGAGCAGCTGGCAGGAAAGCTGGGCAGACTCACAGGCGTTGGGCTGGGCAGACCCCAGAGGCGAGACTGCAGTGCCTCTGCTCCCAATGTCATCTTCTAACAGCCCAGCAGCCGCCCCGCCCAACGAGCGGAGGGCTTCCTGCTGATGGCGACATTCCCATCTCTTCCCAGAATTTCCTGCTGTTTGGTGCGGACGTGCAGTACAACTGAAGTCACCGTGGGTGCCGGGGGCTGTCAGCCGCACCAGGAGGCAGAGGTCGTCGACACCCACTCCTGACAGGCCCGTGGGGCCTGGGCCACCTTTCTCCCAGCAACACTCCCTACCTCTTGACCCTGAGACCCTTACAGACTTCTCTGAACTTGGGTTCAGAAGCGACCTACCCACAGAGAACCTTGTTCCTTGGGAAAGGGTGGTGTGTATGTCGGGGACTAGGTGCTTCTTGCAAAGGCTAAGCCTGCACCGGCATTTCCCTCAGGAATTGCATTTTGGTTGTAACCACAATGTTTCTCTTCATGCTCCACACACAAAAAAAATCTTGGTTTTTAAAACGTGGAATTCCGTGTGGTGGTATTGTTTCTTGTTTTATGTCCATTCATTCATTCACTGGCTGCACCCGGCATGCCTGTAGCACCAATGTACAGCGTATGTTGCCTCTTTATTTCTCTAATTAGTCTCTTGAGCCCACACATGCCCCTGTTAGCAAAACTACCATTGTTTCTCTTTGAAGACACCCCTCATTCCACACTGGCCAAGAGTCCCAAGGGAGTATAAGTCTTGCTTCCTAATGCCAGGCAGTTTGCAGAGTGGATGGGTCCACGGGGCTGTTGTTCCCGCTATGGCCGCGTGATGGCGCTGTTGAACAGTTATCCTGCACAGCCTGTTTTCCTTGGCCCACACTTGGGCCCAGGAATGATAGTTCCTTCAAACTATGATCTCCTCTCCTGCCCAGCCATCCGGCCCAAAGCAGAACTGGGCCAGAGGACAAAGGCCATTGGAGTTTCAGTCAATCGCATCCTCAGCTACAGTTACTACCTGGCCCACGGCTTTCCAGGTCACCAGCACAGGCTATCCTCGGACTCAGTGAGTTTCCTCCTGGGCTTTGGGACAGCTCCTGCCATGGGACACCACAGGTGGCCGTCTCAGGCAATTAGACGGATCCTAACAGCATTTGATTAAGCGTTTCCTGGAAGTCCTCTCTGAGCTGTTGGCATTTGGTTTGAGGCCAGAAGGGCGAGGAAGGGACTGAAGCAGTCAGTGGGGTGCGGGGCGGCATGACCAGAATGAGCTTTAAAATGTTTTGTTGTGACTTCTGAAAGCACGAAGGAGGGCAGGAGTAGAGGGGGGTGGGCACGAACTAGGAACCTGTTGTTCAGACTCCATCCAGACGGGCCGCAGTAAAAATGGACAAGAACAGCATAGATAGTGATGAAAACCAGATAAAAGGTATTTTTAAAGAAAATTGTACACATTGCTGCTGACAGTGTCAGTTCTGTCGAGTGGAGGAAAGGCTCTGGGGCCACACAGGGGAAGAGAGGGAAACTGATCACGCACAGCACATGAACAATCCCACTGAACCCCACAGCCCTTGCCCCCAACCCCACACACACAGTGGGAAGCGTCCGAGGCTTTGGGTGGAGTCATTCTCCCTGGATCTCTCAGCCAGCAAATGGAAGAGCTGCCACCCCCCTCTCTGTCACCAGAGCCCGTGTCTTTCCACCCCTCCCAGGTGTCAAAGTCTCGTCCGTTTGATGTGTGGGGTGTTGAAGGCGGAATTGCCATGTTCCATTGTGCAGATTGCACACTGCGGAAGGTGTCGGGCTGAGGGAGCTAAATCCTTTCTCCAATTTGCCCACTGTGAGGATGCATCTTTTTCTGCTCACCAGTGGAGGCTCCGAAATGAGCAGAAAGCAGCCAGGGGGATGGGAAGGAAGGGAGGGAGGGAGTGGGAACAGGACGTGGGAGGAGCTGGGAGGGGAAGGCCACCGCCCATCTGCATGTGTACAAGACCTCCGTGGATGGAGTGGGGAGCAGAGCTGACAAGTACAGGGACGCAGCCCTGCCTCCCCTTCCCCTCAGTTCCCACTATTCTCTTTAGACATCACTGCCCCCCTCCTCTACTCCCCAAAACGTTCAGGCAGTCCCTGCCCCACTCTCTATAGGAAAAAAAAAAGCAGTATTTCTTGAACGTAAGGACTGGTGGGCGGACTTTTCTCTAAGGGCTGAGAAATAAGAGGTGTGATGTGAGGAGCATCCCCAAGACAGTCCAAGTTGCCTGCCAGGCTGCCTGCAAAACCAGGAGGTGAGCAGCTTCCCCTCCAGCTAAGCTTTCCAGCTCTGCCTGGCTGCTAATGTCTGCTTGTTTCTTTGCGGGGTGTTGGAAGTCTCTAAAATTAGACCATGGGGAGAGTTGCACAACTCTGTAAATATCGTAAAAACCACTGAACTGTACACTTTAAATGGGTGAATGTTATGGTATGTGAAATAAATGTCAATAAAACTTAGAAAAACAAAAAGAATCGCCTACTCCAGACTGCCTAAAAGCTCACCGTTTAATCAGCTTCTGTTCTGGGTTAAGGATTGCCCTCTGAGGGCTCCTTTGGGGAATGGCGATGTTAAATGTGATGGAGGGGTAGGTATCTTGTGTGGGGAGCTGAGGGGTGGGCCATGTGGGAACTAACAACCCTGTGTTCAGCATTTTGCCACATCCCATGAGTGGCCATGAGTGGCCCTGCCCTGGGCCAATCTCGACACATTTATCATCTCATTTAATCCTCACAACCCCTCTGAAAGTAGACAAGGGGTCCCCATTTTCCAGATGAAGAGTCTGAGGTTTAGGGAGTTGATGCGGCGCCTGCCCAAGGCCACTCAGCTCAGTGTTCAGAGCCTGGCTGTGGAGTCGCCTGGCCCTGGCTCAGGCCTTGGTAGTTAAAAACATGGGCTGTGCTCCCAGACACCGTGAGTTCAAATCCCAGCTCTGCTCCTTAATTGACCTTGGCCAATGAACTCTCTGGGTTTTGATTTCTCTTGTCTGGGTCATCAGAGTCCCTGCCTCGCAGAGTTGTGAGGACAATCAAATACGTGATCTGTGACCCAGGACCCAAGTAGTGATCACAGTCAGCTCCAAACAACAGTAAAGCCAGTTCCCTCTCTGCTGTAAGGACTGTGTTTGGCTTGTCATAGTTACATTCCCAATGCCTGGCAGATAATAGGTGCTCAATAAATACTTATTTTAAAAATCAGCTAGGATTTGAATTCACAGCTGAGTGGCTCGAAGCCACTGTGTCAGTGGTTCTTGACGTGTGCTCCAGGGCCACCTGCCTGGACAGGCCTGACCCCGAGAACCAGAAGCACGGGACAGCCAGAATGTCAGGTCCAGAGCTGGGTTCGCTGCGTGCCTCTGGCCGGCCCCTCTCCTTGTCTAGATTTCCATCTTGCCATCTGTAAAAGCAAGGACCCTCTGGAATTCCGGGAACAAAATCCAATAAAGTGAGCTCTGGCAAATATTAAGGAATCTTTTCTCGCTGAGAAATTTTCATTTTAACAGAAGCTCCTTAGGGTCCCCAAAGCTATCAAGACTCAGTGAAATGAAGCTACTGCTGGGATTTTAAATGCTGCTTATTGCAGAGGCCAAAGGAGGTGGGGAGGAGGGCTGGGAGGGTTCCCATGATCCTCAGGGTTTCCCTGGGGAGAGGGGCTGGGTAATTGGCATGACTTTTTTTTTCCTTCTGTGAATTCACATGCCGTGTGTGTGTGTGTGTGTGTGTGCACATGCAAAAGGGTGCAGGTGACAGGGCCAGGAGAGGAGGCGGCTGCCATTGACATCAAACCCTCAAATCCAAAGTGCCCTACAGGGACCCAGTGAGAGCTGGTGTTCTCAGAAGCGTGGGCACCATCAGGGGAAACTGCACCGAGAATAGAAGTGGACAGTTACGGAACTGCTGAGCTTCCAGCGCACCTGGAGCTCATTTTGCCCTTTGTAGCCAAAGCTCCGCCCAATATCAGCTCCACCTGGGAGTTCTTTAGAAATGCAGAGTCTTGGCCCCCAAAGGAACCTGGTGAGTCAGAATTTGCATTTAAACCAGACCCCTGGTGTATATCCAGCACAATGTCTTTATCCGTTCACCCACTGATGGACACTTAGGTTGTTCCTGTATCTTTAATGCTGTAACGAATGTGAGGGTGCAGATATCTTTTTATTTCCGTTAGATAAATACCCAGAAGTGGAATTGCTGGATCGTATAGCGGTTCTGTTTTTTAGTTTTTATAGGGACCTCCATACTGTTTTCCGCAGAGGCTGCACCAGTGTACGTTCCCACCAGCTGTGCACAAGGGCTCCCCCACATCCAGAAGCCGTGGTCTGTGTGCACCATGGGGTACCGCTCGGCCACGAGGAAGAGGGAGATCCTGCCGCTTGCAACGACTGGGTGAAAGTTGCAGGCATTATGCTCAGTGAGACAAGTCAGAGAAAGACAACAACCGTGTGATCTCATTCACATACGGAATTGTTACCAGAGGCAGGGGGCGGGGAACAAGAGAGAGATCGTTCGAGGGGACAAACTGAGAACCCGCCGAGGTGTAAGTCCTGGGGATCTGATCTGCAGCGGAGTGGTCAGAGACAACAACACTGTGTTACAAACTTCAAACTTGCTGAGGGACTAGATGTTAGCTGTTCCCATCACTTAAAGGTAATTAAGTGACGGGATGGAGGTGTCTGCCAAGGCTACAGAGGTTGGGGCATTGCAATATATAAACATATCAAGTCAACACATACATCTTACACTGACAGGTCAGTTATAGTTCAATAAAAATACATTTCAAGTTCAATAAACAAGGTCCTTGGGAGGGTTAAGGAATGCGGTCCTGGTTTTCCCCATGTCACACAGCTCGTGTGGAGAGGAGCCCAGGCAAGGACCCAGGCCTCCTCCCTGCCAGTCCTTCCCCTTCTGAGGCTCCGTGTTTTGGCACCTGCTGCTCCCTCCTCTGCAAAGCCTCCACGTGACCTTCAAGACCCAGCAGGATGTCACCTTTCCCCGGAGACTCTCTTGGTGGCAGAGCATGAGTCGCTGCACGTGGTCACTTGTCCCTCAGTCCACTCACTGCCCCTGCATGAGACCTGCAACGTGGAAAAGAATTCAGAGCTCTCCACCAGAGGGTGGCATTGGCTCCGAGTGCCAATCAGGGCCCAGGCAGGACACCGGAACCCAGCTCCGGTGGTTCCTAAGATTCAGGTGAAGAGACTGTTTGCAGAGCTGGGAGGCAGGCTGAGAGAAACTGGTGAAAGGTGTCAAGGCCCCAGGAGTTAGAATCTCTGAACTTGAAGAGCAAAAATAGAGTCAGGGCACCCGAGTCAGAGCCCAGTGAGAGCTGGGAACTGGTGACACAGTCGTAGAATTCTCTGACAGCCTGTCATGCTGCCCCTCAGCTGAGCCCAAGGGGAAACTGAGTCACAGGGTGCCCAAGGTAACCAGTGGGCATGTCAGGATTCACATCCAGGCCATCTGGTCCCGGAGTTCACGCCCTTTAACCTTACACTGTTTCCTGCTTCATGTTCATGTACTCTGTGGACAATTATCTGCGATGTGCCTGCCACTGAAGTGTTCCAGGCACCGTGGTTTCCAAATCTCGGGTTTTCTGAATTGTTTTCAGCCAACACTTTGTAACCAGAGTCAATAAACGTGGTTCGTTTGGAAGTGAGAACCTTCTCACAGTTGGCCTTGGTGGGTGGCGGTGGCTCTGGCTTTCACGGAGGCGGATGGGCAGCCTGGTAGGACAAAGGCCTGGGGGTCTGACCAGCACTCGGGTCACACGGCTGCCAGGGGTCTCTCCTGGGTCCCGGGTCACCAACAGACCGTGAGCAGCAGTGAGCACCTAGGGGGTGGATGCCTGGCCTGCAGCCACATGGCAGACCAGCCAGGCCAGGTCCAAGGTCAAAAGTTTGCTGCTGTGGGGGTTCTCCACCCCCTACAAGTGGCCCCCAGCCTGGGACGTCCTCAAACTGCCACCAGAAGAGTGACATCTGTGTCCCCAGGAGGTCCTCACTCTCCACACTGGGAGTCACCAGCTCTGCCGTCCTTGTATTACAGAGGGAAACTGAGGCACAGGAGGAAACAAGACTTGCTAAGGGTCACACTGCCAGGCAGGGTTGGGCACACTGGCTTCCTGACTCCAAGCAGAGGACCGGTCCCCCTCTCGGCAAGCCGAGTCCAGGAAGCAGATGTCCCCAGGATGGCTGAGTCCTCTTAACCCTGGCCTCTGGAGCACCGGGGCTGGTGAGGTGACAGACAGGACCTTGACACATTTCAGCCTGATGACAGAGGAGCAGAGAGGCGGCAGCTGTGGGCTTCCCCATGCTCAGTGCGGGGAGTTCCCTTCGGAACCTCAAGTATGACCTGCTGGGAAGTAACTGTTACTTCCACAACGTTCGATTTGGGCGGGTGGGGGGGGGGGCGGTCACAAAGACCTAGCCAGTTTTAAGAGGAAGGCACAGACACTCCACCTGTTGATGCAAAGAGTGTCTAACTATTTTTGGACCTATTTTTAAAGGACCACAATTACAAAAAAGCAGAGAATGGTTAATGCCATTATGGAGAAAGTGCAGAGGATTCCAGGACCTCAGAGGGAGACCTTTCTCTAATCCAGGGAAACATGGGGCTGACCAAGGAAGGCTTCCTGGAGGTGGAGGTAGAATAATGCTCAAAAGATACAGAGTTCTTGGGGATCCCTATGAATTTAGCACAATCCCCACTACAAATTTTGTTTTCCAAAATGAAATTTTATCGTCTTTAATTACTGCAAATAAAATATATCCCCAGGACCCCCTCCCCCAAATAAAAATTTTAAATACCAACAGGCAAAAAGATTCTTAAAATACCTATAATCTGACCCATTCAACCAGAGACAATTTCTCATAACTCCTTGCTGAGAATTTTCCTGACTGGCAAACACGAGAATAAAACAAAGGAATAGAACCTCAGAATATGGCGCCATTAGAAACCGCCCCTTTGTGACCGTGGGTTTGTACCGGGAAGCGTGTTGACTTCCGCAGCCTCACGTTACATGGTTGCACCATCGTTAACTTAACCAGTGCCCTTTTGTGGGACACCTGAGGTTGGCTTCCGCTCCTTCCTTGCCTGCTTCACACAGCACAGCGAGGGGCACCTTGAAGCAGTGGCATACTTGTACACAGGCTTAATTATGCAATGGCTGGGTCACGGGGCATGCAGGCGTTTAATGATTTGCCAGGTTACCTTCCGGAAACTTATGCCACCACCAGGATTTGAGAAAGCCCATTTTCCCATGGCGGGGTGGGGATGGGGTGGTTCTTTTTAACACAAACAATGTCGGGTATCAAGAAGGGAGAATGGGAATGGCACCAGACTCCCAGCTCTGCGTTGGCTGGGTGTGTGATCTCAAGCATGTGGCATGGCCTCTCTGAGCCTCAGTTTCCTGTTCTGTAAAACCGGGCCTTCCTAGCAATGAACTTGGGGTCTTTCTGTGGGAAGGGTGGACAGATATTGCCACCTGGGGCCTGGCCAGTCCAACCTCTGACCCTGGAGTGGCAGCAGTAGGCTTTTTAGTATGACACGTGACCCCCACAGTGTCGCAAGCAGGTTCCAGTCCCTGTGCCCCTCCTGATTCCAGGAACCCGTCCCCACATGGGAGCTGCCCGAGCTCGCAGGCGCAGCTACTTAAGGAAGCAGGGCCCAGCCCGCACCTGCAACAGCCCTGGCTCACCCACTGGGAGCCCAGGATGTGGGCCTCAGCCAGGGCTCTGGCCTCTCTGCTGCTGGGACTACTGCTCTCGTCCTCCCCCGGGACCCTGGGTGCCCACCCCGGCCTGGTCGCCAGGATCACAGCCAAGGGCCTGGAGTATGGTAAGGCACGATGGCCGTCAGCTGGGCTGGCTGACCCACTTGGCACCAGGTTGCTCTGGGTACAGCAGGGACACAGACAGGCACGCTTCTTTGGGCCCGACTGGGACTCTGGGCCTCGCCACCCAACCACCGTGTCACTCAGGCACCCTACTTGTCTTAGCTGGGCTCCCGCCAGCCAAAGAGACAAGGGTTGGGGTGCAAGTGGTTGGTTCGGGAGATGATTCCAGGACACACCCTAGGGAGAGGAAATGTGAGACAGGAAAGGAAGGAAGGCAGCACCTTAAGGTTGGCTCCCGTTAGGTACCTTGTGTGTGTATGTTATACCTCCATTTTAAAGAATGGACAAAAGTAAGAGTATTTTTTAAAAGATGCTGAAACAATGCCTCAGAATTAATCCACCCATGGGTGGATTTATACACCGCTCTGCAGAGTATTTGAGCAAGGAGAGCTTCTCATATTCATGGAGCCTCGATTGCCTTATGTATTAAATGGGGTAATAACATTCCCTCAGGTACAGTTGCTGGGAGCCCAGGCTAGCTGGGCAGAGGGAGAGGGAAATCAGGGAAGTCTTCCTGGAGGAGGTGAGGGAAGGTAGAAAAGATAAGTAGGAGTTAGCCAGAGATAAGGGGGTAGAATTCTGGCACAGGGACTGGCACATGCATTTGCTAAAGGGAAAAATGTAAGTTGGAAAGAGGCAGACTGTTGGTCATCGATGTGCCTGTGTCCTCCTTGAGGGCACAGTCCTAGCTCCTCCATATTTCAGAACAAAGGTCCTGTTTCTATTGAAACCCTACATCAGATAAAAGTTCCCTTTTGTTCCTTTCTGCATGTGAATGTACCATGTTTATTTAACAGATCCTCAAGCGTTGGATTTGGTCCTTCCCATACTTTTAATATACAAACCCTCCTTGCTGTTCCCGGCCTTGACCGAGTGCCGGCTATACACTGGGCATGAGGCCAGGACTGCCTTTGATCCTCCGGGTCCCTTCGTGCTCTGAACGATTTCCTTTCACCCTCATGCACCCCAGTGAGGAAAGTATTATCATTGCATTTTCACGGACGGAGAAAGTGAAGGTTGAGGACTTGTTCAAGTTCACCTTGCTGGAAAGAGTGCAAAGTGAGAACTCCATTCCTAAAATCCTTACAGTTTCTTCTGCACAGACTAGATACCAAGAGGGACAGGAAAGAGAACTGCCCGCACAAGCACACAGCAGCCCTTCCCCCAGTGAAGTTGCTGACACAGGTGTTCTGTTTCCTCATCCATAAAATGGGCACGTGCCACATACAGTGCAGTGATGTCCTGAATGTCCCTCAAGCCACCTGGTACGCAGAAGGGCTCCCTGACCCACACCTGTAATTAGTGTGAATTAGGCAGTGGGCCTCTCTCCCCAGGGCAGGTGGAAGCCACTAAGGGACTGGAGGGGAGGGAGGCAGGCTGACTAGGCTGACTCCTGGCTTCTTCCTGTCCACAGTGGCCAAGGAGGGGCTGGTGGCCCTGCAGAGAGAGCTGCACAAAATCACACTGCCTGACTTCGACGGGGACTTCAAGATCAAGCATGTTGGACGTGGGAACTATGAGTTCCACAGGTGGGGCTCCCTTCTGCTGGGTCCCCGAGGTGGCAGGGGTGGGAGCCTGGAGAGGGAGGGAGAGCCCCGGGATTGGGTCAGGACCCCTCTGGGACAGACAGTAGGACAGTTTCTCCCAGAGTTCAGAGGGAAGTTCTAGGAGGGAATTGGGGTCCTCTCTTCGCTCATGCAACAAGTAGTAACGAAGACACACTGACTCTGTGAGCTGAGCCTCAGTTTCCCTATCTGTATGATGCGGATGCCACCGCAGCCTCCTTTGAGTGATACTAGTCCAGGCTGTGTGGTCTGACCCCTGGACACAGTCTGGAAGGAAGATAGACCTTAAACCTTAGATATAGTAGCCCAACTGTAAGAGCTGAGGTTTGTACATCTGGGGGAGTCAAGGAAGTCTTCCCAGAGGAGGTGGCATTTGAGTTAAGTCTTCAAAGGATGCACATATACAAGCAGCTGATGCTAAAAAAGGCAGTTGTTGTGGGGCAGCCAGTGAAAGGAGGGCAATGGAGCCCACAGCTCATCCACCCCCTCCCTGCTCACTACCACTGACTGCTTCCTTCCTTCCTTCTTTTATTCAGTCCCTCAGCAAACACTTATTGAGCACCTACTATGTGCTAGGCAAATAAAATGGCACTTGATCATTCTTTTCCCAATGACAGCCCTCAATAATGTGTCATCTTGGTTTGCTGCCCTCAGCCCTTTTGGCATCTTTACTCGAACTGCGCTTGGCCTTCTGTGAATCTGATTCCCCCCCCACCTGCCTGTGTCAAGGGAGGGGATGGTTGGGGGAGGGAGCCACAAACCCGGAGGGGTTGTCTATGGGGCCTACTCCAGATCCCACCCAGGATCATCAGACCCATGAGCTCTGATCCTGAGGCTGCAACTTGGGGCAGATGCGCCCCTCCGGTGAGTTTCTATTTTCTCCCCTGTGGAGAGGGAAGAAGGATAGTGCTGACCCCGCTGTGGGGCCTAAGAGACACAGTGGACGGAACGTGCTGAGCATGGCTATGTGGTCAGTGCTGGGCACACAGCAGGTGCTCAGTAAGCGGGGGTGCCTAGACACCCACCTGAAGCAGCCCTGCTGGTCCAGTCCTTCCCGAGGGGAAGGTACAAAGGTGGGAGCAAGACCCCTGCTGAGGCTGGACCCAAGCCAGGGCTGATGCCACCCTCCATGTCTATCTCCTCAGCCTGGACATCCGCAGCTGTGAGCTGCTGGCCTCTACTTTGACACCCCTCCCTGGCCAGGGTCTGAGTCTGTCCATCTCTGACTCCTCCATCCAGGTCCACGGCAGGTGGAAGGTGCGCAAGTCATTCCTGTAAGTTGGCTCGACTTCCAGGCTCTTGGGCCCTTGGCCTTGGTCCCATTCTTCTTGGGTCCAAGGAGTCCCTAGCTCATCACAAAGGCCACCTGGTGGATGGAGGGAGCCCAAGCCCAGAGACCCAGGTTCCAGGTCCTGGCTCTTGGACCAGTCTCTTACCATCCTCCCTGATGGGGTTGCGGGAGAGCTAAATGAGATAATAACATTGTGTTCTCTCGGTTTGCTTACCCCAGCAGCAGACCCCAAGGCAAGAGTTTAAGTGCAAATACTTTACCTGGGAAGTGGCCTATGGAAGCACCCACAGGGTTCTGGGGAAGGGTGGCAGGAAGGGAAGACACCCCTGAGAACCTCCAGAGACAGTGTGGGTGGAGGACATGCCTCCGAGTTACCCCAGCACAGACAGGTGACCCCATCTTCCCATTTGCTTTATAATAAACATTCTAAATAATTTTTTGCAATTAAATTGTTGCTCCAGCCCTGCTTATTGGGGGGTAAGAATTGGGCTTCATATTTCATGTTTTCCCCCCAAATGGTGGCTGACTCTAGTCTAGGAATCCACTCTTGCTTCTCTCTTCTCCCCCAGGAGACTACAGGGCTCCTTTGACCTGTGGGTCAAGGGCATCACCATTTCAGTCAACCTCATCCTGGGCAGTGAGCCCTCTGGGAGGCCCACAGTCACTGCCTCCAGCTGTAGCAGCCACATCCATGACGTGGAGGTGGACATGCCAGGAGCTTTGGGGTACGTCACCACGGGGACAGTGGCCAGCTTGAGCCCTGGTTGCAGCCCCGGTCTAGCCAGCCAGATACCTGACCTCTGACAAGTGTAAAGGCCCTGGCACAATGCGTGAGCACATCACAGGCACTTGCAGGTCATTCTTGGGGACAATGCTGAGGTGAACTGGGGCAGATTCAAACCAGGAGTGTGGGTGCACCATTTCCACCAAAAGAACATCAGGAACTACCATCAGGCCAGTGAAACGTGGCTACTGGAGGCACAGAGGGCTTTGGGCCAAAGGAGAGAGTTTACGAAAACTATACGAGCCTTCGGGCAAGTCTCTCTGAGTCAAATGTCCTTGATTAGGAAAATGCGGAGTTTTGAGCCCCTCGCCCAAACCTGAAGAGTTTGTTTGGGGTGCAGCAGGGGGCTGGGGTGCCAGATGCCCTGAATCAGTGAGTGTGGGAGAGTTGGGACTGGGGGACACAGCAGGGTCTCAGGACAGGTCAGGGAGGGCTCCCTCGGGGACTGGCTTTCCCGCTGCCTCACTGTGCTCAGTGGCACACAGCTGACAGTCCCCTGTGCGCCGCTCCCCAGGTGGCTGCTGAATCTCTTCCACAACCAGATCGAGTCCAAACTCCAAAGGACGCTGGAGAGCAAGGTAAGAATGTCTGAGCCATGCAGGGGTTGGGCTCGAGTGAAAATTGGGCCCCAGGCCCAGCGAGGACAAAGCATCTTCCAAAGGTCGAAGAGCTGGCATCAAGCGGGGGCAAAATAGAGTGAAATCACATGACTAAAGCAAGTAGCACAGTGTGGGACCAAAGCCAGAGAGCTCACTTGGGCTTTCTCTCCGTCTTTTTCAGATTTGCGAAGCTGTCCAGAAGTCGGTGACCTCTGACCTACAGCCTTATCTCCAAACTCTTCCAGGTGGGGAACCCGCCCCTGGGACAGTTTATTCCTATTAATTCTTATAAGAGCATATAGGTATCTTATAAAACCTTAAATGGGGCAGAAGTATGAAAAGTAAAAATTAAAAGGCCCCTTTTCTCCCCAAATTTTTTCCTAAGAAGTAACCTCTCTGTTAGGTGATCTTCTTAGATATTTTCTTTGCATATACAGATGTAGGGCCCAGCACACATAACACCACTTTTTATTACAAAATTTTTATTATAAAATCATAAACATGTAATTCTGTAACCTAACAATATCCCACTTAGGCATACCATATGACATTTTAGGTGAAATGTTCGAAATAAAACTGCACATTGTCACCCCCACATCATTCCCCTACCAACCACACCAGGCCTTACTCCTGCTGGACCCTGTGCACATATACATTTAAACGAGTATATGAACACACATTCACATATGTATTCCTTTTTTATGAATATATGTGCATATGCATAATTATGAATATATATAAATCTATTCAGTATAGACATTGTCCTTTTGTAACTTGTAAATGTTGGAGATCTTTCTATATCAACACATACAAATTGATCTCATTTTTTAAAACATTTTTTTAAAGATTTTACTTATTTATCTTTAGAGGGGAAGGGAAGGAGAGAAGGAGAGAAATATCAATGTATGGTTGCCTCTCATGAGTCCCCTGCTGGGAACTGGCCTGCAACCCAGGAATGTGCCCTGACTGGGAATCGAACTGCGATCGTGTGGTTCGCAGGCCCGCGCTCAATCCACTGAACTACACATCAGCCAGGGCTTGAAAACATTTTTAATGGAAGTTAATACAGAAAAGTGCTCACAGCATAAGTGAACAGATTAAGGAATTTTCACAAGCTGAGCACATTTGCACCAGCTCCCTGAGCAACACACAGAGTGCAATCGGCCTTTCGGAGCCCCCTGGTGCGTCCCTCTGTCGCTGCCCACCACTCAGGGGTGACCACTATCCCGGCTTCTGCCAGCAAAGGTTAATTTTACATTTTGTACGTGGACGGGATCTTGCAGCATTCAAAGTCTTCTATCAAAAACAAACGTTTTCTTTGTTCGCCTTTAAAACGAGTCTGATCCGTGCTGTTGCATAGTGAGTTCACTCATTCTCCTTGCCGTGTAGGGTTACTCCGTGTCGACGTCCCCCCACGCATTTATCCGGTCTACTGCTGACAGTCCGGTGGCCGTTTTCAGTTTCGGACCGAAAACTTTGGGCAGTGCTGCTATGAACATTCTAGTTCATTTAACGCACGTCTCCGGGTTATACCCAGGAGTGAGATCGCTGTGCACAGTTTCGGCATTATCAGACCCTGCCAGTTTCCAAAGGGGTTGAAACAGCCTCGTTTTAGTAGCTGCGTAGCCTTCCCTCCTCTGCATGTGCCTTCGTTTATTTAATAAGTCCCCAGATTCTGGACATGCAGGCTTGGGGCCCCTGTGCGGTTGCCAATCTGAGGGAGGAGCCTCCTCGCCCAGCCTCTCTGCCTGCGCGTTACGAGTACCCGCAGAACAGCCCTGAAACGCGCCAGCTCCAGGTCTAGGGTGCACACGTGAAATTTTCAGGAACACCCTTGACAAACCGTCCAAGGTGTCCTGTGATAGCACGGCCCCCAGGCCCCTCTGCCCCCTCCGGTGGAAGGCCAGGTGGGCACAGATAACCCGGAGCTGAGACACGGATCTCCTGTTCCTCCAGGGCTCTAGGGGGGTGTGTCTGACCTTCCTGGTTATCTGGTCTGTGTTGCTAGGAGGCCAGGTCCCCTGAGATGAAGGCCACAGCTGTCACCCTGGACAGCCATACCCTTGGTGGGAGAACTCTCCCCACTGTGTGGCTGCCTTGACAGGAAGCTCTGGGTGTGAACAGGCTGCCAGACCTGGGCTCTTTCTGCCCTCGGGATGTGTGTGTGTCTCCCTGGAATCCACTCGAGCTCTTGGCTGAGCTTCCCCACTGTCCCCATGGCTCATCCACCAGTGGGACAAGAGAACCCAGCTGATCTCTTTCTTGGTGAAAGAGCTCTTTGCCCTGGGGCTGGGCTGGGTGCAGGGTCTTGAGGCAAAGGGGCAGAGGGCTCTGAAGAAAGTCACGGGAATGTAGGTCAGTCAGGGCCCTCATCCCTTCTCCCTGTCTGCCTCCTAATGCTGTCTCTCCCCTCTTTACAGTCACGACAGACATTGACAGTTTAGCTGGCATTGATTACAGCCTAATGGAGCCCCCTCAGGCAACAGCCCAAATGCTGGATGTGATGTTGAAGGTGAGGGTCCTGAAGCAGGAGCTGGGGTGGGTCCTGCCTCAGCATGGCGTTTGTCCCTCAGGACCAGCTCTTTCTTGGAACCTCCTGTTCCCCGGTTTCAGATCTGTCCTCATCTCCCTGTGGTTTCAGCTGGGTCGAAGGCAGGGCAATAGGGAGTAGTGGAGAGTGTTCCCAGAGCCAGGATCCTCTCACAAGTGTCTGAAAGCTCTCAGGCCCTATTACTTCCTCTCCCCTTTCATCCTCTCCTTCACCTTGCCTACCATGCAGATGAGGTCAGTCAGAGGGTCTGGCCAGCAGGCCTTGTGGGTAAATGTATCAAAGCTGGCAAATTTTAATTAAGGGATTCTGGACAATTCTGGAAGTGCAGCACTTTGGCCTAAAAGACAACATCTTTACTGGTGGGGTTTCAGGCGGTGTCTCCAGCCAGGGCCCCCTTGTCAGTCTGTGTTAGGTGGTTACCTAGCTCAGATGTCCAGCCCTGAGATAAACTTTGAAAATTTCAACGGACCTCGTTTTCTCTCTCCAGGCTGAAATTTTTAACCGTGAACATCGCTCCCCAGTTGCCTTCCTTGCTCCCGTCATGAGCCTCCCTGAGGAACACAGCCGAATGGTCTACTTTGCCATCTCCGATTATGTCTTCAACACAGCCAGCCTAGTGTATCACGAGGCCGGGTACCTGAACTTCTCCATCACCGATGACATGGTGAGGAGGGTGGCAGAATAATTCTTACAAGTGACAATGTAACCTGGTTTCCCTTCCTTCTGTCCTTTCTACACCCTTTACATCAGTGAAATCATAAACTATGATTACAAAAAAAAGATCAAGACCAGGAAAAATATACTAGCACAATTTCCCTTTTCACTTTGGGTGCCAGGAAGCTCAAAAAAAATCAAAGTTCTTTCTCTCTTATAACAACTGTGGAAGACTTTGTGTTTTATTTCCCCCCTTAGTCTGAATCTGTTATTCTAATTCATATTTTGTTTCATTCTGATGGTTTCTAAATGTTTTTTAAAAAAGATTTTAGTGAATGAAATGCATGAATTTACATAGAATAAATAGTAAATAAAGACTAAGTTGAAAGTAAAGCACAATTATGAAGACACAAATTGATTTTTTAAAAATTTTTATTTATTTATTTTTAGAGAGGGGAAGGGAGGGAGAGAGGGAGAGAAACATCCATGTGTGGTCGCCTCTCACATGCCTCCCCACTGGGGACCTGGTGCACAACCCAGGCATGTGCCCTAGAATGGGAATTGAACCAGCAACACTTTGGATTGCAGGACAGCACTCAAGCAGTGATATTTATTAAAATCACAAATCTATCTGGGAGCGTCCTTGGAGCCAAAGTGAAAAAGGTACACGATATAGTGATTCATGGTAGAACGGAGAGACGAAGTCTTCCTCACACTTACCTCTCAAACAACTCTCTCAAATGTGGCTTTGTAAGAGGGATACTAAACTTTGTAGTGGATCACCTTTTTAATATCTCTAGTGTCTTTGGTTTTTCTGGGCTTCAGAAGATTATTTCTCATAGCTCTTGTAGCTCATGAGCAACGTCAGGGTGGTGGGGGATACACAGGGAGGTTCGATTTGGAGGATCCAGTTTCCCCTGGAAATGAACCGGGGACTATCTGGTGGGGGGCTGGAGGGACTCTCCCCTTCGGAGGGTTTCTCACACATGCAGGGGCCTTTCCTTCCTTCGTCACATCCAATGCACCGGCCCCACCTGCTGTGCAGTCCTTTCTTCTGTGGCTCGGATCCTACAGCTGTTTCACTGAGCACTCACCATATGCCAGGTCTTGTGCCAGGTGCACGGTGCCCACCCATTCACTGAGCCCTCCCAATGACCTGATAGGTGGGGACTATGACTAACCCATTTTATAATGAGGAAGTTGAAGCTCAGAGGTGAAGGGAGTGGCCTGAGACCACACAGTGACAAAGCCAGGAGCCAAACCTAGGTTTGTGTGCCTGCAAACCTCACCTTCGTGAACCCTTGGAGTCTGTCCCACATGTCACCTGTGCCCCATGGAGAACAGAGAGTACCTGGGGACTCATGTACTTCCATTCAATGCAGGACAGGCATCTTGTCACGTGGTAACCTGAGCATTCAAGAAGTTCCGGTCCTCAATACCCCACACGTCTCTCTGCCGACCTTCAGCTCCAGGAGCACCCCTAAAACTTCTCTGTGTCTCTTTCCTGCAGGTTCCACCGACCTCTACCATCCGACTGACCACCAAGTCCTTCCGCCCCTTCGTCCCCCGGGTAAGGCTCCATCAGCCCTCAGTGGGTGCAGGCTAGCCTTCCAGGGTTCCTCTCTAAAACCCCCGCGCTCCTCCCAGCTTGTGCAAGAGTCAGAGAGCAGCCCCGGTTCCCTAAGGAAGGCCAGAGTGCCCCGGGCATTGGGCCTTTCCTCCCTTCAAAGCCCAGACAACACAGGCCTGAGCCCGGGTCTCCTGGGGCCACAGGTACCCCAGTCTTTTACTGGTGCTATTGGAGAACCCCAGAGAATGCACCTGCACCCTAATTAATAACATCCACTAAAGAGGGCGTACTAGGGACCAGATGCATTTCTTGATGTTTTAGAAAGTCGTTTTTTGACTGGATAATAAATGATCATGGTTCAATATTTGAATGACATAAAAGGCTGTGGAATGGAATGTCCCCTGTCTATTCCCACCCCCTGACCCCCCCAGTTCCCATCCCGAGTCTACTGATACTATCAGTGTACGCATCCTTCCGCGAACACTATGTATATACAAACAAATGTGTGCGTCTGTCCTCTTTTCTTATGAACTGAAGGCCCACTATACACGCCATTTAGTACGCTTTCTCCCCTAACTGTCCCGGGGGGATCACTCCATACAGGTAGACAAAGATCTCCCTCACTCCTGTTTCCACGGGCACCCGTCTGCTGATGTGTGGACTGACCAGAGCTCGCTGGTCCAGGCTCCCGTGGACGTACGTGAAGGCTGCTTCCAGTCTTCGGCCACGTCCCGTGTTGCCGTGAATAACCTCGTAGTGGCTCTGTCACTGCTGGGCTAAGCTCTTCCTGTGCAGCATCTCATTTAATCCCACCGAAAGCTACCTGTCCTCTCCCGCCTTCTGAGTACCCCCAAAACACAGCTCAGACAGGCTGTAGTGTTGAACATGCCTTGCAGACCGCTGGAGGATGGCTCAGAGGAATCATACTGGTGGGAAATTTTTTAAACGTCAGGTCCTGCAGTGCGAGGGCTATGTCCTTCCGTAAGGCACTCCCTGCAGGCTGTTTCTCTTCGTAAGGCCCCACAACGGCCCAACCTGCCCCATGTTGTCCCGGCCAGCTTTGGAGGGCTCTTGGCCGCACCCTGGCTCCAGCATGGCTTTTGCCCCAGAAAGAGATGCAAACTCCCTCTCCCCCTTCCACTTGCATCATATTTAATCTGACCGGGAAGCGACTCAGCCCACCTTCTTACTAAAGAGGTGTATGTACCTCCTCCACTTTCTGACCATTTCTCTTTTACAATAGGATGTAGATTTTATATTTGCATAACCAAAAGGCTAAGGGGACTGTTGTTCTTTCATCAACTACCCCACCACCCCCACAAAAGGATCCGTCCTGCCCCAAATTAAACCTGTACCTACCCCTAGATAAAAAGAGAGTTATGAGCACTTTTGAAATGGAAGGATCTGGTTGTATCAAAAACATTAGCATCTGATCTCTGCATAAATAGTCACCCACCTGCAGGGAGGGTGCACATGAACAATAGCTCTCACCCATGCCCGGGAAAGAACAAAAAACTTGGGCCGAGTGTCTGGCAATTCTGGTCAGAAAGATTTAAAAAATATTCCTGTCCTTTGACTCAGTAATTCCACCTCTAGGAATGTATTCCCCCAAATAATAGCTGAGGGTACGCCCGGAGGGGTCATTATCGTGGCAAAACCTTAGAGACAACCCGATGCCCAGTAGGGTTCGATCAGCAACAGTAGCCATGCACAGTAGAATACAATGCAGCCGTGAAAAAGAGGGTACAGCCTCTATACACCTGACATGGAAAGGTGTCTTATTATACTACCCAGAGAAAAGGGTACAGAGCATTTTATGGCAGTAAAATCAACCAAAAAGCATTCTCAGACTTCTCGGACTCCCTCCAGCTCTCCTGGCAAACCTGCATGTTTCATTCTCTTGACGTAATCTCCTCATTCTGCCCCCCCAGTTAGCCAAACGCTACCCCAACATGAACTTGGAGCTCCAGGGAAGAGTGGCCTCAGCCCCTGTGCTGAACTTCAGCCCTGGGAATCTGTCCTTGGCCCCGCAAATGGAGATTGAGGCCTTTGTGCTCCTGCCTGGCTCTGTCAAGGAGCCAGTCTTCCAGCTCGGCGTGGTAAGATTTGCGTTTGCAAGTGCGGGTCCTTCTTCCCCTGTGCTTTTCTCCCCGCTCCCCACTTACCTATTTCCCTCAGGTTTCAACTTGAGCAACCCTTTCACCAACAGGTCTTTTTTTGATCACCCTTACCTCAATCTACCTCGGGCCCCCTGTCATTTTTCTTTTGTAGCACCCTGTTATTTTTCATTACGTTAATTATAAATATACCCGTACTTACGTAGCTGTTTGTAGGTTTGTTGAACGTATGCATCTCCCACTGAGTGAGTCTGGGCTGCTGGGAGGAGGAGGGTTTAGAGGTGTTGGACCTGTTTGCTCTACTCTGTAGCTCTATCTGACCCCTGAAGACTACATTTCCCTGGGTCCCTTGCACCCTGACTTCCAGGTAGGTCAGCCAATGGAAGGCACTGTCGGGAGAATGCAGCCCAAGAGGAAGCAGGAAGCCAGAGCATGTTTCTCCTCCCTTTGTCCTAGACTGAGACTTGGAGGAGTGACTGTGTCTCCTCCTTGGTGGCTCCTATCACCCCAACTCCCTCCGTTCTTTCAGTCTTGAAGCAGAAGCAGTTTTCTGCCTCTGCTAATCTCTCAGTTGCCTCTTCAACCCTTTTTTTTGTGTGGCTTCTCAGCATTTCCATCTCTTGTATCACCAACTCCCTGCATTAAAGTCTCTCTGAGTTAAACATTGGGAGAGTTTCCCCTCTCCCAGTGGACCCTGTCTAACAAAGAAGGGATTCTGAGCCTTCCGGGGTCCTGCTCCCTGATGGGGAACTTGCTCTTTTATTTAGGTTTGAAACTCAACGAGACAAAAATCTACAAAAGTAATTGCACCTAAATGCTATACCTGCAATTTGACGTTGTTATTATTCTTATGTAAATTGTTGTTATCGATATATTTTAAATTAAAACGATATCACCATCATCATCACCATTACTGCTAGGGCTGAATCTCAGCCCCGCGATAGCTAGAAATGGTCCCTTTCCCAGAGATCCTCAGAGGCAGGCACTCTACACTTTCTCTCGGTTGTCTGTATGAAGTTTAATTGCTATCGTAGTCAACAATTTCAAGTAAAAATGTTCAAGTCCAAACATTTATTGAACACCTACGATAAGCCTTCTGGGGGTCTATGGTCCAGCGGAGGAGGAGTCCCTGCTGTAATTCATGGAGCTGTTTGTTTAGAGAAGACAGCTGGTCCCCATAGCTATCTTTCCCGTGCATTCAGACCTGTTTCCCTCTGCTGGAATTTCCAGGCCGCTAACGTATCTGCCATGCTGACCTTCAACACCAGCAGGATCACTGGGTTCCTGAAGCCAGAAAAGTAAGTCAGCCTCCCACCCACTAGGGGGCGCTCAACTGGGTTTGCTCTGTCTGGCCCTGTAGCTGATCCTGGCTGGAGGTGGTAGGGGTGTGATGAGATCCCCCTGTCAAAGTTAGGGGCCCACCATTCGAGAGAGAAACTTACATTTCTGCCTAGTTGGCCAAATTCTTTTGCCCCAGTGGCCCTGCTTCTACAAGCTTCCTTTCCAACTAACCCCCATTACTTCCAGACTTCTACAGAACGTACTAATACTGCTTGTCTTAATCTGTGACCGTTAGACACCAGCTACATGGACTTCCTGAAGTGACAGAACAAGACTGGGCTCCACACTACCCACCTCCCTCCTCCGAGTCTTCCCAGTGAAGTCCTATCACTGGTTTTGGTTCCTCAGTCATCTTTTCCACTCCCGCCCCTACCCTGCACTTGGCCCTGTGACTTCTCAAGCCAGTGCCTCCTCCTTTCTGGGAACCCCCCCATTGCTGAGGCCGCCCATGGGAGACTCACATCTTTGAACTGCCTCTGATTCGTTACAGGATACTAGTGGAACTGAAAGAATCTAAAGTTGGAGTATTCAATGTGAGTTATTATTGTTTCTATTTATGCAATGATTGGGGTATTAATTCAGAGTGTTGACTGAACAAGGTTGTAGCGCCTAGAATAGAAAGTAGAGAAGGAGGAGAGCTGCTCTCTGCCCCAGCAGAGGTTACATCCCGGTGTAAGATAATATGTAATTAAATCTTCTATTAGACCAAGTGCTTTTAATGTCAAGATATAGAAAGCCAACTAAAAAATGTCTTAAGCATACAAGAGGAATGTATAGAAGCATAGAATTAAAAAACAAATACAAAGAAAACTAAAGATAGAGATTTCAGGCATAGCTGGACCTAGGTGCTGAAATTAATGCATCAAGAATCTCTCTACAGCTCTGACTGGTGTGGCTCAGTGGTTGGAGTGTGTCTCGTAACTGGAAGGGCTGCAGGTTCTATTCCCGGTCAGGGCATGTACCTGGGTTATGGGTTTGCTCCTGGTCCCAGGGTGTACAGTTCCGGGCCCAGGAGTGTGTTCCCTGGTCGGGGCACACAGGGGAAGCAACCAATCAGTGCTTCTCACCCACACTGCTATTTCTCTCTTCCTCTCTTCCTTCATCTCTCTCTAAAAGCAATGAAAAAATGTCCTTCGGCGAGGATTTAAAAAAGAAGAATCTTTCTACCTATCGGTGAAATCTACCCAAATTTCCTGTAGTTCCATTTTATTTAAGTCTAAAACAAAAAACAAAAAACTGACCCTGTGCTAGCTCTCATTGGATCAGTCTTAGCCAGGTGCCCATTCTTCAGCCAATCAGGGTGGCCAGAAATTCAACAAAGCCAATCGGCCAAGGATGGGTTTCCTGGGGCCAGAATTTTCAATCCCCAACAACATGCACTGAAACTGGAAAGAAGGGTTCTTGGAGGGTGGGGAGAGTGGGAATAGGGACTGTTATTAAAACAAGAGGAATTGATTGCCGGGCACACAAAACAAGAGATGATGTCCACAAAGAGGAAGACGTGGTGAAGTAGATGGCCCCCTATTAAAGGAGGAAGGAGAAGGGGAAGGTCCATGTGGGCTGAAGCAATCACAGGGACATTTCTGAAAAGGGAGAAGGTGGGGTGATGGTAGCTGCTCCTCCAGGCCAAGGAGGAGAAGGAAGACCTGAACTTGTAGAGGTTGTTTTCCTCTTTATGGTCCCAGGGACACTGACTTCCTCTGACCACCCCCAGCCAGTTCTCCTCTTCCCCCTGGGTACTTACAAAGAGGAAATAAACACACAAAGTGTGGGGCGAGGTACTGCCCACAGGTCCCCAAAGGAGATTCCTTTTAGAGAATAAAGCGAACAAAGACACACTAATACCCTATCTGTGTATGGCATGTAAACATGTTCTATAAAGTAAAACATATGTAAAGATTTCCAAAAAGTGAGACATCAGGTTTTTGGAACATGGATATAAAAAGCAAGACCTATAGAATAAGATAAATCTGGATTCAAATGCTGGCCCCGCTGCCCAGTTTCTAACAAACCACCTTCATTCTGTTCGCCTCCGTTTTCTTATCTGTGAAATGGGACCATGGGTGTCAGCCCAAAGGGGTTATTGTGAAGAGTGAAGTAGGCGTGCCGTGCTCTGAGCCCTACACCTGCCACATAGTGTTCAAAATTGTGCGTTTTAATCTCTGTTTATTGTACAAGGAATTCAGGAAAGCACTCTCATTGAAACAAAGGAATACTTAAAATAAGGCCAAGCCAAACCTTGATGTCTTTCCTAGAGGAAAGATGTTTGGGTGTGCAGTCTTCCAACGTTGTTCTATCCCTTTGCACACCTACAGGTGTAGATCTCGAAACAGTTTTATCTCAGAGTAGCGTGGTATAGGTATCTACCTGAAATTTGCTTTTCTCAAGCCTTTTGCCAAGTTGGCACATATAGAAGCACCCACATTCACAGTGGCCGTGGGGAGGTTTATTGGTGGGCAAGATGGCACAGGTGGTCACAGTGCTATCTGCCAGGTGGGGAACATGGTGACCACTAGGACCACGGGGACCACCAGGTGAACGCTGCGACCATATGTGCCATTCTCCTGTTCTCCACCAGGTGGAGCTGCTAGAAGCGCTGCTCAACTACTACCTTATCAGCACCCTCTACCCGGAGGTCAATGGTAAGAATCACTCTGGATTTTTCCAAGTCTAGAGTAGACACTGTTTTACCCGGGAAAGAGAATTGGACTTGGAGTTGGGAAGCAGGGCTCTCCTGCAGGCTGTGAGACCTTGGGCAAGTCACTTCTCTGTGAGCACCAGTGGCCTGTCTTTGCAATGGGAGTGTTGAAGTCAACCTCATCTCCCTCCAGGGCTTAATGAGGGCTGGGGACTGGGGTAGCTCTTTGGAGCACAGGAAACTCCTTCTAAGAGAAGGAGAAACTCACAGAAGTGTCCCCTACATCCTGAAGTGGCCAGTGAAAGACTAAGGACCAAGTTAATATAGAGAGCGCAAGGCAGCTACCTCTGAACTCACATTTCTGCATCAACCGCCAACTCCCTAGTTAAAAAAATAAAGCATAAAGACCTAAACCCAGTGTCCATCATGAGGCTCTACTTCATTTTGCTGCAATAGAAGCAAGATGAGGATGGAGGGCGGGGAGCAGCTGCCCACAGCTTCTGTCATGAGTATGTTCTGCCCCATACCTACCTCTCTTTCCACACAGCCTCACGGCTGCAAGTTCAGGCTCCTGTGCCAGGCTTCCTGGGTTTAACTCTGCCCCTTTATTGCTGTGTGACCTAGGATAAATTACTTGAGCACTCTGTGCCTCAGTGTTCTTATCCATAAAATGAGAATAATAATCATGTCTACTTCACAATCTTCGGGGATAATTAAATGAGAATATACTGTGTATAGATTTTGAGCAAAAGTTTTTTTAAAAAAAAACTTTGTCTACAATTGTCATTTATTACAAAATCTCTCTCAATGTTGTACCTCAACCTCCAGAGAAATTGGCAAAAGGCTTCCCCCTTCCTCTGCTAAAGCATATTCAGCTCTATGACCCTGTTCTCCAGATCCACAAGGTGAGTGGGCTCAGAGGGGCTCGAGAATTTGGGGAGGGGGATGATTTAGCTTTCTTGATTCGGAGACCAAAGCCCAGTGCGCCAGGTGCCATCCGGCCCTGCAGCTGGGAGAGCCTGGACCACAGTGGGACACTGTCAGCATGACTAGATTCCACAAAGCCATCTGCCTGGCCCTCAGAAGGGGCTCTTCTACTGGAGCGAGTGATGGCTGGAGCCATCTGTGCTATACTGCCTCCTACCTCCCCAGCCCCGAATGACCTGAGTTAACGTCAAGACCAGCTCATTTTAAAATACTGCAACCCCAGATATGCTAACAGGCCAAGTTCTGAAAGTGGAAGAGCTTTATTATAAATATATGCTTGCTCTGCTCCCCCTCACAGACCCATCGCCCCCCCATACACACATATACCCACAGTTCGAATTTTAGTGGGCTCCTTTCAGTACTTTTTATTTCTCTAAGCATCTAAAAAATTATTTGTGAGTTTCAAATAGTTGCATCGCTGGTGCTCACACATGTTGTCTTTCTTTTTCTTTTTTTTGTTGCAGCCTTGTCCCCGACCCCACACCCAATGTTAAGTCCTGTCCCACTCATCAGATGGACCATAATTTACTTAACTATTTTAATACCAGGGAATGTGTCCGATTCTCCACTATTCTCTCCACTGTTCCGATCGAGCGTTTTATGGTCCATCTGTGCCCCACAGTTCAAGTTATCTTTCTAGAACGACCTCTGTAAGGTGGGATGGCTGGGGCAGTGGACCTGGGAGCACTAAGGGAGGTGCTACCTGGTGCCCATGCATCACCAACATGCAGCAAATAACAGCTACAGAAGAGAGTGAAGGGCAGCGCGTGGCCTTGAACTCTGAAGCACTAAACAACCAACTGGTGTGTTTGAAATGAAATGTTCAAAGGTCCTTCAGGCACAGAGATACTCAATACCCAACTACTGCTGAGTATTTACAAGGAGTCAGATCGTTGTTCAAAGCAAAGGCTGAGTGACGATTCACACAGCTGGCCTCAGTTTTCTCCTCTGTAAAATGGGGTATAGCCCACTGGGCTCTTATGAAGATGAGAGACCAAGTATGAGAGCTTCTGGGTCAGTTTGGCATGTGGGAAATCACGGGAAGATTTGTTATATGCTGTCATATTCATTAGAATTCTGAGGTCAACACTGTCCATTTATCTGACGCCCCCAAACAGGGGATGTATTGCTAGGCGAAAGAATAGGACTTTGCCTTGAGTTCAGAATTTCCACTCGTTTGGGTGATGGAAACCTCTGAGGAGGTAGGAGCGTACATCCTAGTAGCTCACACTTTTGTATTATTTGCCCAGGAGAGAACATTTAGGTAACACAAAGGACATTTATGAGGCCTGCCAGGAAGCAGCAGCTTGGGAAATGGCAAATAAATCGCTACTGTAGAGAAGGTAGCAGGCAAACGCTGTGCTTTATGGAGACCTTGGGGACGAAGGCACACTCGGATTTATGCCCCGACCTGGTTTCTAGCAGGGCTTGTGTTTTCCCCGCCGCAGGCCTCCTTTTAAATCGGAGATGCCTCTTTTCTGAGTAGAGGATGCTTTCACCATCCTGTTCTGTCTTGTCTCTCCTAGGACTTCCTGTTCTTGGGCACCAATATCCAGTACGTGAGAGTCTGAGGGCCAGGGGAAAGACGGGGCCCGGAGGCCACAGCTGAGTCAGCCAGTCGCATTTCCAGGTTTGCAGGACACTCCCGCAAGAGATTCTGGGAGGATGAAGACTTCCGTTCTGCGCTCTAGGGGCGAGGTCTGCCTGGCCTCTGCCCCCACACCTCCTCTTCAGGAGCTGCACCTATGCCCTCTCTGACTCTGAACTTCACTCTCTCTGCCAGGACAGACCATCCTCCTCACGGGCCTGTGCAATCTCTAAGGGCAGGCACTGTCTTTGTATTCACCTTCTGATCTCATGCCTTGCATGGTGCTGTCACGTAGTAGGTCCTCAATAAATATTTATTGAATGATTCAGTGAAGGAACCACCTGGTATGCTATGGCCCACCCTCTTTTGCCGATGGGATCTTCAGGTGGTCAGTTGAACACTGTGCCCTCCAGCGTTCCCGTGTGGCCACACTCCCCTTTCCCATGGGCTGCTGCTGTGGGGACCTCAATGACAGAAAAAGAGATTCCACTCCCCGCTCAGCCCTGGACCTGGCGCTGGTGCCCGCTGTCTAAGGGGCTTGTCCATCTTGCTTTACGGGCAGTTCATGGGCTCATTTAAGTATATGCCTCCCACCCCTTCACTTGTTGTTTGCTGCAGACAGAGCCAGTGAGTCTCCCAGAGCAAATACTCAGCCTCATACTGCCTTCCCCATTGAAATGGATGTAAATTAGGAGGAAATGAATCTGTCGAGGTTTTTGGTCCGACCCAAATAAAAACGTTGTGCACCTGCTGTTTATGAGCCCCCAGCCTGGAGGAAGAGGCCATAGGTTCTAATTATCGCACACCCAGATTTTGATCAGACTTACTAACGAGTTGTATCCAAGTTCTGTGGTTCGTTCCCCTGGGACTGGGAATCGGAAGGCTCGTTTGATAATTTTTTGTTGTTGTGCTAATGAGCAGCTGGATGGAGCTGCCGGCTAGCAGATAATTCACTGGAAATAGACCCATCTACCCTGTGTGTGACAGAGACGCGTTCCAAAATGGGACGATGGGCTGGCACCAGCTGCCAGCGGGGTGAGCTTTGGCTTCCCCTCCCCCTGCCTCTTTCCTTTGGCTCATACTTTTCACCGTCTTCCATGGTGGATTGCAGATGGACTCAAGCTTCTTGTAGCACTAACCACGCGGCCTTGGGAGGGTCACTTCCCCCGTGGGGTCCTTATCAATGAAATAAGGCTGATGTGATAGTAGCTACTCCCTAGGGCTATTATGATGGTGATGTTAGGCAACCCATTTAAAAGGATTTATTTAGCCATAGTGGGGATGCACTGTTTATTGGCTGTCCAGCTAACCAAGCACCTCCCGCTTGCAGGCTCTGGGCTGCTCAGCATGGGGTAAGTAGAGGCAGCTCGGGCCCAGTTCCAGTCCCTGCTCTTAAGAGCTTCGCCTCAGACACGGTGGCAAGTGCCCGTCTTGATCCAGTGCACCTGCTTTGGGCTGCTGGCAAGGCCTCGCTCAGCCTCGGTGGCCTCACATGTCAAATGTGACTAGGGACCCGATGGCTTGGTGTCTATCTTCTGGGGATGTCCGGATCATAGTGAGATCCTGGTAAATGGTAACAACCACCTGTTCACTTAGGGGGCCCCAGAAGCAGACCCTGAGACACGGAGGGAGAAGATCGCAGGAAGCACCAGCGGAGAGGAAATGGGGTGAGGGAGGGGAAGTGGAGGCAGCCTGTGAAGGGTGCGTGACCCAACCACTTGCCATTACGGGTGACCTGAGGGTAATCCTTTTGGGAGACCGGGAGCCAGTGCAGAGCGCTCTTCAGAGCACCCACCCACGGGCCAAGGGAGCTGGGACGTTTATACACCACCCCCCACCGTCGCTGTTTGAAGGGGGCTCCCAGGGACATTCGTTCTCTGGTTCTAGTCTGGGGAGAGCGGGCAGAGAAACGCAAGGGCTCAATGCTCCTCTCCCCTTGGCTGGTTTTAACTGGTATCCTTTCCCTTTAACAGACTGTTACCATGGGTATAACCGCTTCCCGTGAAACCTGTGAGTCTTTCTAGTGAATTCCAGAAGTTGCGAATGGTCGTGGGGACCCTTGAACTTGCAACTGGCATCAGAATGAGGGTGGTCTGGGGACTGTGTTGCATCTAACTTCACAGGGGGCCTCTCCTGTTCTCCGGCCAACCAACCCGTTGCTGGTCTCAGACGCCGAGCATATGGCTGATGACCCTTGACACCTGTCCTCTGGGGCCTGGCTGAGCCTGGGGGCCCCCACATCCTGCCCCCAGCAGACTCACCCTCAGCTTTGCTCTTGCTGTCACCGCAAACCCCGTACTGGTCAGGCTCCCTGACTGCACACTTCAGAATCCTCTCTGCGTAGCAGGAGCTGAAAGGGGATTTCGGCCTCCGAGTCTCTGAAGACCATCAGTGGCTGCAATCACCCTCGTGTAGGGCAAGTCCTCACTCAACGTCTTCAGCAGGTTCTGCGACTTTAAGTGGAATGACATATAATGAAACCAATTTTACCATTGGCAGAAACAAGGATTAAGTTCCTATTGCATCTCCTCAACATTGTAACAAAATGACGTTGAATGAAATAATATTCCAGGACCTGCAGTGTATGTCTTTAGTCCAGACATCTCTTCTGAGATTCTGACCTGTCCCCTAACTACAGGCTTGACGTCCCCCTTGGGCAGGCTGGAGTTGGGGGCTGCACCTGGCTCGTGTGGCAGGAATCTGCAAAGGCATCCCGAGGAGTCTGGTACATAAATTCCTCCCTGCCACCCCCACCCCCAGCACATCTGCCTGGGCCAGCTTCTTCCAGCCAGTGTGGGAACGCTGGTAGTAAAACACAGCAGCACAGACGGCTGCTTTATGGGCCAGAAGAAATGATCTCCCACCTGGGGCCACTAAAGAATCCAAGCTGAATTCTCTTCTTCCCTTAGAGAAGGCTTTTCTCTCGCTGCAAGTGATCTCATGGGGTCCTCAGGGCAGACCTGTCAGCAGAAACCCCAGGGCAGCCGGGCCGTTTTTTAGAGGGGTGATCTCACCCCCACCATTTAGCTCGGGTGCAGGCATAGTCCCAGGGCCATCACCTGTACCCCCCAGACCCGACCAAGTCCAGCTCGCTTTCAGCCCCTCCCCTGCCCCACCCCACCCCCCAGCAAGCTTTCTGCAGCCTCAGTCCAATCCAGAGTGGTTCTCTAAGAACTTCCCCTGCACAGAATCATTTTGAGTCCATATAAAGTGGCTAAAATAAAAAACACAGACAAAAATTTAAAGAACCACTTTCAAGAATGTGGGGGTCACTGGAACTCTTGCCCATGGCTGGTGGGAGTGTGAACTGGGACAGCCAGGAGGATCTGCTAACGTTGACCATGCCCGTCCCCATGACCCAGAAAGTCCACTCCTCAAGGACACCCAACTGGAATGGCTGCACGTGTTCGACAAAATAAAGCCCTCTTCATAATAGCCCCTCACGGAAAACAGCACGAACGGCCATCGGCAGAGGGCAGATGAACTGTGGAACAGCCACACAAAGCAAGAGTAAACAGCACCGGGCGCAAAGCAGCTTCAGCCACCTGCGGTAACATGGGTGAGTCCCGCAGACAGGATGCTGAGCTGGGCACACCGGCACCAAAGGGTGCGTGCGATTCCATTCCAGCCTTCAAAACCAGGCCAGAGGAGGGCACTCACGCTGCCAGAAAGGGGCGGCTGGAAGGGACACAGGGCCCCCCAGGACGTTGATACTCCTCTGCCTCCCGACCCCCGTGCAAGTTCCCATTGCGAACATCCATCTGTGCACGCTTATTATTGGCACACTTTTCTGCATATAGGTTATACTTCAGAGATGTGTAAGACAAGTCTGTATTTATGAGGCGTCTCATAGTGTCTTTGACTACTCAGCTCCCAATAAAGTTCCATTTTTCCAGATTTATTCATGCAATATAACAGACACGCACCACGTAGAGGCTGTTCATCATGGCATCGTTTGGAACAGCAACACAACAACAGAACACAACAAACACAAATGGAAAGCGACCTGTGTGGCCCTCGTAAGGAACGGCAGATACCTCATGGGGCACGCGTGCAAAGGGGCGCTATGCAGTCTGAGAAGCAAGACCAGGTGCAGCGAACACAAAGAGCTGTCAAAGGCATTTTTTAGGGGAAAGAGTAGGCAAGGCAGACACCATATTAGCTCCCTTTACCTATTTAAAGCGATACGCACACACAGAGATGTGCTTATACGGATATGGGAAATTTCTAGGATGTCATCCGAAATACTGGAAAGAGGAGTCGGTTCTGGGGAGTGGAAATGAAGGGCTTGTGAGGTTGGGAAGGTTTTATTTTCATTCTTAGGCCTGTTTGGATCATTTACACACACAAATATGACTTTTTTTTTTTTTTAAGATTTTATTTATTTATCTTCAGAGAGGAAGGAGAGAGGGAGAGAAACATCAATGTATGGTTGCCTTTCATGTGTCCCCTGCTGGGAGTTGGCCCGCAGGGAACCTGACTGCAACCCAGGCATGTGCCCTGGCTGGGAATCGAACCGCGATCCTCTGGTTCGCAGGCCCGCGCTCAATCCACTGAGCTACACCAGCCAGGGCACAAATATGACTTTTTAAAACTAAAAACTTGCCCGCTCTTCCTCCAGGGAGCACCACCCTCGCCTCCCCCTCCCTCCTTCTCCTCCCCCACCAGGTGCATCCCCTATGCCTTTCTCTCTCCGACTACCTCTGCAACTTTCTAAACAAACTTTCTCTTATAATTTGAGGAGAGAGAAATAAATGAAAATAAAAATGTAAAGCTGTCAACAAAGTAATGTAGGCACATGCTTAAATAATCAAATGTACAGAAGGGCTTATAATAAGAAGCCGTGCTCTCAAACGGAAAACCTTTTCATTCCTTAGGTGTTTCTGTTTTGAATTCTTTTGATGGCTATTTCTAAGTATCGAGCCATGTTCCTATTTCCCAGCTGTAAAGAAAGGTGTTGACCTTGTGAGGGCTGAACTGATCGGGTCACCCCACTTGGCTTGCTCAATTGTTCCAGCCAGGACCCCCGGTGCTGTGTGGAGCGGAAGTTGCTGCAGTGTGTATCCCGGCCTCGTTCCTAAAATCGGAGGTGAAGTTTTCAGCATTTCACCACTAAATGTGGAGTTAGCAATTGGCTTTTCATATAGGGGCTTTATTACGTTGGGTGAGTTTCCTTCATTTCCTAGTTTGCTGAGTATTTTTTTTTTTATCAAGAAAGGTGTTGAATTTGATCAAACGCTTTTTCTGCACCTACTGGGGTGATTATGTGATTTTTAGCCTTCGTTCTGTTAAGGTGGGATATGATTTGTGTGTGAGCACGTTGAGCCATCTTTGCATCCCACGGATAAATCCTGCTTAGTCATGGTGGCTGATCATTTCACTGTGCTGTTAAATGAGACTTGCTAGCATTTTGTGGAGAATTTTTCACATCCTAGTCATCAGAGATATTGGCCTGTAGTTTTCTTGCAGTCTCTTTGTCTGGCTTTAGCATCAGGGGTTAACGCTGGCCTCCTAAAATGAGTTTGGATATATTCCTTCTCCTCCAATATTTTGGAAGAATTTGAGGAGGGTTGGCATGAATTCTTTTTTAAATGTTTGGTAGAACTCTCAGTGAAGCCATCTGGTCCTAGGCTTCGCTTTGTTGAGAGATTTTTTTTTATTACTGATTTAATCTCCTTACTAGTTATAGGTCTGCTCAGATTTTCTATCTCTTCATGATTCAATCTTGGGTGGCTTTATGTTTAGAATGCATCCATTTCTTCTAGCTTACCCAATTTGTAGTCATGTAATTGTTCATAGGAGTCTCTTATGGTCCTTTTTATTTCTGTCATCAGTTATAATGTCTTTTTCATTTCTGATTTTATATGAGTCTTATTTCTTTTTTCTTAGTCTAGCTAAAGGTTTATCAATTTAATTGATCTCTGTAAAAAAACACCCCTTCATTTCATTGATTTGCTCTGCTCAGTTAACCCTTCCTTTCCTCCAGCGAGAAAATACGCACCTCTCTAACCATAAACAATCAAACAATCTCTCCTGGTTCACAATCCAAGAAGCTCGCTTGGAGCTCTCTGGTTCGTTTGGCAACTGCTCACGTGATATTGTGAATGGCTGTTTAAATAGTTTGCTGCCCAACTATACTTGCATTGTGTGTCTAAGCTCCCTAGATAGATTGTAACTTCCTGGAGGGCGGGAAGCAGATGTTATATGTCTTTACATCACTCACAGCTCACTGCAGTTCTGAGCTGGGTCCTTGCTATGCATCTGACGATTTGATTTGAAGACTCTTGTCGCTTAACCTAACATTCCAGTCTTTTCTCCAGTTATGGGCTGCCCCAGGCCCTTATCCCGTAGCTCCTCCAATTCGCAGTCAGCTGTTAATTATCCCCATATCCCTTGCCTGCTTCCCACGCTCAGCTGCCCCTGCGTTTCACTTTCATATCGCTCCTGTGCAGATCACGGAGCTCCCCAAAGGACAGCTCACCCTGTTCTCATGCTTTCTGATGATTCCAAGCTGGCTGCTGGGCCTCCAGAGGGTCCGGGGAAGGTAGGTGAGCTTTGAAATGTCAAGTCAAGAGGGTGGAAACCCAGGGCAGCAGGAAACAAAGGGACGCCTGCATTTTGGAGGGTGATCAGGAGCAGCAGGAATGAGAGGCCTGGTAGACTCAGATAACTTTTACCATAGTTAATATTGGGGCAACTTTCCACGACCACTTCCTGTTACGGGAGAGGCTGGGCGGGGTTAAGATCATACAGAGAAGGCAATGGGCTGGTGTGGCTCTGAGAGAAAAGTCCCTTTTAGCTCTGACACTCCATGATCTGAAGTTACTTAACTGTGATGGGCTGATTTGTGTGTCCCCCCAAAAAATATACACTGAAGTCCTAACGTCCCAGACCCCAAGTTGTGACCTTATTTGGAAATAGGGCCTTGGTAAAGGTAATCGAGCTGAAGTGAGGGCATTAAGGTGGACCCTTATTCAACATGACTGCTTTCCTCATAAAAAGGGGAGATTTGGCCCTGGCCAGTGTGGCTCAGTGCGTTGGGTGTTGCTCTGCAGACCGAAAGGTCACCAGTGCTGTTTCCAGTGGGTGCCCATGCCTGGGTTGCGGGCCAGGCCCCGTTTGGAGGCATGCAAGATGCAACCAATTGATGTTTCCCTCTCTCTCTCCCTCCCCCTCTCTCTATAAATAAATGAACTTTTTTTTAAAGGGAGATTTGGACACAGAGACAGACGTGCACACAGGCAAGATGATGTGAAGACAGCTATGTGATAACGGAGGCAGGGATTGGACTGACGTGGTTGCCAAGGAACACCTGAGGCTACCAGAAGCTGGGAGAGGCAAAGAGGGATTCTCCCCAAAGTCTCAGAGGGAGTGTGCCCCTCTGTGGGTGCTATGATGTCAGACCTCTGGCCTCCAGGACTGCAAGACAGTGCATTTCTGGTGGTTTAAGTCACCCAGTCTGTGGCACTTCTCTACAGCAGCCCTAGCAAAGTAACGCACGTACCTAGTCTGTGTGTCCTTTCTCTTCTCCATAAAATGAGCACTTGACATCAACCTCCCAACAGGGGGAGGGTTCCGGTTGAGGTAAAGACACCAACGGGCTGTAAATTAGCCATGCAGAAGTCAGCCTTCTCACCCAGTTTGCAAAATACTGTATTGGTGTCCGATTCTTTGCAAAAATCCTTTTTGTTTCCATTAGAACGTCCAGTTTCCCCAGTTTATGTGCCAGTGTGGGGAGAAGGGAAAATTCACGCATTCCACAAATGTGTGTCAAGTCTGCACTGTTTGCCAGGTGCCGTCGCAGTCTTGGGATGTGTCAGTGAACGAAACAGATCCCCAAGTCCCCACCTCTGTAAAGCTTCCATTCTACTGGGAGAGGAGCAATAAACAAAACCATAAGTTAATTATATTGTAGAGTAAGAGATAATAATGGTTACGGGAGAAAAATAGAATGGAGTTATTACCCAATCTTTATTTTATTACTCAAATAGCCCAGCCTTAAGCCATTAGGAACGACTTCAGGGTGGCTCCTATGTCCTTTCAGAATGGCCCCGGCATTTTCCGAACACTTCCTTTCTCTCCAGCACCGGAATATCTCCCAGGCTCATGTTTGACGTTCTCTATCCAGGCTCTGGAATGAAACGTTATCCAAGAAACTTGAGTTTTTGAAGTAAGAAAATGGTATTTTGAAATCATGGTCTGGGCACCAGACATCTAGATGTGCTCACTGCTACTGGGATGTCACTGAACTAAGAAATACACATGGGGGAACCAACACATTCACACACACACATCCATGTTTACTTCTCAGTTTATCCATCTGCAAATACTTTTAAAACCATGGTTTCATACTTATACTTCAGATTCCAACTCAACACCACACAGAGCTCATTCTAGCTCATTCCTTATTTCTAATTTCTTTTTCTGACAGGGAGAAACATGTCTCTCATTATCCACAACATATTTAGTGTTTTTGTCCAATGCTAGTGGACATATATTACTAAATAGAGCCCATTATTTGCATGCAATTCTTTCTGTTAGCAGCCCTCGATTAGTCAATCAAAATACTGTTTTCCAAAGTTACTTAGGTTCGTTCTTTTATGTCCCATATTCTTCAGTGGGCTTTTCACTTGTAACGCAGGTTTGTTTGCAATTGTTTGCATGTCATTTTGGGTTTCTTCAACATGCCCTGGGTGTCTGGGTTATTGGTTTGTTCGCTGGGCGTGGGAAACATCGCCGTGGTCCTAAGAGTCAGGGCCCCACAGGTGGTGTTCTCGCCAGCACTTGGTATTGTCAGTATTTTCAACTTTAGCCAGCCCAGTAGGTGTGTAAGGGTATCTCACTGTGGCTTTCATTTGCACTTTCCTAGCAGCTAATGACGTTGAACATCTTTCCATGCTTCAGTTTCCATCTTTACATCTCTGGTGAAGCGTCTATGCAAGTGTACACGATTTCTAGTTGAATTGCTATCTTAATGTTGAATTTAGAGGGCTCTTTGTGTGTTCCGGACACGGGTGTTCTGTCAGGTATTTGATTGGCACACAGTTTCCCCCAGATTGTGGCTTGATTTTCATTTTATTAACAGGGCCCAAGTCCAATTTATCAATTATTTTTCTTTTATGGCTTGTGCTTTTGGTGTCAAGTCTAAGAATTCTTCGTCAAGCCTTAGGTCAGGATGATTTACTCCTGTAGTTTCTCCAAAAAGGTTTGCAGTTTTGTATTTTATCATTGGATCTAGGATTCATTCTGAGTTAATTTTGCATACAGTGTACAGTTTGGGTGGAGTTTCATTATTTTTGCCTTCCTGGTCCAATTTTGCCAACGCTGTTTGTCGAAAGGACTAACCCTTTCTCCACGGAGTGTCTTTTGTGCCTTTGTCAAGAATCTGTTGGTTGTACTTTGGTGGGTGTATTTCTGAACTTGATTTTGCTCCCTTGGTTTATGTGTCTGTCCTTATTTCACCAATGCCACTGTCTTGATTGCTGAAGCTACGTATAATAAGCAGTAAAGTCAGGTAGTATGATGCCTCTGCCTTTATTCTGCATTTTCAAGTGTTTTACCTATTCTAGCCCTTTTGGCTTTCTGTGTATATTTTGGAATCAGCTCCTCTGTAGCTACAAAAATTCCTGGTGAAATTTTGACAATAATTATGTTGTGCCTATAAATAGATTTGGTGAGAAGTGTCGCCTCTGTTACGTTGGAATCATACAATCCACGATCATAGTTTGTCTCTCCACTCACTGATGTCTTCAGCTTCCTGACACTTCATAGTTTTCATCCTATGGATGCTGTACATGTTTCATTAGATTTATACCTAAGCATTTCATCTTCAGAGCTATTGTAGATAACATCGTTCTTTTATTTCAGTTTCCAATTGTTCATTGGTAATATATAGAAATATGACCGACACGACTGATTTCCATGTGTTAACTTCCCACCATTTGTTATTTTTTATTTTCTTATTCATTAACTCTATTACCAGACTCTAGTTTTTAATCTTCCATAGAAAAGTTCCGCTTCAGCCTTCAGAGATGAAAGTTAATCTGTGAATTTCATTTTGCTGCTTCGTACAGTTGTGATATGACTTAGCTCAGGCTGCTGTAACGACAAAAAACACATAGATGTTTAAACAACAGAAATTTATGTCCCACGGTTCTGGAGGCTGAGAGGTCCAAGATGAAGGTGCTGGCCAAACGGGTTCTTGGTTGGGGTCCAATTCCTGGCTTGCAGCAGGCCTCCTAGCTAGGTCTTAACGTGGTGGGGAGAAAGGGAGACGTCGCTCCCATCTCCTCTTATAAGGGCACTAATCCCAGTATGGGGGCTTCCCCCTCATTGCCTCATCTAAACCTGACCACCCCCCAAAAGGCCTCACCTCCCACCCAGTACTGTGCACCAGGAATTAGGGCTTCAACATCCGAATTTAGGAGGAAGACACATTTCAATCCCTCGCAATATCGGTAGCCTTCATAAAAATAAGTGGTTGATCTCCCTGATTTCTTTAAGCTCGGGAAAAGTTTGATGAGCTTTAGAATTACCTGTCACTTATAGATTTGAAGGAGACTATGAAGCCCTGGCTGGTGTGGCTCAGTGGATTGTGCACCGCCTGTGAACAGAAAGGTCTCTGGTTTGAATCCCGGTCATGCCTGGGTTGTGGGCCGCGTCCTTGGGTGGGAGCGTGAAAAGGCAACTGACGGACGTTTCTCTCCCTATCTCCCTCCCTATCCCTCTCTCTAAAAATAAATAGATAAAATCTTAAAAAAGAGAAACTATGGCGTTTTCTTGGACAACTTCCTCCACTACTTGCATAGTTATTAGCCTGTTTAGATTTTCCATTTTCTTAAGTTAATTTGGGTCATTTGTATTTTCAAAAACCTAGTTTGGTTTTAAATCATCCTAATTTTCAGGAGGATTAACATTGCATTGTGTTAAATAGGCTTTTATAATCTTTTCCCTACCTACCTTCATATTGTATAATCTCATGCAACAGTCAAGAGACTTCAGAGCATCTATATGCCGACTTGGGGAGATCTGTAAGATATAATGGGGGAAAAAGCAAATCTCAGAAAAATGGAGAATCCATTTTTAAAACAGGCATTTATTTTGAAATTCAAATCTGATTTTCTAACAATTTTTCCATTTTATTTCCATTGTATTTTTCCATTTATTTTTCCATTAGCATTTAGTCCCATTGTATTTTTCCATTGTATTTTTCCATTGTATTTTTCCATTGTATTTTTTCCATTAGCATTTAGTCCCCTTACACCCGCCCTCTGGAATCCCTACACTGTGGTCCATGTCCACGAGTCGTTTTTTCCTTTTTGCTCAAACCCTCCACCCCCAAACGTTCACCGCCCCCCCCCCCCCGCCCAGCTGTCATCCTGCTCTCTATGAGTCTGTCTCTATTTTGCTTGTTAGTGCAGTTTGTTCATCAGATTCCACATATGAGTACAATCTTATGGTATTTCTTTCTCTGACTGGCTTATTTCACTTAGCATAATGTTCTCCAGGTCCATCCATACTGTGGCAAAGGGTAACATTTCCTTCTTTTATACACCTAAGTGGCACTCCATTGTGTAAATGCCCCATAGTTGTTCTATCCACTCATCTACTGATGGACACTTGAGCTCCTTGGTTTTTTATAGAAAATGGATGTAAAATGGTCTGAAAAGATGCCCGCTGATAAGTAAGTAGTTGTGGTGGTATCTCCCTTAGACCCGAGCAAGAGGAACCTGCGCCTTGAATTTGCTCAAGCTTCCCCCAGAGGCACCCACCCCACAGGGGACCCACCCATCCGGAGCCTGAGCCTTCCGTCTGGACCAGACTTCCTCTGCCGGGGACCCTGGAGCCAGGGTCTGTGGGGCCTCATCCTGGGGGACGTTCTCCTGAGGATGGGGGCACCACTGCTGTGACCACTGCTGGCCCCAGCTCTCACCAGGAGGCACTGTTGGGGGGTGTGGAGGAACTTTGATTGCAGGCTGAAGCCCCCCATGCCTGCACGAGGCCCTCATGGTGTAAACAGAGCTGAGTGTGGGAAGAGAAGGGAGCCTTCACTGCCACGTTCTGCCAAGAATCTCTGGCAAGTCCAGGAATTGTAAACCCAAACCTGGTTTTCCAGGTTAACATGAAGGTAATATCGGTCCAGGTAGGAGAACAGGACATTTTAATTTAACTGTTTTTTAGCTGGATTTCCAAATGTGTAGATACATGGCATGTGAGCCTCAGTATGACCCTCGTCCTGGGCGCAGTAAATGTCATGGGAGGGTCCGGGTATCACGTTACTTCTGGAGAGAGAGAGATGGGACTTGGGGGTGGAAGAAGGTGTTATGTGCTGAGTCGTGTCCTCCCAGAATTTGTGTTAAAGCTCCAATCCCCATCACCTCCAAAGGAGGCTGTATTTGGAGACAGGGCCTTTGAAGAGGTGACTGAGTTAAAATGAGGCCTTCAGGGTAGGCTCTAATTCAAACTAACTGGCAGCCTTATAAGAAGAGAAAATTCCAGGCACACCAAGAGACACCATCAAGCTTATACAGAGGAAAGACCCCAAGAAGAGGCCAAAAGAGGGCAGGCATCTGCAAGCCAAGGAGAGAGGCTTCGGAAGAACCGGTCCTGCCAACACTAGGACCTTGGCCTTCTAGCCTCCAGAGCTGTGAGAAGGTGAATTTCCCCCGCCAAGCCTGTGGTGGGTTACTATGGCAGCGCTCCGGGTCCCCTAGCGAGCTGACACAGAGGACTTTACCTCTTCGCTCTATTTTTATTTCTTTGACGTCTGTGTCAACTGCGCATGTATCCATGCATTATTTATGCAATTTGGAAATGCCTATTAAAATGTCCTCCTATTGTGCTTATCTGTCACTTCTCATTTCTAATTGTGCCTTCTCCGGCCGTGCTTTTCTCCCCCTTGATTAAGCCAGCTAGTGCCTTGCCTGCTTTCCTCTGTGAGGGTTCCTTCTCCCAGTGAATCAGCTCTTTGGTTGATCAATTCTGCCTTTGTTTTGTTTTCTGATTCATTACTTTCTGCTTGTCTTCATTCTGGCCCTCTTCCCTTAGATTTATTCTGTTGCTCATCACATACCTTCCTGGGTTGAATGTTTAATTCATTCCTCTTTTTCTTTTTCAGAAATATAAATGTTTAAGACTAAAATTTCCTTTCAACATGGTTCTAGCCACATCCCATTGCTTTTGATGCAGGGCAGCACTTTCTCCGCCCCTCTCCCCACCCCCTGCCCACCCCGTTGTGGTTCGAACTTGACATTTTGACTTCTTTGTTTTCTCAAATGGAAAGTTTTGAGGAGGGGGTTTTAAATGTTCTGTGTGGTTGGATTTTTGGTCTTATTTCCACTTTTGTTTTGATTTCTGGTTTTATTACTCAATAGTGTGAGAGGGCTCTACCACTCCTGTCTGGGGAAAGGGACTGATGTTTTCTGTACAGCCGTAGTCAGTTTTTGTAAATGCGCCCATGGGCGTGTCAGCGGAAGGCGCAGGCTCTGTTGGCAGGAAGGCGCAGGCTCTGTTGGCAGGACGCGCAATGCAACGTTGTCACTGGTGTCAACCTGACTCGTTACCTGATTCAGACCCTCTGTGCCCCTCTGTGCCCCTCTGTGCCCCTCTGTGACCTACGGCCCGTGGGAAAGCCCTGAGCCGCCCTCTAGTGGCAGAGCTTCCGTTTCTCTGTCCCTGGCCAGGCTGGCACAGGAACAGGGTGACGCTGGAGTGCCAGCCACATCTCTGCAGTCCTCCCCCTGCTCTCAGGTTGCCGGTCTGGGTAGGAGCCCAGCTCGGAGAAAAGAAGGGTAGCGAGGTTACTGGGTCCTTCCTTCAGCCCCAGCTCCCACCTCCTGGGGCTTGAGGACAAGCTCAGGGTGCGCCCTTCCCTACTCTTCTGAGTCCATATCTGCCCTGAGTCCTTATCCAAGCAAGGATGTTGGTCAGACTCTCCTGGAGCAACCCACTTACTTTTAAGGAACCTACTTCGTCTTGGGGAGGTAGGCAGGCGATCTCAAGGTCTCCCTGAATAAGTTACAGATACCTCTGTGTGTCTGGAGGTAAGGCTTGCCGATCTGCTTGACTCTGCCAAGTTCATTGTGGATGGTGTGTTCTTCTGTCACTTGCTCCGCCACTTTGTCTCTGCTGCTGCTGCTCCTCGAGAGGCACTGGAGAGTGTCATTGGGCTTTCTCGCTGCCACCGTTCCCTCCACGGACCCATCTAAGCCCACTGCCTCTGTCTGTTTCCATGGTCTATGAAAGCCAGTCACCGGGTCTTCACTAAACTGGGAGACTCTGTGTTGAAGTGTCTGACCCAAAATAAAGGCTATTGACTTGGTGGATCCCTGGGGACACCTCAAAGGTCATTCTGAAACTCAAGTTCAGCAGGAAACCCACGTGCCTGCTGCTGCTGAGGAGAGACGAGGCATGCTGAGACGCCATTGAGAGGGAACATGGTGGCTTCAGATCTTAAGTCTCAAGGACAGAAAGATGTGCCCAGTTGTGTCTCACAGAGGCAGCGTGCTGAGGCCCCAGGTAAGCAGCAGCCAGGCCTTATTGGTTTAATAATATTCTTTTTATTTATGGAGGGAGTCTGTTGAGTTCTGCATAAACACCATATTCTCCTATTTCCTTTGTCTTTAATGTTTTATCTTTGTCTTGTCCTTTCCATTTTGTTCTTTTTATTCCTTCTCCTGATCCTATGACAAATTCGTGAGCATGAGTATTGCTAATATCCAGGAAGCATTGTTATGACTCTTCCCCTTTCCTTTGAACAAGACCTGTTATGGTCTTTCTTTTAACCATAACTCTTACCTTCCCATAGTCTTGTACAAAACAGAGGAATCTTCTATTTACTTTAACCGGCAATTATTATATAAAACGTTCTTTGTGGGTATTAGTCAGGCTTCACCAGGTGATGCTGCGGAACAAACAACCCCAAGGTCTTGGGGGCTAAACAATGGGTGATTGCTCACTCACACCACACGTCAGCTGCAGCTCTGCTCCAAATCCACTGCCTTCTGGATCCAGGCTGCAGGAAGAAAGGGAAGATCAAAGTGCAAACGGGACAAGCTAGCCACACCTAACCCCTTTTAAAGAGTTTTCCCAGAAGCCCACCCCTCCCTGGCTCAGGCGTTTGCACTCAACAGCCTTCCGGAGCACAGCAGCGTCGGGCTAGCCAGCAGCACAGAGGGGCCAGTGGCTTCCCCCAGCAGCCCCACCCTCGGCGATTCAGTATCCCAGCACCTCCATTGAGACACCTCCCAGTGAGTAGTAGCTTTCCCTGGCATCATAGAGGCTGTTTTCTAAGAAGTTCCAGATGACAGATTTCCAGCAAGCTCACCAACACAGAACACTGTGATTTCTCAGCCAGAGAGCCCTGCCCTGTCCAACACAGTCTGGACCTTAGCCCTGTAGAGAGACAGTGGGGGGAGGGAAGAACTATGTCAGCTGCAGGAGTAGTGGCCACCCCTTACATCTGCTACTTAACCCCTGTATTCTTCAGCATATTCTTTAATTCTTGCTAGCCAATCCCTCATGACCACAATCCCCTGTTATAATGAACAAGTCTTCATATTAAACTTTTCCTATTCAAATTGCTGCGCGGTTTTTCTCTTCTGATTAACTCCAGACTAATACACCCAGCCAGCTTTCTGACTCATAGCTCACTGGCCAGGACTGGCTGCCAGTCCTGGGAAATGTAGCTTTGTATTTGGGCAAGTAGCCACATCGACGAATCCGGGCTTCCGCTAATAAGGAAGGAGGGGAGGTGACGTCTCACATAAACGACAAGCAGTGTCTGCCTCAATGGCAGGAGACACTGATAAGAATGCCTTCCAAACTTTTCTGTTTTGCAGCACATGCCTCTTGCCCCTACACATCGGTGGAAATCCCCACTGCCTGCGTCTCCGGGCTCATTTCATGCCATCCCCCCAGACACTTGAGGGTCCTTTCCCTTGAAAATCCCCTCAGTGAAATCTATTCAAAGGGGATTAAATAAGTGGAAACAAATTCAACAAGTACGCTCTGCTCTACAGCGGGCATCACACAAACCGAATGCTCCCACAGTACCTGCCCTGAGTCTTTAAAATCACCCCCAGCCCCTCCAGCCTCTGAGTCTGCTAGACAGCAGTCCCATTGGCGCCCCCCATGGGCTGTGATCCATGTCCTTCCCACCTCCCTGGCCATTGGAGTCCCCCTTTCCTACAAGGAACAGACCCAGTGTCTGTCACCCGGCCCCCCGCAGTCAGAGAAGAGCATGCCCTCTCTGCTCAAGATGCCCCCAGAGCTCTCAGACCAAGTGCTGGCAACACAGACCCTATTGTTCCCACCGCCTCTTGCTCAAGCACAAGGTCCAGCCAAGGTGGAAATAGGAGGTGGTGACAGTGATGTGCTGTGTGACTTTGGGCAGGTTCCTGCATTAAACGAGAAAGTGAATGAGTCACGCTTGTCACACTGTTTAGCACACAGGAAGCACTCGGTAAATGCTAGTTAGGGGCATTGTTAATATTCTTATTTTAGCAGTTCCTGGCTAGCTCTTCAGAAAGAGGGGTCTCTCGCCTCAGGGAGTGGTTCATCTCTGACACAGGAACCTCCGAGTGAGTTCTGACTGCTTTGAGGTCCTGGTGCGTTCAAAGAAGTCACTCTCAAGGGACAGGCGGGGAGAGCAGGAGGCAGGCAGCTTAAGCAGCCAGGCTCTCCTGGTAGACGTTAGCTTGAACTCACAGGAAACACCACAGTGAGAGGTTCCAGAAACGCAGAAGCCGCGTTGAAAGTGCAGCCTGCAGCGCCACCTACTGGCCATATCCTGAATGTTGTGCCTGGAAAGAACAAGGTAACTAATCACCTAGGATACCTGGCCCACATTCCCAGTAGTAGGGGGGTGTCTGCCTATGTATCCAGTCTCTCTGGGGTTTTTCATGCAGATGGTGCAGGGCCCCCACCCCTTCCCACAAGGGCACCCTATTTTAAGGTTATGAACAAAAATGTTTGCGATGATGTGAGGCACTGAGATGTGCTCCTGCCCCCAACACCCAACCTGAGTCTGATCATGAGGAAACAACAGACACACCTGAAGAAAGGGGCTGGCCTGAACTCTTCAAACATGTCAAGGTCATGGGAGAGGCACAGAAGACTGGGGTCCTGTTACCACCTCAAGGAGACTGAGGAGACAGGACAACTGAATGTGATATATAGTGCGAGACCTTCCTTTGCTATTTAGGACATTACGGGACAGCCGACAGAATCTGTATAGGGTCTGCCGACAGTAATCTTGTATCAATGTCAATGTCACGGTTTTGGTCATCGCACTGTGACTATATAAGAGAATAGCTTTGTTTTTAAGGAATACAAACTGAAGTAACCTGGGGGTAAAGGGCCACCTGTTCTGTATCTGACTTGTAAACAGTTCAAGAAGGCTATATATATACTTGGTGAAGAGTGTTCAGGAATTCTTAGTATTGATTTTTGCAGCCTTTCTAACACTCTGGAGTTATACTAAGACAAGAAGTTCAAGGATTTTTCATAGCCCTCCTGAGAACATGGAGCATGACGTAATACCACCATAATCCAGTTGCACCTTAAAACAGCAACTCCCCAAATTTTTATGGAGCCCTTAGGAGGTACTGGGCTCATACTAATTACTGCCCATGGTTCATCTCATTTCATCTTCACTACAATCCTGAGAGAGAGGTGCTAGGATTAACCCCCAGTTTTCAGTTGCAGAAGCCTGCAACTCAGAGAGGGGGAGTGACCTGCCCGAGGACACACAGCCAGTAACTGTTGGCACTGGGATGGGCTCTCTGAATCCAGAGCCGTTGATGTCCAACAAGCCACAGGTGGTTATATCCTCAACGCTAAATGACGGGGTTCTTATTAACGAAAGGACTGGGGACCACCTCCTACGGCTTCCAGATGGAACGCGTAGGACAATGTCCTTCAAACATGCGTGGGCCGTGGCTCTGCCTCTGGCTGTGCGGTTGCTCCTGGCTGTCCTCACTGTCTCCAGTGCCCCTCCCCTACCGCCTCCCCTGCCCCACAGCTCCTTCCCAAGCCCTCTACCCAGGAAGGCCCTCTGCCTCCTCTGCAGTGCCACAGCCCCATGCCTACATCCTCTCCCAGAGACTGTCCCACTCTCCGTGTCCCGCTATAACTCCTCTGACAGAGGCAGAAGAGTGTGGCTATTCCTACCTCCAGCCTTGGACTCAAACAGGCCTGCACTCAAAACCTGACTCTGCCATTCGCTAGCTGTGCAACCTTGAGCAAGTCACCTGACCTCTCTGATCATCTTATAAGCAAAACAGAGCTACCATAATCCAACTTATTGTAAAGACAGAGTAAATTGAGCTGTACAAAATCTTTCATATAACATCCAGCCAGCAGCAAGCACTTAAATGTTAGCTACTATTCCTATGGCCTATCTCCATGATGACTGTTTTAAATTTTTTCAGATAAATTTGTTAGAAGCAGGTGTCAACGTTTTATGTTAATCTTGCCACAAAGCCAAGTCAGAGTTTTCTCTTGTTAAGGACGTTTCACAGGAAAAGAAAGTGGTTGGGTAATCATTGTAAAAATGGATACAAGACAAAGAATGTCTGATAATCAGCCCGCGTGTTTGGGTAGCTGATTTCCCCACAGAGGTTTTAATCTTGTTAAAGTTTATCAGAAAATTGCTTAAGCATTTATCAGGAATGCTAATTTCCTCCCAGAAGGAGGCTGTCAGTTGCAGGAAGCCAGAGAGTTCTGTATCAGACCGTGGTTAGGATGCTTCCCTTAACCACATCCATAATGATCAAGGCTGACATTTCTTGAGGCCCCACTGTGCGCACAGCCTTGAGTTGCACCATAAGCCCTCGAAGCAGATCCTGCACGCATATCCTCATCGCCCCTCCAACCTCCCTTGCTCCCACTTAGCGTATTCCCACCTAGGTCAGGGTCAGACGAGGCAGGTGACTACTAAACCCTGATGGAGTGGGTGGGTGCGTGGGAGCAGTAACACTCTCGCCCTTTGCACAGCGTGGGATGCACCTCCTCTCCTGTTCTCCACATCACCAAGATAGAAATACATGGGTTTCTGAGAGTAGAAGCCACACTTTGCTCCCTCAGTTTAGTAGGGTATAAGTAGGTGCTATTCAGAAGAATGTGACTTGGTTTTCTGGCCCCGTACCAGGCAGATGACAAGGTGTTTTATTCTGGCCACAGAGCCCAGTGGAGTGACCCAATGCTCATTTCCAAGCATGGAAGCCTCCCCTCTGACAGACAATAAAGATTCAGATCCAAGGCGCTCATTAGCTTCCCTGGGGGGTTGTTGGACATCTTGCTGCTGCGTGAACAAGCAGATGGGCTTGGCTGTTAGCTGCAAGGGTATCTGGAAGAAGCGGATCTGCCTATCCATTGTGAAAAGCTGTGTCCAGAGGAGATGCCTTGTCTCCAAGCTGCTTTTGGATGAGGTCAGTTGTCCCCACAGTGTGGTCCCAGGCCAGCAGCATTAGCATCAATGAGGATCTGGTTAGAAATTCAACGCCTTGGTCCCCACGGCAAACCTGCTGAATCAGAAACTCTGGGGCAGGGTCCAGAGACATGTGCCTTCTAGGTGATCTGTGTGCAGATTGAATTTTGAGTTAAGTCTGGTTTCGTTGGCATATCTTTTCCCCTTTCCATCTTCTCTTCCTCCCTATTGTCTCCCATCTTTTCTCCCATCCTTAGATTCAATCCAAGTACCCACGTTGGTTGTGAGATGCCCTTGACGGATCACCAAGGAAGGTGGAAGACGATCAAGCCCCAGGAAGTTGTCACATCCCCCAGGGGAGTGGTGGTTGAGCTGGAAGACACCTTGATGGCATCTGAGGCCGTGGCTCCAGACACTTCCAGGCAGAAACAAGATCAGGTCGAAGGCTGGAATCTGTGTTGGCCCTCCGTGATTATAAGGATGTTTGAAGCAAAATGGTTTAGGGAAAGAACAGCACTTGGCAGAAGAGGGGACTACGTGGCCGGAAGTAACTACAAGGAGGCACAATGGAGCCGTTCAGAGAAAAAACACAACCCGCAGCTGTGGGCCTGTGAGTCTGCCCTGGGCTGTCAGATGGATTTTCCGCAGAACCGGGGGCAGAGTGTGAAATGGGAAGCAGAGTCAGTGATTCCCCTCCTTCTTCAGTGTTTCCTCAAATGCTCTCTTTCCTTTTGCCCTGAAAGCCAGCTGGGAACAGAAATGAGAAAGTCCACAGATGGGCAATACAACACCCAACTGGGCCTTCTCTCACCTGCCTCTCTGTTCTTCTCCTTCCGCAGTCCCCCAAGGTCAGGAGGCAGCAGGCTTTCCTTGTACGACTCGTAAATGTATCTTTATTCTTCCTGGCTCCAGCTAACCCTCAATGGTGGACAGGAGTAGCTAGTCCACATCCCTGAAAAATTCAATGGGAACGGGTTCTCCAAGCTTGCTCCTTGGTGGGTCCGAGGGAGAGAGAAAAGAATGGGGAGAACTCTGCCTTGCAAGGCTGTTGTCCTGCCGCAACAATCCCATTTGTAAATGGCAAAAGCTTCCTCGGCATTGTTTCTGCACAGGAACGAATTTGAATTCCTTCCTTTATGAATAGCCCAAACCCGAATGGAAGAGGCCTAAACTTGTTAAAAAGGCTCAGAATTGTTTTAGGTTATGCAAAGTCGTGGGTGTTTCTTGTGAGGGGGATGGCCCAGTTCTGGAATTAGATAAGGGTGAAGGCTGTAGGGATGGATGCTGGGAATCTCCCTCCCAGCCACTTCCTGCCCCCGGGGCCAAAATAAAGAAACTCTCAATAGGTTTACAGATTCAATTCACAAGATGTATAAAAATGTAAGCACATTTAACAATAAACACTATCAAACCACCCACACGAAATACCTTTAAAAAGAACTTTGCGAGTCCGGTGATAAGTATAGAATCTGTCTTTTTTTTTAATTATTAATTCACAGTACACCAGAGGCACTATTGGCCCAGTAACGATAAACACATTGTGGGATTATGATATACTGTGTTAAGTGCTATAAATACAGACAGTAAGGAAGTAACCACCCAAAGGGCTAAGTTTTACTACAGATTATTTTTTTCATCTAACTTGTCTAACTGGAAGAATGCGTGATGACTCTCGTCCCCTCATTAGAGCAGTGACAATCTTCTTGCTCCGACATGAGTACTGGCCCCTTTTCCATAAGCTTCGATGTTTCCTTACTAATAAAATGCAAGAAATAAGGAGATTGGGGCACCCCTTGGAAAATGGAGTGTGTAGCCAGTCTTTAGGGTGGAAGAGAGGGCCTAACCTCTCTCCCCGGGTCCGTATAAGGCCTTGAGGGCTTTAGATTTGGTCCTAAGAGGTATGGAGAACCACTGGAGTGTTTTAAACAGAGCATAGAGGTAATCAGATTTATGGTTTTAGAAGGAAGAGTCTGGTTGCTACGTGGCAACGAGGCTCTAAGGCAGCGGGACTGGAACCAGAAACACTGGGGAAGGAAGGATGTGCCGTGGCCCAAGTTGCAGGTGCAGTGGTGGCTTGGACGGGCGGTGCAATAGTGAGAGGTGGTCAGATTCCGGCCACTAGCAACCATAGGATTTCCTAATGGATTGGAGCCGGGTCTTCTTCACCCTAAGTATTTGGCTTCGTTGCTGGATGGGTGTGTGTGGTGGAGCCGTTTGAGACGCCTACTAGACATTCAAGTGCAGGCGTTGGGTGGAATTTGATGCTACGAGTCTGGAGCCCAGGGCAGAGGTAGCAGCTGGAAATATCGTGTGGGGTCTTTTACATGTAGAAGACATTCAAAGCCAAGAAACTTGATGAGGTCACCTAGGAAGTGAGAGAAGAAAGGAAGGCCGAGGCTGAAGCCTGAGACTCGTCAACAGTTAGAGGTTGGGACCAGAAGCAGGTGTGAGCAAAAGACCCAGAGAAGAAACAGGAGCCCTGGCTAGTGTGGCTCAGTGAATTGAGTGCCGGCCTGGGAACCAAAGGGTTGCCAGTTCGATTCTCAGTCAAGGCACATGCCTGGGTTGCCGGCCAGGTCCCCAGTAGGGGGCACGTGAGAGGCAACCACACATTGATGTTGCCCTCTCTTCCTTCTCCTCTGTCTAAAAACAAATAAGTAAAATCTTAAAAAGAAAGAAAGAGAGAGAGTAAATGAGGTAGGAGGGAATTCAGGAGAAGGTATTGTCCCGGAAGCCAGATGAAGAAAATGCTTCAAGAAGGAATGGATCGACTGTGCCAAATGCTACTGAGCGATGGGCCAAGCTGAGGAATGAGAATTGCCCATTGGATTTGGGATGGTAGAGTCTGCAGGCAACCTCAGTGAGAACAGCCTGGCCAGGTGGTGGGAGTGAGACTGATTACCATGGGTTTAGAAAAGAACAGGAAAGAGGTAGCGAGTCATTTTACTTTTCTATTTGTCCATCTAATAAGAAGGTAACAAAGGTGCCCATTGGCCAGCAATGGGCTCCTTACCCTCTGGCTTCCAAATGGGTCTGACAAGAGATGAGAGAGAGTATTTTCTACAGGAGGCATCTATAAAACACTCCTCTTCCGGCCCTGGCTGGTGTGGCTCCGTGGGTTGAGCACCAGCCTGGGAACCAAAGGGTTGCCAGTTCAACTCCCAGTTGGAGCACATACCTGGGTTGCAGGCCAGCTCCCTAGTAGGGGCATGTGAGAGGCAACCACGCATTGATGTTTCTTTCCCTCTCTTTCCCCCCAGCCCCCTCTCTCTAAAAACAATACATAAAATCTTTAAAAAACAATTCTTTTTCCAGTCCAGTGACTGCTTCTCCCTTCTCCCTCTGCACCTGGGGACAGAACAGCTGTCAGTAACTCCAGGTTCCTGTGGTTCCTTTATGCCTCTCCCATGCCTCTGAAAATAGTCCCTTTATGCATAAACCCTCCTTTAATTGTCCCAACTTAAATGTGTCTTCCGTTTCTTGTTGGGACACTAATCCAAACGACTAGCCCAAACTTGAACAGCTGGAAACACTTAAGAAAGACTATTTTTTATGATGAAAGTTTTCAAGATGTATTAGAGTAGAGAGAATTTTATGATAAACCCCCACAGGTGTAAATATAACCTAACTGCAGCGACTAACTACGGCCACTCTCATTTCATCTAACCTGTCTGCTCCCCACCCCACCCCTGGGCCGTTTTAAAGGAGACCCGGAACATTTCATCTGTAAGTAACTCAGTACAGATATGTAAAAAGTAAGAATGGTTTACATCACCACAATACCGTTGTCACACCTTGCAATTGAATACTAGTTCATCAACATCATCAAAATAGCCAATCCGTGTTTGCGTTGCTCTGATTGTCTCATAGATGTTTTCGCCTACTCGGTTGGTTGGTCTCAGGATCCAGACAAGCTCTCTTTAGTCTCTAAAGTCTCTAAATGTCCCCTAGGTTGACTTTTTTTTTTTTGCCACGAAACCATGTCCAAATTCTAACGTTAAGTGCAAAAAGCAAGGTGTAAGAACTTGTGTCAGTTACCTGGTGTGACTTCGTGGTCACCAAGTGCTTCTGCAACTGTGAGAAAGACGCTGACTGTCTCTGGGGAAGGGAGCTGGAGCACCAGGGGCAGGGGTGGGCGCGGGGAGAGGTATTTTCTCCCTTTCGTATCATTTCTATCATTTTTATCATGTACAGAAATTGCCTATGAAGACTTTTTTTCAAAAGATTTTATTTATTTTTAGAGAGAGGGGAAGGGAAGGAAAAAGGGAGAGAAACATCAATGCGTGGTTGCCTCTCGTGTACCCCATACTGGGGATCTGGTCTGCAACCCAGGCATGTGCCCTGACTGGGAATCGAACTGGCAACCTTTTGGTTTGCAGGCCTGTGCTCAATCCACTGAGCTACAGCAGCCAGGACCTTATGAAGATGTTTTTAATCAGGTAAGCTAGAGCTTCAGCCCCATCCTGGAAGAAACAGATAAATGTCATTGAGCTTGGACAATGAATCAGGGATGGGCACAGTGCTCCTGCTACAGGCTAAACATCTATGTAGACTGGGGATGGACCCGAGATAGAGGTCAAGTGGTCCCACCTAGGGAGGGAAGAAAAAATGCCAAGGCTGGGTGCTCATAGTTTGGAGTGAGCGCCCTACCCATGGGAGAAGAGGAATTTGGGTGAAGGGCAGTTTTTTTGCTGAGAGGGCAACCCCAGGTAACGTGGAATCAGACACGTTCGAGATGCCTGGCGGGCCCACCGGTCTTGTAAAAATAGCTTGAAGGCTTATTTTCAGCCCTGAGCTCTTGAATTTAGAAACATGAGCTTCCAATTTCCTGTCCCTGACCTCAAGTTTTGGCCAAAGAGGAAGTGAAATTTGCAGTGGGGAGTTTTTCTTTACTGCTGGTTTCAGCTTCTAGAAAAATCCGATATCTCAGAAAGCCAGTTCAGGGGCAGTCCCCATGTGGATGATCTCACTGCCAGGGCTCAGCACTCAGCACTTTTCCAACTGTTATCTTATTTAATTTTCATAAGAACCCAGCAAAGTTGATGGCATTATTTGCATTTGGGGATAAGATACAGGATCCTGAAGAAGAGGTCACACGGGACCCCGACTCAAATCTCTGCTTCAACGTGACTTTCACTGCCATCCTCATTTCTAACAGAACGTGACCTTGTTGGGAAATAGGGTCATTGCAGACACAGGTGGTTAAGATGGGTCACTGGGATGGGCCTCTAACTCAGTAGGACTGACATCCTTATAAAAGGAGAAAAGTTGGAGACAGACCCACACGCTGGGAGAATCAGGGTGACATGTTTACAAACCAAGGAACACCAGAGATTACCAGCAAACCATCACAATTACGAGAAGAAGACCATAACAGATTCTTTTTTAAAAGATTTTATTTATTTATCTTTAGAGGGGAAGGGAAGGAGAGAGGGAGAGAAATATCAGTGTATGGTTGCCTCTCGTGTGTCCCACGCTGGGAACTGGCCTGCAACCCAGGCATGTGCCCTGACTGGGAATCGAACTGCGATCCTTGGGTTTGCAGGCCCGTGCTCAATCCACTGAGCTACACCAGCCAGGGCCCCATTACAGATTCTTATTCACAGCCTTGAAAGGGGCCAGTGCCTCCAACACCTCCATCTCAGATGTCTACTCTCTGGAGCTGAGAGAAAAGAAATTCCTGTTGTTAAAGCTACGCAGCTTGAGGTACCCTGTTAAGGCAGCCCTAACAGGTGATGTTCTGCCCCCTACGTCATTCCGGGGTCCAACCCTCTGGACCTCCTTAATGTAGATCTGCTCCATCCCCAACTGCTGCTGGCCTCCTGACCACTCTCTTGATTAAATTATTTCCTGAAAGGTGTAAAGAAAGACCCTTAGCTATCCCTTCCCAATATCATCTTATGGGAAAGGGGAACTCATTCCCTACTGGTTGGTTCCCCTGAATAAAATCAAGGCAGAAAGGCCCCCAAGAAAACCACTCCTAAAAATTCAGGGACTCTGCACCAAGCAGATTGACATCTCGTTCCCTACTTGGTCATTAGCTGAGCCTGGGCTTGCTGAGCATCCCTAGTGACCCAGAGCAGCAGAAGAGAACATTGGCAAGGGGGGCCGTATGCAATAGGCAGACAAAGGAGAGACAAGGACCACTTCCTGAGATGCCATTCTTCAAAGGGGTGGAGCACTGGACTCAATTCTGGCCATAGGCCTAGGGTTGAGGACATGAAATAGGGAGCTGAGGGCAGAGGATGATTCTCCCAGGGACTGATCTTTGCCAAGAGCTGCTTGGAATTGATGGGGGCTCTGTTTACCCACCCTGGGCTGACAGACACCAAGTTTGGTGAGTGGCAATGACCCTCAGCTGGGGCCACTCCATCACCACTGAGATAAACATAGAGGATACCACCCCCAGCCCCCAGGCAGCGCTGGAACAGAGCTGGGAAGAGGGAGCAGTACATGAAAGAGAAGACTACCTCGTATGCACATGTATACACATACATGTGTGCACATGTATGAACACCCATGCTTGCTTACTCCAAGCCATGAAACCAATGGAAGCCTACATGAGAGTGAAGGGAAAATAATAAGAATATGAGCTGAGAGTCAACATGGACAGGACCAAAGCTGAGTTTAAACCAAACGTGGCTGGACAGTGATGGAATCAGGACTGAGATGTCACGACGCGAGCCTCCTGCTCAGGAGAAAGGAGAATTGAAGACAGCAGGAGGAGGATCGATGGCTGGAAAATGAAGACTATTCCATGTGTTCACCTCAAGGGCTGAATAACCGGGCCTTTCGAGAGGAGAACCCCGCCCATGTTTCTGCCTCCACCTCTTCCACCACCTGCCTTCCCTCCGCACCCCTCACCCTTGACTCTCCCAGGTTTCTTCGCACCTTCCCAAATGGGCAGTGCTCTCTCCGTGCCTTGGCTCGTGCTATTCTCTCTGCCCAGGAGAACGTCCCTCTCTCAGTTGCCAAACTCCTACACATACTTCAAAACCAAGTGCAAACACCTCTACTCTCTTCATTGCTCCCTCTCTGTATTCCTGAAAGCTCTAGAATAGAAACTCTCAAAGCACCATCCATGCCTCCTCGCACTCATCACAGTGGAATTTTCTGCTTACTTGAGGAAGAGGGGATAGGAACTGAGAAGATGCCAAGGAGGGGTAAGCATGAGATTTTTCACATCTTATTAGGATTGATTGGTTTTTTGAGCCATGATGTACTTCCCATTTGAAGAAAATCTAAAATACAATACAACAAAAGGATTGGTCATACCACTGTGAGGAGTACCACTCTGCAGTGAAAAGGAATAGATTGTTGTTACACAAAACATATAGATTTGTCTCCAAACCTGCCTGAAAGAAGCCAGTCAGAAGGGCATCCATGCTGGATCGTTCCATTTACATGAAGTTCTAGAATGGGCAACATGAGTCAAGGGTAACAGAAAGCAATCTGTGGTTTCCCGGCATAGTGGGTGGGAAGGCGATTGGGAAGAGGCATGAGAGGACTTCTTGGGGTGATAGAAATGGTTTTTTATCTTGATTACGATGTGATTACATGAGTGCAGACATGAGCCAAGACTCACCGAACTGTAAATTTGTGCATTTGATTAACTACAAAGTATGCCTCAGTCAAGTTGATTAAAAAACAATGTAGGCAAGAGAAAACCCCAAATTTCTTGGAGCCTAGAGCTGCAGAGTCCATTGGTTGTATTTGCGGGCTGAATGGAGACAGTCTTGCTTGATGTAAGTGGAGAACAGTGGATTCCATCCAGCAGCGCCAAAGTGGAGGCTTGGCGGGTTGGGGCTTCTCCGGTTGGAGAAGTGCCTTGCAGCCAAGTTGTGGTGGCCTTCAGGCTGGCTAGGCTGGGGGGTTAGATTTCAGTCTGTAGATAACAGGGAATGAATGGACGGTGTTCAGCTAGAGAGAGGTGTGGTGGGGCGGCTCCTTCGGCTCTAAGCAGTATTTGGAAGAGAAAGAAACTAGAAATTATAGCCCCATTTCTGCTACTCTCTGGCCAGAAATAAACCACAAATGGTTTCATAAGCAATCTCTTCCCATCCACCTCAAGTTGCTGCAGCTTAGGCTGTTCCAAAGCCTTGAACCTTCCCCGCCCTCATTCCCAGCTGCCTCAGTTCCTCCTGTGACCCCAGGCTTTATAAGGACCTCAACCTCAGCTGTCACCTTCAGAAGGGGAGGTTCCTACAAAGAGACCCTGCCCAACCTCTGCCCGGGTAGAAGCTGAGGACGAGACGATGGCCAGGCCATACTGTGTGGTAGTGGCCCTGCTGCTGCTGGCAGGGGTCTCCAGGCTTGGAGAAGGGGCTTCTAACCCTGGGTTTGTGGCCAGGATCACCAGAGAAGGCCTGGAATATGGTAAGTGGATTTGGTCATTCCTCTGGGGGCCCGTTGTTGCCTAATAGAGTGGCATAACCAGGATAAAAAAAAAATCACAGGCTTAGGTCGTGCCGCTCCCTGGCTTAGAAAGCTTGGGCATATCACCCCCTGGGCTTCAGTTGCATGAACTGAATTACCAGAGGTTAAGCGTAGGGCTAGGTCAGCACTTTTCCTGGGTGGTCTGTGGACCACCCACATTAGAATTGCTGGGACACAATTGTGGAGATCCGCCTAAGATTAACTGGATCAGGCCTGGGAATCTGCATTGTTGACATACAGCCCAAGCAATAGTAGGTTACTGTGGTTCATTATCACATCCAAAAACCCTAAGGTTTGACCGCACAGATGGAAATGGTTCCTTAAGAGTCCCATCATATTCCATCATCGCTTCCACGATCCAGTCGAATGACTAAATAACAATGGTTGCCATTTACCCAGCACTTTGAGTTCACCATCTAATTTCATTCTCAGGCTCAGGTTGGTAGTATTATTAGTATCAGTTACCATTTACATGTGGAGGAATTGAGGCTCAGGGAATTTAAGAGATTTTCTTAAGATACACCAGTAGTAAGTGGCGAATCTTGCATTCAATCCCAGTCCTAGTGAGTCCAAAGCCTGGCTACTCAACGGTTTTGCCTAGCTACCTCCAACTGAGTGAGCTAACTGCCTCTATTTGCCTACAGCCCGCCAATATGGAAAGGCCGCCCTGGAGAAGGAGCTGTCCACTATCAACTTGCCTGATTTGTCAGGAAGCTTCCATGCCGGCCTGATAGGAAGCGTGAGCTATGAGTTCAGGAGGTGAAGTCCTTATCACGGGGCAGTAGAGGAGAGAGAACAGGGACCTTAGGTCATGGGGGAGGGAGACAAACATGGGGTCATCACCCGGACTAAAAGGAAAGGGACCATAGCCAGCTCTTGTGGGGCCTCTGAAAGGTGCTATGTTTTTCCTGGGCAACCATTCACCAGCCTCTAGGTCAGTCCTGCAGAGAGTGACCCTGAGGTTTTGCTCCACCAGGAATCCCTGGCACACTCTCCCAATTGCCCATTAGGGACCTGCTTGAGGCATAGCATCCATCCCTCCAGAACCTGTTAGAGGCCAAGGACTCAGAGTCCTTCTAAGCCCATTCACATTTTAGTTGCATGCCATCTCTGGAAGATAGCATCCACACGTACCCCCAGTGAGGGACTGGGGATACAAGCAGGGGACTTCTGGGCCCTGGTGAGCAAGTCCTGTTTCCTCATCTCCCTCCCCAAGACTTAACTGACCTTAGTCTCCCTCCAGCTTTCACAGTGCAGTCTTGGATTCCTCACTCCTTACTCTTTTTCATCCATTCCTTGTTTGCGTGGGTTTTTCTTCCCCAGTCTCCTCAGTGTCCAGAATAAGCCCTTGGAGATCACTGATAGAAAAGGCTGCCTCTTGGAATCCTCCCCGTCTCTGGAGACAATTTTCTGAATACAGTCAGCAAAGTACAGCTATTTTAAATTTGCACACACACACACACACACATGCGCGCATACTCCCCAGGCCAGGTTGCTTAGAGGGCGATCCCCTTTCCAATATCCCTAAACCGCCCCATTGGGCAAAGCCACTAGGGGGCGGCTGCTACTTCCTGTAGCAGGGACTGATGCTGTAAAGAAATAAGAACATTGCCTTTTGACTTTTTCAAGAGAAACTAGCATTCTGGGGGGATGGGGTGTTTCCTTCATAATTTACAATGAAATTTCCTCATTTCAAAATGCCGGTAACTGATTCCAATTTTAAGAATACTATAGGAAAAGCCTATCAGTAGCATATCAATCATATGTATGGCCCACAGATCACCCGTGGGTGATCCCAGTCATAGATTGTGAGCCCTGATCTGTATTTGAAGTGTGGGGAGCAGAGAGGGGAAGCTGTCTCCCGGGAAAGCCCAGTGCCATCTGTGGGGACAGGACACATAATGCAAAGCCAGCTCACAGGGTCCTCTTCGCAGTAAGGGTCAGTGGTGAAGGTCCAGTGAGCAAGACAGACAGGGGCAGCTAATGGGGGTAGATGTCACAGACAATAGGAAGGTCTTTGGTCTTGAAGGTTGGGGAAAACTTCCTTTGTGGTTTGTCCTTTGTGGTTTAAGTCAATAAATAAATCTGAAAGAGAGTGTGAGAGTCTGGAGGCAACTCTGGGGATTCATTCAGAGGACTGATGTGCCCCTAGTTTTTCCAGATTTAATAGTCTGCCTTCCTTTCCTAGCCTGAGAATCCGAGACTTCCAACTCAGGAACTTCAATCTGAGTCTGCGCCCAGAGCAAGGCATCATGGCCTCCCTGTCTGATAACTACATGTCCGTCTCTGGGAACTGGATGGTGAAAAAGGCTTTCATGTAAGTAATTGAGTTAGAATGTCTCTTTGCTCTGGGCAAGGGCGAGCCTTCCTGCCCTGGACTTCCATTTCTGGATTCTTAAATGTCCAGTCTATAAAGGACCAGATCTATCTCAAATGCAGTTGTGGGTCACATGAAACAATAGACTGGAGGTGTTTTCAGTGGGCCTGGCACATAGAAGATGCTCAGTAAACACTGGCTGTCTTAGTTCATGGTAAGTTGAGGCTGTCAGAACGATATAAATGGAGCCACTTGAAAACAGAGTCAGAGCTGCCGTGCTGGACAACTGCCTAGCACGTCTGTGTCTCTGACTTTTGCAACGTTAAAACAGGGCAACAGAACCTTTGCACTGGGCCTAGAGCAATCTGGTGCCCTGAAGAACTGTTGGCAAAGATAACAAGAAAGCAGGTAGAATGACCACCGGACTGATGACTCCTAGACTGAAAATTAAAAACGTTATTTAGGATTAACATCACTATGTTACATCTCCACTAGGAGAAATGCCATCCTTCTATGTAATTGTTCCCCTTCCCTTTCTCACAAATACCCGTTGCTTTTGTCTCCTAGTTGAAGCATTATTTGGGCTTTTGAATCATCATTGCTTCCTGAATAGCTACTTTTACTGATCTCAAATAAATGCTTGTTGCCTCTCACCTTGAAAGGCCTTTTTATTTTTCAGTTACCATGGTTCAGCCAGGATATACGGCTCGTTAATGGGGAACTGGGAGATTAACCTGGGTCTGCCTTTTCAGGCTCCTGTTTCTGAAAGTGACTGATTATTCACCATGTGGTTCTCATTTCTCCCGGCCAGCACCTTACACGGTAGTTTTGATTTGAGTGCGGATGGCGTTTCCATCTCAGTTTCTGTGAAACTGGGCAAAGACCAGTCTGGACGACCCACTGCCTCCGTGACGCACTGCAGCAACTCCGTCGGCCACTTTAGTATCGACATTTCCGGAAGCCTAAGGTCAGTCACCCCATCCACTTGCTAGAAGTTGTCAGAACTGCCTCAGCCTCCAGCTCACCTAGGGGATGTCCCTGATGGGCCCGAGGGCAAATCACTGACTTTTTAACTCTTCATCAGAAATCAGTGATTTCTTAACTCATCAAGATCAGAAATCAGTGAACTAAAGCCTCTGGGCCCAATCCAGTAAGCCACCTGTTTTTGTAAATAATGTTTCATGTGGAACGTAGCCACTCTCATTTGTTTACAATTTTCTAGGCCTGTTTTAGCAGAACGGAGAAGTTGCAACAGAGACCACATAGCATGCAATAGCCAAAATATTTACTATCTGGCCCTTTAAGAAAAGGGTTGCTCACCCCTGGGCAAGACTGCCTTTAAGGGCAATCCAGTTTTCCAAAGTGATTTGCCTGGAGCGAATGCTCAGCGAATTTCAAATGAATGATGGCAGTCTCCAGGGTGACTGTTTTGGTTGGCACTGCATCCCTCGGATCCCGGCAGGAAACAGAGGGCAATTCAGAAGGCTTAAGTGAAACGGATCTAATGAAGAGAATATTCAAGAGAGACTAGCAACAGCCGGGAGCTATTACCATCCCTAAGGCTGAAGGTGAGAGGGAACGAAGGGTGTTGCCAGAGCCTAGAAAGAGCTGGAACCTTGGAGAAGAGCCCTGGGACAGGAGTATAGTGGTTCAGCAGGCAGGGAGGACCTCGGCGGAAATACTACCACTCCTCTCTCTTCTTACCCAAGCCTCTCACTGGCCAGAAGCCAGAGCAAGAAGGCTTGAGAGAAGAATCTGCAGATGTCAGCCCCCACGATGCTTTCTGCAGAACCCCAGGAAGCACTTGTGTCTGCTGTTGCCACATCACTTTATAATACACATACATTTCAATACATACCACCAATCATCCAATCAGCAACCATCAAATGGTAAAGAAAACTTTATGGGAGAAAAAATTTTACCAGAAGTAATTCCACTAACGTAGTTCACTTATTTCCCCGCAACCTCTCACCCTCGGCCCCAGGTGAGAACATAGTGTGAGAAACTCTTTTCTGGGCCGAGACTCTCAGAGTGGGGTCTGTGGCTGGGAGGGCTCTCAGTGGGCAGCTGTACCAGGAGGGGGCCAGACTCCCAGCCTGAGCTCCACCAGGTTTTTCAGCAATGTCCCTCAACACCTCACTCCAGGTTAGCAGGTAGGAGGGGCTCAGGGCATGTTTGTTGAATGAATGAGTGAGTGGATGACTAATACCTAAACAGCCAGAAGTCGTTTGGTGGATTTTGCAGGGTACTAAGAATAGGTCTTAACTCTCCTTATTATACCTTAAAAAATGTAAATGTTTTTGAATAGGTGATTCATTTGCATAGTGCCAAATTCAAAAAGTGCAAAGGGTACGGAATGAAAGAAATATTTCTCCACTCTGGTTGCTTCACCAACCAGCTCTCCCGGACAGAACAACCAACATTAACAGTCTCTAACGTCTCATTCCTGAGAGTCTATGCCTGAACAGTTAACTATCGCACACTTTTATTTTGACAGAAATGGCAGCATGCTATAACAGCGTTACATCCCTAGCTTGTCTCACTTAACAATGCCTTTGTAAGCCTTTCCACACCTGAACACAAGAGCTTCATTTTCAAAATACTCCATTATATGAAGACACTAAAATATAATAATCAGTCTTTATTGACACGTTTTTTAGCTTGAGGGTTTTTTTCACTCTTTGACTATTACAAAGAATGTCACAAAAGTGACTTTCTGCATAATATCATTTTGAAATAAATTATAGGGTAAATTCTTAAAATGGGATGTGCATTTTTTTCATTTTAATATATACTAACAAATTACCCTCCCCGGGGTTTGCTAGTCTCTCCTGCCACCAGCTACTTATAAAAGTGTCTATTTCTCCCCACTATTACCAACACAGCCTGGGAGCAAAGATTTAGCTTTTTGCCCATCTGAAAAGCGAGGGAATCCCCGCTACCCAAGGGTTACCCTTGGATTAAATTTGCCTGGCTGTGTCCCTTCTTGGGATAACCCAAGAAAGTTCAAGTCCATGGATAGCCCTCCTCTTGGGGGTCTCAGCGGATCATCAGCTGGATCCTGACCCCCTTCCTTTTTTTCTCCAGCTGGCTCCTGAACCTCTTCCATGAAAGTATTGAAAATAACTTCAAATCCATCTCGGAGCAAAAGGTAAACAAAGGATAAGCAGGGTTGCAGTTAAGGGTCATTGGCAGGTGTATCTTGGGTCTTTGGAAACAGCCTTGTCTCTGAAGTAGGTTGCCATCTGAATTTGCTGAGCAAACCCTTCCTCATTTGCTGTGCAAGGCAAACCTCAAGGCTTCCCCCGCTGTATACGGTCACATATGCGACATTGGCATTTACAACCAGCAAAGGGTTTGACATGTGGGTGTAGGTAATGTTAGAGTGATCCGGGGAAGTGACTTTGGGATCCCTCCCTCACACTACACACAAAAATCAACCCCCAGTGGTCTAAGGACCAAAATCCAAAACAAATCTACAGTTTTTTAGAAAAAAAAAAACCTACAATATCTTTCTCATCTTTAGGACAGGGAAATGTTTCTTAAATAAAACCCCTCTGCCCCCCCAAATACTATTGAGAATAGTATTGAGGTGGGCCCTCAGTATTTCCCAGCTCTGGAAAAAGCCTTGGTCTTGGAGGCAGAGAAGGACCTCTTACATTTACCCTTTGTGTATCTTTGGGCAAATTGAGGCACCCCCTGGAGCATCAAGGATGGTGCTGGAATAGCCAAAGTTAGGAAATAGTCGGACTAAAAACCTCTGGGCTCTTTCAAACTGTAGTCTCGGTTTACAAAGCAGTAGATTGGTGACCCCGCCTTTTGGCTTTGCTTTGAGGCCCTCTGCTGGCCATAGTTAGTACTGCCTACAGACCGAACACCATGGTCGGTTATGGATTCCCTGCTGGCCAGAAACTTCAGCAGGAAAAGGAAGCAAAGGGCCTTGGGGAATGGGGTGGTGGAGCCTCTGACTCAAGAGCTTCCCCTTGCACCTAGAAGCTCTTCCGCTTTGTCCCTCTGCTCTCTAACATAGGCGTTTATGTACTGCACTTCTTGCCATGTAGCCCCAAGAGGGCCGTGACAGCTAGCAGACCCTATGGTAGTGCTGACTTGACCACCACTCACTTTTAATGTGGGTTCCAGAAAAGCCCAGGAACTTTACGTTGGACCCACCTGTGTGAGAGGCTGGCCCAAATGGGACAACGACCAAGTGTGGACAGGGGGTAGCGGTTCCTTCTCCCTTTTCACTGTGCTGTCCCCGCACATACTCACCCGTGGTGGGGACATGACACAGGGCTCCTGGTGTGGTGGCAGGGGAGGGTGGGAGGAAGAACTCACCTGGCTTTCTCACCCACTTTTGGCAGATCTGTGAAATGGTCGTGGAGTTAACAACCTCACACCTGAAGCCCTATCTCCGGACTCTGCCAGGTTGGGAATGCCCCACCCCCTCACTCCCCTGGGTGCCATTAGATGCCACAGCACCCAGTATCCCTGGAAGCACCACCCCACAAAGAGTCCTGGGAGAATTTTCCCCATTGAGTATCTGTCCATCCTACAGAATTAGATGTGGGGCAACCATCTTTTTCAGGGTGGCGGGGGGAGAGGGGATGAGTGCAGTCTGCTCTGTAAGGTGATTGAGGGTGGTGACTCGGAAACCTGCCAGGAACATAAGGTGGGCAGAAAATTATAATACACGGGAGAATCGTGTGTTGGCTCTGTACTGGCCGCTTTTACAAAACAGGGTGCTCTGAGCTCCCTGTGCAGGGCTGGGGGCGCTCCCAGCCCTGCATCCCTGGCTGCCACGGGGACCTTTTACAATCACAGACTAAGTCAGGTCTCTGCGGCTTCTAAAATCTATCAAAGACTCCTCTGACTCAGAATGCTGAGCCTAGCTGCTGGAGACAAGGCCCCTCATGGTCTGGCCCAGCCACACTCCCCAGCTCCAGCTTTATCTCGCTCCTCTCCGCAACTCAGCCAGCCTCTCTGGTCCCTCTCAGTCCCTCTAATACCCAGTGCTCTCTAACATTACAAGATCATTGCACATGTCATTCCCTCTGACAGTGTCCTCCCTCCCCACTTATCCCCCTTCACTCAGTCCACACCTGCTCTTCCCGCACATCTCAGCCAAAGCATCACCTCTTCCGGGAAGTCTTCCCTGACCCCCTGTCCAAGTCAGGTTGCCACCTCCCACTTTACTCCTATTAGATGGCTGGCATCCTCCTATGAACTTCTGCTACCTAACATCTAATATACTTGCAATGGTATATTTATTTCCTTGAATGTCTGATTATTTCCTTCCCTGGACTTGTGAGTTCCATGAGGACAGGAACTCAGACTGTCTCACTCAGCCGTTTCATCAGCCCTTTGCATAGCACCTGGCATACAGCAGGTGCTCAGGAAACACTGAATGAGTCAATGACTCTGTGAATGAATGAATGAAGTACTCTCTCTGTGACCAAAGGTACCGTGGATATGCCCCAACCCATTTCCATTCTCCGAAGGCTACAGTCCGTGAGAACAGAGCTCCCTGGGGTTGTGCAATGTGCAACTTCCACAACTGTGTCTCACTGCCCTGTCCATAACGCTGCCTCCTTCCCATTCCACAGTCACCTTGAAGATTGACCAGGTTGCTTTCGTTGACTACCGTTTAGTGGGAGCTCCCCAGGTGACCTCGCAAGGCATGGACGTGCCCTTCAAGGTAAGGGGCTGTGGGAAAAGGGCCTTGGAGCTGAGGCCGGGCAGGAAACCAGCTCCACTTCCCAAGGTCAGCGCCTGCCTCCCTCTCCACTTCACCTGCCTCTCCATCCGCATCCAGAACCAGGGCCCACGGTGGGCAGAGTTATGCAACTTTCAGCACTGTAGGGCAAAACCTGAAACAAGGTGTCTGACCTAACATGCTGAATCTGTCTGGAGTCCAGAAGACCTGACCTTGAACCTGGGCTCTATCACTTCTGTGGTGGAGAACCTTGGAGGAATTACTTCACCTCCCCGAGCCTCTATTAAATTGGAATAATAATAACGTTAGCTCATAAAGCTGCTACAGGAATTAAGTGGGACGTGAATGAAGTGCCTGGCACACGGCACACCTGCAGGGTAGCATTGCTAATACTCTGTCTCCGCCAATAGAAGACTGAGGAATGGCTTTCTAATAGGTCCACATCCTAATCCTCGAAATCTGTATGTACAAGTCACCTTACACGGCCAAAGGGATTTTGCGGCTGTGATTAAATTAAGGATATTGGTGACAAGATTATTCTGGCCTGTGGTAATCGTGGGGATCCTTAAATAAGGGAGGTACAAGGTAAGGAACGGAAGGCAAGGTGACAATGGAAGTGAGAAGCTGGAGTGAAGCGAGAGGCGCTTCGAGGGAGGGAACTGGGGAGGGAACCGCAGGCCAGAGAGTGCAGGGGCCTCCAGAAGGGAGAGACGAGGGAGCACATTCACCCTGAAGCCTCTAGAGGGAGCCCAGACTTCACATCTTGAGCTCTGGCTTCTGCCCCCCCAGAAATGTAAGGGAATAGATCTGTGCAGTTTCAAGACACGGAGGTGGGGGTAATTTTGTCACAACAGCAACAGGACACTAGTGACGCCCCCTCTTCATTCCTGTCTCTTCCACAGCTTCCCCGTGGGTGGAGCCAGGCCCTGGAGGGCCACCCCTTCCAATTTTATTCATTGAACTAACACCTAAGCTTCTTACTATGTCTCAATATTCACGTCTTTAACCTTCGTACTACCTCTGTGAAGTAGGAACTGTTAGCATCATCCCCATCGTACAGGTGGGGGGAGTGGGGCACAAGGGCAGCTGGGGACCTGCCTGAGGTTGCACAGGTAGGAAGAAGCAGACCAGGGTTCAAACCCACTCAGTTAAGCTCCAGAGTCCCTGCCCTTCACCACCGACTGTGCTTCCTGCCCCACATCCTGTGCCCGGGAGAACACAGGACACACCTCCCACTGAAGAGGGGTTTCAGGCAGCAGTCAGGACCTAGTTATCGAAGGGACAGAGGAAATCTTTCAAGATGCCCAACCCCACCTTCTGCTGAGGAACCACCACCCTGGCCCCCACCTTGGACAAGGAGGCCTCCCCCAGGCAGGCTCTGGATGCCTCTGCCTGATAGCTGCCTGACAAGGTCCCCTCACTGGCAGGACCTTGGGTGACTGATAAGTCCTTCTGTCTCCAGGGTAAATTCTTTGGCCTCAGCAGACACGACAGGGTCTCCTTTGATATTCCACCCATCAGAATGCCCCAGGAGCATGACCTCATGATCTACTTTGCAGTCTCCGAATACGTCTTCAATACAGCCAGCTGGGTTTACCACCAGGCCGGGCATATGAACTTCACCATCCGAAATGAGCACGTGAGTAAGGAGTAACCAGGAGAGAGCACCAAATAGGACTGTAGACCCACAGTGGGAGCCCTAAGAAGGTAGGGGAAGAATGTAGAATTTAGACCCTGCTCAACATGAGGTCAAGGCCAGGCTGTGCCTCAGTTTCCCTGTCTGTGCACATGGACGCCAGGGGTTCCATAAGAGATCATACAGCACTTGGAGTCTGACACACAATAGTATCAGCTATGCTTAGCAGTACTTTAAAACATCAGACAGACTCTGGTCTCATATTTCTTCCCACAGTCCTCTGAGCAGCAGATGCCAAGGCAGCATTAGACTCAGAGGAGTTTTATTAGAGAAACCCCCGTGAAGGACAAAGGCGAGAGGAGCAGGAGGTAGAAGAGCCCTCAGATAGCGCTGCAGGACGGACACCTGTGAAGGGTGGGGGCAGGCGGGCAGATCGGGAAAACGCTACCCGACATCTGAGTAGCTCTGAGACATCTCGGCCAAGCTGGCGGGGGCTAGAGCCAAGCTCGCTTATTAGAACAGGGCCACACACACCAGGCTGGAGTCCTACATGTGATCTTCCAGACCTGAATGTAGGCAATCACACAGGCTCTCCCTGGCACTCTCACCAGACCAGCCTGGAGCAGGGCTGGTGTTTGTCAGTCTCTAGAAGGAGCTGCAGCAGCCCAGGACTCAAGCCCTGCCCTTACCCCACCCCCACCATGCCGACAGGCATGTCGGCACTCCTAGCCTGGACACCTCTATTCAGAGGTCTCCTTATGAATGAGAGACAATGGGGAACCTCAGCCGAGACACTGTCCAGGTGCCTCTGCTGAGACCCCTTTCTGGAGGTCTCGAAGACCATTTTCTCCAGGCTCAGTACTCAGTATCTGCTCCTGGCCCTTCTTCCCCTTGGCCTCCACCTCTCCCCCCACCGACCCCCCGCCCCGGGTCCACAAAACAGCAGGAGCTTTTCTGTCCAGGGCTCCCTTGGCTCCCAGCCCCTGCCCCCTCCGCACTGGTATACCTGACCCTCAGATGCCACAGGGAAAATGGAAGGTGGGGTGGGGGGTACCCTTTCCTGTTTAGTCTCTTGCCGATACTACCCCCTCGAATCCTGGCAGTGATCTGAGAAAATTCTCCAGCTCTGCCACTCAAGCCATGCTCAGCAGGGGCTGGGAGCTGTCTAGGAGAGGATGGCCCCAGCTCAAATGATGTGGGACCTCAATGTGAGGCAGTGGGGGTTGGGCAGGGGGAAGGCTACCAGCAGCCCTCCTCTCTGCTGATCCCTTTGGAGGGAGGTCTGGACAGAGCACCTCCAGATCCTACACTGTGGTAAGTTCTATAGGAGCTGCCCAGGTAAATAGTGGGGATCCTCAAGGAAGAGGGACCAAGAGGGCCATGGGCAGGTGTAGGCGGGGCTCCTCAAGCTGAAAGATCAGCAAGTCCCGGGGTGAGTAGGGAAGGACCCCAGGGGTCCATACCTGGAAGCACACTACATGCAGACTGGGGTGGCGGTCAGCCCTCACTGGAACCTCGAGGGGGGCATGCTGAGAAATACCAAACAACAAGAGACATGTAAGCTCTTAGTATGTTCCAGGCACTGCACTTGGTGCGTGATCCACCTTCCATCTCGTTTCATCCTGGCACGCTCTGGATGGTGAGTGCTATTCTCATCCCCATTTTACAGATCCAGAACCTAATGAGGTTTGTCGGCAACCCCTCAGCCAAAGCCTGGCGGAAGCCAAGCTGCCTGACCTCAAAGGACATACCGTTCACCACCATGATTTCCTGCTTCTCAAGCAGCTTCCTGCTTCGACTGCTGCAGCGTCCCCTGGACTCTCCAGTCCACCTGCACACCACATCTTTAGGGGCCGTGATTCCGCAGGTGAGACCTCTGCCCACCCATCACAGAAGACGAGGCAAGCCCCTTGACCTAGGCCGAACTTGGGGACTGTATTTGAGCTCCGCATAGACTTTCTCCAGCCTAACAGCTTACCTATTAGAACAGTGAGTAAAGATAAAAGGGTTTTTTTTTTTGTACGAAATCTCCATCATTCTCTGATTCCTCGTGGCATAGAGACAGAGGATCTATATTCAGAATGCCAATGTTTGAACCTTGATCTGCTGTTTTCTATATTCAGAACTCAATCTTGTTAGACCTCAATGTCCTTGTCTCTCAAATGGGGACAACTGTACTGTGCCCCGAGTTGCTGGATCACTGGGGGACAAAAGCACTCAGCCAACGCAAATACACAGGATCTTTCCAGGGCACAAATATTGGGCAGGCTAATAATTTGGGATTAGGCTCTTCACTGATGTTTGCTCGATGTTTATGTAGGACATAGCTGAAAGGAGGCAGCAGCAGAGTGGCAAAGAGCACTCAGTCTCCCCTCTTTTGAACCAGGCAATTCGGCTCAGCCCCAAGCTTGTACAGTGGTCAACACAAGTTGGCCAGCATAGAAGGAAGTACGGTGACCATCACTGTTCTTGGAATATACCCGATGGGGTGTCCCATCTGCCTCAGACACTCCATCCGAGTGCCCTTTCCAACCACGACATCAATCTATTGGGAAAGAGTCGGGAAAATGCGATTCCCTCGTCCTGTGACATTGCTGCTGCTGCTGCTGCTGGTTTCGGGGCCTTAGAGATGTGAACTGTGGGAATCCACCCATCTAGCCCTTTCAATCGGAATACAGCTTCGGGTCCCTCTGGTTGTCTCCTGCCCCTTCCTGAGTCTCTGCTCCCTTCCTCCAGCTGCCCAGGTTGTACCCTAATATGGAGCTGGAGCTTGAGGTGTCACCTGAATCAGCTCCGTTCCTCACGTTCACCCCTGGAAATGTGACCCTCGTGCCCGTGATAAACATCCAGGCCTTTGCCCTCCTGCCCGACTCCTCCGACCGCAAGCTACTCTTCCAACTCAGGGCGGTGAGTCTGATCCTGGCCGGGGCAGCAAAGGGTCCTGCTGGTGTGGGTATAAGCCCCTCCCTCTGTGGAAAGGCTGGGAGGCTGCCCAGCTGATAGATGCTGGGGTCACTTATTTCCATTGGAGGCATAAGTGGGCCTTGCAGTTCTGGTCTGATCGGCCCGGCTTCCCAAGGGCACAGTTATTCAGAGTTGTAAGAAACCTTAAAAGTCATTCACTCCAGCTGAGTCAAAGATTCTATGTGTGTCCTTTAGAAAATTGTTTAAGGCGTAACTATTTAAATTGTCACAAATAAAAGTCATTAAATTATATTTTTAAAGAAGTTATACATTTTAAAGAACTCTTAGAATAGCAATACCCTCTAAATTGATTTACAGGTTCAACACAATCTCTATCAAAATCCCGACTGGCTCAATAACAAGCTCATCCTAAAATTCATATGTAAATTCAAGGGACCCAGAATAGCCAAAACAATCTTGAAAAAAAAATAAAGTTGCATAACTCACATTTTCCTATTTCAGAACATACTATCAGGCTATAGAGCTCAAGGTGGAATGGTACCAGTGCAAGGATAGATCGATAGATGGATGGAATAGAATTCAGAATCCAGAATTAATTCCCCACATTTATAGTCAATTGATTTTCAACACAGGGACCACCACAATTCAATGGGGAAGAGTGGACTTTCAGGAAGTGGTGCTGGGGCAACTGTACGTCCACAACGATGGGACCAGCCCCCTCTCCTAAACCGTACCCAGACATTAACTCCCAGTCGGTCATAGACCTCAGTGTGAGAGCTAACACTATAAAACTTTCAGAAAAATCCAGCAGTAAAATCTCATGATCTTGGGTTAGGCAGGGCTGTGTCAGATCGACTCAAACACACAAGCGACAAAATGAAAAATAGGTAAATTGGGGTTCATCAGAATAAAAACTTTTGTGCTTCAAAAGACACCACGGTTCAAGAAAGTGAGAAGGCAGCTCACGGAATGGGGGGAAACATTTGCGAATCATGTATATGAAAAGGGCTCAGGGACTCTCTGACCTTCCCCTAGTCTGCTCCAAACCTCGGTCATGCTCATAGGTGGGTGGTCTCCCAATTCGAATACTCTGAGGTTTTAACTTGGGTTTATTCTCCCTTCTTGATTCTTCCATTAAGATAGAGAGACCTTTGCTCTGGCGGGGTAGCTCAGCTGGTTTGAGCATCGTCCCAATAACACCAAGGTTGCAGGTTTGACCCCTGGTCAGGGCATATACAAGAATCAACTAATGAATGCATAAATAAGTGAAACAAAAAAAAAACAATGTCTCTCTAAAGTCAATTAATCAGTCAATCAAATTTTCTTAAAAAAAGATGGAGACCTCTGAAATGTCAGCTCACCTGTCTTAGAGTCAAGGCGGCTGTGGAGGCAGCGCCACCCTGCACCCTCAGTCCATCATGCTTGAGTAGCTGCCTCTGGCCTTGGGGTTTCTATTTCTGGAGACTTGTCTCCCGGACTAGGAACCGACAGGATGCCGATGTAGCCTGAGAATCTGGGCGTTGTCCTTTGCTTTTCTAGGGAACCAACATCTCTGCCACCATCAGTGTGAGCTCCAACAGAATCTGGGGCTCCCTGACCCCAGGAAGGTAAGAGGCCATGGGTGTGGGGAGAAAAGGGGTGAGCGAGAGGTCAGAGCATCTAGTCTGGTTCACTGATAGGGCTGGAGCTGCCCTTGGCAAACAGAGGTCTCCACTGGGGTGAGCTCATTCTCTAATCTGGTGCCCCGCTCTGGAAAAGGCATATTGGCAATGCCTCAGGGGGGAAAGCCGGAAGTCCAGAAAAGTTGTCAGGTACCTTCAGGTTCCCTATCACTATGGGCTCCTCACTTCCCCTTCTCAGGCATCAGTGAAGGAGCTGACTCGTCCGCACAGAGGGTATTTAAGAATCACAGTCCAATTGGAGAAGGTGTTTGCAAGGACTTTACATACAAGATTGAGGAAAACTGTCAATATTACACATGAGAAAGTAAAGAGTTTGGATGGAGTGTTAGGTGCCCCCAAGCCACTGTTGACTGCTCCACTGCCCAGATAACCAATCCGTGGGCAAGTATTTATTTAACCAATGAGTCAGTGGAGAGTTCAGGCTTTGGACAGCCCCCCGGGGCCGGTACTTTGGCTAGTGGTGACCTCTGTCCGCAGTCCCCACATGTGGCCCTCAGCTCACCCACTCTGGGTGCTGACCCCTCCTGAGGTACAGGTACAATGGATTCATCAGAGGAACAGATCCTGGCCTCAGGGTTGGATACCTGTTGGCTGATAGAGTGCTCTGACCCCATTAAAAGAAATATCTCCTTAATTGGTCTGTAAATAGAGAGGCTAATGATGAGCCTTTGGGGCTTTGAGAGGTCCCGAATGTGAGTGTAGGCACAGACCTGGCTTGGGGGGTCTCTGTGGTATCGGGGAGGACAGCCATGGCCTTAGGCTATGAGGAAGGAGGCAGCAAAGTGAGGAAAGGATCTCACCCAAAAACTTACTAAGGAATTATTAACATAACTCTGCCCCGTGAGCAGAAAGCAGACATCTGTCCAGGGGGATGAGGATTCCTGAACAAGAGAACCAGGATGGATTGAAGGAAAGACGGTTAGGAGAGGAATCAATGGGGGGAACTGGGGTTCAGCTTCTATAGTGACAGTGATCCAGGTGCCGAGTCCCCCCAGCGGCTGCCAGCTGCCTGCCATTATTGTTAGTTCCTCTCGTTTCCATTTTTACTGTGTACTCCGCCATGATACAAATAATCCATGCTCATGGCGAGAAAGAAAAAAAATTACTAAAGTATAAACAGAAATCAGCCCTGATTTCGTCCCATACAGACTCTCATTCTTAATAATGTCATGTTCCCTTCCAGTCTTTTTTCATACATTTATATAAGACAGGAAACATACAGTGCATTACGTTCTATATTCCACTTTCTCCCATTAATATTTGTCATCATAATTTCTTCCAGCTTATCAAAGGTGCTCAGATAGCACTATTTTTTAATGTCACCTCTTAAGTCACAGTACATGTTTAAAGCCTTCGATTGTGGAGGAACCCCTGGTGCTTAGCCCCTGACATGCCCTTGCCCATAGAGGCTGCACACCGCCCCGGGGTGTGGAAAAGTACAGCTGGGGCAGGCTGACCATGTCTCTCTTCTCCACACAGTAAGCTGAAATTGGAACTGATACAGTCCAACATCAATTTCTTCAATGTGAGTTGTTTTCTCTCAGTATTTCTTTTTTTTTAAGATTTTATTTATTTATTTTTAGAGAGAGGGGAAGGGAGGGAGAAAGGGAGAGAAACATCAATGTGTGGTTGGCTGTCACACGCCCCCTACTGGAAACCTGGCCTGAAACCCAGGCATGTGTCCTAACTGGGAATCGAACCGGTGACCCTTCAGTTCACAGGCCTGGGCTCCATCCACTAAGCCACACCAGCCAGTGTCCTTGGGCTCGTTTTCATTCATGTCTTGTTTGATCCTTTTGCTCTGGCCCCTCCTCTGCTCCAGGTGCAGTTGATGGAATCTGTCTTGAATTACTATGCAACTTACCTCATATACCCCTCTCTCAATGGTAAGCGGAGCTGCTACTGACTGCCACACACAAAAGACGAATTATACCCTGGCTGTCAGATTTACAGTTCACTCATTCAGCAAGCTGAGCCTGTCTTCCACGCTGGCTGGGGTATGGGCAATCTATGAGCCTTGCCCTCAGGGAATTCGTGTGGGAAGGCATACATTAAGTTTGATAAATGCCACAATAGGAGGAAGCAAAGAGGGCTGCGGGAGCTAGAAGGAGGCACTGAACATGAACTTAGAGGTCAGTCCAGGAGGTGAGGGCTAAGTTGAGTCCCAAGGCACGAGGAGTTAGGCCCAGGGGGAAGTGTGTCAGGTGGCACAGGGAGAACACCTGCGGTTAACATGCCCAGGTCCTGAGCCAGGTTAGGTCACTGACTTGCTGGGTGACAGGGATGGAAGTAGTACTTGAGACAGTGGCTGCCTGAGAAGCCAGCAGGCTTCCTCCCAGGACAGGACCCTCTCCAACTGGCCTCACCATCTGCCTTTTACAACTAAGAGATAAGAGCAGCAAAAATGACCTGTTGAAAAGAGTCAGTGGGGGAGATGGTGTCCTCGGGGATGAGTCCCTATAGATAGACACTGCATGGCCCAGCCCTGCCACTTTGGGTGGTGACTGGGGGAAGGCTCTTGAAGGGACTGATAGAAACCCAAGAGGCTGTCAACTCCTAAAGAGGCTGCATTTCCCAAGTGTTTGCCTGTGCTCACCGCCCCCTCCCCCCAAAAAAAAACAGCCCTGCATCCAACAGCCTACCGTGTGTCTTGGCCCATATTCATTGGCTAGTTGCAAATGCGATGTTCTGTGTCTTCACACGCGCCCTGCCCCACCAGTGTTTTCTGTCCAGCCCACCTCTCTGCCATTTATCTTCCAGCAAAGCTTGCGGAGGGCTTCCCGCTTCCTCTGCCTAGGAACACCTTCCTCAACGACTTGCAGCTCCAAATCCACAAGGTCAGTGAGAAGCGGGGCCTGGGCGGGGTGCTTCAGGGTTGGTGGATACTCGAGGGTACCCTTAACTCCCACTTACATCCTAGACTTGCTTTACACAGGAAAAAATTGTTTTTAATTCTGGTATATCAATGGCAGGTTTTTCTGATCTGAAATCTGGGCTGCATGTAAAATAGCTCAGTTCTCAATAATTCAGGTCCAACATGTTGAGTGAACATCTACAAGGCCCGTTAGCCACACATGGCAGAATGTACGGAGAGGTCAGATTAGATGCAACGCTTCTGGGTTGAAGAGGGGCCAGTTGAAGAAGCCCTGAATGTCCTTGATGGTGTTAAGAGTCCCCACTCGGCCACTGACCAGCCTTCCCACCCATGGTAGCAAGGGATGATCCTGGGGAAAAGCTGACCACGCCTGCTATTGGAAGAAACTTACCAGGGGCAGGGGGGTGGGACAACCGCACTACACTTGAGATGTAAACTCAGAAGTACTAGTTCACAATATCTCCACTGTTCCTATGTTCTTACCCCAAGGTAACCCAGGGCTGCATTTCAGAAATTATGTGAGGGGAGTCCCCTCAAGCAGCACTGAAATGTGCATTGTTCTCCTGGGGGAAAAGCATTGTGGAGGAAGCAATTCACAGACATCTTCCAGAAACCCAGAGCTTAGCCTATTAGGCTATGCAAATAATATCCCCGGGGGCGGGGCTGGAGGGGTGGGAAGACAGCTGATAAGAGCAGTGTTTTATAAGGGCCTCCCTTCATAGAAGTCTTAGGGCTTGGTTTTTGCACTGACCTTGTTTTTATTGAGAACTTGCCTCTTCCTATACCTTTCCCTCTCCGGAAGCTCCCATGCAGCGCAGCTAATGACCATTCCTGTCTGACCTTTTTGCCCTCTCTCCAGAACTTCTTGCTCGTGGGGGCCAACATGGAATAGGTCGAAGACTGCAGAGCACCTGTAGTAGAGGCGTGGGCGACACCACAGCGGGCTTCCCCTGCCACCCTGCCAGGCCTCAGGCCCTGCGACCGTTCCCTCTCTTCTCCCCCTGAGGCAGGATAGTAAGAAGCTAGGAAATGTCCTGAGCAAGTGGAATGGGGAAACTGAGACAAGATAATCAAACAGGGCCAAACAGCTGGAGCAACTTACAGCCAGCTGGTGAACTGCGAGAACTTTTCTCCCCTACCCAAGGACACTTGCGAGTGGATGGCTTGTACCCCTCCTCCCTGACCAGAGACTACAGAGCTTAAATCTCCCTGGCCTGGGAAAATAAAGAACAAAGACCCAATTAATGTCATTTGCACCAGCTAAACTCAAGGACAAATTAAGTCAGGGAAGCAAAAGACAAAAACACCATTAAAACCCGGACAGGCCCCAGATAAAAGAAAAACAGACCAAAGAATATTCCCCAAACCCGCTTGTGCTCATTTTGATGCATCAGTGTATTAAAATGCAACTGGAAAACTAATGAAGGTTCTGCTGAACTGTCCCCTAAGATTCTCACCTGCAGAAAAAAAGGCANTAAGAAGCTAGGAAATGTCCTGAGCAAGTGGAATGGGGAAACTGAGACAAGATAATCAAACAGGGCCAAACAGCTGGAGCAACTTACAGCCAGCTGGTGAACTGCGAGAACTTTTCTCCCCTACCCAAGGACACTTGCGAGTGGATGGCTTGTACCCCTCCTCCCTGACCAGAGACTACAGAGCTTAAATCTCCCTGGCCTGGGAAAATAAAGAACAAAGACCCAATTAATGTCATTTGCGCCAGCTAAACTCAAGGACAAATTAAGTCAGGGAAGCAAACGACAAAAACACCATTAAAACCCGGACAGGCCCCAGATAAAAGAAAAACAGACCAAAGAATATTCCCCAAACCCGCTTTGTGCTCATTTTGATGCATCAGTGTATTAAAATGCAACTGGAAAACTAATGAAGGTTCTGCTGAACTGTCCCCTAAGATTCTCACCTGCAGAAAAAAAGACAGAAAGCCCTCGGAACAAAGCTGCAGGGCAGGGCTCACTCTGGACAGCAGCTCCCAACGCTTTGGCACCAGGGACCGGTTTTGTGGAAGACAGTTTTTCTACAGACGGGGGTGGGGGTGGGTATGGTTTCAGGATGATTCAAGTGCATTACCTTCAAACTCATATCCTGCTGTGTGGCCCAGTTCCTAACAGGCCCGGACCAGTACCAGTTGGAGGTCCGGAGATTGGGGACCCCTGTCCTAGAGTACAGCTGCGCCCCTTCTTGGACATGAACTTCTTACTTCCTCCTAAATTCTGAAGGTCCCAGGTAGACTTGCAACCAGGAGAACAGTGTGCAGCAGCAGCTGGACCTAGGCTTGGCCCCCGATCCCGTCTCCAGGGCCCCCTTTTCTCTGACTTCCACGTGAGCTAACAGCAAAATACCGTCTAGACTCTCTCCTGTTACTTCGTCCACCCCAAGTCATTCCTTTGTCTCGCTGTTTCCCAGCTTTCGTAAATGCATTCTCAGTTGCCTGGATTTGTGTTGTGAAGTCTTTCCTACATGGAGTTAAGAACCCACACACTACAGGCCAGCCTGAGGCAGACCTGCTCCGGGCCGGTGCCTGTCCAGTAACACCATGAACACCCTGTCCCCATGGCCGCTAGTCACCAGGGAGCCTATGGCAAATGAAGAAACACCTGACCACGGGACACCCTCCTCTTCCTCCTCACACCCCTACATGTTCCCTTAGCAGCTGTCCCACGCAGCCCAGAGCATCCTGATTAAAACGTGTAACACCAAAGCTGTACGTGTCGTCTGATATCCCAGTTAAGGGAGCGGGAGTCGGAAGTGAGCTCAAAGCCGTGTCTTTTTGTAAAGATTTTATTTACTTATTCTTAGAGGGGAAGGGAGAGAGAGGGACACCGTCACCAATGTGAGAAACATTCATCTATTGCCTCTTGCATGCGCCCCAACCAGGGACAGGCCTAGAAGCCCAGGTATGTGCCCTGACTGGAGATCGAACCGGCAACCCCTTGGCATAAAGGACAACCCAACTAAGCCACCTGGCCAGAGCCAGTCACAACCTGTAAGTGGACTCAGATTCCTTCTCTTGGCACCCTTTCAGGCAGCTGTGACCACCAAACTAAAGGTGGCAAATGGGCCCTGGACACTGTGGCTCAGTTGGTTGGGCATCATCCTGCAAAATGGCACTCCACAGAGCAGAAAGGCCACCGGTTCCATTCCCAGTCAGGGCACATGCCTAGGTTGTAGGTTCGGTCAGTGGTGGGGGTGCTTATGAGAAGCAACTTGATCAATGTTTTGTTCTCACACTGATGTTCTCTCCCTCCCTTCCCCTCTCTCTAAAGAGAAGATCTTTTAAAAAGATAAAAAGGGTAGCAAACAGTAGTCAGAGGACAGTGTCTTGAAAGGGCAAGGCAGAAAAAGAACCCTGGACTTCTGGGTGCCTCGGCTAGGAGCCAGGGGCCGGGCAGAGTGGAACCTGTCGGCCGGGAAGAATGCCTGCCCCTGCAGGGGAGGTCACCAGGGTATGGAGCGCAGACAGGCCTGACAGCCTGAGTTCTGCCTCAGCCTCGCCAATGTGGTTTCAGTCTCAAATGCAGAAGTTGGACATTTAACTCCAGCCTTTCACCAGACCCCTCCATTTGTAAAATAGGATTAAAAAGTTCACGCCTGTGCATCCTTACATTGTGGCAGTTACTGATTTTCACCCAATGATCTCCACAAAGCCTGACCTTGAGGACACCCTAAGGTTCAGGACAGCCACTCCATGCTCACCTCGCTCCCACGTTCACGAAGCAGCCGGCCCTCTCACGACGACGACGTCATGCATTTCACACCCCAGATGAGCTCACCGACTCATCCCACTTTGCATGTGACTGACAGGCTTTTAGTAATGAAAGTCCCCTGGTCCTGGGACACCCCTAAGGCCCAGGCAAACTAGGACAGTTGGTCACATAAGTAGGTAAGTATTTATGAGCCAGGCCCCAGAACTCAGGCCACCCCCACTTTCTCGATGCCACCAGCACCCTGCCACCAAGCACCCTTCCAAAGCCTTGACCCTCAACACTCTCAACTCTCCTGGGTCCTAAGTCTGAACTGATTACCTTTCCTTTTCACCTCCCATCCCTAACCGAATGCTTCGTACAGAAGCCCACGTGCGGAGCCTCAGGCAAGAAACACGGAAGAACTGAAAACAGGATCTGGCCTGTGACCCACTTTCTCCAGGCCCAACTTTGCTGGCCCATGGCTTGGCACTGAATTAAAAGGCAGACAGAGCAAGTCTGTAAGATTTATTCAAGGGGTGGTTGCTAAAGTCATACCACGCAGAGGGACATGGGGCAGGCCCTCTACGGGTGCCACTGTCAAGATGCAGAACCAGCTGAGGCGGACCCCAGGCTTTCCCTCTGATCTCTCGTGCAGGGCGAGCAGATGTTGGGTGATGCTCTGAGCAGGCAGTGGGGAGGCTTCGTGTGGGAAGCCTCTCTCTCTCTGTCCCTCGGGTGTCCACAACCGCCACCTCGAGAATCTAAAAGGAAAGTCAGGTGAGTTCAAAGGTTCTGAGCTACCAACTGCATACACAGAAACCAGCTCACCCTCCAGCTATGGGCTCCCAACCATTGTCATTAATTCACCTTGGCGAGAAATAAAAGGAAACCCAGGTCCCAAGTCATCCTGAGGGTCACTGACTCATGGCCTTGGGCCTCTCTTCAGCAGTCTCCCATCTAAGGCTGACCTAGGAAGCGGAGGAGGCACACAAGCACTCAGTCTCTAGTGCCATCTTCTCCCCAGTGACATCCCTGAGAAGGTCCCACTCACCCCGGCCCAGGCTCCCCGTTTATGCATGCCTAACTAGACAGCACCAGGATAGAAAGCACAATAAAGGAGAGGCTTCTTAAAAGCCTGCTGTTACTAAGAAATTACTTTCTCTCTGGCAGTTCACGCTCAGGGCCCATGACCCAGATCAGAGAAACCCACAGGCAGACAGCTCCGCGCTCAGTGTCAGGGGCTCTGACACCGAGGTCCCACTGCACCGTGACCAGGGGTGGACCCCCATCCTCCGTCCTCAGCAGCTCTTACACCGTATTATCACACGGTAAGTGTCACATCTGCCTGGCCTGTCACAAGGCCCCAGCAGCGGTCATCTTATTCTACAAAACCTGCTGTATTTGAGCCAGCCGAAGGAGGCAAACGGAAGATAAACTTCCAGCAAGACTTGTTTGGTGCCCACATCTTTGAAGATCAAACTGCCAGGCCCATGTGAAGGCTAAATGAAAACGCACCCCTGAAGCCTGAGCACATCACATCAGTGAGCCCCAAGCCAATCCCCAGGACTGTGCACCCAGAGGTCCGGATTACCAGGTCTGGGGTTCCGGCCGGGGGGATAATAAACTGTCTTCTAAATGGTCACCACTGTGCACTAAACCCTCCAGCCTGACTGAGAACCCAGGCCCAGCAACTAGACCATGGGACAGGACAAGCCTCTGATGCTAAAGGGGCCGAGGCATAGGTTGGAAAGACAAGGGAAATCTCAAGTATTTAGGTGGCTGCCTGTACCAGGCGGCTCACAGATGTTTTTCTCACCACCTTCATGACATCATGAGATGGGACAAAAACACATGACAAAACTGCACCCCATCCTCAAAGACGAGAGATGGGAATGTCAATGGACGAGGACTTGGGGACTAGACAGGGGCCCTCAAACCAAGAGTGGGGCTCACTGGGATGGACACCCTGACCTCACCTCAGCCAGGACATGCCTCTCCGGGGCACCACGTTGCATCGTCTGAGTCTGCAGGGTGAAGGTGGCGCCACAGGTTCACCTGCAGTGCACAGAGCCAAAGGCAGAAGGTCAGCTCACCTGCTGGTGCCAGAAGGTACCCAGTCCGCAACCCAGTGCTCTGACATGAACCAGAACAAGAGGCAGGGAGTCATCAGCCTACAAACGCAGATTCCAAAGATTCACGGGCCTGCAATTCCTTCGCTAAGAAAAACCCTTTTCAAAAGAGAACCCACAGCCCTGACCTGTGGCTCAGCTGGTTGGGTGTTGCCCCACAAAGCAAAAAAGGCTGGTCTGATTCCTGCTCAGGGCACAGGCCTGCATTATGGGTTCAACCCTCAGCTGGGGCGTGTATGAGGCAAGATTGACGTTTCTCTCTCACATCAATGTTTCTCTTCCTGCCTTCCCCTCTGTAAAAATAAGCAAATCTTAAAAAAAATACATAAAAGAGAACTGACAAAAGCACAGATTAAAAGTCAGTGGAAGGAGGTAATAAGTCAATGTGTTCTTCTCTCCTTGGTGACTGATGAGAACACCCCTCCATTTTCTGCAAGCCTGTGACAAATGAAGTTTTCTATTGATTCAGAATTGACAGACCCCCCTCTCTGCCACTGCTTCCGGCCCCTTCCTTTCATTGTCTTTCTCCATTAACTTGACATTCCTGGTGGCTCCTGAAGAAGCAATATATGTCGTGCTCCAGGAAGAGATGAGGCGCAAAGACAACACACACAAGCAGCTAAGTCTCCGGCTGTCTGAGTGACGTGTCAGGGATTACCCTGCACTCCTGCAAATTCAGAAGGCAGGACCCACGACTTGTGTGTGCTCTCCAGCACTATCTGAATGCAGTCCACTGTGAGGGCCACATGTAAATGTACGGACTGATTTCTGACAAGCAGATCCTTAGCCTAAAAAGACAAAGCGAAGCCCACAAGTCCAGGGCCAGCCCCATCCCCGCGTCACATGGGGGTCAGCAAAGGCCCCAGCTTTGGAGGGAACAGAAGGAGGAAAAAGCCAGTGTATGAAAGCTCCCGGGTTTGGAAGGGACAGTTGCGCCCTCCAAACACGGGAAAACACCTTTCAGCAATTCTCTCCCTGCACCACCAACGACCAGGGCACAGGCGGCTCGTGATCACTTTCGCATGCAGGAGCAGAAGGGACGGAAAGAGAGCCAGGGAGGGCGGGAGGCTGGTGCCTGGGGAATGGCCTGGGTCGGGGAGAGTGGCCCAGCCCAGCGCAGAGCACCCGCAGCATCTGGTATGTCCTGCAGGGACCCCATGAAACCTCCCTGCTATGGAATCAAACACTTCCCCCACAAAAAAAAACAGAAAGGCTTTTGGTTCGGAAAAGATCAGGATCACGTGGTCACGATACCACCGTGAAAAAAACTGAAAAGCCTTCTCTGCTATCCCAGCGTTGACTTTCAGATGAAGTAGAGGGTGAAACTAGGCCACAGAGCTACGTGGGTTCAGAGGCGGGACCAAAGTCTCGGGTGTCTAAATCCACGTCTTCCGTCGCAGCACACGGCCTCCACTCCAGGGCTTGGAAGGGAGGTGCCCCAGGGAGCCCTTTCCCCAAGCAGGCTGCCAGAGGCCCCTCCCCTGTAGGCCCGTGAGGGACTGCCCCGGGCCCAGAACACAAATGGGACTCACAGGACACCACTTTGATCTCCCTTCGCCTCACATTGCCACCCAAGCCCAGGGGAACACGCTTTTGACTTCACAGATGCAAAACAACAAAATTCCAGAAAATGGCCCCAAATCCTTACCTCAGGGCCCCATGGTCTAGCGCCCAGCTGATACGAACTGATATGAAGATGGCTGATGTCTTCCATGGCACTTTGGCACCCGCACACTGGTCTGCAAGAGACAAGCCATGAATTGGCACTTGTAGCAGGCCCTGGGGGCAGAGAACGCGTGGCACAGCGGCTGGCAGATTAGAGCACCCACAAACGTGGGATCTTTCTGTGAGCACCTGAACAGCCACACGGCTGTCTCAGGTGCAAGGACAATTTAACTCTAGCAAAGTGTCTACAGCGATCTGTGGTCACGGGGGTCTATGTGGTACTTCTGTGATCAGAAGTAACATCCGTGTTATTCTACACGCCGACTGTGACCGACGTGTTGCCTACAGGTCTGTATTAGAAGGATGCCAAAGCCAGGTTTCAGGAAGTGTGCCATGGCTGACTGGCAGCGACTAGCAAGACCCGGGAGGGGTGCCACGTCGTAGGAAGGCCCCGCGTCTACCGTCTAGTCTGGGGACTGCTTGCCTACACATCCTCAACTATTCGGTATTTTCCCAGCTCTATTACTGCTCTAGCCCCGCCCCTTAATCTAAAGGAAGGGGAAAAACCACCCCCGATGAACCACGGGCCCTGCCCCTGCCAGGACTAAAGGCAGGCCAAAGAAGTCTAGGAGGGGAGCCCTAGGAGCAGAGTGACCAGCCCCAACATAACCTTGCGAGGCAGAAGGGCCAGCAAAAGGGCCTCCCAATGAACCACACAGCACCAGGTACCAGGAAGTAACACCAACGAGCGGGAAGACGTGTCCGAAAGCTCCAGGGTTTAGAAGGGACAAGGGTGGGCCCTCCAAACACGGGGAAATGCTTTCAGCAGTTCCTCTCCCTGCAGTATCAATGACCAGGGCACAGGCAGCCCACAGTCACTTTCGAATGCAGGTGCAGAAAAGAGCAGCTGGTGAGGCGGGAAGGAGGCCACTGCCAACAGCTTGGGAAATGGCCTGGACTGAGTGGACAGGTCAATGACCAGCTTTACAGCCTAGAAAGACAGAAGCTACATCTGATTGTCAGAGATAACTTACCAGGCCCTGGCCAAAACTTGACAGTTAAAGGGAAGACTAGCAGTAGGAATACTGAGGGTCCCTGGGTGCTGAAGGATTGAGTGTGCGTGGGGCCAGTGTTGAACGTTTCACAGGATTCCCACTCAGGCTCACAGAAGACCACTCAGCTAACTGCTGGATGTGAACCCAGGTTTGCCTCTCAGGCAGCCCTCTGTCTATTCCAACACACCGCTGTTTCCCTCTCAGCACCTTGGGAGACCCCAGCAGGGGCTCTCAGGAGCAGAACAGCGCCCAGGCCTGTGCCCAGTGGCCTAAGGTTCAAAGCTGGGAACACAGCCAACAGCCTTTGCCTGCACTGTCACCCCCCACACCTCATCACCCATGCAGAACTTGAGGTCTAGAGAACCAGACAGGACAGGACATCACTTACCCAGGACCACATGACTCAGCCTCTCTCCGAGGATGCTTCTCATATACATGGAACAGCAGTCACATGACACTCCTGCAGCGAGGGGACAAGAGTCAGCATGTGACTGACATTTGGCACTGCTTCTACCTCTGGAAAACCATCATAAACAGACAGCCACATGGGGCATCCCAGACTTAGGATATGAACACACTGACAGCCTGTCTCCCTTGATCTTCAGTCTACTTCATCATGCTCAGTCACTGCCAGTCACCTACAGCTGTCCCATTAGGACGGGACAAGGGTGGGTACTCTGAGGATGAGGAAAACCTTCCCACTCTTCCTCTGCCTGCATTCCAGGACACAGACAGCCAGTAGTCACTTCAAACACAGGCACAGAAAGGGACACAGAGCTGCTGACGTGGGAGACCAGGGTCAGAAGACCATGGCCTAGGCTCCACAGCCAACCCAAGCGCTGCCTGAGGCAGGACCCGTTCTCAGCCTCCTTTGTTAAGGCCTCATGGAAACCAGCAGAGCCAGGCACAGAGAGGACTCGATAAACTAGACACCAGGGGCCAGGAGGCCTCTAAGAGGTGGGGATGTGTGAAAGCGTCAGGGTTTGCAAGGGACGGGCGGGCCCTCCAAACACGGGGAAATGCTTTCAGCAGTTCCTCTCCCTGCAGTATCAATGACCAGGGCACAGGCAGCCCACGATCACTTTCGAATGCAGGGGCAAAAAATGAGTCAGAATGAGAAGCCCAGGCAGGGGACAGCTGCCCAGCCACACCCTGAACACTATCGTCACTCCACCTCCCCTCACCAAGAGGAAGACCAACTTCCGGTACAAATGCCTCAATTTTTCATTCAACTCCCAAGTATGCAGAGCACCTACTATGTGCCCTGCGCTGTGGGTTCAAAAATAAAGAACAGACAATACCTCTCCCTGCCCTCTTGAGCTGCTACGGTCTCCCACCAGAAGGAAAACAGAATGAACAAACTCACCCAAGGTTACACAGCTAAGGAGGAGCTGAGTCAGCCTACCTTCGGACTTCCATTTATTTCAGTCTTCACAAAATTCCCTTCATGGAAAAACTTTCAATTCCCTGGGAGACTGCACAAGGCACCTGGAACAGGTAAGTTTGGGGAAGATGGAATTATGAAGTTGCCTGAAAGATGGCAGAAGACAGTGGAACAAAACGGTGAACACACAGTTCAATAAAGTTACTGGTGAAAATGAAAAATGTTTTTTTATCTTTACTTAAAAGCTGAACAAACTTTTTGTCCAGAGGGTAAATTGCTGTCCCCTGGGAAGTCCAACACAAAACTTCACAAACCACTTTTTTTTTAGAGTTGCCATGTTTTTTAAAATTTTAATTGTTGTTCAAGTACAGTTTTCTGCCTTTTACTCCCATCCCAGCCCACTCACAAACCACTTTTGACATACTCAACCAGTCACAGCACCTTCTCCATACACTCTACAATTTTTTTTGCATTTCAGTTGCATTTTTGCCTTTATTAAAATAATAAAGTATAGCTGAAATGTTGCTTATTTTCTTCCATCTTCAATATTAAAACGGCTACACAAAAATTCAACAATTTTGGTAAGTTTTTTTAAAATGCAGGCTAATACAACAGCTGTCACAATACGACCTAACAGAATTGTTTTGCATGAAGTTTAAGACAACCAAGGGCTACCCAGGCCATACAGCCATCTTACCAAAAAAACGCAAGGAGCTTTTGGCCCATCAGGGAGTGAGATCAGGGGTGTCTCGCAGGAGAGAAGGGGCACCGACTGGTGCAGAGCCCCAAGGGCCATCCAACGGAGTGCTGTCATCTGTCTTCAATAGCCACAGAGTCGAAAGGCCTAGGTAGGAAAAAGCGCAAGGAAAGAAATTTAGTACAAGGCACAGGGACAGGAATCCAGACTCTGGGGTCCTGTGAGTGTCCTGGAATTTAAAGCTCATCCAACACATCCTTAAGCGGAGGTTTAAACTTTCCTTTAAACGTTATTAAAGAGAAATGAATTAATGGCTGTAAGAACACTTCGCAAGCAACCGACTGACGAGTGGCTTTGCCTGGATTAAAAGCGGGGAATCAGAGGTGGTGAGGGTAGTGGAAATCAGCGCCCCTCAGGGCCGAGGTCACACACGGCTCCGCACATCTCCCTGCGGGACCGCCGGGCTCTTTTCTGGCCGTCAGCAGGCCCAAGGCTTGTCCACGTGGTGGGTGTGGGCAAGGTCCAGATGCCCGCACCCGCCGGCTCCGAAGCAGCGTCGGCTGACCAGGAGGCCGGTTTCTCCAGGTCACGAATCCGAGAGCTCCACACCCCGCGCAGGGACCCGCATGGAACTGGAAGCTGGGCCTAGGCTGGAGGCTGACCTCCGCGGGCTCTCTGCGCCCCTCGGGGCCTCAAATTTCCCGGGACTCACTGAAGAAGCGCTCCCTGCACTGGACTCACCCGAATGCCGAAACCGACCATGCGGGACAGCGGCAGAAAGACAGCTGATACAGCGGGCAAGCGTAGAGGTCTGAGGATTTCGGGCGATGCTGCGGGACGAGGCGGACAGCAGCCACGGGACCGCGACACTGCCCCAACTGCTCAGCGCGGGCGGAAATACGGTTGGGGTGCGGGCTGCGCCCTAGAGTGGCGCCTCCCTGGGCTCAACTGGCGCAAGTGGTTCTGCGCGGCCCCTAGTGGAGCGGAGTTTAAGTTCTGACTCTGGAGAGTTTGGGATAATTTACCCAGACTGTCTGGAGTTATAGAAATAATCCGCCCTCCCCCACTTGTTTTGCTTTTCTATTTGTTCTGAAGGTGTTTCTTGGTTACTGACGTGATTAATGTGTAGAAATGATCACGTTTCTGAGGAGCGTTCATTAGCAGGAGCTCGGTATTCACTGTGTTTAGCTTGGACACTAGAATCTGCACGGTGACCATTGTATTCAAAGCACCTGGTTTAGTAGCTGGCACAGCTGAACAAATGAATGAATTCTGTCCATGTATTTGCTTGGACATCACCAGTCTCAAATATCGTTCCAGTGGCCTGAGACTGGGATGTAAGGGTGACATGAGATGCACCTAGAGAAGTGGGCAGGTGCTTTGCCGAACCCTGTCCTAAAATTAAAATGGGATTAGAGTGTGGAGTGAGTCCTTGAAGCAGAAGGAACTTGATCAGATTGGCCCTGTGACAGAGGAAGACAGAGGTCCTGTGCCCCCAATGTCACATTAGACACAGGGCTGGCAGGGGACTCATGGCCCCCAAATCTCACCAGCACGAACATTGCCTGCACCCTGGGCCCCGTGTGCCTCTCAGACCTGGGGCCACCCTACCACGAACTCGGCCTGCATTCTGAAGTGTAGACCGCTGAATCTCAGGCCTGAGGAGCGGGCTCCCTCGGTCAGACCCCGAGCACTCACTAAACATGCTGCAGAAATCCAATCTAGATGTATGCGGCCAAGAGAAAAAAATGGGGGTCTCTGAGCATGGCAACACTCCACATTCTGTGTTCTGGGAGAAGCTGTTGGGGTTCTAAGACTGTGAGGACACTGGGGGTCTCTGTGATGGGGAGGGGCCGTGGAGTGCTGTGGATGTGAGGATGCTGGGCGAAGGGGTCAGGTGTGTACACTCGTGGTGGCCCAGCCCTGCTGTCCTTTCCTGCCTCCTACTCTTGCTTTTTCTCTTCCTGTGACCTTGGCTGAGCGACCTAACTTCTCTGCCCAGCCTTAGTTTTCCTTTTCTGAAAAATGGGCAGAGTCAGAGCTCCCCAGCTACGTTACTCATAGCCTTGCTGTGCTAATTAAGTGATGTGATTTAGATCAAGAGCATAACACAGAGCCAATGGCCATGTTGAAGCAGTTGCGATACTTCGGTGTTTCTGAAAAAGCCCAGGGCTTCTGTTGCTGTGAGGGCCCTGTGGGATTCTCTACAATGCAGAGCAGTGTGCTGTGTTTGAAAAGTCTAAGGTGAGTAGAACTATAATGTCAGCCACATGCATAATTTTAAAGTTTCTAGGGGCCATGTTAAAAAGGTACAAAAGATGAAATCAATCTTAGTATAGTTTAGTTAACCCAAGATAACCAAAACATCATCATTAGAGCATATAATCCATCTTTTGAACTGATAAACGAGATATTTACCTTTTTTTTTTCATTTTATAAAGTCTTTGGCATCCCAGGCACCTTTTACACAAACAGTATATTACCATTTGGACTGGTTACATTTCCAGTGCTCTCTAGCCACACGTGACTGGTGGTTGCTCTGTTTGTGTTCGTCAGAGCAGGTCCAAGGCCATCAGGATTTCATTAGCCCTTGGGAGGCTGAGGAGAGAAGCAGCAAGCAGGAGGCTGCCAGCATGACCCCCACATCCTCCGCTCCACCCTACGTATGAGCCTGAGACTTCTTAAGAGGAAGCTCTCCAAACCCCTTGCTCTTGGGTTGTTATGGAGACTTCATTACAGGGCGTGATTGGCTAAATCACTGGCCATTGGCCATCGTTTCTATCTCTAGCCCATCTCTCCTCCCTAAAGGTCAGAGGTTGGGGGTGGGGTGTTGGGACTGAAAGTTTCAACCCTCAATCCCTTGGCTGGTTCTCTTGGCTGGGAAGAGAACCAATCCTCCATCCTCAGGTGCTTCCAAAAGTCACCTCATTCACCTTCATCGCTCTGAACGCTTAAGAAATTCCAAAGGTTTTGGCAGTTGTGAGTAAGGAGCCTTGGACGAAGACCACGTATACATGAAAAGCATATTGCGGTCATCTGAATGACCGAATATGTATTTCTTATCATCACCATATCACAACAGGTGGCCAGGGCCTAACCCAGTCACTGGACAAAGGTTCTTCGTCTCCTTCAGCAGGTGTGGAATCTGTGGTAGGAATGTGTGTCTGCCACCCAAAAGGTCCTGCCCGTGTGGGGACCTGTGAGGAGGAGGGAGCCCTAAGAACAGGGCCTGTTCACTTCACGGGAGATGCAGTCAGAGGGCACCAGCTCGGGGGCCTCCGAAGAACCACTGAAATAGAGGCCGAGAGAGAGATGCAGCCTCATACATGAGCCCACCCCAGAGAGAAGCCTCCCCCCTCCCCTTACTCTGTACTCCATCTGCTTGGATCCTGGAGGTACTGGAAGCAGGAGAGTAAGCAGAAACCTGGCGAGGAGAAACACATCTGAATAATTAGGAGAGAGGGCTCCCGCCCCTTCCCAGCCGATGACAGTCTCCTCTATACTTGGTATAAGCTAGTGGAGAGGAGCTCTACGTATAAATGATTGTTGAAAATGTAATTAATACCTTAAACTGGCCATTTGAAATGAAGGAAACTTTGTTCCTCATTTTTAGTGGTTGTAAGACTTACTACCTAAGAATCCCAGAAAAGCTATGAACCCTGCCTGATATTTCTCTAGGGACAGGGGAAAGATGCTTCCACTTAGAAAGTCTAAAGAGGCTGGCAAAAAAAATTATGAATACATGGGAGGAGGGACCCTGTTTTCAACGTACTGGTTGCATTAATATAGGATTGGGCTGTAGCTCTGAGGCCAATATTCCACCATTCTAGAGCTTGTGACCTCACAGTGCCTGAGAGAGGCCCTTCCCTTGGGCAAATGGAACAGCTGGCTGGGCAGATTGATCCATGGAATTGATGCCCAGAGTCTAGGCTGGAGTCAGCAACTGGCCCTGTGAGGCTTGCAGGAGCTCCAGGCCCCATTCCCACACTTAGAATGATCAGCATGCTGGACACCCTGCTGTACCTGTTCATCCTCCTCCTTGTCTTCTTACTGCTCCTCTGTTACTGCATCTATCGGAAACAATAGGCTCAGGCTCCTGCAGGTTGGAACTGAGGCCCAACGGAAGCCTTGACCAGCCCAGCTCCCCGGGGTTTGGACTGGTTCTTCCTGAGCTGCCTCTCAACCTGGGTCTTGGCCTGTTTTGGAGTCTCCAGCAACCCCAACCCCTCTCTGGATACTCTGACAGACTGGGATGAGACAGAGGGTCTCTCCACCAGGGTCACCTTCCACCTAGGCCTCAGCACCTCCTTCTCCCTGAGTCCCCTAGCAGGGTCCTCTGAGCCCCTCAGCCTCTCTAGTTTTGCTTCACATTCATTTTTGTCCTGGGCTAAAGGCCCCTGGTTTTGGAGAAGGGACCAGTGTGAGCTCAGTAATGAATGGTATAAGTGACCCAGGCCTCTGCCATGAGGACAGGCATGAGAGGTGGTGGCCTTCTCCCTTCAAAAACTGGCAGAACTGGGCTCCCAGGAAATGGAGTTCTGGATAAAGCCTGATAACCTCAACAGTGAGACTGAACTTTCCTTCTGTCCATGGTAAACAACCCTTGAAAACAATCTTCTTGACTAATGAAAATAGATGGTTAATTAACTGGGCTTCCCTGAACAACTTAGGACCTTCTTTGCTGACTAGATTACTGAGATATTTGTAGCTCATCGCTTAAACTTTCTTGGCTTGAGGATTGTTAAGTTTCTTGCCTGAATACTTGGACAATGATCTGTGATTTGGGCCTATTATCTTTCACCATGCTGGCTGGGCACATCTGTTCTGCACTCTTAAGACCTTGGGTTTTCCTAGCCAAGGCCATCAGACATCCGTGGCTGGGGAGGGCTTCCAGGGTAAAAATAGAGGGCTGCTTCTCTGATTTTACCATTATGTGTGACTTTGGCTGATGGTTTATGATGTATATTCCATTTCTGGAATTCTAAGACTTTTTAAAAGTTATGAATGGATATTTTATAGAATGATTACGATAACTGCAACTGATTAAACTAGCTTACTATAAACAACTCTTTAAAAATGCTCATGGTACTGCATTTTAATGTATCATTTTCAAATTCTCAAACCTTGATAAAATACTCATAAAACTTACCATGTTGACCATTCTAAACATTCAGTTCAGTACTGTCAGGTATATTCATACTGTTGTGTCACCATCACCACCATCCAAATCCAGAGCTCTCTTCATCTTGCAAAACTGAAACCCTTTAACGGTTAAACAGCGCCCCATTCTTCCCTTTCTGGATAAATGGAGGGAGGGAGGGGTAGGTGAACTGACCGGGAAGATGGAGGGATCCTTGGGTATTTGGCGGGTCCGATTTTCAGCTCCAGTCCACTAGGGGGCACTAAGAGACCACTTGTGTGGTTAAGGCTCGCTTGACCCGGCTCCAGGTTGCAGCCCGCACAGGGATGCATTTCCGCCGGAGCAGAGCCGTTGGAGCGCTCAGCCTTCTCTTGCGTTTCCGCCGAAGTTGTGCTGGGCGGTCCTGCACCTTCTGGCACTGTCCCCTGTGAGCGCGCCGCCACCAGTCCTGGTTCCCGAGTGAGTCACTGCCAGGCCAAGCTGCGCTGTGCTGCATCCACCTGCTCTGGACCAGAGGAGAAACTGAGGCCCCGAGGGGCGTGGAGAGCCGACCGGAGGTCAGCTCGGAGCCTAGGCCTGGCTCCCAGTTCCATGCCCGCTTCCTCCGCCGGGTGTGGACCTCTCTGGGTTTATGGCCGCGAGAAAGGGGTCTCAGGTGAGCCGCGCCATCGGCCAGCGCTGCTTCTGAGCGAGCCGGTGCGGGCGTCCGACCCCCGTCCTCCCTCGCCCTGCAGGAAAACCTTGTCTTCGCTGGCGGCCAGAAACAGGTCCAGCGACGCGTGGGCCCGAGTCGTGCGGGGTCTCGTGTGACCCTGGGCTTGAGGGGCGCCAGAGCGCCCTGATTTTCACTGCCCCGCCACCTCTGACCTTGGCATGAATCCCCAAAGCCTCATCGGTTGCTTACGTAGTGTTCTTATGTCCGTGAACTCACTTTCCGTCAGTAACTTTTAAAGGAAAGTTTAATCTTCCATTTTACAGGCAGATTGGCTGAGCTTTAAATTCAAGGACACTCCCAGGGCCCCAGAGTCTGGATTCCTGTTTCTCTGCTCCGCACTAAAGCCCTTTCCCCTTGCTTTTCCCTGCCGAGGTCTTGCGACTCTGTGGCTTTTGGAGACAACTCTCTCCTGAAGGTCCTTTGGAGCTCTGCACCAGCCAGCACCCCTTCCCTCTTGCGGTCCCTGATCTCACTGCCTGATGCACCCGCACTGCGTTCGGAGGGGGCGGCTGTCTCCTAGGGTGAGTGCTGCTGCTCTGAGCACCTTGAACTCAGGGCTAGTTGCTTTCCTGCGCCCTGTCCCCGCAGAGGGGGTGGTACCAGAGTTCAGGTGGACCCCGAGAACTGTCTTGCCAAGACCTTATGCAGAAGGAGGCCTGGTGTTGTATATAGGGCTGAATTTGGGGTCCGAAAGGCCAGAGTTCAGATAGGGAAACTGCAAGAGCTGGGGTGGGGCTTGGGAGTCAGAGGCCTTTGTCTGTGTTTTGCTTTGTTTTCGAACCCCCTTATGCTTAGCACATAGTAAGTACTCAGTACATATTTGTGGGGTACATTCAGGCATTAGTACCGAAGGTCCGTCTTCCTGTGAACTCTCTTGTGAGGGAAGGTGCACTTCTTACACGAAGGAATGGTGGTCCTCAGTGTCCTGGGCTTGTCTGGGCAGCTGTCCCCTGCCTGACCAGACAGCAGGTGTTGATGTGGGCTGTTTCCTGTGAAACTGAAGCCAGGGCTGGGTCTCAAGACCCATGTGCTGGTTGTGCAGCCACTAATTGGACCATGTCTCTCCTCCACTTTCCCTCCAGGAAGCCGTCGCTGCCTCCTTTCTCTCCCCTGTCCAGGTCCTCAGTCACGTGGGCTTCCTGGTGTGTTGTGGTCTGGGGACTGGCTTGATAAGAGATGAGGGCACTAATCGTATTTTGTGGAAATCGTTGGTTTTCTTGTCTTTTGCTTCTCTCTGCTCTGACCTTGAGGTCAATATCTTTTAAGAAACTTTTTCTTTTACTGATTCCAGAGAGAGGGGAATGGAAGGAGGAAGAAAGGGAGAGAAACGGCAGTGTGAGAGAGACGCATCGATCAGTTGCCGCTTGCCCGTGCCCCAACTTGGCATCAAACCCACAACCCAGGCCTGTCCCCTGACCGGGAATCGAACACACGACCTTTCGGTTTGCAGGATGTTGTCTGACTGAGCCACACAGGCCATGGCGTGAGGGGTCAGTATCTTGAGTCTTGCCTCTCCTTAGCTCCAGTGCCTGACAGGCACCCAGTGTGTAGCAGCTGTGAAATAAAGGCACAACAGGAGCTGAGAGAAGGGGAGGCACATCCTTCTAAGTTGGCATGGCTTGTGTGGAGGATCAGGGAAGCCAGCTGGGAGGAAGTGAGGGCACTTCCTCTGTGTTCCTTCCTCTTGGAATTGTTAATCCGATTGTGCCGTGGGCCCTTGGCACGAGATGGAGCCCAGCCCGGCGAGAGAGGATTTTCCTCACGGCCTGCCTTTACCGTGGCGGGAACCAGAGCAGTAATGAAATCAGACAAGGCTGGTGTAGATAGAAACCTGACCTTCCTGTCACTGGCAACCCGAGGTGCTCCTGTCGCATCGCCCTCCCCATCCATGCCAGGCACTGACCGTCGGGTGCTGCACCCTCCCCAACCTGTCCTGGATTCCACATCCCCTTCGAGATCCAGCTTCTGGAACCTCACAGTTTCATCAGAGTTTGCACGCAAGATGGTTTGAAAAACCTTCTCTGCCACATCTGTTTTCCCACAGGGAGCTGTAAATTTCTTTCCAGTTCATGAGAAAGTGGTGTGCAGAGAAGTTAGTGACAAGTTACCCGAGAAGTTACTCTCGGGTTGGTGACAATGGCCATACTGGTGAAGCTGCCAGCTACTGTGCCGGAACCCTGCATGTGCTTGTCAGTACCTGCTGCGATCAGGTGACCTCTAGGTTGCTCATCCAGGGCTTCTCATTTATTGCAGAGGAGGCAGCTTGATGCAGAGGGGCCCTTGAGAGGTGTCCCCATCCTGGCAGGAAGCAGCTGGACCACGGCGTTCCCAAGGTGAGGTCTGTCCTCTGGGGGCCTGGGGCTTTGCACGCTACAGGGTGCAGGCCGGTTTCCTGGGTGTGGTGTAGGCAGGGAAGTAGATGGAGGGGAGGTGTGGTGGCTTTGTCCTGGCCCCCAGTTTTTACCCTCTCGGGGACCTTTAAGAATGCACCTGGTTCCCCTTTATGTGCTTGGTTCTAAGAGCCCTTAGGGAACCCTTTATCAAATTTTATGTCGGCAGGAGAACGTCTCAAAGAAAAGTAGGAAGGATTTTGAGATACCCACCTGTGCCTGGGTCTCAGTCTCATTTCTGCCTCCTCCTAGATTTCTTATCGCCGTTTCATCCTCCAGAAAGTGGGAATATAGAAGCTGTTTTTCTCAGGCTCATATAGTCCCTGTCTTTTAGAGCCTAAGAACTGTATCACTTTTCATTCAGAGGTGTTTCTCCTTTGCCTCTCCTGCCTGGGCATCTTTGCAGTATCAGAAGCATGTACTGGGTCCTTGCGCTCAAGTGAGCTGACTGCTCCCGGCCTCCGCCTTTGGGCCTCCTTTATCAGCAATCCCTCCGTCCTTTCCCAGCCCCGCCTTCAGAAGGGGTTGCGGGCCGCCTGTGTCCCGCTCACTGGTAGTGCAGGTAGAGGAAACGTGGAATGGGTTGTCCCGTGTTTGGGGGAGTCCACATCCTCGCCTCCCCATTCTGGAACTTTCCCACATTCATCCTCCGTCTCAGCACACACCTCCTGGGCCTGGGGGGCTGGCGTGTGTGAGTTAGTGTCATTGTTGGGGCTTTCACATCCTTGCCCTTGCTGCCCCAGGCTATGCGTGTGGCTAAAGTTGCCTTCTGTGCCCAGCATGGTTGCTGGTAGTCAGCCATAAACCTGGCCTTGGTGTCCTTGTAGCCTGTCACATTAAGCAGCACTGGCTACCCTGCCATAGGCCATCCACGGTCTCTTTAGAGTTAACTACTTTCCTTTTTATGGGGAAAGAGTGTGTGTGTTTAGGAAATAATAAAAGCCCACACGTGTGGAATGCTTATTATCTGGCAGCTCTTGTGAGCAGGGACAAGTCAGGTGCTCATCTGTGGCTTCTTGCCTATTGCAGATAAGTCCACTGTGTGCAGAGGCCTCATGGGAGTTGTCGTGTCAGAAACATTCAGGACCCCAGTGTCCTTGAGGTAAGATCTCTGGCCCATTATCTGGAGTATTAGTTCTTCGCGTCCAGTACAGTCATCAGGCCTGTGGGCATTGCCAGGGCCTTGGAGTGAAGGTAGATGTCAGGGGGCGAGCAGAGAGGTGAGGTGTAGCTCCCACCTCTCCATGAGTCCTTCTGTCCGCCCACCACCCCAACCCCAGCCAGACTGGATCACGTCTGGCCCTTCTCGTGCCTTCAGCAGCTGCTGCCGCCACAGCCCTCTCCCGGGTGTCTGCCCTCCCTCCCTGGAGCGGCAGCAGAAGCACATGAGGGAGAAGGTCGTCAGAGACTCCTGTCTCTGGGATCGAATCCCCTTCTGCTTCTCTCTCAGTGACCTATTCAGACCCTTATTTTCTCCATTTGAAAACAAAGCTGTGGTAAAAGTGACTTTCGTGGTACTTAAGCCACCCGATTCCCGTCATCTCCAAGTCTAATATTTCCCCAGTGTTTTTGTCCAAAGTGACTTCTCTTTGATTACCCTTAGCAAGGAGGTTCTAGGGGCTTTCACGGTAAAGAATGGTCGCTCCTGCGGTCCTGTGCTTGGCTGGGTCATTTCCTGAGACTCAGTCTGTTCCACAGGCCACCGCCACCTGCAGTGTGTCAGTGGCCTCTTCCTGCATCTCTCTCTGCCCTGTACGTACCTGCAGTCAAAAGCGATCACGGGCTGTCCGTGCCCTGGTCGTTCACAATGCAGGGAGAGGAATTGTTGAAAGCAGTTTCCCGTGTTTGGAGGGTCCACACTGTCCCTTTCAAATGCTGACGCTTTCACACACTCCTGCTTCTGCAGCCAATGCCTTCCGCTCTCCGCAGTTGTGAGTCGCCGTGAGAGTCAATGGCAGGAGACTTTTTAGCTTGGCCTTTCTCAGCGTGGCCTCCTGTGTCAGAGCCAGACTACGTCTGCGTCAGGGTTTAGACACTTGAGGGTGAACTCTGCGTGCTGAACGAGTGCCGTACGGCGTTATACATAGTGACTACCATAAATCGTCAGAGGGAAGCAGCTTTTTGGAGGTGGTGGACCTGGGCAGGCCTTGGAAAGGGAGAGGTAGAAGGGCGATAAGAAGGCGCTCAAGGCGAAGAGAGCAACACACAAGGGCAGTTTTGAGGCTGGAGTGAGCGTAGGCACCTGGGGAGACAGATATGCAGACAGGTGATGACAGTGTGGAGGGACGGCCACGGGGTGGTGGCCTTCACTCTCAGCACCGTGCGGAGGGGCCGCAGCGGGGGGAGTCCCTGAAAACAAGCTCTCCAGCTGTCTCTTTGCCAGTGACATCTGCTCCATTGCTCTGAAAAGGCCTGTTTTTCTGACAGTGTTCATTTTGACTCTTCTCTGGGAGCATTGAGATTCCTATTTGTATCGGGGTTGATGTGAAACAAACTACTGGCCACTCATTTGTGCTGAACTGGGGGTATTCTTACTGAAATCCAATGGAAGAAAATGAAATAACATTGGAGACCAAACACGTGTTGTGACCTCCTGCTCTGTGGCTTCCTCATCACTCTAGGGGCACTGCCTTTGACCTGGAGACTGTGGCAGGAACCACCAAGGGGGTGGAGGCACTGACCCTCAAGGCGGCGACCCGGGTCACAGCTTCCCTGGAGGCGCCTCCCATGGTGAGTCAAAGCCAAGGGGCTATGCAGGCCTGGGCTTCTGCGGTGGAACTTCCAAGCTGCTGGCCTCATTTGACTTTCTCCTTTAGATTAGCCTGGGGTTGATCACGGACACTGGAGTGAAGAGTGACATCGCCACCTGATGCATTGCTGGACCCTCTCACCCCATCATCGAAGGGCTTGACATCAAAGGACTTTTTTGCTCTGAGGGAGCGGGGCAGCGGGAGAGCCCTGGACTCTAGGGACCCGGGGAGTGTTCAGCATCAGGGACCCTCCCTGGCTCCGCCCCTCGGCAGCAGGTGCTGGGAGCGTTCATGGGGGACCAGGACTGCGGCTTCCCTTCCGTCTGAGCCAGGCTGCCGTGTTCCATGTCCCCCTGCCTACCGCTCATGTAACTGTTTAGAACCAAGAGTTCCTTTTGAAGTTTTCTGTGCTGTGCAGCATTGTCCTCTCACCTATCTCAATAAACTGTGAAATGGCCCTGCCGCTTGTTTCTGCTGCTCTTTTTTTCTTATTTTAAATCCATAGCGCCATGTGGCAGCGAGTCTGGGTGTAGAGAAAGTGGGCCACAGAGGCAAGATTTTCCAGTTTCCAGTCTTTGAGACTTCCCACTTGGCACACTCCTAAGGCTTGACCTTGGGGCTAGGAGATGGGATATGGAATTTGGGCTGAGTGCTTCTGGGGGCTCAGGCGTAGGAGAGAGGAGAACTGGTAGGGTTGTTGGCCCAGGAATGTTTGGCCAAGGGCTCTGGGGGAGAGGATGATGGAGGGGTGGACAAAGCGGCAGAGTCGGGCTGAGGAATGCCATAGCACCTTGAGCTCTGAGGGTGGAAGTACACTGGGTGGCCACAGGGGGGCGGCTTTGAGCAGGGGTGGGAGTTAGGTATAAGAACAGCTGCTCTGGGCAGAACTCGGGATACGGTAAGCAAAGGCCACATGCTGAGTCACGGTGACCGTTACCACGAGGTAGATTTGATAACAGTAATGGCGGACGTGTGCTAAGCGGCATGCGCTTCACCACCCTGTGGATGTGTGTTACTCTGTCCTCATTGTTCAGGTACAGTCCACTCAGGGAACATCTCCCAAAGGCCAGGGAGAAAGGAGTTGGCTGTCCATTCCAACCATTGAAATTGAAATCACCTAGACTGGGCTGAGGTGGAAACCAGGTGGTCAGGCCTGCCTTTGTGAATTTAGCACACTGAGGGCCTCTGTCAGCGGGAGACGTTCTGGGAGGCTGGAGGGTCTACTCTTCCCACCAGTTCTGCAGAGGTCCTTACATCTGCCCCTCTCCTTCCTGCCCAGAACATCTGCTCTGGAAGTTCTCCACCTGCTCCCCATCTCTCTGCATCAGCGTCATCCAACCAAGGCCCTGTCCTCTGGGGAAAAGGACCACTTTCCCCCAACATGCCAGACTTCCTTTTCAGTGAAGTTCTACTGTTGGTTCTTGCCAGGCGTGTATAGACTGCTTTCTTTAACACTGTCCCCTCACTTCGAAGCAGCTTCTGGTCAGTCTTCAGCAGCAGTGTCTGCACCCCTCTCCCCTCCCCTTTATTCTGTGTGTTCTCTCAGGGTTCTCCTTACCCTCTGCCTCAGTCCTGTAGCTCTCCCCTGCCCTCTGCCACCCTGGCCCCACCAGACCCTCACCCCAGCACAGACCCCCCCCATTCTCCACGGAGGATGTGCGGGGCTCTCCAGCTGCCTGTGCTCTGCCCATGCTCCCCCATCCCGCACATGCCTCCGCACAAGCCCTGTGGGCCCAGCCACTGTGTACTACTTCCGGTTCCTGGACAGGCTCTTTTCCTGGCCTGTTTGCCTACAATGCATCCTCTATTTCAGATGCTCCCCTGACGCAGCTTGTGTCCCCTCCTTCAGGAACCTCCTCTGGCTAAACCTCCAACCAGACCGGATTCCCTGCCCCTCCTTCCGTTCGTACCAAGTCTCAATTACATGCAGGCACGATTCTAGGAACTGGTAAACAGAACACAAAAGAACAAACTCCTGCCTTCATGTTGCTTACGTTTTAGAGATAGAGACATACCGTGACGTTCTAAAACATGTAATATGCCAGAGAGCTAAGGAAAAAAAATAGTGAAGCAGGGAAATGAGACAGGAAGTCTGGGGGCCAGCAGGAAGAGCATTTAAAGCTTAACAGACATGGAAGGCCTCACCCGGGAGATGGGATCTGAGTGAAGTGAGAGACTCTCACCTCAGTGTTCATGGCAGCCTGTGCGGCCTTGATCACACCATGGACCTGGGAAGGCAGGAAGCTTCCCTCTGGAATACCAGGCCCAGGGAATTGAGGGGCGGCGGTGAAGGGGGCACGCAAGAGGCCTCAGGCCACCCCAGTGCTGCACCTGCTTATGAACATCTGCCATGTGGTGAGGGTGGCAGCCTGGCAAGTTGGGATTTGGTAGTCAGACCAGGCTGTGCACGTCTTGAGGTCAGGGTCCATACCTGTCAGCTCTGCTGACCCCTCACTCTCTCCCCCTCCCCATCCACGGCTCTGTGGGCTGGAGAAGCCCAGGTACCAAGGGCAGGCCTAAACCAGCACCTTGGTCCAGGGCAGGACCAGTGATAACCGAGCCAAGCAGGTTTTCCTCCTGGGGCGTTCTGAGTATGTCAAGAGCCTGGGTGATAGGTTGCAGGAACAGACAGAGAAACAGACAGGAATTGAGTCCCTTTCGCATCAGAGTGCAGAGGATTGAGCTCCTGTTGCAGGTGAGAGAACTGTTCTAGAACTCTTAGAGGGGAGGACGGTCTTCCGACTTCCAAACCACGTGAGCGCTCTACAAGCCCTGGCTTTGAGCAACGCTCAGACTGCGGTGCAATGAGGGCTGGGGCGTCGGTTTTCCTTGAACTTTTTAAGATGTGGCCACATGACAAAATTTCCTGTATTCCTTTGCTTCTAAGAGACCTTCCATTCACCACTATTGTGCCATTGCTAGAGGGGGCTAAATGAGTCTCTGCTCACAGCAGCCTAGAGCAGGGGTGTCAAACTCATTTCACCAGGGGCCACAGCCTCACGATTGCCTTCAAAGGGCTGAAATAACGTTAGGAGTGTGTAAATGTAACTACTTCTTAACTGTTACGGAGTTGAAATTGCATTTGGCCCTTTGAAGGCAACTGCAAGGCTGATATGGCCCCCGTTGAGAATGAGTTTGACACCCCTGGCCTGAAGGGTGTGTACTAACGTAGTTACTTACATAAGCAAGGAACTCAAACAGCCTTTAAGGATGCCAGATGAGGCCAATGGTGGCCTTGATGGCATGTACCAGGAATAGCGCACCAAGGCCTCTCTGTCCCCGTGACTGCATCTGGGTGTCACTGGGCTGCCTAACTCTGCCAGTGCTGGGAAACAGCCTAGTGAAATCGTTGAGCCTGTAGAATTGTGATGTTGTCCCTTAACGGTTGCGGGGCCTGGAGCATGTTCTTTTGCCTCTTTGAACCCCAGTTTCTGGCTCTGCAATTTGACCATTAGGATAGCAGCTATCTGAAATAGCAAGGATTAAATAAAACTGCACAGTAAGCCTTGACCGGTGTGGCTCAGTGTGTTGGGTATGCGAACCACAAACTGAAGGGTCTTTTAATTCCCCGTGGGGCACATGACTGGACTGCGGGGCGAGTCCCCAGTGGGGGGGGGCGTGTGAGAGGCAACTGATCCATGTTTCTCCTCACATCAGTGTTTCTCTCCCTCTCTTTTGCCCTTTCTTCTCCTCTCTCTAAAATATAAATAAATAAATAAAAGTCTTCTTCAAAAAAATGCATGTTAAATGTGCAACATAGTACCTCCCTCACACTGAATATTCAATGAATGTCAGCTATTTTTATTTGATGAGCAAGTCCAGCTAGTTGATAGTTAAAATGAACAAATATAAAATGTCATTATGACAGACATCTGTTAACCTGACACCATGAGTACTTTTTTTCTTTGCTAATTTGCAGACATCCCATTGGGGTGGTGTTAAGCATCACTGCCATTGATTGAACTTTTATTAAATGCCGTGCGCTGTATATATAATTACTTCGCTTAATCTTCATAATAGCCCAGTGAGATAGATTTAATTACCCTCCATTTTATAAATGAGGAAACCAAGGCTCAGGGAAATGAAGGGACCTGCCTCACTTCTAATGAGTGGCTCAGCTGGTTTTCCATTTCCTGCTGTATGAAGCAGTGAGAAATATTGCAGGCTGGTTTCAGAAATAGCATGAGCCTACCAGACTGTCAGATGCTTGTTTGTACTAGAAAACTGGAAATTAGGATATTTTACTATTCTCTCCATCTGCTTCAAATTATTGCCTGCAATCCAGTCTTCCTAAAAGATTCCCTATCCAAGTCAACAGTCTTGAGGCTCGAACTTGTGAACCCGACATGTGCAGACACAACAGGCCTGTTTGAGCAGACATTAAAATATCAAGTATCTCTTCATTATTGTTGTGCCTAAAGCAGGAGTCACCCTAGGTCTTCTGAGCTTGAGGAATCCTTCGTAGGGTTTTACCGAGGTGGCCCAAGAGCCAGGATTAGGGCCACCTATTGGAAAATCGGTGCCTGGCATCAGAGGCCCTGGTGAAGCAGGTAGGAGTTACACAGCAGAATCAAGCTAGAAGAACAGGGAGCTGGAAGAATGAGGGTTCATTTGTCCATTCAAAAAATGTTTGTTAGGCACTGTGCTGGCAAGTACATAGGGTGTACATTCTCTTACTTCACATCAGAGTTAGTTAGGAACAGTATGCATGTGCTGGGCCTTGCTCTATGCTAGGCACACAGCTCTGAACAAAGGAGTGGCCTCAGTCTAAACAGCCCTGTGCCATAGAAACATAATGCAACCCACATACAGTTTAAAATTTTCCTAGGAGCCCCATGAAAGAAAAAGCAGATGAATATATTTTAGTAATACATTTAATCTGCTAAATCAGAATATATGTCATTTCACCAATCATGTAGTCAATATAAAAATTTTTAGTGGGGTATCTTACTTCCCCCCTCAAATAAAGTCTCTGACATCTGGTGTACATTTTATACTTATAGCACATCTCAGTTTAGACTGTGTTTCAAATTCTCAGTGGCCACATGTGGCTGGTGGCTCTCTTGTTGGATGTCAGAGATCTAAATGATGTCCGGCAAGTCAAAGGGTCGTGGGTTTGATTACCAGTCAGGGCACATGTCTGGGATGTGAATTCAGTCCCTGGCTGGGGCACCTACAAGAGATAACCAATCAATGTATGGATGTCTCTTTCTTCCTCCCTCCCCCTCTCTCTAAAATCAATAAGCTTGAGTGAGGATAAAGAAAAAGAATATGAAACGTGTGAGCTCAGGGGAGCTCAAGGGGGCTACAGCAGAAGGAAGAGGACACCAGCCAAGGCAGTCCTAGTATGTGTAAGGCCTTGGGCAAACATTTTTAGCATGGACCCTGTCTATATAAACAAGTTGCTTAAAGGCATGTTACAAAATTTATGAGCCCATGAGGAATACTGTGCTTTGTTGATGAAGACTTAGAATGATGGGTAGAGAAGAGGTACTGGGGACTTTATTCACTGTCCTGTCACTGCACATGAAGAATATGGGTAGTACCCAGGCGCCACCTCCTTCTGTTCAAGTCCAGAAACCATCTCTTTATTTTTTTTATTATAGAATGTGCCATTCTTATTTAATTTCATGTTTCCCACTGCAAAAATGTATGCTGTTTGGAACCCATTAACACTGAATTAATATGGATCTTCTTAACTCTGTAGTTCTCTAATTCATTTATTTAATACTGAGTATATTATTACTCACGATGCTGCATCATTCATAGGTGGTAGGCCCTGTATACTGGCTTCCAATGACTCAAAGATTTTTACTGTGCCTCACTGATGAGAACTGTAAATATAAGTCTTACCTAGAGTATGCAGGAAAATGTGAATGATCATTTATTTTCTGGGCATGTTCAATTTACCTTTGAATATGGTTTCATAAATGTAGACATCTTCCAATCATACTTGAACACTTTAGGTCATACTCACTGCATTTCTAAAAGGGGATTGATTTCAACGTTGGCCACCTCCTACTTTCCACACTGCACCAGCAGTGGGAAGCACGGGAAAGGGGTGTGTGAACAATGAGAAAGAGTGGTCCTATGAACCAATCCCTTGTTCTCTATGGCTTAAGACAAATGAGAATACCATGTTATCACATTGATTAGAGATCAGAACACCAACGGGAAGAGGCATTGGTGTTTCAGAGTAACATCTCCAAAGTCCTTGGAGAAGACAGGCATGGCTGCTCCTGCCAGTACGTGTGAGGTGACCACCCTGGGGGCCAGCTGGGGAAGGGAGTAGAGAGTACATAGAATAGAGGATGTCTGCTGCCCTCTTTCACATCTCCCTAGCCAGAGCGGCACTGCGTCGTTCAAGTCCAAATGTCTGTAGTGAACTATAGGTAGCTCAGAATCTTAAACTTATCCTGGTTTCACTGTGAATGAGTGAATTGCTTTCTATCATCTAGAAAGGCAAGAAATAAGGGGTTGGAATAGATACCTGGTGAGCTTCTTAAGATATTTGTGATATAGTGTTTAATCAAAATGTACTGCTTTGATCCACAAAGTATTCTGGATACAGTCCTGCTCCTGTCCTGGAACATATTTCTTGTTCTTCTTCCCTCCTCAAGCTACTTTCCTATTGGTGGTGGTGTATGGTGCAAAGTCTTGAGAAAACACACTTCTCTTCTATCCTTTTTACGAGTATACAGGCTTCCTTGTCACTCCTCCTTCCTGGTGTCTTCTAATTGAAGGTAAGGAGGAGGAGTCAGGACCTTCTTTGCTTCCTTCTGCTTTTTTCATCACTCCTCAATACCCTGGTCCTTTCTTCCCTGAGAATCAAAGACAGTCTCAAGGCCAGGTCCTCCCTCCTCTTCTCTCTTCTCTTGGCCCCAGTTTCCTCTCTACTTGCAAACGCTTGCGCTGTACTTCTCTAATGGCATTTATCATTTTCTTCGTTGAAGCTGAAACCAGATTATTGAAACTGCTACTGTTTACAAAAGGTGTGCTGCACGCTTAGGTGCTCAAACTGGTATCTCCTGCTATTATTATTACTGTTAACGTCTTATCGCGTCTATCAGACTCAGCTCCTTGATGAGAGGTTCTGTATGCAATGTCTCTGATTCATCTTTGTAACCCACACTAGTCGGGAACTGAGCATTGCTCATAATTAATGCTATACTGGCGGGTAAAGGGCAACATTTCAAAGAAAGAGGGCCGCAATGGGATGTGAAAAATTTCAGAACCTGGGTGGGAGCCAGAATCTTGCAGAGAAGACCCAAATTCAGTCCGCACCTAAACCTGGAAGAGTCCGGATTGAGTCATAGGGACGCAGGTGGGGCGCCAGCCAACCTGTATTGCGATGAAGTACGTGCATCCGTCATTTCACTCCTCCCGCACGGCTGGATTCGGAACGGGTGGAGGGAACGTACCCCGCGCAGCGACCTGGGATAGCTGCGCCAGCGCAGCTTCCGGCCCTAAGTCTCGGGAATTATTTGACGCCGCCGCGTCGGACTCGCGCAAGTCTCTGATCCGACGCGCGGCGCACGCGCAGTGGTCCACTAGGCTCGGGGAGTTATTTGACGCTGCCGCCCCTAGCAGTCGGAAGTTGACTGAGCGGAGCTCAGCCGGCCGGCCCCACCGGCCTTCGTCGTCCCCAGGCGCCCTCGGAGAGTGGCTGACCGGTGGACCGACCACCCGCCTGAGGACAGGAGGCTGGGGCAGCAAGGACGCCGGCCCTATGCAGCAGGTGGCGTGAGGCGGAAGGCCGAGTGCGGCCGGCGGAGGCGGCACCCGCCCCAGCAATGCGGGCCCCGCCCGTCGCCTCAGGTAACCGGGCGGCCCTCCCAGTCTGTGCCGGTTCCTCCCCTCTCCTCCCCTACGGGCGGTCCGGGCACGGCCGAGCCTGCTTCTCCGCCCCGGGTGCTCCCAGAGCCTGGCCTTCGGAAGCACATCTCCGCATTTTTTTCCGGGGACCCATGAGGTCCCAGGAAACTTGACCCTGGAGTCGGCCGCATCTGACGGGTCTGTTCAAACCTGGTCTAGTCCTTGGGAGCTGCCCGGGCCGGGCGAAGCTCTCTCCCGGCACCCTGGGGGAGGGGGCGGGTCTGGAGCGGTGCCGGACAGCTCCGGAGAAGAATTCGGTCTCGGAGAAGGGGTGGCCGAGTTGCTTTCTCTCTCTGGGGACGATGCTGCCAGTTGCACAGTGACACTCGGATGGGGAAGAGTTAATACCGAGAATCAACAGCGAACCCTTGTTAAGCGCTTACTGTATGCCAGGCGTTGTGCCAGGCCATTACGTTCACCACATCCAACTTAACAACCTTGTAAGGTAGGAGTATGGTCCCCGTTTTACTGAGGAGGCAACTGAGGCCCTTAGTGGTTAGGTGACTTACTTGCCCAAGGTCACTTGGCTGGTAATTTGAACCCAAGCTGTCTGACTCCAGATTCAAGTTTTTAAAATTAGGGCAGTGTCTCTCCAACTTTGCAGCAGTTTAAAATCACCCTGGGGGAGCTTTTAAAGATTCCCGACGCCCAGGTAGCACACCAGAGCAATTAAATCGGAATTTGGGGGTTGGTGGTGGTGAAGCCAGACCAGTATTTTTTTTTAAAAAAGATTTCCATATGATTTCAGTGTGCAGTAAAGTTTGAGAGCCTTTAGGCAATTCTGCATCTCAAGAGACGTTTTAATATTTCTCTCTTTGAGCGTGTGGGAGAATCATCTGGGAATTTGTTAAAAATGCAGTTCCACAGGCAGAGAGAGGTCTTTTCATTGGGCCCACTGACTCCTGACCACTCCTTGTTTAAACTCCATCGGGGATGGGAAGTAGCTATCTGCAGGATTTCTGAGTGAGCTGGACCTTTCTGGGGCATAGACATGCCATGCAAAACTGTCGGTTGGAGTTTTCCTGAATCTACAGTGGTCCTAGGTAAATGTCGTTAACCACTGGGTCCTCTTTGCATACGCGGTTCCTCTGCGGAGGCTTTCCTGCACATTTTCTCCCCACCCCACCCAAATGCACACACGACTGCCCTTTCTCATACACACACACACATATCCTTTTCTTCCCGTGTCTGGCTGCCTAATGCTCAACATTCCCAACATTCAAGATGCGTCTCAGTCTGTGACCCCCAACACCTTGGATTTTAGTCTGCTCCTTAGCATACTGGGATTTACCAGTTATTTTTCAGTGTTGTATTTCTGTCTCTTCTACTAGATCATGGGCAGCCTGAACCATGTGTTCTCCCTGTGCTTTGACATGCACACTCACAAAGGTTTTACTGAATGGAATGTTTGAGTACCCTTGTGCCCTAGGCTTCATGCTACAAATAAATTCTTCTCTATTTCCATTTTTGCAAAAGGTATGTGATAGTTCTTAACCTACAGAGTTTTGTTCTTTTTGCTTGGAAATACTCTAGTTAGGGTCATTGATTTATCCATGTAGCAATTGAATAAACACATTGAGTTCTTAACCACTGGCAAGGCACTGCGGGACTAACTCTGCAACCAACGTTGGTTGATTTTTAATGCCTGCCTTTATCACAGTCAGATACAATCAGTTCTTCAGTGGAAACCTTTCTGTTGCTCTTAGGCTTTGCATATATCCTCATCTCATTGTCCAAAATAGTATTTAGTTGTCATCCATTAAATATTATTGCCTTGTTGGTGCTTGGTAAATACCCGTAGACAGAATTGTTATTGGGAATAGTTCATTCTTTTTACCAGGAGAGATGACATAAGAAGTACTTAATGAAAACTAAAACCTTGATGTTGGAGAAATTGAGAAACTTAGTGTATCTTTAGTGCATAATGGTTTAAGTGCTATTACCCATCATATTTATAACTTTTAAAGGAAGGCAGGGCAGTAATTCAGATTGTATTTGTTCTTGGTTGGTCTTAAAACCATGTAAGGCTTATAAAAGTGAGTGTGTGTATTATGAAGGTCATTATGAAATGGTTGTTAGACAATAAAGATATATTTTTAAAGATTTTATTTATTCATTTTAGAGAGGGAGGGAGGGAGAAAGAGAAACATCAGTATGCGGTTGACTCTCATACCCTTGTTGGGGACCAAGCCTGTAACCTAGTCACGCGCCCTGACTGGGGATTGAGCCGGCCACCTTTTGATTCACAGGCCAGCACTCAATCCACTGAGCCACACCAGCCAGGGCAATAAAGCTATTTTTATAGCAGTTAAATGTGGTGAAGTATGTGGCAAAATAAGAAAACACACATTTCAAATAATGACATTCTTTGCAGCATAAAGACTGTATAGAAAGATTTTCTTGATTCACTTTTGTACTTTTGCTCAATTTTTAGGCCAAGGCTAATGTAGAAACTCATGGGACAATTCATGTTAAATTCAGATACTCAAGAAACCTGTCCTTGTTTCTCTGATCAGATATGGACAGCATCCAGCTCTGGCCTAAGCACATGGAAGAAACTTAATCTTTAAGCCTGAGGTTAAGAAGGTCTTTAGTTGATCTTCAAAGTAAAGGTAGAAATTCCACATGCTCAGTTAAAGACTGAAGTGACTCTAATCCTAATAGCCTGAGACCTAGAAATGGATTCTGTTTAATTGGAGATTCCTATTAGTGTTAGCAGATGTGTTCCCTGGCATTTGTAAAAACTTTTCAGATAGAATACATGATTTCCTTTGGAGCAAGATGGTTAAAGTTACAGAATTAAGGTATGTGGAGCTTAATTCTAAGTTTTTATAGGTGAAGAAAGTAGGTAACTTGCCCAAGACTTTTCATGGTTGGCTTCTAGCACATCTAGGACTAGAAAGCAGGCCACGTTTTCTGGATGTAGTATTTCCTTCCACACCCATTCCTCCCATGTGAGAGGATGTCTTTGTTGTTGTTTTGTGTGCTTGCTGGGGATCGGGGAAGTGTGCCCAGTAGTTGGTTGTGTTTGAGATATTTAATTAGAAGTAAAGTGAGTGTTTGATGTGTGCCACATGTACTTTGCTGTATAAAGTGGGATACCAAGGTACAGAAGACAGAGCTTCTGTCCTCAAGGAGTCTACAGTCAAGGTTGTAATCAAAGTTGAAGTATAGTTTCTGCCAGCTCTGTCAAGCAGAACTTTCCTCAGTGGTGGTCTGTTCTATATTCGTGCTGACCAGCATGGTAGCTTCTAGTCACGTGTGACTGTTGAGTGCTTGAAATGTGACTAGTGTAACAAAGGAACTGAATTTCTAGTTTAATTTACATCAGTTAAATTATTTAATTTAAGTAGTTAAATGCAGATATGGCTGTTGAACAGGTCAGAGTAGGTCTGAAGCATAAAAGATGAGAAGTGTGTTGGTGTTGTTGTAGGGACGTCAGGGTTATTCATATGTTTTTTGGATAGACTAGCAAAAACAACCTGTTTCTACAATAGGAGGAATGTAGACAGCACCTGTCTGTCTGTCTTGTAATTCAAGTGCTTGATAGGTTCCCTAACAGTTAAAATCTGGTATATAGGTGAATACATTCCTATTTAGCCAAACTGGATCGATTCATTGATTGATCAATCAGTTTGATCAATGTTTGCCTTTAGGGTCAATAGGACTACAACAGAAATATGAACTATGGTCCTTTTCCCTTTATTTGTCATAGTTATATGGATGACCTTGAGTGTACTTGTGTGCCTTAAAATCTAGCACGGTTCGTTTGTTTACTCAGTGTTTTGGCTCTCTGTGTGCCGTTTTCCTAAGAGAAGTGAGGCATGCCTGGTAACATGTACCTTGTATTTTTACATCTCAAAGTATGTTGACTTACATTGTTTTATTTGATCCTTTTCCCAAATCACTTTAGCTAGCTAGGTACTGCAGGTATTCTCCCTGTTTTACAGATGAGAAAACTATGACAAAGAAATAGCAAGTGACTTGTCCAGGGTTATGTGGTGAAGTATGGAGTCAGAAAAAAGAAAAGAGCATTGAACTTTGAGGCAAGTTTCTTGTTACAGTTCTACCGTTGTTTGGTGTGACCTGAGCAGGCCCTAACCTTCCTTTGTTTCCTCACCTAGGGCTAGCTGCTTTACTTAGCTTTGTAGGTTGTTATTGGAATAGAATGAAGTAATATGTGAAAACTCTTTAAAAATGATCAATTATATGAAGGTACATTGTTAGTAAGCAAGATCTTCAGTAGTTTTTCTGTTGTATGTTGTTGCCTTGATATCTCATTTCGTCAGTTATGGGATGTTGAATGCTGTACTATGGTGCCATGAATTTCGCTTGGCTTCCTCACTCTGAAGCCTTCTTTGGGCAGCCATTATGTCCTATTTATATTTACAGGACACTGGTACCTGCATCCGAGGACAATACCTGGTATGTAGCAGATGTTTAATAGATGTTTGTGTAATGAGATCATTGATGTCTAGATTTGCTCTGCAGAGTTTTTTTAAAAATTGTTCTCTGTAATTAGACTTGAAGCTCTTTGGGAACAGGGATATTTAGTTATTGTTTTATTCTCTGTGCCTGGTATATAGAAGGCATGTAGTAAATATTGGTGAGTCAGTTGATGTAATTAATGTCAAGCTGTGGTCTTAGTGTATCTGCCACTGTATTCATCATTTTAGTAATTGGTCAGTTAGGCCAAACCTTCATGTTACTCTGTGGCAGTACCGACAAGCTCTGAGCTGTTACCCAGTACACATCAACTGAAATAGACACCTCCAGAGAGAGTCCTAGAAAGTGGGTGCATTTAGAGTTGGGAAGGGAATTAAGTGATCTGCAAGGGAACACTGTCATCTTCCCCTTGCTCCTATCACATTAACTTCTGGAGCATTGACGGTAGAGACTTTTGTGCTAGCAGCTCATGTTGTTAGATGACAGCCTGTCTGGGGAGGAGACACAGGATCCTTAACACAGCAGTCAGAGCCTTTAATCATCTGATGTCAGTCATGCCTTCGTATCTCACTGCAGTGTCCAGCCCTCCTCATCCTTGTCCCCATCCTTCCTGCCCTCCCCCTCCTCAGTATATTAGCCACACTGGAGTTTGTTTTCCTGCCTGTCCTCAGCCTGCCTGTCTTGGACACTTACATGAAATTTCTTTAACAGGATTTCCGCGTTCCTGTTGTATCATTTCCACGATAAAGGTAAACATTCTCTGCTCTGAGTTTTTGCTAAATTAATTACCAGTCTATTATCCATAGTCTTTCAAAATTGGTCACTGCTTAACTTTGAAATCTTAGCACCTTCTACATACAGCTTTCTTTTTTGCCACTTTGGCTTTTAGTCTCTGGTGCTGTTTTTTGCTACTTGAAGCAGGAATCCTTTCTTTTTTACATAGTTTTCTTTTTTTCTTCTACCTGTCTCTTACTCTTACTCTTTTTGTAAAATGTTTTATTTATTTATTTTTTGAGGAGGGAAAGAGGGAGAAAAACATTGATGTGTGAGAGAAACATTGATTGGTTGCCTCTCACACACCCCCAGCTGGGGACCTGGCGCATAATCAAGGCATGTGCCCCGACTGGGAATTGAACTAGTGGCCTTTTAGTTTATAGGCCGATGCTCAGTCAGTCCATTGAGGCACACCAGCCAGGGCTTACTCTTGTTCTTATCCACTAAGTTTTGTTATCTTATTAAAATTGTACTCTCAGTACCCAGTTCATATGCCCCGTGAGCTGTAGTCTTCCCTGATCTTATCTTGTTTTCTACCTCAGCCCTCTGTCAGCCAAAAGTAATCTTTTGTCCTCTGAATTTCCGTAATATCTTCCCTAAAACCTTTTAAAAATGGCATTTAGTACTTCAACTTTCTAACTTAGATTAGTTATTTATGTGTGTCTTATTTCATTAATTAAACTATAAACTCATTTGAAACAGGAACCAAGTCCTATTAATCTGTGTCCTTCTTGGTCTTAACAACTGCATTGTATATAGTGGGTGGTTAGTAACTATTGAGTCAACTTAGTGGCTACTGCCAGTGTCTGGGTGTTTATACATGTAGTCAGGATGCTGATATGGTACTCATCAATTCCATGGCATGATAATCTATAAATAAAAACTTACTACATCAAACAGTACCTGTTCTGCTGCTCAGAATTACTTGCATTTCTCTGTGATCCTTCTAATTGTTAGTCATGTGTATATCTAGTTTTAATGATGATATATGTTTTTGTCCCTCCAAGGAATAGTTATTTATTGATTGCTCACTATGGAGTAGGACATGTTCTAAACATCTTTTTTTAAAATTTTTATTTATTTATCTTTAGAAGGGAAGAGAAGGAGAGAAATATCAATTTATGGTTGCTTCTGGTGCAGTCCCTGCTGGGAACTGGCGTGCAACCCAGGCATGTGCCCTGACGGGGAATTGAACCGTGATCATTTGGTTCGCAGGCCCGTGCTCAATCCACTGAGCTACATCAGCCAGGGCTCTAAACATCTTATTACATACATTGATTGATGTTCTCATCACCACAACAACATGGAAGTAGACTATTATCTTACTGTTATTCTCATTTTACGGATGAGGATGCTCAGACACAGAGTTAGAATAATGTTTGCAAGGTTTTCCAGCTTGCAGGTGATAAAGTTGGGATTTGAATCTAAGGAGTCTAGTTCTAGAACCCTAGCTCTTAACTAGTCCTCCTACATACTTTCATGCTTCTCATATCTATGTTTAATGGCTACATTTTAGTATATGTAGTTTTTATGCTCTCATTATGGTTATTCTATTTTTTATACCCTCATCCGATTTTTTCCATTGCTTTGGTGAGGGGGTGGGTGGAGAGAGAGAGAGAAAGAGAGAAGCATCAATGTGAGACAGATTGGTTTTTTTCCTCTCATATGCGCCATGACCAGGGACCAAACCCACAATATAGGCGTGTGCCCTGACTGGTAATTGAACCTGTGACCTTTTGGTTTACAGGATGATGCTCCAACTAACTGAGCCACCCGGCTAGGGCTGTAAGTTGCTTGAAAGCATTTATTTCATTTTCTTACATTTAATCATTTAAACATTAATATACTTAATTAAGTTTTCTTATATTTAAAAACTTTCAAAAAATTTTAACAAGAATTTAAAGGCTATTAAGCTTGTTCTGATTGTTTTTTCCTTGTATTTAAAAAAAACTTTTAAATTTAATTTATTTAGTTTTAGAAAGAGGGGAATGAGAGAGAAAGGAGAGAAACTTCAATGTGCGGTTGCTTCTCACTGAGCCCTCTACTGGGGAGCTGGCCCACAACTCAGGCATGTGCCCTGACTAGGAATCGAACTGGGGAGCCTCTGGTTCCCAGGCTGGTGCTCAGTCCACTGAGCCACACCGGTAAGGGCTGGAATATGCATTTCATACCAGAGCCTCCTACATGGAATTTGAGAACTAGCTTGTTTTCTTTTTTTTCCTTAAAATATTTTTTTCTTCCAATAATCTGTAATCTGGGATGTATGCTAAATATTCCTTAAATATTTGGAAACCATCAGCTCATTTTTTTACTAATAATTAGCTTAAAGCAAATGGACATTTTTTGATTTTTATTTGTATATGGCATACAAAATTCTGGACATACTTAAGTGGAATAAAGGGAACACCACCTAAAAGGAATAATATATTCCTTTTTCCTGTGGGTAAACCTTGACATTTTGAAACATTTATTCAGTATCTACTATGTGCCAGGGATGACCAAAAGATTCAGGAAGTGAGGTTTCCACTCAAGAAAGGTTGACACCCTTGTGGTGAAGATATCTTTACACATCTAACGAATAAGCTAATATGAAGCTTGGTGTTGACAGCCTCTTAACAGGCACTCAGAGCTGAGGAGGAGGGATGGCATGAGGAATCAAGAAAAGTTTTACCAAAGAGAGGACGTTTGAGCTGTGTCTTAAAGAATGAGTCCTGGCCTGGCTGGTGTGGCTCAGTTGGTTGGAGCATTGTCCTGTAACGGAAAGGCTGTGGGTTTGAATTCTGTCAGGATGCATAAGGGAGGCCCCCAGTTGATGCTTCTCTCTTGCACTGTTTCTCTCTCTAAAAAGCAATGAAAAAATGTCCTTGGGTGAGGATTAAAAAAAAAAGTACTTCATAAGGTGGATCAGGGTAGACAAGGTGAGGAGTGGCAGTTAACTCAGTGGGAGTACCGTGAGCAACAATCTGGAGTATGAAAATGCTTGTTAGGTTTGAGGAATGACCGATAATTGTGGCTGTAGCTTGTCAGTATGTTGGGGGTGTGTAGGGGCGTGGGGCGGGAGGGAAGTGGTAGTAGAAGATGAGTCTGGGAAGGTAGACTAAGCAATTTCAATGAGAATTCCAGTAAGGATTTTTAAAAATTGGGTAAAATAATCTTAAACTTTATATGAAAGAATAAATGACTGAGAATAGCCAATACAGGTTTTAAAAGACTAGTGGAAAGTAAAGGGGGCTTCCTTTATAAATATTAAGAAATTTCATCAAGTCACTGAATTTAAATGTTGGCACTAGCATTAGGAATATTCAAATGGTTGAGCAGAACAGAGTCACAAACAGACTCCCATATAAATGAGAATTTAATATGACCCGACTGGTATTTCAGTTTAGTGAGAAAGGGTGTAGTTTTAATAGATGATGCTGGCACAACTATCTAGAAGAAAATTAAATTGGACCTTTTTTACACCTCTTACAGAGAAGTAAATTCCAGATGAATATAAAACTTTGATGTGAACAATTCAACAATTATCTTTCATGGAAATCTTGTAAACTTCATATATACTTTAGGGTTATATTTTCAAACTCTTGGATCTTGACCCATATAGTAAGTGAAGTGTATTTTACATTATGACCCAGAACAAATGCATATATAAAAAAATGAAGCAAGTTTCACAGAATATGACTTACCTTTACTATTTATGATGCCTTTATTGTATATTCATATAATTAAAAATTAAAGCATTAACCATTTCATTTATTTCATGACTTACACTGAAAAATGCTGATAACGTAGATGGGAGGGAGAAACCACCCGTATTTTTCAGACTATAAGACACACATTTCCCCCCCACATCTGGGGAGGAATAATGGTTGTTAATGCTGCTGTTGAGTTCTGTTCACGTTTACATTGGTGAAATATTGTGTTATTTATGTTATTAAATATTTTACCACTTTTTTTGCTTCAAAATTTTTTTCTTCTAATACCTAAGTGCGTCTTATGGTCCAAAAAATACGTTAAATCAGGTTCAAAAATAGAAGTTATAAAATAAAGGTCAATATTTGGCTAAAATAAATTTTACTTCATACCTGTCAAATTGGCAAACTAATCAGTCTGATTCCCGGTAGGAAGTTGGTGGTGAGAGGAGGAAAGAGGTTCCATTCAGTCATAATGTAAATGGAGTTGTTACGGCTTTTTTGAGATGCAATCTGGCAAGACTTACTAACCATTAAAAGTACATATATTCTTTGATCCAAGCATTTCACCCTTGGGAATTTGTCATAGAAATTGAAAGGCCACTGTTTTAAATATATGAACAAGCCTGTTTATTGCATCAATATTGGTTGGTAACAAAAAACAAAACAAACAAAAAACAGTGGGAGTTGCGGAATGAAGTAAATGTACCTCATTAGGAGACTGGTTAATAAATTATGCCATGTCCGTGTCATGGAATGTTTCACCGCCATTAGGAAAAATCTTACGAATTGGAAGCATATTCATAAATACTGTTGAATGCATAAAAACTTACAGAAAAGTATACAATCCCTAGTTATGACTACATAGAAAAATTATTTCAATAATACTGAGTTAGAGTGGAGCAAAATACAATAGGAAATGTTGGGTTATTGAGATAAATTATTTATCCAGAGAGGTGGCTTATTTGGGTAGTGAATGAAACCAGACAAAAAAATGAAAAAGTTGAAAAACTACTATATAGTGTGTATATTTTATACTGTATATATATGTGTATATGTATAATATATATGATTTTTTTAATGATGAAAAAGTATGTGGCATGGAAAAAAGTTGTCGTCTGATCGGATGGTTCCCTATCATATCAGAGGTTCCTTTTTTCCCCTTCCATTTTGGAAAGGGGGATGTGGAAGGCACCAGGATATTTTGGGTGAAATACCTTAAAAATTCTGAGGAAACTAAGGCATCCATCCTCCCTCAAATTGCAGGTACCTTGTTCATTGCCAGTGCATCCCTCCTGTCTTCCCCTTTCAGGGCTTCTTAGTGTTAGAGGAGGAGGACATCAGGCCATGTAGTGTCACCGAGTGGTGCCTCGGCCTAGTTCACCAGACTCCAAAGGAAGCTGGGGAGATTGAATAAAATCATGGGATGGGACATGGGAGGGGAAAGGGAAAGTGGTGGCTTCCTCTTGTATGGAAAGGAGAAAGAAAGGTAGTTTGGGACCAATTTGTGAATGACTTTGACTTTCATGCTAGGGAGTTTGATCTTCATTCTGTAGGCCAGTGATTCACAAATACCGTGTCCTCTTGAAAAACACTGATACTTGTTGAGATGAAATGAAGTTTTCTAAGGTAAAGTTAAACAATGCTAGTTTCTTTCAGCTTGAAGAAAAATTAGCTTAAGTGATAGAACTTTTTAAAGATTATATGTACCCGTATATTTTGTTTAAACATTGCTGGCTGGGCAAACATTTCACAGCAAGTAGTAAGTAGAAACAAACAAATGATTTGGAAAGGGCTAACCATCCTTGACTCTTCATGGATATAGCATTTATGATTTGTAATTACATTGTATTCATGCAGATACGCTTTCTGTGGCTAAAATTTCTCATTGGTATGATAGACTTAGACATCATTTCATGGAGAATATATAGCCTCGGGAGAAGCAGTACGTGCCATAGAGAATGTATAGAATAGCGAGAGACTGTACATGCCATGGTTAAGAATATGATCCCTGGAATCCAGCAAATGTGGGTTCAAAACCCAGCTCTACCACATTATGGTAATGGGAGGCTACCACATTATGGAAGCCTCAGGTAAGAAGCAAACCTTTCTATGCCTCACTTTTTTCATCTGTGAAGTTGAGATAACATTATTTAATATTCATAGAGTTGTTTTGATGATCACATGAGTAGTATGTAGTAAATACTCAGTAAGTGGCAGCTCTTCTTATGCTTTCTGAACGACACTATGACTTCTATGTGTTTCATTACTGAAGTTTGTGTGCCACTGCTGCAGGGAACGAGGTATTCTCAAAAATAATATGTCTGATTGAGGACACTGGTGGGGAATTGCAGGGGTGTGTGTGCAGCATGTGTCGTAGGTACTTAGAAACCGTTGACTGAAAAATCTGGGTCTTCAAGTAAACTCTTTCCTTTGTCTCCCTTTCCTACTTAAGGTACTCCATTCTTTCACCTGTCTCTATCCTGGAACATAGAGTGAGGAGGGTTCCCTCACGCTATAAGCGTACCAGATCTGATAAGTGTACGGCCAGTGAAAATGATAAGCGTATCATTTTGTCCCTTTGCACAGTGGCCGTCTGTCCCAGCTCCACTTGGGGCTTCTGAGGGCTCTTTTGGGGGAGGTTGTCAGACAGCTAGTTTCTTCTTAGGGTTTGCCTTCCTACCCAGTCTCACCATGAGGCTAGTTTAGGACATTTCTCAAAATATTTAGATGTGTTTTTTTCTCAGTCTTGATTCAGTATGTTTGCAGCTTCTTTGTCTTGCTACATAGGGTAAATCTGTATTTTACTTCCTTTTATTAATTTGCAGCAGTATAATTTGACATGTAATTGTGTTTTGTCTTTTCAGGTGCCATTCGGATAGTCCTTTAGCGGCACGATGTACTCTGAGTGGAGGTCCCTGCATTTGGTGATTCAGAATGATCAGGGTCACACCAGTGTTCTGCACAGCTATCCAGAGAGCGTTGGGCGAGAGGTGGCAAATGCGGTGGTCCATCCTCTTGGGCAGGCCTTAGTTACTCCTTCAGTGGCTGGTAGTGAGAGTTTGTTAAAAACGGACAAAGAAGTAAGTGTTTCTGCATTTCATTCTACTGTGCAAAAATACATGTTTATTAATGAAGAATTTATTTAACATCTTTTTAGTGGATTTCTGCCTAATGCAATGTGACTTCTCGATTTTGATCTTATTTGGGTTGAGGGTTGGAGGCTCAAGAGTTCCTGGTAGTTATAAGGAATAGCTTGTGTCATTGTGCTGCTGGGACTTCCTGCTAGCCAGACTCAACTCCACGTGAGCTGTGTGCCCAGGACAGACACTTGTGTGTCAGGACCTTTCTCCTGAACTCAAGACTCAGTCTTCAGATTTCCATTCAGAGGTGTGTGTGGAAAGTCTTCATTTTACCTGAGGAGCATTTTTATTCTCTTCAGAGTGCACCAACAGAGACTTACCCCAAGGAGCATTGCTTACTGTGGTACACTCTCCTTTTGGCATATTTGGAATCCCTTGCTGCTTTGTCCTGGGAAGAGGTGGTACAGGAGTTGATAGAGGTGCTCTGGTACCACCCTTGTTTATTCTCTGTTCCTACCCTTAAAAAGATAGGAGACTAGTCCTTTTATCTGGTGTCCTCTAGAATTGTACAGTTAAATCATGTGAAGATATCACTGGAGATACCTGCCCCTTTGTCTTTCATCTGATAGTTAGGGACTTGCAGCCTCTTTTAAAATTCTTTCTCTTGTGCAGCTAACTCCTGCCCCCTTACCTAATGTTAATGTCACATATATTACATTACATTATATTGTTACATTGCTATTATGTATTTTCTACCCTTAGCCTTTGTAGTTTTCGAGCTTAAAAATTTTAATTTGCAAGCCCTGGCTGGTGTAGCTCAGTGGATTGAGCGCGGGCCTGCGAACCAAAGGATCGTGGTTTGATTCCCAGTCAGGGCACATGCCTGGGTTGCAGGCCAGTTCCCAGCAAGGGACTCAACAAGAAGCAACCATACATTGATATTTCTCTCCTTCTCTCCTTCCCTTCCCCTCTAAAGATAAATAAATAAAAAATCTAAAAGAAAATTATCCAAAAAATTTAATTTGCATATTTATCTTGGTTCAACTTTAGTTTTATGCTGCAGAAGACTTTGAATCCTGAATTTCTATCTAACAAATTAGCTATACTTTTTTAGCTTTGTGATATCTACTAATGGTCAGCATATAATCTATTTTTCTCTTTTTTTCTAAGTTAAAGTCTTGGCAGGGTCTTTGGCATGCCATTGGGCACCTTCTTCCATAATGACCTTGGTACATTATTCCAGTGTTACTCTGTCATCTGGTGTTTCAACCAATTATAAATCCAGCCATTCTACTGTGTTTTCGATCATAGGTCTCCATCTTGACTGCAGGACATCCTGCATCTCACCGAATTTCTTACTAAAGTCTAGATTTCCCTTTGCCAGAGAAGGTCATTAATGGCATAATGAGAATAGCCTCTCATTTCTAGTTGGAAGACCAGGGTTCAAGTTTTCAGCTTTAGTATTTCCAAACCAGTGACTTGGACCAAATTGCTTAATCTTGCTAAGCTTCTTCTTATCTGTAAAGTGATACTTTACCCTCTCACACAGGGTTTTTGATGGGTAGATGATATTTATGAAAGAGCTTTGTAAACTGTGAAGGTTATATAATTGTCAGCTGCCTTCATAGTAACCCTGTTAATAAAGGAAGGAAGCTTGTCTGGCATGACTTGTTCTTTTTGAGCAGACTGGTTCCCAGTGATCACGCTCCCCTTTTACAAGTGCTCACTGATCATCTACTTAGTAATTAGTTCCAGTTTTATCTAGAATTCACTTAAACCTTTTATGCTACAGTATTGGAATATAGCTTCGTCTTCTTTTGCAAATTGGGCTGTTTTCTCTCTCCCATTACACCTTGTTCATTCTTTATGACTACAGGCAGTGGTTCAGCAGTCTCTTAGGCAAGTTCTTTCAGTTTCTAGGATGTGATTCAGGTGGGTCAGGAGGCTGGAACCCATTTAGTGTAGCTAACTGCCTTGTTAAAATTTTATTCTGCTTCAGTCTATTCTCACTTGTGCTTGTTCTTCTTAATTTTAAATATTATTTTCTGTGGCAGTCACAAGATAAGAATTGAATATCGGTTCATTTTCCTTCCTTTTGTTAACGTTGCATAATCTGGAAATGAAATGTGATTGAATTTGTGTACATGATTTCCTCCTAAATGACACATGTACCCTTATGTAATTAAGTAGTGAAAAGTATCTAAAATTTCCTGTTTCTTTGCCTCCATTCTATATGGAAAATTAAGATGTCCTGTACTTACTTTATATTTCACAGAGCAAACAATAATAATGTCTAAAGGGTAAGCCCTGGCTGGGGTGGCTCAGTGAATTGAGTGTCAGCCTGTGAAACAGAGGATTGCTGGTTCAGTTCCCAGTCAGGGCGCATGCCTGGATTGCGGGCAAGGTCCCCAATAGGGGGTGTATGAGAGGCCACCACACACTGATGTTTCTCGCCCTCGCTTTCTCCTCTCTTCCCCTCTCTCTCTAAAAATAAATAAAAAATGTAAAAGGGGGGTGGTAAAAACTAAAAAAGACTTAATATTTAGAAATAGATAATTTTTCTTCTTAAATCCTTTGCTTAGGAGATGTCTAAGAATATCTCATATGTGGAAAGTGTGTTCTCTAGAATAAATCTGATATTCTAGATATTAGCCGTTGAGATGAAAATATATATTTTCAATTGAGAGATTTTTTTGGCAGTAAAAGAGGTCAACATTTTAAGTCAGTCTACTGAGATATAGATAGGGATATGTGGTAATTCTATCTGTATATTTTCTTTTGTTTAGGTAAAATGGACCATGGAAGTAATTTGCTATGGATTGACCCTTCCATTGGATGGAGAAACTGTAAAATACTGTGTTGATGTATATACAGACTGGATTATGGCTTTAGTGTTGCCGAAAGATTCTATTCCATTGCCAGTTATTAAAGAGCCTAATCTATATGTTCAAAGTATACTAAAACACCTGCAAAATCTGTTCGTACCAAGGTGAGCTATATCCGTCTCTGGCCTGTTACCAAGGTCAGAGAAAAACATTTATAAATGTTATTTTTTTATATTGTGGGAACTGATTTCATTGTTAGTACTTAAAATAGTTAGCTTTTATTACTTGTTCGATTAAAGAGTGTATTCATATGAATGTTAGGAGAGATAGGTTTATATAATGTTTAAATGTATGCCTATCTTAAAGGCTTTTGGTTTTTCTTATAAATCTGATAGTTATTAGATATTAAAATACTGTGTCCCCATTCCCTTCCACTCAAAAAGACACTTTAGCCTGTCATAATTTTTGTTTCCACTTAACCCTAAAAGCAGCTAAGCCTTCCACCTTAAAATAAATCTTTCCTATGAGAGAATGACAACATGGAAGTAAGAAGACTTGATGTTATTATGGGAGGTTTGTAGTAGGTAGGCCAAAAGGTTGTCTTGACAGTTTGCTGCTGATTTCCACCCATCTCTGAGGCAAAGACCTTAACTAGTGTAAGGTAGGATAAGGACCTTACTTGTTCTTAATTTTTTTATTCTGGTTTAAAAAAATTATGTCATTGGTAAAGAATTTGGGGACTGTATGAATGAATGAAGAAGAAAACATTAATTGCCTACCCATTTGTGGAGATTTTCTGTAAGAAAAATCTGTTTTCAGCTATGTTTTCTGTCTTTGAAAGAGGCAAGGGGGTTGTCTCCTTTTGGAAAAGTTCTAGTTAGAGCTTTTGGTCTGTCAGATGGTGAGGGACATTGAATCATCCAAAAACCACCCCTGTAAATTTTAGCTTTTTAAAGTTAGAAGGAAGGTTACTTTGGAAAATCTGAATTAAAAAGGAAAAAATCTCCATTAAGAATTCTAGTGCCTAGGATCAAGTGTAAACTCCTTACTTTGTGTGAAATGCCTGCTGTACTCTGGCCTTTAGTCAGATTAGCTGCTACTGAGTGTTCGTGAGCCCTGCTCTTTGGTCTGATTCATAAATTAAACGTTCCCTGAGATTCCTTAAAGATCTTCCCCATCATCACTTACTCTTTCATCTTCCTTCTCCTTCTCTCCTTCTCCTAGCTGTCTTCATTGCACTTTTGTTGGTTTATCTTAAATCTTGTCTCATAAAAAGAAGCCTTACCTAACCATCGAGGCCCATAGTGACCAAACCTTTGGTGAACATCTGTGGTACTTCCTGTGTTACTCATATCTCCCCACTGTTTTGTTGCATATTGTTTTTTTTTAATTGAATTTATTAGGTTTATATTGGTTAGTAAAATTATACAGGTTTAAGGAGTATAATTCTACAATACATCGCCTGTATATCATATTGTGTGCTCACTACTACTGAAATGGTTTCTTTCCATCACCATTTATCCCCCTTTATTGCTTATCTTTTAAAATCTGTGTGTCTCATTTCCCCATCTAACCGACTTGAGGGCAGGAACTGGGCTGTACGCATTTTATACTTCCACAGTGTTTGGTACAATCCTGGTATTACCTTAGGTGTGAATTAAACGCTCTTTGCTTGTATTTGTTGATTTCAAATGGAAATAATAACAGGAAATGGTTGGCAATAATTTGCATAGTGCTTGTGGCTAAGCAGGTTCTTCTCAAATGGTATAGTAGTTTTAATGCTTTCTTGTCATCCCATTTAGGAGACCAATTTGCTGGCCTTTTGTGGATGCACGATCAGTCTCATTACTTGTGTTGCCACTGCGTCTGGTGTACTCTTTGTACCCATACCACCTCTCAGTGCTCAGTCTGTACTGGTGAAAAAAATCAGTGTCATTTGAGTTCATTAGACTTTTATTTTTATCTTTTGAGAATCATGACCACCATACAAATGGTTGATTTTACTATTTGTAATTAGCTTGTTTTCTAATTAAGTGTGTATGTGTGTAAACTAATCAACCTGGCTAACACTGTTTGCCCCACCCCGGAGATCCCCAGAAGCTTGCCCTACCCAACTTATAGGCCCACCCACACTGCTTTTCCATATGAATGGCTGGCCTTGGCTCTTACAACTTCCAAAATCCTCTCAAACAAGCAACAGCCAGCCTCGGTGAGCCACCACTCCCCGTACCTCTTGCTGAGTTATCCTAGGCCTGGCACTAGCAGCAGCCAGCCTAAGTTAACAGCTTGACTTTGCTTGGGAATCTCCAAGCTTAGCACAAGTAGCAGCCATTTCAGATTGCTCAGGTAGGGTGGCCCCAGGCAAAACACAAGTGGTGGCTGACCTTGGCCTGTGCCACGTGGGACACCCAGAGCCTGCGTACCCAGTGGACAGCTAAATACCATATTGGAGCATCAACATCCTGCCCCCCTACAGCTGATCCTCCGTGGAGGGAGGAGGTTGGTGGTCAGTGGTCACAGCCAGTCCTTGCAGCTGACTGGTTTGGGTAAATCCCTCCCATTGATATGCCAACAGCAGTCAGGGCTCAACTACAGGAAGAGGGCGTACTCAGCCCATATGATAGGCATACCTCGAGTACCCACTAGCTGATAGGGGAGGCTGTGCCACTGGACCCTATAAGACACCTACTACATTAGGCCACACTACCAAGACAAGGAGTCATAGCAGCTCTATCAAATACATAGAAAAAATGCAGTGGGGCTGCCCAAACGAGGAAGGAGACAAGGAAACATGACCCCACTGAAAGTATAGATTCAAACTTCCAAAAAAGAACTAGACAAAATAGAGAAAAGCAGTCTCAGGTGCAGAGTGCAAAAACTGGCTATAAGGATGCTCAAGGAACATAGTGAGGACCCCAACAGCATAAAAAAGATCTAGTCAGAAACAAAGGCTATATTAATTAAAGAACAATTTATAGAGAAACCAACAGTAGAGTGGATGAAGCCAAGAATCAAGTCAATAATTTGGAACATAAGGAAGCAAAAACCAACCAGTTGGAACAAGAAGAAAAAAGAATCCAAAAGAATGAGAGTAGAGTAAGCAGCCTCTGGGACAACTTCAAGTGTTCCAACATTCACATCATAGGGTTGTCATAAGGATAAGGGAAAGAGCAATTAGAAATTAGAAATCTATTTGAAAAAATAATGAAAAATTCCCTAATTTGTTGAAGGAAATAGACATGCAAGTTCAGGAAGCATCAAGAGTCTCAAACAAGATAAATTGAAAAAGGCCCACTCTAAGACACATGGTTAAAATGCTAAAGGTTAAAGATAAAGAGAGGATCTTAAAATCAACAAGAGAAAATCAGTTAGTTGACTACAGGGGAATTCCCATGGGACTGTCAGCTGATTTCTCTAAAGAAACTACAGGATAGAAGGGATTGGCAAGAAATACTGCAAAGTCATGAAAATCAGGGACCTGCAGCCAAGATTGCTCTACCTAGCAAAAATATTTAGAATCGAAGGGCAGATAAGAGCTTCCCAGATAAGAAAGAACTAAAGGAGTTCATCATTACCAAACTAGTATTACATGAAATGCTAAAAGGACTTACTTAAGAAAAGAAGGAAGATCAAAACTATGAAAAATAAAGGGGCAAAAAATACAAATCTATCAACAATTGAATCTAAAAAAGAAATTAAGTAAACGAGAAGAACAGAGACAGAATCATGGACACAAAGAGCATTTTGATGGTTGCCAGATGGGAAGGAGGTGTGGGAGAATAGGTGAAAAGGTGAGGAGATTAAGAAGTACAAATAGGTAGTTATAGAATAGCCATGAGGATGTAAAGTACGGTTGTAGGAAATGGAATAGCCAAAGAACCTAAGTATGAACCATGGGCATGAACAAGGGTCTGGGGATTGCTGAGGGACTGGGGTGTGCTGGGTAGAGGGGGCAAAGAGGGAGAAATTGGGACAACTATAATAGCATAAACAATAAAATATAATTAAAAATAAACTAATAAGAATTTTCTCAGTAAAACAAACAAAAAAAGTGGTTGACTAAAAAAAAGTTCTTCTGGCCAATAATCTCTTGGGCTGAATAATTTCAGTGCTAAATATTGTGAGTTACAATCTCATCTCCTATTACTGTAAATTGGATTTTTAAAAAATTCAGATCAGAAAATTGATATCAGATTTACTTAATAAATTGTTTTTATAGAAAGTGACAGACAGTCACTTCTCAGCCTTTTTGCTAAGATCAAGTGTATTATCTGTTTTTATAAGGTTACAAAATGACACTCAAAGTAGAGGAAAGTGTCTTTACCTCTTTGTAAGAGATTAAGTCAGTGTAGATGTAACTTTTCTTTGCCTGTGAGTTTCATTTTCCTTTTCTATTTTTTGCATAATGGAGGAAAAAGTGAACTATCTTTCACAAATGATTGAGGTTTGATATATTGCTGAAATATACTGTACTTTAGAAAAGATGATTTTTTAAAAGATTTTATTTATTTTTAGACAGAGGGCAAGGGAGTGATAAAGAGAAGGAGAGAAGCATCAATATGTGGTTGCCTCTCATGCACCCCCTGCTGTGGACCTGATATGCAACCCAGGCATGTGCTCTGAGCAGGAATCGAACCAGCGACCCTTTGGTACGCTGGATGGCACTTAATTCACTTAGCCACACCAGCCAGAGCTAAAAAAAAAAGATGTTTTTATAAACCAATGTTTGGCAAAGTTTTTTGTAAAGAGCTAGATAGTAAATCTTTTTAGGCAGCCATGTGGGTCGTATGGTATCTGTTGCAGCTACTCATCTCTGCTGGTGTGGAGAGTACAGCCAATAGACAATGTATAAATGAATGAGCATGTCTGTGTTCCAGTAAAAACTTTATTTGTAAAACTAATGGCAGGCTAGATTTGACCCATGGGCCATAATTCACTAGAGCCTGTTCTAGAATGGTTTGTCTGAAGAACATAAATGACTTCTGAAAATATTGGGGGATGAGGGGAAAGAAAATATTGGGGAAAAGGAAAATCTCTGGTGTTTAGACCATTCTATTTACTTTTTAGTAAAGATTTCGTTGTTTTTCTTAGCTTTAGAAACTTGGATATTATTCCTGAATTTACACCTTTTGAGTGAGTCTACTGTAGCTAAGGACCAGATGTTTCCTTTCCTGCCATTGGGCAAATACCAGGAAATGGTATAGGCCTTGGCTACCATTTGGGAGGTATACAGTGTTACTGCTGGCTTGGAAGAGTGTCATCCCCAGCATTACTAGTGCTATTTTTATTTCTTATTCTGGGTTTCCTCATACTTGGCTAGATGAGGTTTTGAACTACTATATAATTTTTTATTCTTCAAGTAGTCAGAGCAGCAGACACAAACTTGAGCCTTCACGGCTTCACATGGACTAGATTCACCTCCAGCCGAACATGGGCCATCTTCCTACTCTTGAGGGCTCTGGGCTCTTCCTACGTGAATGTGTCATTTTGCTCTAGGTCTGACTTCTTTTGGGAAAACTTAGTGGTGTCATTTGTTTGCAACTTGAGGGTAAGTGTCTGGTTTTCTGGGTCATGGCTTAGAATCTGAGAATGCCTGTCCTAAAGTTGGGGTATTCTAGGGGTATTTGCTTCATTTTCTGGATTTCTCGAGGAGGCTCTGAGATTCCCTACTCTGACTCAGACATGTTTTTGTAGTTCCTCTTTGTTTTAAAGATTGTATTTATTTATTTTTAGAGAGAGGGGAGATGAGGGGAGGGAGAAGGAGAGGGAGAGAAACATCAATGTGCAAGAGATACATCAATTGGTTGCCTCTCACGCACCCCCAGCTGGGAACCTGGCCTGCAACCCAGGCATGTGCCCTGACCGGGAATCCAGCTGGCAACCTTTTGGTTCTCAGGCCAGCACTCCATCCACTGAGTTGCAATAGCCGGGGCTACTAGTCCTTTATGACATGTCATAATACATAGAAACGTGGCTTCAGGATTTATTTCAGTGATATTAGTTACTTTTCTCGGGTCTCACTTAGGAAGTCTGGAGGCCGACACAACATTTGTTAATGCAGTCAGTTTCCTACTGTTCTAGAAATTCTCAGATGGTCTCCTGTGGGGAGTGGGGATAAGGGTTGGAGCTTGGACTTCTATCTTCTTCCTCTTTAGCCCAGCTCTCATACTTTGAACTATTTTACTCCCTTGGGAAAAAAATTGGTTCTGTGTACTGAAGAGAGTTATACAACTCTCCTTCTAGGGTATTTGAGAAGCTTTGGAGTCCCCATCTTGAGTTAAAATGCCTTTTTTTTTTGTTAGAACAGCACTAGCAGGTGCTCATCTTTGAGACAATTGCCTGCATACCTCCTGAGTTTTAGGGGCCTGATGGTGTAGTCCATTGGGTCTGTAGGTTCTTTGCTGGCGGATACTAGCTTCAAAGAGACTATGAACACTATGCATTTCCATGTAGAATTCTTGTGGGTGTGTGTTTAAAATTTTTTAAGAAGACTGCCGAGGCCTGTGTGCTTCAGTGTATAGCAGAAGTGGCTATGGGTATTCACCCTTTCACTCAACAGAAACTTATCACATACCTTTTGTTATGTGCCAGGCATATTGTAGACAGAAAATCCAAAGGTGAAGCTTACATTTCTAGTATTCCCCCCTCGCCCCAGGAGCTTTGAAGCTCTCATAGGAGTGGTAGGTTGAGAACCCAGAGTGTTGAACTGTATGACAGGGAAGAAGTAACTTTGAACTGAAGAGGTTGTACCTAGTCCTTAAGTCTTCGATACTCTTAGGGAGTGTTATTGGACCATTGCTTGCTGTGTCCATAGTTGCCTGACCTTAAGCTGTTGCTTTCTCAAGGCTCGTCAGTGATATCTGTCTGTCTTCTTCAGGCAGGAACAGGGCTCCAGTCAGATCCGACTATGCTTACAGGTCCTGAGAGCCATTCAGAAACTGGCTCGTGAGTCATCCATCATGGCCCGAGAAACCTGGGAAGTCTTACTGTTGTTTCTTCTGCAGATTAATGACATACTTCTAGCCCCTCCAACTGTTCAAGGTTTGTTTATTTTTTCTAATTTATTTCTGAGCTTCAAAGAGTTTACCTTTAAATTCAATGAGTAGTAGGCTCAGTGGGGATTTAAATTTTGGCATGTTAGATGATAAACCAAGGTTATCGATTCTTAGGGAATCCTCAAAGACACGGTATGAAGTTATTTTACCTTCAGTGATGGTAGAGTGAATTAATGCATTTTTGATAATGATGGGAACAGTAGATGTTTGCTATATTAGGATAGAATCTGTATAAGAAACAACAAACGATTGAATTAGAGCCTATACCATAATGTACCTGGTTACAAAGTAGTTATCAAAGTAGACTCTGAATACTTGATAGCTACAGAAGGTATTTTCTTCAGCAGATGAAACCTACAGAGTCTTAAAGTGTTCTATTTTGAAGTATGACAGCATTTTATTTGTCACCTAGCCATTAAAAATCCTCCAATTTTATAAGAGTTTAGAATGTGTCTTAGAAGCCCTGCTTTGTAGCACAGTGTATACAGATTATAAATTGACATTCTAGTTCAAGTTCCCTGTCATTTATTCATCTCTATAGTCTTTTTACTAATATACATGTGAGTGTGTTGTCCTCACACAGATGCAGTGTCCAGGAAAATATCTACAAGGAATCATGGAATTTTTGGTTGAAAGGGACCCTGTAATAGGAATACCTTGTCTGGTATTGACAGTAGCTGACCAGTCATTGATTCTTTGTCTCTCTGCTACACACTTCCTAGGCCTGGGATCTCAGGCCTGGGAATTATGTAGGCAGGCAATGTATCCCCTTCTGGGATTGTTATTTTTGAAACTTTGTTTCTGCTCATTTGAAACACATTTCTATAATTTTTCCTCCTAGTCCCAAGTTTACCCTGTTGAACTCCCCAGAGTACAGACCACTGCTCTATTCCCTGGTCCCGGGACTTGGAGTGGGGGAGCAGCTATCTTTTCGTGGTTGAGGCTTGTCCTGCCCCGCAGTAGTCCTTTTGCTTCCTCCTTTGTCTCCCTGGCCCTGGAAGGGTGGCTTTCAAACACCTGAAGCAATGTATTACTAAGTTTGGAGGTAGAAAGACCTGATTCCTTTATTTACTGGCTGTGTGAATTTAGGCAAGTTACTTAAATTTTCCAAACCTAAGTATTCTCATCTCCAAAATGGGTTAACTGATCATTGGTAATAAGTGTCATAAATACCTATCCTGTAGAATTAATGTGAGGATTATGGGAGGTTATGTGTATCAATTACTTGGCCCAGAAACTGACTCCTACCCATCACTCATCATAGGCCCTCATCCTTTCCTCTCTTCCCTCTGTGCTCCTGTCCTACTTGCTGGAAGATTAAGATCTTCAATAAGAACTGAGCAGAGTGACTTGAAAACTTTCAAAGTGATAATTGGTTGATGTATCCATGATTTCCTTCATAGGTGCTCCTAAGAATCACTTCTTATTCTTACTATTAAATAGTTGTTTGAAAGCCAAAACTTAACCTTGTAGTTATTTTAATTTTTTGACCAATCTTCCCAAATCAGCAAATTGAAGATTCACCTTTAAAAATAATAATATACCAAAGATACGTTTTCTTTTGTTGGTAAGGTGGCATTGCTGAGAATCTAGCAGAGAAGTTGATTGGTGTTCTCTTTGAGGTTTGGTTACTGGCTTGTACTCGGTGCTTCCCAACACCTCCTTATTGGAAAACAGCCAAAGAGATGGTGGCTAACTGGAGGCACCACCCGGCAGTGGTGGAGCAGTGGAGCAAGGTCATCTGTGCGCTCACTTCAAGGTAGGCGTTGCCATTGACTCACCTTCCTTCCTCAGTCTGGCCTAGTTCTATCTTTCTGGGATTCATGGAGTACATTGTAAAACCTGTATCTTGTGTCTGTTGTTATGGTATTTTAGGTGTAGAATTAAGCCACTTTAAAAAAATAGATGTAGTAGTTTGGCTAGTGCCTGTCTAATCTAAAATTTTTCAGATTAAGCCATTGTCTCGGAGAAGCAGATAAACTCTGTACTCTACCCACCTCCCCCCAAAATCCCACTCTTGTTCTGATTATTAAAGTACAGGATGGGGTAAAAGTAGGTGTACAGTGGTGAATTCATGAAACAGTTTATTCTTGTATTATTGTCATTAATCGTTGTATTATTTTCTATAAGAACAACTGTAAACCTGCTTTTGCCCTGGTCTGTATTCATGATTATCACTTTTTTGTTCTGAAGTAAAAAATTTATTTTAAAAAAAATATCAGGGCTCAGTTGGTTGGAGCATCGTCCCATACACCAAAAGGTGGTGGGATTGATCCCTGGTCACGGCACAGCCTACCTTGTGGGTTCGGTCCCTGGTCAGAGAGAGTATGGGAAGCAACTGATTGATGTTTCTTGATTACTCTCCCTCAAATCAATAAACATATTCTCAGGTGAGGATTAAAAAAATGTGAGCTGTCACAGAAATTAGAGGATCTTAGTTTCCTTCATGTGATCATTATTTGGAAAAAAAAACATGAAAAGGTATAACAGAAAAAGTTAAGTTCAGCAGAAATCCTGTCATATATTTTTATACATAATTTGGTAGAAATGGGATCATACAATAATTTGCTACTTTATATCCAAAGTAGGCTGGTTTTTATAGTAATAATTTTACCTTTTTACTACCTATATATGACAGGTGGCAAACACAAAGTCCTCGGGCTAAATCCAGCCTCCACCTTGTTTCATCCGACCTAGCACCTTGTTTCTACCCAGCAGCAGCCCAGAGCTCTCACTTAACGGTTAAGCCGTAGTTACAGTTACACAGTCCTAAAATTACTTTGGCCCTTTGAAGGCAACTGCATGGCTGGTGTGGCCCCTGGTGAAAATGAGTTTGACACCCCTGCTATATATAATGCCATCACTCAACCCTACATGTTTAAAAAATTTTTTTAACTTGAACATTTTTCAGTTACAGTTGACATTGAATATTACATTGATTTGTGGTGTACAGCATAGTGGTTAGACATTTATGTAACTTAGGAAGTAATTCCCCTGATAAGTCCAGTGCATACCTGGCACCATATGTAGTTATTACAATATTATCAACTGTATCCCCTGTGCTGTACTTTACATTCCCATAATCAGCCCTGCATGTTTTAATATATAACTCTAAAAGGTGAGGGTTTTTAAAACATGCAGTCACAATATAAATTTATGTCTATTAATTTTAATATAAATTATATAATTTATAAAATATAAGTAAAATGTAAATATAACTTATAAATAATTGATTAAAACAAATAAATTATTAATATTAAGTGTTTTAAATCTTTTATAAAATTAGATATCTGCTTTTAGCTAGTCTGTTTTATAAACAAGTATTTTTATTTATCTTACACAATTCAGTGAGATATAATACATGTTTTATCCATTTTCTCCTGTATTTTAATTCTTGAATATTATTCCATTAAGAAATGAACTTAGTGGTGTGCATTTTTTAATTTTCTAGATTGCTACGCTTTACTTATGGTCCTTCATTTCCTCCATTTAAAGTTCCCGATGAAGATGCCAGTTTGATCCCTCCTGAAATGGATAATGAATGTGTTGCACAGACATGGTTTCGCTTTTTACATATGTTAAGGTACTGTTACTTTACTTTCTCATGTGCTCTTTACCCAGTAAGTGTCTGAGGAGCTACACTGTAGTTCTCTTGTGGGATTTTAGAGTGTCAGGTGCAGCCACGTAGAAGCACACACATCCATATCACGTGCCTCCTGTTCTCCCTGTCCTAGCAGGGCCGTGCTGTCCTCAGCTGCTCTGGGTCTCTACTCTTAGGAGCTTGTTCCTTGTGGTAGAGGTAGGATTTGTTCTCTTGCATGTGGCTACAGCCTGGATGATATCTCTACCAGGACTTTCTCACATTCTGAGGCGACTGGAACCTCCCATGATCCTCTCTGACCAGCACTAACTGGTCAGTCTGGCACTCAGGGCCCCTCTTCAAGTAGCCATGTTGTTTGAAATTTTGCTGAGGGATACACTGTTAAATTTCACAGGGAGATAAGTTGTTCCTTCCTGCTGTTTCTTTTTTTGTAGTAATTCTAATCAATTCGGCTTCATCACTTCCTTACTTTGTCTCTACTAGCCCCATTCTTGTCCTCTGTGGAACCTCTGTTGTGTACTGTCTTGATTCTTAAACATCTTCCTTGTATATCTTCTCTTTCTGATTTGACTACCCTCATTTTTCTATTTGTGACTCTAAATTACTCTGTACGCCTGCCTGGGTGTAGCTCAGTGGGTTAGGCATTATTGCTCAAACCGAAAGGTTGTTGGTGCGACCCCCAGCCAGGGCACATGCCTCAGTCTGTAGTCCAGGCCCCTGGCTAGGGGCATGTGAGAGGCAACCAGTCAATGTTTCTCTCCCTCTCTTTCTCCCCACCTTCCCCTTACTCTAAAAATAAATGAATAAAATATTTTTAATAAATTACTTTGTGTGACCCTTTTATAAATTAAGGATGTTAACTATTTTCTCTTTTTTCAGTTTGTGTTTTTCATCTTTGAGTGATTTCAGTTTGTATTTTTAATATTTTTGTAATCATTTTCTGTTTTAAGATTAGAAAATTTTCCTGTGTTCATATTTTCATTGGAATGCCTCTACTGCATGAAATCTTGAGTGGGATATTGGTTGTCGATATTAGATAGTTATTCTTTTTTATGTTCCTGGTTTCCTAAGTAATTTAAAAAATTTAAATAGATTTTATTCAAATCATATTTTGGGATTTATTTTAAGCATNAGGCGACTGGAACCTCCCATGATCCTCTCTGACCAGCACTAACTGGTCAGTCTGGCACTCAGGGCCCCTCTTCAAGTAGCCATGTTGTTTGAAATTTTGCTGAGGGATACACTGTTAAATTTCACAGGGAGATAAGTTGTTCCTTCCTGCTGTTTCTTTTTTTGTAGTAATTCTAATCAATTCGGCTTCATCACTTCCTTACTTTGTCTCTACTAGCCCCATTCTTGTCCTCTGTGGAACCTCTGTTGTGTACTGTCTTGATTCTTAAACATCTTCCTTGTATATCTTCTCTTTCTGATTTGACTACCCTCATTTTTCTATTTGTGACTCTAAATTACTCTGTATGCCTGCCTGGTGTAGCTCAGTGGGTTAGGCATTATTGCTCAAACCGAAAGGTTGTTGGTTCGACCCCCAGCCAGGGCACATGCCTCAGTCTGTAGTCCAGGCCCCTGGCTGGGGGCGTGTGAGAGGCAACCAGTCAATGTTTCTCTCCCTCTCTTTCTCCCCACCTTCCCCTTACTCTAAAAATAAATGAATAAAATATTTTTAATAAATTACTTTGTGTGACCCTTTTATAAATTAAGGATGTTAACTATTTTCTCTTTTTTCAGTTTGTGTTTTTCATCTTTGAGTCATTTCAGTTTATATTTTTAATATTTTTGTAATCATTTTCTGTTTTAAGATTAGAAAATTTTCCTGTGTTCATATTTTCATTGGAATGCCTCTACTGCATGAAATCTTGAGTGGGATATTGGTTGTCAATATTAGATAGTTATTCTTTTTTATGTTCCTGGTTTCCTAAGCAATTTAAAAAATTTAAATAGATTTTATTCAAATCATATTTTGGGATTTATTTTAAGCATTTAAATGTGTTTTTTTTTTGCATATTCATGTGAATAGTAATTTATTTCAATATGGAATTATTCTTCATTCTTGAGAAAAGTTATGGTTCGTTATGGAATGCTAGTCTTTTCATTGTTTTTCCAAATTGTCTCTAGTGCTCCTTTTTTTTTTTACTAATTTATGTTTTGGTAACTTAAACAAAAAGAACAGAAAACTTCCTCTGTTTTTCTTTGCCATTTTGTGGTGGTTATATATTCCTTAGAATTTGAAATAAATCACCAGTGAAACTCCAATCCTGGAATCTTTTTTACTGGTAGTTCTTTGGTAATCTTTTCCCATTTCTTTACTATTTATCTTTTCAGGGGTTGTCTTCTTTAGCTGAAAGATTTTATTATTTTATTAAGGATTCTTTTGGCTCTAAAGAATTGGAGCCTACGTAAGTAAGTGCAGGTGAAAAAGAGGTTATTGCCTGATGATAGAGAAGTCTCACTGAGTTCCAAGAAGCAGTGAGCATCCAGCACTCAAGATAGGGATGGATTGAGCCAACCTTGGGATGAGCTCCTCTGTCATCTCTGTCTTGGCCTTTTGTTTCTTTTGTGCCTGTACACACTGTTTTTTCCCCCCCTGAGTATGTTTCTTTCTGCCTTTGGGGTACATGCAACCCCGTGGTAATTTGTCCAGTGCTGTAAATACTGTTGTGACTTTCTACCTCTAGCCATTTCAGTTCTGGGGCTTTTTCTTTGCTCAGATTCTCAAAATGGATAAATTGGATTAAATTATTTTTGTTTCTTAGGCTACATTAATTATAGGTATCTGGCAGACATCTGGATAGACACCTTCTGGATGTTTTTACCCTGTTGGTTAAATGAGGTGTTGCTGGGTAGGAGGCAGGCCCATGAGGGTTATTCAGAAAGGGCTGCCATGGTCATTGGCAAATTACCTGGGAAAAGAGCTGAATATGATGGGGAGATAGGCACCAACATCTAGTGTTGTAATGCTTTATCTTCTTCCAGGGGAGAAAAAATGTTTCCCTTGATTAGAATACTACTGTCCTTGGACTTGTTTGTGCATGGGCACCTGCCCTTCAGGTCCCACCTGCAGGTTCTGTTTCAGTAAATCTAGGTTGAGTCTGGATCTTTAAACAGGCTGTCCACATGTGTCAGATGTAGAGCGCATTGGGAGCTATAGGAGTGCAGTTTCTATGTTCTGGTCTGTATCCTTTGTTACCTATTTTAAATTTTATTTTTTTTGCCAGTAAAATCATTTCAGGTTTACATGTGGAGAAACTGGTATAAGCTTGCTGGCACTGCTACTAGACTTACCTCCTCTACCCCACATGATGAATTACAGTTAGTTCTGTGGATTCAGTCTCCTAACTCTAGAAGTCTGTATATATACTTCCTTTTTCCCGCTTGAAATTAAGAATCTGAGTGGATGGAAGAAAATAGGGACTTCAAAGGACAGAGCATTTATAAACAACCGATTTGTATTTCTCAGCCTAGTTCTTTTGGCCTTGTAGCTACTAGAAATTCTTTCCAGGTGCTGCCTGTAGGTTTATTGACAATGTCACTTTGAGTTGAAGAGGCCATTTGATGGATAGCTAAGCAAACCATTTTGAGTGGAAATCTAAATCTATTTTTTAGTGGAAATCTAACTCAAGCCCAAATACACTGTTTTGAAATGTATGACTTCAGCACGTACACATGAATACAAACACTAATCCCAACTTAAAAATAGTTTTAAAAAAACTGAGTATGTTAATATTAAAAAAAATTTTTGGAGTTCTTGTTGACTTACAGTTTTTCTTCCATGGCTTAATTCCAAACATATTAGAAAAATATCCATGTATATTCTTAAAAATTAAAAATTTCTAGTCTTATTTTGATGCTCATCCTCTGGATAGGCAGAGTGAGTTTATGTACGCACTGCAGATCTTCTGTAAAGAAGTGCTCGTGGTGGAGTCCCTGGCCTATTAAGTACAGATTAGTCTCCTCTCCGAATTAAATGGGTACAAACAGCCCTGTTCTTAAAATCGATTGCATGTTTCTTACTCATTAAGAAACTTTTAAATATATAATTAATTCTTCTCTTTCTCTTGATAGTAATCCCGTGGATTTGAGTAATCCAGCCATTATAAGCTCTACTCCCAAATTTCAGGAACAGTTCTTGAATGTGAGCGGAATGCCACAAGAATTGAATCAGTATCCCTGCCTTAAACATCTGCCTCAAATATTTTTTCGTGCCATGCGTGGAATCAGCTGTCTGGTGGATGCATTCTTAGGTGAGTTTTGTGTAGATTGCTAGATGTAGGTAACTCTAGAGTCTAGTTTTAGAAACTATTATGAAAGACCAAAGAAAAAGATGAACAGATTTGATTATGAATAACAGAGTATTCACAACACATGTAATAGCTAGAGGGTTTTTGTTGTCCTTATATAAATAGACCAAACAATGCTAAGAAAAAGAGTAAGACCTGGTAGATAAATGGACAAAGGATATGAATGAATGATTTGCATAAGAGGACAATGTTCATTCTCACTAGTAATCCAAAAAAATACAGATTCAAATGCATTAGGTATTATTAGAAGGCATATTTCTTTTGTGAAGTACTGTTTTTCACATTTTAAGAATATGAAAAGTCAGAATTATTTTTACCTGTTGAAAGGCATGGTATTTAATATGTATCGTTTTCTGAAGCATTTGTCATTTGTATTTGTTACAATACGAGGGAGGACCCCCCAAAAGCTCCAAAATTTATTTATAAAAAATTGTGTATTTATTCTTACATGTCTAAACTTCAGTCACCTTCAAAGTACTCTCCATTTGATGTGATACATTTATTGAGATGTTTCTTTCTGCTGCCGAAAACAGATTTTGAAGTCATTAATTTTGGTACCTTTTAGTGCTTCTTCTGTATTTTGTTTCACCTCTTCCACATTAGCAAAATGTTTCCCTTTGAGGACTTTTTTCATCTAGGAAAACAGAAAGAAACAGTCGCTTAGGGCAAAAGTGGGTGAATAGGGGGGTGGGGCATGGAGGTCATGTCATTTTTGGTCAAAAACTACTGAATACTCTGCACGGTACAGGCAAGGGTGCTTGTGAATTACCCATTATGAAACAGGCAAACACTTTGCAAGAATCATCAAAAAAAAATTCCCTGAAGCCAAATGCAGCCTCTCACAACAACACCAGGTGGTACACTGATACAGATGGGTTCCTAGAACACTCACCTAGTGAGGGAAGCCTGTTACTACAGGGGACCTGCCCTCCAGGAGATAATTCAGGGGGGTTTGGGTCCCCCCTTGTATTATGTAGGGAATATACAGGGTGGGCAAAACTAGGTTTATAGTTGTAATACAAATAAGTAATATAATAATAAATAGTAATACAAGAATAAACTCTGTTTTGTGTACTCACAACTATAAACCTACTTTGCTGACTGTTTGCTGTATTAGTTCAAATTAAGTTTGCCACATAACAACCAAAAATACCTGTGGTTGAAACAAAGCTAGTTTACTTACACATGGGTTAAGCCCAAGGACTAGGTAGTACAGGGTTGCTGTAGCAGTTCCACCATTGTTAGAGATCCAAGGTACTTCCATCTTGTGGCTCTCTGTCCTTTGTGTACTCTCTCATGGGCCATGATCGTTGAATGAGGTCCAACTCTTCTGTTCGGGAATTACGAAGGAAGGAGAGTCTCCACTTGATTGGTCCTTTTACAGAGATTCCCTGGACCGTCCACCCAACGACACCTATTTTTCTGTGATCAGAACATGGCCACATCAAGCTGTAAGAGAGGCTTGAAAATGAAGCTGTTTATTCTGGGTAGTCATGGCCAGCTAGAATTTGTGTTCTGCAGCTCAGGAAGGGATGGCAAATGGACATTGGGAGGCTACTAGCGGTCTCTGTCATAGTCTGTACAGAGCATTCACTGGTGTTGCTTGAGGAAGATTTTCTGAACATATTTTGACCTGTGAGGAATAACTCCATTTGTCTTTTCTTAAAGGCATTTCTAGACCCCGATCAGACAGTGCTCCTCCAACACCCGTGAATAGATTAAGTATGCCTCAGAGCGCGGCCGTCAGTACCACCCCACCACATAACCGGAGGCACCGGGCTGTTACTGTGAATAAGGCCACCATGAAGACAAGCACAGTAAGAGTTCTCATCACCATTCTTATGCTGTGTAACGTTGCCGTTTTAATCTGCCATCCTTTAAAAAAAGTCTTGCTGTTTTCTCAAATTTTTCATGAGTGTGGGTGTATATTCTTGTGTCCTGATAGGTCAGTACTGCTCACGCCTCAAAAGTTCAGCAGCAGACATCCTCCACTTCTCCTCTGTCAAGTCCAAATCAGACTACTTCAGAACCCCGGCCACTGCCTGCCCCTCAAAGACCAAAGGTTAACAGCATCTTGAATCTCTTTGGATCGTGGTTATTTGATGCAGCATTTGTTCACTGTAAACTTCATAATGGGATAAACAGAGACAGCAGCATGACTGGTAAATATCGCTCAAGAAAAATGTTATCATTTTTTCTTCCTTTTTTTTCTTTTTAATCTTTCCTACCTGCAAGATTAATATGCATCTTTAAAAACTCTCTTGTCTCTGACAAAGCAGTGTCTTGTGCTTAACCCCTTCCAGCTGAAGTAACAGAATTTTGGAAGTTTTGCTACCTGTCCTTTTTATGTTTGTTCTGTGAGGTTTGACTTTTGTCTGTTTTTATTAGACACACTTTTCAAGGTTAGCTTTTTTTGTTCCATCAAATTCCTTTCAGTAGGTGACCTGGAAGTTCCCTTCATGTCAGCCAGGATAATAATGCTGATATTGAGAATTAAAAAGTTTGACCAGAAATTTATACACAAGAAGTGTTTTCTTAGATTTTGACAGCCATTCACTCATCAGTGCATATACATATTAGAAAACTTCTCCTTCATAAAAGACTCTAAACCTCTCAGATTTTAGTCCACAAAACTTTATTTCAAGTGTACGCTTTCAAAAATACCATTTTTCTGAAACTAAATAAGACTGGTGGACAATTAATAACCCTGATATCTTTATTTAGATTTTATAAGAGAAATGAAACACCATCTAAGTAAAATCTGATTTATTTTTGTCACCTTACCATTATATTTGGAACTAATTGCATGGGGTACAGGATGGGAGTAAGGGGTAGTGCAGAATATACTGAAGGAGATTTATTTATGACATCTTATAGAGACGAATTGCAATAATGGCTATCATTTATTGAACTGCATGTTCAATGAGCCCGAGCCGGGCGCTGTGTGGCATGCATTAATGAGTGTATTGGCTGTTTGGGTAAGAAAGCACTTTCCTCCTGGGCTTGGAAATAGGTTGAGGTAAAAGGAGGCCTAATTGCGTTAGTTTGTGTATCTCTAGGAAGACTGTTAATTCCGAAGAGTAAACTAATGGCCGTAAGGATCTCTGCTTTCTTTCAGATATGCATTCTTGTGTATTATGTATCGCCTCAGAACTAAGGTCTATGACTGTTAGCACTGTACACATACAGTTATTTTGGGTATTCTTACAAATATTTTACGTTATTTAGAAGAGTTGTGACTATAAAGACATTTTCAGGAGTATAATTTGAGATTGCATGGTTCAGTTTAGGGATTCCCTTATTTATTTTGTTCAAATTCAGACACTTTATATTCTACCATTTCCATATTTTATTTACAAGTTCGAATTCTAGTGTTTACTTATGGATAAGTAAATGTACTTAGGATGACTAAATGAAAATTTAAAAACAGTTTTTGGTTTTATATTTTTTATATTCATATGCTTTATATTTTGAGTTTTCTGAATCATTTATATTTATTTGACTTTCCTAGAATAAGTCATATTTTTACTTTTATCGAGATGCATTTCTTACTGTGTATCTTCTGGGTATCGAGCTGTTGACACTAAAATCCCTCAGTTCAGAATGGTTCAGCCTGCGGCCTTCTTGGTGGGCTTACTTAAAGGGAACTTACAGATCTTCCTGCTCTATAGGGGTTTTGTAACGGCTTTACTCACCCTTTTGTGCCAAAAGAAGTCAGATTCAAATCATCTGTGGGCAACAAATTCTTTTAACTCTTAACATTTTTCATGGTTGGGAAGGGATAGAAGTTTCTCTTCCCTGCCTTGTTCAGAGATGAGGAAGGCTGTTACATTACCTGGGAGATAGGAGGTATCCAGATAGTTGAATGGGTTAGAGTACTGGTGGGTGCCACTCTGAAGGTCTTGGAGGTGGGGGGAGGTGTGGGGGTACTAACATTGTTAGTCTGTCTTCTAAGTGCTGGCTGTCATCAAGGAGTTCTGCCGTGTAGTTCACCTCAAACTTAAAATGTTTGCTTCTATGAACTGGTTAGCTTTAGATTTACTCGACAGTACACTGTGCTTTGTAAAAGTAACATTAAGCTGGGAAGGGTTAATGAGCTAAAATTTTAATGCACGTTATGGGCAGTTCAAAACCTCAATTCTTTCGTAGTTGTGTAATTTTCTTTGTTCATTTCTTTTGCATGATACAAAAATTATAATTTTGGATCTGAATGCACAATTTCCTATGTTTTTGAACTAGCTTGTGGTATCATAAAGCTTTTAATCTAACTTTTAAAAAGCTAAAAAGCTTCTTAACTTATTGTAAAATTTCACCATCTTTAAAGTATTTTATAATTACTGCTGTCCTTTGATTTGTTTCCATTTATTTCTATTATCTTGCAGCATCTTTTATCCAAATTCTTCTTTCTTATAAATCTTGTAAGTAGGAACCAGAAGCTTCCTCTTATTGCAGTCATGTTTTTATTTTTTTCATAATTCCATTAAAAATTTGATTGTCATTGTCTCTTGTAGTTTTTGCACTTGGGAAGAAAAATACTTTTCTGTGTTCTGAATGGGGAAGATTGTTGGCAAAAGCAAATTAATCTGCCTGAATCAGTCCCATTATTTCTGTACACTAGTCTGGTCATGTCATGAATTTCAGGATTTTGCACTAACTGTGTTTTGGCTCTTTTTTTTTTTTTAAAGCTTTAAGCTTATTTTTATACAGATTTAATGTTTGATTTGTATGCATTCTGCATGTAGTGTTTTTTAAATGTATTATTGCTGGATAGCTTATTCAGGACTAAAATGGCTCATGGGAAGTTGCATAAAGATTTATATTCGACTCTGCATTCTATTAAATCTATTATAAAATAGTTTAAATATTTTGTGTAGAGTGATAAAAGATTTCAGAGTGACTTTTAACACACTCTGAAATCTTTGTTAAAAATAATAGCAACTTTCGAAGGGCTTCTATTTCAGTGACAACAAATGACTATGATGCTCTTACCAATACAATTTTCTGATTTATCAACCTCAAGTTAGCTGCTGTCTGTGGTTGTTAAAATTCATTTTCATTTTGCTTGGTTGGGCGATTCTTTGGTGTGTGTTTTGGAGTTGGGTGGGTGGTGGGAATGCTCTCTCTTCCTTCCTACGCATTACTCTTCCTTACTTTGCCCTCTCCCTAAAGTATAAAAACTAGCATGGGATTGCCCATTCAGAAGTGATGTTCGTCTGGGGTAATGTGGCAATTGCAGTGGCTCTTTTTATTAATGTTTAAGTATCATTCTATAGGGGAAGTTAAAAACAGAATGAATAATAGAAAAGCCAAATTTGTTATGTATCTGTATATGACTACAGATATATACAAATGTATTCTGCTGATCAAAAATTCAGTTGGAAAATACTTCTTGTAGAATTTGTTAAACTGACAGTACCACTATAAATTAATTGTTACCCATTTTCCAAGAAGATTTCAGAGAGCCCTTTAAAAAAAGTAAAATATAGTTGCTAAACAAAAGAATTATTGGATTCCATTCAAGTAGCAATTTAATGACACCAACATTTGATCTTTGTGTCCAGGGTCCCATGAGCCTATCTGCATATTGACAAATATAATAAAACCCTCCTTTTCTCTCCCCAGCCATTACAACACAAGCTAGCATGGAGTTTCGACGGAAAGGGTCACAAATGTCCACAGACACCATGGTTTCCAATCCTATGTTTGATGCAAGTGAATTTCCTGATAACTATGAAGCAGGAAGAGCTGAGGCTTGTGGGACACTATGTAGGATTTTTTGTAGCAAGAAGACTGGAGAAGAGATTCTACCAGCTTATTTATCCAGGTCTTAGAATTTTTTGTTTTGTTTATTTTTTCATTTATATAGTTTGCATAGTGAAACTGTATTATAACATGGCTTAGTAGGCTAAGTTAATAAGTAAATGTTGGTTTGAAATACCTGCAAATGTCCGTAAGTAACTGAAATTTTTGCTTGAATTCTTCCATTTTACTTGCCTTATTAGATTTGTAAAGATCCTTAAGACCCTTTTTATTTTAGAGCTATTATTTATTGTTTTATTTGACTTATTAATGAGAGATTTAAAAGGACTATAGTAATTTTTAAATAAATGTTTAGCACAGTATTAGACATCATAGATGGTCCATAAATGTTAAATGTAAATCTTGTCTCTAAGGAGCTTATTTTCTGGAGTGAGCAAAGCCACGTACACAATTAACAGTGATCCAGTCGTGATAGGCAGTTGGTAGGGAGAGGCACAGAGAAAGTGCGTGGGCATCCAGAGGAAGGAGCAGCGTACACTTACCCTGGGGCTCAGGAAAGAGTTACAGAGGGTTGAGCGACTGTGCTGGACTTACAGAGGATGGGTAGTGTGTAGCGATTTGGGTGGGGTCATCTGATCCAAATTTGTGACTTTAGCTGATCTTTGTGGATGGCTCTGCCTTCCATTTAGTTAGTGGCTCATGCCAGAAACTAGAAGTCATTTTACATTCCACTTCTCTCCATCTCTGTCTTTAATTGGTCAGCCGATCCCTCCCTTTCTGCTACTTAACCCTCTTTTTAATCTTTCCACTTTGTCCCCACCACCATACTCTAGGCCTTTCACTTTTTTCTGAAATTGACTTGTAATGGCTTCCTGTTTTTGTTGCCCTTCTCAACTAATCCTTCACACAGCTGCTGAAGTCATGTTAATATCAACAAGAGCCTTCAGGCGTCTTTGTACCTTCTAGGTTCTCAGGAGAGAAAGTTAGACTATTAGAGGAAACAGTGCAAAACTATCTAGATGTGGAATAGAACAGCACATTCTGGGAGCTAATCAGGGGTATCTCAATAGGCTCTTGGTTTTAAGTAACAGAAAACCTCACTATGACTCAAGCAAAAGGGAACCAATTATGAAAAACTCATGCTATTTAATACATTTTAAGGTCTGGTTATGCCAAGGGGCCTCATGAAGGGTAAGAACCAGGGTCTAGAAAGTGGCTAAGGACCAGAGTGGGTTTTCTTCCTTTCTGGTTTTTCTGTCTTCATGGTGTTCCAGAACTGCTTCTTTATTCTTTGCAGATCATTTTCTTATATTGCAGTGTTCCGAGCTCTCAATTTTCATGGCCTTCATCTAGGTGACAAGCAGGGCCAGTCAGCAAAGCTGCATCCCAATTTCACATTCCTGAAAAAGAGAATCTGATTAATCAGGTGTTGGTAGACCACAGAGGTATCTGGTCTAGTCAGCTATGGCTGTGAGGGAGGATCACATGCAATACATGCATCCTTTGTGTGTATGTGGGGGGGGGAGGGGTACAGGAGGGAGAATACTGGTTGAAGAGATACCACAAATGGTATCAGTAGCAGTAGGGAAGAAGGTTGTGACCGTGAGCTTTCTGTCTGGTCCATAAGGTTGGATGGGTGGTAGTATGACCAATCAAAAAAGCAAATTTGTGAGGGAGCCATTGATAAGCTTAGTTTTGAACCTGTTGAACCTGAGGTGCCTTTGGAATATTTATCAACAATTGTTTATGCCAGATACTATACACAGGGAGTGCTGGAATACATTAGTAAACATTTCATGCCCTCAGGTATCCAGTGTGCTTTTGGCTAATAGATCTGGAGCTGAGGTGAGAGATATCTGGTAGAGACTGATTTGGTTATGTTCAGTGGCTTAAGCAATGTTTAAAACCAGGGTAGTCGAAGATACAGCTTAGAGAACTAAGTTTGGCAGCCTGAGGAACACCAACATTAGGAGGCACGTGGAGGGAGAGGATCTATTAAAGGAAATTGCTATAGAAGTCAGAAGAATAAGGAGAGACGAAGGGAGTAATCAGGTTTAAATGCTTTAAAGAAGGCAGAGTAAAGTAGGATACATTTAGTGACACACACTAGACTCGAAAGGGATTGATGTTGTGGTTCCTTACTTTATTTCAGCTCTTATGTAGAGTGATCTTCATATCCTGATGAATGCAGGGTTGAATGAGGTTTCTTTCTTTCATTGTCTCCTCCAAAATTTGTGGGTCACAGGGAAAAAGACAACACTTTTTTTTCTTTCAGGATTTGTACAGTGCTGCAAAATTTTACTGACATGAAATTCAGTCCTGTAATCCTTCCAGTTTATTGATAATTACTGTAATCATTTGCCTTGTTTTGTTTTGGGTGCTTCATTTGTAGGCACCCGTAAATTTGAGTTGCAGGGTTTAAACTTCAAGGTGTAATAGACATGAATCTTTATTTCATTAGGAAAGATTTGGTTCTTAGTGTATTTGATTGAGTTGTCTTCATTCGCGTAATAGCTTTTCAAGGTTAGAAATAATGAAGAGTAGAAACAGACTTGCAGATGAATATGTGGAAAATATTAATATATATGGAAACAATTGACCAGCAGTTTAAAATTTTTTTCTTGCTTTCCTAGATTTTACATGCTTTTAATTCAAGGTTTGCAGATAAATGATTATATGTGCCATCCTGTCTTGGCCAGCGTTATTCTAAACTCCCCTCCTTTGTTCTGCTGTGACTTGAAAGGGATTGATGTTGTGGTTCCTTACTTTATTTCAGCTCTTGAAACCATTCTGCCTGACAGGTAAGCTGTCATTCTGTATTAGCATATCGTTTGCTGGGTTTGTTTGGCCTGGTCTGTTTTGGTGGTTCCTCCCCAGTTTCCTAGTTTATCCTGTCCACTTGTCTTTATAGCCCAAGGAGACTCAGGGGATATAAAATGAGTGTAGAATACCTAGACCCTGAGCTCCTCCAGTTCTTATTTGTCTGTGAGTGTGTTGAGTCTTTTTTAGCCTGGTTGGGAGGGGTAAGAGCAACCTCGACCTAGAGGGCGTAATTTTGTAGAGTAGGACTTAACATTTAAAATCAATCAGTCAATCAATCAATCAAATTCTAGTTTTATTTCATAATAAAGTTTAACATAGACACACACTACAGAATATAAATTCAGTGGAAAGCAGTTAACTGCATTCTTTATGAGACCAAACCTTGTGCTTATATTGTGAAAAATTGGCATAATGTATATTTGGCAATAGCTAAAAACATACTTCAGTTTGGAAATACTAATAGCTATTCTTTTTTTGTTTTTTGGCAGAGAACTCTCCAAATTCAAAAGCTATGTAAATCCAACAGAATTGAGAAGATCTTCCATTAATATCCTACTTTCTTTGTTGCCCCTCCCTCATCACTTTGGCACAGTCAAATCTGAGGTAATGTTTTATTAAAGTTTTTTTAATATTTCATATCCTGTTTTGTGCGCTGTTTCAAGTTACTGTCTTTTAAAAATGGAATAAGAGCTTTTAAAAACATTTTAGAAAGTATTTCAAGTGAATCAACAGAATTGATACGCTGTGGAAATTTGTGCTGTCAGTCAGCCAGCGTGCCTGGCTCGCCATTTCAAGTGGCGATAGGCTGGTGACATCTGGTAACATGCGATGTCAAGTCAGTGACAGACTTAGCACAGTCTGATGTTGGTCAGATTGAGAGCCCCGCTGGTCAGACTCATCCTCCCTTTTCCTGCTGGATCAGTTTCCACATGGTCATAGAGTAGTGTACCACAGCAATCAATGTTAAATATTCTTTGTTTCTTCCATAGGTGGTCCTGGAAGGAAAGTTTAGTAATGATGACAGCTCTTCTTACGATAAACCAGTAACTTTTTTGTCCCTGAAGTTGAGACTTGTGAATATACTAATAGGTGCCTTGCAAACGGAAACGGACCCCAACAACACTCAAATGATATTAGGTTTGTGTTCATACATTTTTAGAAACATTTTTTTTTGTAAGTGAAAACCCAGATATTTTTGATCTCAGGCATGCTAAGGAGGCAGGGGTCAGTATGGCATTTATCCTTCGGCAAGTCTCGTTGCAGAAATTGGAAGACCCTCACAAAGTAGTCAGATAACAGCAGAAGGCAGTGCTAATTGCATGTCGTGCTGAGTGTCTTTAGTATGGAGAGAGAAGAAACCAAGAGTAAGGAAGACTTCGTAGGGGGAAGTAGATGTTAAATTGGATATTGTAGAGCAGGATTTGAAGAATTTTTTTTTAAGATTTTATTTATTTATCTTTAGAGAGGAAGGGAAGGAGAGAAGGAGAGACATATCAGTGTATGGTTGCCTCCCGTGCGTCCCCTGCTGGGAACTGGCCTGCAACCCAGGCATGTGCCCCAACTGGGAATCGAACCGCGATCATGTGGTTTGCAGGCCCGCACTCAATCCACTGAGCTACCCCAGCCAGGGCCAGATTTGAAGAATATGTCCATTGCAGGGGAGGAAGTGATGGCTAAAGAATTGGCGATGGCAGTAATGGTTGGAATGGCTGCTCAGGAAGTGTAGTATGTTATGCAGTGAGAAGGTGGAGTAAATAGGAAAGGGTAAATCCTTTCATTTTGGAAAGGAGTTGAAGAAACAGGTTAAATCTTGATGTGAGAAAGCCTCCAAATTGTACTATTTTAAGTTATTCAAATAATATCCCTTGAAATCATATAATTTCTGTGGTTGAGAGATGATCTAGTTTTGCTTGATCCTTGTTCCGGAGCATTCCCTAGTACATTCCAAGGAAGAATCAATTGGCAGTCTTGCCATAGATTGGCAAAGCTGTGTCTTTTCTGTCTTTTTCCATTGTGGACAAGAGTACTTTCCCACTGGGATGAGAAGCAGTGTGGTAGGCTCCCCGTCTTGTTTCTGTTGTTACCTTTCTGGGGCCATGAGCTCCTTGATAATAAATGCAAGCTCTCTTCGGATATGCAGCCGTGGGCAAGCCCTGAAGTGAGATGTTAATGGTTGGTCTTTCATACCAGTTGTAAAGTGTCTGATAATGATCATGTTTTTGTATAAAGCAAAGTTTGACCTTCAAATTTATTTATGAGACTGAACAAATTTATTTTAGAAAAATGTTTTAAAACTTTGGGGCAGACCTGAATTAGGTTTTTTTTTTTTAAGTATCTTTTCTGATCAGTTGACAGATTTATTGGTGATTTTATGACAACTTCAGGAATACTCAGCTAAAATCGTATCTCTGCTATTAATTGAGTTACTTCAGGCATTTTAGTATTCTTGTCATGTATTTAAATAAAATGGACATTTTTGCTGTTGCAGGAGCAATGTTAAATATTGTTCAAGATTCAGCACTTTTAGAAGCCATTGGTTGCCAAATGGAGATGGTAAGTCATATACCATGTGTAATCTGTCAGAGATCAACTTCTGATTTTAAATAAATTTTATTCCAGAATATCTGTCTTCATGATTTTAAAGGCATTTGTTTTTAAATTCAGCTTGTTTATGTAGACTGTTTCTATTTTAAAATATCAGGTGTTTTGAGGCTTCTTACCTTTCAGTGCCTCATCCAGTATACATCAGGTTCCTCAGAGAGACTGCATTAAAGACAGTCCAGCTCAAGACATCTTTATTCCTGAGCAGTATCTCCTTCAAGCACCTGCTTTTGTTTTGTTGGTAAACTGACTTGAATAGTCTGGCAAAAGCCCCCTACTCATAATTCCTTCCACCCCTAGTGGATCTAATGCTGGCTGTTAGCAAATGTTAGTTTACTTTTTTTCATGTCATGAGCTTTTTCTAGGCCCTCTAGATCAAAGTTGGAAAGTCCCCCAAAGCATCGGTGCTTCTAAATCAGAAAAGCTTCCCAGAGACCCCTAGTGCCCCTGCTTCTGTCTCCAGGATACGTGATTCCTGTACTTGGAGCAGAGGCAGGGGGGTGGATGGATTGATGGAATATAATGGAGTGGTGGATGGAGCATGGGTGATCAGATTACTTTTAAGGAAATTATATTCATGTTCCAGTAGGTGGCTGATAATCAACTGATCTGGATGCAATGAATTATACTTAGATGGGAAAAATGAGGGACATTTTTAACAGATACCTTTGTTAGCTCATGTATAAATATATAGGAGTTAATCTTTATACTAACCATAGTATTTTATTGTTTGTGTTTTATGATATAACTACATTAGAAAGTTACCGTTACTTATTTGTGTTTAGTTTTTCTAACATTGCTTTCCTGTTCTAAAGTTTTGCTTGGGAGGCACTAGGGTGTTTTTCTAAGGACCCGGAGTTATTAGTTGGTGAAGATAGAAAAGGTCCTTGGCTGGCCCTTTGCAAACAGCAGCAAAGAAGACCCCAAATGGGCACCTGTAATTGAACCTTCCTAACCTTCAGTAGATAGTGTTGTGCAACAGCACTACAGCAGTTTTTATCTGTGTATCGTCTGTGCTCTTTAGTGGTCACGTTACATTCTGTCAGCATGGCTGTTCATAACTGACCTCTGTTTACACTAGTGCACTGTGGACGTAGCCCTCGAATATTTGATTCATTTTTGTTTGATTAGGGTGGTGGAGAGAATAACTTGAAGAGTCACAGCCGCACTAATAGTGGTATTAGTTCAGCAAGTGGTGGAAGCACAGAGCCCACAACTCCTGACAGCGAAAGGCCTGCTCAGGCTCTCCTAAGAGACTATGGTAAGCCATGTTTGTTTTTTGGACACCCAAAGTTTATAGAATAACTTCTAATGTGCAGATACACAAAAGAAATAAGCCAAACATTTTTAACACAATTTTAATGACCGTGATTTTAAAAATGTATTTAGGTAGAATAGAGAGGCTATTAGTATAAAAGAGTAAGAAAATGAAAATAAATCTTGCAACTTTTAGTAGTTAGATTCTAGGTAGTTTTAGATTTTATAAATGATTATAATGAGTGGTTAGGAAACATTTGTGGATGCTGTACCAGGGGCTGGTAATAAAGTCAAATAGGATGTGGACTCTGCCTCAGAGTCTAATGGCAGAGCCAGCTAGTACCTCAGTTACTGCAGTGTGGTGAGGATGGGTAGCAGGGAACACATGGGACAGAAACCCAGAGGAGGGATCTTTGTGCTTCAAACCTGTATACCTCTGTATATTTGGTTAGATTTTTCAGTCAAGTAAGAGTAAGGAAACATTAGCCAGAAGAATATCCTATTAAATGATATCCTTTACCCTGGGCAATTATTTACTTTATAGTTCTCTCAGTTTGTGGGTGCCTTTATGTTTTTATACACAAATAATAGCATGGACCGTCCAACCTTTTGGTGTCTCTGGACTATACTGGAAGAAGAGTTCTCTTGGGCCACATAATAAGTACAAAAACACTAACAAAAACCAAAAATCTCATAATGTTTTAAGTGGATTTATGATTTTGTGTTGGGCTGCATTCATAGCCATTCTGGCCTGCATGCTACACTCAGGCCGCAGGTTGGATGCCCCTGGTTGAATCTGTGAGTGGTAATCCAACTAGATTAGAATGAAATTTAGATCCTTAGATGTGTGTTTAAATTTTTAACCATAAGTATCCTTGAGCATGTCAGATGCATAAGGTCATTATGTGGATATTCAACACATTTAAATACTACATTTATAAAGTTATTTAAATTGTTGTCTTACTCATTATGTTCAAGGGTTTAAGTATAGTTAGATGAAATTTTATTTATTTTTCGTGCTTTCTAAAACACTTAAGCTAAAGAAATTTTTGCATTTTATTGTATGTGTTCTAATATAAGTGTTTGAAGTGATAATTGTTTGTTTGAGCATTTTGAACTGGTGTTAGTGAGGTCTGCTTTTCATGTTGTAAAATATTTTTTACCAAGAAGTCCAGATTTGTGTTAGTGTTGCATGACTGTCTCTTTAATGATCATTCCTTTTTCCGTTGTCACTGCCCTCTTTCTGATAGGATCGACAGGTATAATGCCTCTAAAGCTTCCTTGATGAGTTTCATTTAATTTGTCCTTATGTATTGTTAGCTAAGTAGTTATTACTTTTAAATATAGAATTGGAGGCCAAATAGAAGCACAATGACATGGTTATTTAATTTTTTTAGAAATATTAAAGTAGTTTTGAAGAGTTAAATGTTAAAATATGCTTAAAAACCAATGCATGTGACTTTTGATGGTTTAACCCCTGAAAATAATTTCAACAGATGCTTTAGGGTAATTCCCAGCATCTGAGGAGATTTGAATTCTTTCCTCCATATAAAATTCCAAGGAAATAATTGATAGAGTTTCATTGTTTTGGTGAAAATGTAATTCTCTGAGTTAATTTAGAAATTTAAAAATTCACCTTGTAGTAAGAATGACACTGAATTGCCAAATCCCCGTGGATGTCTAGATGAAAGTTCCTGAGCTGGGAGCTAGAAGCTGCTCTGGTCGTGTGTATGCCCTGTGCACTGTTGTTCAGCCGGGCTTGATGCTCAGGCCAGTGGGGCGGGGAGCAGAGCACTGTGTGGGTGCCCGTTGTGCTCACTGTGGCTGCTGTGGTCTGTGCCTGGTGGAATGCTGTGCTTCTCGTTACTAATGCTTAGTTGTTTTCCCTCCCTGTGGGATGTGGCATTGGGGTTATATCCTAGCTCTTAATACAGATTCAGCTGCTGGGCTACTGATTCGCAGCATTCATCTCGTCACCCAAAGACTCAACTCCCAGTGGCGGCCAGACATGAGCATATCACTGGCAGCTCTAGAGCTCCTCTCTGGCCTGGCAAAGGTGAGCACGACAGTTTCTTAATTTCAGCCTAGCAGCCTTGGGCTACTGCTGTTTTCTGCATCTCCTGACCTCTTGGTGTGGGCTTCACAGTGCTGGTTTATACTCAAACATAGTTCATATTAAAGTGTGCAAAGGTGAGCCTCCAAGTGAAATTTTACAAAATGAACTTCACTTCTATTGACTTTGTATTTTTTCATAATATTCTAAATTTTCAGCATGACCTTTTGTGCCATTATAGGATCATCTAATTTTAATAAACAAATGCAGATTTGGTAAAGGAAGAATGATTACCCTAAAATAGGCCATTTGGGACTATCTGTCAGTCTTCCATCTTCCATTATCAGAGATAAGTAAAATTGGCTATACTTTAAAATTACTTTGACATCTTTTATTCCATTTTGTGGAACTTTAGAACTGTGTGGCTGTTCGCACTTCTGTAAGTATTTTTCTTATTGAGGTGAAATTTACATAACCTAAAATTAACTATTTTAAAGGGAATAATTCAGTGGCTATTAGTACATTTACAGTGTTGTGCGGCCATAACGTCTGTTGAGTTTCAAAACATTTTCATCACTCCAAAAGAAAATCCATACCCACTAAGCAGTTGCTTTCTGGTCTCCCCTTTCCACAGTCCCCGACGACCACCAGTCTGCATTTTGTCTCTACGGATTTACCTGTTCTGGACACTTCGTGTAAATTAAGTCATCTAACATGGCCTATTGTGCCTGCCTTCTTTCACCTAACGTGGTTTTAAGGTTCATTGGTGTTACAGACTATGTCAGAATTTCATTTCCTTTATGGATGAATAATATTCCATTGTATTTATATACACCAATTTGTCTATTCATTCGTTGATGCACATTTGAACTATTGTGAATAGTGCTGCTATGAACATGTGTCTCCCTTCAGTTGTTTGACTACCAGTTTTCCAGTTCTGTTGGGTATATGCCTGGTAGTTGAATTGCTAGCTTACATGGTAATTCTGTATGTAACTTGAGCAACTGTCAAACTGTTTTCCACAGTTACTGAATTACTTTATATTCCCACCAGTGATGTACAAGGGTTTCAGTTTCTCCACATTCTCACTATCATCTAAATGGTTTCTCACATGTGAAACAGGCAGGATTAATACCTGGTGTTGTGAAGATCAAATCCAATGAAATGAAATAAAATGTGTAAGACACTTTGTGAACAACAAGGTGACACATACACATGAGGTTGTACTACTTGCGATGATCAAGTTCAAGCCCTTGTTTTATAGTTGTGAGGACAGGTGAGCTGAGACTGTAACTTACCAAAGTCCTAAGGGACAAAATGGGCTAGAAAACGTAAGATGTTCTTTTTTTTAAATTGATTGATAGTTAGAGAGAGAGTGACATCAATTTGTTGTTCCACTTATTTATGAACTCATTATTGGTTCTCGTGTGTGCCCTGACCAAGGATTGGACTTGCAACCTTGGTGTATCAGGATGATGCTTTAACTGGCCAGGGCCCTAAGATGATCATACAAGCACTTAGAGATTACCTCAAAGATTCTCAGGGGTAGGTGTAATGGCCATAGTTTTTTAAGGGCCAATTTCTGATGCAGAAAGTAAGGGTAGCCATTTATAAGACTTGCAGGATCACACTGCTTTGAGGACAAGGTGCTATTTCCTGTGATGTTCAGACACTCTCCGTTAGCAAGGAACAGTTCGCTCTGGGTGGAGTGCTGCTCTGGGCCTGTCTGACGAATCATGCAGTGCGACACTACCTGATTCAAGACTCGTCCCAAAGCTACAGTAGTCAGAACGGTCTGGTATTGCAGTAAGGTTGGACAGCTTGATCACTGGAATAGTATAGGGGGTCCAGAAATAGATGCACGTATACACGAACATCTGATTTCTGGTGCAGTGTTAATTCAAGGGAGAGAGGATAGTCTTTTCAACAGATAGTGCTGGGACAATCAGATATTCGTGTGTGTGTGTGTGTGTGTGTGTGTGTGAACTTTGATTCATACCTTGCACTATGTACAAAAATTAACTTAAAATGGATTGTAACCCTAAATGTAAAACCTAAACAGTAAAACTTCTAGATTGAAAGAAAGTATTTATATGAAGATTTGGGTTATACGAAGATTTCTTATACCATAGAAGAACAACTATTAAATTTGACTTAACCAAAATTAATAAACTACTACTTTTCAAAAAAATGGACCATGAGCTAAGTCACAGATTGGCAGAAACTCTTTACAAACTATATCCAGATTATATAAAGAACTGTCAAAACTCAGTCCTTTTGGTAGTGCACGGTAGTAATATGGTGGTACAAATTTCCAAAAGAGGAAATTTGTCATTGATGACATTTTCAGAGCTAAACTGAATGAGTTCTCAGAGGCTTGCCAAAGACAGCTACTCCAGAGTTGAGGTCCAGCTTGTATCAACCAGGGTAGAAATCATTACCTTGGCCTCCAGGATGTAGAATGTTCTTGGTGAGAAGAACCAGCAAAACCAGGGATTGACTGATGTAATTTAGAGTATTGAAAAGGTGGCCGTAATTTAGAGTATTGAAAAGGTGGCCGTAAGAAGTCTTTGTGCCATTGCACAGTCTCTCTGCATTACAAACTTCCAGGAGGGCTTGCTGTGTGGAGAGCCTGCTGTGGGGTGCTGCAGTTCATCATGGAGAGTGGGGCCAGGGGCTACAATGTCATAGGGTCAGGGAAACTCCAAGGGCGGAGGGCTGGATCCATCGAGTTTGTGGATGGTCTGATGATGTACAGCAGGGACCCTGTTAACTGCATCAATACCACCGTGTGCCATGTGCTGCTCAGGTAGGGTGTGCTGGGCATCAAAGTGAAGATCATGCTGTCCTGGCACCCAAGTGGTAAAATTGGCTCTAAGAAGCCCCTTTCTGACCACATGAGCATTGTGGCCCCCCAAAGAGAAAATGCTGTCCACTATCTCTTTTATCTGAGGATATAAGGTTAGGAAGCCAGAGCTGCCTGCTGTGCTCTAGCCAGTCTCTACTACATAACAGGGTCTTTTTGGTAGCTGGATCTGGATAGTCTGGCTGTTACTTTGTAAAGACCTTTAAAAAGGTCAAAACAGCTCTGGCCAGTGTGGCTTGGTTAGGTGGCGCATTGTTCCATGTACTGAAAGGTTTCGGTTTGATTTCTGGTCAAGGCACATACTTGCGTCGTGGGTTTTCTCTCTAGTTGGGGTACGTGAAGTAGGCAGCCAGCCTGTTTCTCTTTCAAATTGTTGTTCTCTCTCTTCCCCTCCCTTCTCTCCCCCCTCCCTTCTCTCCCCCCCCTCCCTCCCCCCCATCTCTCTCTTTCTAAAACCAATGAATATATACTTGGGCAAGGATATTTTCAAAAGACAAAAAAAATAATAACAACAAAAATCCTCATTAATACAATAAACAGCCCAATTAAAAAATGGGGGAAAGATTTGAATACTTTACCAAAGAAAACATACAGATAACAAATAAGCACATGAAAATATGTTCCAGCCCTGGCTGGTGTAGCTCAGTGGATTGAGCGCGGGCCTGTGAACCACACAATCACTGTTCGATTCCCAGTCACGGCACATACCTGGGTTCTCAGCAAGGGACTCATGAGAGGCAACCATACATTGATATTTCTCTCCTTCTCTCCTTCCTTTCCTCTCTAAAGATAAATAAATAAAATCTTAAAAAAATAAAAAAATATGTTCCATATCACTAGTTATTAGGGAAATACAATTAAAACTACAATGAGTTACCATGCCTCTAAAATTGAAAAGACTGACCATACCAAATGTTGGTGAACATGTGAAGGAAGTGGAACTCCCCACACTGTGGAAGGTAAGGTTGTGTGGTGCAGCCATTTTAGAAAACAGCTTGGCAGTTCCTTAGAAAGTTCATAAGCATGCATCTCTCATATGATCCAGTCACTCTGCTACCAGGAGAGGAGCGAACATGTAGCCATACAGACTTTACACTGCTCTTCATAGCAACTTCCTAATACCCAGGGTCTAGACACAACCCAGATGCCCTTAAACAGGTGACCGATAAATCGTGTTATAGCCGTGCAGTGGAATACTACTCTACAATAAACAGGGATGAACCTTGAACATTGGATGCACACAAAAAAGTAGATAAATGTCATATAATTATGCTGAGTAAAAGAAGCAACCCCTCCCCCAGAAGAGTATGGTATTGTTTGATTGTATTTATATAAAACTCCCAAAAATGCAAGTTAGCCTATAGTGACAGCAGATCAGCAGTAACCTAGGGAGGGGGGAAAACAGAGTGAGGATTAGAAGCTGCATGAGGAGATTTGGGGGGTGGTAGATATATCCCTATCTTGATTGTGGTGATAGCTTACAGGTGTATACTTAGGCCAAAATTTACTGAATTGTGTACTTGAAATATGTGTAGTTTACGGGATGTTAATTATTCCTCTGAATTGCTGCACTGAACTGAGTAGCCCCTAGAGCATCCCTGTGGGGTTGGGTTTAGGAGGCTTAAAAAATGTGTGTTTGTTCCATTGCCAGCTATTCTTTTGTTTTTATTTTTCCAGCTATTCTTTTGCTCTCTGGCAGTGATAAGTAGGTGCATCCCAAGAGTTTAGGTTTTAGGGAATGAAAAAGTATGCTAAAGCAAAATATTATTTTAGGGCTTAAAAATGCCCTCTTTTTATATAGAGTGTTATAATACCTCTGAAATATTCTGATTTTATATATAAATAATGTTTATAAAACATTATTTTATAGAGTTTTAAATGTTTTAAAAGCAAGGTTTCCTGTGGTGTATCACATTCTCAGAAAGGCTGGGCCTCAGTGCAAATGCTTTGAAATTGGTATAATGGTTCCTGGCTAACTGTTCCCCATACGAATATGCTCAGGTGAAGGTGACGGTTGATTTAGGAGACCGAAAGCGAGCCATCAGTTCCGTGTGCAGCTACATCGTGTACCAGTGTAGTCGGCCAGCTCCTTTTCACTCCCGGGATCTGCACTCCATGATAGTGGCAGCTTTTCAGTGTCTCTGTGTCTGGCTGATAGAGCATCCTGATATGCTTGATGAAAAGGTTAGTTTACACACCAAGCAGGAACAAAGTGTATGGTGGGAGGATGTCTTTTAAAAGATATTAAAAAGAGAATATCTAAATTTAAATACTATGTTGTGTACTTTAAACTGAATGCATTTGTTATATTTCAGTAGAACACTTGTCGTTTTGAGCACAACTCAAAAACTGTCATGTGTATATTTGGGTGCAAATTAACCCACTACCGAATCAAGAAGGGCAGTTGATAGCCAGGCTGCCAACCTAGAGCAAGGCTGGTTTGTAAAGGTTGCTTGTATATAAAATTTCATTTCATGCATGTAAATACATGCTTTCCTGCTTTCGTGGAGGCACAGATGTCTAGGTTGCTTTCTCTGCCATTGTTCCATGTAACACTTATCTTATGGGAAGGTAGACAGTTACAGTGAATTCACAGTGTAAATACAAGACATGCCAGGCTTATTGGATATTCATTTAGAGATTTTTTTTATAGTTTTAGAAGTAATTCTGTTGATTAACTCTTAGTCATTTTCATAATGGCTTCTAAAGTTATAATACCAAAAATTAATTAAAACTGTCAAGTTATATATTCCCTTTGGATAATCTAATATGTTTTAAAGCATCCACGTTTAATAGATTACTGTTATATCTCTTTCATTTAGGCTTTCATGATTTATGTATAGTCCATGGCAATTTTATAATAACTATGACTAATAAAGTTGACTTGAATTTATTACTTATTACTTAGCTCTCTGAACACTTACATTTATTTCTTTAAAGAGAAATTGGGGGTTATTATATTATTATGAAATTAATATATACTATTAAACAAAATGAGAAAGAAACTGGCATCACCACCAAAACATAGCCACTATTAACTTTTGATGTACTTCCTTGTCTTCTTATAAGATAGGTGTGTTATAAAAACTGATACTCCTTTTCTGCTTCTAGGACTGTCTTAAGGAAGTACTGGAGATTGTGGAATTGGGTATTTCAGGAAGTAAGTCCAAGAGCAGTGAGCAAGAGGTCAAGTACAAAGGAGATAAGGAGCCAAACCCTGCTTCTATGAGGGTAAAGGATGCTGCTGAAGCCACCCTAACATGGTATGAAAGTAACTGCACAGGGAATGTGCCTAGAAATGAGCTGGGGTTAGCTGCGATTCCTGTTTTGTTTCCTCCCCAGTTTTTCAGTAGTAAGTGATGCAGCCCCTTTAGAATACTTTTTCTACAGAAATAAACTGGAAAAGAAAATGTCTTGGGTTTTTTTTTTTTTTTTTTTTTTTTAAGACAAAAGGAAACCAAGAACTTGGGCTGAGAGTTTGGGTCCTTGTTTTTCTATGCTGATTGACATTAATTCAAGTTATACCGTGTTCAAATTGGAAAGGATCTGGGGGAGCTTTATTCCACCTCCTGACTTGATTGATGGCTGCATCCAGGATACAGGATGGCTGCATACAGGATCTGAGTCACGCTAGTAGGTCTCTTGCTTTCTGGCTCAGTGGTGTCTGTATTCTCTGCTACACCATGTATATTATATATTAAAGATCCATTTAGCCAGGATTTAGGAACTTCCTCTTATGAACTTGTAATAAGATCACTCACAAAGATAAATCAGATTCACCACCCTCAGAGAGCTTCTTGTCTACTAGGGAAGATAAGATATGGACACAAGTAGCTATGATACTGAGTGGAAAAGAAATGCTTCAAGAGAAAGAAGTACAAATAAAATGTTGGGGAGTAGGAAGGAGGAAATGAGTACTTCCACATAAGGGAAAATTGAAGTAAGATTCCTAGGGAAAATTACATTGGACCTGACTTTTAGAGGGTGAGTGAAGTTTGAGCTGTAAGCCAGACTCCAGGTTGATTAAGCCAGCAAGGGAAGGTTCCTGTTTAAGTATTTTGATACTGAAGGAATAGAGACAGATTGGTACCTCGAAAAAGCAGCAGAAAGAGTTGAGAGAGTTTGTGTTTGACTGGTAAGTGACAAGAGTAGAAGGAGGGGAGGAAGGCAGTGTAGGCACATTTATGGATGCAAGGAAGAGGTAAGGAGAGAAGATAAGGTAGAATCAGTAAATATGGGAAGATGAAGCTTACCACAGTAAATGTGATTGAAGACCCAGAAAAATATAAAAAGGAGGGATGTCGGGTCAGTCTAGCTAGGTTGGATCATCTTGGTCTTAGTAAAGTGGTAGGCAAGACTGCTTGAAGATTTGTACATACATCAGCCCCTAACCAAGATCTCAGAATCTTTTATGTGTTCAGTGGTCTGTTGATAACTTGAGATATGTGCAGTAAAGTTGGATTCATTTCTGTTTCTCATGGGCTGAGCATTCATTAGTTTTAGAAGTGTGCTGCCTTTAGTTAGCCCTGCTCACTGCGCTAATGCTGGCTCCCAGTGATTTTGTAGAGGTTTGGCTAAGAGCTAGAAAATCAGAAAAATGTGAATGAGTACTAGAAATAATAAAAGTTCAGAGAAGAGTACACATGTGGGCTGGGGTGGATTTAAGACATAATAAAGGGCCCTGGCCGGGTAGCTCAGCTGGTTAGAGCGTCGTCCAGGTACGCTAAGGTTGCAGGTTCAATCTCTAATCAGGGCTCATGTAAGGATCAACCAGTGAATGCATAAATAAGTGGAACAACAAATTGAACTCTCTCCCTCCCCCGCCTCCCCCTTCTCTCTCTCTAAAAAAAATCAGTAAGTAAATTTTTTAAAAGTTTAAAAGCATTATAAAGGAAGAGATCCCTGGGATGCCTCCCCGTAGCCCAGCCAGTAGTTACGTAGGTCGCTCATCTGTCGTGTCTGTGCTGGCAACTTTACCAAAGGTGTCTCCAGTTTCCAGTCTTGAAGGGTGCCTTGAATAGTACTGTCATCATGAAATATGTCCAAAACCGCATTTCTCTCTTCCTTTACAATTACAGCTTTATGTCAGTATCACTGCTGTTTTCTAGTTATACATACACTAATTTTGTTTTATATTTTAAAGTTTATGTCATTTTCCTTTTGAAGCCAGTGACTGAGTCCATTTGACTTTACTTTTGAAGTTTCTTCCACCTCCTCTAACCTCAGGTAGCATCCTGGCCGAGATCCTTCTCACAATTTGCCTGATTTCCCTGTTCTCAGTCTCTTGCCCTTCCTGTTCATCTTGCGTTGTATTGTTGAACTGATTACCCTTAGGCACTGTTTTTATTCTGCTGTTTGAGTGATTGAAAACTGAATAGATCTGGGTTTCCTGCCATGTTCTGTGAAACCTATGGTCTGGTTTTCAAGGACCTCATTATTCTGTCCCCACTTAAATTGTCCGATCTTTCCCAGCACATCTGTTCTGCCATCGTTGGGCCTAGCAAGCCACTTGTGGTTATGAACTGCGCATACTCATACCTGTCTGTGTATTACCCCGGGTTTTAGGACTTCCCTCTTCTCTTAACCACACCCTCCAGCGTTCAGTGCTCACATCAAATCTAGCTACCTCTGTGGGACCTTCTTTGGTTATTCTGCTTCTGCATGATGACTCTTTTGTACCTGTATGCTTGTTCAGTCTGACCCTACCATATAGCATGAATTCTGCAGTATGTTGTCATGGTCATACCTGGTTATGTTTAATACATGCCAACGGTTTTTCCAACCTGGATAGAGGCCATGTTTATTCTTCGCACCCCTCACAGTGCTGGGCACACAGTAGACAATGATGGAACTTAGATTGCCTGGTTGCGTTTTCCCCTTAGCATACTAATATAAATTCAGAATTAGGACTCTTGGAAATCATGTCAGTAGCCCCTCTGCTTGAGTTGCTTATTTTTGAAAGTATATTTTGTTTTTTATGCTATTATAGTTGTCCCATTTTTTTCTCTCCTTTATTTTCCTCCACCCTGCATCCTCCCTCCCACCAGCATTCTCCCCACACTCCCTTAGCTCGTGCCCTTGGGTCCTACATATAAATTCTTTGGCTTCTCCATTTCCTATTCTATTCTTAACCTCCCCCTGTGTGTTTTATACCTACCATTTATGCTTCTTATTCCCTGTACCTTTTCCCACATTCTCCCCTCTCCCCTTCCCCATTGTGATCTCCATTTCTGTGATTCTGTTCCTGTTTTGTGTGTTTGCTTAAGATTGTTTTTATTTTAGGTTCAGTTATTTCTACTTTTGAGTTTGTTGTCATTTTACTGTTCATAGTTTTGATTGTCTTTTTCTTAGGTAAGTCCCTTTAACAGTTCATACAGTGAGAGCTTGGTGGTGATTAACTCCCTTAACTTGACCTTATCTGGAAAGCACTTTATCTGCCCTTCCATTCTAAATGATAGCTTTGCTGGATAGCTAATCTTGGATGTAGGTCCTTGCCTTTCATGACTTGGAATACTTCTTTCCAGCCCCTTCTTGCCTGCAAAATGTCTTCTGAGAAATCAACTGACAGTCTTATAGGCACTCCTTCAAAAGTAACTGTCTCCTTTTCTCTTGCTACCTTTAAGATTCTCTCCTTATCTTTAATCTTGGGTAATGTGATTATGCTGTGCCTTGGTGTGTGCTTCCTTGGGTCCAACTTCTTTGGGGCTATATGAGTCCCCTAGATTTCCTAGAAGTCTATTTCCTTTGCCAGATTGGGGAAGTCCTCTTTTATTATTTGTTCAAATAAGTTTTCTACTTTTTGTTCTTCCTATTCTCCTTCTGGTACTCCTATAATTCGGATGTTGGAATGTTTAAAGATGTCTTGGAGGTTCCTATTTTTTGAATTTTTGTCTCTTCATTCTGTTCCGATTGAATGTTTATTTCTTCCTTCAGTTCCAAATCATTGATTTAAGCCCTGATTTCCTTCCCTTTACTGTTGGTTCCCTGTATATTTTGCTTTATTTCACTTTGCATAGCTTTCACTTTTTCCTCTATTTTGTGACTGTACTCAACCATTTCTGTGAGCATCCTGATTACCAGTGTTTTGAATTCTTTGCATCTGATAGATTGGCTGTTTCTTCATTGCTTAGTTCTGTTTTGGGAGGTTTGATCTGTTCTTTCATTTCTTTGCCTTATTTCTTTGTCTCAGTGTGCCTGTTACAATGTAAGGGGTGGAGCCTTAGGTATTCGCTGGGGTGGGGCAACCCATGTTGGGGCACTGTATGAGGGGAGGGGTCAGAGAGGGAACAAAGCCATTTGCTCAGCTCTAGGTTGGCTTTCAGTCACTTCCTCTGCTATTGACAAGGAAATTGGGCCCTTCTGGTGCTGACTCCCAGTTGGGTGGGCTTGTGTATGTTCTCTTCAAGGAACCCTCCTGTGAGGCTGGCAGTTTCTTCAAGTTTTTGTAGTCAGAGGTTTTGAGGCTTTATTTCCCCACGCTGGAACCCTGGGTTGGGTGGTTCACCTCACTCCCTAGCTATTCCTCTCTGCTTATCTGCACGCACATGTGGGACTACCTGGTGCACCAGCCACACCCGTGCACGTCCTCTCCACTCCATTTACCTGTCTCCACTCCTCCTTTGAGTCTGAATGAATGTTTCTTCTTTAATTCATTGGCTGTTGGACTTCTCTACAGTTCAGTTTTCTGGCATTTCTGGTTATTTTTTGTTTTTAAATTTCATAGGTTCCATTTCTTGGTTGTGTGAGGAGGCAATGTGTATCTACCTGCACCTCTGTCTCAGCTGGAAGTGCTGCTTAAGTCATTTAAAGACATACTTACCAAGTGACTAATCCTCCAGTTTGGGGATTCCTGATCCCCAAGGTTACCTGTTTCATTTTAATGGTTAAAAACCTGATGTTTACATTGAGCTGAAATCTCTCCCACTTGAACTTCTACTTACTGATTCTGATTCTAACTTCTTTCCCAAACAGTAAAGATGTCTGAAGACAATGCTTGTTCTGTGATTCATTTGTGCCAGCATTTTCAGCTATTTTTCAAATGACCCAAGTACTTTTATCATCCTGGTCATTATCCTGTCAATGGGGTGGGTTTGACTATGTGCCTCTTCAAGGTCATTTACTGAGTATAATATGCCAGATGTGGACTGATGACTTTTAAACTATAAAATACTATATTTTAACTAAAATGTACTGGGAGACTGCATTAGATTTTTAATAACCTATTGATTTTAATTTATTCAGCTAAATCTTTTGAGTCTTTTCCACCTTTCATCAAATTTTCTATACTTGTCTGGGGGTATTTGGATGTAATGTACAGAACTTTACATTTAAACCTGAAATTTTTTTCATGTAAGGTTACTTCATAATTTTTAGTCTTTTAAGAGTCTTTTGGATTCCAACTTTTATTCTGATATATTAACTCTGCAACTCATCTTTTGGTCAACTGCAGATATAATGATTCTACCTTATGTGTCCTGATAAAGACATCGATAAAAATATTGAATGGAAGTAGACTCACAAAGCACATTATAGGAGATTTCCCTTCAGATTCATGGGGATTTTTAAATCTTGTCTACAGGTTTATCATGATACCCTGTCAAATACTTGCACGTCTTGATTTCAGAGATATTTCTCTGCTTTTCTGGTTTAGTCACCATACAGAAGAAAAAATGTGGTTAGGCTGGTGGGATTCGATCATTGCGACCTATTCCCTTGTGAGCAACCTATTTAATAATGTCTTAGCATCTTACATAGAACACAGTAAGCTCACCTGGTTCATTCATGTGCTTTGTGGCAGCCATCTTTGTCCTGATTTAGAATACCCAAGCCATATGTTCCCATTACTGGTATATCACCTACTTTTCACAGGTCTTTAGGCTTGATCTATCATGAAATTCTTCTGATCCTTGATATTCTTAGAAAGGCCCCTCCTAGGAGGAGAGAAAAGTGAAGGAAAACATGTATTGAGCAATGTTGCCTTTCATTATCAGAGATGTTTGTGTTCAAACATTATAATTAAAGAGAAAGGGAGAGGCCACTCTGGCTGAGGATTGACATGATAAAAATGGTATTAGGGAATGTTAGTTTTCCAAATGAGCTGCATGTGAAAGGCCAGGTGATATTAGGACCACAAGATAAAATCTTGTGTTTTTATTACAAGATACTTTGTGTGCCTCAGTTTCTTCATTATAAAAGGGGGATAATAGTGGTATCTATCTCATAGGGTTGTTATAACTAAGTAAAATAATCTGTGTGAAGTACTTAGACCAATGCCTGCACATGGTAAGTGCTCTATATAAGTTATTATTGTTGAATGTATACAAAAATCTTTACGAATATAAATATTCATATTAGGCTTGATCAGTTGAATTCCAGTTTCCAAATCAGTTTTTAAAAAGTATACTTGCATTTGGTAATTATAGCAGTTTTGTGAAATATAACTATTAGTGCGTCAAGTTCCTTATCTATAAAATGAAGATAATGTCTACTGTGGTCTCTTAAAGATCATTTATCTCTTCTGAACCTGAGTTTCATCATCTGGAAAATTGAATGGGTTTGGTTTATCCTTTTCTAGGTCCAGAATGCTTTAGTTAATTAATTTTGAAAGCTGGTGCACACAAAAATTTTTTATGTATCTTCAGGAGCTTCATGATTTAGAATTGTGGTTAATTAGGGTAGCAAACTCTGAGAGAGAAATTTGCTTGCAAGAAGTTTATTGGATGCACTCGCAACAAAGATCTGGAACTGAGTTGGCCCTTCACTTCACAGTTCTCTGAAGTTGGGGCAGGGCTGCTGGAACTTTGTACCCTGCATCAGCCGTTCTGTGGGAGTGTACTGTCCTGTCCCAGAGGAAGTTGTAATCTGAGATGAGTTGGTTCTTGTAGGCTGAAGGCACCACCTGCTGGAGAGGGACTCAGCTGAAAGCTGTGGCCAACTCCCTGCATGTGGGGGGATGGATTTTTCAGTACTGGGGCGGGGTGGGAGCGAACCTGGACAGGACACCAAGGCGTCCATCACAGGGAATAGACTGCGCACCCATGGTTTTGGCCCAGACTTTCAGGGGAAAATCTTTTGGTTTAAATTTTTAATGAATTTTTAAATTTGTTTATATTTAGAAACAAAACTGATTATTGTGTTCTAGGGTGTATTTTGCATGTGGATATCATTACTGCTGTCTAGAGTTACACTTTTAATGCATAAGCATAAATAAAAGAATTTAAAACATTTATATAGATACAGAATTAGTACTACTCATGTATAATGCACATCTCTATTTTTCCCTCAGAAATTTGGGCAAAGAATGCACATTATACATAGCAAAATACTATAGAATTGACCATGGTTGGGTCAGTTAAAATCAAAAGTGCAGCAGTATACATTGATACATGAGGTAAACATAAGATTTTGCTTTGGGAATTAACTGTTATCTTTTGTATTCTCCATAGTATTATGCAGTTGCTTGGCGCATTTCCCTCACCAAGTGGTCCTGCCTCTCCTTGTAGTCTGGTGAATGAGACCACTTTGATTAAGTACTCCAGGCTACCAACCATAAACAAGCATAGTTTCCGGTACTTTGTTTTGGATAACAGTGTCATCCTGGCAATGCTGGAGCAGCCTCTCGGGAATGAACAGAGTAAGTTTCAGCACTTTGGGCCTTCTCCACGGCTAAATCATCATGTTCACCAGTACTGGCAAGCTGTTTCCTACAGGGGAGGAAAGACTGTAAACTCTAAGTAATTGTGCATTTGTCAGAAAGATGCCTTGCTGTAGGATAAGAGCAAATGAAAAATAGAAGGTCAGAAAACAGAATATACATATTGTATAGAATTTCTCAGAGGCTCTTAATGCAGGTTTGAAATATCAGAAAAGAGCCCTATGGTTTTATAAAATGTTTGTTTCAGTGAGCTATTTTCTGTTGTTTAATGTATCTAGAAACCATTATTACTCTTCTTTTATTCTTGAACTTTGGATCCTCCCCCTCACTTTTCAGCGTTCTATGTCAGTTACTGGTGTCACCCAAACAGGTGGAAATTTGAGGAGTCATCTTTACCTTGCCTGTTTTTTTCTGTTATTCTCTTGTATAACTGATTTCACGGTTTCCACCTCCCCAGTGACTCGCTTCTTTCCTTTCCTTTGTACCTCTCCCAGTACATTCAAATGCAGGGCCTTGTTATTTCTTATCCAGATTGTCGCCGTGGTTTCCTGCCTCGACTAATACCCCCGCCCCCCAGTCCCCAAATTTGTTGCCCATATCTCCACCCACCATTGTGTTCATCCTCAAACACAGATCTGACCGTACCACTGCCCTTCTGAAAACGCTTCAGTGATTTTTTCCGTCGACAAACACTGTTTTCCTCTTCTTTCTCCCCCAAATGAAAATTATCTCAGAGTACCTGACTACCACTATAACTAAGACTACTCAAAATACATTTCTTCCCGGAGGTAATTGGAATCAGCTAGTTTATAAAGGAAGCATGTTCTCAGAGGGACTCTTACTGCGAAAGGTGCAGGAAAGTGAGGGTTACGGAATCTGGGCATATAGGGACCCAGGGAATCACTTAGTGTACAGTTCCCCCATTTACAGGTGAAGGAACTGCGACTTCAAGCAGGTATGTGACCCATCCAGGGTTAAGTATGTGGTATGACTAGGCCTAGAATCCAAATTTTCTGAGCCTTATCCTGTCCCTTTCTGTTACCATTGCCCCATAGTAATAGGCTTTTCTTAGTCATTAAAGACTTGCCTTCTTACCTTTGCAAAGGTGAATAGGGTCTCAGAGTCCCATGCAAATTCTGTTGAGAATACATAAATAGGATCGAATAAATCCATAAAAATAAAAGTGAGACATTTTCCCGAAGTTCAGGGATAAATGAATATCATCACAGGTTTTGAGTTGTGGAGGATGCGGTGACTTTAGTGGGGAGTACAAGGGGCCTTTAATCATTGCCCAGCTCCAGAAGTGCTGGTCACAAGTCTTACCTGCAGTCACCTGTTACTTTTCCATCCCAGACCTAGGGCTTGACCCTTCTCTCTCTTGTGCCTGTTATTATGATTTCTCCTGCCTCCTTCTCCCAAGCCACCTGCTAAGGAGTCTGCAAAATCCCAGCATCCCCTCTGGGCTTCCTGGTCTTTTCCATACCTTTTAGGGCTCTATTACTCTCATTTCAAGCAATTACATTTCATCAAAAGTCTACCAGAAATATAAAACAATAAGGATTTACAAGAATTACAAAGGACATTTTAATAGTTTATTGCAATAGTTAATAGGAAATGAGAGAGAAATTTGAACAACTTTGCCTCCCACACTGGAGACTAAGAAAGGAAATAAGAAGGAGGATCTGGGTCACTCAAGTCCATCCTGAGTTCTTTACCCCCTTTTCATTTCCCGAACTTCCGCTGGGATGGAGCAGTGGTACGAAGGCAGGGGCAAATATAGTAGCGCTGTAAGCACTCGTCTGTCTTCTTGCACTTGGGCCATTCAGACATTGGAAGTTAAGGGTATTGGCCAGGACAGTGTTTCCCAGAAGTGTGTGTGTACCATTGGAGATACGTGAAATGATGTTAGTCAATGTGTTGTTGGTAAACATTTTATGTATCTTTAATGTGTTAAAAATATATATTTAGCACATCAGAATTATGGTTTTCCATTTCAAGTAGAGATAGATAATTTCCTTTTAAAATAAATTTAAGTTTAAAAAAGAAAGTGGTTCATCAATGTAACACTTCGTGGGTGTGACAGAAACCACAGAAATGGTACACAAGGATGGAAGTTTGGGAAACACTGTTCTAGGACTTTAGTAGAAGCTCTGCAGTTGATAACCAGTGTATTTTAAATGGGTGTCTGAAATAAAAACTTTTGCACCATTTTATTCTAGATGATTTTTTCCCCTCTGTCACTGTGCTGGTCCGGGGAATGTCTGGAAGACTTGCTTGGGCACAACAGCTTTGCCTTTTACCCAGAGGAGCAAAAGCAAATCAGAAGGTATCCATCAGAAGTTACAGGGAAGTGACTAGGAGTGAGTGTGTGGATACTTGTGTGCGCACATGTGCGTGCTATGATTTAAAAGTTCAAAAAGTTCCAACAAAAGTCACAGAAAGAAATATTTTTGACCCTAGCCAGGGTCTTAGGGGCTTCACATGAGAATCATCTTAGGACCTTAGAATTCTAGACTCCCTAATTATTCTTTCAGCACATCTTCAGGCCAGGCGTATTTTAAAAAGCCTTCCTGGTGGTTCTGATGATTAAGAGCTGCTTATGAACAATTGAACCATCTTTTTAAGACAGGGTTAAATAAATATAATAAAACTCAGATTTGTGCCATATATGAAAAGAATTTGGTTAGACCTTTGATCTCTCTGGCAACAGGACTTGTTTCGAATGATTCATTGCTATATAATTGATAATGTGCTCTATAATTGTCTTAATATGCTACACAATTTAATGAAACCTTACTGTGGGGTGGCACAGTTTATTTTCTTTATAAAAATTTTTTTTTAAGATTTTATTTATTTATTTATCTTTTTAGAGGGGAAGGAGAGGGAGAGAAACATCAATGTATGGTTGCCTTTCATGCGTCCCCTGCTGGGAGTTGGCCTGCAGGGAACTGGCTTGCAACCCAGGCATGTGCCCTGACTGGGAATCAAACCGCGATCGTCTGGTTCGCAGGCTATAAAATTTTTTAGAAAAGTTGCTTATGGGAGAAGTTGGGAAATTCAGATAATAAAGAAGAAAATTTAAATTACTTTACTTTCACTCTCTAGAATAGATAACCACTGTTAGTATTTTAGGGGGTTTCCTTCCGGTTCTTTTCCTCTGTGTACATAACACTTAAGTAGACTTTTGAGTCATTTTTATACTGCTATTTTCACTTATCACATTGTAAGTTTTTGCTTATATTACCAAAATTTCTTTAAAATGTGACTTAATAAAATTTCACCAACGTTTACATCCTGGATGGTGTGGTTCAGTGGATTGAGCACCAGCCTGTGAATCCAAAGGTCACTGGTTTGATTCCCAGTCAAGTGCACATTCCTGGGTTGTGGGCCAGGCCCCAGAAGGGGCCATACAAGAGGCAGTCAGTCAGTGTTTGTTTCACACATCAATGTCTCTCTTCTTCTTTTTCTCTTTCCTTTCCCTTCTCTCTAAAAAAATAAATAAATAAAATCTTTAAAAATAATTTCACCAGCATTTAAGAGAGACACTTACAATTAGAGTATGAAGACCTAGGTTTGTTGCTTATACTTTCAGTTAAACCATACTAAGGTTCCAGTTGAGCTCCCTGTCTAGAGATGCCCAGTGGACCTGAACTTGTACTTTATTCTATGGAATGATTTGAGAGCCATTGGGGAAGAAGAAACTTTGAGCCTTAAGCTTTGAAATGCCTTACCCATTGGCTGTCCACAGAATATGGGAGATCCAGGCCTGGGGCAGTAGAGGTCCACAATCCATGTCACAAAATCTATAATAATTTGATGAACAATCATACAATATATAATAGAGTACACTGGTACACAGGCTGCTTACCTTTACTGTTAATGGTAGTATTTACAGATTCTTACTGAGTTTCTGTGTTATGTAGTCCTAGAGAAACATAGGCATCTAAGAGACTAGGGAAATGCGTGTCATTACAGATGGTACCAAATGTAGTAAACATAGTGTTACTTTTTTTTTAACAGCTTTTTGTGCCTGAACCTCGTCCAGTTCCTAAAAATGATGTTGGATTTAAATATACTGTGAAACATCGACCATTTCCTGAAGAGGTGGATAAGATTCCTTTTGTGAAAGCAGATCTGAGTATTCCAGATTTGCATGAAATCGTCACTGAAGAAGTAAGACAAATTATTGTCTGCTGTTGTTAAAGGAATAACCGTAAACATTCTTAAACAACTTCCATGATTAAGACACTTTTGTTTTTAATATTATTGGAGTTGATTCATAAGATGACTTGGATCTCTGTTATCCAGGAGGTTATATAGAAAGACCGGTACAGATTGTGGCTGATTGAAGGGAACTGGATGTCTCTTAGAGAGAGGTCACGGGGTTGCCCGGGCTGGCCCACGGTAGGTTTCAGTAGTGTGGTGACATGATCAGATTCCTGTGGAGGATATTTGGAGGAAGGAGATCAGTTCAGAGACTGTTGCGACAGTCTCAGCAGGAGAAAGGAAAGACTACCTCACTGATAGTGGAGTTAAAAATACTGGAATGTATTACAGAGGTAGATCCAAACTGTCTTGGATTGATGAGGGAAGGAAAAGAGCCAGACAACTCTAGATGTTGAGCTTGACTTACAGAAAAGATATTGGTACCATTTATAGAAATCTGGATATTAGGATGTGGACAGATTTGGGAAGACAGAAAAATTTATTTGGTTTTAGATTTAGATAATTAGATTAAGTAATTGGTATCTTAGGTCAAGGGAGAAGAAATTTAAGTAGGGGATAGGGTATGTCAGGGCATGAGAGAATACAGGGGCCGAAATAGAGGTTGCTTACTTTTCAAGCTAGGAGGTTAGGGAAAAGGAACACTAAGAAGAAGCCCCTGGATTTTGGCATGAAATTATAGCTGCCCTTTGAAAATAGGTTCAAAGGAGTATTAAAGGCCAGGGCCGCATACAAGGAGCTGAGGAGTGAATGGTTAATGAGAAGCAGTGAATATAAACTATACTGTTAGTAGTAAAGGGAAGGATGAGGCATAAGGAATAGCCTTGCTAAGAGAAGGCAAGGCTAGTTTTTTTTTCCTTTTCTTTCCTTTTTTTTTTCTTTTCTATTCTTTTAATTCAAGTATGGGAGGAATATAAACTTGCTTAGAGGTCAAAAGAAGGTACCAGTGGAGGTCTATATTTGCTAATACTGTAAGATAGGCCAGGGAAATGATTAATAGAGTAAGGTCTGGAGGCAGTAGGGTCAAGAGTCTGTGTGATTTTGTCTAGAAAAGGGATATTCCTAGTAAGACAGGAGAGAGAGTAGGTAAAGGTTCAGAGACATTCAGAGGTGGAAAGGAGGGAAATTGAAGGAGCTTGTGTAAATTTTAATCTTTGTTCTTAGCAGTGAACTAGGAAATCAAAGATGGCTCTGAAAATTGCCAGGCAGCTCCACTAAGGCTAAGTAGCATTGTTTGTAATGAAGTTACTTACTCTGCTGACTTTCTTCAAAAGTCCTTGGGATCTGGAGGCATAAGTGAAAGTTTGAGTGGTGTGGAGATTGATGGGTGGGAATATGGAAAAAATAAAGAATAACAAGGCCATTAATATGCTTAGGAAAAGGTATTAAGATGTTACATTTTGGGGGGATTAGGCTTGTTTGGGAAGTAGATGAAGCCAAAAGGGTGGTAATGGCCTGGAAAACTGTGGGGAGGGGTAACCAACCTGGATACCATGCAGTGATGGAAAGTGAAGGAGTGTGAGAACTGCAGGAAAGGGATTATGATTGGATAAGGGAATTTCAGAACTGTAGCCCCCGAAAGCACAGCACACCTGAAATACAAAAGTATCCTTATAGATGGCCAGAAGTTATAAGGTTGAATAGGCTGTAGAAATACAGGGTGGGGCAAAAATAGGTTTACAGTTGTGAGTACACGAAACACAGAGTTTTTTCTTGTATTATTATGTATTGTTACTGTATTCTTTTCCATATGAACAACTGTAAACCTACTTTTGTCCCGCCTTGTATAAGCCAGATTGTTAGAAGGATCACTGCTTACCAGAGAGGGTGGAATTTTAAACTAGCATTGATCAGAAGGAAAGTGGAGAGGTCAGGGGGAGGCTCAGAGTATAGTGGAGTAATCCATGTGGATACGGACTTCAAAACATGAGGGGTCACTGTAGGACAGTGGGCTGGGTGAGGGATGGGGACAATTGCTCTGTCCCCTTTCGTGAAGCAGGGACAGAATGGTTTCATTGACAGGGTGGAGAGGAAGGAGCAATTCTTGAGGCTATAGGCAAGTTTCTTTGGTACTTTTTTAACCTTGAAACATGTTTGCATTGAATTTCAACTCTGTTGATCCCTGAAAATTATCTTCATTTATTTTGTTGCTTGCAGCTTTATTTTCATTTTAAAATTAAGAATGATTTTATTCCTTTTATAATAGTTCCCCCAAATTAAATATTTGGTTTATTTCAGTTAGAAGAGAGACATGAGAAATTAAGGAATGGCATGGCCCAGCAAATTGCTTATGAGATACACCTTGAACAACAAAGTGAGGAGGCGTTGCAGAAGAGAAGTTTTCCCGATCCAGTCACAGATTGCAAGCCCCCACCTCCTGCCCAGGAATTCCAAACAGCACGCCTTTTCCTTTCACACTTTGGATTTTTGTCCTTAGAAGCATTGAAGGTAATTTTCCTAAATTTGTATGAATAAGTGTATTCATAATTTAACATTGAGCTGATGATAGCAAAAACATTTTTATGAGAATAGAGGAATTAAAAAAAAAGAAATGGGCAAGTAAATGAAATTCTGTGGTGCCATAGGTTACATACACTGTGTGAGTCTGGGACAGTTTGTCCCATGAGTGCTTCCGGAGTTCTGTGAGAGGGGACTGCTTTGATGACACATCCAGCTCTGAATTTTCTAGGGTGATGGGGGACCCATATCACACATGTAAGTGAGATCTACAGATAATTAGAAAAAGAATCTTAAAACTCTTCCTACTAAAATTTATTGCTAAAAGGATGGGCTACAATGGACTCTGCTCTTTCATAGCATTTTTAAAAACAGAACAAGTATTTGTGAGTTATTTCTTATGTTTTGCATTTTCTAAGATTAGACTGTCTAGATGTATGCCCAGGCAGACTACTTGCTAGCTTTGTGATCTTGGTCAAGTTACCTGACTTTTCTAAGTTCCTCATCTACAAAGTGGGCCGACAGAAGTATCCATCTCATTGTGGTTATGTTGCGGCTTCCTGTAGTAGTTAGCAGAAAGTAAGCCATCGTAAGGTAAATGTCATTATTCTTAATTCTAGTATCCTTAAACCAATTTTTCAAGGGAAGTGATGTGATCCTATTTTACAGATGTGGAAACAGAGGCTCAAACTGTGAACTAGCTTGCCTATGGTGCATTTGGGTTTTGTTCCAAGGCCTCTTTGTTTTGAAAAGCACGACTGAATGTTGCCAAGCAAGAAGTTGCTTATTGCACAACTCATCCCCTTCCCTTACTCCCTAGCAGCTACTTGGTTAAAGGCCCTGTAATTTTTTAGGAAACCAGGGGGAACTTTGTGTCTGATTCTGTGTTTCAGCATATAGATGGAAAATATTTTATGTTGTAGAGAAGTGAGTTGTCGATGGGGAGTATCAACATGGAAACTTAAAGTGCAGAAGAAAAGAGAGGAAATGGGAAGAAATACAGTGGCAAATAGTGGAAGATAAGGAACAAAAAGATACAGCCTACAAATGATTAGTTATATTCCTCATGAAGAAAATTAAATAGTCAAATAATAATAAAAGTATACTAGGAAAAATTATTACACCCTGTGGACTGAAAGGCAAGAAGAGTCTTTTGTCCCTGTTCATAACACTGTCCCAGAGATTGTAATTATCCATTCGGGTTACCTGTTTTAGTGAAAATTTTTAAGCTTTCAAGAAAATAATTTTCATGCTTTGTCATCTATGTCAGAACATAGGAAAAAATCAGAAAGTTAACTGGTTTATTTTATGAATCTCAGCATATTTCTAATCACTTAAACGTGACAGAAAAGCTGTACATCGATCTTTCTTAGGAATATATTGTACGAATGTATGCACAAGTACTAAGGAGAATGCTAGTAAAACTGAATTCAGTAGCATGTTAAGCAAATTACCTTCCACAACCAAGCAAGTTTTTTTATAGGAATTCAAGGAGTGTTAGTTATTGAGAAATATTAGTATATCTATTAAAAAGTTAATTTGCCTGTATTTGTAGATCAGTCAGTGAAACAGTAAGTCAGTAATGTAGCCCTCTCTACATCGTGGCCTGTGAGAAACTGGAAGTAGCCTTGGATAAAATCAGGCAAAGGATGTTGACCTCAACCACTGTTGATCACTGAGAATTTTTTAGTCAATGACAATTTTTAATTTTAAAATAATTGTAGATTAATAGAGAGTTGTAAAAAAAAAAAGTACAGGAAAGTTTCCCCAATTGTGACATCTTACACTATACTTATGAAATCAAAACCAAGAAAGTCAACAAAATATTAAACTAAAAAGAGGTAAAAACTATTGAAAGAAGATAGCTCATAGATAACAAGACTTTTAATTAGACAACCATACAAGAATCAATAAATGTTTAAATAAATGAGAGTTAAGATCACACTAAAAAGTAATTAATAACTATAACTCTGTAATATCCAGTTAAAAATACAGTGCAGAAGTACCCCATTTACAGCTGTTGATACTGACAGAAGTTACCCTAACAAACTGTATGGGAACTAGAGGAGAAAATTGAAAAAGTCAAGAGAAATAAGACGTGTGCATGTTACGTTCCTGGTTTGGAAGATCATCCAGGAGAACAAACGTCAGTGATCCCTCACCTCTCGCAGGGGTTACGTTCCAGAGACCCCCCGATAGGTGAAAATCTGCGAAGTAGTGGCATTATATTTATTTTATTATTTATGTATATTTTAAGGCTTTATAAACCTTTCCCACACTCTTATAAATACTTCATATGCTCTTAAACACTTTTTACACTGTTAAACCTTCGTAATTTTAACAACATATTAAATTCTGTATGGGTTCTCACCAGTGAAGTACAGTCGTCCTTCACTCTATCGCAGTTCACTTATTGCAGCTTCACTGTATCTCCGGTTAAACCGCGGGTTAAACCGCGGGTTAAACCCGTAATACAGTGAAGGCACAATAAGTGAACCGTGATGTAGCGAGGGACAACTGTACTTCACTAGCTTACTTAAAAAGAATTTGGAGCCCTGGCTGGTATAACTCAGTGGATTGAGCGTGGGCCTGCGAACCACACGATCGCAGTTCAATTCCCAGTCAGGGCACGTGCTTGAGTTGCAGGCCAGTTCCCTGCAGCGGCCAGTTCCCTGCAGGGGATGCACAAGAAGCAACCATACATTGGTGTTTCCTTCTCCTCTCCTTCCCTTCCCCTCTAAAGATAAATAAATAAAATATTTAAAAAAAAAAGAATTTGGAGGCTTTGCCATATAAGGTGTATTATAGTATGCTACTGCTCCACAATCCTTATTCATGATTTCAAAGTAAAAACTGAGAACCAGAAGTTTGTTTTGTATAGCTATAGCAGATTCACTTAGTGGCAGAGTCTGACCTGCATTGACACGAGCCTGTGTGTAGTCTTTACTTATTTCACTCAGTGTGGATTCTCTTCTGCCTGGCTGCAGAAATATGAATTTAGTCTTCGGTTGCAGCATACTATAACTTGCAGGGAAGGCCCTTGCTTGAAATGTTAGGTAATGGACTAGAAGAACACCAGGCTCATAATTCCTGCTAATGTAGAAAAGAGTAATACTTGCCATCTCTGGAGGATGCTTTCCTGAAAAATACCATGGGTGGCAGAATACCATGGCTACCATTATTGGGCAAGAACAAGACCTCAAAGGAGATAAGAAATTGGGGGGGCAAAAATGCATTTAAAAATTAGTACACTTTATTTTTAAAAAACACTTTCAGTTTTACTGAACAGTTGAACAAAAAGTGCAGAGAACTGCCATGTTACAGCACACCCAGCTCTGCAGTTTTTTGTTAACACTTTGTGTTGGTGTGGTGCCCTTGTTTCAGTTGGTGAACAGATATTCCTGCATTGTTAACTGAAGTTCGTAGTTTACATTAGAGTTCCTCTGTATTGTACATTCTGTGGGTTTTGTCAGGTGTCTAGTAACTTGTCCATCATTATAGTATTACACAGAATAGTTTTGCTGCCCTAAAAATCCACTGTATTTTGCCTTATTTATTTCTTTTTTCCTCCCCCAACCCGTGCCAACCAGTGATCTTTTTATGGTCACTGCAATTTTGCTTTTTCCAGAATGTCATGTAGCTAGAATCATACAGTTTGAAGCATTTTCAGATTGGCTTTTTTCACTCATCTGTATTCCACTGTGTGGATGTATTACAATTTATCCATTCACTGACAGCAGCGGGTTTCGACCGTGTTCATCATGTGGCACACGGTAAACGAGTTACTGACATTCTGCAGCACACCAAAAGATACATTTTGTGTGAATTTCACAAAAAATAGGTGTAATTTTGATTCATTTACCCTGGATGGCTATTTTTGTATTGGCTATTGTAAGTTTTTTATCTGACAATCTAAGGGAAAAGAGGTCAGTGCCTCTGACAAGTCAGGTGTTGGTGTTTTAAGAATTCTTGAGGCACACCAGTTGAAAATCGCTGACTTAACAGAAAGACATCTTGGTTGCTTCTAAGTTTTGGCAATTGTAAATAAAGCTGCTATAAACATTTGTGTGTAAGTTTTTGTTAGACATAGTTTACCATTTGGATAAATTAATACCAACAAGTGCAATTGCTATGTAAGATGGTGTTTAGCTTTGCAAGAAACTGCCAAACTGTCTTCCAAAGTTGCTGTACCATTTTGCATTTCTACTAGCAATGAATAAGAAAAAATGTATCTAGAAAGCATGGGATGTTATAGAGAAAATAGTATCCAAAATTAAATATATAGTATGATCTCAATTGTCTTTTTAAAAAAAATGGAAATAAAAGAACTGGAAGAAGATAAACAAGAAATGTTAAATCATTTCTTAAGATTATGGTTGTGCTTATTCCTGTTAGTTTTTAAGTTTATAATTAATATTCAGTAAACCACAAACAAGTATTGTTTTTATAATTGAAGTAGTGAAAAGAGAAAGTAATTTTTCTTTTCTTCTTTGGTGGTAGGAACCTGCAAATAGCCGCCTACCTCCTCACCTTATTGCACTTGACTCCACAATACCTGGGTTTTTTGATGACATTGGGTATCTGGATCTCTTGCCATGTCGTCCTTTTGACACAGTTTTTATTTTCTATATGAAACCAGGGCAGAAAACAAACCAGGAGGTAAGATTTCTGAATTTGGGGGGTAATTTTTATGTTTTTAAATATAAACAATTTTACATGGCTTGTGCTTATCCATGGTAGGAGATGAATTATACTTGATGCTTGAAGCCTTGTGAACCAGTTCAGAAACCAAGTTAATGAAAACCATGATGCTTGGAGTCTCAAACCCTGGCTCTCAATGAACTGGTTTATAGTAGAGCTATAGCATAAATGTCTTCTTCTCAAGGAGTTCCGATTCATAGGACAAACTAGCCACAAAAAGCTAAAGCTAGGCCTGATTGCTTAAGAAGAGTAAAACAACAGATATTTACTGAACATTCTTCCCTGTGACTCAATATGCCAGGGTATAGATGTGATTAACAACCCTTTCTTGTAAGGAGCTCATCTTCCAGGTAATTTCACAAGCAGCTAATTTCATTGGAGGCATGCATAGTTTGCAGTGGGGAAAATAATACCTTAAAATAAGGGACAATAACAAGACTAGGTTAACCACAGTTGTATATGCGTACGAAGTGACTAGGAAAAGCATGAAGAAAACTACAAGATAGGTGTGAATGGAAAATAGAGCAAATGGCAGGCAGGAGACTTAAAGTATCTTTTGGAAATGAATAGTAGAAACATGGAATAGGCAGGTAGTTACCAGCTGTGACCAGGCAAGGGCCAAAGGCCCTTTATACTGTGTAAAACACAGTATGCAGAGTGCAGGGCAGTGTGACTGTATGGTCTTAGAATTTTAGTGTAATCATTGTAAAGCCCATTAGCTAACCAAATTGAGCACACCTTAAGAAATTTATGCAAGTTAACAGAACGTTTATACTAGAAGCACTGTTTCAAATTCTTGGTGACCTACTAAAGAATGAGATTGATTTATGAGAAAGTTCTTCATTTCATGTAATTGATTCTGTAAGTATTAAGTGTCTGCTATCAGTTAAGTGCCAGGGTTACAGGTCTGAACAAGCTCTGCAGGATTTCTGTTCTCCCAGAACTACTGTTTAGAGGGAAAGACAGATGATTAAACTATCATAGCAAAGTGTGCTAATAGGAGGATGTTATAGGTGCCATAACAGGAAAACCTAGACTGCTTTTAAGAAGATGTTTTAGAGGAAAAGACATTCAGGCTGGTGTTCCAAGTATGCATTGACAATGGGTAAAAAGTAGACTTGACTAAAAAAGCATCTTGACTAAATTTTCAGAAATCATTTATTTAAAAGTTTCACTTATGAATTCAAATTTTAATTGGAGGAAAACTGGCTTTCAAATCTGTTTCCTGGTACTTGTAAGAATATGAAGGGATATGGGTAAACTAAGTAAATATACTTCTGTGAAAAATATTTAGCCCTGACTGGTGTAGCTCAGTGGATCGAGCACGGACCTGCGAACCAAAGAGTCACTGGTTCAGTTCCAGGTGAAGGCACAAGCCTGGGTTGTGGGCCAGGTCTCCAGTTTGGGGTACTCAATTGGCAACCACACATTGGTGTTTCTCTACTTCTCGTTCTCTTCCCCTCTCTCTAAAAATAAATAAATAAAATCTTTTTTTAAAAAAAGAAATATAAGTGTTTAAGAGATGATGTGTTTGACAGATGATGCCAGGTGGATTGAGAAGTAATAGATGTTAACATCTCATACTTTGATTTTTATCAGGCCTCCTGATGACCTTGACATAGCTTAGCATTATATGAACTACATCACTGATATGTGGACTGGCCTCATCAGTCTTTGGGGGGGAGGGGAGTTACTGAAAATAGCTTTTCTTCCTTTATCATGGTTTTCAGCATCAGTGCTGTTGCTATTTTGGGCAAGATAGTTTTTTGTTAACAGGACAGTTCCCTTCTAGTGAGTAGAATCCATTTAACAGCATCTTTGGCTTCTGCTCCCTAGATATCAGTAGTTCCCCACCATTTTCGGTAACAAGTGTCTCTAGACATTGTCAAACGGCTCCTGGAGGACAGACTCACCTCTGTGAGTGCCACTGTCTTAGAACAAGGAGCTTTTCTTTTGAGGGGTGGGAAAAAGCACAGGTATTATATTTAGTACTTAGGGAAGAGGGGAGAACCTTCTGGTTGTTCCTTCATTTTTTTTCCCGGAATGACTGCATTCTCTTCTTTGGACTAAGAGAAAAGTGTTTTTACACTCATTATTATACCTAATCTTCATTGAATTTTTAATAGGTTTGTATTTCCAATTGCATTTGTTAAGGTTGGTAACTAAATAATCACATACCTAGGTAATGTTTTCTATTCACCAGACAGTAACCTCTGTGAAGGCAAGTACATACTGTTTTTTATTTACTTCTAGTAAACATGTCTGGTTTAATCATTGTTTTGCTAGGGAGGGAGCTAAGGGCATTGCTTGGATTATCTCACTTGATCTTCACAGCCATCATTATCCCCACAGTGTAGATGAAGAAACTGAAACAGTGGGGTTAAGCAATTTGCCTAGGCCCAGCAAGGATTTGAACTCAAATCTAACTTGAAAGCATGCATTTTTAACTGTAGCAGTATATCACCAAGTTTATTCTGAGCTTAGGATTTGTCAGGTATCTCAAAGGTATCCAATTTTTATGAAGATTTATTTATTTTTTTTTAAAGATTTTATTTATTTATTTATCTTTAGAGGGGAAGGAGAGGGAGAGAAACATCAATGTATGGTTGCCTTTCATGCGTCCCCTGCTGGGAGTTGGCCTGCAGGGAACCGGCCTGCAACCCAGGCATGTGCCCTGACTGGGAATGGAACCGCGATCCTCTGGTTCGCAGGCCCGCGCTCAATCCACTGAGCTACACCAGCCAGGGCTTATGAAGATTTATTTTGATATGCTTTTGTTTCTCTTACTATAGCTGATGATTGGTATATATTTCAGATTTTAAAGAATGTGGAATCTTCCAGAAATGTGCAGCCACATTTCCTAGAATTTTTGCTCTCCCTTGGCTGGTCAGTAGATGTGGGCAGACATCCTGGTTGGACTGGACATGTTTCCACCAGTTGGTCTATTAACAGCTGTGACGATGGTGAAGGAACCGAGCAAGGTAACACTCGCAGTGGATATTTGTCTTCTCCTTGTTTTGTTACTCTTGAACCCCCCTTTACTGTGAGTTTGTAGTCTTATTTTAAAAAATTAACAAAGAGAGGTATATAAGGGAAAGTCTCCTTCCCCTAATCGTAGTCCTCATAGGAAGTGACTTTATAATAGTTTGTATATTTTTCTAGACATTTTTTGTGTATATGGAAAAAAATTATAAATAAATAAGTACATGTCATATATAAATATAGCTAATATAAAATTGATGACTTAATTATCACAAGGGTAGTAAGTTTCTTTTATAAGTGTCAATAAAATTTCATTTTCTATAACAATATTATAATAAATTTAGTTTATCTATAGCAAACAGTACAGTTTCCTAATAAGTTCTTTTTTGTCTAATAAAAATACAGTTTTCTATCAACAGGTATGTTTTGTAGACTTTGTGGCTATCCTTAAAAATTAACCTTCTAGGGTATTATATAAAAACCTGTGTAGTGAACAGCTGACTGTCTCTGAGAGATTCCGGCTCATCCCTACAAATCCCAAGGAGCTGTAAGGAGGATAGCAACCACCAGGGCAAGTTTAAACTTACACGTGAGACCTTTGCCCCACCTGGCTGATGGTCTTTGTTCTGAGGGTTCCTGCAGTCACTGGAAAGTTAATGTTATCTCTTTGCAGTGGGTATTGTCCGTTAGTTACTCTTCAACATGATTGTACTTTCTCAAGGTTTCCCCTTATATACTGTTGTGACTTGTGACCTGCAGTTTTTTTTCTAATTTCAACCAAATTTGAATTAAATTATTTGGGGATATACTGTAATCGTAATTTCCACATATTTCTTAATATGTGCTTGAGTATATTTATAGACTAAATTCCCACAAGTAGGATTGATAAAGAATATGCACATCTTTTAATTTGATAAATCTATCAATTGGATGCTTGTGGTTGCAAGTAACAGAAAACCTGACCCACACTGGCTTAGATTTAAATGGTCATTCTTTGCCTCATATAACAGAGATTAGTGTGCATTTTTGTTATCACTTGATCAGCACTCTTGTTCTATAATAGTTCTCTTCAGTTTTCATTTATCTCAGCCCACCATGTGTTGGCTTTGTCTGCAGCCTGGTTTCTCGCCTGGTTTTCTCACCTAGAACTGCAGAAAGGCAGTTCCAAGCTCTACATTCACATATACCACACGAGTCTGAAGAGGAGAGATTAGCTGGGTTCCAGAACTTTTCTACTCCCAAACCCTGAGATACTCAGGGATTGGACAGCCCCAGCCTGTTACTGTGGCAGGAGAGCTGGGATGGCCCTGATAGAGAGCAATAGACCAGGTAGAGCTGGTGTGAAGAGTCAGTCAGTCCTTCCCACAGTTCACACCTGCTAAAGCAGAGTAGAGAGCGGAGTGGATATTGGGCTGGTAGATACAAGATGCCTTCCAGTCTAAAACAGGAGTCAGCAAACCATAGGCCATGCGTGTTTTTTGTCAAGTTTTATTAGAACTTTAAGTAACTTACAAAACACTTATTTATGTATTGTCTACGCTACAGTGGCAGACTTGAGCAGGCATGGCAGAGACCACATGACCTGCAATTACTCTGTGATCCTTTACAGAAATAGTTTGGCAAACTCTGTTCTAAATTTCTTATTTGTTACATCCTCACCAACATTAGGTATCTTTCAGTCTCTTTGGTGAGAACCTTTATATTTTTAATTGTGGTTGAGTTTTAGCATCTTTCAGCATGTTTTTCTTTCTTTCCTGAGGACTACTTGTTCATTTTTTCTTCCCAACTTATTGTCAGATTGTTGGTCTCTCATGTACTATTATCCAGTACTAGCAGGACATTGTGTTCATTTTAATTGAAAACCATACTAATTCCTGGGAATGTTAACTTTTGTTAACTCAGTCTTGCAGGCTTGAGCAGGTGCTATTACTGAAAGCACCTGCACATTTTACACTCTATGTCCCATTGGGGAAGAGAAGCAGGGCTGAGGTGCAGCAGAGAGAGACCAAGGACAGAATACTTTGAAAGGGAGAGTACACACACGCACGCGTGCACACACATGCCCCAGCTCCCTTCAGAGGGACCGTGGGGGTCTCGTTTCTTTTCATTATGACCTTTTCCAAAGAGACTGTTTCCTTAATCTATCTCATATAGGTGAACCAAGTGGCTTGATTTAGAGAAGTTTCAGAAACTATGAAATTAAGATTTTATAATTTATAGTTAGTGTAAAGACATTTAATAAACATTTATAATTTATTCTTTTTACGCACTAATTGGTTCTTGTTGGAAATATGAGGTCTGTCCAAGAGGTATCAGCCACATACTATGAAAAATACATATTATTGAAGAAGATACAGGAAACACTGTACATAGGACAATGATGCCTCAGTCCCCTTTAAAGTAGGCACCTTGGGACCTCACACAGTTCTCCCAATCGCCATCAGCTGCCCCATGCTATTTTCCTGAATCTCATCAACGGCCCGAAATCTCTTCCTATTCAAAGGTGTTTGGGGGAAAGCCAGAAGTCCCAGGTTTCCCCAAAGGGCACCTAATCTGGCCTGTAGAGGGGCTGAATCACCCGGGTGATTTGGTGTTTCATAAAAATCTCTATACGAGGTGTGGTGCATGAGATGGTGCATAGTTGTTATGAAGCTGCCAGTCACCAGTGACCCGTAGCTGTGGCCTTCTGAATCATCCAAATAGTTTCCATGGAGGAGTGTTCAAGCTTAGTGAAAAATTTGATGCAGATTCATTTCTGTATTTGTCCAGTCACTTTGAATGAACAGCCACACAAGATACATGCTGCTCAATGGCATCTACCGCCCCCACTGAGTACAATGAAGTTGTCATTGTTCACACATCTACATTCCAGTCCACTCTCTTTGGCTGCTAAGTTACATTGGTGTCACACAAACCATTCTCGTTGTATTAACAATGGCTGGACTTTTTCTGGACAGACCTTGTGCACCTTCTGTTTGTTGCTACTTTTGTTTGTTTGGGAATTTCTTTTTATTTTATTTTCTGAATTTAAACTTTTAAATCAAAATATAATTGGCATACAATATTATATCATTTTCAAAACAGCATAGCAATTTTTAAAATTTAATTGTTGAAGTACAATTTCTGTCTTTTGTAACCAATTACAATTTCGTGAAGTAGGATGATGTTGGTTTTTTCCACTTTTTGGAGCAGTAACATGATGTTTCTTATTCCTAGATGAAGTGATTTCCTCCGAAGATGTTGGGGCTCGTATTTTCAATGGACAGAAGAAGGTGCTGTACTATGCCGATGCGCTTACGGAGATAGCTTTTGTGGTCCCTTCTCCTGTGGAGTCCTTAAGTAAGAGCATTGTGTTTCTGTGTGCTGTTTTAGGATCAGTTTTTGTAGTCACTGGTTTGTGCAGTACTATTGCATTAGGAGAGATTCTGAGGTTGTCTAAGGCATTCTTCTGTTCCTAAGGCATGATAGCTCTTACTATTTTATTATTCTTACTGTTTTAATCCTCATTCGAGGATGTATTTGTAGATTTGAGAGAGAGAGAGAGAGGAAAAGAGAGAGAGAGAAACAGCGATAGGTTGCCTCCTGCATGTGCCCAGGCCAGGGATCGAACCCACAACCTAGATATGTACCCTGACCAGAAATTGAACCTGCAGCCTTTTGGTGTACAGGTGACACTCCAACCAACTGAGCCACCCGGCCAGGGCAGATGTGATAGCTTTTGTATTATACAAAGGTACAGGAAGTTAGCTCTCTTAACTTTCTTAAGAAAAATAAAGACAAGCAGACCGACTAATACTAATCTTCAAATTGTAAAGGGGACCCACTTCAACCCATAATTTTTCTTTAATGTAATTATTACCAATACATAGAAGCCCTGTTTATTTATTTCACTAATTATGAGAGAGCCCCCACCTACTTCCTGTGAGAAGGAAGAACTTTGAGAGCTTTTATAGGGATCTGCAGGGAGTCTTACAACTGGAAGGCTCTCATGAAGGCTACAGATTGAAACAGGAGAAACTTCAGCAGTCTAGAAAAGATGGTAATGATCTAGCCTGTTCTTCATAAGGATCAGGAGTGATTGTTACTTTTCAGTTAGAACTCATTCTTATTTCTCCTGGAACCTTTGCTTCTTGCAAATTAAGCCCATGTCTTTGTGTCTGACCAAGCAATAGGTGGAAAACTTGACCTTCATTGAGTCCATCTGTAGGATGGGATGTTACCACCCATCATGTATTTACTGCCTCATCTCCAAGCTAATGACTTTTCATGTGTCCTACCTTGGCATCCTCCTAACCTTTGTACTTGGGCCCATGATTTCCCTGTCCCATACTGCGGGGCCAGTTGTGTCCCTGGCAGTAGGCCTGCCATGGTCTAGGTCAGCATCTTAGCAGCTATTTGCCTTTGTGTTAAGGCTATGATCTACAACCTAATTGCAGAAGCCAGGCCCCATCTGTCCTCTGTGGGCTGAGTCCCTGCCTGGTGTCTCTGACCCCGCCTGTTTGCACCAACCCATTTCTCCCACAGCCAGAGCCATGCCCTTGCACTGTAGTTCCCACAGGGGAGTCTTCATCTCCTCTCGTGAAAGGGCCCCTGTGCCAGCTGTGCCTCTGCTCCAAATCAGCCTCCTTCTGTTTCTCGAGAGTTGTCTGTTTTTGTTTTTTATAATGCCCTGTGTGTTTGTCTCTAACCAGATCACTCCTTTTAGATGCCTCATTGTTGCTTGGCACCATGCTACATTATTGAATATGTAACCAGAACTATTCAGAGAATAATGGGATGCCTTTATTATATCCTACCTCTGAAAAGTCAAATGTTTTCAGATCTTAACCTCATTTATCCTATAGGGTGGGAGCCGGCAAACTATAGCACACCGTCTGAATTCAGAACATGAAGAGCAGTTTTTACCTTTTTTAAGGGTTGTAATTAAAATATAAAGAGGACTATGCAGTCAGAGGTCTGTACAGCCAGGCCTCTAATTGCCAGGCCTAATTGCCAGGTCTAAAATACTTATTACTTGATTCTTTATAGAAAAAGTTTGCCAACCCATGTTATAGAAGTAATACTTTGCTTAAGTCACTCAGGTTAGACTATTAGCCTAATCAGTTTACACTTTTGCTCCAAACAAGTAGTAGGTATTATAATTATTTTTTTCTTTATCCCATAGCTGATTCATTGGAAAGTAACATCTCAGATCAAGATAGTGATTTAAATATGGATCTTATGCCAGGAATTCTGAAACAGCCATCCCTGACACTTGAGCTTTTCCCTAATCACACAGACAATCTTAATTCCTCACAGAGGGTAAGTCATTTTGTTGATACATCTCCAAAAATTTATAGTGGGGATAATTATAGAATCATGCCTGCAAAGCTTGTAACTTTAACCCAGAGAGTAATTGTAACTGTACTGATTCATTAGTGTCTTCATTTAGTAAAAGGAAATTCTCACTGTTTTCTTTTTTCAGCTTGCAACAAGTGGTTCATTCTAAGATTCTAAGACAGCCTTTGTTGTTTTCCTTGATTTAGCCATTCTGGTACCATGCTTGGTTCTCTCACCCATTTCTTTGCAAGCCTAGGCTTTTATGCGGTCCCAGAAATATCCACTACAGCTACAGCAGTAGCTCTACATTTCACACCTTTAATCATGACACATTTAGCCTAAACAAGTCTGGCTATATACAAGCGGTAGCAATTTGGAGAACAGCCCAGTGCATGAATGAATGAACACACTGAGTGAGGCACACAGCAGCTACTACAAGAAGAGAGCATTTTGCTTTTATATTATTTTTTCACCATAGCAGTGGATGTTACATCTTTTTCTGTGTTTTCTCCTCATGTTACCTCTTAACCCTTACTAGAAAGTGACTAAGTAAGCGATAGCAAGAGTGTAGGACCAGTTCATAAGTATGAGAAGGTTGATTTAAAATAAATAAAAATGGCAAAAGAAGTATAAACTTGACTGAAGCCATTCTTTCATTATAAGAATTTTAATTTGGCTCCTTCCACAGTGGAAATTATTTTTAACAGAAGTATATGCTTAAAGTATATGCTTAAAGTATATGGGACAGGTTTTTACCCTTAAAATTGATTTGGGCAAAAAAGTTAGTTGTATAGGACTCTCTGAAGTAGACTGATTTTGAAAATCAGGAGTTGCTGTATTTTAAAAGTTTCACAGAATATAGTTGGGAGATGAGTAAATCTGTGTTGGATGGTAATGCAGGATTTTAGGCAGATCTTAGTCCTTGCATTTGTTTTCTGAATGCCCGCACTGTTATTCCTGAAAATCCAGGGAATGACAACTCTTAAAGCACGTTTTTTTATTTATCATATACTTTGCAGGCAATTAACAAATTAAAAAAGAAAGATCATTATCTCAATAGATGTGGAAAAGCAGTTTAGAGGGTTGCAGAAAATGTATTAGGCAGCATGCTGAAGTGACCCTCAGTGAGTCTGGCTCTTAAATGATGCCATCCCTTTGCAGGGGGGTGGAACTTGTATGATGAGATAGGCTGTGATTATCTTACTCCTTTATGGCAAAAGGGGTTAGTGGGTGTAATTAAGGTTACTTTGAGTTAATTGAAAGGGGGATAATCCAGGTGGGCCTGTTAAATCTAGGGTTGGAAGTGAGGTAGGGGAAGTCAGAGATTCAAAACTGATTAGGATCCCTGGTACTAAGCAAATAGTCTTAGAGTATGGCTGAGTCTCCGTCACTATTTGGGGGGAAATCTCTTGCTCAGTTGTTTTCTGTGAATGTCGTAGACATTCCCCAAATGGACCAGAGACCAGAGACCTTAGACCAGAGACCGTGGGGGAATTGCCACGGTCTCTGGTCTAAGACATCTGTTTAAGACAGGTATATTTTTGTGCTTACAAGCATAGTTATTTTTAAAATTCAGCCTCAGTGTGGGATTTCCCCTTCTGACACATGACTTTGCTTGGGCTTTAGCATACACTCAGGTGTGATGCATGTCTTGAAAGTGATGGGGCTCAGAGTGCCAGTTTTGCTAAAGGGGGGCCTCGAGGTCCTCCTCGCCTTCAGAGGGACTTAATGCTGATTGGGTGGTCAAGGAAGCCAGAGCAAACTGCGTGATCGTGTAGACCTAAGCAACATTTTTTGCTCTTTCTGCTGACAAGAAAAAGGAATCTGGGTTGTGGGGAGGCTTGACTGTAGTTGGTCTGAGAACTAGGAATAACTTGCTGATGGACATGTAAGAGAAAAGGATATGCAGGCAAATTATGATGTTGCCACGAAGAGGAAAGCATACTGCTTTCTGGCCATGTAGAGAAACACAGATTCTTTTAAGTGCTCATTAAGAAATTGCCTGCAAATTTTATTTTTATTATAATTATAATTGGTAATTTTAGTTCAATTATTAATTGTCAATTACAGTATACCTTATTTCCTTTGAGGTGGTTAGGCTTTCATTTCCTTGTTCTAGGTTGAGACTTGAGAAAGAGAGGAGCCAAAGAAGAGCTTGTTTGCAAATGTCTCTCATGCTTTTTTCCTGAACTGGTTTCCCATGACCTGGTCCTTATGTCCCTATGTAGTTTGATGACTACATGGTTACAGATTTATTAAGCCAGTTGTTTTCTTGTATTTTGTTTTCTCCTCTTCTGCTTTTCTCTGTCTCATATAGCTCAGTCCCAGTTCCAGAATGAAGAAGCTGCCTCAGGGCCGCCCCGTGCCTCCTCTTGGACCTGAGACAAGAGTTTCTGTAGTCTGGGTGGAACGCTATGATGACATAGGTACTATATTATAAGGACTTTGTCTGTAAATAAAAGTGTAATAGAGTGACATGCTAAATGTCTAAGGGGAGCGGCAGCATAGGCATGGTGTGGCAGCCAAGAGCTGGGACTGGAGCTCAGTAGGACTGGGTCTGCATCTCAGCTCCACCACTCAGTCTTCTTAAGCCTCAGGGTTGTTCACCTGTTAAGTGGAGACACTCATGGCACTTAGTTCATAGTTGAGACAATTTTATGAGGCCAGTGGATGATGTAAAGTCTTTAGCTATGCTTGGTATGATACTTAATGGTTTGTTGCCAGTCGATCCTGTTCACCCCAGGACCTTGGGGAAAGGGGAGTAACTGTCCACACCTTCTTCCAAGAAACCCTACTGTCTAGTTTTAGTGTAAAGATTAATTTGTCCTTAAAAATTCCACTATGGGTAAGTTTTTCATGACCTTTATATAAGCAACAAAAGGGCTTTAGAAATGCATATTTAGCTTAGAATCTCATCCAGCTCGGAATTGTGGGAAAGTGTGCTAGTTGCTTTTCAACACCTCCAAAACGTTTTCCAAGCCCTCAAAGGCTACAGAGCATGTTCTCAAAAACTCTGCTTTAGATGAACTTAGCAAAAATAGGTCTTGAGGGAGAATTCTTTTATTTGTGAGGATTATCTACTGTAAGAAAGCACAGTCCAAATATTTGTTGCCTGCTTGTGTAAAGAGATTAGAAAATTAGATTTCCTGTTATTTGTTTGGGAAATAGGAGGGAGATACTCATTACAATGCTGTTACTTTCTTCCAGAAAACTTCCCCCTCTCGGACCTGATGACGGAAATCAGCACTGGTGTGGAAACTACTGCAAATAGTAGCACTTCTCTGAGGTACACTCTACGGCTTGAAGTTTATCAGTGTGTCATTAGGTCTAGAGAAACTTATTTTTGAGAATATGTGGATTACAGTTTAATCAAGAAAGACTTATGAAACAAAAGGGATAATGGCAATAATAAAAAATTAGAGCCCTGGCTGGTGTGGCTCAGAGGATTGAACGTCACCCTGTGAACCAAAGGGTCGTAGGTTTGATTCCCGGTCAGGGTCCGTGCCTTGGTTGCAGGCCAGATCCCCAGTTAGGAGTGCATGCGAGGCAATCACACATTGTTGTTTCTCTCCCTCCCTTCCCCTCTCTCTGTAAATAAATAAATAAAATCTTAAAAAATAATAAACAATTAGGGAGAGAATATCAAAGGACTCTGCAGATAAATGCACAAGGTTATCAAATTAGCAGAATTTTTAAATGGCATAATTGCTATTTTACATTTATCTGCAGCAAAAAGACAAGTGGAGGTAAGTATTAATGAAGGCTGTGATAGTGGGGCAGCAATATTAGGAATAATGGAGTTAAATTGGTCAAAATATTCTGGATACGTAGCCATTAAAATATCCTCATCACATTAGCTATTTAATGAGAAAATATTTGAAAACTTGATTAAAACGTTATGACTTCTGTTTTATCTGCCCATGCACAAAAAAGATGAAAAGAAAATAATACAATGGCAAGAATAGTCACAATGTATTTATCTAGGCTTTATAGTTTCAAAGCATTTTGCTTACTTGTTTTTGGTATAAACACATACTTAAATTCCAAGGGTACAATGAACATTTTCATTTTATAGTTGGGGTAAAATAGGTTGAAAGAGGTTATTCCTCATCATCACACATTCAATAAAGGAAGGAGATGGGAATCTGAATCCAAATCCAACATGATCTTGCACATATCACAGAGCTGCCCTTGACATCAGGCTAAACTTGATGTTGTAGCTTTGAGTAAATTCCTACTAGTTACATGATCTGGTTTGTGTTGCATGTAAAGGAAATTTAGTCTTACATTGTTAGATTATTGTTGTAGAAATGAAGTCAGTAAAGATAATGGATTTAACATTATGTTATAAAATTTCTAGAAGAGGGCAAGTCATTATTAAAACCTGGTGTTTTTTATGTCAAAGTATTTTAAAGCAATTTAGAGATATCCTAATGTTATAAGTACATCAATATGAATTTAAAAATTAGAACACTTTTTAAGTAGATAAATATAACATTATCATGATAATAAAGTTAGTAATAATTTCATGATTTCATCAAGTTAATATTCAGATTTCTCTGTTTTTCCTAAAACATCCTTTATGGCTAGTTTGTTCAGACCAGAATCTATTCAGGACCTTGCATCTGTCATTAATTCCTTTGGTCTCTTTTAATTCGGAACAGTCTTGATTTTATTTTTTTTTCTACGTGATACTTCTTGTTGAAGAGACTAGTTCAAAACTCTTTCTAGTTTAAAAGAGAACATTTAAGTTTCTGATACTTTTTTGTTGTTTTATTTTCTTTAGATTAAATATTTTAATATGATTAGACAACTTGTATTTAATTTGTAGATTAGTGAAGTTTAGAATTTGTCTTGGACAGAATTAATATAGGATTGATTTTTTATTTAATGTCTTGAAAAGTTGACTCACTGTTGCTTTGGCCAAAATCACTTTACTTAGTAGGAGGAAAGCTCACTGTGTTGCAAAAATAAAGAAGCAAAAAACCAACCCTGATGTGCAATAACGTCACAGAGTCACACAGGTACCTCTACATGCATTGGCGCATCCTGGCACGTGATGCGTAACTCAGTCATCCCAAGGGACGATTGCTGACCTGTGGCCCTGGCTGTGCCAAGGTGTGGCCGTTTATCACCACCGTTGAGGAGGCCCTCCCAACTTCTTCCCCAATACCTGAAAAAAATTCTATCGGGGTCCCCATAGTGGGTCCCACTTTTGCTCTGAGATGTGTGCATTGACTGTAATGGAATTGCCTGCCGTCAGACTGGCTCCACTTCTGTTCCCTACAAGAAGGAGGCGTTAAGTGAAAGTCTCAGAGCTGGTTGCTAGGTTCATAGCTCCCCACAAAAGATTCCCCTGGCCTTTTCTTTCCCCTTGTGTCCCTGTTGGATTTCTAAGCACATTTGTAGTGCCCTTTTTGCCGGCTTAAAGGGCCTGACCGCAATGATGGCTATTTAGGGTCAGGTATTGGTCAGGGCTCCCTGGAAGGAGACTTGGCAGACTGACCCCTTGACTCTTCTCACACACGTCCTGGCAACAAGCCACTCAGTGTTCTTATGTATGAGGGACTTCAGCGCTTGGCTAAGTGAGTAAAAAGAGTTTTCTTTTCTTAAGATCTACCACCCTTGAAAAAGAAGTTCCTGTCATCTTCATTCACCCTTTAAACACTGGATTGTTCCGGATAAAAATTCAAGGAGCCACTGGGAAATTTAACATGGTCATCCCTCTTGTGGATGGGATGATTGTCAGCAGACGAGCGCTCGGTAAGGCCCTCACATGTAGCCGAAGGGTTATGGTTTCTTTCTTTCTTTAACATTTTTATGAGCCAAAAAAGAAGTAGAAATAAGGAAATGCTTATACTACTTACTAGGGTCTACCTGTAAAAAATGCTGCAGTCTTGTGCAAAAGGAGCATGTTTTGTTCTGTTTGGAACTGTGCTTAACCTAGTAAGTATGAGTGGAACTATAATTCATGAATTTCCAGTATTAGAGAAGGAAGACAGCTGATTGTACTCCAGGGCAGGGACCGGGTTGTCAGACCAGATTCTGATTCCGTCTTTCCTTGTCATTGTTTCTTCTGACCGTTTTACCTTGGCGGAGCTCTGTGTAGCTCTCTGGGGACAGGGAGAGTTTTGCAAATGGAAAGATAGAGTTTGAGTTTATAGAAAAGAGTTCCCTGCAGTACTGAGAGTTCACCTAGCTGACTGGTTATTCACGTTGTTTTACAACCCTCTGTTTTCAAGGTTTTCTGGTGAGGCAGACTGTAATAAATATTTGTAGAAGAAAGAGGCTGGAGAGTGACTCCTACAGCCCACCACATGTCCGCCGGAAACAGAAAATCACCGACATTGTCAACAAGTACCGGAACAAGCAGTTGGAGCCGGAGTTTTATACTTCACTTTTCCAGGAGGTCGGACTCAAGAACTGTAGTTCTTAGACTCTTGAACTGTCTTGGACTCTTGAACTCCAGTTTGGGGCTGTAATATCAGAACAAAACAACTTAATAGGTGATCACCGTAAAAATAAAAACAAATCACTCCCCAAGAGCTTACTGTTTAATCACCAGAATAGAAGAAACACATGTAAACCCATTTGATAGAAGACTTCCGGCTTCCTAGAGAAATGGGCTCCCAGACACAATCATATTCCTGCTGGTAATGATGATACACATTTTAGCCATAAACTTTCTTTTAAAAGTGACAATTTTAGTTAAATCTGAGCCTTTTGAGGAGAAAGGCTTTTATGCATCTCAGTTAAACACGTGTGTTGGTAGTATCAAATTTGCAAAATAGAAGTTGAAGATAGTTTTATACCTCACTTTTTAGGAGGTTATGTTCAAAATTAAAATCTGAGAATCTTCAGGACCTTTAAAGACTCGCAGTGACAGCGTGGAGGAGGAGGAAAGAAATGTCAACTTTGCTTACTCGTAGGTCCATTTGTCATCCAGTGTCCAGCTGACAGAAAAGGACGTGTTTTTTGCTCAGCTATGAAGTGTGACATTAAAATCTTTCATATTTTCTCCACATTTCAAAAAGTTGCTCTCGTCACTGCGCAGACCTGTCTGAAGGCCTCCGCTTCCGGGCAGCCTAGGAGCAGATCCGACGTGGCGGCGTGGCCCTTCCCTCAAGGAGGCGCTGCTGGAGTTTGTGGAGGCACAAGCTGTGAGGCAGCAGCGACGCCCCACGCTCCCCTGTGCTGTTTAGCTTGGTGATGTAATGATAAACATGCTGGATAATTTCTTGATAAATAGTAAGAAATGTAAATTCACAACAAGGGTTGAAAATTACTTGGTTTTATCCGTTGTCTCTTATTTCAGGACCAAGCAGGAGACTGCAGTAGTTCATGATGGATTCTAATTTGGGGTTCAGGAGATAGCCTGTCATATCTGCTAACTCAGATCTCTCCCAGAGACTACTGGATTCCATCACAGTTGACAGACATTAGTGACCACCTCCTTGAGTGGCTGCTGTTAGAAATGGCTGTTGTTGTCATATCTGCTGGACTTTGCCAGCTGAAGACACAACAGATTCCAGCCTGGGTTTTGGAAATCTTTCTGTTACCTCGCTGCTGCTTTTCTGCCAGGGTTAAATGTTTTGAGGTGGCCAGACCCAGAACACCCTACAAGGGTGACTGTTACAGTACTAGAGTAGGCGATGCTCGTTTCTCCTGTTCTTTTATGCTTTGTTCATTATTAAGCTCATTAAGAAAATAAGTGACATTTAAGTCCAAAGAGGAATGATCACAGTTGTATACGGGGTGATTTCACACTTGAACTCTGATGTCAGTAGATTCTGTAGGTCAGAGCTACATAGCAGTCTGTTTGGTTTGATGTTAGTTTAATTAGAGGGTGGGGGTAGTGTGTAGGGCCTAATTCCCTGTTCAGATATTTTTGTTCCAGAAGGATGTACTTTGTCATCTTCGAGCAAGAAATGTGGGTGTAGTGGCTCTTGGTTTTAAGTTTGTTGTAATTTTTTCTTCATGTTTGTTTTCAGCTCAGGTAAAGATAACCTCCACCTTCCATGACTCCAGTTTCCATTCAGGATATAATCTCATTCAGTAATTGATTTTCTCTGTAAAATGGGCAATAAGTTTGATGTTTCCAGATGGTAGCATGGGGAGGGGTGTGTATGATAAAGTTTAGGAAGATCTATTCTAAAATTGTGGTAGTAGCTCAGCAGGTATAAGGTGAGGTTTAGCAACTTCCATGGAAGTTCCAGGTTGATGGTTCAAGGGAAAAATGGGCCCTTGTTCCAGTGGTTGTGAGCAGAGAAGGCTGTAAACTGGTGTGCAGCTTACAACGTTGCGGAGGTCGGAAATAGCTGATGTAGGGGTACTTCCTCTGCGTGGTTTTTCAGAGAAGACTTTTACCTTTGTAGCTTTACTGTCAGCAAAATGGCCTATGGTGTACATGTTGGGGGCTAGGCTTCCTGATCCTTCAGTTGCTCTAATTTCTGGCAAGTCTTTGTAATTTGAATGGCTTTGGTAAGCGGGCAACTGTGTTGAATGGAATCTGTGATCTGAAAGACTTGGTGGTCTCCCAGGGAATGAGGGACGGACGCAGGACTGCAGCCCCTGAAGGCATAAGGCGCGGACAGTACGGCGCACACAGACCTCATCAGGTGCTGGTTCCTTCTGCTCAGTGTAACAGCTGCCTAAAAAAGAAGTGTGGTGAGAACCCTTGTACCTTTCACTAGTATTATGGGTTTGAGTTCATGGTCACTAAGTTCACCCAAAAGCCTTTGTCAAAAGTCGCTTTGCGTAGAAAAAATGCAGAAGAGCATATTTAGTTTCTGGCACTAATTTTTAGAAGTCCACTTGATCAGTTTGCTAGCATGTGTTCATAACCTTTGGGGAAGCTGGGACCGCTCGGATCTGCGGCTTAAACACTTTAGTTGCTGCATGTGACAAGCGCGCTGGGAGGTGGATGAGCATGGCATTCAGTGACAAGGAAAGCACACCCAAGGGACAGCGGCAGGGAGGCCCTTGTGCTTCTAGCTCACATTTGGTGGATGGGGGCTTTCCTCCTCCTCTCTGGCTGGAAGCACTGAGGACAGGAACAGGGCTTTTGCCTTTTCAACCCTTTCCTTGTTCATCCAGCTCTCCCTTTTGTCCAGTGCTCCCTCCTAACTCCCCTCCCCACCTCCTGCCCATTGGCCCTGTGATAGAAGCAGTTACATGGAGGGTGGACACCACACACACACACACACACACACACACACACACACACACACACAATGCAGCCTCCATTCCCAGGTCCTTTACATCAGGGCAGGCCGTTGTCCTCCAAACTCGAACACCTAAACCTATCTGTGGCAGTGATGTCGTGAGGTCTTCCTGAGTGGCTACTTCTGCATCCACTGCGGGAATATTTGCCAGGTTCTGCAGACCGATACTTAGAGAGGCAGAGTCTTCAAGGGCATTTGTTTCTACTGGTAGGTGGGACTTTACCGGGAGTGGGAGTCAGCCTTGCTTGCAGGCAGGCACCCCGTGTGGCAGTAGGTGAAGTGTCGTGGAGGTCATTTGACACTCGCTGGCAGAAGTGCTCCGTTCAGCTTTTGAAAACCCACTCAGGCTGCAGCTTCCTAAAAAGAATTGCTTTCTGTGTTTACATGAAATGATAAGTTGCATTAGATGGTCTGTTCTAGGGTTTCCGTGACAGCCTCCTTCCTGAGACAGAGATCGGGGGTGAGCCCGCCCGCTCGGCGTGGAATCAGACAGGGTTCTCGGTCGCTAAAGAAGCCATGTACTGTATAGTGTTTTTCTCGGAGTATCAACTCGTGTTCTCCAGCTGCTTTTCTCTTTTTTTAATGGTGAGGGAAAAGGTAAAATTTGGGATTCCACAGTGCCTTGCATATAGTAGGCGCCCAATAAATATTTGTTGAAGCAAACCAAGTTTCCCAAGTCCTTGTCTCTCGCAGTGACCAAGAACATCTTTCTCCTCTGAAGGGCTTGGCAGTTGTGGCTAAAAACTAAGCAGTATCATTATTTGCTTGAGGTCATATATACAATTTGTATGAATTTCGGTATGTTGCCAAGATCTTTTTCTTATTGTATTTTCTGTAAATATTTCTGGCAATGAACTGTAAAGTAAAAGCGAAATGTAAATAAGGCGTCCCTGTGTCCCTCGCCTCCTGTGTTTTCTCTTCATTGGTTGGTTAGGGAAGAAGGCCCAGAGGCTTGTTTGTATTTATGCCAACCCTCTGTCCGGAAGAAACCCATGGAATATTGAATGTAATACATTTAGTCAATTAAATTTTAAGGAGATTCTTATCTACTTAATGTCACGTGTGCTTTCGGTCCTGGGCCGGGGTCTGACTCCTGCGTGGGTGTTCGTGGTTTCCCCTCTCCGGGGCGCTCTGCTCTGCCTCGGCTGCCCTTCACAGTGAAGATCTGCGGGTCTGCCCCTGGCTCTGTACGGTTTCACCATGTACTCAGATTCCTGAAACTGCTCGGCCTCTGTGCTGGAAGGCGCCTGTGTAGGTAAAGCACTGCCAACAGGGGCAGCGGTCGCCAAGGGAACCTGGAAGCGCCAGCTGTGCTGTCTGCCCGCAGGAAACGTTGCCAGGCTGGCCTGTCAGGAAGGGGGAGAGGTGCAGAGGAGGTGACACTCCCACCCCCTTAGAGCAGGGCGGGCTGCGCAGGGTGCCATGGGGTCACATTGGCATCTCACTGCCTAAATGACACAGTGGGTGATTTCACCACTTGAAGGGATAGCAATGGGTGCCTGTGCCAAGAGCCGCCTCCTGCAGCCTGGCACTGGGTCCACATGACGCTAGTGTGCAGCCCCCTGGACGGCGCCTGGGAGCTGCGTCCCCTGCAATTGAGTGTCCACACCTGCTCTGCCTGCCACAGGACCTCCAGCTGGGCCCTGGTGGCCAGGGACGCTTCTCCCTGCACAGTGGTCCGGTTTGGGGATCTGACAAGGAAATGTGTGCTCAAGCCTTTTCCACCCATGTTTTTCTTTCTGACCCAGTACCAAGAAATCACCCCCAACCCAGACCACATAGCTCTGGCCTTGGCCTCTGGGCCTTGAGTGGCACAGCCGACCCCCAGGGCACTGCCCTTCTTGGATGCACATTCCAGTACCATCTGCCCAGACCTCCTCTTCAGGGGACTCCGATTGTCCCACCGCAGGCTAAGACTCCCTCTAAGCACAGTCCCCAAGCCCCCGCACTCCCCTCCCTTCCCTTATTTGTGTTGTGGCTGGCCCCACCTTCCTTCCTTCCAGGCTGGTGGCTTCCTAGAAGTGAGTCCTTCCACTCCATGTCTCCCTTCAGGCCTACTGCCCACGTCAAGCAGCTGCTGCCCCAGCCAGGAACTGGGCCTGCCCAGCTTCCCAACCTGTGCTCCCTGAAGTGCCGTTGTCCCAAAATCAAGTCTGCATCACATTGGTTGCCCATTAATGTCTCACACCCTGGAGATTCTGACTTGGTAGAACACGGCAAGCATGGAAATTGCCGTGTTTCTTCCTAAGTACTCTCTCCCCACCCCGCCCACCTGCTGGCAGTGACAGGCCTGCCATCCAAGGACCCGCTTGGAGAGTAAGGAGCTTCTGTCCCCTCCATGAGCAGCAGCCGAGCCTCGTGTTGGCCTCCCACACCCGTCAGACTCCAACTGCAGGGCTGTTGGCCACTGGGAGGTGCAGAGCCTCCTTCCTGCAGTGGGGCCTGGCGTGTGGTTTACTAACCACTGGCGAAGGAAGGAGGGAAGGAAGGAAGGTAGGTGAGGTGGAGTGGGAGGAGGTAAGAATGGCATTTGGGAGAATTCTGCCCACTTGGGAGGTAAAGGAACAAGGTTAAAGCCTTAGAAGCCCCTGACTGAGAACTCTAATAAGGAGAGGTGCCAAAGCTTCTAGATTACATAAATGATAGTCATTTACTGGGGGCCTACTATGTGCCAGAACTGGGAGGCCGGTGACCCAGTCTGGCCCACCAAACTTGTTTTGTTTAGCCAATGGTATTTCAATGTTTGATCAATATTTTTAAATTGGGAGACTTCACATAAAAAGTCTAATGTTTTGACTCTTAGAAGTCAGGAGAGCTAGCCGAACTGGTCCTGCATTTGCCGCCCATGAGCTGTTGGCTGGAGTTCGGACAGCCGCCTGCTCTAGAGGCGCTGTGTTCCATCCGGTTTGCACAGTCCCTGCCACTCCCACAAAGTTAAATGTGGGCACCTGAGGCTGGAATTTCGGGCCAGGGACCTGGCTGGCTCCTGGAAGAATCTGACCTGAAATGTTGACTGCCCGCCCTGGGGGCAATGCTTATCCCAGCACTTACCTCTCTAATTTAGTGGCTGTGCGGGGGGCGGGGGGGGGTGCTGAGAATTAGTCCTACCCCAGGAGGATCAGGGAGGCGGCATACCAACCCCATAGCAACTTAGCAGCAGTTCGAACCCAGACCTGCCTGCCTGGGAGCCTGGGCTTTGTTCTCACTGCCCCAGCTGCTGACCATTCATCCAAAACAGCCCTCCCGTCTCCTGAAGGACACTTTGACTTCCTTGTTATGACATCACCAGCTCAGTCACAATTGGTTTGAGAGCAGAGTGTGGCCCAGCCCACCAGATCCCCAGGGCAGCGCTGCCGGCCCAGCTCAGGCTGGCCCGGCTTGGCCACTCAGGCACCATGAAGTACCCGCTGGTGCCGCTGGTGAACGACTTCACGTTTTCTTTCCTGGTGCTCTGGCTCGGCCTGCCCGTGGCCTTGCTGTTGTTCTTGTTGATCGTCTGGTTTCGCTTCTTACTTAGCCAAGGTGAGCCATCCGGGCTGGGCCCTAATCCTGGCGCTGGGCAAGGGGTCCTGAAACCTGTGCAAGAGAGGGGCTTCCTTTGGGTGTTTTCACTGCAGGCTTGGAGCTGACAAGTGGTCCCTGAAAAACAAAACTTGGTAGTTTGGAGTTTCTTAACCTAGGTGCCAAGAGTGAATCCCCGAGTTTGGGAAGCACATACGTGTGCATGCCTCTGTCCCCCCAGGACCATTGCCAGCACATAAGATCTTTGGTGCTGGCACTGGCCCCAGAAAGTGGCCCTGCTGGGCAGATGAATCAGTAGAAGGTGCCCCTTCCTATGAACGCAGCCAGGGCACAAGTCTCAGTGAGCAGAGGGATGGGCTGGGCTTCAGTCCCTCCAGCCCCCGCAGCGCGGGCTTCTGTGCAGTAAATGACTTGCACAGCTTGGTGGCAGCCCTAGGCCCTGAGCAGTGCCCGGTGACCTCTCACCCTTTTCTGCCCAGAGCGTACATCAGGGAGGATGTGGGCTGCACTGCGACGCAGGATCGCTGAAGCGGGCTGACATCCGCCCTGAACTCCGCATGCTGGGGTGAAGCTGGCCGTTGGGAAGCCGGGGGCCTGCGGGCAGGGATGCAGCCACGGCCATTTTGCAGGAATGACACTCCGCTCGCTCGGCAGGTGTCCTGTCCCCCTGGGCCTCTTCCTGGGGTTAGCTTGACCTCCCACCTCCTGTTCTGCAGCCCCATAAACTTTGGTAAACTGGGCAGGCAGGGATAGGGTGTTGAGACCGGGTGAGCCTACCCCATGACCTCAAATGTGGGGGCTGGCCATGGTGTAATTATTGGGAGTTCCTGGTGAGAGCTTTATTATTTTTATGATAAATATTTATTATATAAATAACTTTATTTTTAAAAGATTGTATTGATTTATAATTTTTGCAAGAGGGGAAGGGAGGAAAAGAGACGGGAGGAAAAGGGAGGAGAGAAACATCAGTGTGAGAGAGAGCTACATCGACCAGTTGCTTCTCATAGGCCCCCAACCCAGGACCTGACACACAACCCGCAGACACGCCCTGATCAGGAATCGAGCTGCTGACCTTTTGGTTCACAGGCCAGCGCTCAGTCCACTGAGCCACACCAGCCAGAGCCTGGTGAGAGCTTTTAGAAAGCATTTAAAATGTGGTCTCCTTCCCACGGTGGCCCCCAACCCTCCCTAAGGAGCACATCTTGGTTGTCAGGCTGGTGGCGGGTGAATATCAGAGCACTTGTCTATGTAGTGGCTATAAAAGCCGTCTATCTCTCAGCCTGCAAGTACCTACTGTGTGCCCTGTGTGTGCTCCTCCTGTGTGCAGTCCAGGATTGCAGTCTTGCCCTTTAATTGTTCATAATAATAGTGAAGCTTTTTCAAATGCTGTGTTGGTATTAGGACTTGAGCTCAGCAGTTGATGTGTATTACCTCATTTAACCCTCAGGATAACCCTGTGAAGTATTCCTTACTGTGCAATTGAGGAAACTGAGGCTTGGAGAGAAGAAACCTGCCCCGGGTCACACACCTGTGGAATAGTTAAGAGGGCCGATTGGTGTCAAATCCTGGCCCTGGCACCTACCAGCTGTGCAACTCTGGACAAGTGCCCCTGAGCCTTAGTTTTCTCATCTACAAAATGGAGATGATAATGGCCCCTGCTCTTTTGGAGAGATGCTCATCAAGGACAGAGCACACAGTATGGGTACACACGTGGCACACAGTAGGAGCTTGCAGCCTGAGAGAAAACCTAGTCAGTATCTGTTTTGTCCAGGTAGGAGGAAGCATAGCAGCAGCTTTGGGGACCAGGGGCCTTCTCTGGAAGGGGAAGAGACACCTTCCCTAAAGTCAGAGGCTCTAATCTCTTCTGGCCATTCATTTTCCTGGGACGCCTGCCCTGCCCCACCCCCCACACACTTTCTCCCAGGAGGCTGTTGACCCACTGACATCTCACGTGGCACTAAGAGAGAAGAGCTTTTGTTAATTTCTCGATGAACAGAAACCGTCCCTAAAGTGATTGAGTGTCCCCACTGAAGTGTCCTGGTCTTCTTGGAACTCAGTATTATTGCATCTGTTCTGTCCTTGTGCTGGGAACTGGCCCAGATCCAGGGTCTGGGCCTGCCAGGGTTTGGGGGACTGGAGCTTGCGACACCCTTTTTATTGGAGTCAGTTTGCCCTGGAATCCAGTGAAAAGCCGACAAGAGTAGCTCGGAGGCTGATTCCCCCTCCCCGTGCCCGCCTGCCTGGCCTGGCTCTGCAGGGCAGTTTCCGGGCCCAGGAGGCAGAGTTGAGCAGCATGCCACATGGCCAACGCGGCCAAAGAGGAGGCGGTTTCCCAGGCTGAGGGAGGAGAAAGTGGGTGGAGAAGGAAGCTCCCTGGTAAGACTGGGGCAAAAAAAAAAAAAGATTGTGGGCAGCTGAGCCCTGGGGAAGCTGGCCATGGGGGCAGCATTAATCCTCTGCAATGATTCAGGGGGAGGGGACGAAGCCAGAAGTGCCCTTCAAGGGCAAAACGCTCTGTGATTCGAGCATTTTTGTGCGCAAAGGCACAATTCCTTTGTGATCCAAAGGGAATTTGCGGAAAGAAGAAGGAAACCTCCAAAGAAATGGAGTTAGGGCTGAAACAGAAGGGGGCACCATGCACTATCCCCACTCAGGGTCCTGCCGCCCCTCATGTTGGTCCATGGAGCGCGTTGTGAATTCTGAAGCTCCCTTTGAAGTCCAGATCAAACAGGCACCCAATGGGCCTGCCTGGGACCGTGGAGGGGGAGGCGGATTCGAGTCCAGCACGAGGTCTTCCCGGCTCTGAGCTGAACGTCATGTTTCTGAGCCTCCCTCATTGTAGAATATGAGTAACATTGGTAACTGCCCCAGGAAGGTAAGAGGATTAGATGAGAGCAGATGAAGATGCAGAACAGATGCAATTAGATTAGATACGTGTAAGACATGTAGCACATAGTATGTGTTCAGAAAACAATCACTACATCTAGTGAAAAAGAGTCACTTCGAGCCATTGTACTGATCTTTTAGCTCATGACTGTCAACATTGTTGAATGCCCATTTTACATGTCTTATTTCAGTTAACCCCCATTACAGGAGAGGCAATTATTGTGCCCATGTTACAGATGAGGACACTGAGGCTCGGTCTTTTCTGTCTCTGGCTCTTGGTCTGCAATCCAAGGGCTTTCTCCAGCCTCCTTTACTTCTTGCAGCCAGCAACATAAAAGGGTATGTGGTAAGAAGGATAAACCTCCCCTGTCCCCTCTCCTTTCCCACCTTGCTTCCCAAGGTGACCTGTGTGAGCGAGTTCATGCACCTAATTAATGACACCTGTACGGCTTCCAAAAAATGGAGCGTGTTCTTTGTTTCCGTATTTTAAAAAAGAGATTCTGCCATATACACTTCTCTGCAGCTTGTTTGTAACACGTCACGTCCATCGCAAGTGGAAAGGTACAGACCCACACAGTTGTTTTACCTGACACACCTCTGGATGGGTGGCCAGGTCTCCACGCGGTGTGAGTGTGCCACGCTTCAGTCGACCGGAACCCTCACTGATGGGCGTGCACACATGTGGTTTCTAGGGGTTTTATTGTTGTGTGTGTGTTACCACAAAGCAGTGGGGCAGTGGGAACCGTGGTGCACATACCCTCAGGCCCTCGTTCGTGAATGGACGGACTGCTGGGGAAATGGAAGGTTGGGTTTGTGTCTCCTCTGTGCCTGCTCCTGGACCGTGCCCAGCACAGGTAGGTCATTTGCTCACCTCTAGGGTCCTGCCTCGTTTGGTAGGTGAATGTGGCCATTTTCTCAGTTACAGAACCACCTTTTTTGATCCCTGGTCACTTTTCAAGGTCTGAAGTCTTCCCGAGGTCTCAGGGCTGTCCCATATGTAGTCACTTGTCTTTGGCCCCTGCCCTCGGACAAGGCTGCAGGCATGCCCAGGCCGGGCAGGGGGCTCCTTTTGGGTAAGGGATGGGAGACAGGATGTGGCCATCCAAGAGGCCTTGTCTATCTCTCCGCAGATTCAGAGGAAAATGACCCAGATTTATGGTTTGATTGGGACCCCTGGAGCAAAGGCCCAGCCGAGTCTCGCTGGCACGAGACGCTCCATAGCCAAGAGGAAGAGAGGCCTGGCCAGTGAGCCTGCTCCGCCAGGTGAGGCCCTTTCCGGGAGGTGGGGCTGGGGGCAAGGGGAGCCTCGGAGCCTGCCCACGGCCTTGGACGCTGCCACGGGGGAGCTGTCTCCCTCCACCACTGCCAAGCTCACCCACCATCTTGGCCACACCAGGGAACATTCCGCCTCATGGTGTTGGAGTCCCGTCCTTGCCCTGTTGGAGGACCAGCCGCCTCTGTCATGAGCAACTTCCTTACAAAGGTCCCCCTGTCCTTACTTCTTGGGCTCCCACAACTCTCCCTGGGGACTGCTCCCTGGCCTGGCCATTCCCGCTGCCTGGAACCCTTCTCTCTAGACCAGGGGTGTCAAATTCATTTTCACCCGGGGCCACATCAGCCTCTGGTTGCCTTCAAAGGGCCGAATGTAATTTTAGGACTGCATAAGTGTAACTACTCTTTAACTAGGGGCAAGGAGCTCCGTGCTGCCGCCGGATAGAAACAAGGTGCTGGGCTGGATAAAAGAAGGTGGAGGGCCGGATTCAGCCCGAGGGCCTTGTGTTTGCCACCTGGGCTCTAGACACACGTTTGGTGGGCTCCCTCACCTCTGAGGTTTTTCTCAAATTCTCTTTTTCAGCAGGGCCTCTGACCACGTACTTTGTTAGTAACATCTCTCCCCAGGTTCATGCACTGCCCCCCTTTCTCTTTTGCCACAGTGGGGGCTCAGCAGATATTTGTGGAAAGAGTGAAATAATAACAATAATAACATTAACAGCTGATACTCACTGGGAGCTTCACAGATACCAGGGCTGAGCATTTCCCTTCCATGAGCTCATTTTCGAAAGCCTGCAAAGAGGACGTTATTCTCATCTCCGTTTTACAAAGGAGGGTACAGAGGGCAGCGCAGTAGGGGATGTGCCCAGCATAACGGGCCCTGCAGCCAGGGCACACCTGGGGGGCCTCGGCCACTTCAAGGGGGCTCAGTGCCACCCCTGCGCCAGTGACCCCCACGTGTCTGTCCTGCTCCAATCTCTTTTCGAAGCCTGACAGCCCTTTGTGGCCAGAATGGGATATTTTTTATTCCCTTTGCTAACCCCAACCTAGCAAAACACGACACGTGATCTGCCAACCTCTCTCCACCCACACGAACAGCTCTGCTATTGGTTAGTCTAGCTGCCCGAGCCGCACCCCTGGGAGTCAGCCTCATGCCTTCCTTCTCCTCCCGCCCCATGTCTGGTCCCGGCCTGAATGCTCTGCTTGGTTCTTGCTGTCTTGAAATTTTTAATAAGTTTTAACAATTTTTAACGGGGGCCTGCATGTTCATTTTTAATGGGCCCCACAGAGTGTGTATCCTGTCCTGTCCGCAAACAGTTAGTGGGGCGGGAAAGGGAGACATTGAAACTCTGCCCCGGGCCTGTCCCCTTTATATAGGGCCCTTCCAGCTCCCACGTGTGTCTGCCCTTCTCTTACCCTCATGCCCTTGTCGTCCTAGACCCAGCCTGCCATTTGTCTCCAGCCTGGTTTTTCTGGAGTCAGCTGTGCAGTGGCAATGGCCGGTGGATGGGAGAGACTCGCTGGGGAGGGAAGAGGATTTCGGCGATTGAGGGGCTTCCCTGAGCCGCCCGCCTCATCCCCTGCAACAATGGACAGACAGCCCCCGGAGGGCCCCCCAGAGGACCCCCCTGGACTCCCATGGAGCGACCCGAGTCTGTGTGGACAGTGTGAGCAGGCACACGGGGAGGAGTTGGCCAAATGAAGTGGGAGGGGTCCTAGGGCGTATGGATCTGTATAAAGAACCCAGGGGTGTCCAGAGCTCAGGAGACCCCTGAGAGCATGCTGGGCCTGACCACGTCCACTCACTCAACAAGCCGTGGGGCCTGGGCCCGACCCTGGCTCCGACCGGAGCCATCCTTCCCCCATTTGGGCACCCCTGGCCCTCCTTCCCCTCTGTGCAAAGGGGGCTTCACTCCGAACTTCCATTTTCTCACTTTGAGCTCGATCCTTGATCTGCCTTCCAGTTGTTTTTACTACCGTGGACTTTATAAATATCTACCGAGTGTCTACCACAAGCCTAGTTGTTTTAAGGGTAGTTCACATTCAGTGAGCGCTTACTATGTCCCAGGCGCTTTTCTATGATTATATGTATTATTTTTTAACCTTCGAAGGTTATTAGGTAGGTTATTCCTGTGTTACAGGCGGGGAAACTGAGGCACAGAGTGCTCAAGTTTGAACTTGTTGAATCACAGTGATAGAGCAGGGATTTGAACCTAAGCCCTGTGACTCCAGAGCACAGCCCTGACCCACTGGGCCCACTGATTTCCAGACTGGACTGTTGCAGGGAGCTGGGGTGGAGGCACTCTGAAGAAACCCCAGTCGGTCCTTGCCCCCCGCCCTCCACTGGCCACCCCAAAGGCAGCGGGGTTGACGGGCTGTAGAGGGGACCAGCCCTCCCGGGAATCACCAGGTGTCACCTTCACTGCCTGTTTCTATCTCACTACACAACCCACCAGCTGCCACAGGCCTTTTCAGTTGTCCAAAGGAGACAGAATGGAGCCTGAATTATTCGCTGGTCTCCCAGACTTTGTTCTCCCTGCTCAGCCCTGCTGGTAAGATCAGTCCATCCAAAGCACGGATCAGAACCTGTCATCTTGCAGCTCTGGCTCTGGGCAAACGCCACCGCAGTTCCTCTCGGCGGGGGGGGGGGGGGGGGGGGGGGCNGGGGTGGGGGGGGGGGGGGGAGCGCCACCCTTTGGCACCTGAGCCCGGCTGAAGTTGCAGGGTGAGGTTTCTGTTCTTACCAGCAAAGCTGCAGGAAACACCCTTGACCTTCTGTCTGTGCACATGACTGTCTCCGGGACAAACTGAAAGGAGAAAGTGTCGAGTGTAAGCTCTGTGCATTGCTGGTTTGCAGATACTGTAGAGTTCTCTTACCGAAAGGCGGCGCCAGGAGTGCACCTAAAGGGCCTGTTTCTCCTGCCCTTTGCCCCACTGTGCACCCCCAACACATACACAACACACATGCCCGGGCCCTGCACATGCCTTGTGCTGGCTCACGAGCATGTGTCAACGCTATGTTTTCCTGGAAGCTTTCCAGGTGTTGAATAAACACTTTTGGTAACAAACCTCCCCGGGGGCCGAAGCTTCACTCTGGCTTTGTCTGGCGTTTTCTCCAGCCACCCTGCCCCCCAGTGCTGTCGGCCATTGTTCGGCCTCCGGTGCTGACTTAGAAAACCGAGATGAGCCACCTCCCCCGCACCAGCCCCTTGCCCCCAGCCACTCTGGAGGAGCCAGTGAAGCCTGGGGGTGGACGGGGCTTAGACCCTGAGGGACATGTTGGCACAGCCAGGCTCTGCAGGAGGGTGCCTGGTCATGGTCCCAGGAGCCCCCATGGCAGAAGGCAGGGGAGACAGCTGCTGGGTGGTGGCCCTGGCAGGTGAGGAGTAGCGCTGGGTGGCAGTGGTGGGGGCTGGAGGAGATGCCCTCCTGCTTGAGGGACGGGCTGAGACCCTGGGCCTCCAAGGGTGTGGATTGGGGCCGCCCTCCTGGCATGTTGTCCTGTGAGGCAAGAGACCTGTGTGTGTCTGGTAAACACACCTAGTGACCTTCTAGTGACCGCCTCCCCAAGAGACATCATCTCCACCCCATCCCTTCAGCAGCCACGCTGAGTGCCTGCCCCTGTGCCAAGTGCTTCCCTCCCTCATGTTATCTTTGCTCTTCACAACGACCTCGTGAGGTGGGTCACAGTTCCATTTTCAGATGGGGCAACTTAGGGGCATGGAGTTTAGTAACTCGCCCAGAGTCACACAGCCTGCAAGTGGCCTGTTTTTCTGACTCCAACTTGAGCCGTGTTTCTCGAGACCCGCAAAATACCCCGGGCTCTTCCTGGACTGGCTGTGCTGTCCACGTTTGCAGTAAACACGGTCGACTCAGAACAGTAAGTGCACATGTCTCCCCAGCCCCAGGAAGTCAGGGATCTGGGAGGACAGTCACCGGGGTAGGAGGGGGCACTGCTGGCGCCGTCAGAGACACAGCGTCCATTTGATGGTCTCTGGGGCCCTTTTCGGGTCACATCTCTCAGGCCTGCCCTTACTTTGCACCCCTGAACTCCGGAACCCAAAATGCAAGCCCCTCACCACCCCCCACCCCTGTCATCCTGTCAAGCCTCCGTGTCACCCTGAGCAAAATGGAACTCCTTTCTGCATTTGCTTCCTGTGTCTGTCACACGCACACAGACTTGGAACAACAGAAATGTCGCGTCTCCAGTTCTAGAAGCTGGAAGTCCAGCATCAAAGCAGAGGCAGGGCCAGGCTCCCTCTGAACCTGTTGGGAAAGAAACCGTCCTTGTCTCTTCCAGCTCCTGCCCCTCCTTGACTTGTGGCCGCATCACTCCCGTTTAGGGCTCCATCTTCACGGATTTTTCTGGGTGTCACATCCTCATACCTCTGCACACGTCTGTGTCCAAGTCCCCTTCGTATTGGGACCAGTCATTGGGTTAGGGCCCGCCTGGAGGGCTGCGTTTTAACTTGATGACCGCTGTTGAGACCCTAATTCCAAACGTCACAGTCTGAGGTCCCGGGGGTGGGACTTCCACGTATGGTCCTGGCGGGACACAGTTTAACCCCAACACCCTCCGTGTGAGGCCTGAGTGTGGTAACGCACGTAACTCTCTGAGCACAGTGCTTGCTGGTGCTTCACCGTGTGCTGTGATTTGTTGCCAAAAGGAAACATTTGAGCAACTTAGCGTGCTTGGTGGGCCTTGTGTGCCAGTCACAGTTTGGGTGCTTGGCACGTATTATCCCACCGAGTCCTCACAGCCACCCCTGCAGACGGGAGGTTTGCAGAGAAGTTAAAGGCACTGAAGTCCCACGCCCTCGGTGGCAGAGCTGAGGGTGGACCCCAGGCCTGTGGGTGTCCACTACATCACACGGGGTAGGACGTGGCCACAGTGGGGAGGGGGGCGGCTCAGAGGGGAGGGGAGGGGCACAAAGGCAGGGAGGAAACGCTGAGCCCATAGCCCATGACCCTGAAGAGCTTCCTGGGTCTGAGGGGCATGGAATGCTCTTGACGAGAGTGGGTGGGTGGGCTGGGTCGCAGGTCACCCGGCAAGGCACTGGCAGGCTGCCAGTGTGCCGGGCCGCCAGGTCTGAGTCACTCACTGTGACCTAACCGGCCCGGCCGATACTCCAAGGTTGGGACCCGGCCAGGAATGTTGCCCAGAGCGTGGACACACTTCACTTCACTCTCAGCACACAGGGCTCTCCAGGAAGCCGAGATGGGGTGCTTCCTTAAAGAAGCTTGAAAGTGCAGTTCATTCAAGATTCAGGTTACTCTCGCTTCCTCTTGCTTTCTTCCCAAGGGTTCCCTGCACGTGAGGGAAGTGGTGAGTGTTCTGTTCCGCACTAGAAATTCACTTACTCAAGCACTAACTTACTAATTTACTCAAGCATCCATCTATCATTCATTCACTCATTTACTTATCCACCCATTCACCTAATGGCTCACCGATTCATTCCTTCCTTCATTCCTTCACTTGCTCGCTGACTCAGTTACTCATGCTCACACGTTCACGTACACGGGCATTTCCTCTTCCACCTGTCAATCATCCATCCATCCATCCATCCAACCTTCACTAAACACCTATCGTGTTTTCCACGCAAAGCTCCCCGTCCCTCCCAAAGCACTTTTCCACCCACCTCTGCTGCTACTTCGACTCACATACACAGGGAGGGAGGGCCATTGCACCGGGGGCCGCCAGGGGCTCGGCCTGCTGGTGGTGCAGTTTGGAGTCTCGGGACCAGGCTCGGGGGATGTGGACAGTCAGACACCTCCGCAGCCCCGGTCTGCACGTGAGAGCCAGTGATGGCTGCGTGAGGCTTGGGGCTCCTGAGGGCCTTTGTTCTGGGGGCTCCTCCCATATTTTGATGCCAAGACGGCCTATCTCAGGGCCTACCCGTGGGCACTGTGGGGCGGTTTCCAGTTACAGGGCTCCATTTCCTGCTTCCTCTAGGCTGGAGCAGACCACAGTGACCCATGGACTTGGGCGCCTCCTTGAGGAGCACCCTAGGGCCGCTCTTCTTCGTGTGAGGGCAAATACGCTGCCCGGGAGGGTCACTGACTCCCAGAGCCTTCGATGAGGGCAGGGTGGGCTAGAGCAATCTGGTGGGTCGGGGAACCACGTCTTACTGTCCTGGTAAGAGAGTAAGGGGAGACACAAGCCAGGGCAGCCAGGAGGAATGTCCCTCCCTCGTCCCTACCATTTCTCATCCCAGGCTGAAAGTCAGTTCCCAGGGAGGTTCTTCCAGACCCCCACATCCGGCCACTTCCACTTCCTGCTCCCTAGCGTCCTTCCTCCCCGCAGCCACGCCCTGCCCGATCACACCCTCAACACACTCCTGCTGGCTTGCTTTTCTGTTTCCTGGCATTTCCCAGAGGAGACCAGGGCTCGGAGAAGGTGAAAGGCCTGCTCATAGGCACAGAGGGAGTGGCCAAGCTGGGGCGAAGACCCTAGGCCACGGATACTTTTCTCCACCCCCATTAGCTAGACACTTTCTTAATGCTGTTTAATTTACAATCGAATGGCTGTAAGTAATAATGGCAAGACAAATGGTATTTTCATGTCTTTTTCAAAGGTGCCATTTTCACTTTACCTTCACAGTGTAGGCAGGTGGGCAGGGCTCAGGGGTGTGTGTGTCTGCCTGTAGGTGGCCCTGGCCGAGCCAGCCCCGCCTGGGAGGAGGTTGGACATCTGTCCTGGTGAGGGGGTGTCTGGGAACCGGGCGTGCAGGCTTCCTCCTGCTTGAACTGTCGAATTGCTGACTGAGTCAGCCCCACCGCGGCAGCAGCCACAGAGGCGGCGGCGGCGGCAGCAGCAGCAGCAGCGTGGAGACTCACCTGTGAGCTCATGGCGGAGCCTGCCCTTCTCCCCACCACCCAGATGGAGAGGCTGGCCCCGGTGTCCCTGGCCTCGCCGTGTCCCCGGATCCCACGGGCCCACATCGCCAGGTGTCCGGGGCGCTGTGCCCGGCGCTGGACTGACCTGGGCTGCAGGTACAGGAATCTCGGGAGGAGATGGGGGAGGTTTGGGTCATGGGTGCCTCAGGGCCAAGGCTGAGGGAAGAGGGGACCATGTAGAAGGCCTACTATGTACTAGCGATGGATGTCATCTCTCAGTTCTCACATCATCTCTCTGAAGCAAGGATTCCCCTCTCGTCCTACAGAGGAGCAAACAGCAGTTCTGAGAGGTCAAGTAAGGGCCCAAGTGGTGTGGGTGTGTGTTAAACCTTGGCCCAGGGGAGCCCCAAACCCTGACTCTTCTTGGGACTCAACCCAGCTCTGGGCTCCTGCCCCTGGCCTACAGAGTCACTGGTTTTTGGATTCTTAGAGATGGGAGTGATTCGCAGTATGTGCTGTTTTCCCTTCTTCTGGATGTAGGGGGTGTTGGGGACCCCAAGGCTTATTTGGGGCTCAGGATCCAGGACCCTAAGCTGTGAAACCTCGGCCGGATCAGTGTGGCTGTGTGGTCACCGGGCCTGACAACCGGGTCATTCCACTGTTCTGCTCAGGTGGCTCTGACAGCCAGACCAGAGGTTTTCAAAAGTCACTTCTCCCCATGTATCATTATATCATAGCACGTTACCATAGGGTTGTTATAGAAATTCAAACAGTGTAGAGTGTGCGTGCCTCCTCCCAGAACTTCCTGCTGTTAAAGTTCTGGCGTACACCTGGGGAGAGTTTTTTGATGTAAATGAAGCTATATATGTGAAGCTATATATACACAAATGAGATCATGCTACAGAGTGCGTCTGGGTTTCCGTCAACCCCTTAATGAAGGCTGTGGGCAATGAAATGAGTTTTGTTGCATCCCTTTGTTATTTCAAACAAAACAAACAAACAGAAGTAACACTCCAACTTCCAGCACAGTAGTTTTTCAAAGTCCCGGGTTCTGTAAATCTTGTGTTTGAATCCAATCTCTATTATGTTCTTGAGTATTTATATTCAAAGTATCTATACTGGCATTTTTCTATTACACGTTAGTGATATAAAGATCCAACTCATTCATTTTAATGGCCTCCCAGAACTCAACTCTGTGGCTGTTCTTTGGGTAATTTGGATCAGTCGCTGGCTAATGAACTTTTAGATTAGTTCTGACATTTAACAATTCTAAGCAATACTTCAAGGAATGTCTTTGGGGATTTGTGTGTGTAAAACTCATTCCTAGAAGAGCAATTGCAGGCTTAAAAGGAACCATTAGAATCTCAATAGATCCCACCCAATAGCCTCCAAAAATGCTCCCACCTGTGGTGGGGAAGCCCCTGCTAACCCACTCATTGCACCCAGGAGACTGACTGTGCCCTGAACATGGAGAGCAGATTTGGGGAGTATAAGATCCTGAGCCCAGACACCTGAGCCCACAGAACGCCCTGAGACGGGGATGACTTCCAGGCTCAGGGAAGAGGCAGGAAGCTCAGGGAACTCATTTCATTCATTCATATTCTCTGAGCTCCTATGCGTGGGGCGCTCTGTCCCATTCTGGACAGAAATTACTCAGGACATGTGATCTTATTGAGAATTGATTTTAATAAGCCAAAGTCATGTCTTTTCTTTTCCTTCCTTCCTTCCTTCCACCAACCTACCCACCTGTCTATCATGACTGTTCCCCTGACCTCCCCCTACCCTCCCTTAATTTCTTGGTTCAAGGCCATTAGTATTGAATTCACTCTAAGAGTGCCTGACCCACTGAATGTACTCAATACCCACTGGATGAAGGAGAAAATGAGTTTTGTTGCATCCCTCTGTTACTTCAAACAAAACAAAACACACAGAACTAACACTCTGACTTCCAAAACAGTAGTTTTTTGAAGTCCAGAGTTCTGTAAATCTTGTGTTTGAATCCAGTCTTTATTATGTTCTTGAGTATTGAAAAACTGGTAAAGTCATCACACACCTCAAATGTGTTATACCCCAAATATTTTGGGGGGCCCATCAAAATTATATAGATTTCAGGATCCATCAATGCTTCCAATTGAACTTGCACATGAGTTTACAATAGTATCATTGTTCTCTATTTTGTTTATTGAATAGAGATTCCATTGCCAAAAAAAAGGGGGGGTGAAAACCACTTCCCTGAGACAGGGCTGGTTTGTCTGCTCCAGCTCAGTCTTCCTGTGTATCGGTTCACAAAGTCACTAGGTCAGTCCTTCCTGTCCTCTGAGGTCATTCATCTCAATGGCCACTCGTTTGTGAGTCGTTTATTGACGTAACCCTGTAAGCTACTGGACACCAGGCCATGTCTGTTTCATGCGCTCCTCCATCGCAGCGCCCAGTGTGTGGTGGGCGCTCTCAGAACGCTTGCTCAGTGAGGGAAATGCTCACTGCCACTGTGCACGCCCCGCGATGGGCGTGGGGACGTGAGGATGGATGAGATGCTCCTAGCCCCTGCAGTGTGCACATGCTGGCCCCGGAGGAAGGCCTGGGACTGACCCACTGTGCCGAGGGGCGCTGAGTGCTGACCAGAAAGGTCTGAGCAGCAGTGACCAGGGTCAGCGTTGCCATCAAATAGAACATCCCAAGATGACTCTGCAGGAAGCCCTCCAACCTTACTCCTAAATCGAAATATATTTCCTGTTAATTCAGGATTGCTGTAAAAATGTTAAAAATAGCAAGTGGGCCCTGGCTGGTGTAGCTCAGTGGATTGAGTGCGGGCCTGCAAACCATAGGATCGCGGTTCGATTCCCAGTCAGGGCACATGCCTGGGTTGCAGGGGCCAGTTCCCAGGAGGGGACTCACAAGAGGCAACCATACATTGATATTTCTCTCCTTCTCTCCTTCCCTTCCCCTCTATAGATAAATAAATAAAATCTTAAAAAAAAAATAGCAAGCGAAATCCACTTCCCCCTCCCACCTCCAACCCACAAGAATAGTAATTGTGAGCAGTTCTGTGTAAGTCTTATAAGATTTTGTGCTTCATAAATATATATTCCCATGTATGTATATGGAAAACATATGTGATGTGATTCATGTGTACAATACATATACCTGTAGCATTTGTATTTGGCCTTTTCCACGTGATGATATCCTTTCATGGAAACACAGAAATTTACACTGTTCTCTTTCAAGGCTGTGTGATATTTCATTTTGTGACTGAAACACATTCTGTGACCTAAGCCTCCTGCCATGGACTTCTAGGCTGTCTCCTTCCCTCTGGGAGTGGGTTGCTATCTGTGTGAACTATACTGCATCGTCTTGGACATGTATCTTGGGGCACTTGTCCTTGTGAGAAATTTCTGGGATAAAAGTCATTGAGCCCAAAGGTACATACTTTGAAATACATCTCCGAGTGGTTCCCAGGCAGGTTGTAGCCAGTCACAGGCTCACCCAGTGGGTGCCAACTTTCGTTTATTTATATTCCTGACGTTCTTGACAGGGCGTGTGGGCTCTTTTTAGTCTTTGCTAATTGTATGTTGTTTTGACTCGCCTGACTTTTGTTAGCAGCGTGGTTACACATCTGTCCACATGCTGAGTGTCTGACACCTCAGAGAGGCCAGAGACCCATGGAGAGTGCAGTGCCAGGGTCACAGTCCCTTAGTGACAGGTGACGAAGCACCTTGGCCGACTGCACGCAGGTAGTCTGTGAAATAAATTTTACATGTTCTACTCCCGCGTAGCCACGAGGTCTCTGCCATCACAGTTAGTGCCAACCTACTGCTCCACTGATCAGGTACCTTTAAACCCCCAAACACACGCCTCTGTGGGCGACCTCAAGCCCAGAGTGGGTCACCCACGCACAGTTTACATGTCGCAGTGGCAGAGGACAGACTGCCCCTCGAAGCCCAGCGTCACCACTTAGCAGCTGTGGGGCTCCGGGGAAGTTCCCTGCCCTCCCTGAGTCTCAGTTTCCTTTTCTGCCAGATGGCTGCAAAGGACAGTTCCCGCCCCCTCAGGGGAAAATGAAATGAATGCACGGGGGGCCTTGGTACAGTGTGAATGCGTGGGGCACGCACAGTAGGCGCCAGACATGAGAGTCGAAGGGAAGGCTTTGGGAGCCGACTCCAGGAGCCCGGGTCTGTTTCTGAGCGCAGTGAGCTCAGGCCCCTGACGCCTCCGAGCCGCGGAAGGATCCTCCCTGGGGCCCCAACCCACCCTGCACCGCACCTCCCTGAGCCTGAGCCTTCCTAGGCACAACGTGTCATTCCTTTTTTTACTTCAGTATTTTTTATTTTTCAGTTACAGTGACATACACTGTTATATTAGTTCCAGGTGTACAACCCAGTCGTTCTAACCCTAGTCCCCATCAAATCTTCCGGGATCTCCACCATGGAACTGCCACCTCGGGTGCTGCCACCCGGTTCTGGCTGCTGCTTTGCCCCCAAAGCCCTGGCAGGCCGATGCCCTCGCCAGCAGGAGGGGCCTGGCTGACCTTTGCTTGCAAACCTGAAATGGTAGGTTCCTGCTGACTGGGCTCCCAATTTCCTCTCTCACCTGGCCTTGCACTGGAGCAGAGGGGGAAGGCTCGAATTTCACGAATTTCACAGAAGGGTTAGGTCCTTCCCTTCTGGCTCTGGGATTCTCCACCCCTGCAACTCACCCTGTCCCCCAGGTGTTGCTGACTCCACCCAGGTTGTCCCAACGATGCCATTAGAATGTGAGGATGTCATTTCCTTGACCCTTGCCAACCCTGGGTGTTAGCAACCTGATGTTTGCCAATCTGATGGGTGGAAATATTTCATTGTTTCCATTTGCATTTCCCTAACGACTTATGAGGTTCAACATCTTTTCATATGGAGCATTTTTGTGCTTTATCTTCAGTGACTTCATTCGTATCTGCTGTTTATTTTTCTATTGTATTTTGGTTTTTTTCTTATTGATTTCTAGGAACTCTTTATATAAGACTAGATAAACACACTTCATCATTTGTTGCAAACATTTTCTCTCAGCTGATCACTGGTCTTACTAACTTGTTTATGGTGTTTTTGTTGTAGTTTTAATGGTTGATGTGATCAGAGCTCGGGCATTTTCTGTTATAGCTTCTGGATTTTACTTTGCTTGGGAAGATGTTCCCCTCAGCCCCTATTTCCTCTGGACTTTGTTCTCATCAACCCTTACGCAGGCTCCTGTCCCCTCCCCCGCAACCCTGGGAAATCCCTTTGTACTTACCAATATAATAACCTGTTCCCCTGCCTGTGAGTTTTGCATATCTTCCTCCCTCCCTGATGTTCCTTTAAAACTGAGTTCCAACATTGCCTCCTCCGGGAAGCCCTCTGTCCTCCACCCCATCCCACTGTGGTTACCGCTCTTTCCCCTGGGCTGTTTGCACCATCAGGTGCTGGGTCGGCTGCTCATTGACTGGAACACAGTGTTGCTTTTAAGTATCTGTTAGGGCCACTTACTGTGGGCCAGGTGTTTTGCATGTATTGCACCCTCACGACCATGAGATGCTGCTGACATCATCAGCACCCCCATTTTGTAGGGTGGGGGAGGGGAGACAGACATTTTCCTGTGGTCACACGCCAAGACTGGGGCTTTTCTCCAAGCCTTAGTCACCGGCCTTCATCCCCAGGGGTCACCCTGCCCCAGCCTCGCAGAAGCTCTGGGTTCCGTGGGGCCTTGGAACCACCCGGAAGGCTTGTGTACACCAGACTGCTGCGCCCACCCCCAGACGTCCTCATTCAGAGGCTCTGGGGCAGGGGCTGGGACTTCGCAGAGTAGATTCACGTGTCCACGTTTTCTAGTCACTGAATCAAGCATCCAATTTTGAATTTGAGTTCTCTAAAATGAAACAAAATAAAAAATTCTGCCCCTCAGTCCTGCTGCCCACACACCCGTGACCAGTGGCAACTGAATGGGCCGAGCCAGTTCTACGCACCGCCCAGCAGGTCAGAGAATCTGATCGAGTGACTCAGACAGGGCAGGCTAAGGTCCCTGGCATCGTTCAAAGGAAGGGTGGGGGCAAGCCTCAGCCCCCACCCCCCGGGGAGCTTTCGGAACCTCACTGGCAACCACGGCAGGGTGCTCTGCTACGGGCGAGCCTGTTGGAGGGAGCCGGCGCCACTCAGCTTTAGCCAATTTTTGTCACGTTGGGACAGGGACCCGAAGATTATCATCTCTTTTGATTTTTTTTTGAGAACATCGGAACTAGAGGGTTTTAAACTGCAAGACCTCACGTTCGAATGACAGCAAGCTATTTGCAATGTGTTCAAATTCGGTGGGGGTGGCCACGCTGCTACTTCAAGTGGAGATTGGCTGGCCCCAATCTTCTGGTCGGGAACATTTGTCACCTCAGAGGTCATGGGCAGTACCTTAATCTCCTCCAGTCATCTCAGACATGCAGGCTGCCCCTCCCAGGAGTGCCACGTGAGAATTTGGATGCCGTCCATCCCTTCCACCCCGCTCTGGAAAACTCCGGGGCAGTTCTGCGAACCCGGCCGAATATCAATGCTCCCAGCAGTGCTTCCCAGCCCAGGCTGCGCAGTGCAGTCAGCTGGGCCGCTCTGAACGATGCTGATGCCCAGGTCCCCTTTCTGGGGGTTTTGCTGCGGTTGGTCTGGGGTATTGTCAGGGCACTGGGTGACCCCAATGCACAGTCAGGGGTGAGAACCCCCGGCCTGTGGGCCTGGTCTCCACACCCAGACTGCAGCATCTCAGCCCAGCGGGTCTCATATATACCTCTGGCTCCCACGCCCCTTCGCAAGCTGAGGGAGGCATCCACACCTGTGCCTTCCTGTCTGCTGGCCCAGCCTCAGATCTAATTCAGGAAGCTAAACTACAGAGATCATATTTCAAAGTGTTTTCATTCTTGTTGTCTATGACACAAAATAGTCTTGCTTAAAAACTCTGTGACCAGCTCTGGTGGAATTGGTATGTGGAGGAAATGTGATGAGCATCGAGGGGCAGTTCGGAGACGAGCACACTGTCGGAATGCGCCAGTCGGAGGGAGGCATCCACACCTCTGCCTTCCGACTGTCGGAGACCGTCGGAATGCGCCAGTCTGTTGTTGCCTCGTGGGGATCTCGGGAACTCCGTTACGATGACACTGAAAAATGTAAACCTGGAATGTGCCTTTTAGATCTCATTCCTTGCCTGGCCCCCACCCTGTCCCCACAGGGACTGCTTCGAAGGTGGCAGGGTGGCTGTGGGCTGATGTTCAGGTGGTGCATGCGTAAGGCTGTTACATCCTAACGGGCACCATCCACAGCATAGTCGTACCCAAAGTTTTATGAGAGCATGGGCATGGAGCTTGCCCTTCCTGGCGAATCCTAAGAGAGCACAGGAGAGACCCTCCTTCGTAAGCCCATGTCAACACACACGGCCGTGTATATGTTTTGGGGAGAATACGGACCTGCACGTTCCCTGGCATGCCCACATGCACATGCATGGCTGTGCCCCCAAATTGCCGTTGACTCTCTGCTCTCAGAGGCCCAACTCCCACCTTCACTTGACTCAGGACCTGATGTGCCATTTCTCCTGAGGGTTGGAGGTAGGGTGGGACATGGAGTGTGCACCCACCATCTGGGAATGGGTGTGTGAGCAGGGGAGAGTGGGCTCGCTGCTCTTCTGACGGAGCTGTTTGGGTTGTTGAATGATACACAGTCTCTGTCAGCTGCCGCTGTGTAACAAATGATCCTGGGCTCAACAGCAATCCTTTATTAAAGCAACACTCATTACTGGTGCCTGTGCCCGATGGTCAGCTGAGGCTTAGCTGGTCTGGCCTAGGCTCTGCTGGGTGGCTCCCTTTCAAGCTGTGGGTCTGGTTGAACTTGCTCCATCTGCTTGTGGGGCTCTGGTCTGTGTTCTCTCTGGGACCCAGGCTGCAGCCGTGCAGGGATAACTTCCCGTGGAGATGGGAGGTGCAAAGGGCCAGCTGTGCCACACAGGCATGAGTTACGCCTCGGTGGGGCTCACATCTGCTAACATTGCATTGGCCAAAGCACGTCAGCTGCCCAAAGCCCAAGTCAGTAGATGGGGGAGGGGCAGGGACCTGTCTCTAGGGGGAGAAAAGGCAAAGTCGCATGGCAAAGGCCTTGAGTAGGGAAGGATAACGAATGGAGGACAACGATGTGGTGCATCCCGTACCAACATGGAGGGACGACACCAACTGCACATTTGGGAGTCTTTGTGGGGAAGGCATTTTCAACCACCGTGAAACACGGAGCAGCACCCAGAAGAACTCCGCGTGCCCATGGGAAGATGGGCAGGACCGGGTTCCTTTGGGCATTCGGCAACCGGCTGGCCTTTTCCCACGCTGGACCAGAGGCTGGTGTCGACATTTCGTCACATCACCTCTAACACAACCCAACTCCCAGAGCTTTGGCTGGTCATGCTGATTTCCTGGATGTCTGAAGAGGAGACCAAAAAATAGGATCACCTCACACACCATATGGCCACACCTCCCTCGGTGGCTTCCCTGACCGTCAACTTGCCCCTTTCTGTCCCTCCTTTGTCCTCACCCCCCAGTTCCTTACTGGCCCCTGTGCCCCCCACTCAGCCAAGTGAAGCTTGGCAAGTCCCCAGTTGTCATCGGCTGTCCCTCCTCCCACGTGCCCCATCAGGGAATCATCTTACCTCAGCAGATCGAGCTCCTACAATTCTTAGGTGGGGGTGGGAGACCATCATGAGTCAGACCTGTCTGTGGCTCATGTGATGGGGGGGAGTTCATCTGATGAGAGGCAGAGCTGGGGTCAAGGTCAGGCTGGTGGTATTTCCTCCCCAAGCACACGCTGCGTCCGACCAGTGGGAAGAAATGTGGCAGTTAAGGAAGTGGTTGAGAATGTGAGCTGTGGAGCCAGACTTCCTGGGTTCAAAGCTCAGTCCCGCCATTTACTAGCCAGGTAACCTCACACAAGTCACCTGGTTTCTGTGTGCCTCTGTTTTCTCACCTGTAAATGAAATGACACGAATAGGAACTTGTGGAGACTGCATGTGTTAACCATGTAAAGCAGTGCTCTCAGCTGGAACAGTCTTGCTGCCCAGGACCATGTGGCGGGGTCTGGAGCTATGTTTGGTTGTCTTAACTAGAAGGGAGGCTTTTGGCACCCAGTGGGTGGAGGCCGGGATGCTGCTAAACATCCTACAAGGTGCAGAACAGCCCCCAAGACATCAATGATCCAACTTAAAGTGTTGCTGGTTCTCAGGTAGAGGACCCTGGTGCCCGGCTCAGCGCAGCGCCTTGCGTGGGGTCAATGTTAATGTGCCCTGATCAGCAAGTCTGGTGCCTGCTACCCCAGGATCTGTGTTGGGGCCACTGCGTTGTCACTGCGGCTACACAGCCTGTGCCTGTGACTAGAGCCTCCTCCTCAACTCACTGTGGCCTCGAACATTCATGTAGAGAAAAGCAATGATAGTTATTGTTATTGCATCGGTTCCTATTTCTTCTGCACCTAATGGAGGCTGGATATTTTGCCAGGCATCTTATTTACGTGTCTTAGGATCCCCACAGTGAGAGGAGCTGTGATTAGCCCCCCATGCTGCAGAGGACACGGAGGCTGGGAGCGGTGAGAAGTCTCACCTGAGGTGCTGGGACAGGGATGGAACGCAGCCTCTGTTTAACTCAGGAAAGCCACGCACACAGCCGCTGCCCTTCTCTGGGACCTGTCAGTGTCTTCTCTGAGTGGAGGAGGAGGCGACAGCAAGGGCAGGCACTCTGAGGAGAATCAGGGCTGCCCGGAGAGCTCATATGCCACTTAGGGGGAAAGTCTTGGCCAAGCTGAGCTGGAGAGGAGGCCCGGCCACGCCTCCACCGGCCCGTCCCGACGAGCGGCATTCTTGGGCCCTCGGTCACGCTGGTTTGGGTTCTCCGAACAGGCTCCCAGCCTGGCGTGGGTTTCCTCGGCCCCGCCTTCTGGCTGCTGCTCTCGGCCCCCTGGTCCTCGGTTCCTAGGGTCTGCCGGGACCCCACAGGCAAGGGTCTGGCTCAAGATCATCTTCCAGAGCTCTCAACCTTACCCCTGTTTTTTCATTTTACAGTTTTGGAAACCGAGGCCCAGAGAAAGAAAGGGACGTGCCCATAGTCACACAGAGAGTGACTAGGAGGTTTGGACAGGAGCCAGGGACGTCCAGGGCACGGCCTCCTCCTGCAGGCCATGTGGAGGGAGGATGAGCTCTTGTGTGTGTGTGCATGCATGTGTGTGTGTGAGTGCACGTGTAGAGAAAGCCTTTGCATTCTAGAGAGCTCTGAGCAGCTGTGGGGGCATCCCTGGTCACCTGGGCTGGTGGTGTATGCCACCCACGGGTCGGGCTCATGAGCCTGTGACCCCTTCCTGCAGGAGGTGGAGGCTGCTCACCAGCTGGGCAGCCTTGGGCAAGTCACTCGTCCTGTCTGAATCTCAGGGGGCAGGCACCCAGAGCCACATATATCCGCAGAGCTAGCATTCGTTGAGGATTCCTGCTCTAGCACCTTGTGTATACTCGCTTCCTAGGAACTGGCCAGAGTCCGGGCTCAGTACCCATTTGCTGATGGAATGGAGTGATTCTTACACCACACTGCCCCAGGCAGTGTCCATACAAAGATGAGGAGCCTGAGGCTGGCCAGGCTCACTACTCCTCAGGGTCACGTCACTAATGAATAGCAGATCTAGAATGCAAAGTTGGAAGCCGAAATTCTTAACTTCCAAACTTAGACATCTGGTTATCTATGGCTTAGAGGGCATGTCATACACTCAATAAATGCCTACGTCAGAGACAGTTCATCACACTGTGCATTTAGGATTGGTGCACTTTTCTGTACATGCTGTGCATCAATTAAACATTGCAAACTGCCTTGGCTCTTGTCACCAGTGGATTGAGTGCCAGCCTGTGAACCTAAGTGTCACCAGTTCGATTCCCAGTCAGGGCACATGCCTGGGTTGTGGGCCAGGTCCCCAGTAGGGGGCACGTGAGAGGCAGCCATACATTGCTGTTTCTCTCCCTCTCTTTCTCTCTCCCTTCCCTTCTCTCTAAAAATATATAAATAAAATCTTTTTTAAAAAAGTAAAATGTGGAAAACAACAACAGAAAATGGGCTTCATGCAGCTCTGAACAAATTTTGTGGATGTGCGGTGGCCTGTTCTCTAGATAAATAGGGGGCTCTTTGCCACACCGCCAAATGTGACCTCGGAACAGTGACACCTTTAGAACCATTGGGGTCTTTTCCTGAAAAGTTCACCCGAAGTAATGATTGTTGCCTTCCTTTCACGGCTTAGCTGTGAAAGCAGTGACACCATTAATAACTTTTGTTTTGGTTTACTCACTGCAGTTGTCAAATTGTCACAAAACACACAGATGCCAGTAATTTCCAAGCAAATTACAAGGCGACTGAGGAAACCGAGCTGTGCACCAGCATGAGGTGACAACAGATTCGCGGGAGGCGCACTGACTAGCAGTTTTCCCAAAAAGCATAAATAGAGCGGAACAGCCAATTGTATAATTAACTGGAAATCGGTCTCCAGTCGAGCTTCTGCTCGGTGAGAATGGCCACGCTGTTGCCCTGGGAGAGGCCGTGTGCCCTGCCTCTCGCTCTGGGCCCACACGGCCTGAGGTTTCTTTGCTTTACCACATTTGAGTACGTTTCGGGATGGAGGCCTTTGTAATTTGGAGTCAAGCTCAGTCTGTGGGCGGGACACCTGGGGAAAAGGCACAAGCCAGGGCCTGTGGGTAAGAAGCTGGCAGGACAGGCCTCGTGCAAAATAAACATGGTGCTGTTCAAATATTAGCACAAATTTCAACATGGTGACGGCAGAGCTCTAAACCAAGAAGGCGGTCCCTCTAAGCAGGACCACACACATCCATGATGCTGACCCCAGGTACATCATTCCACGTCCACATGATGGGGGGACATCTAGGGACAGGGCTTCAAGCCGTGGGGAAAATACAGCCTCAGGGACACCAGGGCACAGAGCCGCACAAGACAGAGGCCAGGTATGCAGCAGGAGCAAAATTAGCCCCCTGTCCTGGGCTGCAGAAACAAAAACAAACAGATCTAAAAGAACGATTTTTTTGGAAGAAAATTTGGCAAGAAACCCTTTGGTTCAGCAATTCCACTCCTAGTGCTCCCTCTTCCACTGGCACCTCTGCGCAGAGGAACAAGGTGGCAAATATGAGGCTGCTTATCACAGCGTCCCTCGTCGTACTGACAAGTGGAGAGACCCAAGTGTCGGCCAGAGGGGCTGCGTTAAAAACCATGCTCTACACCCGAAGGAGGAGGACATGTCAAGCAAAATGCACTGTGCGGAGGACCGCCCTGTAATTCAGCTGCTCCTTGCTATTATCTAGGGCCCAGTTTTTAAAATTTCTTTCTTTTCTTTTCTTTTCTTTTCTTTTCTTTTCTTTTCTTTTCTTTTCTTTTCTTTTCTTTTCTTTTCTTTTCTTTTTTCTTTTCTTTTCTTCCTTCCTTCCTTCCTTCCTTCCTTCCTTCCTTCCTTCCTTCCTTCCTTCCTTCCTTCCTTCCTTCCTTCCTTCCTTCCTTCCTTCCTTCCTTCTCTTTCTTTTCTTTCTTTCTTTCTTTCTTTCTTTCTTTCTTTCTTTCTTTCTTTCTTTCTTTCTTTCTTTCTTCTCTCTCTCTCTCTCTCCTTTCCTTTCTTTCTTTTTCTTTCTTTCTTTTTTTTTTTGCTGTGTGCAGTATCCACCCTGTTCTAAGCCTGGGTGGATCCCCTTTTTGTGTGTGACTGCCGGCTCCTCCAGGAGACCTATTTTTACCCGGGTCTAGAGCACGTTGTCGATGTCCCGGAATTCCTACAAGAGTCCTGAGTGTGTCTTTCCTCAGACTGATTCCTGTGTCTGGAGGAAGACACGTGATGGTTCTTTTGTTTTTTAAGCAGCAGCTCTGTTGCTATGTAATTTATGTACCGTGTAGTTGACACATTCGACGTGTATGGCCCCACAGCTTTTCGTATATTCACAGACCTGTGTACCCATCCTCACAGTCTGAGAGCCTTTCCTTCACCACCAAAGGAACACGGGGCCCAGCAGCAGGGGCTCCACAATAGTTCTTAATCCAAACTGGCCCAGACTGGTTTTGTGATGAGGGTGGGGAGGGACTCTGGCTGCTGCACAACAGGAGGTGAGTGGCAAAGATGCTGGGAAGGCAGCCGCCATGCCCACCACCCCCGTGCTCCCGCTTGCTGTTGGGGCGCCCTCACCCCTCCCCTTGCCCCAAGGCACTGAGGACCTCCTGCAATGGGCCTGGCTTTGAGATGTGCTTTCCCTGTCTCACCAAGTCTCATTTTAAGACTGTCTGTAGCCCTGGCTGCCTTGCTCATCTGGTTAGAATGTTGTCCTGATACACCGAGGTTGCGGGTTGGATCCCCTGTCAGGGCACAGACAAGAATCAACCAATAAATGCATAAGTAAGTGGAACACAAAGCAACATTTCTCTCTCTCTCCATTCCTCTCTCTCTAAAATATTTTTTAAAAATAACTGTTTCTTATGCAACAACCTTCAGGGGCCAGATCTTCTGTAAAAGCAATGTGGTGGCCAGGACTAGGGAAGCCCAGCCTCCTTAGTAGGGGGCACAAATTATGCAAAGACATAATGGTCTGAGAGAGGCTGGAGAAGCTGCAAACTCGTAACTGGAAAACCAGTGCCCGTGGGGCAGTTGCAAATGACGAGGCTCACAGGCTTCCATCTATCTCACACTCCTAGAAGTTCTTGCTTATGTTGTTTGCTATGCTGCTAAGTGCAAAGAAGTTCCTAACTGTCATAGGTTCTTTGTGGGCTTACTCTCGTTTCCCCTGTAGAATGCTTTTTGGGTTTTTTGTTTGTTTGTTTGTTTTTGCCTTCTTAGAATGCTTCTTCATCTGAAACGGATGTTGATGGCTTTGTCCTTTTTGTTAGCCTTTACCCCATATTTGGTCCATCTTTTTTACTTTTGATTTGTGCTCTTTTGCACTCTGTACACTTTTCCCCAGCTTCACTGAGGTATAATCGACCTACGATGTTGCATATCTTGAAGGTGTTCGGTGTAATGATTTGATTCACTTACACATCGTGAGATGATGACACAAAAAGATTAGTTAACGTGTCCATTATTTCACACCGTTACCATCCTGTGCATGTGGTGAGAACATTCAAGAATTACTCTCATAGTGAATTTCAGATAAAAATACAGTGTTCTAACTGCACTCACCGGGCTGTATGTTACATTCCCCGGAAACTATTCATTGTATAACTGGAAGGTTGCATTTTTTCCCCGTGTCTCCTCGTTTCCTCTTCTTCCCAGCGCCTGGCCTCCACTACACCGATCCACTGCCTGTTCCTATCCGTTTGGCTTTTTTAGATTCCACATATAGGGGAGATCTCGCAGTGTTTGCCTTTCTCTGTCTGACTTATTTCACTTAGTCTGTGGCCTGCAAGGTCCATCCATATTGTCCCAAATGGCAAAATGTCCTTCTTTTTACAGCTGACAAACATTCTGTGGGATAGCGGATGGCGGTATGCCATGTTCTTTGTCCATTCCCCCACGATGGACATTCGGGGTGTTTCTCTGTCTATTGTCTTGCTGCAGGGAATACAGGGGTGCAGATATGTCTTTAAAATAGTGATTTAAAAATTTTTTAAATTTATTTATATTTAGAGAGAGGGGAAGGGAGGGAGAAGAAGGGGGAGAGAAACATCACTTGGTTGCCTATTATATGTGTCCCGATGCAGGGGTCGAACCTGCAACCCAGGCATGTGCTCTGACCAGGAATCCAACCAGTGACCTTTTGCTTCTTGGAACGATGTCCATCCAACTGAGCCCCACCAGTCAGGGCCAAAATAGTGACTGTAGCTCCTCCTCATGTATACCTGGAAGTGGAACTGCTTCCGGTAGTTCCATTTTTTGTTTCTGAGGGACCCCCCTGCACACTGTCTTCCTCAGTGGCTGCACCTATTCACACTCCCACAAACAGTGCACAAGGGTTGCCTTTTCTCCGCATTCTCACCAGCTCTTGTTATCTGTTGTCTTTCTGATAACAGCCATTCTAATAAGATCTACAGGTTTCAAATGTACAACTCTAGAATACATCATCTCTATGTTATATTGTGTGTCCATCACCCAAAGTCATGCCTCCTATGAATGACTTTTTATTAATTTTGTTCTTGTTGTTGCTTTTTTAAAAAAGATTTACTTATTTTTAGGGAGAGGGCAAGGGAGGGAGAAAGAGAGGGAGAGAAACATCCATGTGTGGTTGCCTCTCACCTGACCTGCAACCCAGCCATGCACCCTTAACTGGGAATCAAACAAGCGACCCTTTTGTTCGCAGCCCATGCTCAATCCAGTGAGCTACACTAGCCAGGGCTGAATGACTTTTTAAAAAGCCAAACTGAATCTTTTTTTTAAAACAGAGCAATTCCAATCCCCTACGTTTATTGTTTTATTTGCCTGTTGTTTGTTTCCAGATGGAATATGGCATTTGGTCTGTGGGATCATTACCGAACTCAAATATCTGTAGAATTTGCAGAATGTACTTTTTCCCCATTTGAAGAAACTGGCACGGATCCCTCTCTGGTGACAGGGTAGTGCACGACCTGCCTCACTGATGCGTCCCAGGGGCTGTGTGGATGCCAGCCCCAATCACCATTCTCAAAGATGCTGCCCAGCTGCCCAGAGACTTTGTCCCTAAGTCCACCTGAAGCCCCAGAATAGCACTTACCAGGGCCAGGAGACCGGCACTGTCCGTCCTGGGATTGTCTGCACAAGGTGGAATCACATAATCCGTGCGGAGGTTTGTGCACACGAGGAGACGCAGGCATTGGGGGCTCTCGGTGTAAACCACACAGCTGCACCCAGAGAGCTGGGCCAGGGGCCTGGGAAACCCGGCTGAGATCGTCCCTCCCTGTCTCTCCCTGACTGCAGAGGGTTCCCTCTCTGCTTCTCTCAGGAGACCGGCCGCTCTGGCCCTGCCATATTCACATGGCTTCTCAGGTCACGTGCTTGGTCCCCTGGCTCAGCTCCTCGAGAGGCTCTGACTGGCTCATGCGATGTGGTCTGGCACTTCTGTGATCTGGTACTTCGGTCCGTTCCGATCCAGCTGGAGAAGAGCTGGAAACGACGTGGGCACATGTTATAAACGGGGAAACCAGGGCTGTGGAAGTCAGGTTCACAAATGAGGGGGTGTGGGTGGGGAGGGGATCACTGACATTTTGGGTAAGGTTTCGGTGAGATGAATCAGGAGCTGCACTGTAATTTCCTCGCGTGCCCTGGTGTTTGATCCCCTTACCAGTGTTTGCTGTGTGGGCGTCCAAGGTTGCTTGCTCTGCCCGAGGAGGTGGAGAAAAGTAGAGCTATCTGGCCCTTTCTCCATCTTCTGCAGCCTCACGTGTTTCCATGTGATTCTGAGGGGGCAGTGGGTAAACTGGCCAATGTGCCGAGACTAGCTGTGTGTCTGTCACCCCCGAGAAGTATGCTCGGGGTGCTCGCCCAGCTCCCAGAAGCCCCAGGCCGATTTCTGGAGAACCACAAGGCCTCAGGACACACCCCATCCTGAGCACAGCTTTGCCTGACTTTTCTCCTCCCTTCCCGCCGTGCTGCAGCTCCGGGCCCGCGTCAGGCCCAGTGAATCAGCTTCCGAAGAAGAACCCCCGCCGAGCACGCCCTGCAGAATGCTCCCACTCCCGGCTGTCCTCGGCAGAGAGCTTGTCCATGGACGGCTTTTGGATGGAGGTGGAGCGGATCCAGCAGCGGCGTGAGCTGACAGAAGAGGAGGGCAGCGGCAGCGAAGGCCAGCCACAGGAGGGTGAGGAGCCCTGGCAGGGGCCGCTGGGCTGAAAGGAGCCCCTCGTTGGGGCGGGGGAGGGGGGGGACATGTGCAAGGTCCAGACAAAAATCACAACCCGAAAGGGCTTTATCTCTCTCTTGGACTGTGGCAGTACCCTCTTCCTGGCCTCCCTGCTTGACCTTTGCTCCCTGCCATCATACATTAGATTATGTCCCTCCCTGGATTAGGTTATTCAGCACCTGACTATTTCTTGAAAGGCACTGTTTTAGGCATCGGGGGTGTATTTGAGTGGAATTCTAAGTCCTGTGCGCAATATCCCCAAGTGTCTGCCCCGCTCTCTGTGTATCTATTTTCTATCACTGCATAGCAAACATAGCCAGTTCGAGTAACTATTGTTATTATCATTATTCTCACAGTTCTAGGGGTTGCAGGGCTCAGCTAGGCGGTTTTCACTCAGACTCTCATGCAATTACGGTCAGATGACGGCTGGGGCCTGAGTCACCTCAAAGGCTTTCTTGCTTCTGCGTTTGCTGGTGAACGTGACCACCAGCTGAGCCTCATCTGGGACTGTCACCTGGAATGCCTACCCTTTGCCTCTCTGTGTGGTCTGGGCTTCCTCCCAGCAAGGCAACTGGGTTCCGGGAACAGGAGGAGAGCGATAGACAGAGAGAGAGATCCAGGCAGAAGCTGGTTCTCTGTGTACAGCCCAGCTTTGGAAGAAAGGTAGCATCACTGCCTCTGCTACATCCCATTTCCCCATGTCCAGCCCACATTCCAGGGGAGGGGAATTACACTGCCTCTTGATAGGGTGAGTGTCAAAGAGTTTGGGGACATGTAAAACCAGCACATCACAGCTTACAAGGCTCTTACAAAATCGGCCCCGACCCCCCTGCCTCACGCCGTCCCACTCCGTCTTTCTACCTCTGCACTTCCGCCACTCTGCTCAGGCCTCCTGGCTTCTTGGACCCGGACAGCACATTCCTGCCTTGCTGTTCCTTCTGCCTGGTGCATTCTTCCCCCAGGGATCCGTGTGGCTTGTTGTCTCCCATCAGGACTGGGCTCAAGTGTCACCTCCTTGGGGACCTTGACTTTCCTGAGTAAAGCAGCATTCCACCCCTCACCCTCTAGCCCCTTGTTGCACTTTACTCATCATTAGAGCACATACCCCCACTCTGGACAGCACACAGAGCACTTACTCACGCACTCGTGTGTCTGTGTCCCCAGCAAAATGGAAGCTCCGCGAGGTTAGGGACATTGCCCATCACCATCTCCCCTCGGTGCCTAGGACAGAGCCAAGTGCATTCTCATGCTCCATCCTACTTGCTCAGTGAGTGCGGAAAAGGCTATGGCAGAGAAACCTTGGTTTGGCATCTAAATCAGCTGTGCTGGTCCATGGTGTCCAAGACGTGGGAGACTCTGCTTGTGTAGGGCCCATGCTCTTCACGGCTGGGCCCATGTGCCCCTGTGGTGGTTTCTGTCAATTGGGGAGGTGCAGGAAGTTCATTGCCACATTCCAGAATCAGAACATACAGGCTCCCTCCCTCAGCCTGCTGCTTCCAAGAGAATATGATTTTACAGGTTTATTGCAGATGCTGGTTAATACCATCCCTACCCCTCAAATCCTCAGATGCTTTGTTCGGTCTTGTCCCCGGTGAAGAGTGGTTGGTGCTAGGGGATCTTGTCAGCAGGCGTGTGGATGTTTCTTGCTTCCACATCAGCGCTTGTGGCTGAGTGTGTTCATTTGGGTGGTCTCCTTCCCTCCATTGGCAGAAGGAGAAGCCGAATCCCAGTGGCTGCAGGACACAGGCCTGTCGGACCTCCTGGGTGGCCTGGGCTTGGACAGCCATCACCAGGGGCTCCTGTCGACCCTCACGCAGACCCAGGTGGCTGCCGTGTGCCGCCGGCTGGACATCTATACCCGCTCGGCCCGCAGACGCCACAGGGCACCCGTCCGAGATGTCAGGGACGTCTTTGGGGACTTCAGTTCAGGGGTAAGTCAGTGGCATAAGGGTGACTGCAGGCCCTGCCTGCCTGGGCCCGTGGCAGTGCCGCCGCATCCTAAGTGAAACAGCCGTTCTGCTGCAAGGCTGTGTCGGCGTGTGCTTGCACGCTGTGTTGCATGCAGGTCTGTCTGCTGTGTGTGCCAGTGTGTTTGCCTGTGTGTGCTTGGGTGGGCTCGAGGGCTTAGGTTCTCCTTCTGCATAACTATTATTATTACGATTAGAATGCTCATCATTGTCCTTTATATATCCTGCTGACACTTGGAAGCTGACAGGTCATGAGCATTTGATGCTTTCTTGGACTATTTTGAAGGGGCACACCACGGGAATGATACGAGAGGTGCTGAAGGCAGGCAGACCCAGGCCCAGTGCCCGCTTCCCCACTCAGCTGCTGTGCGGTCCTAGGCCAGAGCTCTGGGCTTCAGCTCCGTCTGTGAAATTGGGGTCAGGAATGGCTTCTGTTTCCCTGGGTTGGGAAGTAGAACAAACTGGAAATTGTAATTTGTTTAGGCAATACCTTCAGAGAATGGGGATTCGGGGATGAAATGGACCCAGCTCAGTTCCGGGACATCTAGGTCTCCTCCAGGTAGGTGGACTTGGTTTTCCAGGCCCTGGGAAACCCCCAGGCTGTGCAGAGGGGCTGCTTCCTTGGAACATTTTCCTCTGCCTGCCAGTTGCTTGCCTTCCCTGATCGAGGGCAGTAGGATGAAACCCCAAGGGACAAGGTGGGGCCCTTCTGCAGGTTTTCCCATTAGACCCATGAACCTCTGCTTGGAAAATTACTTCCTGGGCAATGAGCCTTAGCTAGGAAACTACTTCCTGGGGCAACGGGCCTTAGCCAGGAAACCACTTCCTGGGGCAACAGGGTTTAGCTAGAAAATTACTTCCTAGGGCAATGGATCCTATACCTAACGGTATTGATTTGAGCTTGAGCCTGGGAAATCACTTCTTGGGGTAAAGGGCCAGAGCCCTCGGCTTAATAACCTGCTTCCTGGGGTCACAATCTCAGTGCTTTAATCTCACACCGTCTTTACTTGGCCTGAGCAAGGGCATAAGCCTGAGAACTTGCTCCCAGGGGCTCCGGGCGGGAAGAGGTAGGGAGGCAGCAGGTGCTGACCGCCTCTCTGTTCTGTTTCCCCCGCAGCAGCAGCAGCAGCAGCAGGGCCTGAGGGGCTGCAGGCCGGGAGGGAGGAAGCCTTCCACGTGGACTCCGCCTACTCGGAGCAGGCGGCCCTGCTCCTGCAGCAGGGCAGGCAGCCCCCAGGAGGCAGCGGCACCTGGAGCAAGGGCTCCCTGCCGGTGAGGGCACTGCGGGCGCTGGTGGCTGTGACTCCCCCACCTTAGGAAATTTGCTGTGACCTCTGCTCCCTCGTGAAAGTGCTTTCATTCACGCAAACAGATTTTTTCTTTTCCTTTTGAAATAATTTTAGAGTCACAAGAAATTGCAAAATAGTGGAGTTCCCACGTACTTGTCACCTAGTTTCTCGCAGAGACACCATCGTATGTAACCACAGCACAGCAAGTCAAGTTTGTAAAGAATGACTTTCTGTTTCTACAGCATCAGAGATAATTAGTGTTCAACATTATTTTCTACCCTTGGTGCTTTGATTTCCTCATTCAACTGTGAGTGGTAATAGTTAATAATGGTGAAGATACTGCATATTAACCTTTTACCATAGACCAGGCATTACACCAAGTACTACACATGCGTAATTTAATTTTATTCTGTTATGTTGGCAGTAATTGTGTAAATACTTTAAAATAGTAATAGTTATAGTAATTGAGGACTCACTATGTGTCAGGCACTGTGTTTTATACAATTTATTAAATTGAATCGCCCCCCAAAACCCTGTGAAGTGGATACTGTTATTAGCCCCATTTTACAAGTAAGAAAATTGACACACAGAAAGGTAAAATTATGTACCCAAATTAGGTAAATTCGGTATTTACCCTAACGTTGGTAAAGTCAGAATGCGAACCCAGAAAGTTTGGCTCCCTAGCCCATACAGCAAGCACGGGGCTGTGCAATAACCATAACATTCTTACCTATGACCACAGCGCACTCCCCTTCCCCTCTCAGGGCACTCGAATGGGCTCAGGGGCACGAGGTGGCCCAGGGCTCCAGGCAAACGCTAAACACATCTGCCCTCTGCACCAGGCTCTTGCCGCTTTTCTCCTGTTCCCTGATGGCCACAGGAACGATGCCTGAGGCGGCCTGCAGGTCCCCACTCTGGCCTCTAGATGGCGAGGTCGGGCATCATTTATTTTTCAACTGATGCTCTATCAGAGCGAGAAAGAGGAGCATTGGAGCGCATGGAGGTGGGGGTGTAGGGATGGCGGGGCTGGGATGGGCCGGCGGCACAGGTAAGGATACCGACAGATGGGGTGAGGGAGGGTGACCAAGGCCCAGAAGAGAAGCAGTAATAAGAAGCCCATGGGGATGACCCCTCTCTTCCAGCCCCTCAGACTGGAATGTAGACAGTAAGAACAGCGTCCCATTACTGGGGCCTCACTGTGTGCTTGGCACCCTTTATACCCCTTAGCCCACTTGACCCTCACAAAATCTATGAGATAAGCAGTGTTTTATAATTACACAAGGGGAAATGGAGGATCAGAAGGTGGTCCACTCAGCGGTGGAGCTTGGACTTGAACCTGGGGTGAAATCCTGAGCCCCCTGCTCTCAAGCACGTTGCTCTCCCTCCTCAGAACCGCCTAAGGGTGGGAGGGGTGGGATGGCTGAAGGAGTGGGGGTGGGGGGCGGAGCCTCAACACACATACCCAGCCCGTGGCTTGACAGTCTCTACTTCCCTCCCTAGAAGTTTAGGATCCCCAAAGGCAGACTTGGCCTGACGAAGGTTGGAGACCTGTCCTCACAGGACATGAAGAAGATCTCCACTCTGGCCCTCATCGAGCTGACCGCGCTCTGTGACGTCCTTGGCGTGGACCTGAAGAGGAGCAAGGCGGGCAAGCTGAAGGCAGCAGGTCAGCAGGCCAGTGGCAACCCTGTGGCCAGAGTCCTGCCTTTCTCATCAAGGGGGCTGCGTGGGGACCCCCCCCCAGACATGCTAGGCTGCTCTATTTCCTTCCATAATATGTATTGTTTCCTACATATGAAAACAATTCCTGCTCATTGCAGGAAATCTGGAAAATAGAGCAAAGTCCAAAAAGGAAAGATACAGTTCAGATATAGGCACTATTAACATTTAGTGTATTATCATCTTCCTCCCACTGCCCACACCAGACCGCTGTCACATTTGGTGCCCAGTGCGCTCTGGGGCAGCAGCCCGGCCTCTTTCAACACCTCTTTATCCAGCTGAGACTTCCTCTGTGACGCACCGAATGTTGTCATTATTGCTGAGGCCCCGTGTTCTGCGTGAGCGCAGCCAGAGCTCAGCCACTCTCCAGAGAGCGCATTCCTCGTGCAGGGAGAGGGGTCCGACCCTAGTCCCCCAGGAGACCACGCAGGTGGGAGCCCAGGTGTCAGTGCAGGAAGCGAAGTGCCCTTTCTGCTCTCTGGTCTCCCCGCAGAAACTCGCCTGTTTGGTGCGCCCCTCGAGGCCCTGCTTGCAGCTGACCGCAAAGCCCTCCCCAGCACCCAGGTGCCGCTGGTACTTCAAGCTGTAAGTTGTCTGTGGATTGGGTTCATTTAGCTGACGACAGGCTGGCTCTGGACACCGCTGATGGCTAGCCTGGGGGATGAAGGTGTGGACTTTAGAATCAGGAGACCTGGGTTCAAATTCTGCCTCTGACCCATGCTAGCTTGAGAGACTTGAGGTGAATTTCTGAACCCCGATGGGCCTGCCTTCCAGTATTCATGAAGTGTGGTTATAATAACAGTATTTTCTTATTAAAGATTGAGTGAGAAAAATGCATATTTTTAAAAAAGCTCTCAGAGCAACGGCTGGCTCATGGAAAAGGCCAGGAAAGCTATTTTTCTTCCCCGGCCTTTCCTCTTCCTGTGTTCATGGCAGACACATACCAGTTTGAGTCTCACTTTTCAGTGGCTTGGTTTAAACATGGGGTCCTTTGTCGCACAGCTGCTGTCCTGTCTGGAGAAGAGAGGGCTGGACACAGAAGGCATTCTCAGGGTGCCCGGATCCCAGGCCAGGGTCAAGGTAATGGTTTGGCTACCCCAGCTCACTGAGGCTGCCTCTCCCAGCATCCTCACATGTGAGTTAAACTCGGAGAAAATCCAGGTCATGGTCCGCCAGTGTCCTGGCTTTGGTCTCTGTTTGGGGTGTGGAACTCCGGAGGGTTTGCCAGGATAGAGGTGGCACAGTATAGCACAGGAGCCAGGCTGTTGACAAATGTTGAGTGATTTATACACATGAGGCCATTTAATACACATGAAAACCCTATGAGGTGAGTGCTGTTATTGTCCCCACTTTGCAGACAAGGAAACTGAGGCCCAGAGAGGTGGGGGAGCAACTGTTCCTGGAGCCTTGGGCCAACTTCTCATTAGTACCCCTCCTTCCTTCAGGGCTTGGAACAAAGGCTGGAGAGAGACTTCTACACTGGCCTGTTCAGCTGGGATGAGGTTCGCCACAATGATGCATCCGATTTGCTCAAAAGGTTTATCCGGGAGCTTCCGGTGCCTCTGCTCACAGCTGAGTATCTCCCGGCCTTCACCGTGGTGCCCAGTGAGTGTCCCCAGCCCTTGGCAGCTGGGAGAAGGGCTTCGATGGCCTGGGCTGAAGAGGGAAAGTGGTGGGAAGATGGGACTACCTGTCCCCTGTGATTTCAAGCATGTGTGTGTGAGTGTGTGCATACGTGTGCATGTGCACAATATGTCAGGTGTATGCATAGCATATCCATGTATGTGTGTGTTGCATATGTATGTGCACGAGCGTGTGCGTGTGGTGTGATGAGGAGAGGAGGAGGTAAGCTTTCGAGCACCACGGTCATTTGTTAGTTCTCACACGGACCAGATTTCTTCCCTTCGTGATGTCCATGGGGTCCAGTTATCAGGCTCATCTGTGGGCATCCGTGGGCACACCTGTGTGTGCGTGTCCATCTGTGTCTGCAGGTTGGCCTGTATTGCACAGGTCCCTTTCTATATTCTATGATCTATGTTCCATCCATGGAGTGCAAACTGTCACTTCTATTTCTCAAAAGAGGAAAGCCACCCACCTGAGATCCCTCCCTGTGACCTTGAGGGAAGCTCAGGTGTGTATTCTCGCTCTCTCTCTCTCTCTCTCTCTTCCTCTCCCTCCCCCTCTCTCCCCTCTGATTCTCCAAAAACCGGCAGGGCCCCGAGAAATACTCTGCAGCCACTGCTTCTTACATAGCTTAGATCAGATCAGGTCCCACCTCGGCCACACCCCCTGCAGCGCACTTGTAATGAAGGGCCACAGGGCCCTCCTCTCCTCTAAGCCTTGCTCTGCCCCACCTCCTCCTGGTCCCCCTCCATCTTCACTGTCTGGCTCTGATCTGCCCCTTTGTCTTTCTCCTCAGGGCTCTGTACTTGCTGCTCTCTCTGTCTGAAACGCCGCCCCCGCCCCCCCCCATTGGCTGCTGCTTTCCTGCCTTTGGGATGCCAGTCAGTTCAGTGTCAGCCCCGAGGCCCTCCCTGACCCGCCCTGCTGCCCCACTCCACTGCTCCTAACACCGTATTATTTTTTCCTTGGTGTGAGTCAGCGTCTGAAGATGCTTTGTTATTTCTTTGCTTGTCTGTTGTCTGTCTTCTCCCCTGAGACAAGCTCCGTGAATCTGTGACCTGTTTCTTTGCCACTATGTCCCAGGTCCCTGCACTGGAGCTTGGCACCTCATAGGAACTCGATGGTTTTGCTGAGTGAGGGAATGAATGAATGAATGAATGAATGCCCCAGGATCGGACAAAGCCCTGATGCTTGGATACTGTGTCCTCCTACACAACTGACCCCCAGGCTCCAGCCGATAGGCCTGGTCAGGCTCTGGTGAACCCCTCCTCTGAATTCTGTACCTACCACCTTCCCTTCTCCCTGGAGACCCCAGGTGTGGGGCAGCTTGTTCCCTGCGACCCTCAAAACACAAAGGGTCTCATTAAGCCAGGTGAGATGCCCATCCCCCCACTAAGGGGGAGTTGTCAGCCCATTGCATTTCTGACTCTGGGAGGTACCGCTCAGGTTGTGTGTCCAGGCGTGTGTGTGCACATGTGTGTGTGGGAGGTGTGCACACATAGGTGCTACTTTTTATTCACACTGTACAGAGAGTGAGCCTCGCGACCAGCACTGGTTGAGGCTCTGTGTGAGCCGACGTGAACCCAGAAGCCATTTCCCGGCCTCAGAAAGGAGGCGCTCCGGGAATCTCCCCTCCCCAAGGAGGGGCCTCCAGACTGAGGGAGGGGGCGTCTCTGAGCTTCCCCGGGAGACCTGAGACCCAGTCTGCCTGCTTCCCCCAGACATCCCCGACCCGAGGCAGCGCCTGCAGGCCCTCCACCTGCTCATCCTCATCCTCCCGGAAGCCCACAGGAACGCCCTGAAGGTGAGAGTTCCCTCCAGCTGCCTCCACTCTGTTGTCTCAGCTCACAGCCACAGCAGTGGCTCCCCATGTGCCCATACATTCATTCATTCATTCATCAACTCTGCCAGGTGCCGTGATGACCAAGTCTTGCCTGAGACTTCTTCCCGAAGGAAAGCAGACGAGCCCTGAAAGGCCGCAGTGCTCACTAGAGTGTGCACTGCCCAGCGTCACAGGGAGGTGGCTCAGTGTCCAATTAAGATGGGTGAACACTGAGCTTGTGAAGAGTTAGTGAAGAAGGTCGGGGTCATCCTTTCCTACAAGACTTCTCCGAGCCTTGATATGCTGAGGCTTTGTGAGCCCCCGAGTAGGACTGGAGTGCGTAGCAGTTCCCAGAGCCAGTCGCCCCTGGGGCCTTTTTTTGCGGGGGGGGGCGGGGGGAAGCACTGCTACACAGTGCTCTGGTGTTCTGCAAGGCATCAGTTTGGGAAATGCTCTCTTAAGGAACTCCCACTGCTTTATGGGAATGGTGCTCAGGACTGGCGACTGGGGCTGGGGTGCAGCCTTGGCTTAGCTCCGGCACCCTCCTGGCTGACCTTGGGTCAAACCCAAGGTGTACTGCCAGGGTGAGGTGGTGAGGAGGACCCAGGTCTGCTAGAACCCCTGTCTGATGTGGACGCAGGAGGCCGAGGCAGTATTTATGACCAGACAGAGCCAGTTTTGTTGAGGAAACAGCTCCTTTGAATTTTTGTTTCCTTTTCAGTAAATTGAAGATAATAGCATCTGTGTGATTGTTTTTGGGGGGGATACAAGAGCTAATACACAAGGAATCATGGACTAGAAAGTGTGGGACTTAGCAAATGTCTAATATGGGACCACTATTCCTTCCTGCCCCCGTCCCTTCCATCCTTTTCCCCTTTCTCTCATCCTGATCTACCATCCTTCCATCCCTCCATCCCTCCATCCCTCCCTGCTTCCATCCACCTTTACTGGCTGTGTGGCCTCAGGCACATTCTCTAAGCCACAGTTTCCTTCTCTGTATAATGAGTACAAATGGGAGAACCTACGTTATAGAGTTGTGAGGATTAAATGAGATGGTAATGCATGCAAGGTGCTAACTAAGGAGCCAGGGACACAAAGAATACTTGACAAATGGCAGCTGTCGCCATCTCTCCACTTCCCTCCCACGGTCTCTGCTCCCCTGTCCTTTCCCTTGCATTTTGGGCAGATTCAGACTCCCAGATCCAGAAAAAGGAGCTGTTTTGGGCTCACTAAGAAAAAATCCACTTCCCAGAACTGGGGCTTTTCTCTGCCTGGAAGTTCAAGTCTGACCTGGAGGTCTCAGTCATTAACCTCTGAGGGAGCAGGGAAGGGGGAAAGCTTTGACCACATTTTGCAGAGCAGAAAACTGACACGGGGAGGTCATGGGGTGAGCTGATGGCAAAGCCGGAACTGAAACCCCTATTCCAGCCCCCGGCTCCTTCCTAGGCCCCCAGGTAGTGCGGCAGAGTGCTCTGGGGAAGGTGGGAGACCAGCGGCACGCTGAGATCCCAGGGAGCTCCTGTGTCTTTCCCCAGGTACTCCTGGAATTCCTCAGGAAGGTGGTGGCCCAGGAGCAGAGCAACAAGATGACGCTGTGGAACGTTTCCACGGTAATGGCCCCCAATCTCTTCCTGCACCGAGGGCAGCCCCCCAAACTCTCCAAGGGCAGGGAGAAGCAGCTGGCAGAGGGCGCAGCCGAGGTGGTACAGATGATGGTGTTCTACCAGGACCTGCTCTGGACGGTGAGTGCGGTGGGACAGCCACGAGTGGAGGGGACAGGGTGTCCACCTGGGGAGCGGGCACGAGCCCTTTTCCTCCTCCGAGTGCAGCTGCCCCGTTGCCCCTGCCGCCACGGTTGTGAGTACTGTCCTTTCAGATCACTAGTTGCTTCTCTTCCGGGACCTTTGTTGGCCCATTATCTTGTTTTTGTCCCCTGCCTTACCATCCAAAAGGTGTCCAGGCTGCCACGCCTCTCAGCCAATCCACCACCATCTGGTCCACCCCAGATCAAGGGTGTTCCTTGAGCCTCCATGAATAATTCCTTCACTTCAAAGCTTTAAGGATGTTGAAAAAGCTGCCTTTTTCCTGCCCCCTACAGGCTTAGGGACAGGGGCCTGCCTCAGACAGGAGCCTGAGCCAGATAACCAGGACACCCCCCGTCCCCAGGAGCCTTACTCTGAGTGACAACCCAGAGCAGGGCAAGGGCAGGAGCAGGGAAAGACGCCCCTCTGTGGTGTGGGTGTGTAGGGCCCGCTGACAGTTGAGGGTGGAGCAGAAGCACTAAGTCCCCTCCAGCACCTGAGACTCCCAGGGACGCAAGGCAGCACTGCCCACCACTGCCGCTCGGGCCACCTCCCGTGGAAACCTGTAGCTTCTTCCTTCCATCTCTCACGGACCCTTCCACCCACGCACCCACTGACTCACCCACCAACCCACCCGTGCATCCTTCCATCCACCTGGCTTTCTTCCCTCCCTCCTTTCTCTTCTTCCTTCCTGCTTCCTGTCCTTCCCTCCAACCGTGAAGTCATGAAGATAGATTTCTATTCTAGAAACCAGAAAGCAAAGCTCGCTGACTCTCCCCAGTCCTCCCCTCTTCACATCCAGGCACTCCTTCGTTTTCTAAACACGCCACATGCCAGCTGGTTCCCCAGACCCATCCTGCGCTTCACGCCTCGGAGTGTTTGTGTAGGCAGTTCACTCTGCCTGGAATTCCCTTACTTTTTTTAGAAAGGGTGGAAGCCTGGCCCCTTCTGCTTATTCTTCAATGTCTAGTTCAAGAGTCGACTCCTCTGTGCCTAACGCCCATAGTTCCTGCCTGCCTTGTGCCCTTTCGGCTCCCTCAGGTTAGGCAGCTACTAAAACATATTGGGTTATAACACTTTTTATCGAAGCGAGTTTTAAAAATTCAAGAAATGCCCACATGCCTTTTAGCTGTAAAAGTCTGGGGCAACATAGATGTGGATACATAAAGTGGAGGATTCTCCACCCCCTGCCCCCACCAGTTCTTCTACCAAGTGCATCACCCTGTTTGGTGTCACCCAGCCAGGAGACAGAGGGGCCCAGAAAGGAACCAGTTCTATCAGGCCCCATGTTCCTTATTGTCAGGGTCCATGGAGACCGCATTCTCCTGGCTCCCTTTGGTATCTTCTGATCGGAGAGAAGATTATGGGTCAGTCTGGGGTTCTCTGTGGAAGTTCGCCAACGCAGGGCTGGCTGGGGCTTCTCCGGGCACTGGCCCGCTCCAGGTGTGTTTGGGGACCGCCCTGCCCGAGTGTTCCCGCGAGCAGCCACCCCACAACGGGTGTGGGATCCCCCAGCCTGTCCCAGGAGACCCCTGACCACTAACCCCGAGGGAAGGCCCTCTCAGAGGACCCTACTCCACGGACCTCATTACAGGCCATATGACCCCTTTCCACCCAACCAGGGCTTCAGCCCAAAGTTCAGCAAATGTGGACTGCAAGTCTCATGGGGGTGCGGGGACCAGGAAGACGCCACGGTGACTCTGGCGTGCTCTGCCTCTCTTCTTGGCAGGCCCGGCCCGGCTAAGACTTGCTTTTTCTCTGGCCAGGTCTCCTCTTTCTTGGTTGCCCAAGTGCGAAAACTGAACGACGGCAGCGGCCGGCGCCCCCAGCTCTGCGACTGGCCGCTCAGGACCTGGCTGCGAAGGATCCACACAGACAGGGACAAGGCGGGGGGTTGCCCCGAGCCGGTGAGTGCCCACCCACAACCCACCCCCAGATGGGTGGAGAAGGAGGTGGGGGCAGGAGGGCACCTAGCGCAGCCCCAGCCTCTAGGTACTTGCTACCAGGTGGTCAGGAACGGCGCCTGCGATTAAGGCCACCAGGGGGCGCGCCAGCCCCACCCAGCGAGCTGGGGAGCAGGTGTTCAAAAACCGGGAAGATGACTCGGCTGACGGAGGAGGAAGCGGGTCTGGTGTGGGGACTTGTAGACACTGTCTCCCCTGCCCTGTTTTTAGGCAGCTCCCTGTGTGCTTGACCAAGGGTCTCTTTGTCGGGTGTCGGGTGATTGGGACAAGGAGGGATCAATAGAAAGGAAGGACCCTCCAAAAATATTGGGTGTTCCTCGGGAAGAGTCCTGGACAGGGTTCCTTATCTAGAGACCCAAACAGAGAAAGGGAGCAGCATCGCGGTGTGCATGATATGCACGGGTGATGGATATCCATAGAAACCTACGTGCACATGCGTTTGCAGGTGCGTTTTATGCACTCCTGTTGTGTGTATCAGTATGAATGCATGTGTATGCATGTTCCTATGCCTGTGTTTGTGTATGCACACTGAGGGGCATTATGTGTGTGAACAAAGTATGATCTGTGCACAAGCAGATGGTGTGTATGTGTGCATCTTTGATTTTTAGTGTGGGTACTCGTGTGTAAGTGCACGCATATGCATATTTATGTGCACACATTTGAATTCCGGGTATGCATGTGTGTACCTGTGCAGATGGGTCTTTCTCTCTCCGCAGACTCCCAAAGTGGCAAAGATCCAGGTGGCCTGGCTTATAAAAGATACCCTGGAGGTGCCCCTGACCCCCAGCACCACAGTGACTCATGTCCTCAGGCAGTTCACAGGGCGCCTCAGCCCTGGTCTACAGCATCAAGAGGGCAGTGAGGACAAGGACAACCTCCTCCCATGGTAAGGGCCATCTCACCAGACAGGAGCATCACCCCTGCAGGGAGCAGGTTGCAGGGGGGGTCAGCACCTCAGGACTGAAGGGCATCAAGGGGAGTTGCTCAGGCTGTAGGCCTTCACCATTCTACGGTGGCTGGAACTGGGCTCTCCAACTTGATGGCTTCTTGGCTTCAAGTAACAACGATAATAGCACTCAGTCATTCAATTTAACAAGTGTTTAATGAATACCTGCTACAGACAAGGTACCACGTGGGATGAGAGAATCATGGGGCTTACAAGCTCACAGCCTTGTGGAAGAGACAGACGTGACTCAAGCAGTCACATGGTCCACATGGAGTTACTATATTCAGTTTTATAAGAAATACAGGGAGCCATACGATGTTAAACAAGGCACTTGATAGTTTGGGGAATGAGGTGAGACTTCCAGGCACAGAAACCGCATGTGCAAAGGTCCTGAGACAGCGTGGCCAAAGAGCTGAAAGAGGATCAGGGGCTGACATGCGGCTGTCATTCCAGGATGCAAGAAACAGCTGCGCTCTCAGGAGCCTCCCTGGTGGAGTCGGCAGGACAGACTCTTGGACTGTCGGTCATTAGCAAGTCCAGTTCTTCCTTCTACAGATGGGAGAGCGAAGGCCCAGAGAGGGGAAGGGGCTTGCCCAGAGCCACAGGGCAAATTGGGAACAGATTGCGGGACTGAACTCCTCTGATAGTTATATGATACTTACAACTATAATGATCATATATAAGCATACAATAGCCACAATTCTTTTTGACTCAGAATTTGCTCCTCACAGCAGGCTCCTGACCCCACATGTCACACCTCATCTCACCACCCTCCTAGCTTCCGTTCTGATGCCCAGCAGATAGGGGCCTTGCGGTGCGGAATCCATGGCTGGTCCACGGATGATCTCAGGCTGGTCCTTGAGAGCCGTCCACCCACCTCTTCCATGTCTCTGGAGCCTGAGCTCCTTTGTGGCTCTGACATTCTCAGGAGGGTCCTTATGTCTCATCTCCCAGCTGGGACCAAAATTAGTGAGGACTGCCCCTCCATGCCTGGGGTCTGTGAGCAGTTGCTGGTCTTGCGGCCTTGGGCAGGAGACGCTGGTGACTTTTTCCTCTTTGTCTTGCAGCCGCCAGTTGAGGACATCAGCCGACATCGACATCGTTCTTTACGAAATTGGAGGGAACATCAGTGAGTCCCGGTGGAGAGTGGGTCTGAGCCCAGGTCCTAGCGCTCTCTGACCTTGAGAGCTCACAGGCCCCTTTAGGGGAGGCCAGAGTCCACCTGGAGTTGAGCCTTCCCCTCAGGCCTCTTTCTCCCCAAAAAACCCAGGGGAGCCCTGCTGTGAGGTTAAGGGCCAGCTTGTGGCCACACCTTAGCACTCCATCTTGGAGTGTGCAGCGTGGCCTCAGGTGGGCGTCTCGGGCATGGAGAGCGTGGAATTTTGGTTTAGTGTGATGGTTGTCATCACCACCAGTGACAGTGATGCCTCTGGGCCACCCTAGCAACAGTGGACCTGCTCCCGGGACTGTGGCCATGGATTCCTTAAGGAATTCCGCAGACACACATCTGCTCTGAGAGGGCCCAGGCTCTGTGGGAACCAAGACGGGCAGCTGACCTCAGCTGCATTCTCTGGAGCAGCGGTTCTCAGCCTTCACCGGTGCCTTGGAATCACCTGGAGGGCTGTTGAGACACAAGTGGCTGGGCCCTGGGAAACTGCACTTGTAACAGATTCCCAGGAGCTGCTGATGCTGATGCTGCTGGTGCAGGGACCACCCGCTGAGAGCCACTGGCCAAGGAGCTGGGCTAAGACAAGACTTAGAAGTAGTGATGCAGCGAGGGAGTGTTCCTTAGGAAGAGCCTTACAAGGGAGGATGGGAGAAGGGGCAAAGTCTAGCCTTGGCCACGAGGGGGCTCTGGAGCACCAACTGCATCAGCAAGCTTCCCTTCAGAGGCCTGAGGATGGTCTTCCTACCTGTGTATCAGTTGGTCATTGGCTGTGGGCTGCCCTGGGGGCGGGGCCGTAGCCTCCCCCTTGCCAGGTCTCGGACCTCAGGGGTGGTCAGTTCTTTAAAGGGAAGGGTACCTGTGAGCCACAGCAGCCAAGGCTCACACAGCTGGGAAGGAGGTAAGGTACGCTGGCAAGGTGAGAGGTTCCCCCAGGCAGGCCAGCAGCACCTTCCACAGACACCACCATACAACCTCCTTGTCCCCTGCTTTCCCACAGGTGAGCATCGCCTGGACCCAGATGCCTACCTCTTAGATCTGTACCGTGCCAACCCTCACGGCGAGTGGGTCATTAGAAAGAGCCCCACTTAAGCCCTGGGCTGTAAGGAGCAGCCCTGCGCAGGTACAGCCAGCATGGAAGCACAGCAACTTAGCGGAAGGTCTAGCTCTTCCTCCAAGGCGTCTTCTCTGCAGTGCCCCTCCGTCCTGCAAAGGACTCCAGGCTGCCGCCGGCTCCTCCCCCGGCACCCTCAACCCAGGCCCTCTGGGGCCCCCCTCGGATGGTCCTACACCACCCTTGATGTGTGACCACACCACTAGGGGATGAAGTTGTGTCCAGGATTTCCAGCCCCGAGGAGAATAAAATATGCAGCGCCTCTGTCAAGAGGCAGTTGATTTTTTTTTTCCAGGAAAAAATTGCTTTCAAGTAGCCATACAGTGAATAGTGGGACAAACTTGGAGACAAGCCAGGACTGCTCTGTGGCCTCAGGCCAGCACCTTGCTCTCTCTGAGCCCCCTTGAAAGACAGGAGGTTGGGCCTGGGGGTGGTGGCTAACACTGTAGCCATAAACAACACCCCCCCAGGTCTGGAAAGAGGAAAAACCTCCCTTCACAGCTCTCATGTGTTCAGTGTTGCTTTGTACAATCTTGTCATTTTGTAATGTGATATTTAAATTCTGTTTGAACATTAAAGGCATGAGATAAATGTCACTTTTCCTTTGTTCACGTTTTTTTTCTCCCAGCTCAGTTCTCACTGAGCGTTGTCCTGGCTGTGAGTTAACGTGGGAGCTTGGGGATGAGAACGTGGTGCTGTGTTTCTCAAGTGGTCTGGCCACACCTTGAACCTGCGGCCATGGGAGGGGCTGGGAGGAGAACTTGGGGGAGGGTGGGGCCACAGCAGCAGCTGTCCGGGCGATGCTGCAGGAATGGCCTCTCTGGGATCCAGTCCCCACTGCTCTCCTTCCTCCTTTCCCCTTTCATTCATTCATTCATTCATTCAGCACTGGGTTTACGAAGCCCTTAATATACGTCAAGAGCTTCACCAGTTTAATTTTCACAATAATCCAGGGTCTCTGTTTGTGGTCCCCCAGAGCAGACCCTGGAACAGCGACTCAAGTGGGAAAGGTGATTCCCAGGAAACAAGGGCGCGGGGAAATAAGAGAGAGAAGGGGAGGCAGCCCATAACATGATGCGTCATCAGGGAAGCTGATGCTGTGGGCACCCAGAGCTTAGTTTTCCTGGAGAACTCTGAGAAACAGTGTAGAAGATACTCATCCAAGTTGTCCCCACACAAGGAGCAGAGGCGCTGGGGTATTTTTTAAAAATATATTTTATTGATTATACAATTACAGTTGTTCTATTCCCCCCCTTCATTCCCCTCCACCCGCACACTCCCTCCCCCACCCTTCTCCCCCCTTAGTTTATAACCACGTGTCTCAAGTTCTTTAGACTCTATATTTCCCCCACTATTCTTGCCCTCCCCCTTATCTATTTTCTACCTACCGTCTATGCTATTTTCTGTGCCTTCTCCCCCTTCTCCTCCTCCCACTCCCCTGTTGCTAACCCTCCATGCGTTCTTCATTTCTATGGTTCCACTCCTGATCTAGCTGTCCTCTAGGTTTGCTTTTGTTTTAGGTGTGGTTGTTAATAACTGTGTGTTTGCTGTCCTTTCACTGTTCATATTTTTCATCGTCTTTTTCTTATATAAGTCCCTTTAGCATTTCATATAATAAGGGCTTGGTGATGATGAACTCCTTGAACTTGTCCTTATCTGAGAAGCACTTTATCTGTCCTTCCATTCTAAATGAAAGTTTTGCTGGATAAAGCAATCTTGGCTGTAGACTTTGGATTTCATGACTTGGAATACTTCTTTCCAGCCCATTCTTGCCTGGAAGGTCTCTTTTGAGAAATCCGCTGACAGTCTGATGGGTACTCCTTTGTAGGTGACTGTCCCCTTATCTCTTGCTGCTTCTAGGATTCTCTCCTTCATTTTAGTCTTGGCTAATGTAATTATGATGTGCCTTGGTGTGTTCCTTCTTGGGTCCAACTTCTTTGGGACTCTCTGAGCTTCCTGGATTTCCTGGAAGTCTATTTCCTTTGCCAGACTGGGGAAGTTCTCCTTTATTATTTGTTCAAATAAGTTTTCCACTCGTGGCTGTTTCTTTCCCCCTTCTGGTACCCCTATAATCCGGATGTTGGAACGTTTAAAGATGTCCTGGAGGTTCCTAAGCCTCTCCTCATTTTTTTGAATTCTCATTTCTTCATTCCTTTCTGGTGGGATGTTTTGTTCTTCCTTCTGGTCCATTCCATTGATTTGAGTCCCAGTTTCCTTTCCATCACTATTGGTTTCCTGTGCATCTCCCTTCATTTCAATTAGTTTAGCCTTTATATGTTCCTCTAATTTGTGACTGTACTCTACCAATTCTGTGAGCATCCTGATAAACAGTGTCTTGAATTGTGCTTCTGAGAGGCTGGCAATCTCTCGGCCGCTGAGAGTTATCGGCTCTGCGACTTTGAGTTCTTCTTGTGCCATCTTTTGGGCTGTTTGTGCCTGTTACGTAGCAGGATCGGAGCCCTAGGCGTTCACCAGAGCAGGGCAACTCAGTCGCTGGGTTGTGACGTTGTATGTGGGGGCGGGGTCAAAGAGGAGCAATGGCGTCCTGTCTGCTGTCTCCCGCTGCAGCCCCCACAGGTGCAGCAGCTGCCACCGTCACCGGGCCCACGCGTCTCGTCCCACTGCATGCGAGTGTGCCACTGCCGTCAGCCCTCCACCACTGGGTTCGCCCCCTGGGGCCTGCGTGGTCCATCTCACTGTGCACGAATGTGCGACCGCGGTCTGTCTGCCGCGCACCCCGACTGGGTCCGGGCCACCTGTGCACCTAGGTCGGGGATCTGTCCTGCCCGACCCTGCTCCGCTGCTGGCTCCGCCCCTCTTACCATCCCGTTGACCGGTTCGTAGCTGTCGGACTTCCGTACAATTCAATTTTCTGTTCTTTGGCTGTGTCTTTGTTCTCCAAACCTTTGTTGTATTCAAACTTGGTTGTGGGAGAAGGCACAGTGTTTCCACCTATGCCTCCATCTTGGCGGAAGTCGAGGCGCTGGGGTATTTAGTCATCTGCTCCCATGAGCCAGTGGCTGAGGGCTCCTGGGGAGGGTGGGCGTTCGTTCCCTGGCACTGCAGCCTTCACGAGCACAGGCACGGTGGGCTCCAGGAGCCAGAGACAGCCCTCGGGCAAAGGGATGCCGGCAATTAGGGGATGGCACTGCACCGTGGAATGGTAGGTGCTGCCGGGGTCTTGGTGGTGCACTGATGGAACCCGCTCGACCCTGTACGGTGATGACGATGGTGGTGGTGATGTGATGCTGATATAGTGATGATAGTAACGGTGATGAGGGCGGTGGTGATGATGGTGACAGAAATGATGGTAATGGTGGTGGTGGTAATGATGATGGCATGGGGATCTAATGATCGTGATGATGGTAACAGTGAGGATGGTGACATGGTGAGAACTTTACAGGTTGAATCTTCACAATAACCCAGTGTCTCTGTCTGGGTGGTGGTGTGGTGGGCACAGCCAACAGTCACTACAGTCACTGACTACATGTCAGGCACTTTACACTTATGAACCCCTTCAATCCTCACAACCTCATGAGACACGTTGTTATCCTTACCTCTTAGCAGGACAGGAAACAACTGAGGCTTGGACAGTCCACATCACTCGGCCACATGGCTATCTGCTGACAGGATTCAATGCCCATGCGGGCTAGTCTGGTGTCCAGATGTAGGCTCTCAATCTATTTTGTCTAAAATGTTCATATTTTAAAAGATTTTGGTGGTAGTCACTTCCTCGGTCTCCCTCTCTCTCCCCCGACCTCCCATAATGCTAACGCCATGAGGACCAGAAAGAAGGCATTTCCCTTAATCGAGAAAACCTAGTAAGGAGAGATTGCCACTCATCTTGGAACTGCCCGGCAGGACATTTGGATCTTGTAGCTGGCTAAGTGCCTTTGAATGGCCTCGGTTTCTCCAACAGTCCTATCCAAAGAGCCCAGACTGAATGAATGATTAGTTTAGCCCAGTACTAGCCCCACAATCCTATGAGGTAGGAATTACTGTGATCCCATTTTACATATGAAGAAACTGAGTTCTGGAGAAGTTAAACCATGTGTGTAAGGTCACACAGAGAGTGAGAAGGTTGGATGCCCTATTCCAAACCAGGGCTCTTTCAGTTGCACCAGGATTGCCTAGAGCAGGAGCAGAGCCCTGTAGGTGCTGGTGAGAGAGGACAGTTGGGAATGAAAGTAGGGACGTTGGGTAGATCATTCGAGTCGGGGAAAGTGCATGGGAGGCAGCCGGAGTTGCTGCTTCTGTCCCCCAATTCCTTCCTGCCCCCTGTGATCCACCTACAAGCTCTGGAGGACCTCCCTCCAGAACACATCCCAATCCCCCGTCTTCACTTCTCTGCTTCTACTGTCATCCTTGTCTAAGTCGCTGTCACCGCGATGCCTTCAGTGATGGTGATAGTGATCATGATGGCCCTGGTGATGGTGGTGATGGTGACAATGACCATAGCGATCATGATGGCCCTGGTGATGGTGATGGTGGGGACAGTGGTCATAGTGATCATGACGGTTGTGGTGATGGTGGTGGTGATGGTGCAAAGTTTCAAAGTCTTTAATTCCTTCTTACCTTCCTATCTCTCTCTTCTGTACAGTGGTCCTTTTAAAACAAAAAATTCAATTCTACTGAAAGCCCTTCTATAGATAATCTTGCAAAGGGACCCCATAACACTTAAAATAGTGTCACAACTCCTTACCCTGACCTATGAGGGCCATTTAATGTCCGATGCCCTTTCATTCATACTCCCCTGTGGTTGGCGCTTTGCAGAGCCAACCACACCAGCCTCCTTTCAACTCCTCCTACATAACCAGTTCATTCCTGCTTTTGAGCTTTTGCACTTGCTGGTCTCTCTGCTCAGAACACTGTCCCCCACCCCCCGCCCCAGCTACTCCCATACAGCTCCTCTCACCTCCGGGTTTCAGCTCAGACATCCCTTCCTTCAAGAGGCCTTCTCTGACCATTCCATTTGAAGTTACACTCCCCTACTCTCTCTCTCTCTCTCACCTTCATTAATTAAATTAGTTGATTATGATTACCTGAAATTATCTCATTTAATTAGTTTTTTTATCATCTCTCTGCTCACCTAGGAGGTAACCGCCTAAAGAGACCTTGTGTGGGGTTTTGCTCACCTTTGTGGATATCATGGTGCACAATAGATGCTCAATAAAAGCCACTGATGATTGAACGAATTAACATATTCCTCTCTGCCCCTCCGTTTCCTCCAGAAACTGTTGCCCTCATCACTTGACTTGGTTTGATGTGTGAAAATGAGGAAATGCTCCTGAAGTACCCATAGCAAATACTCATTGAGTGCTGTCATTATTGTTACTAGTTATTAATGAGAGCCAGGCAGCCTGAAATGGTGACTGTGATCTGCCCCATGGTTCCTAGCCCCTGTGCTGGTCCCTTTGCATGCCTCGCTGCATCACCTACAGGTTGGGGATGACAGAGAGCTGTGTGGTTGGAGAGATGATCCTTTAACCTTGGCCGGGGCGGGGGCGGGTGTCCTGGTGGGTGCTGGGAGCCCAGGCTGGGCTGCGCGAGCTTTGCACTCAGAGTGGGGCATCAGCTCTCAGCGGAGGATCCCAGTTTAATCACATGTCAGGGTCCCCATTCATCTTCGCGCTATCGGAGGGCTCATCTTTTCCCACTCTGTGGAGTGATGGTGATTGATGATCCCGCACCAGCCCTGCCGCTGGGTTAGCACAGCTCACAGTGGGCACCAGCTTCTCCAGGCTCTTCCCAGGCTGAGGCCAGCTAGGGCTGGGATCACGTTTCCTGTAAGAAGCCCTGTCAAGGACTAAATAGGGCCCCTCCCCCAAATGCACAGGTTGGAGCCCTAACTCCCACAGCAGCTGTATTTGGAGATGGGTAATTAAAGAGGTAATTAAGGTTAAAGGAGGTCATAAGGGTGGGGCGCTAGTCCCATAAGACTAGTGTCCTCACGAGAAGACAATGAGACACCAGGATGCGCTTGTTCTGTGCACACAGAGGAACGACCCCATGAGGACACAGTGAGAAGGCAGTTATCTGCAAGTCAGGAAGACAGTCCTCACCAGGAACCAAAACTCACAGCACCTTGATCGTGGACTCATTTCTAGGCCCCAGCACTCAACTCTGCGAAAAGAAGTGGCTTTGTATAAGCCCATCCTGAGCAGACTGTGACAAGCCAGCTGCTGAGAGGGAGGAGGGTGGGGTTGGGAAAGATGCCGCTGGTGGGACTATTTCCTTGAGCAAAGGGCAGAAATGACCCCTGCACAGAGGACGTACCGCACCTGGCACACAGGTGAGTGCTTCCCTGGGAGAGGCAGCATCTTGATGGTGGATGGCAGCCCCTGGGCTCTGGTCCACCTCTGCAGGGGTGCAGGTAACTTGCCCAAAAGTTCAGTCTGCTGTTCCTACAATGCCACAGAGGGTGGGGAGGAAGAAATGAGGGAATCTGCTGTCACTGGACAATGGCATTGAGTGGCTGCTATGACACCAGCACTGGACTAGACTGGGCTGGAGTAATAAACAAGACAAAAACGGCGCCAGTTCCCGTGGACCTCGCAGACTATGGAGAGACACCGTGACTTAGACACAAAATGACCTCGCGTTGTCATAACATTATATTGAGAAAGTAAAGCCCAGGGTGGGGAATGTAAAGAATGTGGGTGGATCTTTGTTTCCACCGGCCAGGGAAGGGTCTCAAATTGGGGGGCCCCCAGAAGAAGACCCTGCTCCAAGCACTGGAGGGCAAGTTTTTGTGTGGGAGGCATTCCCAGGAAGACCTACTCAAGGGTGGAGACCCTTTATATGGGGACAGGCTGAACCAGTGAAGGGTGACGTGATGAACAGGTTACAGCTGTAAGCAGCTGGGGGTGGATGCTGTGGGGATTTCTGGGAAACAGTGTAGATACGCATCCCACACATGCCAACCCAGGAGCGTGGAAGACGGAGTATCAGCCACCAACTCCACCTTTATTGTCCTAGTGCTGCTCCAGCCAGCCCCACGGACACACAGGCTGAGCGCCTCACTGTGGCAGAGAGACCCAGGGGCTTGCAATAGGAAGCCCTCAGCAAGGACGGGAACAGTGGGTGCCCAGGAACGTGGGTGGGACAGATGTGGGTGTAGCCTCTGCTACAGAAAACCTCTCTGAAGAGGGGACACTTGAACTCACATCGAAAGGCTAAGAGGGGGCCAGCTATTGAAAGAGCTGAGACAGGAGGTGTGCAGATACAGCGAACAGCCCGCGGCCAAGGCCACTGCTGCTGGTGCAGCAAGCGTCAGGCGGAGGCTGTCTGGGGCAGCCTGGGCTAAGGGATGGGTCAGGACTCCTCCCAGACCTTTCTTCTCCTGCCCTCCCCACCATCTTCATCCATATTCTTCCAATCCTTTGCCCCCACCTACAGTGGAGCCAGTAATTGGCTGATCAGGAGAGGGTGGGCGGGACTTGGAGGGTCAAATTCCAGGAGGCCCCCATCCACTCACTGGCCCCTGAGAGAGGTGGCAGAGGTGGAGAGATGCTGCCTACCTAAGGGTTATGAGAGGCAGGACAAGTTGAAATTCTGCAGCCACCCCTACCCTCATCCTCCCAGTGCCAGAGACAAAAGGGAAGAGTCTCGATGGCCACTCAGGGAAGCTCTCATGCCACATGAGCCGCGCCTCCTTGTGGTTCTAGGTGGCCCACCTTCCAGCAATCACAGGAGTCTCCAGTCTAGTCTGGTGTCTAGATCAGGAGGGCAGAATGGCAGTGAGGGGATCCAGGGAGGCTGACTAGGGTCCTGTCTGAGGGGTGTCCTGCCTGTGATGGCCCACCAAGGACTCAGGGAGACAGTACAGAACACTTCTCAAAGTTAGTTTTGCACTCCCAGAGGGCAGGAAAAGAAGCATTGGAAGGCCCACTCCCACGAGTGGGTGAAGGTTAGCTATTGGCTGAGGGTTGTTTTACAAGTGTTAATTTTGGTGACTTTCTAGCCTGTGTGTGTTGGGGGATGCCCCATATCCTTGGAACTTGATAGAACACAGTGCGTACAGTGTTACCTCAGTCATAAGTCAGTTCACCAGAGTTCCAGTTCTCAGTAATTCTTGCAACCTAGGAGGTTAACCCAGTACCACTCCCCCACTTTGAACATTGCTCCCTCAATGCTTCTCCCAGTCCCCAACCCCCCCAACTCAAGCATCCCTGTGTAGCAAGGCCTGGTTTCTCCAGCAGGCTCCCTCTCAGGGCAGGGGAACGCAATTCCATATCCACCAATGCAGCCCCACCCCCAGTCCCAAGAAGCAGAGCAATCCCTTTTCCACTCACCCCACGCCTGGCTCCTTGCTCCCCCCTCGCCTTTGACCCCTACATTTTCTGCACTTAGTCTGCCCTCTCTGGCCTCAGAGCCTTTGCATGTGCTGGTCCTCTTCTGAGAATTCACCTTCCCCTGATTTCTGCTGTTTGAAAATGTTCAATATGCAATTAAAAATTTCTGCGGAGAGCCAAGCACCGGAGAGGGGTCATTGAATCAACACAGGCATTCCTTTCGGAGTTTTACAGTCTTGTGGTAGAAGACAGACATTAAAATAACTCATCTCACAAACTGCTTTATGATCACAATTGTGAGTGAAGCAAAGGAGAGGAGCCAGGGGTGCAAAGGGCAGGGGAAGGGGAGGAGCCTGGAGTTTCCCAGGAGGCCTCTGTGGGGAGGGGCGGAGTAAGCAGAACCGGAAAGATGAGCAGGCGAGAGGTGGAAGGTCATTCCAGGCAGAGGGGTCAGCAGGCGGGTGGATCCTGAGAGGTTTAGGAAGACTTGAAGGGTTTAAATCTATCAAACCACCCAGCTGGGAATTCTGAAACCACCCCCGGTTTGCCCTTGGCAACCCTAAATGGGGCCCCCACATGCCCCTGAGGGCCTTGCTGGACGGCTGCAGGCTCTGCCTGGGGCCCCTCGCTCCCCTCTCCAGAGGCGTCTCACACACGCTTTGAGGCTTTCGTTGAAGTCCCTCCTCTGAGGAGCCCTCTAAGGTTGAAATCAGAAGGAAGCTCTGCTCCCACGTCATCCCCAGCCCTTTACCCTTTGGCCTCTGAGGGGCACTGGGGTGACGGCGAACATTCCACGGGCTGCCGCTGGGGGCAGGGCAGCCCGGCTGTGGCTGGGGGTGAGGGTGGGAGGGTGCTGCCCGGAACCTGGCTGCGGACCAGTGACTCTCCCCTGCCGTGTCCAAGGGCCCGTTCTCCCTGCCCGTCTCTCACGCCTGAGACCATAGGGCGTGTGTAATTGGGGTACTCAGGTATTAAAGGAGTAAAGAACTCCATCCACAGACTGGGAGGTCCCAGGCCTGGTTTTCAGGCCTGGACAGGGAACCAGAGAATGTCGCTGCTGTGCTTTGCAAGCCCCTAGAATCAAGGCTGGGGTGGAGGGAAGGAAAATGATTGCTGGCAAACTCTTCCGGCTGCCCCTCTCCCCGGGATGGGGAGGGCGGAGGCTGCTGAGATGTCTTCTATAGAGAACCTCACGCCCACCCGGCTGCTTTGCATTCTGGGGGAAGGGGATGGGAGCCACTTGTCATTTTCCCTGAATACTGGCTGGCAGGAGGCCCAGGGAGGGGGTCCCCAATAGGAAATCTGCAGCTGCCTGTCTTTAAGGTAAAATTACCGTAATTACTCCAATTACCAAATCCATCAAGAGCTTTGGACTGAGGGAGCTGGTGAACAATCGGATCTGAGGAGCGTGAGCCACACGGGTGGGGGCACCAAGTGTAGCGGGGGCAGCGATTGATGTCAGACTCAGACGAGGCTCTGGACTGGGGTGGGGGTGGGGGAGTGCAGAGGACGTGTGTAGCTGAGCCCCCCACTGAGCTCTCTCAGGGAGGTTTTTCTGCTCTATTGAAAGGCAGGGAGAATCTCTGGCTCCTGCCCTTTCCCAGAACTCCAAACCCAATGGGTGACTGACTTGGACCGTCTCTTCCTCCTCTGAGAGCCTGAAGCAAGAAAACCTAGAACAAGGGCTACATCTCCCAGCCTCTTGCTCTGTGCCAGGACCCGCACCAAGAGCTTTCCAAGCTTCATCCCTTCCTGTCGGGTGAGCAGGTTCAGTCCCATTTTGCAGATGTGGGTGTTGCACCTTTTCTCTTGGCCTGGGTGCTCAGACACCAGACCCAGGGCACGATTTGCCTGTATCCCTCACCACAGCCCCGCCGTAAATCTGTGCTTGGTGCACACTCAAGAGATATTTGATAAAGGAATTGAATTTGGTGGGTTATGGTGTAAATCACCTAATGGGACCTGTCCCCTTAAATCACCCCACCCCCACCCGGGTGCCTTCTCCACCCAACCTGCAGCTCCACTCGCTGGCAGCCAGAGCTCCTGACCGGCTCACCCGGCACGGAACGCTGCTGTGGCCACAGGCCTGCCGAGATGGGGCTGCCCCTGATCATCCACAAGAATGATTTCCATGCTGTGGAGTTATATATACTTCGCCGCAATTAAAAATAGAAACATAACCTGAAGTTTACTAGTTTAACCATTTTAAGTGTACAGTTCAATGGCATGCAATACATCCTCCCCACCATCCATCTCTGGAACGTCCTCATCTTCCGGGATAGAAGCTTGATGCTCATGAGACCACAGCTCCCCATTCTGTCCCTCCCCCACCCCCTCCTACAACCACCATGCTGTTTTCTGTCTCTGTGAACTTGACTGCTCTAGGTACCTCATACAAGTGGAATGACGCCGTGTGCTTCCTCTTATGACTGCCTTACTTCATTAAAGTCTAGTGCCTTCAAGATTTACGATGTTGGGGCACATGTCAGAATTTCCTTTTTAAGGCTGAATAACACCCCACTGTAGGGACGCACCACATTGCCTACCCGGTTGTCACCTGACGCGCGTCTGGTTGTCCCCACCTCTGGCTGTTGTGCGTGACGCTGCAGCGAGCACTGGTGCACGCGATCTGCTCGAGTGTCTGTCTTCGGTTCTTTTGGGTTTAGACCCAGGAGAGGAATTGCTGAGTCATATGGTTATTCCAGGTTTCATTTGTAAAGAAGCCACCAGAGTGTTATGTACATTTTACTACAATGAAAAAATACCCAAAAAGGATGTTAACGGTCACGTGGTTTCTCCCATACTCTAAATAAAATGGACATTCCAGAAATGGGTACCCATAGCCTCTGGTACTCTGTGGTACCCTGTCAGGTTGCTCATCCAACTCTTTGAGAAGCATGGCTATCGTTCATTTGTTCATTCATTCATTCATTCATTCAATAAATACGTGTTGGACAGGTACTCGCCATGTGTCAGGAACCTCACTGATGCTGGGGATATGATGATGCTCAAGAACTGGAGACAATCCCGGCCTCCGGGGGAATCCATTGTGGGGTCTCCGTCCTCTGGTATTAGAGGCCCCGGACTGTTCTGAGCCCAAACCAAGAGGCATTATCTCAGTCTGAAGCAAGGGTGCTGCTTGGTGGGCTGGCCCAGAGCCTGGGTCTCTTCTCTCCCTGGACCTTGTGTTTCTCATCTGTGAAATGGAGGTGATCACTCTCTCCTCCAACCTCCTTGGTGTGGCAGGATGAGGCTTTTAACTCCTCTCCCTCTTTATTTCCCACTTAGTGAGCTCGGCAAACAAGAATGAGCATGCCCATTTTGCTGACAAGCAGACGGAGGCTCCACGAGTCAGGGCTGGTATTAGGGCTGCTCTGCCCGCCGAGTCCTCACCAGGGTCTTTGACTGGACAGTCTCCCTCCGTGGACCTCCTCTCCTGCCCCCAGTCCTCCTCAGCCTGCTGAAGGGGCTTCTGAGGGTCTGAGAGCGAAGACAGGGCTCCCCCAACGCAGGGCCCTCCCAGGGCACCAGCTCCCTCTCTGCTGCCTTCACACAAGCACCAGTTTTATGCTACTTTTTTCACTCCACAGACGTGGATCAAGTTCTAAGCGGATCCGTGGGACCTCAGGCAATGCACTGGGAGTCTCTAAGTCTCAGTTCCCTGCTCTGTAAAACCGCTGGCACCAGCGGAAGAATTCACTACACTCACTAGAGGGACTACCACTGTATCCGTCAGCTCCGGCTGCTATAACAAAATGCCACAGCGGGTGGCTTAGGCAGCAGATGTTTTCTCGCAGTTCTGGAGGCTGGAAGTTCAAGGTCAAGATGGCGGCAGATTTGGTTTCTCCCAAGACCTCTCTCCTTGCCTGGAAGGCAGCCACCCTCTCACTGTGTCCTCGCGTGGCCTTTCTTCTGTGAGTCTCTTCCTTTTCTCATGAGGACACCAGTCCCACAGGGTTAGGTCTGGGGAGGACTCATGGGGAATCAGAGTGGGGACTGGCTGCAAAGAGGCATGAGGGATTTGGGGGGTGATGACATTGCATCTTTTTTCTTTATAAGATTTTATTTATTTATTTTTAGAGAGAAGGAAAGGGGGGAAGAAAGAGAGGAAGAGAAACATCCATGTGGCAGAAAAACAACGCTGGGTGGCCTCTCGTCCAGTCCTCGACCAGGGACTGACCTGCAACCCAGCCTTGTGCCCTGACTGGAATTGAACCGGCGACCCTTTGCTTGGTGAGACAACACTCAGCCAACTGAGCCACTCTGGTCAGGGCTGATGCAATTGGATCTTGACTGTGGTGATGGCCACATGGTTGTATACATTTGCCCAGACTCGAACTGTATGCTGAAAACGGGTGGATTTTACTGCATGTAAACTATTATCTCAATAAAATAATTCCAAGCCTTGCCTCAAAGGGTTAAAAATAAGGTTCCTGTTGTTAGGAGTAAATGAGTTAATGCTTGCAAAGTGCTCAAATTGGAGCCTGGAACAGAATAAGTATGCAAGGAAATGGTAACCATGGTAACCTAAAAACCAGGCTGTTGTTCAGTAAATGGGGCAAAGGAGAGAAATAAACACAGAGGGCACACATGGGGAGAGCGGATAGGGCATAAGGGGAGAGGAGAAGCAGACACTGTGATCTTGGTTTCCTGGGGCCCGCGGCTCTCTTTCGGCTCAGAGACAGGCCACTGGCAACTTAGTCCCTGCTCAGCCCGCTCCTGGTTTCTTCATCCATGTACTCAACATGCGGCCATCACCCAGCACAACAAAAGGCACGAATAGCTGCTTCTACTTACCGAGTGCATCTTATGCTTGGGACACTGCTCAGTGCTTGACACTTGAGTGAACGAAATAAAAGTGCCCACGCCAGCGTTCACCCAGAGAAACCTGAGGTTCAACCTAATGCGTGATGGCTTTCATCCTCATGACAGGTCTGTAGAGGAGAGATTATTATTCTCCTTTTTGTGGCTGAGAAGACTGGTGATGTTCAGGAAGGTGAAGGGACCAGCCTAGGGCCACACAGCTCTAAGTGGCTGGATTTGAACCTAGGTCTGATTCTGAAACCCTTATGTTCCTTGCACTTAAAGTCACTCTAGTGGGGAGACGAACACATTAAAGGAGTCTCTCTGGGTCTCCCCACCCCAGCTCCTGGGCACCCCGTGTCCCCAGACAGGCTTCCCACAGCTCTGCGGACGCTGGTATGAGAATCCTCGGCCTTCCAAGGATGCCAAGGTTCTGTCACACCCCTGACCCACACACAGCCTCCTGCCCACCAGGGCGTCTCACCCTCGCTGACCTGCTTCTCCCTGAGCCTCCACGTCCTGTTGCCTATGGGCAGTGCAGGCTGGGCCCCTGGTCGGGGCTGTGTTTGTACTTCTCTGTTGCCCCAGGAGCTGGCCTCATTCTGCCCATCTTGTCCTCACCCTTGGCCAGTCCCTTCCCAGCATGTTCCTCCTTAAAGTCTCCCTCCAATTTCAATTTTGTCTTTAATTCTCAGCTGATTAGCAGATCAAAGAAGATGGAGATGACCTGTGTCAGAGACCCTGAGGCAGCCCGCTCCTCACCCTCCGCAAGGTGCCCCTTCTTGGCAGGAGGCAAAGGACTCCCCCTTGGTTGCTCTTTGTGGAGCCAGAGAGGGGCTGGGACCTGGCCCCAGTCTCCCCCACTATAACCGGGCCAGAGAGCCAGCTGGTGGGGGCTGAGGCCCAGGCGCTGGGAAACAGCAGCAGCCCCCTCCTCCAGAGCCAGCGCAGGACAAGGACAGTTAATTCCTCTGCTGTTATCAGCTGGGCACAGGCGCTGGTTGCATAGCAACCCAGATTGCTCTCTGTCTCCAGTGTTCAAAAAAAAATCAGCATTTTTCAACAACTCCACATCAGTAGATGGAAATGGGCTGGGGGCAGCCCGGTCTCCCTGCCCCCAAGTGTGGCTCGCGAGCAGAAAGCCTCCACCCATATACCCCTCGGCTGGGTCCTCACTCTTCAGGCCTGCACCTTCCTCTAGCCTCCTACGCATCAGACCAGGGGTGGGATTCACCAGTCACCTTGGGGCTGCAGTGTAGGGCTGGGTCAGGAGCCGGGTCTGGGTTTATCCAAGGGAATGCTGGGCTGACCTGGGATCTGCGTGACATGGTGTGAACTGGGGGAGCCTAGCCAATACTGTTTTCATTTCCAGCAAAGGAATTGATTTTCTCATTTATTAAGAAATATTTATTGAGCCCCTGCTGGGTGCCATAACTCCCAACTCCTCAGATTTGGTGGGTTAAAGGTAGCTGCAGCCCTGGCCAGTGTAGCTCAGTTGATTTGATGTCGTCCTGCAAACCAAAATGTTGTGGGTTTAATTCCCGGTCAGGGTACATGCTTGGCATGTTGATTCAGTCTCTGGTCGAGGGCATGTACAAGAGGCAGCCAATTGAGATTTCTCTCTCACATTGATGTTTCCCTCCCTCTTTTTCTCCCTTCCTTCCCCTCTCTCTAGAATCAATAAAAGAAAAATAATTTTAAAGGTGGCTGCAAATACTTTGCTATTCCACGAAGAAGTGAGGTTTATTTCTCTTCCTGTTGAGCGAGGGTTGACTCTGTGGCTTGTTTGACCAGTAGAATGTGGCAATAGTGACATTATGTCACTCTGAGGCTGGGTCCTAAGGGGTTAGCTGTGCCTGCCTTTGCCACTTGGAATGCTCCTCCTTGGAACCCAACCGCCATGGTGTGAGAGAGTCCAAGCAGCACGTGGAAAGGTGTCCCTGGAGTCTGCATCGTTTGCCAACCACGTGAGAAAGCCCTATGATGCCATGAAGCAGGACCCAGACCAAAACCTCGACCCACGGAATCACAAGCAAATAAAACTCTTTGCTTGAAGATAGCAATTTTTGGAGTAGCTAGTCATGCAACGATAAAGTGACAACCAAGACACCAGGAGAGCTTACTGTTTCATTCCTAGACTCTCAGATATGAACAAACATGGTTTAAGCACCTAGTGTATTAGAGGCCCCGTGCTAAGTTCCAAAGCGAAATGCCACTCAGGAGAGCTGAGGTCTGACATGCCAAGGGCCGGGCCGGTGCTACAGGAGGTGGTGCAGAGGCAGGGGGTTGCCACTAAGAGCTCAGGGACAGAAGGAGGTCGTGAAACACAAGCAATGTGCTGCAGCAGCCGTCAGCAAAGGAAACGGGAAAGGCAACCTCAGCGCCTGGTCCAGTAGCTTGAATTCAAATACCAACTCTGCTTATTCAGGAACAGCTGCCTGGACCCGAATGGGAAAGGTTCTGAGGCTAAGCTGAGCTCCAGGGTGAAGAGAGCTGTGACTGGTTAGTCATTTCTGCAGTGGGTGAGGCGGAAAGAATCTGGGCACCTGTGTCACCCATGTGCCCTTTGAGCACACACGCTGTCTGTCGGTCTCTGCGACTAACTGTCCTAGGCCTGCGTGGATGGGGAGGGAGGCTGGAAGGCAGGTTGTTCAGCCGGCTTCACGGGGCTGGAGCAGAGAGGGCTGAGGGCATGGGCCCGTACTTTGAGACCTGTGTAAACCAGCAGGGCAGCTTCAGGGAGGTTGGTTTTATTTCTTCCGTTTGTTTTTTAATCCTGACCAGAGGATATGTTTATTGATTTTAGAGAAAGAGGAAGGGGGGGAGAGAGAGAGAAAGAGAGAGATTCATGTGAGAGAGCGGGGATTGAACCCACATCCTAGGTATGTGCCCGGACCAGGAACCGAACCTGCAGTCCTTCAGTGTGTGGTCAGTGCTCCAGCCAACAGAGCCACCTGGCCAGGGCTCCAGCAGGTTAGGTTTTACTTTTATTTCATCCAGTTCTCTTAGTTGATTTGGTTCAAAGTCCCATTGTCTCATCCTGTGTGCTGGGGTCAGACTTTCTGAATTCTCACCGCACATCAAAACCACCTGGCAGCTTTTTAAAAACTTTAATCCTGATCCTGGGCAAATGGCATGGGGCGGGGCAAAGGTGTGGTGTGTAGAGGGCTTGGGATGGAATGGCCGGAGAAGCAGGTTCTCAGAGTGTGGTCCACGGACTGGCAGCATCGGCAACCTGGGAGCGTGTGAGACATGCAAATTCTCGGGCCTCACCCCAGATCTGCTGGGGGAGAAACACGGCGGGTGGCACTAAAGCCGGTGTTCAAGAAGTCCTTTCGGTGGTTCCTGCACACACTCACGTTTGAGAAGCACTGGGCGGGGGGAGCAGAGGGAGAGAGGATGAGGGTCCTACGTGTGACGTGGATGTCTTCCAGGGAGTCGGCAGGGCTAGGACTCCCCTTTGCTGTCTCCAAAGTCTTCCTCCTCTGTGGAGGCAATTCCCTCAATTTGTTTTGGCAGCTCCGCATTCTAACGTGTGTCTTTGTCTCTCTCTCCCACTCAAGGACACTTTTGCCAGGTGTTACAGCATCAGTCACAACGACATAATCATGGGTAATTGTAGGCAATTCCCTTACTCATGTGTCTGTGTCGTATACAAGTGTCACATCACACCACTCCTCCAGTCCAGGTCCCGAGCCCTGATTTCTGAGAGAGATGGCCAACTTCAAGTGCATGGCGGCTGGAGAAGGCTCGGCCGAGCACGGGTGAATGTGCTGATGGGACATTTATAGACAAGGAGACCCCTGGAAGCACGCCCCAACCCCTTCACCCCATTCTTTGTCTAACTCAGTCTCACTCTTGGCCTTTCTGGGTTTCCACTCCTTTCGTGAAGCCCTCCCTGCCTGCCACCCCCCACCCCTACTTTCATCTGGATTATGCCCCCCATCACTATGAGCCTATGGCCCCCTCAACCTCCCCCATTATAGCACCTCTGATGCTGTTCCCATGTTTTACTGTCTCTTTCTCTACTACAGACTGGAACTTGGTGCATCTAACTAGCGTGATGTCCCCAGCATCCTTCCCACTGTCATCACCAATCCAGCAGCAGGTCATTCCAGTATCATGCCAAGGGGCTACAGGGTACTGTGCCATTTAAACTGGATAATGGGCCCTGGCTGGTGTGGCTCTGTTGTTTGAGCACTGGCCTGCAAACCAAAGGGTTGCTGGTTCAATTCCCGATCAGAGTGCATGCCTGGGTTGCCGGCCAAGTCCCCGGTTGGGGGCGCATGAGAGGCAACCACACGTTGATGTTTCTCTCCCACTCTTCCTCCTTCCCCTTCTGTTAATAAATAAATAAATAAATAAATATCTTTAAACTTGATAATGGCCCTCTGAGATGGGTACTACTGTTTTCATCCCTGTTTTACAGATAAGCAGACTGAGGTACAGGAAATAAAATATGTCTTCTGAAGCCACAGGACTGGTGAGCCACAGATGGCCTGATTCTGACACATAAGCACATTTTGGTTTTTTTTGTTATTGTTGTTAGTGTTTTTATTATTGTTCCAGGGAGGGAGGGCAAGAAATGAGAAACTTTCCAGAGCGTCTTCATTGCCCTGGAGTCTGCAGCGCCCCACCCTCTCCCCACCCCAGTGCTGGCCCGAGGTCCCTTCACTCCGAGAGGCACTAAGGAAGAACCTGGCAGGACTGAATCTTGCCTGGGTCCAGGGACCGCTACGTTTTGAAGACAAGGAGCCATGCCTCTGCCTAGACAGGGCCATGGTCCAGGGATCTCAAGGGAACTAACTGTCCCTGCAGGTTCCTGACTGGCAGCTCTGGCTGACAGCATCTTTCAGCTCCTCCGCATTCAGAGCTGTACCCATCCAGGTTGCAAATTAGCATCGTGATTGCCTTTTAACTATTCACAGCTGGAAAGAGACCACGCTGGCCCGGCCCCTCCCCCTCCCTGCTCAGCAAGCAGCATTGGCCTCCCTCCCCGGCCAGGAGCACCCCTTGCCCCCTTGCCATGAAGACTGTTCACCTACCTTAGCCTCAGTTTCTCCATTGCTTACGTGAGGGTGATGATCCAAACCCTAAGTCCTATAGTGATGCATGTAAAATGATCGGCACAGTTCTTGGCACAAGGTGAGCTCTGTTGTATTATTGTATTGTTGTTGTTATTGTTGCTGTGTTTGAAGACTCAGGGAGGGCAAACGTGCAAGTCAGCAGCATGAGCAGGGCTAGCATTCAAGTCCTCTGCACTCTGAGCTCAGGGGTTTCTCGTCCCTCCGTGTCTATCTTTAAATCTGCCTTTCCCTGCCAACAACAAGATGACTTGTGTTCATGTGAGCAGACAGCAAACAAGACCTAGGTAGACATACACCTTTCTCATCATAGATGGTTTTTACTATAAAACAATCAGTACTTCTTTAGGAGAGGAAGGGACTTACCCCAATTGTGTTGCAACTCCTGGCTCATTGATTTTGCCCGCTATTCATGTGACGATACAGCAGAACAGTGGTTAAGGAGACTGACGCTGAAGCCCGGGTTCAGGTCCAGTTCTGTGACTCCCCACAGTGTGATGAAGAGCCAGTGACTTAACCTCTCTGTGCTTCAGTGTCCTCTCTCTGCAAAAGGAGGGTGGAGATAATGCCTTTCCTTTGAGGTTGTTGTGAGGTGTAAGTCAGTCCCTGTATGTGTGGTGCCTAGAATGATGATGCTAAGACATACCAAGTACTAGGCGTTGCTCTTAGTCCTTATTGGGCATCTTTGTCCACTTGCTTGTGTGGCTTCTAAACTGCGTTTAGGAGGGAGTTTCTGCAGTGATGATCAGTGAGCTTCGGTTAGGCCAGTCACCGTCACAGGGACTAAGTGCTTTCTGGCCTTTGGTTTCCACTTGAATTGGACAGCACAGCCCGGCAGTGCCAGCTGCTTGGAGGAGCCTGAGACTGGATTTGGGAGGAGGAGGAGGAGGAGGAGGAGGAGGAGAAAGGAGGCCCAAGAAAGTGGAGGGACATACAGGACGGGGAAAAGGAGGAAAACCTCAGAGACACACCAGGTACTCAGCTGGGTAATTGAGAAAGGGATAGTGAATAAGAAAAAACATGCCCTGTTCTTATGAATGTTTAAATAAATAAATATCTAATTACAAATTTTGGTACATGCCTTGTAAGAGAGGGAGATGGACAAGATAATATAAAAACTAACAAGGGGTGGGAATTCTACTTTTCATAGGATGGTCAGGGAGGGCTTCTCGAAGGAGGTGATGTTGAAGCTGAGATGGAAGGATTCAGTCAGTCGTGCAAAGAGAAGGTCGACAGCTTTCCAGGCAGAGGGAACAGCAGGTGCAAAGACCTGGGGACAGGAGGTCGATTGGCTTGTCCAAGGAACAGAAAGGAGAAGGCTGGATGTATGAGGAACATTAAGGGACACCGTGGTGCAGGACAAGCTGGAGCAGCAGCGGGGCCGGATCGCACAGGGTCTTATGGGCCATGATGAGGTGTCAGGGTTTTATTCAACACAGGTCCCCAGATGGGACACTGTATGTCTAGAAATAGTCAAAGTTGGGCCCAGGCTGGAAGGACCGTGGGGGCGGGGGCCTTCTCTGATCTCGGGTCCCTTAACTCCTCCAAGTACTGGGCGGGAGGGGACGCTCAAGGTGGCCCCACGATCAGCGTCCTCGCCCCTTCCTGCCATTTGTTCCGTCATGGCGCTCTCAATTTTCTCGGCAGTGGACAATTTTCTGCTCAGCTCCGCGCCGGCCAAAAAATGCAAAGCAGGGCTGTTACTCGTGCACCAATTACCGCGGAGCGAGCGCCGCGCAGCTGGGACCGAAAGACGCGGACCCTCCGCCTCATTACCAGCTTTCGCAGCCGCTGGCAGGGGTGGTGGGGGCCAGGCGGGCATCCCCCTACGGAGCGCCCAGGCCCTGCCTCCCAGACCCGAAATCCCGCTCAGGACCCTCCCATCCTAGATCCGCCGGCCCTCGACACCCAGGGGTGCAGGGTCTGCTGCCGGGGCTCGTCCTGCGCAGGCGCAGAGTGCGCTGCGGCCTCGGAAGACCGCGAATCTGGATGGGGGCGGGGCGCTTCGGCTCCCGCAGCGCGGCGGTCCAGGCTCTTTGTTCTCGGGGCTCCTGGGCTCCCCCGGCGAGGGCCACAGCACCTTTTCCTGCCTAGGGTGGCGGTAGGGAGGGGAGATTTAANCCCGCTCAGGACCCTCCCATCCTAGATCCGCCGGCCCTCGACACCCAGGGGTGCAGGGTCTGCTGCCGGGGCTCGTCCTGCGCAGGCGCAGAGTGCGCTGCGGCCTCGGAAGACCGCGAATCTGGATGGGGGCGGGGCGCTTCGGCTCCCGCAGCGCGGCGGTCCAGGCTCTTTGTTCTCGGGGCTCCTGGGCTCCCCCGGCGAGGGCCGCAACACCTTTTCCTGCCTAGGGTGGCGGTTGGGAGGGGAGATTTAAGTTGAGTTCTGATCAGTCCTACGCCAAACCGGGGTCTGGGTTTCCTGACTCCCGGGTCAGTGCTCGCCTGCTCCGTCAGTTCCTTCATTCAGTACGGTCTGCCACATTTAAGATTGAGGAGGGTCTCAGGCCAGTTTATTCTGTGGGATCCGGAAGGCCTCCTGGAGGAGGAGAGTCAGCAAAGCGTGACGTCTGTGTGGGTGAGGTTAGGTCTTGGAGGGCCTTGAATTTCAGGCAGTAGACCTGGGACCACCTGAGGGCAGCAGGGATCTGCAAGGAGTCTGGGGAGTGAAAATGGGGGTGGGGGAAGTCTTGATCACTTTTGTGTTCTAGAAAGATCCCTCTGGCTTTGGGGACTGAGGAGGGGAAGGTGAGACTGGAGGCCAGGGGACCGGGGAGGAATCCACTGCTATTGTGCCGGTGGGGGGGCATGCTGTGACTTGGGAGGGGTGGGCCTGGGGGATAGAGAGAAGGAGAAGACTTGAAGAGCTATTTAGGCAGTAAAACCTACAGAGGAGGAGGGAGGAGGACTCGAGGACACCTCAGAGTTGCAATTTTGGTGACTACTCCTGAAAAGCAAGGAAGACGCAGGGCTTTGCTGGGCTCAGCAGAACCTTCCCCATCACTCCCCTTGCCCTCCCCCTGCCCACTGTTTTCTTCACAGCAATGACCACCTGGAGCTGTATTTGGATTTGTTCCTTGGTTTCTTGTTTGTCTCCCTGGTTAGACCGTGAGCTCCCTGAGGACAGAAGCTTCCTTCTCTTCTCCGCTGTATCCCCGGGTCTCGAGGCAGCACTGGTTAGTATTCGTAGAGTTGAAGGTCTGAGTGAGGCAGTGAAGGGACCAGGCCTTGCAGGTTCATCACCCCGTCCCAGGCCCAACAATCGATGACAGTTTCTTCTATGAAGGGCATGAATGAATGGGCGGTTGCTTCACAACCCAGCAGATAAAATCTGGAGTCAAAATGGGAGAAGTGGTGCCATGGGATACCGTGGGGGTAATAGATGAATAATAGCTGGTGTTAATTGAGCGCCTCCTTCACCTCGGTCTGTGCCACCTGCTGCAATGCATTACCTCATTCAGCCTTCCCGACAACACTGTGAAGTACGCTTTGTTGGAGGCCCCCTTACACAGATGGCGAAACTAGGGCTCAGAGGGGTGGGATAATATGCCCAAATTCACAGAAGTGGTAGGGCCAGGATCTGAACCCCAGAAGCTGGCTGCAGAGGACACACTATTACCAAGTCACAGAACAGCAGGTGGAGGCTGTGGCTTGTTGGGAAGGGTCAAGGGCATTCTCATAGCCACAGGCAAGGCCCTTCCCGAGGGATCAGAGGCTCCATGTTTTTCCCAGCCAGGCCCAGAAAGTCGTCACAAGTCTGAGTGAGAGGAAACATGGGGACCAACCAACTCAGCCAGCCCCGGCCCCCACTGGGACCATCACTCCGCTTTGTGTGTGTTACAACATTTAATCTTCACAGCAAACTCAGGGAAATGTGCATTGTTACCATTATCCCCGCTTTCTAGAAGGAGAAAGTGAGGCTAGTCAAATAATCTAAGGCCACACAGCTATTTTGTAGGAGAGCTGGGCTCCAAACCCCAGCAGGCTGACTGGGTTCCACATCCTATGGTTTCTCCATGCCAGCCACAGCAGAAGGCCGAGTGCAGCGAGGCCAGGCCAGCCCAGTCATCCACTTTCTGTGCCAGGTGACGGCTTCCCCGTGTGGCTGGGACAGCATCTGCTCTGTGGCCATGCTGCCTCTGCTCAGCGGTGGGGCCGCCCCTGGGGGCGTCATAAACTCAGCTGAGGCCGAACCGAGATAGCAATCGCATCCTCCATCCCCCGTCATTGGACATCCTGTCTTCAATCACCCACATATTTATTTCTTTTAATCATTCTCTTCTTGACTGTGATAAAGTCATTTTTATAGCACCAAGAACGTGCATTTCATTTGAATTAAGTGTGCTAGAGTCAATCAGTTTTGTTGGCGAATAGGCTGATAAAGGAAGACGTGTTTCAACAGTGCCCTTCCTTTTAACTAATTGTTCTCCAGGGCACTATTATAAGACTCTCCTTCAGGGAGTGTGAGTATGTGATGATTTGCATCACCTCTTCTAGAATTCTGGATGCTAAAGAAAGCTTGTAGTCCTCCATAGTGAGGGATGGCTATCAGGCATGTGATTGTGCATGTGTGCAAACCCATGTGTGTGCCATGTGCATGTACCTTTGTGCCCCGTGATGGCTGTGTATGTGTGTGGTCATGTGTCGTATAGGCTCTGTGCAAGTTTGTACATGTCCCCGTGTGTGCACAGTTGTGTATGCATGTGCCTGTGTGACAACAGGAAGTAGGACCCTTCGGTAGCAGGGGAAACTCCCCCACCACCTCACCTGCTCTGACAGCAAGAGGACTTGTGTGTTGGCTGCGGACTGGCCTTCTGTAGGAAGGACCACCCAGTGGGTGGCCCAGGAAGGCCTAGTTGCAGCCTGGGGTCAGCTGCCTCTCTGCCTCAGATTTCTCTCCTCCATGGTCCAGAGGAAACAACCTCAGTTTATCTGTCAGAAGGGACAGTGCAGCCCTAGCCCCAGATTGTCCAGGGTTCTCTCTAGTGCGAGGATGGGGCGGCATCCTCTAGGCCACTCACTGCTTCTCTTGCCTGCACCCGTGGGGGAGGCGTGTCCGTCATGCAGGAGGGCAGCAGTTTTCATCTGGCTTTGCTAGACCTTAGAAAGTCATCTCGCCTCTCTGAGCCTCAGTTCTCTTAGGAGATAGAAAACCTTACAAGACTGTTGAGAATTACATAAAGTTAAATCCTGTTAAATACTTTCTCACAGTGAGAAAGTGACCTTTGACTGGGCACCTCCTGAGGGCCTGGGCCATGTCTTCTTAGCTTTGCTCCCAGTACTTTGTAGGGGACCCGATGAAAGGCAAGTCCTTTGTTCATGTTCCCTAAAGGCATGAATGAATGGATGAATGAAGAATAGTGTTTGAAACACCGTGGGCACACAAAGTGTTATTTAATTTTCATGTACCGTAAGGCTGAATATCTTCCACAGAGCATTACAGTTCCTTCAGAATCAATAGGGGAAAATCATGGTGAAGGACTACTCCATAGTTAAATAATTGTGGAATATGGAAGCCCCAGGAGTTTTCCAATAGTAGTTAATTAATTCAGTACAGTTTTATTGAGCATCTACTCTATGTCTGGCATCATTCTGGGTACTGGAGATAGATAGAGCTTTGTCTAACTCCCATCCAAGTACTAACCAGGCCCAACCCTGCTTAGCTTCCGAGATCAGATGAGATCAAGCACATTCGGGGTGGTATGGGCGTGGCCTGTTTAACTCAGTATTTCCAAGCATTTCCATACCCCTCCCCTTTTTTTCTGCATGAAAATGTAATCCTGCCTCATTTCTCATTGTCTGTCTCACTCCCAACCTGAAGGCCTCTTAGAAGGGCTATGGAGCATAGTAACTAAAATAGTAAGTTCTAAAGCCAGACTCTCAGGTTCTAAATCACATCCTCACCACTTACTAGCCATATGACCCTCTGGGTGACCCTCAATTTTTTTAAGTGTACAATGATGAAAATAGTAAAGATTAACTGAAACAATGCTACCTATCACCCCCCAAGCTCAATAGTGTGCCTGGTATGCCGTAAGTATTGTTTTAAAAAATATTTATTTATTTTTAGAGAGAGAGGAAGGGAGGGAGAAAAGAGAGGGAGAGAAACATTGATGTGAGAGATAAATATTGATTGGTTGCCTCTCATGTGTGTCCTGACCAGGGACAGAACCCACAACCCAGGCATATGCCCACCTGGGAACCAAACCAGCAATGCCTTGTGCAGTACAGCACCCAACTAACTGAGCCACACCAGTCGAAGCTGTAGTAAGTATTCTCTTAAATAACATTTATCACTATACATCTTCTCAAAATCCACAAAATAATGGGCAAGTCTCCTACATAGTTTCTAATGCTCTACTCGCGTCATCAGAGCCATCTGAAATAGTTCTACTTCTTACTGTCTGGTCATTCAGAACGACTTACCAATCTCCGTGGCTCCCAACAACCCCCACTTGGTTTATACACTTGCTTATGTGCTGTTGTTTCTTCCTGAAATGTTCTTCTCAGCACTGCCCACCTGGAAAACATAGCTTCCAGACCTGTCTCTGGCATCTTCATTAAATTCACATTCACTGCCTGACCCTCTGGCCCCAAAGGCTCCACTAGCTGGTTATAGTTGCATGAGTTACTCAGACAAGACCACTAGCAGAATTACCCCATCCTCAGAATCACAATAAACAATTTTTGTTTATTGCCTCTAAGTTTTGGAGGTAGTTTTCTACGCAGCACTGTGCAACTAATACAAGCTTCTTGAAGCTTCTATTGCTTGACCATTGTTATGCAGAGTGAGAGGCTATTTCTAGAACCACTGATGAAGCCAGAAGACAATGAATGCCCTGGGTTATCCCCACTGCAGGTAATAGCTGGGATCAAAGGGGGAGCCCCCCTAAATCACCAATGGAAGGACCCTAGTAAGAATGAGAATCCTCTGGGAGCATACCTGCCAACAGGTCAATGGCAGATGCCATGAGCTGTCCAGAGTGCTGATTCTCTTTTTCTAAGGGAACCCAGTACCTTTTTTTGTACCTGGCCTCTGCCACCCCAGGGTCATCCTCCTTAACCCTTACCCTAGGTTTGACAACATCTGCTCAAATAAAACTTGAGTAAAATGCTTGCATTTCACCCTCCTTTCTCCCTTCCACCCTTCCTCTCAGGAATCATATGACCATTATAATAAAAATCCAGCTTTATGTAAATACCCTACCCTCCAAGTAATAAATGCCATTAGCTAAGCCTGTCTGAGCAACTGCAGGCTTTTAAACATCCATTTGAAGATCTTTGAAAGCTCTCTCGAGGCTCTTGCTCATAATTCACTAAGTGGGAGTTGGTAATAACTGTGTTAAATGCCCAGGCCCAGGAATTCGCAGGAGATGTGTCTGTGTGTGTCTTGTTATTGGTGGTGGTGGGGTGTGTACTGAGAAGAGGATGCCCTTCCTTCCATGCTGATCGGTTACTTATTTTTAAGAGTCCCCCTGGGAGCTCACAGTCCTTTGATGAGCTACTAATGAAACAGCCAGATCTGACAATTAATTTCCACAGAGTTATTATTTATTGTTTTGGCAACAATTCTCTGAAAAGCCTTAATACTCACCTTGGCTTCCCAATGGTTGAAGGGAGCCATGAGTTGAGGGAAGAAATGGATTCTACTTGTTTATTCATTAGTGATGTATTGGGTCCCTACTGTGTGCCAGGCTCTGCATTAGATTAAGATACACCCCCTACCTTCAAAGGTTCTTCAGTCTGGTGCATGAGGAGGGGAGTGTGTGGAAGACAGGCAAGTATATAATCAGTCATTACAATACAGTGTGATGTATACTATGAAGGGGGCAATGTAGGAGGCTATGGGAGGATGGAGGGCACATGACCCAGATTTAAGAACTCAGGGAATGATGCCAGGAGGAAGAGTCCTTAATGATCACCTACCAGCAAGATAATAAGAAAACAGAGAAAGAAATACTCGAGGAAAAAAACCCTCAACATGTCCAAAGACTCCTGGAAGAGATTGTGTATCCAGAAAATTTTGGCAAAGCGATGGAGTACTAAGGATTCTCAGTCACTGCTGCTGGGAGTGTAAATTGGTACATTTAAAAAAAAAACAGCTGGGCATTATCAAACAGTGGGAGACACACAAGCCCTGTGGCCCAGCAATTCCATTTCTTTTTAGATATACTGTGTATATAACACAAGGAGACATACACAACAATGGCCAAAAAGTGGAAACAACCCAAACACCCATTAACTGTAGAAGTATTAGTGGTGGTGTAATCACACAACAGAATACTATACAGCAGTGAAGATGAACGAACTGCAACTACACACAGCAACATAGACAAATCTTTTTTATATTGACACCAAAGAATACATACAACATGAGTCCATTTATCGTAAATTATGAGCAGGCAAAACATACCTTATTTGGATATGCATACAAAGGTGATAAAGCTATAAAAGAAAGCAAGGAAATGATTGACCATGGCACATGGAATCATGATTTATTCCAGGGAGAGAAGGGTGTGATTCAAAGGATCACATAGGGACTTTCAGGCAATGTTCTGTTTCTTAAGTTGAGTGGTGTTTACACAGGTGTTTACTTTAGAATTACTAAATAACTGTACACTTAGGTCATAATTCTTTTCTAGATGTATGGTATATTTTATGACTTTTGTTAAAAGGGCAATTACTCTGGTTATATCCTTGGGAAGCCTGGCATGTTGATGGGAGGGCTGGAGGTGGCTCTGGGGACTGGGGCAGCATCCAGCCTTGTTGTGTGTGTGGCTCATAGACAGCTCTCACAAGGGTGGTAGCAGGACTTCCTCAGACCTTAAGCCCCTGGGAGTCCCCTCAAACCATTTCCATGGAATGTGGCATGGCTCAGCCTCCAGAAAGTCACGGGGGGACTTGCGTGTAAGTGTCACAAGTTTGAAAGGAGCTGGGTGACACCCTGGAAAAGCCTGAAAAGATAAAGGACACTTTTCTTTGTTTTTTCACCTGCTATGTTCCCAGGTTGGGATAGGACCTGGAGGTACAGTGTGATCATGAAATCCAACTTCAGGGGTCTGCGTCTCTCCCACGTTGGCTCTGAGGCGGGTGCATCAGAAAGGACATCACATGAGGGTCTGGTATGGTTGTAGATGGCTCTGAATCCTTGATACAAACTGATCTTAATTCCAGGCAGAGCAAGGAGAAGGGTGTCCCAAGGTTGTCAGAGCTGGAAGGTGTCTAAGTGATCCCTTGAGTCTGGCCCTTAATACTTTGTGGCTCTTGATTAAGTCTAAAGTCAACTTTATAATTATTCGCTTATGTGAGTTATTATAAATAAATTATATTTATCCAAAGAATAAATATATTCTTTTGGAACAAGTCATACACCATGGTGGTAAATTAAGAAATTATAGTTTCCTTACCCACTTATAATCTTGTGAGATCAATATTAATAATCTTATATAATTTCTTCTACACAAATATAATTATATAATTTATTATATAATTATATAAGAAATAATTATATAATTATATAAGAAATTATATAGATTATAATTTCTTATAATTATAGATTATAAGATATAGATTTCTTCTATATCTTACACACAGATATATAGGCATAATCTGGGGCATTATTTTTTTTCTTTCCCCAAAATGGGATTATATTACATCATTTCCCCGTACCTTGACATTTCACATTATAATATGTTATGCATATCATTCAAGATCAGCCCTTCCAGATCTAATACAATTTTTCATAACTGTGGGATATTCTTTAATTTGGATATAGCATAATTTACTCAACCAGTCCCTTGTTGATAGACTTTTAAGTAATTTTCTATTTTTGCAACTAATAATAATATTCAATAAATATCCATGGCTTATATCCATATGTCTTGATACATATTCTTTGTAGAATAGATTCTGAAATTGCTGAGTGAAAAGTGTACACCAAATTTTAATAAATTCTGATGGGCTACTTTATGTAAATATTATAGTCACTCACACTTTTACCAACAATGTGGGAGATTTTTTAAAAAGATTTTATTTATTTTTAGAAAGTGGGGAAAGGATGAAGAAAAAGAGGGAGGAAAACATCGATGTGTGAGAGAAACATCCACCCAGGTTGCCTCACAGGTGCCCTGACCAGAAATCAAACTGGTAAACATTCACTTTGCAAGAGGACACCCNACAAATATAATTATATAATTTATTATATAATTATATAAGAAATAATTATATAATTATATAAGAAATTATATAGATTATAATTTCTTATAATTATAGATTATAAGATATAGATTTCTTCTATATCTTACACACAGATATATAGGCATAATCTAGGGCATTATTTTTTTTCTTTCCCCAAAATGGGATTATATTACATCATTTCCCCGTACCTTGACATTTCACATTATAATATGTTATGCATATCATTCAAGATCAGCCCTTCCAGATCTAATACAATTTTTCATAACTGTGGGATATTCTTTAATTTGGATATAGCATAATTTACTCAACCAGTCCCTTGTTGATAGACTTTTAAGTAATTTTCTATTTTTGCAACTAATAATAATATTCAATAAATATCCATGGCTTATATCCATATATCTTGATACATATTCTTTGTAGAATAGATTCTGAAATTGCTGGGTGAAAAATGTACACCTAATTTTAATAAATTCTGATAGGCGACTTTATGTAAATATTATAGTCACTCACACTTTTACCAACAATGTGGGAGATTTTTTTTAAAGATTTTATTTATTTTTAGAGAGTGGGGAAGGGATGGAGAAAAAGAGGGAGGAAAACATCGATGTGTGAGAGAAACATCCACCCAGGTTGCCTCACACAGGTGCCCTGACCAGGAACCAAACACACAACCCAGGCATGTGCCCTGACCAGAAATCAAACTGGTAAACATTCACTTTGCAAGAGGACACCCAACAAACTGAGCCACAGTGGTCAGTGTGGCAGACGCCAGCCACCAGAAGCCGCCTGTTGTGACTGAAGATGAGAATAAATGCACAGGCTACAGTGATCCTGTGGGAAAAAAAGGGAATGGCATGAGCCCTGGCTGGCGTAGCTCAGTGGATTGAGCGTGAGCCTGTGAACCAGAGGATCGCGGTTCGATTCCCAGTCAGGGCACATGCCTGGGTTGCAGGCTGGTTCCCTGCAGGCCAACTCCCAGCAGGGGATGCATGAAAGGCAACCATACATTGATGTTTCTCTCCCTCTCTTCTTCCCCTCTAAAGATAAATAAATAAATAATCTAAAAAAAAAAGGGGGGGGATGGCATGGCCATGCTCTCAAGAAGAGAGCTTCCCGACTTTTGCCTAGACAGACTTTTATTATTTTCTCGGGTCTTACATCAAAGAAGGATTTATTATCTATTACATAGAATATCATTGTCTAAACTTTAGGTACAATCAAGGAAATGAAAATAACACATGCAGAAGGGAAAGGCGGTGACCTGATTAGCTCCGTCTTTGGGAAAATTCACACAGGCTTTGGAAATTACCTTGAAGATAGACAATACACATCTGTCTCAGACCAGGCTGAGGGAGTTTTAGCAAAAGCAAGCCAAAATGCAGTCTGGGTGCATTTTCTAGGCCTGAGTCCCATGGGAAAACTCAGTTTGAAGGTCTGGCTCCCGTGCACCATCTCGCTTCTATAGTTTTTTTATCCAGACCTGATTCACATTTGCCAGACCAAAACAAACCAGACGCCCACATGTCAGGGCACTATGGGGGAGTTTGTATTGGTCTACTCCTTCTGCAATGATGGCTGTTATCAATTCACAGGGTTTCCTTTTCCCAATATGATAAGCAAATGAGCAAAAGAAGAGAAAATGGAAATCAAAACAAACAAACACTGCCAAAAAACCCTTGTCATTATTTTTATTAGCATTTACCTGGCCGTTCTTGAGGTTGATTATCTTCTCAAATCTTTGTTCATCATTTGTGTTTTTTCTCCAAGAAATATTTGGAGGAAAATATTTCTTATCACTGATTCATCTTTGTATGAAGTGGTTGATCCTTTTATTATTTATTTGCAGAATATCTTTGCATATTAAGAGTATTAATTCCATTGTCTATCATGTGATCTTTCATTTACAAAGATAGAGAAGTAACATGAGGGGGAAGGAAGTTACCCAAGGCCAGTAGAATGCAAGTGTCCAGGCTGGACAGAACCACATGTCTAGATTCCCTGAACAAGGCTGCATTCCAGGCCCTCTCTATAGCTTAGACCCTTGTGGTAAAATTTTCCAAAATTACTAGAACAAATTTTCTCAGTGTATGATCTTCAAAATTATCTGGTGCTTCATTAAAATTCAGATATTGGGGCTATGCCCAAACCCTATTGAATCAGAATCTCTAGAAGATCCAAGGAATCTGCCAAGAGTTTTATTTTTTTTCTTGTATTTTCTAAAGTTAAAGAACCGTCAACTCAAAAGCTCAAAGTTCTTATATGAGCACAAAGGATGCCATCTGGAAAGATGGGGTGGAGAAGTCAGTGGGGAAATGGTGTGTGAGAGCATCTCTCCCCCACCCCACCATCAGCAGCCGGAGAGAGAGCCCTAGGGTTGAAGCATCAAAACAGAGCTACCTCTGGGGACCTGTTGGCTTCATGCTGCCCTTAAGCCAAAAGCAAGCTTCTGTGGCAATAGGGGTGAATCTAATATATCACTTTCTTGCTGGTATAAAGGTGTAACTGTCAATTTATCTTCGTTTTTGAGAAGATTTGACAAAGCACTTAGAGCAGCACCCATTTTAATCAACAAAGCAGCCCAGAAAGATCACAGGGCAGCGAGTGTGCCACATTCTATCTGAGCTGTGGGTGGATTTGAAAATTGCACTTTTAATTAAAATTGGCATTTCTGAAGCTTGGGTTGAAGCTGGCCATTTTGCTGGGGAATTGGCAGGCAGTGAGGCAAATAATCTGAGAGGGAGATTTAAATGAGCAAAGAGGAAGGCTTGTGTGTGAACAAGATGCGCTTGTTTAAATAATGAAGCGAAGAAAAGATAATGTAAAAATGCCTTTGTGTTTAGTTAGGTTTCCTCCGAGATGCGCACAGAATTATAGCTGAGCTGTCCGAGGTGCTGACAGCTGGGCGAGAGGCTTTCTTGCCAGAGGTGAACGAATGCCTGGTTCACGCTTCTCAGTCCACCAAGTTTGACCTCTTTCACCAGTTTCCTTCTGGTTAATAATAAACACACTGCCAGATGTTATACCACAGTATCACTCACTCGACCTGCTATGTATAGTGGGTGGTGCTCTGAGGACTGGGAAAAAATGTCAACCCAGAGTCGTTGGATCCAGCTCTGTAAGTAATGTGGTGACCCTCAGCTGATATTATTTTAATATTTAAGATTTTTTTGTGGTCCTGTCAATTTTTTAAAAGTCAAGAACACTGCCAAATCCTGAACACGAGCTACCACCCATTCTGTCCATCTTTTCATAAAACACACAAAATGTTATAACTAAAAAAGTAAGAAGAACATAATCTCAAGATAAAAAACAGTTATTGAAACTGCTTCATAAAAACTCACTGTATTGTTTTTATTTTGCACATTTGACTAAGATCCACAGAACATTTCATCATGCACTTGCACGATGAAATGTTTCAAAACTGGCGTTTGGGCAATAGTAGAGCTGTCATCCAGGCCCTAAGGGAATAAACAGACTCTCTCTATAAATGCCCTGATCAGAGGTGATTGGACTTCCAAGTGCCCATAGGACCTCCATGGTCAGCCTGTTGGACAGTCTTGTTATAAAGATGCTCCTCTTTCATAGTTACGGTGCCCTGCATATGAATGGAGCAAGTGTCTATGGGAGTGAGGGGGAGGGGATGGAACTAACACTTGTTGAGACCCCACTATGTGTCATAACTGTGACTGTAATAGATGCTATACTTTATCTCACATTATCTGGTTTTCTCACTCATTGCATATGGTGGGCATTATTAGCATCCCAGTGTGGAGATGTGAAATATGTTGCATATAAATACTTCATTTATAATAAAATAGTTTTTAAAGATCAACTTAAAGGGGAACAGCTAGTCAATAAAAGCTACAAGGATAATTGGTTAGAAAAGAATCTATTCTGACCTTCACATCGGAGCAGCCATCAAGCAAGTTCTAAATAAATTAAATACTTAAATATAAATAACACAAACACATAAAGTATTTTTAAAACAGAAAACATGGAGTTGAAATATTATCAAATCTCAGAGTAAAAATGTATCCCCAAAGCTTAGAAACAATTGAAAAAGAAAGGAAATGTGAGCAATTTTAATACTCTAGATAGAAGAACTCTATCACACTTTTAAATCTCCTCTTGCAAAAGCTGGTAATTTATAATAGTGGATCTTGAAGACTGGAAAGCAAAACTCATAATGACTAATTCATCAGCAGAGGAGTTGACTAGGACTCTTATAGGAAAAACATTCTTCATTTTGATCTGAGTGAAAATTGATCAAATTGAAAATATACTTGAGATTGTCATGCTTTAACTGTGTATTAGTTGTACCTGGATTTTTTAAAAGAGAAGAAAGTGAAATCCAACCTAAATGCAATACCCCTATTTTGGACTTGGGTTACCCAGTTTCTATGACAGTAAAGCCCCTTGAGACTTATGCTTTGTCTAAATTCAGGCCAGACAACACTGGCTGGATCCCAGCTTCTGTGAGAAACATTTGGAGGTTTCAGTTGAACACAAACTCAAGAATGCCAACCATATAATTCAACTAATATCAAGAGAATGCATAGTTTGGAGGTTTTAATGATAGAAGCATAGTGCTCCCCCTTTCAAAAAAGGGAAGTATGAGGCACCTAGCTAAGGGACCATTACCTCACCAGACTGGCTAATTCTTGAATACATTAATGGAACTGACTATTGTCTTGCATGGCAAACTGTAAGAAGGAAGGAAATCTAGTCTGGGCTTTGGAGCTGCTGGAAGCCATGTCCAAGGCAGTGAGCAAGGCAGGGGAGGGGGCTGTGCAGGATCAAGAAGAAGAGATTGAGAAGCCAGCACAGCAGCGACAGCAGCTCATTGACTCCCTCTCCCCAAGGGCCAGCAGGGCCAGCTGGGGAAGCCTGTCGTTAACTCTCTTTATTGTCTTCATTTTCTGCCTCACTGGCTCATCTGAGAAGGCAAATGGAACCGGCTTTAAGTCACTCCTTGCATAGACATAGCTTTATTGGCTTCTGGAATTGGGTGGAGCTAGAATCACTGAAAACATTGACTGCCCAGGAGGCATTCAGCTGTGTGAGCTGGGAAAGTGGGTATGCACATAACTTGATGTTTGTACAGGGAACTTATCCTAAATGGATCATGGTAGTTGCCGCCCAATCATACCTAATTTTGCGCCCAGAGTCTCCTACAACTGCTATTTGGAGGGTCAGCCTTGTCCTTTCTGGCCACACTCATATAGCTCACCCTTTGCATTAAAAATATGTCTGTATGGGATTTCCCCACAAGGGGAAGGGCATTGTGGAGTAGACTTTGCATGTAGACATTGACCTGCTGCTTACTAGCCATGAGACCTTAGACTCTCTGAGTCTCAGTCTCCCTGTCTGTAGAATGGGGATGATTACATCTGCTGTGAAGTTCTGGGTGGAGAGGATAGCATCATTCTCCATATTTATCAGACCCTAAGCACTTGAACACTAGTTATCTCAATCTAACCCTTAGAAAAATCCAACAAGGGGTGTATACTACGATCCCCATTTTTAGGATAAGGAAACTGAGACACAGAGAGGTTAAGCAACTTGTCCCAAGTAATGCACCCCTGTCTCCCAGTCTCCCATAGGAAACTCATTCATTCCCATGGCTTTCAATATCATCTAGAGACAATGGCTCTTATGTTTATTTTTTAGCCCCATCCTTGCTTCTGACATCCAGATTTATATAGCCAATGGCCTTCCTGGGCATTAAAACAGATCTCTTAAGCTTAACTGTCCTCAGACAGATGAAGACACTGAAGTGATTTGCCCAAGGTCAAACCATTAGGCAGTCATCAAGTCAGAATATGAACCTGGATATCTGCCTGCAAAGTGTGCAGTCTTGGGCACATACTATCTACCCATGAATTGATTCTCTTTTCAAAATATCCCCCTCTATTTTCTGGCTTATACCTTACATCAGTTTACCGGAACTTTCCCCTGGACCACTGTGATACCCACTGAGCCACCCTAACTGCTCTCTTTCTCTTTCAAGCAGAAGAGCCCTGTGCACTCGTCTCATGGGGTACTAAGGACAGAGGGGAGCCCCAAACAGGTCTTATCAGAGACAGTCATGGGGAGAAAGAGCTGCAAAGACATCTTGTCTCCTTTCTTTAAAAGTTATACCCCCTTGCTCTGTGGCTTGAGAATTATGTCCCTGAGAATTCTAATGTATATAGGTTATTAGGGAAGATCTCTGAGTTTGCCCACAGAGTTAGAGCATATGGTGACTCCCATTTATCCGGACTACCCAAACCTGCTCCCATCTGCCACGCATCTACTTGCTTCTTGCCCGAGGTCATGCTCCCCCAAAGAAGATGCTCTGCCATCTCCTTCTCCAGTGTCATCCTCAGTGAGGAACACAGGCTCAGGCTCAGAGGGGGCCATGCTACAATGCAGTGTAGCCCTTCTTGACTTCCTAAAGAAAATTAGGTGCAGAAAACTCACACTCATTCAACAATGTATGCCATGTTTGACATTGTGGGGCCTCTGTGATTTTCCTTTGGGCCATAGGGAGAAGAGGCAATTTTTTTTTTTTTTGCAGGATCACTGAAGGTTGACAGCAAAGCCAAAGATTTACCTTGTGTTTGCGTGGCTTTCTGACTACTCCGTTCACATTGGATCAGCCAAAGGCACATGGAGCTTTCCTGAGATAACGTTATACTTGAAAATATCAAAGACACATTGACGTGCACTTGAGTGTCGCCCCTCCTTGGGAACCGGCCACAGTGTGACCAGGAGCAGCAAGTCAGACCTCGGGGCCTTCCCTGATAAGTTTCCTCTCTGGCTCAGAACATGTGGAACCCAAGCATGCACTCATTGGCTGATTCCAGCCCAGGAAAATCTAAAAGAGCTTTTTAGGCTAAAAGATGGAGCCCAGGATTCTCCTCTTGCAAACACGGGGATACACGAGCCAGTTAATTAAAGGGAGGCCAGTTTTCTATTAACAGTTCGAAGAGGTACTCGGAACTCAAAGTGGACGGAGGAGGGTCAGGACGGGCAGAATGGAGAGGAAGCTAAGCAGGATCATTTCCTCCCCAGTCACTGGCAAATGCCATCTGCTGATAGTGGGACTTCAGCTGGTTATTAAGTCTCCCTCGTGTTGTGTTTCCTCAGTTGTAATATAGAGGATATAACAGCGTCTACATCACAAGGTTGGTGGGTGGATGATGTGATTCTCGCCTACAAAGAACTTAGTACAGAGCATGTCACAGTGAACTAAGTTGATTATTGTGGTTGTGACTTCCTTCAAGTGCCTTCTTTGGCCACTGTGGGTGTAAAATACCTAATTGCCCCAATTCCGGTTTGTCCAAGGTTTTCGTCTCACTCACCCTGCCTTGGCCAAATAGTCAGTCTCTTCTTCAACCACTGGGCAAGTTGGAAAATACAAACCCAGAAATAACAACCACTGTTTGGCCTGCAGAAGAATTCTCCTTTCCCTCCCCCCGTCCATCCTCTCCCCTCCCTTCCTCCCGGAAAGCCACACAATGCACTGTCCTAGATTCTGACTCGTTTTTTCCCCTTGTTCAGCTGGGGAAGAAAACTATATGCAAATGAAGACATGTTCCGCCACACCACTAGCCAGGGTTGAAGCTGGGGGCACTCCCCAAGCTATGTTTTCTGCCTTTGATGTGGCCGGGGCTGCCACAGTGCCCTCAGGAATATACCCTGAGATGCTGACCTGGACCAGAGATGTCAGCCCGGAAGCTGCCCCTTCCCGTAGCCATTGACTTCAGAGCTCAGGGCACAGGCAGCTAACACCTTGCCCGGGGGGCCTCAGGGACTGTAATTGGCACAGTGATGGCTCCACCGGGACCCTGAACGTGGAGCCCAAGCAGCATACCCAGGCTGGAGATAAGGCCAAGAACAGATTCCCTTTGGCGCTCAGGTGATGTTCATCTGAAATCGACAGCCCCGCAGCCCTGGCCGGTGACAGGCACAGGGTGATAACAATGCCACGTGATCAGCAGCCTTGGAGGACAGGCTGTCACTGGCTTCCAGAGATAAGGGAACAATGAGTAACTCCTCCACTGAGCGAGGGGCCTGCCCAGAGCCTCCAGGGTGAAGCAGCAGAGGCCGAAGCTAGTCTCTGACCCCCATTCCTCACCAGGACCCCTCCTCCCATCAGGCCCTTGAAGTTCCCCCATTACCCAAGGAATCCTGGCCTCCATTCTGCTCCTACTCTTCTGACCCCTGTTCTCTGGAGTTAATCATGTTATCTCTAGAGCAGGTGTTAACGAATGATAACATATAAGAGGTTCCCTTTCAGCTGCTGAGGGAGTGAAGTGGGGAGGGGGGAACAGAGCCTCCTCCAGAAGGTTAATCCAAGGCCATGGACTCCTCATTAACAACTGCACTCCACAACCCCACTCCTCAAGTCAGCCTCAGAGGCCAACCCATGGCCAAGGGAGGACCTTGACCAATCTGGAGAGTGGGCGTGAAGGGGCTGCAAGCTCCTCCCATCACCATAGTATGGAACCAAACTGCTACCCCCATACTTGGGCCCTCGTTTTGGTTAGGTTCTGCTGCCCCTGGCTAAGCTCCAACCTCCCCCCAGCTGCACAGTGTTTTTCCATCACCCTTCTCCCTGGCTGCCAGGATGTCTGGGTTCTAGTCCCTTCCGTTGCCCCACTTTGATGAATGATCATAGGAGGCAAAGGCAAGTCCGTCCCTTCCCCACCTGGCCTCAGTTTCCTCCCCTGTAAATTGGGTTGCTGCTGGGTGACTATTGGATCTTCCAGGTGGTGTGAGTCCTGGCTTGGTAAATACATGCATGTATGGAGAATCTGAAACTCACGTCTCACAAAACAGGCTCCCAGAGCAGAGGATCCGCTTCTGAGCGGACTCTCTCACCTGGAGAGCAAACTGGGTCTCAGTGTTGGTGAAAGGCCCCGATTCCTTCCCACGCGGTCCTCCCCCCAGGGCTGCCTGAGTGTCCCTGAAACCTGGCAGCTGGCCTCCCCCAGAGCTGTGGTCCAGGAGGGAGCCAGGTGGAAACTACAGGTCCTTTCTGACTTGGCCTTGGGAGTCACCCGTCCCCACTGACACAAGACCCCATTGGCGATACAGGTCAAGGGGGACGCCACTGTGCTTGACCATAAGCCGGAAGTTCCGCAGTCCTCCTGCCTGTGTCGGGGGGACACTTGTTAGTCTTGTTCATTTCCCTTTGCTTTCCAGCTCCATGAAGCTAACTAGCAAAGCGTATTTCTCTTTTGCTACAAGCGCAGGGTGTAAGTTGTCACCATGTCAGGGCAGTGATAACAGCCAGGTCTCAGGTAGCAGTTACTATGTGTTGAGCACGTCCTAACCACTCTACGTGTATGAACTCATATATGAACTCATAACCGTTACAAAATCCAAACGTTAGCATTGCCCCACCCCCATTTTATAGATGAGAAAACTAAGGCACACAAAAACAAAATTGCCTTCCCCAAAGGCACCCAGCTGGTCAGTGTCCAAGCAAGAGTTTGAACCAAGGCCATCTAGGGAGTGGTGTTCTCAACCACTATCCTTGACCACCGACAGAAGGGCTCAGAGATGCATGGAGCGTGGGAGTTCTCAAGTTCTCCTGGGAGCATTCAGAGAGAATCAGCAACTGCGGGTCGGGGAGCACCAGTGCCCAAGGGCAACAGCCAAGAAGGAGTTGGGAAGGAGACGGGAAGAGGCAAGGTACGGGGCAGGGGGAGATGTGGGAGGACAGAATGGGGCCAAGAGCTGCCAAGGCCCCCAAGTGGTTGAGGAGCATGAGGATGACTTTAGAGGCTCTGGGTAAAGCCATGTGGGAGACGTCGAGTGGGTCCCCTGTTACAGCAGGTTGAGAGGTGACCGGAGACGAGGTAGTGGGTGCAGTCCACTCTTAGGAGAGGCTGGTTGTTGATGGAGGGGGAGGCAACGTGGTGAATGTGGGGAGAGAGAGAGAAGGGCCATCCCAGGAACACACAAGGGGTCCAGGACGGATTCCAGCCTGGCCCCCACCTCCTGCCCAGGCCAAGCAGCCAAATCTTCCTGGAAAAGGCTTCGTCTTGATCCCAGAAGGAAACCTCTTCCCAGGGAGGGCCAAGTGAGGCCTGAAGACACAAATATTTGCTCGGCTTGTGCCCTTCTTGTTCAAATAAGGCATCCGCGGGGGGGCCCTGGCTGCTGTGGCAATGAAGTGGGAAGTCGGGGAGGGGGGGAGTGTGGAGGGGAAGCGATTGCTCCGGGGCCACTGGCGAATCCCTTGGGTTCCCAGCTACTGGAATCCCACAGTTCATCAAAGCAGCTAGATAACATCCCAGCTCCTTTAGCAAACATCTGTTCAAACAAAGCCAACCTTTTCCCTCACATCAGTCTCCATCGCACCCCTATGCCTGCTCCGTCTGACCGTGGCTGAAGTGGTCCAGTTGGATGGTGTGCTAGGGGTAAAAAGAGGCTGAAAGATGGTGTGTTATTTCAGCAGGGTGCGTGGTTCTGTCGTGGCCATGGGCTTCTCTGGGGCCGTGCCCTGAGTGGGTTTCTTTTTGCCAGTAGGTAAGAGTCCATGTGCACGGCTGCAGACTGAGTGTGCCCATGTGTGTCTGTCTGTGCAACCAAATTGTATGGTGTGTGGCCATGTCACCATAAGACTCTAAGGCGTCTTTTTCCAAGCTGTGGCGGTTTGCATGCCCCTGTGTTCCTGTGAGATGGTGTGCAGCTGTGTGTGATTTGGAGGTCCACTGTGAGACATCTCCTGTGTGTGTTTGTGTGAGCAGGCACTGTAAAAATGTCGCAGAGTTTGTACAGAGCTGGAGTATGCCATCTGCTCACATACGGATATCCCCGAATACTGCTATGACTGTGTGTAACTCTGCGAATTGGATATTATGCCACATACAGTGAAGTGGCTGGACAAGAGGAGGAGCCTGGGGAGACGAGAGGTGGTCAGACAGCGGCAACGAGGCCCAAGGAAGCAGGTGGGCAGGTGGGGGCAAGGGCGGGACCTGGAGATCCCAGACTGACCGGCACATCCCTGCTCCACCGGGACGCAGTGGATTGGACTAGCAGCTTCCACACGCCTCAGAGTCATTTGGGATATGTGTTCAAATGCAGCTTCCTAGGCCCATAACCAAAGGTTATGCTTTAATAGGGATAAGGCAGGCCCCTGGTGTCTACATTTTTAAGAAGAGTCCTGGGGTAGTCAGGGGACCCCACTTTAAGAAACACTGGGTTCTAGGCACCCTAGAAGACACTGAGAAGGTGAGGCACAGTAAAAACCTAGAGATGAGAGGTGCAAAGGAAAAGAGGGACAAATAGAAAGGAAAGATGGGGAGGGGGATGTGGCAGGTGTGGTCAGTGCCCTGCCCATACCTCCCTAGCACGGATCCACTGACTCCCAGCCCCATATGCTTGAGGATCACTCCCCACCCTGCCTAGCAGTTCTCAGTGTGCACAGCTCAGTGTCAGCCTTTTCCCCAGGGCTGTACGGTGAGGGCTCTGGGGCTGATCCATGGTGCTCGGGTACCCTCCCTCCCAGGCTGCACCGAGTCCTGCGGGCTCCTCCCCTGAACCTATGGGGGCGGGGTGCAGCCTGAACTGCTGGACATTAATCCCCTACAAGGAGCAGGGGATGGAGAATAAGTGAACCGCCCGCGCCCTCATCCCTCAGGTGGGAAAATCAGAGGTGAGCATGGCACTGCCTCCGAGGGTCCCCCGGTGGGACAGTTGCCCTCAGCATAACCTGCTTATTAACCCCCTCCCATAGTTTTGCCTCCCTTCCCTTCCCGGGCTCACTCGCCCTCCGCCAGTGCTTCCTGGAATCACCTGTCGTCTGAACTACCAGTACCCACACCTTGGTGTCAGGGTTGGCTTCCAGGGATCTCAGCCTAAGACGGGCGAGGAGAAGGAAGCCCAAAGCTTTTCAATGTGAAGAATCAGGGGGCTGGGGCAGAGGGTGCTGGACAGAGTTGGGAAAACAACTCGGGCGGGAGTCAGTCCCAGGCTCCCCTTCCCATTGGCTGTTTGAGACCCGCTCGATTTGGGCGGGGAGGGGCTACAGCTGCCAGCCCCAGCCCTCCAAGGAACAAATGTTGAAAGCGCGCTCAGTGAACGTGCTGCCTCTCTGGACTTCGAGGCGACTAATGAATTTCATTGATCCTTAATAGTCTCCACTTCCAAAACGCTGTTTTTGAGGCCACAGTCTGTGGTCCCCAGGTCTGGCAACCAGCAGTTCCCTTCAAAGGCACCTTCCAGAGCCACCCGGTACCCCCCAGCCTGGGGAGGAAGCACCAGGCCTGGCGGGATCTGCTGAACCCCCCAGCTCCATCTGGATGGGATTCCTCCACTTCGGCTGTTTGGAAGCGGAGTCGGCGCTGTCAGACGCTGCTGCCGCTCTTCGGGAAGTCCAGCCTATCTCCCGGGGAAGCCCTACCATCTGCCTCGGCAATCGCCTGCAGGAATGTACTGTGTGACAAAGACCCCCTGTGCCATGGGACCCAGCTGCCCAAAGGTCAGCTTTTGGAAGTAGACAGCGTGGACTTTGTGCTGGGGTCATTTCCATGATAGTCTGAGGAGTGCCCATCAGTTCTCGAGGTACACAGCGCCATTCCAGCCTCTGGCCAGTTGCTAAAAAGGGGGCGTTTCTGAGTCTGATCTGTGGGTCCGTGGGTCTTCACTAGAATAGCAAATATGCCACCCCGATGAGCTGGTGGCTGCCCAGGGCACCATGGCGAGACAAATTCGGAAGAAGTGTATGAACTCAGAAGGAGCTGGCAGAGTGGCCTGGTGGGGGCTTGGAGTCTGGAGTGGTCGCAGGCTGTTGCTGTCCCATCCCCGACTCCCTCGGCCACCTGCATGCTCATCTCCAGGCTCAGTGGCCACAGCTTTCCTCTCAAGTGCCTGCTTCACTCTTCTCATCCCAAAGGTGTTTTCTGGTACCATGTGACCTAGAAGTGCTGGGGGCAGAGGTCAGGGGAGCAACCCTTGACCTAGGAGACCAGGAGTCAGTGGGTCAGTACTCCAGGCCCCTCTTCCCTTGGTGGGAACAGTTCTGAGGCCCATTCTGCACAATTTCTCCAAGGAAAGAGCCCCAGGTGCCCACAGCTGGCAACCTACTCATTACCACACCCTCCTCCCCTAGCTTTCGCCCTGCCCCCTTCCTGACCTGCTTCCTGGGATCTTCTCACAAATCAACCACTTGCACCTAAGTCCTTGGTTTGGGGGAAACCTTAACCAAAACACCAATGATGGTGAATGTGTCCACCCTCAATCTGTAATGGGGCTGTGACCCCAGCCCTGGTCCACCCCATATTGGGGGGGGTCATGGGCCTGCCCCTCCTCATAGACCCCCGCTGTCATCCTCTCCCCAGGGTGGATTCCTAGGGCATCAAAGTCGTTCCTTCAGGCCCCTCTGAGCTGAGGTGTCTGGGTGTACCCCAGGCCAGCTCCCCGACCCCCGCCCCTCCTCTTCAGAAGTCCTGGTGGCTTGACCTTCCCTGATCTACCAAAGACCCTGCTTCCCTCTCCTGATCAGTCCTGGGCTCCAGCCACTGAAATACTTGCAGTTTCCCAAATGTCTCAGGCTTTCCCCCACCTCTGGACCTTGTTATGCATCCTTCCCCACCCCCTTCACCTGGGTCACTCCCTCTACGTCCTCAAGACTCAACCCAGGTGTCGCGCTTTTGAGGAGCCCTTTGAGAGTGCTCTCAAGCGAGAACAGCTCTTCCTCATTCTTCTGGTCATGAGACCCTTTCTTTGGGGGATGGCCTCTCCCACCCTTTACTCCACATCTAAGCTACCCAGATCTATGACCTTGCTTCAGAACAGTCAATGCCTCCCTGACGCCTGATGTTTGGAGTATAGTGTGGCCTCATCGCATCCATGGCTGGACTTGCTTTCTCTGTTCCCTAGCTCCCTCCATTCTTGGCATTCCCTGTTTCTGAACCTTGCCTTGAACTTTCCAGTTCAGTGAGCAAGGAGTGGCCCAAAGGACCCCCATTGTCACCTCAGCATGTATCCTGTACAGAGAGGGGTGGGCTGGGTGACCGGACACTGGGGGATGAGAACCAAGACATATGCATAGGAGTGAGATGAGGTTCGAGCTCCCAAATTTTGGTGCAGGAAGGATTCCCATGAGCTCTGGCTTTGACTGGGTAAAGTCACCCCTGAATCCTATGGGCCCACGTGACAGCCAAGATGATGATGATGGTGATGGTGATGATCTTACTCAAAGATCTACCATGTGGCTCGAGGCTTGCGAGGTCCTATCAACTACATTATGTCCACAGCTCATGCCCACTACCTTCAGTAGTAGACATGCAATTGTACTATTCAGTTCTCCTTAGGTCGTAACAGATGAATCTTTTTTTCTCCAACATGCTGGAGAAAAGGCCTCACGGAGAATACAGATGTTGAAGCCCGGGTCACATCTCTGTCTCTGGGGCCTGCAGGGTTGCCCCCCCCGCCATATGTATTAAGGAGGAGTATTGGGGAGGAAAGCAGGTGAGTCTCCAAGAGAAAGGGTTCTGGAGTCCACAAGAGCATCGTCACCTCCCCTCTGCCTCATTTTCTGGGGGAGGAAAGTGCTTGCTCAGTGGCAGCAGAGGCTTTGCTCAGTCGCACAGCCAGCGGTGGAAGAGTCAGGAAAAAATCCGAGGTCCTGGAAGTCTGAGCCCAGGATGTTTCTGCCCTTCACTAGAGCAGCCTGTCAAAGGCTGAAGCAAAGAATCACTTACTACCTTCGAGGGAGGCCCCAGGACAGAAGTATCACTGACCAGGAGCAAAATGTCTTTTTATCAAAGCAGGCAGACGTCCCTCCCCAGCTGGCCTGGGCACAGGATCAGAGGAGGCATCGGAGGCAGGATGGGCAGAAACATGCCCCTGGCAGCAGCCAGCCAGCCCAGGCCCAGGCGGAGCTGTCTGGCCTTCCCCCCACCCCTATCCGAGCAACAGCAGGAGTCCAAATAGACAATTAATTACTGCCTGGGGGGCTGTTGGCTCCCCTTCCCCCCTGCTCAGCCAAGTGTGTAATGGAAATGGGACCAAAACAGACTCCTCTGTCTAGAGGGACCCTGGCCCACTCGGTGGAGGATGAGCTCCAGGAGAGCCAGCAGAGGGGGTGAAGACGCAGAGGTGAGTTTATTAAAACAACGAGCTTCTCCTCGTCCTTCACTTGGTTGTGGGCAGGGACAGTCTTCTCCGAACCCGGCTGAGAAGTGGTCCTGTCCTGGCAGCCTGAGAGTAGGAGTACGGCTGATATTAATCTTAGATGTTAGTGGCAGTATACCGGGCAGTGTCCTACGCACTTTACACGCCTTGTCTCTTGACATCCTCAAGTCAGTCCGTCCCCTGATGTACTTGTAATCCCTGTTTTGCAGATGAGAAGGGTTGAGTCCCCGAGAGGCGACGCAGGCTCTCAGGGTCTGGGACATTGTAGTGGCTGGAATGCAGGTTCTGAAATCAGACAGGCCCACTTATGTCCCTTACTACTCATTTGCCTCGGGCAAGTTGCTTAACTTGTCTGTGCCTCAGTTTCCTCACCTACAAAGTGGTGAGGATGGTCACCCTCACCCCATAAAGTCGCTATGACAGCGTGTGATGTGCAGGGTCAACCAACAAGTGGTGGGCGCTGTTCTACCCTGTTCTGCAATGACTTTGAATATTAAACACACTATTTTAAAGTGGGTCATAATACGTACATACCATTTGCACCCTACACACATGCAATGAGAAACATGTCATTCACACAATTTCAGGCACATTGTGAATCTTCTCACTCTGCCTTTCTACCCCTCACCAGTCAACACCTCAGTTGGACATCATTTTCTGGGTTTTGGTTTGTTTTTTTAATCCTCACCTGAGAATATGTTTTATTGACTTTTAAAGAGAAAGGAAAGGCGGGGGAAGAGAGAGGGAAACATCTATCAGTTGTTTACCATATGTGCTCTGGCCAGGAATCGAACCCACAACATATTGGGGGATGGTGGCTCACCAATCGAGCCACCTGGCCAAGGCCGTTTTCTGTTTACTAATTGTTTTTTAAAATTCCCATAATGGAAATTTTTGCTTGTTCCCAGATGAGCCATATTAATTTTGATGATGAATTATTTGCTTTTATAAAACTCAGACACCCTTACTAGAGATGTTCAGATACTTCCCAACTTTGTTGAAAAAATCATTGCTTTACAATAGAGAAATTGACTCCCCCAGACATCCCAATGGGCAGACTGGTGACTTTTGGGCACTAAAGGGAAGAGAAGAGGAAAACCCAGTTCAGATCAGTGGCATAAGGAGACAAGTCACACACAACAAAAGTGAGCCAGGGAGTGCCCTCTCCGCCACTCATGGTTTTCTGGGCTCCCTGTTTCCCTGCAGCCTCTGAGTCCAAGCACAGTGGAAGAGGGCTGGGCAAATTCATTTCTGCAGCCCCACACCCCGTGTGGGGTCCAGCACAGAGCCTGGAATTGGTAAAGGCTAAAGAAGGGATGGATGGATGGGTGGCATGTCTAAGCTGTAGACATGGAGAAGGAGGAAGAAATAATGAGTGCTGTCTGTTCTCAGTGCCTTTAGAATGCTGAATAATCTCTATATTCTTTATGAAAGATCTCCAAAAATCAAGTGGAAAGAAATAATAGTGTACAACAAGGTGTAGAGTGCTCTATCTTTTGTGTAAAAAAGAAAAAGAGACAGTGTGAATATACATTTGTATTTGTTTATACATTTGTACTTGTTGCATAGGCAAATGGAAGGTGACTTAAGAGACCAGGAAGGGTGCTCGGGGAGAATCAGAAGATGGGTAGACGGAAAACAGGAGTTAGAGAAAGACTGTTCACTCTATATATTTAAAAAAAAATTTCTGAATCATGTAAAATTTTGAAAAATCAAGGAAAAAGTACATAGGAAATGTCTGTCCAAGGAAATGCTAAATAAGAAATCACCCCCTCACTCAATACCAGTGAAGGGAAAAGAATGCTTAGTTAATACCTAGTTACAGCTCATCTTCTCAAGAACTTAATTAAGGGCTTGGTGATCTTCTCACCTATTGATCTCAGACCAGAAAGCATTAGGTAAATTCCCCAAAGCCCGGAGCCCTAAACCCATGTCTTTTGTCAGTAGCCCCTGCGGCCTCCTGGAATGGGGGAAGGATACAGTTGGTAGTGGCTGTGGGGCTAGAATTGACAGGAAAGGAGTCTGCCTAGATTTAAGTGTTTGTTCTGAACCGCAGAAATAAGAGCTGTGGTAATGGGCCAGGAAGCAGCTCCCTCCTGGTGGCAGGAACAGAGAGACCCAACTACACTCCTGGGGAGGAGGCTGCTGAGGCTGGCTGGGGCCAGGACAGGGGCTTGTAGGTTGTGAGTTGGGGAGTGAGGCAGTTTGGACTTCATCATCAGGGTAGCGGGATGATTGAGAAGGCTAGACTGGGCTTCAGAACTCAGCCAGGTAGGCACCGTACCCAGAGATGCAGCCTTCAGTAGCTGGGGACACCAGCACATAGACCTGGAGAGCCCCCACAGCCCTGGGTGATACAGTCTCTTCCTGAGCCCTGCCTGCCTCTCCCAGCCCCCCATGGGGTCCAGTGCTGCAGAGAAGGAGCGAAGGGACTGGGTTTCCAGTGGACTTGCTCAGACCCTCTCCATCTTGAGTGAGGAACAAGCTGGGGCTTCTCAGCCAATCACCAAGCCCACCCTAATGAGCCATAATGACTCCTGATTGCTCCTTTGTGTCACTGGGCTGGCACTCAGCACCACTTCCATCTGAGGCTGGGGTGGGGGGCGGATATGAGGGCCAATGTGACTAATGAGCACTACCGGTTTTCTATTTTAGGATAAACACATATGGCAAGCAGCAGGGTCTGGCAATGGTGGGGGGGGTTAGTCCCTGCCCCCACTCTCAGAGATCCAAGTGCCAGGCATAGATGACTGGGGGTAGGGGGAGAGGAACAGAACCAGTCCCCATTGTGCGCAGGACTTTGCAGTTTTCGAGATACATTTCTGACGATGGGGCAGAATCATCTCCCTGTTTGACTGAGCAACTGAGGCCCAGACAAGGGATGGCATGCAGTCACAGGTAGTAGATAATGGAACCAAGTAAGGTTTGATTTAATAATTGAGTCAACAAACATTTATTGAGCATCTACTACCTGTCAGGCACTGTGCTAGGTGTTACATATAAACCCAGAGCTTGTCCCATTGAGACAATAAGCATAAGTAGCTTTTATTGAGCACTCACTCTGTGCCGGGTGCTTTACTACCGGGTGCTTTGTTGGTGATGATTCCTTAATGCTCCCCTAAACCACTAACACTGTGAAGCAGAGTGGAGCAGGTGCTTGGGTGGGGCAGAACGTGATTCTCTCTGTCTCCATCCTCAAGGGTGGCATATGCCAAAGACAGTTCACAAAGAGCAGCATTTGGAGAGGACAGGGACCAAGGGGCTGGAGAGATGAGAGAGGGTCCCAAGGGGAGGGGTGACCTCAAGATAAATGACCTCATGGGCTGCCTCAGGAGATCTGATCAAAGGACTCACATCCTATCCTGGGCAGGGTGGGGAGCCTGGCGAGCTGACTGGGACACACATGCACACCAATCGCGCATGCGCACGTGCACAAGACCTCACACAGGTTGCATTGTATTGAAGGATGCTACTTGAAGACAAAGTAAAAGCCTCCTCGGCAACTCCCTCTGGGCTCCATGTGCAGCTCTGTGCACTGACGAGTTTAATGATGAAAGCCTCCGCCCGTTCTCTCACTGCCAGGACGTGGGTGTAGGACATGATTTTTTAAAAATATTTTATTAAATTATTTTTAGAGAGGGGGAAAGGAGGAAGAGAGAAGGAAACATCGAAGTGTGGTCACCTCTCAAGGGCCCCCAACTGGGGACCCAGCCTGCAACCCAGGCATATGTCCTGACTGGGAATCAAACTGGCGACCCTTTTGTCCACAGGCCAGCACCCAATCCACTGAGCTACACCAGCCAGGGCTGAAGGACATCATTTTTATCCCCATTTCACACACAAGGAAACTGAAGCTGAGACCCCAAGTCACCTGCCCCGGTCTGGCAACCAGGAGTGGCTGAGTTGATTCCGGAAGCTGAAGTCTGAACCAAGCCCAGGCTGTCCCTAGAGCCGCTGGTCATGAGGCCAGCCTCAGTGCCCTCCGTAGGTGGAAGGCAGTGGGGGGAACAGCCTTCGCCCCTCACTGTAAAACAGAAAGCCCCTCCCCCTCCTGCCTCTCCTCCTCCCCGCGGCCCAGCTCTGCTCAGAGCTATTAACCAGGTCACGCTGGCTTGTCCCAGTCCAATAGTTCCCTTAATTGCCTTTTTATACCACGTCGTACAACTGTTCATTACGCTGTCATATTTCCCCTCGAAGGCAGCAGTGGGGGAGCTGAACCGAGGACGGGGACCCATCCAGGCGGCAGGGGGCTGTGTGCAGGGCACCCGTGTGCGAAGCTGATTTTCTACTTGGTCAGAATGAATTAAATGCGTGCTCCTCACGCTGGAGTAATACACAAGCCATTTTTAAAGGGGGGAAAATAAATCACAGGCCCCTCCCAACATTTGACAAGTTATCTTTATTACACTTTTACTAAAATATGTGCAGAGATAAAGCTGCCTATACACCCTTATCCTTTCAGTCCCATACAACTGCAAAAGCTAAGACAATGTACCGGTGTGATACAAGGAGAGCTACAATATCAGAGACTTCAACCTAACGTGATTAATTGAACGTGATGGATGGTGTGTTGCTAAAATTGAACTGCCACTTACACAGTGAGTGTGGCTCTGCACTTAGCCCCCTCTTTTGTCCTGAGGCCCATGACAGTTAAACCACTATTTGGTCCTCCAAACACTGCTTTAGAATCTGCTGGTAGATTTTTTTGGATACAAAACAGTATAAAATTAAGCAATTCTGGGTGAGAGCTCACACGCCCCAAGTTAGGAAGCCATCCATATTCCAGGAAGCTGCATGAGCCAGGCGGGGCTAAGCCATCCTGTGGGAACAACCCTGTGTTCTTGAGGCTGGAAAGCCCAGGACAGAGTCCAGCCCTCCGAGGCCAGACCTCACCCAGACTTAAATCCACAAGCGCTTCGGAGCTCCTGCTATATACCTTCCCAGTGCCTCCCACCTCCCTGTCCCAGAGGAGTTGCCCAGGTGGTCAGCAGGAAGATAAGGGTCGCCTGAGTGGACAGATACAGCGGGCAGTGCAGGGAGAATGCCCGAGAACAGAATGGAGATCTGTTTCACCAGTGGGAGTCGGATCTGGGTTGCAGCCTCTGGACCTTGCTCTGGACCTTGGACCTGAAGCCCAAGGTCCAAGCCCTTCTGGGCAGACTCACCTAGAAAGCTGAGGTTATCAGGGCAGCTCTGACCTGGGGGTTGCAGCCTGGACCTGCCCCTACTTAGCTGCCAGCCTGTGGGCACACGAACGAGCTTCTCTGTACTCTAGTGTCCTCATCTGTGGACGGGCAGGAAACCAACCCGAGCTCGCGAGATGCCGTAAGGCAATAATGAGAGAACGCACATAAAGCACTCATCCTAGAATCTGGCACAGAATGAGTATTTGTTAAATGCTAGCGTGGATATTTCACCTGACTCCGACTGTCAGCAGAATTGAAAGAGAAAGAAACTTATAGCAGTTCTTAAGCTGGAGGTCATGGAGCCACCATGCGTGGGCTGCAGAGGATTTGAAGCCGCGTGATGTTTTGGGTGTGTTTCCGGAGAGGATCTTCAGCCTCAGCAGCTGTCCAAAGTGGGTGCGACCTGGGAGAACCTTTGGCCACTGAGCTGGTCCCGTGCTGACAGAGGCACTCAGTGTCCTAGGCCGCTCGAGTTCCATGACAAAAGACCCCTGACTAGGTCCCTTACAGAACAGGCATTAATTTTCTCACAGCTCCGCAGACTGGGAGTCAGAGATCAAGGCAGGAGCAGTTTCTGGTGAGGACCCTTCCTGGCCTGCAGGTGGCCACCTCCTCACTGAGTCTTCCTGTGGCCGAGAGAGTGAAAGAGCTCTCCTCCTGCATCTTTCCTGAGAAAGACACTAATCCTATCAAATTACTGACTCACCCTTATGACCTCATTTAACCTTAACGAGTTCCTTAGAGGCCCTGCTTCCAAATACAGTCACAGGGAGGGTTAAGGCTTCATCATGATGAATTTGGGGAGGGGGTGCACAATTTGGTCCATAGCACCAATGAGGCAGGCCATTCTAGATGTCTGTGAGGGAAGGTGCTGACCAGCAAAGGCTAACCCTTGATTCTTCTAAGCAAGGGTCATCTGCAGCATCCCTGGGCCAAATAATCCAACGCCTCCACCCCCACCACTCTCCCTCCAACTGCCCCCTTGCCCCTGGCTGTGCCCACCCAACACCTCCTCCCATGTCCGGTCCTGCAGTCCCCGCCTGCAATCTTCTAGATGATGACAGACTACCCTAAAGACTGTATGAATTCGAGAAGATAACCCTGAGTGCTTTCCATAGTGCCTGGTGCACACAGAGTACTTAAACGTCAGCTCTGCACCACTGGGCTTGAGGGGCCAGGAGGTGAGACCCAAAGCCCCTGCGCGTTCCTAGAATCCAGGGTCTTTGTCACAGGGCTCACTGAAGTCACACCCTCCACAATGCTGCCACTCCCAGTTGTCAAAGCCGGCGACCCACAGATTCCTAGGGGTGCGGAGTGGTCTGACAATGAGCACCCCTGAATCTGAGTGTGCAGCCCCTGCTCACTCTGAATAGCACTCACATTGCACATGGGTGTGTATGACTGGCCTTCAACCATGTAGAGGGTGATGTGAGCATAAAGAGAAAGTCCATTCGGAAAAGCTACAGGACTCAGAATTCAGAGCTGGATTTTGGCCATTGGGTTTGTGTGTTTCCTTAGCCAATTATCCTAAAGGTTCGTGGGGGGAAATGGTTTTGTGACATCAATTTAATTCAACTTCACAAATGTTTATTGAGTGTTTACTATGTGTGCTGGGGACCCTGTGGGGAAGAAAGTCACCACGGCCTTGCTTCCCAGCATAATAGAAGGTTGTGTTCTCAGAAAAAAAGGGTAGAAATCATTGACTCAACCCGCTGACTCTGGTCCAAGGCTCCTCTTTCAGTTCCAGGCAGCTTTTCCTAGTGTCAAAGGCTTCTGAGGGCCAGCCTGGGTCCCCTTGTCCCCTGTTCCCTTGGCCTTTCCTAGAGCCACATGGACAGAAGGCGTGACCCTGGTGGCGCAGAATTCATGAACTCCAGCTTCCCTCGCCTTAAGGCAGGACTCGCTGGGACACGATAGGACATCCAGCCTCTACCTGCATGCCTCCAAAGATGGGCTGCTCACTACCTCAGGCAGGTAAACTGCTAATGTTTACAATATTTTCTGTATTTTACTAGGTTTTACCCTGAGCCCGCAGAGGCAACACTGTGCCCTCCATGGTCCCACCTGATTTGTCCCACCAAAGGCAGAAGAATCAGGGTTTTTGTTTGGGGCCTGGGCTGCCCACTTGGAGCCCTCAGCCTTGCTGCCCGTCTCTCCTTTGTGCCTGTGGGCCCAGGATCAGGACACTGGGTTTTGGTTTGGGGCAAGGTGGGCATGACTTTCTCCAGCTGCCAGGAAACCTTGCCAATGCCCCAGCTTAAAGGGGGTGGTGCGGGGGGGGGGGGGTGACTTATAGAGCAAGCGCCTGTCCCCTCGGCAGGAAAAGGCTCATGGCAGAACTTGCTTTGGAAAGGGGAGCGGAGGGGGTCTGTCTGTGATCATTCAGCCCCGAAATGATGCTCATGATGTTGGCTTTCCGGGCCATTAATTTGAGGGCTCTGTGCCCCACCCCCACGTTGTTGCCTGCTCCTGCTCCGGGAGATAAGCCCAGTTTCATTTAACCCTATTTATTCCCCCAAAGTGGCCTCCAGTCTCCATTAGCCAGGCATTTAACCCCTTGGGTACTAAACGCATCAAAATAGAGGGATTGCTCTCTTGTGGGGAGAGGGGTGTGCATTTCTCCCGGGCCTAGGCTCCCGGACTGGTCCAGAATACAGTCTTTGCATCATGGGGGTTGGCAGGAGTCCCGGCAGCCCCTCACCCACCCCCTCTCAAGCAGCCCAGCCCCTACCCCCACCCCAAGACAGCGGGACATTGTGTGGCCCTCTGAGGAGTGTCCGGCCCCTACTCCGAGGTCAGCGGCAGGGACAGCTCTGGCTCCCTCGCCACACATCCACCCAGCCTCCATTTTCTTTGTCACACATCTGGGTTCTGGCATTGTCCAAGAGGAGGGCGGTGGCGCCCCTGTCTCTTTTGTGTCCTGCAGGCTGGCACCTCTGCCTGTCATGTCCTGCTCTGTCTCCCTGCTTCCCTCTCTCGTGTGTTTCTTTTTTTTTTTTAGAGATTTTATTTATTTATTTTTAGAAGCCCAGGAAGAGAGGGAGAGAAAGATCACATTCATGTGCTATAGAAACATCCACTGGTTGCCTCTCCGATGCCCCCAACTGGGGACCTGGCCTGCGCATGTTGAACCCGGCGATCTTTTTGACCTTTGGGTTTGCAGGTCCGAGACACCCAATCCACGGAGCCACACCCACCAGGGCAGCGTGTTCCTCTTACGTCTCCTCTGCCCCTTCCCCCCCTTTGTTCTCTGCCCTTTCCCTTTCAGTAATCATGTCGGAGTTTCCCTGCATCTTGGGTGCCTGTCGGTCTCAGTGTGACGTGTGCACGGGCGTGCTCCTGTGTCTGGGTGTCTGTCACTGTGTGTGCGTGACTCTCCACGCCTATGCCTGTCCTTGCTCTGCTGCGTGCCTCAGCCTGTTACCCGTGACCCTGCCTGTGGGGAAGGACCCATGGGTGCCTCTCCTGGAGTCTTTGTGTGGCGGGCAGTCTCAGTACAAACCTCGCAGGTGTCCGTGTGCATGTTGGCCCGTCCTTGACCCGTGTGTGTTGCTCCGTCAGTCTACGTAGACCTGCCTTTGTGCTTGAAGCTGTGTGTTGGCCTCATTCCTTTGTGCACCTGTCAGTTGGCCTGTCATTCCCTGTGTGCGAGTGTACGTGTGCGTTGTGTTTCAACTCAGGGGGCCAAGCTGCTGCAAATTCTTCTCCTGAGGGTGCCCCTAGAGCTATTAGGACAATTTGGAAGCTGATGGCTTCACTAGAGCAGAGCCCAACTCATTACCAGCTAGGTAGGTCATCCTATTTGTCTCCTGGGGCTAACAGCCTGGTCCCCTGCCCTCTGCCCTCCTCCTGACTTCCATTTCTTTCCCTTCAGGTCAGCGCAGGACTGGAGGGGTGAGGACAGAGAGGTGGGGCAAAGACAGAACAGTGTGCATTCCAACTCACTCCGACTAATCACAGGCTTTTCTTTGCACACTGATTTTCCCTCAGACAACAAGAAGTGGCCACTGGGCATAACAATAACAACAACAACAATAAAAAAAATAATTGCTACCACCTATTGGGCACTTAGCCTGTGCCAAGCATTTTATATGCAATATCTCATAGAATTCTCTCAACATGAGGTGGTTTTCACGTTTAACTGATGAGAAAATGGAAGCTAAGAGAAGGTAGGTAAGTATTTTGATGTCACACACTCAGTCCTGGGAGGAGCAGGACATTCCAACCAGGGGTGGGCTGCTTGGGAACCTGCTGCCCAGGAAAGAAGGGAAATGAGGCGTCCCTTCCCCGCAGCCGGCGTGTACTTAAGCAGCCAGAAGAACTGGAATCTGATCTCAGGTTGCATCTTTTTTTGACAGAGAAGTGGCCAGACACCAAGCCAGCAGGGAGGGGAGATGGAAGGACGAGATGAGGTCGTGGAAGGGAAGGCACAGGCAGGGTGCTGGGATTCCTGGGTCCTGGCCTGGCTCCACCCAGGACACCTCCCTGCCTGGCTGGGCGTGCTCCTCTGCGCACTGAGGATGAAGACATGGTTCCGCTAGGAGGTTTCTGGGGTGGTTTCATCATCGCAGACAAGATGACTGGACAGAATGTTGTCACGGGTGCCCCCTGGACCCAAGAACTGGGCTGGAGAGCACCCATAGAACCACGCTTGGGTCGTCTTGGTGATTCCCACAACAGCCGGAAGAGAGCCACATGCGTAGTAGGGCTGTGGGAAGGTGTGCTGAATAAATGCGTGAATAATGAATTTCTCACTACTGAAATAACTTCACTGTCCACATGGGTGCTAGAGCAGCGACCATCACAAGGGAAAAAGGAAAGGAGGGGTAAACACTTTGGACAATCACAAAATCCATGAATTGGCAAGGACCAACTGATACAGAGATGTCATTGGTTCACTTGTCCCAGAAGTCTTCAATGACCATCTTCAGGTCTGGGGGTGGGGCGTGGGGGGAACCAGGGAACCCTGGCCTCTGTCCAGATCATCTGGTGGGGTCCTAAAGAATTTCACCAGGGACAGAAGTGGTGGGAATGAGGATTGAGAGGAACCTTAGTCTATAGGAATCTGGGGAACAGGCTCTTTTTGCCCCCAGAATCTAGGCATTGGGGCCGAGGGGCGGGGGGGGGGCGGGTTGGGTACAAGGACAAACCTCTAGGATGAGGGATCAGCTCCATTTCAAAACCTCTTTGGAGGAGAGGATCTCCGCGTGGGGGAGCCAGGGTCCCTGTCCTGTCTTCCTACTGAGTCCCGCCAAGACTCCAAAGGTCTGTGTTCGGGACAGTCTCTCTGGACAGCTTTCCTTGTCCTAGTTGGGGGTGGGCCGGTCCTCAGGTTAGAGCCAGGAGGGTTTTCCTCAGTCTCTGCCAGGCAGGCTCTTGGGGGAATTTAAGGGGGATGTTGGGAGGGAGTAGGATCACCTCTGTTCCGTGTGGTGGAGGTTTTCTAACTGGAGAGGAGACTCCGCCAGGCTCCGAGGCAGTGGGGAGGAGGAGGGGACTTCTGGCCAGAGCCCGTCTCGTCCTGGCAGCTCCAGTGCGCTGGCCAGAGCCCTCAGGCCGCCCTACTTGTGCGCTGACTGTGAGCTAATCCAGAAATACTGCAAGGGAGGAGGACACTGGGGCTCTCTGCGAGTCAGGGCCTCCGGAAGAGAGAGACCGAGGGGTCCTTTTCCTTCCTTCAGATCGTCTCCTCCCGACGCTGCCCGCCCCCCACGCCCCAGCCGCATGACCTCCTTCACCTGGGCTGGGAACGCAGGGTGGAGAAAGGTACCGTTCACTGCTTAGAAGGGTCTGGGTCGGAGCCCAGCTGGGAGCGCATGCCGCGACTTTCCCGGAGCAGCGGACCGCAGGAAGCCACAACCGCGAAAGGTCTCACACGGGCAAAAACGCAGGGGATCCATTCGGAAACATGCACACGAAATCCAACACACAAGCGTCGCACACGCACAGGTTCAAACGTGAGCAAATTACACACTTAGAGAATAAACACAGTTACCAAATCTCAGCCTCGGAATCCACAGGCTGAGATCCAGCCCGTATCAATATCTGATACAGTATCGGTCTTTGTATCTTACTCTTGCACTAGTAACCCGCCCACACTCCCCACTCACCAGAAACAGTAGGTTTCCATGGCCCGGCAGCCGCCGTGCAAACACAGCCGAGTGCCCCGAGCCCACTGCAAGCGCGTCTTTCCCCCTCGGCGAACACCGAGGCTGGCGAGAGGTGTCCTTATTAAGTCCTGCCTTCTTCCAGAACCCACACAAGAAAAGAAAGCAAAAAGCCAACCTTTCGTCTCCATGCTGCACACATTTGGAGAGCGGTTGGTGACGAGCAACCTGAAGATTTGCTTCCGTCGCTGCATCCTGGACGGAGAGAGACAATCGCAGTGACCGAGGCCAGGCTAAGCGTTCTCGAGAGCCGCCCGAGACGGACACTTCTGTTTCCAAGTGGGGCTCGTGGCCGGTTTTAAGTGCCAGTGATGGGTGCCAGGGGGGCCGATCGATCCCCAGACGGCCTGTGCAGTCGGCGACGGGTAACTGTCCTGCTGCCTTTCAGGGTCTAGACCGGCCCTTGGCCGTGGAATCTGGGGCCGAAAGGCTCCCGGACTCCGGAAGGGGTTTTCTGGACCGCGGGACCCAGCCCGCCCCGGCCCCCTCCCTCCCTGCGGCGGCGAAGTGGGAAGGGCCAGGACCCGAGCTTAGCACCTCCCCTAGAAATGCAGCACTCCGGCCCCCACCCGTCCTCCGCACCCCTCCTTCACGCGCTCCCTCCTGCTGTCTTCTCGTGGGCGCCCTTCTGCCCCCACTTCAAGTCTCACGAGTTCCTTAATCCCCCCTTTTCATCCCTTTGCCCCCTCCTCACATCCCCGGTCTCCGAGTGGTTCCCCCTCCTCATCACTGTAGCCCCCGCCAGCCTCCAGATTCCGAGGGGCGGGAGCGCATTGGGTTGCGCACGGGTGGGGGCGCCGCGCCAGCTTCGCGTAGCTGCTCTGACGCCGCCGCCCGTCGCCGCCGCAGCCGGAGGAGCCCCGCGGCAGCTCCGCAGTGCGCTCGCCGCCGCTCCGCCAGACCCGCGGCCGGCCAGCACAGGGTCACCCCGGAGCGGGCCTCCAACGCCAGCCGAGGAGGGTCATGAGCCAGAGCGCCCTGGGGCGCCGTGGGGAAAGCAAGCAAAGATAGCGGCTTCGAGCGCCCCTGGTCCCCGTCGCTCTACCGCGCGTCCCCAGCGTCCTCAGCCGCGTTTGTCCTTTCCTTGGACCCCGCCGCCGCCATGGCGACCCTGCTCCGCAGCAAGCTGTCTAACGTGGCCACGTCCGTGTCCAACAAGTCCCAGGCCAAGGTGAGCGGCATGTTCGCCAGGATGGGTTTCCAGGCGGCCACGGACGAAGAGGCGGTGGGATTTGCGCACTGTGACGACCTGGACTTTGAGCACCGCCAGGGTCTGCAGATGGACATCTTGAAAAGCGAGGGCGAGCCCTGCGGGGACGAGGGCGCCGAGCCTCCCGTCGAGGGAGACATCCATTACCAGCGTGGTGGCGGCGCGCCCCTGCCGCCCTCGGGCTCCAAGGACCAGGCCGTGGGAGCTGGTGGCGAGTTCGGGGGCCAGGACAAGCCCAAGATCACGGCGTGGGAGGCAGGCTGGAACGTGACCAATGCTATCCAGGTGAGCCAGGGATTCCCAGCTCTGCCACCCCCCGCACCCCATTCAGGTTCCGTGTACCAAGCCCTACCTCCCGTCCCCCACTGGGTCCCTAGGCGACCTGTACCCGGGATCTCCCCCTTTCCCGATCCCTCCCAGCCATGTGCGGGAGGAATCTACGCCCCCAGGTGGTGTCTCCCGTCCTGAACCGCACAACAACACCCTGCCGACCCAGGTAGGCTGAGACTCAGTCAGAGACAACTGCCTGGGACCCGGCAAAAGGGAGGGAAACAGAAACAGGGGGTCTGGGAGGGGTGAGGGAGAAAGAAAATCAGGATTGGAGGAAAGGGTTTTGTCTGGAACTTCGGAATGGATTCACAGCTTCATTTTCGGGGGGAAAATTCGCCGAGCTGGGAGTCTTCCTGACACACCTGCATATACACGCAAGCACGTATTTAGGGAGGCATTCACGCCCACAGCCATCCTCCCCCAGGAACAAACGCCGGGTACAGGTGCGCGCAACACGCATCTATATAGAGACCACAGGATTATCCTCCAACTCACCTTCCTTGTCCCTGCACCTTCCACATGCAGGAGCACATAGCCGTACATACAAGCACACTCACACAAACTCATTTGAACGTAACACGCGCGCACAGATGTACACAGGCGTGCGCACACAAGTGTGGTCACTCAGGCGCATGTGGTCCGTGGAACCTCAGGTTTACCTGTGCACAGATTCATCCTTCTCGCACGGAATCCCGGCTACACCGCAAAGAGGAGACCAGCTCCTCCGCACCTGACCTTGGCGAAGCCACCCCTAAAGGTTCTGAACCGCGCGCCATCCTTTCACCCCCCACTCTCAACACCCCTCCCCCCACTCCCCGCCAGGCGGCGCCGGACTCCGCGGCCTGGAGAAGGTTTGAAGTCCGCCCCTCCACCCGGGAGCTGACGGGGGTCGGCAGGCCGCGGCTCTCCGAGTGGAAGAGGCCCCAGTCCCAGGCGCCCGCAGGCCTTGTGGCTTGCCTCCCCCTCCTGTGTCCCCGAAGAGCACGATCGTTGGGGTGCAGAACGTGGGTTTACCGGGAGCGCGAGGCCGCGGCGGGGTTGCTTGGGGACCCGTGCTCTGCGGGGCTTCGTGGGGCCCCCTTCGTGGGGCCCTAAGTGACTGGTCCCGAGGCGCTTCCTTCTCCAGGACCGGGGGACACCGCCAGGCGGTACCAAGGACGTGGGGTGGGTGGTGCCCGCAGCGGTTTCCTCTGCGCCTTCGCTGGGGTCATTTTTGCAGGCCCCGTCCAGTAGGCCCGGGAGGAAACCAGGGCGGGAGGCCGGAGGCCCGCAGGCCTCGGGAACCCTGGATTTCGTTAGCTTTCCTTCCCCGTATGGATTCTAAACCCTCCTTCCACAGCTCTGCCCGCCTGATCCCATGCGTCTAGTTAGAGATTCCCACTTGATTTAGCCTTTCACACCGCGCTCATCCTGCTTGCCTCTTCTGTTCCCACCTTCTCAGGGATCGGCTTCCCCAACGCTGCTCCCGCCCCCCACCCGCCCCACACCGCGCCTCCAACCTCACACCCTCACGTTCCCTACGTTCCTGCCTCCCCGAGGCTGGCCTCGCGCTCCGACCCACCTCCTCTCCACCCTCTTCTTCCTCCCACTGCCGCCTGCAACGTTTTCTTCTCCGGTTCGGCCCTCAGGCCCCCACATTTCCCTCATTAGATTTGCAGCACCCCCGTGCAGTCTCACCTTAAATCCCGTGCCCCGTCTTCCTGGGTGGCTCAGACGCAGCCCTCACCTTTCTCGGAGCCCTTTCTGGCCCCCACCCCGCCCCCAGCACCTTTTCACCTCTTGCCAGGTCCGCAGGAAGCACCCTCGCTGATTTCCACGTGGCCGTCCTCTCCTGGCGGTTTGACCTCCCACGCAGCCCACACCGCTCTTCCCAGCCTTTTGTACACCTTTCCTTCTCCATTCCGTTTTTACACGCCTCCTCCCCACCTCTGACTCAACACTCGCACTACCATTTCAGCCTACCTTTAACCTCTGTTGCCGGCGCGTTCCGCCCGGGACTCTCTCCTTAGCGCCCCCTACGGGCTATAGCCTTAAGTCACGCCCTCGGCTTTAAGCCACGCCCCCAGCCCCCCAATTCCTAAGGCAGCGCCAGCTCAGCGCAGGGTCTGGTTGCCTCTTCGCTCCACAGGGCATGTTCGTGCTGGGTTTGCCCTACGCCATTCTGCACGGCGGCTACCTGGGGTTGTTCCTCATCATCTTCGCCGCCGTGGTGTGCTGCTACACCGGCAAGATCCTCATCGCATGCCTGTACGAGGAGAACGAGGACGGCGAGATAGTGCGAGTGCGGGACTCTTATGTGGCCATCGCCAATGCGTGCTGCGCTCCGCGCTTCCCCACGCTGGGTGGCCGCGTGGTGAACGTGGCGCAGATCATCGAGCTAGTGATGACTTGTATCCTGTACGTGGTGGTGAGCGGCAACCTCATGTACAACAGCTTCCCGGGGCTGCCCGTGTCGCAGAAGTCCTGGTCCATCATCGCCACGGCGATACTGCTGCCCTGCGCCTTCCTTAAGAACCTCAAGGCCGTGTCCAAGTTCAGCCTGCTGTGCACTTTGGCCCACTTCGTCATCAACATCCTGGTCATCGCCTACTGCCTATCGAGGGCACGCGACTGGGCCTGGGAGAAGGTTAAGTTCTATATCGACGTCAAGAAGTTTCCCATCTCCATCGGCATCATCGTGTTCAGCTACACGTCGCAGATCTTCCTGCCTTCGCTGGAGGGCAACATGCAACAGCCCAGCGAGTTCCACTGCATGATGAACTGGACGCACATCGCCGCCTGCGTGCTCAAAGGCCTCTTCGCGCTCGTCGCCTATCTCACCTGGGCCGACGAGACCAAGGAGGTCATCACGGATAACCTTCCCGGTTCCATCCGCGCTGTGGTCAACATCTTCCTGGTGGCCAAGGCGCTGTTGTCCTACCCGCTGCCCTTCTTCGCCGCCGTGGAGGTGCTGGAGAAGTCGCTCTTCCAGGAAGGCAGCCGCGCCTTCTTCCCCGCATGCTACGGCGGCGACGGCCGTCTCAAGTCCTGGGGGCTGACGCTGCGCTGCGCGCTGGTCGTCTTCACGCTGCTCATGGCCATCTACGTCCCGCACTTCGCGCTGCTCATGGGCCTCACGGGCAGCCTCACCGGCGCCGGCCTCTGCTTCCTGCTGCCCAGCCTCTTCCACCTGCGTCTGCTCTGGCGCAAGCTGCTGTGGCACCAAGTCTTCTTCGACGTCGCCATCTTTGTCATCGGCGGTATCTGCAGCGTGTCCGGCTTCGTGCACTCGCTCGAGGGCCTCATCGAGGCTTACCGAACCAACGCGGAGGACTAGGGAGCCAGGGCAATCCCCCTCGCTCCTTCCCCTCCCTACCACCCCACCCCCACCAACCCAGTGCGCCCAGCCGCCGCGCTTGGGAAGCCAAGCTTTAAACATCTCTGGTTCCTAGTTTCTTATTATTGGGGATGGGAGTGGGGTGGGAGGGGATAGGGATCCACAATCCATAGCGTCTGCGTTTCTCTTGTCCTGTTTTTTCCACACCTTGGTTTCAGCGGAGGCGAGGGCGCATTTGTGGGCAGGCTTATCTGACCTTCCACGAGGGCCCCCGACACCTCGGCCCCGTCACCGAGAGGGGTGGGAAGGGAGGGAGAGGGGGCGCAGCTCGCAGGCGCAGAAACTTGACCTTACCGGGACATTTCACAGCCATCCAGTGCTCGGAATCTGCAGCCCAGCCATTTCCTGCAAGAGCGCTTCTCATTCCGTAGACATTTCAACCCCGCAGCGGGAAAGGCTGGCGGGAAATCCGCTTCTGGTGGGCGATTTCCCTCGGCAAAGTAGGAGGCAAGAAGCCGCGGCGGGGCCGGCTTGCCTGCGGGTTTTCAGGAATCCAAACTCATCTTGTGCAATTTATCAGGTTGTGGAACTGTTCTGTGCGTGTGGTGTGCTCGTGGTGAATAAGATGAAATGTATATCAGAAAAAAATCTATCTCAAATTTAGAGTGCGGTGCATAATTATATCCGCAAATAAAGAAGAAGCAATGGTGCCCGCGGCTTCATGTCCGTTCTGCGTTTTGCGTCCGCGGGGATCCCAGCGCTCCTTGGGCGGTGGGGGAGCCGGCTCTGGCCGGCGGAGTGAAGCCGGTGGGCGTGACGAAGCAGCGGTATTTAAAGGGTCCTGGGAGAGCCCCGAGGAGAGAGAAGGATGGTTAGTCCGAACCAAGGGGCAGCTGGCTCTACAGGCTCTTCGACGGCCAGGAAAAGGCTCGTTTGGAATCTCTCCCCAGGATTGGATCTGTCCCAGAATTTGGTGGATGCTCTCAACCTCCAATTAAAAAAAAAATATGTACAAAGCACTACATGTTTGTTCAATGCACATTTATAGACAGACCATCATAGCTGGGATCTTGCCAGGTTCCAGGAGGAACAAACTCAGTCCTGCCCTGTGGAGCTTCCAGCCTAGTAGAGAGGCAGGCGGTAAACAAGGACATGCAGGAATTCACAGCATGACTGCCTGGGCTCGGGGCCATCTCTCACCCTAAAGAACACCCCACCCCACCCCACAGCCCAAGCTGAGGCTTACACAGCCACAGTAAAGAGATCTGGCTGCTTTAGGACCAACAGCCCTGAGCCTTTTGGGTCAGGTCTTTCCTTTTTTTTTTTTGCGCAGCCTGTTTAAGCGTGCGTTTGCTTGAATTACCCAGGCTTTTGTCCTGCAGATATTATCGCGAGAAAGGAGCAGCACTCATACTGCCTCCAGGAGTGCCCGGCCTGGAGTGGTTAGAAAGAGTTGTGGTTGGACTTTCTGGAGGGGATCAGGAGCTCAGGAAGGCTGGGAAGTTCTCGGGGTTCCTCTCTCACCCCTAGAGAAGCTACGAAGGCAGGGTACTGTTGGGAACAATTTCTCCAGACGCAATCGGTGTGGGGAAGAGCCCAGAGAATGCCTGAGCACGGTGTCCATTTCTCCCTGCGGGCTGCAATTGATGTGGGTGTGTGTGCGGGTATGAGAGAGAGCATGCCTATAAAAAGATGTGCGCGTGGGGTGAGGGGAAAGCTGTGTTTGCGTCTCGTGAGAGCTTTGATGAACGTCTGTGCGTGCACGTGTGTGCAGAGCATCTCTGCGAGCCTGCTGTGGTAGTGATGGTTTTGAATTACCCTGGTTCTGCTTCCACCGAATGGAAGTGGGAGCCGGAAGAGGCATAAGATCCGGTCCCTTCTGCTGCTCGCGGTTCTGATGATTTAAATGGACCATTTGAAATGTCTGCTTTTTATCTCCCTAACCCCCTTTCGTCGCTATGGTCCTGCGTTCAGGATTCGGGGCTGGCCAGAGGACTCTCAGTTTCCAGGCCCGCTACACCCTCCGATGTTTCACGGGCCTGGGGAGTTGACTGTTCCTCCCCCTGCCGCCTCCCATGCTCCTCAGCGGGTCCTTGGACCTCAGGGCGCGCTCTGAGTCCGAGCTCGGCTTCAGGAAGAGCCCGAACTTCTGCAGTGGAAGGGAAGGTGGGAACGTCAAGCTGCACCAACTCCGTCCTTCCCGTCTTTAAAAGGGCAAATGAGACACATGCAGACTCTGAGAAGCTGCTGACACCTCCAGGGACTCGCCTGGCTCCGTTCCACCTCCTCCTGGCTCCTGGCTTTGTGCTGGGCTTGAAGGAGCCCATGCGTCCCCCGCGTGGGTGCCGAGGGTGGCAGGCGCTGCAGAGCCAGCCTCCTAGTATTCCTAGGGAGGCCCTGCACGGTCTGTAGGACATTCATCCCCAGACTCGCTTCCAGGCAGCCGGGAGAAACGGGGAGCAGGAGTAGTTGGGGCCCATCTCCACACCCCTCCCCCCAACACCAAAGTGCGTGGGTAGAAGTTAAAAGGATGGACACCTACTCTGTCCTCGGTCTGCAGTGAGCTCGCCGTCTGAGTCTAAAGATAGACGAGGCAACATTCGTCAATACAGTTCCCTCCCAAATACCTAGGCATGTGAGATCAGCAACAATGGCGTTCAGATGGAGCAGGTTGGTAGCCGCACTATCTATATTAAGCCGTATTGAGTCTGAGTCTAAAGGAAATACTAGCGATACCAATTCTGTCTTTATTTCAAATTGTATTATTTTGTTCATTGTGTTATTTTGAAAATCACAATTCAGTTTGGTTTTTGATTTTTTTAAATAACTGCACAAAATGTTACCTTGCTTATTGAATTTCTGCACCCCCTTAAATTTTACTCTCTAAGGAAATGCCTCTCTTGCCTCCTGCTGATCTCAGGCCTGGGTGCAAGGTAGGGCTTGAGAGATGGGCTCTACTGCCTATAGGGTAGGACTGAGTGTTTTCAAGGGTCTGGCTACAATTCCACAGGGATGCTGTGGGTGCCACCCCTGCCAGTTATGGGGTCCAAAAGGGTCAGGCCAGGAGGGGCCTCTGGCCAGAAATACCCCAGCAGAACAGTCCAGCGGTGCTGAGAGCCCAGCCAAATCCGGGGAGGTGGGGGTTGAGGGGAAGGAGGAGGTCTACACTCCCAGGAGCTCCCGGACACCCTCTGGGACTGGCATAGAAACCCGGCGAAGAGATTGAGGATTCTTCGGAGGGAGTTACAGGCTGGGCAAGGGAGAGCACAGTTAAAGGAATTATTAGCATTACCCAGTATCTGTACGAATTCTGGCAGGCACACAGGATATCTTCATCAAATACTTACTGAGCGCCCACTCTAGGTCACATGTTGGGCTAAGAACTGTTCTGGGCTCTGGGGGTGCAGCAGTAAAGACAGGGCCTCTGTTGATCTTGACTAAACTCTGTTTTACCAGGACCCCATAAATCTAAGGGCTGGAGGTCCAGTGTAAGGGGAAAGAGCCTCAAAAATCCCAAAGCTGCCGAGTCCTTGTGAAACTCTTGAAGGGTCTGCTGGTCTGCCAGACCCTGTTATGATTTCTCTGTTTTGGTCTTTTGTCATTTTAGCTGGGGTCTCAGCTGGAGCCAAGACCTTATGCTGAGGGCTGCCTGGAGGACATGGAACTAATTTATCTACAGTATTCTCACCAACCAAGGTCCTCACTCACCTGCAGCAAAGGGAACTTGCTCCATGGCAAGCACATTTTGGGACACTCTGCTCTGACCCCCAGCAAAGTAAAACCAAGGTGACACAAGTTGGTCCTACAAAAAAGAGTAGGAGTCTAGAGGCAGATCCCAAGTTGTGCCAACGATGTCTACAAAGGGACAGGCAGGCTACTAAAAGGCCACAGCTCTCCCCATGTCCAATAATACCATCAGTGAGTTAGCAGAATCAGGGAGGAAGCTGGAGACCCCATGCTAAATTCCTGGCCTCCAGCCCAAATCTGCTGCCTGTCTCCTTGGCTACACAGCTATGTTTTCTTTACCGAGGCAGTTGGCCCAGGGATCCCTGAGCTAGGCCCAGCACAAGGCCATGATCGGCCATGATGAATCACAGTTCAAAGAGCCCACCCAGTTTGATGCCTATTCCCATCACATCATCCTGGTCAAGCTTTGGCAGACTGGGTGGCACATGGAACAGTTTTCTTGGAACAGGTTTCCGATGGCTCCATAGTCTTGGGTCCTGCCATGCAGAACCCCTCAGGAGCCAAAGCACATGCATCACTCAATCACCTAAATGTGTGTTTGCTAGTCAGAACAGAAACCAACCTGAGAGCATCTTAACCAAAAATAAGTTGAATTTCTTTTTCACATAAAAGTCAGAGCTGGTAGGAGGACCAGACCCATGCTTCTCAAACTTTAATACATGCACGAATTACCTGGAGATCTCGTTAAAATGCAGGTTCCTGATTCAGTAGGTCTCAGTGGGGCTGGAGATTTTGCATTCCTAACAAGTTCCCAGGTTGATGTTAGGACTGCGGAGCTGCAAGCCACACTTGGAGTTAAAGGCCCTTGGAACACTGATTCTCAAATTTTGCTTTGTACTGTAAAGCATCCTATGACCACACTGTACCCCATATGGTAAAATCAGATTCCCTGGAGGGTGGGACCCAGACGGCAGCACCTTGCATGCTTCTCACACAGCGGTCACTGGTGTACAGCAATGATCGAAGTGTGCTGGGCACAACTGTCCTTCCGAGGGCAATCTACAGGCATCTACATATCTCCAGGCATTGACATAAACTGCAAAATTCAAAACTTGAAGTCCCCAGGTTAGTTCAAGTAAAATAAAATCTACTTCTCAGGCTTCACCCCGTTTGGTGGGACCCCTTCTGCCAATTTGACAACACACACTCCATTTCACATCAGCTCAGCTATACCAACGTCACCCTTTCCTCACCGGTACCTTAGTGGGTGTTCCCCAGCCTGGGCAGGCTTCTGTAAGCTCTTTGGCTTTCGTTGTGGGGGGGAGGAGCATTTATCTGCTGATCATTCCCCACCTTGGAACACTTCAGCAGTAATTTGGACTGGGTTTTATTGTAAGTGTTGTTCAATCTGTAAGGCTTTATAATCGGACCAGCAATCTCCATGCCCTGATCACTCTTCACAGTAAAGGGCATTCCAAGAGTATGGACTCAGTCCTTTTGTCCGTAGTGATTCTGTCAGCCTTTGTCATAGGCATTCTCTTAGCCACCGTGAGAAGGTGTACCCGAAGGCTAAAGTATACCAAAAACAATGTGAGTAAACTTGACCAGACTATTACAAAGACCCCCCAAGGGGGAGGATCATCTGCTTTCCTGGTTACAGCTCTCTGCCTCTCTTTGCAGGGAGAACTCCTTTGTCCACTGTTGTCAGTGGCTCCTGGCTTTGCCTTCTGAGAAGCTCTTTCTTATTCATTATCCTCCTGAGGATCTTGGAGAGAATCTCCTTTCTGGAGTTGCACCACTTCCATACCCAGCTTCCTTCTGATCACCTTTTGGATCCTACAGTTACCTTAGGGGTCAGATACCTACAGAATTTTGGACTCCAGGCGTGTGCCTTCTTGGCAATACAATTTCCTCAAAGCTTAGTGGTGTTGTGGGTCGGATTGTGCCTCTCTAAAAGATATGTTTGAAGTCCTAACCCCTGGTATCTGTAAATGGGATCCTATCTGGACCAAATAAGGTTTTTGCAGATGTACAGGTATAATTAGTTAAGGTGAAGTCATGCTGAAGTAGGGTGGGTCCCTGATCCAACATGATTGTTGCCCTTAAAAGAGGAGGAAAGGAGATACATAGACACACAGTGAAAGCAGAGAATGGAGTGATGTGTCCACAAGCCAAGGGCTGCAAACAACACAAGAAGCCAAGAGAAAGGCATGGAACAAATTCTTCCCTAGAGCCTTTAGGCAGACCATGGCTCTGCTGATACCTTAATGTTTGGACTTCTGGCACCCAGAAGTATTAGAGTATAAATTTCTGTCATTTTCAGCCATTTCAGTTTGCGGTACTTAGTTTTGGCAGCCTTAGGAAACTAGTACAGCAAGCTTATGGTCTACTCACTTCTAGTAATTTCCATGGGCAAATAATCACAGCCATAGATTTTTGTCTAGTGCTACATTGTACAAGAGTAGCCACCAGCTGCATATGGTTATTTAAATGTAAATGTAAATAAAATAAAACATTCAGTTCCTCAGTTGCATTACTCACATTTCAAGTGCTCAATGGCCACATGTGGTTAGTGGCTACTGCATTAGACATGACAGATTACAGAACATTTCCATCAAGGCAGAAAGTACCAATTGGACAGCATTGATCTAGTGTATTGTTCAGCTTTCTGCAGCAATAATGCTGCATAGCAACCCAAGAATTTTAGTGGATCATAAGAACAAACATTTTTCTTGTTCATGGGTCCATGGGACAGCTCAGCTTTAGGTTCCAGGCTGCATTTTGGATTTGGGTCCTCTCCACGTATCTCTGATCCTGTCTAGACTCTGGACATGCTCTTTTTGTGACTAATAGCAGGAGTGCAAGAGGGCAGTCTAAACTGCACAAGCACATTTAAAGCCTCTACTTGAATTACATTAGGTTCACAACCCATTGGCTAAAAGCAAGTTACATGGTCAAGACCAGTATCAGTGTCAATAGGGAAAGACCCTACAAAGTCACATGGCTGATGGTATGCATGATCCTATTATAAGTGAATGAAGCACTAAGAGTAATGCAATCTACCTCACCCATACATAGTGCTTTTTTTTCTGAAAAGGTTATACATTCACATGGTGAAAAATAAAAAGTGTATCAAAAAGCATGCAGTAAAACAATCTCGCACACCTGACTCACCCACCTCATGCCCTCTTTAGAGGTAAATTTTTTATTAACTTTTCTATCTGCATGAAAATATAAGCAAAAACATAAGTATTTGGGTCCCCCTTCTTTCTTAAAAGGAGTCTGATATACACAGTACTGCCTTCACTATTTTTTTAAAGATGTTAGTAGATTTTTAAAAAGATTTTATTTATTTCTTTACAGAGGAAGGGAAGGAGAGAAATATCAATGTATGGTTGCCTCTCATGAGTCCCCTGCTGGGAACTGGCCTGCAACCCAGGCATGTGTCCTGACTGGGAATCGAACCTTGATTGTGTGGTTTGCAGGCCCGCACTCAATCTACTGAGCTACACCAGCCAGGGCTGCCTTCACTTCTTTCTTTAAAAAATATATCTGGGCGATTTTCCCATATTGATATACATAGATACACTCACTTCTATTTACTGGCCTCTGTGTTCTGCTTGTCCCTGCTTTCTTAGCTTGATGATGGATACCTTCGGATAGATGTCTGAAATGATGGACTGTAATGGAAGGCAACACTTCTAATCTGATTTTGTCATTAAGCTAGTTCCAAATTTGGCATAGAAGTGTTTGTACATGTTCTTGAGAAAGTTTTGGGGTCTCATCTCTTGCTAAGGATGTTTATTCACTGTCACCTTTTTAAATGAGCTTGCTTTATCTCTCAAACTTAAGTGTTCAAACTTAAGTTTTATCTCTCAAACTTGAGTGTTCTAGCACTGGGAGGGTAGGGTTAAGGTGTTGCTCTAATTCTTGTCATTCCCCCTAGCTGGTGGAAAGAGAAAATGGAGGAGGGGGCAGTGTGCCCAATCTTTTTGGAACTAAAACTTGGAGGCTGGGGTGTCCACATCACTTCCACTCCCACTTCCATTGGCCAAAACTCAGGATCACAACAAGCGAAATGACCACGAGGGAAAGCTGTGTCACTAAAAGGAAGAGAGTATACATGTCGAAAGACAGCAGTATTTTTCTTAGTGTTTGAGGTCTCCAGTTAGAGGGCACAGTCTTTGTAAGTTCATAAATACATAACGCTGTTTTAAAACTATACTGTATGATAAAATATAATACAGATGCATAAAAGTGCACAAATCATAAATAGCTAGCTTGATGAATTTTTACTAAGTGAACATGCCTGCCTAGCGAGCTCCCTAGCCGAGAAGTTGAACCAGCAACCCAGACTTTGCATTTCCTTGACTAGAAGGCTAGCGGCTACGTAACCACGTGCAGGCGGAGCCAAAGGCCGTTGAAGGTGAGTTACCCAAAAATAAGGCGTGGCTAAACTAAAAGGCGGGGCCCCATGGAGATTAGCGTCCTTTGCTGGAGGCTGGGAGGGCCGGGGCTTGGTGACGCTCACATGGGGCGGGGCTTACTAATCCAGAGTCCGGGCTAGAGCGAAGGGGCGTGGTCAGGTCAGAGGTTTGGTTACGAACTGCAGAATTTAATGGCGAGGACGGACGGGCCTGGCGATCCCGAAGGTAGCCTGGGCCACGAGGGGCGAGTCAGCTGAAGAGAGTCGAGGGACTCAGCGACGAGGTGAGGTTCGGAAGCTCTTTAGAACCGGAGCCAAGAGGCGTTTTTATATGCAAGGGGGCGGGGCTTCGCGCTGTCAGGGCGGACGCAGCAGAGGAAGGCGGAGCCAGCGCGTTGCAAGATGGCGACCGTTAGCGCTGGGCCGGTGGGGAACGTGTTCCCGTTCCGTGACGCTCGCGCCACTCCAGACCCAGTGCTGGAGGCCGGCCCGGTGTCACTCGGGCCACTGCCAGTGCCTCTGGTGCTGGACAACGGGTCCTTTCAGATCCGCGCCGGCTGGGCGTGTCCCGGACCGGACGCGGGCCCAGAACCGCGGCTGCAGTTCCGCGCCGTGTGCGCTCGCGGGCGTGGCGGGGCTCGGGGCGGAGCAGGTCCACAGGTGGGCAACGCGCTAGGTAGCCTGGAGCCGCTGCGCTGGATGCTGCGCTCGCCCTTCGACCGCAACGTCCCAGTTAACCTGGAGCTGCAGGAGCTGCTGTTTGACTACAGCTTCCAGCACCTAGGTGTCTCCTCGCAGGTGAATGGTGGGGGGAGGGAGGTGGGTTGGGCTTGAGGAGGAGCGATGAGGTAGTGTCTGTGCACACTCTGCCCTTGGAGAAATAATAGTCATTCCAGTGGCACTCACTGTTATCTAGTCACTCATTTAGTCACTCGATCAAGTGCAAGCTCCTAACGTGTGTAAGCTCTGCGTTAGGCGTTTGGGGTACAGCAGTGAACAGAACAACGCCCGTTTTCTCTTGGAGCATACATTCGGATATGTGCCTCATTTGTTAATGCATTTATTAACTAATGTGTATTAAGCACTGAACTCTGTGTCAAGCACTTTTCTGGGCGTTTGGAATACGTTCGTGAGTGTGACCCAAAACTTGTGCTTGTGGATTGTGGAGTTAGTATGGACAGAGATTCTAGTATGAAAAGACAGACAATAAATAGAATTGAGTAGTAGATTCTATGGCATGATAGGAAAAGATTATATTTTCTCAGTAACATGGTCAGGGTGCAACTCAGGAAAAAGGTGGTCCTAAGTAATCGGAACTCACCCGTTCCTTGAAAGGAGGCGGTTGAGTGAGCAAGCCATGTGAGTCTCTGAGGGAATGGTATTCTGGAGGAGCCAGCCAGGGAAAAGACCCTGCTGCAGAAGTGAGCCCTAATCTGAACTGCAGGGCAGGCAGGGGAAGGCAGGAGAGCAGTAAATGGGAGAGGAAGTCAGAGAGGTAAGAGAGGCCAAGTCACGCACATTCTAGGCTTTTTGCTGAGTGAAATGTGGAGAAGAAGAGAGACATGGCTTATGTTCCAAAAGGATCAGTATAGCTGCTGTATGGAGAACGAACTGACCTGGGTCATACAGTGGAATCAAGGAGACCAGTGAGGAGGCTGTTGTAGAAACCCAGATGAGAGATGATGGTGACTTATATAAGGGAGGTATCGGGGAGCAGGAGATATGGCAAGAAGCTGTTGGCTTCTGGAGGTATTTGAAGATAGGGCCAAGATGATTTATTGATGGTTTGGAAGAGGCTTGACTTAGTAACCTTAAATTGATGCTATGTGCACATTTTCTAAAACAACTTCCAGTAAAGATGAAATGAGTACTTTACCCTTGCTTCTGGTCAGGTTTTTGATTGGAGACCAAAAGCAAATTCAGCCCTTGCAATAGGGGTTTTGGCGTTTTTAAGAAGAGTGTTCTTGTATTGATCATCTTTTTGCTCTTTTCTTTCAAAGTAGGGCTGTGTCGATCATCCCATAGTTTTGACAGAAGCCGTGTGCAACCCACTGTATTCACGACAAATGATGTCTGAGCTTCTTTTTGAGTGCTACGGGATTCCCAAGGTGGCGTACGGAATAGACAGCCTGTTCAGCTTCTACCACAGTAAGCCAAAGAACTTGATTTCCAGCGGGCTCATCATTTCATCCGGATACCAGTGTACGCATATTTTACCCATCTTAGAGGGGAGGTGAGTCGCACTTACAGCATTTGAGTACTCTTTTGAGAAGCGTTCAGGAAACATTTATTGGGTGCCTGCTTTAAAGGTGGACCATAAACTGGCCTCTGGGCTTAGCTGTGACCTATCTCACTTTGTGACTGTGGTGAAGTCACTTCACCTTCCATCCTTTTTGACCTCCCTCCTCCTGGAGGGAGTTGGCATGGCATGGTCCAAATCCACAATTCCAGAATTTTATAATTCTGATTTATGGTGAGATAACAGTCCCTGCAGGCACTAGGGGCTCAATAAAAATATTTGAATAAATTATTTGAGTAAACTTAATATAGACTGCCTTTGTGTTCAGGAGTCACTTTCTTATTAAGACAGTATTATTTTCATGTAAAGCTCTTTAATCACCATAGGTTAGACTTTTTTCAGGTACAGTACCTGGCACATGATAGGTACTTATTAAATGTCTTTGAGTTAAATAAAAGGTGAGGGTAGTAGTTTCTGTTGTGTTTAAAATCTGTTCTCATTTTAGAGTTGGGCCTTTGTTGCCTGATAAGAGACAAGGCCAGCATCACGCTCTCCTGAGAAGATTTCACATTGAGTAAAGAGTGTGTATGAGTGGGGAAAGGAGCCCTGGCTTTGCAGCCCTGCTAAGGATGAGGCACCCAACCTCTTCACTTAGTTTGCTACCATGTAAAATTAGGACACACCGATTGCTCAGGGTACCGTGAGGATGAGATGAGACCACGTAGATGAAGGCACTTTGTGAACTGTAAAGCTGTCTGAACATTTAAGTCAAAACAAATGCTGTGGAATATCTTAAGCCCCATAGTGGAAATTTCTCTTCATTATGTAAGACAATATGCAGAAATGAAGAATAATGTTATTTTTATGTATTAGAAAATGATTTTACCTGAAGTCTGAGCAGTGATCAGATTGGAGCATATTCTGTTCTGTGCTGGCATCTGCTGGTGAGATGTGATATAGCAGCGACGTTTCAGTACACAGCAACTTCCTAGTGCTCTGGTGCTCTTTCTCGCATTGAGAAAATGAAGTGATTCTGGCTCTTCCCCTTCGGTTCTCGTGAAAGGGACCTGGTACTCTGAGGAGATTACAGTAAGCCAACATATGCGTGATTGCTTCATATGTTTGTGTCAGTAGAAGTCAAGTGTCTGGGGAAGGGTTCCCAAAGTCTGGCCTGCAGGAGAGTTGCCTGGCAAGCTTGTTCAAGTGTAGAGTCCCAGACCACCCCAGAGCAAATGAGTCCTGGGAATTGGCACATTTCACATTTTTGCAGATAATTAATTCTAGGATACTTGGTTCCAGGACCACAATCTGAGAAATACATGGTGAGTCACATAAGGGTCTGACTTGAGAGTACATGTTCTTCCCATTCAAGGGGTGTCCTTCTGAAACCTGTGCCAGAAGTGAGATGGCCCCGTGCCTGTCTGGGTGTGGACTAGGAATTGTGCATTGGTTAAGAGGCTGGACCGAGGGAACTTTAAAGTCCCTTCTAACTGTAAGGTTTTATGTTCTCCCAGCTGGTCTGTTTCTTTCCCTTTTATCTACATTAAATTATTTTCTCCTTAAAGGTGTTCCATATTCTCTTTCACGTTGCCAAAAACCAAGTGCTGTCTTCCATCTCCTGGTTGTAGGTTAGACGCTAAAAATTGCAAACGCATCAATCTGGGAGGAAGCCAAGCAGCTGGCTACCTCCAGCGTCTGCTGCAGCTGAAGTATCCCGGGCACCTGGCGGCTATCACGCTCAGCCGCATGGAGGAAATCCTGCATGAGCACAGCTACATCGCTGAGGATTATGTGGAAGGTAATGAAGAGGTCGTTGTTTGCTTGCGGCTTTTGGATAGTGTCCGATTTTGGGGGTGTTCCTTAAATTGTTCCCAGGATGACTCTTTTCTCACTTTTTATCCATTAGTTTTTAGAATCCCCTCCCTCTTTGGGTATTGACTTTCATAAACTATTTAGTTAATTGATAACTTACATAGGTTGTTTTCAAAGTTGTTTGGGCTATTCTAGTTCTTTTGCCTTTCCATATAAATGTTACTATTAGCTTGTCCATCCATATCTATGAAAAAGTTTTGTTGGGATTTTGATTGAAAGTACATTGAATCTACAGATAAGATTGGATATTAAGCAACAACATTCTAAATATAAATCCAGGTAAGATTAAACCTCCTGGGGAGAATCGACATTTTTCATACTGTTGAATCTTTCAGCTGATGAGCATAGTGTGTCTTTCCATTGATTTAGGTCTTTATTGATTTCTTTCATCAGCATTTTGTAGTTTTCATGATATAGACCCTGCACGTGTTTTATTAGATTTATGCTTAAGTGTTTATTTCTTTGTTTTTTTTCTTTCACTTTTCAGTTGCTCATTGCTAGTGGATAGATACTCAGTTAATTCTGTGTTGACCTTGTATCCTGTGACTTTGCCAAACTTAGTTCTGTTTTTTTGTGGATTCCTTGGGAATTTCTGTGTGTAGACATGCCATCTGTAATGACTTTTATTTCTTCCTTTTTGATATTTTTTTGTCTTTTATTTCTTTTTTCTTGCCTTATTTCACTGGTGAGGACTTTCAGTACAATGTTGAACAGGCATGGTGAGAGTGGGCGTTCTTGCCGTGTCCCAGTTCCTTGTCCCCGGGCTGTAGGGGGAAGCATTTCGTCTTTCTCTGTTAAGTACATGATGTTAGCTCTAGGTGTTTTGCAGATGCCTGTCACCAAGTTAAGGAAGTTTCTTTCTGTTCCTAGTTGTGCTGATCATTTTTATCATGAATGAATTTTGAATTTTGTGAAAAGGTTTTTGTACATCAATTAATATGATCCTCTATGGTGTTTCTGCTTTGGACTGTTCATTGTAATGATTACTTTTCAAATATTGAAGTAGGTTTGGTTTGCAAACCCACTTGTTCATGTACATATCTTTATATATATATTGCGTGATTTAATTTGGTAATATTTTGTGGGATTTTTGTGTTCATGAGGGATATTGGTCTGTAGTTTTTACTGCGTTTGGATTTGGTATCAGGGTGATGCTAACCTTGTCAAATGAGCTCGAAAGTGTTCCTTCTACTTTCTGGAAGAGACTGTATAAATATAATTGATATTACAATACCAGTATAATTGGTATTTTTAAAGAATGTTTGGTGGAATTCTTCAGTGGAACCATTTGAGCCTAGGAGTTTTTTCTGAGGGTTTTTTATACTATGAATTCAATTTCTTCAATAGATGTAGGACAATTTAGATAATCTAATTAATTTCTTTTTATTATTTCTTTCCTTCTACTTGCTTTAGGCTTATTTTGCTCTTTTCCTTTAGCTTCTTAACGCAGAAGCTTAGCATATTATGAGACCATTGTTCTTTTTAATGTGAGCAGTAGATTTCTTCCAGCACTGCTGTGTCTGTATCCCACAGATTTTGATATATTTTATTTTTTATTGCGTTCAGATGTTTTCTAATTTCCCTCAAGACTTTGTCTTTGAGCTGTTAATTCTTTAGAAATGTGTTGCTTTCTAGCCAAATTTATGGAGGTTTTCCTGTTATCTCTCTGTGATTTATTTCTAGTTTAATAAGATCAAAGAACTTTCTTTGTCTGCTATCAGTTACACTTGTGAAGGTCTGCTTTGTTGAGTGTTGCACACCCGGGAAGAGATCAGAAGATGACGTGCGTCCCGCTGTTGGTGGTGGAGTGCCCTTTGATGCCCTTCAGGCTCTGCTGGTTTGTGGGGTCTGTCAATTCCCCGCCTGCTCGTTTTCCATCTGCTGGCTCTTACCGATTATCAGGAGAAGAGTGTTAAAGTCTCTAGGTATAATCGTGGATTTTTCTATTTCGCCTTTCAGTTTTATCAGTTTTTGCTTTCAAGTATTTAAAGGTCTTTAGTTAGGTACCTATTAGGATTCTTATGTCTTAGCAAATGAACAATTTATCATTATATTGATATAATGTCCCTTTTTATCTTTGGCAATTTTCTTTGCTTTGAAGTCTGCTTGGACATTAATATAGCCACTCGAGCTTTCTTTTTTTTTTCTTTTTAAGATTTTTATTCATTTATCTTTAGAGGGGAAAGGAAGGAGAGAGGGAGAGAAATATCAATGTATGGTTGCCTCTCGCGTGTCTTGTGCTGGGAACTGGCCTGCAACCCAGGCATGTGCCCTGACTGGGAATCGAACCGCGACCCCTTAGTTTGCAGGCTGGTGCTCAATCCACTGAGCTATACCAGCCAGGGTGCTTTCTTATCACCAGTGCTTCTGTGGGACGCCTTTCCATTCTTTTACTTTTACTCTCTCTGTAGTATATTTTCTCAGTCTCTTTTCTGTTAGTTGGTATGTTAAGATGATTTTAAATTAATTTAATATTTTGATTTAGGTCCATTATTTTATTGTTTGTTTTCTGTTGCTGCCTTCTTTTGGTCTGTTAGAATACTTAGAAAATTTTTCATTATTACATTTTATCTGTTGTGGTTTTTTACTGTATCCTTCTATAGTTTTTCAGTGGTTGCTCTGGAGAACCTACTTTACAGAGTCTGCTTGGAATTGCTATTTTACCAGTTCAAGTGGAATGTGGAACTGTCGGCCGGCTAGAGGTTCCTTTGTCTTTCCTCCTTTTTGCTGGAGTTGTTGCGTGTAGTCATCTGCGTACATTGGGGACTCATCAGACAGCGTGATGGTTTTTACTTTTAGTTGTCAAACATTTTAAACTCAAGAGGAGGTTAGTCTGTTACATTTAACCAGATTTTCATCATTTCTGTTGTTCTTCCTTCATTCTGAATATTTCAGTGTTTCTTTTGGTACCATTTCTGTCTGAAGACCTTTATTTAGCAGTTATTTTAGAACAGGTCTGTTGGTATTACGTCCAGGTTTTGTAGTTGCATTTAGCTGATTAGGTGCCTTGGGAATTGGATGATGTGTGCTTTTTTCATCTTACTCAGACCTGGAACCCTAGTGTTGACTGTCTCATTTCTCTGCTAATAGTGTTGCTATTCCTAACTTTCAAAGTTGTTTCTTTGAAGAACTGCAGAAATGGCAGTGCCCGGACTATTATGAGAACAACGTCCACAAGATGCAGCTCCCGTTTTCCAGCAAGCTCCTCGGCAGCACGCTGACCGCCGAGGAGAAGCAGGAGCGGCGCCAGCAGCAGCTGCGGCGGCTGCAGGAGCTCAACGCCCGGCGGCGGGAGGAGAAGCTGCAGCTGGATCAGGAGCGTCTGGACCGACTGCTGTACGTGCAGGTATGGGCACATCCCGGCCGTGGCCTTGCTCAGCAGCACGGTCCCAGGGAATGTCCTCCCGTGTGCTCTTCCTTACCCATAAAACACATCTCCTCGGGGCTTGTTGGGGTCCAGAAGGAGTTTCAGATCGTCGGTATCGAGGATGGTGTAGCAGCAGATTTTTCTAAAAGAGCTGTGGACTCTGGCTTTGCTGGTTTGTGTCAGCCTTACAGTCTCCTTCATTTTTTAACTTTTTAACTGAAGTGCAGCATGCGCACTGTGAAGTGTGCCAACCTGACACGTCCAGCGCGTGCATTTGCACAATGGGAACCACACAGCCTGTCTGCTCTCCAGACCCCGAAAGAGGGCATTACCAGCAACCTGGCAGTCTCCCTCATGTCTGCTGCTGGTTCCCTTCCCAGCTCTCCCCACCCAAGTGATGACAGCGTTTCCGATGCCTGTCACCATAGGGTAGTTTTACTTGGTCATGTGGTGCTGAAACCAGGATACAGTGGCAGCCTAGAGACATCTGCGGGGGTGGGCATGGCGGGATAGCTGTGGGAACCTTTGGGTGAGGGGTGATTTTGTGGTGGGGCAGGCTGGGGAGCTCTGGGAGCCCTCTCCTGCCGTTGTTCTCTGTTTGACTTCTGAGCTACTGCTCTTTCCTTCCTGTTTGCGATTGCACTGGTGACTCTGGGGGTGCACTGGGACTGCTCCGGTTTCAGGAACTTCTAGAGGACGGCCACATGGATCAGTTTCACAAAGCTCTGATGGAGCTGAACATGGACTCCCCGGAAGAGCTGCAGTCCTACATACACAAGCTCAGTTCAGCCGTGGAGCAAGCCAAGCAGAAAATCCTCCAGTCAGAAGTCACCCTCGAGGTGGATGTGGTGGACAACAAGCCTGAGGTACCAGTGCCCGGGGAGGGAGGGCCCGTGGGGTCATGTAGAGAGAGCAGCCCTTTCTGAGGGTGGGAGTGGTGTCTTGAGAAAGCTGACATAAAAGGCAGCGGCTGTGACCAGACTTGGGGCAGAGAGAGCCGATGTAGCAAGTGATGTCCACAGGCACACAGATGAGGCAGTGACAGCACTGACTTGTGCCCCCTGACGTTCTGACCTGAGCGATTTCACCCTGTCGGCCTCTGGCCCCCCAGGGAGCGGACCGTGTGTGTGTAGAGTGGGAAGAACACGAGCACGCCAGTCAGACGGTGCCGTCTGGAACCCGAACTTCTCCTGCGAGGGTCCTTTGGCTGTTAGTCGTACATTCCCCTTAACTTTCTTCGCTGACATGGCCAACAGCGCAGGGGTGCGGGTGGAGATACGGGCCCTGAGTGGTGACGGGGCCGCCTGCAGGTCACGCCTTGGCCGAAAGTCACTGGTTGGCGCTCCTGCCTTTAGAGCTGGAGAAAGGTGTTCGTGAGGGCACTCACTGTTCCTGAATCTGCCATCTCCAGAGTTCTCAAACAGAGGAACTTGGTGTTGGTTTGTGACACTTCTGGGTCAGGGTTGACCATTCTAGCTTATTGGTGTTTTGTTTTTAAATCAAATTACTTTAAAACATATACTTATAAAGAGAGTCCTGCAGAAAAGTCCAGTTTGATGCTGGGTGCGGTGTGGTGCTGGCCGGTGACTTCAGAGCTCTCCGGCTCTGCACGAAGCTGGTGTTTTCAGTAACCGCCTCCTCGCTGGAGGCTCACTCTCGGCCCCTGCTTCACCTCCCGTCTCTACCCCTCTCTGATGGGCCGTGGACGACATGACAGCCCCTGGTCGCAAGCATGCCTGTGTGACAGAGCAGCTCCTGAGTCGGGCATCCCAGCCACAGCTAAATGCCTCACTGCGGTCTCGGGTCGAGGGGCCCGTTTCTGTGTCTCACTCACACACAGCATCCAGATCAGCGGTGGTAGAACCAGCGTGCATCTTCTAGTCTGCTTCTCCCGGCTGTCAGATCTGTGTTTCCGTTTGAGCTCTTTCTTTACTGGGATCCAGAACCGAGTTTTCTGTGTCGTTTATTCATCCACTTAGTTTTTATCATGCTTAACATGTCACCAGGACATCAGCGTCCTTACACCAGAGCTGTGCACTAAGCCACCAGCAGGTGCAGATTTAAAAAGGAGAAAGAAAAACGACTTTGAAGATGTGACTCCTGAGCAGCTGAAGGACTAATTTTTCCTTTTTTTGTTAATTTTTTTGTATCTGTTACATGCTGTGATTCACCCACACCTCCATTCAGTCAGCACATACTTTTTAAGTCCCTACTTTGTTTTGTGCTCTGGGGGTACGTATTCAAGTCCCTCTGGGCTTAGGGAGGTTTTGAAATGTCCGACTTTAGAAGATTTCTCTATACACAACAAATTTGACTGGTCTGTTTCCAGAGCTTTAATAGTCAGTACCTATTAACTAAGGGTGATTGATTACAAGCCCAGTGAGCCCAGTGTAGAAAGTTCCCTTTCCTGACAGCCGAGCTCAGAGCTGGCCTCTGCCTGTTCTTGTGCTTCTGTAGGCAGCCATGCTGCGTCTTTTCTTTTTTTCTTTCTTCTTTTTATTTATTTATTTTTAGAGAGAGGAAAGTGGGGGAGAAAGAGGGAGAGAAACATCAGTGTGAGAGAGAAACATTGATCAGTTGCTTTTCATACATGCCCCAACCAGGGACCAAACCCACAACCCAGGTATGTGCTCTGACTGGGAATTGAACCCATGAACTTTTGGTTTATGGGATGATGCTCTAGCCAACTAAGCCACACTGGCCTGGGCTCAAGCAGCCTTTTTAAAATTTTTTTTGTAAGATTTTATTTATTTATCTTTAGAGGGGAAGGGAAGGAGTGAAGGAGAGAAATATCAATGTATGGTTGCCTCTTGTGAGTCCCCTGCTGGGAACTGGCCTGCAACCCAGGCATGTGCCCTGACTGGAAATTGAACCGCGATCGTGTGGTTCGCAGGCCTGCGCCCAATCCACTGAGCTACACCAGGCAGGGCTCAAGCAGCCTTTTGAAACTCAAACATTTTATAATCTTTTCTGTTTCAGAGAAATGGGAGGAGGTGTCCCAGGGGTCTCCCACTCAGAGCTGGGTGTGGTATTCCAGGGATAAGGGGAGTAGAGGAGATGAGGATATAGTTCCTGTTCTCTTGGTGCCTCAAACTAAAACACGGGGCTGTAGAACCACACTTGGAAGGCTGTAATAACACTTGTCAGGTGTGTGGTAGGTCTGTGGGGAATACAGAGGGAGTTTTAAAAAAAGATTGGGATGTTTAAGCTGGGCCCTGAAAAATTATTTGGTTTCCATAAGTAGCCAGTGAGTAGGGAAGGACATTTTAGGTGGAAAGAACCACATGAGCAGGGAGCGTGGCACGTTTGGCGTGTAGAGTGGGAGAGCCGAAGTCAGGAGGGGCAGCAGGGCCAGACTATAAAGGTCTTTTTATTTATTTTTTAAATCCTCACCTGAGGACATGTTTTTATTGCTTTGGGAGAGAGAGAGAGAAACATTGGTCGTTTCCCACACGCACCCAGAGCGGGGATTGAACACACAACCCAGGTATGTGACCTGACCAGGAATTGACCCACACCCCGTCGGTTACTGGGTGATGCTCCAACCAACTGAGCCACACCCGCTGGGGGTATGAAGGTCTCTATCAATCAGCCTGGATATTGTCCCTCATACAGACAAAGCCTTCAAAGTGTGTTGGGCACAGAAGTAATTCAGTGAAATCGGTACAGGGAAATAACTGGTGGCAGTTAGGATGACAGGTATAGGGAGAGGCAAGGCCGGAGGTGGGAAGAGGGGATAAAAATGTGTTGCAGTTGACCCGAAATTTGTCTGGGGGGTAGAGGTGGAGGAGACACTTCAACTGTAGGTCCTAAGATCTTGGTGCCAGTTAGGGACAGAGGTGACAGGAGTGGCAGTGGCTGATGGTAACAGAACACACGACATGTGCCAGGCCTGGTGCTGAGCCCGTCTGCATCTCGAGTGAGTGCTGTCATCACTGCCATTTACAAGCGAGGCAGGCGAGACTTGGGGGAGGGAAGGAACCGCCCGGGGTGCCCGGCTGGAGGCGGTGCAGCCGAGACTCAGGCAGAGCATCGACCCGGGCGCACTCGGGTCACACTGAGGCTGCCCTGAAAGGTGGTGGTTGGAAGGCAGTGCCTTCGACCCGGCTTAGGAGGGTAACAAGCTGGATTTTGAATATCTCATTTTGAAAGTCTTTGTGGGACGTCATGATTTACAGAATTCAACTTAAGGCAGAGCAAAGACTTTGGAGCTAAGAAGTTCTATTTTGGGCCAAGGTTCCGCCACTTACTAGTGTAATGTTGTGGTAGGGGACTTACTGGACTTCCTGAGCCTCAGTTTCCTCGTCTGTGTATGGTTGTGTGGCTAGCGGGGGTCCCTGCTCCTGAATGAGATCCAGCATCGGCAGCGATGTTCCCACCTCCGTCACCAAGATCAAGGTCCTGAGATTCTCTCCTCCTAGTCCACCTACTTTCCTCCTTAAATTACCTATTTCTAAATCCTTCCCACTCATCCCGTTCTTTGGCATCACATGGAGAAATATTCCCTGTCCTTTCCGGGGTGGACCTTCCCTGTAAGTATGGTAAAGCCATGCATATTAGTCAGGATTGAGAATACATTGTCACCCATCTATGAGCCACATACGCCACGTGACTTTTGTGGGGGGTGTTGGGGTGTGTTGAAGGGCATTGGATGCTAGTTTACATCTGAAGTGTATGTGGGTAGGTTCTAGAGGGTGTGTCTGTGTGTTCCGGATTATATCGGTGATGCCTCATAGATTTTAAGAGTAAGAAGGGACTCGGAGAATGCATGCTGAACGCAGGGATCTCAGGTGAGCCCTCCTGAGACCCCATCTCATGAGACGGCCCTTTCTGCAGCAGCTGCCCCGTTGGAGCGGTCTCCGCGGACCGCCGTGGGACAGTTCTCCTGGGGCTTGTCCCTCTTGAGTCCCGCAGGCTAAACTCATCTGCCTTCATGCGGCAGCAGCACAGGTGGCTGAAGATTTCCCCCAGAACCACCCGACTCCCGCCTAACTGCTTTCGTCCAGGTCAAAATGAACCCGTGTTCTAAACCCTGTCCTGGGACTGTCCCTGCGCATCAGGCCCCGCCTGGGCTTGTTGTCGTTGAGGAGGGAGCCTGGCCCACGGGACTCCACGGACGGGAAGTGTCTGCCGCCTCAGGACCCTTCTGTCGCGTCATCAGCCCAGCGGACCTACTGCCGAGGGACTGTTTGTCAAGCCCACTAGTGTCAGCACGCGTGTTTGTTAACTGACGAGATGCATTCAGTTTTGCTGGTAGCGTGTGTGCTTTGTAAAGCACCAGCGGGCCGTCGGAAGGCTTCGGAGAGAGGGTGGGAGCAGAGGCTTGTGTAATAGGAGAGGGGGGACCAGGGCGGAGCCCGTTCCTGGCTTTTCAGTCTTTTAATCCTTGTGTTCGTGCGTGTTCTTTTTTTTAATAGTTGAGAAAATTTTCATAGTTTTTTGTGACCTTTTAGGCCATTGGGGGTTTCCAGTTCTTTTTTGTGATGGTGAGCTAACAGAAGTGAGACTCATGGAAGTTACAGGGTCCGTCCCGTGTCGTTCGTTCTGTCCTCAGACTCCTGACCTGGAGCCCCTGGAGCCATCTCTGGAAGACGTGGAGAGCATCAGTGACTTCGAACCCTTGTTTTCCGAGGAAACACCTGAAGTGGAGAAGCCGGTCCCCACTGTCCAGGTTGGACCCCATGCTCATGCTTTGCAGGCGTGACATAAATGACCAGGCCAGTCTAGTCTGCTTCTTTGGGGATGTTATTTTAAAAAATCTCAGTTATAGTTCTGGAATGGGTGGTGAGGCGGGGGGAGTTCCAGTACCTAAAACATCCAAAGTCAGGGTTTTTTCACTCGGACTGATTGGAGTTCCAGCACCGAGATCAGGGAATCTGTGTGGAGTAGTCTGTCCGATAGAAACATTTGAGCAAGTAATTGGAGGCTTTAGACCTGAAGACTAACTTTAGTGGTTTAATTCGAATTTAAGCCAATAACATTATGGCTAGTTCAGCTTGGCTCGGCTGTGCAGGAACCAGGGCGCAGAGCAAGGCCCTGGGCGGGGGGTCTGGTCTGCCAGCCTCTCTGCTGTCGCTCTTCACAAAGTCCCTTCCCTCTGCTATTTGGGGGCTGTTTCATGATGCAGATTTGTAGGTGGGAAAGAGGTAGAAAAGTGGAATTATCAAATCAGGAGAGCTGGGGAGAGGTTACTCTGGCGTGGACGGAGCTGTATTGGCATGGACCATGCAGTGGGAGGAAATTGGCAGCTGGGATGTTTGTCATGTGGCCTAAAAATATCTTCTAAACCTTGGGTTTTCAAAGCCCGTGTTTAACTTGGCAGCGTATCATCAGTTGTTCGTTGGGACGGAAAGAATCCGAGCTCCGGAGATTGTCTTCCAGCCGTCTCTCCTGGGCGAAGAGCAGGCGGGGGTAGCAGAGACCCTTCAGTACATTCTGGACAGGTGAGGCTGGAACTTCTTTTCCTTCTCTTTCCCCAAACTGGCCCCTTGGCTTTGAATGGTAGATTTGATGGCCAGGTGTTGGAAATCTCTCTCTCTCTCCTCATTGACTTGCTGTGCTCAAGTGGTATTCCTTATCTCTCACCAGGCCGGGCGAGTGGCTGGGGCTCTGTAATTGTTTTCAGTACATATGAATGCTCAGAAAAGAATTTTCTGGATTAGAGGAGCTTTAAGAATTTCTTTTAAGTCTGAGCAACGTGACAATGTATGTGCACCGGCTGTCACATACACGACGTTATTGAAGACTGGCGATTGTAAACCCCCCTACCGTTTGCAGAAATTGCAAGTTTTTCCCCTTTCCCATAGACATTTCTTTAGGAGTTTGTGTTTCTATAAGGGCACACTTCCCCTCCCATTTACACGGGCATTTCCCTGTAGTGTGAGTTTCATGATTCAAGTTGGACAAGTAAGGAACGCAGCTTTCAGTGCTGTGGCTGCTGGTGGCTAAGCAGGATGGACGCTCACTCCTAGCAAAGAAGAAAAGCTATTGCAGCTACCATTGGTGGCTGTCAGCTTTGTCTAATGGTGGGAAAGTGGTCAGACGTGTGTACGATAAAACTTATTAAAAATAAGTGGCCCCTCAAAGGGAGGCAGGGCTTCTTGGGTGATGGAAACGTTCTGCCCTGAGAGTGTGGCGACGAGGGTCACTGGGGTATAGGAATTTGTCAGACTTCGTCACTGTGTGTAAAGCACAGCTCAGTGAAGTCAGGTTTTAAAAACCACATGTTAGAAAGGCATACTAACCATGCGAAGGAAATGAATTGACCGTTCAAAGTGCGGTTTTGACTATTTGGCCTTCTGCAAAGACACAAATAATAGAAGGTGGAAGTTTTTAAAAAAACTTCCTGTGCAGATGTTTTCCCTTTTGTGCTGAGAGCTTACATGTCCACATCTGTGTTCTCTTCTGATGCTCAAGTTGAGGACCTTTGCCAGAAGGAACCCTTTCTCTCCTAGGTACCCAAAGGACGTCCAGGACGTGCTGGTTCAGAACGTTTTCCTCACGGGCGGAAACGTGATGTATCCTGGGATGAAAGTCAGGATCGAGAAGGAACTGTTGGCGATGAGACCCTTCCAGTCATCTTTTCAGGTACGGATTGTTCACGTAGCGGCTGCTCTGAAGATCGCATTAATTATTCATTTCTGATTGAAGAAGTAAAGGGCAAACGAGAAAACTCACTTTATAATTTCGTCATTTAGAGATATCCACTGTTAACATTTTTGTGGCTTTCCTTCTGGTCTTTATGTTCAGTTTTTAAAGCAGAATCATGTCCCATATATTTCTTTTTTTAATTGAAAAAGGAAGGCCTGCACAGAATAAAGTGCAGAGGATACAAAGGAGCGAACATGGAGAATGTCGCCCCCTCGCCTCGCCCCCAGGGCAAGCAGTGCAGACTGGGTGTTGGCAGCATCGTCCTCTGCTCTCACTTCCCCTGAGGCTCATTGGCTACCTTGGCCAGAGCCGCTCCGTATCATCAGCCTCTGCTCCCTCTGCTTCCTCTGCTCCCCTCTGCTCCCCTCTGGGAGGGGATTGGCCCAGGAAGGCCTTTCCTCTAGGTCAAGTGCCAGCTCCGCTTCCTTCTCCATCTGACAGCCTGTGATCAGCATCACTAGACCAGGAGGAGAGGCACTGGTCCCTCTCTGACCCGGAGTGGCAGGTCTTGTGTTCATAAGGTAGCTGACAGCTGCTCATTCCGTGAGGTCGAGTCTTCTGGACAGTTGAGGGCATCTCAGCTCAGCTTTGTTTGGAGGGTGCAGAGGTAGTCTGGCACTGTCCTGGGATTCACTGGGACCTGTCTTGGTATATTTTGGGGGCTGAAAGGTACGGGGCTGCAGCTGGGCCTGCTGAACATTCATCCCTCGAATCCTGATGGGAGATGGCCTTCTGGTGAACGGACGTTCTCTTTGTGTTGCAGGTTCGACTTGCCTCTAACCCCGTGCTGGATGCCTGGTATGGTGCTCGGGACTGGGCCTTGGACCACCTAGAAGATGACGACGTGTGGGTCACCAGGAAAGAATATGAAGAGAAGGGTGGAGAGTACCTCAAGGAGCACAGTGCGTCCAACGTCTACATCCCCATCCACCTGCCAAAGCAGGCTTCGCGCTCCTCAGAGGCCCAGGCGTCGGGCAAAGGCTCAGGGGCCGGTGGAGGGGGCACTGGCGAGCAGGCATGACAGAGGGGCCCCTCTGGGACCTGGGCCGCATCTTCCAGTGTGACAGGACAGTGACTGTGCTAGTTGTGTCAGGCCTGAGTCTGCTGGTAACCTTGGGCTACAAGATGGATTTCTCCTGGGGAGAACAGTGAAGAGACACTGGGAGTTACCCTGTAATACTTACCCTTCGTACGGGGCCTCTGCAGGGAGGAAACGTGACCTTCCGGTGTCTTTGTTGAACCAAGGTGAGCTGTGGCGTCTGCCTCCTGCGGCAGTCAGTGGGGACAGAGTGGAGAACAGTATGTCCTTCTGACTGCATTTTAAAGCTCTTTTGTTTTTTTAAAAAAAGTGTTTAACATTTTTATTGTCAGTGTAGATCTTTTTCTACATGTATTCAGAAATTGTGTGAACGCCCAGCAGGTGGAGGTCTTTCCCATACATATACAAAGGTGATGTTTCTGTAGTAAGAACAGTGCCCCATAAAATCTCGGGTGCTGATTTCCCTTTTCCTGTGTGTCCCCTTACAAGTGAGGAGAGGGCCCCGAGAGGGCAGCCAGGTTGTACGCTGTCAGTCCGCTCGGGCCTGCTTGGCGCCCGCTTCTGAGTGGGCAGAAACGGAGCCCTGGTCCAACTCTGTTCAAGTCTTATTGCTGGAAACTTTTCCACCATATGAGGTCTTCCGAAAGTTTTAAAAAATTTTTGTCCATGTGTTTGCTGGCTCCTTATAATTTTCTGGCCTTACTGAAGAAAGAAGTGTACAGGAGCAGGTTACTCCAGTAGTCTTTTCAGTTTCGCTGTAACCTCATATTTTGTGCACTTCATCGTAGGTGGACAAGTGAGCCTTCTCTTTTACGCAGCCTGCTTGGTGCGAGTTTTAACTCTCCAACACCCGGTAACAGAGCCCAGCAGGCCCCTGAGATGCCAGTGTCCTGTCACAGGCTGCGTACACGTCAGCCCATAGAGCCTCCAGCTCTGATGTCTCTAACCAGGCCACTTCAGAACCTGTTTGCTCAGGTAGCTCACCAAGGTGGGCACCTGGCCTCCCATTCTCAGGGGCCTATAAACTGAAGACCAGGAGGGGGCGGCGGCGGTGGAAGGTAGAAGACACAGGCCAGCCCAGTGCTCCCAGAGCGTTGCCACTGGCTGTCCCCGGTTGGGTCTAAGGACCCATGAGATGGTGACGGGCACGAGCTACGAAGAAGGGTCCGTGAGAAGAAGGCAGCAGCAGCAGCCTCCATGTGAGAGATTTCAGATCACATTTCCAGGACGAGGAGCCACAGTAACTGCTCTTAGGCCTGGGAGTCTTTTCCCATCATCAGTAGGTTAATCAGCCCGAGCAACAGTGGTTATAACAGAGGCCAAGAGGCCGTGGGGGTCAGGCCCCGATGGGGAAGGGCCCTGGGTGGGCTGGTGAGTCAAACAGGTGTGGAGTTGGCCCTGCTCAGGGGTCGTGTAGATTCAGGGAAAGGCAGAGATGGTTTGGGCTGTGGTGAGGCAGAGGCCAAGGGGCTGAGCCTCGGTCTCCCCGACCTCATCTCTCGCACGCCACTGTGAGCCTGCATGACCTCTCGGGCCACCTGAGCACGTGCAGCTTTCCCTGGGGGATCTATTCATTCCTGCCAGCACATGCGGCAGGGTTCCCCGGGCCCCTCCCACGAATCACCTGAAGGGCACTTGCCAGTGTCAGTGTCATGAGTCTTGTCTCTGCCCAAGGATGGTCGCTTCTAAACTGTAGAGCCTTCCCCAAGGGCAGGATATGTGTCTCTCCCAGCTGGGGGCATCCACAGCGCAGTGCTGGACCGGGAGGCAGGGCCCCCAGGGTTTGTAAAGGGTGACCCACTGCCTGGGTAGGTCAAGGAATGACCGCATCTGGGAACAGAGGAAGTTTGAGAATAGTGCGATCGTTCACTCTGTTGGGAGGAACACACTGGGAGTCCACACTGAGGACTTCTCTTCAGCCAGGGAGCCCTGCTCCCTGAGGCATCTTTACATCCCCACCCCACGCTGACCCTGATCGGATTGTTGCCAGAGCGGAGGTGGGTGTGACTCTGGCTGAGTGTTCTGGGGGAAGGTGTGAAGCAATGGACTCCCCTGGCCCAGCGTGAGGCCTGGGTGTAGAGTGCTGTGGCAGGAGGAGATGGCACAGGGGAGGGAGGGGCGGTCCTGTGGGTCTGCAGGACCCCCCAGGCTAAGGTTGGGTCAGGGCAGCCCTGAGGGTTGGGGGGCTGCCTAGAGGGCTCAGGGCCCTTCCAGCCAAGGCATGGGAGGGGTGTCCCCCCTGCTGGCACCTCTGGAAATCAGCAGCTTTACCAAAGGAACATGCAAGGTAAAAAGGTGTGAAAATAGAAGTTAAAAATGATATGCGTTAAAATATGGGCAGAAAAGGCTAAACCAAGAAAGGGAGAAACGTTCACCGAACCACGGCACACACAGAGACTGCTGTGTGCCTGTGTAAGGGATGGAGTTCGTCATCTAGGATCTTTGTGACGAGAGCATTACACGAAAATCAGGAGATGGCAGGGCAGAGGGATAGGAGATGTGCGAGGAGGGACTGGCTGTTACAGAATACATCTCCCCTCCTCTTGGCGGCACTACGCTTCCCAGCTTCCCTTGCAGTTGCACACGTGGCCATTTGCGTGCCGGCTAGAGAATGCAGGCAGAAGAGGTGTGCCCCACTTCCAGGGCTGGCTTCTGTAACCCTCCCAGGAGAGGAGCACCTTCCTCTTCCCCAGCCACCGGCTGGAGGGGGAGCAGTCCAAGGCCCACGAGGAGCTTGGAGCCACAAGGTGGAGCCAAGTCCTTAGATGACTGCCTGGGGCAGAGGCCCTGCAGCTTCTTCACTGAGTGAGAAATAAAGTCCAACTGTGTTAAGCCACCAAGAGCTTTAGTCTTTAGGGTGGACCCTGAATCCAATGACTGGCGTCCTTATGCAAGAAAGGAGAGATTGGAGGGACGCAGCTAAAAGCCATGGAACGCCAGCAGGTGGCACCAGCAGGTGCCTCAGGAGCAGGCGAGGAAGGGTTCTCCCACATCTTGGCCAGAGAGAGGGCCCTGACCCCCCTAGGTGGCCCCCCAACCTTCGGAGCTTCCCTGACTCAACCCTGACCTAGGTGGTCCTGGAGTCCCACAAGCCCGACCCTCCCTTCTCTGAGCCATAGCACTCCACAGGGAGGGTGGCCCTGACTGAGGACGCCATGCTCTGGTCCCCAGAACTGGGAGAGGATCCACTTCTGCTGCTTTGGCACCACGTCTGTGGTCGTTTGTCACTGCTGCCCTGGGAAACGAATGCGGGTGGCCAGGCTAGTCTGGGGATGAATGTGCGCGTGGGTCGGAAGTGGTCCAGTCATGAAGCAGCAAATGACTTGCCAATAAATTACTGGAGTCCTAGCAATATCAGCACCTGGATAGCAACAAAGGTGTACCCCGAGGTGAGCCTGCTCTGGCAGCAGAGGAGTAGAGGGGAAGGGCTTGGGAAGGGCACAGGACCAGAGCTGACGGTCTTGGGGAGGCACCCCTTCTGGGGGTGAGGGAGTACCTTGGAAGCCAGAGGTGGTGTAAATGGAAGCACAGAGGGGCTGGCAACAGACTTAACTAAAACAGAATCAGAAGAAGCCTGTATGCAAAAAGGTGCCAAATATCGAAAAATCTGTCATGAGCAGGAGGGGAATCCCATGAGCAACGTGGGAAAACCACCCACACCCTCCCCCTGCTCTGCTCCTTCTCTGTAGGCCCTGCGTATGGTCGCTTAGGTCGACCCGGCGTGGTCAGGCATGCGCGTGAGCAAAATGGACTGCTGAATCTTCGTGGGGATGTGGCAGGAAGAGACCAAAACCAGAAAACCCCAATTCAAACATTTTAGCAGATAAAACATTCCTTTAAAAAAAGCCATTATGGTTAGAAGAGAAATGTAATGCAACATTCCAACATGAATTGAGAGTGATGGGACAAGCAGACGCAGTGAGACACCGCAGAGCAAACGGAAAACTTTGAGATGATCGAACAGCAGGTGGAAGTGAAATGGGAGCTGAATGGGCTCATGAAGGCCGTTGAATTAAGAAATGATTTCAGAAATCCAAATTTAAGGGGCACAAGGGGGCAGATACTCAACTGAGAAGAAAAAACGAGAAAGGGATAAGAAAAAGAGGCAAAGGAATCTAATCTAAATTGAATGTAGTTGAAGAAAATTCAACTGTATTGAATTTTATATTGAAGAAGAATCAAAGAAGAAAATGGAACAATTATTACTTAGCATGGTAATTCCACAAAACTTGCCTCCTCCCGAAAAGAAAACACCCTGATTATAAACACTGAGAAGACACACGGTGTGCTCGAGAAAATTGACTCAGAAGTGTCAGCTCTGAGAAGGCCTCACTAAAATTATGTCAGCTCTTAGAAAGGTCTGAGTAGAAGAAGAAACCCTCTGGGCCTCCAGGCAAAAAGACAAAGTAGCTTACAAAATAGAAAAATAATTAGATGTCATCAGACTTTCTCATAGCAATATATAATATAGAAATAATTAGAAAACAAAAAATCGGAAGCATTGGAGGAGGTCATTGAGAGGTCGTGACCACTGGCTGACCTCGGAGCTGGACCTCCTCTCTCTGTTCCCGTGGCTGGAACTGTTTCAAGGATGCAGCCTTGAGCAAGTAAAGTGTTGTTGAGACCGTCTGTCTGTGCCATGTGCATGACTGAGCCTTGCTATGTTATGTAAACTTCAGATTCTGGCAGGTGTCTGCGGAGATCTGCTCATCTTGTGGCCACCCCAGGACAAGCTTCGTATATAGGTTCCCTTGCATATTAAGCCTGCCACCCACCAAATTGGGCTGGCCTGGCCCTTCAGTCTCTTTTTGGCCTCTATGTACAGGGACCAGTCTCAGATTTTTGTCCCAGGGTACTCCCAAGGTTGCAAAGCAACAGTAAATAAGCTTGTCATTTAAAACAAACAAACAAACAAACAAAAACCCAGGAAACAACAGAGCCCTGACCAGTGTGGCTCCGGGGAGCTGCATGTTGTCCTGCAAACTGAAAGTTTGCCAGTTCGGTGCTCGGTTAGGGCACATGCCTGGGTTTTGTGTTTGATTTCCAGTTGTGGGTATGTGAGAGGCAACCAACAGATGTTTCTCTCACATCAATGTTTCTTTCCCTCTCTCCCTCTCTTCCTCTCTCTAAAATGAAATAAAATCTAAAAAAAAAAAACAACCCAACACAACTTAAGAACTACTAGAAAAGACTAACAAAAATTTAAAACTACTAGAAAGGGAAAGCACAAATACACGAAATAATAAGGAAATAATCATCAAAACAAATAAAATTACTTTCACAACTCTGCAAATACATTTGAAAATCTAGATGAAATAGTCAACATTTTTTAGAAAATGTAATTTACCCAAACCCTAGTAGAGATACATAAAATCTAAAAATGACCCATTTACATAGGTGAACTTAAACATGTTGTCTGTCGCGCCTTCCCCTCCAAAACCGCTCCAGGCCCAGTTAAGTTCAGAGAATTCTATTAGACTTTAAAGACTAGATACTTCCAATGTTCTTAAACTTGTTCCGAGCATAGAAAACAAAAGAAATCATCTAAATTATTTTTGTGTAGCAAGTATAACGTTATCAACATCTGATAGATTGAGTACACACGAAACCATAGACTAATCTCAGTTAAAAATATTAATGAAGTAAACAAGTAAATTATTCACAAACAGAATCCACCAGTGCATTAAAAAATGATCCACAGTGACTAAATGGGTTTTGTTCCAGGAATGCGAGTGTATCCATCAAATACCACAAATCCCAGAGGCTTAACACCAAGTTTATTTCTCGTGGGGCGTGCCCAGTGACTGCGGGCCTGTGTGTGGGTGTGGGGGATGTACCGTTCCACACAGTCTTGCACAGCATCTCATGATCCTGCCACCTCTACGCAAAGAAAGGAAACAGAACAGCAAGAGTCCAGTCCTGGCTCGGAAATGCTCCCACCCGGAAGAGATACCTGTTGCACCTACTCAGATTTCGCAGGCCAAAGCAAATCATGTAACCACGTGTAATTTCTCAGTATTTCACTTTTCCCCTCTAATTATGCCTCTCGGTACTGGTGGTTGCCCTGCGGATTACAGTAGGCATCCTTAACTTATGCCAGTCTGCCTCGAATTAATTCTTCCACTTCACAGACAATGTAAGGATGTTACCATGTATAAAATTCCATTTCCCATCTTGGAATTCGTTATTGGTGTCATGTATTTTACTATTACTTACTTTACAAACCCCGTAATACATCATTAACATTTTTTACTTAGTTAACAGTCTTCTGCAGAAATCTAAAAAGATAGTCTTTTATATTTACCAACACGTTCACTTTCTGGTACCAGAAAGATGGGGCGGGAGAACACTTCTGGGCACTAATCTCAGCCGGCACCTTCTGGGGATGCTGGACGGGCTGGGGGCAGGGCTTTCCCTTCTGGTCCGGGCCTACCTAGACAGCTTTTTGGGGATGTTCTGGAGCAAACGGAGTAGGACTCTCCCGGTAGCCATTCCTCAACCTGGACAACAAGAACTGGGAGATGAGTTCAGCTGCTTGGCACTTTCCTATAACACCTGGCCAGCATAACATTTTGGTGAAACACCTGGCTGGGAGTGGGCTTTATCTTATCCTGCCAGCCCTCCACTGGGCAACCATCTGGGGTTGGGCTGGGAGTCAGGTTGATGGTGTCTACTGAGTGTAACTGAATCAGGAGGTTTGCCAAAATGGAAAGGGAAAATGTTTTACTCAAGGGTCTTGGGGTTTGCAAATTGGAAACAGGCCCCGGGAACAGGGTGAGCAATCACATCCTTCCTTCCTTCCTCGGCTCTCTGGGGAGCACCAAAGATGCCAGGAATGCAGATCTCACAGAGGTTCTGTACTGAATTCAGGGCTGATTTTGGAAGAGGACCCAGTTTGGAAGATCTTCTGGAGAAGCCCATATGGTGAAGAGCTTACGAGCAGAGGTGTGTCTTGGGAACATGAAGGACCCTGACTTTGGTACCTTGTAAACTCTGGAAGCGGAATCTTTTTTTTTTTTTTTAAGATTTTATTAATTTATCTTTAGAGGGGATGGGAAGGAGAGAGGGAGAGAAATATCAATGTATGGTTGCCTCTCGTGCGTTCTCTGCTGGGAACTGGTCTGCAACCCAGGCATGTGCCCTGACTGGGAATCAAACCGTGGTTATTTGGTTTCTAGGCCCACGCTCAATCCACTGAGTTACACCAGCCAGGGCTGGAAGTGAAATCTTAAAACTTCTCATTGCCCTTTTGTTCCAGTGTTCTGACTTTGAGCTCCAAGGCCTGATCTTTTTTGCTCCCGGCTGATTGATGAGATTTCAGGGCTTAGCCTCTAGAATAGAGCTCCTCCTGACTGACAGCTCCTAGTGGAGAGAATCTCAGAAGGAAAAGATGCTCCTTCTTCCCCTGTGAGTTTGGAAAAGCAAACAATCTCCTGAGAGCAGCAGACATCTCATTCAAACAGCCTCTGCTGAGAAAGTGTGGGGTTCTCATCCTGTTCTGATTTTGGTTGCAAATGGTATAGGTAACAAAGAACTCAGTTTTAATGCTTTTTAAAAAATCTTAGCCCTGGCTAGTGTGGCTCAGCGGATTGAGCCCTGGCCTGTGAACCGAAGGATTGCCGGTTCAATTCCCAGCTAGGGCACATACATTTCTCTCACATACCAATGTTTCTTCTTCTCCCTTCCTTCCCCTCTCTCTGAAAATAAATAGATAACATCTTTTTTAAAATCTCAAAATAATTGATATTTTAAAAAATTTGGTAGCCTTGCTTAATTATATATTGTCCTAGTAATAACATTTTATTTGACATCCCTGATTTTAAACATGAAGATACAACTGTTTGTAAGTTGTCTGTATCAGCCAGAAGAGCATTGTAGTTCTCTTCTTCTTCTTTCTCCTATGACTGATTTAAAATGAACGATACATGCTTTTTATATTTGGCTTTGGACTGGTGTGTATGTTATACATGATTACAAAACAAACAAATTTTAATCAATAGAAGAGCAAAATCCTTAAAAATCAAAAGCAAAGTGAAACAAATAAACCTAATTAAATATATATAATATGTATGTATCCTACTCACACAGAGAGCTCTTAGTTTAAGTCTTTAATCAGGTGACTTTTTAAAGTGGATATATGATTATATGAAAGAATTATTGATGAGTTTTTATTTTTAGATGTGATTGTGCTTATGGAGCAGGGGGAGAGAGAGAATGAGGGTGAATGAGTGAGAATGCTTATAGAGATACACACTGAAGTGTCTGGGCTTTGCTCTGAAAGAATCAAGTCGGGTGGAGGGAGGTGGGGGCGCATAGAGGAGACAGGGGTGGCCCTGTGTTCACTACCACGAATATGGGGGGATAGCTGCTTGGAGACACATCACCCCTCTCTTTCTACTTTTGTATGCGTTTGGAGTTTGCCATTAAAAAATTGGGAAGTGTCAGTAGTCCTCTGACCTAGCCTTGCTTGGTTTATCACATGGCAATACATGGTGGATATCATTCAATACCGCCGCATATGACGCTGCTTCTTTCTCGTCTTTTAAGAACGAAAGTGCCTGTATCCCTGTCACAAACATGGTAAACCACACCCAAGGATGCATTCAGCCCATGCCTGCCATGCGCTTTTTAACACAAATAGGAGTGTCCTCTGCACAGGACAGCAGTATATCTTAGGGATCTCACCACATTTCTACAGGGGCAGCTTCCGCATTCTTTCCTTTCATTTTTATGTTTCGTGGAGAAGGCATTCATGAGATTCTGAGAAAAACATTCTCTAACACTTTGCTCTTTCATACTAAGAAATGCAGTAAGAGCCCTGGCTGGTGTGGCTCACTGGATGGAGCACCAGCCTGCGAACCAAAGGCCCTCAGGATTGATCCCCAGAGCCGGGCACATGCCTGGGTTGCAGGCCAGGTCCCCAGGAGGGGGCTCGCAGGAGGCAACCACACACTGATGTTTCCCTCTCTCTTTCTCCCTCCCTTCCCCTCTGCCTAAAAACAAACAAACAAACAAATGAAATGTGCTAAGAATCACAAATGGTTTCCTGTAATGGGCATTTGTCATTTTGTGATGGGTGTTTGTCATTTGACTTTGTTGAGGTGTTTTTCCATGTAGAATTTTTCATGGACGCAAATCAAGCAATCTTTAAAAGTGCTTCTGGGTTGTATTTCATATTTAGAAAAGTCTTACTCACTCAGAGATAATGGAAAAAAACCCTATGTTTTCTTCCCACATATTTAGTTAATTTAAACCTTCTTATGTAAAACATAACATACATAATGGCATAAAATATAAAGCTGCAATCTAACAACTTGTGAAATGAGCACCCTTGTAATCACAATGGTCAAGAAACAGGACCTCGCGCCCCCCCCCGCCCCCGCCAGACGGTCTTTCCTGATTGAAATTTGCTCCTTTCCCCTCATAGGAAACCATGGTATGGACTTCCATAGTACTCCTCTCCATGCATGGTATGGTTCTGCTGCCTGGTTATGCATCCCTAAGCACCGTCTTCAACATTCATCCATGCTGCACACAGCGTGGTCCATTCATGCCCAGGCACATAGCATCTCATTGTACACATGGATGTGCCATGATCCATCTGTCCAGTTGGAACTTATCTTGCCACAGGTTTGCAGTAGGGTCCCGGGTGAATTCTCTTCAGATGACTAGTCAATTGCACTAACAGTATTGATTGAGTTTTCCATCTTGTCTCCACTGATTCACGTCACCTTTATTATTTATTAAATGACCTTATATATTTTGGTTTATCACTAGACTCATCTGCTCCATTCATCTCCCTGTCTGTTCCTGAATTCACAATAGAATATTAATCTCACTTTATAATATACTTTAAGATGTGGCAGAGTTGGTCTATCCAGATTTCTCTTTATTTTTTCCAGGATTTTTTTTTGGGGAGTCAGTCTGTTCAGTTCCAAAGTAATTGGGTTGGAATATTTATTTGCATCCCATTGAAATTATAGATTAAAAGATGACAAGTGGTTTCTCTTCTTCACTGAATCTTCTAGCCAAAAGTGGGAATGCGTCTTTTTTCTTTACTTAGGTCCTATGTCACATAATTGACTTCAACATTTTATTTGTATATTTCCTGCACATTTTTTGGTGAAGTAACTCATTCATTTAAACATTTGGCTAGTATTCCGTTATGTTTCCTGCTGTGATTTATTTAATCATTCCACCTTTGAATGGCATTTGGATAAATCTATTTCCAAATTTATTCTATTACAAAAATTGACGGGACCACGTGGATCCTGGCTTATACCTGTCACAAAAATGTGCAGATTGCATTTTCTCAAGATGGCCTTAGGAATCTCTCCCATCCCACAAGCTCTTCTGATAATGTGACTATTATGGCCTGACTTGTTTCTGCCACCTGGTGGCCAATAGAAACGATGCAAGACCCACTCCTCTTTAAGAGCTTATTCTAGGTTCATTCATTCATTTCACAATACCTGATGGTGGAGGGGTCAAGAATACTTAAGCATTTGGTCATGAGATATTGCTTATAAATCCACAGTTTCTTTAAAAAAAGATTTTATTTATTTATTTTTAGAGAGGGAAAGGGAAGGAGAAAGAGGGAGAGAAACATCAATGTGTGGTTGCCTCTCAAGTGCCCCCTACTGGAGACCTGGCCTGCAACCCAGGGATGTGCCCTGAATGGGAATCGAACCCTTGACCCTTTGGTTTGCAGGCTGGTGCTCAATCCACTGAGCCATACCAGCCAGGGCTCCACGGTTTATTTTACTTTCTTCCAAAACCTAAAATTCTCTGAAAACTGAGAGATTTTTCATGGTTTACAAAAGCTGACTCAGTAGCAACACCTAATCTGAACTGACATAAGGCTATTTATATATTTGTTGTAATATATTTATTTCTATATAGGATATGTTTATTTCACAGTGGAAGTATTAATGTTGGATGATAGGGTGCTGTTCTAGACCCCTCTAGGGAAGTTATAGAACAGAGAGCTGTTGTTTTCGAAGTGTGGTTTTCAGACCAGCGGCATCAGCATCTCCAGGAAACTTGTTAGAAGTGGAAATCCTCAGGCCCCACCCATACCTATTAAACCAAACACTCGGGGATGAGGCCAGCCATCTGTGCTTTAATGACCCCTCCTGGTGACCCAATTCATGCTCAAGTATGAGAACCACCTCTGTAGGGTATATGCAGATTATATCTGTAAAGTCCTAAAGTCCTGAATTCCAAGACATACCCCAACCCAGATTTGAGAGAAAGGATTCCTTGCAGGCCTCTGTTTCGAAATTTCAAGTAACATTAGAGGAAGCCATAAGATTGTTTAAAATTTTTATTTATTTTCAGAGAGATGGGAAGGGAGGGAGAAAGAGAGGGAGAAAAACATCAATGTGTGGACACCTTTCACACGCCCCCCACTGGGGACCTGGCCCACGACCCAGGCCTGTGCCCTGAGCTGCAACTGAACTGGTGACCCTTTGTTTTGTGGAACAACTCCCAACCCACTGAGCCGCACCAGTCAGGGCGCCATGAGATTTTCATGTTAAAAGGGGGACAGAGTTCCTTGTAGGAATGGAGAAAGGGTATAATTAATAATAATAAAGTTCCATCATATTAAAATACCTCCTAATTCATTAGCATCCATTTCCCCATTGGTAAGCATTTAGAATTTTGACAATCTTTTGCTATGGCAGTAAAAGCCACGATGCATATCTTTTTCTCCATGTGTTTTCAGAATTAGGGGAAGGTTTTCTGCAAGGCAGGTATTCCTCACGGAGCAGTTGCTGAGTCACAGGACATGCATATCCAGCTTTCCTAGATAATGCTGAACTTCCCTCCCGGGTGGTCGCAGCTGTTCAGGCATCCCCACCCCTGATTCAGCATCCTGGTCTGTCCCACCCAGTGCTGGCGGACCTGTGGGTTTCTCTCCCGCTTCCTGAGAGCTGTCCACTTTTACCTCCTGGGTCTATTTGCACTTCCCCAAATATTCATGAGTTGAGCCCGTCTTCAACCAATCTGTTGTTTGGGAATAAACATTTTGCCTTTTTACTTCAGGTTTTGCCTCTCTGTCTTCCAAGCCTAGACTTCTAGAATCCCCTAAGAATTTCCTTTCTTGTCTGAGGAGCAACACATGAAAGGTGTCTGGTCTCTCTGGCTGTTACTTGGACTGTGGAGGTTACAAGCTCTATTTTGCACCTCAGGCCTGAGAAAGCACTTTTGTTGGTTCCAGGTGGCATCTGTGTCCCCCCAGGGGAAAGGGGTGACAATAGGTAGGTGGGTGCAGGGCTGACAGCGACAGCGCCGGCACCAACCGAACAAACAATGAGGGGAAGCCAGCCTAAGCCTTGGCGCGTAATTTCCCAAATATTATCTTGCTGCATGTTCAAGCGCTGTTTACTGAAGCCCTACCATATGCCAGGGCCGGTCACGTGCTGTCCCACTTCATTCATTCAGCAGAGCCTGCCTCTGCTCCTCCTGAGTGCCAGGCTTTGCCAGGCCCTGGAAATTGGGATGTAAACGAAGCACATCTGGCCCCTGGTCTGTGTCGCTCACTCTCTACATCAGTTTGCTAGGGCCACCATAACCAAAGACCACAGACTGGGTGGCTTAAACAATAGAAGCTTATTTTCTCATGACTCTGGAGAGTAGAAATCTGAGACCATGGAGTCAACAAGATTGTTTTCTTCTTGGCTTGTGGATAGATGGCCGGCCGTCTTCCTTCAGAGCCTTCATGTGTGGCCTTTTCTCAATCTTGCATCTCCTCTTCCTTTTATATTTAATCCACACCCAAGGACATATTGTCATTATTATTATTTTTGGAGAGAGAGTAAGGGAGAATAGGAAGGGAGAGAGAAGTACCGACTTGTTGCCTCCCATATACTCCTAGACATGGGATAGTATGCACTTGCACCTGGGACCGAACCTGCAACCCAAGTCTGTGCCCTGACTGGCAATTGAACCCACAACCCTTTGGTTATGGGACAGTGCTCCAACTGAGCCACACCAGCCAGGGCATCGACTCTCCCTTTCTTGTAAGGACACCAGCCACACTGGATGAGAGCCCACCTATCCTACACAAGGATTTGACCTGAATCACCTCTTTCAAGCCCCTATCTCCAAATGCAGTCACATTGTAAGGCGCTGTGGTTAGGACTTCAACCTATGATGGGGTAGGGAGGACACAGTCAGCCCATAGCACTGGGTAACAGGAAAAGCAGACATTAACCCAAAAGTCACAACTCTGTAAAATCACAACCGTGGTCCCTGGGGCCATGAGAGCCAGGACCAGGGAGGTCGACCCAGAGGCTTGTCGGAAGCCTCCCCTGAGGCAGTGACATTTGGGCTGAGGCCCGAAAGGAGGGTAGGGGTTAAGCAGAAAGCAGGAAGAGCAGACCGGACAGAGGGACCAGGACGCGCAAAGAGATGGCAGCGCCCGGCAGGTGTCTGAGAAACCAAGAGGCCGCTGGCAGTGCAGGTTGCTGGGGCACCTCTGGGCATGGCGAAGCATAAAAACCACCTGGGCATTCCTTTAAAAATACAGACCCCCGGCCTCACTCCAGGTCTACTGAATCAGAATCTCCAAGAGACGGGGCTCAGCAAGCTGCATTCACCCTCCCCAAACACTTTTATTTTGAAAAATATCAAACCTCTGGAGAAATCAAAATAAAAGCACAAGGAGCGCTCAAATACCCTTCACCTCGATTCACTGATTGTCAGCCTCCTGGCACTTTTCTGCTTTCCTTCCTCCTTCCTTGGACCCCTCTTTAGCATGCACCCCCAAGAATAAGAGAAGGCCGTTCTCTCCCATGACTGCGTCTCTGTCACCCTATCTCAGGACACTGCCATTAGTTCAACAGCATGGTCCAGTGCACGAGCACTGTTTAAACTCTCCATGGCCTATGACCTTTCTTTTGCAGTGAGTCACTTTTCCATCCACAATCTACATGTGATACCCACACATAGCTTTTATGTCCCTTTAACCCTTCTAATTTAGACTAACTCCCTGACTTAAAAAACCCCATATATTAACTTTTTAAAAGACAGTCCAGGCTTGTGGAGTGCCCCACATTCTAGATTGGTCTCAATTCTCCTCCTGATTAAAATTAGGTTAAGTATTTTTGGCAAGAATACGACGGAGAAGATTTCGCGTCCGTCATGCCGCATCCATCCTATTGGAAGCCCACAGGGTCGCTTGTCCTGCTCCTGCTGGTGTGGGTTTGATCTCTGGATCCTGGTGGAGGCTGTGGGGTCTCTCTATGGTAGGCAGGTTTCCCCCTTTCTCATTAGCAAATCATCTGTGGTGTGATATTTTGAACCATGTGACTGTTTTGTTACCCTGAGCCTCTCACTCAATGGCTTTTGCACCTGTCGAGGACCGTTGCTTCCTCCATTGACTATTGTACTGGTGCTTGCAAAATGGAATCTACATTTTTTTAGAATTTTTTAAAAAAGATTTTATTTTTATTTATTTATCTTTAGAGGGGAAGGAGAGAGGGAGAGAAACATCAATGTATGGTTGCCTTTTGTGTGTCCCCTGCTGGGAGTTGGCCTGCAGGGAACTGGCCTGCAACCCAGGCATGTGCCCTGACTGGGAATCGAACTGCGATCCTCTGGTTCGCAGGCCTGTGCTCAATCCACTGAGCTACGCCAGCCAGGGCGGAATCTACATTTTTTAAGGAGGGCCCAGGGGACTCTTCCCCTCAGGGAACCTGGGAAAGACTATTTAATCCCAGGTAATGAGGTGGTGCTGTCAGGGCAGGGGGAGGCACTAGCTAAGAAGACGTGCAGCTCTTTGGAATCAGTCAAAATGCATATCCCTAGGCCCAATGCCACACCAAGGAGTGAGAAAGGAGTACAAAGGATAGGCCTAGGAAGCAGCATTTTCACATCTTTTTTCTTATCATTTCCCAGGTGACTCTGTGCTCCTGAAGTTTGAGAACCACATACTTAGCTGGTGATCCTTGGCCTGGCTGCAGATTGCATTTTTAACTCACCCGGGGGAGTGTTTCTTTATCTGTGTGTATGCGTGTGTGTTTAAAAGTACAAGCCCCACGTCCAGAATCTGATTCACATGGTCCAGGGTAGGGCCTGGGCATCAATACTTTTAAAAGATCCCTTTGAGATTCCAAAGTCCTGCCAAGACTGAGAGGCACAGGGATAGGAGGGTTCTCTCTAAGCTGAGTATAAAAATGAAAATCTGTCAGCCCCCACCGAATTACTGTTAAACTCACAGCATCACAGGACTGAGCGCACCTGCTACCCACAAACATCTGTGCTCCCTCCGCACCACTGGTGGGGGCCCCCCCCGACAGTGCGAACAGCTCAGCCTGTGCTCTTTAGGGAGCCCACAACAGAGGTTGAAGAGAGGTCACTTCCCTTAAAAGCATGGAGACGCGGGGGAAAATGCACACAGAAACACATGCAAGTATTGTACAATTGGAGTTTTATAGACCAGGAAACGGACACTCTGGAAGGGGAAATGCCTGCCCAGTGGGGTCATGGCAGAGCCAGGGCTCTTACCCAGGATGTCTTTCCCCCACTTGGCTCCTCTTTGCTTGGGCCTCAGGGCACCCTCTGCGCTTCCTGCACCTCTGCTGGCTGGGCGTGGCCTGGAGCCAACCAGCATCGTCGCCAGCAGCATCAGCCACCTCTCAAGGCTTACCTGGGCCAGGCACAGGACTAGTCATTGAATGAATGAACGAAGCCAACCCAGCACTTGCCCGCTGGCTGGTGTTAGAACCAGGGAATTAAATAACCTTGACAATAAATTCCTTAGAGCTGGATTAGCTCTTTTTTTTTTTTTACAAACTGAAGAGTTGTAGGTCTTCCTTATTCCAGAGTCCTTGCCTTGCATCACAGTAACCATGTAATTCACTCAAATCCTATTTCCCATGTGATTTATATGTAACTCTGAGTACTTGAATTGCACTTGACTGGTCTACCTAAAGTCATATAGATATTTAATTCTGTATTTGTAAACATCGGTGTTCCAGATTTTATAGGTTGGAGCCAATCCATTTCTTTTCAGATTCTCCGATATTTTCCATAGTCTATTAGAGTGTTCATTAACTGTGGACTGTCCCCTAATATCTAACAGAGCATAGGTGACCTCACTAAAAGGGGACTCGCTTCTCAGGCACGGCCTAAGGACAAGAGAGAGATTTGGAGGATGTGGCCACTGTTGTTTTCAAGGACCCGAGAATAGTTTAACTTTTGCTGAGCAAAAACTTTATTGAGATGTCATTCACCCCCTGTATAATTCATCCACTGAAACTGTACAATTCAATGGCTTTTGGTATGTTCATCATTGCGCAACCACTACCACAATCAATTTTAGAACATTTTCATCATTCCAGAAAGAAACTGGTGCTCTTTACTGTCACTCACCACTAGCCCCTCCAACCCCCTCCCAACGCTAGACAGCCACTAACCCACTTTCTGTCTCTATGGACTTGCCCACACTGGACATTTCATATCAATGGAGCCATGTAACACATGGCTTTGCATCTGGGTTCTTTCACTTAGTGCACGCTTTCGAGGTTCGTCCATGTCGTGGCATGCATCGGGACTTCATTCCTCACAACTGCCGAATAATTTGCACGGCATAGGCCTACCACATCTCACTGACCTTGGACTTCCCCACTTTTCGGCTGTTCTCCTTAATGCTACCATGAAGAGTTGTGTACAAGTTCATGCAGATGGGTGCCTTTATCTCTCTTGGGTATATACCTGGGGTGGGATTTCTGGGTCATCTGGTAACCCTACGATTAACGTTACCCCGCCAGCAACGTACGCGGTGGTTTCGCCACATCCTTGTCAGCACTTCTTGCCGCCCGTGCTTTTGATCACAGCCATCCTAGTGAGTGTGGAAGCGTATCTCACTGTGGTTTCGATTTGCATTTCCTTGACGGTCGATGACGTTCAGTATCTTCTTATGTACTTGGTGGCCATTTGCACTTACTTGTTTATTTATATTGATTTGAGAGAGAGAGGGAGAGAGAGACAGGAAGGGAGGGAGCAGCATTGCTTGGTTGTTCCACTTATTCATGCATTCATTGGTTGCTTCTTGTGTGTGCCCTGACTGGAGATGGAACCTCTGGCCTTGAGGTATGGGCATGATGCTCTGGCCAACTAAGCTACCCTGCCAGGGCTGTATATTTTCCTTAGAGAAATATCTATTCAGAGATTCAGACTCTTTGTCCATTTTTAATCAAGTTATTTGGCATTTCCTTATTGCGTTGTAACAGTTTCCTATATATATTCTGGATACAGGTCCCTTATTAGATATGTGATTTGCAGATGTATCCTCCCATTCTGTGGGTTATTGTATTGGTTTGGGGAGACTGTCATAACAAAATGCCACCGTTGGGGGGTGGCTTAAACAACAGAAATTTATTTCCCACAGTTCTGGAGGCTAGAGGTCCAGGATCAACGTATCTGCAGATTTGGTTTCTCCGGAGGCCTCTCTCCTTTAGTTTGTAGATGGCCACCTTCTTCCTGTGTCTTCACAAGGTCTTTTCTCTGTGTGCATCCCTGATGCCTCTGTCTCCTTATAAGGACACTAGTCGTATTGGATTAGGGCCCCATCCTCAGGCCTCAGTTTACTTTAATCCCCTCTTTAAAGTTCTTTCAATACAGTTTGTATTCTGAGGTTCTGGGGGTCAGGACATGGAGAGGTGAATTTCGGGGGACACATGATTTAGCACACAAGTTATCTTTTTTACTTTTTTTGATGGTGTCTTTTAAAGCACAAAGATTTTTTTATTTTAATGAAGCCCCACTTATCTATTCTTTCCTTCGTTGCTTGTGCTTTAGGTGACAAGCTCTAGCTCTAAGAAACCATTGCCTAGTCCAAGGCCATTGTGTGTGCCTATGATTTCTTCTGAGAGTTTTGCAACTTTGGTTCTTACATTCCAATCTGGTCCATTCTGAGTTCATTTTTGTATAGGGTGTGAGGGAAGGGGTCCAACTTCATTCTTTTGCATGTGGGGACCTAATTGTCCCAGCCAGCACCATTGGTTGAAAAGACCATTCTTTTTCCACTAACTTGTCATTCTCCTTGAAAACCAGTTGGTTGTAATTGTAAGGGTTTACAATCCCAACTCTTTGTTTTACTGCATCGCTCTGTATGTCTATCTTTACATGTGCATCGCACTGTCTTGATTACTAGAGTAAGTTCTGAAACCAGGAAGTGTGAGTCTTCCACCTTATTCCGAGCACACTTGAACTTCCGGTATCACACGCTGTGAGTGGTGCGAATGGACAGGACAGCCCAGGAATTCGGGCCCATCCTCCAGGCTTCATTTCAGGAACACAGACTCCAAGTTCTTCTGCCTCAGAGAGACGAAGTCCCACCCTCTCAGCCCACAGCTCTTCATGACAAGTCCATGGAAACGTTCTGGGGAGAACCCTGATCTCCCTGAGTTATTTTAAACTTCATTTTAACTCCTCCCCACCTTCTCTGCTCTCTGATGGCTCTTTCTGAAACAGTGTCATTCACAGCTGGATTATCAGTGAGCTGGGAGTGAGCCAGGAGAGGGGTGGTGGGTCTTTCAGAGCACTCTGTGCGGGCCCAGGGATAAGCCCCACCCAGAGGTTTCCCCTTCCCAGGAAAGGTCACTGAGTTCCCTTAGCAAGCAGAACATCACTACACTCAGGTTATGCTGTCAGCCCCAGGAGAACATTGCTACTAATAACCTAAAGGAGTTCTTCACACAAGCCTGCCAGGAATTGAATTAACGGGGTACGACCCCCAAGCCCACCACCCTTAAACCTTGTCTGCACCCGGCTGGCTGGCCCTAGGGCTCTAATCTGGCGGCTGAGAAAACTCAGGAAACAAGGCCCTTTGTGGAGAAGAGAACTCCATTGTTCGACAGCCAGTGGTCAAGGAGTGTGGATTCCAGAGAATGTTGTGCGCTGGATTTTCCCCCTTTGTTTGTTAACATTCTCTCCTCCTCCTATGGGGAGGGGGGAGTAGGGCCCTCTGGACATCAGCCTTAAGGTAGTTAAATGCCTTGTTTTGCAAAGAAAAGGTGGGGCTCAGAGCTCTCAGCCCAGGAAAGAGGCTTAAATTCAATGCTAGAAGCCACCGGGTGTTTGCCTTGAAACACTATTTCCCCCATTTCTAGCCTTAAATCTCTGGAAGGCAGCCCCTTTCTAGATCGTGGCAGACGTCAGCGGAGGTACGACCACTTCCTTCCTCCTTCGCTTCACCTCCTTTCTTTCCAGAAAGAGGAAATGATACGAGACCACGTCACAGGCCACGGCCCCCCTGCTCCCCTGTCTCGCTCCTGCTCGCCCCCCTCCACCTGGGGGACCTGCCCTCACAGACCCGCCTTCGGGGCAAGGGCTGGACGGTCTTCTGGACGTTTTCTGCAGCCTTTAGATTTGGGCCGCTCAGGCCCTCAAGGAAGGAGACTGGAATTCCTGGCGCTGTACTAATTCTGTGTGACCTTGGACAGGTTAGTGCCTCTCTCTGGGCTTCCTGGTGGTGCCCTTCTGTCAAATGGGAGCAAGGATACCGTCCTGGGCTCCCTTCTTCACGGTGGTGGTGGTGGTGGGAAAGGGGGACGACTATAAGGAAAACTATTCCGAAGTCTGGACGCGTCCCAACTTTCTTCGATTTCCAGCTGTTAAAAGGAGGGGCCCCCATCCTTAGAGCGCCGGGACCCTTCGCGCGCTCCCCAGCCAGCCAGACCGGGAGGAGCGCGCCCCCCGCTTCTCGGACTCAGGCCCCGCCTTGGGGGAGGAGCCTAGGGGCGGGGCGGAGGCTCCGGGCCGCGCAGCGCCGGCTTCAGTCGCCTCACCAGCAGCTGCGGCTCGGGGACAGACTGACGGAGCCGGGGCCCGGAGCCGCTCGGGCAGGGCTCGGGAGAGAGGGTGAGTCCCGCGGAGTCGCCGCCTCCCCTCTGCGTTCTGCGGCTGGACCTGGCGGGCGGGGGGATGAGTATGGAGGCGGGGAGGCCGGGAGGTGGTCCCGGCCTCTGACAGCCTGGCTGGGGGTGTGTGGGGCGCTTTGGCCACCGCAGGGGGCTTGAGATAATTGGGGGAGGAGGTACTGGAAACGCAGGTTCGGGTAGCGCTGGTCCCGGGAGGCTGGCTGGTGTTGGAGCGTTCTCCCGGGGCTTGCGCGCCAACGACGAGGCCGGAGGGAGGGGTCGCTCCTTGGCAGGTTGTTGACCGGGGTCGCCGTGACCCGATCTTGGGGCCGGCAGGGGGATTTCGGTTGGTTCTGGACTCTTCGGTGGCTGTCTTCAGGGGCGGCTCCATGACGGGAATCGGGAGCTACAACCTGCACCAAAGAGCCCGCCGCCCAACCTCGGGGCCCGGCATGGGGGCGCCGCCCCCTCGAGTGGCAGCGCTTGGTCTCTGCAGGCAGCGGCCAGGCTCAGGGAGCGCTCCTGCTCTGGCGGGAAAGGTCCCCAGGGGCAGGCGACTCCAGTGCCGACCCATCCAACCTCGGGATCCCGCTGACAGAGCCCGCTGTCCACGGGGAAACGCCGCGCGCGGTTGGATTCAGGGAGAGGTGCGCCCGGCCTCTCCAAAGGACCGCCGTGCGCCAGCCCCTGGGTCCCCGGAGCCCGGACCACTCCTCTTTTCTGGAGTCCCGCGCTTCGACTCAGGCCGGAGGAGCGCCCCCGAGCGCCTAGGATGGGCTGAAACTGTGCAGCCGGTCCCAGAGAGGTCGTGCCGGGGGGGGGGGGGTCTCCCCAAGGTCACCCGGAGCGCCCAGGTTGGGCTGCCCGCCTGCTCGAAGTGGAGAGCAAGGAGGGGGAGGCGCTCGCTGCCGCCTCCTTCCCTGATGCAGACTCCTTCCTTCCCTCCTCCTCCTCCCCCAGCCCGGGCCCCGCTGCACTGGAGATGCTGATGATGCAGCTCCCAGCCCCCGGCGTGTAACTGAGCCTCCGGAGCTTTGAATCTGGCCCTGCCGGGAACCTAGGACCAGGCACTCCCGGGCACCTCGGGCGCCAAGGGACAGAGACGCGGCTGCATAAGCGCTTCTCAGAACCGAAAGCCGAGCTGCTTGGGCGCCCATGTGATTGGATTCTACATAATGGGCCCCTGTTCTCGCTGTCAGAAAAGCCCACCAGCTCCCTGCGGCCGCGGGCACCAGGTGCCGCCTCTGAATCGCCCTCTGTGGAGGACCCGGTCCCTGAGGTACCAGGCGTCCTTTCCCCCAGGGCTCTCTCGGGAAGGGGCCTGTCGTTAGCCGCCTCAGCCCGAGGGGGTAGTTCCCCGTGTGCCCTGCCATTTCCTGCGGCTTGTGCAGCTCCGAGGACACCCCACCACACGGGAGGATTCCTCCTAGGCTGGTAATAAAGCTTTTTAGCTCCGTTGGTGACGAGCACCATCTGCCCCAGGGCAAGGCACTTGGCCTCTCGGAGCCTCAGTTGCCTGTAGGAAATGGGACTAAGAAGCAGCCCCATTTGGGGGGATGGGTGAGAGGACCCATGGGGAGAGCTTGGTGCAGTGGAGCGTTGCAGGATGCATGCTTCCAAGTAAATGCTGGCGCCTTTCACACTGGTTTTGAGTGGGGCCTGTCTCTTCTTTAGGGCAGGAGCAGAAGTGGAGCCCTGGTGGGTGGTTCTGCAGGGGCGGGGGGAGTTCCCACATCTCCCTCCTTTGCTTTGTCATAAAGAGTCAGCTTACAGGCAGCCGGTGGGCGCTGGTGAATCCTTTCAGCTGGCAACCTGCTCGGGGCCTTCCCCCACAAATCCCCAGCCCCTTCTCTCCCACCTGCTATGGGGATGCTGGGGGTGAGAGGTCAATCAGGCCACTCTGGATGTTCAGTTTCGCACCTTGCTGTCAGCTGTAGTTCACCCAACAGTGTCCTCCACCCTGAAAACTTCCTGACCCCTCCCCCGGTCCAAGCTCTTTCCAGCCTCTGGAATGTCTTCCTACAGGAAGACCACTTGAACCTTCCTGCCCCTCTTTTGGCTTCCCCCACTGTGATGTTCATCCTCTGCGTCTCCTGCATCAGGGCTCCTTGCATCCCAGTTCTCTCTGGATCTGCATGGAAAGACGTGGAAGGCAAGGCCAGTGCATATTCGAACTCCATCTCTCGGGTAATGATGCTGGAGTAGGGGTTCCATTCTCACTTAATTAAGTCTGTTTGGGAGCCTAAGCCATAGGGCTAAGAGGTTGTTGATGTAGGAAGGTGGGTTTTCCCCCAAGGCCAAGCCTCTCTGCAGAGCCCATTAGAACTCTTTGGAAACTAGAGCCCCACGTTCCTCTCCAAATCTGCTCCATTATTCAGAGTGAGGTAGGGGGCAGCCAGCCTGGGTCTGCAGGTCGAAGAAGGCACCTGTGTGGATTCATGGGTGTGCTTGGATCCTCAGGATCTCCACCCAACCTTGCCCTCCTGCCCCGACTTAGCCACCACCTGCTCCACTCCCACTATCCCCTGTACACCCCCAGCCCCCGCACTGAGGACTTAGAGCATTTGGTGAATATCGGGTCCCAACTGGCATCCTTCCAGCAAAGACCAGGTGACCTTCTTTATCCTCAGCACATCTTAGAGACTTGGCTTCATGGCGGGGGTGGGGGGGTGGATGAACCTGACTCCTACAGAAAGTTACAACATGTGAAGAGCAAGGGCCCAGACCGGTCTAGTTCAAATTTTGGCTCTATGCTTAACAGCTCTGTGGTCCTGGGTAAATTATTTCTCTCTCCGAGTCCTGGCTTTCTCATTGGTAAAATGGGAGTGATAGTCATGCTGACTTCACGGGGTTGTGAAGATTCTGTGAGACCATGAAGTCCGTCCAGGAAGTGCTTAGTGCAGCACCTGGTGTGGGCAGGAGTACAGGAAGTGATGCTTGTCACTGTCACCACCATTTCCTCCTTTGCAGAGGGCTCCCACCACCTCTGGTCTGGTGGAGGCAGCCTGCCTGTAGCTACCAGGACAGGGAGAACCTCTGAGCCTGGTGGGGGGGGCTGCCTCCTGGGAATTTGAGTGCAGCGTGGGCCTGTCCTCAGGAAGTCTGTTACCGGGCCTTTCTCATCTGGCTGCTGTGTTTTTCAGGATTCATTGATTTATTCGATAGATTTTTGCTTTATTTTAGACTTTGTGCTTAGCAAGAGGTTTCAGGATTTTCTCAGGGTTCTTTCTCTAGAGGGGAGAGGCAGCCTGGAAACAGATCATGAGGCTACGGTCCCCAACAGATAGCAAAGGATAACAGTCTCCCGGGCAGGAAGAGGAGTGAAGAATAAAGCGATGGATGTGTGGGTGGGCCCAGGCCAGCCACCAGGTTTTATTCCGGACTCTGCCAGCTTGTAGCTGGTGGTGGTGGACAGATAGATGCCTTACCTGTGAAGCATGCAAGCTACCTGCGTAGGGTGTTGAGGTGAGCAGAAAAGTGAGACCGCGTGGGTGAGAAATGTAGCTCAGGGCTTCTAGATATTTTATCCGTAATTGCAAATGTTAGCTGCTGTTATTATTAGTCTGTGATGACCAATAACAGGTGGGCAAAGTCTGCTGTGGGAACCCATGGGAGCCCTTCAGAGACAGTTTTGCAGGTGGTGGTAACAGAGGGGTAGGCAGCCTGAGCAGAGAGAACAGCTTGTGCAAAGGCACGGAGGCTGGGCGTGTTCGAGAGCAGTGGGGAGTGCAGCCGGGGCACCATGACCACGAGGCGTGTGGAGGCAGGGGCAGCAGGCAAAGCCAAGGAGGCAGGCAGGGGCCCGCCTGCCAATGGACCCCGAATGACTGCACACCCGCTGACCCGGAGCAGGTGCTCTGCAGCCTGCGGAGGGTTGTCTGGTTGGAGCGCCTGAGAAAGTCTGGGATTGACCTCTGCCTGGGAGGAAGGGCTGGGCTGCGCTCGTTTGCCAATACATTCACTGTCCCTTCCTCGTCCTATTACCCGGGAAGCCTAGAGGCCCCCTCCTTCTTCCTGACATGCTTCCTGAGATGAGATACTTCTGTACCAGTTCCTTCCTTCCTGGGTCTCAGTTTCTCATTCGAAGGAAGGGGGTAGAGAAAGTGTTGTGATCCGGCTCCTTTACCATTGTACCAAGTGCTGTTATGGGCGGTGGTCACTGTCTGAAGTTTTCGCTTGCATTGCCATTGAACCCTCACACTAACTCATTGAAGTGGACATATTTATCCCCATTGCATGGAGGGGTAAACCAAGGCACAAAGGATGAGGTGATTTGCAAAAGGCATGCAGCTTAAATATGGTAGCGATTCATGTCAGGGGGTCTCCAAAGTTGTCATGTGCTAGCCTGTACCACCTCACTTGTGCTCCGTGTGAATATCTAAAACTGACCGCAGAATGTTTGGATGCTGGGCAGTGGGCTCTCTGGAGATGAGTCACAGCGGGGTGCACTCTAGTTGCCTGGGGACTTCCCCGTTCTCTCCCTGCCCTGACTTTTGGGAAGGTCTTGTGTGCAGGCACTTGGCGAGGGGGAGGTGTTCTCGGGTGTCTCAGAGTTCAGGTCGAATTCTTCGGCCCCATAGTGTCCCACCAATGTGCCTTGACGTAGTCCATTCGCAGCTTGACTGATGTGGCAGGTGGTGGTGGGCCTCTACGATGACCCCAGGATGGCTGGTCAGAGCTTCACGTGACCACATTCTTACCTGTTTACAGGAGGCAAAGGTTCAGGTTTCCTTTTCCTTGGGAGGCAGAGTTTAAGGCCGGGGTTCAAATTCTGGCTCTACTTTCCACTGGCTTTTTGGCCTTGGACAATTTCTATTTCCTTGAGCCTCAATTTCTTCATCTGGAATACAGATATGTGTGTGTGTGTGTGTGTGTGTGTGTCTCAGAGTTGTCATTAGGATTTGTAATTACACACAAAATGCCTGGTTTCCAAGTTATCGTGGTGTAGTATCCACGGTATTTTCCTCTGTGGTATTTATTAAAATTGTGATTACAGAGTTATTTGTGGTCATTACTCTTAGTTTGTCTCACCTACTACGTCACTGGTTCTCACCTGGGGGCAGTTTGGCTTCCCAGAGTACATTTGACAATGTTTGAGGACAGTTTTTGGTTGTCACAGATGGGGAGGGGTGCTGTGGCAGCTAGAGGGGTGAGGCCAGGAATGCTGTTAATATCTTACAGAGCGAGGGCCAGCCCCCCCCACAACAAAAGATGAAATGATCCTAAATGTCAATAGTGCAATAGTGCCAAGGCTGAGAAAGCTTCGACTGGACTATAAACCCCGGAAGGCCAGTGACTGTGTCTAGTTCATTCAGCTCTGCGTCCCCAGCTGCCCAACATGACGCCTGGCACACAGGAGAGAATCAATATGCATTAAAGAGACGAATGAGGTCTTGGAACGCCTTACATCCCCTGGAGCCCCAGAGCTTTGGCTCATAGGACGTTTTGAATGGGAAGAAGAGATTTAGATGCATCTGAGTGATGATAAGCCAATTGGTAATTGAGACCGAAGATACGCAGACCACGCTGTTTTCTTTCCCAAGCAGGTGCTTCGGGGCCTGAAGGAACTGAATAGCAATCACCACTGCGTTTTGCTCAGGTAGACACCGGACCCACCTTTATCTGGACAAGCGGGCCCCGGGCCGGGGACTGTAGGTGCTGACAAGGAACGCCCTGTCAGCTGGGCCCTTGGGATCTGCCAAGCGGGGGCGCAGCTGCTGTTAGCTTCCTGTTTTTTCCCTTTCTGGTGGAATGAAGGAAACCCACTGAATGGCTATTTTCCACTGACCTTTACAGCAACGTGATAGGCCTTGGATTAATGAGGTTAAGCTCCAGTGTGAAATCCGCCCAATCACCTGAAGTTTAGCCAACAGGAAGACATTGCTTGTTTTCGGGGGGCCATCCGATGCCTTTGGATGGCTTTGGCCAGGGAAGCAGGAGTCGTGACGCTGTCCAAAAGAAAGGAATGTTCTATGTCCCAGAATTGTCCAGGTTGGAGTGTTGTCTCCTTTTCAGTGTATTATGAGGGTGCATTTTAATGTGGACTTTGAAATAAATAACTTATTAAAGCAAAGGTTCGTTGTGAGCCCCAGGCTGGCTGCTGAGCAAGGGTCTGGGCTCGTGAAAAGCTCATAATGTGTTTCTGGGGGCTCTTTGGGAGTTTGAAGGAAAAGTTTGGCCCCAAAAGGCATTTGGATGGGTGAGAGGAGCCCAGTGGCTGGAATTTATTCTGACAGGGCAGGAGATCGCAGGCGTCTGCCTCCGACTTGCTCACCTTGGGGTTCCTGTGAAAAGCAGACTGATTCGGTTGGATTGGGGCCTGAGAGCCTGCATTTCTCACAAGCTCCCAGGGGAAGCTATTCTGCTGGTCTGTCCTCTACATTTTGGGTGGCGAGGGTCTGGGGAACCTCAAGTCTGAATAAAGTTGAGGGGTACCTGATACAATCCACTGAAGCATGAAAGCAAAGCCAGCCTGCCGCACAGGTTCACACAGCCATCTGATCTGCTGGCTGGCTTTCGGAGTCACATATTTACTGAGCTCCTCCTTTCTGGGCCCAGGCCTGGGACCAGGTGGGGAAGGAGGGCTGCCTGCTCTCATGGGGCCACTGAAACAGCCAGAGCAAGGGCTGAGGGGCTTCTGGTGCTTCCAGAAAAGTGTGTCCAGGAACACATTCTTTCGGACTCACCTGGGGCTTGATAAATATACAGATCCTTGGGCCCAACCCAGCCTGCCTGGATTAGAACCAGCCAAGGCGGGGCCCCAGGAATTTGTATTTTTAAAAGGTGTTCCAGGTGGTTCTGACTCACAGCCAGGCTGGTGGAGGGAGAGCTAGGAGGAACTGGCAGTGCAGGGGAGCTGATTGATCCGCAGGCCCAGTGTAAGGTTGTAGAGTCGTGTTCTGCTGGACGGCACCTGGCTGAGGGAGGGGCTGAAACCTAGCCCGTTCCACTTGCCAAAATCTGTATGCTGCAGAATTGCTTCTGCCTGGAAGAGAGTGTGTCTTTTTCTTACTATGAATAACAATCATTAATATTTGGTGCTTATGATGAGCCCATCACTGTCTATTTAACTCTTTTAGTCCTCCCAGCAACTCTAAGTAGTGGCATTATTACTGATTTTACTGCTAGGGAAAGTGAGGTACAGAGATGTTCAGCGACTTTCTGCAGGTCACACAGCCCGTAAGCGGCAGAGCAAAGATTTGAACCCAGAACATCTGGCTTCCAAGCACTTGCACTTGATCACTATTTTCCCTGGCTTTTCTTTAGATGAACATGCTGTGGTGCTCCCCAGGGCTGTCCCTGCTCTGAGGGAGTGCCTTTTTCTAGTTCGTCCCCAAGTGGAGGGAGGGCTAGCAGTGACTTTGGCTGGTTCTGGAGTCAGACCTGGGTTGGATTCCCAGCTCCACCACTTACTGTGTAACCTTGAGCAAGTTACTTGCTTAAGTTCACTAAGCGCCCACTTCCCCCTGTGTAAACTAGGAATAATAATAGCATGCGATGATATGATTGACCAGTTAGCCTCTGCTTGGCATGTGGGATATACTCGATATAGGTCAACTATTGATATCACATTAGTATCAGCAAAGTCAGCCCCTGGGAGTCACAGATGGCTTCAGAGCAGAGGGGATGGGCGAGCAGAGCCCTGTGCCATTGACGTCCCTGGTGGCTGGGTCAGCTGCTTTGCTCATCCAGGTCACGCGTGCCATTACTTACCTGGGCATCCCTACCCTTTGCTTCTTGGCACTGGTTAGAGGCCCTAGTGTTGGTGCCACCCTGGCGAGTTCTCAGAATTTCTTGGCCCCTAGGATGGTTCAGAGGCTCGGTCAGAACTGCTTTTACTTCCTGCGATCCGAGAGCAAGTGAGAGGCACACTTCTCACACTCACTCTCTTCAGGGCTCTTGGCTCTTCTCCGTGACTCTCGCTGTCTCCAGGCCCCTTCTGGGACTCTCTGGCCCATCCCACAGACTGGGCAGAGAGCAAAGGATGCCCTACAGACATCACCTATTGCCTTTTAAAGAAACAGGGACAACTTCCTCCAAACTTTCCTTTGTGTTTTTCTAAACAAATAAAACCCAGCATTTGTTTTCTTATTGCCATATTTTATGCTTTTTCACTTTAAAAGAATACACATTCATTACTAAAATTTAAACAGTATGGAAATGTGGAAAACGGAAAGTGATATCTTCCCAGACATGATCCCCAGCCACTCATTCTTTTCACCAGAAGAAATTCCTGAGTGTTTTATGTGTCTCTCCATAAATTTCTTATACGCGTATGAATCCATACTCATTGACATGCTTATCCTTTTTTCATTTTAACACAACTATAGATCACTCCTCAGAAACTTCTTTTTTTCAGCTAATTTATCTCGGCACATGTCAACCCAGAGCAATATACCTTGGTCTGTAAGGCTACGTGATATTCCAGGGATAAAACTTTTACCATAATTTGTTTCTGCTTCCGTGCTGACATTGGAGATCGTTTTCAGCTTTTTCCTACTCTAAATGTGTGACGCTGCCACATCCTTGCTTGTGCAGCTTATATCTTTGTGCACTGATGTGGTTTTTATCCATAATGAAAATTTCCTGCAACTTGAGCTACGACACTGTCAAACTGTCCTCTCAAGAGGCCAAACCAATTTCTATTTCGTGACCAGTATGTGGGAATACCTTTCTCTATCCCCTTTTCTAGCACTGAGTGTAAAGTAACTAAGTTTTGCCGATATGACAGAATAAAATAGAAAAGGTGTTTCTGAGTCAGGTTCCGCAGTAATTCAAATTTCGAGCCTTTAAACTGCGCCTACAGAAAGATTGTTCAGTATTTAAGAACTACATTTTACCTGGCTTTATGCTTGGGATGAAAGACATAAGATTAGATTCAACCAGCTTCTGCCCTCAGACTGACCCCTGTCTCCTGGAGGGCAAATAGAATCAGAAAAAAAACCCAGTGTAGTTCAAGTGTGCTAGAGGAATGCATACACTCAGCTACCTTCTGTTTGATAGACTCTCTCTTTGTGAATATCACAACTGAATTAATGAGATACAGGGTACACTATGATGGGGGTGGGGCGGACTTGAAATCCTCCAAAGAAAACCACTGGGTTAGAAGCAAAAAAAAAGTCATGCAGCTTTACCTGTAGGCAAGGCAGCAGAAGAGGTAGGCAGTGAGGAAGGGAAAAGTAATTTTGAAATAGTCTCTTTGGTGGCTTCTACCCTTACTAACGGGTGTGTTGGAGTGAGGCTGTGCAGGAACCCAGCTGAGTCTGCAGCTGGTACCGCTTGCTCTGATCCCTTGTACTTGGGCAAATGTGTGTGAGTTCAGTAAGAGCCCAGGCGCAGAGGTTGGCTGAAAAGTCCCCAGCCCTGGAGCTCACAGTGTTTGGATGCGGGTGGTATGATTAGGCAGTTACCCCAGGGGGGTTACAAGGAGCTGTGGTCTGAACAGCGCCCACTGTAGATTGCATACACCTAATGGGTATTCAGTGAGTGGCTGAGAGTCGAAGGTGCCTCTGCCTCGTGAAGGGGCCTCCGACTCAGAAAGAACAGATCTGTGTAGGAAGGGGTATGATCGGCGAATCTACACACCCGTGGGGAGCCACACCTTCGCTATACCTTTTCCTGGGCGACCTGTCCTGGAGAGCTTCATTCACTGGGGATAACTGATGGACAACACAAGGCAAAGAGCACTTGAGAATACCTGAAACAGTGCTGTGGAGTTAGCCTGACCGTCGTTTCACAACACATCGCCTGCGCAGGGGTGTATGGAGCCAACCGCAAGTTTGCAGAGTCGAAGAGATGGTGAAGCCAGGGGGGACCCCAACCCAGCCTTTCATGGGAGGCGATGTAACCTGTGTCCCGGGTTTGGCCCTCAGTGCAACCTCTTCCCCCAGCAGCCAGGTCTGTTTCATCTGTTTGTTGCCACAGCTCTGGTTCCAAGCCAAAGGGCCGCTCCCCGTGACAGAACTGATGGAAGCAGCTCGGTGAATCGTCAGTCTCTTGGTCTCCCACCTTCCTGTCCACTCTCTCTCATTTTTTACCTACCCCGTGCTGGGTGGCTCTGACGCAGGGTGTCCAGGTGAATAACACACACGCCTTAGTCCGAAGAGCATCTAGTCCCAAATGGAAGAGGTGGATCTGAAACTCACAGTTACTGGAGAGTGTTGAGCGCCATCAAAGAGAACTAGAGAGGAGAAAGAAGTCCATTTGGCACAGGGCAGATGAAGAACAATTCAGAGGGAATACAAAGAGCACGGAGACATCGTGTAAATGAGACAAGGCAAGTCAAGTGTTGAACACCGTGCCTGGAAAGCACTTAAGAGGTGATAGATATGAATATTATGGCACTTGCGCTAACTCTGGAAGAACGAAGAGGAGTTTGGCAGGTGGGGAGAAGGCAGGGCGTTGCCCCTTTCTGCCCCGGTGGAACAGCGTGGACAAGGGTGAGGCAGCGGGTGCGCTGGGGTGAAAGCCACACGGGCGCTTTGTGGCACAGAAATCGAAACCTGGGTTCAAGTCCCAGTTCTCCCACTGTTGAGTGGTGATGTCGGGCACATCAGGATGTGTCTCCGCTTTCTCCATGTATTGGAGACAGTCATACCTGTTTTAAATGGCTCATTGTGGGGATTAAAGGTAATTTATGTATATGTAGCCCCTGGCACATAGCAGGGTCTCAACAAATGGTGGGGGCCAAGGTGGAGATGTGAACCCATTGGACCTGTTCGGGGAGCAGGGAAGTTTAGTGGTTAGTGAGTTTGGGATATTAGGATGGCCAGAGATGAAGTTAAGATGTCAAGGCCACATAGGGGATGGCTGACCTGTTAGGCTAAAGAGTTTAGACTTGACTCCATAGGCCATGGAGAAGTATTAAATGCTTCCCTACAGGGCAAATGATGGAATCAGACTTGGTTTCAGAATGAAAAATCTGCCAGAGGTGTGGATGGTAGGGTGGAAGGTAAGGGGCGGAGGCAAAGGAACCACTTCGCGAAATACTGTGTGACCCAGCACCTGCATTAGCCAGTCAAGTACTGCCTGGAGAGGCAGACCAGGCCAGCGGCGAAGAGCGGGATCTTCAGTGTCAAGGCCACTGTGGATTCGAATCATAGCCCTGTTGCTTACAGGCTGTATGATTTTGGCAATTACCCCACCAAGTTTTAGTTTACCCTTCTGTAAAATAAGGGTTAATAGTACCTTTGCCATAGGCTTGTTGTGAGGATTAAATGAGATAGTGTAGATCAGGGGTGTCAAACTCATTGTCACCGGGGGCCACATCAGCCTTGCAGCTGCCTTCAGAGGGCCGAATGTCATTTTAGGACTGTGTAAATGTAACTGCTTCTAAACTAAGGGCAAGGAGCTCGGCGCTGCCACCGGGTAGAAACAAGGTGCCGGGCCCAATAAAACCAGGTGGAGGGCCGGATTCGGCCTGCGGGCCTTGTATTTGCCACCTGTGGTGTAGATAAAGCATTCAGCTCTAGAAATGCCATTGATAATTAGACTTTAAAAAATTACGTATTTGATGACAGATCTTTTTTCCCATGTAATGCCTCTAAACCTCCCCTGGAGCTAGCGGTGTTTTACACACACACACACACGCACGCACACACATATCTCCTTTATACTTTCTAGAGAAGCAGCGGCACTTTCTGCTCCAAGAAACAGTGAGGAGGTTGCCAAGCTACAGCCCAGCGGTTCTTGGATGCACGTTAGGCCCACCAGGGGAGCATTTAAAGTTTTTAATGCCTGGCTGCACTCAGATCAATTAAACTAGGATCTCCTAAGGTGGGACCCAGGTACCAGTATTTTTAAAACTTTTAATGAATTAAGGTAAAAACATATTTTAGAAAAGTACACAAACCCAAAGGGAACAAAATTTTCACAAACTGAACGTGCCTATGTAACCCATATCCAGCTAAAAAAACCCCAGAATATTACCAGTACTCTAGAAGCACCCATTTTCCAGTCACCCTCACCCCCAAATCACTGTCCTGATTGACAGCATAGGTCAGTATTGCCTGTTACTGAGTTTTATACAGATGGAATCACGTAGCATGTATTTGTGTGTGTGCCTTTGGCTTGTTTTGGGTATCGTTGCGAGAATCCCATTGTGCATTGCTCATTCTCATTGCTGTACAATGTTCCCTTGTGTGAATACACCATAATTCTTTTCTAGACTATGGTTGGTGGGCATTTTGGACAGTTTATACCTTGGGACTATTATAAATAGTGCTATTCAATGCTTGTAAATGCTTTGGTAAGTGTATATAGAAATTTCTGCTGGGCCTACTCCTAGGAATGAAATTGCCGGGTTATAGGGTGTGTGCATGTTCAGTTTTAGAAGATATTGCTGAGAAGTTCTAAAAGTGGTTGTATCCATTTATATTCCCAGTATGTTAGAATTCTTGCCCACAGTTGCTATTTTCTGCCTTAAAACAATTTCTTTTGGCCATTTCTGTGGCTATATAGTCTTGCCCTGTGATCTTAACATATGTTCCCAGCATCTCCAGGTGATTCCAATGTGCAGCCAAGTTTGAGAACCTCTTTCATACCAGGTTTTGAAAAAAAACAAAACACCAAACACCTGTTAATGGAACTGGATAAAGAGATGTTACAATGACCAGTGACTCCCTTTGATTTCTGTACCCACGTTTTTTTAAAAAAAAGATTTTATTTATTTATTTTTAGAAAGAGGGGAAGGGAGGGAGAAAGAGGGGTAGAGAAACATCGATGTGCGAGAGACACATCCATCAGTTGCCTCTCACACGCCCCCTACTGGGGACCTGGCCCACAACCCAGGCAGGTGCCCCAACTGGAATCGAACCAGCAACCTTTCCGCTGTCAGACTGGTACTCAATCCACTGAGCCACTCCAGCCAAGGCTATACCCAGACACTTTTATTTTCAGTGGAACTGATCTGTCTAATCATCTAGTGGAGGATCCTTTTGCTAGTGGAAGGATACGTCTCCTTCCAGGAGACATGCGGCATGTATCAAACCTGAGAGCCTGCCCCCCATCGTTGTTCCTCGGTGCTTTACGTGGGGCAAACGCTCCCATCAGGACTGATCTGGGAGCTGGAACGAGGCCATGGCAGGGCTTCAATTTCTTCTTCTGATTTAAGACCTGAAAGAGAAGGGAGGGCGTGAGAAGTGTCCTGTATATAAGGGCATATACAGTCTCTTATAACTAGTAGATAGGTGCTGTCAGATGACAAGGTCTGTTTTTTGTGACTAGAATTTGAGATTTGGTGTTGTATATCTGCTCCCGAAAGCTTGCCCAATACCTTGCACTTTTAAGGTGCTAAAATAATGTCACTATTAGAACTATGTAACTGTCCCTAGTGAAAAGCGCAACTCACATAGTGCAGAGGAAAGTGTTGGTGGGGATTTAGCTGGTGTGATCAATAGCTTTTGTTCTCAGCCTGACAGTGGCCAGAGGGGAGAGGGGAGGGAATTTCAGGGGAAAAGGGGGAAGGGTTTGCAGGAACAATTGTAAAGGACACATGAACAATGATGGGGGGAGGGGTGGAAACAGGGGAGGGAGGGAGGGGGGGCTGGGGTGTTCGGCTGGGGTGGGGGGAAAAGGCAGACAACTGTACTTGAACAGCAACAAAAAAGTTAAAAAATAGTTTTTGTTCTCTTCGTAGTTTCTATGCTATGGCTGATATTTCCTATTTGTTCATTTATTACAAGCATATTTTCTTTTACACCCTTGAGCAACATTATAAATAGCAACTTTATCAGTCTTCTCTGTTAACGCCAGCATCTGGGTCCTCGGGTTAGATCTCTATTGATTGCCTTTCTTTTTGAGTTTGGGCCACATGCTCCTGTTTATATTTAAAATTTTTTTCTAGTAATTTTGTATTGCATCCTGAATATTATAAATGAGACCTGAAGAGACTCTTGATTCTATTATATTTCTCGAAACAGTAACAATTTTTTTAAGGCAGTGAACTTAAGCTCTAAACTCAGTTTCCCTTGAGTGGGAGATAGCCGAAATCTTTCTTTAGTTCTTCAGCCTCAGTTGGGTTGCTCAGAGCATGCCCTCTGCATGCATCATTCGGGGAGATCTGGGCAGGATTTACACTCGGAATTTGGGGCTACTGTGGGGTGCCCCTTTTCTGGAATGTCTCTCCTTCCTTTCCAGCGGCAGTTACCTGAACTCTGCCCTCTAAATCCTCAGAGTGAAGATTTCTATCCAGATTGTAGCCACCAGGTACAACTCGACTTTGGGTCAGAAGCTGTGAAAATACAGACATCAGCTATGGCCATTTCTTTCTTCCAGTGTTGACTCCCCTCGGGCTGCTGTGTGCTTGTTATCAAACAAATCTAGTGCCTTTCAATAGGTTGCCCGTGTGTGTGCGTGTAGGGTTTATAACAGGCACGTGTCAGAGGGGCGATCCCACAAGAGCTACTCTGCCATGACTAAACGCAGAACCTTTTCCGGTCGGTAGTTTTGCTCGTTAAGGAGACCTCAGAGCCACCCGTCCCCATTTTATTGCTTAGCACACAGTAGGTGGCAGTAAATATGTACTGACTGACTGAATGTGGCTTTCAATTAAAAATGAAAGGGGAGAAAATGTCCTGAAACTCGTTCATTGGTAGCATCAGTCAGGTATAAAATAGAGAGGGTGTTCAGTGAGTTGCTGGAGAAAATGCTGAGTGGGATCATTGAAAGAACGTTAGGACCCCAAATGTCTGAGTATAGAGCAAAGTGGATAACAAGGCGCACCTGAGATTTCAACATGAGGAGATCAACTCGGCTGTGATGGTTCCGGCACTCTTACGGGATTGAAATTTGGGTTTACAGAGAATTTACCAGGCTCAATGGAAATAAAGCTTGTCAAAGGGGAAGCAGAGGTATGCTTGGCTTTCTGAACATCCCAGAGGAGCCGAGGGGAGGGAATCAAAGTGAAGGAACTGTGGCTGGAGATCAAAGAGGGGAGGAACCGAAGCAGCGGAGAGGCAGTCTCCTGCAGCTTGCTGGTCTCTGCTGCGTGGTGACCTGGAAGGTCACAGACCCAGTACTCAGAGACTTCAAAGACTGCGTATTGGATGGAAACTTCACACCCAAATGCAGAGCATCTGGGGACTTCCCAGTTTAGTCTACTGACTGGTTTCACCACCAGAGAGTAGAGGACAGAGGACCGTTGCTGTTATGAATCTGGTTTGGGAACTGCTGGGTGGAATAGAGAAACGAAAAAGTGCTCACCACGAAAGGGGGGACTGGGGATAAGGGGGCTGAGCCCACAGGGATTTGGAAGGCAGATTTCATGAAATTCAGGGTGAGGCACAGACATTTGCTGCTAAGCCCCCAAAGGCGATGGCAGCTCTAATAGTAAGGGAAGTGATGGCTTGACTCAGTTATCCTCACTCTGTGTAGATTTCCTTGATTCTCCTTCTAGGACGACTCTCCTTGCTCTCAGCCAAGCTTCTGTTGGGCCACCTTCCCTTCCTGGCATTTTTTTGGGGGGGTTATTTTCAAGCAGGGAAGCAATTCAAAATACTTAACCATCACTCCATAGGCACAGACCAATCAGAAGAGAGGCTGGCCACCAACAACGGGAAAGTCAGTCCAGCTTACACATTCCTTAACCTCTGTGAACATCAGCTTTCTCCTCTTTGAAATGGAGACAGTGCCTGCGTTGCAGAGCTGGTGCAATGATTTCAAGAGACATCGCATGTGAAGAGCTGGACATGCGGGAGGTGTGTTGAACACAGGAGCTGCCTTCTCTATCTCTGGGTTCGTTTCAGTTACACGCTTTATAGGTTCTAGCATGCTTGTCTTTCGCTTCATTAAGCACATGTTTTACTCTATACTGACTTCAACAAGTATTTGTTCTATTACAAGTTGGTCTGTCTGGCTTCTTAGTTGAAATGTCCTCTTATCTCCCTGATCATAAATACTGTAGATTTTCTGAAATCTTCTTGCATTTCACGAGGAAGATCTTTTTAAAGCACTTAAAATAAAAAGAGTTGTTCCTAGTGCCTTCTTCTCCTTCTCCTCTTATGTACGTAGACTTTGGAATTAGGCAGACCTGGGTTCAAATCCCAGCTCCATCACTTACCTTCTGTGCAGTTAATTGATGCCCATTTGCTACATTGCTCTAATTCTTCCCCTCCTCATTCTTTCTTCCTCTGGTATAGGACTTTCTCTTTTGAGTCCAGCTCTGTGCTTTTCATTGTCCCTTGTTCCTTTGGAATTATTTTAAGAACCTCAGTGAACAAACAATAGGAAAAGGTTTTTCAGATTCCCATCCCCGCTACTTTCTAAATGTCCAAGAACACCCTGGCTAAAGGGAAGAAGATAACTTGCTAGGGATGTCTTTGGGGTTTCCGAAGTGAAGGGAAGGATCTTGGCAGGAAGCAGCCCACGGTCCCCTTCCGCCCTCACGCTGGTAGTGGTGTGCGGCCAACATGCTCAGAAAGGATGAGACAGCCATCCCTGGCTGGTAGGGGTGCCTTTGCCCCTCCCGCCTCAGGAATGGACTCTGTCTAGTTGCCAGCAGAATGCTTATCTCCCTACCCTCTAAGGACAGAGGTGGCAGTCAGCAGCACGGGTGGCCTTCCCTTGTTTGAGTTGGCCCCAGCACAGGATGCCAGCTTCCTAGAACCTGCAGGGGGTGGGGTACAGTTCTTCATTCTACCCCCTAATGCAAGATATTGGAGAAATTCCTGTTGCAAGAGAACCTAAGATATTCTTGATTCTCCTCTGCCATCGAGGTCATGGTGATCTGGGGTTGGTGGGCTGACATACTGGGATTTGAGGGGCCCTTCCACTCACTCTGATAACTTTCTAGACGTTTGTGTTTAAGACGGGAGGATTTTGAACAATGGAGTGAAGGGGAGTACAGAAAACCCAGGTTTAGGTAAGCATGATGTAGAACAGGGTTGCATGCCCAGTGTGCAAGAAGCTACTTCGTACTCTTTTATCTGTGGCAGGCATTACTAATCAATCAACACTCATGCCTTCTGTTATCACACATGGCCTCATAACCCCCGGCCTCACGGTGCTCCAAGCAGCCGCTACAACCTAAGAGCTGGCACAACAGAGCAAAGTCTGACTGAGGATGTCATGCTGAGAGAGGGAGACAGAGAGAGGCCACTCCAGCCTTAGCCAGTGCGAGTGGCTGTCCCCTGCTTAATAACTGTGTAACCCAAGAGGGCATCCTGTGGTCACAGGTGGCCCCCTTTGGAAAATGATCCCTCCAGCTGCAGAGGGAGCATTTGTCTCCCTGCAAAAGGAGGGGGTGGACCACCCGCCCCCAAGCCCAGAGCAACAGCATGTGTAATCCGACTCCCGTTTCCCGGTGCTCGGCTATTACATAAGCTTCTTTAGAGGAGGACTGGCGGGTTGGTTCAGCGCCCTCACTGTGACTGACTAATGTATTCGCAGACATCATTTCAGCTTCGCGTGCGCCCCATCCTCAGCGCCTCCGTTCTGTCCCCCGCAGCCTCCCCCCACACTGGCATTCTCACCCACAGGCGTGTGGGCCTCTCGGTGGCTTCGGGTTCATGGGAAGAAGCTCCATGTGGAACACTGGTGTGCTCATGGACTTTCCTTCACCCGTTCACGCTGTGGCTCCCTTTGAAGGTTTCTTGGAGCTGAGCCTGAGAAAGCTGTCTCACCTTCTTCACAGGCAGACAAATCCAAGACGTCATCCATCAGTATCTACTTGCAGTGGTCCTGACAAGCTGCCGAGCCTGGTGGGCACCGAGCGCTGGGCTGCAGGTGTGCATGATAGAGTGCTTGCTGCTGATACATACTGATGATCTGTACGCCAGGCCTGCGTTGGGGCTCCCTGGGCCAGTCTCACCTACACCCCTACCCGGACCTTGTCTCTCAGCAGTCTCATCAGTGGCCGTGGGGTTCTTGGTGGTGGGGACTCCAGCAGAATGTCAAGGCTGGGCTTCGTTGAACTGTCAACATTAGCCAGTTTTTCCTCATGCCAAACGCTGTGTCTTCCTTTTGTCTGTCCACAATCCCAGCTCTGCTCTCCAGAGACTTGGAACAAAGTTAATTCTTTCCCTCCTGGCTTTTGTGAAGGCCTGGTCCTATATTCCCAATATGGTCCAGTCAGTTCAGAGAGAGGCCAACTGGGCTATTGTCTGATGCTGGGCATAATTCTTCCCCTGACAGAGCTCAGGATATATTGGTCACTCGATCACTCTTTGTTCTTGGTAAACTTAGGGTTTTTAAGTCTTGCCTCCCTCTCCCGAGCCCCCACCCTCAAGTTTTGCCAAATTGGGTCATAGTAAATGGCCTTCAGGGGACAGGGACAGGTCCGGGCCAAGGCTAGGCCCTGTTACAGTTCCATATGAAGGCGCACAGCAGGGCGCGGTGGCTTTAAGAAGCAGACCCCCCGGGAACCATGTGTCACACAGATTTAAAATCAGATGGTCTGCCTAGGATGCTTGTGCCCAAAGTCTAGAAGGTTCATCCCGGCAGGGGTTGGACAGCCAGTCCACCAAATCCCGTGAGAATGGTGTAGGGGGAGACAAGGCTAAGTTCTAAGTCAGATATTTGGAGCAGCTGGGGCCCTAGAAACCTCTTTGCTCATGAGTAAAGCACCTTTATACTGGGGGGTGGGAGGGACGCTGTTATTCATTCAAATAAGTGTGTCGTGGGAGGGCGGAGGTGAGCATCCTTTAGGAGAGAGAGTGGGTCCCACGTGAGATCCTGGGGGGAGGGGAAGTGGTGGGGGGGGTGGGGGGAAGCCAGGGCTGTGTTTTGTTTTCCTTTTCCCCTTGTGCTCAATGCAACAGGAAGCTCAGGGAGAAAGCGGTCGCTGCCTCCCTCTCGGCCGCTGCCAGTATTGTGTGAAGAAGAATAGCTTAAGAACAAGAAAAAAAATCTTTTTTTTGGATCACTGATGACTCATTTTTTTACACTTTTTGTACCTCCCAAATTTTCTACAAGAAGTACACAACTTTTATACCGAGAGAAACAATCATTATTTTAAAAATAACCATCCAGTAACGTTCACAATCCTCTCGAGCACGTGCAATCGAGAGTAGAAAGATGAAGTGAGAAAAACACGTAGCTAGAATAAAAACATGTAAGAAAATAAGAAACAAAGAGGATGCCGACCCAGAATCTGCCTTCAGTGAATGCTTACAAATAAATACGGAGTAGAGAAAAGTGTGGGCTGTCATCTCAGAGAGATACGAGTCTGACCCCAGCCCTCCCAGTTGCCGGCTAATCAGTGATGAATGAATTACCCTACAGGTGTGTGTTCTCGTTTGTAAAAATGGGACTCGACTTTCCATCTCACCGAGCTGTTACAGGAGTCGAATGAAAGCCGTGTGTGAAGGGGCTAGCACAGTGTATCCACTTACATGCTTTTCAGCATCTTCCATCTATTAACGAACTTGTATATACAGTAAGTAAATCTGATGAGTGGAGAGCTTAACGAATGCCTGAAGGCTGAGACCTGGACCGGTGAAAGTGTAACGGCAGGGGCAGAGTAAGGGAAGACGGCTCAGTGTTCTGACCCACCAAGTGAGGGAGAGCGGTGCTTACTGGAAAGAGGAATTACCAGGCTGGATTGAGTTCGGAGTCTATAAATGTGTCAAGTGTCAGAAAAATATGAGATGAGTGTACACCGTGAGGCGTTCATGCCATGTGCCTGTTGCACAAGTGAGGCTACTTCAGCCTGCGAGTCACCAAAAGGCTACTAAAACGACCGGCTACAAACAGGGAGCAATAATTGCAGACAACGGGAAGCCTGGGATTGGGGAAATCCCACAGTTGGACGGTGCCGACAAAGACCCCATTTCTTCCTCCTCTCCATGGTCACGTTACTCTCCCCAGTTCCCATAGGACTGCGAACAGCAGAAAGGGGGCTGTGCCTTCCCAAATACCTCTTTTTAGAAGCTCCAAAAACTCTCCCCAGAAAGTTTCCCCACCCTGGAAAATTCCCATCCTATCGTTGGCCAGGGTTACCTCACGCGGGACTGCGTCTCCTGAAGCACAGGGAGGGCACACACCAGCCAGCTCAGTGAGAAAGAACCAGGAGAGAAGCAGAGAAGGGGGGGGGGGGGGGGGGGGGGGGCAAGTGGTTCCTGGAAGGGCGACTCGGGGGCCCGCCATATCTCTGAGTGCACAGGACGTGCAGGGAGTCTGAATGGATGGTGCTGACGGGGTCCCAAGGATCCGTGTGTGTGGAGTGAAGGAGGAGGGCCAAGAAATGGATGTCCCTGGGCTGGGACCCAGGTAGGGACTCTTGGGCGGGGGAAGAAGAGCCTCATTTCCTACCAGTCACTTCTGGGATCCCTAAAGATGCAAACGGGCCCGACCCCCCCAAAAAAGGCTAGAGACGTAAGACAGAAGATGAGAAAAAGTTGTAGGTGCTCTGTGGAAGGAGATGCCTACATCCTCACGATCTACAGGGAACACTCCCACCAGGCGAAGAGCTGGCTCTGGCCTGGGGGCACTTACGGGGTGCTTGTTAGGGGCCCTTAGCCAGTGGAGCTCCAACACATAGCCCAGATGCCCACCTTGGGGGCATTTCTGAACTACCAACAATCCCCACGAGGTCCTCCGGACACACCCCCGCAGCAATTCCCAGGCCGTTTGGGTTCTCACTTCCCTGGAGTGAAAACTGCTCCCCCACCCACTGCAACACAGGGTGAGTGAGTGTTGACATCTAAATGTGTGGTCTGCCAAGGCTTCCTCCCCCCAGTAAAGTAGTTCCATGCTGTAGAAAATGATGGCCGAGAACTGGCTGGTGCTCTGTTTTTCACGTCCCTTCCTTCCGGGGAGAAGACAAGTTTGGGATGAGCTGTGTCTTCAGCCAAACTGATAGCCACTTGGAATCGTGGCAGCCTCTCCTTCATCACTGGTGTGCGAAGCACAGAACTTCAAGTCCAAAGTGCTTTTGGATTCTGAAGTAACTCCAGGAGGGAGCTCTGGCCCTTCTCCCCAACCTCTAAGATGAGCTTCATCAAGGAAGTGATTATTTGATGGAGCCTTAATGTGTTCTCAGTCCGTTTCTTCTTTGTCTCTTCTTGGCTCAACCTCTGACGATTCAAACAGTTGCTCTTGTTCAGTCGCCAGGAAGCGGCGCGGCTTTGCAAACTGCACTGAGTCCCAGTCGCTGGTTCTTCGTCTTGTTCTCCCACTCCACAGTGTGCTGCGTGTCCATGTCCTGTAAAAGCCCGGCTTCCTTCATCTTGGCCATCAGACGATGTTGAGTCTGAAGTCTTTCCTGGTAGCTCTCCAAGGCCTGGGTGATGGCACCATGGTGTGGGTCTGGTATTCCTGGGGCTCCCTACACACCAGGCACACGGTCTACTGGCTGTCCTTGTGGAAGAGCTGCAGCGGGTCCCAGTGGCGGCTGCACCAGCTGGACACATGGGGGACAACGGGGGACTGTCCCCCACACCCGCTGGGGGACATGGGGCCCCGGTGAGACTCTGTGTCTTCTCTGTCACTGAGGCTGGGGTCCAGCTGGGTTTCCATGCGTGACTACCCAGGTCTGGACACCTGGCATAACGGGATGTGGGCTGCTCAGGGGGAAAAAAAACTTAACATTTTCTTTTAGCAGTGTAAACTTTGAGACACTGTCTGACTCATACTTGAAAGCCTCCTTCATTTGGATTCACCTTCCTTCGTGTTATTTTTCTCAAGGCACTAGGCTTGAGTCCAAGGATGTGTCAATCAGCCCCTCCGCTGGGACTGGGGAGTTGTGGGGCCTGGGCCCTCTTCTCCTGTCTCTGGAGGCGGGGCCTGGTTTTGGCTTCCCCACCCTTCCTCAAGGCTGGCCCTCAGCTTGGGCCTGCAGCTCCCTACAGGGGGAAGTGGAGGCGTCTGGTAGTGTGCCGCAGCAAGAGGCCACTCATTTGGCTACAGCCCATAGTTCCTTCTGGGGTCCCCATTCCTGCATTCTGAAAAATGGCATTGGTGTTTATTAGGGGGCTTTTGGCGACAAGTAACAAAATTCAATCCAGCTGGTTTAAATGATAAAGGGTATTTTGTCGGCTTGGATAGCTGAAGTCCAGAGGCCCCTACGTTAAAGGACCCTCTTTCTCTCCTCTGACTCCCAAGTATTGGTGTCATCTAAAGGTTGGCTTCTTGCGTGGCTGGCGCCAAGTTCACGTCCAGCAGCAATGGGGTGCATGCTTCAGGTTTACTGGCAGTGGGAAGAAAAAGCTTCTGATTTGGCCAGTTTAGGTCATGTGCCTGTCCCCAGCCAATCACTGTGCATGAACTTAGGCCCTTGCTGACAGCCTCTGCAAGGGGAGTGATAATGGAACTACAAGGGCCGCCACCAAACTGTCTTTCAAAGAACCTGTGCCTATATTCCTCTTCTAGTTTTCTCAGAGCCCTAGTCATTCCCCAAACAATACTCTTGTCTTAGTCTTCTTTTCATTCTGTAGTGCATCCTGCCCAACCCCCCTCCACCAGCCCCCAAGCCCCCAAGCCCCAGCACCTTCTTTGCCCTCTGCTCTGAGGCTCAGCTTTCTGGAACGCAGCCCTGATTACTGAGGATGTTCATTGACTAAGTTTTTCCCCCTGGAGGCAGTGAGGGTTATTGGATGCAGCAAGAGGAATCAAGTTCAGACTGTGTCCTATAGCAAGAGGCGTTGAATCAAGGCTCACCCAACAACCTGTTCCTGCCTCACTGAGAGTCAAGTGCCTTGACCTTGGATTTCCTGCTGCCCACCGGCAGGCTATTTCGGTTCCTCCAGCCAGACCTCACACAGCCATTTGTCGGAAAACTTAAGTACCATACCCTATTCCACCTCGCTTCTGATTTCTCTTATGTCACACACACTTCCTGGATAACCCCCTACCTATCTGACCTCTGCAGGCCTGCCCCCCCCCACACCTGTCTGGCCAGCCCTGCCACTCCACTGACTTGTGGCCCCACACGCCCAGTTCTCTGCAGGACAGTCCATCTGGATATTCCCACAACACACTAGGCTTCAGGTCTCCATGAGCTGGTTTTCCTCCAAATGAGGTCTTTGGGGATCTCCTTTAAGTGTGGATGGTGCCGTTGCTCTCCCCAGTCCTGGCCGCTTGGGCTGTGTCCCCGTCACCATTCACGGCTATCTCTGGAAGTATAAGACACATGTGCACCGGTTTCAGGAGAAAGCTAGTCCCCAGCCCTTTGGAGCCAGGGCTTCTGTGGGCTATCCCAGCACCCAGGCCAGCGCCCTGTCTTGGGAGCTGCCCAGCTGCTGTGTTAGCAGCTGGGTGGCAATTCTTTAATTAGACCAAGCAGGGTTTTCTCGGCCGGGGGTGGGAGGAGGTGTGTGGGTCTATTGGGGGAAACTAGGTCACCTGAAAACCAGTAGTCAAGAGGGAGCTGTCCTGGAGCCCCAGCTCCAGGGAACCCAGAGGGGTGAGGTGGGAGGGGCTGGCAGGGAGAGCAAAGTCGGAGAAAATGTGCTCTGGCCCCTTTTATTGGCTCTTGGGAGGCATTGTCCTCACTTGTCTCCAGGGGGCTGGGCAACTGCCCTTAATTCCTCCACCCCAAGCAAACTGCTCGAGCCATGGAGGTCAGTCACTGCAGGGAGTGCCTTCGGTCTGCCTGGGGGTTGCCACCGTGGAGCCCGTGGGGTGCGCACTGCACTGGGGGTCAGGCCCAGGGTTCAAGGTACTGCTCAGTCTCTGTGTCCTCGGAGCATGTCATCCACTCCCTTGTTCCTCGTTTTGTCATCCGTCCAATGGGCAGGGACTGTGTCTGCCTTTGACCTTGCTGCAAACCCAGCCCTCAGCACAGTCCCGCCTAATAACTGTTTGTCAGATGAAATAACGACCCCATCAAGCACTTCTCTTACAAGATGGCCACCCCGGAAGGTCAGCGGCCAGGTGGCTTTTCCAGTTGTCAATCACATATAATATTTGCCAACACTCACTACCATCATTATTTAATTTTTCTTTGTTACCTTCTTGCTAGCTTTCCATCAAAGTAGATTTTTATTCAAAACAGAAATTTTATATAAGCTCCCTTAAAAAACAGTAACTGAAAGCAAATTCACGGCAAACACAATGTGATTACATTCTGTCCTGGACCACAAGCACCCTGCCGAATTGCTTGTTGGTCAGCTCCGGAGCCCGGAGTCTGTTCTCGGGGTGCACACAACGGCCCCCCTGTACCTCGATCCTCTTCTGCACTGGTGGTGGGGGCAGCTCACAGACTATCTTTGCTTCCAGACTATCTTTGCTTCCTAGTGCAGACTGGACCTGTGGATATTTGGGGACTTCCGCCCAAGACAGGGCTTGTGAACTCAAATGACCGCAGGAGCTAGTGACTGGTGTTATCTAGTGAAGGAGGTCACGTGGGAGTCACAGGGGACAGTGGGGTCTACAGTGAATTAGAGGGTATGTGCCCGTATGAAGGGGACAGGCCCACTCCACTCCTGCTCACTGTGGCCTTAGCCCAGCTTGGGCAAGTACTGAGATGTTCTAGGAAAAGCTGAACATTCAATTTTGATGATAAGGTCTCCAAGTTTTATTTTTTTTAAGATTTTATTCATTTATCTTTAGAGGGGAAGGGAAGGAGAGAGGGAGAGAAATACCAAAGTATGGTTGCCTCTCATGCATCCCCTGCTGGGAACTGGCCAGCAACCCAGGCATGTGCCCTGACTGGGAATCGAACCGCAATCATCTGGTTTGCAGGCCCGCGCTCAATCCACTGAGCTACACCAGCCAGGGCAAGATCTCCAAGTTTTAGATGCAAGCAATGGATTATAATTTTGTAAAATATGATGTGGACCATGTTGTGGACTGCAGGGGGCTTTCTGCCTGGGTCTGGCCCATAGCCACAAGCTGCTCACCACTGCCCCCCGAGACTTCTGTTCCCTTTGGACGGGGCAGCTCCATCCTCTTCAAGCCATGTTTGTGTGTGCTGTTTCCAGAACTCCTTCTGTGAAGGTCAGCCCCTCTTCGTGCCCTTGAACATGGCCAAGCTCCGTCTCAGCCCAGGTCTCTACCTCTCCCCTGGTGAACTCCTTTCTACTCATCCTTTAGGATTACCAGTTGTCCTTTACTCTGGAGGACCTTTCCTGATAACCCCAGGCAGACTGGTCTTTTCGTTTTTCTAGCTGTGTGATGTTGGATAAGTTACTTAATCTCTCTGTGCCTCACTTTCCTTATCCATGAAAAGGGGGTGATAATAGTACCTACCTCATAGCTTGTCAGGAGGACTAAATGAGTTTATAGGTAGGTAGACAGACAGACAGAGTGGGATTTCCTAGAGGGCAGAGCTGGTCCGTAATCCTTCTGAATCAGGGCTTGTCACAGAGCAGGTCTTCGTTGAATGTTTGATTACTTGAGAAAGAGCAAAAAGCAAGCAGGTGGCTCACCAGCTCCCAGGGAGGTCTGACCATCGGAATGATACAGTGTGGTTATGAAGTCAACTCTTCTGAACTTCTTTTGAAACAGCAACCAAAAGATCTATCTAAATGGCTAAAATAAAAGCCAGGGACAACACCAAGTGCTGGCAGAGAACTGGATCACTCATATGTTGCTGGTGGGAAGGAAAAATGGTACAGCCACTCTGGAAAAGAGCCTGGCAGTTTCTTACAAAACTAGACACCTAATTACCCTACAAGCTGACACTTGTACTCCTGAGCATGTACTCCAGAGAAGTGAAAACTTTGGTTCACACAAAAAATCTGTGCATGAAGGTAATAACCCCAAACTAGAAACCGCCCTGATGTTCTTCAGTGCGTGAATGGGTAAACGACACGGGGCAGGTCCATAAAATGATACACTGCTCAGCTATAAAAGAGCTGCAGACTCCTGATACAGGCAATGATTGGAGGAATCTTAAGGGCATTGTGCCGGGTTGAAAAAACCCAATCCCCAAAGGTTACCTCCTGCTTGGTCATATTTACATAACATTTTTGAAATGACAGAATTCTAGAGATGGGTGACAGATTTGTGACTCTGTCACGGGCAAGGACAGGAGTGTGTGGCGGAAGGGGTGAGGGATGCTTGTGTGACGGAACCGCTGGTATCTGGGCTGTAAGGTGGAATTCCACAGGTGGTGGAACCTACCTGTGGGATGCAATTGCGTAGAACTAAATGCACACGTGCCCAGCTTGAGTAGCTGTCACACTAGGGGGACCCGAATACGGCGGACAGTGCGCATCCATGTCAGGTTCCTGGTTGTTCTATTACACTGTCGCCTTGCGACGCGCTACCTCTGGGCCAGATAGGATAAAGGGTACACGGCATCTCTCTGTGTTACTTGTTATACTGCATGTGAATCTACGATGATCTCAAAAATAAAAGTATGATTCATTAATTGAAAAAGCATGGTAAGGTAGTCAAAAGAAAACAAAACGAAGGGCAATGAAAGTCAGTTAGCTGTTTCCTGCTGAGCCTTGCCATTGGCTCGTGTTTACCCTTGAGGTCAGGTCCTCAGATCCCCTGGACCTTTGCCCTGAGAGGATGGCCAAGCCAGCCCCTTCCCCACGCTGCCTGTCCACCCTCCAGTCTCGGAGCTGGGACAGACCTGAAGAACATTCTGGCCCAGCCTGAGCACCCAAGGGTCCAGGCTGAGGCTGAGCAGGCAGCACCCCTCACCCGCCCACCCCGCAGCCGCCTGCGGGCAATGAGACAGGAAAACCAGGAGATGACAATCACTTCCTAAAGCACAGGGCCGTCCCGATCCCCTTTGAGACAACGGAAATTTCCACATCGTGCAAGTGTAGACCTCTGCCGGGCTTTCTCCGTCACCCACCAGTCCACCAGCCTTGCCTGTGGGTGCCCAGGTGACTGCGTTTACAGGTCCCTGCTCTTCCTCCTCCAAGCTGGTTTCTCTCTGCTGCTCCACGAGGTGTATAACATTTGTGGTCAGCTCTTTTCATTCCTTGGACATTTGATAAGTTCTGGGAGGTGTATATAACATTTTATAGATGGGAAAACTGGCTTGGAGGGGTTCAAGTTGTCTTAAGACCCTTTCTCTCTTTGTCTGAGAGCCCATGGGGTCTGAAGACAGGGACCAGTGGGCTTCAGACTCTGAAAATTTGTTGTCCAGGAATCAAGGAGAGCAAGAGGTGTGACTTAGAAAATTTTGTTTTTAAAGATCAGTCAGAGGAACACTTCAGCTAAGATTTTCTAGGTCTCAGTAATTTAGTAATTATCAAATTCTTTGGTCTTAGACCACCTTTATACCCTTAAAATTAAGAATCCCGGAAAGCTCTCGTTTCTTTGGATTACATCTGTTGTCATTTACCATATTACAAATTAGTACTGAGAAATTAAAAATACAGTACTAATTCCTTTAAAAATAACAATAAACCCCTTGCCCTGCCTGGCGTGGGTCAGTGGATTGAGTGCAGGTCTGTGAACCGAAAGGTGGATGGTTTGATTCTGGGTCAGGGCACATGCCTGGGTTGTGGCCGGCCAGGTCCCCAGTTGGGGAGCGTGCGAAAGGCAACTGTTGCCTGTGTCTCTCACGCATGGATGTTCCTCTCCTTCTCTTTCTCCCTCTCTCTAAAAACAAATAAATAAAGTCTAAAGAAATAACCCCAGCAAACCCCTTATATGTTATAACAATGTAACAACTTTGTATGTTACAACAATATAACCACAGTAAATGGTATGAGAGATGTTAGCTTATACAACATTGGTGATCATATAGCAATCTACAAGTGTATCAAATAGCCATCTTAAATTTACACAATCCACACGTCAATTATATCTTAATAAAGAGAAAAGGCAAACAAGAAAAAAAAGTGTTTCGAACGTGGGCGAGGTGATAGAATCCATCCGAGTTCTGAGGCTGACAAGCACGTGCACCTGTGTCTCTCTCCCTGCCACAGGCCCCATCATGAGGCCCCAGCCCCGCCGGAGCCCTCACGCTCCCCGGGCCCCGGGCGCACCGTGCTAGCCCCCATCCGGGGCGTGGGGAGGCGCGGTGGCCATGGCCAGCCACGTGGACCTGCTGACGGAGCTGCAGCTGCTGGAGAAGGTGCCCACGCTGGAGCGGCTGCGGGCCGCGCAGAAGCGCCGGGCGCAGCAGCTGAAGAAGTGGGCGCAGTATGAGCAGGACCTGCAGCACCGCAAGCGCAAGCACGAGCGGAAGCGCAGCACTGGTGGGCGGAGGAAGAAGGTGACCTTTGAGGCCAGCGTGGCGCTGCTGGAGGCCTCCCTGCGGAACGACGCGGAGGAAGGTAAGTTACTCCGATTCTGTGCAGCAGATGTGTGGGCTGGGGATGGGGGTTCGGGCCAGCTCCTGAGTTTGTCAGCCTCACCCGTCTTGGGAAGGCTCCACATTTATCTTGCACTTTTTTGGGGGGTGCAAGGAGGAACAAGAACCTCAGTGTTTGGCCAATGAACATCATCATAATTTTCCTTCCCTGACACAAATATTTACTGACAACCTACTTCTTGCACGTTAATATTCTAGATATCTGGTGAACAGATTGGACCAGTCTCTCTCCTCCAAGAGCTCAGGGCTCATAGGATCTTGCATTCCTTAGGCCCTTCCTCTGGGCCAGGACACCAGCCAGGTTCTGCATGCAGGTCCCTGCCCTGTAGCCTTTGCTGCAGGGGGAAACGGTGTTGGGGGTGGTTAACTGCACAGGCTCTGAGGTTAGACCATGCGGGTCTAAAATGGACTTCGTCAAGTATTCCCCGTGTGACCCTGGTGGCAGACAAGTCCCTTTGCTTCCTGTACCTCAGTTTCCTCCTCTGTAAAATGTAGATAGTAATTGTAGCCACCTAAAGGGCTTGCTGTAAACATTAACTTAGGTCATGCCCGGGAAACTTTTGAATAGAATGTTAATATAATATATAATAATAAAATAAGACAATAATCATGTAGCAGTTATGTAATATAAAGTCATAGATAATATACACATATTATGAATTTATAAATTACTGTAATACATTTATCGATTTGTATAAAATAATCATATTTATGTTTTTAAAGTCTGGAAACAAGAATATACACAACATTGTCTAGGACGTTTTCACATGACAAAGTGGATAAACAAATACATATAAACACATACACACTCATATTATCTGTTTCTACAATTAGTGGATACCCTGTACTGGTTGTATTGTATTTAATTATATTATTATTGTGGGTGACATGATCCAGACATCACAATACCCAAGAGGCAGGTATGAAACACCCATTTTACAGATGCCGAAATCGAGACCCAGAGAGGTTCAGAACCTTGACCAAGATGGCAGAGCAGAACCTCTCAGGATTCAAGCTCTTGTCACTGGCTGCATGGTCTTGTAGGATCCATGATTTGGCCAAAGCCTTCTTCTGTGAGCATGCCCTCAGGGGTCCCACCTGGTCAAGGTGCAGCCGAGATGTCTGCGGGTGTCCTGTGTTCATCCTCGGCAGCCTGTGACCCCTCTCCATACACAAATCCTCTCCGGCTATCCCCGGGGGGGGCCCACCCATGTTTCCTGGGTCCCTCTGGGCTCCTGCCTCTGCACACCCTGCAGATGTTGGGCGCTAAGGCCATCAATGGAAGGACCGAGGCGTGGTGGCACTTACTGCACTAGACTCTAGTACGATAGTGACTCGAGGGTGTTGGGTTCTGTGCCCGCTGCTCCTCAGGTTCTAGACCCCTCTGAGAAGCACAGTTCCATTTCTGGCTACAGAGTCTCTGGGGAATGAGCAGAGAGGCATTGCTGGGAGCGCTCAGAGGAGAGCCTGGGGTGAGTCACCCCCTCGGGAGAGGCACGACGTCCCAGGCTCAGGGGACACGACCCCTCGAGGCTTCTTCCCACGTGTCATTTGCCAGGTGACGTGGCAGGCCCAGCCCACTCAGTGGGAGGCACAGCATGATGTCTAATTTTTGTCGTGGGCGATATAGTTCATCAGCTCCCCTTTCGTCTTTCACTCCCTGCTTCCTTGACAAAGTCCTGTTTCCCCCTCCCCGAAGGGGCTTTGCAGAGGCTCTGGAGCTGGCTGTGGGCTTCAGGGGGGGCTCCGGTCAGAAAGAGCACCCAGCACAGGCCCCTCAGGCCTATGGGTGCCTGGAGCACTGCCTTCAGCTCTCTGGCTCCGGTTTCTTACTCTGAAAAGTGGGGGGTGTGAACCTTGCCTTCAAGGGCAGGTGTCAAAAATTAGACAAGATTCTGGATGGGACTGCTCTTTGGAAAGTAACCCCGAACCCTGCACCAGCACGGAGACCATTTTAACACAGTCTTGTCTTTTCTTTTTTCTTTTCCTTCCTTCCTTCCTTCCTTCCTTCCTTCCTTCCTTCCTTCCTTCCTTCCTTCCTTCCTTCCTTCCTTCCTTCCCTCTCTTCCTTCCTTCCTTCCTTCCTTCCTTCCTTCCTTCCTTCCTTCCTTCCTTCCTTCCTTCCNAGGAGACCATTTTAACACAGTCTTGTCTTTTCTTTTTTCTTTTACTTCCTTCCTTCCTTCCTTCCTTCCTCCCTCCCTTCCTCTCTCTCTCTCTCTCTCTCTTTCTTTCTCTCTCCCTCCCTCCCTGTTTTTAAAGAACCCAAATATACACGAACATTCTCGTAAAAAATCAAACACAAATGTACAGAGTAAAAATTTCTCCCCCCCTCCCTGCTGTCCTTTCTTCCATCATTAGTGCTGCTGTCTGTCTGAGGTGTTTCCTCCCGGCGTTTTCCTCATTTACCTGTGTATCTGTGGGCTTGGAGAAACAGAGCTGGTTGGGATTTTTCATTTTTGTGTTTATGTAGGTGATGACATCCTGGATACATTGTTCCACAACTTCCTTTTTTTCACCCAACAAGATGCCCCCAAGGCACTTTCCTGCCAGTGTCCCTCCAATGGGATACTATTGCTCTGTGTTAACTTCCACACAGTGTTCCATGGTGTGGATTCACCAGGATTTTCGAATTGGTTCCTTACTGACAGGCATGCAAGTGTTTCGCTGCTTTTGCTTTTGCCAAAGTGAATGTTCTGTGCACACCTGCAAATGTTTATCTAGGACAGATGGCAAAAATCGAGGCGCTGGATCCGAGGGCATGTGCATTAAATTTGAATGAGGAAAGTGCTGGGCCCCACAGGCTGGTCCCCTGGCTCTGGGGGAAGCTGAGAGAGGGTGGAGGGCCAGAGTGCTGTGCACCGTGGTGGGCTGTGGGGTGGGTGGAAGGTGCCCCGGAGGGCCACAGGGGCCTGAGTGTTGGGGGAGGGAAGTGAAGCTGCCATCTGTCAGCATGCAGACTCTCCCGGTTTTGCTCAGCTTTCTGCTAGCATGACGGAGCCTGCTGCTCCCGGCTGGCCAGGATGGCTTCTGTGAGCTCGGGGAGCTGGTGTTGGGGAGGCTGCTGGGGTGTTAGCTCACAGTGGGATGGCAACGTGGGGTGGCAGCTCCCCCGAGCTCACAGCAGTGAGTCAACCTCCTCCACCTGCCAGGGCGATGGGAGCAGTTCCAGAGAGAGGCAGCGCTGGGGAACTCATGGAGATTTCTCCTCGGACCCCTCGTTGCCCTCAGGCTGAGGTCGGGCACCACGCACGACCCTCCTGGGCCTGGGACCTGCCCGAGCCCCACCCTCCTGTTCCCACTGCCCACTTTTTAAAAAATGGCCTTATTGAGGTTTAATACACACATCATAAACTGTGCCTTTTTAAAGTGTATCATTCAATAATTTTCAGTAAATTGACAGAATTGTACATCTGTCACCACCCTGCAGTTTTAGAACATTTCATCCTTCCAGAGAGAAACTTTGTGCCCATTTGTAGTCACTCCTGGTCCCACCCCCGCCCCCAGGCAACCGCCCATCTATTCTCAGCTTCTATTTATTTGCTTTTCGGACCTTTCCTTACACAGACTCATACAATATGTGATCTTCCATGATGGCTCCTTCATTTGGAATAATGTTTTCAAGGTGGCCCTGGGGTGTGGCGTGTGGCAGGAAGGATGGCATTCGTCTGTGTTGTCCTGTAGTGTCCCGATGTGCGGACAGACCACCTTTCCTTTATCCAGCCAGCTGGTGATGGGCATTTCGACGATTTCCATGATGGGTTATTATGATGAGCAGTGCTGCTAAGAGCACGCATGTGCACGTCTTTGTGTGGACGTATGTTTTCATGTCTCTTGGGAATCACCTAGGAATGAATGGCCTTGCTGGGTCATACGGGAAATGTATTTTTAACTTTTTCAAAAACTGCCAAACTGTTTCCAAAAATGGCCGCATCCTTTTACCTCCTCAAACCCTGTTTTACGGCTTCTCATCCCAGAGGCCATGTCGCTTGCTGAGACCTCGCAGGTCTCAGACCCAGAGTTTGAAGGTAGATCAATTGTCTCTGAAAGCAGATCGGGCGCCCAGGCTTCTAACAACCAGGTGGTCCTGGCACCTCCCGCATTTGTGTTTCCCTAGAAAATAAGAGAACCACTCACTTGTGGTTCTGATCTGTGTGTCTTTGGGCCTTATGGCCCCTGCCGACTTCTTGGGTCCTTGGTATCGGGAGTCCCTGGATAAGCTTGTCATCCTCCAGCCAAAACTTCTCCTTAGGGCCACCTGGGCCCAGCCTCCCTGGAAATGACTGAACATTTGTTAACGTGTCAGGGCTTCTGTTCTCTCAGAATCTGTAGGGTTTTCTTTATGGAAACTCTATCACATCCGAAAGTTTGAGCGATTCCTCTGTAGCCTAAATTTAGCTTTTCAACTGTTATTCTCATGGTAAAGGTTTTCAAAGTCTTTTTTTTTTAAAGCAGTGGAAACTTTTCTTTAAATGAAAGATTATGCAGGAACCCGATATGTAAAGCAGATGAAAGAGCTATTCTGGTTGGGGCAGGAACCTCATCCACCCCCACGCCTGTCCCACACCACCCCCACACATGTCTCCCGCACCCCTGGGTGCCTCAGCTCTGCAAGGCACCCTGAAACCATTGACTCATCTGAAGGAAACACTGCGACTTTCACTTCTGATAATTTTGGAAGGGGAAGTTTCTTTTCTCCTAATTATAAAAATAATGCATCCTTGTTGTAGAAAATCTTAAAAGTGCGAGGGAAAAAAAAAGAAACGTAAAGAAGAAAATAAAATCACACATACCTCACACCAAACAGCAACCGCTGATAATATTTCGGTAATGTTTTATCAGTCAGTATCCTGATAGAAAACAAATGCCGTTCTCCCATGAGGCAATTTGAGGAAAGTTTAATAAAAAGGAAATTTGCAGCGTGTAGGGCAACTGTACTCAATTTTTTTGGTCTCGGGGCTCCTTTATACTTTTAAAAACTGAGAACCCCAAAGAGCCTTTGTTTCATTGGTTTCTGCCTATTGATATTGACCATATTAAACATTAAAAATGGAGAAATTAAAATAAGTATGAGTTACTTTCAAAAACATAACATCAGATCTATTATCTGTGGTACCAGTTATCTGTCTCTGCCTAGCAGCAGATGAGATTCATATTTAATGGCTTAAAATGATAAACTTATCCCACACAATTTCTGCAGGTCAAGAATCGAGGGGCTGCTTCGGGGGCCTCTCAGAGGGCGCAGTCCCCTGAAGGTTTAGCTGGGGCTGGAGGAACTACTTCCAAGGTGGTTCACTCACATGGCTCTGGGCAGACGGCCTCTCAGGGGCTTGCCACGCGCGTCTCACCAGAGGGCTGCTTGAGCTTCCTCTCAACATGGCAGCCGGCTTCCTTCCATGCGAGTGAGCCCCACTCATGAACCAGGAGGAAGCCACATGCCTCCTACCTCCCAGCCTTGGAAGTCACGTACCACCCCCTCTGCCACGCTGTATTCCCACTCCGGAAACAGGAGTTAGGCTCCGCCTCCCGAAGGGAGGAGAACGTGCAAACATTGTCTGAAACCACCACACAAGTTAACCTGAAAGGCGACGTTCTTCAAAACAACAGCAACAAAAAATTACGAAGAGAGTAGTCTTGTTTTATATTTTTGCAAATCTTTTAAAGGTCTGGCTTAGAAGACAGCTGGATTCTCTTAGTTGAATTCTCTTAGCTTCTGCTTTTCAATATGTTGCGATATGTTATTTTGGTTGAAGTAGAGGAAGAAAATCTTACCTCACACAGATACGTAACTAGAAAAGAGAGGAAATATTTTAATTGCCTTTCCAGATCATTGTGGATATTCTTTGATGCCGAAATCAAACTCAAGAGAAAGTAGTTTCTTGAAGTTTAATTGCAATGTGGGATCTGACACCATATCAATTTTTAGCTTTTCTTATTGTTATGCTAAAATCCATTGGTCTGTCTCGGCTTTTGAGTAGCTGTTTTGTCCACACATACTTTTTTAAAATAGAGATAACATTTTGAAATGTTAGATAAAGATAACATTTCGAAATGTTATCTTTCAAAAGATAACATTTGAAATTTCGAACCAATGTTAGAAAACATAGGTTCACTTTTTTCGTGAATGTGATAGCGAACGTGTGAGTGACAAAAATAAAGGCAAACAAGTCCACATATCAGATAAGGAGTTAAAGTCCACAATATATAAAGAACGCTTACAAATCCAATTAAAAATGGACATTTTTCCCCCAAAGAAGATGTACAAATGGCCAACGGGTACATGCAACAATGCTCAGCATCACTAATGATCAGGGAAATGCAAATGAAAACCACAATGAGATGTCACCTCACGCTGTTAGGATGGCTGTCATTGAAAAGATAAGCGATGACAAGTGTTGGTGAGGCTGTGGAGAAAAGGGGACCCTAGTGCCCTGTTGGTGGGAATGTAAATTGGTGTAGCCACTGTGAGGAAACAGTATGGAGGTCCCTCAAAAAATTAAAACTAGAACTACCATGCGACCCAGCAATATGCTACATACTTTGGGGTGTTTATCCAAAAGAAATGAAATCACTACTTTATAGAGATATCTGCACCCCCAGGTTAATTGCAAAAAATATATAATGACTGGTATCCACTATTATGGTATTATATAGGGTATCAGAGTATTTTTTACTGCCCTAAAAATCCTCTGTGTTCTGCCTGCTCATCTTCGCCCCTTCCTCCGACTCCCGTCAGACACTGATCTTTCTACTGTGTCCAGAGCTTTGCCTTTTCCAGAATGTCATTTGGTTGGAGTCATACAGGATGTAGCCTTTTCAAACTGGCCTCTCTCACTTAGTCATACACACTTAAAGTTCTTCCATGTCTTTTCATGGCTTTCTAGCTCATGGCTTTTAAGAGACACTAAATAATATCCCATTGTCTGGATATATCACTGTTTATCCATTCACCTACTGAAAGACACCCTGGTTGCTTCTAAGGAGCAAATTATTCACCTTTGGCAATTTTGAATAAAGCTGCTATAAACATCCCGTGGCAGGATTTTGCGTGGACATAAGTTTTCCGCTCTTTGAATAAATGCCAAGGAGTGGGATTGCTGGATCCTATGGTAAAAGTGTGTTCAGTCTGATAAGAAGCCACCAAACTATTTTCCCAAGTGGCGGCACCATTTTGCATTTCTACCAACAACGGACAAGAGTCCCTGTTGCTCCACGTCCTCACCAGCAAGAATTTGGTGGTGCTGGTGTTATGTATTTTGGTTATTCTCATGGGTGCGTTGCTTTAATTTGCAATTCCCTGGTGACATACCACGTGAAGCATGTGTTCATATGCTTGTTTGCCATCTGTGTATCTTCCCAGGTCTGACTTTTTTCCCTGTGCACATAAAGCAGGGAAAATGGTACAGATCACTGGTACAGTCAGGTGCCCCTGGCCTGGCTGTGCTAAACCCACAGTGGTTTTCTCCACCGTTGCTTTTGCACCATGATTACAAATGTCAACACGATGAAAAAAGGCAAGTAACATCTTAGTGTTATTATAAAAATAGTTTTGACCTCCCGCATGCCCTGAAAGAGTTTTGGGGTCCCCTGGGAGAACCATGGGTTTACAGGAACCAATGTGGAATGGTGCAGCACCCTGGGGCTAGCAAAACTGGGTGCTGTTAGCATCCCCACACCTGAAGGGGCCGTGGTAACACACCTGAGGGGAGGGCAACCTGCTAGGCCCTGAGGTTGGCACCGTAGAGACAGGGCTGCTCCTAGCGGGAGCAGTGTCTTTTTCTAGTTATCTTTCAGTCTTCTTACCATGCCCCCCCTTACCAAACCTAAGCAGAAAGTGGCATTTGCTTTCTTACAAGGCAGCCTTTGGTGTAGTCCCAGGGGCTGGGCTTCCCCAGACATGAAGAAGGGTAGATTTGGAGGGACAGATGGGGCGTACCCAACCCAGTTGTCTTCAACCATTTGTGTCTGCACACAAACATAGAGTGAGTGGATGTATAATTTAAAAAGAACTCTTTGCCCTGACATGCACTTCTCAATTCAGTAAAATTAGGCATCTACTCTATGCTTTGATGACCCTAAATGGTATAAATAAGGTCTGGCGTGGGAGGCCATGTGTAGGGTGTGGATTTTCAGGCTGTTTCCAATTTTGCTACTATAAATTATGCCATGGTGATTATCGTTGCAGGAAAGTATTTGGTCCCCACTTTGTTTGCTTACTCAGGGCAGATTCTCAGAGGTCCAGTGGATTTAGAGATTTAAACATCTCCAAGCTCATCTGGTCACCAGAAAGGTTGGGCCAGACTGTAGTCCCACCAGCAGTGAGTGCCAGGCCTGCTTCGCCACTGCCTTCCTCATCCTCACGACAGTGACACTGAAAACATATCTTTGCTCACACGGTTGACATGCGGAAAATAGTCCTGGTGTCTTAATTTGCCTACTGTTGAGAAGTTCAAGGTTGAATACCTACCTCTTCCTGAGCTTACTGTTCATTTTTTTCTTTCTCTGAGTTGTCTTTTGTTTTTTTTGGCCCATTTTCACTAGTGGGTTTCTTTTTCTTATTCATTTTAATGACTATGTGTGTTTATGGGTGGAAGAGGAGTTTGGAGAGCAGGAGGGAAAGGGGAAGGAGGAGAATGAAGAAGATGCCAACCCTGTGTTGTCATGTATGGTACAAATAGTTTCTGCAGTGTGTGTGCGTGCGTGTGTTTTCCCTCTAAACTGGAGATCAGAAAACTACGGCTGGAAGGTCAATTGTTCGCACCATCTGTTTTTGTAAATGGAGTTTTATTGGAGCACGGCCATTGGAGCACAACCGTATTGTCTGTGGTTGCTTTCACACTATAGCAGCACATGGGCAGTTGCAACAGAGACCATCACACCTGCAAAGAGGAAAGTATTTCATCTCTGGCCGGTTACGGAAAGTTTGCTGACCCTTGGTCTGTGTGTTTCTTCTCTTCTAGCTACGTATATTCACCTCCATGTTCTTCTAGATTTTTGTGGTTTTATTTCAATAAATTAAATATGTAATCCTTTAAAAAAATCTCATTTTAGTATAAAGTAGTGTATTAAATATCTCTCTTTTTCCACCAAAGAGGTATCAATTGTCCCAGCATCTTTTTCTTCCCCTCGACTTCGCAATGCCTCTTTCATACCCTAGAGCCTCGTCTGCGAAGAGGGAGCTCTTTCCAAGCTGTTTATTCCGTTCCAACAATCTGTCTTTGTGCCAGGTACATACTATTTTGATCCTTGTAGCTTTACACTGTGGCTTAGCATCAGATAGGAAAAGTCCTTTCTTATATTGCTTTTCTCTTACAAAATGTTCTTGGTTATATTTTTAGCTGTTCACATAATATTTAAGATCTTTTGGTCAGATTTTGCCTCCAAATCACAAAAATCCTTTCCTCCAAAGTTGATGAGCAGTGCGCGTGGGTACAGGGGTTCAGTTTTACAAGGTGGAAAATGTTCTGAGTGTGGTTGGTGGTGAAGGTCGCTTAACATGGTGACTGTATTTAAGACCACCGAACAATGAAAAATGATCGAGATGGTATGTATTTTGCTATGTGTCTTTTACTGTAATGAAACATAATTTAAGAAAACCAAGAAAACCCCAAATTTAGCTGGGGACTGGAGTGAGGGAAGAACAGGACGTTTCTCTCTGATGAGGATAGCGTTTCCGTTTGAGACGACGAAGAGGTTCTGGAGTGGATGGTGGTGAGGGTTGTGTACCTGTCATTGTGCTTAACGCCACTGAGTCGTATACTGGGAATGGTTAAAATGCTAACTTTTATGTTCCCTATAGTTTACCGTAATATAAACATTTAATTTTGCAAATGGGTGTCTTTGTCATAATGAGTTTTCTAAGTAGGCGAATGCTGCCTGTCTCTACTGGTGCTCTTTCAGGTCTTTCAGGAAAGCTATAGGTTTTTTAGTTTTTGTTTCATTTTGCTTTTCTTTACCGTTATAAATCTTGTTTATTTCTTGAAAGGAGGGTTTTTAAGTTTTTATACTTTTATTCTGTAGCAAGGCCTTTTACTGAATTCTCCTTAGTCTCAGTTTTCCCCGAGGTTCCTTTGGGGTTTTCCGTGTAGAAAATAACATTGTTTGCAGATGGTAAGGGTGTCTGTTCATCCCAGGGTCTCACCGAGTCTGTCATGCCCTCAGCCTGTCCTCACATCTCTTCTTTCCAGGCTGAACTACTCAGTTCCTCCTGCTGACGTTTTGAGATGCGACTTTGAGACTGGTGAACTTGCTCTGCTGTGTCTCTACCTTTCCCAGAGTTCGATCTGGCCCACCTTACGGTGAACAGAACTGCCACTTTCCTCCTCCTGGCTGGGGTTTGTCCATTAGTGTGGCCCAAGTTTCTGCAGGTTTGGGGGGCAGCCACTATTGACTCATTGGGGGGATCATAGGAAACTAAAGCCTCCAAGTCGGTTTCCCCTTAGTAAGGTTACATCTTCCCCATCCTGTCCTTATGCAACTGATGTTTTAAAAACGATTTGTTGGGATACATTGTCCATACTAACAATGGGAAGGCTGGTTGCATTTTGCCGTGTCGAGCACACCTGTAACCAGCATTCCCTCAGGTGAAGAAATAGAACGTCTCCAGCACACCCAGATGCCTTCCCGGACACACGGTGATTTTCAGTGCTGAGGTCGAGGCCATAAATTTATCTCGTTGAGTGTTGAGACCATTATCCACCGGCTCAAATAACTTTGGATTCTTGAATGATAAATTAAGACTTCTGTATTACCAGCAACAGAAATCCAACTCAAGCTAATTAAACATATGTACATATAGGGGGCTTCCAAAAAAAGGTTTCTGAGTAGATGACTGTCAGCAACATAAAGTGTATATCCTATCCTTTCAGTAACCCCATAGGAGTAATGTCTATTCCCAACAGTGTCCCAAATTAGTCAACTCCCAGAATTGAATCTCTTTAGCTAAGGTTGGCTATAAAGCTGCCTCTGAGCCAATCACAGTGGCTAGAGCAGGGATGCAATACTGTGATTGGTCTGATCTGAGTCGTACGCCAGAATCACTCCCTCCTAAAACACATAGACTGGCACGTGGAGATATGTCCTGCCTACTTACCCGAAGGACAATTAGGATGCTGTTACTAGAATGAGGGAAGATGGATGCCAGCCAGGGGCCATAAATTAATGTCTACCTAAAATGAAATGTTAATCAGCAATTTAACTGTACAGGAGCACGTCAGAGAGATTGCGGATTTGGTTCCAAAACACCATAATAAAGTGAGTCACTAGAAGTTTTTGGTTTTTCACTGCAATTCAAAGTTATAGTTGCCCTCTGGCCAGGTGACTCAGTTGCTTGGAGCATCATCCTGATCAATGTTTCTCTCTCTCAAATTGATGAAAATGTGCTTGGTTGAGGATTGAAACAATAATAATAATAATAATTTAAAAAGTAGCGAACTGTGGGTGGGCTATAGGCTAACTGTTAAGCTACTGTATTGGACAACAGGATTCTAGACCACTATTCAAATCCCTAATGAAAGTGTCGGACAGGTCATGGCCAAAGACAGAGCCTGGGTCACAGCCCATATTAATGTATATTGAAGAACAAAATGCAACCGAGTAAATTTGAAGACCTAATTGGCTTCATTAAGCAATGTGTGAATCAGGCAGCATCCCACCCAGGGAACTAGAAGGGCGCTCCGATGATTTGTACAAAATGGGAGATTTTATAGGCAGAGAGAGGGTGGGACCAACAAGTTAAAACAGTGGATTATTTCGGGCAAGGGCACCTGTCCTTGGGGGAGGAGGGCATGGAGCTTTGTCCCGCAGGTCACCTCGTTAGTGTTGGTGAGGAAATTCTGGACTGATTGGTGTGCAGTGTCCCTCCTGGGAAAGGCCTAAAAACAGTGAGTTGCGACATTTTGGTCTGGTGGCGTGTGGCCTAGCCAGAGCGGCTTCACTTGGGTCTGTTGTTTCTTTTTAAATGTGCATCTGAGTCAATCACTACTCATTAGGAATCGCTGTTTAACTGCAGTGAACTTAACTGTTGTTTGTAGTTGGTATGTGGGAACAACAAGAGTCTTTAGGATAAAAAAACGAAAGAGCCCTTCCTTCCTACGAAATCTTGGAAGATTTCTCTCTGAGGAGTGAATTACAGCAGAGGCCCATGCGCGTTCATTCATGGAACACCGCCTGCGCATCTGGACAGCTTGGTAATGAATGAGAGATGGGGCCAGGCCGGTTGGAGCTGAGACACTCGCAAAGTCACTCTGATGCGGGCACAGTAGCAACATCCTTCACAGTGGATAACATCATTATAAAGAGAGCCTGGGCAAGAACAGATGCCTGGAAAAGGAGGCTAGGAGATCATTCAGGAGCAATGCCGTCTAAATTCTGTCCCAGGGAGAGGATAACGTGACCATCAGCTTTGAAAATCACCCTTCTGTGTTGCTAAGGACAATGTGATTATGGAAACCCATCTTGACATAATGACATTAAACACAATGATCGTGTACCTCCTTGTAGCCCTCCGATTATGACATTTATGAATGACATTCCGGCCAGGTCTGCCTGCAGATACAGAATGAGTTAGCCACGCTTACATGAATTTCTGGCACACCAGAGAAGTCTCTTTCTCATTGAAACTGCACTGTGGTTTTATTTGGCAGCCTCCTATTGCTTGGATCATAGGAGACTCCTGTGGCGGGTAGAAATCACTGGTGGTAGACTTGTAAACCATGGTCCATTACCCAGGCGATGCCATCCTGGGGGATTCGGCCAACTGGAGCTCTCCTGGAACCTCCTCAGACCCAAAACACCATGACACTCAAGTGCCGTTTCCCCAGGTTATTGATGAGGAGATGCATCTGAGGCTTGTCAAAGGCTCACTGGAGTCCAGGCATGTGCTGTATTTGACATTTCTCAGGCTAGTGACGCTTCTCAGATAGGTGAGATTTGTCTGGCATGATTTATTCTTGCTGGGCTTCTAGGGACCAGTATTTCCTTTTTAATGGAGTGGGAAAATGGTCATTATTTCTGTTAAAAAAGACTCAGAGGGACTTTAAATGCAAACCTAAATCTCTCGACAGTCACCAAAGCCAGTCATCCAACAACCGTGTGGAGGAAGGCTGGGGTTTGACAAATAGCAGAGTGCTCCAGAATCTCTCAGAGTATTGCACTGTCCAGCACGTCCATCCCATAGTTGTCCCCGTAAAACAGAACTGGTCTCGAGGCTGCATCCTCTGTCTCCCATATCTGATGGAGGAACTATGTCTACAGCAGAAGTGAACACAAAGAAAGGAAAATATGAAACCGCTAGGTGGGGGAGAGGGAAGTAGTACCTTCGTCATCAACACAGGAAAGTTAAATGAAGCCCAGATCTTGATGCCTCCAGTCAGCGGTTCCCACTCCTCCAAGAGAAATCCTAGGACAGACACAGGCATTTTGGCTTAAGGACGCCAGTTCCCCGGACACCACAGAGGGGTTAGTGGCAGTTCTCCTGGTGAGTCATCATCAAGAATTGTGCTGAATCTGTTGCCTGTTGTTGCATAACAAACCACGCCGAAGCACCTTGTGACTGAAAACAGCCATTTAGTTCTCAATGGTTCTGTTTTTCTCAACTTTATTTATTGATTTGAAAGAGAGAGAGAGAGGAAAGAGAGTAGAGAGAGAGCATTTATTGGTTGATTCTTACATATGCTCTGACTAGGGATTGAACCTGCAACGCTGGCATCCTGGGAAGATGCTCTAACTGACTGAGCTTCCTGGCTCAGCGATTCTCTGAATCGTTTAGGCAATTCTGCTGGTCTTGCCCGGTCTCATTTATGAGGCTGCAGTGAGCTACAAGGTCAGCCAGTGTCTGGTCTCAGCTGGAATGGCTGGGATTTTCTCTCCATGTGGTCTTTCATCCTGGGCTTCATCCAGCATGGTGGCCTCAGGGTTCCCAGAAGGCAAGCTCCAATGCACAAGTGTTTATTAAACCCTTGCTTGCCTCGTGTTTGCCGATGTCTCATTGGCCTAACTAGGTTGCATGGCCAACGTGAGTACCTGGGTACTGAATGGCATGATTCATCAGCAGCCATTATTGGTACAATCTATCACACACTCTACCCTTTGACCTGGATCAAAATTCTAGCAACCTAGTATGATAACTGTGGGTATGTCACGTTGATCAAACTCTGTGATTGCCTGTGGGTATCCTGGAATGTCTGGGATGTCTCGGGTGGACCAGACTCTGCTACTGGAGTTCTCTGTCTGGGAACCCTGGACTTGGGGTCGAACATGGTAAACATGTGACTGGCATTGATACCAAAGCCATGGCAGTCAGAATTTAGCATTAGGGAATGGTGCTAATGCTTATTTAATTTTATTGCTTATTAGCTGCATAGCCATGACAGAGATTTATGTGATTTCATAATATTAGGGTGAACCCTCAGTAATTGGTGTTAAAGTCTGGATCAGTATTGAAACAGAAGCAAGAACAGAAAAATAATCATCAGCCAGATGGAGCAAATTATTAGTTCAGAAATGCAGTGTGTGCAACAGATAAAATCTCCCAAAACTGGATGGCAGAAGAGGAACAGAATCGAAAGGGGCCCTTGGTGGAGCCCTTTGCAGAGAGGTAACAGACCTTGGATGCTAGGAACATGACTCAGAAAAAACCTAAATTTTGATCACCATTTTGTGACCTTAGGTGAGTTATTTAATCTCTTTGTGCCCAGACTTCTCATCTGTGAAGTGGAGAGAATAATGGCTGTGTGTGTTGGGGGTGGGGTGATGGTGGAGGGGTGTGGCTGTGAAGATTCATAGAGATAAAGGCTGGACAGTGAAAGTACGCAAGTAGCTGTTCCTATCATCTACCTGTAGCCTCAGTTTCAGTGGGCCAGAGGCAAGGTTAACATCTCTTCATTTCCCTTTTTAATCCTTCTGCTCTCCCCCATTGCCACAATTACTCTCGTCTTCTCTCTCTTTGTTTACTTTGTTTCTTTGTCAGCCTCCTAGCAGTCATTTCCATACAAGTATTCTGATTGTAGTCATTTGCACTTTAGTATGAAAGAGTTAAAACTTTTTTAATAGCAATTTTCATTGTCAGCCAGTGGGAAGTGAAAGGCTTTGGCCACCCAGCATAATGTAGCGCTTAGAGCCTGCCTGCTTGTGTTGGAGAGCCCTTTCAGGCTGTTACTGAGACCATACAACTGAAGGTGCCTGCGATTTCTTGCTTTCTTGTATCATTTCTTACGGCAGTCACAAATATTCGTGTTGCTTGGCTTGAGCTGTTTGAATGTTCAAACGCATCTATAATTACAAAAGTTCTTTGGAGGGACCCTAATTAGCTTCTATAAATTGCTTTCTCTAACCTTTCAGAGTTAATATGATCTGTTCCCTTGTTATTAAAAAAAAACACCCTAGATCATTTCACAAAAGTTCTCCCAAGTTACTTGGCATCTAACACTTTGTCAAGGAGACATGGTGTCCAGCCTTCCTCTGAATGCCTAGGTTTCTACATAGTCATTCCTTCCAGCTCATGACTTTCTTCTTCATTTGCTGCCCACGGATGCTGAAAATAACTTGTTTTCTGGCAAGCTTGGGATGAGATTCCTTATATTGAATCAGATCCGTAATGAAGCTCTCTCGGCTTTGGGGAGACAGCGTCTTGAACTGCAGGGATGGTTAGGAGAAGGGCCCTGATGAGGGGTAGGAGGCTCTTGTCTCAGCGTCACACGTGGAGCTGGGAGACCTGCCACAGGGTCGTGCTATCTGACCCACTAGGGTCCGCCCATGTGGCTGAGACTCCTGGCTCTGCCTGTCAGTGTTCCCTGCCTGGTACCACGCGGCCTCTGCCTTCCCACTCCTTGTAGCCCAGACCACAGGCCTCAAAGATGATTAGCAGGACACATTCCATCTCTAAACATCAGCTGCTTGGTTCAGGAAGACACAANCAGGGATGGTTAGGAGAAGGGCCCTGATGAGGGGTAGGAGGCTCTTGTCTCAGCGTCACACGTGGAGCTGGGAGACCTGCCACAGGGTCGTGCTATCTGACCCACTAGGGTCCGCCCATGTGGCTGAGACTCCTGGCTCTGCCTGTCAGTGTACCCTGCCTGGTACCACGAGGCCTCTGCCTTCCCGCTCCTTGTAGCCCAGACCACAGGCCTCAAAGATGATTAGCAGGACACATTCCATCTCTAAACATCAGCTGCTTGGTTCAGGAAGACACAATTTCTTGTGCATATATATATATATATATGGAGAGATTTGTCCCATCTTAAGCCAAGATTCCCTTGATTATTCCAAATTGGTGTTAAATTAAAAGATAATACCTCTGGGTAATATGAGGGTGAGAGAGAAGCTGGGGATGGCAGAAGAGCTGGGTGATGAGCGAGCATCTGAATGGGCGACAGGGAGCGGGATAATGAAGGGGCAGCTAAAGGGATCGGGAAGTAACTGGGGAGAGAGAGAGGGAGAAGCTGGGCCATGAGAGAGTAGCTGGAGAGTGGAAACATAACTGCATAATGACGGTAAAGCACAAGGAGGGAGTTACTGAGTGGGACCACGGAAAAGCCCCGGATCTGGAGCAGGGGCCGTTCCGCCCTGCTCCCGTCGTGTGCATAATGGTGTGAAACACACTTGGTCTAAGTCTCTGTCGGTTAGCTGGAATCTGGGCTGTTGGAAACCCGTCGGGGCGGGGGCAGCTCAACTGAACAGCATTTAGCAAGGGCTTGGCTGGGAGTGCGGGCCAAGGTAGCAGGTCCTGCTTGTGGAAGGAGCCCAAGAAACAAGCCAAGTGGCCATGGCCCCCATCCGTGGGTGGGTGCAGCTGCCTGGCAGCCGTGTTCCAAACCCATTTCCAAGGAGGTCTGTCAGATAAAGTCACAATTTGGAACCAGGCTTCCCCAGGCACACCCACCCCCGGTGATGAGACCTCAGTTGCACTGAGACATTTATAGTCCATGGTGAATTTCCATCATCTGTACAGGACAAGCCAGCAAGAGAAGTCTCTCTCTTTGGGGATTTTTTCCTTCTCTCTTCTGTACTTTTCAGCATGTCTTGGGATGGAGGCTAGGTCAAGGGTCATGCCCAGCTGACATTTTCAAAAGTATTTTCTGATACTAGGTCCTTGGAAAATATTATATGGCAACAATTTCAGGCTTCTGGAAATGTTTTTTTTGTAATTAAAAAAAGATGAATACTTGGGCCCTATAGAACCTGACTGTTCTTATTTTATGAAAGTAATGCAATCATATTACCGTATGTCATGTGATACCTTATTCCATAAGCTGCTGGATCCCAGAGAAGCCACTCACCCCAGGAGGATCATGGTTAGTAAAATTATATTTCACACTTGAAGAAACTGAAGGTTAAGCTCTAATTAATGAAGGGGGTTGGCTATTACCCAGATAGTTTAGGAGGTAGGTTTGGGGACATGTCATGTACACCATCTTTGACTTTGCAGTTGAAAATATAGTCACCAAGCCCACACAACTCTTGTAGATTTCTTAAAACTCCATTTCTGGCAAATGTATTCACGTCTTGGTGCGCTCTGGCTGATAAACAGCGTCGGACTCACGGCACTGAGTGACTGTCATTGCATTGACCCACATGTCCTTCAGAGCATAGCTGGTGGGGGCCCAAATCCCCCAAGTCAAGTGAGCCCATAAGTATGTTCTGGTGGCTGTGGCTTGGGCACCTCAGCCAGGCCACGAGGGCAGTGTCTTAGTGATCGTGGGGCACCGGAGCGAAGTACCGTAGACTGGGTGGCTTAAGCAACAAGAATTTATTTTCTTATAGTTCTAGAGGCTGAAAGTGCAGCATGGTCAGTTTCTGGTGGGAGCCCTCCTCCTGGCTGCTCTCTGGCTGTATTCTGATATGGCAGAGAGAGAGGGAGAGAGGGAGAGAGAGAGAGAGGGAGAGAGAGAGAGGGAGAGAGAGAGAGAGAGAGAGAGAGAATGAATGAATGAGGGCAAGAACCAATTCTGGTTTCTTACAAGAATATAAGGGCACTTACTCCATCATGAGGACCCACCTAATCTAAACCTAACTATCTCTCCCAATGGCATCGTCTCCAAAAACCATCACATTGCGGGGGGTGGGGCTGCACCACAGGAATTCGAGGGGGACACAGTGCAGTCCAGAGCAGGCACTTTCTGTTATCAGGCTAGGACGATGGCGCCTTTGATGCTTCTGGGGTTCTCTGCGGTGCTGGAGCAGCTGGCAGGGATCCTCCCCCGCCCCCCCCCCCCAGGCTGCCTAAGGTTCAGGGGTTATTCCTGAGGGCGGAACGCGGTGAGGGGGGTTGGCTGATGATTGGAAGAGCTCTAGCGTCCCCAGATCCTAGCAGACTCAGGATGGATCATTTTGGCAGAACAAATCCTGATCTTTGAACATTTTCTGGAGGCCAGGAAAGGAAAGGAAAGGAAAGGACTGAACCTGGTTTACTGGGGAAGTGTGTATGTGGAGATCAGAGCTGGTACCTAGAGGTAAAGTGAGGAGCCCCCGTGACTCAGAAGGAAATCACTGCCTGACCTTCTGTCTGGAAAACTCCCGGTTAGTGTAGTGGGTGAGGTTGGTGACTCTGAGAGGCCCTGAAAGACTGGCCAGGTCAGGGAGGAAGAGGTGAGCGTTTGAGTGATGAGGATGTGTTTGGTGGAGAACTATGCTCAGGAGGGTGAGGGGCCGGAGGGCAGCATTGGCCCATCCCCACAGGAGGGGCAGAGCACGGGGTCTGGGAGCTCCCGGTGCCTCTTTCCCCGCCTCCCACCAGCCTTCCCCTCCTCCCACCAGCCTTCCCCTCCTCCCACCAGCCTTCCCCTCCTCCCACCAGCCTTCCCCTCCTCCCACCAGCCTTCCCCTCCTCCAGGCTCCCGGAGATGTGGCCTTTGGAGCCTGCCTGAGTCTCTGCTCTGCTTCTGGCTCACCCAGCCCCCTGCCTGTCTTGGGTGTTCTGATGTTCAAAAGAGGGTGTGCAGGTGGTGGGCGTGAATGTCTAGTGGCTGGGAAGGAGCTGGCTTCTGACTCAACAGATACAGTGTGCTGTCTTCAGTGCCCTGGGGCTTGGAGATGACCTTGGCCCTGAGTGATGAAGCAGAGAGCCTTTCTGGGCTCTCTTGGCTGAGGACCGAGCCTCCTAACCCCGGAAAGGCACACCCACGAGGAGGCTCCTGGATGTGAGTTCCCTGTCTTGTTCTCACAAACCACAGCACAGAATACAGAACGTGTGGAAATGGAGAAGTTCCCAGAGACAACTGCCTGCTGTTGAGAGAAAGCTGTTCTGACCACAGAGACCTGATGCGTCTCTTACTTCCCCTCTCGTCTGTAAAGCGTGAACTTGGCTGGCTCCATTCTGCCTGGTCCCAGAGGCCCTGTTGACAGGTTGCCCTCCGTGCAGGGACACGGCCCCACGGCACTGGCTCCCTCCCCCTGCCCCGGCCCAGGTCTCCTGTTTCCTTTGACTCTAGCATAGATGATGGAAAGACTCGAAGTCCCTTTCAGGTTCATGTTCTGACTTCTCTGCACATTAGCTGGGTGACCCCGGGGGAGCCGCTTTTCTTGTCGGCACCTCGGTTTTTCCATGAGTGGCAGCTGTAACAGTAAGAGCCACCTCAACGAACTCGTGAAAAGTCAACGAAGTTGCGTATGTGAGCAAACCCAGCACCGTCCTTGGCACAGAGGAAGTTGCTCGAGAAAGCTACTTCCCATCTTTTCTTCTGGGCGGGCACCAGATGAGAGGAGGATGTTTTATTTAACAAAAACTTACATAAAGAAGAAGCAACTCACTCCTAGGCATGCACCCAAGAGAAATGAAAACATATGGCCACACAAATCCTTGCGCCCGAGTGTTCACACCCGCATTATTTACACTAGCCCCCGGGGGGGAACAGCCCAAACGTCCACCTGCTGACGAAGGGATAAACAAAGTGTGGCGTGTCCTTCAGTGGAATCTTCTGCCATAAAAAGGAACGAGATACTGACATGCCACGGCATGGACGGGCGAGCCTTGGAAATACGCTAAGTGGAAGATGCCAGACACCAAAAGTCACACATGGTACGATCCCGTTTGTGTGAAATGCCTGTAATTGGCAAATCTATAGAGACGGAAAGTTAGTGGGTGGTGACCTAGGACTGGGGGTGGGAGTAGGGAATGGGGGTGGCTGCTAATGGGTATGGGGTTGTTTGGGGGTGACGAGTGTCCCAAGATTAATTGTGGTGATGGTTGTACAACTCGGTAGACACAGTTTACAAAAGGCTTATGGATTGTACCTTTTAACTGTGAGATGTGAATTATACCTCAATAAAGCTCTTTAAAAATGAAAAGGTGGGGCCCTGATGGATATGGCTCAATTGGTTGGGCATTGTCCCACAAAGCAAAAGGTTGCTGGTTCAATTCCCGGGCAGGGCACATTCCTGGGCTGTAGGTTCCGTCCCCGGTCAGAGCACGTATGAGAGGCAACTGATCGATGTTTCTCTCTGACATAGATGTTTCTCTCTCCCCCCTTCCCCTCTCTCTAAAAATAGATAAATAAAAACTGTTTTTAAAAAATGAAAAGTTGGGGAGAGGAAAAGAAAATAGCACTTGCTATGTGCCAGAAACATAAAGTGATTTGTAAATATTCACCCATGGAATCCTCATAACAACACAGTGAGAGGTAGTTACTACCTCACTTCTGCAGTTGTAGAAGCGGAGGCACAGAGAGGTACAGTAACTTGCCCAAAGTCACACAGCTGGTTAGTGGCAGACTTGGTAACTGAACTCAGACAGTCTGGCTTGTGCCCTAATCGCCCCATTTTGCAGCAGTCAGAGGTCAGACTGTGTGCACCACAGAGGGGAGGGCTCACAGGGGGGTGGGCTATGGCCCCAGAGCAGAGCAGATTGCTTCCCGTTTTTTTTGCTCTTGTGCTTTCTCGGTGGGAAGACATGTAGATTGTACTGATGGTTTTGAGGGGACACAGAGGAGTTTAACAGCAGTGCCTGGTCAGGGCACCCCATTATACATCTCAGGTTTCCCTTCCCCACTCACCAGCCTTCTCTGTCAGTTCTCATTTTCATTCTCACCCCTGACACCTACAGCCTCTTAGAGTCACCCAATTGTCCACACAGAGCCAGCCATATCCTTAGCTCTCGAATCCCCCTCAGTGGAATGGTGGCTTGCCCTTGGGGGTCTCAGGTTGCCCTCCAGCTTCAGCTGCCTTCCTTGGATTTACAAGCCCTCCAAGTGCTCCCCGGGGGCCCCACCCCTCCTCTTATTGTTTTTGGATGCACCCTCACTGCAGCCCCACTGGGCCTTGGGTGCTCCTGCAGGGTGACTGCATTAAGGGGTGTCTCCAGGGAGCTCACCACACCCACGGGATTCGGAGTCACATCAGAATCCACAGCTCCATGATAGTCGGCCGCTGAGGGTGCCCTGTGAGAGTTCCCTGTGAACGAAGAGGTGGATTAGCAAATGGTACAGAGCAAGGAGTCAGGGTCAGCCAGGCCTGGGGCTCAAACCTGACTCTGCTGTGGCCTTGGGCAAGTCACTTCATCCCTCTGAGCCTCAGTTTCACTGCCTGTGAGATGGGGACACTGTCAGGATACTACAAGGTTTCAATCAGGAAATGTATGCAAGGTGCACGGGTGCATTTCCTGGCTCACAGTAAAGCCTCCCCTAAGCAGAACCTTTTATTGCTACTAGGGGATCTCCGGCCAAATCTGGGCCATGGCTGGGGATGGCTGTTATTGCCTGAGCTCTGCTGCCCAGCCTGGGCCTTCTAGCTGGCAATCTTAAGCTCCCAAAATGCTACTTTGGCCTTCTATTTAGACTTTGTCTGGAGCTTGTTCCTTCTGTTCTCAAGGATGAAGGCCTCAGCTCCAGAGGCCTTGACCATGAATCATGGCCATGCCCTCTCCATTGGCCACCCCCACCAGCTGTGACGTCCAGCTCACCTGGACCTCTGAGCCTGGCCTGGAGGGTAGCCGGGGACCAGTGTCTTCAGAAAGGGGTACAATGCCTACTGGGGTGGGCTGGGCAGTTGGAGAGAAAGACCTGGGTCAGTGACCCAAACCCAGGCTTCAGGGTGGGGTGAGGTGGTACGTAGATGGATCAGCACTGAGCCCAGCTCTGAGAGGAAAATGAGAAGCTCTGACCTAATTTGGGAGCTTCTGGCCCCTCTCAGACTTGGAGCTGCAGAAATCGATGCGCAGACAGGCATATTTCATTTAATTAGCGTGGCCTCCTTCTGGCTGGGAAAACACCATTAAATGGCCTGGCTTGGCCTGAAATCCTGACAGTGGCCTCAGCCCCTGTCCCATGGGGCTATCTGTCCCTTGGGCTCTGTCCCCTTAGCCAGGCTCGATTTCAGAATGGCCTGAGTTTCTGATTTGGAGTGAGACAAATCCTCCCCTTGTCGAAATTCCAGGAAACACCTGGCTCGAACATGGCAAGGATGAGAGAACCTGTGGGCCTGGGGTGTGAGGAGACGGGAAGGAGGGAAGCAGGGGGCTTGCCACAGCACACTCTGCCTCCCTGGGTTCCTCAGCCTGTGCCCTGCCCTGTTCCAGCTGGGGGCTATGACACAGAGCTCTGGCTTCTCTGGGGTACCTCCCTCACGCCCTGTACTTTGTTACATCCTTTGTATGTAGCACCCTGTACCGAAGCTCTGCAATGTGGGCTTGACTTCACAGGTGAGGACACTCAGGCTCAGAGAGATTGTCACTTGCCCAAAGGTCACACTTCACACAGCCAGAAGGCAGTGTCTGGTTTCTTACCTCCAGGTCTCCTGGCTTCTGGTGCAGTCTCAGCTGGCCCTGCAGAGCCTGGCTCTGTTTTGAAGGCAGCACTCACCACCTGTGTTTCAAAAGCCTGGGGAGTGGGGTGTTTGAGTCCCGCTTGTGGTTTTGGAGGGAGAGTGGTCACACAGGCTGCGGGCCCCCGGGGAACTTGGAACTCCCAGATCCGGGTGTGCTGGCCTCTGTCAGCAGCAGGAAGAGGAGCACCCGTGGGTTCTGCCACTTCCTGGCTAGGTGAACTTCAGCAGTGACCTTGATCTCTCTGAGCCTCTTTCATGCAAACCGTGGTGCTGCAGGATGTATCCCAGGATTGCTGAGGGTGACACAGGGTGACATGAAAAGGGCTTCGCACTTAGTAGGTGTACCACAGGTGCTGGCAGTATCTCACCAGTACTCCTGACGTGTCTAGCTTCTCGGATGGAGCCGGGCACAGGGGAGGGCTGCTTGCTGCCCCTCCCTGTGTGGGCATCCGGGGTGGGAAACAAAGCATGTATTTTTTTCAGAGAGGACACAGCTGGGCGTGCAGGGGGCAGCCTGGGGTGGAGGGTTGTCCTCTCGACGTGGGTATGTCAGGAATTGGGGCAGAAGCTGTGGAGTTAAAATGGTCAGCCAGTCTGGACACTACTGTTGTTGTTTTTTTTAAACATGTGAAATTCACATAACGTAAAATTAACCATTTTAAAGTATGCTTTTCAGTGGCATTTGGTACCTTCATGATGTTCTGTAGCCATCACCTCTTCCTGGTTCCAGCACATTTCCATCACCTCAAGAGGAACCCCGATACCCATTAGCAGTGACTCCCCAGTTTCTTCCCTGCCCCGACTCTGGGAACACAAACCTTCTTTCTGTGTGTATGGATTAGCCTGTTCTGGACATTTCGTGTAAATGGATCATATATGTGACCTTTTGCATTTGACTTCATTCACTTAGTATAATATGTTCAAGTTCATCCATGTAGCATGCATTTTATGTTTGCCTAATAGTCATTGAATGGATATACCACATTTGTTTATTTGTTCCTCACTTGCTGAAGAAACTGCTGTTTTTAACAGGGACTTGAAAGAGGACAAGGCTGGGCCCTGAGGGACATACGTGCTCACACACAGGCTGAGGCCCACCCTAAGGCTCACCCCGGCCATGGTGGGCAGAGGGCACGGTGCTCAAGGCGGCTCTGGCCTCGTCAGCACATTACTGCTCCAGGTCCAGCCAGGTGCTGATGGAGACAACAGGGAGTGCTCCCAGGGGCGGCGGTGGTTAAAGATCCACCAGGCCCAGGGGACCAGCTTCCTGTGCAGTCCAGCCCTGGGCTCTCCAAAGTGCAAGGGTCAGACCTGAGGCTCTGGAGCGAGACATCTGGGCTCAAATTCCGGCTCCACTGCTTATGGGGTGACCTTGGGCAAATCGCTCCACCTTTTCTGTGTCTCAGCTTCTCTTTTGGTTAAATAAATAAAAGGCACCTACTTAAAAGGGTTATACTGAGGACTATGTGAAGGCTTTCCTTAGCACAGAGGAAGGTTCCAAAACGTCAGCTGTCAGCTATCATTCTTTGGCATTCAGCCCTAGCGTTGCAGCCTTGGGGTCATGCTGAGCCCCTGACTGGGCCAGGTCCCTGCCGTGTGTCCTCAAGGCTTGGTCCTGCCCATGTGAGTGGGTTACCTTGTTCCTGTGCACCCCTGTGACTCCCACCAAGGCAAGGGTCGGCTGTGTTTGGCTCCGCCCAGAATATCCACCGGTCACAGCCCATGCAAATGGCTGCACATACACATTACTTCTTACGGGTCTGAGGCCCTGCCCAAGTGAGTGAATTCATGCCTTTTTCTTTTGACATAATTTTAGATTCATATATAGATTAAAAAAATAGAATCCGTTTACCCTTAGCTCAGTATACCCCAGTGTATTATAATACAATAAAATACAATAAAATCACAACCAGGAAATTGATGTTGCTATAGCTCACCAGCCTCTCTCAGAGGTGGCCCACGTTCATGTGCTTGTGTGTGTGTCTATTCAACTCTAAGCAATTTTTTAAATCGCAGCTGTAGATTCACGTGGCCTCCACTGCAGGCAAGATAATAGAATTTAAAAATATCGATGACATGTTGAACTGATGGTATTTTGGATATAGTGGGTGAAATAAGATGTATTCTTAACATTTCACCCGTTTCTTCTTTAATTTTGCTGCTCGAAGATTTAAAATCGCGTTTGTGGCCCACGTTATGTTTCAATGGACAGTGATGATCTAGAACATTCCCATCATTCTAGAAAGTTCCCTCATACCCGTTTCCTGTCAGCCCTCCCATTGCCTCCCAAGCAAGAACTATTCTGATATATTTTTATTTTTAACCACTACAGGTTAGGGTTGTTGTTGTTTTGGAGGTGAAATTCACATAAAATAAAAATAACCATTTAAAAGTAAACAAGTCGGTGGCATTAAGTACGACCACCATCTCTCTGCCTAGTTCCACAAGATTTTTATCACCCGGAAAGGAAACCCCGTACGCATTAGCAGTCACTCCTTCCTCCGGCCTCTGGCAACCATGAATCTGCTTTTCGTCTCTATGGGCTTACCTATTTGGGGCATTTTATGTAAACCGTGTATTATAACATGTAATGTGTTGACTCTGGCTTCTTTCACTTAGCACAGTGTTTTCCAGGTTCCTCCCAGTTGTGGCCTGGACCAGGACTTCCTTCTGTTTTATGGCCAAACGTATGTGCACACTGGAATTGTTTCCACCCTTTGGCTAATTTTTAGCTGTTGTTCATAGTGCTGTTACAGTGTTGTTGTGAACATGAGTGTGTGTAGATTTGTTTGAACTCCCGTTTCCAATTATTTTGAGGAATAAATATTTATGATTGTTTTCCGATAGCCTAGCTGTGGAACTGCTGAGTCATACGGTAATTCTATGTTTAACTTTGCGGGGAACTAACTGCCAGACTGTTTTCTGCAGCAGCTGTACCATTTTTCAATGTATGAGGGCTCCAGTTTCTCCACATCCTCGTCAACACTTGTTATTGTCTGCCTTTTGATTATAGCCACCCTCGTGGGTGTGACGTGTAGTTAGTCTTGCTTGTTCCAGGAAATCACGCACAGCGTGACTCCCTGTGTGTGAGGCGTCTGTCATGCAATTTATAAACGAGGCTATTTGAAGCGTGCAGTTTGCATGCCTGAAAAGTAGTGTCATGGCCCATGGAGTACATTAAAGGGGAGGATAAGATTCTTTAAAGCAGCCTGGGCTGGCGTGGATCAGTTGGTCGGAGTGTCGTCCCGTAGACTGAAAGGGTGCGGGGTTCAATTCTGTTCAGGGCACACACCCAGGTGGCGGGTGCGATCCCCAGTTGGGGGGCATATCGCAGTTGGGGCACATATAAGAAGGCAAATAATCGATGTTTTTCTCTCACATGGATGTTTCTCTCTCTCTCTCTGTCCCTTTCCCCTTCTCTAAAAGCAATGCAAAAAAAAAAAAAAAAAGCCCTTGGCTGAGGATTAAAAAACAAAGATTCTTTAATGCAAAAGTGACAGCTTGCTCCCTCATTCCTACCCCGAAATCCCTTGCCATGAAGGAACAGACGGGGTGCTTTGATAGGGCCAAAGGGCTGTGTTGTGCTTAGGGAGGTCATTCAGGGAAGTTCTTTCGGAGAAGGTGACTGTAGGAGACCCGAAGGATTAGGAGCCAGGCCTGTGGAAAGATCAAGGGGGCTGGGCTACAGGAGAGCATTCTAGGCAGAAATAATAGCATAAGCAAGGGCCCTGGGGCAGGGAAAGCCTCCAGTGCTAAGTGGGGAAGGGTGTGAAATCAGTGGAAAGGGATGAGGGATGTTTCTGCTGGTGGGAGGTGGTACAGGAGATCGGACCTTGTGTTAGCTTTGAATGGGCCTGGGGTGGGGAGGGACACACATCATACCAGCCTTCTTGCTGCCTTTCCAGGTCCAAGGGGCAGCTCATCCAAGATGTTGTGGCTCATCCCAGTGCCTTGCAGCTTCTCACACTGAAGGGCTGGGAGGGGGAGGATGTAGTCAGGAGCAGCTGAGTCTGATACACCAGGACACAGGCCTGCAGTACCCACAGTGACCCTCGCCCAGCCCCACAGGCTGGGGAGCCTGAGACTCACCCACATGCACCCTCACCCTCTCAGGCCCCTGGGGGATGGAGTGGGGGGCAGTGCATGGCTCAGCCTGGTGCCCTCCCCTCACTAGAAAACTTGGTGCCAAAGCCCCAAGGCCCGATCCATGCACTAGCCAGCCTTCTGGAGCTCCGAGAGCGAACTGGCCCTGGGACCTGCGTGCACCTGAGCGCCGTAGGCATGAGGAAAACTGACCCCAGCCCTGAGTTACATAAGGATATCTTTGGAATTTGGCTGCTTTTGAAATGAAATGGGGAAACTACACCCACACAAACAGGTATGGGGGATTAAATGGGAGGGGAACTGCCTTGGGTCACCTCTGGGTCAGTCTGCATTCTGAGTGATGGTTTATTCATTCCACAAAAAGTATTGGCACCTACACGGTGCCAAACCCCCTGGTAGGGGGTGGGTGCTGTGTACAAGAGCAGATATCCAGTACATGTTTGTGGGAGAAGGGAGGACATCCAAGAAGAAAAGAGAGAAGGGAGGGAGGAAGGGGGGAAGGAAGGAGATGGATTGAAATGCCCTCACAGAACTCAGAGCTGTACCCACAGTCATGTGACTAAATATTTACAAACTAGCTTGGTGGCGATCAATAGAAATAAAACATAAACCACATATTTAATTCAAAAATTTGTAGTAGCTGTATTGAAGTAGAGAAGAAACAGATGAAATTAATTGGTATCTTTTCTTTAACCCAATATATTCTTGCAACATGTCATCAGTACAAAAAATTGAGCCATGTTTTTAAAAAAGGTTTTATTTATTTGATTTTAGAGACAGGGAGGGAGAAAGAGGGAGAGAAATAGCAATGTGTGGTTGCCTCTGGCACGCCCCCTACTGGGTACCTGGCCTGAAACCCAGGCATGTGCCCCGACTGGGAATCAAACCAGTGACCCTTTGGTTTGCAGGCGGGCACTCAACCCACTGAGCCACACCAGCCAGGGCTGAACCATTGTTATCTTTTTTTGGTGCTAAATCTTCAAAGTACACTCACAGCACCTCTCAGGCCAGATTCTGCACATTTCAAGGACTCCGCAGTCCCACATTGCTCAAGGCCACTCTGGAAGGAGACAGGGGCTCTGGTTGAGGCACCCACTGCCTGCCGAGGACAAGTTAATTCAGGGTCAAGGTAGACGTCACAAAGGTCGCGCGTTCGGTCATGTATCCATTCATTCTTTTAATGTTCAGCTCGTGTCTGTGGAATGTCTTCTGCCCTGCTGTCCGGGCTGGGCAGGGGTTTCCTTTTGAACAAGGGAAGAATATTTCAGACCAAAGGGGGCAGATTGCAGGTTCGAGAAGGGCAGGGCAGGTGTCAGTCTTGTTCGGGGCTGCGTGTTGCACCGGGTATGGAGCTGGTGCCTGGCGAATATCTGTGGAGGAGGGGAAGGAGGGAGAGAGGTTGGGTGTTTCTAGAGCATGGCGGACTCAGGAGGGAATGGTGAGGGAAGAAGAGGCTGGAGCCTCAGAGTCTCCGGGAGGGCTCGTTAAACCGCAGATTCCTGGGCCCTCACCCAGAGTTCCTGATTCTGTAGGTCCAGGGTAGAGCCACAGGACTTGCACTTCCAAGCTCTCAGGTGATGCTACTGTTGCTGGGACCACGCTTGAGAAGCACTGGGTGAGCTCGTGGACAGTGGGAAGGCAGTGGGGCGCCACGAGAAGCTTTTGAGCAGGAGAGAAGCGCATTCAGGTCTGTGGCTTAGAAAACCTTAGGTGGCTCCTGGGGACAGGGAATTGCAGTCCCCTCTCCACCTCTCTTCAGCCAGGTCAGGGGCACACTGAACTCAGGAGGGTGCCTGAAGACCCAGTCCCAACCTCACGTAGTATGGAAGCCCGGACAATGCCCCCAGAACATGAAAGAGACCCTGGTGATAATGGACGCGTTTTCAGAAACTGCGGGTGGAAACGGAAACCCTTAGTCAGCTGCAGGATTCAGCGAAGAGTTTCTCTGGTTAATGGAAATCCGACTGACTGGGGTTTAGGGGGGCTTTCTATACTCTTCCTCTTAGATAAGCTTATGAGTGTGTGACTCCTCTTTTACAGGTAAGGGAAACTGAGGCTCAGAGAGAGGAGGTGCTGCACCTGAGATCAGATCACTGGGAAATGCTGGGGTCTGAATTCTTACCCGTCACACCTGTCTTTTTGTGCCAGGTGCAGTGCTCAGGTAGATTGCCCGTCCCCCAGTGGTATGTTTTGGTGGTCTCTCTCCAGGGCGGGAGTGTTCGGAGCAAAGGCCAGGGTAGCCCTCTCATCCTGCTGGCTCAAAGCCTGGCACCGGGCATGTTGGTGCCTCAAGGGATGAGAAGTCTCAGGCTGTGGGTCCTTAGTTCTAACACCTGGGCTTGGGTTGATTGGACTCTAAGATGTGCGTTGAAATCCTCGTGCTGGAGCAAGCCTGGAGTGCAAGTTTGGGGCTACTGGAGCCTCTTACCAGGGTAGTTTGGGGCAAGTTAATGGGATTCGCCATGCATTATCTGCATTTGTAAACTAGGAGCATTTGTAAACATGGAAGAGGCTGCCTCCCTCCTGTCTGGGCTGTTTTGGGGGGCCAGTTCCTGCGTAGTGCTGGGCCTGCAGTTCAGTGCTCCATAAATGTGCGCTCTTTCCATCACGGGCTTGTTAGACACTGAGGTAGCTGCTCTTGGTCCCATGTTGGTCTGAGTGCTGGGGACAGGAGGGTGGGGGACAGTGCATTTTTATCTATTGCTGGGAGCATCCGCAAATGAGGCTCTAGTCCCCAGGGCTGAAGACATTCCCAGCAAAGGCTTTCCAAGTCTGAGCTCTGTCCCCAGCAGCTTCCCTGGTCCCTCCCGGCCGGGCCCTGCTAAGAACAGTGGGTTCCAGAAGCTCTGCAAAGCCTACAACTTACTCCTCCTCCCAGCCCAGCCAGGGGATTTTTCCGTTTCGTGCAGTAGAAATGCTGCGTTTCCTCTCTGCTCACCCAGCCTCTGTGGTTTCTGCTTCTGCGCAGGCAGAGCCCGGGTATCTTGCTGTCACACGAAGTGGTGCAGCAGGAGGGGAGGGTGCGACGATCCGGGGCCCTGGGGCAGGTGGCCTGGTGGCAGCCAGCCTCTGCTCTGAGATTATTGTCTCTGTCCTGGTGCAACGCGAGGGAGCCGAGTCTGTGTCAGAAATAACAAAACTAAATACCAGCACATATCACCCCCCCTCTAGCTAATAAACAGGAAACAGGAGCAAGACAAAAATGATAAAAATACCATCCTGTTTGCAGCTGTGGCCTCCACCATACAGGTTGTAGAAGGTCACGCTCTTGACAGGAAATGTGACTGCTTTTGGAAGGAAAGGTGGCTGAGTTGCTGGGGGGGGGGTGGTAAGATGATGAGGAGAAAAGGGAGCCGTAGCAGGCTCCTGGGGTGGGGGTTGTGTCCCCTTCAGTCCTTGGCAGGTGAAGACATTGAGCCCGATCTGCTTGTGCCCCTTCTGGCCACAACCTCAGGGTCCACCTTGAACATACAGGTACCGATTTCCCTGCTACCTGGGACCTGTAGACTTTTTTTTGTGACAGTGAAATGATGGTGTGGATTTTCACACGCTTTGTTAGCCACCAAGTGCCGCACCAGGAACGGGCACACTGTTGCTGTGAAGGGCCAGGTAAGAAGTAACCGTGGGCTGCGGGGCCGCACAGATTCTGTTATGGCAGAGAGAGAAGCCATGAGCGGCCCAGGGTCCGATGGGTGTGTGTTCCGATGAAACTCCACCTACAGACACTGATAGCTGGCTTCCCTATAGTTTTCAGGTATCGTGAAATATTATTCTTTTATTTTTTTAATCCTCACCTGAAGATATATTTATTGATTTTGATGAGAGAGAGAGAGGGAGGGAGGGAGGGAGAGAGAGACATCAATATGAGAGAGAAACATCGGTTGGTTGCCTCCCCTACGCACCCCAACTGGGAATAGAAATGCCTGGGAATCAAACCCACAACCTTTTGGTGTACGGTGGGACAACGCTCCAGCCGACCGGCCACCTGGCCAGGATGAAATATTATTCTCTTTTGATTTTTTCCCCCAACCATTAAAAAAACATATACAGACACCATCCTTGGAAGCAGTTCAAAGTTGCAAGATTTGGCTCTGAGACTATACAGTTTGCCAGCCCTTGCAGGACACAGACAGAGGGGTTTTGTTGTGTTGTTTAACTGCCTGCCCACCACGGAATCACAGCCTCGGCCTTTCCCTTGGGGTCACAGCCGGCCTGAGCACTCTCCCCTGCCCTAGAATCTCAGCAGAAACACAGTTCACACCTCGCAGCTATCCTTCTGTGGACGGTTTTTGTTTTTCAGTGAAATTGGAAAATTGTGATTATGAAAGTAACACATCCACATTTTTAAGTGTCTGGAAAATTCTGGCGACCAGAGAATGAAAATGACTGATAACCACAGTCCGTATCTTCATTTTTTCCAACGAGAAGTGCGTGTAACGCGTGGAAGGAATGTTTCCTTTCCAAATGAGATTGCGTTGGATGTCTAGTTTTATTTCTTGTTTTTCCATTGTACATAATCTGTCAGGCGTTTCCCCGTGCCATTCAAAATTTCTCAAAGATACCATCTGCAGAATGTTCCATTATTTGTACATTCCATAATTGACCCGATCAGTCCCCCATTGTCAGAGTGGCACACTCATTTTCACCAGGGGCCACGGCAGCCTCATGGTTGCCTTCAAAGGGCCGAATGTCATTTTAGGACTGCGTAAATGGAACTACTCTTTAACTAGGAGCAAGGAGCTCAGCACTGCTGCTGGGTAGAAGCAAGGTGCTGGGTCAGATAAAACAAGGTGGAGGGCTGGATTCCCAGGCCTTGTGTTTGCCACCTGTGCTGTAGACATTTGGGCTGTTTCCAGTATTTCTTTTTTTTTAAGATTTTTTAAAATTATGTATTTTCAGAGAGAAGGGAAGGGAGGGAGAAAGATAGGGAAAGAAACATCAATGTGTGGTTGCCTCTCACGATCCCCCCACCAGGGACCTGGCCCACAACCCAGCCGTGTGCCCTGACTGGGAATCGAACTGGTGACCCTTTAGTTGATAGACCAGTGCTCAATCCACTGAACCACACCAGCCAGGGCTCCAGTATTTCTTGATTATAAACAGTGTATATAAACCACGATGCTGTGAACATCCTTGTTCATAAATCTTTGTTTCCCCTCTGATTTTTTTTTTTTTAGTGTATATGAGCTAAATGTTACTAGGGAAAATTGTGGTTTGACTTTATACTGACACTTTTTGTTTTCCTGAATTTTGCTTCACTGATGATGAAGTTGTGAGATTTCCTCACTGGTAATGACTTCCTGCTAGCCCCAAGTAACCACAGGTTTGTGTTCTGTTTGCAATTCCATTTTGAAGTGTCTTTTACAAATCAACCTAAATAAAGTTGACTTCCTCCTTTTTTTTTGCGCTGAATTCCCTTCTGCCTCACAGTAATAATGTTGCCACCCCCGTTTTTGTGTGTGTTTGCATTCGCTTGTTTGTGTGTGTGTGTGTGTGTGTGAGTATTCCTTTATTTTTAATCTCTCTTGCTATTTTGTGGGGTATATATGTCTTGTTAAGCAACACATAATTGAATTTCCTTTTGGGTTTTTTTGGCAACCTTATAGGGGAGATTAATGATTTTGTGCATTGTTATAGTAGAGGTTTGGTTTTTGGTCATCTTACTTCATGGTTTGCGGCATTGATGTTTCTGTTATTGTTTTTGAAATTTTGTGACCTTAATGAATTCTTTGTTTACTCGCTTTTATCTTTTCCATCGACAGGGAACGTATAAGTTTGGATTGCAATTTCCTGGGTAATTAATTACCTGTAAAATTTTCAAAAATCTTGTTTGACCTTGGTGGCACGAGCAGAGCCCAGAGCGGGATTTGCCCCGCCCCGGGCAGCACTGTGCTGAGAGGGAAAAGGAGGTCGGGCCTCTTTAGGAGAACACTGAGAACTAGGCAGTCAGGCAAGCGGGTGGGGGAGGTGGTTATGAAACCGCAGAGCGGGATGGGGAAGCGAGACGGTTTGGCGTGGGCAGGTGAGAGCGGGAGGAATTTTCCACCCCGCAGGCGACTTGTTTTCTCTGCCTAAGTATCGATAGGAATAGATTTTACTCTTGGCTGTATTGGAGCGAGACTCTCTCGTCACTAATTGTGCCTAAAACACTGGCTGTGCCTGGAATCCACCCAACAAGAACCGAGTCTCAACACGTATTAGCTAAGGGAGCTTGAGCCAACAACAGACACTGTCTGTGGAATGGGCTGATAACACAGCTAAGTCACAGGGCTGCTGAGGGCACTCCCTGGGATGACACTCGGCCCTCGAGAATACTGGGTGTGTGTTAGCTATGGTGCTGATGGCTGTGAAGCCATTTTAGTGTTTACGTGTATGTGGGTCCTGTCTGGAGGGCTGGGGATATTTTTACCTACGACTTGCCCGAAGACATGAGATAATTGGGCTGTTAAAAAAGGGGGTGGTGGTGAGAGAAATACAGTGAGAGAGAGGAGGTTAGGGGAACCACAGGAATTCAGGAAGAGGAGGGCCAGGCATTTGGGGAGAGAGAGGAATTGGGATAAGGGCAGCTATCCTGCAGAATTCCCAGGCGGCCAGCCAGGCTCTGTGGAGCAGAGGGGAGATAGGTTCCTGGGTCCCCTCGGAAGCTGCAGGGACAGGCGCTGGGAGAATTCTGGGGGCAGAATTAGTGGAGAACAGGGACCTGGCACAGGTGAGGTCTGATGTATTCACAAGAGGAATGGGGATGTTCCAGGGTCATATTTCTGGACCGGCAGCACCCTTGGCCTTGAGACCCTGAGATAAAGTGCTGCTGGGCAAAGCGGGGGAGTGGTGGTAGGGGTGAGTCGAGACAGCTAATGGGGGGTAGCCTGACAGAAGGGGAGGGGAGGAGGGGCAGAGGGGGAAGGTGCGGTCTGTGCAGCTTTGGTGGAGAAACCGGACAGGCTCACGCCTTCTGCACATTAGGTGAGTTAAATGCAGCTCTCTCTCCTTTTGAGGAAACCTAGTGCCTGAGTATTCGCCCCCACATTAGGAAGTGACTCCGCCTCCACGCCCCCGTCTCAGGAAGACCGTGCAGTTCTCTGGAAGATTATCTGAAGCTTACTTTCTCATAGGCTTCCCCGGTTTCTTTCTGTTTGTGTGTTTGTTTAGACTTTATGTTTTCAGAACAGCTGTAAGGTTCACAGCCGAGTTGAGGGAAGGTGCAGAGATTTCCTCTACACCCCTGGCCTCCCGTCTGCACAGCTGGCCCCATTGTCAACAACCCCCACTAGAGTGGAGCATTTGTCACTATTTACCCACCTATGTTGTTGACACCTTGTAATCACCCTACGTCCCTAGTTTACATCACAGGTTACTCTTGGTGATACACATGCTGGGACGAATGTCTAATGACATGCGTTCTTCATTCGGGTATCGCACAGAGCATTTTCACTGCCCTAAAAGTCCACTGCGCCCCACCTAGTCATTGATTCTCCCTGCCCCAACGCCTGGCAACCAGTGATTCTTTTACTGTCTCCATACTTTTGGTTTTTTTCCCCAGAATTTCATGTAGTTGGAATCATGCCTTGTGTAGTCTTTTCACATTGGCTTCCTTCACTTAATAATATGCATTCAGGTTTCTTCCATGTCTTTTCCTGGCTTTATGGCTCATTTCTTTTCAGCGCCCAATAATATTTCATTGTCTGGGTGTGCCATGGTTTATCCATTCACCCACTGAAGGACGTCTTGGTTACTTCAGAGCTTTGATGACTATGAATAAAGCCGCTACAGCCATCCACGGGCAGGTTTGTGTGCGGACAGAGTTTTCAACTCCTTTGAGGAGATCCCAAGGAGTGCAGTTGCCGGACTGTATGGTAGAACGTATGTTTAATTTTGCAAGACCACCCAAAGTGGCTGAAACATTCGCGTTCCTGCCAGCAATGGATGAGAGTTGGCCATATTCATGAGGGTCTATTTCTGAGCTCTCCGTTCCGTTCCATTGATCTATGTGTCTGTTCCTCCACCAATATCACACCGGCTCCACTACCGTAGCTTGATAGTGAGTCTCAAAGTCAGGCAACATCAGTGCTCTGACTTTGTGCGTTTCCTTCGATTTCCTGTTGGCTGTCTTGGGTCGTTTACCTTTGCATACATGCCTTAGAATCAGTTTGTCAGTATCTATACAATAACTTGCTGAGATTTTGATTGAGATCATGTGGGTCTACACCTCAGTTCGGGAAGAACTGACATCTTGACAATACTGAGTCTTCCTGTCCATGAACGTGGGATTTCTGTTTTAAAACTTTTCTTTGATGTCATCCATCAGAGTTTTGTAGTTTTTCTCATGTGGCTCTCGTATATAGTTTGTTAGATTTCCCTGGTATGTTTATTTTGGTTTCCTTAGAAGAAAAATAAAAATTTCTTTTTTTTCCCCAATTTTTTTGTTTAATTATTTTTCAAGTACAGTTTTCTGTCTATTACTCCCATCCCATCCCACCCCCCATCCGCCCCCCTCCCTCCCATTTCCACCCTTCTCAGTTGTTGTCCATGTATCCTTTATATAGGTTCCTCTAAATCCCTCCCTTATTTCCCCTGAAATTCCCTCCCCTCTCCCCTCTGGTCACTGTCAGCCTGTTCTCTATGAAAAATAAAAATTTCTTTGTTCATTTTTCCCACAAATATCTGTTAAGCTCTAACTCTCAGTGCTGGATTCCCTAAATAAGAAGATGGACAAGAGCCCTGGCTGGTGTAGCTCAGTGGGTTGAGTGCAGGGCCTGCGGACCAAACGATCGCGGTTCAATTCCCAGTCAGGGCACATGCCTGGGTTGCAGGCCAGTTCATAGTGGGGGACTCACGAGAGGCAACCATACATTGATATTTCTCTCTCTCTCCTTCCTTTCCCCTCTAAAAATAAATAAATAAAATATTAAAAAAGAAGATGGACAAGAGTTGCCCATGTAGAGCTTTCGTTCTAAAGGGTCTGCGATCACCTAATACTGTGCATACCTAATACTAGACACAAGCTATGCGTTGTCCAGAAGCCTCTGGGTGGCTAACATCAGCCTCTGTCAATGACTCCTGTTCATCACAGCCACGTGTCATGGGCGTGGAAGCTCTGGAGAGGGGAAGATTATAGCCTCCTGTCTGGCATGCCCTTGGCCGTCTTATCCTCCTGGTCCTGAGGAAATCAGAGATGCTGAGAGAGAAACTGGCCTCTTTGTATAAGGCAAGGGATGCAGATTCTCTCTGAGAAGGAGAAGTCAGTGCCCCATTGCTGTCCAGAGGACAGAGCTTAGAACAGCCCGGGAAAGGTGGCTCTGGCCAGTTTTGGGACTTGGGCAGAGGCCAGGCAGGCTCTTCTCACCCCTGTAGTCATCAGATATTGACCAGGAGCCTGAACTATGTCACAGAAGCTAAAAAGTTCATGGTTCCCACCCCTCCAGAGTCTGCACAGACAAACCCATACACAACCACAGTACAGGGTTGGATGTTCTTGGGGAGGGAATAGAACGTGCACAAGGGTGCCTGGCCCAGCTTGGGCGTGTGGGGGGAGACTTCACAAAGGAAGTAACGTTTAACCCGATACCTGGAGGCTAGGTAAGAATTAACCAGGGAAGGTGAAGGCAGAGAAGGACAGGCAGAGAGGACAGCACCCAAGAAGACTCGGAGATACAAGAGAGAGGGTGACACATGGGTGGTCCTGAAAGTGTCCATGGCGATTAAGAGGGATAATGCCAGGAGAGGTGGACAGAGACCAGATCACCTAGGGCCCAGAGGGACCAAGTGGCCAGTGGCCTTCTTCCCTCGCCTTCCATTCAGTAATGACTGAGCATCTGCTGTGTCCTGGCTGCTGTGTCCTGGCTGCTGTCCCAGGTGCTGTGGGCACAGTAGTGAAGGGAATGGGTGCTGTACAGCCCTCGCACACTCCCGGGCGGGCCAAGGAACAAGCTGCCAGCAGGATGCTCAGGGCTCAGCTTGGAGCTCCTGCCTCTTCTTTAAAAATTGAGGTACAATTCACACACCACAAAACTGACCCCTGGAAAGTGTGCAATTTGTGGTCTTTAGTGTGGTCACAGGGTTGTGTAATCATTATTGCTATCTAATTCCAGAACCTGTTGATCACTCCCAAAGGAAACTCTGTACCCATTAACAGCCCCTCCGGTTCCCCTCCGCTCAGCTCCTAACGAGCACTAATCTACTTTCTATCTTTATGGATCTGTCTGTTCTCAATGCTTCATATCAGTGAAGTCATACAATGTGTGACCTTTCGCACATGGCTTCTTTCACTTAGCATAATGTTTTCAAGGCTCGTTTAGGTTGTAGCCTGTACTGCATCCCTTTTTATGGCTGAGTAATATTCCACAGTGTGACTATAACACATTTTACTTACTCATTTATTCACTGATGGACATTTGGCTTGTTTCCACTTTGGGGCTAGTATAAAGAACGCTCCAATGAACATTTACAATTTTCGTGTGGACATCTGTGTTCGTTCTTCTTCTTGGGTATATACCCAGGAGTGGAACTGTTGGGTGACGTGGTCCCGTATAATTACTTCTGAAGGAACCACCAGACTGTTTTCCAAAGTAGCTGCACCATTTTGCACTCCCACCAGCCGTGCTTGAGGGTTCCAGGGTCCTCGTGTCTTTGCCAACACTCGTTAGTGTCTGACCCCTCTTCTTCTCGAATGGGCCCTGGAGAGAGGCACCCTGGGAAACAGCGAGCCTGGCTTCCTGGGCTGGGGCTGTGACTTTGAGGGAAGCCGAGCTCTTCCTTGCCCACCCTCCACCACGGGTGAGTCATCGCCAGGGACCCTGGGGTGAACTGCTTGGCCCGCGCCAGCCACTGCAGAAGCCACCATTAGACTTGACTGAGTTCCCACCCCCAACCCCAGGCATCTAGGCTTCTCTGGAAGCAGCTATTTCTGGCCATTTCTGCTCCAGGGAAGAGCAGTGGTGGGTGGAAAATTTGAAATTGCCCAGTGGGGTGATTTTGAAGCGCAGTGCGTTTGAGGACTCGGGACAACCTTGACTTGAGAGGAGAATAAAGAGGCAGCTTTTGAGAGTGTTTGGCCCTTCTGGTACTGTCCACGCAGCAGACTGGGCCCCCTGCAACCCGATAGCACCCTAAGGAGGGCTAGAGAGCTGGTTTGACCAGGCTGCAGGAGCCGGACCCCACGAAATGCTGCTCAAAGCAGATCTGGGACTTGAGGAAGGGGAGGAAATGGGGTCAGTGTGGTCAGGCTTTTCCACGGAGGAGACGCAGCCTGTGGGTGGGCTGGTCACAGGCTGGCCACATGGCGGTCACACGGCGGCCACAGGCAGGCCACCGGAGTTCTTGGGGCCTGGGGTGGGGTGGAGTCTGTGTAGAGTGGAGATGCAGCAGGAAGACACATTGAGAAGTGCCGGCTGGGGCTCAGGCTCTGGAGGCGGCCCCAGGGCAGCCACACAACTGCTATGGAACCTCAGGCTGGGTGTTGGAGATGCTGGGTAGCATCTCCATCTGCAATGACACCTGCACGGTTGTTTGGGCGACCGTTAGCACTCGTTGTCTCTGTGGTCCTGTCATGTTCTAGAGCACTGAACTTAGGCTGAGGCTCTTGACCTTTCTCCTAGCTTTTTGCCACCTCTCTGGCTTTCTTCACACTGACATTTGCATCTTGTCCTGCGCTTCTCTTTGCTTCCCACGTTCCTTCCTTTGCTAACACCGTTCGGTACGACTTTAGCACACCGGTCAGGCAGTCAGCCTGTGCAGGCAGCCAGGTCTGGGTTTGAATCCCAGCCCTGCCATTCTCAGCCACTTGCCCCTGGACAAGCCATTCACAGGTTCAAACCTGAGCCTCAGTTTTCCCTCAGTTGGGACAATAATAGCAGGCAGTTAATTAATAATAGGAGGTCATTAACCCCCATAACTACATTAGGAGGACTAATCAATCTGATGGGTATAAAGTGCTTTGCACCGTGCCTGGCACACAGTTGGTGCCGGGTGGTAGAGAGAACAACAAGGGCACAGGGCAGGGGAAGTGAGGACTGGGACCCTGGGAAGAAGGAAAAGGGCAGGTGCCCGGGCCCGGGAGTGGGGCTGAGGGACTCCTACGGTCAGCCGCCAGGTCCAGCGACATCGGCAGTGTGGGCCCAGGAGGGGCCTTTGCTGCTTTGTTTCTGTGCAGAGTCCATTCCAGTTGCTTTCGGCCCCTGAGTCGCACACCTTGTGGTGCCCCAAATCCGCAGGTCTGTGCATATGTCCCCACTGCCCATGTCCCCACTGTCTCATGTCCCCACTGTCTCATGTCCCCACTGTCTCATGTCCCCACTGTCTCATGTCCCCACTGTCTCATGTCCCCATTGCCCCATGGCCACACTGCCCATGTCCCCACTGCCCATGTCCCCACTGCCCCATGTCCCTAATCCCCTTGGCCCCAGGAGCAAGCAGCCCTGGGGGTCCTGGACCATTCATGGTCCCTTTATCTCTTTCTTCCTTCCTTAGTTCATTCACACAATAGACATTTCTTTAAAAAAATTTTAAATATTTATTTTTTAATAAAATATAGACATTTAAGCTGGACAACATGATGTTTGTATATGTAGTGAGATGATTAGTACAGTCAAACTAATTAGCATATCCAGTGCCCTGTACAGGTACCCTTTGTGACATGTCGGTCAGAGGGTGCGCAGGTGAGGTTATGCAGGATGAGTGAGTATGGAGGTCTGAGGTGCAGCCTGGCGACCGTTAGTTAATAATAATAATAATGTGTCAAGTACTCGCAATTTGCTAAGAGAGTAAATTTCAGATGCTCTCGCTATAACAGGTTTTTTTTTTGCATCTCTGCTGTGACCCAGGCTTCGTGGCAAACACTGGGGACAGCAGCCAAGGAGATGGACATGCCCCTGCCCTCGTGGAGGCCCCCAAACTAAACAAATAATTATAGGATTCTTATATACTAATGGATCACCCTGTCGTTGCAAATTGGCTGGAATCTGGAAGATGAAGAGGAAATTGCTGGCTTAAGAATAGGAAGAAAGTGTGTGTGTGTAAAGGCCTTGAGGAGCTGTTTTTGTTTTGTTTTGTTTTGTTTGGGGAAATGAAGCCATCACAACTGAATCAGTGAGTGACTGGGGAGCGAGGAGGGATGATGGGGGAGGTGCGGGCTGAGGAGAAGCAAGGACTGCAGCGCCTTGGAGGCCACATTGCGGGGAGCTGGATGGGAAAGGAAGCGGGATGGGAAGGGAGTAGGAGGGCCTGGGGAGTGGGTGTCCCTCCAACAGGACTGTGCAGGTCACGTGTCCAGGTGGCAGCCACTCAGCCCCAGGGTGCCCAGCAGATGTCGACTGATTGCCCAAGGCCCCCCTCCGGGGGCAGACACCTCTGTCTGGCTGTCCCTGTTTCCCCAAGGCAGGACCAGGGACCACACCTGTGTTTGTGCTGACCAGCTCAAGGTCCGGCAGTCTGCTCTGGGGGGCTGAGTGGTCAGGGTGCAAAGACAACACAAGCTTGTCAGTGGTGATTTCTCCCTGCCAAGGCAGCTACCATCAGCTTCCTGTCGAGATGGGCCTGTTCAGGCTCCCGCGCTGCAGCTGGAGATGGAGGGGAGCAGATGGCCCAGCCTGGCCCAGATTCCAGCCAGATTGCCAGGGAGGTGTGGGCAGAGCAGCAGCGTTGGCGCCAGGAGCGGGAATGCACAGGAGGAGGGTGGGAGCCACCTCTTTGCCATCGCTGTGGGGCCTTGCCCGTGCGGAGGGCGTGGAGACATTGACGGTGGGCTCCCTGTGGTCCTTGAGTCAGCAGCTGCTCAGAGCCCCCTGGAGAGAGACGGCTTCTGTCTTTCATGATCACGTGGAGAGCTTTGAGAAATACAACATGTCAGTGGTTATGTTCCCAGCTCCCAGCACAAGGCGGGAGCATCAGGCAGCAGCTCATTGGTCGTGCTTTATGTTTATATCTAAAAGAAATGATAGGAGTGGCTTTCAGGCGTTGTCTTACTTAACCCTCAGAGCAGCCCCACAAAGGAGGTGCAGTTGTGACCCCGTCTCACAGAGGAGGACACTGAGGCGCAGAGAGGAGGAATAACTTGCCTAAAGCCACAGCCATAAACAAATGCGTGAGGACAGATGGGTCACTCTGGCAAGCAGATGTCCAAGCTTGGGGGCAGGGAGCAGACCTGGGTGTGGACAGTGAGAAGAAGTGGTAGCTGAACCTGGCTGGAGAGGAGAGCCTGCTCCCTGTGACTCAGCCGCCCCCTTAGGCCCTGCCACGCCAGCTTTCTCCACTGAGCGAGGTGCTCAGGGAGCAAGAGACCATCCTGGAGAGGCAGGGAGGCGGGGCTGCTGGGCACCGTTGAGCGGGAGTGCACTGCACAACACCAGAACCAGCCATTCCTGCGGCGACTGCACAGGTTCCCTGGAATTAGGCAAGGTGGTCATCCTGTAGGCAGCGCCACGCCGTGCAGGACCCAGAGGACCAGGGTCTGCAAACCTTGTCTCTACAGGGCCAGGGAGTAAACATTTCAGGCCGTGTGGGTCACAGGTCTCTGCCCTAGTTACTCAGCTCTGCTGCCGTGGGGTGACAGTGGTCGTGGCCATATGGAAATAATTCCTTGCAGATGTGTTCCAATAGCACTTAAGTTACAGAAACAGGCTGCTTGCCAGATCTGGCCCATGGGCCATAGACTGACGACCCCTGTGAAGGCCACAGAAGGATTTTGAACTTCATCTAAGAGCAACATGGAGCTGCAGGAGGGTTTAAGCAGAGAGTGAGAGGGAACAGATTTATACTTCATATGGCCCTGAGAAATAGGGCTGTGCCCCACCCCCACCCCAGGAAAGATTTTTCTGTCCTCTTTTTGGTTCCCTAAGCCCTTCTATCTGCAAGTGGAGGCTTGGTCTGGGACCTGAGGGCCTCTGATGCTTAAGAAGGGGGCATTGCTTTCCATTCTCCAGTTACCCCCTTCCCCATGCCAGCTCTCAGCACAGGTCTGGCCACTCAGCGGGGCCCCAGCCATGCTGGTTCCCATTCCCGGCCTTGGGGGCAGAGCAGAGCTGCTCTGTGCCCATAATCGCGGGCTTTGAAATCTGAGGGTCCGATTCCCTCCCCTTGGCCACGCGTGACTGTGAGCTGCACTTTCCTGACCCTTGGTCTCCTCTACTTAAGGGGAATAATTATGGATGAGAATCCATGGCAGAGAATGGTTCTGCCTTGACCTGGGTGCCTAGGAACAGCTCAGTGAGAAGACGCTGTGGACAGAAGGATCATTTTCTTGCTGAACCCCAGAGGCAGGAGAACCTGGCGGTGCTGTGGGTGGCGGGGTCTTTACTCCAGGGAGCTGTGTCCAGAGCTGGGCTCTGAGCTAGTGCAGAAGAGGCTGGTGAGGACCACTGAGAGGACTGTGGCTTGTGAGTAGTAAGGGCTCCTTAGAGATGGAGTGAGTTGTCCCACCTCTTGGGCTGAAAATAACTGCCGGCATTGGAGTAATTACATATCCTGGTCTCCCACACAGCCCAGAGGACACCCCAATAATTACTGTGCACACAAGTTGCTTTTGGCAGCTGAAGCTTGATTTCTGCTTCAAAGAGTATGTCCTGGACAGACCCGCTCCTGTGGGATTTGAGCCCTTGTTCATGTGACTAGAACCTTCCTGGACAGTGACATAACGGCCACCTCTACTCTCCAAAGGCCATTGCCAGTCCCAGGGCACCCTCCCTGGCCCACAGACAGGCCGGGCCTTGGCAGTCAGTGGCTATGCCATAATCTCCTTTCATGGCACTTAGGCTGGGACCAGCTACCAGGTCACCCATGGCTCCGCAGGAGGGACCCATGGGCTACGCTGCTTATCACAGACACGACGAGCCACCAGAGGGTGGCTTGCTTGGCCTAGAGAGGGAGACTCTGTGTCCAGAGACTGTGCCCTTCAGCTGAGCTAGGGGGCTGCTGATGAGGTCAGGGTCCTGGAAGGGGTGTTGAGGACCTACCAGGCCGTAGGGAAAGAGCAGTAAGTGCTGTCACGGTCCTGCCCTCTTAGGGCTTAGCATCCTGGGGCAGACAGAACCAAAGCCATAATTACCCAAACAGTGCCATGACTGTAGTTGTGAAAAGGCTATTCCTGAGATGCACAGGAGTGGTGGGCGTGTCTTACAGGGGGAGTGCCAGCCTCTGGGGAGTCTGAGCTGAGACCTGAAGGATGTGGGGTGAGGCAGCTACGTGTAGGTGTGTATATGCATGTGTGCATGCAGGTGCTAAAAATGGATATGTGGATGAGGGTGGATGAGGGTGGATAGATGGATGGTGGATGGGTGATGAATGAGTTGATGACTTCCAGGCAGTGGGAACAGACTATGCAAAAGCTCAGAGGCTGGGGAGGTATGGTAACTCGGTAGCTGACTAAAGACCACTGTGGAAGGTAAGTTTGGAGTATAAGGAGTGAGACTGGAGAGGTGGGTAGGTAGGAGCACTGTGCAGAGCTGAACAGGCCGGGCACGGCCCTGCCCCAGGGGTGCCAGTCTCACAGACCACGGTGTGAGTGGTGCCCACTGGAATTATGCAAAATGGAGCTTGCGGGCAGGGATAGACCTATGGTGAGGGTGTTTGGCGTTGTTCCTAGAGGGATGGGAAGCTGTGGAAGGGCATTAGCAGTTGGCAATGGGACCAATGTCCATCTATAATGGCCCCAAGTGGTGCAAACAAACAGCATCCCTTGTGTCAGGACCTGGGGAGAGTGGGTCTTACCTGGACCCGCCCTGCCTACCCACACCCACCCTGCCTCCCTGCACCTGCCCTGCCTCCCTGCACGCCTGAGGTATGACAGGACACTCACTCCTGTCCTCTCTGTTGCAGTACGCTACTTTCTGAAGAACAAGGTCAGCCCTGATTTGTGCAACGAGGATGGACTCACAGCCCTACACCAGGTAAGGCCGGTCCGACGGGAGTCCCTGCCCCCTGCTCTCCACCTGGGCAGGTCCCCCACCTTCCTGCTTTTTCCTGTCCAGAACCCTCAGAGAGGACGGAGGGAAGGGGAGCCAGAGCCGCCCCATCTGAAAGGCTCTTGTCTGCTTCGGAGACATGTGTGTCTGTTACAAACACACCCACAGAGCCCCCATGCATGCTCACACGGTGTACACACAGCCTCTGAGGACAGGGAGCCTTTGTCCACTGCCTCCTCACTGCCCAGCAAGGCGTTTGGCAAACAAAGCAAGTGTGTTTGGAGCTTGACAGTTTACGAAGCACATTTGTTCACAGCCACCATGGCATCCATCCATCCTGCTGACAAAGGTGATTGACAGAGGGGTTATGTGACCCGTTTAAGGGCTCACAGTCATGAGCTCTAGCCGTGAGCCATGTGCTAGCACAGCAAACATCCCTTCCAGGGCAGTGGGATGGGCTCAGCCCCCCTGGTTGGCTGTCATCTCTCACCTGGATGCTGCATCAGCCTCCTAACGGGTCCCCAGCACTTGGTTGGCCCTTCATGCAGCAACCACAGGGATGCTGAAGCCAAACATCTTCTGGCGTTACTGAGAGCACTCTGGTGTCTTCCCACGTGGCCCCACGAGGTCTGCCCTGATGAGCCTCCAGGCTTCCTGGCTCCCGAGCTCCAGCCTAATGGCTCTTTGGTTGCTGGCCACACTCTGCTGATCCCTTCCACACTTCCCATGTGTGCCGATTAGCCACAGTCCACAGCAAGAGCCCGAGAGCTATGCTGTTACACACATATCCTTTCCTTCCGGGCTCCCCTTTTAGCCATCAGTGCGATCCTTTGGTGCTGGCCCTTGCACCCGGACTCTGAGCCTCACAGGGCACAGCCCATGTCCCCTGCTCATTGGTGTGCCCGAGCATCCTTCCCCAAGCTTCATATGTGCATGCTGACCTAATGAATGAACACCTGGAAGCCCTTCTGTGCCTGGCCCAGGTGTCTGAGCAGGTGGGAGGCTAGGCTGCGGAAAGCCTGGGTTGGGGAGAGCCACTCCGTCTCCCTCCCTGAGGGCAGGAAGGGGTGAAGAGCGACCGGCCACTGCCCTGGTCCCCACCCTCAGCCTGCAGCCCTCTGGCTCCCCGTGTGTCTGTCCTCTTGGCTTCTCCTCCTGTCCTTTCAGGGGTGCACAAATTCCAGCTATGTGACCTTGGGCAAGTTGCTTAAGTTCTCTGAGCCTCACTTTCCTCATCTGTCACAGAGGAATAGGAACTCCCTGTCTCACTGGGTTGTTATGACGGTTCAGCGAATTCACATAAAAACCCCGTGAGCATCGCCTGATGCTGGATAGATATTAGATATTATTCAAATTTGTTACATGTCTATTTCTCTGTAAGGGCACTTCACTTATGTGAAGTGGGGGCTGCTTCTCACGACAGCCGTCTGAACTAGGACCCCAGTTCACAGCTCAGGACACTGAGGCACAGCACTGTGTAGATCTGTGATGGCATGTTCTGTGTGTCTGCAACGCCCGGTGTGGTGGCCAGCAGCCGGAGTGTTTCTCGAGCCCTCATTCTGAGGATGAGACGAGGCAAGGCATGGGCAAGGGTCGGCAGGGTGCACGGCCCTAGTCACTACCCAAAAAGCATCAGCTCTTTTTACTGATGAGGCGGTGTATCAGCATCAGCACCACTGTTGCTGGAGCCGTCATTTCCATCGTTGTTGTCATTGTCACCGTTGCTCCAGTGCGCCTAAGGAGCACATTAAGAAGAGCTTCCTGTGCCTGCGAAGGGGGTGCATTTGCTTCGCTTGGCAACAGGGAGCCTTCACTTGGCAACTGAGAGCAACCTGTCTGATTAAGGAGGAAACTCTCTCCTGAAGGGGAGCAGGAGGGAGGTGGGGAGAGGTGATCAGGCCTCCGCCAGGGCCGAGGGATGGGGCATGAGTGAGAGGGGCCCCCGAACCTGGTGGTAGACTGGACATGGGAAGTGAGGGGGCGGAGGAGTCATCCAACTCCCAGGTGCCATTTCCCACCTTGGGGACTGCGGGGGCGAGTGGCCTGCTCTCTCCACCATGCACCCTACCCCACTGCACCCCTGTGCCAAGCCCCCAACTCAGCCCTTGCTCAGACCTGGTCTCCCAGGTGCAGCCTATCACAAGACTGCAATTCTGGGTGTACAGTCCTCTCCCCCTTCAACCTAAGGCCCCTCACCCATCTTCATGTTTTCTGCAGCTCCTATTTCTGCAGAAATAGGCGGGAACTCTGGCCCTCCTAGCCCCCATCCCCTAGGGCCCAGGGCTCTCCTGACTCATCTTCCAGTGACACAGACCTGGGGATGTGGCCTTTCCCCTCTGCTTCATTCAGGCGCCTCTGGCGCTCTCTGTAGGCTGTCCCTTGCCACTGCATGCTTCTCCCCACCATCTGAGGCAGCGCCCCACCTCCTTGGGTCACCTGTACTCCACTGTTGGGAGAGATGCCCAAAGACCCAGCCAATCCCAGACTAGTTAGTGTAAAAAGAACACCACCTGTGCAAATGACTCTTCCTTTCCCTATGTGTTCTGCTGCTGAGCCCCGAGTGCAGTGGGGGTGGAGCTGGGGACTGTGGTGCTGCACCATCCCCTTCCCCATCCCCACACACACCTGGGGCCATGGGCTCCCACAAGTGCCCCTCTCATTCTGGGGCATCCAGTCACCCCTCCCCATGCCTGGTGCCTGCCGTTATTTCTGTAAGCCAGGCCACCACCATCTCTTAACTGGGCGATATCAACATTGCTCCTAACCGTCTGTCTTCTTTCCAAAGAAGCTGCACTCACAATCTGTTCTCCACACGCAGCCAGAGGAGGGATTTAAAAGTGCAAGTCTGGCTGTGCTGTGCCTCTCAATATAACTCTGCACCGTTTCCCACTGCACTGATGGCCAAGCCCTTGCCTGGATGGGCAGTGCTGGGCACAGTCCCCCTGACCTTCCTCCGGTCCCTGTCTTCCTCCTCTGCCCTCGCCTCTCTCTGCCCATCCCCCTGGCTTAAGACCTCTCCATCCCCTTGGATTCTTTCATTCTCTGTCCCTGGAGTTGGGGGCTTCAGTGGCTGTTGGACCCCAGAGTCTATCGGGGGGCTGCAAGTTCCTGGCCTTCCCTCTCTCTGCAGCTGACCCACGTGTGGGCAGGCAGGTGCACAAACATGGCTGCCTCCTTCGAAGGGCTGTCTCAGGACTCCAGCCCCCACCCCCAGCCCCAGCCTTCATGCATAGCTGCGTTCTCAAGGGGGAGGGTTGGTTACTAGGGGTTTCCCCAAGAACTGAACTCCTGAGTCAGAAATTTCTAAGCCAAAGTTTACAAACAATGATCGCTCTAGGGCTCCACTGCTGGTAATTCCCTAGCTTCCCCCTGCCCCCTGCTCCAGCTGAGCAGCCCTGCTGGAATCCGTTGATTATCTTAAGTTAGCATTCTCCATACGATTTCATTTGAAGGAAGCCTTCTTGGAATTAAAAACTTTTAAAACCTCATTCAAAAATTTGTCTCCTTCCACCAACACTTCCAAAGCATTGTATAGCTGACTTTACAAAAACAATATTTTTATCTTGTACATTATTAACTTACAAGGAAGAAGGCTCTGATAAGTTAAGTGACTTGCCCAAGCTCACACAGCATATAAATGCTGGAGCTGGATTCATTCTCGGGCTCTACCGTCCTTCTCGTGGCCTCTCCAGGGGAACTGGTGTGTCCCCACCTGGGCCCCAGGCCTTGCCTGGAGCTGACCCTGCCTGTGTTCCCGTTACAGTGCTGCATCGACAACTTTGAGGAAATCGTCAAGCTGCTCCTTTCCCACGGTGCGAACGTGAATGCCAAGGACAACGAGCTGTGGACACCCCTGCACGCCGCGGCCACCTGCGGCCACATCAACCTGGTGAAGATCCTCGTTCAGTAGTACGTGCCCTCCCTTCCCCGAGAACAGCCTCCCCTCTGCCTTTGTTTTTTTCCAAGTTTTTTTTTTTGTTTTCCTCTCTTCCCTTCTTCCTCTTTTTTCCCCCTCTTACTGTCCCTTTCTCGGTCTCTTGGTGCCTGTCACTTTCTGTTTCTCCCTGCACCCTGTGTTCATCGCTGCCTCTTTCTCTCTTTGCCTGTACCTCTCTCCTCATCTTCCCCCAGTTCCCTTTTCTCCCTCTCCATCTCTGTGCCCTTTATCTTTTTCTCTCCATCTCCGTCTCTCCTTTACGCTTAGTCTCGCCCTGTCTTTTTCAGTCTCTCCCTTCATTCTCTTTCCTCCTAGCTTTTCTTGCAGTAAAATGCACCTAACATAACACGGATTACCTTAACCATTTTTAAGTGTGCAGTTCAGTGGCTGTAAGTACATTTCCACCCTTGTGCAAACCGCCAGATAGCACCACCGCCCTCTGTTTCTAGAACTCATCGGCCCAAACTGAAACTCGGTTCCCATGAACAGTAACTCTTCATCCCCTCCCGCACTCCCCTGGTAACCACCATTCCACTTCCTGTCTCGGTGATGTCCACTCCTTTAAGTCCCTCATCTAAGTGGAATGACATAGTGTTTGTCTTTCTGTGACTGGTTTTATTTCACTTAGCATAATGTCCTCAACGTTCCTTGTGTAGGAACATATGTCGGGGTTTCTTTCCTTTTTAAGGCTGAATAAGATTCCATTGAGTATGGATACACCACATTTTTCTTATCCTTTCATCGGCCAATGGATGCTTGGTGGCTTCTGTGGTTTTAGCTATTGTGCATAATGCTACTTTGAACATGTTTCAGGACCCCGCTTTCCATTCTTCTGAGTACGTACCCAGAAGTGGAATTGCTCAATCATAGGTATTTCTATTTTTAGGGGTTTTTTGAAGAATTGCCTTACTTTTCTCACAGTTGCTGTACCATTTTACATTCTCACCAAGAGTACACAAGGGTGCCCATCTCCTCACGTCCCCACAACCACTTGCTTTCTGTTTTTTGAACTTAGCCATTGAAATGGATGTGTGGTTACGTCTTATTGTGGTTTTGATGTGCAATTTCCCTAATAATCAGTGATGTTGAGCATCATTTCATGGGCTTATCAGCCGTTTGTATATGTTTGGGAAAATGTAGAGTCTTCTGCCGATGTTTGAATGGGTTGTTTGTTTTTCTTCGTGGTTGTCGTTGCTGAATTTGAGTTCTCTCTATATTCTGGATATTAATCCTTTATCACATATATAATTTGCAAATGTTTCTTCCCATTCTGTAGGTTGTCCTTTTACTCTGTTGATAGCATCTTTAGATGCACAAAATGTAAAAATTTTCATGGAGTCTATTTTATCTTTTTTTCCCTGTGTGATATCAAAGAAATCATTGCCAAATCCAGTGTCGTGAAGCATTTGCCCTATATTTCTAAGAGTTTTATAGTTTCAGTTCTTACGTTAAGATCTTGATCCTTTTTGAGTGACTTTTTTTTATATGGTGTTAGGTAAGGGTCCAGCTTCATTCTTTTGCATCGTTTCCAGCTTTGCCAGCACCATTTACTGAAAAGGCTTTCCTTGCCTTGTCAGAATCCTTACATCATGTATGCGAGGGGCTCTCTATTCTTTCCGGGCTCTGTGTTCTAGTCCCATAGGCCTTTATGCCAGTGCCATATTGTTCTGATTACTGTAGCTTTGTAGTAAGCTTTGAAATCAGGAAGTGTCAGTTCTCCATATTTGGTCTTCTTTTTCAAGGTTTTTTTGGGGGGGGTGGCGCTATTTGAGGTTCTTGAGAGTCCAAGAACCTTGAAGTCCCTGTCCTTGCTGGGGCACACTTTGGTGGCATTGAGGCTGCCGGGGACACAGCGGGGTTGTGGGTGAGAGACTGGAGGGCAGAGGTACCACACTGACCCTGGTCAGTCCTACCCAGCCCTCACCCTGCCCTTTCTCTGCAGTGGGGCCGACTTGCTCGCCGTCAACTCTGATGGGAACATGCCGTACGATCTCTGTGAGGATGAGCCTACCCTGGACGTCATCGAGACCTGCATGGCCTACCAGGGTAAGAGCACGACCCCTACAACACAGTGGGCTCGGGGCAGCGTTGCGGGGAGCATCTCTCACGCACCTGCCTGCCTCCTGCTCAGTGCTCAGGAAATGGGATGGGTCCCCATTATTATTACCGTGTGATTAACAAGATGACGACATGTGCTGGGCAGGAGGGAGGTATTGTTCTCCTCTCTGTCACAGCCACAGGCGGGCGGCCTCAGCTGGCCTGGTCTCTCTTCGTCAGCTGTGACAATTCAATAAACATTCACAATAGAGATGTGTTCCCATTTGGGAAAATTATAAAAAGTTAGAACCATTCGCGGGTGCCTGCCAGGCACCATGCTGGCTGCCAGGGGCCGGGATAAACAAGATGTGGGCTGTTCTCAGTCACAAATGACCTTCAGAATGGAAACAAGTGTAGCCATCAGAGAGACCTGCGTCCTGCCCCCGTGACCCAGCACACAGACTCTGAAGTTCCTCCTCAGGAAGAAATCTCAAACCCAGACCCCCGACTGCAGCTGTAGGTCCTGTCCAGGGCCCGCCCTGTGGTTCTCCCCGGATCTCAGCAATAACCGCCGAGGTGCTGTGTCCATTCCTCAACGCCCAGGCTTTAACTATTCCTATTCTGAAGAGGCTTTTAGCAGTTTTATGCCAGTCTTGTAAATCCGTGGACCCCTTCTCAGAATAGTATTTTTAAATATGGTTATCAGACTCATAGGATTATAAAGGAAACCAACTATATTAAAATAAAGCTACCGGAACAGCTTTAGATGTGTCATATCCAAACTATTACTTCATGAAACGATAAGATGATATGATATTCGAATACCTAGTTTCTGTTGGTGAGGATGTCAGGTTACGACTAATTCTACTGCAGCCCTAAAGTGTCTTTCTGGGCCCCTCCACCTCGATTTATTCAGCTCTCCATTTGAAAGTAATACACAGGGGTGGGCAAAAGTAGGTTTACAGTTGTGAGTATGAGAAACACACAGTTTATTCTTGCATTATTATTTATTAAGGATGGTGTTATATTCCATAGGCAAGCAACTGAAAACTCACTCTTGCCCACCCCTGTATGTTCATTAACTCAGTCGTTTCCCATAACAAAAATTCACTAAGCCTTGTGCCGTGTGTTATAAAAACAATTGTGAACCAGATGAAGGATACTGACCAAGAGACCCTGGTGCGGTAGGGCGGTCAGGAGAGGGCAGCTGGGGAGGCAGGCGAGCCAGGCCCGACCTAGGGGATGAGACGGAGCCAGCCATTTGAGTGGTGTGAGGTGGTGTGTGGATGGCAGGGATTTCCAGGTAGAAGAACAGCATACGTAACAGTAAGTGGTATTGTTACAGTTGCCGGGCAAGTGTGGCCTTTGTTCTGTGGGCCAGCGCAGGGTGTTGGTGTTCATGGGGTCCGGAACACAATGGTCTGTGGGCACGTCTGTCCGTCCCCTTGACTGGCAGGCCCTTGGCAGCAGGAGCCTTGCCCTCCCCTATCTGTGTCTCCTCCCCGCAACTTGGGACCTGGCCCGGGGTGCTGACCAAACCCCTCCCCCCGCTGCAGGCATCACTCAAGAGAAAATCAACGAGATGCGGGTGGCTCCCGAGCAGCAGATGATTTCGGACATCCACTGTATGATCGCAGCAGGCCAGGACCTCGACTGGATCGATGCCCAGGGTGCCACACTGGTGAGGACACGGGCCAGGGTGAAGACCAGCTGGAGCTGACGTGGGCCAGCACGTGGCGGGGGCCCCACGCTACCGAGGGCGCCTCTGTCTCCTCCCAGCCAGTCTTCTGCTGACCCCCTTGGACGCTTACCTGTGTCTCCCACCCGGGTTGGGCCGTTGGTTTCCCTTTGCCTCATTCCCTGCTCGGCCCTCCATCCGAGCGCGTTTGCCTGGTGCGCTTTGTGAGCACTGAGGGCTCTCTAAGGCTGTCAGCCACTTCCTGAGTGCTTGTCACGCGCTAGGTACTTTATGCTTTTTCGGGGAGACCGAGCACGAGCACGGGGGCAGCCGGGGTCTGCAAGGTGCCGTCTGCCATTGGGAGTCTTGAACGGCGGCAGGCAGAAGAGCTGGGGCCTCAGCGTGAGGCGCTCCCGCATGGGATGTATTGGTTACTGTTGCACATGGCGCGCGGTCCCCCGACCATCATCGTAAATATACGATGGCCTAGTTATCACCTCACAGAGTTTCCGTGGGTCAGGGAATCGGGGACAGTTTGGCGGGGAGGTGGTGGCTTGGGGCCGTTTGTGAGGTTGCAGCGAAGATGTCAGCCAGGGCTGCTGCCATCTGGAGGCTTGACCGGGGCCGGGAGAGCCACTTCCAGGGTGGCTGGCAGATTAGTGCTGACTCTTGGCAGGAGGCCTCAGTGTCTTACCTCCTTGGGACCGACCTCCTTTAAGGCTCCTCGAGGGTCCTCACAAGATGTCTGCCTGCTCTGGAGTGATCGGTCCAAGAGAGTAGAAGGTAGAAACAGCAATGCCTTTTATGACCGAGCCTCAGAAATCATACTCTGCCCCTTTAAATACCCTGTTTCTTAGAAATGAGTTACTCAATCTGGTCCACAATCAAGGAGCAATTAAATTCCATCTTTTAAGGGGAGATGTGTCAACAAATTTGTAGGCATATTTGAAAACCACCCTACTGGACCCCTGAGGCCCATGCCACAAGGCTCGGAGGGTATACCATAGGGACTCCGTAAATGCTTCTGCCCAAACTGCAGGAGCTCTAAGACCAGCCACAGGGGAGAAGAGCTCCCCTCTTTGCCTTATCTCCCAGGTCTGCACTGCAGATGCAGTCATTCTCTGCAGTGTGGCTGGTGTTTCCCCCGCATTGTGTTCCATTCTACTGGCCCCTGAATGATCTGAGACTTGGGTCACGGAGGGGACTATCCCACCTCCCAACATGGGACTGGCCCCCCTGGGGGTGTGCTCACTTCTTTCCTCTCCTTCAGCTGCACATAGCTGGAGCCAATGGATACCTACGAGCCGCCGAGCTCCTCCTGGACCACGGAGTGCGCGTGGACGTGAAGGACTGGGACGGCTGGGAGCCCCTGCACGCGGCTGCCTTCTGGGGACAGGTAGTTTGCACCCACAGGGCTGTGGGAAAGGCCAGCACAGGGTCACCCTGCTGTGCTTGGTCTGGCAGCTGGTTCAGAAGGACACAAGACCCCCTCACGGTGTTGACTACAGCCAGTATGTGGGATGTGGAAAAACTCCTTGGGGAGTTGGCAAAAACATTTGACAGGTTGTATTTTAACAGGATAATAATCAAGTTTGCCAGATGAGAACGCTCCCCGTGTTTCTGCTTTGAGTAGTTTCTCCCTGTTGCCTGGATATAAAACCCTGATGGCAGCAGTTGCAGCCTTTTGTAGACACCTGGCCACTCTAGAATTACGACTGACTCCTTTTCCTCCGTCCCTTGGTCCAGGCACGCTGGAGCAGGGGTCAGTCCATTGCATCCCAGGATTCCTGGCTCGAGGGTTTGAAGCCTTCCCTGGGAACCAACGTTGCCCCACTACTGGGTCCCATGCTAAGAGGCCTCGGGGGCTCTCTCCACCTCCTAGGCCTTCTGAACCCTGGGCAGTGGGAACGTGGGCTTCTTCCTGTGTTTCAGATGCAAATGGCAGAGCTATTGGTGTCTCATGGGGCCAGTCTCAGCGCCAGGACATCCATGGATGAAATGCCAATAGGTAAGTCCAGCCCAGCACCTGGTACACGATAGGATCTCGTCAGTTTTTTGACGGGTAGAGGGCCAAATGAATGCATATGTGGTGGGATGGATGCTGGATTGGTGTGCAGATGGATAGATGGGTGAATGAATAAATTAGTGGACTACAGATGAATGGATAAGTGAACAGGTAGATGATGGACAAGAGGGATGGGTGGGTAATGTATGGACAAGTGGATGAATGTATGGGTAGAGCATAAAATATGGGTGGATGGATGGATAAGAGGAAGGGTAAAGGGCAAACCTACTGAAGGATGACTAGGTCACTAAAGCGCTAGATAGATGAAAGAAAGAATTAGGTGGGTTGAGTGGGTGGGATATATGATTTCAGCATCTTTGCTTGGGCTTCAGGGTATCTGCTTGTTTCTGTTGACACTTCTTATGACACTGGCGATAAGTCCTACCAGAAACTATCAAAGGTGTTTGACTCCTCCAGTCATAGCTGGGAACCTTAGGAGTTGTGACTGCATGGAACCTGGGTTTCCTGGCCTTTTTCTACTCGAAGGATTCGGTTGTAGCCCAGGAAATAAGGGTGGCATTGTTTTAATCTCTCCCTGCACGCCCCAAAGGATGCTGGGAGTTTTCAGTCGGTTGGGAGGGCAGCCCCTCTGGTGTGGGGGGCTCTCTGGGGGAGCCACAGGCGCCTGTGGTGCTTCCCACAACAGACTCCCCTGTCCTTTCAGACCTGTGTGAAGAAGAGGAGTTCAAGGTCCTGCTGCTGGAGCTAAAACACAAGCATGATGTCATCATGAAGTCACAGCTGAGGCACAAGTCGTCCTTGAGCCGGAGGACATCCAGCGCAGGCAGCCGTGGGTGAGTCAGGGGCTGGGTAGCCAGGGGTCCCCATGCATACTCCTGCCTCTAGCGCCCGGATGCAGCCTCCAGCACCCCCTGTCTCCCTCCAGGAAGGTGGTGCGTCGAGCCAGCCTCTCGGACAGGACCAACCTGTACAGGAAGGAGTATGAGGGCGAGGCCATCCTGTGGCAGCAGCGGAGTGCGGCCGAGGACCAGCGGACCTCAACCTACAATGGGGACATCAGGGAGACCAGGACAGACCAGGAGAATAAGGATCCAGTGAGTGTCCTCATGCCCAGTGTCAGTCACTGCCTTGGGAGGGGGACAAGGCCCCAATCTGGTCTGGCCTCTCCATCTGAGAGCCTTCAGGAGGAGGTTAGCTGGGCAGAGTATTTAAACCAGCTGGACCCAAGCTGATGGTGGCGGCTACTGTGGGTGCTGAGGGAAGCATTGGGTGTATCTGCCTCAGAGCTGGGAGCTACGGCACCCAGTAGGGTCTCATGATCAGCAGGCAGTGAGTGACCACCATGTGTCTGCTTGTGATGTATCAGATCTAATTCTGGGCTTCCCAGAAAAGAGGTTCAGTAGGGCAGCCACCCCAGGAGCTAAGGACACTGAGACTCCCGGGGCGTGGGGTGGGGGAGACAGAGCAGAATGTTGGGAATTTTGTTTGCTAGAACACATTTGATTCGAAGGAGTCTTTTTAAAAACTGAGTAGGGTGCTGGCAGGACCTCTAAACAGCCTGCCCCCGTGGTAGCCAATGGCCCTGGGCTTTCCCAGAGGATGGTCTCTCTACTGTGGCATAGGCCTGAGCAAGGTGTCAGCAGGGTTGGTCCCTCCTGGGGACTCTGAGGGGACTCTGCCCCATGCCTCTCGCCCAGCTTCTGGTGGCTCAGAGACACTCCTTGGCTTTGCCAGCAGGACTCCAATCCCTGCCCCAGGCATCACACAGCCTTCTTCCTCGGGCGTGTCTTTGTGTCTCTGTTTTCTCTTATTCCAGGGACACCGGTCATTGGATGGGGGCCCACCTTGTTGCAGCACGACCCCATCTTAATCTAACCACATCTGCAAAGGTCCTACTTTCCAATAACGTCACAATCAGAGATGTGGGGTGGCCGTGAATTTGGGGGAACACTATTCCACTCCGTACTGATGCGCTGGGGTCCGTGCCTGGCTGTGTCTGCTGCATGGGGCAGAAGTTTGGGACCAGAGCAGAGCCGCTGGGAACAGGAAGGGAGAGGCTGACCCTACCAGCAGGGGCCTGCCATTTTTCAGTTGAAAGCATTTCTGGAGAGTATTTCTTGCTTTGGCAGGATGTAAAGTGATCAGTTGCCCAGTGTGCCCACGCATCTTGATGGGACCATGTGTCCCCAGTGAACAGACAGGTCACACGTGGCTTTTGTCTCACCAGCAGGCGTGATGGTGCTGATGGTAGGGAACCCCCATCAAAGGCCCTGGCTGGGATGGAGAGAGCAACCCAGAGGCTTTGTTCCGCAGTCTAGTCCCCAGGCGCGGGAGGGGGCGGTGTTGGGGAGAAGAGAGTGGTAGAGACAGAAATCAAATCACACTTCAGATGCCCCCAGCTGTGCTTTGTTTATTTTTCTTCGCGATTTAGATATGTCTTGGAGATCCTCGGAATCCCCAAGTCAGCTCATGCAGACTGCCTTCATTCTTAGCTGCAGAGCCTTCCACTATAAGGACATGCCCTACTTTTCCACCTGGCTAATGGTGACTTTCAGGCTTTGCTCCCCTGGGGCGCGTATCTGTGAAAACAAGTCCTAGAAATGGGCTTGCTGGTGCAAAGCATTCATTCATTCTTCCAAAACAGAGAGATTGTAGCAGTTTACATGCCTAGCTGTTTCCCCACACCCTTGCCAGCACTGAGTAATAACGAATGCTAAAAACACTCACCAATGGCCCTGGCCGGGTAGTTCAGTTTGTTAGAGCCCCGGTTCCGATGCACCAGGGTTGCAGGTTTGATACCCAGTCAGGGCATGTACAAGAATCAACCAATAAATAACAACAAAGTAATGTTACTCTCTCTCTAAAAATCAATTTTAAAAAACACCTGTCAATGTGATAGGTAAAAAATTTGTTTGAATTTTTATGTCATTAATTATTAGTGAGGTTGAATATTTTTTCTATTTTTACACAGTATATTTTGCCATGAGGTGTATATTAGTGCCCTTTGTCGATTTTTTTCTTTTGGGTAGTAGGGCTTTAAAAACAAGATTTTATTTATTTATTTTTAGAGGGAAGGGAAAGGAAGGAAAAGCAGAGGGAGAGTAACATCAATATGTGGTTGCCTCTCATACTGGGGACCTGGCCTGCAACCCAGGCATGTGCCCTGACTGGGAATCGAACCAGCAACCCTTTAGTTTACAGGCTGGCACTCAATCCACTGAGCCATACCAGCCAGGGTGAGTAATAGGGCTCTTTAAAATGGACTTTTAAGAGCTCTTTATTTATTTGGGAAATTAGTCCTTTTTCTGTCATGTATGTTGCAGGTATTATACCAGTTTTGTCATGCGTCTTTTGACTTTGTTTATGGTGACTTTTTGCTAGGCTTCACATTTTTGTTATTGTCAAATGTATCAGCCTTTTCACTTATAGTTTCTAGGCAGCTCTAGTTTCCAGGGGTTTCTGGGTGGAAAGGACCTTTGGGTAAGAGTGTTTGGAGTGAAAAATACGCTGGGAGTACAGAGGAAGGATTGCCAGTGACCAGATACCAATCGAAGTTGACTTACAGAAAAAAGGAATTTATTGACTCGGGTAGCTGCATCCAGCCGCTCAAAGCACATCACCAGGACGCTGTCTGTCTCTCCTTCCATCGTCCTTCATGTCGGCCTCACTGTGAAGCAGGCCCTTTGACATGGTGTCTCCCCAGCCCCCAACTTCCATCACTGTTACCACACACAGTTCCTATAAGAGCAGACCCCCTCTTTCCCAGTCATTCTAGCAAAAATCTCAGAGGTGAGTCTGATCAAAGCAGTTTCATCAAGAACCCACCTCTGAACCAATGCCTGTAGTGAACCCGTGGACTGTCCAGGCCTGGGGTCATGTTCCAGCCCTTGGAGCAAGGACGGGGGTTGGTCCTCTCTCCTAATACACAGCGATTGGTGAGGTCCCCGAAGCAAAATGGACGTCCTATTACCCAGTGAGGGAGCACGGAAGGAGGACAGGGCCAGACTAAAAAGCCCTCAGCATAGGGGCAGGCGGGGACTGGATCTAGGTCCTCCAGCCAGCTGGTAATGTTGTCCTTTCACTTGCAGAACCCCCGGCTGGAGAAGCCCGTGCTGCTCTCGGAGTTTCCCAGCAAGATCCCACGAAGCGAAATGGACATGCCTGTCGAGAATGGCCTGCGGGCTCCGGTCAGCACCTACCAGTACGCACTGTCCAACGGCGACGTCTGGAAAGTGCACGAGGTGCCCGACTACAGCATGGTCTACGGCAACCCGGGCATGGCCGACGCCACCCCGCCCTGGAGTGGCTACAAGGAACAGAGCTCCCAGACGCTTCTGGAGCTGAAGCGGCACCGGGCTGCAGCCAAGCTGCTCAGCCACCCCTTCCTGAGCACCCACCTGGGCAGCAGCATGGCCAGGACGGGCGAGAGCAGCAGCGAGGGCAAGGCCCCCTTGATCGGAGGCAGAACTTCACCATATAGCAGCAATGGCACCTCGGTGTATTACACGGTCACCAGCGGAGATCCCCCGCTCTTGAAGTTCAAGGCCCCCATAGAGGAGATGGAAGAGAAGGTCCATGGCTGTTGCCGTATCTCTTAGTCTCCCTGTGACAGAGGAGGAGATGTGTTGGGGGAGGGGGTCCCTGGAATCCAGGCCAGCCCTGCAGCCCTGGTTGGGGAGGGTTCAGAGGACAGCACCCGGCGGGGAGATGGGCTCTGCTTTCCAGAGGAAGGCTGACCCCACCTCTCAGCCTGCTGCCCGTAGCATCCCCAGTGCTTCCTGCTGCATTGTCTGCCGTCAGAAACAAGGTCCCTCATGGCTTCCCAGCTCACCCTGCGGTATGATTTTGGGAGGGAGGGCTGGGTTCCGGTTCTGTTGTGGGGGAAGTCTTCTCTGGACCAGTACTCGCATGTCATACAACACATACGCATACTTCACCAACATGTGTACAAATGACGGGGGGACTCATGGAAAGCAGGTAGGACAGAGAATTTGTGGGCTATTCCCAAGAGGACTGAGGTTATGACTGAGAGTTTTTGTCACCACTGCCAATGTGGCTTTAGCGGAGGAGGGGGCCTGCTCAGCTGAGACCCGTAGCCCTACCTAGAATCCTACCAAGGTCTGGGCCACCATTTACATCTGACAGGAGCAGGCAGGCCTCTCTGTGTTCAGAGACAGCCTTGAACCCACATGGGTAGATGGAATGAGCACAGGCCTGCGCCCCATCCACAGCCTCACCCACGCCAGGAGTTAGCTGTGCAACTGCCTGGGGGCTGAGGTGGAGGACCAAGCTCTTCCAGTCCTGGAATGATCCAAATCCCATTCTGTTTTTGGATGGAAGCATCAAAAATCGGAGGAGGGGAACCAAGTGTTTCCAAAAGTGCACTTGATACAAGAATTATTGAAGACTGTTAAACTCTATGATGGGGCAGGGAACTGAATTTGGCTGCTTTCATGGATAATGCCATGATCGCTGAGTTTTACTGACTTGTGATGGATAAATGAACTTAAGAGCCTCAGTCAGAAGGGCTCTTCCAAGGAGAGGAATGAATTGGTGTTGGTAAACTCTTGGTGAGCCCTCCTCAGACTGAGCCATCAGAGGGAGTAGTGAGGGGCTGCTGAGTGCCCCTGACCCCAGCCCGCACTCCCAGAGTGAATGCTCAGGACCCCAGGCTCAGCTTTGCCTTTTCTGGAATGCCCAGTGAAACAAGTTGCCAGTGGGCCCTCGTGAGTTCCTGCCTGGCCCAGGGGCTGCCTGCCTGCTCCTGCCAGAGTGGGGACACCCAGGGCTGCAAATGCAAGGTGCCCGTGGCCAACACCCTGAACTGCATTCAGGAGAGTGCTGGTGGGGCTGGAGTCGGTCTCATCCCAGCCCTACAATTTCATAGTCCCCATCTCCCCAGTGCTGGGGAGGCCGGACACAGGCCTGCTCCCCACAGCCTTGCCCATGCCAGCAGCCAGCTGTGGGACCACCCATTCAGTTCACCCCAGGGGCAGGCCGCCTACCACTCTTCACCGCATTCTCTCACGAGCCCCTCTGACACTGTCGCCCATGAGATGGGTGCTGTCCATTGGCTCAGCCAAAACCCGTGGGTGTAACTAATGAGCAGGTTTGTTCCCTGCTCCGTGCGCCTTCTATTTGTCCTAAAACTACCTCCTTAGAGCTCTGAAGGTGCCCCCTAGATCTAGATTCTGTGACTTGGGGGACAGATCTGGGTTCCCTTTGATCCTCTTCTTTCTGAGCCTATGAAAAATTCTCTCTGGGTGGGGGGGCGGGGTACCCGGGCCAGGGGGCTGTGGCTGGAGAAGTTCCCCTTGTACCACAGCCTTAGTAATGGGTCTGCTGTTTGCCAATCCCAGGCCCCACTGGGGCCCCTGCACCCTCTCCCCATAACCTAGAAGGGAGCTGGCTCCCAGGGGGCCCAGCAGATGCTCCACCAGGAGTGGGGCAGGTGGGCAGGAGAGCATGGGCCTCAGGAGGGTCCCTGTGCCCCTGGTGGCTCTTGGGTGCAGGGAGGGTCACAGCACCAGGCCATCCTGACCCCAACTCCGGGGCAGTTCCAGTAGAAGGTGGCGGGGCTGGTCAGGAGACTGCAGATGACAGTGTATGATGCCTCCTGTGTTCCTGGGGTCTAGGGTGGGCTCTCCGTCATCCCAGCCTATGGCAGGAGCAGGGCAGGGATGACCTAAAACACACATACCTTCGGCTTTAAAACAGTGCTCAGATCAGACTAACACAGCAAGTCCTCTTGAGCCAACTTAAGCTGCAAGCTGGCAGTGCCCAGGGAAGCCACGTACTCCTCAGGAGAGAGCTGGGCAGGTTTTTGGGATCTGCTTGCTCAAGGCCTAGAGACTGAAGGCATTTATTGCCCACTCTAAGCCCTCTGGCCATTCTCCCCTTGCTTCCTGCCTCCTGGGCCATTCCTCTCCACCCAGAAGGCTGGGAACTGAAGACTTGAGCACACGCTCATCTTTTCAGTCAGGGACAAAGCATTCCCTGTTGGGGCTTCCAGTACCTGTAGGTCTTGTGGGTGTTGAAGGGCGAGCTGGGGCCAAGGTCATCCATTTATTCACTCGTGAAGTTTGTTAGGTAGCTGTGACATACCAGGCGCCATGTTAGGTTCTGGGGATGAAGGAGGAACAAGATAGAGTGAGGAGATTTCCCTTCATGGTTTTCATCCCTTGAGGACCATGGATGTCAGCAGCAGCCCATTTGAGTTGTCTGAGTTGACTGCATCCTGGTCCAGCATCCCTTTGCTTTTCAGCTCTTAGACTCCCTAGAGTATGAGTCCCTGTAGCCAGCAAACAGCTGTCATGGCCACCTACAGAGGCCATGTGCCACTCAATACAGATGCTGGATCTTGGTTTCCAGGCTGACACCATCCCAAGTCTATATGGACCTCTCAGGGCTCCTAGCTGCCTTCAGGCCAGCATCTCTGAGGCACTATATAATAGCAGTTTGAGGTCAGTGTCTAGAAGAATAAGGAGTCTGGAGTTTGCTGCCAATGCATCTCAGGTTTTTAAACTCATTGTCTCTCACTCATTTTTGCTATTATGTAGTCTTCCTTCCCCACCAATGAATAACGGGAGGAAAAAGAGCTTCTCCTTTAACATTGAAGCCTTCCTTCATGAACTGCCTCACTTCCTGGCAGGTATGAATCGAGGAGCTGGGAGAATGCTGGCAAGGTTGACCAGATGCCCAGCTCCTGCCAAGACCCAAACTGGTGGCAGTTCCTGGCAGATGGAAGGAGCAGGTGCCACATGGCTCACTGTGAGCTCTGGCCCTTGCTCCTACCCTATGCCCCAGACTACTGAAAACTGGTGGCTCTCACCAGAGAGTGAGTTTCTGGCCAGTAGCTCCAGGAAGCTGAGTGAATCTAGACCCAGGTCTGCTGAGGACTTCAGGATATAGTTCTCCATCAATTACACAGCATCAGTGAGACTGCTCTGCACTGTGTGATCAATTTAAATGACCTCAGAAAGCTAACAAGGGTGTGTCCCCTGTCCTATCCCATCACAGTTTGCTGGCTTTGTAGTAACATAAGACCATTTGAGTCACTGGTGTCAGATACCTTTTGATCTTGAGCGCTCTCTTCTACCTGCTTTCCCAGAGCAGGAGACTGGGGCACTTTCCAGGAGGAGCCCCTTACAAGATGCTCAGAAGGACTATACCTAACTCCTGCTATTGTAGCCTGGGGACAGCCCTCCCCTCCCCCCGGGCACGTAAGAGCAAAGGGTCGAGTGGTCAGTGAAGAACTCCACAGAAATGATCCCATTGCCAGAAGCTCTAGCCCTCTCCTTGACAGGCGTCTCTTGCTGGCCGGTTGGCCAGAGGACCTGCTTCCCATGGGCATGCAAGTGCCATGGTGCGGGGCCTGGCTCTGCACACCCAGGAAAGGTCTGCAGACCCCCAGCCCTCCGCAATAATTCACCAGACCAGAAGCCACTGATGTGCAGAGAACACTTAAGAAAAATGTATTTTATGTGAAAAAAAAAGGTTAAAACTCTGTATACTGTATCAGCAGCTTTGTGTAAAAAATGGCAATCAAGAGAGTCTAATATATTTAAAACTTTTTTTAAAAAAACATCCTTGCGGATCTTTGATATTGTATCGAAATAACTTTCGGGTCGCTCCTCGCCACGCAGCAGTGGTGGGCCTGTGTCCAAGACCGCGGCCCAACCACGTCCCAAAGGGGCATGACCCTGGAGTTGCTTCAGCTGCCAAGGCCTGTGACGGAATTCGCTGTTGAGTTTTTAATTAAGATTATTAAATTCCTTTTAATAACACCTGTTGATGTGGCTGTGGTCATTGCTGTGAGCGCTCTTGAATTATGCTAAGTGGCATTCGCAGAGAGGTGATGCCTGGGATAGAAGGTGGAGGGTCCCTGCTCCCCAGCACAGTAGATTCTCTCAGGGGGCCTTTAATGGAGAGGGAGCTCTGAAGTCTCAGACATGGAATAGATGTCTTTCTAGACTGGGAGGTGGTGAAACCTGGTGAATTCAAGAAAAGCTAAATGGTTGGGAATGACCTTCTCTGTCTATGTTCCCTTTGAAATTAACATAGGACCCTATACCAGCCCATATATGTATTTGATACTTTCAAAGGTTTGTCTGATGACATATGTAACAGGGCTGCCCCTCTGTTCTGTTCTGTTCTGTTCTGGGCATGCCTTGCCCTGTCCTAGCCTCTTCCCCCTCCCCTACTCCATCCCACTTCAGTCCTCTTCCTCATATAGCTTATAGTGAGGAGGTAAAATACTACACACTACTTCACACTATTACAACAACACAGCAGGTGAGATCCTGGGTATTCTCACTTTTCCCTCAGGCAACAGAGGCATTGGCAAGCTGTGTGGTTGCATAGCCCCAGGCCATGGTCCTTGACTTTGTCATTTGCTGACATTTGTTATATCTCAGAAGAAGACGGGAAGAATGCTTTCTTGGACCACTCTGGACACTGGATGCTAGAGCCGGGACACGTGCAAGGCCCCACACTTGGGCCTGAAAAATTTCACAAAAAGGCTGGGGTTGGGGAGAGGGTGGGGAACACAGAAGTATCGTTGCAGTGGTGGGCATTCATCCCCTTAAGACGTTTATTGGTTTCTAAATAATAATGCTAACCTCTCACTTGTAGGGAGCACTTTACAGTTGCACAGATGCTTTCTCATTGACACACAGAAAATGGGGCCTGAAAATTGGGGATCTAGCACTGTGGAGCGCGCGATGACCTTGACAAAGTTTTGGTAGAGCAAAGGAAGCATGAGCTTGCTTGGACAGGGTTTAAGAGGGAATGGGAGGAAAACTGGAGATGGCAAGTACACACGACTCATTTGAGGTTTTCTGCTATCAAAATGGACAGAGAAGTGAAGAGGAAGGTCTCTCGGGGTGTCCAAACTTTTGGTGTCTCTGGGCCACTGGAAGAAGAGTTGTCTTTGGCCACACATTAAATACACAAACTCTAATGAAAACAAACAAACAAAAAATCTCATGTTTAAGTAAATTTATGATTTTGTGTTGGGCTGCATTGATAGCCATCCTGGGCTACATGCGGCCCGTGAGCTGTGGATGGGACACCCCTGGGAGGAATGTAGGGTCAAGAGAGGGTTACGGTGAAAAATATTTCAGCATGTTTGAATGCTGACAGGAATAAACCAGTAAAGAAAGGAAGTGGATGATCCAGGAGAGAGAATTGCTGGAGAGGCACGGGTTAGTAGCAGAGGGGTGGGCAGCTGGGGAGCAAACGGAAGGGACAGTTGATCAATAGTAACAGAAGATTCAATGTGTAGGCAGAGATGAGGATGGGTAGATACATGTGGAGAGAGCATGTGGATATCTCTCTTACATTGCTTATATTTTCTCAGTGAAATAGGAAGCAAACTAAGAATAAGAGAGAAGAAAAGGTGGAATGAATGAGGGTAATGTAGGCTAGCAGGCACTTGAGATCAGAAATTTAAGGCAGTCATCTCGGTTGTGTTTTCTTTTCCCCAGCACTGTATGGTGGCTGCCCAGGTGCAGAGGCGAAGCAGGTTGAGAGCGGGTTGAGGTTTTACCAGACAAAAACACGATAAAGCGAGAGAAGAGAACGCTACCTGAGAGTATAATCAAAGGAGTGGCAGTTATGTGGAACTGTAAGTTTCGAAGGAAAGAATGAATAAATCCCAGTGTCTGGGTCTGACCGTCCCGGGCCTAGGAGGGCCGGCCGGCAGGGGGCGAGTTAGGATGGCGGTGCTAGGCTCTCCGACTTCAGTTCGGGCTCCGGAGCGTGCGCCGCCACTCTGGGCAGTACGGTCACTCAGGCCCGTCCCCTCTTTAGCTGACGGAGATCAGTGTCCCGCAGGGCCGAGCAGGACCACGTCGGAGCAGAACAGAATCGTGACATTTAAATTCCACAAGCAACCCGGGAACGAGAAGAAGGGCTAAACCCAGTCGGCAGCTAGTGCAAAGACGAGGGGCGGGGCCGGGCTGCAGGCCAGCGATGCAAATCAAGGGGCGGGCCGTAGCGGCGTGCACTGCGTCCAGGCTCTACCGTTAGAGGAAGACAGCCAATGGAAGAGCCGGGGCGGGGCGGGGCGGCCAATGGAGCGGGCCGGTTTGATTCAAAGGCACTATAAAGTGGCTAGCTGGTGCACGTTCTTCCCAGCCTGGTCCGGTCGGAGCACCACCATGGCTCTGCTGTCGGATGGACTGGATGAGCTGCCCGCTGCCTGCTTGTCGCCGGGCGGGCCACCCAACCCAGCCGAGCTGTATAGCGAAGCGCAGCGCCTGGCGCTCGAGGAGCTGGTGGCAGGCGGCGCGGACGCTTTCGCAGCCTTTCTGCGACGCGAGCGCCTTGGCCGCTTCCTGAACCCCGACGAAGTGCGCACCATTCTGCGGACGGCCGAGCGGCCCCGCGAGGAGGGCGCGGTAGCAGAGGCCGAGGACTCTTTCGGCTCCTCACATGACTGCTCGTCCGGCACCTACTTCCCCGAGCAGTCGGATCTGGAGCCGCCGCTTCTGGAGCTTGGCTGGCCGGCCTTCTACCAGGGTGCTTACCGCGGTGCCACGCGCGTCGAGGCGCACTTCCAGCCCCGCGGCGCAGGCGCTGGCGGCCCCTATGGCTGCAAGGACGCGCTGCGCCAGCAGCTCCGTTCAGCGCGAGAGGTGAGCGGCCGGGTCCTAGCCTCCTGGGACACCTGGGTGTCCGATCAGACAGGAAACCCTCTTCAAGAATAGGAAACAGGCCTTTTGGGAGCGCAGGCCGGTGGCCTCAGGGTCCCCAGCTTGCCCCCACCCTGCGTGTCACCCCTCGGATTCCTGATGTCCTGGCCCCTCCTTTTATGGTAGGGAAGAGTGGGAGGAATCTCAGTCACCAAGAATGTGAATTATGACGGAGTTCCAACTCTTAACATTCCAGCCGTGGGGGAAAGGAACCAGAAATGCTTCCAGTTTCAAATTGTAGTTAAACCAAACCACATTGTCACTATTCCTGCCTGTGAGCCAACACTAGATTCCACTTTCAGGGGCTTCTTAGTAACTGCTTTACTTAAGCTCATTTCCTAGGTAGGGGAAAGGCCCTGAAAAATTGTCCCAGAGACAATTCTGGGGCCTTAGGAATCTATAATTGCTAGTCACCTCTGCGTGTCTCCCGTTGTAGAAAGCAAATACATATAAGAGTGGCAATACATACACAGCGTGGAGGGAAATTGGCTGCTTCTGTGAATGGGTGGGGCAAGGGTTGGTTTTTCACAGACTGGGCGATGTCCCGGTTAGCAGTGGCTTCCAATAGTGCAAATCCCCTGCTGCAGGGCAACTCTTCACAGGGGATTTGGTGCCATTGTCTGACTTAGTGTGACATGGTATCAGGGTGCAGCCAGGATGAGGCTGCAGCAGGGTGCTGGGTCCCTGGGGGTCCGGGAGGAGGAATGCAGCACCCAAGGTGAGCGGAGCAGGCACAGTGTGGGAGCAGACGCCTTCGTCCGGGGCTGTGCTCCTCTGCTGCCTTGCTTGCTGACTGGCAGTGCTCAGCGTCCTAGCTCTGTGCCATGGAAATGGCAGGAAAGCCCTGGGCCCTGGTAAGACTTGTTAGGAATTGTACTTGAGTGTGACTGTGGGTTATATGTATGCATCAAGTCTAGTTGAAATAGCCAAGTCCAGGAGCAGGCCCCAAGTGGTTCTGATGCTGGCTGTTCTTTGCCTGATGATGGGGCTGTAGCAGGCAGGGGCTACAACAACAGGTTAGTGCCTTGCGTTTGGGGGTGCGTAGGTGTGCGCTCCAGCTTGCCAGTATCAGTCCTGCAGTGCATCGTCGGCTGTGCTGAGGGTCCTTTCGATGCTGCAGACTCTTGTGGTTTCAATGAGAGATTAAAAAGATGGGGAAAAGATTAAAAAGATGTGGGGTAGGTGTGCATTCCCAAATCGTACCTCCAGGATGAGAACGTGGGCACTTGGAACAGGCTGTCACTCTGACTCTCCTTTGCCTTGGGGGCATTCTGTAATGCTGACACTCCTGAGTAGAGCCTCCTGTCCCCTTCTTTGCCCTAGTCCAGCCACACACTCATATCTTTGAGAGTCTGTATTTGGAACCTGGGTGACTAGAACTGAGAAAGGTGGTACCTTACCTTTATGTCCAGTTGCATATTTTCAGTGTCTCTGCCAAATACTTAATACTTGCTTATTCATTGCCTGCTGTGTATCAGACCTTGTGCCAGGCAGACCCTGGGTCCGCAGGTGGAGAGCATCATCCTTGCCTGCACTTGAGAGTAGACAGCCTGCTGGTGAGAAGCAGTGAGGAGGTTGCTTCAGGCAGGAAGGGAGAGGCTGAAGAAAGAAAGCCTCATCATTGGTGTCAATTTTAGAGCTGCGTTCAGGAGGATGGGTGGGGCTTGCCGGGTCAGGATAGGGACTGGCTCAGAGGTGTGAAAGAGCCTGGCGTGTTTGGGAGGCAACCAAGGTTCTCACGACTGGAGCAGAGTCTCTGAGGGTTAGTGGTAAGGGAGGAAGGAGGCTGAAGGGGGATGTGGGCCAGACTGCCCAGAACTTTGCACGGTACTTGAAGGATTAGAGGAGGGAGAGGAGAGTGATCAGATAGGCGTTCCTGAGCAGTAGGAGGGTGGGTTAGAGAGGGGCGAGACGGAATCCAGGATGGTTGTTAGGACCATCCGTATCTATGTGTTAGAAGGAGGTCTGAGCTGGGGCAGGGGGTGGGGGCAGGGAAAGAATCTGAGGTAGAATTGAAGGGCTGTGTTGTTACATGGCCTGGAAGGGTAGTGGGGGAGGGGCAGGAGAGTGGTCAGGGCCAAGGAGAAGAAGGTGTAGGAAGAGTTAAGAAGGATAGATGTTTATACACGTGTACACCTATCTTTATATTTTTAAAAATGGAAGAATAGCCCTGACTGGCGTGGCTCAGTCGGTTGGGCATTGTCTCACAAAGCGAGAGGTCGCCGGTTTGATTCCATCAGGGCACAGGCCTGGGTTGTGGGTTTGGTGCCTGGTTGGATGTGCTTACGAGAGGCAACTGATCAGTGTTCCTCTCTCTCTTCTCTCCCTTCTCCTCTCTCTAAAATAAATAAATAAATAAAATCTTTTTTTAAAAAAAGGAAGAATAAACCAAAAACTAATTAAAATGATCATCTTAATGAGAAGAGAGGAAGGGAAAGAAGAAAATGGAGGGAGGGAGCAAGGAAGCAATCCGGGATCTCTGAATATACCTTGTCTTGTAGATTGGATTTGGAACCAGGCAGATGTCTTCTGTAATTATACATAAAAATAACTCAGAATGATAGACTTGACAAGCTCCCCCCGCCACCCCCCCCCACCCGCCAGCCCAAAAGAAAAAAAGGGAAAACAGCTCTTGATGCTTTCCCTGCCCTTTCTGAAAGCCCAGCGCACCTGTCCACCTTCAGGCTGGCGCAGCGCAGAGGCAGTGCTGCTGTGTGTGTGTGTGTGTGTGTGTGTGTGTGTGTGTGTGTGCTGTCAGTCCCTGCACAGGCCAGAGAGAAATGCCCCCCCACCCCCCTTCCTGGAGTGGCCGGGGCCACTCTGGGGATGGAGGCTCTACCAGCACCTGAATCTGACACTTGAATTGTTAATTGTACAATAGCAGCCTGTGAAATCTAGAGAGAACACACACAAGCGAATTTAGGTTTTGCTGTTGAAATTTACTCTTTTTGTTTGTTTGTTTTGTTTTTAAACCTTGAAGATGATATCAAGGTAGGTTAAAGATTTTCAAAGAAATTCCAAGGAGAGAATTTCTGTTCTCTTAAAAGGCGTGAAAAATTGGGAGAAAATATACCTTTAGCTTTTTTCGCAAGAAGGTCTTCCGAAGAAGTGGCAAGAGCCTTAGGGAGTTGAAGGAAAGTGACTTCGGGTGTCACATGGCCAGCGTGTCACATGGTCAGCAGACAGGCTGTGTTGACCACTGGACAGGCTGACGCATCTTCGGATGGACGCAGAACTTTGGTAGAATTCCAGGCATGTTGCACACGTGTCCTTGCTTCATGACCGTGGGTGGGGAGGGAGGGAAACTGAGGTGCAGCAGGAAGGGGTGATTGACATGAGCGTCCTGCGTCACGCAGAGGAAGAACTGGAATGCGAACTGGAATGGCTGACCGAGGGGCCCCTTGAGGCTGCTCACGGGGCAGGTGGGCCCGGGCCAGCCCATCGAGGGTGCGTGCGGGAGTCCGACTTCGGGGCTGGAAGGGGCCCCGTCTGGGGACGCAGCTCAGGTAGAATGACTCGCCCAGGAATAGTGGTAGAGTTGGCAGTGACTATGACTCGCTGCCCTGTGAAGGCTTTCTTTGTGCCAGGAGCTGTCAAATGTGGACGCGGGTTCTCTCACCGACTGAACCCCGCAGACACTACGAGCTACAGGCAGTATTGTTTGCACGTTATAGAAGCCATCAGAACTTAAGTAACTTAATAGACGCACATGGTGCTTGAAAGTGGAAGAGCCAGGATCCGGGTCTTGGGCTAATTCTACAGCCTGTTCACATCACATCTTGGTTTCCGGAGATACCCGGATTTAGTCCCTTCTGAATTAGCGGTGCCGCTGGCGGAGGAGAGGTGCCCGCTGCCCTGGGGAGTTCAGGTTTCCTCAGTGTTCACTCTGAGTTAGTATCGCATGTTATGTGTAATCGTCCTCTGTGGTGGGCTTGATCCCACGTACTTTATGAAATAAACTCTGCTGATCCTCTCAGGGTTTCGTTCGAGCTCTCAGTCATTTGCAGATGGACTGTTATTAGACTTGCTTGAACTAATACTTAGTTTAACACTTTCCCATGTAGCTCTGGACTCACACACACCTGGGCTGAAGTGCCAGCTCCTGCATTTGCCTAAGTGTGTCCCTTGGAACGAGTTACCTAACCTCTCCAAGCTTCGGTTTTCTCCTCTGTGAACTGGGGTAAGAATTACTGGGATTTTGAGTTCTCTAGCTATCTCTTTAGAGCTTTTGTGCAAGAAGACACTTAGAAAAGATTCCACTCCTGTGAAAAGTAGCACGAACAGGCTTTGTACCCTCCCCGAAGACTAAGAGTACCACCAGGACTGCTGCTGTGTAATGACGGGGACCACCGAGCCCCTTGGTATAATCAGCAAGGGTAGTTGGTAGGGTGGGGTAAGGCTTGGGTTTTGTCACCTGCAATGATGATGTGGGACTTGACACACAGGTGTGGCTGCTCCAGATGTGGCTGGAGAAGTGTAGGAACAGTGCAGGGCAGTGGTCCCAAACCTTTTTGTCACCAGGGACCGCTTTTGTGGAAGACAGTTTTTGCACGGACTGGTTATGGTGGTGGTGTGGGGGAGACAGGAGGCGGAGCTCAGCGGCAATGCCAGTGAAGGTTCGCCAGCTCGCTTGCCTGCTGAATACATCCTGCTGTGTGGCCGGTTCCTCCCAGGCCCCGGACTTGGACTGGTCTGGGGGTGTTGGGGACCCTGGGTGTAGGGTACCAGGAATTATGACTGAGGCGTACTGAGTTTCAGATTGGTGTTGACACTGGAATAGACTCGCAGAAGTCAGCACTTCCAGAGCTTTCCAGCCTACGAAAGTGGGCAGGCTCTGTGCAGCCTGGGCTGGGACAGGGCACTTGATGGCCACGGGATGCTCACCTTCCTGATGTGTCCCTCCTTTGTGCATCCTTACACTGTTCCTCAGGGAGCGAGCAGTGGCTGGTTTCTACGAGTCTTTCAGTCCAGGTGTACTTCCGGGGCCTGTAGCCTGCAGCGCGAACACCAGCGTGTGGGAGAGGTATCCGGCTTTGGAAAGCAGGCACTTGGCTGGCTAGTTGGCGAGTGAGTCCAGGCCACTGCCCAGCTGCTAAAGAGACTGTCACCTTGGAGATTTGGGAAGCCCCAGGTCTAGTTCAGCTCTGCAGAGCTTGGTTGTTTGGGGGCTGGTGGGCTGAAGAGGGAAGTAAACAGGAGAGGGCTTGAGCCTGGAAGGAAGGAAGGAAGGATTTCCTCCCGATTTCTTCCATGGATAGGGCTGTTCCTTCTACAGAAGGTGGAAGAATCTTGCTCTAGAAAGAGGACGGGGTGTTGGGTACAGGGGGGTTGGGAAGAAACACCTCCATCCATCCTCTAAACTCCCTGTGGGTGTTGGGGACCAGTGTTCAAATCCAGTTATTCCAGTTATTTCAACCTTTCATGGAAGGCTGAAACTTTAAAACCAGATAGTGAAACCAACAGCAGATTAGATGCTCACCACCTAACAAAGCGACTGTATAATTGTTCTGTGAGCAGTGACTCTAAGTTCCGTTTGGCCGGTGATTTAAACTGATGGCCCTGCTCCTCGGTCCCTGCCCTCCCTGGCCATGCCAGCTGGGCTGGCTTCCTCGGTCTCAGTTCCAGTGGCACCCTGAGTGCACATCTATCAGCTCCTTGGTCTCTATTTTGGTGGCACCCCAAGTGCATGTCCATGGGCCCCATCACACTTTGCTACTCCTGGTTTGTCTCCTGTATCCCTCATTAGACGGGGTTTCTTCAAGACAGTGATTGACCCTAGGTCTTCAGTGCCCAGCCCCATGCCAGGCTCATGGTGGGCTCACCGAATATTTGAAGGAATAATGAGATGTAAGAGAGGCAAGCAGGTATCTGTGTTCTAGGGAGCTTTACTCCTGTTTTAAAAATAAATTTCTTTTGGAGAGGGGGAGGGTGCGGGAGAGAGAAACATTGATCAGTTGCCTCTCATGCACCCCAACCAGGGACAACCCAGGCATGTGCCCAGGAATCGAACCAGTGACCCACTGAGCCACACTGGCCAGGATGCTATACTCTCATTCTTAAACCTGTGCATGTAGGACCCCCTTATGAAGGTTTTACTGCCACCTCAATCCATTTCCAAGTTTCCCTGTCAAACTTTTTTTCTGTTTCCTGTTTGTGTATACCTGAACCTCCTTCTGCCTCTTCCCTCCTCTCCTTCCCTCTTCTTTCCTCCTCTGGCCCTTACAGGCCATTGCTTGGTTCTCCCATGACCCCTTTCTCCGCTCTTTAACCCTCATTGCTTCCATTGGCGAAGCCTCTGTCACTGATTTTTCTTCTTTTGCCCTTTAATCTTCCTAAATGCTTGCTGACCCTAAGCAGTGTCTAAGTGCCTGCTGTGTTGCAGGCACTTGGGTTCATGGCCCTGTGTAGGAGGAGGCGGGGCCAGGCCTCCCGCCTACCCCTGCCTCTCTTTCAGCATCATCTTCTTCTGTCCTGTTGGGGTCTCCACTTTGAATTCATTCCTCCTTCCCTCCACTGCCCATGTGATACTGATTTCTTGGTTGGCATTCAAGGCCTTCTGTGATGTTACTCATTCACCTGTCTCCCGGTCATGTCCTATTGCTCCCTTTCTTGCGTGTTCCACATGCCAGCCAGATTGGTACATGCTCCGTCATTTCCTACCTGTTCCTGTCCTCACGTGGCCTCCTGCCAGAATGTCCTCCCCTTCACTTCTCTAAGGTCCAGCTCTTGTCCTTGTTTGTGATTCAGCTCAAATACCCTTCTTCTCCAGTGTTGCTCTCCTTTAGTAAGCAGTGAACGCCGGTAGTGCGCCCACCATGCAGGGCAGGTTCTCTGCTGCCCCCCTTCCCCATGGTGCCCCCTAACTGCCGCTTCCAGTGTGTATCGTTTTATTTCCCTGCATCTCATACCCTCTCTTTGCAGGTGAGTTGGGTCTGGGTCAAATTCTTTACACTCGACGTTCTGCCCAGTACAAGGGTTCAGCCCACTGCAGACTCTGAAGGGGTGCCGGCTGCCTAATTGGTCACCAGTGTCAAACCTGAGCCCTTTGCAGGCTTTTAATCCTCACAACAGCCCGTTGACATATATGCTGGTATCATCCACATCTTCCAGAGGAGGCAGCGGAGGCTCAGAGGCATTTAGCAGTTTTCCCAGGGCCACACAACTAGTAAGCGCAGAGCTGGGCTTTGTGTGCTGGGCTTTTCTGCCTTTCAGCCAGGGTGTGAATGGGGCAGATAACGGCTCAAAAGAGGACGGATAAAAACCCATGGGAGGATCTCAACTTCTGAAGATGCCACTAATTCATAAGGAACACTTTTTAGTTTTTAAATTACTGTGCCCAGTGGGTTTCACTATACCCTTTACCCAGAATGGCTCACAGCTGGGGCTTCATCAGGATTGGGGGGGAGGGGAGGGAAGGGGAGAGGCAGCCGGAGAGAGAAAGTGATCTTGCAGGCTCTCAGAGCATCAGCTTCCGGGAGCAGGTGTTTCAAGGTCCCTGCTCCTGGGGGACTCGACTCTGGGGTGTTGGGGAAAGAACAGCGTTGCCCCCCTCTCCACACTTCTTGTCTAACTGCCTCCCCTCCCCCCCACCAGATACTCACGGGATGGTGATTGTTGGGAACCGTCCTGAGTCTTCTCGGGCCAGAGAGAGAGATTCAGTCCCATTCAAATGCCTCTGCCCCCATAGGCGTGACACCTGTGAATAAATTGCCTAAACATTAAAAAAGTTAATGTGGTTGTAAAAGATAAGTGTTTACTGTTGAGCTTGGGAGGAAAGAGAGGCCCTTAAGCTGCAGACTGTAAAGGGGCTGCAAGGCTTGGCTTCAGGGAGCAGTTTCCGTGGCTAACTAACTCCCCCACTTCTGACTCAGTGTGCAGGGACTTGTTTCTAAGCCTGGATGTTTTGACATACTCATGGTCCTGCCAGGAGTTAGCTGAGGGCCACGGTTTAAACCTGCAGGGGTGTGATTAGAGGCTTTGTGGCTGGAGCGGCCTCTCCTAGCGAGGGAAGTTGGGAGCTGGCGCTGCCTTTGTGTTCAGCGTTCTGGATCAAACCCTGGACTGGTGAAGTGAGTCAATGAATGGATAGTTCAAGGATCTTTTGTACCTTGTACTTCACGTAACGTAGTCATTTAGTTCTCACTGCAAACCGATGTTGCAGCTAAGGAAACAGACATCTGAAATAGCTGTAATTTTGCAAAGACGCATGGCTGAGGCAGCTCTTAACTGTAGTTTAATGCTAAGTGTGAGAGAGGGATTAGGAGGTACAGAGGAAACCACATTTTTTGTTTTTCATTTTTTTAATCCTCACCCATGGACATTTTTTCCCATTGCTTTTTTTGGGGGGGTGGTGGGGAGAGGGAGAGAGAGAAAGATTAGTTGACTGTCTTGTTGTACACACCCCAAGGGGGATTGAACCCACAACCTGGGTATGTGCCCTGATTGGGAATCAAACCCACAACATTTGAGTCCGTGGGATGGTGCTCCAACCACTGAGCCACACCAGCCTGGGGTGGAGCCATGTTTTGGAGGAGGAGAAAGGACTGGACAAGCTTCAGGACAGAATCCTTAGGACATATGCATATTTCCATATTCCTGTTCTTGTGGGCTTGTACTGTGGACAGATAGATACTAAAGAACTAGAGAGACCACCTTTTGTAGAGGGGAGGCTGGTGCTGTGGGGGCCATTGGTTCGGGTCCCGACTCGTGTCACAGGCAGAACTAGGAGGGTCTGCTTGTCTGGTTTGATCAGTATCAAGCCCTGAGTTGGTGGTGGATGGGGTGGGCTTATCAATTGTAACAAAAAATCAGAGCTTATGATCCAAAATCAGACAATAATCAAAGTCACAGACTTAGAGAATATTATACCCAGAAGGGACCTCAGAGAGAATCTAAGGTTTTATGTACTTCTGTTATGGACGTGGGAAATTGAAGCCAGTGTGGAATCCGCAGGCCTAGGGTAACAGGGTGTCAGCCACAGAGCCTAGGCAGCTTGCTGGTCTGAGCGAGCCTGCAAGACCGGGGTTTCAGTAAACGAAGAGAAGCTGAATAGAACAGGTTCAGGGGAGGGCAGGGCGCAGTGGATTACTGTATGTTTCTGAGAAGTTTGCCAGCATGGAGGAGCGTGGCTAGGAAGCAGTTGGGAGGGATGGCTGGGCGAAGTCCAGATTCGTAGCATCCAGCGGCCTGGGAGTCTTCGGAGACAGAGAGGAGTTCATGGTGAGGGGAGAGTCGATACTGCAGAAGGAGAAGGGAGGGCGCTGCAGGATGGGATCCTTTCCTGGCTCTGAGGTCGGGTCTGGCGTCTGGACCAGGAGCCGTAAGGTGCTGGTGTTGTGACCTGACGGCTTGCCCTTCGTCTACCTCTCCCGGCCCCTGCAGGTGATCGCGGTAGTGATGGACGTGTTCACAGACATCGACATCTTCAGAGACCTGCAGGAGATGTGCCGGAAACATGGAGTTGCTGTATACATCCTGCTGGACCAGGCTCTGCTCTCCCAGTTTTTGGACATGTGCATGGATCTGAAGGTTCATCCTGAGCAGGAAAAGGTTGGTGTCGCACTGTTTCTGGCTTTGCCACGGTCAAGACTAGGACCCATCTTGCATGGCAGGTGGTAGTTGTATCCTCGTTACAACGGGGGCAGTTGGGGCCACGGGCAGAGTGATGTGTTTGCCTGAGGGCTCACAGAAAAGAAACGGCAGAATCAGGATTCAAGCCTCGGCCCCTCCCTCACATCACGCCGTCTGCTGACAAGGGGCCTGACTGTTGATGTCCAGAGGCTGCCTTGGAAGCTGTTTTTTACTGCAGTGCCGGTGGGCTCCAGTTTTGATCGTGGTGACGGCCACCGGTGGAGCTCCTGCCGTGCTGGGAACTGTCCTCGGCTCCTGACAAATGTTCCGCAACTTGATCCTTACAGAAGCCCTTTCGCATAAGTGGCATTCTCCCTATGTGTCAGGTCCGGAGGGGTGACGCAGAGAGCCACTGAAAAGTGGTGGGACCGGGGTTTGACCCCCCCGTCTGCCATTGCTGTCACGTGGTGCCTCTCATGTTTCATTATTATAAAATTAGACTTTTTGTGTCCTTTGCTGTGAGCGTGAAAGTCATTTGAGCTTAAGAATTTAAATATAACACAATTTAAAGGTTACACAACTTGGCTAGCTTGGTCTCTTTAGCGCAGAGAAGCAAGAAAAACAGTCATTATACCATTTTTTAAAAAATTAAGCAACTGAATGTGTGGCCTTTAGAATTTAATTTATCAATTTAGCTCATCGCCTGTGAGCACCTACTATGCGCTGTCGTAGGTACTGGAAATAAAACAAGGAAAGAATTTGGGCATTAATACTATAGGTTACTGCATAGGGGGCATAAAGTTGCTGCCTTATTATGCAGCAGTGTGGTTTTGCAAAATTTTAGCGATTTGACTTCTCCCACAGAGTTCTTGTTGGCTGTTTTCCCTAATGAGGAAAGCGAGGATTGAGTTTAATTAGGTAGTTTCTAACTTGTCGCTGGTGCTACAAGGCAGATCACGATGGAGGTAGGATTTGCTACAAGGCAAATCATGACCTTGGAGAGCCAGCGAAATGAAGCAGCTGAGTGACCCAACAGTCAAATAAAAAATGAGGTCAGGTGGACCCCGGGAACATGCAAGTCAGGCACGGAATAGCGTGTTGGCCTCTAGCCTCACGTTCAGTCTGTGACTGCTCACCTAGAGTCAGGTGAGGAAATTGAAGGCATCATTGTTTAATTTCAAGGTATTCTTTCTGTAATTAAAGCGGTGTGTTGGCAGCAGGAAAATCACAGAATAGTTCTAGCTGCAAGTTTGATCAGGAGATTGGCTGTGACGCGTCTAACTCAGCAGAAATCCGGGAGTACCTTTGCCAACTCAGTTGTCCACTGCTGGTTGGTGCCTTTACCGGTGTCCAGATCCTTGGCAGGAAGGGCCGTGAAAGGAGGTCTGTGCCTCTGGCCTCACCAGGTTTTGTCATGTCTTAACTCCTTCCTGGGGAAACACTGTCTTCCCTGGCTGCTTCCTTCACCCGGGCACGTCTGTGCTGGTGAACACATGCCCTCACCGGGTGGGGGCAGACTTCCTCCCCCAGGCCCCGGCCCCAGCCCCGGCCCCAACCCCGGCCCCGGCCCTGCGGCTGGTTCAGATGTTTTCGGTGTCCTGTCTGTAGGAACTTGGTTACACATTTGCATGCAGGCCTAGGAAATGCTTTGGCCACGACCACAGAGGCCTGCACAACATGCAGATAAGTGCCACAAAGTAAGATGCACAAAGTCACCCCTAAGTCTGCTCATAGTGATTTCTTTATGTTTCTTATTGTATGTTGATCCTTGGAAGCTCTGCTGAGGAGTCATCACCTCCTCCAGGAAGCCCTTCCCTGCCAGATCCATGTGTTCCTCTGTGGAAGTTAACAGCTTTTTAAAATTTAAATTAATTTCCATTTTAAAATAATTTATGATTTACAAAGGAGTTGTAAAAACAATATACGCAATATAAAGAATTCACAAATACTTTTTGCTCAAATTCTCTAAATGTGACCATGTTACAAACCTCAGTACAAATTTGAAAATGAAGCAACAAACTTGATATAATACTATTATCTGATCTAATTATACATTTCGCTGGTCATTGCATGAAAGTCCTTTTCCTTGTCCAGGACTCAGTCCAGGACTGGAGCTGGCATAGTGGTGTCTCCTCGGCCTCCTCTCCTCTGGAACCACGCGTCCCTCTGTGTTTGAGGGTCTGGACACTTTGAAGAACACCAGCGAGTTTTCTGTAGAGTGTGGGTTTGTCTGGTGTTTCCTCGTGGTTAAATCCAGATTGTGTACTTGGGTAAGAATGCCACTGAAGCGATGTCATCTTGCCATAGTTTTTTTTGTTTTTATTTTTGAGGTAATTATATATTCATGGAAATTGTAAAGATCGTACAAAGAGGTTTCCCTGGATCCTTTACCTGGTTTCCCCCCGTGGTTACGTTGGTGTAGCTTACAGTACAATAGCAAAAGCTGGAAACTGATGTGGGTACAGTGTACATCTCCGGTTCTGGGCCATTTCATCACGTGTACGCATGCGTAACCACCCCCGCTGTCAAGAGGCAGAGGCGTTCTACACCACCGAGATCCCCCTTGTACCACACCTTGGTGGCCACATCCAGGCCCCTCTTTGGGCCCCCACCGCCCCTTCTCTGTAATTTTGTCATTTAGGGAATGTCACAGAAATGGAACTATGTAGTATGTGACCTTTTGAGACTGGCTTTTTTCCATCTGCATAAAGCCCTTGGGACCCACCCAAATTGTGTGTATCAATAGTTTGTTCCTTTTAGCTGCTGAGTGGTATCATGTACCATATGATACATGATTGTACCATAGTTTGTTCAACCATTCACCCAGTGAAAGACATTAGGATAGTGTTCAGTCTCTTACTACAGTGAGTAAAGATACGATGAATATCTGTGCGCAGGTTTTTGTGTGGATGTAGCTCTTTACTTCTCTGGATGATGTTAGTCCAGCCATAGTTTTTAATCATTTATTACTTTTCTCTCTCCTGTCCAATCCTTGCAGGTCAGAAGTATGCCTTATATCTCTATTGTCTCAAGGCCCAGCATATGATAGGGGCTTTCTTTGTGGAATGAATGAGAGAGTCAAACAAAAATCTTAAATATTTAATTTGAATGTATAAGATTTCTAAAGATGTGTAGCTACTGATCTCTGAAGTTCAGCTTGGACTGTCTTAGTATTTTGCACACCATTGTATATACATTACGTGTGTTACTTTAGAAAGATAATTATGCATGCACAGTCAGTATACAGCCCCAGTGTGTTCCCAGGGCACCTTTCTGGGAAACGCGTACGTGTGGGAAATACGCCATTGCTGATAAAGACGTGTGAGGTGAGAGTTTCCTGCCTGAAGTCCTGTGTCAGAGAGACCTCATCCCCTGTGTTCCAGGTCCGAGTTGGTGTGGGGGCTGCTAATTGCCGCTGATCTTACTGAACAGGAGAAGTAGGAGAGAAGTCAGCTTAGCTTCTCTAAGCCTTCGTTGAGATGCTATTTATTATGAGCGTGTTTCCTTCGATAGTTTAATCCCCTGCATTTTGTTTCAAAAATCATTTCTCAGCGTCTGTTGTTCAGTATCACCAGAAACCGAGTCTTCTTTTTTTACAGCACACACGTGAACCGAGGGTCTCAAACATACATGTAAGAAACGGGCATGCTGGGCAAAACATGAAGCAGTACTGCTTGAGCGCCGAGAATCGCCTGGCCGGGCACGGGCTGCTTTGTCACTGAAGGGTGACGGCAGGCTGAAATGTCTGTCTCTTTGGGAATTGTGAAGTAGGCCCTCTTGTCTTAATCATCTGTTCACTAGACCATTCGTTTCTTTCTGTCCCCCGTCTCCTGCCAACAGCTGATGACAGTGCGGACAATCACAGGGAATATCTACTATGCGAGGTCGGGAACTAAAATTGTTGGGAAGGTTCATGAAAAGTTCACGTTGATTGACGGCATTCGTGTGGCTACAGGCTCCTACAGGTACGTTCCTCACCCGTCCTTGCTTATTAATCTGCTTTTTAGAAAGAGTGTGCTATGTAAAGACCACGTTTTTTCCCTTTCAACGCAAGGCTTTATAGCCCGACATTCTGAGATGTGTGCATCTGTATGTGAGTAGGTTCAGCAAAGCCTCCTCCTATAGGAGCTAGTTGGGGTGGGGTCACCTCTCCTGCCCTGTGCTCCACAAAACTAAAGCGCGGAGGGGGACATCTGCCTGGAGAACCCACAGTGAGCAAGCCCCAGGCGCAAGCCTCAGCCAGGCCCGCAGCAGATGAGGTGGGGGTTAACAGTGGCAGGAACAGTTAACAGTCTTAGTCCTTATGTACTTTGGACCCTTGTTCCTGCTCACGTGAAGGACAGGCAGTCTCAGGCCCGGATATCCATGTGGACGGCACAGCCAAGGCGGTGAGTTTACACCTAAATCCTTCACCTTGCTTCAGGCCTTGTAATCTAGTCTGGAAGGCCCTGATCCTCATTCTGGCCCTGCCTCTGAAGTCTCTCTTTGGCAATGGCAGCTTAAGGGAGAGTGCAGGGAAGTTGAATAGAGGGTGGAGGTAACGGGTGGTTAGCACTAATCTCCAGAAGTTAAGACATGCCATTTTTTTTCTCCTGTGGCTTCAGTGTTTGGCCACCTCTGCGTTAGATTGTCTGATGGAGTGCATGAGGTGTGTCTGTGGGGTTTAAGAGTGAAAAACTCGTTTCTGAAGAGACGCACATTCCTGAGAGATCAGTGTGTGTCAGCGCTGGGCAAAGGTGGACTTGGGGAGATTTGCGGAAGATGCGGCGGTGAGATGACAGTCTCCATCCTTGTCCAGCAGTCCCGTCAGTGCTGGGGAAGTGTGCGCTCCTCCTTGAGTCTCCTTCCGTAAGAAGGTTTTCAATAACAGGAGGAAATGAGATTTCCACCCAAAGAAAGATTTCTCTGTGATAGCCAAATTTAGCTCAGCTGGTTTTGGGCTATTCTAAAATATAAAAACTACCCTCTGCAAATGAAATATGCTGTCATTGAGGATGAGGAGGATGGTAGCTTTCATTGGTTGGGGACATGTTATAATCCTGGTGTTAAATAGGTGTCTTATTTATGTGATCTTGTTGAGGGTTTTCAAGAGAATCTCCCTTCTCTATCAGGGGGGGTGACTGTAAGTGCAGAGAACTAACTCAGACTGGGCCGGTGGGATTTATTGACTCAGGCAACTCAGAGGTGCCGAAAGGTGTGTAGCTCCTCTTGACCTGGAGGCCACATGTTTACCAGAACCCTGCCTCCTGGTCCTGTTTTCTCTGGTTGGTCTTTATTCTCTGTCACACTCTCCAACCGAAGGCACAGATCCACGCTTTCTTACGTGGCCTTTAAGAGCTGTCTCCCAAAGAGAGAGACTTGATTTCTCGTAGCGCTGGTATCAACCTGGAAAATGACTCGGCCCCAGGTGGGTCACACGCCCTCCCTGGGTAGCTCCCTATATCCAAGGGCACAGGGTGGTCTGGCCAGCCTGGTCACGTGCCCACCCCTCCTGCCATTGGAGAGGGTGCATAAATGAAGGCCTTTTGGCCTGGGGTAGGCATGGGTTCTGTCACCAGAGGAAGGAGGAGGGATGCTGGACAGGCAGGGACACGTGGCCTAGTCAGCTCTAAATGTGCTGCCAGCAACAGTGCCATCGTTAGAGTGACAACAGTGTCCTTTGTGAAAGTGGCAGCACTGGAGGGAGCCCTGAGCACTGCGCTGGCCATCCTTAGGGACTGGGCCTGGCCTAGGGTCCACGGTAGCTTCCTGCTGTGAAATCACGAGCTGGTTTCCTCACTTTGAAAACGAGGGCGCTGGCTGAAATATTTTAGAGACTCATTGTACTTTTGAAAAACTCTGTGGCTGAGGATGTGCAGGTGTTAGTGTGTCGGTTAAGCAGTCGGCCTTTTTACTTTCACGTTAACCCATACGTGCCATGCGTCTGGGCTGAGGCTGGGTGAATTCACGCTGCATTCTGGGTGTGCTGTCCTTAGAGTTGTGAGTCAGGTAGCAGGATGTCTGGGCTTTATTACTCGGACTGACAGTAAGTGCACTAAAATTGCTTGTGCTGAGCTGTTTCTGTTTGTTTCTTTTTAATCCTTAAGTTTTACCTGGACAGATGGCAAATTAAATAGCAGTAACTTGGTCATTCTGTCCGGCCAAGTGGTGGAACACTTTGACCTGGAGTTCCGCATCCTGTATGCGCAATCAAAGCCCATCAGCTCCAAACTCCTGTCTGGCTTCCGAATCAGCGGCAAGTTCGACCATCTAGTTGACCATCAGCCGCTATCCAAGGGGCTCACGCTGGGCAACCTGTTGCGGCAGCGGCTGGCCAGGCTCTCAAGCACCCCCAGGAGGGCTGAGCTGGAGTGTGGGGCGCCTGCCAGAAGCAGGGCAGAGGCAGGGGGGCGCCACGACTCCGAGTCCTCCACCATCGATGAGGAGGACTACCTGAACAGCCATCGCGAGGCAGCAGAGGGTGGGACCGCGGCTGATGCTGCCACTCAGACGGAGCCCGGGGAGGAGGTGCCGGCAGTCAGCGTGAGTGACTCGGGAACACAGACCAGCACCACCCTAACCAGTGCTGGGACCCAAACCACTGTGGCCACCCGGGCAGCGAGCTCCCAAACCATGACCCGGTTCGTGTCGGCCACCACCCAGACTGATGTGGACGAGAATGTTCTCTTTCCTCAGGGAACCCAATCTAAAGAAGGGTCTCCTGTCTCAAAGATGTCTGTCTCGAGATCTTCCAGTTTGAAGTCCTACTCCTCGCTGTCTTCCCAAGGCTCCGTGGCGAGCTCCATCGGCTCCCAGACTTCCATCCGAGCCACCGACCTCGTCCTTCCTGGCCATTACAAGTACTGGGGCTCCCCCCACTTCGACTCCCTTAGAAACTTGAATAAAGAGCGGCAGTTTCACTTCTCCGGCCTCAGGTCCCGGCTGCACCACATGCTGGCTGTGCTCTCACGGAGAACAGTTCTCACCGAAAACTATCTCGGCTTTCATTCTGGAAGCTTTACCAGAGCACCAGTTAATCTGCTGGCCATTAGAGATATTGCACTTTACCCCTCCTATCAGTGACTGCGGGCGCCCAGAGCCGCAGCAGACGCGTCCCGACGCGCTGTTTAGCGGATGTCTCCGTCCCTGGTTTGCTTCCCCTGGCCTTTGGTCACCCTGCTTTTGTTTGAATTCTGTAAACTGTTTATTATTTCCATGCTTTTAATTTTATTTTTGTCGTGTGGAAACCAGCTGTTGGTTTTAAGGTTTGAACACTATGGGTACAGTTTCTTTGCACAATTTTAATATTGATATCTCTTAAAGAGAATGTTTGGGGCTTCTCAGGTAAGAGAGATTTATGTTTTACATTTTTCTGGATTTGTGTATTATTCTGTTTTACTGCTTTGAATCACTAATTTTTATGATTAAAATCTTGATTAGAATAAACTTTCTTAATTGTCTCCTCTTAGGATGTCTGTGTTCTTAGAATTAACTGAATATAAACAACTTTTATTTGGTGATTTCTTGAGTACCTTTTTGTTTTTCTTTTTCACTTTCAGGCATTTTTCCTTTTTAACTTTTGGTGTGTGTCACAAGTAATGCACCTAATAGTTATTTATGTAACTTTTAAAACATCGTGGTGTGGAGAAAAAGCAGATGATCCAAATTATAACAGAGAAAGTATTTACTTAAAAGTTAGAGCACCTAAGAAGCAAGTGTCCCCTGGCTCGTGTGGCTCTGTTGGTTGGGCATCGTCCCACAAAGTAAAAGGTGGCCAGTTCAATTCCCAGTCAGAGTACGTGCCTGGTTGCAGATTCCGTCCCCAGTCGGAGTGCACGTGCAAGAGGGAACCAGTCCATCTTTCTCTCTCACATCAATGTTTCTCTCCCTCTCTTTCTCCTTCCCTTCCCCTCTCTCTAAAAATAAATGAAATCTTAAAGAAAAATAAAAGCAAATGTCAGGGTTACCCCTTTCTTAACAATATGAATATTGACATTACTATCTCTGTAGTTTGAATGAGGACACTTGCCAGAATTCACAGGTTTTTTTGTGTGCCTTTAGCTTGTCTTTTTCCAAAGAAAAAGCTTGAGCTATTTAGGCAGCGACCTTGGTTCTCTGCTTCTCTGTGAAAGGCAGAGATTTGTCCCTGATATTAACTCCAGTGGCCCCACAGGCCTAATTTCATCAGACGGGTGTATTGGCAGTGATGTAGCAATCTAATCCCGTGGCAGGGGCAAAGAGGACACTGACAATTATCCCAGATTCCTAGTCCATCAGCAGGCGATGCAACTGGTTTCTACACCCTGCTAATCAGGGGTGGTGCGGCTGTGCAATCCTGTTTTTGTCTAGTCTCTGCATGGGCAGCCAAAAGACAGAGCGTTCAGTGATGGCTCCCTCCTTCTCCTGATCTGGCCATGGCAAAAGAGGTCTATAACAGGGGAAGGTGCCGTCTGCTGCAGAGACACAGGCTGACGCACCCAGACCCGGAACACGCCTGCCAGTGTGCATGCGTGCACCAGACGCCCTTATGGTCACCAGGTTATTTGCTGAATTAGTTTTATAATCTGGGCTGTGAAGCTGATCAGACAATCGGTTCATGTCCTGTTATGAAAACAACTCTGGGCTAAGCCTCAAACATTATTTGAAACCATTTATAGATTCAGATAATTTCCTATGTGTTATCTTTGATCCTCACAACGGTGTAGTGGTTAGACAGCTGTTATTCCCAATTTTCAGGTGAAGAAACTGAAGCTGAGGTTAAGTAGCATGTACAAGGTTACATGGCTAATAAATAGTAACACAAACAAAGGTTTTTAGATTCTAGGTTCAGTATTCTGCTATACTACTGTGCCTTTACAGAGGGTAATGGAGGCATTGGGAGCATGCCTTGAGCCCTGGCTGGTGTGGCTCCATGGATTGAGTGCCAGCCTGTGAATGAAAGGGTCGCTGGTTTGATTCCCAGTTGGGGCACGTGCCTGGGTTGCAGGCCAGGTCCCCAGTGTGGGGTGTGGGAGAGGCAACAACACACTGATGTTTCCCTCTTACTCCTTCCCGTAAAAATAAATAAAAATCTTAAAGAAAAATAAAGTCTTTTTAAGAAAAAGGAAGCATGCCTTGAGAAATGGCAGTTCATGCCATGGTGAATTGCAAACATAAATTTTAACCTCATAAACAAAATGTGGGCGTGCCTGAAATTTCACCTCTATGTGTTCTATGGGACTACACACAGGCATTCATAAAAAAGGTTCTGTGTTCGCTTTGGGAAATGGTGGATCACATAAGTTTAAACAGGATTCTTGACTGTAGGGCCGCTCAGACTTTTGAATGAGGTGATGAGCACACTGACTTTCGTAGAGGAGGGTGGGCCTATTGCAAGCCTGCTTGACCACAGGGTCCTCTTTTTGTGCTCAGGACTCAAATCCATTCTCTGAAAGTACTGGAAGTGATAAAAAAATAACAAAAGGAGTATGGAATCCTAAGGAAATGACCCCATGTCTCGGCGTAAGCAAAGCTTTTCTGGCACCTGCCTGGAGAGTATCTCTGTAGGACGGAGTTTCTCAAGGTGAGATCTGAGATCCATCTGCATCAGTTAGCTGGGTCCTTGTTTAAAATGTTGATTAGTGGCCTCAGTCCCAGGGGAGGGGGATGGTGAGTGTGGGAAAGTATTTGGTTCAAGAATATTTGTTGCCACTCCCTGGGAGAGAATTATATTTATCTAATAATGTTGGACTTGGCCATTGCTGACAAACTTGTAAATATTTCAGTACATATCTAAGAGATAAAGGCTTATTTAAGAAAAATGTAGCCACACCACCCTGATCATACCTAAACAACGCTGATAAAAATGCCTCCGTGTCATCCAATGGTCAGTATTTGAAGATAGTTGTTTCATTTTTTTTTCCTCCCTGGTCATTCATTCTGTTTGAGCCAGAGATCCATACATTTCCAGGTCAACCTGATCAAACTGCGGGGTCAACCTTCTCTTGAAAGATTTGGGGCCGCCACTGAAGAGGTGGCCTCCCCCCCTCCGTGGGTCGTTGGGCCGGGGAGCCTCTAGACTTTACCCATGGGACTTAAAGACACAAGATCACGTCAATGAAAATTGACATGACCAAAGTCCAAGGGTGAGGAAAAAGTCAGGAATGAGGCTGCAGGTGCGTGGCACAGTGACCTGTACACCTACTTAGTTAGGCCACACCTTTAACTTGAAGTTCTCAGTGGCCAGGGCAGAAGGAGAAACCTGGTTGGACCCACCATTCGCAATGTCCCTAAGAGTAAGGCAGATCCAGGTAGAGGAAGAACAATCCTCGGTACTAAAAATCTGGGAAGAATTTCTCACAGGTGTCCGTCCGCTCATCAAAATGATAGTTAAGCATCCTGATAATGAACACAATGACGGATATTCTGGGTGTGGCCAAACACTAAAGTTGCCAAGAGTAGCTGTACAAACTGACTTGGATGTATTCACAGGTGTTTGTGTGAGCGTGGAACATGTGCTTTATGTTGAACATGCGCAGATGAGCATTATTACACGAGGTTCACTGGTGCCACCCTCCCGGAAACATGTCCCCGTTTGCCTGGCAGAGTTGCAGTTCGTGCCTGTGAACACCCCATTCATTCTCAAGTGTCCCGGTTTGAACAATAAAGCATGCAGCCTTCCTATCTCAAAAGCTCTGGACTGACCTCAGCAGGCCCTCCCCGGCTCATCTGATGCCAATGCCACACCTGCGGGTGTTCCTGGGGCCCGCGTGGCAGACTGCCCTGGTGGCTGGGTCTCCTTCCCAGTGGATCTCTCCACACCTCCGTGCCCACTTCCTTGGTGCTAAGCAAACACTTATGCTAACATGTGGGAACTCGATCGTTTGTGTGCAAGCCAGCATGCCAGACAGGTTGACATGTGTTACAGCTTTCAGCGGGCTGCACCTTAGCCTCAGTGGAAAATCCCAGTGTGGTATGATTCAGTAAGAGCGGTTCTATGAAGGAAAGCCTCTTAGACTGGGCGGTGGCTCTCTGATCTTGGTTGATGAAGCAGACCCCAGGGAAGTCAGGGTTTTTCTTAGGAAGCCAAGAGTTCTAGTGCATGACTACAAGGACAGTGTAGTGGACATCTGTCATTTTCACTCCATCCATTTGCCCCCCGAAACTCCCCCTCAGACTTCCCTCCTTTCCCAGCTGTTAGTACCTGTGGTTCTGGTGAAGCTGACCACACCTGTCTTGTGGTGGAGCACAGCCCAGGGGTAAGCCATGGGCCCAGCGCTCACATCTGCGATTCACAGATGGATGCATGGCCAGGTACTTTCGCTGTGGATTTTTGGAAAAAGCCTTGTTGCCGAGAGGCTGCGGCGACTAAGCTGACAGGGCCATCTAGTCATCACGACACCTGGGTCACTGGAAGACAGAACAACGTGACCACACGTACAGCGGTGTCTCGAGTCAGAACTGCCTTTGGACTTTCCATGAGCCATTTTCACTTAAGGGAGAATATTACTTGTTACATAAAAGCACTTACTGGCACAAAGACAAAAACTCCTAAATCTGCCTCCTAAACAGGGCCAAGATGGTAGGGCTGGAAACAGCTCAAAGCAGAAAGTAGTTACCATAGGCACGAAAAACTTCTATCATGTGGTCGTGAAATGTGATTTTGAGGAGCATCTTTCTGGAAAACCTATTATCATGCAGAAGTTGCAAACTGTGTCCTTATGTAACAAAATGATCAAACTTGGATGAATTGTTGGCAATGAACTAAATAAATTCTGGATGCCATCTCAAGACATAATGGTTTTCATTTGAGAGTTGTTACTTTAGGCCATTCTTTCTGAAAATAGTTAATTAGGCAAGATAAGAGAGTCTACTGAGACCATTCTTGGTTTTTGATGGTAAAACCAAACCATCAACATTTAGGTTATTTCTTAGGTGTTTTCTCTAATAGACACCTATAAGCAAAACCGTCCATGAGGGACAGCTGGACTTTGAGAACTTTCTGGGACAGGTAAACTAATTCTCACCTAGGAGAGTTATGCTCTGATGGTTTTAAATGGTGCACGTGGTTGGAAAAAAACCACGCAACAAACTATTATTCAGGGAATAAGAAAGCCTGAGTTCAAGTTCCAGTTCTGATGCAAAATTAGCTCATTGATTCTGACCAAGTCCTTTTAACCTCCATGGGCCTCAGGATTTATTCTATAAAACATAGTATTTAGACCGGATGTTTTTAAAAACTTTTTAAAGTAAGATTTTATTTGAGTCAAACTGACAACATACACTGGGGAGCAAGATTTCAAATGCTTTTCCAGACTAGACACTGACTGAAGTCTCCTTCAGCTTTACTGTCTCTTTGTAAATAGGAAGACTTCTTTATATAAATCATATGAATAATTTATAAAGTACTGAATAAAAAGTGACAGTTATTGCATTTTCCTTTGTATTCATGTATAAACTCTGTTTTCTGTTCTTGAGCCTTTGGTAAAAGAAAACAAAAATAAAACAAGGAAGAATCAGTGTTATGAAGAATGTTAAACAAGTATAAAGCACGGTGTTCACATATACATTTGCTCAATAGGCACTTTTGTTACTGGGCTAGAAATATGAATGTGATGTGGTCCTTGTCCTTAAGAAGCCTGCAGTGTAACAGTGGAGGTTAACTATAGTTCTACTGAGCAAGCTTTAACACGTAGGGATACACTGAACACACAGGTTCTGGGTCTACAGAGTGGGGGGATGCTTAAGCCAGATAGTGAGCTTACAGAAGAAAGAAATTTCTTCTTTCTTTGAGCTGACCACTATGAGGATATGTTAAAGATGGATGCAGAGTTCTAGGCAAAGGGGTTATCAGCTACTGCATCCTATTTTCATTATTATGGAAATAGAGAAGATATGTGGAAAATAAATGTACGCATGTAAATTTGGATTCACCCCCTTTGGTGAGTTTGGTCTATTTGAGTTAAGAAGAGCTAACATGGATTGAATGGATACCTGCCAGGTCTTACGCTGTATTAGGGACTTTACATGTTATCTTCTTTAATACAACCTTTTAAAATATTAGATGACAACCTGGAGGCAGGAAATGGCAAAGTTAGGATTCCAAGTCATGTCTGCTTGTCTCCAACCCTTGATCTTTCCATGGCTATGTCATTTCTCTTGAAAGAGTGCATAATTTTCTTCACAACTCCGAAAATGCAGACCCCAAAGCCTCTCCCTTCCAAGTAGTTGCCTACCCATAAAATAGTTCCTTTACTTGAGCTTATTAGCTCTCATTAGTGAACTGCTTCTCAAGCTTGTTGACTAAAAAGAGTCATTTGAGGGGCTTCTTAAAATGCAAGTTCCCAGGCCTTGTTCCTGGAGATTTCTGACTCAAGAATGGACTGGGGACTAGCTCTTGTATTTTAAACAAGCATTCAAATTGCATGTACAACCAAATTGTAGGAAACGCTGTGTTAGTGTCCTAGCCAACTGGTCTACCCATTTCTAAGCCTCTTACTCCAAACCATTTTTATCTCCGTTTTTCAGCATTACTCTCAAGTCCCCTGAAGACTTTCTTCCACACCGTTTACCACTGTTTCTTTACTGATAGTAATAAACAGTTTACCGAGCACCTACTTATTTACTATTCACTCTCGCCTCCACCTTGAACAGAAGCTCCACGAAGGAAGGGGCTGAAACTGCAGTACGTGGGCGCTCCGGAAATATTTACTGAACCAGCAAACCCACAAGGCAGTTATTATTATCCTTCAACTTGAAACTATGGGGGAGAGTAAAAGAGAAACGGTAAAGCTGAGGGAGCTTGCGACATAATTAGTATTTAGCAGTTAATTTTGGATGCACTCCTCCCGCCCCGTTCCCACTGCCTGTCAGCAGTCCCTTCCCAGAGCTCGCCCTTCTGAGACTATGGTCCGCCACCCAGGCCAAGCCACGATCCTAGAACGCCTACTTGGAACGGTAACCTGCTGGGCTAGCGCGCCCTTTTCTTTGGTGTGGGATATGGATCACGTGGGCCAGGAGGCGGGGCCGGAACGCTCGAGGAGGACTAGCTGTCGACCACGTGGTGCAGAAGGAGGCGTTGCCTCGGGGGCGTGGCCGTAACTCCTCGGGAACCGGCGGCCTACACCCCGCGCGGGCCACGCCCCCCGTTCCCTCCCGGGGCTCGTGCGCGAAGGGGGGGGAGGAGCCTTCCTCGTGACCTTTCACCCCAGCATGGCTGCGCCCATGGGACCCGTGAAGTTCTGGCGACCGGGTAAGGCTTTGAGCAGAATGCTGCGTAGATGCGGCCGACTGACTTTGGTTTGGGCCTGGCTGCTGGTGTCCTGCAGCCTGCGGACCTGTTCGCAGGCCTAGCCTCGGCCGATTGGCCACATCCGCCTCGATGATGGTCGCCTCTGCGACTCCGGCGCTCACAGTGGTCCAGAGGGATTCGGGGGTCAGCTCCCAGGCTGGGCAGAAATGCTCTCTGTGACCTTGTTCGAGTCTCCCAACCTTTCTGGGCCTCGTTTCCTCACTCCTGATGCCTGTCTTGCCTAATCTGCGAGATGGGGAAACGCTAAAGCGCCCACGCGTGACCTGTTACCTCCCTGGGGCTAACCTGGAACCAGACAGGCGGTGCCACTCAGAATTTAGGAGCTCCAGCTATGGAGTCAGACTGCATGGGTTTGAATTTTCTGCTCTGGTCGTAGTGGCAGCGTGCCTTTGGCAAATCAATTGATCCTTCTGAACCTTAGCTTCCTCAGTTGTTAAACGGGCAGGATAATAACATTTATCCTTGAGCGTGAATAAGGAGCACTAAGAGTTGTCTGACGTAGAGTAAGTGCTCATAAAAAGGGTAAGTTCCTTATTTTGTTTTAGAGTAAGTCTTGTCCACTCCGACTGTCTACCAGAAAGCGAACTCCTTCATATCGGCTGACACGGACTTCCCTTCTTGCAGTCTAACGCGAGTCTCAGCCCTAAAATGCTTTGCTTGCTTTATTTTAATTTTCTCTATCAGAATTTTATTGGATGTGTACGTGTGAGACCCTGCTAGGTGCATTACTTCCTCCCCTTCCATGAGGTTCTCCTGAAGAACAAGTGTTTCCCCCATACCGCTTGCACCTTTGCAAGTCTGGATATGCAAAGTATATTGCAGCAAAAATGAAATGAGACAGAGAAGGTAAAACAAGGAAAGCTTTTAACTTTAAAGGGTATTTAAAGTGGGTCCCTGAAATTCTAACCATGTACATATGTGATGTGGGAGATAAAACCATGCAAGGCTGTGTTAGTCACAAACTACAGGTTTAAAAAAATTAATAATTTTATGATTCAGCATTTCAAAATCATTAGCCAATTGTCTATCCATCCTGAGTTTTATTTGCAGCCAAAAGTAAGCTCCCATTAGGTAACAAGGGTACCTACCCTCTGTTTATTCAAGCCTTTAGTAACGGGTCAAAGTGTGAAGTATAATAAAGGCCTGAATGAACTGTTGAAAATCAAATCAGGATATTATTTTAGTTAAAGAACGTGGGATTACTCTAAGAGTTTTATTCCATTATTTAGTTTATTCATGGAAGGTACACCAAATTTTGAGGTCAGGAGACAGATACAGAAGACCAGGGCTCTACTTTGCTCTCAAGGTTTATTCTTTGTCTCTCAATCATATCATGAAGTTGGATACCCTTTAAAGGAGATTTTAAAATGAGGCAGAAAAGTGGTGGTAAGGAAAATGAGCTTTTGAGTTAGGCGATAGAGCCCATGCTTGAATACCATTTACTGACTTGGTGACTTGGCAAAGTCACTTAAGTGCTAAAAGTCTCATTTACCTCATCTGTAAATTGAACATAACACCTACCCAAACGATTGTTTTCAGGACTAAATGAAAGTACATGTACAGCTGTTAGCACTAGATACATATTAACTATTATAATTATATGGAAGTATAGAGGAGAGGGAAAGATGGAATGTGTGGATAAGAAATACTTCATATAGCTAGTGATTTTTTTTTTAAAGGTAGTGATTTTTTTTGAGGCGGACACTGAAGCACAAGTAAGATTTTGTTCCCCAGAGAAGTAGGAGAATGGAGCTCTAGGCAAAGGGTACAACATGAACAAAGGCAGAATGGTGTGCGTGCCTCAAGAATGTCCAAAAAACCAAAATAATTGAGTAGTGTGATGGTGTTAAGTGGTGGGGAAAAGGATAGGGCAAAGTAGGTTTATAGTTTTTCTATATATTTTTTTCTATATGGAAAAACAATATATGGAAAAACAACACAATAATAAATAATAATACAAGAACAGACGGTGTTTTGCATACTCGCAACTGTAAACCCACTTTCTCCCCACCCTGTATTTTGGGATTTAGCAGGAAATGAAGCTAGAAAGATAGGGGCCTTGTGAGAGGTGTCATGGCAAGTTAAAGAATCTGCCCTTCATTGCTATTAGCAAGGGATGACATGCATGATCAGGTTTGTTTTAGAAAGATAACTTTGGCAGTGCTGTGAGGAATGGTTGGGGGAGGAAATTAAAGCCAGGGACACCCTTAAGAGAAGGTACTACTAAATCTGAGGAAAGTATTGAAAGCCTTAGTTTTGGCCTGGGGGCAATGAGGAGGGACCTTGTTGGAGAGACATTTTAGAGGCAGATATATGAGAAGGTAAAGTCAGTAATGACTCAGATTTCTGGGTTAGGTGACTGTCTAGGTAAGAGGTTCTCAAATTTTGCTGTGTAGTTGAATCACTTGGGAAGCTTAAATGTCCTGCTGTTCTCTCAGACCCTATGGCTCTAAATCAGAAGTCTGGAGGGCCAGGAACTAAAATCATCAGTGTTTTTAAAAAAGATTTCCCAGCTGACACCAGCATGTCAAAGTCTGGGAACCACTTATCTGGATAAATTGTTGTCATTAATTGAGGTGGGGATGGATTTAGAACACACTAACCAGGCCCTAAGTTTGTGCTAGTCCCTTTTACTTGTATCATTTTATTAAACAGTCACACCATCTCTATGATGGTGGTATCACTCTCATTTGACAGGGGACGAAACTGAAGTTCAAGGTATGAAAGTAGAATGTGGTAATTACATGGTGAATGTCAAGTAAGGGATTGAGGGTACATGTAAGGGTAGATGTTAGAATCATGAGCATATCCCGTAGGCTGGGAGTCACACGTTCAGGTAGCTGCAGGGGCCTTTCAGACAGTGTAAATAAGTGAAGCTTTTGGTTGGAAGTAATGTGGAGTGTGGGGGCTGTGGCAAACTGGAATGCGCATGCACTGATACACACCCGAGCTTGCACGTGCTAGTGAGAGCAGGAAGTTGTAGGTAGTTCTTTCCAATGCTTGTCGGATGGGCTCAGAGTTGCCCGATTTTACGTCTAATATCCAGATTTGAATGGGAAATGTATACATGTTCTAAATGAACTATTTCAAACGTTTTTACCAAGGCGTGTTTGGGGACCCTGAGAGAGTAGTGTGCGATCTCTACCAGTTTGTGGTGTCTGCCTCACGAGCTCTCTCTGAACTGCCTGAGATTTCTGTTGGACCAGCCCAAGTGGATCAGAAGGGCCTGGCCATTTTTCTTCACTTACAACAAATATTTCATGATGCTGCCTACAGGCCTGGCAGAAACTTTATAGCAGAAACTTTGGAGACTTTTTTTACCCTGACCTACACAGTAAAGAATATACTGTGCTGCGATCCAGCAGACGTACACACACCCCCCTGAAAAAAGTGGTACAAAAACGGTATTGCTTCCTGGGACACACTCTGATACTTCCTATTCTGTTTCTAGTTCAATATTAAAAAGTGCTGCTCATGATCCACTACATTAATTTCATAACCCACTAATGTGTCACCACTTCAACTGAAAACTGTGTGAGAGGGAATGCTGGATTGAGGGGGTTGCTGTTAATCAGCCTTTTTAAAAAATATTTATTTTTAGAGAGGGGTAAAGGTAGGTAGGAAGAGAGGGAGAGAAACATAGATGTAAGAGAGAAACATCAATTGGTTGCCTCTCATACCCCCAGGCCGGGGTCCAAAACCGTTACCCAGGAATGTGCCCTGACTGGGAATCGAACCTGTGACCCTTCTTCACTTTGCAGGACGATGCCCAACCAACTGGGCCACATCAGTCAGGGCCATTTATTAGATTATCAAAGGTATCTGGGACTCCCCAAAATGTAAACTGAAATCACTGGGCTAAATATTCTTGTCTTAATATGACATAAATATTCTTGTCATAAAGTATGTTCTTTCACATACCATCACAGAGTCTGAGTTTAGAAGACCTGCGAGATACTAGTTTTGAGTAATTACCCCTGTAGCACCCCCAAAAGAAGGCTGCGCAGCATGTTTGAACGTCTAGAGAAGCTTTTATTGCTGCACGGAGGCACGGTGCCCCAGTGCTGAGCAGCTCAAACTGTTGAGTTGAGTTCTGAACCCTGTGTCATTTACTGATTACTCTTCTGCCCTAGAGCTGCACAAACAAACTGGCATGAAAAGTTATGGAAGTGATCATAAAAATGCTTCTCCTAAGGCATTTTTCTTTTCAGGCTAAAAATCTATGATACCTTGAACAGTTTTTCATGATGGGGTATGGCCTCCCTATTCTTTGCCCTCCTGAGCACCAGGTCATCATTGTCCTTGCCAAGAAGCGGCTGTGGAGTATGTGGCTTAATCTGCTCAGCACAGTGGTTTCTTAGAACGGCACCTCCCATCCAGCCGTTGCAAATTTGTGATTCAAATGGGGGCCGCCCGTTATTGTGCCCTACTCCACTGGCCATAGTTGATTGGATTGGGCTGGGCATTGGACCTATGCTGGGAGAAAAAGCCTCCCACACCCTCAGACAGCACACACCTGGGGCCCCCGGTGCCCCCCATACTGGGTCTTTAATGTTCTCCGTAGCACTTACTGCCAGTTCACGCACTAGTTATGTACTGTCGGGAGGAAGAATAGAAGCAGCGGTAAGCTGCACGAGGGTAGGCCTGCCCCCACGGTGTTCGTGCTGTGTCTCCACGCTTCCTGCCCTGCTGGGTGAGCGAACGAATGATTGGTGGAGGGACTGTGGGCCTGAGCTATGGCACTGTCAGCACGCCTGATTCTAGCTCCTGGAGAGAAGCCACCCTAAGGGACAGAGAGGACCTTGTTGAGAGGAGCAGAGATGAGAGAAGGAGAAGGCCCAGGCAGCCTTTGAGTCCTGGTTCCTGTGGTCCGTGACCTTGCTGCCGTCCTACAATACTAGGACTCATCCTTTGCTTTAGCTAATTCCCACTGGGTTTCTGTCACTTTTGTTAAGGGTTAGGTGATAATATGGACAGGGAGGCCAGAACTGAAAACATTGTTTTCTGTAACAGACAGTCGTGTGAGGCCAGTTTGGAGCTCGCTGGGACTGGACCTCCTTTGTTCTTGAAACTGCAAATGAAGCCTACAGAGAATAGTTTCGTATTTTTATAGGTGTTGTACTTTTCTACGTGCTTTCCTCAAGTTAGAGTTTAATACGTCTTAGTAGTTTGAGATCACATGTATTGCTTCTGTTGAATTATATAGCTTCATCTTTGAATTTGTAACTTGTGCACATTTGTCGGTTTGCCGTATCAGGGAATCTGAAAAAAAAATTTCTGTTACAGGCACAGAGGGACCAGGTGTCAGTATCTCTGAAGAGAGACAAAGTGTAGCGGAAAACTCTGCGACCACCGTTGTTTACAACCCCTATGCCGCCCTTTCTATAGAGCAGCAGAGGCAGAAGCTGCCCGTGTTCAAGGTACGTTGAATAAGCACGTTCGTTCTGTCGGCCTGAAGCTGTCCGCAAGAGCTTAATGGGCACTGGAGTGAGGAGGGTTGTCTTAGTGATTCTTTAAAACGCTGAGAGCTCAAGACTCCTTCATCTGCAGGGATGAACTTGGCAAAATGTGTGTGTTCGTTAACCTTGTGAGTTTTCAAAGTCCTTAAGATTTTTTTTTTCAGTTAGATCTTCCGTATTGAAAACTGGAAGAAATGAAACGATGTTCTTTTTTCTCCTCTTTGCTTTCAATTATGGATGAGTTCAAACATACAGAAAAACAGAGAAAATGGCACAGTAAACTTCTGTGCATCCAGCTTCAACAAATTACCAACACATGGCCAGTTTGGGCTTCCCTTTTCAAGGCCTGTTTCTTTAAACAAGATTAGATGGGAATATGAGGCGACTTCTGTTCAAGAGGTCAACTCCCGCTGAGACAGGGGCCGGATATTGGAGTGTTTATTATGCGCCATGTGGCATCCAGACACTGGGTTTCATTCGTGTCTTACAGGAGCTTACAGGCTCCCTGTGGCTTCCTCACCACGAGGGACACAGTTGAGCTGTGATGAAGGGTCTGGACCTCAGAGTTCAAGCCCAGGCTCCCTTGTTTGTGTGCTGTGGGGCCTGGCTTTACCCTCTGAGCTTCTGTTTTCTTACCTATAACACGGGACTAATAGTACGCCCCACATAGGATTGTTACAAAGACCAGATGAAGTAATTCAGGTAGAGCATTTAGCAAGATGTGTGACCTGCAGAAAACATTCCAGTGCGAGAAAATTATTATTTACCAGGTATTTAATTTTGACATTTTCTTGATTGATCCTTGTCTTCCAATGATAGGATAAAGGAAGCCACCCGTGGAAAAAAAAAGAGTAAACAAGAAGTTAGCATGTGTTGATGCAGTTAAAATGGTAGGGAGAGGAGTATAAGTTACAGATAAAAGGCAAAGCAGAGTTTACGCATAGTTAAGATCTCACGTGATGTTAGAGATGCATCTCAGATTTATTCATTCACCACTCCCCTGTTATACAACTAGAACTACAAGTAGCTTTGGAAAGAAGTTGCAACTAAAGCCTCAGTGCATCTAAAGCTCACCCCCTTTTCCCTGGTGCCGTCACAGGGTGACCTTCCCCTTGACCGCCTGCCCTAGGCCGCTGGCGTTGTCTTTGGGCCCTGGACACGGCTGTGCAGGGCTTTGGAGCTCACTCGGGTCCTCCTCCGTGTTCTCCGTTACTTCCCTGCCTGTGCCTTTCTTTCCGTGGGGCTGTCATTTCCCAGTCTCCCAACTGGAAATCTTTTTCTCATCTCTTGAATGTCGTTGCACTCCTTCCATTTGCTGGGCTTCGCATTCAGCACACGCGAAGTACGAGTTACTGCCTGGAGTTTCTCCCTCTCCAGTCAGCCTTGCGTGCTGCTCTCCGGCGTTCTCGAAACAGAGCCTGCGCTTCGCCGCAGGTCTGGCCTGGACTCCAGCTCTGCATTCGGGGTCTTTCCCAGCGCGGCCCCACCAACCCCCTCAAAACCTGTTTCCACACCAAACCCTGAGCCTCTCGTGGGCTTTTTACCGTACCCCTCGAATAGAGATTGTATAGTTTGCTTATTTCCACCTTCTTTCTTTTGCTTGTGTTATTTCCCTTTCCTGGAATGTCTTGTCTGTCTCTCTGTCTGTATTCAGATTGTCTTTCCAGTGTTCCTTGCTGTCTACTCATCCATTCATCTACCCCTCCAGTGATGGATCTACCATTTACAAAGTGTCTGCTAAGAGCCCAAACCTTTTCCCTTCTACCCAAGAAAAAGAAAGCACAAAATGCATGCATCTGACAAGGAAGCGTCTAGATTAGTCATTAGGCCACCTGCAGCCAAATCTCCTTAGAGTGCTTGTAGAAATGCAGATTCCTGGGCCTGACCCTAGCCCTACTGAATTGGAAACCCAGGTGGTCAGGCTAGGGATCTTCGTTTTTAACAAGTACCCTGAGAGATTTTCACACCAAGATTTGAGGACTACATAGTTAGTCCCTAAGTAAGGCCAAATTAAACACCTAAAACAGCCATCATGTTATTGAACCAGTGAGGTGATATCTGACTCCTTTGATCTTCACCAGACACATGGCTGCTGTGGAGTCAGCAGAGAGGCTGCACAGTGATCGGAGTGGGGGGCTTAGGCGGGTTTCTTTAACACTTCGTTCCAAAGCCGGAGTTTGTTGGAACACTTCCACAGCTTTCCAGACCATCCGGAGTGTCTGCCATTGAATGTGGTACCCAGATACATTCTGAAGTGCAGTGGATAGGAGGTTGGAATTTTCTGACTTTCCGGGGCCAAATCAGTGTTTCCGCTCCCACCGTGTGGGTAAAGGGAGGATGAGTCGAACTGTAGACGTAACCTGTGGGTGCTTTGTTGTGGATTTGGAGTGAGGAGTAGTGGTGAAAGCATATTCTTCCTGTCCGTTTTTTTTAAATGAGTTCCTCAGTGAAAAAGATGTTGATTAGGTGGTACATGCTTGCTGTGCAAAATGTAAAGCTCTCCCTCACAGCCCTGCTCCCCAGCCTCCCTGTTCCCTCCCTGGGGACCGTGCAGTTACCAGTTTCTTTTTCCCAAGGAGAGTGTGTACATAGGCAAGTGTGTTGTATTTACCCTTTAAAACTCAAATTCTAGTGCATTATTTACCCTGTTCTGCACCTTGCTGTAGTCCCTTCACGTATCTTGTTGTCCACTGCATATCAGTGCAAACAGACCTTTGCTCTTTTTTAGTGAGTGCATATGATTCCATTATTGGAATGTTTCATAGCTGATGTAAGCAATTCCTTGCTGGTGGACGGTTAGGCTCTCCAAGTGTTTGGTCAGTATAAGCAGTGCTGCAGCGACTGTGCTCCTGTGTACACTGTCGTTCTTGTGTGTCTGTAGTATGACTTCTTATAATTGAAGATCTTAATTCAAAGGGTGTGTGCATTACATATTTTGGTAAGTTATTATACTTAATTGGAATTGTATCAGCTTACACTGATACCAGCAGTACCTAAAAGCTGGAAATACATTTTGATAGTCCTTTAAAAAATTTAGTTTCCTTTGGCAAACAGCTCATAATGTTTAGATGCCTTTGAGTAGGTCTCTTGAGAAAATGTATGGTTCTGCTTTTTCAGCTTAGGAATCATATATTATACCTGATAGAAAACTACCAGACAGTGGTGATCGTTGGAGAAACAGGATGTGGGAAGAGCACGCAGATTCCCCAAGTGAGTACGGATTTAAATGTGTCTTTGCACTTGGGCTTGATGGGAGGGGTTTGCACTTGGACTTGATGGGAGGGGTTTCGGAACGAGAACTTTCTTTACTATCATTTGCATTTTTACAATCTTCTCTCAGAGAGGAAGTATTCAACCCAAGTAGATATTTTCATTGAACTTTTGGGGCTTATAATTTCTTTGATTAATACTGAAATAATGGTTTTCGATTTATTATAATTCCAAAATAATAATTGAATAGCCATACTGTGAAAGGAACAATGGGAACTCAAAGAGGTGTAATGTATCGTTTTTGTCCTCAAATAATTATAGGTGAAGAGGAGGCGTAAAATGAATTATTGCTATAGTTGTGTGAATAAAAGTTGACTGTTATGGAATTACAGAGGGACACAGAAGAAGGTTCATGTTAAATTATTGAGAGATTACCAGTTAGAGAATAATAATAATAATAAAAACTAATAATAATTACTACGTAAAATGATCACCTTAAATAATCTATTTAATACTGCTATCTTAGATTTAAAAATGCATATAATCAAATAACTACATAACCAATATTAAATAAGTACATAAATCAAATAAATACGTATAATCAAATTTTACATATACTAATATAATTCATGGCATATAGACATATGAATAAAATCTAATTATTTTTATTTAATCTCCCCAAACTTTTTATATGGTTGATATTTATATTGAGCTGTCTCTAAGTGTACTGTGTTCTGCAGATTCAGCACTGTTTTTATTTTCCCCCTCCCCCAGCACTGTTCTGAGTTGACTCATGAATGGGTGTTGTTCCTTGAAGCGGCTCTAGAATGTGGCTGTTTTGTAAGACCGAGGCATCAGAATGTTGACCTTTGCCTTGGTCCTTCTGATTATTGGCTCTGATGTGAACTTAAACAGATTACCTACCATTTTCAAGCTTCAGAACCCTGATTTGCAAAATAATTTCTAAAATCTCCGTCGGGGCAAGAACCATCTGTTATTCCTCTTCTCAGTGATTTTAACACAACCCTCAGTGGCCTTAGGGGAGCTTGTTTCTGGAGGAGTGGTGTCGGATGTGTACTTAGACGGGACTTTACTTGCAGTACCTTGCAGAAGCTGGCTGGACGGCAGAAGGAAGAGTTGTGGGGGTGACCCAGCCCCGAAGAGTGGCCGCCGTGACGGTGCGTTTCTGCTTCTTACTTCTTTGTGCTGTCAAGACTCTGCCCGTGTGTTCTGTTGCAGTGGCGTGACTTTTTTCTCATTCCCTAAACGCTCCACGTGAATATGACTTTGCTCTCTAAGAATTTAATTCTTCATTTTAAAAAGAACCATGACCGGATTATTTTTATAAAATTGATCCCTGTGCATTATGAAATTTTTAAGTAGTAATAAGTACAGAGGAAGTTAAAACAAAAACAACAACAACAACAAAAACCAAGTCTCACTGTCCAGCAAAAATGTTGTGGACATTTGTCTGGATCATTCCAGGTTCTCTTCAGTTTACGTAAAGAAGAATGGTTGACTGAAAGGATGCAAATAATTGTATAAAAATGGGATTAGGGCCATGTATTTGCTTTTGCTGAATTCAACAGAGGAGGAAACCACAGTGAAACAGTAGTTATATTGAACTTTGGATACATATTGTTTACCATGAGAGAATTTATTAACTCTTGAAAACAAAAAAGATTGGGAAAAGCTTTACGGTGTTATTTTTATTTGAAACTATGTTCTAGGTAGTTCCTGCTCTAAGAGTAAATGAACACACTTATTTTTCCATCTTTCCCCTCCGTTTGTTATAGATGCAGTGCTATAATTTTTATTTCAAGATTTATAAATATACATTCTTTTCCCTAATCATAACTCCCACAGGTCTTTAATTCCAGTTTAGTTTGAATGTTCATGACTAATGATTTCTGTTGCCTTGCCTACCTTGAATTGCTTATTTGCTTTATTGCTTGATTAGCTGCATGTTACATGCCTGAGAATGTTTGATTGCGTTCTTTGTTGATAGGAAATTCTTGGTTCCACTCTCCTTCCCTGGAAAGGGCACAGACACTATGACCTTGACTTTTGGTGTGGAGGCTCCCTGGACAGAAGTCTGAGGCCTGGCGGGGCTTTCCTCCTCTCTTTCCTGGCCGACTTTCCCACTTGAATGTGTTTACCACAGTTTTGGCACCAGCACGTGTCTCGATGCTGATTGCTGTCTCGTTTTTTTCTTAAACTGGAAGAACTTTTAATCTTCAGGTTCAAATCTTTTTGTATCAGGCAGGTTTTCTTCTATTATATCTTGGCATAGTTTTCTGTTCCATTTATTTTATTGCTTTTCTAAGAGTATTGATTAAGTGTGTATTAGATCTCCTTTGTTTATTTTTAGTGTTTATCACCATCTTTGGAGTCACGTGCTCTTTTCTGCTTTGTTTAGTGAGCTTTCTTTAAGCCTGTCCAGTCTTCATGATTGTTTTCAGTAAAATTTATTCTGTTATATTGGATTCCTTTGTCTCTCTACCTGGGTCTCGTAATTATGTCTTTGAATTTTTTTCCTCAATGGATAGAGAAGTGCATATTTAGAATGGGAGGAGATATTGTGATACATTATAATTTTTAAAAGCAGATAATGCCACAAGCATTTTTTTTTAAAGTCGAGGAAAGAAGCAGTGCTTTTGTTAACTAACTGCCTGACACATTTCTGTAAATTTTTTTCCCGTGCATTTTTTGGTGGCTTTTGCCTCTTCACACGAGGCAAAAATAAATATTATTTTTGACAAAAACAAATAAATAGAAAGAAAGGGAGGTGAAAAGGAAAACCAATCACTGAGTACGACTACCTGCAAGGACTGTGCCCCTCTTCACACGACGGTCATTTTCTCTTCCTCTCCTTCAGGGAGAGCAGTACTTTCGTGTTGCCCCAGCCTTGCTGATTCAGATTTGCTTTTCCTTACTGACACTGTGGAGAAGTTCCTTTAATTTTGTAACTGGCTGTTTATAGCATTGCATAAATTTTAGGGGCTCTTCTCAAATTTGGGGAGAACCTTTCTAGTGTCTTTTGTCTTTGGTGTTTTCAGACCAGCTTTTGATCTGTACAGTGGAGACCTTGTTTCTCTTTGATTCTTCTTTGACTTTGCATCTGTCCCTTAACTTGTTTTTAGCTTCAGCTTGTGATTTTTTCGAAACTGGATTTCTTTGGATGGATTCTACTTGTGGTTGTTTTTTGGGGGGTGGGGGATAATACTTTTAAAGTTTCTTTTTAAATTGCTTTTTTTGCCTGTGTCCTTTTCTTTCCTGCTTTCTTCATTGGCTTTAATGCAATGGGCTCGTGTTAGTACATTTAATGGCTGCAGGACTGTGAGGTTGGACTGGTCTGGACAATGAACACCCTCTCAGCAAATCTCTTAACCTCCTTGGCTCTGGGGGACAAGGATGAAGATGAGGATGAGGATGTGGATGTGGTGGTACGCTCCTTGATGAATGAAAGGTCTGTCATGACTCAGGATAAAATTCTCTGAGCTCGCTGGCTTTAGATTTGCTGCTTGCTTCTGGTTGCCTGCTTGCCCCTCAGCTCCCTGCCACCCCCTTGTGAGTCTTTGCTGTCAGAGTGGGTCCTCCCCTGAGCCATTTCCTACACCTTCACCTTCAGAGCCTGAGTATAGTACCGCTGAGGTCTTCCTGATACAGGGGTTGTCAGCCCTGGCTATTAGGGTGGCCGCACCGACGGTGAAGGAGCCAGCCACCTGCTCTGGCTGTGGGGAGGCGGGGCCTTCCCCTGGGTTCAGACCCACAGCATCTGGCAGCTCTCCTTCCTCTTGTGTTGTGTGGGCTGCTGCTGTTTCCTTCTTTCACTGGGTGGAGGTTTGGGCTGATAGTGTGTTTTTTTTTCTTTCCTTATTTTAAATCAGCTCTGAGAGAAGGCCATCTTTACCTGGACAAGGAGTGAAGTGTATTTTTGCTGTGTACTGAATTTTAATGATTGTGTAGTCTTTTTTTTCCAAAGTTCATTTTCTAATTGTCTTCGAGTTAGAAATTATTGATAAACATTTTCCAAGCCTTGTGTGTGTGTGAAAATGGAGTTAACAGTTTGGAAACTACTTCACCTTTTATGTCACAAGAGATGACTCAGTTACTTAAATTTTTTCCACTTGTGGTTTGGAATCCCAGCTGTTGATCAGTTTCATTGTAGCTCCGGATTAATAGCCATGGATGATTTGCATGAACCCACCTGCTTTCTCTGTAGTGAATCTAAAGTGTGTAAGTTCACCGTGTAATGTTAATAGACCTGTCAGGTTTGAAACACTACATCTCAAGAGTACTTTGTGCGCAGACCGAAATCTGAAAACAGTCTCGGAGCCTCAGAACAGAATGCATAAGCGTGGCTTGGTCTCCGTGAGAGGCAGTTACTGCTAAGCGTGGTCACCGAGCGTGGTCACTGAGCACAGAGGGCCTGGGTTTGGCTTCAAGGTCAGGCCCTGCCTTGCACTGTGATTCTGGGCAAGCTCTAAGCCTTTCTGATTTCATTTTCTTTCTTTGTGAAAAGGAGGTATCTTGCCCACCTCATGGGCTGTGTGCATATTTAATGAGATACAATTTATGAAAGCTTGGGGCACAGTCCTTGCAGGTAGTCGTACTCAGTGATTGGTTTTCCTTTTCACCTCCCTTTCCTTGTATTTATTTGTTTTTGTCAAAAATAATATTTATTTAGATCAACTGATGAGGTTATTGGGAGTATTGTAGAATTTAATAGAGGTAAAAATCTATTAAAAGCCAGTAGATTATGACCTTTCAAATATCAAGTGTTGTGATCACAAATACATTTTTTTAAAAAGTTTGAAAATAAAATACATACTTTTTATAGCAAATGTATATAAATAGTGAAATAATAGGACTAAGTAACTGGTTTGGCTTCTTCCTTATAAACTCAAAATGATTATATTTTTATGGAGAGGGTCAGTTCATTTATACTCATTCTTTTAAGCCTATTTTCTGGATCAACTACTACTATTTTTTACGCACACATTTGCCATTTTTACCGCTTTCTGAGATTTATTGTATAATGTTCTGTGGGGTTGGAATTGAAACAGTAGCAATAACAAACCTGCCCCGGTGAAACACTGTATCGGGAGACGCAACCTGTGGAGGTAGATCAGTGAGGGATGAATTTCTGGTTTCATAAGATGTTTTGAAAGAGTGTGTGGTGCAGCCCAGCTGCTGGGTGAGTGATCTGTTTTGGTCCAGCAGATCTGGACCAAATCTGATTTCGAGTCCCTGGGCAGAGCCGTTCTGATGCTCATCTGCTCTTCAGTTGCTCAAGCGTTTGATGGCCAGATAACTCCTGGTGTGCGTGGCCTGGGAGCCGCGTGCAGGGAGGCCTGAAGCTGCTGTGGCCCAGTGGCTGTAACAGGGAACTCCGCTTCAGGCACGTCCTGCGACTGCCCACATTCCAAACCCAGGACTTGGGGACTGTGTGGGGGGGGTTGCCTCACGTTGGGTGGGTGTGCCAGGTCCCCAGGAAGCCTCTATAGCAGGGGTGTCCCACCTGTGGCCCGAGGTAGCCCAGGATGGCTATGAATGTGGTCCAACACAGATGATAAATTTACTTAAAGCATTATGAGATTTTTTTTTGTTTTCGTTAGTGCTTGTGTATGTAGTGTGTGGCCCGAGACAACTCTTCTTCCATTGTGGCCCAGAGTCGCCAAAAGGTTGGACACCCCTGCTCTATAGTATTGCTTCCCTTTGGTTCTTTTTAGTAATATATATTGTAAATGTTACACTTTTTACTTTAAACTAAATTATAAGCCTATTGCTCTTCCACTTTTGTATTTATTTATTATTTCAAATATCTTCTACTAATAAGTTAACCTTTGACTGTCCTTGGGGAGGTTGGAGATCTTGCTGTTGGGTATTTTTCTGTTTCTCACACTCGCCTTTCGTTTGTCCTGTATTGGTGGGTGAAAAGTCTGCCGAATTTATGGGCTTCATAATATATTATGCATTTTGTTTTCTAGTATTACTTTATTATGTTAACTTGGATCCTCAGTTAATCTTCTCATCAGCTCATCTGCCCTTTGTTATTTTTAGTCTGCATTCTTATCTTTATTTCCTCTTTTAATGGTGTTGGTAGCTGGGGCACTGCGGGCAGCACTTTGGTTTAGGTTCTCTTGCTCTGGAAACGTTATTCCTTTGCCTCCAAAGAGAAAATGAGTTTGGTCTGGTATTGAACTTGACTATTCCTGTCCTCCTGCCTTCATGGTCCAGGGGCCAGTGGACAGGGCCTTGTTTCAAGGCAGAAAACGTGAAGATTGGTGCCCAGTTGGTGTGCCGAAGGCTCGAGGAACAGAGGGAGTCTCGTCCCCTCTGCTTTCCTATTTTGCTTTGGCCTCCAGAGAGTTTAGAACTGAGTTTGTAGCTCAAGTTAAGTAACTTGGGCACATCTGTGTTTAAAACATCTTCTCATTGGCCTGGATCTTTTGAATTTCACCTGTCATTTCTCTGATCGTGATCTGTAAGATCTTTTTGTGATTCTGTTTGCATCGTGTATGTTCTTATAAGTTGCCTTCAGTTCCTTCTGGAATGAGGTGGGATATATGAAGTTAATAAATCACAAAGGTTATCACACTTGTTCTCTAATGACCTGCCCCTTTTCTTTTCATTTTCCGCTGTGTTCACATGCATCGTCTTGCAAAGCGAAGGGCCGCTGGTTCAGTTTCCAGTCAGGGCACATCCCTGGGTTTCAGGCCAGGTCTGTAGTTGGGGCACGTCCAGGGGGCAGCTGATTGATTCTTCTCTCTCTCACATCAGTGTTTCTCTCCTCTTCTTCCCTCCCTTCCCCTCTCTAAAAATAAATAAATACAATCTAAAAAAGAAGTGGCCTGTAGGCTTCCCATAGTGTGTGCTCTGTGTGGCAATTCCTGTGTCTCCACTTCGAGCGTGGTCTTTCTTCCCACAGGTCGCAGGCAGAGTGGCCGATGAGAGGGGCGCGGTGCTGGGCCACGAGGTGGGCTACTGCATCCGCTTTGACGACTGCACGGACCCGCTGGCCACCAGAATTAAGGTGAGGTGCTCAGGCTGCTTTTCCTGCTGTGAACAGGGAAGGCGATCACTGGGGGGGATTAAAAACGTGCGGCCGTACTGCTGGCAGACGCCGGTAGTCTGCTGGGAGGCACGGAGCCTCGGATGGTGGCCCCGGGAGGACCTTGAAAGTAAGGCCTTGGTTCTGCAGATGAGGTGGCCGAGGACTGGGGAGGTTGAACGACTGGCCGGTGTTATGTGCCCACCAGTGGCAGAGCCAGGACCCGAAGCTGTGCTTTCTTGTGTGTGTTTTACGGTTTTCCCACCTATCCACACGGCTGTTCAAATACAGAACCCTGTCTGTTAAAGGCCTAAAACCAGAGACAAGGTAGTATAAATTGATAAATGTTTGGAACCTAGTTTACTAGTTAGAACTTTCTGATTTTTGCAAGATAATGGATTTTATATGTGTGTTCTTTGACCTGCATGCTAATATTAAAATAATTAGTGCCAGCAATAATTAGCATACCGTCAACTCAACAGTGTCTACCGGGTACCACTGTGTTGGAATCAAAGTCTAGTCACATAGTGCTCTGAAACCATCAGTGAAAATGCTTTGGGGAAGTGAAAACTAATTCTTTGATTCAGTTAACTTACCAATTTGCAACAGAGGAAAACTGAAAATAATCAGATGCGTTAAATGAGCAATGTAGTGATTTGTAAAAAAATAATGGACCTTGTTTTCCAACTTTGTATTTTGTTACCTTTACAGTCATTTTACTAGGTAAAGGGACTGTTCTTCTGTATCATTAAATACATTTGAACTAGCTAACTTTTAGATACATTTCAGTGGATTATATAACCAAATGATTATTTTTAGTCATTTTGTATTCCATCTGGTCACACTTTCTCAGCACTCAGTTCTTAACTGGTGGCCTGTCACTGGTTCTCAGTTTCACCCCAGGTGTTTGTGTGGCAGCTGGAACCAGTTCCAGGAAACATTATGGGGCTGCATCTTGTTCTTGTAAACAAAAAGTAAGAGCACTAAGGTGCGGCATGCGACGGAGATGCTTAGCCTTGTTTAAAGTACTGGACTGTTCTCAGTGAGAGTAACAATACCTAATTCTTGCTGCATATTCCTAAAGCATTTTATAATCATTCATTAATCCTCAATGATAATAGCTGGCACTCTTGAACACTGTATACTGGGTCCTGTGCTAAACACTTCACATGCACTATCTTAAATCTCACAGTAATCCTTTGAGGTAGGTGCTTTCATTACTTCCCTTTTGCAAATGAGGAATCGGGTCCCGAGAGGGTAAGTAACTTGCCCAAGTTTTACACAGCTCGTAACAGGTAGAGCCAAGATCCGGACCCCCAGCGGTGGGTCTGACACTGGAGCCCATGTACTTAACCACGGCCCCTTCCAGCCTCCCTGCAATGCTATCAGTTGAAGCTGCAATTGATTATCTCAAGAGCTGCAAGCCCTTAGTTTGTGGGACATTGTAACAATGGTTATCTCATACTCCTGGCGTTTCCTTGGGCAGGCACAGGTCTGTCTTTACTGCCTGTTCAGCAATACCTGTGGAGCCCGCCCAGAGGAAGTGAGGCTTAGCCCACGTTCGGACAGGAAATGCAGGGGAAACTCAGCTGAAAGAATTTCAGACCCCAGCTGGAGGTCTCACGTTCGAAGTCCTGTTTGCGAGCAGTTCCCTTGCTTGATAACTACAATGGTAGGGCATTTCCTCATTGTCCTTATGGGGATTGTCTCGTACACATTAGTGCGGAGGTTGTTTATTTGCACTTGAAATTTTAAAAAAAATTATTAACCTACAGTATAAAGTGGTGGTGGGAAAATGGAGACAACTGTATTCGAGCATCAATAAAAAATTCTGAGCTATAAAAATATATAATATAAATGAATTATTTCTAAATTTTCTTATGTGTTTGTTTTTTAGTTTCTCACTGATGGAATGTTGGTCAGGGAAATGATGGTTGACCCTTTGTTAACAAAATACAGGTAAATGTCTTTTTCTTCGGATGACTTTCCCGAAGTTTCCAAAGCGCATGAGCACACGGAAAAGCAGTTGTGTTGGGAGCTGGGGTTCACGTCCGTGTACAGCTGCCCTCGAGCTTTTGTCCTTACCTTGGCTGTGAGGACCCTGATGTTTTCCTCAGAATTTACACACAGTCAGAAAAGGGCAAATCACAGTCCCTGACGTTACTTGAACATCTGTGGATGCGTTTGCCTCTTAGGTCCAGGACTGCTGGTGACCAGTCGCAGCACAGACTGGGCAGTATTTGCTGAGTGCAGTGCTCGGAGTCCAAATAATTGCCCTTTCTCCCCCGTGGTCTGACTCGTCTGTCACTCCAGGCTTTAAAATTGTCCGACCCAGGCTCTGGGATTCTGGGAAAGGACATCCCACTTGACTCCCTGGCACGCATGCAACACACCTGTGATCGTGCGCCTCTTTTTGTTACCCTGTTTTCTGCAGCTTAACAATCTTCTAGCACCTTGTCGCAGTTCATAGGTGCTCTGTGGGGTTATATGTTATGTAGTATATATTTTATATATTTACAATCAGGTTTTAGATCCTATTGGAATCCAGCATAGATGGTAAACTCTTTACAAGAACACTTTAAAAAAATCCTCACCCAAGGATATGTTTGTTCATTGACTTTTAGAGAGAGAGAGAGAGGAAAGGGGGGAATACTGATGTGAGAGAGGAAACATCCCATACTTGCACCAACCAGGAATTAAACCCACACCCTAGGTATATGCCCTGGCTGGGAGTTCAACCCACAGCCTTGTAGTGTGCAGGATGGTGCTCCAACCAACTGAGCCACCCAGCCAGGGCGTGGGTGGTAGAACTCTAAAGATAGCAATAAATACACCATTTTCTTCACTGGGATTTGTTAATGTCACCTTTTGTATTTGCTGGAGAGGAGTTACATGGCTTTATTGTGACACAAGGTGATTGCGTGGGGGCTAAGTACCCAGTCGTCCCTCTGATGCTCTGGACGGGTCTGCGCGGGTTGTGGGGGGTTGTCTGGGTGCTCACCGAGCCCCTCCTTCTGACTGGCAGTGCCATCATGCTGGACGAAGCCCACGAGAGGACCTTGTACACAGACATTGCCATCGGCTTGCTGAAAAAGGTATGGCTTCGCTGCCAGGCATCTGTTTTTAAGTTTTTGTTTTGTTTTGTTGCCTGATTAGGAAAATGGAGGAGAAAAACATTACATCCTCATCCATAATCCTAATTTTACCCATTCAGAGAAAACCACTGGTGGAAAGTTGGCATGTTCTCTTCTTTCTCGTGTGTACAGGCATCTCTGTTTTGGCACAGTAGGGATTGGGTTGTATGCACTGATTTGTATCTTGCATATTTCTCTTAATACCACATCAAGATCATTTTTCTGTGTCATAAAGTATTCTTTGAAGATGTTATTTTTTAAAAATCTTTTTTTTAGTTATTAAGATTTTATTTCTCTTTAGAGAGGAAGGTAAGGAGAGAAGGAGAGAAATATCAATGTATGGTTGCTTCTTGTGAGTCCCCTGCTGGGAACTGGCCTGCAACCCAGGCATGTGCCCTGACTGGGAGTCAAACCAGGATCCTCTGGTTCGCAGGCCCGCGCTCAATCCACTGAGCTACACCAGCCAGGACTGAAGATGTTATTTTTAATGGCTATATCATTGCATCTCTATCATAAAGTATTTGATTTTTTCCTTACTGTTAGGCTTCCAGGTTTGAAGTATTTTAAATAATGTCATAGCAAGCACCCTTGCAATGAAATCATTGCACTTTTGTTTTTTCCTTTTATTTTTAAAGAACATTTTATTATAGAATGTTTCAAACATGCCCCAGATAAAGAGGAAGTTTATGACCCCCATATGCCCATCCTTTGGCTTCGATAGTTGTAGCCTGTGGCCAGTCTTATTTCAACCTTATCTCCATCCTCTCCACCTTCCTGCTTTTTTTTTTCTTTTGTATTTTCTGATTGTTTCCCTTGGACAAATTCCCTGTCACAGGAGTCTAGCAAGAAGTGGCAGAGCAGTGATTAAGCATCAACTCTGGGTCAGACTGCCCGGGTTCAAACTCTGACTGCCAGGCTTACTCACCTCTACAGTGGGGACAATGGAAGTGTGTGTGTGCGCGCTGGTGTGCTTTCCTGTATGGTAGCCCTCATCACCTTGGAGTTAAATCGGCTACAGTAGAGTAAAATAAAAAATTCGGTCCGCAGTCACACTGGCGGTGCCGAGTGACCACTGCACGGGACTGGACCTCTGCACATTGGAGAGTCCTTTTGCACAGAGCAGCTGTTCTGGGTCACAGCTGTTGTGAGGCTTAAATAAGACAATGTAGAATTCACAGGATGGCCCCTGGCACAGGGCACCACTAGGCTCAGAGGTACTTCAGTGCAAATTAGAGGAAGGTGCCCCCAGCTCCAGGAGGGGAGGGTGGACTGACTTCTGACGCCCTAGCCTCCTTAGCCGGCATCTCGGTGCAGTGCGTACACTACCTGGCGGTCCTCAGGGACCCTGGACTGGTACGGAACTTTGTGTTTGTGATTTTATCCCTTCGCCAAAGATTTAGACCTCTGATATTTATGAGGATAAATCCTATATTTACCTTCTGAGGAACAGTATGATAACAGGGCTTATTTCACTGAATCTTGGCCAACACCAAACGTTGGTCTTAAAAAATAGATCCTTGCCAGCGTGATAGATGAGACAATAATCTGACTGCTCTTACATATCTTTGCTGTCGTTTATTCGTCACTTCTATTCTTGTTGGTCTCTTCCTTCTGATTACTGTTAATATCTTTGTGACCATTTATTGTTTGTTTGCTTTTAAAGTACTTTTTTATACTTTATATAAATGTGGAGCAAAAGTAGGTTTACAGTTGTTCATATGGAAAATAGTACAATAATTAATAATAATTCAAGAATAAACTGTTTCATGTACTCACAACTGTAAGTCCACTTTCCCCGTCCAGTATATGTAGATTCTGACTGTCCAGAGACCCAGTTTTACTTTAAGTAATTTCAGACTTAAATCCTTTTTTTGGTTCCATGTCCCCCCAGTCACAATACAGGCCAGGCAAAGGGCCTGGGCCGAGGTGTACATGGAAGTAGAATGATAAATCCTATTTTTACCTATGATTTTAATAACTATCACTTGTGGTGAGACTTATTTCATCTGTAAGCTCCCCCTCACTTCCAAAAATACTCCCATTAAATTATTGTCATGAAAATTTCAGATTCCAAATGTCATCCACAAATTTTACAGTGACCGTTGTTTTGTGACGCTCCCCTTTTAGATTCAGAAAAAGCGAGGGGATCTTCGATTGATCGTGGCTTCAGCCACTCTGGACGCGCAGGTGAGAACTCTCCCCTCCCCCCCGCCCCCGGGAGCCCTGGAATCCTTGGCCGTATCTGTGGGAAGTCACCCCTAGCAAGAGCCCATCTGTGGCAGCGTGCCCTGCTGTCCTCACGGGGCCATCGGGTGACCTAGATTCCACGGGATCGGAGGGTACTTCTCGTCAGCCTGGGGTGGAACTTGACCTGTAATTAACTGAGTTCGTAATACCGACCTGTCTTGTTTCCCAACACACTGTGTTTCTCCTCTCACGGGCTGCTGCTTTTTTCCTTTTTTTTTTTTGCTATGAGGCTATATTTCTTGCATTTATTTATGACTGTAGCATTTATATTTAGCATTTATGTACAATTGAGGTTTTCCCTGTACATATAATAATTTCCATGTTATAGTTTTTATGGCTAAAGTTATATTATTCTCTGAACAACTAATATTTTAGTTCAAACAGCAGTTCAGCTCCACAGGTAATTTTGACCTCTTGCTATATGTGTGTATGTGTGTGTGCGTGCATGTATAAAATAAATAGGTGTTTACAGTTTAGCCTGTCCGTGGTACCGAGACGGCCAGGGTGGGAGTTCCTAACTCCAGTTGGCTCCAGGGCGTCCAGCTTTCACAGGAAGGACGTCCAGTTGGGCTTGAAAGATGCACGGGAGTTCGGCAGGTGGGTGGGGAGGGAGGGGCATCGTGAGCCTGCTCAGAGCACAGGGGCGTGAGACCGCGTGTGTGCGAGAGGCTGGGAGTCCAGTGTAAGGGGTGTCTTACCTGTGGGCCCACAGGGGGTGATCTGCCTCTGACTCCACGTTCACTGGTGTTTCTTACACTCCAGCCTCACCCGCCCCTTGCTGTTCCTCAGAAAAACCCAAGCTTGCTTCTGCTCTGGAGGGGAGCCTCTTTCTAGACCATTCTTCCCTTAGGTGTTCTCTTGGCTCCCTCCACTCTCCTTTCATCCCAGCCTTGGTCAGACATGACCTTCTCAGAGAAGCTTTCTCCACCCCTCAGTGTAAAATAGGGCCCCTGTTGCTGTGCATCTTCTTACCTGTTTATGTTTTTCTGGCACTTACCACTACCTAACACCATGCACACTTCCAGGTGCTTGTTTATTGTGTCCCCGTCATGAAAAGTGAGCTCCCCAAAGATGGAGACTTCAATGGTCTCCCTCATTATTTTATCCCTTTGACCTAAAACAGCACCTGGTGCAAAGTAGGTGCTGTGGGCGGAATGAATTTTGATTGACTAGGAAACAGTGGGGGGGTTAAAACAGAAAGGTTGGCCGGAGTCAGGGGATGGAGGCCTTGCAAGCTGACCAGAGGAGGAAGAACGCCATCCGGCAGCCGGTTGGGACCACAGGGCGGGTGTGAGGCACGTGACGTGACCCTCTTTGGGTCCTAGAAAGACCACGTTGGTGCTGTGTTGGAGGGACAGGAGACCTGTGGACATGGTGGTCAGGAGGCCAGCTTTACAGCCCAGCTGAGATATGAAAAAGGACTGCTGGTCCCTGACCCCTGTCCTGTCCGTGCCTTCAGGACCCAAATAACCTGGGGAGAGCGAAGACTCAGTGTGAGTGGTGGCCCCCGTGTGCCCTGACAGCATACTCAGACCTTCCCGTGGGCTGCGGGGTCTGCTGTCTCAAGTCTGCCTGCGATGGCTTTGGGCTCAGAGCTCCGTGGGTGCCCTCTTTGGTGAATTCGCCCCGATGCCCGCTGGAATGGTATTTTGAGGACCATACCAGAGCGCTCCTCCTGGCACCTCCTCTGTGGCTAAGTTGTACAGAACATCTCTCTTTTACCTCTTCTCTTTGTCACCTCCTCCCCTTTAAAGAATCATTTCTAACAGTTTATTGTGTTTGAAAACCATCATGTCCAAGTCTATTCTTAGAATGACTGGGAAGTAATATTTACTGCTCATAATTGCCTTTTATAGTCTTTTGGCATGACAGAGAGATTTTAAAAAGTAGCTCCTTCTAGTTCTGGCTACAGTAGTTGGTATAGACGGACTGCCTGGAAGTAATTTTTAACTGGGCAAGTGGAGTGTGGGAACTTGGCCATGGCGTGGGAATGCTGTGATGCAGGCGTGCGGATCTCAGCTGTGTTCAGCTGTGCCTTTGACGGGCTCCGGCTGGTCACCCCTTCACCCCTTCCTGACCCATGCGGGGGAAGGTGAGGTCTGTGTGGGGGGGGGAGGGGATCTGGGGGAGGGGTGAATCAGTTGTGTGGGAGTGAGGGTGTGGGGTGGGTGAGTGTGGATGCATGTGGGGTGTGGTTTACCAGTTCCCATGTGAGAGTAAGAGAGTGAAGAAGAGGAATGGAATGGGCCATTCCATTCCATTCCAAGAGGTGGGAGGAGGGAGGAGGAGTGGGCGTGGGAGTGGGGAAGGGTGTGGCCCACCTAGCGTGTGATGGAGAGGTTCAGGGATGTCAGAACCTGTCCCTGGACCCCCAGCTGCTGGACCTGTGGGTGACAGACTGACTCCAAGCCCCACTACCTGCAGGGATAGGTGATGCCACCTGCTCTGGACTTGCGCAGGGCCCCAGGTGACTCAGCAGGCAGGTGGAGACCCCAGCGACTGCGGCTTGGAGGCAGAGGCAGGCAGAGTGCGCCGGGGGGCTGGTCCCCGGTTGCCTTCCTCGGTGCAGCTGCTTTGTTAATATGAGTCTAATGAAGCAAGCAGTTACGGAAAATGTGACCAGGTACAATTACGAAGTATTTACTGACCATTGTATCACACGCTGTTGTCTTTTTTTTTTTTTTTCATTTGCTTCTATCCATGTGGCAGAACACAGGTTTGCTGACAACTCCCAGTTTTTTTGTCACAGGTCCAGCTATGTGGGAAGAAACTGGTTTCTCTTTCCAGATTCCTAGGGAAGGAGTTTGGAGTTGGCTGGAGTCAGGTGCTCGCTGGGGACCACTCTGCATGGGCCGAGGCAGACGTGGTGGTCCGCTCAGGGTGGACGTGCGGTAGGCCTGGCTGCTGGGAGCCCACCGCTGTGTGTCGGGGAAGGAAGCTGTGGCGAACGGTGGCGGGGGCAGCCCAGCGCGTCTGCATCACTCACATTCCGTGTCATAGGCTGTCCTCTTCCTTTATGTCATTTTGTGTGTGTTACGTGTCATCGGGCCCTGCCTCTTCCAAACCTTACTCTAACTCTCCTTTTCCAGGTGAACCCATTTCACTATTCGGACCCCTTCATTCTGCCTCAAAATGTTTGCCCTGTTGATACTGTGTTTATTTGCTTTCTAGCCTGCAACTTTCTGTGCGTATTTTATATTTCCAAGTAGAGATAAAAGACAAAGATCTTAATGATTAGGATCTTATGCCCTCTTAGTTAATGCTGAACTTTATGTGTTGAAAGAGCGACACTCCGTGTCAACTCTTTGACACATGTATTCCTGAGCAGCGAAGGGGCAGCCGTCCGCTCCACCAGCACTGCCGAGGCATCAGCTCCCTCCCTGTTCTGCTGGCCTTTTTGGTCCAAAGAGCCCGTCTGTCGAGCCTTCCGAAAAATCCTGCTCTTCCACCCGCAGCTTCCGGAGCCCCTGTCCTCGCTCTGCGGCCTCCCCAGTGGCCTCCCCTCCGACTGCTGTGCTGGCTGCTCCTCCTTCAGGCCGCCCACCTCCTTTGTGCTTGAGGCCATCTTGACCTGTGCGCCTGCGCTCAGCCTGAGCCGCCAGCTGCTGGCTAGTTGCAGAGCATCGAACGAAACTCTTGGACCTGTGACTCCTACCAACCTGTGACTCTCAGCTTCTCCGTGGCAGCCCCTTTCTCAGCGTGGTAGTCATTCAGGCCCAGAACGTCCATTGCTTGGGGGCCTGACCGAGGGAGAAATAACTCCATCCTCCGCAGCGAGCCTGGGCAGTTGCTCACACCCCGATTGCCAGGTCACATCAGTCATGACCTCTGGAATGCTTTGCTTTCCCACCGCCCCGCCCTGCCCCGCCCGAGCGCACACTTTCATTCTCTCCCCTCTGAGCTGGTACAGTACCTTCCTTAATTAGTCTGCTGGCCTCCAGTCTCTTATCACAGCTGCGCTTCTTCAAAGTGGCCCCAGAGCCAGGCATCTGGGGCACGGGTCTGACAGTATGCCCATCCCACTGCTCTGGTCTTTTGGGCCCTCATAAAGTGCCCTGCAGTGTGACATTGGGGCCCCTCTGAAGTGATGACAGTCACTTACTGTGTACTCATCCTAGATTGTACTTCATTGAACTAGACAACAGTCTTGCAACGTAGGTAGCTGTCTGTTCATCTTGTAGACAAGAGGGTAACTTAGAGCTGAGGCTGGTCTGCTCTAGACCCTGGACCCTCCCCTGTAAGGGGCATCTTTACGTCTCGGTCTTCACTCTGCTGTCATCCTGGAGAGGGTGTCTTTTCCCTTCCTGGTTGTCTGTTAAGGCTTAGCCGTGGAGCCTGCCCCTCCGTGCTGCCTTCCCTGAGAGCCGTCACTGACCTGTCATTCTTTCCAGCTGTGACTTGCAGCTCTTTTCAGGTCATTTAGTCATTCTGTCTTGGTGTATGTTATGGTTGGTTCTTTGCACGCCTGCTCCTGGATTATTCACTCTTTCGAGGCATTGGGGGTGTCTCTTCTCACTTGTTTGTGTGTGTGTCCCTTCTAGTGTGCCTGTGTTCCGTACGTGACAGGACACAGGAGGGCTGCAGCCACTCAGAGGGAGTTTTCCCCAAAGGAACGGGGGAGTGGGGCCTGTGGTTCTTCACAGCACAGGGCGGTTCTTTTGCTGGCACGAGGCACTTTTATGTCTGTGCCTACTCTTCCCAAACACAGCTTTGAGGTTAACGTATAGTATCCGGATTTTGCAGTTCAATCCAGTTGACTCTTTTTGAAATGCTCCTCCAAGCCCATTCATTTTGTATTTGATGCCGTGTACCCCTGGGCTTCCAGATTCCTGGGGCAGGCATGGCGTACTTAGTAAAGATCCCGGGGGGAAGTAGAGACAGGACTCGTGGTCACATAGTTAGGCCTGCTAGGAGGGTAAATACTCATGCGAGGCCTCAGGGGAACTGGCTTACAGTTGGGGAACAGGAAGGTTGTTGAGAATCAGACACTGACACACGCCACCTAACGGGATGTCTGTGTCCCCTTGGCCGCTGGCACAGCAGCTTCCCATGCAGCACTCACTGTCCAGCGAGTTTGGTCACTCAGCTGCTCTGTGTGTCTCGGGTCACACCCCCTTAGAGGGGACCTTTGACAGGCTCTTCCTGCCCCTGTGGTGGCTCGAGCTCTCATTGCAGGCCTCCGAGTAGACTGCCTGTCTGGTGTTCAGGCGCGTCGAAGATTATGTGGCCACCTGTTGGAGGAACCGCCAAGAGCCACTTCTCCCAACAGGGCGCCGTGGGGGTGTCAGAGCAGTATCCATGGATGGCCTGCCCCTGCAAAGTGTCGCGCCAGCCCCGGTGGGGCATTTAAACATGGAGAAGACACTGCCCCTGCCGTGAAATAGCTAAAACCCACTGGGGAGGTGGAGTGGATGTGTGTCTGTACCCGCAGGGCCGGGAACATGCCTGCTGGTCACAGAAGTCCAAGTGTCCTTTATCAGTTGGTAGTCTCGTGCCATCGGACCTTTGCTTTTCAGTCAGAACTACGCATCAACCTGCTTCAGCCTCTTTTTAACCTGAATCACACTTTTTGATGCGATTTTTGGTTACATGAAATACAGGGGGTAGGATAAGTAAATAATACCACAGCTACATGGCAACTTAACATGTATCAGTGAGTACAGCTCTGAAATCTGACCTTTATTGTTTTATCAAACCTTGGTAAAGAGCCTGTCGTGGAAACGCGATTCCTCACAATTGCAGTAATAAAAATGATTTTTGATAACTATCTTGCAACCTGTAGTCTTTATTATCTGTCTTCAATTCCCACTGCGCCCCGGGCTCTACCAGTTTGGTATCGTGTTCCTTTTCCCGGAGTTACTATGAACCATTTCTTTTAGAGGAACGAAGAACTGATTTATTCTTTTTTATTTTTATTTTTTCAGAAATTTCGGGATTTCTTTAATCAGAATGAAACCAGTGACCCCACCCGGGATACGTGTGTGACCCTCACAGTGGAAGGGCGGACGTTTCCAGTGGACGTCTTTTATCTACAAAGGTTAGATGATTCCTGTGATTTTGACGATGGTGATTAGGAAGCTAGGCCTGTGTTGTGGAAGGAGCAGCAACCGCGTGTTTCCCGAGGGCCGTGTGCCAGGCCGGTGAGGAGGGGCGTCCTCTGTGTCTCCTGCCATTATTTTGTGTCTTCTGTCACTGGTATGATGTTCTGGAACGTGACTCAGTGTCACTGCCAAAGTTAGTTTAAACTTTTGATACTTTTGAGACTCATAGAAGCTTTTGGTGTGTTTCTGTGAGTCTGCGGTTAGTAGCTCAGAGGGACGAAGCAAAGTGGCAACCAGGTTGGGGGAAGGCGGGGTCAATACTGTTTAGAACTTGGGTTTATAAGACTGTTGTCAGTGGGGGCGGTATTGGCGGTTTGAATCCTCTGGTTCTCTCTTTTGGTTCTCAGCTCTCCACATGCCAGCTGGGAGGCCTGGTTGACATTTTTGGGAGGAGCCCTCTTGGACAGGAAGGGGGTCATCCTAATTCCTATCCTGAGTCACTGGACAGACAAAGACAGTGGCAATAAATCCAGAGAGTTGTGGGCTCAGCTTCTGAGTCATTCTGGTCCAGTAGCAACCCCATTGGCTCTGTCTTCCCCGTGATGTGCTCCCAGTGTGGACAGGGGCTCACGCGGACAAGGCGTGGGGTTTGGCCCTGGGGACAGCCCCGTTTTCGCTGACCAGGCAGCTCTGCATGCTGAGGATAGCACACCGCTATGCGTGGGTCTGTCGTTTTTATTTCTTTACAAATAAAGCAAAAAATCATAGTTGAAATGTGATTTTTGAGTCATTTTTAAGTGCTGTATTTAAAAAAAAGAAGTGGACATTTATTTTATTTATTCATGTACTGATTACTGCTGGGCAGGCCCGTATTAACTTCCATGAGATTCTGCTGTCAGGTTACCAGGGTAGTTGATCTGTAACTAGTATGTATGTTCTAGTGGTGACTTTATCTCATATATCTTTCAGTCCTGTTCCAGATTATATCAAATCCACTGTAGAAACCGTGATGAAAATTCACCAGACGGAGGGAGATGGAGACATACTAGCATTTCTCACTGGCCAGGTAATTCCACTGGACCTGTGTTCTGTAGGGAACAGACTTGTTAAGGCAGCATCAGAATTAATACAGAGGCCTGTTACTTTGCTTAGCCATTTATTTCATGTTTTATTGTATTTTGTGGTTAGTTTACTGCAAAAAGAGAAATTGTTTTGCTTGACGTCATTCATCTACTGACTACGTTGTTACGGAGTCTCTGGCTCCTACCTGTTCTGTCTTCAGAGGGTCAAAGGTACTTTCAGTTTATTAGCTGATTCCAAAGTGTATTACACACTTCGTTCAACGAGCTGTTTTGTGCATTAAAATTGAACATTGCACTGGGTGCATTTTGTGTGTGCATGCTGTTGTTGCATACTTCTTCCCCAGTGACACCTTGACAGCTTGTCCCGAGGGTGCCAAGCGGGCCCATCACTGGAAGGACAGCTGAACAAGCCTGACTACTCACTGAGGGCTGTAACACTGTTCAGAACTACCCTCTGGCTGTGGTCCTTTCCACTGTTAAGTGTTTTCCATGGTCAGTATTTGCCACAACTTGTTCATATGTGTGCAGTGCTTTGTCACAGTGCCCGACAGTTGAGTTGAATAGTCCTTGGTTTTGTTTACTAGGAGCTCTTCTAGTCAGTGCAGACAGAGTAGATTTCTCTAAGTCATCCGACCGCTGCAGATTTTCACCCCGCAGGCACCACTGTTCAGTGGCACTCGGTTGCGTGCCAGCCCAGAGTGAAGTGTGGTCTCACTGGAAGTCCCGAATCCGACCACAGTTCCAATCCTGATCCACACTTTCATTTCCGTCACGTGACGAAGGGGCGGGCCTCAAATTGATTGTGGTTCCTTTGCTTCCTGGTTCGATGTTCTTCAGGAGGAGGTAGAAACCGTCGTGTCCATGCTGATCGAGCAGGCTCGAGCGCTGGGTCGGACGGGGATGAAGAGACACCTCCGGGTTCTCCCTATGTACGCAGGGCTGCCTTCCTTCGAGCAGATGAAAGTCTTTGAAAGGGTGTCACACAGTGTCCGAAAGGTGAGATGAACCCAATGACCAACGGCGTTTGCGACATCTGTAATCATTTTGGTGCCCTTTGCCGTGCCCTGGAAAGATTTTTCTTTTTTGATTGAAATGAAACGGGGTATACAGGCAGGTTTCTTTAAGAATTTTAGTTCCGCGTTTCTGTGCACTAGGTCTAAAAGCCCACAATAAATAATGTGTTGGAAAGGAACCTGCAGAAGCACCCCCCTGACAGTGGTCATCAGAGCAGGTGACTTCTCTGGGCTCTTTCCTGCCACTGATGTTTTCCCATGGCACAGTGCTACCTTGGTGGGTTGTGATTAATTGGGAACAATTAAATCTGTTACCGTAAGTGTTTCCTAAACCATTTCTTTGAAGCATCGTTTTGCCTGTAGAGCCAAGTTTAAGTCAATTAATTTAAGGTGTGGCATTGAAGTTGGGGTGTGGAAGGGTGTGGTGGGAAGCATTGGTTTGAAGCAACCAGCAGGCAGCCAATCTGCTTCCCGCTCACCTTCCCCCTGGGCCTTACTCCCCGTTTCCTTCCACTGGGTGAGGGAGGCCCAGAACTGGCCTGAAGTTGGCTTATAGGAGCTATTCATCAGCAAGTGGCAGAGAGCACAGTAGCTGAGGGATGGTCGGATGCTGCACTCCCAGTTCGGACCACTTGGAAGAGGGCGCTCTCAGCCGCCTGGCCACTGGGATGGAGCAACCTGAGTCCCAGCGAAACCTGAGCTGTGGCCAGCCAGGCAGGAGGCCTGGGTTCTGTGCCTGAGTTACTCAGCCTCAAGTTCAGGTGTTCTCAGCCCTAAAACGTAAATAATAAGGCCTTTTAGATGGATGATTTTATAGCACAGAATCTTACATGTCTACACATAAAAATGGTAGTAAGATTTTTATGAAAGGATCAATGAAAAGGTGCCTTTAAAAAGCTCTAAGTGCCATCTGTTCATGCCCCCGCTGCTTCAAATCCTCCGGGGGGCAGCCCTGGTGCACTGGGAATAAACTACAGACACCTCGCAGGGGCCCAGAGGCTGTGCATGGCCGTTCTCCGCCTCCCTCCGACCTCGTCTGCACTTACTCTGGGTTCTGTTTCTCCTTTCTTTCTCCTGTTTCTCCTGCCTGGATCTCTGTAGGCCTGACTGCCTCTCATTACTCAGGTCTCAGCTCAAAGTCAGCTTTTAGGCCGCTTTCTGTGGTCATCCAATCTAATAAAGTATGCCCCATTATTATAATGTATAATAAATACTTAAGTACTGTGTAATGTTATATTCTTAGTCTGTTGTGTTTTCCTCATGGTATTTGTCACTCTCTGACATTACCTGCATGTTTATATTCATTACTTATTCACCCAAACACTCACCTGGACTCTGGGAGAGCAGGGGTCTTCTCTTCTTGCTCATTGTACGTCCCCAGCACCGTGAACAGTGCCTGGCAGAGCATGGACCCTCAGAAATAGCTAGAATGTGAGTGAATAAATGAATATAAGAGCACAGGGCTGTGATTTACTGCACTTGTACAAAAGGCAAAAACTAACATTTGTTGAGTATTTACTACAGGTCAAGTACCAGGTCCTAAACGCTTTATGTGTATTTCATACTGAACTCCCCCCAACCCTGGGAGCCGGGTAGATGTTATATTGATGAGGAAGCATGCTTAGGAGGTCAGTTAATGTGTCCAAATGCCCAGGGTCTGGGAGAATTCAAACCCGGGGCATCCTGACTCTAACATTCACGTTCTTTTCAGTGTACCGCACTGCCTCTTAGAGGTTCTACCATGTCAGAAATATCTTTCCATCTCTTAGGATTTTTTAATAGTTTATTAAAAGTGAAAAAAATAGCCCTGGCTGGTGTAGCTCAGTGGATTGAGCATGCGCTATGAACCAAAGGGTCGTGGTTCGATTCCCAGTCAGGGCACATGCCTGGGTTGCGGGCCAGGTCCCCAGTGGAGGTTATGTGAGAGGCAACCACACATTGATGTTTCTCTCCCTCTCTTTCTCCTTTCCTTCCCCTCTCTCTAAAAATAAATCTGAAAAAAGAAATAAAATATTTTAAAAAATAAAATAAAAAAGTGAAAAAAAACCAAATAACTTTTTGTGTTCCTCTTCTTTTGGTGGGGAACCTAGGTGATAGTGGCCACCAATGTGGCAGAAACCTCCATCACAGTCAGCGGGGTTGTGTATGTGATCGACTGTGGCTTCGTGAAACTCCGGGCCTACAACCCCAGGACAGCCATTGAGTGCTTGGTGGTGGTCCCAGTGTCCCAGGCATCGGCCAACCAGCGAGCAGGACGTGCTGGCCGCAACCGCTCAGGAAAGTGCTATCGCCTTTATACAGGTTAGTGTGGCTTTCATGAAGGGCGTCTGGTTTTCTCAGCCAGCCTGGGTGCTGGGGAATGTTACGTTTACCCCCCATGTGCCGGGCTTCACAGCAGATCCGGACCTGCTCACGTGTCCCTCTGTAACCTGGCCCCCCCCCCTTCCTCACCCTAAACGTAGCGCTTCCTTGCTGTTGCTCCCTATTGGCCAAAGCTAGCCCATAAGTCACCAGTTATTTGCCACCCCTGTTCTAACCCACTGTTTGGGCTTAGGCCTCTCTTTAGCCATGTGACCCTGTAGCTTAGGTCGTGTGTCTCAGATCCTGTCTCCTTTACCTTCCCCTTCACTTGATGTGCTGCTTTCTTGCTCTGGGATCCTTGAATTCAGTGGGGCCCCACATTGGGCTCTGTCTTCACCTCTGGTCAGAGCATCTTTGCAGGGCTAAAATGGCAAGGTCTGTCCTGAGAGGCACTGATAGAAAGCAAATAGTTGCTCACTCCTGCTCTGTGCTGTGCACCCTGCTAGGTTCTGAAGGAGCAGGATAAGTAGCATCAGTTCTGTCTTGGCCCTTAAGGAGCCCCCTCTCCAGGTGGAAGACAGCCTTCCCGACAGATAGGGATGTCCGGGGTTGCTCTTGCTGTGTGCTTGTGTGAGGGATGGCACTGGGGTTTCTCTCCACTATCCAGGCTTCCTTTTCACATTGTTTTAAATCCCCTCTGTCCAATTGCCAGGTGCAGTCACTCACCAGATCTGGGGGTTTTATTTTTATGATTTATCTCTTTCCTTCTGGTTACCATTGCCCTTGTGCAGTCCTTGACATCATCCTTTCTTTTGGCAAATGTTTGCCGAGCACCTGCTGCGCGCCAGGTGCAGTGCCAGGGTTTTGAGCTCCAGGGTGAGGTGAGACATGGCCTTTGGCTGCACGTGGTCACTGACAGCCTGTGGATGGAGGCAGACCCACACACAGGTGGGCATGTTGTGGTGTGATAGGGTCGCCGTAAAGAAGCGAGCCTTGGAAGCATCGGGGAGTTGCCTGTTGGGGAGGGCTTCGCAGTCCAGTGTTTGGGCCTGATCTTACTGGTGGCCCAACAGTGTCCAGGAAGGTTGGCAGTGGAGATTAGGCTCAGCCCACCAGGCAGAGGTATGTAGCTGGGGAGGGGAAGGGTGAAAGGGGTAAGGGGGGTTCATGGGAAGGAGGCAGAACCTGAGGCCAGAGATGCAGGGGTCCTTTACCACTGAAGGTGCTGAGAAGGAGTGATTAGAGTGGAAAGGGGAAAACCGAGGTAGTGAAGAGGCACCCTGAAACTCAGGGGAAGAGAAAGTTCCACCGAAAGAGAAATTTTTAGTGGAGATGTGGTTGGGAGGGCCCGTCGACAGTAAGGGCACGTTTAGATCCAGCCCCTCGGCGTTCTGGGCCAACCAGTTTCTGGATGAACTTCCAGCAGGCGCAGCTCTGAGCCCGGTGCTCCCTCTCTGGAGGTTCCCAGAACCTCCCCGCTCTTTCCCGCTAATCTTCCTCTGCTCGCCGCCTCCTCCTCCCCCGCACTGCCTCACAGCTGGAGCACATTCTTCCTGGACATACCTGCTGCGTTCCCACACCCGCCTTCATGCCTCCGGTGCCATCCCTGAGCTGTTTCCTCTGCCCAGCATGATCTCCTTATTGTTCAAGCCCTCTCTCAAGTGGCACCTCCCAAATGAAGCAACCGAAGGGGCCTCCCGATGGCTAGGCTCCTTCCTTCCCTCCGTGTCACTTTCCCTTTGGGTGGACCACGCATTGGGATCTGGTCTCAGAGGTCACTGTTCCTGGTCTTGTCCCAGCCCCTTCACATCACTGAGGCTCCTCAAAGCCATTGGCTTGTGGTGCCTGCAGCTCGTGGCCCAGTGGTTTGCACACCCGAGTCCTCAGTGGGGTCCGGTGAGTGTCACTGAGCTCTTAGGAAGCACTTAGTTCTGTGAGTGTCTTTGCAGTGGGGTTGTCCTCTTGCCCGGCAGCTTCGCTTCTCCCTTGGTCAGCACTGTACTTGGGAAATGTGGCTCTGCTCCCAAAAAACTACTCCTCAAATGCTCTTGAAAGGCAGCGGACGGCAGTATCCCATTTGGAACTTCCTGCTGTTGCCTGGTGTCCAGAGTCTCCCAGTTAGACCCATGCATTTGGTGATTTGTATCCCACTCCACGGAATGCTGGCCGTCTGCTTTCGCAGAGAAGACCTTTCACGGCTCTTCAGTGACAGTGCCGTCTGGTTTGCCTCGTCTCTAGTTCGCTGCAGCTCTGTGATCGAAGTGAAAGTGGGGCCAGCTTGTGTGAAGGTGTGCACTGTTAAAACGTGACTGGCGTGGAGGCTTTTGTGGGTGGAGCATTCTCTACATGACCCACAGGCTTTCTGAATATGTACAAGATGGATTTACTCTCTTCCTCCTTTTTCCCCACCCATTTTGCCTTGATTTTATAAGAAGACCGCCCCCCCCAAAGTCTCTCTTCCTCCCGCACCTTTCTCCTGCCACTCCCGTTTTGGCATGTCTGTGCCTTGTGTTTTTTTTCACTGTGAGAAGTCACCTTCGTCCCCAGAGGTGCACGTCAGCATTCACGGTCGCTTTGGGACGGCCTTTGGGCTCCGAGTGTGGCACGTATGCTCAGCTCATCGCCTTTCCAAGTTGGATTTGGACACGTTCTGCTCTTTATAAGACTTGGTCGTCTGTTATATTCTGGTTACTATTTTGGTAATTTATTTTGAAATTGTTTTTTGCTTATATGTATTGTATTTGCCTTTTGGACCTACTTTATCCCGAGCAGAGGTCATGGCAACTGGACACCAATAGTGATTCAGCAAATACTTCTTGCTCTGATTTCCAATTTTGCTGATAAAAAAACGCATTAAAAAAGCATCTTAAAATAAAAGGACAAACTTTCATAAAGACATATTGTTTATAAAGGTGTAAATCGCTAAAGTGTTTTCAAGTGGAATGGTGTTTCTTAACCTTGACACAGCTTTCTGTCACGTCACCGTGTACATCTGACCCTGGGGTCCTGGAGCCTCTTGTTAGAGAAGGAGACGCGTCCTTCTGTCAGAATGATCACATTGGATTGTGACGTTTGATCCCAGGCAGTTCTGATTTCCTGTTCTCAGAGGAAGCCTTTGACAAGCTGGCCGAGTCCACTGTTCCTGAGATGCAGCGGAGCAACCTGGCACCCGTCATCCTGCAGCTGAAAGCGCTGGGAATCGACAACGTCCTCAGGTTCCACTTCATGTCCGTAAGTGGAGGCCGCGGTGCTCCCCGCGAGTGGCAGGACATCGTTGTGGAACGTGTCACCTTGCTTTTTTGCTTTCTTTTCCGCTTAGCTCCTACGTGTGTGTCTGCTGTGTACCAGGTGCTGTGCAGGGTGTGGGGGGGGCTGGAGCCGGATTAGGTCGACACAGTTCTGGTTCCCGCCGGCTGGGCAGGGAGACGAGTATCGGGTAATGACAGGGGCTGGGGTAGACTGGCAGGGCCCCAGCCCAGTTCGTTGTGCCACAGGTGAGATATGAAACTCGTGTGGGATTTCACCAGGTCGGGGTGGGGGAGGGGAGGTCCAGGACGGTGAGCACGTTTGCAGGCCTGCAGGAGAGAACATCACACAGGAGAGAACGAGAGGCTTTGGGGGCGCTGCGGGGAAGGTTCCTGTGGCGGGTTGCGCTTCTGCTTACTGCCTAGGGCAGGTTTCCAGGTGCGAAGTCACTGGGCCGAGGGCCGTGGTCGCTTTGTAGGTCCTTGGCACGTGGCCAGGTTGCGTGACAGGTATGAGCTCCAGCAGTGGGGGAGGGCCCCATGCACTGTGCCCCGGCCACGCCATGTTATTTTCGTGTAGAGCTTTGCTAATGCGGTTGATGGTGGGAGGGAGAAAGGAAGGTAGGAAAAATACCGTCCATACCTTATTGTTTTGATTTCTCATAAGTTTTTAAAAAATATTTAGTGTCCACTTTATACTTTTGCGTTCTTAAGCCATTTATCTGTCAAGATTGGTGTTTGTTAGTGATTTTCAAGGGTCCTTTGACTATGGAAGACATTAATCTTTGTCTGTAGTATTTCTTGCAAATAGTTTTTCTGGGTATGTGTATTTGACTGTTTTTAAATCTGCTCTTATTTTTTAATGGGCAGGCATCCTAAACAGTTCCACAGTCAAGTCTTTCGTCTTTGCCTCAGTGGCTTGTTAGGCTTGTGCTTATGAAGCACTTCTGTGTATCTAGGTCAGTCAGTTAATAAATACTCATTTTTTTTCTTCTTGAATTTGCATGGTTTGAAGACTTGCATTTTAACTTTGTTCTATCCCAGCTGTAGTGGCGAATGATACGGTGGGTCTGGTTCTTGGATAATCAAGTCCCTAATGTCACGGTAAACTAGGCAAGTGAAGGAGTGGAGAGGTAGCACCCCCCCCCCAAAGCAAACTATTGTGGGTCTTTGTAAGTGTGGAGAAAATATATCCTTCGTTTATTGATATGTAAGACCAGAAATTGTAAAGAAAAGATGAACAGTAAATGCACATTAAAAACATACGAAAAACCCCTGATCTGGGGTCGGGGGTGGGATTTAAGGGAAAACACACAGTGGCAGCAGTGACGGATCAGCATCTCAGTGACTGAAGAGTTTGCAGACATGAGTTGGAGTAAACCTCGTAACCACAGAAGGAAAAGCTGTAGGAAAGGAAATGTCACGCGTGGTTGGCTTTTCTAGAAGAGAGAGAAGTACGAATTGAATCAGCTTTAAAGCGCCACTGTAATTAAATCAGCTAACACAAAGAGAAACGATGAAATCCAGGGCCAGCCAGTTTGGGAAGCTGGTTTCATACTCTGTGTCAGTCCTCACGGAGGCCTTCCTGATACCATTTGGTGAGCCGTAGACGTGCCTGGTGTTTCTTCTCAGGGAAATTCCTCCCGAAAAAGTAATTCACAAGAAGACAAAAAATGTCCATGTGATAATGTTTATAGCATCACTGTTTAGTAGAGTAAAAAATACAAAAAGCTAAAACCATGAACATTGGACAACTAAAAAGTGAGGAGAATACACACAAAGTTATCTTTATGTAGTCCCTTCTGGTTATTTCCCCCTGAAATGGTGTGTTTTTCACAATTGAAATCACAGGGTACATGCAGTTTTATATATTTTGCAGTGCTGATTATAGTAGCAAAGAACGGAAAACAATTCATTTGCCCAGTGGTAAGAAGATTGCTTGTTTTATAGAACAAGTATGACCACGTTGGGAGGTTAGCCAGCTATCCCAAGCAATCACTGAAGCTCCTGTGGTCACAAGAAACAGTGGAAACAGAAAACCGTACAGTGAGGAAAATTAGCTAAACTTCTACACACCCGGTCCTGGACTCCACTGGGTTAAACAGCGTTTGCCTGTGATCCCAAGTCAGATGGGGCCCTAGAGAACTTCTGGTGGCTGCAGTGGGTGTGTGTTTGGGTGAAAACACCAAGGCTTTGATTTGTGGGGTCGGGGCAGAGGTTTTGTTTTGTTGATTGATGATAAGTTCAAAGAGCAGAATTAATGGGGGACCTGGTGATCGAGTGGAAAGAGGGTAAAGCATTGGAAGGAGTTGGAGACTCCGTGAATCGTGTCTGTGAGTGTTCAGAGCCGAGCGTGGTGCTTTGCTGTTCCTGCTGTCATGGCTCCCGTGACCTCAGGGTGAAAGGCCCCCAGAGGGGTCACGTTCCTCCATGTAGCTGCTGTGCATTTTGCCCCTTTTGTAAAGTCGGGTGTCGGAGGCACTGAGGAACAGCTAGTGAACCGATTCCATGGTTTAGTCAACTGTGGTTTGACGAACACCCTCTGTGTAGTGAATTACGTCTCTGTGTGTGGGGGGGGTGGGTCATCACAGCTGTTAAAAGTACAGCTTGGCTCCTTGGCCATCAGTGGGTGGGGTAGAGTGAAAAAATGAGGGCTGAGTTCAGGTTCTGGCTTTGCCACGAGCCACTTACCTGGCTGTGTTCAATGTCTTTTATTTATTGTTATTCACCGTCTTCATCTGTAGCGTTGAACTGAAACAGTGTGGCACTTAAAATGTTTGTTGTGTGAATGCATTTAGGAAAAAAAGCCACACAGTTTGAAAAGTACTACAATTTTATTATCTGGCTTACTATAAATAAAATAATTGAGCGGAAAATAGTAATGGTGCTTGGCAGTTAGTAGATGCTCTGTAAAGATTTATGGAAGGAAAGAAGGAGAGAAGGATGTAGAGAATCAGACTGAAAGTCCCAATATCAGCTTTGCTTAACGTCAGATTACCTAGCATTCTCTGTTATTTTCAGGAGTTCACATTCCCCCATATATCAGTCACCCACCCCTTGGTAGGCAAGGCTTGGAGCAGGGCTGTGGCTGGTGCAAAGATCCGCCCCCGGCCAGTATTCCAGTGTAGTAGAAGGTTGAGACTATGCAGTAGGAATTAGAACCATGTGATGAGAGTTTAGGGAAAGCAAGGAAGTAGTTCAGGGTGGTCCACTGCTCATGGAGGGAAGCATGAGGGGGGGCTTCCAAGGGAAGTGTTCAATCAAGCTGAGAGTAGGGGCCAGGCAGCACTCAGGACGCCGAGAAGGAGAGGAAGGACATTTCCAGGGGCGCCAGCATCGGGAACAGGAGCCTGGAGGTTGGGAAGTCTGGGGCATGTGGAGGGGAGAGTGCATTTAAGCAGGAAGTAGTCACATTGTTACCTGTCCCCAGAAGAAATTAATTTAGGAGGATTTTTATGTTTTTACAGCCCCCTCCAGCACAGTCGATGGTTCAAGCGTTGGAGTTGCTCTATGCCCTGGGAGGTATGCCTTTCTCTTATTTTGCATTCTCTGGTCTCTTTACTGATATGTGATGTTAGTTAGGTCATACTCACTTGAGGGCTCTTAGTGTCTTCAGGAATGGAACTGGTTCCCCCCAATAACAGTAGGTGAAGTTTACTCATGAATTCGTAAAGCACGTCAGGACATCGAAAGTATTAATAACCATCACCAGAGCCACCCTCCTAAAGACATCCGGAAGATTCTCTCCCAGTACTTCAGACGTTACCCGTCCAGGCCTTTTTCTCTGTCCCTCCATCCCGTCCAGAAATTGGTGGCTCGGTGCTCTCTCACTTGCCGTCACTTCGTTCCCGGAGCTCCCTCCGGAGAATTGGGCGGACGCCGTGTGTGGCGTTTGTGGGGCGAGGCAATAGATGTTACGGAGGAATCTGCGGTGCCGTCCGAGAAATGTGGTTATCTCCCTTCCGATAGAGAACTTGTTGCCTAAATTCACCCCCTTAAGAAGTACATGTATTTTCTGTGAATAGTGTGCCCTATGTGAATACAATATTCTTTTTGGTTTTAGGTTTTAGGGGAGGTTTTGTCTTTGGAGGTTTTATTGTTTTGTTTTGTTTTTTTGCTTTTAACATATTTATTGAGGTATAACTCACCCATTTAAAAACAATGGAATGTACAATTCCATGTTTTTAGTATATTCACAGGGTTGTGCAACCATCACCACATGCTTTGAGTATTTAGAACATTTTTATCACCAGTGTCCATCAGCACGCACCCCTCTTCCCCCTCCCCTCCTCCTCCTGGCCCGTAGGTCTGCGGCTTCTGGACATTTCACACAGATGGAACCGTACAGCATGTGATCTTTAGGAATGGGCTTCTTTCATTTAGCATGGAGTTTTCAATTTCACCTGTGTTGTACCACATGTTAATACTTCATTTCTTTTTAGTGCTGAGTAAAAACTTATTGTACGGATATGCCGCGTATTACTCTTACCCGTCTGTGAGTTGATGGCCTTGGGGTTGGTTTCCTCATTTCGGCTGATGTCCGTGATGCTACAGTGAACATTCGTGTGCAGGGTTTTGGTGGACGTTCCCACCAGCAGCTCTGTAGCCCGTTTTTAATTTGGGGGTGTTGTCCTTTATTATTGAGCTGGAGGAGTTCTTTATATATTGTGTGTACATGTTTCTCTTCGGGTCTGTGATTTGTAAATATTTCTCCCGTTCTGTGGGTTGGCTTTTCATTTTTCCAATGGTATCATTTGCCATACGGAAGTTTTAAGTAGTTCAGTTTATCTGTTTTTAAGAAACCATTGCCTGTCTCCCAAGCATGAGGATTTTATCCCTACATTTTCTTTGAAGAGTTTTGATAGTTTCGGCTGTTGCATTAATAGGTTTATGATCCCTTTTGAGTTAAATTTTTTTGTCTGGGGTGAGGTAGGAGCCCATCTTTGCTCGTTATATTCGTGATGCCTCCCTGCGAAGGAACAGCCAGCTACTGATTTCAGCACCTGCCCTCCCCCCTCCACCCTGTGTGTCTGCCCAGAGTCAGCCTGTGTGGGAGCAGGCCCCCACCTCCTGTTTCGAGAGTTTAACAGGAACTTGAAAGCAGGGCTTCCTGGGATGTTCTATAATGCCGATGGGACAGTGTTGGCTGCATAGAAGTTTTTTATTAAGACTTACTTTCCTTCAGTCAGAAGGACATTTAGAATATTTTCTGTTTCGTCACTTCCCTAAATTAGCTGGAGGAGGTGCAGGCACACACCCAAGTTGGTTTAGTTTCAAGCTGAACTCTCACATTTAAAGAGATGGTTATATGGGAACAGCAGAGAAGTGACCTTTTCTGTCTCACTCTGAGCTCAGAAGCAGTTGTTCTGATGCCACATCTTGGGACGAGTCTGCACCGCAGTCAAAATGACCATCTGCATCGCGAGAGTGCAGTTTCTAGATGGCGGCGGCAGTGAAGAGGCGAGGAGGGTGTGGGGAATTGAAGGAGTGAGCCCAGCCCAGTGGACTCCCCAGGGGCAGTTGGTGCTGGCACCTGAGAGAGACCTAGATTCACAGGCACAGCCTTGTAGTTGCTCACACGATAAGAGAAGAACCGGGCACGTGGGCTGTCGTCCTGGAACAACTAACACAGGGCAGGGAAGAAGATCCAGAGGCGGCAGAGGGAGCAGCGGAGAGAGGGGCCCTGGGAAGCGGGTTCCCACGGAGCTGCAGAGGCGAAGGTTGCCGGAGACCCTCCGGAGGTGTCCTTTGTGTTCACACCGTGCGGGTGTCGTGTGGGTGTCGGGCCCTTGGGAAGGCAGCCTGTGGGGAGTAGTGAGGCTGCTGCGGGTGGGGAGGGTGTGGAGCAAGAGGAGGCCCAGGACTGTTTCCTTATAATTAAATTCTTGAATAGAAGCTGTTAGAGGTATCCGTTTTTAAAATTAAACATTCACGAGCTTGCAGGAGGTCTTTTCTTTTTTTAACACAATGGTTCTCTGGTGTCAGAGCAAGTTTGGTGGAGCGTGACTCATCTTTTGATGCCTTTTCCAGCATTCGTCATCTCCTGTTCTCCCAACGACTGGACGTCCTTCGACACGGAGGTACACGCCTTCCAACCGTTCTTGTTCTTTTGGCAGGTCTGGACAAAGACTGCCGCCTGACAGAGCCGCTTGGCATGAGGATAGCGGAGTTTCCTCTGAATCCCATGTTTGCAAAAATGCTGCTTGAGTCAGGTGGGTGGAGGTGGCGTTCTCACTGATTTTGTTTTGACCATCAGGGAGCTATTTCCCTGCATTCTCTGCGCCCTGGGGAAGGGCATACAGGATACCGGGTCCGGCACAAACAACGCCCCTGTGGTGATCGGTGCCCGGTCTGTGATTAAGCCTGTAATTCTGTAACATAACACTGTCCCAGTCAAGCACACCATGTGACATTTTAGGTGAAAGTCCCAATTGCCGTCCCTCTCATGCAAGACACTCACATACCCTGCCAGCCACACTCAGCGGCGCTGCTCCTGCCGGAGGCTGTGTTCAGGGCCGTGAAGGACCTCTCGCCGAAAGCTCTCGGGTTCGGGTCACGTGCCAACTTGTGGTTCCACGTCAGTCGTCGTGAATTCAGTCAAGACTTCTGTTTGTTTCTCTGGGCCTCGCACCGACACTTTCAGATTTTCTTTTTAAACAGGGATGTTTTTGTTACTGTGGTAAAAAATATATTACAGAGTTTATCATTTTAACAGTGCAGTTCTGGGGGCATTTTGTACATGCACTTTTTTGTTGTGCCATCCTTACCATTCATCTTCTGGACTTTTTCGTCTTTCCGGACTGACACTGTATTCAGGTGTATCATCTTCGTGTGCAGCACGGTACCAGGAAAACGCCAGAAAGTGTCTTTCGCTTCTCACGGATGCCTTGCGTGTTTGAACTCAGACACACTTTCTGTTGTACAGGGAATTTTGGCTGTTCTCAGGAAATCCTCAGCATCGCAGCCATGATGCAGATCCAGAATGTCTTCGTGGTCCCCTCGCACCAGAAGTCTCAGGCAGTAAGTCCCCTTCTCGCGGAGCTGTTCCCTCCAGGCCCTTCGCCCTGGGCCGACCTCCGAGCCACGCAAACACCTGCCTGTGCGCGAGGCTCGCTGTACGAGTGGCACGCGCTCCCTGTGCTTCCTTGCTGCCGAGAACCGGGAGGCAGATGCTGTTACGATCTGTTTCAGAGGTGGGGGCACAGGATGGTTAGGTGGCTGCGCAGCCGTGGTGGAGTTGCCTTTCACAGTCCGGAGTCCCAAATCCTAACTGCTGTCCCACCGACTTTCCCAAAAGGGAGTCATCCTTTAGGTGGCTCTGGGGGCAGCTGAGTGGGCACGTTAGTGACTAAGGAGTCAGGGCCTGGGCCCAACAGGCTGACCCTGGCCATGTGGGCATCAAGCCGGGGGGTGACCAGGCCCTGCCTGAGCCCAGGCGTCCATGACGATAGGAGGAGTGAATGCTGGAAAGATGGTGAAGGAAAAGTTAGGGTGCTGACGGGCACCAGAGGGAGGCCTCCTGATGGGGCAGGTCAGGGACGGGTTCCAGGCACCAGACAGGCTGTCTCCCTGAGCTTCCGTTTTGGGGGCACGGGAGGAGTTCCGGAAGAGACAGTGACGGGAGAGGGGAGGAGAGGTGAGAACACCAGCATGTATCTAACAGCTGAGCCGGGCACTGTGTCCTGGGGCATCCGAATCCCACAGTGATCCTGACAGCCAGCCTGACCCCCCAGTCTTACACATAAGGACGCGGAGGCTGAGCAAGAGGAAGTGCCCAGTCCGAGGTCTTTCGGGAAACGGTGGAGCTAGAACCGTGCAAACCAGTCGTCCCGGCTCCACGAGCCGGTTCCACGGGCCGTTTGTTGGGTAACGTTACCTCCCAGGACGAGAGGCTCACTGGGTCGGCTTCCAGATGTTGCTTGTTTCTTTCCAGATTCGAGTGCACCGAAAATTCGCCGTGGAGGAAGGCGATCATCTCACTATGCTCAACGTGTATGAAGCGTTTATCAAGGTAAGCACAGCTGCCGCCCGAAAGGTCCCCTCTTCACACCCGTCCACCCTGGGAGCCAGGCTTCCAGAAGTTCAGTGCATAGAGGAACGGCCGAGACACCTCTTTGAGGTGTCTATTAGATTATTGCCAACATTCCTTTTTATTTTTCTAAAGATCTTGTTTATTTAATTTTAAAGAATGGGGAAGGGAGGGAGAGAAACAGTCATTGGTTGCCTCTCACAAGCCCCCAGCCTGGGTCCTTGTGAGAGGACCCACAACCCAGGCATGTGTCCTGACTGGGAATTGAACCAGCGACCTTTTGGTTTGTGGGATGATGCCCAGCCCACTGAGCCACACCAGTCAGGGTATTGCCAGTACTTCTAGTCCGTGGGTTGGCCTCTGCCTGAAGTTGTGCAGGTTTGCCTGGAAGAACACAGGAATTGTTTCTTGCTTCTTCCTGCCCAGAGACGTGGTACCGGCAGCGGGCTCCTGGCTCGGCCCCCCCTGGCCCCTCCCCTCACTCTGTCTCACCCACCCAGTGTTGCTGGGCAGTGCTGTCCGACATTTGAGTAGGAAGTTCTGTTACATTTTCTGCAGACACACGAGGCTGAGGGTAACTTGTAGGCTTTAGTTCACGGTTCAGAGCTGTCCTGTGAGTTCGAGACCTCACACAGCAGCCGGTCCGCCGGCCGAGGACTAGCTGTGAGGATCCATATGTATTCACGTGCCTGCCTGCAGTTAACCTCGGGGATGTTACTTTGTAGTGAGTGTTCTTCATACTTGGTAAAACTGAGAGTGAATAATAGAGCTTCAAGTTCTCACTAAAAATGGCTAACGAGAGATCTGAAGATGATGCAGAGCAATGAAAACAGAGATCTCTGTAAGGAAAGGCCGTGAGAGGGGGAGATGAGAGACTTCAGATTTTCAGTATCTTGTATTCCTTTTTTAAGTACTGTGTTAGAAGAGGAGAAAGACTTTTTGTTTTGTCAGATCTGAGTGGGTCTGTTTCAGTCAGTGAACAGTCTTCAGGAAAACCCCACCTCTTACTGGGAGTGTTAATGATGGATGAGGTCGGTGGGAATTGGCCCGCGTGTGCAGGGTATCGCCTCCAGCCCAGACACGCCCCCTCCCCGCCCGTGGACTGCAGGCGCGGGCCTCACTGCTCCGTCTGCGGTTGCCTTCTGGGAAGGTCCTCTGGGACTTATGTTTTCTCGTTGAAGACGCTTGCCTGCCTGGCTTAGACTAGTTTCCAAGGTACCTTCCCACAGCAGTACATAATCTAAGACATAATGATCATACTTAAGAATCTAGAACAAAATGAAGACTTGTTGACAGAATCATAGTTTGGGGCTAAATAATAGTAATTTGGAAATTATTTCTAAATTGTCAAGTGTCATATTGTTGCCTGTAGTCGAATGAAGTGATGAACTCAAGCTTGCCAAGGAAGGAAGGTTTATTTACAAAGAAGCACAGGGAAGTGATTCTGTTTGGGAGTGTGCCAGTCACTAGGGAGGCACTTAAGGTTGTCATTAAGATTGACAGCTCTGCTTGTCCTTGAACTCTCATTTGCCCCTAAGGCAGAGGCTGAGGTCAAAGAGCGGCCAGCGGGTGAGCACATGGGCACCTCTCCCAGCATGTTAGAGAGCCAGGTGGGCCAAAAGGGGCCCCTCGCCCTCTGGAGCGCGAGCCCCCTGGCCTCCGAGTCGGCAAGCGCAGGGACTGCACGGTGGTGGTGCAGTCAGGCACCTCTCCGTGCTCTTCTCACGCTCCTGCCCGGTTCTCCCCTCCCCCCCCGCAGCACAGCAAGAACTCGCAGTGGTGTCAGGAGCATTTCCTCAATTACAAGGGGCTGGTCAGAGCTGCCACCGTACGGGAGCAACTGAAGAAGCTCCTCGTCAAGTTCCAGGTGCCCAAGAGATCGAGTGAAGGTGAGAGTCAGCGGCTGCTGCTGATGGCGTCCCTCGTCTGCTCTGTGCGGTCGCTGGCGTGCGATGCGAGGCGGAGAGCGGTGTCCTTTGTACCCGTGTCGATGAAAGCTGCCTGTAAAAAGATTGTATTTTTTTCCTTCGGGGTTCATTTTTATGTCCGAGGGCAGTTCTTGTTAAAAACACTTCCATAAGCCCTGCCCACACGTAAGAATCGTTGCCCTTCAGACCCTTGAACATCACATCGTCCATTTTCCCACATAGGCCTTGTAAGGAAAGTCGCTGTTAAGTGGATAGTACTCACGGCTGTTGGGTATAGATTACACTTCACGTTCAGGTACAGGCATTGTTACAGCAAGTGCTGTGGGCCGAAGCTGGGCCGGCAGCAGGGCCACACTGATGTGCCCTGTGAGGCACGTGTCTGCCTCCAGCCGTGACAGTGACGACCGTGAACCGGGGACACGCTAGGTCACACTGAGGCGGCAGCTCTACAGTTACCATCTCCACCTGCCACTCTGTGAGGTGGAGGGAGTGTTCCGTGTTTTACAGATGAGTTGTCAGAGCCCCAGGGAGGGGTCAGCTCAGGACAAGGCAGCGGGTCACAGCAGAGCACGGTCTGTGCGTGTGGCTCAGNATTGTATTTTTTTCCTTCGGGGTTCATTTTTATGTCCGAGGGCAGTTCTTGTTAAAAACACTTCCATAAGCCCTGCCCACACGTAAGAATCGTTGCCCTTCAGACCCTTGAACATCACATCGTCCATTTTCCCACATAGGCCTTGTAAGGAAAGTCGCTGTTAAGTGGATAGTACTCAGGGCTGTTGGGTATAGATTACACTTCACGTTCAGGTACAGGCATTGTTACAGCAAGTGCTGTGGGCCGAAGCTGGGCTGGCAGCAGGGCCATACTGATGTGCCCTGTGAGGCACGTGTCTGCCTCCAGCCGTGACAGTGACAACCGTGAACCGGGGACACGCTAGGTCACACTGAGGCGGTGGCTCTACAGTTACCATCTCCACCTGCCACTCTGTGAGGTGGAGGGAGTGTTCCGTGTTTTACAGATGAGTTGTCAGAGCCCCAGGGAGGGGTCAGCTCAGGACAAGGCAGCGGGTCACAGCAGAGCACGGTCTGTGCGTGTGGCTCAGGACCTGCGCTTTTCGGGAGGCGGCTCCTCTGCTGGTTCGTTCAGCAGTTGTCTTCTGAATGCCCACCACATGCCAGGCATTCAGTTGTGCCCCCCGCTCCCCAGTACTCGTGTGCAGTGGACCAGCAGTGTTCTAGTGCGAGCGTTGAATTCCTTTAATGCTCCCAGCAATCTGGTGAGAGATGTAGCTGTGCCCCCACTTCACAGGTGAAAATAATGAGGCCCAGCGGCAGTGAGAGCCTTGCTGACGGTCACACAGTGAGTGTGTGGTGGAATCAGAGCTTGAACCCAGGCAGTTAGATTTCAGTCTTGTTTTGCCTTTACAACTAAGAACAAGAGCTTGCAAGGAGACGAAGACGTTCTCACTCGCAGGAAACGGTGCAGGTGCAGAGAGTCACACGTACACAGACTGCTGCCGTATCAGGCTGCCAGCCCTCTGAGCAGTTACAGGAGTGGACGCCTGCCTGGCTGTGGCCAACAGCAGGGGCAGCGGGTGAGACGTAGTGGGAATGCAGAGAAGACGGCGCCCGGGATGGGAGCTGGCCTGGGAGGTCTCGCAGCAGACCCGGAGTGGTGGCGGAAGTCCTGCTGAGGGAACTGATTGAATCAGAAAATGGTAGCAAGGGGCGCACTAGGCAGGGAGGACTGGAGACCAGTGCTTGGCATGAGGGGTGTATTCGATGCTCAGAGAACATTGATGACTGAATATGAGAGGGGAGGGTTGCAACCTGGGTGGTCAGGTAAAGCTGGTGTCACTGCTGGAACAGGAGCCTCCCGGGGGCAGCGATTCGGGGAGCAGCTGACTGAGTGCCTGTCGCCTTGCGAAGACAGGACAGTCTTCCAGACGTTATTGGTAAACATTATTGATAGATTGAATTCTATCAACGTGTTTCTTCACCTGTTTTCATTATCGGCCCCTCGCCCAGGAGAAAAGTCCCATCAGATTCTTCCTAATGAGAGACATCAAATACTAGGAAATAAGGTTTGGTAAGGTAGGGTTGAATTTTGGGGGGCCTCAACTGCTGTAATATTTAAGATTCCCTCCCACCTCGCCCCCCAAGAACCGTTTCTCACCCCTTTTGTTCGAAGTGGAAATTTCTCATGGCTGGTTGGAAAGAAGGGATGGGATCTTGGATCGGACTCTGGTTAGAGGTGGAAATTTGAGAGTCGTCAATTCCATGCCAAAAGGAAGTTCAGGGGTAATTGTGTAATAAAGAAGGGTACCTTTTTGCCAAAACATTGCTGGTAAGGATGCAGTGAAACTCGCAACCTCATACGTTCATGGTTTTGTAAATTTTACCATCCTTTGGGCACTGGTTTATCAACAAACTGTACTTCATGGAATCTAAAACACCATTATGAATAAGCCAGGCCATTATTTTATGTACCACTAAGGAAAAAAAAAAACTGCTGCCAATTATAATTATAAAATGCTGTCCTGGGTTCAGTGAGGGAGAGTGTAGAAAAGAGCGAGTCTCAGATTTGATGAAATGTGGGGTGTCATAGCCATATAAATGACGCTGTCTTGTTGGCACACTAGTTTGGAGTGGGAATCATCTAATGGGGAGTCTTTCCCCTTGGGAGGTGTTTACTCTAGCACTACAGACACCAATTAAAATGGGACATTTGAAATGTTTAAAGAATTGCACAGTGTAGCTGCAGCCACGGGAAGAGTGTAGTGTGAGTGCCCCAGGTTGTGTCTTAGGGAAGCAACGTCATTTCCACAGATGCTGCCCCAGGAAGGAGTTCCCGAGGTCACAGGCCAGCCAGCAGAGGGCTCTCCTAGGTTCTGGTGCCCAGCGTTGGCCTGGGCATCTATGGCCCAGCGGGGTTGGGGGCCCCAAGTTGAAGGACAGTCCAGCACGTTTCACTCAGCAGTCTTCATAGGAGGGCAGGGACACCTGCATGGATGGGGCCGGGGAGACGGGGCGAGGGGGCTCGAAGCAGCCAGCGATGCAACCTCACGGCACAGGCCTGGGCGCACACAGCATGCCGCCGGCGAGGGCCTCACCCTGCGTTCTGTTGGCTGCCTTGCAGGTGATCCAGATCCGGTTCTGAGGTGCATCGTTTCGGGATTCTTTGCAAATGCAGCGAGGTTTCATTCTACCGGAGCTTACAGGTAATGTGGTGCTTGGAGTCATTTGTTAAAGGACAAATCTTAAAAATGATTCAAACTGCATAGACAGCGGATGTACAGGAGAAGGAGAGAAACTTTAAATTGAAGAGTTTTCTCTTGTGTATAAGGTGCCTCTGTCTGAAGCTGAGTTTAGCTATGTAGCTTTAAGCGAAGTATCTTAACTCCATGGAAGTGACTCTCAGATACCCAGCTCCCCCATGTGCTGCAGGAGGCTGGCAGCATCTCCATTCCAGTAATAGGATCGCAGGACTAGAAGGAGCCATTAAAGGTGCTCTTCCCCAAACTAGTCGCTTTTGTCACTGGGTAGCTCACACGTTTTTAGAGAACTGCAGGATCGAAGCCACTGCCACCCTGATATGTTGTGGCCGCGTTGGGTGGCTTTGGGTGTTGGCCAGTGTTTCTTCGTGCGCCTGACCTTCCTCCCTCTGCAGACTACAGCCTGTTTCATTTTCTGGCTTAGCTTTCTTTACTCCATACTAAATCACTCCAGTTCTTTGAATTGTTCCTGTTAGTCTGTCTTTTCTCGCAGCCCGTTTCAGTCTCATGACTCCGCTGCAGCCTGTGTGAAGTGCAGTGATCCTGTGATCTGCTGCTTAGTAAGGGAGCAGCCCGGCGGCTTTCCCCCGGCCCTTCTCTGGGTTTCCTTCACATGGTGTTTTGTCATTAGCTTTTTCTGCTCAGAAGATACTACAGTCCTGTCACCGTGAGGTCAGCCATGTTGTCCCAGACATGGGGCTTTGTTAACGAGGCCAGGGTCGCCTTCAGGTGTTTTATTTTTTTGGCACCCAGGTCTCTCAGTAGATGGGACCGTCAAACTGATTGAACCTCAGTAGAGCACTGTGCATTTATCTCCAGGCCGTCCTGTTTGTCACCAAGTGCTCCGGCCTGTTGGTGTCGGTTCTGCTGCCCGTCACACGAGCTCGCCTCCCAACCCCGTGCTGCCTGTGACTGAGGCCGCGGCTCCGGGGCCTGGCGTCCCCTCCAGGGGGCACTGTTACCGTGTTGTCCCTTTGATGGCCCCACTGTTCCAATAGTATGAGTTCGAAGCTTCTGCTGGCATTTGGAAAAGCTCTTTCTCCAGGGCCCTCGACCAAAATGTGGGCTATATACCCAAGAGGCTTCACAGTCGGCGAGCCCCTGTAGGACTAAGTTCAGTGCCGGTCAGCTCAGGGCCCCCGGGTGCTGGCTGCACTGCAGGGCTGGAGGTGAGCTCGGTCGTGGCTCTGGGGGCACCTCCGTGACATGCACGTCTCTGGCACCTGCAGGAACTCTGTAATTGTGGTTTGGGCAGTGCCGTCCATCCGACTGAGAGTTCTGGGCTCCATCAATATTTTTAAATTAAATTGAGTTGTATCTGTGTTGGAATTTGAAATATTATCTCAGAGAAATGGATACATCAACACTTAGCTTTCTTTTTTTTTTAAGATTTTACTTTTCTTTTAGAGGGGAAAGGAAGGAGAGAGGGAGAGAAATATCAGTGTATGGGTTGCCTTCTGTGCATCCCCTGCTGGGAACTGGCCTGCAACCCAGGCATGTGCCCTGACTGGGAATCGAACCTTGATCATGTGGTTCGCAGGCCCGCACTCAATCCACTGAGCCACACTAGTCAGCAGCACTGACCTTTCTTTTTCCCCTGTTATCTCCCCCATAGTCTTGTTAAGTGCCTCGGGGGAACGGATTTGGCCACTGGAGCTCCTCCCCCATAGTCTTTATCTTTCATACTTAACTTTGTTTAATAGAAGTCGGAATTTATATTATTTCTGTTCCCAAGGAAATTACTTTCAAAGTCTACAGAAGATAAACAAAGACTGACAGAGCAGTATGTTTCTAAATTTTTTTTCCCTAAATGTCCACAAGTTGTTTTACTTTCATTGTTTGCGTTTTTTATTCTTGGCTTCTGGACTGGCAGTGGGGGATGAGCTCATAAAGAGTCCAGGAGAAGATGGAGAGGATAGTCTTGTTCCTGTGGAGTAGAATCTGGATGCGTTTTTTATAATAAACACGTCTCTGGGGAAGTCTTGCTGTAAGTATTTAAAACCCACTTCAGACAAATCCCTGTGTTTTACAAGGACTCTCCGCGACGACCATGAGCTGCATATCCACCCGGCCTCAGTCCTCTATGGAGAGAAGCCGCCTCGCTGGTGAGCCATGCCCCTGCGTCTTCGCCTCGCAGCTGCGTTGAAGGGAAGGCCTAGTTCTTGTTCGTGTCAGGGTCCCTGTCGCCTGGCACAGGCGCCCAGCACACGGTAGTTGACGTGGTTGTGCTGGGCCGTTCGTAGAAATTCTGCTCTATCAGAGCTCTCCTTGAGCACGGTGGTGACCCTCTGCTCGCTCAGCCGTTCAGCAAACATTCAGCTTTGCCCTTGGACCAGGTACTTAACCCTGCAGAGCTGTGTGGAGATGAATTCAGGTCCCAGAGAATTCATCATTCGGAGGGAGAGACAGACACCAACAGACGCCAGTACCTTAGGAGAAGGGCTTTCATGGAGTGCTGTATAAAGAAAGGGCTGCGTTGGGACCTCAAGGCCAAGGGCAGTCAGGGATGGCCGAGGTGTTCCGGAAGGCACGTAGGCCTTAGCGCCTCCCCCGTGGATGGACACACTCTTACCCACCACTCAGGCCACGAGGCTTCGGTGAGCAGCATCCATGCGTTTGTTTAGTGCGGTGCCTGGCACACAGAATAGGTGCCTGTTGAAGGTGAAGGGGAAAATGCATCATTTCTAATTGTTGTGATTCCTGTTTCTCATCACAAGGTACAGGAAATTACCTCATGCTTCCTCTTGTTCCAGGGTTATCTACAACGAAGTCATACAAACCTCCAAATATTACATGAGAGATGTGACTGCTGTTGAGTCTGCCTGGCTGCTGGAGCTGGCTCCACACTTCTACCAACAAGGAACGGTAGGCGTGAACAGTCTGCCCCCAAAACTGCCTGTGAACCCGCCTCTTCGTATTCTAGATACGCACTGACTCTCCAGGTCAGTGCCATGTCCCCCAGCAGCTCATAGGGGACATGGCCATTATTACCATGTCCCCAGACCATTCTGGGTAAAAGCTCTCTACCACTCGCTCATAGTGAAGCGCATTTAAAAAGAATGCATGAGACAAAAAAGAGAATGAATCTCCAGCTCTTTCATCCTCTGCTCTTCTGCACTATTTGTAAAAGAAAAGTCTGTCGCACTGTGGATCGCATTCACAAGGAGTGGCACAAGTGTTCTCTGACGAGGGTTGCCTCAAGGGACTGTAGGAGGTGTACCAGTTACACCGGGGGTTTCAGCCTGGTGCCAGCTGACGCTGAGCATGGGCGCTACTGTGTGTTTATCCTCTTCCTCCAGGCAGGCCTCCCGGGACGGTGAGGGTGTGAGCCTTGGAGAACAAGTCATAGTTTCGTGTTCTTCATTTCTACAAGAAATATTGCTTGTTCACTGTGCGCACACACACAAGTCACAGCTTTTTCTAGGAAAATTTTTAATCTAGAGGTAATTATAGTGGAAGGCTGGCATGAAAACAGGTAAATCAGAGTTCACAAACTTTCTGGCTAAATAGAGCCCAGAGACTTGTTCTGTCCCGCACTGTGTTTTGTTTTTTAACATTTTATATATTTATTTTTAGAGAGAGGGGACAGGAAGGAGAAAGAGTGGGAGAGAAACATCAATGTGTGGTTACCTCTCATGTGTCCCCTACTGGGGACCTGGCCTGCAACCCAAGCATGTGCCCTGACTAGGAATTGAACCAGCGACCCTTCGCTTTGCAGGCCTGTGCTCAATCCACTGAGCTACACCAGCCAGGGCCCGCACTGTGTTTTTAACTGATGTGTTTAGTCCCTTCATGTTCAGTGAGTCATTGCTTCAGTTAGGTTTAAGTCTGCTCTTTTGCTGTTTATTTTCTATTTGTCCAATTTATGCTGTTCTTTTTTTAGTGCCTGCTTTTGAATTAGTGAGATTATTTAGTGTTCCGTGTTGTCTCTTCTAATGGCCTTTTATGCTTCTTGATTTTGGGGTGGCTTAGGCGTTATATATGCATCCTCATCCTCAATGCATCACAGTCGACCTTGAACACGTATCACACTATTTAGCTGACAATGTAAGAAGCTTAGATAGTTCACTTCCTCATCCTGTTCTTTGTGCTCTTATTGTTGGATATTTTAATTCTACGTTTGTTATTGTGTGTTATTTCTTCATATGGCTTGTTTCTGTATTGTCACATACGTCACTTTTTTCTACATATTTTATTTATTTTTTTAAAGACTTTATTTATTTATTTATCTTTAGAGGGAAAGTGAAGGAGAGGAGAGAAGTATCGATGTATGGTTTCCTCTCGTGAGTTCCCTGCTGGGAACTGGCCTGCAACCCAGGCATGTGCCCTGACTGGGAATCGAACCGCGATCATGTGGTTCGCAGGCCTGTGCTCAATCCACTGAGTTACACCAGCCAGGGCTACATATTTTATTTTTAAATGTTGTGTTTTATTTCTACATATATTTTACTTCTACATATATTTTATTCCTTGTGTTTTAAACAGTTGCCTTTTAAAGAAATGAAGAAACAAGAAAAAGAAAGTATTTTGTGTCCCTCACATGCTCACCCTCTCATCACCCCCATGCATTTGCACAGATCTGGGTGTCTCCGGTCTGTTTCTTAAAGAGCTCCCTCTAGTGCTCGTTTTCGTGCATACCCGCTAGTGAGACCCTCTCACATTCCTGTGTCCGAGCATCTTTGTTTTACCTTTACTTTTGAAAGATGTTGTTTCTGCCCTGGCTGGTGTAACTCAGTGGATTGAGCACAGGCCTGCGAACCACAGGATTGTGGTTCGATTCCCAGTCAGGGCACATGCCTGGGTTGCAGGCCAGTTCCCAGCAGGGGACTCAGGGGCAGCAACCATACATTGATATTTCTCTCCTTCTCTTCCTCTCTAAAGATAAATAAATAAAACTTTTTTTAAAAAGATGTTTTTTCTGTATACAGATTTCTAGGGTGCACGTCTGTTCTGTTTTTTTTCACTCAGCACTTTAATGACAACACGAGTTCATGTCATTACTGTCTGAGTAATTACATTTGAGTTGTTTCTGTGAGAAGCTAGTCATTTTTATTGTTGCTCCTCTGTGTGTGATGTGTCTTTGTTCTCTTGTGACCGCTTTGAAGTTTTTTCTTCACCTTTGTGTTTTCAGCAGGTGGACCTGTTCTGTGCCTTTCTTTGTTTTTCCTGCTCGGGGTTCGTTGAGCTGATTGGATCTGTGCGCCGATGTTTCATTTTTATCACATTTGGGAGATTTGAGATTATTATGCCTTAAAATATTTTTTCTGCCTCATGAACTGCGTGCCAGGGTTCTGGGACTCCAGTCACATGCATTTTAGAGCACTTGTCACTGTCCTGCGTGTTGTGGAGGCTCTGATGTTGTTTTTAGTGCTTCAGTTTGGAGAGTTTTTCTTCCCTGTATTCAGGGACGTTCACTGGCCAGTTCTTCTGCAGTGTCCGGCCTGCTGTTAAGCCCATCCAAAGAATATTTCATTTTGTATTTTCTGTTCTCACACTTTCATTTGGTTCTTTAATTTTTTATTTTCCTGTTTAGAGTCTCTTTGTGTTCACTCATTCTGTCCATCTTTTTCTTTAAATCGTCTAGCATATTATACAGGGGGAGCCAGAAAGAGGCCTACAGCTGTGATTACATGAGACACAGAGTTTATTATTCCTTGTATTATTTACCAATGATTGTATTAGTCCTTGCATTATTATTAATTTCCACATGAACAACTGTGAACCTACTTTTGCCCATTCCTGTTTAAAGGGCTTGTCTACTGATTGAACATATTGGGCAATTTCTGGTTTATTTCATCTTTTGATTTTTTTCCTCCATGTTATGGGTCTCATTTTTCTGCCTCTTTAGTATTGTTGTTTATGCCGGACCATATAAATGCTGTGTCGCTCCAGAGAGTCTGGATTTGGTTGCCTTTTTCTTAAAAGAACGTTGAGCTTTTTCCTAGTAGAAAGTTAATAACGGCAGATTAGTTTCATTTCACTGAGGACTGATTTTAGTCTCTGATGGGGCCATTCTGAAGTAGCCGCACTCCTAGGACATGGTGACCTGGTTGATGTCTCACCTGAATGCCCAGTCTGTCCAGTGAGGCCTTTGCACTCCGGGCAGAACCCCGGCGTCTCCAGCGCGGCACAGGCCTGCAGACCCCGTACCAGCTCACAACTCCCTGGGGACTTTTGTCTGCCAGCCTCGTCGACCCTGGGCTTGCTCACGTGCAGCTTAGCATTCAGCCAAGACTTGAGGGAACCCCACATAGATTTCTGGAGCTGTCCTGCAAATTCCAGCTGCCTCTGGCCTGTCTCCTCTGCCCAGCAGCACTGTTCTCTGTTCAGGGTTTACGTCTGGGTGCCAAGGTTTGGAGAACCAGGCAGAGACCTGGGACGAATACAGAGCTCACTTTGAGCATTTCCTTTTTCTGAGGGATTTCAGCCCTGTGCTGTCTGTTGTTGCCCAGTACCTGAAAACATTTGCATCAATATTTTGCCCAGTTTCACCATCATTTACCACAGAAGGGAAATTCTGAAACCTGTAACTTCATCAGGGTTATAACCACACTGCAGTGTTTTCAACCCCAAATTTGGATTGACTGGAGCATTTAAAAATTGGGAGATTTCACATTAAATGTTGACTTCAGGCTCCTCTTGAAAGAAGTATGAAATCTGTTCGCACTGGGCTTGGGTTCCAGCCCGGCAGCAATCAGCAGAGACACAGCAGCCTAGGCGCCACAGCCTGCCTCCTCCCTTCTTCCACGTGTTCAGCTCCTGGGGACAACGGAGCTGTGACCCTGTGCACGGAGGGATCTTCTCACCCATCCCCCTCTCGCAGTGGAAAGGGCAGTTGTCTTTTAAATGTCTTGTTATAATACTTAAATCTTACCCAACCAAACAAAGTACGTTTCATGCAGACCTCATCAGTTAGCGCAGCCGGACATGAGACCAGTGGCAGGGACTGGGAACAATGCAGAGTGTGTGGTCTCTGCTGTGTCGGTCTCATGGGAACAGCCCAGAAGTGGAAGGAACTCTTTTCCTTCAGAACATCTCGGCTGCAAAGTGCAAGAGAAGCGATCCGAAATGAGAGGTGGCGGTTGAGAAGCGTGGCCCAGCTGTGAGGGTGCTCGTTAAAGGGATGAGGGGCAAGCATCTAGGGAAGGAGACAAAGTTGTCTTAGGCTCTTGGAGAACAGAATGAACCTAAAAGTTGAGTTCTTTTCCCTTCTCAGCTCAAGAGTTACAGTTTCTTTAGGTCCAACCCACAGAGTTAAGAGTGAATAGCCCCAGGAAGAAAAATGGCAGCCATAGATTCCTGCATTTGTCTTTTCTCTCCAAATGCTTGTTTTTCAGGTCACCAGTTCTACTCTGGTCACTGTGATCAGTTATTTTTAGAGAGGCCAGGGCCCTGAGGAATCACCTGGTACCCCAACTTCATTGTACAGGCGAGGGCCCTGAAACTCCCTAAGAACCTCAGTCCCTCCTTAACTAAACAGCACAAAGGTACTTCTGCTACTGACTTGTTAGTCCAAAGCTAACTGATTCCTCCAAAAGCCCTGCAGACCCCGGGGGCCGCCCACTCGGGGTGGATGTTCATTTGTTGAACGCAGCGCAGTGCCTCGTGAGCACCCAGGGCTCACTGACCATGCCCGGCTCTCTTTCTGGCACCTTCGGTGACTTCCCATTACCGTTGTTTTTCAGAGTGTCACTCATGCTGTAAAGAGGCCTGCAATGGTCCAGAGGCAGCTCTGTTTATACTCAGCATTCTTCCCAGAAACAAGCACCAAAAATGGTCCCATGGGCTCCATGATGTCATCTGTTCCCAAGCGAAGGCTGCGGGGCGTCTAATGTCAATTCTGGGGTCACATCAGGTGAAGTGAGAGGATTCAGAGAGTTCAACAAGATCAGTAGTCGGGGAGAAAAACAGGGTGACCTGTTCGGAGATTTGCCTTTCAGTCCTTAAAGTTTTTTTTTCCTGATTCTCAGAGGTATCTTTGGACTCTGGGGAAAATCCTCCGAGCCAGAACCTATACCAGTCCTTTCTTGGATGTACTCGGTTAGGAAGGTCCTCGTTCTAGCTCATCGACATGCGTGTCCTGCCCACTTGGCCATCTCTCGTCATGCTTGATGGCGTGTCGTCTTCCCTTGCACCCTGCGTTCTCCCAGGGCTGCAGTTCTCTGCCGGCCGTGGGGACCGCTGCCTCGTGGCCAGGGTGGCAATTCCTCAGGTGGAGATCTCGCTGCGTGGCAGGGTGACGCACCTTAGATGGCAGTTGGTTGGTTGTTTATGACCATTAAGGGCGTCCAGGGCTACCTCAGTGAACCAAGTCATTTATTAAAAACTCAGTTTGTACCCTGTGCCGTGTCACTAGGGGGTATCCTTTTCCTGTGCGTCTTCCCTGCCTCGCATAGGTGCCCGCATTCGAGACACCCACTAAAATGACGTACCTCCTCATTTCCATTCCTCAACCACCCTTAAGGGATTCGTGGAAACTTGACGAGATGTCCGGCCTGAGCCCTGTCCCCTGAGCTAAGGAGTTCAGCTGCAGTGCTGTGCGCACGGCCCGTGGGCCCCGACTGAGCCCCGGCGGGCTGGGCCCTGGGCTGCTGTGGCTTACCACAGGCCCATCTCCTCTGTTGGCCACTGGCGCTGGTTCCCTGCAGACTCCTTCCTGGGAGCCCGGCGTTTACCCAGAGGGCATGAACCAGATGGAAACTTGGGTCTGGTCCTGTGTGTGGAGATTGTGGTGAAGCCTGGTTTCTTTGTCCGACCACCCTCAATTATGACGTTTTCTCCTCTCTTGCAGCACCTGTCCCTAAAAGCCAAACGGGCCAAGGTCCAGGACCAGTGAGCAGATCTGGGCTGTGGCCACGGGGCTGCGTGGGGCCCTCTTCTCTGTGCTGCTGCCCTAGCTGCGAGGGACGGCGAGCTGTCCTTTGCTCCTGTGGGACCTTTAGCTGTTTCGACCGGGGCGCCTCCTGTGCATTAGTCCCTTCTTCCCGCTCCCCTCCGCGTCTGCATCCTCGCTGGGATTGTGGAGGAGTTGTGTGCGGGCAGGCACGCTGCCACACGGCACCCAGCAGAGCGCGAGTTGGCAGGGCTCTGCTCATTGGTCAGTCGGCACACTCACTGGCCCACCATGCCACTTCCAACAGGCAGTCTGTCCTGCCCCCTGGCCTAGCTTAATGGGGAATGAGGGGGAAAGTTAGCCAGTCCACCTGCAGCACCACGCTGGCTGCCCCGAGAGTTTGCTGGGCTGGCTTTGCTTTCCCTGGAGGGGCCATGGCTGTGCGGACCAGCGAGGCCAGCTGCTAGGTGGGAGTAAGTGTGTGCCCACAGAGGGGCGCGATCCGGGAAACGCTGCGGATTTCTGCCAGGGTCACCACGGGGCTTGTCTGGCGGCACAGGGGCTCCCCAAACCAAGGGGCTTCTGGTTTCCCCTTTGCCCACATCTGTCTACAGGCAGAAGACTCGCAAGGACGGGTGATGGACAGAGAGGACTGGTGCGCCGTTCATCTGTTAGCACAGGTTTCCCTGTTGTGCAGTGGGCTCAGCTTTCCCTGCCGACAGCATCACCAGCTGACAGTTTCGCCCGCTGGGGCCTCCGAATCAGGAATGCACAACAGCGCAGAGGCGCGAAGCTTCTGTAGCTCAGGAACATGCCCTGCACATCTGTGTTTGTTCGTTGCCGCGTCCTTGGAGAGCAGGGGCGGCCCTCCCGGCGGGCACTGGTCACATCGCTGTCCGGGGCTCCTTCGCTCCGGTATTCACACTTCAGCCTGTGACCAGTCAGACTTTGTCCCCATCCTGTTCAGTGACATTTATTTCAAAACCATGTAGCTCGAAAATTTATTTTTGTACTGGCCTTAGTTTGTACGTGCCACTTTGGCACCAAACACATGTCATTTTTATTTCCATTTTATAAATGTTAATAATAGTGATAACTTGTTAACAGTAGCAAACCTTTATACCTAAAGTAAATGTATTCCCTCCCATCCTGGTTCCCAGGGTCTGTATTTTAAAATGGGCCACTTCATTCCGCCCAGTGAGGGCCTGACATTAGCTAAGAAACCCGATGCTGTAGCGTACAGCAGCCTTTGGGGTCACATAGACCAGGGGAGTCCCCTCAACCAAGACCACGTGACCAAATGGCCTCAGGCCTTGCGAGAGCAAACCATGGGACGTGGTTTAAATGTGAAGTCTCCAAGATGCCAGTTTCCCGTTGGGATCTCTTGTGGAGAGGTCAGAAGCCTAATTCATATAAAGTCCAATGTCGGGCGGCTGATCCTAATTAGCTGTTGGGGTGGAAGGAGGGAAAGGTGCCGGACCCAGACCTTGCAGGCGAGGCCAGAGATCCACAAGGCGAGGCCACACGCATGGCCTGGGGTCGGCCTCGGGGAGCACAGCGCTGTTGGCCACCCCGACCTGGGGGTGTCCTGTGCTTGCCTCCACGGGGCTGCTGCGCCCGGGGCAGTCCCGAGCCGTGCGCTGTGTGACGCTGTAGTCCATAATGTACGGAGAGAATGTTTCACTGTCACTCTGCGGTCACAGCCTATACGTGTGTCCGGAGACCCACCACCTTGTGAGGGAGTGATGTCCCGATGGGACCACGGCCATCAGGGCCTGTCAGCGCAATAGACGCTGTCCCCAAGTAGTTCCACCAGAGTTGGTCCCCTTGGGCGCCGTGTGGCTTTGCACAGTCCTTGGTGAGGCTCCCACTGCACTGTAGCTCGTCTTTTTGGTGCCCCAGCAGGTGGAGGGCAGCCTGTGTCCAGCCGGTGCCCCTGCTGCTCACTCCGTTGGCAGGGGGTGGGCGAGCACCTTGGCTGCCTGCCCGGCACAGGGTTGGGGGCCGAGGTGTTTGACCTGAGTGGCCTGACGGGCAGACCAGAGCAGGGGAAGGGTGACAACGGTGAGTGGCAGAGGTCGCAGAGGCCAGGGCACAACCAGACTTCCTGTGAATGTGCAGATGGTGCTTGTGTTCCTCCCTGTCCGTCCCCTCCAGCCCAGTGTTGCACTTTGGCCGTGACCTCGGAGAGTGGCACAGTCCCCCAGCCCCACACACTCCTGTCTGTCATCAGCACAGCCTGTGACCAATACTTGGTGGCATATACTTGGCATATACTTGGTGGCCTGGGTGCCACTGTTCCATGTCTGTCCTCATTCTCAGCTCCACTTCGCAGGACTAGGTGCCGGTGGCTCCTAGTCAGTCATTTCATAGGGCTGAGTGACAGGAGGCACAGGGCTGAAGTGCCTAAGTCTAGATGACCATGAGACCCCTTCCCGGACCTGGGAGTGGGACTGGGAGGCCGCAGCTCCAGCCTGTGGGCTTCTGATGTAGGTCACCACTGGGAATGGAGACGGGCCTTGGAGACTGAGGACATCAAGGCCAGGGAGGAGGGTGACCCAGCAGGAGGAGCATCAGATTTGAGTGACAGTTGATAACATGGGATTTTGCACAGTTGGCACCCTAACACGAGCCTAGATGGCACCCCAGGCCCACTCTCTGTTCCCCCAAAGCACTGTGATCAGAGTGGTTGGAATTGGACTCCCAGCAGGTTCTGGCGGTGCCTCCACTGTTGGCCAGCCCGCCGAGAGTCTTCCAGACCCCTCCCAAATGAGGAACATGTAGTAACAGGCAGTCCGTGACACTCAAAATTACCCCACATAAAAGACCATCCTCTAGTCTGGTTTTGGTGTGAAAATGTTTTCTTTTAATGATGATAGTTTTAAAAAATGTTTTCCTTGGGAAAAGTACAACACTGACCATCTTGTGTGTCTCTTTATTAAAAACCAATTCGAAATGAGCAGTTGTCGGTTGATGAGATCCCCGTGTCTGGGCACCGGTGGGCGGGCGCCTGGGCAGGCTGCGGGCCCCCAGGCAGCACTGGCCCCGGGCATCACTGCCCTGGGAGGGCGCCTCTGCCTCGCCGAGAGCTCCGGGGGTTGCCGTGGGCTTGGAGCAGCGGGGGTACCGCCTGTCTGGCAGAACTGGAAGGGTTTGCATTAGCAGGACTCGGCCCCGTCTGTCACTCACTGCACCTTCAGAGAAGGCCAGGTGTATCCACTCTCCACAGACTCATCTAGGTTCTGGCTTGGCCTCCCAGCTTGTGCTGGATGATGGAACTCTGGAATTTCTGTCATTGCAACTGATAGTAGTCAATTAAATGCCCCCAGACTCAGCTGGCCACACTGGGCGAGGAGCTGGAGTCTGCGTGGCAGGTCTCCTGGGTCCTCACTGGTCATCGCTCCCTCTGGCAAGATCACGTTCTGCTGTCTGTAATCATGGAGGTGTCACCTGGTGTGGACCTGGGTGGTACTGAACTTGTCCAAACAGGCTGTCTCCTTGCCTGCGCAAGAGACTCCTGAGGCAGCATTCTCCCTGGCCCTGTGGCCTCAGCCCCTACTTGTGGGTTCTGCTGAAGGCAGTGAGTAAGCTGGGCTCGTTGGGAGGTCCAGCAGGGAGTGGGTATGGTGGTGAGGGGCCCCGGGGTGACGCCAGACTCCCCACAGCCAGGTGAAAGGCTGCTGCCCCAGGGCTAGGCTCCTCACCGGCTCCAGGCCGATGGGATGAAGCCTTACATCAGGGTTTCCCCGCCACCGGGGCTGCAGACTGGTACCTGTCAGTGGCCCGTTCGGAACCCAGCCGCACAGCAGGAGGTGAGCAGCCTGCATGTCAGGGGAGGAAGCAGCTTCAATTGTTTTACACACCATTGAGCTCTGAGCCGCCTCTTGTCTCCCGGGCCGACCGGTGTCACAAAGGTCAGGACCTGCCTTACCTGATGCAAAGGTAGGCTCCTTCCTTCCTCTGGCTACTGCACCTGGACCCTCCTGGACCCTCCTGCTGGTGCGTCACTCGGTTTCCTTTTCTGCATTCCTGCCTGCTTCCTTCTTAAGTGCAGTTGGGTGTGTGTAGCAGCTGCTGTTACTGCATTTACTCTTCTTTCTGTGGCTGGTTTTCACCTGTGCGCATCCTCTAGCTCTTTGTTTCTCTCTCTTTGACTTCTGCGTGATTCTCCCCCCTTTTTAAATCATGAAGTTTCTTCCTTTTTATATTCTTTTTAAAAAGTACTTTCACCTTAACATTTATTTTAACTGCTTGGTCTTTTTTTTTACACTCTATTTGTTTTTAACTTTTTTTCTTGTACTTCTGGTACAAAGAAAAAGCTCTTTTAGTTTCTGTTGCTGTTCTGTAAATATCTGCTTTAATTATTTTCATTTCCTCACTTAATACATTAGTTGTAGACTCACCATAACATTTACCTTCCATTTCAATTCTGTTACTCCCCGCCTCTCACAGGTTAGCAGGGTTAATTTGGTTTCCGTGGTTGGCAAAAGGCCCAGCTGTAGGCGTGGGAGCTGAGAGAAGGTATTTGTGATGGTTGAAACCAGGAAAGGATTAACTGTCCAGAATATACAAGAAGGTCTCTCACAAATCAACAGTGGAAAGACCACCCCAAAAGAAACAAGTGGGTGCAGGGAATGAACACTCTCTAGAAGCAGACCCCATAGTTTACGAAGTCTGTGCAGAGATGCTGAAAATCATCAGAAGAAGACAAATGAACACAACAATTCCACATCACCAGGTTAGCAAAAATGGCAAAGGCGGGTAACGCCGAATGTCGGCAGAGGAGCGGGGACCTCCACGCACTGCTGGGGTGGCCGTCCTGGGGGGCCACCCAGCACCCCTCCTCGAGTGAGGTGTGTGCATGACCCGCTCTCCAGAAATCCCATGTGTCGGTGAGCATTCCCAACAAAGCCTCCACCTTGGTCCCTAAGGAGACGTGCGTAAGGGTTCTCACCCAGCGCGACTGTGGGGGGGCGGGACTATGCAGGGAAAGTCTGTGGGTGACACCGTGGGGTCCTCCAGAGCAGTTCAAGCCACAGACAACATTGAATGTGGATAAAAGTAGCTGAGTGAAAAAAGTAAGTTCCAGGGAGATGCAACAGTATCATTTACAGACAATAGAAGGACACACACAAGAAACTACAATGTTGGCAAAAACGTCTACAAACCAAAAGATGCAGGTTAGTCCGGTTGCCTGCACTGCAGGACGTGGGGGGAAGACAGGGGTGAGGGCAGGGGGTAAAAAAAAATTAAAAACGATGTAAAAGAAAATGGGGTGGAAGAGGGTCCTTTGGGTGTTCACCTCCAGGAGGCCTGGATTATTGGACGTGCATCTTTTCTTGGTCATGGTTTCAGACAGGTTTACCAGTTGCCCCAGGTCGGGCAGTGTCTGGGGGGCTGGCCACACTCCTGTGTGTGGATCTCAGTGGGCCCGCTGCTGGGCCCCCAGCTCATCTCCCTGCAGGAGCCACCGTTACCCATCCCACTGGATGTGATGCTCTGGTGAACACGATGAAGTGTCTTAACACTTACCTTCCCCACCACAGTGCACCTCCGCTCAGACGTGGGTTCTTGTTGGGACGCCTCGTGAACAGTGCATTCCACGGTGGGGTCAGTTTCCACCAGCACTCTGACAGCCAGCAACAGCTGCCAGCCTCGCGTGGCCACTGAGGAGTGAAAGGCACGCAGAGGCAAATGAGTGCACTGGAAAAGCCCTCCCCAGGTTCACGACTGGACAGACTGCTCACGTGGACAGTGAGCCCGTGGGATGCATGTGGGCACAGCGCATCCATGTTTCCGAGGCAGGAGCTGGTAGGGCGGGCGATGTCATGGAGAGTCCTTCCTGTTGATCAGCATCCTTAAGATGGGATTTAGGCTCTCAACCCACAGGGACTGTGGTCCCTTTACTTTGGCTCGTGGCCCTGTGCTTCCGGAACCTTCTTGCCCTCAGCGCTGGCCTGGATTATCAGGAGGCTAAAAAGAACAGGTTATGGAAAAGCTTTGAAAATCCCGTAGTAACCTTTGACCATCCAAGGAGCCTATAAACTTCAGCTGTGACTGCTGCCCCCTTGTGGCTTCTGCTCACTGTATCATTGGGGGTCGGTCGCTTAGAGCCCCAAGGTCTGGTTTTCCAAGAATTGTCTCAGAGCAGGGAGAAATCTGGGCCAGGTTAGTGAGGCAACATGCGAATTGGAAGAGACCACTAGGGAACTTGTTAAATGTAAGTCTTACTCTAAATTTTTCGTTGCTTGGAGAAAGGGTGTTATAAATCAGCCTGGCTTGGGCTGCGGACTCGGAAGGAGGGTGGATTCCGCAGCAGTTCCCTGCCCCAGGGGTGAGTGGGGTCACGAAAACCCACATCTGGGAAATCAGGGCAGGTTTCTTGTTCCCAGATTTGTAGACAGAGGTCAGGTCCCCTGGGCCCCGTTCTGAGAGAGCCCAGGCGGAGTAAGACTTTTACAATTGATTTATGACACCTGATTAACCCATCGTTCCAGCCAGAATTAGGATCAGGGGTCCCCGCAGTCCCATAGCCTCTCCGAGCTGGTTCGTGCCCAGACAGAACCCTAACACCCACTGGGGAGCCACAGGGACGCACACCAGTGACAGCAGGCCTGGGTGTGTCCTGAGTGGCAGGGGCAGGAGCCCTGAGATCGGAGCAGGAGACCCAGATTTAAAGACCAAAGACGAAATAACTGTCATCGAAATGTAATTTACATATAGTAAATGTAATCATTTTACTGGATAGTTCAGTGAATTTTAACCAATCTATACACCACAAATGACCACCAAAATCAATTTTAAAAATTAAAAAAAACCACACCAAAATCAAGTACAGAACATTTCCACCCCCAAAATCACCTAATTATCTACTCTAGTAACCCCCTTGCCCCTGCACCAGCCTCAGGCACCACTATTTCACTACGACCTAGTTCTGTCTTTTCTAGAATTTCATGCAAATGGAATCGTTCAGAATACCCTCCTCTGTGTCTGGAGAAGACCTGGGTTTAAGCCCCAGTTCCAAGATTAGATAACTTTGTGGCCCCTGGCAGGATGCAACTACCATCTTCATCTCAGTTTTCCTGTTTGTAAAATGAAGATAATCACAACAGACATGTGCGTGCGTGCCTGAGCTCCCCAAAGGTTCAGGGCCAGGAAGAGCTCAGTGACCAGGGACTGCTCTTCTCAGCGGCCTGTCACCAAAGGCCCCTGCTGCCCCTCCCTCCACACCTATCCTAGCTCCCAGGTGCCCTGATTGACACCACACCTCCTTCAAAAAGGACTCCTTTTAGAGAGATAGGAAGATACCCTGGGAAAGAACCGGATGAGGTCCCCCCCTAGGGACAGAGGTAAATGGGGCCTGAGCAGAAGGGGAGGGATATGTTTGGGAGGCAGCCACAGAGCCCTGGACTGGGGCCTCCTTGGCCTTGGGGGTGGGGACACTGAGGTGTCCTGGGGGAGTGAGTGTGAGCAGAAGGTGTGCAGGGCTGCTGAACACAGGGGAGCGGTGACATCAGGGGCTGACCCACGCTCGGACACCCACTCTGCCTCACCCAGGAACAAATCCGATGGACGCCTCCAGCCCCTGCACAGCCAGGCGCAGACTCAGTGACACATTCACAAGCACTTCCAGACCTGAGCACTGCACACCCACACAGTCACACTCACCCCAACCTTCAAATACGAATCTATTGTCTTCTGTGTGCCAGGCACTGGAGATACTGTGACAGCAGTGAGCACAACCAAGTCTCTGCTCCTGTGACACTCACACACTAGAAGATGATCCCATATTCAGTTTCAGGCTGCACCCCAGACATATGGAGGGTCCTGGGTGGGGCCCTGAGTTCCAGCCTGTCAACCTGCTCAGCTAGTAACTTGGCAGAGTGGGACTGTGCTGCCCTCTGCTGGCCCTGTGGAGGTAGGTGCTCTTGGTCCCTTGTTCCTGGCAACCTGGTGGAGCAGACTCAGAGGGGCAGGGGCTGTGTGAACTCCTTCCCTGAGCCCTGAGCCCTGAGCCCTGATCTCCCTGTTATACCCTGCATGCCCTTCCCTCTCCTTCCCTGTAAGTATTACCTGGATTTGAAGTGAGAGTTTTGAACCAAATCATGATTTTCTTTTTAAAATATTTTATTTTTAGAGAGAAGGAAAGGGAGGGAGAAAGGAGAAAGAGAGGGGTGTGTGTTTGTGTCCCCCACTGGGGGAATTTGGCCTGAAACCCAGGCACCCAGGCATGTGTCCTGACTGGGAATCGAACCAGCAACCCTTTGGTTCTCAGGCCGGCACTCAATCCACTGAGCCACACCAGTCAGGGCCAAATCATGATTTTCTTTTCATCTCTCTCCTGTAGCACCCCTTTCCCATGGCCCTCCTCCTGACCCCTAGCTACTGCAACTGGTTCAGGGGATCCATTCTCAGCCATTTAACATACAGCGGTGATGGACGGACCCACAGCCCGAATTTGGAGATAGAATTCAGCTGACACTGAAGCAGGCTAGCCTCCCTGAGGTCAAGAGCTGCAGAGGCCGGCCAATACGCATGCGCTCTGGCCAACAGCTCAGTGGAGCTCCGCCTCAGTCGGCAGGATACACAGGGAAATAGCGTCTTGGAAGGGGCTCCCTCCAGGCCCAAATCTTCTAGACTGTAGCCTTTTGAATCACCCTCAGTGGAGACATCAAGCGGCAGAGACAAGCCATCCCCAGTGTGCCCTGTCCAAATTCATGACTCATAGAATCTGCAAGCATAATAAGTGGCAGTTTCCATGTCATCAAGTTTCGGGCTGGATTGTTAGCCCCGCACACATCAGGCTCGGGCCATGATGGGCTACTGGGCTTCCGAAGCCCGGAGGGAGGGGACCCACCATGGAAATCTCCTTGGGAGGATCTCTGGCCCTTCGGGAAACCAGCTGGAAGGTCTGGGTGCCTCCGTGCCCCGTGATTCCTGGGGGGTCGATGGTGTTGACCGGGTGGGCTCTATGTTCCTTTGTCTGGGTTGGTCTGACCCAGCTTTATTCTAACAGGGAAGCAACGTTTTATGCAACAACCATTTCTCCTGAAGGGTTTTAAGTGGACAAGTGGCGCACTGCTGTTCGGAATTGCAGAAAAGTGTCACGCCCGTGGGGGTGGGGGACTTGACCAGAGAAAAGGCAGGACGCCGTGGGCCCCGAGGTTGCAGAGTCGCTGGCGGTGGGGAAAGACGATGCCCGCCCCCTTGTCCCCTGCCAAGAGGCACTGAGGTTCAGATGGCCACGGGGCCTTGCCCAAGGAGGATGCAGCTCGCATTGGATCCGCACACCCGGGTTTGTTTGTGCTCTCAACGCGGGCCGGCGGGTGCGGGGCAAGGATGCACACCCTCCTCACTCACAGTGTAGGCCAGAGCCGCCAGAGCCGCCAGAGCAGCGGGAGCTCCTAGAGCCGGGAGAGTCGTGTCTGGAGCACCCCAGAGCTGGCGGAAGCCTCCGAACGCTCAGGCCGGCGCTGCACGCGGGAGCTGGCAGGGGGCGCTGACGCTCCACGTTTGCGCCGCCGGGACAAACTTTTCGGGGTCCTGGTCCTGCGGGCTGGCTTTGCATATCAGGAGCTTGCCAGATCCGTGATCTCGTCCACGCAGTCTCTCCACCAGGCATGCTCCCGGCTCTGGTCCCGGCCTGAGCGCCACGAAATGAAAGGAGCCTCCCCACCATCACCCATGACTGAGTCCTCTGCTCTGTGCAACCTGCTCAGAGCTGAACTTGACCCACCAGGTCCTTAAAGTTTGACGTATCCTGGAGGATGGCATGAATCTCCCCAGTTGACAGGTCAAGTTCATGATAATAATAAGAACCACCAACAAAAATCAAATAATACCAGCTGACCTTTACGGAGTTCCAGTTATTGACCTGACCTGGCTTGGCAGGATCCTTCAGAGTGGAACCCGGGGAAGCAGGGGGGGGGGGGGTAAGTCACCTTCAGTGTCCTGCTCCACCACCAGGGGCCCGCAGACCTGAGAACCTGGTAGGAGGAGCAGATGGGTCACCATAAATCTGAGGGGCCAGGGGCCAGACCATCCCAGGCCACCCTGTGTCTGCATTTCTTCCATTGTACCCATCTCTCCCGGAGCCTTGAGGGGCCTGAGTGCCTGGGTAGTGGCCCNCTGCTCTGTGCAGCCTGCTCAGAGCTGAACTTGACCCACCAGGTCCTTAAAGCTTGATGTATCCTGGAGGATGGCATGAATCTCCCCAGCTGACAGGTCAAGTTCATGATAATAATAAGAACCACCAACAAAAATCAAATAATACCAGCTGACCTTTACGGAGTTCCAGTTATTGACCTGACCTGGCTTGGCAGGATCCTTCAGAGTGGAACCGGGGGAAGCAGGGAGGAGGGTAAGTCACCTTCAGTGTCCTGCTCCACCACCAGGCCTGCAGACCTGAGAACCTGGTAGGAGGAGCAGATGGGTCACCATAAATCTGAGGGGCCAGGGGCCAGACCATCCCAGGCCACCCTGTGTCTGCATTTCTTCCATTGTACCCATCTCTCCTGGAGCCTTGAGGGGCCTGAGTGCCTGGGTAGTGGCCCAGGAACAAGACGAGCACCTACCAGGGAGCGTTGCCTGAGGTCACGGTGCACAGAGCTACCGCCTGATACCGGAGCGGAGCCCAGTGGGGCCAGGGCCACAGCTGGGTCCAGTGGAAACCAGCCAGGGAGCAGCCCCAGACAGGGAGCTGTGCTGGCATGAGACAGTGCAGTAGGGTGAGGTTCGGGGCTTGGCCCTCCACACGGCCTGGGTTCTAGTACTGCTGTTGCCCCCTACCAGGTGTGGACTTGGACATGACACTTAAGCCCTTGCCTCAGTTTCCTTATTTTTAAAATTAAGATAATAATAGTATACATCCTGTATTAATTGTGTATGTGTGCATGAGCACTTTATGGTGCTTTGATGTCTTTTGGACTCATAGGCCCAGGGAGGGACTGTCTCTCCCAGGACCAGCTAAATAACCTGCCCTAAGCACACTTGGCCTGTGCAGACTGACCAGGGTAAAGCCCCACCCGAGCATCTCCTCTGTGACTCCTGCTCCAAGCGAGCACATCACCCGGGGCCTGGGCCAGGGCCGGGGCCAGACACCGAGGGACACGCTTGCAGCCTAGAGCCAACTGAAATTACCCACACTCACCAATCCCGACCTGCTCACCTTGCTGTGACCATTCCTTTTTGTAAAACCACAACAGAGGCTCTGGTCCCTGCCAGCCCCCAACTCCTTCGCCTCCTGACAGCCCTGCTCTTGGGAACCGTGAATGAAAAACTCTTCCTTCAAGGCAGTTGTCTTTATGTCCACCCTCTTACCATACCCGACCACCACAAAGCCCCGGGTACATTTGAGAACAACCATATACGATTGTTTCAGGGATCAGATCAAATGACAACTTTTCTAAAGTGCTTACGACACTGCCTGACACATGGCAGATGCTGAGCAAGGAGGAACCACTATTACTACGTCCCCTCCACCCCCTTTGCACCAGCCGCCTCCCTCGGCGCGACTCTGAGCACACAGGCAGCATGAGGTGCCTCCTGCGCCAGGTGCCTGGTTGAAGGTCGGCCAGGTGCTCCCTTCCCTTGGTGGCGGGTGCTGAGCAAACGCAGTCAGCTCGCAGTGCATGCCAGGCGAGGCGGCTGTCAGGAGCACAGCGGGGAGGGCCCTAGGAGCCAGTAGAGGGGACCCCACGGTTGCCATTCGGCTTCAGGAACTAAGTCCCTCATCAGGGTTTCCAGCCCCACCCATGAAAACCCTCGGCTCATGTGTTGAACTCACCCATTGATAATTACTCCTAATAATAATTATTAACCATGATTTACCCAGTGCTTATGGCGACCGGGCACTGGGTTAGCATCTTGTACCAACAGTTCTCAAATTTTCCGTTCTCGAGAACCCTTTACTGAGGGTCTCAAAGTGCTTTTGCTCCTATGGGTCACGCCTGTCACTGCCGGCCTGCCGCTGGAGGAGTGAAAATGGAGGACTCGTAATAATATCTGTTGATAATTTATTTAAAATCGCAATCACAAACACTAATAAATTTTATGAGGTATAGCTATGCTTCCCAGCACAGAATATTTAGGGAGAAGGAAGCGTGCATCATTTTTGCATTTTTGCAACTCTCTGTCATGTCAGCCTTAATAGGAAACAGCTGGGTTTTCATGTCTGCCTCTGCATTCCAGTTTCCGAGATATCACATGTCGGGAACACTCCGCTGAGAGTAAGGAAAAACAACAGCTTTAATTAGAAGTGAAAAGGACAAATAACGTTTTAGTAGTTTTATGAGCTTAGCTTTAATTGTTGTGGACACCCCAGAAGGGTTTCAGAGACCCCCGGGGGTCCCCAGAACGTACTTTGGAAACTGCTGTCTTCTGCACAGGATGGGTAGGTTCTAAAATGCCCCGGCTTTACAAAGGAGGAAACGGAGGCACAGGGGGTTAACGTGATTTGCTCGAGGTCACACAGCTGACATTTCAAGCCAGGCCACCTGGGGGTGGGCAGGTGGCCAGGAGACGTTGACTTGGGCGCCAGTGGCATCAGCACACAGGGAGTAGACACAAAGTGACTCGGGCAGGATGGGCCACTGGGGAGCGGGGGGAGCTGGGTTGAGTGAGGGGGGCTTGGGAGGGGCCTGGGGGATCAGTCAGTCACCTAGTGGTCTCGGTGACAGGGCTAGAGACGGCAGCTGGCCGCGGATGCAGCCTCCGGTGCGAAAATCAATAGGTGATCAGCGGTCCAGGGGCATCACTGTTCATCAGGTGCAGAGAGGCAGGGGCAGGCGCGGGGGGCTGGGAGGAAATATCACTGACCCCCGGCAGGATTGATCAAACAGCCAGACACCCAAGGCCAAACTCACTAATAAAGTGAGACGTTCAGCTCAGCCGCGCGGCTGCTGGCTGAAGGTCTTAAAAAAACCGCTTAGTGGGGAGTTCTTGGTAAACTGTCTTTGTTTCTTGAGGCCAGTGGGAGGGAGCCCCGCTGGGGGAGGCTGGCTGCTGCTGTTCAGCCTGTGTCTTTGGGCTTGACGCAGGCCTGGGCCACGGAACCCCGAGCCCACATCATATGTGTGTGTGTGGGCATGCACGCTTACTATAAACTGCCACTCACACATGACGTGCGCACACACATGCACATGACACTGTTACACGTGACACACGTGCACACATGTACATGTTACACGGCACAATTCACACACGGCATGTTTGTACGCTCATACGTACATGCTGCACGGCACCACAATGTACACATGGCATGAGTGCACACGTATGCATGCGGCGGCACTACCATTTGCACACGACATGTGTGCACACGTGCAAATGCTACAACACATGCCATTTGCATTTGAGGGGTGGGCATGTGTGCTTGGGGGCTAAGCTCTTATCCCTGTTTTCGCTAACATCACCCCGCCCTCTGCCTACAGCCCCAGAGGTGCCACAATCTCAATGGCAGCTGAGATCGTCGTGGGGCGTGGAGAGAGTGGTGAGTGCGGGCACACTGGGTCTGGAAGCCAGGATGTGCGACAGCAGAAGTAGAGGCGTGGAGAAGGAGGAGGGGAGGAAAGCAAGGGGCCTGTGGGGGAGCTGGAGAGTGCATTGGTCAGGGGTGGGGGGGAGAGAAACTTGGGGGTGGGCAGAGGTGGGGCAGCGGCCAGTGAGAAAACGAAAGAATGAAATGAGGCACCAGCCCTGGCTGGTGTGGCTCAGTTGGTTAGAGCATCGTCCTGTAAACCAAAGGGTCCGGGTGCAAGCCCAGGGTGTGGGTTTTGTCCCCGGTCAGGGCATGTACAAGAGGCAACCCCTCAATGTGTCTCTCACACCAATGTTTCTCTCCTTCTCTCTCTCCCTCCCTTCCCTTCTCTTTCAAATCAATAAGCATGTCCTCAGGTGAGGATAAAAATGTTTAAAAGGATGTGCAAATGTGGCCTGAAGAAGTGCTGCGATGGGTAATGACTTTGACGTCTTCGACATCCTTTGAGAGATCCAAGCAGAGGAAGAGCAGAATGACCTCCAGTAGCTTTGCAGCTGTTGGTCTGCGTTTTGGGAAATGTGCCACCACAGCGAGACTGGGCTTGTGGGCACAACAAGTTGCTGTGGGTGAGACAACGACATCATTCATAGTGAGGGTCACATTTGTGGAATGATCCTGTGGACCCGAGATTGTTCCAGGAGCGTTCCAGGTCTCCTACCCGCCCTAAGGGATGGGTGCTTTTATGACCATTTCCTGGATGGCTTCGCTGGAGCTCAGAGGTGTGTTCAATCGCTTGCTCAAAACACGTGGCCAGTGAGGAGTGGACCTGGGATTCGAGCCTGACCGCAGAGCCCTCTGCTGCCTCAGTGATTATTGTAGAGTTTCCGAGGGTTGCCCTGTGGGTGCTGGGGGGTCAGGGAGGTAGAGCAAGCCTGCATTTGGGGGAGCATTTTCCACCGTTGCACTTGGCCCTAAATTAGGAGAGTAGGGTCCAGGCGTGAGGGGACCAAGTATTTGGCTTTCAGACCGTTCAGAACCGTCACCCAGCATCAGTTGCAGCCTGCCGGCCCCCTAGGCCTCTCATCCCGGAGCCCCCCGTGGGGCAGCATCTTCTCTCTTTACTGCTGAAGGCCACATGGACTCCCGGGCAGGGGCTGGGAGGCGATGCCATGGTCTGGGAGCTGACTTCGTAGAGTGTGTGTGGGTCTTAAACTCTAACGCCTTTGGGGTTTTACACGAGCATACAAACCATTCACTGAGAATGACCGGGGACCTAAACCGGGGGAAAGACGTAAAACCACATTTTCTCCAAGTGCGGTCCTTGAACCGCCCGTTTCAGAACTACTCGAGGAACATGGAGATGCAGACAGCTGGGCCTCTCCCAGACTTGCTAACCCAGACTCTCTGAGGCTGAGCCCAGGGTATCTGCATTTCAGGAAAATGGCTTGAGCGATTCCCCTGCACGCTTTGATTTGATCCTCTGCTCTCGCAGTTTCCTCAGCCTGGCTGCTCTCCCTGCAGACCTCTCCTTGGCTCACACTTGCACTCCTTTGGGTCCCTGTACAGACGCCATGTTCTCCTTTCCTGTCCCCCTTACCTGAACGAATATCCCTTTCATTCTCAAACGCCTCGCTCTGCTTTATTATTTATGTATGTCCCACTAGGCGAAATTATTTATAACATGCAGTATGCAATGTGTGAAACCTAATGCATGATGCATGCTATAGTATACGTATTATATATCAAAGTGCTTATTTACTCCCTTTGGGCTGCTCCATGGAAGAGGAGCCCCCTGAGAGCCAGGCTGGCCCACCTAGGTCAATGCCGCGCCCACAGTGGCAGCCCTGGGCTGGGAGTGGTTGGTGTGGGGGAGGGATAACTCCTGCATAGTGCCCAGTGCTTAGTGGGTGCTCGCCCCCGGTCCCTAGACATAATGACTGTAGCCTGAGCCTGGGTACGTAATATGAAGACAAAAAGCCAGTAGTCCTGTGGTTCTGGTAGGAGTCCTCCCACCCCCCACCCTGAGAACTGCTGAGATAGTTACAAGGGGGGCAGAGTCGAAATGTTTCCCCAGTTCTCTTCATTGCTTTAATCCTGCCTCAAGCAGATCGTCTGTGTTTCACTCACTTACTCCTCTTGTCTTCGTCCTTAAGGAGTAGCAGTGTTAATAATTGCAGCAACTTTAGACAATGGTAAGCAGTTTTGGAGGCTTTGTCAGGTGCCGAGCTGAGGTTTGGGGGATCAGCAGCTTCCCTGAATCTCAACCTCGTACCAAGTGCTAGGCGTCCTCCCCAGTTCCTCCTCAGGGCTCAGACCCCACTCCTCAAGTGGACTCCTCCTTAACACTTTCTGTAGCTCTTGATCTCAATCAATTTGGGGGAGGGCTGTCTATTTGTTGGGTCATCTGGTCCAAGGTCAGGCAACTCATTGGCTAGCCAATGACCAATCAAACTCTCCCTTGGGAGAACCAGGTGACACAGACATAGGGGTCAGCAGGTGGAAGATGTTTACACTGGAAGGTGGGCCCCAGATGGGTTCCAGAGACGCTGGGATGCGGATGCCCTCTGCCCTGGGAGAGGCCGGGGGGACCTGGCCTGGTGGAGTCCCCGGGCTGAGGCCTTTGGCCCGGAGCAGCTTCAGTGGTTCACTGCCCAGCAAACCTGAGGAAAGTAATCACATTCTGTGGTTGCCACAGTGTGAAGAAGGCTGGGAAGCACTGGTGTGAGTGCAGGGGCAGGGGCAGCTCCACTGGGCCATGGGGGCCCCTGGGCTTTGTTTCCTGGTCTTGGATCAGTCTCTGTCTGTGAGTGTGAACTTGTCTGGGCTTCTGTCTCCTGTAGTCAGTAGCAGCTTCTCCAGGACGCGACGGTAACTGCAGCCCAGAAAGGGGCTGAGGGCCTTGAAAGAGCAGAGGCAGCGGAGTAGGAGGAAACGGGGTGTGTGTGGACTGGGAAGGACATTGCGAAGAGGAACCTGAAACCCAAGGTGAGAGACAAGATTGTGAGAAATCCTGAGGCATCGATATACAAGTGGAGTATCATTATCTTCATTTTGCAGTCAGGGAAACTGAGGCTCAGAGTGGATCAAAATCTCACGCTAGTCAATGCCAGAGCCAGGTAAGCCAAACTCCAAGCTTTCCTTTCCCAGTGAGGGAATATGATACAAGGTGCTTCAAGACTTGGAACTTGACCAAATACCAAGTCTTCTCATGATGTCTTGGTGGAGAAGATGAAGCAAAGTCTGCTGGTATCTGGGGCAATTGGTGAACCATCCCAGTGCCAATGGGACTATGACAGGCTTGACATTTATCCATCTGAGGAATGGCAGGAAGATCGGGGCTGTTCTTTTAGCAGAACAAACAACCAATAGGGTGTGTTGAGTTGAATAATGGGGTACCCAAAGATATGTCCTGTTATGGTCTGAATGTCTGTGTTCTCTTCAAGTTCATATGTGAAATCTTAACCCCCCAAAGGGATAGTATTGGTTGGTGGGGCCTTTGGGAGGTGATTAGGTCATGAGGGTGGAGCCCTCATGAATGGAGTTAGTGCCCTTATAAAAGAGACCTCACAGAGCTCTCTCGCCCTTCATACCATGTGAAGACACAGTGAGAAGGTAATGGCTGTGAACCAGGAAGGGAACCCTCACACGACTGTGCTGACACTCTGACCTTGGACTTTCAGCTTCCAGAACAGCGAGAAAGACCCTTCTGATGTTTGTAAACTACCCAGTCTGTGGTATTTTGTTATAGCCACAGAACAGACTAATATATATAACATTTGGAGAAAGGGCCTTAAGAAAGGTAATTAAGGGAAGGGTCTCAAGATGAGACCTTTCTGGATGAACTGAGTGGGCCCTGAATCCAGTGACCCGTGTCCTTGTAAGAGGAGGAGACACAGACAGAGGAGCCTGTGAGCCAAAGAATGATGAAAACTGCCAGTAGCCCCCAGCAGTGCAGAGAGGCACAGGACAAACTCTCCCTCAGACCCCCCAGAAGGAAGCAACCCTGCCACACCTTCATGTTGGCTGGTCTTCGGGCACGTGAGAGACTTCTTTCTTGTTTCCTGTAGAGAGTACAAGCTTGTGGTAAGTGGTTGTGCCTGCCCTGGGACACTAACCCACGGGGGTGGAGTGCCACTCTCGAAGAAGTGAGAGCCGGGGCTGCACTCTGTGTGTCCCTGGAGGAACGCGGAGCTCAGAGCACCCAGCTTCCAGCTCCTAATGACCAGAACGTTCCACAGTCGGATGGAACGTCTGTGTTCTGGTCCAGGATGGAACGGGCAGTGATGGGAAAGAGGGAGCATTGCATCACCGAGGTGGCCATAGGGGAGTTGAAGCCTCTGTGGTGTAGTTGAACTTGACACCTGGTGAGGTCTCCTCCAGCCCCGAGAATGCTTGCTACCTGGCCCAGCAGAACGGGAGGAGGGGCCGGCTTCCTATTCAGAGGGACTCTTCCGGTGTTCCGATGCACAGCCCCCTTTTCTCTGTGCCAAGCCAGGACGCTGGGCTCCTCATGAGGCTCTGAAGCTGTGGTGGTCAAGGCCAGGGTCCCTGGGTGCTGCAGAGCAGGCAGGCCCAGCACCCCCAGGATGTGGCTCCCTGTTTCCCTCTTCCCTCGCCTCCCTCTTCCTCCATAAGACTGGGAGGCTTCCCCCTCCAGACCCTCCCTCCGTCATCTCAAACCTTTTGTGCAGAAAGGCAGAAAACAAGATGGAAATGAGCATCTCAGGGCTACCAGAGGCAGGTGAGTGTAGCGGATAAAGGTTTGGGTTCTGGGCCACACTGCCTGGGTTTGGATGCTGGTTCTGCTTCTCACTGGACTCTGTGCTTCATCTTTCTTATCTGAAAAATAGGATGTAATGGTACCTACCTTAGGGGCTTATTGAGAGTATTAAATGAGCAAATGGACATACAGTGCTTAGAACAGTGTATGGCACACGGTAGGTGCTATGTAGAAGTTAGATCTGTTATTGCCCTGCTGGGCGTACCTAGGTTTGTATGTGCCCGTAGAAAGCTCTAGAAATTGGTAATGACGCTACCCCAGGGGAGCAGAGCTGTGCTTAAAAAAGAGGGAATTTCACTTTTTATTTTATATACTTTCAGATTATTCGATTTTTAAAAAACAAGCATCTAGTACAACTGAAATAGCTTCCTTGGAAATTTCAACTCTTCAGAAGCAAAAAAATAAGCTTTAAAAACATGGTAAGATTTGCACCATTTAATATAGAATACAAGACATGACAGTTTGCCATCAATCTCCCTTCACTGCCTGTGCGCCTTGAAAGCAAAATGTATGAGTGTGCCTGGGGTTGGGGGTTGGATGGCCAGCTTCTCTCCATCCCAGGTTCCCCAAACTTCTCCCACTGGACCGGGCACAGGGGCTGTGTCACCTACCTGCCACTCCCCACACCCACCCACTTCGGGTCTCCCGGCCCCCACCTCCCAGCACCTGCCCCGGTTGCCAAGGAAACAGCCCTTTATTGAGCGAAGCCATCCCCCACCCAACCCAGTGATTTGTCCTTGTCTAATTATTATTACTCTTTGCATTTCCCCTTTGGATGAGTAATGGGGGAGGGTCGGGGGTGGGAGGGCACAGGAGCCGAGGAGCAGTGATTTGTGGGGTCGGCAGCTCATCTTTGAGAGGAGGGCATTTATCTTTCTGGAAGCAGAGAACAGCCCAGTGGAGACAAACGCAACAGTTCCCATGCGGATCTGTTGGTGTGTCTGTGCCATCACACCCGGGCCGGGAGTTACCCACCAGGAAAGTGCGCGTGCGTGGACTTGCCGTGTGGAAGTGTGTGCGCAGGGCATGCCCTGCACACAGACCTCTCGGAGCCACGACACCTGTGGGTGGGCGTGGTTACATGAGCTCACTGGTGCAGCACCCAAAGCAGTGCGTGCACCCGTCTGCCTGCGTCTGCCTGTCTGTGCACCCCTTGTGCCGTCCCTCCTCAGGCTTCACTGTTCTCTGTCTAGAAGCCTAGGTGAGAGGTGCTTCCATTCTGGGTGAAGTAGCCTCAGTGCCAGTGCCAGGACCAGGGTCCGGAGAAACGAATCCTGATGTCTGTCAAAAAGTATACACGGCCCATGGATGTGCACGGAAGTGTTATTCCTAACAGCCCAAGCTGGAAACACTCAAGTGTGTATCAACAGTAGAATGCAAGAATACATTGTGGTGTATTTACTCATTCACTGGAAGGAATATTATGCAGCAATGAAAACAACATCCTGCTGTAGGCTGGATCTCATGTTGAGCCAAACACGCCAGAAACAAAACACTCTACCACGTGATCCAATTACGTCAGTTTGCCAAAGTCGGTAATGGACCCCATGGCTAGAAAGCGGAAGGGTATTTACTCCCGTGGGTAGTGACTGGAAGAGGGTCTGAGGGGCTTGGGGGTCCTGGTCCCATTCTGCCCTCCCCTGTAAAATCTGGGTTGGGGTTCATGGATGTGTTCACTTTGTACAAAATTCTACAGTCGAAGCTTTTACCCTTTTCTGTACGTACGCTGTAAGGAAGTAAGGTGCGTACTGAACACAAAGACATGTTATAGCACAGAAACGGTGGGGGTGCCGGGGGCTTGAGGCGGGAGAGGAGGAAGGTGAGAGCTAGCGCTTGTGCCTCAGCAGGAACGGAATTGTGTTCGGGTTGACACACCACAGTCGAGACGCTGAGAGCCGTGGAGGGGGGCGGGAGGTCCTACACCACATTTAGACTTTGCTTCAGAAGGGGACCCTGCTGGGGCAGAGGAAGGGTGCCGGGAGAGAGGGGAAGGTGGGAGGTGGGTGAGGAGGTTCTCGACGTGGTCCAGGGAGAGAGCATGAGTCTTAGGCTCAGGGGAGGCAGAGAGAAGCGCGAGTGGAGGAGGGACCTTTTGGGAGTGGAGGTGGACAAAGCTTGGAGGAATTACATGGGGGCTGGGCCAGGAGCCGGTGCCAGAGGAGAGAAGAGGGAGGTGAGTGAGGTAGGAAGAGACCAGCTCTTTTCTGCAAAGTTCACTGAGAATAATGAGCAGCCCAGGCATTTGACTAATGAATGTAGTGGCTCTAGCCCCTGCATCTGGGGGTGGGAGGCTGGCTTCCAGGGGCTAATGACAGCACGGGGAACTTCCAGAGGGCAGGCAGGATCTTAGCTACAAGGAGGCACTTTCCAGTAGGGTGACAGTGTGTCCCCTGATGTTCTCTTTCCCTAGGAAGGTGGACACCGGGTACCTGAGACTCTAAAAAGACTCTGGAGGGTCAGCCCTTTCCTCCAAGCCCTTACCTATTCACGAGCATCTCTCAGAACTGACCAACTCCACCCCTTCCTCTCTGTCCCTCACCTCTACCCTTTGTTTCGGTCCTGTCCCTGTTTTTTCTCTCTGAGCTCTGGACTCTGTTTTCCAGGACTTCGTTGACTTGTATAAGGGAGACATCTAGCGACATGTCCATCTTGAGGAAGAGCTGGATCTGGGGGGCCGACCGGCCGCATCAGGAATCTGCTCTGTCTTGTCTTTTAGCCTCCTTTCCATTCTGTGTTCTTGATTCTCAAGTCAAATGGCTGCTGCAGCCCTAGATGTCCACCTTCGCTGCTTAGCAATCCCCGAGCTAAGAAGACTTTTTAATTTCATGACAGTTACAGCAATTCCAGCAACCACCCAGCATTGACTCTTGTTGGTGTGACCCCGTCACTGGTCCAGTAGAATGTGGCATTTTGCCCGGCCGGGCATGTATCGGGGCTCAGCATGGGAACAGCATGAGGTGGAGTGGACGTTGGGCAGGCACAACATCGACCGCAGAGCAGACCTCATCCCTGTGCCCCTAACTTCCGGTTCCGGGGATCACTGACGGATCCAGCTCCAGATTTGGCCGTGGTACCTCCTTCCATTGCCTGGAGTGGAGAGCTTTGCTCTAACCTCATCAAACCCTGTTCCAATTCTGATTACCTAGGGGCACTGTTATTAGCCAGGGCCCTCCTGAGAAACAGAACCAAAAGGATGCCTCTTTCTTTATCTATCCATCCATCCATCCATCCATCCATCCATCTATCTATTTATGTTAAGGACTTGGCTCGCATAATTATGGAAGTTGACAAGTCCCAAGATCTGCAGGGCGAGTGTGTCAGCTGGAGACCCAGGAGACCTGGTGGTGTAACTCCTTTCTGAAGATCCGCAGGCTCAAGAACCAGGAAGAACCAGAATATCAGCCTGAGTGTAAAGGCAGGAAAAAACATTGATGTTCTAGTTCAGAAGCCACCGGGCAGGAAGAGTGCTCTCTTCCTTGGGAAAGGTCAGTCCTTTTGTTCTCCTTAGGCCTTCACCTGATTGGGTGAGGCCCACCCACATGAGGAAGCACAGTCTGCTTTACTCAGTCCACCAGTTCCAACAGGGTAATGTCTGACCAGGTGTCTGGACACCCCCATGACCCAGTCAAGCCAACACATAAAATTACCTGTCACAGTGAGTGTGGTTGGAAATGTTTCCCCATGCTAAGGAGATGGTTATATTTATTCTTCAGTGAATTGTAGGGTTTTATCCTCTTCCTATTCTATTACATGCCAGTCATTTCCTTTTTCAATTTATAGGCACTGACTTTTTGCTGCTGTATATCTCAAAAAGGTATCTTTCAGTTTGACTTCGGGCCTTTACTTGGAGGGGGTGTGTCCTGAAACACAAGCTTACAAACATTTTGGAAGCTCACTCTGTTTTGTTCCTTGGAAGTTTTGTCCAAGGTCATGGAAAAAACCCTCCTCATCCAGGCATCCAATTATTTTCTTTTTATACTTTCTTCCAGACTTCTATTGTTTTATTTTAAACTCCCAACTGTTCTACCCATCTTGTTTTTATTTTTGGGGGGACTCTAGGAAGAGATGAAGATCTAACTGGACTGTTTTCCAAATAATCCAATCCACAGACAGCATTTATTGAATAATCCATCCCTCGTCTACTGATCCTTCGTTTTTCACGGGCCAAGTTCTTACTCAGGACTCTTTCCTCCCACTGATTTGTCTGTCTGGTCCTATGCCAGTAACAGACTGGTTTTATTATGGTAGCTTTATAATGCATTTTAATACTTGATAAGGCAAGCTTTTTTCCAAATCGATTTAGCTGTTCCCATTGTGTTGGCCTTTTTTAATTTTTTCACATGTCCTTCAGAATCGGTCATTATCCCTTTTTTCCCTGGTCCTCACAGGGGTGTGACTTGGACATTTTGCAGGGGGGGGGCTGTTTTGTGGGGACCTCAGGGGCATGCCCAGCTTCCCTGCAGTGCCCCTAACCTGGCTCTTCTCCCTGGCTGCAGGAGGCTGGTGTGTGGCCTGCGGAGACTCGGAGGGAAAGAGGGGCGGCTACGGCTAGGGAAGCCGGGCAGACGGCGTGTTCTTGCCCCGACTCCTTTAGTGTTTCTGCTAAATAAAAGTCCATTTTTATTCCTATAGACGCTGAGCAGGGAGATGTTTTACACCCCAGTCCTCACCCTCCGTGATCTATGTCCCTTTTACAAACTTATCTCTGAGTTTTTGCTCCGTTTATAAGCTAGGGGCAATCTTTCTTCCCTAAAGCTGCCTTCTACCACAGTCTGGAGGAACCTTGAGATTTCCTGCTGGTGATTTAAAGGGCTATAACACTCGCAGGCTAGATTTGTTTTAGTGTCCATAAAACTCAAAAATTTCATAAAACAATTGGTGAAAATAAAATTACCAAAAAATGATATAGTGCCAGCAGACTGTATAATAGTTACGGGAGAAATGGAGACCATGATTCACGGGGGGATAAAAATGACAATGTATTTATTGCAGTGCACTGACAAGAAACTAATTTGTCCCTTTTACTTTTGAGACAGGACAAGAATCCTGATTTTTCTCCTCCTGCTCTGGCTCTGACAGGGAAGCCGAAGGCGGTGGCAAATGGGTCTCAGTTTCGGGGTCTGTGTGTGAGTGCGTGTGAGTGTTTGCCCGCAACACCACAAAAGGCTTCTCCAAAAACAAAACTGTGAGCTTTTTTTTTTTTGCTTTACCTTGACCTTTGTCTTTCTGAGCCTTGAAAATCCTTCCTTCACCTAAAACATATGTGTGTGTATGTAAGTTTGGGTCTGGTGTGAATGTGTGTGTGTTGTGTGTGTAAACATGTAAGGATGTGTAGGTGTGTGTGTTTGTGTACATGTATGTATCAGGCCATTATCACCAACGGTCAAAGAAGGTAGGTGGCAGAAAAAACGGAACACTGTTTTACCAAGGAGATGTGTGTGTTAAAGAGAAAAGGAAAGAGAAACATACCAGCAAAATTGGAAGTAAATGAAAATTTCAGCTGGGGAAAGAGAGAGGAATCATATCGGTGGTTGTTGGATGGACGGTGAGGGGTGTGCAGGAGGTGGGGGGACTCAAGGAAACTTCTGGAGTCATGGACACGTGCTGTCTTGACAAGGGGGTGGGGGCTGTGGAGACAGGTAATCTCATTTTTCAAAAGTCATTGACCTGTNTTTTTTTTTTTTTGCTTTACCCTGACCTATGTCTTTCTGAGCCTTGAAAATCCTTCCTTAACCTAACACATATGTGTGTGTATGTAAGTTTGGGTCTAGTGTGAATGTGTGTGTGTGTTGTATGTGTAAACACGTAAGGATGTGTAGGTGTGTGTGTTTGTGTACATGTATGTATCAGGCCATTATCACCAATGGTCAAAGAAGGTAGGTGGTAGAAAAAAACGGAACACTGCTTTACCAAGGAGATGTGTGTGCTAAAGAGAAAAGGAAAAAGAAACATACCAGCAAAATTGGAAGTAAATGAAAATTTCAGCTGGGGAAAGAGAGAGGAATCATATCGGTGGTTGTTGGATGGACGGTGAGGGGTGGGCAGGAGGTGGGGGGACTCAAGGAAACTTCTGGAGTCATGGACACGTGCTGTCTTGACAAGGGGGTGGGGGCTGTGGAGACAGGTAATCTCATTTTTCAAAAGTCATTGACCTGTACAATTAAATGTATAAATGTTATTTTATGAAAGTTATACCTCAGCAAAGTGGATTTAAAAAAATCTTTAGACTGGAAGACAGGAGAAAAGAGAAGGAAGCTGCTTTTAACCTGATGGATAATGATCAAACGCAGTCTGGCCCCAGAGGGCCGTCCCTGAGTCAGTGAGTGAGGGAGCGCTGGGCCAGACCTGCCTCCCCTGAAGACAGAGCCTGCTCTGAAGGAAGCCTGCGCTGCGGAGGGTGGCCTCTGAGAAGGTCTCGCACCCATTCTACAGCCCAGGCAGGTGGGGCTCAGGGAGGTCACACAATTAATGAGAGGCAGGGAAAGAAAATGACCCAGGATCAGCTAAGGGCTGAAATTTATCATCTTGACGAAGGGGACAGGATTAGCTTAGGGTGACACCTGGGGGCTGATGGGACACCTCTCAGAACACAGAGCCTTAGACCCAGTTGGGGACGGTGGGTGGGGAGAGGCCACCACAGAACCTCAGGGCTCCCCTGAGTCAGCTTCTATGGGAAACCAGCCCTCAGCACCCACCCCTGAAGAGACATGAGGAGCGGACTGTGGACAGGGCTGTGGGAGGGACTGAGAGCGTCAGATGCACGCTGGTGAGAACTTCTGCCTGACTGCCTTGGAGCTGGTACATAGGGTTTTTTCCTGCCTTTGGATCTGAACTGAAATACTGTTTCTTCTTGAGTCTTGAGCCTGATTGCTTTCAGACCAGAACTGCGCCCTCAGGCTCTCCTGGGTCTCTAGCCACCTGGCCGACTGACTGCAGCTCTTGGGATTGGTCGGCCTCCATAATCACGTGGGCCAATCCTGTCTTGCTTTCTAGATCTCTCTGCCTCCACGTGCTACTGGTTCTGTTTCTCTGGGGAACCCTGACTAACAAACCAGTTGTCAAAGAAATGCCGAGACATGCTAGTTTTTCTCATGCCTCGCGATTTGTTGAGGGTTCTCTCGGACCCTCCCTATCAGCAACTAGACAGTCTCAAGACCCTCCCAACTTAAAGCAAGTTTGCCTCCCTGGTCCCACCGCCTTGCAAACCACCAGCTCTCTTGCCTCTCATAGGCCAGTTCCTTTCTCCAGATGTGCATCTCCCTTCTTTGCCATCCAATCATCTGGCACAGGAACCTGGTTTCCCTGCCCCCTCTGCCCAGTGGCCCCTTGTGACAATCAGTGTTTCTGTGCACAGCCACACAACTCCAGGGGGCGCCACCTGCATGGACTTCCATGTGGAGGATGCTGTGCTGTGAGATACAGTTGCCCTGCTGGAAATCCAGGGAAATTGCAGCCCCCCTCCTTATTATTGCATTTGTCTGGAGGCAGCGTGGGGGCGAGGCTCTGTAGAGAGAAGGGGTCCTGAGACGAGGACCCCTGAGTGGGTTTTTAACCAGCATCCCTGCCCCACTGTTTGCAGATAGGTGGGTATCTGTCTTCTGCGAGGCTACTCTGGCTGGCTGTCTCAGGTGGGAAATACAGGCTCCCAAGAGCCAGTCTTTTCATTTTCAGTGTCTAACTTTGCATTTTAAAAGCATAGCAGGTATTCAGTTAGCCCTTGGAGAATGTGAACAAGTCTTCCTAATTCTCCCCAGTCCTGTTCCCTGGCGCTGACCTGCCCATCCCGGCATCGGGTGCATGGGGAGGGTTCGAGCCCTGGCACTCGGACCAGGGAGCCTGGCTGCAGAGATGTCATTTCTCTCCTGGACGTTGGTTGTCTCCAGCCCATTCTCAGGAGCAGCCAAAAGGAGCTTTCCAAGGCATTTCTGAAATCCTATCACTCTCGCATATCTGCATGTATGATGAAGTTCTGACTCCTTCCAGGTCTTGCTCCTCACCTGTCTCTTCAATCTTTCTGTCCTGCCCGCCCTCCGGACCACCCTGTCTCAGCCACAGGGCCTTGTTAATGTGCCCAGGACACCCAACACTCGCTGGTGGCCGGCCCTCTGCCCAGGCGGTGCCTTCTGCTTCTGCTGCTCACCCTCCCTGCGCTTCACAGGGCTGGTTCTTTCTCAGGGCCAGGTGCCAGGTCACCCTTCCCTTGTGAGAGTGGCCACCTGGCCACCACGTAAGGGGGCGTGAGTGCCCTTTTTATTCTTTATCCCAGCCTTTTGTTGGTTTCCCCTTCAGCACTCACCACAACTTGTACTTTTAAAGAGCTGCTATGGTCGTTTACTTGCGTTTTGCCTGAATGTCCATCAGAAAGTAAGGTCCTGCCCTGGCCACGTGGCTCAGTTGTTGGAGTGCCATCCCATGCACCAAAATGTTGCAGGTTTGATTCTCGGTCAGGGCGCATGCCTAGGTTTCAGGTTTGATCCCCAGCTGGGGCGTGTGTGGGAGGCAACTGTTTGATGTTTCTCTCTCTCACATCGAGGTCTCCCTCCCCCCTCTCTCCCCCTTCCTCTTTCTCTAAAATCAATCAATACCGCCTCAGGTGAGGATTAAAAAATAACAACAAGAAAGAAGATGACATCCACGGGGACAGGGGCACCTGCCTGGTTCATTGCGACATGCCCAGCACTGAGCATAGCACTTGGGACATTGCAGACACTCAAGAGAAATTTGTGGACACACTGAGTGACGGAGAAGGAATGAATGGGGTAAAGTGGTTGGAAAACACCCCAGCTCCCCCACACAAGCAACCCTCAGACAACACTGTCTCCCGTGGGGGCCTGGGCACAAGGATGCCGGGTGGTGAACACAAGCTGGCCAGGGCTGTTAGTGGCCAAAGGCCTGTGGAGAGGGGCAGGTTGTACCGGGGTGGGTGCATTGCCTTACTTTTGGTTCTAGGGCAATGCTTTCGGAACTCACATGCCCCCAGGTATCATCTTGTGGAAACGTGGATTCTGGTGCAGTCGGTGGGATGCTGAAGCCGGTGGCCCAGGGGCCACCCTGAGAGCAGCAGGGTCTGGACCGATGGTTCTCACACTTGGCCGTACACCAAACTGCCCAGGGGCAGTAACAGTACGTACCCAGGGGTTCCGGTGAGTTGGTCTGGGGCGTGGCCCGGGCATCGGGGTTTTCTCAAAACCAGGTGATGCTCACGAGCAGCCACGTGGGAAGACCTTTGTTCTGGACAGCGTTTTACTCGACAAATCGTGGTGACGAGATGAAGATATGTGATTTGTCAGAATTCTTTTGGGGAAGGACACTGTGTTTTTATGGGGAAGAAACTTCCTTGACAAGCCTGCCTGCGATGGACTGTGAGTCACAGCAGGGCCCGAAAGTGGGGTGAACACCCCGCCAGGACAGGCCCACGTGGGGCTGGTGGGAAACTGGCATGAAGAGGGGATGGAGACAGGTGTGAGTGTGTGGGTCCCAGAGATGGAGGAAGACCCTTTGCTCCTTTGGACCCTCAACCCTTCAGAAAAATTTATTAAGTAGTGAAATTCTCAGAAAGAATAGGGTTTATTTTAAAGGGTACCAGTGAAGGCACTGGTTGCCAGACTTACCTTCACGTTGGGGGTCTTTAAAACATTCCAGATCAATTCCCAGTCTCAGGCACCAGAACATTCTGCAGCTCCCCGGGGCTTCCGATGTGCAGACATGTTTGGAAACTACCTGCTTCAGGTGATGAGCTTCCGGTGCCCAGGCGGATGCTTGCAGGGCCCGAAGACAGAGAGAGGCCCGAGGGTTCGGCTATGGGGCTTCCCCAAACTCTGGGAGGGTTCTAGACTCTCAGTGTGTGAAATCAGGGCTTCAGATCAAGTGCAAGCAGAACTCCAAGGCCAGGAAGGCGCCTGCCAACAAGGGGGTACCACCACCAGGGAGGCACTTGGTTTGGGAGAACTGTTTCTATAAGCCTCAGTGTCTTCCTCTGTAAAGTGGGAACGGGATCAGAAATGCTTTAAGGAATGAAGGAGAGGATGTGGGTGGAGGTGCAATATACTGTGTAGAGAGGAAGCCTCAGGCTTCGAGCTCAATAGCTCTTTGAGGCTTGGTTTGCTATTTTACGGGATGTGGCTTTCGATAGAAAAGCATCATTTGATGAGAATAATTTGTTAATCTAGGCTCCCAATTACCCACTTGCATAGAAAAGAGACGCGCTAGTTCATACACCACCTTGTGGTAGAAGCTTGAGTTGCAGGGTTAGGAGTTGGAAGCTTTTTTCACCCCCCTCCTTTTTGGATAGGTGAACGAATAGGAGGGCTTAAAATCCATTCTTTCAGTTTCTCAACCTGTGCGCTATTGACATTTGGCACAAGTAGTTCTAGCTGGAGGGGGTGTCTTTTGCAAAGTAGGATGCTTGCAGCAACCATGGCCTGTACTCACCAGGTAGCACCCCCCTGCAAGGGAGACAAACAAAAATATCTCCAGACTTTGCCAAATGCCCCCCAGGGCTGAATCATCCCTGGTTGGAAACCACCAAGCTCCAGCAAACAGCAAACAGCAACAATCACAGTACCTGAGAACTGGGTTGAAGAGGGGAAGGGCCTTAGTATTTACAGTGTGTTGCCAGCCTGTGGGCCAAGGCACAGGCCTGTGGGAGGGGGAGATTGATGGCCACACCCCCAACCATGATGCATGGAGTGAGTCAGGACAGGGATCCTAGCCATGCATGTGTGGGTGAGGGTCCCCAAGCCTGAAGGAGTGTGACAGTAAGTAGCAAACAAAAACACCATGACAAGCCAAGACAGAGAGAGGGACCCTGGAAGAAAGGAAAAGTTTTGTAATTTAGTACTTTCAGCGGTGAGCTTTCCTTGCTTTTTGAACAGAGGGTGTTTCATTTGGCACCAGACCCTGCAAATTGTGTAGGTGGAGATGAGTGAAATGAGCCACAAGAATATGGGGATTTTTCCACAAAGGTGGAGTCTGAGAGCAGCCTTGGAGGGCGAGGAGGATTCGGACTCCAACCTTTGGCCCTGGACAGGCTCACCCAGAACATGTGTGGGGCCTGGACCCCGAGGCCAAGTGAAACGCAGCCTCCTGGCCGCCCCTCTCCTCTTACTCCAGCTCCTTCCGCCCTGCGCGGTGAAGGTGCTGTGTGCGCATGTGTGGATGCCCCGGCTGCATCCACATCAGACCTCTGTCTACACCCTCCATCGCTGCTCTTGCCTGCTCCCCCGGGGCAGTGTTCTGGTCAGTCTTGGGAGGGTAGACCTGGGAAGAGGCCTGTGCAGACCCAGGAAGTGAACTTGGGGCTGTTTGGGCAGAGAATTCTGGGGTGCAGAATACCCGGAACATGTCCAGAGGAGGGGGCGGGCTCTCAGAGGGTATGACCCCTGGTCCCTCGGGCTCCCCATGTGGAAGGCGAGACTGGATGAGCGCCAGGCAGCATCTGGTGTCTGGGAGGGAAGCTGACCCTGGGGGACATAGAATGTGAAGGGAAGGGCAGGACCTGTCCTGTTTGCTCAAGGTTCTAGCAGGCACTGGTGAGGAGGCCGGGTTGAGGGAGTCGGGGCTCCTGGGGCTCCCCCTGCCCTGGAGCTGGGGCATCAGAGGGGCCTGGGCCATTGGGCATCTCTGACGAAATCTCCTTTTCTTCCTTGGCAGCTCAGCCTTCTGATGAGACCGGGTGTACCCTGACCTGTGTTAAAATGTGGGAAAGGCAGGAATGAAGGCCCTGGGAACAGGAGACCATGAGGGCAAAAAGGGGAGGGGGAGGGGAGGGGCACAGGCCCCATGGAGATGGTCTTCCTGCTCCTGTGGGGGACAAAACTGACACTTTTGCTCTTTGGGCCCTGGGGAGTTGGGAGGTGTTTGAGTGACAGAGTGACCCAGACAGATGGGGCCACAGCTGTGCGGAGGCCGTGAGCAGGAACCAGGAATAAATGCCCCAGCCTATCTTTTCTCCCTCCTCCAGGTCTCCAGGACCACCCAAAGTCCAGAAACAGGCAGAAGCCAGGGGCCAGTGGCCCTACAGGTAACTTCTTCAGTCACCTAACAGGGGCAGAGGCTGGGCAGAGGGCTGGCCAGTGGTTACATCCAGGCTGGGGGCTACTGGCGAGAACCCAGAGCAGGGTCAGGTTGGGGGAACCGACCAAGTTCAGGTCTGGCCTGGCCATTTGAGGCAGATGGAGAAGTCTGGGAAGAGCCAGGTTGGAGAGGGGAGGGGCACCCAACACTTTGATAGGGTTCCTCCCAGCCTTGCACAGTCAGGCTGGAGCAGAGGGCGTAGGAGCCTTTGCAGGCCTGTCCTGTGGAACTGACTTGGGGCTTCGCCCTGGACGACCCCACGCAGCAGGCTGAGGTGGGCTCACCCTCACCCTTTCCCCTCCCAGTTGGGCCCTGGCCTTAGCCCCATCCTGGGGGTGGGGGGCAGTTTCATCGCTCCCTTGGCCTCAGGCTGGCCTGCCCAGCCACAGCTCTGTCTCCTGCTGTCATGGCTGCCAGGATGTGACAAGTGGCAGATGGGCCTCTGATCAATGGACCCCGTCCCTGAGCAAGGACGGTGGGGCTGGGGGCGGGACGCAGGAGCGGCTGCTAATGGATGGGCCCTGCAGCAGTGATGGATGGGCAGGAAGAAGCTGCCATTTGTCTTGGGGAAGTGAGTGACTCTGGGGAGGAGGAGGAGGGAGGGTGGCTGATGGGCCGGGAGGGTGAAGAGAACAACCAGGAGCTGGGAGTCCAGTGGGACTGGGGAGATGGGGGGCGAGGTGCCAGCTGGGGCGGGCAGGGGGAAGCTCCTGAGCCTGCCCTCACCTCAGATCCCTCCTGGCTGCTGCTGCTGGTCTCCTCTGCTCCCCAGCCTGCTCTGAAGGAGCTGCTGTGACCTCACTCCTCAGAACACAGCTCCACCGAGGGTCCTTCCTGGAGCAGGTGGCTCCTATTCCTTCCTGCACCCCAATCTGGAAGCTTCCACTGGCAACAGCATGGTCAAGATGGAGGGCTTCGGAGTCTGGCAGAGGTTTTTCTGGCACTGGGGTGTGCAGGAGGCAAAGGAAGTCCAAAGTACTGGAGACTTACATTCCAGAAGCAGCCCTCGACAGATGGCAGACAGGTGGGGGACCCCTTCGGGTGTGGGGTGTCTCTGAGGTGTGTGGAGACCCCATTGTCCCTCCATTGCAACCTGCTCCATAGCGGTCTCTCTGACTGGTTTCCTTTCCTCCCCTTCCTCGCCTCCTCTCTTGTCCATCAGGGGTCACCTTCCACATTCATCAGCTGGCACTTAATCCTGGTTTCCAGGTCTCCTCCCATGAGGACTCAAACCAGGAAGACATGGAGCCTCAGCCTTTTCACCCTTAAAATGAGGATGACAGAGTTCTCAGCTCCTCGGCTGTGTCATGGCTGATTTTATGTCACAGGGATTGGCCACGGGGTGCCCAGATGAAGCCCTCCTCTGGGTGTGTCTGTGAGGATGTTTCTGGATGAGACGCACATTCGAATCAGCAGGCTGAGTAAAGGAGATGGTCCCCCTCAATGCAGGCGGGCCTCCCTCAATCCGGTGAGGGTCTGAATAGAGCAAAAGTGGAGGAAGGAGGCACTCACTTTTTTTCCTGCCTCCCCGCCTGAGCTGAGACATCTTTCCTCCTTTTCTCCGGCCCTTGAACTGGGTGTACACCATCGACTTCCCTGGCTCTTAGGCCTCCAGACGCAGATTGAATCACACCACTGGCTCCAGCTTGCAGAGTCCGGGGCTTCTCAGCGTCCATACTCGTGTGGGCTGATTCCTTGTAATAAATCTCCATATACCAGACATGTCCTGTTGGCTTGGTTTCTCCGGAGAACCGTGACTAATGCCGCTGGTCAGAGAGTTGAATGAAAAGGCGAAGGTACAAAGCACAGAACCTGCTTGTGTATGTTACAGCTCCAAGCAGGAGAGCTGACCCACTAGTTCCAAAGCAAAGGCAGCTGAGAGGCCCAGCAGTGGGGCCTTGTCTCTGCAGCTTCCCTTCTCCTGTTGAACTGTTCCCAACCCATCCATGCCATTGCTTTCCTCCCCGCATGACATTTTCTCTTCTCTCACCACGAGGCCAAGTCCTTAGCCCACTCAAGGGCAGTGCAGAGCTAGACTCTCCCCTCCTTGCCTTATACCTCTGTTGATGGAACCCTCTGTGAACGAATCTGCCAATGTCAGGTCCCATTCGCTCCAGTGGTTCCCACTGCATTAAAGAGGAAGCTCAGAGCACTCCTGCCTCTCCCCTTTTCTCTTGCTGTGCTATATTGAGTCTCAGGTGTCCCCATCACACCGGTAGACTGCAGATGGAGCTTAGAGCCCCAGTCTGGGTTGTTATAGAGTCAGGTGCTATCACCCCAGACCGAACCACCAACAAAGGCATCTGTCACGCTACACAACTGTGAGAAATACGGTAGTCCTCATCTGATAGGACTGGTGGCCTCGTACAAACAGCAAGGCAGAGGAGACCCCCCTGTCCAAGCAGACACGCCAAGGAAAGGCCAGGGCTGTCCGTGAGCCGGGAAGAGAGGCCACACCATGACCTGACTCCGCCGGCTCCCTGGCCTTGGGCTTCTGCCTCCAAAACTGTGAGGAAATACATTTCTATTGACCAGCCAGTCTGTGGCATTCTGTTAGGGCCACCTGAACAGACGAAAATATAAGGTCCTAGATGTTAAGCCTAAGCATGAGGCCACAAAGGGATGATTTGGGGGGGGGAGGGGGAGAGAAAACGAGCTTGTGTTGAATGTGGGAGAAATGAAGTGATTGTGGCAGACAGTGGTCTGGGTTAAATTGAGAATCGCGGACCCAGTATTTGCAGTCCCTCCCAGGAAGAAATAGAGTCCATTTTCCCATACGGGCACTCGGAGCCGATCCCATGACTTGTCTGAGCCGATAGAATGTGGTGGACGCAGTGTTGGCAAATTCTCGAGTGAAGAGAGGTCTTAGGGCCCACGCACGAGGCTGTCACTAGGGATTGGTTAGGTCCACAGGGGCACACCTGTACGGTGGGATGTCTCACGGCAGTGACCGATGAAACAGTGACCACTCTACTTCTGTCAGAGTGGAAATGTCTCCTAGACATCGTTGGGTTATAAAAGCAAGTTCGCGGAGCGGTTACTTGCACTAAGAGTTTTTGTGTTAAGATATGAGCACGCAGAACAACACCCTATATTGGTTCCTCTGGTTACACAGATGTGTGTGTGTGTGCGCCCACGTGTGTAGGATCATTAGATCCAAAGAGAAAGACAAAGGTCTGGTAGGAAACTCACCGAACTGAAAGTAAAGGTTCAGTGCTGGGGAGGGGAGGGGGGATGTCAGGGGTGGGGCGTGGAGGGAGAGGGAACTCTCTCTTTTTACTCTCTGTGTCTCTGTTTTTTGAAAGGGTGACGCACACCTCCACAGCATCATCCACACGTGACCTCTGTGTGGTGCATGTCCCCTGTGGTAGGGCCACCTCTCGGCAGTCCTGGCTAGGATGCCACGGGGCAGGGCGAGTCTTCCTCACCCAGAACCGGGCTGCTGGGCCCTTGCAGAGGACGGAGGGCAGGGAGGGACAGCCCGTGGCAGGCCACCGCGTCTCCCAGGAAGAGTGAGGTGGAGGTGTGAGCCCTGTCTCCCCCAGCAAAGTACACTGGGTCTCCCCTGCACCCCGGTGCCTGCGCTTAAGCACCAGGTGACCCTGCCCTCCACTGCCCAGGCCTGAGGTCCCCGCATGCTCAGCCCTGGAGTGTGGAGCTGTATCTCAGCTTCCCTCCAGCGATGCTGGCTTTCTGGGCCTTGCCTCCACCCCTGGGGGTCCCACTGCTCGCCAGATCTCCTCCTCTTTTCCCCAGGACATCTTGGGGGGCTTAGCCTGCCCTTTTCCCAGGGACCCTTCCTGTGGCCAAGTTGGGGGCCACGGGTGGTGCAGCGTGGGGTGAGGGAAGGACTGATATACCAGCTCAACTACTTACCTGCTTTGAATTGACTGGGCTCTAAGAACTTACCCCTTTAAAACGCAGGGGGGTCTTGGAGCCACCTGACTGTCTCAGCGCCCAGTGGCCTCACCCACCTATTCCCCACCCCCCAAATCCCCAGCCCTCCCCCCCTCCTGCTGTCAGCCCACAGTGGTGATGCTTTATTACAGCTCACTTCCTTCTCTGAGTAAATAAGTTTGTCTCCTTTAAATTCCCTGGGCAATTAGGAGAATGAAAGACTGAGCTTTGGATTAGCATTTATTTCCTCCCAACATTTATAGGCTGAGGCCGTTTCCCTACTGACAAATTGTGGGGCGGATTGTTCTCCAGGAAGCCTGTCCCCGGTGAAGGTGCTATGATTTAAAGGACGGGTGTAAATTTGGGGGCATCAATCCTTCCCCGGGTTAACGGGACCTGTTCACAGCTACTGCCATCACGAGCTCAAAGAAATAATAATAATAATAAACGAGGTTGGTTTTGCACCTGTTTCGGGGTAATTAATATGCACACTAGAGGGAAAGGAGGTTGGTTTTACCAGCTGCCTGGTTCGTGGCTCAGCGTTTGGACTTGTTCTGGGGCCGGAAGGTCAGCTGCAGGCCAGTCTCGGTCCGAGGGCTGGAGCCTCTGGGAAGGGGTTTGAGGTGGGGGATGGTCTGGAGAGCGACCTGAGGCTCTTGCACTGCAGGTAACCAACATCGCCCCTCAAATCAGCGTGAGTGGTGGGCGGTTGCTGTAAGGGCGAGGGCATGTGTGAAACTCAGGCGTGGCGTATTGGACAGAGCTCGCTGGCTGCAGGTGACAGCGACTCTGGACAGCGGAGTCCCCAGGACTGAAGGCAACACCACGGGCACCTGGGCTCTAGGAATGGGAATGGGGACGCAGGACGGCCCTGTCTCTCAGCCCCACGAAGAGGCCTCTCCGAAGGAATACAAAGTTCTCACAGATGGGAGTGCAAACCCCATTTGCTCTCTCCTCAGCACCCCCATGCAGGGCTGGAGGGGTCATAGTTATTTCTGGGGCTTCTTGTGTGGGGGGAGCTCAGCCGTTCCAGATCCCACTTCTGGCCCATCAGGGCCCCAAGAGGGGCAGCTTTACCGCCCCAGGGGTATTCTAGCTCCCCCGAACTTTTGATGCTGGGGACAAAGGCAAAGCCAAGTGTTCATTTCAAATATTGAAACTAAACCCCAAATTCTTCCATTTCTTGGGGAGGCCTCATCCTGGGAGAAGCCTAGGATAATGGCAGAAACAGCCCCATGTCCCCCTTGCTGGTATATGTCTGCAATGCTTGTCGATTTCTCAAACGTTCTGTCTGCTGGGGCTGCGGCAACCAAGTCCCAGAGACCGAGTGGCTCATGTGACAGAAACTTCTGCAGTCTCCAGTCCAGGTGGTGGCAGGGTTGGCTCCTCCTGCGGGCTGTGGAGAAGGGCTCTCTACTTGGTGTGCAGAAGGGTGTCTTCTCCTGGTGTCTCCTCCCGGTGTCTTCCCATGACCTTCCCTCTGCGTGGTCGCTGTGGCCAGCTCTCCTCTCCTTAGAAGAGCACCAGCCATATTGGATCAGGGCCCTCTGTAAAGACCCTCTCTTCAGAAAAGGTCCCATTCTGAGACCCTGCAGTCTAGGACTTCAACATATGAATTTTGGGGGGGGGGGATATAATTCCACCCACAATGCCTCTTGCTAATCCCACACAATGTAAAACGATTCTTATTTTACAAATGAGGGGTTGAAGGTCAGAGAGGTCAAGTAACTTGCTCAGGGTTGCCGAGCCAGAGAAAGTATGGAGGGCACATAAGCTCAAGGCTGTTGGGTTACGCTCCAGCAGGCCCCAGGGCCCCTGTGAAGGCAGAGGCCTGGACTCCTGGGCTGCTGGGCCCCCGCCTGGCCACGTAGCTGGGTTTGTTCCAGGCCAGACTCCCTGGAAGGCTGGAAAAAGGCGGGGAGAAGAGAGGAGAAATTTCATTCTGAGAGTCACTTTGCCGGCCCTTTGTCTCTCCCTTCATTGCCTGCAATGTGTCCGCTTCTTATTCCTCAAGCTAGGTAGATTTTTGCTTGGTTGAGCTGAGATCAAAAAGCAATTTTTCTTTTTGCAACAGCCAATTAGAAATTCATTTATTTTCACATTACGGACATTTGGCAAAAATTTCTTTGGCAATTTAGCTCCATTTATGTAGTCTGTGTAAAGGGGACAGTGAGGCTGGGGAAAAAAACAGGCAAAGCCCCGGGCAAAAATTAAATGCAGAATCATGTATTAGAAATGAGATGTATTTACTATTGTTTTTGAAAATTAATGGTGCATTTTCAGCTTTTATAATGTAATTTAATGATGCAATTCATCTAATAAGAAAAAAGGAACACATTGTAACTCAGTCACGCGGATTTACTGGGGTGCATGGCATGGAATACCTTTTCCATGGAAAGGGGTTGGAACAGAATGCTTGGGGCCTTTCTCTGTAAGATAAAAAAAGAAGAAGAAAGAAAGAAAGAAGAAAAAGGAAAACCAGTCTCTGTGTGTTGTGCATCCCCACCTGAGGTATCTGCGGGAATCCAAGAGCAGGGGCGCGTTCCTTACCCCCCGACTGGTGCTGATGCTGAGCTCTGTCATCACATAGGAGCCTCCGTTCACTCTGCAACCCTGGGGGCTGTTGGCTGCCCCCGCTTGCTAAGTGAGCTCTGACGCTCAGACCCTGGTGTGGGGAGCAGAAAACGGCCCTGGAGCTGTGTCCAGGCCCATCCCTCTGGGTTCTGTGTGGGCAGAGTGTGGTCTGGGCATTCATCCCCAAGGGTTGACCCCACTTGCCAGTTCGGGGCACCCTGCTGACCTCCTGACTCCAAGATCTCTCTCTCCTGTTGGTGTCAAAGAGCCTGCATTTGGAGTTAAGGGCATGGAAGTCCCTCCCACAAAGTGCAGGGTGTCAGGGAAGGAGGAGAGGAAGCAGGGAGGGAGCTGGGCAACGGCTTGTTCCTCTCACGTGTCCGGCACTGGGGTGGTTATTGGGTTGCCCTGCCACCCACTAGAATGGTGGCTCCTTGAGGGTGGGGTGTGTTCCTGCCTCCCAGCCCACCATACACCATAGACAGGCCCCAGATAATGTGTGCCCAGCAGACTGACGAAACCTGGGCTGAACGCATTACGTGGAGCACCCCCCACCCCACTCCAGGGCAGAGAGGAGGCACGTCCTGTCACTACCCTGTTTTACAGGGGAGGCTCAGAGAGGTTCGGGACCTTTCTCAAGTCCACCCAGCTGGTAAGCAATGGGCGGGGACTTCACTCAGACCGTCTCACTCCGGAGGACTTGCATATGCAGTGAATGTATGAATGAGTGAGCGAGTGAACGAGTAAATGAAAGCATTCATGAAAGAGCAGACGGCCCTCCCCAAGGCTGCCTCGCTAAGGAGCTGGGATTTTAAACCAGAAGTCCTGATTCTGACTCGAGAACTTCTCTCCTCTGCTCCCTCTACTTTTAGCTGGAGGAAGAAAGGAGGGTTTGGGGTTCAGCTGTGATCGTGGGGTGAGGTAGAGATAAGGGTTGTCAGGGCCTATTCAGTATAAATAAATGAGAAAATTGTGGAACAAATGAATAAAACTGGCTGGAACACTTACTCTGACCCCCAGGAAAACTGTACCCCGTCCCTGGTCACCTCCCCAGGGACTCCAGTGTCAAGAAGACACCTGGGTCTGGGTGACCCTTGGCCTCTGAGAAGGCAGATGGGATGCACACTGTGTGTCTTGTTGGGCGGAGACACAGTTCCTACCACCCAGACTGGTTGCTATCACATATTAGAGTGAAGGTCATTTGAGGCCAAGGGTCACCCAGGCCCAGGTGTCTTCTTGACACTGGAGTCCCTGGGGAGGTGACCAGGGATGGGGTACAGTTTTCCAGGGGGTCAGAGTAAGTGTTCCAGCCATTTTTATTCATTTGTTCCACAATTTTCTCATTTATTGATATTGAATTTACTAAGTGATATTGGTTAATAAAATTATATAAATTTCTATTTCTTCCCCTTTCGTTCGAAACTTTTTTTCCCCATTACCTCCACAATTACTTTCTGACCGTCTACCACGTGCCTAGAACTCACCTGGCCTCGTCAAGCTTCAGCTGCCCCACCTGAAAAGTGAGGCTAACTTTCCAAAGTGTTTCCCAGGGGGCGCACTGCCGGCAACTTCCAGAGGAAAGTGTTTCATTTCCTCGCCTGGCAGGGTGCTGCCCCCCGCCACCGACACTGGCATTCTGCAGCCACGATGAGACCCCCCCAACCCTCTCCCGCTGTCCCTTCAAGTGAAAGTGGCGGGTTCATGGGGATGCTGGGAGAACTGGACAAGAAAACCTATATGAAGTCACTGTAGACGGAGCCTGGCCCACGGTAGGTTCTTCATCCCCAGCTCTGCCTTCTCCCTTCCTCCACCCCGACTCCTCCTTCCTCCAGCCCCCCCCCCCNGCCGCCCCCCCCCCCCCCAATCTGCTCTGAATGTCATCTCACACACTTGACCCTGCTGCCATCTGGTCCAGGATGTCAGCTCCCTTTGGCCTCGCCCCTCTCAGCCTCCCACTGCCCAGCAGGCCTGCACCTGCCCTGAGAGTCTCGGCACTGAGACCTAACTAAGTGTGGGTCTCGCCAGCTTGCTGCAGGCGTCTTGCTTCCCCGGAGGCTGGTGTGTTTCTTCAGGTGCCTGGCCCTCTGTGAACCAATCCCCGATGTTGGCATTTGGCCTTCTGCGGCCACCTGGAGCAGTGGCATCGTGCATAAGCTACTGTTTTTGGAAGTCTGGAATTACAGGGTCCGATGTGGTGGCTGTGGCTGCGTGTGGCTGCTGAGCACTCGGAGTGGGATTGGGTGGGCCGTCGGTGTAAGATACAGCCCCCATCCGGAAGACTTTGCGCCTTGGGTACAAGCAGCCGAGGGCCACATCTCTTTGCTTTTCCGGATTTCCATGGACTGGCTCACTACACGAATGAGAAGCCCACCATCAGCGAAGCAGGGTGGTTCTTTCTCCTCTCTGGACCCTGGAAATCCTTAAACTGAGACGTTTCCTCACCAATCCCCTTGCCCCCAGCCCCAGTTAGGATCCTGACCACTCACCCTTGAGCACCCAGAGCCTGCCCACCTCCAAGGAGCAGAGGGGGCTACGAGGGGGAACACACAAGCACCCCTCCCTCTTCCTAGGTCCCCAGGATTTCTGCAGAAATTCTTTTTATCCCGAGGCCCAGCGGGAAGGCCAGTGCTTCTGTGAAGGTACTTCTTCCTTGGACTGGGGTGGAAGGCTTCTTCTGCGAGCCCTCAGAGCACGTATGTCCCCTGCAGAGTTCATTCCAGACCCTTCGCCCACCACGCCTTGCCAGGCCCACACTCCTAAGCAGCCGCCAGCTGCCTGACTCAGCTTCACCCCCCAACTACCAGGCCAGGCACGTGTCTCTCCGGCGGGGCGGTTCAATGTGGACCGAGGCTGTCCTTTCCAGAGGTGTCTTCACAAAGGCCCTGCATGAAGATGCCAGGCAGGAAATGGATTCAGATCACATCCTGGAGCTCAAGCAGGTCAGAGCAGGTAACAGAAATTCCCATTTCTCGGGGAAGGACTGCCACCTCTGACACGGATGCAGAGTCACTGTGTGATGGCTCGTGTGACCTGAGCGCTTGCTGGGCTCTGTGCCACCAGCTCACTTAGTCCTCATAGAGGCTCTGTTTGCAAGGCCACCGTCAACCCCCACTGCAGGTGGGCTGTGGAGCCCCAGACAGGGGATGACACTGCCCAGGGTCACACAGACGGCAAGAGGCAAAACTAGCATTGGTCCCCAAGCTGTGTGACCCCAGAACCCCTGTTCTCAGCAGCATGGCAACTCTGCCTCTCACAGACACAGCTGTGCAGACTCAAAGACACATAGGTGTACATGTAAGAACATGCATATAAAACCCAGAGACCCACTTGGATATGTGGACAGACGTACGGGCACACTCACATCCCCATGGCCTCAAAGATATAAAGGTCCACAGACACACCCCCACAGGTACCTGCACGTACATCACATCCATACTTACACACCTACACACCCACCTGCCCATGCACGCACCTGCAGCTATATGTGCAGGCACACCCATCTGCACGTGGTATCAGACATGAAGGTACACATGTGATGCGTTTGCACAAGCAAGTGTCCACAGATATGTGAATTTGGAAGTCCCTGCCTCCGACGTTAGGTTTACAGAGACACAAGCACACCCCTCACTTGTGCCCTCCCAGAAACACACACATACACACACATCTTGCCATGCTTGTGAAAGCACCCAGCCCCGGGTATGCAGAACACCCCCTCCCAGACACACTCACTGACACTCGCTCAAGCTTGATCATCCAATTTAAACTGAAAAGGGAGAACCAAGTTGAAAATTAGAGGGGAAAAAAGTCCTTCAGAAAGTAGAAAGCTAATAAGCGGGAAGTGGCGAGCCTGCTGCCTGTGCGATATCAATAACTCAGTATTGGGTTTCCAAAAAGACATCACATAATTTTTCAATGAGAAATCCATGAGCCCGGAGATGCTGTTACGGTGTGAATTACAATGCGCGCGGCTTGTCAGCCGTCCCTGTCAGCACTTTCTCGGACGCCTGCTCGGGCGCCAAGTGCTGTGGCTGCATCCGGGTGGTTATTGTTGTTATTATTTCTTCCTTTTGGAGCCTCAAATTAAGAACCCGAGAAGCCAGCAGGTCCCTTCCCCCTCCCTCCCCTCCCCCCCACTGTACCTAAATCAAGAAGTTTTTCTGCTTGATTTATTCTCCAAGGCGGCTTCTTAGCTGTCTGCATCCCCTCCCCAACCTGGAGTCCTAATTTCATGAAGGGCTGGTTCCTGGAGGTGGGGGACCAGGGTCAGAATATGTGGGTGGGGGCCACCCGCCCCTTCAGAGCCCGGGCATGTTGGAGATATCCTTGACTTCGGTGGGAATCGGAAAAACCGTGTTTCCTCATAGCTCTCACCTGGGCCCTGGGTCGTCATTCAGCAGAGCCGGCCTACTGGGCATTGCTGCTCCTTTGGGGTAGGATTTTAGTTCTGGAGGGACAGGGTCTGTGGCAGGGGCAGTAAGGGATGATGGGGGAAGAGGGCCTAAGAACACATCCTCACTGGGGCACGGAGCGGAGCGTAGTGGGAGGCATCGGGCAGCCAAGAGGAAGGAGCTGAGTAGGCCATCTGGGAACAGCAGCAGGAGGCCTTTGGTGCTCCAGGTGGGGCTGGGCTCAGGACCGTAGTCACTGTATCATCCCGCTCAGCACTTCTGGGCATTGTCCCCTGGCCATGAGGAGAAGATGCTACAACTGGCCACTGGCCCCAGAATGTGAGCCCTGCAGAGCAGACCTGAAGGGGGCCGCAGTGAGGAGTAAAGCCAACCCTTCTGACCTCGGACCTGTGGGTACTAATGCAGGGCACTGAGCTACGGGGTCTGTGTGCTACGCTGTGTTCATGCAGCAGCGCTCTGGCCAGAGAGGACCACTCCTCCATACTTCCAGGGCCCATCTGCTTTCCAGAGACCCGAGGAGTTGGCCTGCGGGGAACTCAGATGTTGCTGTCGGCACCATGGTGCCCAGGGGCCCTGTCTGTGGAGCAGGGTCACCTCGTCCACTGAGCACAGGGGCCTGTCCACGGTGCAGAGTCACCCTGTGCCCCTCTGCCTCCAGGGTTCTGAGTCCACCAGGGCAGGTCAGTCGGTGTTCACGGTTTTGTTTGAGGGCGGGGCTGCAGAAAGGTTTCCAGAGCCTGGCACCACAGCGAGTCACCTGGAGTGCCTGCTTGCCCTGCCCGGGCCCAGGTGGAGCCGGGGTCTGTATGCTTACACAGGCTGTGCCCTGCACGGCCCCATGGACACTTCCACATGGTCAGCGATGTGCACTGCACTGGTCCTGGGCCTGCTTACGGCGGTGACAATGAGCCTCAGAGGCTGGTCTTGCACCTCTCCAGTGGGGGGGCTAGCCATGGTTTATAAGCTCTTGGCCTTGTGACTCCATCAGGATCACCAGAACTGGGAACAGGGGTTGTGAAGCCTGCATCCTTAGGCTGACTTTGGGGCATTCATTCACTCATTCATGACTGAGCACCTTTGTACCAGGCACTGTGCTGGTCACAAAAAGAAAAGACCCTTTCCTCCTGGAGTAGTATCTATGCTATTGGGAGAGGCACTCCACAAGGAAGAAAACAAATCAATGTGGAATCAGCAAGGGACTCCCGTGCCATGAAGAAAATAAACAGGGTGCTGACACAGAGGAAGGGGGAAGCCTCTCGGAGGACGTGGCACTTGATCTGAGACCTGAGGGGTGATGTGACGGCCACTGAAGAATGTGAGCGAGAGTGTCCTAGCAGATGGAACAGTGACCGCCAGGGCCCTGGGACAGGAAAGCACATCGTGCGTCCAAGGAGCCAGGGGGCGCCATTGCGGTTGAGGGTGGTCATGGGCAGGAGGGTCTGACGCTTCGGAAAGCATCCCAGAGAGGCTGTGGTCGGGGACGCAGGAGTCCAGGCCAGGCGTGGTGCCTCACCTCTGAATTCCCACCCGTGGAGCAGAGCGTTAGGGTGGGGGCCTGCTGGGGACGGTTCCTCACACATCCAAGGACTTACCAAACATCTCCCACTGGAGATCCCGTAACAGAGCACCTTCCAGATCTCAGTCACTTGCCAGCATCATAGATGTGTCATTTTCACATCTAGTCCAACTGGGTGTGATGGGCAGGGGGCTTTCCACGTGGTGACGCAGGGACCCAGGTGCCTCCCACCTAGCAGCTCTGCCGTCTCTCTGGAGCCTGGCGAGCCAGTAAAAGAGAGTGTAGAGCATTGCATAACAGGTTTTATGGGCCAGGTGCCAGCGTGGATGTCACTTCCACTCACACTCCAGTGGCCAGAATTCAGTTCCTTGGCCACGCCCAGTTGCAAGGGAGACTGGGTGTCCTCCAGGCAGAGGAAATGGGCCCTGGTGACCTCCCAGCCCTCTCGGCCACGGCCTCTCACTTTGCCTGAGAGTGACAGTGTGGAGCCAAGGGTCTCTGCTTTGACTTCGCATCAGCACCGTCTGGGCAGCAGCCATGCTTACTCACCACGTACACCAGGACCTCTGGGAATGGGGCCCGGGCATCTGTATTATCGAAAACTGCAGGAGGCCCTGGCCAGTAGGTTAGTTGGTTAGAGCGTCATCCCGATGCACCAAGATTGTGGGTTTGATCCCCGGTCAGGGCACATGCAAGAAGCAACCAATGAATGCATAAGTGAGTGTGGAACAACAAATCGATCTCTCTCCCTTCCTCTCTCTGTCTTGCCCGCTTTCTCTCTAAAAACAATCAATCAATTTAAAAAATTTTAAAAGAAGCATTAAAAGCTCTCTGGGAGATTGCAACGTGAAACTGAGGCTCAGACGATCAGTGTGGAGAGAGTTCCCAGGGCAGTGGTCACACCTGGCCCCCCCCTCCCCGATGCCTCATAGTAGTAGTAGTAGTAGTAGTAGTAATAATAATAATAATAATAATAATGATTTATCACATTCATACCAGGTGACAAGCTAGTATGGCAGGAAGGAAACAAAAAGGCACTCAGTGAGAACACAGCTGTCTTTCTGTATTCCAGGGGAGGGCTGCCTTCATCTCAAATGTGGGGGGCTGTGTGGTTGGGGACAGCGCTTTCCAGGGCTCCTCATGGGTGAGACAGGTGAGGACCTCACCTGGGCAGGTCTGGATGGGGGAGGGCAGGAAGAAAAGATGGTTACATAGCTTAGCCTGGGTAGTACCTGGAGATTCTTAGGGACTCTCCAGGAAGGAGGAAGTGTGTAAGGTAAAGTTCTTATTTGGTTTCTGGCAGGAAAGCATGAATTCTGGCTAATTTAAGAAGCAAAGGGCCCTGGCTGGCATAGCTCAGTGGATTGAGCGGGGCCCTGCGAACCACACGATTGCAGTTCGATTCCCAGTCAGGGCACATGCCTGGGTTGCAGGCCAGTTCCCAGCAGGGGACTCACGTGAGGCAACCATTGATATTTCTCTCCTTCTCTGCTTCCCTTCCCCTCTAAAGATAAAGAAATAAAATCTTTACTAAAAAAAGAAGCAAAGGGACTGCTGGTTAAGCTGGTGACATGTTGGCACAGGGACTGGCCTCACAGGAGTGAGCCTTCCACCCCTGGGTGGAGGTGGCTGGCCTTAGAGATGCTCCGCCTCTTCAAAACACCCGTTTCCTTCCAGCCTTCTGAGGAGATAATGGACAAGCGCAGATGGACGCTGGGCAGGCAAACGTCTGGCCCCTGTACTTCCTTGACAGACATTGCTAGTGGATCTCCGTGCATAGTCTTGTGGAGCCCAGCCCCTAGGCCTTTTATAGTCCCTCTTCCAGGGAGCCATTACTAACAGATCACAGATGACACATGAAAGAAAATTTATTTCTACTTCAGGGTTAACATGGCAGCCCCTCCAAGGCAACCTGTGTGCACTTTAAATGAGATTGTTGTCTTATCCAAGGAGCAAAGGCCCCATGTTCCAGAGGTGAGGGGTTGCCCATGGGGGTGGGGGGCACTCCTTCTGATCCTGCTGAGGCTGGGAGGCCACCATTTATCTGCAGCATCACTAATTCGTGGGTGGTCGGCCTAAGGAAATCCTAAAGGGCAGTTCCTGGAGGACACCACATGCTTCTCCTGCCCTGGTCCTCATCTGGGGAGTCCTGGGCTTGCCCCTCCCCCTGGTCTGTGGGCTCTGCTTTGCTCCGACCTCATGATGGGCTCTGTCCCAAAGGCAATTATTTGTGTTCCCCCTGCCCATCCCCCAGCTCTGCTGTCAGCCCTCAGGCTGCAGGTTGGAGCCAGGATGAGACACACCGAACGCTGGGGCAGCCCAGCCAGCGATCACCGATCACCTTCACCGTCCTAATGCAGCTTCTAGGCGTACTTCACGGGTGTCCTTCCCACCCCCCTAATTACAGTTAAGCCTTCATCCTAGACTTTGTCAGTTCCCACCAGTGGACATCCTGCAGAGGAAAAGAGAATAAACAAAGCACATTCAGAGCTGGGGCGTGGGCTGCGTTTCTATCCTGAGTCATCTCTTACTGTGTGACCTGGGGTGAGTTACTGCACTTCTCTGAGCCGCCCTCGGTGAAATGAGGAGAAGAGCCAGCCTCCTGCTGGGATTGTGGGAGGTTGAAATGACTTGAGTGTTTAGCTCAGTAAGAAAAGGCTGCTTCTGCTTCCTGTCGCTCTCATTCTTGTTGGCTTGGGGTGAAGTTTAGGGTCTGGTTTAGGGTTCAGGTCTGGGGCTGGTATATTCTTCTTCCTCCCCCACAGCTGCTGGAACTGAGACCCCCCCCCCCACATCTCTTCAAGGAAGATGTGACACCCACTTTGCTTTAGCAGAACCCAAACCCAAATAACTCATCCACAGAGGGACCAGCGGGCTAATAGAATGTTCTTAACAGGACATTTTCTTTTGTCAAATTGTCCCAGTGCACTCTGGTTGCCATCTGTGTGCACTATTTCCGGAGGGCTTGTTTGCAGGTGATGAGGAGGGACCGCTCTGACATTGGTCCAAGCGAGGGGGCCGAGGGTTTCTTTCTGCTCCCATCTCTCTGTCTGCCTGGTCCTGCCGGCAGCCTCGTCCGCAGCTCCTTCACTGCTCTCAGTGTGCAGGAGGGGCGATGTGGGGGGGGGCTGTGGGGGAAGAAACCCCCCAGTCCTCACTGGGTGCCACCATCAGGCAACCCCAGACCCCGTTTTCCCAGCCCAGAAGGTGGGGTGGATGGAGCCGTCCCCACCCCAGCATCAGCCAGGCCCGCTTCCCCTTCCTCTCATTCTCTGAAAAGCTGTGTGTCAGCACCGGCGTGGCAGGTGCGCTCACTCCCAGAGACTGCGCCCGTGCCCCAGCACGGGAAGAAAAATGCCTACTCGGGGAGAATCTGAGTCAGGCGCGGCACTTGCCTCGGGCGCAGGAGAGAGTTGGTGGGAAGGGAGCGCCGGGAGAGGGCCAGGTGGCTGGCATGGGGGGCGCGCGCCTGCCTCGCCAGGAGCGCCCCTCCGCTCTGCCGAGGAAGGAGGCCCCCATAAGGTGACTTCGAGAAGTAGGGCAGCTGTATCCCTCCCTCCCTCTCTCCTTCCCTTCCACATTCCCCCTCTCTCTCCCCTTCCTTCCTTTCCTCTCCTCTCTCCCTCCCACATTCTCTCCCCCACTCTCTCCCTCCCTTTCTTTCTTCCTCTTTTCCTCTTTCTTCCTCCCCTCTCTCCTTCCTTCCTCCGGCTCTCATTCCCATCTCTTCCTTCTCCCTCCCCCCACCCTTTCCTCCATCCTCCCTCCCACATTCACGGAAGACCAGCCATGCTCCCAGTGCCCCCAGCCGCACACAGTTACTAGGAGAGAGACTCTGCCTGACCACCTAGGAGCTCTCTGCCTACCAGGAAACCCACTGGGTGGACAGGTGACGATTCTGCCATGTGGCCCACGCCTTCATGAAGGTCTGGGCTGGTTCTCCTGGGAGCCTTGCTGTACCTGGAGGGGCAGAGAAAACCCTTGCAGGAGGGCAGGGGGCATTGGACTTGGGTCTCAGTGTTTCAGGCTGAGACAAGAGGCAAGGGCGTTCTAGGCAGAGGAAATAGCTTGTACAAAGGCTGGGAGGCAGGAAAAGGCTTGGTGCATTCGCAGTAGCTGTGAGGTTCAAGGTGGCCTGAGCCCGGGTGGCTTTGGGACCCACTCCTTCATCCATTGCCCAACAAGCACGGTGGACTTGGCACCTCCATCCTGACGTGGCTAATTGGTGAACATGTATGTGTGGAGCCCCTGACACACACTAGTTCCCAAGCAACGTTCAGGGAGGACAGATATGGCTGTGATGACCTATCTGCCTTTAACCAGTTCATAGTCTGATGGGGGCACACACAAGGCTCAGGCCCCATTTCTGCCTTTTAGTGCCAGCATGACTGCTGGCCAGCCGTTTCAGCCTCTCTAGACCAGTTTTCTTACCTGTAAAATGGGGGATGACAGTACCTGCAACCCCTGGGGTTTTGGGGAGCTGGATTAGCTCTTGTGTGTAAGTATCTAACACGACTGTTTAACCCTCTTGACAGCTCCCGAAGAGAGGTACTGTAGCCCCTCCGTTTTGCAGATCTGGGAATGGCTGCTCAGAGAGGCTGAGCAATTTGTCCAAGGTCACACAGCCAGTAAAGGTGTGGAGCACAGCCAGAAAGTGAGGCAGTCTGGCTCCCGAGACAGGGTTCAGTAACAACCCCTAAAAGTCGGCATATGGACTTGGAACAAAAGGACTACATCAGTCAAGTAAGGCCCCCCACACCTGGCAGGGTCAAGGGGGTGGGGCCGGGAGCGGGGTCTCCAGAGCTGCGAAGGCCCAGGCCCCTTCCGTCTCTACAGCTTCTCACCCGGCCACCCCATCCCGCCGCACTCTCTGAGGCTGTGGGGGCGGGGCGGAGGCGGGAGGCGCAGCTGGGAGAGGAGGGTGGGGCATGGGGGCGGAGGAGGAGGAGCTCTTTGTGCCCCCTCCCCTCAGTCTGACTCTCCTCGTCTCCAGATGCTCAGCCCGATGTGTCTTGGGAATCCTGGGCTCCAATAGAGGTCACGTGGGGCCGGTCTTTGCAGCTGTGACTTTTTTTTTCCGTTCACGGGGGACTTTCTTTCCGTTGACATCCTGTCTTCCAGGACCCTTTGGTCTTTTCAGACCAGCCTTCGTCTGTGAACCCGCTCAGAGTCCCCTGGCACACACCTTTCTGTCCCCTTGCTCTGGCCTCTGTCTTCTATTTCTCTTCTACGCTCTTCCTCTTTTTCCATCCCTCCAGAGGGGTGAATAGTTGAGCTTCCAAGGTCTAAGGAAGGGCTTGAACACTGCTTGAATCTTCGGCTAAGGATCAAGGACCTTAGAAGGAACCTAGAGGACTCCGGCAGTAGAGGAGGGCCCCTTTGGTCATTACATAGATTGGACACAAGATGGCGCCCCGGGACCATCAAGCACTTGTGAGTCAATTCAATGGGCCCCCGGTCCACAGTCAACCCCCGGGGCTATTCGTTCTCTTTCAAGTTCTACTTGCACCAAATGGTCTTTACTTTATCTTATCATTGTTGCCCTCCCTCACCACCCCCTTCCTCGGCTCTGTACCTGGGCAGCTGACGCCTGGTTCTCCTGCTTCCCCTGGCCAGACAGACCCCAGTTACTGGTAGTTGAGTAGGGGGAAGGGGAGGAAAGAGATGAGAGGAGGGGAGAGGCAAGGGGAGAAAGGCGAGGCTGGCCCAGGGGGGTCGAGGGAGGCTGCAGCGGTAAGGGGGAACACCTGGAGTCACTTGGGGGCTCGATTCTCTGAAGCTGGGCGCTGGGAGGAATCTTCAGAAACAGGAAAGAGAACCTTTACATCGAGGGCACATCTGTTGCCTGGCTTGGGGTCCCCAGCACAGGCCCACCTCCTGGAAGCAGGAGGGCAGAGGTGACGCAGAAAAGGATGCCTGCAGGTGCCAGGAGCATTGGAAGGAGCAAGAAGAGGTCAGAGCTCCAGCTGGAGGTGGCCCTGATGGGGACCCAGCTGCCACCAGGCCAGCTGCCGCCCTTCCCTGGACATGGCTTGGCAGCTGATGGACCTGCTAGGTGACACAGCAAGGTGTGGCCTGACCTGGGGTCCAAAAATGAGCCTTGTCATCTGAAAACAAACAAACAAACAAACAAACAAGCAAACACCTCAGGCAAGAAGTGACCGAGAGTGAATTTCTCCCAGGTGCAGAAGAGCGTTGACAAGCTAGGGTGTGGTGACGATGACCCTTGGTGTGCACTCACCAAGTGCCAGGCCTGCTCGAAGCTCCTTACGTGGCCTGTTTCATTTACAGGGGCTCTCCCATCAGGTGGGCAATGGAAGCGGATTTCTGATGAAAAATCAAGTCTGGGAAGGAGACAGACTTTGCTTTCATGCAGTCAAGTCCAGGGCACACTCAAGCCTGTCTGCAGAGCTCCTGCTGACTGTGGGGTGGAGAGAGAAGAGCCCTTGGTTTCAACTCGAAGTGAGCACTGGGCCTGGCACTCCGGCCTCTCCCCTTCCTAACCATTTTCTTTCCCGTGGAAGGAACATTCTGCAGCTGGAGCCGGATCCTGATTTAATAAGGCAATAACCAGAGAAATGCATTTCAATTGATTATTAAGCATTTGTTTATTAGAGCTCAGTAGCTCTGACCCAAATAGCTGCTAAGCAGTCATTAAACATCAAAGATGTTTCTGTTTATATATTTTGTTTATTTACCATCATGAACAAACATTATTACATCAATTAAATGTCGATTAGGGGCCCATGATTTGAATTAGATTATATACATAGTGTCAAATCATTTTCCTGTCTCCTTTGGAGATGTAAATCCATTTCTGCTCTAATGTGAAGAAACAGTTCAGCCCGAGTGTGAGAGGCGGTGGCTGGTGGGGGCCAGAGGGCGGTTGCTGAGCATTTTGAGAGCTGATCTCCCCTTTCCTGGTCTCTGAATGGAGCCGCACAATCACGACATTCGTTCATTGTCGATTGTTCGTGCAGATGCCGGTTCTCCATTATAGTTCTTTGCTTTTTTGGGGGGGGGGCGTTAATTTCTTAACGCACAAAACAACAACTCCCCTATCACAAAGCCCTTAGAGGTTTCTCTCCGAGGCTGCACCACTGAATGGCGGAGATGAAGCCAAGCACTGCCAAGTCAGCAGCGTGGAGATCAGAAATGATGCCCTGGAAAGAAGGCAGCGTCTTCTTAGAAGCATTGAAGTAACGTAGTTTAATACCTTTTAGAGAACAATTCAAAGGAACATTTGGAGACATTTCTAAGTTTATGAGAAAAATACTTTAAAAAACGAGCTCACCTGTAAATCTGGGCTTTTTGATTCAGAGGAGAAGGGACCTGGAGGAGGTCTGTTGGGAGGCTCGGAATGGAAGCTCCCTGTCCCCAGAGTTTGTCCCCCTCCTGTAGCCACTGGATTGCCTGGCAGGGGACTCCCCTTGGGACCTGAGGGCCCAGATCTTCTGGGGTGGGAGGAGGGGACCAGAGTACAGCCTTCCTTGCTGCCCCGACCCCCAACCCAGCCCAGGGAGGCCACTGAGGGAGGCCAGCCCTGGTGAGGTGGAGCTCAGGCTGTCCTAGGTCAGTCCCCGCGGGTGGCATGCAGGGGAGAGGTCAGACAGGCCAGCCAGGGTCTGACTCCAGCTGTGCCCTGTCACCTAGGGAGGGGCAGCCTGGCCGTCTGTTTAATGAAGAGCTTCTCAGGTCCCTCGATTCCCCTTCTAGCCTGGACTTTCTCACATTTTTTTTTTGTTTTGTTTTAAGCCATAGAACTCTTTTTACCAAATGACCTCCTGTGTAAAGTCCCATTACGTAAAAAGCTTAATGTAGTTGAAGAGTTGGGGTAGGGGATAGGGCCCATGGTATTTGGCCCCTCGATCCCCAGCCCCGTGGCACCCTGAGGCATCTCTGCGACAACCCCCTGCGTCAGGACATGGGGACAGCCTGGTCTCCAGGCCAGTCCTCAGTCCAGGTCTGGGGTGATGACAGGACAGTCACTGGGGATGAGAACTTCTCCTCAGAGTCCTATGCCCCCCCGTGGACATTCTGATTCTGTGGGGCTGGTTTGGGCCAAGACTCTGCTGTAAACAAGATCCTTCAACAATGTAATGCGGTGTGCAGGGCTGGCCTGGGGGTGAGGCAAGTGGCGGGCCTGGGGTGCCAAATTTAAGGAGACACCCCTCTCAGGGGTTCACCCTGCAGCTGCCAGACTCTGAAAGCGGGGCTTCCTTAAATGTGACCCTAAGCCCCTCCCTCACCCCGCCCCAGCCCTGGCCCTGGCAGTAACCCAGGGAAAACCACCACCCACCGCCCTCTGGGGTACACCTACACATAGAGGTGCTCAGATGGGCACCGGAATGAATGACAGCTGTTCCGCCTGCCACAGGGACCAGCCTCCTGCAGGGCTCCCTTCAGGGCGGGCAGCAGATGGACCAGGTTGGGAGGCAGCCTTCTTGTTACTGCTGTTTCTAAATTGAATTTTTGACGCTTACAATGCACCAAGCGCAGGGAGGGGCAGTTTTGAAGCATTCCCATATTTTACCTTCACACCAGCCCTGTCATATTAAACCCATTTTATAAATGGGGAAACTGAGGCTTTGGAAGGTTAAGGTCTTGTCCAAGTTCACATTGCTAGTGGGTGATGGAATTGAGCCTCACGTTCATGTCTAACATTCCCCGAGGCTTGGGGTCTTTCCCTTTATGTTGCATTGAGAACTTGGTATATGGGTCCTCACCAGGGGGGAGCATGACCCCAAATGACCTTCACTCTAATATGTGATAGCAACCAGTCTGGATGGTAGTAACTGTGTCTCCGCCCAACCAGACACACAGGGTGCATCCCCATCTGCCTTCTCAGAAGCAACTTTCACCCAACTCAGGCCACGGGGGTCACATGACCCAACTCAGGCCACGGGGGTCACATGACCCAGGCTGGGCCAGTCAGAATCCCCCATTCCCTTAAATGCCACGACTGGTCCAGGAGTGGACATGGGACCCACGTCAAACCAGTCACGTGCTTCCTCCTGGATTTTTCCCGTGGGAGCTGGAGGAGAAGCCATCCTTCTCTGGGCCTACTATGCTGGAGCGGGGTGAGGAGCTGTGGCAGCCAGAGCTCGGAAGGACGATAAAGCCAAACGGAGGTGAGAGGAGAGGGAGCCAGACCTGCTGACTGCGCCTTGTTGGTGAGGTCCTTCTCCAATTCACATGCCATTCCCAGCAACTTCAGAAAATGGCATGTTCTGCTTTAGGCTAAGGTGAATTGATTTTCTGTCACTTGCCACCTAAAGCATTCTGATGGATTTGGCATCCAAAGTTAACCCCAGGGTCCCCCCATTCCGAGCACCCTTTGAACCACCCCTCCCTCTCCCCCCAGCATTTCCCGGGGGTATTTGTGCCTCTTTCACCCTCTCCTTGTGGCCCGTGCTTTTTCACGAAGTGGCAAGTGCTTCTCTGAATACTGGTTACTTCCCGCAAGTTCCCAACACCATTTTGTTTTATTTTTCATTGTGGAAAGATATGCATTATGTTACATTTACCACCCTAACAAGTTTTGAGGGCACAGGTCAGTGACGTTGAGCACCTTCATATTGTCATGCGGCCACCACCACCGTCCACTTCCTGAGCCCTTCTCCTCGTGAAAAACCGAAACCCTGTCCCCGATAAACAGCCTCTTATCCCCCCTCCCCCAGCCTCTGGCAAACACCATTCTGTTTTCTGTCTCTTCCAGTTCGACGACTCTAGGAACTTGTGTAAGTGGAATTGTGTGGTATTTGTCTTTTTGTGACTGGCTTGTTTCACTGAGCATAATGTCCTCAAAGGTCACCCATGTTGTAGCACATGTAAGGATTTTCTTCCTTTTTAAGGCTGCATAATATTCCACTGTACGCACATGTACAGACCACATTTTCCTTATTCATCCATTTGTTGATGGACCCTTGGGGCATGTCCACCTTTTGTGAATAATGCTGTTTTGGACAAGCGTGTGCAGACACTTCTTCCAGATCCTGCTTTCAATACTTTTGGGCATATATCCCAAAGTGGGGTTGCTGAATCGTACAATAATTCTATTTTTATTTTTTTGAAGAGTCGCCATACTGTCCCCAGGAACTGTACCGTTTTGCATTCCCACTAACAGGATACAAGTGTTTCCATTTCTCCACATCTTTGCAAACTGTTGTTATTTTCTATTATTTTTTGTGGTAGCCATCCTGATGGGTGTGAGGTGGTTTTAATGCATTTTCAGTAATAATATTTATATCAGTTTTGCTGTGTGATAATTGCTCTAAAAACCAAGGGGATAGTTGGTTTAAAACAACCACCATTTACTGAGCCCAAGATTCTTTAACTTGGCAAGATGGGCCGAGCTGAGTGGGGTGGCTCTTCCGGTCTCAGCCAGACTTGCTCGTGCGTCACGGCTAACTGAAGGGTGGACTGGTCCAGGATGACCCTGCTGGGATGACTCACTGGGCTTTCAAGCCACCTCTCACCGGGGAGTTAGCCCAGGCCTGTTCACATGAGGGACAAACAGAAGCAGGCCCTATGTCGTGAGGCCTAGGCTTCGAAGTGTCACGACATCACTTCCTCTGAATTTTCTTGACCAAGGCAAATCACCAGGCCCATCCAGATTCAAAGGGTCGGGGAAATTTACTCCATCTCTTGGTGGGAGCACTTGGGAAGTCGAATTGCCAAAGGATGTGGATGTGGGGAAGTGAACAATTACCAACATTTCCCAAAAATCCATCATAACTTTTCAACAAGTTTTCCCATCAGACAGCAAAACGTTGCATTTGGGATTTACTCTGGTGGGCTCACCCATTTCCTAAGTTTCAGAAGCTCTGGTTCATGCCATAAGACTGGACTCTGCTGGCAACCTTGGAATCAAGGCCATCGACTCCTCATTCGTTTGCCAAGAGCAGCTGACTCTAGGTTAGCTCTGTCCCTGTAGCCCTGTGCTGTTAATGACAGCCATTGTGCCATGGGCTTTTTGGGTGCGATTTCCCCAACGCGTTGAATCTGGATGGGTCTGGCTATTTTGTTTCAGAAGGTGCCACTCAGACAGACACTCTCCTCACAGCCCAGCGCGACCAGGGGAACTTCCATACAACTTCAGAACTTGTTTAAAGCAAGTCCAAATGAAATGAAGGTCAGAGGTTTCCAAAGGTCAAAAGTTTTCCAGTAACTGGATAAACACGGAGCTAGATTCGAACGATCAGAGCTGTTGCTGGGGAGGCAAGCACCCCAGGCATTCGATTGCCCCTGTGAGTCAGTCCCTGGAGGTGAATCTGGAAGATTTGGGGACAGTGTCTTCCTTTATTATTTTGGTTACTGCCGCAATAATGCTGCATCACCAAACACCCCAAGCTCAAAGGCAAAACGCAAGCATTTATTTTTCTTCCTCATGGGTTTGTGGGTTGGCTGGGGTTTGGCTGGGGTTTGGCTGGTCTTGGCTGGGCCAGGCTGATTCCAGGAAGTGGGTTGGGTTCAAGTTTGTCCATAGAGCTTCATTCTCTTTTTTTCTTTAATCCTCACCTGAAGAGATATACGTTTACTGATTCTTTCTGAGAGAGGAAGGGACAGAGAGAGAGAAACGCTGATGTGAGAGAGAAACACCGATTTGTTCCCTCCTGTATGTACCCTGACCAGGGCTCCGGCAACCTTGGTATGTGCTCTGACCGGAAATTGAACCCATAACCTCTCGGTGTATGGGACAGGGTTCCAACAAACTGAGCCACCTGGCCAGGGCCACAGAGCTTCCTTCTTGGAACAGCAGCTCTCCAAAGCATAATCTTCTCATGGAGAATGGGAGGAGCCCAGAGGGCTAGAGACTGGTCCATGCACATTTGAGGCCTCTACTTGACTATGCTTGCTGCCATTCTATTGGCCGAAGTAAGTCACATGGCCAAACCAGAAACCAATGAGGTACAGAAGGAGGGCCTTGCAAGTTCCCCAGCCAGGGGTGAGACGATGATGTGCTGGTGTAAGAACTGGGATCAGCAGTGCAGTCTCCCATGTTTACCCAGATGGGCTTTAAAACTTGGAGATTGGGATTAAACCAATGTTTTGTGCAGGTGAAGTTTCAAACATATGTAAGGATATTTCATAAACTGTTTGGCTGGATCAGCAGGAGGCTATTTGCAGGAGGAACTGAGATTTCTTATGAGAGTGAGCTCCCTCTGGAATAATTCAGGGCTGGGCCAAGGAGCTTATCCAAGGACCAAAACCTTAGTCCTTAAGGGGCAGGGTGGTCCTGATTGCGGCATGATGGAAGTCTCTAGTTTCTTCCTCTGCCTGCCCCCCCCCCATTCATGAGGTGTTCCTGGGGAGAATTCATTGTTTCCATCAAACTGTGCGAAGTTGGGGCTTTCGCCCCCAAAACACCGTCCTTCACGGTGGGGTTTTGAAACCCCAGGGGTTCCAGAGCATCTGTAGAGGCTGTGTCTGGCAAAGGGCAGGACGAGGACGTGCCTGGTGACAGCAGAGACCGGGTCCCAGAGAAGCAATCGTGTCCACCAGAAGGGGCATTGGTGCCCACCTGTCTGGGGTGGCAGGCTCTGAATAGGTAGAGAGAGGCAAGACTAAAGACTGAGAAACAGGTGAGCATGCCCTCCTGGGAGGGAGCCTTGGGGACGGTGCGTTCTCCAAGTCCTGGCTTGGAACACTCCTAGTGCATGGAATGGTCCAGCCGTACCCAGGCTGAGGCCTGAGGCCTAGGGGGCCCTCCCCGGACCTTAGGAATATGAGTATATTCAGTTCTAACAGGTGCTGACAGGGATTGCGAACGTTTTCCCACATCATTCCTTTGTTTCTGGAGTATAGAGGACCTTCTCTGTGCCAGCTGGGATAGTTGAACACAGACATTTCCTGCTTCGAGAATCTTGTTGTCTAGTGTAGGACCAACTGTGGCCTGTGGGCTAAATCTGGCCCACCACCCATTTTTGTAAGTAAAGTTTTATCGGAAACAGTCATGCTCACTTGCTTACATGTTGTGTATAGCTGCTTTCAAACTACAAAAAACCAGAATTTAGTGATTATGACAGAGATGGCTAAACTATTTACTGTCAGCTCTTTACAGAAAATATTTGCCAGTTTTTTTTCTAGTGAAAAAAACAAATAGATCAATAGTCAATGACCCACGATCCTGTGACAGAAATAAGTTCATGGCTTTGGAGTGTGGTGTGAGGTCAGGGAAGGCTTCCTGGAGGAGGTAATATCTAACCCGAGAGCTAAAGGATCAATTCAGTAATTTCAACAAAAGTGTGGGGAGAAACTGCTGGTGGATTAAAGCACCCACAAAGCTAGAGGGAAGAGAGAACATGGGGTTTGGAGCTTGGTGCAGGCAGAACCTAGGGTGAGGTGGGAGCTGAGAGAAGATGCTGCAGGTGGTCTTGGCAGCGTGCTGGGGTCTGAGGAGGCTGGTGCTTTATCAGCAGTGGGGTGCGCTCTGCACTGTGCTATGGCACGAGTGCGTTTTTCTCTTTATTCCCTTAAGCATTGGGTTTTATTGTTTGCAGTGTGCACATGTGAACGTGGACATGGCAGTGAAGAAACCGGTGTTTACAGGGTCAGGGATGCATGGAAGGATGATTCGAGTGTGTTTGCCTAGGAGTGCTGGGGATGAGCTCTGATGAGAAAGTTGGGGTTCAGCCCTGGCCTTGCAGCTGGGCTGCTGAGTGACCACGATTAGCTGGGGATCCCTGTGATGGGCCTTTCAAGAAATATTCCAGCTCCAGGGCATCCTGTGCCCCGACTCAGCCTTTCCAGTGGGGTCAGCACCTTGGACAGGGCTCCCTGCTCTGCTCTGTGCGATCCACCCCATGTCTGGCCCTCCTTCCCTTCCCCTTCTCATCACAGCTGTGCCTCTCTTCTGGGGTCAATATAATTTGCAGATACTCTGTGACTCAGCGCCTCTGATCCTCAAGGCCTGAGGATGAGCCACAGCACCCATCGCCCCCCTTCTTGCACCCAGGACAGATTTGCTACGGGATCTTGAAACTTTCCCCTTTAGTCAAGACACGGCCTCAGAATCCTGCTGAACACAGCCCTCCATGACCAGCCAGCACACTTCTCCGCCCTTCTTCAACCCAGGAGAGAATGTTTACCTTATGCTGTATTTTCAGCACAAACCTTGGCTCCCCCCAGGCACCCAGTCTCCTTTTGACCCAGAATTCCACACAATTCAACGCATGTTCATTGAGCACCCATCCACCAAGTGTCAAGGAGCAGGGATGAATAAACACGGTCTCTATGCCCCGAAGGAGCGCACGTTCTTATGAGAGAAGCTGATTTCAGCTACCCTGGAAGTGGCAGCCTCCTCTTGCTGTTGTTCAGGGTGGTGCTGGGTACGCTCCGTGCAAAACTGGACTCAGCCTTCCCCAGCTGAGACGGGGCCATCCTGCATGTGGCTGTGTGGCCAGGCACTCAGCATCTTGGACCAGTGGGGGAGAGGCAATGCAGAGGGGGAGGGCTAATGGCAGCACCTCAAGGCAAAAGGTGAATTCAGGTTTGGGTCAGGCCAGGAACACAAACAGTGGGTCTGGTCTGAGCAGCAGAGGCAGCACCAGGGTCTCTCTGGAATGTTCTAATAAGGTTTCCATGCCTGGGGCTCTGCCAACCGCCCACTCCTAGCCAAGTGGGAGAAAGAACTGACAAGCTAAGAGCTAAAGTATCAGGGCATCAGCCCCCAAAGCAGAAATACAGCCGAAAGGGAACCGAGGCAGCGAGTAGCTGGTCCATCTCTGTGGACACGAGTGTCCACCCTGCAGATGCACTGGGCTTTAGAGAGAATCCGGCTCTAGGAAGCTTGAGACCTGATCTTCTGGCCTTCCACGCACTGCCCGGCTCAAGGACGCTGGACAGTGGGCTCTCCCTGGTTTAGAACTTCCCAGTGGGAGACGCTTGAGACTTTTCTGGGTTCTTTCTCCAGCAAAATGCATGGCTGTTGCAGCCTGGCCACTGGTCCCCACCCCCAAGAGCTGGCAGTCACATCTTTCCCAAAAAGGACACCAGAGCCTTCTTAGACCTCGTCACAGCCCTCTGTGATCTGTTTTCCCACGGAGATTTCCAGAATCTACTAAGCAGTTAAATAGGCAGAGGAGGAAGTGTGCGTGAGTGTGTGTGTGTGTGTCTGTCTTAGTCTCTGTGTCACAAGTGTGTACCCATACAGTCAGAGGTTCTTCATCAGAATCAGTTTGGAAACTTCATTTCTTTAGGACGAAGAGAAAAGGCAATTATGATTAACATATCAATGGCACCTCCCTGCTGAGAGCAGGATCACTCTCGGGCCCTCGCCAGCGCCCAGGGAGGCACAGACGCTGAATTTTAAATGGGCTCCGTCTCCGTGTAGCCCTCAACCCCGCCCTGCCTCCACTCCGTTTTTATTTTTATTTTTTATTCCTCCAAGCCTGTTTCTCTTGAAATTTCCACCTTGTGGTTGGGTACTGCTGACTTCACATTTGCTGTGGTGTGAACTCCACATCTGTGAATGGATGACAGGAAAGATTAATAGCCCGGCTCCTTTCTCCTTGACTGTGGGCCCAGCTAATGAACAAATAAATAAATAAATAAACAGAGCTCCAATCCCCTAAATAGAGACCCAGAGCCGGGGAGAAAACAGCATTTTGCTGAATCCATTCTTTAAGGAAAAACCCAACCTCTAATGATCTCTGATTTACATAGTCGGCAGTTTTTCGCTAAACATTTTACAAAGACACAAAAGTTTGGGGTGGAGGGATGGCCCCCACGCTCTTGGCAGAAGGAGGCAGGCCCCCCGCCCCCTCGAGAAGCCCACAAGCCAAGGTGGGCTGGTGATGAGAATGAGCCAATTTCCCACCTACGTGGTCTTAAGCCAAGGATTCCTGAGCCAAGCAATGGGGAACAGGGTTGCATGGTGACCCCCGAGGTCCCAGCTGCATCCGTGCTTACCAGGTGGGAGGAAGCCGGAAGCCTCATCAGTCCACTCACAGAGTCTATGCTTGTGGGCAGGGGCAGATAATTCTCTCCCTCCTGCCTCCTTTGTGCTCCTAATTCCTGTGAAAGAGAAGCTCGGTGTGCGAAGACAATGCTTCTCAAACTTGAACGTGCACCCTGGTCACCCGGTTGTCTTGGTGCAACGTGGATTCTGGTTCGGTAGGTCTAAGGCGGGGTCAGATTCGGCGTTTCCACCAAGCTCCCCGGCTATGTCCAGGCTGCTGGTCCAGGGACCACATTTTGAAAAGCAAGATGCCCGGGAGGTGACAGCGGCTTAGGTGATGCCCCTCCTCTGTGGGTCTTGTTGGGTCTCAGGCTGCAGGACAGCATCACCCCCTTTCTCCCACCTCTGGAGCTTGGCCCTTGTTTGGTTCTCCAGCCTCGGCTAACTCAGTGGGTTTAATTATTTAAAGGCACCGGGCCAAACCAGCAAGCAAACCCCCTGCAGAGCCAGCGTGGAGGATTCTGGCTGCATTTTAAAAGTCCTGTTGCCTCTCCTCCATTCATTGGCTTTTTAACAAGATCTGTGGCTGGATAGGAAGATGTCGCTCTGGGGTGATCTGTGGGGTGGGCACGTTCAGAGACAGCAAAGGTGTCTGCAGCTCTGGTTGGGCTGACCAGAGGCTGGGGTTCAAGGGCAGAGATGTGGGAGGGGCAGTGGGCTCCTCTGTGCAGTCAGGAGTTTGGGGGCCAAAATCCACAGGTACCAGCCACTTCCATCAACCTGCTGTCCCTGGTACTGGTGCACTTCACTCTCTCTTCTGAAGAAGGAGAGAGGAGATGAATGCAGCAGAAACGGGAACAGGAAGCCCCCAGTGCCCGACATTCCTCCCATTCTCGGTCCCTCTGGCTCAGGCAGATTTGGTCCAGGCACACCAGCCAGCATTCAGGAGCATGGGTGCAGGTTTGCCTACACGGTGGTGACGGGAGCCAACCTAGCTGGCTTTCTGCTCTATCTCATCACTCAGCTGAGACGTCCAGTGAATCCTCCTCCTTGATTCCCTGCAGTGAGTCAGCCTGCGAAAGCCCCAAGGCTGGGTTATGAATCACCCCAGTGAGCTGACCTTATTCCCTGATCATCCTCAGATGACCCCTGTCCAGCCAGCGACAGCCCGGCCCATCCCACCCACCCAGGTGCTCCAGCCCAGTCTTCTCTGACTCCGCTATCCCTGAACATCCTGACCTTGGTTTTTGCTCCTCTGTAAAACAGGGGCCACAGTGCCTTCCTCCCGGTGGGGAGAAGGTGGTGGTGGTGACACTCTCAGGTGCCTGGACCTGTATCACAGCCATCATAAGTACCCCCGACCTGGGCAGCAGTCATGCTTCCTCTCGCCCACCCCCAGCCCTTCCTCCGGGGCCCTGCTGCCATCTATCTGACCAGCTAACTGAGCCTCACTTCCCCCAGGTGTCATTCCATGAGAGGCTTTGCAAAAAGGTCTGCAGTTAAAAAATTAACAAACATTTTTAAAAAATACCTTGGGAGAATTGCATAACATTCCTAAAGAGTTGATTGGTTAGACCTTGCTCGATTCCGCCTTTCCCAGACTTGTCTGGCCACGGAATGTTTTCCGTATAACACGTTAATCACTGAGCAGGGCTGGTGGTGTTGGTGAGGCGGTGGGAGAAGCTGACATTCTCCTCCTCCAAAGCCTTAACTGCCAGGTGTTGCTGGTGGCCTCCAGAAGCAGGTCTGGCACCTGGGGACGCTGTGTTGTGGGGGTTTGGTCTTTTCCCACCCCAGGCATAAGTTGCAGGCCTTTCTCTCCTGTTCCCGTCTCTTGAATTTTCTGACCATGGCTCTCTGGGGCTTTAGCATCCCCAATCTGGGTGTTTCGGGCCGTCCCCTTGCAGACAAAGGTGATGACTTAACCTTCATCGGCTCTGAGAGCCCCCCCCCCCAGCCCCCTGCTGCGGTCAACTCTGGGATTAATGCTGTGATCCACCCAACCCAGCCCAAGCCATGCTCTCAAGGCTGATGTTATCTGTGGTCTGCACACATCCCCTCGGCATTTGTCATTCTAGGCGATGCCCACTGGCATCCCTCGGCTGGCACCTGTGACTCTGCCAGCTGGATTTGTCTCTGCAGTTTCCGGGGTAGGCTGGAAGTGCAGACAACTAACGCCCTGGGGGGAGCCCTCAGGCAGGGCCTGACAAGGCGCATTAGCTTCCTGCGGCTGCTGTAGCTAATTACCACAAACCCGATGGCTTCAAACAACAGAAGTTATTCTTTCCCAGGTGTGGAGGCCGGAAATCCAAAAGGAATATCACTGGGCCAAAATCGAGGTGGTGGAAGGAACGCATTCCCTCCAGAGGCCCTAGGGGAGGCTCTGCTCCTTGTCTCTTCCAGCCCTGGGGGCTGCTGGCCTTCCTTGGCTTGTGGCCACGTCCCGTGGACCTCTGCCTCCGTGGTTGCATTGCCATTTCCCTGCTGTTGGTGTCCACTCTCTCACTGCCTCCCTTTATGAGGACATTTGTGATTGTATTTAGGGCCCACCTGGATAGCTAGGATAATCTCCTTATCTCAAAATGCTTAACTTAATGATATCTACAAAGTCCTTTTTTTTTTTTTTTTTTGCCACATAAAGCCCCATTTGCAGGTCCCAGGGGTCAATGATATCTTCGGAGGCTATTATCCAGCCTGACACATGAAGTTGGAACAGAAGCACTCAGCTGGTTGCCCCGGGGTAAGAAAAGGCCCCCCCCACACTGTCTCCTAGAGTTCCCAGAGGGGACAGCGGGACTGCGCCTCAGCTGTCCACGCAACACACTGCTCAGCAACACGCTCTGTTGCCTCTCTTCTCTTCCCGTCTCACTACTGCAGCCCTCTGGTCTGTGGCCTCTGAGATCCCTTCCTGAATATACTCTTTGACCTTGAATCTTCCTCTCAGGGGTTGGTTCTTGGGGGCCTGACCTAAAAAAGCTATCTATCGCCCACCATCCTTAGCAAAGGCAATGATTTTAATCAGTTATCTTTCCAACTCCAAGAATCAAGGATCGCGAGCCCCGTGGACATAACGCTGGGAGTTGGATCAGCAACTACTCTAGGTGGGGCTTGTAGTCCCTTCAGACATCAGGCTTGGCCCACTTCTTCTCAAAGCAGGTTTCACTCAGCCAAGGGACAGCATCCCATCTGGGTCTGTCTTGACAGCTCACAGCAAAGCCGGGGGGTTGGTGTGGTGCAGAGAAGAATGGTTCCCCCATGGCCACCATCCTCTCTTTGGTTCAGAGACTTGACCTTCTCCAGACTTTGGGGGCCCAGAGGCCCTCTTTTGCAGGGGGTGTGGAAGCTGACAGCTGCTCAGAAGAAGAAATAACACACAAACACGGGAAGGTCAGAGAACTGAGTGAAGCTCCGCAAGCTGGAAGAATCACTTTATCTCCACTAGCTACCAAAGAGAATGGGTCTTCCATGTAGAGGTGTTTAGGTAAACGCTTTACAAGGGGCTCTCTGGGGAAAAAAACCCACCTGATTTGTAATATTTGCCAGTTCCTGTGGTGTAAATACTCCTACCACAGTCAGTTTCAAGGTGTCAACTTCCCACTGGCCTGGAACATTCCTGAGACTTTACCAATCAGTCCTTGCAAACCAGTCTGTGGCAGCTCAACGCCATCATTACCTCTGTACTTTGTTTCATTTCATTGCATTTTTTAAAAAATTGAACTTTTATTTATTGAAAAGTATTTTTATTAAATTCTATTTAAATTTCAAACTTTAGGAGAAATTCCAATAGTAAAATAGACTGTATATCCTTGACCTTGGTTCTAGTATTAATATCTTGCCTTATTGACTTTATTTCTCTAAGTATATACATTTAGTATTATTGTTATTATTATTGCTGACCCATTTGAATGTAAGTTGCTGGCATATAACCCCTTATTCCTAAGTACTTCACCATTATCTCTTGGAACCTGTAACTTATGTAACCACACTGACAAAATGATATCTGATCTGTCGCCTGTATTTAAATTTCACTATTGCCTTAATGATATCCTTTATAACCATATAATTTTTGTGTGTGTGACCGGGGTTATATGTTGCATTTTTGGTTGTATGTCTTTTCTTTTCATTACCCAGGAATCATTTTTTCACACTTTTGTTGTCTTTCATGACATTGACATTTTTGAAAAGTCCGTGAACGTTTTATAAGATGTTCTTTAATTTGGGCTTTTGCCTCTCATGATTAGATTCAGGTGATGGAGGCGTTTGGGGCTATTATGGACTGAATGTTTGTGTTCCCCTCCCCCCACAAATCCATATTTTGACACCCTAGTCCCCATGTGGCAGTGTTTTGAGGTGGGGCTGTAGGGCGGGGCCCTCACCAGGAGATCAGTGCCCTCTAAGCCGAGACTCCAGAAAGCTGGCGCGCTCTCTCTCCAGAACAAATACTAACACGAAGCCAGTCGGTGCCCACCACTCCAATACGGTTTTTATCTTATTACTGGATACACGTGGTTTTTATGAACAATTTCTGTGGTGACCAATGACATTGAGTATGTTTCCAGACACTTTTAGCCATTTGGACTCTCTGTTTCGTGCATTGATGGCTCAGGTCCTGGGTCTAGTTTTGTTTGTGTTGTTTGTCTGTGAGTTTGCCGATTGGGTCAGGCTTCTGTACCTCAGTCTCTCCTTTCGTCTGTGCCTCCCGTAGCACACATCTGACAGTTACAAGTCACCCATGGAAGCCCTTTAATGACCCCTCACTCTATTCTGGACAGAGTTCTAACTCCTTGTCAAGGCTTATGCTGATCTCTCCTGGCCTGACCCTCTGCCACTCCATGTTCAACAGCCCCGCCACCCCCAGGGTGTTTTCTCAACTTGCCAGGTCCCCCGCACCCGCCACCATTCTCAGACATGATGCCTGACCATGACTCTGTGTTCCAAAATAGGCCATTTCCTGTTCTTGGAATGAATGGCCTCATGGACTAAGAAATTTGTATTTGTGTGCCAAGCCCACCTCGACAGCCATCTCTTCCTTCCTTGGGGGTCTCGCTGAATCTTGCGTACATTATCCTACAGCCTGGATGGAGGTAGTGTGTAGACCCCAGGTGTCGGCTGGCCTCTGCTGGTCTTTTGAGTTTAGATAAGATTGGTCAGAGCTCCTTTTTCATGTCTAAAGTTTATCCCAAACCCTCCCAGGTTCTCGGCCTGACCCCTCTGCCTTAAACCTCCTGCCCTCAAGAGTTAAGTCTTTGATTAAACACTTGTAGACCTAACTGGGAAACTCCGTCCCTTCTTTGAGGCTCATAAACAACCCCACTCTTCCCATCGGTGTGTCAAGCGCGGTTGGACTTCAGTAGAAGACGTATTTGGGGGATGAGGAAAACACTACAGGGAAACATCTTCTTCCAGGCACTCCATGATCAGGGCCTTGGCCGATGTCACATGGTGCCATTTTTTCTAGCTTTCTCTCCCTTCCCTTCTCAACTGTTTCCCTTTTTTGCTCTCTCTGATCTTTCCTCTTCACAGTGAGAAACACTCTCTTCCTTGACATGTGCAGAGAAGTTCCGTTATTTTTCTTTGCTGACTCCCTGCCACCCCTCTGGGTCCTCACGGTCTACCTCCAGTGGCTTTTTGAGTCCTTTCCACCAAGACTGTCTGCCCCCTGTCCCCGGAGGTGCTAGCTAGTAAGAGGTGCTCACCTCTGTTCGTGTAGAACACTTGTCTGTCACCACCAAGGCCCTGGGGACTCCTTGGTAACAGGGAAGATGAGTAGAACCAGCTCTGCTATTGCAGGCATGCATAATCACAGGGATATAAGGTTTTGTTCGCTTCCTTTTTCTTCTTAGATGTTGTTACCGATGTTTTTCACTTCTGACATTGATTGAATTGACCACACTTGCCATTGCGTAGACCTAGCTGCCTATGTGTCCGAATGCTTCTCTCTTCTGGCCTTATTCCTTGGCCCCTGGCCCTCAGGGAAGGAGACCCAATAGTGGTGGGTACCTATGGACTTTGAAGTCCAGGTGTCTTGGGAGTCAGTGTTTGTCTGAACTACGGGGCTGAGGAGGACCCTGGTGGTTTGTATGGGTCACAGGGCTAGTGGGTCCCATCTACTCAACACCAACCTGTTCTTTGCCTCATCTTGCAAGTGCATTGTAAAGAGACAGGCCAGGCTGGGTTTCTGATTGTGTTTGGTGAGATCCAGGCAATAATTTTTTGCTTCTTTTCTTACCTTAACTCCCTCTCTCTTCTAGACAACAAAGGGCTGTAGGCTTTGGGGGCAGACCCGTCCTTTAGTTCTAGGCCTTCCAATATAATCTGGGGTTTTGGGGGCAGGCGATAGGGAAGCTGAGCTGTCACTTTGAATTGCAAAGGCTCTATCCATAATGCATAAAGGGCCCTCCGCTGAGTGGCCACAGCCTCCTGTCGTCCCTCGACTCAGGGAAATTAGACGGCTTCAGAGCCCCTTATGAAAATGCAATGTATTACGGCTGCTTTTTGACTAGTGAATTATGCATTCAAGAGTGACAAATTCCAAGATGCCGCCTTTATTAGGAGCTCAGTGCCGGGTGGGGTGGACAGCGCTGTCTTCCAAGCCGGTGACAGAATGTTTAATAACTTTTTCTGACTGTGCTTCCCGGAGGTGGTATTTATAATATGTATTCTTCCCCCACCTTTATTTTATCAAAACATTGATGCTGGAGATTATTGCTCTATTTATGCATTTGGAACCTCTTCCTGGGTCAAAGGGCAGCGTCATTTGAAATGACAAAGACAATGATAGCAATAGTGTTTTTTTGAACCAATGTCTCTCACATGCCCATGAGCTTGGACTTCTTGATTTTTTAAAGATCCATCTGCTTGGAGGAGTCATGCTCTTCTTGAATTTCAGGTCTTCAGGCAGGAGACAGCGTGGATCATCCCCTACCATTCTTTCCCTAGGTAGGGACCCGTGATGGCGCCCAGGATACAAGTGTCATCTTCCCTTGGGGGTGGGAGCAGTGGAGGCTCATGGGAAACCACATAGAGCTGGTCTGAGCATTCTGCTCTTTATTTAGACTTCAGTCCCTCTGGCTGCCACCCCAGGGTGTTCAGCTGCCTGTCTCATTGCACTGAGCTTATTTTAAGGGTTGTCTCTAATAAAAAGTTGCGGCAATCGGTGTTCCTGCCTGGGGCACTGTGTCCTAATGCCCCAGAGTTTGTGCTTCACTGTTTTCCAAAGACATTCTCTGCCCAGCTCCCGTAGAGATTATTCCAGGGAGCACACATGACCACATCACTCCTCTGCTTTGAAGTCTTCAATGGCTCTGTATCACCTAATGTAAATTCCTGAGCTTGGCCTAAACGGTGCTTCATGATCTTGACCTGCTTACATGCCAGCCTTCTTGCCACACACCTTGCTCTCACACCACACTCTTAGCCAAGACTTCTCCATTGTAAACTTCATGCTATGTCACTTTGTGACACCTCACATACGCTGAGCTCGACCCTTTTACAACTTTGCACAGGCTGATCCCTCTGCCTGGAATGCCTTACTTAACATTCTGACAAATTCTCGTGTGTCTTTTAAGACCCAGCTCCAGCTCTGCTGCCTATGGGAAGTCTTCCTTGATTTCCTGGGCAGAATAAAGTCCCCCTCTGTGCCCATGTACTCACTATGTACAGTAATATTAGAGCAGTAAAATTAGAGCAATAATCCCATCCAATTTCAACAACTGGCTGTCTTTTCACTCTGTTTCTACACAATCCCTTGACTTAGCTGGTGCGAAGTAAATGTTGGTTGCTTGTGTGGCATCTTGGGTTGTCTGCTGTAGAATCTTAGCCAAATTCATTCATGCATGTAACACATATGTATGGAGCACCTATTACAGGCCAGGAACCGCTAGGGCCTGGCCTTTCATTTTTGCTACCTACTGGAAGTACAGCTTGGAGCCAGTTCCCTAATCTCTTTGTGCCTCAGTTCCTTCCTCTGTCAATGGGGACATTGGTATCACTCAGTGGATGGCAAGTTAATGAGAATTAAATGGGACGATACATGTCCAGGGTGCCAAGGACAGCCCCAGTTAGCACAGGGGCCGGCACACTGCAGTCATATGATAAATGTAGGCTGCAACAATATTATTATAATTACCTTGCATTATTGTATGTTAATATTCTATAATATATTTATGGCAGTATAAATACTATTATTATTCGTCACGTTACTTGTTCCCCTGGAACTGACTAGGTCTCCATGCTTCCCTGGCTGCCTTGCCCTGCACTTGCCAGATGGGATGTGCATCATTTTAATTAGGTTTTATGGGGCTGTTATATGGGTCATAATTGTGGCCATTACTCATTTTCATGGGCCTGATGACACAGCTTCGATTTGGACATGATGATGTCTTGACACGACACGTCCCCGTATCAAAAGGGTCTCCATTGGAGGGGTTGGAGCTGCGTCAGGGGAAGGGCCCTTCTGAAGCCCCCAAATGCAGATTCCCAGAGATTCATGCCAGGAGATTCATCGCAGAGAAAGAAGAGATTGTGGTTCACAACGGCACCCCCATGTAGATGTTGGGGACACCCCCAAGGGAAGTGGGGTCATTCATCCCACTTGGCTGTGTGGTCCGGGATCTCCACTGGATCCCCAGTGCCCTGGGCAGTGTCCAGCACAGAGTAGGGAAAGGTATTTTCCAAATAAAAGCCACATTTCCGTGTGCTCGGAAAGGCCAGAGCAGAGCGTGAGGCCGAAGGCCACGTGGTTGCATCACGAGGCACCAGCATGTAGGACTAACGACAGGACCAGTTATAGGCTGCGCCGTGTCCCCACCTCCATTCCTATGTTGAAGTCTGAGGCCCCAGCATCTCAGAATGTGGCCTTACTTGGAGACAGGGTCTTTACAGAGGGTATCGACTTAAAAGTGAGGTCATTAGGGTGGGCCCTAATCCAATATGACTGGTGTCCTTATGAAAAGGGGGAAGTTGGGGACAGATCTGCATGCAATCATATGCAATCATATTGCAATCATGCAATCACGTGATCTTCACGTGGGGGAATGCCACGTGAAGATCAAAGCAGAGATCAGGGTGATAAACCTACGAGGAAGCCAAGGTTCATCAAACGTGGCTGACAAACCATCAGAAGCTAGGCAGAGTCTGGAAGCAGCTTCCTCTCAGAAGCAACAGACCCTGCTGACACCCTGACCTTACACTTCTGGCCTTCAACCTGTGGCTGAAGCCACCCGGTGGGAGTACCTTTCTCTGGCAGTCCTGGCAGCCAGTACCTACAAGCTGGAGCTCAGGGGCCACCAGGAGGTGCTGTGGAGGGAAGTCCCGTGCAGGGGTTCCTTCTGGCAGCGAGGGGTCCTGGGACTGGGGAGGTGGCTGAGGGTCGGGAGAGGTACCTCTGCTAGCTCCTGTTTTGGCCCTGGGCCAGGGGGTGATGCTGGCCTAGGGCATGGACCCCCAGCCCTCCATGGTGTGTGTGTGTGTGTGTGTGTGTGTGTGTGTGTGTGTGTGTGCGCGCGCATGCGCTGAGGCTGCAGGGTGTGGCGGGGCACCGAGGGGAGCCAGAGCCGGAGGCATAATTAGGACATGGAGAGGAAAAGCCGTGGAGCTGGCAGGACCTTCTTTCCTGGAAGAGAAAAGTGAAACGGCTGGTCGGCTGTGAGGTTTTCAGCTGAGCCCCACTCCTAATTACGGCCCCGACCAGGCCTCTGGGCTGCACTGCCTGGCCCATCTGCAGCCTCTGAGATGCCCGGGACCCAAGCTGGGCGCTGGCGTGTATGTCCTTGTGGCCAGTGAGGGGCGAGAGGACTTTAATTAAAGAGCTTAATTACTGTGACTGCACTGGAGCGTCCTCAGCCTTCCAGCCGGTCTGGAACAGGACTCCTGCTTCATCTGGGCTCTCAGAGCAGCGCTTGAGTGTGTGTGGGTGTGGGTGTGCCCAAGGGTATGTGCATTGTGTGCATTGCACGGGTATTGCTCCTCCTTTCTATTGGGTTGGCCAAAGTTTTGTTTGTTTGTTTTCTTTTCTGTAAGATGGCTTTAGTAGCTCTTAGTTGTCTTTAACTTCATTATTAGGAACAATTGGATTAGATTGTATTGTGACAACTGTCATATCAGCATGCATTAAAAAAACTTATCCAAATTGGTAAATTTTTATGTAAGCATTTTAATATTGAAGATGGAAGAAAATACAGTATGCAACATTTTTTGGCATATTGTACTTTATTACTTCAAGAAAGGTAAATGTGCAACTGAAATGCAGAATAAGGTTTGTGCAGTGTGTGGAGGAGGTGCTGTGACTGAATGTGTCAAAAGTGCTTTGTGAAGTTCTGTGCTGGAGATTTCTCACTGGATGAAGTTCCATGGTAAGGTGAACCAGCTGAAGTTGATAGCGATGAAACTGAGACATTAACTGAGAACAAACATGTTATACCTTGTGGGGAATAGCTGACCCACTCAAAATATCCAAATCAATAAAGTTATTGGTGAAAGTGAAAAATGTGTCTTTTATTTTATGAAAAAAAAAGCATGGACTTTTTGTCCAACCCAATACTTCTCTGGTCTCAATTCCCAAAAATTTCTAACCCCAACCCCAACCCCAACCTGTCACAGACTCACCTCTCCACCCCGTCAAGGAGCTCAGCAAGCAAAGCTCGGCAAGGTGGCCTCTCGCTCAGAAAACAGCTGGCACAACTGTCATCCTGGGCTTTTGAGTGTCATTTCACGCACACACACACACACACACACAGAGTTTGATGTCTACAAAAGAAGAGCAAAGTAGACGCTGGGGACACTGACAATGTGTCAGGAGAGGGGCAGCTTTACAAACTGCTCTTGGATGGGAATCGCTGGCTTGTGCAAGTGATTTAAATGCAGGCTCGTGCAAGCCCCGTGGAAATCTGGCGTGGCGGGCACAACTGTATGGTGGTTTCAGTGGTAGAGACCTTCACTGAAAACGAGTGAACTGCATTCCCGTTTCACAGTTGAGGAAATAGTCACAGAGACCTTGTGCGCTGGGTCTTACAGATGAGTTGGGATGCTTTTTGCTGTATCAAAAAGCTCAATTAGAATTGTCTTAAGCGATGAGGAGAATTTATCAGCGTGGACACTGAGAAGTCTGGACAAACAGTGGTTCTAGGGTGGTGGATCCAGCAGCCCCAACAGCTACTCAGACTCAGGTTCTTCTGCAAACGCTTCCCACTCCCTTCTACTCCCTGGCTTGCAGGTGGGTTTGAAGCTTTTTGTCATTCACGTGTCAGACGTCCCAAGGCCCTTTCACATGCCCACTTTATGGAGGAGGGAACTGTGGCCGGGCCGCCCCTCCCCCACACCCCACAGTATCCTCAGGGTGTGTGCCAGGTCTTGTCCTTCTAATTAATTTCAAGACTCATTCCCTTCCGTGCTGCCCACAACCCCCTTGACACCCAGCAGTGCCAGGTGTGACCTCCAGGGGGAAAACTTACACCATAGTTCTGATCCAGTTCCAGGAAGACATCTCTTCTGCCCCCTCACCTTCTGTCCCCTCTGTCCCCAGCTAGTACAGGGATGAACCACATTGGTTCAAGCTGCAAGAGGGGAGAGGGAGTAGGACCAGGGTTGGGGGGCCTTTTAGGGCTGACCAGTGGTGCCCTGTGAGTAAGGCCCAACGGAGCAGGTGTCTGTGAAGGATATTAAGCCTCCCTGTCCTTCACCCCCAGGGAAGGTGCCTACTCATGAAATGTTTCAGGGAGTCAGTGACTCTTTCCAGAGGCGGTAGACATGGTGTTCGGAGCAGGCAGGTCTGCTGTCAGTTCAGGCGATGCTAGCTGCTGTAACAGGTAAATCCTGATGCCTCAAGGGCTCAGAACCATGAGGGTTATTTTTCACTCATAGGAAGCCCACATGGAGGAAGGGTCGGGGAGGGTCTTCTCCACAAAGCCATCTGGGGATGTACCCATATGGAGACTCTGCACCTTCAACACGTGGTTTCCAAGGTCACCCTGGATCTCATCATTCTGAGCCTGGGGGCCAGCACATCGGGGGTTTGCCATGGGCCACCCCAGGGAGTGGGCCGGGATTTGGGCACAGAGCTGTGTATAACCCCCACAGACTGAGAAATGTCACCCAGCCATGTGCCCAGGAAGAAGAGGAAATGAGTTTGGGAAGTCACACTTGATTTTGAGTCTGGACGCTGGCACACAGAATTTGAGGGAGCATGTCTGAGCCTATTCCCTCATTAAAGGTGAGCAGAGTGGTCATCTGTTGGTCAGCACGGTGGTGAGGGTCATGGAATCCTTCTGAGCCCTTGCACGGGGCCGTGGCCCACTCCTACGGAGCACTAGCTTCTGTTGAAAACTGTCCACATGTGTGCAGACTTCCTTGGTAATGACTTCTCCCCTGGAGGGAAAACCACCAGAACAGAGGACATGTCACTCTTAATCAGAGCTACAACCGTCTCAGCTGGCCTGTGGCCCGGCGCTTAGTAGGCATTCAATAAAGGTATGTGGACAGGATGAATGTTCGGGTGAATTAATATGCATGTGTGTGTGCTAAGTTTACTCTTCCTCAATAAATATTTCCACCTTCATGTTCCATCCTGGAGCGGGGAGGAGGGAAGGGGGAAGGAGAGAAGTGGGGGAGGAGAAGGGGCACCTTCCTCCCAACACTATGGGGCCCAAACTATAAATAGCTCCAGTTGGAATCTGACTGCAGGTTCCTCCAGCAAAGTCAGCATCCCCAGGACCTCTCATCCTAGATGGGGACGAGGAGTGCTTCCTCATTAATCACGGCTCTTTAATTAACAGCTCTGAGCCTGGAACAAAAGGTGCTTACCGGGAGAACGCCAGCGGGCCCTGAACTCTGGCCGCCTGTTTTTATTTGGAGGACCCGGCGCCTTGGGGAGCAGGCCTGGCCTGGCTCGGTGCTGAGCCCGGCAGGGGTTGGGGTTTGGAGGGCGAGCAGCTGGCAGGCTGGCTGCCTGTCTCCACCTCGGACATCACCTCACAGAGCTGACTCGACTCTGAGCACGTTGCTGCCAGGACCTGAGAAGGGGAGGTGGCCAGGCAGTTTAGGACAGTGGTCTCCCACTTGGCATGCTAGAATCACTCAAGGAGCTTTAAAACCATTGATGCAGGGTCCTAGGAGGGTCTGTCTGTGATGCTCTTGGGCTGGGCTGGGGCCAGGAAGTGGCAGTTTCCAAAGCTTCATGGGCGATCCCAATGTGCAGCACAGTGTGAGGACCCTTGTGCACGCATGGGGGCTTGGAGGGAGGCACGGAGACTGAGTGACTGGGGAGGCCTCAGGCCCAGCCAGATCTTGAGGGCCTCTTCTCCACATTGGGTGGACACAGCAGGAGTGGAACCACAGTTTCCTTTCACACCATACCTCCTGAAAAGATGCTCAGAGGAGTGTTGGACCGGAAAGGCAGGAGGTCAGGGTGGAGGCAGGGGTGGGAGGAAGCACAGACGGGCACACAAAGCCATGCCCTCGGGTACCCTGCTGAGACTGACAAGAAGCGGTTCTCAGCAACAGATTCCTGACATGCTTTCAACACTCCTGCTGGGGGTGGGGCAAATAGGGTGCAGTTGGTGAAGGGGCACAAACTTTCAGCTCTAAGATGAATAACGTCTGAGGATTCGGATGTAAAACCCTGCATTATAGTATTGAAGTTTACAGAGAGTAGAACCTCCATGTTATCACCAGAGAAATAAATGAATAGATAAGTAAATAAAAAAGGTGATGGATGTGTTGTTAACTAGATGGTGGGACTCCTTTCAGGTTGAATACACATATCAAATCACCACAATGTACCCTTTAAATAGTTTACCGTTTTATTTGTCCATTACGCCTCCCTTAAAGCTGGAGAAAACCCTCACGGACTCCAGTGCTCTCGGCACTGGTGAAAGGCTCCGTGCAGCAGACCTGGGTCCTTACAGATCCTGCTAGCAGGGTCTGGCCCTCTCCGGGCAGCAGTCTCCTCGTTTGTAGCACGGGACCCCACACGTCACAAATTCCTAGAGCGTTTGACATCTGGTAGGTACTGAGAAAGGCCTCATCAAAACCCTAAAGTCCAAACTGGGTGGCAAAGAGCTGTCATCTCACGTGCCTGCCCTCAGTTGATTGGTAGCGGCTACCTTAGAAAAGAATTGAAGGCCAGCGATGCTGTGGTTGATTAGTGATGTCTGTCGGGACCGCAGGGAAGGGAAGCGATGGCACGCAAGTCATTGATTTGCCATCCTGGTCTAGATGTAAACGTAGCCAAGTCAGGGACTCTGCTTTTCTTGTTCACTTGTGTGTCCACAGAGTTTGGGAGAGAGCCTGGTGTATACTAAGCACTCAGTTGTTTGTGGAAGGAAGAAAGTGCCTTGGTTCATTTTTCCCAGTTGTAGTCCTGTTGACTTTTCCTGGTCTATCATTCCCTGGGTGTTTTCTTCTGATGAGTTTTTTATGGAGTTCAGATCCCTATTTCCTTTCCTGCAGTGATGGTGTCAAATTCCCTCTGTTCTTTCTGGGAGGGGCTGCAGTGATGGAGTGAGTGCTGGCCTGGTGGTCAAGCCACATCCATGCTCAAGACCTTTGGGTGCCACCCTGCCCCGGCAGTGTGGTGCTGGGCCAGTCAGGGCCCTTCTCTGAGCCTCGGTCATTTTTATATCACTGGAAATGGGTGGTAATTGACTCACATATTGCCCTGGTCATTACCACAATGAAATGAGTCTAAAAGGCCCGTAAAACATGACTGCTCAGAGTTGATCCATTTCTGAATTTCAAGGACCAAAGTCTTCTCTTCCTCCCTCCCCTTCCATGTACAACCACAATGAGGTGAAAACAGGAATTTCCACTTCTTCTCCCCCCTTGACCTCACTCCTTCTTTCTGAAGTTCTCATTCTCTACCTCCAAAACGTCCCCCTTTTCCTGCCCACCAGGAATCATTTGTCCCAGTTTTTAAGCTGCTCCTCGCTCTCACCATGCACTCTCTATTCATCTGGTTTCAGTTTCCAGAACGAAAGTCTCCAGGATGCTGCCTACCCAGCTGTTCCTCTGCCCAGGTGCCGACCTCCCACAAACTATCAACACTCAAGCGGAGGTTCCAGTGTTAGTGGTGATACCTGATAGTGACCTGGGAGTTTAGCACTTTCCCCAAATAGTTCTCCCCCCATTCCATTCGTTTTCCTCGAGCCATTTGAGAGTTTATTCATGGCGCACATTCCGAGAGCCCGTAAGACGAATGCAGTCAGACCCTTTTGGAGTACAGACTGAGAATCCGTGTTTCAAGCACCCAGATGATCCCAATTCGCTGTGAAGTTTGACAATTCACAGTGGTCCCTCATTCCAGTGGTCCCTTGGGATGCCCTGGTGTTTCTGTGTGTTGGCTTCAGCCCCTTCCGTTGCTTTTAGCCACAATTCTCCAGGTGGACAACACTAGGTCTTGGCCAATTTTACCAGGGGCTCTGGGGGTAGGACACTGGTGCTTCAAACGGCCTCCAGGGCTGAGAACCACAGATCCCTGAGGTTCCAGCTTTGGAGGAAGAAGGGAATCCCTGGTCCTCTCCCTGCTTCATCGGAAGCAGAATTCCCCTTGCTCTTCCCTCTAAGTCTTAGAGATTTGGGCAGATTCTAGACACCTGAGTGCTCCTGATCGCAGGGGCCAGGTACTGTGTGTTACAACCCCTTTTACTCACGGGCTTGGCCTTTATGTCTTCCTCTTGCTGCCATGGAACTGGTGTAGAATGGTGGTAATTTTGCCTGGTTACTGTCACACACAGTTCAGGACTCGTATCTTGGTTCTCCCAATGCACAGGACTGGCCGGAGTGTGGTGTTGTATCAAGATTTGGGTTGGGCACGAGAGAGATGGGGAGGCCCTCCCGGGACAAGCAGCCCCAGCACACCACTGCTCTCCCCTCCTCTCCGGGAGACAAATCCTTATTCTGGTATCACTGCCACCAAGGAGCCCTCTAGGCTCTACCCAAGCATCTCTGAGGGGAGCTTATCATCTCCTTAGGCTGTTTCCTCTGGATTGGAGAAGCTGTGGGGGCTAAATTGGGGGCCAAACTCACTCCTACCTCCTTGGTTCTAGATGACATTCTAACAGCCCTTTACTCGGGTAGTTCTCATCCTTTGGGCCTCAGCTTAACTATTACATTCTCAGGAGCGCCCCCTGACCATTCCATCTTATTTGGTGGTGCCCCCCAGCCCCTGTGTACTGTGCTATGTTGTTACCTTGATGACACTCCCCACACTTGGTTTCCCTGTTTATCACCTGTAGTTCCTACCAGACAGTGAACTCCACTAGGGCAGGGACCAAGCCTCTTATTCTTGGCAAGACATGGAGGTCATCCCCCAACCCCATTGTTTGAGTTCAATAGTGGGATCATTTACAAGGTTGAAGGGGGTCAGTAGGGGATGGTGCAGCACCCAGTGTGGGCAGCACTAAGAAGCTGTTACTAACCCAGTGACTCAAGGGCCGAGGAAGGGACCACTGGTGAGAAGAACAGTGCGGAGCCGGCCGCCTGGCAGGAGCTGAGGTCCTTGCTGGGCCCCATTCAAAGCAACTCGTTGAATACCGCGGCCTCATTCTCCTTCTCCCTCTGGTCTCCTATTGGCTGAGCCCCACGGGAAGCCAGAGGGGAGTGGGATGTTTTGTATTCTCTCTTTCATAGATGAGGTCTTCGAAGTGTGGTGTGCCTTTCACATTTGAAGCTCATTTCAATTTGCAGGAGCCACACTTCGCCCACTCTGTGGCCACACGTGGCTTGTGGCCCATGTTTTGGAACATCCCTCAGCCTCCGCGGTGGCCCCAAGCCAGGACATATTTGCTCGCACCTTGGACTCTCTTTCTCAAAACCATGACCATATTTGATTGTGATTGATGGCTTAGTGCTTCTCTTCCCCTCTAGATAATAAATTTTCATAAGGGCAGGGAAGAAACATGCTAGTTTTGTGCACTTTTCTACCAAATTTGCATGGGGATTAGTAGGAGCTTAATAAATAGATGTAGAATGGACAAGTTAATAGGGCTTCCATTTTGAAGAGTACCCCTGGAGGGCACCTCCCACTGGCTTTTTCACTCCCACTCTGCCCCTGCCTCGGTCCCTTCAATTCAAGCATGTTTCGCAGCCTTCCCACCCTTGTGTCAAGACAGTTTTTAGCTGGCCTTGTCCCAAGGCACCTGACAGCCAGGATTATTAGCAGGCAGCCCAGACAGGGGCCTGATGGGCCAGGGCAGGGCCGTGAGGAAGCCGGCACGGCACCGGGGGCAGGCGGAGCTGCCCGCAATGAAGGATGACCCTGCCTGCTGGCCCGGGGAGGCGCCACGCACATCCTTCCCACTGATCGGTGCCAGCAAATGTTCCAGGGACACTGTTAAATGCCTGCTGTAAATCTCGCTTAAAGGGCCATCAAGAGCAGCTTTTGGCTGCGAGCATCTTTGCCATTATTCTTTACTAGGTCCTTTTAACGTAGCTGGGAACAGGGCAATATTTTGTTCATCTGTAGTGATTGGACAGAAGCTCAGTGGAGTTTAATGGCTGAGGTCTGGGCAGCAGGCTCACCCTGGGAAGGACTAGGGGCCAGTGGTGGCCAGTTTGGGGGGGCCTTTGGGGGTGGGGTGAGTCTGGGGTGGTTTCTGTGCTGGCTCAGAGGGGCTGGGTCCTGCGGCCTGTGAAGATGCAGGTGGATTCCATCTCGTCCCCAGACCCAAGCCATGTTTCCTAGGTAGGGTGAGGGGCTGGATACTTCCAGAGGCCTCTGCTGACCCCTGGTGCCCTGAGCAACCAGGGGCCTCAGCACAGGCACACTGGCCTAGGCAGCCCTGTGTCCCCAGGTCTCGCGCCCTTTAAGCTTTAAGAGAAGCAGCTTTCCCTTAGGGAGAGCCCCTACGGTCACCCTCCTCCAGCCCTGGCACCCCTCACTCTTAAACTGCCTGTGCACTGTGAAAACCCCCATTGAACTGTTCCCAAGGCAGCAGCGGCTCATAGTCCCTATCCTGGCGGGGTTACCCTTGTCCATCAAGTATTTGAACTAGTGAAATAGTGGTCAGGAGGGCATGCTGCCCCCACTAACCAGTGAACCTTCCACATGGAATGGGGCTTCTTGGTGACCCTCAGGCAGGGTTGACCCACAAGGAGGTTGTCCAACTCACAGTCTGTATGAACAGCTGCCCCTGAATTTGTGTGCTTTAAAGCCTGGGCAACCACACGCAACAGCCCTGTCCTCAGCCTCCACTGGGTCTCTGCTTTGGCCTGAGTTTGAATGTGGGGTGGGGTCTGGCTGGGTGTTTCCCAGGAGACATGCCGGTGGGTTAGGCCCTCTTGGTGACTAGAGGCCACTGCTGTCATTGGTGCGAGTCGCTTCCCTTTCCTTCGCAATTCTAGACCAGAAGTTGGTAGAATGTGGGGTTTTATTGGACTGCAGCCACGCCCATCCGCTTATGTGCCGTCTGCGACTGCTTTCAAGGGCCAGAGCTGAGCAGAAGCCGCAGAAATCACATAGCCCTCCAGGCCAAAATTATTTCCTCTCCGGCCTTCCCCTCATTCTAGGCTGTGGCGAAAAGAAGGGAGATGGCTTCTAAATGCTCACCTGCTTGACATCTTTGAGGACCCCAGGGGATTTTTATTGCCTGCTTTGATTAAGCAAGCCCAGGCTCATTGACCTCTTTTCTGGTTGTCTCTGGCTTAGCGGAGTTAGGAGTGTCCGAATGACTTTGTGTGGCGCTGTAGCTGGCACCTGATCCAAGGACGTGTGACCCCAGTGCCCGACGCTGGATAGGAGAGCCAGTAGCCAACAACGCATTCTGCAAATGTTTATTCCACCTGCTGCACGTCAGGAACCAGATGTTTTGGTGCAGAAAGAAATAAAACCCAGTGCCTGCAGGACGATGCCAGGGACCGGTAAAGGGGAAATGTGTGCACACCAATAACCGAATGTGTTGTGAAAGCTCTTGTAGAACAGAAGTCCTGTGATAGACTCTTCAATGGAGGCCGATTAGGGAGGAGGGAGACAATGGAATTGGGCTTTGAAGTAGGAATAGGAGTTTTCTAGACACAGGAAGAACAGTAGGGGTGTTCCAGGCACATGGTCCTAGTCCTGATGTAGTCTCAGTTGCTTTGAGACTGAGTGTGGGAAATTGGAAGCATTCATAAAAGTTAGTGCCCAGATCTAACGTCTGATATTGTAGCCCTGTGCATTTTACAAAGGCGTGTCTCCATTTCTCTGTCCAGGCATACTTGTTGTTACGTAGGTAGACAATTTTATCGGCATGCTTGGATGGAGACATTCTGGCCTGAGCTCACATGAGCTCTGTTCCTCAACACACATGCCTGGCACACAGGTGAACATGTACATAAACACGTCTGTGGATTCTCTGAGGCTGGAGCATGCACACCCCCCCCCCCCCCCCCCCCGCCCATGGGTGGACGTTGTGCTTGGTCTCCTGCCAACAGTGTGTGCGACCTAAACTTTCCACCACCTTCAGTGATGACCTGGCCACGGAGCCAAGGAATGACGAACTTATTGACTTACTATTAGGCTGTGGCCTCTCCCTAGTTTCTGCCTCCTCACTGCTCCATTGCCCTCTCTCCACCAATCCTTTCCTTATGCTGAGGATAAATGTTCTGTGCTGTGACTGGGGACAAAGAATTGGGCGTTCTCTCCAGGCTGGAGCCAGGTGTGAACTCTCAGAGAGCTCATTCTTGTCAAGGTGAGAACCCAGAAGCCTGGGTTTTTCACTCATCACATAGCTTTGCATCTGGGAACGATGTCTACCACTGGCTCCAGCAGCTGCTTCCTGATAGTTCGGTCACCTGCCGAATGCCCAAGGCTCACATGTGCCAAGAAGGAGGTCATGTCCAGACTCCTGGGAGAGTGAGAAAGCCAGGTCTCTTTTTTTTTATAGGAGCTTTTGTCATCTCAGAGAAGAGAATGTGTCTTCCATCCTCCTTGGTTGTGGTTGGAACCCTCTTCCTTCTCACCTTTGCCTCTCCAACAGGTCTTTGAACCTGTGGGCTCATCTAAAATGATCTAGAGTCAAACAGCCCACAGTGAACATCTCTGTCACTGGAAGCTTCTAGCAGGAGTCAAAAGGCTGAGGAATAGGGGCGTGGTTAGCCCAGGTGTCTGAGAGAGTCAGTCTTGGCTCGGAGGGTCTGAATTTAGGCATTATCTGGTGCTGTATCTCGGACATCACCACCTTAGAATGACACCTAAAGGGAGGTAGAGTTCCCCTGGGGCACAGGGAGGGGCTGGGATGAGGGATCAAGGCTGGAGGGCTCTGGGACAAGGTCATATTCAAGCACTCATTGGCTGGACTTGTTAACCCATTGATGCCCTATCTGATCTCTTCTCTACCAAACGGCGACCATATTGATTAGAATGACATTAGGTACAGTAACCATCAGTCCCTCGTATTTCCACCACTGCCCCCATTGTCAGCCTCCTATCCTGTCATCTGGCACGTGCCTTGACTTTTGGTTTGGGAATTAGGATCCTGCACCTTTAAATGTTTCATCTCCACCAGCCATGATGAGAAAAGGAGAGGAAGGAAGTTGGTATTTAGGTGTGAGTGTGAGTGGTTGTGCGAAGGAGTTGGGGGGTGGGTTGGATGTGGGGGGGACCCCGAGATATTTTCTTTCTTGTCTGTTTTTTCCACTCTATTTCTTTTTCCCCCGTGTCAACACCAAACAAGACAGGACTAGAATTAATGGGGAAAGCAGCAATTAGCAAATTAGGTTAGCGGCGTGTTGCCGAGTGGCACGGCTGCCAGGTGCGGGGTCTCTGGCAGGATATTTATTAGGGCCTGTCAGAGAAGTGACACTTTGATAAATGGAGTTAGGTAATCAGCCCCTCTACGACAGCAAGCATTGTGAGGCCTCAGCAGGCGTAACTACAGAAGCCAACCTTTGTTATGATTCAAAAAATTTTAACGTGCACAAAAGTAACACAACAGCAAAGTCGGCCTCCCCAGAGAGCAGCCCGGAACCCTAATCCTCGTGTCCAGGGGAAATCGTGAGTCTTGCGTTTTTCCCTTTGGAGTGGGTAACTGGAAAACCTGGTTAAAAGCAACCGATGTGAAAAAGTCTGTCTGAGTTTGGGGAATGCCCTAGAGTTGGGATGAAAAAAAAAAGCAGGAGTGGGTTTTAATGAACCGGCATTTGGAGAGTTCTGTTGTTCTGTTTTCGCTGGGATCATTTGCAATGTGACCGTTTGCTGAGGTGCCAGTGTGCTGGAGGTGGGTGAGGGGAGCGGACGCTGGGAGTTAGAAGTGGGTGGCTCTGCGGAAGGGTAGAGAGGCCTGTGTAACGTAAGCCACCAGGAATGGCTTCCCAAGATTCCTGTTGTGGGATCCCCTCTCCTGGCAAACAATGGGGCTCAGCTTTTATCTCATTGGTTAACTTCCTGGAGGGATGTTTCAATACCAGGTGGTGGATAGTGGGCACAGCCAGTGACAGGGCCTGGCAGGGAGGACCATACCCCTGGCCTGAGCTGGGTCACTGCCATTTCCAGAAGCCTTGCCACACCTGGCAGATCCCACCAAGGCCTTGGCTCCATATGAACAGGGTTGGTAAGGGAGACGCTGCCTCTGTCCCCTGAGCTTACGCCTGCTGCCCTTAGTCCTGGGCATGACTGGTATGTCTACCAGGTCCTAGTCTTCCTTAGCCACCTGCTGACAGAGCCATTTCTCTGGTCACGTAGCGGTACTGACAACTTCCTGGTCCATGACCAGCTCTTAGGGTGTCTCAAGGGCTGGCATCCTGTTCTAACTCCATTTTGCTTGGCTAGGCCTTGACTCCTGGCCCTTACTTGGCACTTCCCCATCCTACTGGACCCTGTCTCTCTGTTCCTAGGCACTGTCTTGTGCCCTGCTATGGGTTAGAGCCATCTGAGTGTCGATCTGGGCTGAATGGAGCTGAATTTTCTCTACTTGTTTGGGCAGTGGACATTGGATTGCTGACCTCACTACCTGGGGGCCAGGGCCACAGCCAGGTAGGTGGGCAGCCTCCTGCCTGTGCAGGCCTAGCTTCCTCTTTTTCCCATCTGCCTCCTGCTGAGGTTCAGAGAGCCTCAAGCCCGAACCCACCCCAGCTGTGACTTTCCTGTGAGTGCCTAGGTCTGGAATAACACTCAGCAGGTGCGTCCCAAAGGTAGACTCAGGTTTCACCTCTCCCTAAAAACAGGGCCATGAGAGAAAATAGCAGGACTCGTGGTCCAAGGAAGGGGATTGTGGTTGTGACTTGTTCCAGGTACTGGCCACGACTGTCTCTTGCCCTTCCCCACAGTGGCTCTGAGTCTCTAGACTCTTCTGGGGACTGGAACCAAGTCTGATAATAGAATCAAGCCCCACAGCCCATCTCTGCTGGAGGAAATTGAGGCATTGGTGACAGATGACTGGGCTGTCACACCAAGGGGAATAGAGAAACCTGATGTTCTCAACACCACCTTCGGGAGTCCAGACTCGGGGTGAGGGGCAGTACAAACCATGTCCACCTCAGTTGCTGCCACCTTGTTAGTGCCCTGCTGAACACAGTTCTTGTCACCATTGGTTTGGGCCAGGACAGGAAAGGACAGATCCCTGAACCAGACACAGGGCTCCAGGTGTGCTCCATGCTGCGCAGAGCACTAAAGAGGAAGCTGCGCTCACGACCCATGTTCTTATTTCTGCCAAAGCAATCCTCCGTTTCACAGGAGGGTCAACAGGCTTCTGTGTGCTTTTTCCCTGAGCTGGAGCCTCGGTGGAGGCCATGCATGCTTTTTTTTTTTTTAATATTTTATTTATTTATCTTTAGAGGGGAAAGGAAGAAGAGAGGAAGGAAACATCAATGTATGGTTGCCTCTCGTGCATCCCCTGCAGGGAACTGGCCCCTGCTGGAAACTGGCCTGCAACCCAAGCATGGGCCCTGACTGGGAATCGAACCGCAATAGTCTGGTTCACAGGCCCGCGCTCAATCCACTGAGCTACACCAGCCAGGGCCGCCATGCATGCTTTGAACCTCAGGGTGTGACGCTAGAACGATCCCTGTTGAATTTCTTCTCTTGGATTTGACCCAACCTTCCAGTCTGTTGAGATCATTTTGATCCTGGGAACTCCGTTATTTCTCAGCCTTTGGAAGGGAAGTGTTCACCTTCTGAGTCATCACTCAAGTAATTTACAAAGTTATCAGAGAACATGGCAAGAACTGAGCCTCTGGTGCACCTCCATAGTCTTTTATAATTGTTGAGCAGCCCCCTGGGGGGTGTTTCTTAGAAACAACGCACATTAGTATAATGAGAGTTATTTTCTAAAGGACTTTCGTGTGTGTTTTCCATTTGGCCATCACATTAGTTCTGTGATAGACTCCGTCGGTTTCCGTTGGGGACTTCCTGTCAGAGACAAGGAAACAGACTATGTGATGTGCTCAGTTACTTTGCGAAAATCTACTAAAACTTGAACCAACCCAGGTCTTTGTTAAATAAATAAGTCATGCTCGTTTATTGGGTTTTGTCTAAACTCAACTACTTATTTTTATGAGTGATTTTTGGAAGGGTAGCACACAGAAAAAAGTGTGTAGATCCCACTTGTGTAATGTGATGAGTTTCCACACACTGTTCATTCTCGGGTAATCCACACCCAGATCAAGAACTGAGCCCCGCACCCTCCTGGATTAACAGTGCAGGTTGGTTTTGCCCATTTTGAACTTTGTGTAAATGGAATCATATAGTAGAAAACTGTTGCTTCTGGCTTCTTTTGTTCGTATCATCTTTGTGAGATTCACACATACTATCGCGCGAAGCTATGTAGCATTCACTCTCTTGGCTGTGGAGTTCTCCATGGTGTGGGTACACTATAGTGTGCTCACCCATTCTTCTGTTGATGGACATTTTCGGAAATTGTGAACAGTGCTGCATTGCACATTCTCGAGTCCATGCCTTTGGGTGAGCCAGTACTTTTTTCTGTTGGGTAGACATCTAGGACTGGAGTTGTTGGGTTGCAGGTGCTGTGTATTAAACCCAGGTCTTTGATTTTTAAAGCTGTCTTTTACCATATTCTCCCATTCTCTTATTTACTTCATTAGTGTCTTCAAGAAACATTGAAGGGGCATGGTTTCCTGTCTTGCTTGACTTCCAGTTGCTGCCCTTAGGTAGACCCAGGCCACAGGCCTTGTATATTCTTAATTAAGGCCACACTCTCGTCCTGCCCTCCCTTATCCTCCTCTCCCTCCCCTTCCCCCTGACTCTCTGCTCTTCAGCCACATGGGCCTGCTGCTCCTCACACAGCCTCGCACACACTCCTTTGGCCTCAGCCCAGGCTGTTCCTTCAGCCTGGGATGCTCTGCCTGGCCCCCTCCCCCCACCTCCTTCAGTCCCAACCACAATATCCTCTTTGTGACATCTTTTCCGAAACATGATCCTCGATGCTCTGACCTGTCTCCTTATCAGCCTATCTTCGGCTTGCTTTGGTTTTCCTCTGCGAGCTCATTGCCGTTGATGTTACCTGGCTGTGTGCTGGCTGAGCCATACACCACGTGCAGCCCCCACCGGGACAGGAGTTCTGCCTGTTTTATTCACACTGGGTCTGAAGTGCAAGCACAGGGCCTGCCGAGGGTGTCCCTTCTATAAATACTTGTCAAGGGAATACTTGTCTGAAATACAGATATTATCAGTCCCAAGCATGGGCACCTTGTCAAGAAGAAAATTAGAATAATTCCACCAGGTATTCTCTGGGGATGGACATTAGCTCTTGGTAATTGGCTCATTCTTTGTAAATTAGTTGCCAACTGACCATTTAATAGGAAGGTCTAGAATTTTTCTTGAGATTGAATCTGACTTTCTTTTTCTTGGAAAATCAATACATTATTTATCTTTTGGCTTCTCTAATATTCTTCTTGATTTCTCAAAGGTCCTTCACGTGACTCTGAGATGACATCAGCGAGGGACTCCTCCCCCACCCCCCAGCCCTGTCTGCAATGTTGCTTCCAAGGGGCGTTTCTGCATCATCATCAACCTCTCCTGTGCGCCTGCCCAGTGCAGGGCACTGTCCCGCATCTTGAGGACACGAAGGCATGGAGGGCACTCTTTCTCTGCCTCTGGAGTTTTCTTAGGAGTCCGTGTGGGCAGAGGGCTGCAGCTAAAGTGACAGTGGCCCCGTGAAGGCGCGGGCAGTGTGAGCACATGGCTGGGTGGGTGGCGAGTGTAGCGGGAGGGGGTCCTGTCAGCGTGGGCATGGGGAGCCTGCCGACCTGCGTGGGAGGTTTTCTTGCTATGGATTACGTGTTCAACAAATATGCACTGAGCTTCTGCCCGGTGTCAGGCCCTGCGCTGACACATGTGGGTGCTGTCATCGTGTGGACAGACGCAGATCCCGGCCTGAAGGAGCTCACTGCCGAGTAGGGGCGATAAACAAATAGATAAACAAATAAATGAAAAGACTATTTCACTTGTGCTCAGTGTTAAGAAGGAAAAAAACATGGTAATGAGATTCAAGGTGGGGTGAGAAGAATTATTTAAATGGAGGGGGNGAATCTGACTTTCTTTTTCTTGGAAAATCAATACATTATTTATCTTTTGGCTTCTCTAATATTCTTCTTGATTTCTCAAAGGTCCTTCACGTGACTCTGAGATGACATCAGCGAGGGACTCCTGCCCCTCCCCCACCCCCCAGCCCTGTCTGCAATGTTGCTTCCAAGGGGCGTTTCTGCATCATCATCAACCTCTCCTGTGCGCCTGCCCAGTGCAGGGCGCTGTTCCGCATCTTGAGGACACGAAGGCACGGAGGGCACTCTTTCCTTGCTTCTGGAGTTTTCTTAGGAGTCGGTGTGGGGAGAGGGCTGCAGCTAAAGTCACAGTGGCCCCGTGAAGGCGCGGGCAGTGTGAGCACATGGCTGAGTGGGTGGCGAGTGTAGTGGGAGGGGGTCCTGTCAGCGTGGGCATGGGGAGCCTGCCAACCCACGTGGGAGGTTTTCTTGCTATGGATTACGCGTTCAACAAATACGCACTGAGCTTCTGCCCGGTGTCAGGCCCTGCGCTGACACATCTGGGTGCTGTCATCATGTGGACAGACGCAGATCCCGGCCTGAAGGAGCTCACAGCCGAGTAAGGGCGATAAACAAATAGATAAACAAATAAATGAAAAGACTATTTCACTTGTGCTCAGTGTTAAGAAGGAAAAAAACATGGTGATGAGATTCAAGGTGGGGTGAGAAGAATTATTTAAATGGGGGGGGGTGCTCAGTGAAGGCTTCTCCAGTGCCCTCTAAGGGGTTGGTCATGGGGCATGGAGAAAGGTCATTCCAGCCACCGGCAGAAGCCCCACGATAGGAAGGGCATGTTGTATTATAGAGACTGAGAGGAGACCAGTGTGCTGGGTGGGAAGAAGGAGGGGGCACCCTATGAGGTGAGTGTGGAAGTTGTAACAGAACACAGGGCAAGGCCAAAGGAGGGTACAATATACTATTACCGAAAGTACCCTCCCTCCCCATGTTTGTTATGTCTGCTGCCAGATAGGAAAGATGTCTTTCAACACCAGAGATTGGTGAAAAGGAAAGACAATGTTTATTTAATGCTACACAGGCTTAAAGTAGTGACCTAATGTGTTCATTGAAATATCAAAGTCCTTTTGGATACCCACAGATGCCAATAGTTCTTCCTTCTCCCCCTGCCCTAATTTGGGGTACCGTATCTCAGGAAAAGAAGCAAACGTCCGTGATCCAGGCAGCCAGCATTATCAGCTGTGTCACCATCCAGGCAGGATCTCTGATTAATCCAAAGCCATGTGGCACCTTCTCATGGCCTGCTGGCAAGAGTCCTTTCACCCTTCTTCCAGGCGAAGTCTCTCCTGCTTCCCAGGCCCTGTGGCCAAACGGAGAACCCCAAAGCCACGTGGTGGCTTCTACCAAAGCTGCAGGGGTCCCCATTCTGGCCAAAACGGCATGGTTCTTCTTGGCAAAGCTGCGGGGATGGGGGGGGGGGTGGTCACCACTCTGCCATAGCCGAGTGGCGGTTCTCTGCTAAAGCCCCATGGTGATTCTCTTTCACGTGGCTGTGGGAGTCCCCACTCTGCCAGAAGCGTGTGGCTCTTTCCTCAATGGCTGCTGAGTCTGGGTTTAAATCCCCGGGCCAGTCCTCCTCTGCAGCCCCATTTCTGACTCCTCCTACAATCGGCTACACTTGCCAGCATTCCCATATCCTTCCAGCTTTACTGGGCTGCCACTGTGAGCCTGGGCAGGTGTGGCATCATGGCCTGGAGTCAATCTTGTCCAAGCTCTCACGCAGGTGCTATAACTTGGGGGACCTGACCCCAGTTACATCTTGCAGGTAAGTCCCTTCCATTCCCCTGGCTCAGAGCATGGTCACAGCTATTTAACATACCTATGCAACCAGTTAAAGGTTATGCATATGTTAAATGGCCATGTCAGAGGTTAGCTGCAAAGCTGTTACTATGCAAAGCAGCTCTCAGTGGCCTTGCTCCATTTGTCCCTTCCCCCAACTCACACCTGTTGGGGGGAAGGGGTGAGGACATCTTATATGTCTTTCTAATATTTCCTTGAGAACCTTGAGTTCTGGGCCCCATTCCAAATCCCTATTTGGGGCCCCCCTCTTGGCTGCACCCTGTTACAAAGTCAGGGCTCAGACCATACAGGGCCTCGTAGGTGAGAAAGGGCATCGGGATTTCTGCTAAGAGTAACGAGAAACACTTTAGAGGAATAGCATGGTTTTATCTCCACTTTGCAAAAAATCCCCACGGCTACAACATAGAGGACAGATTGGAGACGGGCAAGAGGACAGGCAGGGAGCCCCGAGGGGGCTGCTGAAGCTGTTCTGGAAGAAATGATGTCAGCACCAAACAAGGGGAGCTCTGTAATGCTGTGTTCACTGAGAATCGCCAGTGTGTAGAACAGTGCCTGGCATAAAATATTTATGATTTATAGATAATTACCGTTACTACTGTTAAAAATAGTAGTATCTAACGTTAAAAATGCTTAAGTTCATATCTTATTTGATTCTCATGGCAACCTTACATTTCAGAGCATGGGATTGGCATACTATCAAGCCATATGCTAAATCCAGCCTGTGGCTTATTTTGTAGGCCCACAATCTAACAACAGTTTATATGTTTTTCAAAAGTTGCAAACAAAACAAAACAAAGAGGACTATAAGAGATCGTGGTTCACAAAGCCTAGAACATTCACTATTGGGCTCCTTGAAGACCTCTGATATAGAGTATTTGTCAGGGAAGGCTAGGTTATGCTGCATAACAAACAGTCTGCATCCTCAGTGACTTAGCCTAGCAAAAGTTTCTCTCTCTCTGATTCAGTCAGCTGTGGGTCTGTGCAACCCTTCAAGGGCATCTATCTCCGAGGCAATCAACCATCCAGGCTATTCTGATCCTGCNAAAGTTGCAAACAAAACAAAACAAAGAGGACTATAAGAGATCGTGGTTCACAAAGCCTAGAACATTCACTATTGGGCTCCTTGAAGACCTCTGATATAGAGTATTTGTCAGGGAAGGCTAGGTTATGCTGCATAACAAACAGTCTGCATCCTCAGTGACTTAGCCTAACAAAAGTTTATCTCTCTCTGATTCAGTCAGCTGTGGGTCTGTGCAACCCTTCAAGGGCATCTGTCTCCGAGGCAATCAACCATCCAGGCTATTCTGATCCTGCTGCTCTATCTTAACATGAGGCCTCTTGGTTGTTACTGGCAGGGGAAGAGAGAGAGGCTAAGGACCTGAGGGAGAAATTTCATTGGCTCTTGCTACTTGTGCATATATTTCTTTAACTGGAACTCATCACATGGCCCTGCCTAACTACAAGGGGCTGAGAATTGCAAATGAGCCCCTGGAATGAAATAAGGAAACTGAGCTTCAGGGAGGTGAATGCCTTGCTTGAGCTTACATAGCAAGGAAAATACAGAACAAAGACACACGCCAGGCAAGTGGGATTTCCAAAAGCTGGGATCTTATTTATTGCACTTCCCATCCCTGACACGAGCCTTGTCCCTGCTGCAAACTCCGTTAAACATCTCCCTCCTTTGGAGTGGCTCAGACAAAATGTGCTCATGGTTGCTGGCGCAGCTCCCAGAGAGGTCTTCTTTGCTTTGTGCCACCCTCCCCATGACTCTGTCCTCCTCCTGGCTCAGGCCCCAATGGGGGTGGAAGGTGCCATGGCCTGAGTAACTCATGGCTCCATCGGCTCCCTGCAGTGATGAATGACACACATCCATCGTGGGCCTTGCTGATGGCCCAGATCATCCATCATGGTTCGGCGCTCCCAGGTGATGTATTCATGCCTGGAGAATGGATTGCTCAAGAGCGGCCTGCTTGGGAAGGAAACCAAGCCAAAGAGTGGATTCAATCTAATTACCTGCTCACCCCGGTCCTTTGGCAGCCCCTCTTGGGATCCCTGAAGAAATAGGACTTGCAATTCTTGAGCCAGCAGGTCATTCCAAACTCATTGCTGATGAACAAGGCACTGTTTTGAAGGAAAAACTCCAGGAGGAGCTCTTCTGGATTTGCCTCATGACGCAAGGCCAAGGGCAGGTCAGGTGCGTCTTCTGGGGATGAGTGAAGGGTGAACCAAACAGTGTTTGGAGTTGAGGAATAATTGAGATGGAATAGAGGGACTAGGCCAGTGGACTCACCAGTGGTCAAGGCTGAACTCTGCGGTCATGTAGACCTAGGTGTGTGCCGTATTTCTGTCACGTCCTGGCTGTGTGACCTTGGGAAAATCATTTAGCCTCTCTGAACCTCGATTTCATTTTTTATACAATAAAAATAATGGCTGTGAGGATTAAATGGGCCTTTCTTTTTCTTTCTCTCTCCTGTTCCCCTTCTCTAAGTGCCAAGGATAGTAAGCCTGGTATACAGTAAGTGGTGATGGTGATGATGATAATGATTATTATAATGAAACATCTGCAAAATTTTCCTCCCTGCTCTCAGCCACTGGAGGGTTGCAATATCGTCAGAGAGGCAGTGGATAATAATGGCTGAAAGTTATCTGTTACTCTCCCTCTGAGAGGTGGAGTGACTAGGCTCATGACCACTTCAATAGAATATAAAAGAAGTGATACTGAGTGCGTTCTGGGCCCGACTAACCTTTAAGAGAACAGGTCCCTTCTACTTCCTTTCTCTGCAAACATTTGCTCTGGGGAATGCCATCTACTTTGCAAGAAGCCCAGTGACCCCGAGGCCACCATGCGGCGAGGAAGCCCAAGCTAGCCACCTAGAGCAGCCATGTGGAGAGAAATGCCCAGGTGGTCTCCATCCCTGCCGGCTACCCCAGCCGAGGTGCCAAACACATGAGTGAAGGAGTCACCTGGAGCACCCACGCAAGCTTTCAGATAGCTACAGTCTCAGCCACCATGTAACTACCACAGCATGAGAGACCCCGAGGGAGAACTGCCCAGCTGAGCCCAGTCAACCCACCGACATATGATACGTTGCTGTTTTAAACTGCTAAGGTTTCGGTGATTTGTGAGGTAATAATAGATAACCAGAACAGAAAACAATTTGTATAATGGGTTTATTCAAACCACTATTTATTGACTAGCCCCTGAATGTCAGGAACTGGCTGGGAAAATTACTGGTGGATGTTGTTCTTGAAGCCTAGCATGATTCTTTTCAAACCGTAGGGTTCCAAGATAATATTGTAGAAAATGTTTTTGAAGTCAATGTGCTTCACAAGCCTCTGAGTGGAATACACTGATTCTTTTCGATTATGGAACTTAGCAAATTTTTCCTTTGTACCAACTTCCATCCCCTTACTTACTCGTAGGCAACCCATTCTATTTTTACCGTCAATGTGTCACAGAATGAAGTCCCCATAGAATAGTACCTCTCAAACCATCTGTGTAAGAGGACCTGTATTTTTTTTCTTTTTAATTTTCTACCTGTTGTACACAGATACTTCTGCAAAATACAATAAAATGGATTACTGGAAAATGAAATGAAAAGACATGCAACACACAGACCTGCTTTTTATTAGATTCCATGGATATCTAGTTACTCTGCCAAATTGTTTTTAAGGTTTCTAAACATTTGCTCTTGATTTCTGTTCTTGCCCGTCACAGCTCAGCAGCCAATCTGCGGGCAGCACTGGTCTGGGGACCACCGTCACAGAAGCCACCTCACATGTCTCACACACCTCAAGGGGATGCTTCTGTCAATAGAAGGAAATGCAGGGGTAGTGACAGGATTTTTCTTTCTTTTCTTCCCAAATGAGAGAGACTTGAGTCTGTTGTGTATATTTAGAGAAAAGAGCCAGTGTCATGGAAGAGGCTGGAGAGAGAGACAGGTGAACTGATGGGACATGGCCTCAGAGAAGCCACAGTGGACAGATGGAATTCCAGGAACAGGAAAGAGGTTGGCCTCCACCAGGAGGGGCGGAGGAGGAGACAAAAGCCATCCACGAGCGTGATCCAGGAGGCCAGCAGAACTGCCCACTTGCTTCCTCCCTTGACCCTCTGGCTTCTGCTGTTTTCTCTGTCCTGTGCCTATTGCAAGCTGGCCTTGCCATGGCTGCTTCCGGTCCCCCTGGTTTGGCAACATGCTTGGATTCTCTTTTCCGACCCTTAACAGTCCCTTTCCACCAGCTTCTCAGCTCTGTGTGCTGCTCTGACTATGGTGCCCTGAAGCTTCTGTGAGAGTTGCTGTCTGCACCAGCCCAAGCCTTGCAAAGCTTCTGCTTCCCCGAGCAGCCTCTGGAGAGAGGAATGTGTGGGCACATTCAATAGGTGAGCCTGGAATTAGCCTCAGTGCCACAAGTGTGACATTACGGGCTGGTGACCTTACCCCTGTGTCATATACACCTCCTTTTTGTCTGCCCAGACCCTGTTTCTTTAGGAAACTACCTATCCTTTTGTTGATAAGCATCTTGATCTATAAGTATCTTGCTCAGCTCCTATGGCCTTTGGGGGGTTGACACCACTCCCACCCAGAGGTGGGCATGTGTTCCAGGCCAGGCCAATCAGTCTTCGTTGGGATGTTTGCTGGCTGTACCATGAATGATGACACTGAGTTTTTTGGAATATAAGCCTTAAGGACAGACTTGGGCTGGGGCTGCTGGAGGCCATCTTGCTCACCCTTTAAGAGGCGAGCCCACCCAATGACAGAACCAAGAAGAGGTGAGCAAAGTCAAGACACGGAGAGAGGAACAGAGCAAGGGCAGGCATGGCTTCAGTTGAATTCTGTGTTCAGACTTCTCATTGGACGAGCCAATGTATTCCTTTACTTGTTTATGCTGTTTGAATTGGGTCTCTGCCCCTCACAACCTCAAAAGTTTGCTGTTACAGCCGTAGCTCAAGGGTGATAAATTCATGGTACATATGCCACCAGTTCCTACCTCTTATGCACAGCACTCTGTCTCATCAAAACTAAGCTTGACCTCACAATCCTTCTCTACCCAGAATTCCAGGCAGCCCTTCCCAACCAGTCAGATAAAACCAGATGGAAGGACACCTGTTGTCATCAAGGGAACATTGGATGACCTGGGTTTCTGCCTTAATCTCCTGATCTTGTGGCTGCAGGCCCAGCACCTTAGCCTCATTCAGTTCTCAGTACCTCTTCCCCAGGGGCCAGGAGCCAGGGCCTTTCATTTCCAGCTGCTCCAGTTATACAAAAGCCTTGGGGTTGTGACTCTGCTGCCTATTTGATGGACCTAAAGTCACCTCTGTCCTCATGTTCCCACTCAGGACCTCCATTCCCCAGATGGTTGTAGGGACAGCATTCCTATGCTTCTCTGTGCATTGGGAGAAGCACCCCCCCCCCCCACCACCTCCCACCAATGAATTAATCCCATCTTGGCTGTGTTTGGTCATGTTTTCTGTCCTTTCCCCAAACTAGGTCAATGAATTCCTAACAATGGCCACTACTGGCACCACATAACTTGGGTTGTTTCCCCAGATGTCCCATTAAAAGTGGACGTAGTCCCCTTTCAATCTATCCTCCCCATTTCAGCCAGGGTGGTCTTTTAAAATGTAAATAAGATCACATTACTATCTGCTTATAAATCTGTGCTGGCTTTCCAGGACACTTACTTGAAGTTCCACAAATGCCAACTTGTGGCCATGGCTTTCAAGACCCCACATGTCTTGTATCTTACAGCCCCTCCACTTTTAGGATGGACAACCACCACCTTACTGTTTGCACTGAAAACAGCTGAGCCTCTGCCAGTTTCTGAAATGGTCCAGGCTTTCTCCTGCCACAGGTCCTTTGCACAGATCCTCCTACCACAGGTCCTTTGCACGTGATATTCCCATTGCCCCCTCCCCTTCATCTCTTTAATTCCCAGTCATTTTTCAGGTATCAGTTCAACTGCCACATTTACGTGGAAGTCCTTGTTAACCTTTTGGTTATGTTAATAATAGATAACGGTACTTTGTGTGAAGATCTGTTATAAATACTTTATACATATTATTTCACTTAATCCTCACATTGACCCTGGGGGGCTGTTAATCTTATCCTGTTTTACAGATGAGGAGCTTGAGACATACATTATATCCCCATGTACCTCTGCTTCATAGCACTGAACAGAGCTGGAATTTTACGTATAATTGTGCTTTTCTTTTTTTAAAAAACTATTTTTGTTTTCACCTCCCCACCCACCACACCCCCAGAATGTGAGACCCATGTAATTAGGGACTGCTTCTGTTTTTGTTTATCACCCCATCTTCAGTGCCTAGCTCAGGGCCTGACACAGGGTTAACGCTCAGTAAATATTGCCATGGACCCCTTTGGTAGCCCTGAGCCCTGGGGGTCTTCCCTGTCATTGACACTGGCTGCAGACCTCAGTAGCAGTCACTTATCCTGCAAAGATTTACGATGCGCTGAAGTGTCTAAGGCAGAGTGGAGCATCAGGCCCTGCAGCCTGAGGGCAGCAGGAGAGTGGGGAGTCTGGGGTTAAGGACCATTGCAGCGGACGGAATGTGGGTGGGGCCAACACCAGCACAGGGGAAGCCCAGCTGCAGAGGCCGAGCCCCACCCCTGATTTCTTGGATGGTTAGAGCTGAGTTCTAACAGCAGCCTTGGCAGTGACAGTGATTAAACTCACTGCCTGGAGCTGGTGGCCTGGGTCAGGGAGTGGGGGCGGGGGGGCGGGGCAGGAACAAGTTGTGCACCAGCAGTGCGGGTGCACGCGTGCTGTGTGTGTGCATGTTGTGGGTATGGGCAGGTATTTGTGCACGTGTGGTTGTGTACAGGTGTGTGAGACAGGTGGGGCTTATGTAGATGTGTGTGCATTAGTCTGAGCCAAAGGAAGTTGCCGACAGAATGGCAGTTTCGTAGGGTTCAGCAGAACACACGTGCATATGGACGGCTATAAATCAGGTTAAGGGTAATGCATACACGGATAGCCATGTGGCATAGACTCAGTATGGTGCTGTGACTGCAGTGGGCATGACCTGTCTAGAGAGGACTCTGTATGTGTGTGCATGTGTGTATGATGGTGAGGGGAGCTGGCTGAAGGTGTCAGGGCTTGTCTGTTACACTTAGATAATGGTGCACAACCTCTAACGACTGAGTGAGGGGACATGTGTCTTCCAATACCAGAGTGGCTCAGGGATCAGCTGGGTTCTGCAGAATACACTGGACATCCTTGCTCCCACTGCCTCCTCCCCTAACTTGTGAACACAAGGCAAGCTCTAGGGCCCCTCTGGGCACCATTTCTGGCTAGCATGGGGCATTACACGCTGCCCTATTTCACTGAGCCCCTACCCTACCATTGTGGGGACATTCCAGTCCTCCTGCAGAAAGGACCCCAAGAGTCACTATTCTTTACTTCTGGAAGATGAGGAGGAAACAGGCTTTNAACCTCTAACGACTGAGTGAGGGGACATGTGTCTTCCAATACCAGAGTGGCTCAGGGATCAGCTGGGTTCTGCAGAATACACTGGACATCCTTGCTCCCACTGCCTCCTCCCCTAACTTGTGAACACAAGGCAAACTCTAGGGCCCCTCTGGGCACCATTTCTGGCCAGCATGGGGCACTACACGCTGCCCTATTTCACTGAGCCCCTACCCTACCATTGTGGGGACATCCCAGTCCTCCTGCAGAAAGGACCCCAAGAGTCACTATTCTTTACTTCTGGAAGATGAGGAGGAAACAGGCTTTCAGAGGTAAGTAATCCCAGAGTGCTGTAAAACAGACATGGACCTAATGGATAGGATATTATCTGTGGAGTCAAATCCTGGTTCTAGCCCCACACTAGCTGCACGGCTTTGGAAAAAACCACTTAACTTGACTTCCCACCATAAATTTTACCTAGCCCAATGCCTGGCTCATTAGAAACCTGTGTGTCATAGCTGGGTTTGAAATAAATTACTTCCTCTTATTAAGAAAACATTTATGAAAGCCTACTGTGGGAGTTACTTTGCTATTTGCCAGTATTGCTTACCTCAGCCTCCGAGACACTTGGTGGGACTGTACTTCCCTATCCTTTTTGAAATCGGTAGCAGTCATGTGACTTGTTTTGGCCAATGAGATGAGAGCCACATGATGTGGACCATTCCTGGGTGGGAGGTTTAAGAGCTAGAGCATGGGGTGCCTTGTTTTCTCTCCACTGCTCCAACGCAGTGAACCACGGAGCTGGAGTCTCCTGCAGCCTGGGCCCTTGAGTGAGGATCACGGGAACAGAGGCCCCAGCTGACTCTCGAAGTATGTGTTGTGTAGTAAGAAATGAAACTTTGTGGTTTTAACTCACAGATTGGGGGGTTGTTTTTTACCAAGCTTATCCTGACTCATACATTTGATATACACTGAGAGCTTTTACCAGCTTTGTCTTTTAATCCAGCTGTAAAGTAAATATTTATCTTTATTTCACAAATGACAAAACAGTCTTGGGGCCTTCAAGGTTTACTTTGGGGCCTCCAGGAAACAGGATAAGCCTTTGGATTGAAAAAAGTAGCATTTGAGACCTTTGGTGCAATTGTGGTCTGGATATACAAGAATGGTGACTCAGTCTCAGAAGCACTTCTGGAGAGTGAAGGGTATTGGCCAAGACTTTTTTTATGTGGAGAAAAATCTGGACAGTGTTTTCTGATCTGATTCAGGTAACAAATGAAGACCCAACATAGGTGAGGGTAAAAATGGATGTTCCAACTTGTTTATCCCCTGCTGGGAAATTCACTCAACAAAATGCAGGACACAGAATAGGTTGGCTTCATTTTTTAGAATTAGAAATCATAGATGATCATTGTGCAAAATTTAGAAAATTTAGAAAAATGAAAGATTAAAAATTAAAATCAGAATCTCATACCGGGCAAATTACAGCATGTGCATTCTTTTCCTATTGGCATTTTTCACTTAATAATATGCCTTTAATTGTCCTCCATGTGTTTTCATGGCTTGATAGCTCATTTTTTAAAATGAGCTGAATAGTATTTCATTGTCTGGATGTGCCACAGTTTACCCATCTACCTACTGAAAGACATCTTGGTTAATTTCAAGTTTTGGCAACTATAAGTAAAGCTACTATGCATGGAACTACACATTGAACATGTGAGTTTGGGGGTAGATATAAATTTTCAGCTCCATTGGATAAATAACAAAGCATATGATTGCTGAATTGTATGGTAAGAATGTGTTTAGTTTTGTAAGAAACCACCAAACTGTGTTCCAAAGTGGCTGCACCGTTTTTGCAGTCCCACCAGCAACAAATGACAGTTCCCACTTCTTTGTGTCTTCTCCAGTGTTTGGTGGGTGGCATCCGTGTTCTGCATTTTGGCCATTCTGATAGGTGTGTAATGGTGCCATGTAGTTTTAATTTGCATTTTCCTGGTGACATGTGATGTGGAGTATGTCTTCATAGGATTTATTTTTTCATCTGCATATCTTTGATGTCGTGTGTGTGAAGGTGTTTGGCCCATTTCTTATAGGGTTGTTTCTTTTCTTATTATTGAGTTTTAAGAGTTCTTTGTACATTTTGGGTAAGAGGCCTTTATCAGAGATGTCTTCTGCAAATCTTTTCTCCCAGTTTGTGTCTTGTCTTCTTGTTATCTGGACATTGTCTTTTGCAGAGCAGGCATTTTCCATTTTAACGAAGCCCAGCTGATTAATTATTCCTTTCATGGAGCGTGCCTTTGGTGTTTTACCTCATAAGTCGTCACCATATCCAAGTCATCTAGACTTTTTCCTATGTTATCTCCTAGGAGTTCGATGGTTTTAAGTCCACGTGTATGATTCTAACTACCTGACATTCTTGAAAAGGCAAAACTATGGAGAGAGTAAAAAGACCAGTGGTTGCCACAGGTTGGGGAGTGGAGGGATGGATCAGCAGAGTGCAGAGGATTTTACAGGGCAGTAAAAGTACTCTGCATGATACTATAATGATGGATACATGTCACCACATATTTGTCCAAACCCACAGAATGCACGACACCCAGAGTGAACCCTGATGTAAACTATGGACTTTGAGTGTTTATGATGTGTCAGTGTCTATTCATCAAAGATAACACCAGTACCCATCTAGGGGGTTGTTGTCAATGGGGGAGGCTGTGCAAGTGTGTGGAATACATGGGAAATCCCCGTACCTTCTTCTCGATTTTGCTGTGAACCCACAACTGCTCTAAAAAAAGTCTAAAAACCAAAAACAATTAAAATCATCTAATACTCTTCTACTTAGAAATAACCACTGTTAGTATTCAACTTTCCAGACTTTCTCCATGTATATGTCCTTAAAAAATGTTGGTTATGCCCTGGCTGGTGTGGCTCAGTGGACTGAGTGCTGGTCTGTGAACCAAAGAGTTACTGGTTCAATTCCCAGTCAGGGCACATGACAGGTTTCCAGTCCAGGGTGTGTGGGAGGCATCCACACACAGATGTTTCTCTCCCTCTCTCTCCTTCCTTTCTCCTCTTTAAAAATAAATTTAAAAAATCTTTTAAAAATGGCGGTTACTTTATGTATATATTGTTTTATAATCTTTTATCCCATTTAACACATTGTGAACATCCTTCTGTTTTAACTAAATATAGGCTCGTGTCGCTATTTTAAGTGTCTGTCTAGTGTCTCATCATTTGCGACCTCCATTTACTTATGAATATTTCTTTTTTATTGTTTTTTCATTACAGTTGTCCCAGTTTTTTTCCTTTTTGCCTTCTTCCCACCCAGCCCACCCCTCTCGCCCATAGTCAATTAATCCCTTCTCCATTGTCCATGTCCACGAGTCATTCATACATGTCCTTTGACTAGTTTTTTAATAGCAACTGTAGGTCCAATGCTTCCAGACCTTTAGGCTGTTTGCAAGCTTTTGCTGTTAAAAACAGTGCTGTGATGGAATACCTGGAAAGATGTATCTTCTAGCACTTGCCTAATTATTTCCTTAGAATAAATTCTTCGAAGTGGGATTGCTGGGTCAAAAGAAATGTACTTTTCAAGGGCTTTTGTTACATATTGCCAAATTGCTTTCCAGAACCACTGTATTAATTTGCAGTCCTAGCAGGAATGCACTGGAATGCTCTTTTCTTGATTTCCACGTCAATACTGGGTGTCGTCAATCTCTTAAATCTTTGCTAATTCTAGCAGTGAAAAATCACACTTCATTGTTTTAATTTACATTTCTTTGATTCCTAGTGAGTTTGGACTTTTTTTTTTAAAGGTGCATGGTTAGAATATCTTCTTGGACACTGATGGAATCCTCACAATGCAGAGGACATGATTTGTTCATTCGTTCATTAGACGTGTACATACGGTATTTGCATCTAGTGTGTGCCAGACACAGGTTTAGGTGCTGAAATTACATCAGGGAACAAGACAGACGGAGCCCCTGTCTGTCTGCTGACAGACAGCAGTGAGTGCGTGTTTGGTGGGGAGATGTGGTTATTGATGAGTTCTCAGATCTCAACCCTGAGGCCATCGGGTGCCTGCTGGCAGCAATGGAGGAATGACAGGAAGTAGGGGCTCAGTTACAGTCAGTGTTATTCCGAGCTACAGTGGAGCCTGGCTCAAAAGGAAAAAACCAGTAACAATGATTTTGTCTTTATTCAAATTTTGATAATTTGTTCATCATGGATCTTTGCATTAATGGTAATTTAACAAATACTGCATTATGACATTATTAATCTTGATTGCTGCATTTTCTTGGCGTACCTTTAGATTTTGCGCCCCAGAGGAGTGCCTCATTCATCTGCCCAAATCCTGGACCTCCTGATATAGTCCTAATTTTTAAAGCTTCAGTACACATGCAGGTGAGATCCTGCAACCTCCACTCAGGGAGTTCCTGACATAAATAGATGCTGTCCTGAGTACACAGCTGGAAAGGTTTCAAGCCAGTCAAATTACCATTATTTTGAGGAATTGCTCTGTGCCAGACCCTGTGTCAGGTCGTAGGAATATAAAGTGAAAGCTCTCAGTCATTTTTCTGGAGGTGAGACTCGGAGGCCTGGAAAAATAACATGACTGTAATTGTCCATCAGTCTCCCCTCTTCTTGGAAGAACATGGAGAGTCGATATGGTACCTCGTTCCCATCCCATCCTCCCTCTTTGCTGGACTGATTACCAGGTTCTCAAAGGTCTTGGACAACCGAATATTAATAATGCTAATTTTAGCATACTTACACTAAGTGCAAGATAGTTAAGTGCCCCCGCCCTTTATGACAAGCATGAAACTAGGCTCTTGCAGCAGTTGGGTCCAGCAAGGAGAACAGGACAGAAACCACTCTCAACATTAAAAACAGAGAGAACTTAATTAGGGGTTGACTACACAGGTGAGGGGAAAGTTGAGCAGCTAACTGGGAAATGGTGAGACCACCCAGAGTTCATGCAACAGCAAAAGACCACCGTCACTCCCAGGGCTGGAGAGACCCAGGATAGAGGTGGGGTCATTAGAGGCCCGAGCAGAAGCTAGAACCATCCACAGGTGGTCTGTTCCTCAGGAGCTAAAACCATGGAGGAGATTCAGCTGTTGTTGGAGCTGTTGCCTAAGAAGGGAGGAAGAAGGTGATGGAAAAATACCCGGATTTTGCTTTCCTTCCGCCGTCCAATCTCCCACGGGTGCCTCCCATTGGCCCAGCCCTGCTAGAAACCGTCTGACCTTGGTGCTGAGCCAGAGATCAGCTCTCTCCATGTTAAACAGCAAAGCAGGGGAAGAGGGAGGAGCCGTGTGAAAGCAAATAAGTCTAAGAACAGCCTAGTACATGAACCAACTTTTAAAATTCTCACTACCACCCCAAATCTAGTTCTTCATTCCATTTTATTTATTTATTTTTTTCTATTTATTTTTTAATTGTTGTTCTATTACAGTTGTTAAGTTCTTAATTCCAACTTAAATATGAGGCATCCGAAACCCAGAGGACCTGAGAGATTTATTTACTACAAGGGCATACAACAAGTAATTGGTGAAATTGTATTAGAGGTCAGGCTGGCTTGGGGCCAAAGTCCTGTTTTTCCTGCACCCGAGTCTTCCTCTTGCCTGAGTCCCACCATCATCCAGGGCATCGTCAGTGCTCAGGTGGGCCTCCCATCCAGTAGTGCCTTGGCCTTGTGGTTCCTTGGCCGCTCCACCTTCAGTGACCTCCACTAACTCTTCTTCAGCTGTGAGGCCCACCGTATCACCGTATTACACAACTTCATGGAACGTCATAGCAATGGTATTGCCAGAGTTATACAATGTGATGGCCCTGTTGATAGCCACTCAAGCCCACAATCATAGTCTGGACCTTGTTAGTACATCGGAACTCTTGGCCTTTGAAATCTTTGGTTCTAAGAAATCCTTTGCTCTCTTTCTTCCTCTCCCTTCCTTTCATGGACTTGCCTTTTTGATCTTACTCTGCCCCATCAGTGTTTATGCTCATATTCTTATCAGTCTGCCAGCTGTTCCTGAATCTACCCTTTTCCATGCCCAATCTAGGCCACGTGGTCTGACACGACTCCATGACCTTCGTGCTACACTCCCTGGCTAGTCTTACTTTTTCTTTTTTAATTAAAAGGCTTTATTTATTTATCTTTAGAGGGGAAGGGAAGGAGAGAAGGAGAGAAACATCAGTGTATGGTTGCCTCTCGTGAGTCCCCTGCTGGGAACTGGCCTGCAACGCAGGCATGTGCCCTGACTGGGAATTGAACCATGATTGTGTGGTTCGCAGGCCTGTGCTCAATCCACTGAGCTACACCAGCCAGGGCTTACTTTTTAAAAAAATATATATTTTATTAATTATGCTGTTACAGTTGTCCCATTCCCCGCCCCACATTCATTCCCTTTAGTTAATGTCCATGGGTTGCACATATAAGTTCTTTGCCTTCTACTTTTTCTATACTATTCTTACCCTCTCCCTGTTTATTTTCTACCCACCATCTATGCTACTTACTCTCTGTACCTTCTCCCCCTCTCTCCTCCCACTTCCCTGTTGCTAACCCTCCATGTGATCTCCATTTCTGTGGTTCTCTTCCTGTTGTAATTATTTGCTTAGTTTGTTTTTGCTTTTGTTTTAGGTGTGGTTGTTAATAATGGGAAGTTTGCTGTCATTTTACTGTACATGTTTTTATCTTCTTTTTCTTAGATAAGTCCCTTTAACATTTCATATAATAAGGGCTTGGTGATGATGAACTCCTTTAACTTGACCTTATCTGAGAAGCACTTTATCGGCCCTTCCATTATAAATGAAAGCTTTGGTGGACAGAGCAATCTTGGATGGAGGTCCTTGCCTTTCATGACTTGGAATACTTCTTTCCAGCCCTTTCTTGCCTGTAAGGTCTCTTTTGAGAAATCAGTTGGCAGTCTGATGGGAACTCCTTTGTAGGTGACTGTCTCCTTATCTCTTGCTGCTTCTAGGATTCTCTCCTTCATTTTAATTTTCGGTAGTGTAATTATGATGTGCTTTGGCGTGTTCCTTCTTGGGTCCAACTTCGTTGGGACTCTCTGAGCTTTCTGGACTTCCTGCAAGTCTATTTCCTTTGCCAGATTTGGGAAGTTCTCCTTTATTATTTGTTCAAATAAGTTTTCCACTCATTGCTCTTTCTCTTCCCCTTCTGGTACCCCTATAATTCAGATTTTTGGAATCTTTCAAGATTCCCTGCAGGTTCCTAAACCTCTCCTCATTTTTTTTGAAATCTTGTTTCTTAATTCTTTTCTGGTTGGATGTTTCTTTCTTCCTTCTGGTCCACACCATTGATTTGAGTCCCAGTTTCCTTCCCATCACCATTGGTTCCCTGTACATTTTCCTTTATTTCACTTAGGATAGCCTTTGTTTTTTCATCTAATTTGTGACCAAGTTCAATCAATGCGTCCTGATTACCGGTGTTTTGAATTCTACATCTGATAGGTTGGCTATGCCTTCATTGCTTAGTTGTATTTTTTCTGGTGCTTTGATCTGTTCTTTCGTTTGGGCCATTTTTTTTCTTGATCTGCCTGTTATGTAGTCAGGGGTGGAGCCTTAGGTGTTCACGAGGGCAGGGTAACACACGTTGCTGATTTGTGATGCCGTTTGTGGGGCAGGGCTCTGAGAAGGAACAATGGCGCTTGCTCTGCTCTCTGCCAGATTTCAGTCACTTCCCCTGCTTCCCACAGGTAGATTGGACCCTTCTGGTGCTGATTCTCATGTGGGTGGGATTGTGTACATTCTAGAACCCTGTGGGTCTCTCCAATGAACTCTCCTGTGAGGCTGGGAGTTTCTCCGGCTGCTGCCTCACCCCCCTCAGGTGTTTTCAATCGGTGGTTTGAGGCTTTATTTCCCCTTGCTGGATGTCTGGGTTGTGTGGTCTGTCTTGCTCCCCAGTTGTTCCTCCCTGTTTATCTATGTGCCAACATGGGACTGCCCACTCCATCAGCTGCTGCCACAGTCTTGTTGGCCAGCTGCAGCCTTGCGTCTCCCGCTCCAGCACTGGGTCCTCTGTNACTCTCTGAGCTTCCTGGACTTCCTGGAAGTCTATTTCCTTTGCCAGACTGGGGAAGTTCTCCTTTATTATTTGTTCAAATACATTTTCCACTCGTGGCTGTTTCTTTCCCACTTCTGGTACCCCTATAATCCGGATGTTGGAACGTTTAAAGATGTCCTGGAGGTTCCTAAGCCTCTCCTCATTTTTTTGAATTCTCATTTCTTCATTCCTTTCTGGTGGGATGTTTTGTTCTTCCTTCTGGTCCATTCCATTGATTTGAGTCCCATTTTCCTTTCCATCGCTATTGGTTTCCTGGACATATCCCTTCATTTCAATTAGTTTAGCCTTCATATGTTCCTCTAATTTGTGACTGTACTATACCAATTCTGTGAGCATCCTGATAAATCGTGTTTTAAATTGGGCTTCTGAGAGCCTGGCAATCTGTTGGTCGCTTAGAGTTATTGGCTCTGGGACTTTGAGTTCTTGCACCATCTTTTGGGTTGTTCATGCCTGTTAAGTGGCAGGAACGGAGCCCTAGGTTTTCACCAGAGCAGGGCAACTCAGTCGCTGGGTTGTGACGTTGTATGTGGGGGCGGGGTCAAAGAGGGACAATGGCTTCCCTCCGGTGCCCGCTGCCGCCACGACCCCCACCAGCACCACAGCCACCTCCGTCACCAGGGCCACGCGCCCCGCTCCACTGCACGTGAGTGTGCCACCGCTGTCAGCCCTCCACCACTGGGTTCGCCCCCTGGGGCCTGCGTGGTCCGTCTCACTGCACGCGAATGTGCGACCTTGGTCAGTCTGCCCCGCACCCCAACTAGGTCTGGGCTGCATGTGCTCTTAGGTCTGTCCTTCCCGACCCTGCTCCACTGCTGGCTCTGCCTCTCTTACCGTCCCCGTTGAACGGTTTGTAGCTGTCGGACTTCCGTATAATTCGGTTTTCTGGCCTCTGGGTGTGTCTTAGTTCTCCAAAACTTTTGTTGTATCCAAACTTGGTTGTGGGAGAAGGCACAGTGTTTCCACCTATGCCTTCATCTTGGCGGAAGTCTCCAGCCCCTTCTTGCCTGTAAGGTCTCTTTTGAGAAATCAGCTGACAGTCTGATGGGAACTCCTTTGTAGGTGACTGTCTCCCTATCTCTTGCTGCTTCTTGGATTCTCTCCTTCATTTTAATCTTGGCTAATGTAATTATGATGTGCTTTGGCATGTTCCTCCTTGGGTCCAACTTCTTTGGGACTCTCTGAGCTTCCTGGACTTCCTGGAAGTCTATTTCCTTTGCCAGACTGGGGAAGTTCTCCTTTATTATTTGTTCAAATAAGTTTTCCACTCATCGCTCTTTCTCTTCCCCTTCTGGTACCCCTATAATTCAGATGTTGGAATGTTTCAAGATTTCCTGGAGGTTCCTAAACCTCTCCTCATTTTTTTGAAATCTTGTTTCTTCATTCTTTTCTGGTTGGATGTTTCTTTCTTTCTTCTGGTCCACTCCATTGATTTGAGTCCCAGTTTCCTTCCCATCACTATTGGTTCCCTGTACATTTTCCTTTATTTCACTTAGGATAGCCTTCATTTTTTCATCTAATTTGTGACCAAGTTCAACCAATGCATCCTGATTACCAGTGTTTTGAATTCTACATCTGATAGGTTGGATATGTCTTCATTGCTTAGTTGTATTTTTTCTGATGCTTTGATCTGTTCTTTTGTTTGGGCCATTTTTTTTTCTTGATGTGCCTGTTACATAGTGAGGGGTGGAGCCTTAGGTGTTCACGAGGGCAGGGTAACACACATTGCTGATTTGTGATGCCATTTGTGGGGCAGGGGTCTGAGAAGGAACAATGGCTCTTGCTCTGCTCTCTGCCAGATTTCAGTCACTTCCCCTGCTTCCCACAGGTAGATTGGACCCTTCTGGTGCTGATTTTCATGTGGGTTGGCTTGTGTACATTCTAGAACCCTGTGGGTCTCTCCAATGAACTCTCCTGTGAGGCTGGGAGTTTCTCCTGCTGCTGCCTCAACCCCCTCAGGTGTTTTCAATCGGTGGTTTGAGGCTTTATTTCCCCTTGCTGGATGTCTGGGTTGTGTGGTCTGTCTTGCTCCCCAATTGTTCCTCCCGGTTTATCTATGTGCCAACATGGGACTGCCTGTTCCACCAGCTGCTGCCACAGTCTTGTTGGCCAGCTGCAGCCTTGCATCCCCTGCTCCATAATCTGGCACTGGGTCCTCCGTCACTGCCTTGCAGTGAGTCCTCTTGGCCCACCCCTCTCCGCCCCTCCTACTGGTCAGGGTGAGTGTGTCTTCTTTAATTCATTGGTTGTTGGACTCCCATACAGTTCAATTTTCTGTCAGTTCTGGTTGATTTTTGTTTTTAAATTGTTGTTGTCCTTCTTTTGGTTGTGCAAGGAGGCACAGTGTATCTACCTATGCCTCCATCTTGGTGGGGAGTCCTGACCAGTCTTACTTGACTTTTAATATTCTGTGCTGGAGGAAACCACCCAACAGTGGAGGTTGAGTTTGTTATATGTGAATGATTTCCACACTTTTTAATGCTCCTGGAGAGTCCCCTTTGTTCAATGGCAGTTTGAGGACTTCCTCTTTCCCCATAGTAATTACTCCTAACTTCATGACTGCCCCTTGAACCCAAGGGTCCCTTTTCTGGGAAAGGTCCTGGTGCTTACATTCAGATGAAGTCAGTTGTGTCCTGATGGAATATTCCAGACCAGTTGGAAACGCAGGGGTGAGAGGACAGGGTAGAGGACAAAGATTTGGGGTGTCTTCGTAGAGGTGATAATAGAAGTATGGTCCACAGAGGGAAACACCAGGGACACAGGTGGGAGGACTGAGACAGCAGTTGGCCATTTTCTTCTAGTGCTTATAAAATGATTTCCCTTCTGGAGGTTTCTAATTTTTCAAGAATTCTGGGCTCAGTGGCTTCACAAGGGTTAACATACTCTCTCTCCATTCTGTGGCCCTGCTATTAATCACTCCAGTGGCTGCAGACACTACACAGAGCCAGGTCCTTGTTGTTCCAGCCACTGAGTGGGTTTGTTGCCAGCCACACATTGTAAAGGACTAATTGTGAGCCCCTCGCACCTGCTGGTTCCCCTTGTGGCTGGGACTTAGGGAGGGGCGAGGGGTTATTAATGAGCTTGTTGCTCATTATAATAAAACAATGGGGAAGTTGGCAAAGGGACCTGAGGTCCAGATGTGGTGTCAGAGAAGGTTGGTTGGCATTTCTGGAAACATGACTTTACAGTCTTGTCACCTGCCTCCCTCCCCGGCTCACGCTGTGACACCTGGTGATAAAAGAGCTGTTATCCTGGGGGAAACATACCTTGTGAGTCATGACCAGGGGGAGCCACCTGGATAGAGAAGTTGCTGAGTTAGGACATGGTCCCACCTGGGTATGCCAGGACCTCAGCCCCAGGGAGAGGGGGCACCTAGCTGGGTCTCTCTTGACCTGAGCTTAATGGATGCAGCTGAAAGACGGAATGGAAGTCAGTGGGAGGTCACCGAAGTGATGACTTCCTGCACCTTGAAGGGCTCTGGGGAATGTCCTACTTCTGATACAACTAGCGGGCTGGGACCAGGGAGAAGCAAGTCAGGTGCCTAGGGTGCAGACTTTCCAGAGGCCCCACTCTCAGGCTTTGCAAGTGCTGGAGTAGCATTAAGAGTGGTGTCTCCTTAATTTGTGTGCCATGGGTGCCTCGCCCTAGACTGGGCCCATCACAGGTGAGTGGCTGTACTAGAAGAGCCAGCTTGTGACTCCTTGATATCCTCCCTTGGGGTCTGGGCAGGTCAGTACACATCTCCTTTTGGTCCCTGGTTCCCCAGGGGCTGACGCAGAGCCCCTTCTGGAGGTCCGTAATTCACTCAGGAAAGGACAATAATAGCAGCTGAGTAGCGTCTGGAAGGAGGTAAGAGGAACCCCATAGTGTGGGAGTGGCAAGCCTAGGCTCTTGGGTTAGGATTTCTGGACTTAAGCCCTGACCTCACCATTTATCAGCAGAGTGATCTTAGGCAAGATGCTGAATACCTTGGCACCTCGTTTCTCATCTCGAAGTGGACTCTTTTCTGTTTATTGACTACATAAATTTGTTTGTACCTGCATTCCAGTAGATTAATAGCCAGTTTACTTATTGAGAGCAGATTATTGGGTTAATATCCTCTAGAGTGGTCTTTGTTGAAGTGCCTAAGGGTTCTTTCTCAGCCCTGATCATCGCTACTGAGTATTCTTTTTTTTAAATATATTTTTTTGATTATACCATTACAGTTGTTCTATTCCCCCCTTCATTCTCCTCCACCCTGCACACCCCTCCCCCACCCTTCCCCCCTATAGTTTATGACCACGTGTCTCAAGTTCTTTAGATTCTATATTTCCCCTACTATTCTTGCCCTCCCCCTATTTATGTTTACCTACCGTCTATGCTACTTATTTTCTGTATCTTCTCCCCCCTTCTCCTCCTCCCACTCCCCTGTTGCTAACCCTCCCTGTGTTCTTAATTTCTATGGTTCTGCTCCTGATCTAGCTGTCCTCTTGGTTTGCTTTTGTTTTAGGTGTGGTTGTTAGTAACTGTGAGTTTGCTGTCCTTTCACTGTTCATATTTTTACTCTTTTTTTCTTAGATAAGTCCCTTCAACATTTCATATAATAAGATCACTTTGNTCCCTTCAACATTTCATATAATAAGGTCTTGGTGATGATGAACTCCTTGAATTTGATCTTATCTGAGAAGCACTTTATCTGCCCTTCCATTATAAATGAAAGCTTTGCTGGATAGAGCAGTCTTGGCTGTAGGTCTTTGGATTTCATGACTTGGAATACTTCCTTCCAACTCTTTATTGCCTGTAAGGTCTCTTTTGAGAAATCAGCTGATAGTCTGATGGGAACTCCTTTGTAGGTAACTGTCCCCTTATCTCTTGCTGCTTCTAGGATTCTCACCTTCATTTTAATCTTGGGTAGTGTAATTACGATGTGCCTTGGTGTGTTCCTTCTTGGGTCCAACTTCTTTGGGACTCTCTGAGCTTCCTGGACTTCCTGGAAGTCTATTTCCTTTGCCAGACTGGGGAAGTTCTCCTTTATTATTTGTTCAAATACATTTTCCACTTGTGGCTGTTTCTTTCCCCCTTCTGGTACCCCTATAATTCAGATGTTGGAATGTTTAAAGATGTCCTGGAGGTTCCTAATCCTTTCCTCATTTTTTTGAATTCTTGTAACTTCATTTTTTCCTGTTTGGTCATTTCTTCCTTCCTTCTGGTCCACCCCCTTGATTTGAGCCCCAGTTTCCTTTCCATCACTATTGGTTTCCTGTGCATTTCCCTTTATTTCAATTAGTTTAGCCTTCATATGTTCCTCTAATTTGTGGCTAAAATCAACCAGTTCTGTGAGCATCCTGATCACCAGTGTCTTGAATTGTGCATCTGAGAGGTTTGCTATTTCCTGGTCGCTTAGAGTTATCGGCTCTGGGGCTTTGAGTTCTTTTTGAGCCATATTTTGGACTGTTTGTGCCTGTTACGTATGAGGAGTAGAGCCCTAGGTGTTCACCAGGGCCAGGCCACTCAGTTGCTGGGTTGTGACACTGTATGTGGGGGTGGGGCCAAAGGAAAGCAATGGCGGGCACCCTTTGCTGCCTCCTGCTGCCACTGCGGGCTGCTCGATCCCTCCCACTGCGCACGAATGTGTGACCGCAGCCGGCCCGCCGCCCTGAGCCCTCACTGGGTCAGCCCAACTTGGGGCTGCCTGCGCACCTGGGTCGGGGGATCTTTCCTGCCCAACCTTACTCTGCTGCTGGCTCTGCCCCTCTTACCGGTTTGGTAGAACGGTTCGTTGTTGTCAGACTTCCGTATAGTTCAACTTTCTGTTCTTTGGCTGCATCTTTGTTTACTAAACCTTTGTTGTATTCAAACTTGGTTGTGGGAGAAGGCACAATGTTTCCACCTACGCCTCCCTCAAATTCCCTACGTACCCTCCATGCCTCCATCTCGGCGGAATTCTGCTACTGAGTATTCTTAATGAATGATTTGGAGAAAGAGATAGATTCTCACATAAAATAAAGCTGAAAGAGAAGAAGTGTGAAGAGGCTAAATGAAAGAGTCAGCATCTCAAAAAAGTTTGGCCACTTGTGTGGGGCCAGCTCCCAAAAAGTGAATCAGCAGTGGAATGGTGGAGTGTCCTGTGCGGAGAGACAGAGGCAATGGCCCGTGTCCAGATGGGGGGTGTTCTGGCTTTAGCAGAGCAGGTCTGCAGGGCTTTTAAGTGACTCTTGACTTCATATAAATAAGCAGAATGATGTGAACTCCCTCGAACCAATTCACCCTCAGGCAATGTTAATAGAAATAGCACAAGAGCTGAGAGGCAGGGCAGAGAATGAGAATTCAATGCAAGGAGAATATCAGACCCAGAGGTATCCAAGTAAAACATAAGCCTCTTCATGTCCTGCAAACATTTTTGAAGAGTTTGGGAAGGATGTTTGGACTTTATCTTGTGAAGTCAAGAAGCCTGATGAGATGAGAACCATTGCTCTGTGGAAAACTCTTGGGCTTGAAGACATCCAAGTGGCTCACTGACCAAGGATGGAATAAGAGGCCTTGAAGATTGTGAGCTCCCTGTCACTAAAAGTGTGCAAGCTGGGAAGGAGACTACAGAGATGATTTAAACTTTGGTAGAGTAGATTATAATTACCCATGCCTGGGCCCAGGGCCTCAGGAGACATCTTCCTAAAGTTGGGCCATACAGGGCCAGTGCTTTAGATGGATAAGAGCACATGGTGGGCTTTTCCAGGTAGGGGCCAGCCCACCCAAAGGCCGGGTCTTGTAGCATCCTGGTGCATTCTGGGAAGGGTGAACTTTTCTGGGTGGCTGAAAGAGAGAGCTCACGGTGAGGAGTGAGACTCAGCAGCTTTGGAACGGACGTTGAATGCCATGCTCAGGCATTTTTACTTTGCTCTGTGGGCATGAAGGAGACACCTGGGGCTTTAAAAATAGGACAGGGATGTGATCAGCTATCTCTTTTGAAGGTTACTTCTTGGGGTTCTGGGGTTTGAGGACTGGGCAGGGCGAGGCAGGGGACAAAAAAACAGCTAGACCCAAGGTGTCTGCGTGGGGCTCCTTCTTCCTTTGCTGCCATTGGCTAGTTCCAGATTGATGATTCCTGGAATGGTATTTCTTTTCCGTCCTTTCCCTTTATCCTTCGGGACTTCATTGGCCTGGGGGAAGTGCTCTGGGCCTGGTTAGTAATCGTGTGTGAAGTTCCCCTGAGAGAACCCCAGGGTCTTGGGTCGACAGTTGCACGCCAGGCGCCTGACATGCTTATTCCCTTCACTCCTCACCGTCGCTCTGAGAGGTTGCAATTATGCTTTCTGAAGTGGAAAATGAAACTGAGAGAAGGGACGGAACTTGCCTAAGGCCTCCCAGCCGGTCAGGGGCAGAGCTGGGATTCTCACCTGCTGACTCTCTTCAGTGCTCTTCACGGTGTTCCCGAGTCCCCGGAGAGGCTTTTCCCCACGGGGCTGTGGACAGAGGCGGTCGGTGCACCTGAGTCTGGCTCACGGCCTGTCTCAGGGCCTGGCCCAGCTTCGGTGAGGCAGACAGGGAGCATCAGCTTGCTGGCGGCCCCATCCTGTCTTCGGCCTGTCTCCTTGCACAGATTAATTGCTGCGCGCCAGAATGTGATGTTTCCCTGTTCCGGCACTCATGCGAGGGACGGGGAGCCGTGCATCCATGCTGATCGGGAACCTGCGCTGGCACAGCTGGCAGCTTGCACCGCACCCTCATCGGAAAGCGATCCATCAGCCCTGGCGACACTGCCATCCAGGTCTGACTGCCGAGCTGGCACCTCTGGGCCTGCTCAGGTGTGACAGGCCTCCCGGCTCAGAGCCGCTGGGCTGGGCCTGTGTGTCTGCCTCTTGCCGGGCTTTGGAGGGCAGTGGGAGCCTTACCTGACTGAGCCTTTCATTCTTGGGGGGCCTTGGAGAGAACCCTAGGCTAGGGTCCAAGCATCTCTTGAATGGAGCCCCTGTTGCTCACTGTCAGCCCCGAGGAGGAGCAAGAACCCCCCAAAACACAACCATTCTCAGTGTCCCCTACGAATTCCAGAGCTGGAGTATCCCCACATATCCCAGCTGAGATGAGGCTGGAGGGTCAGGCAGAGCTGGGTGTGGCCGAGGGACCAGTATGTGAATTTCTGTGGAAGGGGAGGTGCAAGGGGGCTCTAGCCATTCCTGCTCCAGGGACCTACATTCCCTCCACAAGATCAAGGGGCCATTAACTTGAACTTCCAGGTTTAAAGACGTTCTTAGACATGCCCATATGTCAGAATCACCTACAGTGCTCAGTAAAGTGCAAACTGCTGGGCCCCGCCTTCAGAATTTCTGATTTCTTAGGTCTAAAGGGGGGCTCAAGAATTTACATGAAAAAACACCCTACTGTACATTACACTCCCAGGACTTATTTATCTTGTAACTGGGGGTTTGTACCTTTTGACCACCTTCGCCCTTTTTGTCTGTCCCCAACCCCCATCTCTGGTAAACAGTAATCTGTTCTCTATATCTGTTAGTTCAGTTGTTTTTAGACTCCTCATATAAGTAAGATCATACATTATCTGTCTTTCTCTGTGTGACTTGTTTCACTTAGTATAATGCCCTCCAGATCCACCCATGTCACAAAAGGCAGGATTTCATTCTATTTTTTTGATGAATAATATTCCATTATATGTGTAGTATAAAGCACATTTTCTTTATCCATTCATCTGTTAATAGACAGGTTGCATCCATGTCTTGGCTATTGTAAATAATGCTTCCGTGAACACCAAGATGCTGACATCTCTTAGGGAGGGTGATATTTGCATTTCTAACAGGTGCCCCGGTGATGTCAGTGCTACTGGTCCAGGGTCCACACTTTGAGAGCCACTGGTTTAGAGAAAGGTCAGTTAATGCCTTCCTTGAGTCCCCTAGGGATCTGCGGAAATCCAAGCTTTCCTGGTTTCTTTGGGCTGTTAGTTTCTGCTTTATTTCCTGATTGCCTTGCCAAGCTGTCTAGGCTGCCCCAGATCTGAAATCAGAGACAAAGCTCAGTCCCTTCCAATGACTGACAGGAACCCTTCAAGGTGTGGCCAGCTGACTTTGCTGATGCTCGAGGCAGCTACAGCAGTGTGTCTACTCGAGCAATAGGACTGTAATTCCATCTAGATGCTTGTTGTTTTAATTGTCCTTTGGCCACAAGTCATTTGCGAGGATAACCTGAGATGATATAGGCAAATGAAATGATCTGGCTTACAGAGGGTAATCAAGGCTGGAATTCCCCTGTCCATCTCTGACTCATTAGTAGAGAAAGAGTTGCCTAAAACTGATCTCCAGAACCTGTGCAGTGGGGAGAGTCAGGGGAGTAACTCACAGCAATCTCTTCTCTTGCAGGTCACTGTGGGCTGAGGATAAAGAGACTTCCTTTAACAGGTCCTTAACCCCGCAGGCCCTCAGAGACAGGGCTGTCTTCTCTTAGATTTTGTTCCTTTCACCTTTCGATAATGCCAGGAGCTGGCTTTGTAGTGAGTCCCAGCTGGCTGACCTTCATAAAGGACCCATTGCTGCTCATATCACTTTCTTTAGGCAAAATCCTCAACGTCACCTTTTCTTCTCATCCCACCTCCTGGGGTGGGAGCTTTCATTCCTTTGTCCACAGCTGATACCAGCTGTTGGGTGTCCTGCAATGGCCCTGATCGGGAGGCAAAGTTCTCAGATACCTCCTGGGGCTCAAATGGGTAGATCTGGGTGGGATTCTCAGATTGAGTGTTAATGACCTGGATTATCACAACCACCAGAGAATGTTCCACCCCCTACTTCCCAATGGTCGCCTTCTGCAAACCTTGTTTCCAAGGCACAGGTGCAGGTACAAGTTTAGCTTTTGTCCTTTTTGAAAACCTAGGGGGAAGTCATTTACTTCTTTGCTTTGCCCTGGTAAACAGGACTCCACAATTAGGGAGGCAGCCTCGATTCTCTCCCGAGCAAACACTAGAAGGTGCTTCAGCAGAAGGAACAGGGATGCATTTTCTCCTAGACTGTCTATTTTTCACGAGATATGTAATCTTAATTCTATGTTCCATCTCATGATTGCTTATGGCATACAGCAGGGCTGCAGCAATAGCTAACTCTTCACTCTTTCCCCTACTCTCATCACTGCAATTGGCTGGAGTCATGGGAGTCCTGGGCAGCAGGATCCCAGCCTCTGACTCCATTTTCTGGCTCTTCTAAGAGTGGGGGATGCCAGACGTAGGGCAGCTCTAATGGAAAGGTCAGACGGTTGGTATAGACTGCTTCAGATGGAGCCTCATCTTCAGCAAAGAGAATATTCTTTATTTGAACAAGATGATTTTGTTAAAAATAATGTAATTCTTATTTAAGACATGGCTGATGGAATTAATTACTTTGGCTTTCTGTACTCCTTTAAAGAAGTCACATCAAGCTGCAGGGCAAGGAGTAGGAGGTTACGTTCTGGGACTTGGGAGTTAATTTCCTACTGTTTGGACTGGAGCTACAAGCTTGCAGCTTTTGAATGTTGACCTCAGTAAATGCCTCCACTTGCCCCAGGCTTACCCTTTCTGTAGCCTCAGGAGACAGCAGGCCCACCCACCTTCACTGTGAACCTTGCCCGTTTCTCTTTGCACCAATGCAAAACGTCAAACGAGGGGCCCCCAGCAAGGCGCCTGCTGCTTGCTGCCAGGTACTCCTGATGACTTCAGCTAATTTCTGAGTCTGGAAACATTGTTGACAGTGTGATTTCTGAAATGTGAAAGGCGTTATCTCGTTGTGCCATCTGCGGCATGTCTGTCGGAGCTGGGTCTTCCGCTGCCACTCTGCCCCCTCACAGCAGCTCTCGCTGCTCCGTCATCAGCTCCCGTAGCTAATTGCTCCGAACTGACACGGAGTCTCTTTTCATTAAGAGATACGGGAAAAGAGAACTTTCTGGCTGAGATTTCCAAGCCAAGCATGCCTTTTGGAATTGTAATTTGATCCTTTGGTTGGGGAAGGTTTGAGAGGGTCTGGTTTCAGCACTGGCTCAGGGACAGCTCCCTGGAAGGTAGGAACCAAAGGAGTAGTGACTAGGATGGAAGATTGTCCTGTGATTCTGTCACAGGAAGCCAGGCATTAAGTGACATGAGATGCCTTGGGAGGCAGTGAATTCACTGTCACTAGACGTGTGCAGCTGGACATGATGTTTTATAAACTGCTTGGAAAGCCCTACATGGAGTCAAGCTTTGAATGAATGGTTTCTTCTAGCTCAGTCTCCAGGAACTGGTTAGATTCAGGCGAAATGCGAGGTAGGGTAGGGGTAACCAAAGGGCCAGGCCTCATGTAGTAGTTATCTATTGTTAAGAAGTCACTTCAGCATTCGAGTGGCCCAAAACAACAGCAATAATTATTTTCTTGCATGGCATTTGTTTGGTCGTGAATTATACAGCAGGGATACCTTGTCTTTGCTTTAGAGTGTCTGAGTCCTCAGTTTGAGGTCTTGAAGCTTAGGGGGCTGGAATCATATGACAATTGATGACTAGAGATGAGGACCCACTTCCAAGGCTGGGAAGTTAGAGCTGACTGTCGGCAGGAGGCCTTAGTTCCTCACCACATGGGCCCCTCTAGGGGGCTGTTCAACACTTCCTGGCATAATGGCTGCTCTTCCCAAGGTGACTAATCCAAGGCAGAAGCTGACATGTCTTTTGTAACTTACCCTTGGAAGTCATACACTGACACATCTGTAACATTCTTTTGATCTCAGAGGTCAGCTTGATCCGGTGTGGAAGAGGACTACACACAGGTGTAGATGTGAAGAGGTAAGGATCTCCTGGGGCCATCTTGGAGGCTGCCCCTTATGGCTAGGCAATCCAATAGCAAAGCAGAGCAGGCAGCTTCCTGTGGTAGAGAGGGAAGACGAGTTCTGAGCTTGATCATATTTTAGCCGCAGGAAGTTGACAGAAGGCACTAAGTCCGGGCAAACTCTAGTGTTTATGAGATTTGCTTCCTTTTCTCTTCTCATTCTCTCATGTGGTTTCCTCCACGGCCATCTACCCTGGTCTTCCACACTTTTGTTTTCAACATCGACCTTTTCTTTGAACTTCAGATGTATATTTTCAGCTCACTCCACCTGCTCTGGTCTTCCATTGGCTCCTCAAATACGTGATGCTCTTTTATACATCAGGACCTCTGTATGTGCTGGTCCTCTTACTAGGAATACTGTCCCTGGTATGTAGTCTTCGTCCCATCACTGATTGACTCATGTTCATCATGTTCATCACTGGGATCTCAGCTCAAATACCATTTTCTTGAGCAGTATTTGCTGACCCCTCCTGTGGCAGATTGGATTTTCCCATCCTACATGCCTTCCTTACAATGTGCTTTTGATATCACTCTGTGAAGTGATGAGTTTTTGTTACCTCCTCTAGAGCTTGGGTGGATCTGTTATGGCCTTGAATGATAGAACGTGGCAGAGTGAAGCTTTTAATGCTAAGTCATAGAGGCAACCCTCCACCCTCTCTCTTCTTCTCTACCCCTCACACCACCTTCCACTCGTCCATGGTGCTCAGCCACCATTTTATTAGGAAGCCCAACTAACACATACAGACAGACCACTTAGAAAGCCAACTGTGCCCATTAAACGTGAGTGAGTGAGCCTTCAGATGATTACAGCCCCCCGTTCTTAAGTCTTCCAGCTGAAGTATCAGATATCATGCAGCAAAAATAAATTGCTCCCATTGTACTCTTTTGGAATTCCTAACTTTCAGAAGCCATGGAAGATAATAAATGCCATTACATTTTGGAATTATTTGTTATGCAACCACAGGAGCTGATATATCCCCAGACTTCATCAGATTTTCTTGTAATGTGCCATCATAGTGCTGATATTTTTCCTTCAAGATTTTGTAATATTGTACACACATGTTTAATTAATTTCTATCTGCTCTTCTAGACTGTAAAATTTATGAGGGCAAGCACTATATTCATTTTGCTTACTAGCACTTTGCCAGAGCCTGACATAAAACATATGTTCAATAAATATGTTAAATGGATAAATTAACAAATGCTCTTTCCCCCTCAATTCTTTGCAAACACCTCAAGTTCTGCATATACAAGCTCAAGTCATCATCTTTACATCCTGACTTGGTCCTCCTCTTGCATCCTGGCAAAGGCACCGTCGCCTCTCCAGGTACTCAAACTTGAAAATCATCTTAGATTTTTTTCATCCTGCTTTTCAAAAAGGATTCCAGGTCTTTCCATTTTAACTCTTAACACTTTCTTATCCCACCCCATTGCTTCACCTGAGTTCAGTTCCTCATCATTTTTTCCCTGCATCACATCGATAAACTCCCGCCCAGTTAACTTCCCTCCAACACATCATCCAAACTGGCAGGTTGACCTTTCCTCAATGCATGTCTCAGCTTGTCATTCTTTGAATGAAAATTGTTCTCCAGCCCCTCCTTGTCTTTATAATAAAGTGCAAAGTCCTTGGTAGTCTCCCCAAATAATTTGTGGAGGCAGGTAGGATATAAATTAGACACAATGAAACTTTTTGCTGTCTTACAATTCCTCAGTGACCTGTCCCAAGCTCACCCTTCTCCATCCCTCAGTAGTCTCTTCCCACACAACATGTGCTCTAAACAAATCAAGCTCTTTTGTGTTATCTCACATCATCTGTACTCATTCAGTTGCAAGTGACAAAAATCTCACATGTATTAATTTAGCTAATAAGAAGAGTTTATGGGCTCAAGGAATCATTTCAGGAAGGGCAAAGACAACAGTTCCCAGACAATCAGTCCAAGGATTCAAGCAGCATTTTTATCTCTTTATCTATTCTAACACGTTAGCTTCATCTTCTCTCACCACAGAAGGGCTCTCTCTTTGCTCTGTTTAACTATTGTTCCATACCAAACCACCTTCACCTTAGTGACATAAAACAACTGCAGCCATTTATATTATCATCTGTCATGGTTCTGAAGGTTAGTTAGCTTGATACAACTAGTTAGTTCATGCTCAGGTTTTTTTCATGTGGTTGCAGCCAATGTTGATGGAAGTTGAAGTCATCTTCCTTACTCGAATATCTAACACCTGGGCTTGGGGCTGGGATAGCTGGAGCTCTTAGGACATTTCTCTCTACCACTCTGTGGTCTTTCCACGTGGTCTCTCTAGTATAGCAACCTCAGAGTAGAAGAATTCTTACATGACAGTCCAGGGCTTCAAAGGCTGCTGTCCCGAAAGAGGTTGATCGGAGATGCATGGTTTCTTCTAACAGAATCTTGAAGCCACTCCTGCTACCATGTGTGCATTAAGTTAGTAAAAAAGACCTTCCCAGGTTCAAGGGGATGGACCATGGGTCCATCTCTTGATGAGAGGAGTGTCATGTTTGAAAATTACCACATTTTGCTGCTGGGAACCTGATCTGTGACAATTCTTGGGTTTATCATCTTACAGTTTCAGTCCATCTTCTGTCAAGTGACCCAAGCCCAGTGAACTCTGACTAAGAAAACGACATGTCCTAGAAATATGGTGGCTTCCTCATGTGCCTGTGTGTGAGAGGTTTACCAGGCAGAAAGTCTAATGAATGGGTTGTACATGGCTCCAGATCAGTACATAGTACTTCCATGCATTTGCTCATGCTGTGCCTTCTACCTGGAGCATCTTTTCATTCTGCTCTCTATTCTAATCACTCTTTTTTTACCTTCATCTCTTGTCTGAGGAACCACCTTCTCCAGGAAGCCTTCTTTCCTTGATCTCCCAAGGCTGGGTGAGTTGTTTCTTTCTCTCACTCCCAAAGACTCTATGCTTACCTTCCTTTTAGTACTAATTACTGGCTTATCATTTCTTCTTTTTAAAAATGTCTCCTCTACCAAACTATGAGTTTCTTTAGAGCAAAACTTGCACTCATACTGCCCCATTCAGGATCTGGCACTTAGTAGGTTCTTGGTAATTGCGTGTGGAATGAGTGACTTAACAGAAAACAGAGGAAGCTGCCCTCAGAATGAACTGCTGTGTTCCCTGGTGTGAGCAGATGGCCCAGCTGCTGGGTGCTGGGGCAGAGAGAGGCCAAGTCTCCCCATAGCTGCTTAGGGTGGAGCAGCCTGGGTTGTTTTGGCAGTCCTCAGCTGGCCTGGCAGATGGAGGGGCACTGGAGGCCCCAGACCCATAAGTCCCACAGGCCTTTAGAGCTTCAGTGTTGCTGAGGGGCCATAGAAGGTAATAAAAGTATTTGGAGAGGGAATGGTTCATGGTGAAAGCATTCATGCCAGGTGTTGAGCTTCATGCAGGTGAAATAACCTGTCCTGGCTGGGTTTTCTGACATCTGCTTGTATGAGGTCTTGGGGTCAGAAAGCCCAGGGAGAAGGCACTAAATGAAGGCTTGCTTGTTTGAATTAAGCCAGTCAAACCAGAGACTTAGGGACCGGGCAGACAAAAGCACAACAACAGTTCCCACTTATTGAATCCATACGATGTGTCAAGCACTGTGCTAAGCTCTGTGCTTGTGTGTTAACTGCTTTTATTCCTACTTGGCACAACTCCTATTATCTTAGTGGAGAGCAAAGTTCCGAGGGGGTGAAGTAACTTGCCCGAAGCCTCACAGCTCATAAAAAATAGAACTGGGATTTGAATCTAAGTGTCTGACTCTAGGGGCTCAGTTTACCCACTGTATTCAGAGTAGAAAATTCCAGATCCCCAGTGGAGAGGTTAGGTTAAGAGAACTATTTAGTAAATAAAAAGAGCTATTAATGTCTTAAAAGTTTTTTCTCTCAGCAGTGTCAGCAGAAGGCCCAGATAGTCAGAGGCTTATCTCAAAGAGATTTGTTAAGTGTGCATTCTGTCTAATGGTGTGGACCCCAATTAATTTTATAGGAAAGCCACAAAAGTCTTCAGAGAGGTCTACCAACAGAAACACTGCTCGTTGGAACAAAGAAACAGACATAGTACAAAATGAAACGAGGCCTTTGGTTGCTTAAGCCTCTACAGGAAGGACACAGGCTAAGAAAGTTATATAGTTTCAAACATGGCCTACATTTTATGACCAAAAACCCAAAGGGGGAAGCCAAGGTCTATGAGGAATTTTTCCCAGGCCTTGAACCTCAACCAAGGAATTGACCCTGTGTGACCTGTTGGATTTTGGAACCTTTATGGACAAGCGACTCAGGTTTACCTTCTGTTTTCGTGTCTTTGGTGCATAAGTCTTCAGATTGGCAAGGACGGCAAAGAATCGGACGTGAAAAGCTTCACCTTCACCTGGGTCTCATTTGCATGAAGATGGCCTGGATTTCTAGGTGATATCGCAATGGTGCAAAACTGTTTAGGAGCCTCTAAATCTTCATTTACTTTTCCTCCCCCCTCACAGTTGCGCCCTAGTCAGCCGTTGACGATGCTCATCCTATAACCTGAATGTGATGTCATCTTTGGTATCGTTCAGGAAATAGCACTTAACAGTTGTTAAATAGGAGCGTTCATTTTTAGAATGCTGTTTATCTTCTTCTTTTTTACAAAGGTGATTAAGATTTATTTTTACTTGGATGGGAACAGGCTGTATTGATTTTTGCTCAATGGAGAGATGGAAGGACGCGCACATTAGCCAGAGAGGAGGTCAATCCTTTCCTGAATGCCGCTGAGGCTACCCCATGTTCAGTGGGTCAGGTCGTGTTTAGGGGGTAAGTAGCGTCAGAATGGTTTTGTTTTGTACAGAGCAGCAAACCTTGAAGTCAGAGAATGTGACCTCTCTGTGCTCAGTGTGCAGACAGTTTTGAAGAGTTCAGCTCTTGGTCAATTTCTTCCAAGGCGACTACCAGGGAAGAATGTGACTTGCCCCAAACCAGCCCTGACTGTGGCTGGGATCTATACTTCGTTTCCCCTCATCCTTCACACCTGGCACTCTCACACTATGTATTCTACCTTGTAAGAGATACTTCCACATTTTTAAAGTATTCCCTATAGCAGCATCCCACTCTCGGGTATCAAAAGCTCTGCTAGTTTTTTTATTGCTGCTGTAACAAATTGCCACATACTGGGTTGCTGGAAAGAACGCAGATTTATTATCTTCGAGTTCTGAAAGTCAGGGGTCTGAAATGGGCCTTAGGGGACTAAGAGTAAGGTGTTGACAGAGCAGCACTCCTTTTGGAGGCTCTAGGGGAGAGTCCATTTCTGTGTCTCTCTAGCTTTTAGAGGCTGTCTGTACCTGTTGACTCACAGCTCCCTTCCATCTTCAAAGTCCTGTCTTTCTTAAGATGTCATTTCTCCGGTTCTAACTCTTCTGCCCTTTTCTCCTCCATTTAAGGATTCTTGTGATTATATTGAGTCCATCTGAATAATCCAGCATAATCTCTTTATTTTAAGACCGGTTGGTTAGCAACTTTAATTCCATTTGCAACTTTAATCCCCTCTTGCTATGCCCTAACATATTTATAGGTTCTGAGGATTGGGACATAAACATTCTTGAGCGGGCATTATTCTGTCTACCATAACACCTAAGTCTTTTGCTTTTGTCAAATATGCAAATAGAGATGATTTTTTATCTGTTTGGAAATCCCTACGGGTGAGGGCATGAGAAGAATATGTAGTGTATAATATAAACAAGCTCGAATTATTTCTATGACATTCTTATTCTAGAGAGTTCTTTGGCTACTGCAACAGCATAAGTTTTTTCATTTTTTGGCTGCATTCTGTTTGTAGTTCCCAGCCACCTTGACCGGAGAGACTAAGAAAAGTTTGGTGGATTAATTAGGGTTCTTTAGAGAACAGAACCAATGGGACATACAGATTCGTTAGAGGAATTGGTTCATTTAATTATGGAGGCTAAAAATTGCCGTGGTCTGCCATCTGCAAGCTGGAGAACCAGGAAAGCTGGAGGTATTCAGCTCGAGTCCAAGGGCCTGAGAACCTGGGGTCTGATGGTGGGAGTCCTGGTCTGAGGCTGGAAGACTGAGAATCAGGAGGGCTGGTGTTTGAGGGCAGAGAATGAATGTCCCAACTCAAGTGGAGAGTCAGTTCACCCTTCCTCCCCCTCTGTGTTCTGTTTAAGCCCACAATGGGTTCAATAATGCCCACCCACACTGGTGAAGGTGATCTTCTCTATTGTCTACGGGTACAAACACTGATCTCTTCTGGAGATGCCCTCACAGACACACCCAGAAATGATGTTTTACTTGCTCTCTGGGTGTCCCCTAGCCCAGTTCAGTTGACACACAAAATTAACTGTCACACGTGGTAAGAGCTAAAGCTGTGGAGGTGGGGGGAGGAGTCCAAAGATGGCAGGTCATGTGGGGTATTAGAAAACAGGGTGAGAATTTGGGCATTTATTCTTTGATCCCTGGGAATGTTACTGGTTCCCATCTCCTCCTCCTCTTCATGGAGAACAAGGTGTTTCTCTATTTCTAGCTCTTGGTACAGTAAAATTTCCACCACAGTCATTAAATGAATAAGTGAATGAATGAATGAATATGTTTCATGCATGTTTATATATATGTGTGTGTGTATATCTATCTATCTATCTATTTATCTATCTATGAATATGACCTTTGGTTTCTACCTTCCCACACGTGGCACTTATTAGCATGGAAGAATAAAGGGAGTTTGACAGAAGCCAAGCTATATTGCAAGCAAAGCAGTTAGAGCATATTTCACCTTCTGGAAATGTGCCACACAGGCTTCACGGGGAACGGGCTGGTTCCTGGAGAAGCATTTAGCTGTTAAAAGAACCTGACATTAGATTTAAATTGACTGATGAAATGGCATCTGATTTGCTTACTGCCAGAGAGTCCTTGGTAGCTCTTGGAAAGGGGCAAATTTCTTATGTCTCAGGGGAGCGAGTGGACTATTAATAGGCAAATCAATAGATTAAGAAAGGGTTGCTAGCAATTCTGAACGCAGAAGCATGAAATGCCCTTAAATTCCAAAACAGTCCAAAGTGTTCCAATACAATGTCTGTAATAAATGATAACAATGGTCAGGAAGACTGCACAGTAACATAAAACATGCTTATTATCAAATACCAGATGGAGAACAAAGCAACATATAAAATTGTGTCAATGAGTTTAATGTTTATGTAAAAATATGCCTAGGAAAAATGTGGGAATTACTAACATTAAAAGATGAATGTTAGGATGGTGGAACCACGATTAATTTGTTTGCTTATAAAAAATAAAAATAACTAAACTTCCTTGAGCATTGAGCATGTGCCTGGCATTATATTTAGCAATTTGTGTGGATTATTTTATTTAACCTTCACAATAACCCTGTGAGGTAGGTAGGTAGGAGCTCAATTGGGAATGAAGTGGAGAAAACTGGTTCAATGATTTCCTGAAAGCCACATAGGTAAGGTATTAGTCAGCATAGGATAAGTTATGCTGAAGTAACAAAATCCCTATCTCAGGGAAGTCCCAAAGTAAAAGCTCATCTGATGTGGTTCACATAGCTCTCCTTGGTGGTTCTACTCAAAGAGTGATTTAGGGACCTTGCACATTCCTATGCTGTAACTCTGCCCTCTTAAAGTCCTTATGTCTATCCACACAGAGTTTTACATAAACGTAAGCTTACTGGTCTGTGTTTTGCAATTGGCATTTCCCCCAACACTCAATGTGTTGGAGATCTTTCCAAAATGTTAACACGTAGATTGACATTTTTTTTTTTTAAATACAGCTTAGTGTTTCCACTATCTTATATTTCCTAATCATTTGTAATAAAGTCATATTTCTTCAGTAGTAGCAATAATAAATGTCTAAAATAACATTAGACAGATTGTCATAATAGCAACTTATTAAGGGACAATTTATTAGGTGCCAACACTACGTAACTCTTTACTGATTATCTTATTTAATCCTTTGGTAGCTCTGTGAGATTGGTGTTATTACTGTATTTAACAAATGAGGAAACTGAGGCTTAAATGGATTAAGGAACTTGGCTCGATGCATTTTATTTAATAGGTGGTAGAGCCAGGCTTTGAATGCAGATTTAACTTCCTTCAAAAGCTATTCTTTTAACAACTAGTCCTCAATGTTTCCAAGCATTTATCACAGTCTATTCTTTATAAGACCCAGTGGAAGTCACTGAGTCACATTTAATGATGACAGTGACAAGACCTCATGTGAAAGTTAAATGATGATGAATTGGCTTAATCACCACACAGGACAGAATGATAAGACATGCCATGGGGGAGCGATGGGCTAAGTACCTCAGATCAAGTAATATTTTCTTTTCTTGTCCAGAGTTTGGGGTGAGCTCTTTGAACTAGAACAGTTAGTGTCAGAGACTACAAGTGTCCTTTAAACTGCTCCAGGACAAGATTCCTTAGCTTAGCTGAGTACGGTAAGAGCTAACTCAGTCTCTTATCTGGGCCTCTTTTCTTTCTACGGGATTTAGACTCCTCATTTTGTTTGGCTCAGTACTGAACCTTGATATTATTCCCTGGTTAGAACAGTATGCTACTTTTGATTCACAAATTTAATACAAATAATTTACACTAGCTCAAATAATAAAGGGAATTTATCAACTCATGTAACCTAGTCATTCAGAGATGGTTTGGTTATCAGAGATGGTCAGGTATGGTTTGATCAGGGTGTTGGTTATGGGGTTTTTGTGTGTGTGTGTGTGTGTATGTGTGTGTATGTGTGAGTTATCTGGCTGGTTTTATAATGTGTCAACTTGGCTGAGTTGAACTGCATTTTCCAGAATTCCCTTTCCTGTATGTTTCTTATTTGGGTGGATCACAAAAGACATCATCAGGCAAGATTGGTAGGGCAGAAATGAAGCAGCTGCCATTTTTGTTTTTCACACTCAGAAGCTCAGAGAATTGAGGCAGGCACCTGCATTGAGGAATGCATCAGACGAACTATTTCACAATCGCCCGATCTATCTCTAATCCTGAAGCTGTGTCAGGGTGGCTGGCTCAGGAATTTCCAGCTCTGGCTAGGTGTCCCAGAACTACAAAACCTCTGGCCTGAGGATGAACTGGGCCACCAGTTCAGGCTCCCTGGTGGGGAATCTTTTCTCAGCGTCCTTACTGGCCTTTTGTTTTGAAAGTGGGCAGACCATTCAATCACTTCAATGCTGTTCTAATAATGTTGCACCTCATTTCTGGGCTCAGGTTCTGGTTCTGGATTTCAATCCCTACCTCCCAGGAGGATTCTTGACCTTGAAAGGTTGGCTTACTTCTTACTAAGACATTTCTGTCTTCCTGGGAGCAGTGGAAGAAGTACTCTGGGTTGGGTGAGAAGCGTCCTTGTCACATATTTTCCCCAGGGTGAAATGCCTCCTCCCAACTTATTTGCATAAACAAGAGAGTCCGGAAGTCAGTCTTCCCAGGGCTGAGAAGGCAGAGGGCCATGCCCGTCCACTTGGGTGGAGATGAATCTCCAGTTGCTCTTGTGAAGGAAAAACATTTCTGCCTTGCCAAGCATCTCCTTGTACTTGAACTGTGTGTGTCTTTGAGGGATGATCTGTCATTGCTCACCTGGGGGATGCCCATGAAGCTGCCCCTGGGATCTCAGACAGAGCCTAAAGCCCATTTCACATCCAAGTGAGTACGTGCAGTGAAGTTTATTCAATATACACATTTCTTCTCGGTCTGAGTGTACTGGGGAAGACATGGGGAAGAAACGAGCTTAAAGGGAGGGCAGGATTTTTAGGGGGTGGATAAGGGCCTGGGAAGGTAGGGGTGACATAAATAAAGGCATAGAGGGGAAACCAGAGAGGCTTCCAGGCCTAGGGGAGGTGACGAATCTGGGAGCAGAGGCCTGAGCCCTGGCCTTGCCAGTGTCGGTCATGCCGTCCAGTATCCAACACAAAACAAACCCAGATTTGTCAGTAACGGGAGACTGTGTTCAGCTGATCATTTGCGAGGCATAGAATGGGAGTGCGGAAGTCTGGCCAATCAAAGGTAAAATAAGTAGGGGCATCTGTATGTTTTATGGTCATAGGCGGTGGGTGGTCCTTTGCAGTAATCTGTTTCCCAGTAATCTGTTTGTGTTCCAGGAATACAAAAGGGTGGGGGCATTTCTTCACTGTTTTCTAAGATCAGGAGGCTCTGGGAAAGCTCAGCCTTGTCACCAGATTCCGATGGGGTCCTTTCAACAACTCTTTGCTTCTGAAAGCTTGGCTGGTGACTGCTCATGTGCGACCTTCTTCAGAAGCTTGCCCTTGGGCAGGGGGTCCTCTGGGGGTGGGGTGGGGTTCCACCCTATAGCTAGAGATGCAGGGGCAGTGTGGGTCCCCTGTCCCGGCCTGTGTCCCACAGCCAGTGTCTGAATGGAGAGCTAGTATCAAAGCGCAGCTCCTGTGCCTGAAGCTGGACTCAACCTGAGGGTGATTTATGCCCCAGAGCTCCCTGCAGCCTCAGGCTGAGGCCGAGACTTCATCAGAAGCTGCACCTTTGTTCATTCCTCTTCTGTCCTGCTCCCCGAAAGCCCTTACCAGCTTTCTCAGAGCACCTTTGCAACAACCCTTACACTCATGTCCTTCGCTGAAGCCCTGCTCCTGGGAAAACCCAACCTAAGGCCACCTCAGTTGCCCACTGCACTTTAGGATAGACCAGTGCCTTCAACACTTTGTTTCGACTGCAGATACCTTTTCTGTATAAGGTTCTCTGTAGCAGGCCCATCAGACAGAAGTGAGGTTGCTGAAAGTGGTGTGGGGTGGAGACCCTAAGCCCCTCCACTTTTCCCACCACTCTGCCTGACTTCGGGAGAAGACCCCCAACTGCCCTGTGGATGCTGCTCTCCTTCTGCCCTCTTGGGACCCCTCCGATGTGTGTAGGAACTCTGGCCTGAAGACTGCCTTCCAGCTCTGGCTCCGTAATCTCTTTGATATCAAGTGCTGTGTTTCTTGCCTCAGGCTTTCAGCTGGAAGTAGCCCCATGCTCCCGAGCTTAGGGCACTTCCAATGAGATTGCCAGTGTCCCGATTTGGCCTTTGTCCTGTGGGCATTGTCATTTCCAGAAGGTAATGCCCTGAGATCCTGCATTTGCAATAAGGGTCCCACACTATTTCGGGCCTCATGGAGTCCTAATTATTATTTTAAATTTGTGCTCATGGATTTACGCCCAGCTCCTGGTGACTCAAAGACACCCATCCTTGGGGTGCAACCTCAGGATCCAGGCTTCTAGGTATGAATCAGCTTGAGCAGCCCGAGGATGTATATGAGGGCTTACATTCAGCTTGTCTGTATGAGCATGTACCTCATGTCTGTCCCTCGCTCAAGCAAGACACTGGTTGTGGCAGAAACTGAAGGGAAGCTGCAGAGGCTGGGTTGGTTTGGGCATTAAGATGATCCTCATTCTTCTCCTGTGGATGTCAATGCCAACAGTATCCTCGATCCCTTTAACACTGACCGAGGACTTATTGTGTGCCGGGCATTGTGCTGAAAGCATCTAACCTTCACGACAGCCCTGGGAGGCAGGTTCTATCCTTATTCCCCTTTTACAAATGGAGTAACCGAGGCTCAACAGTTTGTGCAAGACCCCACAGCGGATGTGTTGGAGTCGGGTTTCAACCCAGGCAATCTGACTACCCACCACCCCCTCCTCCAGTTAGCAGGCTCTGGTGACTCTCCAGACACACTCAGGAGGTGGGCTACATGCACATACGTGTGTAGTTGTGTGCATGAGAGCACACACACGTGTGCAGGCTGGGGAGGCAGGGCAGCCAGAGAACCTACGGGAGAGGAAATATGATCTCTACTGCATGTGCGCACTGTGACTGCAGCCAGGCAGAGTGCTGGCCTGTTCTAGCTCACTTTTATGTTTTTATTTAGAAGCTTCAATACCAGAGCCGATGGCAGAAAATGAGCAGTAAAACGTGGGGAGGCCGCTGGGTAATGGCCCCTGTAAAGTGTTAATTGCCTATTGAGACTGCAGACTTTGTCGATGGGGGGATCTGAGCTATTGACAGGCCCTTATTTATTTCGGGCCCACAAAGCGGGCTCCTCCTCCGAACAGGCTTCCAATCAGTCACGCTTCGCTAGGCCCGCCAAGAAGTGCCAGTAGCTGTCTGCTCACTGCCTTAACCCTTTGAAGCTGCTGGTGCTGTGGCCTGAGGGGCTGGCTTTTCCAAATGTCTGATCACAAGGGGACCTCGAGCCACAATGGTCACAAAGGGAAGCCCCCGAGGTGAAGTGCTGAGTCTGTGCCTGCACGGAGCTGTGGGCTTTGGACAGGCGGCTAGCATTCATCCGCACAGAAGGGGAAGCCTTGGCTGACAGAGGTTGAGTGAACTGTTTGTTTACCACATCTCGTATATTGTGCATTATTATGGGGTATATTGTGTACTCTCAAGTTTGTATGTTGAAGTGCTAACCTCCCATATCTTAGAGGGTGCTTGTTTTTGGAAACAGGATCTTTAAGGAGGTGATTAGGTTTCATGAGGTCACTGGGAGAGGCCCTAATACAGCGTGACAAGTGTCTTTGTAAGAAGAGGAGGTTAGGATGCAGACACCCAGAAGGACAACCATGTGAAGACATACGGGGAAGATGACAGCCACCTATAAACCAAGGAGAGGGACCACCTGAGAAATCAATTTTGCCAACCTCTTGATCCCGCACTTTGAGCCTCCAGAACTGTGAGAAAGTAAATTTCTGTCGTCTCAGCCACTTAGTGGGTGGTACTTCATGGCAGCCATAGCAGCAGGATACACATCCCAACCATTTGCCAAGGGCGCATATTGAGAATATCCCAGCGGAGGGGATCCAAGAAAGGCAAGGCCTGGACCCAGAGGAGCAGTTGCTAGAGAAGAAGGTGCCCACCTGCATGAGCACACCACTCCTCTGACATGATTTGTTTTGCCTTTTGAAGGACAAGACCGCTCTGGTGACTGTGTATAGAGACTGGCTGATGGATAGCTGGATGCAAGAGTGGAGCCAAGAGAACGAGGAGGCTCCGCCCACTGGGCAAGAGAGGAGGGTGGTTTGACTGAGAGTGATGGTCAGGGAGGAGGAAAGAGAAAAACAGATTTGAAATCGATTTTGAAGATGGAATTGACAGAACCTGCTGATGGATTGGGAGTGAGGTGAGAGGGAGGGAATTGACAAGGATGGTGCTCTGGTTTCTGGCTTGAGCAACCTGGTCTTCGCAGGAGCTCTCTACCAGGAGGGAAGACATGAAGAGGAATGGATCGGATGGCAGATGGTCCCTTGCTTTAAGTGAGCTGTCCTCTATCTGGGGCAAATTTATTGAAAGAGGGTTATGTGAATCTATTCCTTTCCCCACACTTCATGCACACACACACACACACACACACACACAAGTTTTATATGAACCAGGAATTATGTAGTGGCTGCTTTTTCTATATCAGAACCAGACTATTTTTCCAAGGGTAACACCAAATTTTCCTGGTCTTCTTCATTCAAGGCCCTATGATTAGTCCTGACCGGCCCCACCCCGCTGAATGCATTGTACAATTTACGATCCTGGACCTTCTCTATAAAGTGTGTGTCTTATTGTATAACATAAAAATTATCATTTGAACTCCTTTGAAGTGTGCGAGTCAATGGCATTGGGAACATTCACTAATGCACAAGCATTGCCACCCCTGTGGTTCAGTGGAGAACTTTTGATCTCCTTCAGAAAAAAGCTTGTACTGGTCACACTGTCCTTCCTGACTCCCCTGGCCCCTCGGGTCTGGCAACCATAAATCTGCTTCCTGTCTCTCTAGATTTGTGTATTCTGAACATTTCATATAAATGAAATTGCACCCTATGTGGCCCTTGGTGTCCAGCTTTTTCACTTACACTAATGTCTTCAAGATTCCTCCACATGCATCACCCACTGTATCAGTACTTAAAGCACACATCAGTGCTTTCTTTCTTTTTATGGCTGAATAATATGCTATTGTATATATATACCTCATGTGTTTTATCCATTCATCAATTTTGGGGCACTTGAATGTTTTTACTTTTGGTTAATACAAATAGAGCTGCTATGAACAGTTGTGTACAAATTTTGGTTTGGACATCTGTTTTCAGTTCTTTTGAGTATACACCTAGGAGTGGGTCATATAGTGATTCTATGTTTAACTTAACAAGGAACCTCTATGAGGCGTATTGAATTAACTGTTAACTCCCATTTCAAAGAAGAGGAAACAGGTTCAGAATGACCTCAACTACCCCCTATACATTGTCAAATCTCAACTCTTTAACTTCTGTCCCCAAACCCTCCGTGATCCTTCCACTCATACATTTGATGCCTGGTGGACATTTCTGCCTGGGTATCCGACACCATCTCAAATCAAGTGTGGCTAAAATTGACTTACCATCTCCTTCTACTCATTCTCATAATAACTCTCATTCCTATTTCCCAACTCAGAGAATCATACCACTATCCTATTAGCCATCGGCTGCCCATCACCTTCGCCTCCCAAGAGATGGTGTATTATTAATTGTGCAACCATGGGTAAGTTATCAATCTCTCTATGCCTGGTTGCTTTGCCCAGAAAGTGGGAGAAACTCTCACTGGGCTGTGTGAGGATCAAGTGAGACCATTCTCTGTCTTTGTTTCTCTCTCTCTCTCTCTCTCTCTCACTCTGTCTCTCTCAGAGTATAGTAAGGGTATTGAACATTGAGCATTAAGATTTATACATTGATGCATTTTGATCAATATCATCATTATCTCTGTCTATCTTACCAATGTGTCTGACACACACTATGGTTCAACACGTCATTAATATGGACACTTTTGAGTAAGATGCATTAGCATTCCGCGGGACTGGTATTTCACAGAATGTGTTTGAAAACAATGGTGGACTCTAGCGATGCAGCCTAAGAAATACCTCACTTCTGTGGAATCAGAGCACTGAGGGGTGAAGCCCAGAAATTGGCACAATTAACAAATACCCCAGGGGTTTCTGATGCTCAGCCAAGTTTGGGAATTATCACATTCAGTTAATTATATTATGTTATTAGTAAATACCTTGAAAACGTATTGGTAATTTCAATCAAACATAAGCTTGGCCATTTCCCTCCCCTAACAAAATCATCCATCTAACAAAAGCATCAATCCATAAGTCTTCTGATAGGTCTCAATTTCTTTGCACAATTTCTGTTGAATTACTTTCTGTTAAATTACTTCTGTGGGGTAGTCTTTCCTGCTTGGTCCCAACTGGTTGTCTTTTTAAAGTTGTTCCTTTGCTGTCAGGAATGAGAGCATCTGGATGTTAGATAAACAATGGCCTCATTCATTTGGACACACCATTGACTCTACCGCTGGGCACTCTGTGACTTACCTTGGCCTTTTCATTGGAAAGTGTGACTAGTCCTGACTGGTCTTAGGTCAAGGAAACAAGTGTTGGGTGTGCAGATGAGATTGGAGAATTCAAGGTTCCACAAAGTAACCTAGGTTCCTTTTCTGCACAACTTCTCCGAGCCTTGAATGTGATCATGAGCACTAGGTATCCTAAAATGCAAGTAAGCTACAACTTCAAGTCGCTCAGGCTGGACAAGGAGGGAAGCCTCTCAAAGGGCAGAGTTTCTGTGTGGTTAGTTTCTGACACCCCCATCTGTTTTTTTCAGGGGCAGAAGCAGCATAGAGGAAGGCTTCCAGAGGCTCTGTGCTGTAGAAGGGGTCGACACGGGGAAGCGGGAGTGGTAGTGGGGGCTACTAGACATCAAACATTGAGATCTACTCATTAATCCATTTTGATTAACATCCATCAATATACTTATGTCCTGAGTGTCTGGCTCTGGAAAGAACCACTTTGGCTTTGGATGAAGGCCTGCCAGATCTTCCAATGAGCGGGGCACTGAGACTGGCACCATGTCAGCATCACATAGATGTCTCAGTCATACCACCTGTCATGTAGAATTATTGTATGTGCGTCCATCCTCTCTGTCATGAGCCAATGAGGGCAATTCCTGTGTCTTATTTATCTCTGTCTTCCCACCCCTTGTATAGTGCTGGGCACACAACTTGTGCTGGTCAGTGTTTGCCTGCTTCATCCAGGCACCAGGGCACTCTGTTTTGGCGGAAGGAAAGAGAGAGGAAGGCAGGGAAAGAAGAAAGAAAGCTTGAGAAGCAAGGCAGCTGGTAAATTCTTAGGGGCAAGAGGAAATCAGGAGAGGACTCTAAGCTCCAGGAGCTGCACAGCCATTTCTATCCAGATTGTCACCACTAGAGAGCACAGTGCACCTAGGAAGAGGGTCTGCCCAGGCCTGGCACTGGCCCAGCCTGCTCTGCTCAGCCCCCACCCTGCCTCTTCTGGCAACATCCCAGCGAGCAGTGGGGACTTGGATGAAGCTCAGCCCTGCCTCAGACACTTTGCAATCTTAGGCCTAATTAAAACACCACAGCCGGTTTGAACCCCACATTAAAATTTGATGAGGAATTGATCAGCCAAGCAAACAGGAAATTTAGCCGTGAATGAAGGTAATGTTTGCTCAAATGTGTAATGAGGCCCACAGGGGATATTTGTGGGGACCACAGTCATGTCTGGAGCTACTCCGGCCCCTCAATCCCATTTTCCCCATGCGATTCTCCCTTCAAAACATCCCAGGATGCTTCTGGGGGGAACAGGAAACTGGAAAAGTTCTGGTTTGACTTCAAAATTTTCTTTGAAAACTGAAGGAAACCTAAAATCGTTAACAGTGCACTAGAACAGTAGTAGCACAGGAGAGGCAGACTTGGGGGAGATGGCCATTTGCCAGATGGTGTCCTTAGTTGGAAATAGTGTATTTAGTAAGTAGTCATTGAGTACCTACTATGTGCCAGTTTCATGCTAAACCCCAGAGACAGATTGGTATGCAAATAGTCACGTTCCCTGCCTCTGTGAGGCATGTAAGAGGCTATAAGCACTGATTTCTCCAGCTGTAAAATGGATGTATTAGTATCTTATTATGTGAGGTTGTTGAATGACGTAAATGAGAAAATAATATGCAAAACACAGAGGACAGGACCTGCATATATTAAGTGTCAAATGGAGGTTCCTCTATAGCCTTCCTCCCTGTAGCCTGCATGTAAAGTCTATCAAGACTTTTGATTTTTTTCTCCTATTCAGTTCTCTGCAGGTGACCTGACTTGATATTCATTCACTTATATGTTCAGCACTAGGGGCTTGTAACTGAGGCTGAGGGTAAAGCAATCACAAGACTGGTCTACTTACCAGAACTGGAATTGGTTTGGAAGTTCTATCAGACGGTCAACCAGAAGGAAGCCTCAGGTCCTCTGGGTTAAGGGGACACTGACTGAGTATATTACTCAAGATTAGACAGAAACACTGGAAGCTTAAAACTTTCTATGGATATGCCCAAGACACCTTAACCAAGAGAAGGGAGGAATCCAGAGTTATATTTCTTTTTCTTCTTTTTCAGGCTTCTGTGAGCACATTTTACTCCAAGAGGAGTGATGTGCCCCTGGCTTCCTCCTTTTCATCATCCCCATCTTTACCCCAATACCTGCTATCACTCATTCCTCATCTTCGTTTCTATCTTAACTCTCAGTGTGGTCCATTCCCATCCCTGCTTATATCTCCACTCCCTGCCATTCATTCTCTTCCCTGCATCATTAAGATGATCACCATTCCCTGTATCACAAAATATCCCCATCACTGGTTTGGTAGAAGCAACCAGATTTGGGTGGCCTCTCTTTCACTCATGGATGCATAAACAAGTTTGTTGTGCTCTTCAGGATTTCTAGGATATTCCCTGTTCCTTAGTTTTAAGATGCATGCTCCCTGACCTCTTATGTTTTAATGCCTCTGAACTTATAATGTCTCCTAAAAATGTCAAAAGACGATTTCCACGCACAGGTAGAAGAATGAGTTATGACTGTCTTGTCATTGCCTTAGTTTTCTCTTAGATTAGGTCATTGAATTTTCAAAGATGAGAGAGTCTGGTGTGACTGATTCTTATATCAGAGACATAATACCTAACTAAAACAATGACTGATTTCCAAGTGCAGCTGTTTAAGTTCCTTTAATGTGAAATTCCATTAAGGAAAAAACAAGAGTTTGAGTTTAACCAAAGAAGAAGTGTTGACAAAATCCTGATATTCTTTAATGTGCTTCAGATGGTAATGACACTCATACAGTCCCTAAAACAGCCAGGACTGGGAGCACAGATTTAGGGGGACCAGCATGTCACCATCTAAACTGCTGGAAGTCAGAAAGATTCATTCAGAAGACCCTTTGGGCACCTAATGTAATTATCAATTATCTTTTACTATAGATTGGATATTTTAAGTTTAATTTTACAAATGTCTATTGCTGATCTCTTTGAAATTTATAAATTTATATATATTTATTTTATGTCTTACTAACAAATTCTATTAGTCTTTCAAATTCTTTTATTATGTATCTTATATGCTCCTAGGTTTACAACAGTAACGTTTGCAAATAATACCTGTTTTGATTTCTTCTTGTCAGTAGTTAAAAAACTTATTTTTGTTTCTTAACTTATCGCATTGGCTAAAGCTTCCATCAGGATCAGTGAATTCAGATTTTCTAATATTTATTGAATCAATTTTGGTCCTTATAACATTGTAACTTTTCTAGAAAACTTTCTGCAGAATATTTTTCAAGACCATTGATATATAGCTGTGTAGCATTTTCTCTATCAATTAAAAAATCGCCCTTGTATCTGCTCTCAAATTCCATTTTTCATTCTTAAATTTATGTAACCCAGATGTTGTAGTCTCATGAGTATTAAGGTATCATTGAACAAAATTCTGCATATTGAAGGCTTTGAGTTTCCATATGAGTGGATCCATGCATTGGTCTTTTTTATTTGTTGATGCTGAGGCCAACCAGGGTGGAATCTAAAGTCTTAATAATTTTCTGATCTTACCTTCTAGGGGTAACCACAGTGAATAATTTAGAGTACAAAGTGTCAGTTCTTTTTCTGTGCATATATAATATGTGTAAATGTCATTTTATTTCTACACAGTTGGGATCATATCATATATTGTTCTATAAACCTGTTTTTTCCCCCAGCATGTTCTTTAATGACTTCCTAACATTCTACAATATGGATAAACCATATGCTATTTACTCACTTCCCTGTTGTTTAATAGTCAGATTGATCCATTTGTTTGCCACCGTAAGTAATTTCATAATGAACATTTTTGTAAATAAATATTTGCTCACATTTCCAATTATTTCCTTAGGATGAAATCCTTAGGTATGAATAATTTGAGCATCTCTGATACATATTGCCAAATTACCCTTTAGGAATTTGAACTAAATGATACTTCCCCTGCAGTGTATGAGTTCATAACCTGCTCAGCTGTCACCAATACTGAGTTTTCTTGAGTCTTTGCAAATGTAATAGATTACAAATACAACCACATTGCTGTTGTAATTTGCATTTCTTTGATTGTGAGTAGGCTGAACCTTTAAAAACTCCTTTATTTGCCATTTATAGTTCTTATGTGAACTTTGTCTGTCCTTGGACTGTGTTTCTGTCATGTCAGCATTTATCTTCTTATCGCTTTTAAGGGCAATCTAACCCTTAAGAAAACCTGGAGAATAATAACTCTTTGTTACATATGTTAGAAATAGCTTTCTCAATTTGTTGGTGTGTTTCAAATTTCTATAGTTTGGGTCTATCAGGTTTTTTTGAAATTTATTTCTCTACATTTATTCTTAGTGAACTCTCTGCTCAGAGAAATTGTTGATTTCAGTTTTTTTATGTTTTACCAATTGAATTTAGGTCTTTTTGGTGAGTTTGGCACATGTTCCTTACCTAACTTCAATGGAAAAACGGGCTTTTTCATTGGGAGAGGGCACCCTCTTCAAATGACACCCCATTTGGGGAAGGGAGAAAATGAAACAGCCATGGAAGGTGGTTTACTATGCAGCTCATCCAGTCACCTGGCTCAGCCTGGTGACCTTGCAGTGGCATTTGTCATAGTCATAGCACTCTCAACCCTGTTTTTTGGAGCTTATAGTTTCCTCCTTACATTTAAATCTTTAAGCTATTGAAGATTTAGTTCAGTGTATATTTAGATGAAGTTCTAATAATAGATATGTCAAGCACTTATCACTGGCTTTACATATACTTTAATAAATAAAACACATGTGTATAATACAACATAGCATAGCAAACATGACATAACATAAACACATGTGTTATCTCCTTTAAGCCTTGAAGTAGTCTAATGAGGTAGACAGTGACATAATTATAGAATAAGAAACTGAAGCTCAGAGGGGCAAGGCAATTTACTCAAGAACTCTGCCTTTGGGATTGACCCAGAATACTTCTGCCTTTGCTAGCCCATTGGGTGCAGTCCCAGAAAGTATTCGGGGTGCTCCAAACCCTCACCTGCTTGATTGGAAGAAGGTCAGTCTCATCTATGATCCTGTATCCCAAATGGCTTTTGGGGATTTCTAGAGTACGTTCACATGTTCATAAATCAGTTCTGCAACCATTCTCTCCTTTAACAGCTAAACTGGGATGAGTAAGCCACAGCCTTACTTTAGAGCATCTCGTTCTGTCTTCCTGAGGGTGCCACCGGCCATGGCATCCCCAAGCGTAGCTGTTTCAGGGCAGACTGTGAGTCCTTCCCCAAGCCCTAATGCTAGTACCCCTCTTGTAGACTGAGGAGAAGGACATTCTCGTACAATGTGAGCCCTGGCTGGATGTTTTGGTTAGTTGCACTTGGACTTGGCAACTTGATGGCTCTTTTGAAGCCATCAGTTCTTACTGGCTTTGGGTCAATTCCCTTTATCTTCCCCAGTAATAATGGTTCCAAGAGGTAAAAGCTAACTCCCCCCTTCCCCAGTGTATATTCATTCAATGAGTATCTAATCACAAAACTGCCTGGGCATAAAATATATTTTATAGTTCTGAGATTTTAGAATCTTTTCAGTGGTTTTCCTCACTCTATTCTTCCCTCTCTCCTCTCTGTCTCTATCTTCCTCTCTATCACTCACATCCCTGTTTTCCACCCAGGGTGCTCATATATGGTAAACAACTATTAAGGCTTCAGGTTATAAACAACAGAACTCAACTTTGGCTAACTTCAGGCTAAATGGAATCTTTTGGATGGCTATGTGGGACCTCAGGATTGTTAGAGATTGGAGGATCAAGCTGGATAAGAGCTCCGTAGATATTTGAACTAGGTAAGACAGTAGGAAACTCAGCCACTGTCTTATGGCAAGATGCGTCTGGTCAGGAGTCTCCATACTCTTCAGCAGCGAGTGGGCTCTAGACATTTCCTTCTACCTCTTATTTCTTCTTTCAATTCTTAAAGTCTTAAAGAAGGGCACCAGTCTTCTAACCTTAGCCTCTAGCCTGCCCCTACTCCTGATTATTCAGTGGCTGGAAGAAGAAAGATAATTTTTTGACTTCTCCAATGAGAATTTGTCAGGTCTAATCACCCTCCCAAGAAGAAATGCACACACCAAGGAGAGGCAGTTCTCTCAAAGGAAACAAGATTGGGTAAATGAACACTGGGCAAGTCCTGCCCTGGTCAAGGAAGGAGCTAGAAATAGCCTCAGTCATCTGCACGGAACCAAGCTTTCTCCGACCCTTATACTTTCAAGGTTGCGTTGGCTTCCTTACGCTAGGATATCTCTCCCTTTTTAGCATTTGCTCTCCAACTTGTGGTTTCTCCCTGCCATCTGGCTTTAGCCAGGGGTGTCCAACCTGTGGTCTGTGGGTGGCGTGCAGCTCAGGATGGCTATCAGTGTAGCCCAACACAAAATTGTAAATTGACTTAAAACAGTATGAGATTGTTTTTCATTAGTGTTTGTGCATTTAATGTGTGGCTTAGATTAGACACAAGTTTGGACACCCCTGCAAGTTTAACCCATTCACCTTAGTCCATTGTACGTGTTTTTTACCCTTGAATCTCAAGGAGGTTTGTAGTTGTGGTTCCTGTTTTATTGGAGGGTGGGGTCTTCGTTCGCCTCTTCCCAGAAAGTGTAAGTGAGGAAGTAGGGAGAGCAGGGCAGGGAAGGAAGAAAAGCCAAATAAATGGCATCTACCGAGTACAGGGTTATAGCTGTGGGCAACTCCATCTCAATCCTGCTGACGACCCACTGAGATGCCGTGTGGTGTGCACCTTAAAAGTCTTCTCACTGGAGATGGGGAGGCTGGGGCATGTACGCATTGACTTCCACTCACAGTTGGCTGCAGGCTGTCCCTGGGAACATTTGTGTTTGTAGGAGGTGAGCCCCTTCCGGGAGTGCTGGACAAAGACCTTAGGCAGAGAAGAAAAGAGATGCAGGAATAGGTGCCATGGGTGTGGTGTGCCAATGCTCCGGAGATGACTCCATCTGCCGCTGTAGGGAGGTAACCCAGGCGGGTCGAGGGGAAGGGGGCAGGGCATCAGTCACATCTGGTGAAGAGCAGGCTGTTCATCCACTATGCAAATAAGCGGATTCATCTCTGTGGGAAGCTGCCTAAACACGGCGATAGAAAATTGATGGAAGGCCCCAATACGTTACCAGTCTTTCAGTTCTAATGGGCTCTGCCTACCCTGCTTTGTTCCTTTTTATTTCTTGGTGTCAAAACCACTTTTCAGAACTCAAGATCAGAAATAGGTAGCGTAAAAAGTGTACATTCACACGTTCCTGGAGTGACACATACTCCATGCACTTCTCCCTCAGTTCTTTTTCACTATTGTCAACTGTAGTCATCAGGTTTTACGTTAGATTCTTGAGCTCCATTCATTCGTATAGCTGGGAATTTGCAGCCTCTTACCAACCTGTCTCTGTTTTCCCCACCCAAACCTCTGAAAGCCACCATTTTATCCCCGTTTCTATGTTTTTTTATTGTTATTGTTTAGATTCCACATGCAAGTGATACCGTGAGATGTGTGTCTTTCTCTAGCTTATTTCACTTAGTATACTGCTCCCCAGTTTCATCTATGTTGTCTTAAATGTCAGGGTTCCATCCTTTTTTCAAGTCTTATGAATAATATTCAATTGTATATGTATGTGTATTACGTTTTCTTTATCCATGTACCCATGCCCAGACACCTAGGTCATTTCCAAATGTTGGCTCCTGTGCATAGTGCTGCAGTGGACGTGGGGGGTGCAGCGGTCTCCTCGATACAATGATGTTGCTTCCTTTGGGTTCATGCCCAGAAGTGAGAATGCTGAATCATGTGGTAGCTTTATTTTTAATTTCTTGTGGAGCCTCCCTATTGTTTTCCATGCTCACTCAATTCTTTATGTTAATTCCTACCAGATGAATATATTTTCATAAAGCAGCTTCCAGATGCAATAACAATCATAATGATCAGTGCGTAGTAATGTAACAAATAGCCCTATCAATGGAAATTTTTTTAGTCATATACCAGTATAAGCATACCTATTGATTTCTGTCTGTTGTTGCTATTATCTTTTTTCACATGTCTCTTCCTAGCATTCAGGTTGTGGCTCATTGTCAGGATTAGTAGTTAGAAGACTTTGGATAGACTTGGCAGGTTTGCCTGAGGCCGGTGATGGGTGGGGCACAGAGGCCTAATGTGAGTCGTGTTAAGTGTTACGCTCTATGCCTATGAGCTAAGGGACCTTGATAGGAACTGCATAACATGTTTTTGTCAGTGAGGAACTGTTTGACCTGCACTGGTATTTTTGGATGACTGTTTTCCCACGGTTGACACGCCTTTGCTTTTCCTTTTGCCAGCCTTTGTTAAATAGCCCCACGCAACAAGAAACCTCTTGCACTGGAATGCGTTGGGGGAGCGCATTCAGCATTGTGGCTTGGCTAGTGGGTCAGGCGGTAAACGATTTTCCATCGAGGATCCCTGCCGTGATTTTGCTCCACTTCCCAACAAAGATTTAAGAGGTCAGTGGCATAGAGACTTCTCCAAGGCATTGTTACTTTGACGAGACACACCAGGGTCAGGAGCTGGCCTGCACTTGGCATTATCGTAAATAATTAAAAGAAAGTTACACTTATCGAAACAAAGGCACCAAGCAGCATGCCTGTTTTGCTGAACCCCGTGTTCAAAAGGATTTGGAAATTAACTAAATCTGTCTTTAGACACTGCCCCCAAATCAGTAATTGAATATTGATCTATGTCCTGGAGAAAATGACATAATAAACAGCCATGGCTTAATGAAACATGGTGAGGGAGTGGGCCAGCAAAACTGGGTTGGAATCCTGATCTCTTTGTAAATGTGTGCTCGAGTAAGCCTGTGTGCTTGGGTTTCTGTTATCGCATTAATGAGGTAGGTGAATAACACTCATCTTTCAGGAGCGCTGTAAAGGTGAATTGAGAGAATGTATGAGCAAACACTTTGTAAATTTGGTAATGGTATATAGATGTTCCATGCTTTTGTTGTTAAATATGATATATGGCCCACTTTTGCCTTCCCTCTTCCTGGTTTCTCTCTAGGGCAGGGTTTCTCAACCTCAGCACTATTGACATTTGGAGATTGATAACTTTCTGTGGTGGGAGGTGTGTGGCGCTTGGGAGGATGTTCAGTACCGTCGTTGGTCTCTACGGACTTGATTCCAGTAGCATCATCTCAGTTATGGCAACAAGAGATTTTTCTAGATGTTACCACATGTCCTAGGGGGAAGGGGTGTCCAAACTTTGGGCATCTCTGGGCCACACTGGAAGAAGAGTTGTCTTGGGCCACACATTAAATACACAAACAGTAACAGAAACGAATGAGCAAAAAAAAAGGTTTGAAGTAAATTTATGATTTTGTTTTGGGCTGCATTCTTAGCTATGCTGGGCTGCATGCAGTCCATGGGCTGCGCGGGTTGGACATCCCTGTAGGTGGACAAAATAGAGGAACTGCTGAACAGTTCCTGGAAATTCTTTGGCCCTTGCTTCTTTACTAGTTGCTGCCCTTTCTATACATTAAAATGCATGCAGTCATTCTTTGCCATTCTTTCTCCCATCCCATGCTGCTGGGTGGCTGTATCAGTCAGATGAGTCTGGGTTATGCTGTGGTACCAAACACTCCCCAAATCTCAGTAGCTTAAAATAGCAAGTGTGTATGAGTATTTATTGCTCATCTTGAATGTATATTTCATGTTGGGTATGACTCTCTTCCACATTGTCTGCACTCTGGGGTCCAGGCTGATGAAGAAGCACCCACGGGACAATGAGACACTGTCACTTTGTGCTGGGGAAAGGAAAAACATGCTAAGTCATGACTGGCTTCTACAGTTTCTATTCAGGAGTGACACTGTTACTTCTGCCCATATTTTACTAGCCAAGGTAAATTAAATGGCCACTCCTGATTTCAACAAGACAGGGCCATGGACTCCCCTCCCAGGCAGGGGCAACACAGGTCAGATGGCCAAATTTATTGTTAATGGGATGGGGACATATACTTCTCCCCTAAACAGGGCAATGAATATGAGGATGAATCACACGACCTACTGACATTGATCAGTTGGTCATACAGGTCCTTTGTGTGCTACAGATATTGCCCTCTTGCTCCCACTCCCCCCCCTACTGTCTTTCTCTATGTGCCAGCCAGAGAGGGCTAAGTTCCCAGGATAAATTTTCTGCTTTGGGCTTTTCGGACCTGTCTTTGACTTTAGCAAAACTCTGAGTTAGGCACATGTGCAGCTGAAATCAAGGGCCACTTGGATACTTCTTTGCTTTTGCTCACGTTTATGGCTTATGTGGGGGCTTCACAGAGGAAGCCTTCTAAGGGTTTCAGGCACCGAGGTGGCTGAACTGATCTGCCGTCTGCGCAGAATGTCACACCGTGCTTGGATGAGAAGTCAAGAAGTCAGTCATTTACTTGGTGTGTTTGTATAATGACTGTCACCTGGTTGGGCTGATTTTGTCACTGAATGATGGAGACTGTCTACTGCTTAACCATCCAGCACAACCTGCCTCCCTGGCGGCCCAGATAAAATGCATCAGAAATCCCATCACTCTAGCAGTGAGACTGTGGAAATGAGCCTCACAGTGGAGCTGAGGGGTCACAATTGCGTGACAACGGAGGATTTCTAAACCTGGATGCATGAGCCAGACTGGCTTCTTCATGAAATGGTGTGGGTTACATACTGAGGTAAACACAGACATGTTTTCCTATTTACAAAGCACTTTCATGTCTACGTCTTCCCTGGAAGTGCTTCTCTGTCTCTGTCCACCTGAAGAACTCCTATTCCTCCTTCAAGATGTGCACTCCTTTCCTGACTATCTCTCCTCAGCAGAGTCTATTGCTCCATCCTCTGTATTCTTACAATAACTCCATCCTCTACTGGTATGTGAGTCCTCAAGGCAAAGAACATTGCTCTGAACATTGCTGGTGCATCTGTATGCCAGGAACTGACCCATTTGCCTGGCATGGTGTATGTACATAGAAATGCAGCTGGTTTATTGAACAGCTTTCTTTAATTTTTCCCAGGACTCTGTAAGTCCCATAAGGACGTGAGACTTGGAGTGATTTATTAACTTGCCCCGAGTCTTACAGCTGCCAAGTGATGCGAAGGACACAAAGCCACCTCTCCTGGTGATCCCTCCTTTCCACGGCATCAAATTTCAGGGGTTGACCATCAGTGTGTGGGGTGCTGGTGGGATGCGGGGCAGTCTTAGGGCATTTGGTTTTCCAGTTAATCCTGAGTCTTTCAGGCTCTGGTTTGGGTTGTGTACAGGTGACCACGATTGGACATGGTTTCATTTATTATAAAGCACTGGGTGCCTAACTTTGTGACCAGGAGCTCAGTTTTTTTACGTCAGTAGGACTTAAGTTTGAATCCCAGCTTTCCCATTTATTAGCTGTGTGGCTGTAGGTGAGGTTTTTAAACTTTTGTCCTTCATTTCTTCATCTGTGAAATGGGAATTATAATAGTACCCATCTGATTTGGTTATTTTTAAGGACTGCATTAAATAAAGTATGTAAAGGATATTAGCACACAAATGACAATTATTTAATGTTATGTCTAATATCACTAATGTCATAATATTATATCATAATGTTATGCCTACTTCTCAAATGGTATATCTTTATTTTCTCTTGGTGTGTCAGGTCCTTCCTTCACTGAACAAACTTTGTTGAGTGTCTTCTTTATCATGTGCTGATGTCCAAAAGAATCCTTGAAGTAACAGCAACAACTACACAACTAATGCCACTTCTTGAGATCCTGGCTCATCTGAGGCATCCTCCATGGTCAGTGTCAATACCAGAAGCATTACTCAACAATTAACTGCATGCATTATTCTACTTGCTCCTTAGCTTAACCATGTTAGGGAGACCTCGTTCTGCCCATTTACCAGAAGAGGAAACAGACTCAGAAAAGAGAGGGATTTGGGGGAAGAATGGACTGAAGCAGGGTGTGTTCAGACCCCTGAGGAGGAAGCAGAGTGGTCCAGTCACCTGTCCCGGCCACATGGTATATAAGAAGAGGAAGGAGAAAGGCCACCCTTTTGGGTGCCAGGGACTGGTGTTTTCTGGACACTGTTTTGGATGTTTAAGAAAAGAACAAGCCCTGGCTGGTGTAGCTCAGTGGCTTGAGCAAGGGCCTGTGAAGCAAAGGGTCACTGGTTCGATTCCCAGTCAGGGCACATGCCTAGGTTGCAGGGCGGGTCCCTGGTAGAGGACACATGAAAAGTAACCACACACTGATGTTTCTCTGCCATTCTTTCTCCTTCCCTTCCCCTCTCTCTAAAAAATAAATAAAGAAACTATTTTTTAAAAAGAAAAGAACAAGATACTTTCCTGAGGAGCAGAGAATTCTTGAGGGTTAATGGACCAAAGTCTAGAGGATTTTGGGAGCTGGTCTGCAGAGTATGATGACATGGCTTACTACTGCCGATTCCCTTCTGGGAAGGGAGAGGGCAAATCTGAGGGACAGAGAAGTTTCAGAAGCCACAAGAGGGAGTCCTGTTCTGCCTCCTCAATCAACCAGTGAACTGAGTAGTGATTCACAAAGGCCAGAGTGAGACTGAATCTCCCTGCTGTCAAAGCAAGAACAGAAAACTAAAAAATTCTCTCCATTGTCTGCACAGGACCACCCAATATGTAATAAAGTAAAGGCCCATATTGGGTGTCCACGATGCACCTTGCATCTTCCTGACCCAAGTTCATTAGTTGTCTCAGTAACTCTATGAGGTAGAAACTATTACTGTCCTCATTGAGCAGCTTGGATAGTATATTCATTCGTGCCTCAAACATGTTTTCAGTAATTCTGTGTCAAGTATGTGCTACATGCTGGAGGTATGGTAGAGAACAAGACAGCCAGGGCTTTGGGGCTCAGAGAGGTGAGGTCACTCACCAAGGTCAGACAGTTAAGTAGGCAGTGGAACTAAAATGTGCCCCTTCAGAATCTGAGCTCTCACCCACCACCCAGCAGAAATGGGCTAGCAGCTCCTCATTGTTTCCCCACTCTAGTTTCCACAGGCAGATAAAGCAGAATCTTTGGAAGCCAAGTGACAAAGCTGGAATTGCTGAGGGGGTGTGGGCAGGCTGGTGACCACAACTCAGCTTTTCTGGTGCTGGTGGAGGTGTTCTTGGCTCTTGTATTTGCAAATGCAAATACAAATGCCCCTCTCACCTACCCCCCCCCCACCGCCACCGCCGCCAAATCCCTCAAACCAAAAACCACTAGGTTTTCATAATTTCTACCTGTTTCAAGAGAAGTCACAGTACACCTGATTGTCAACATGCCTTCTGAGTTTATGCTACCACAGATGAATGCTCAGCTGACCATCAGTTCCAATGTTGGGTGAGGCCAGATAGCCTCTGGGTCCTTCAGTGCAGACCATGGACAGGATTATAAGCAGAGGCCCTTTATTACCAGAATATCTCAGCTTGTCCCTCATGGTCTTCTTCTCTCCCTGGTATGCCATTTACACCAGGCCCTTTCAGGCTTCACTGTACATAAAGCACCGGAGCTTGTTAGAGTGCAGACTCTGATTCCACTGGTCTGGGCTGGGGCCAGGAGATACCGATGCTGGAGTCCGTGCACCACATTTTGCAAGCAAGGATTCAGGCCAGCATTTTCATGCTGGTTTCTACAGAACCCCAGGGTTCAGCAAGATGTCTGTCTTCCCATGTCAAACAAATTTGGGAAATGTTAAGATTAATCGGTTAAGTGAACTCCTCCTTGGCTGCAGGACTTCTCAGAACTTTTAACATGTGAACACACACACGTCTAAGACTTAGATTTGCACGTGCAGTTTCCCATCTTCTCCTAACCCCTGCCCAAGAGTACCTGTTCACCAATGGTCTTTGTGACACAGTTGAGACATCACAGCTCCGGGCTTCTTTATTCTGGAAGCTTTGTGCTGTCCATGCCAATGTATTTTCTTCTGTGCTTCCTCTTTCTCCAGCCTCTGCATTTGTTTCCTTTCTCTGCGTGGAGATAATTCATTAAAGCAACTCTCTCACTCCCTGCCTCCTCCTTCTGATACACCTTTCCACCTCCTAACACCCCGACTAAAAAACACCATCAATATTTCATAAACTCACAGTGACAAATTTATTTTAATGTGGTCCACTGAGAGCTGGAGATTGATTGGCCCCTCAGTAGCGTGACACGTCTCAAAGCAGGATATTCATGGTGTGTTTTAGTGCCTACATTAGTCAGAGAGGAGCAGAGCTCGGATTTATCATCGTTATGACTTCCTCGGTATCTATTCTCTCCTAGCCACTGGCAGCAGCTCTCTGAATGCTCTCTATTGATTGGTTTTGCGTCTTTAAAATGTGCTGGCCAGGGAGGCGAGCAGCTTGGGTGGGCATCAATTGAGCCTAACTTGCTGGAGTTTCTGCAGAGGGTAGCCTGTGCTTGGGTGAAGCCACCTGAAATGATTTGGATCTTCATGAGGGTGTTGGAAGAAGAGGGCTGACCTACTAGATCCCTGAAGGGTATGAGCAGTTGGAAAATGGGGCAGCGAGGTCTGGGGGCTATTCAGTGTCATGTCGCAAGGCCGCTCCCTTAGCAATGGAGGTCATAATAGGTCACCCAAGGTGGTGATATTGACATCCAGGGTTCTGATGCTTGGAGACCCCATGAGGTTTTCCTCTAACGCTCGGGGCAGACACAGTTCAGAGCCAAAATGGTCTTTTAAGTTAGGAAACCCCTTTCTCCATAGGTTAAATATAACAATTATGAAGGCAGGCAGCACTTATGGAGCACTTAGAATGTGCCAAGTATAGCGGGATATACGTTATGGACGTGGCCTCTTCTCACAATAACCCTGGGAGGGAGTATTATTACCATTAATATTATTACTAGTTTCATTCATAGACAAGAAAGCTGGAGCATGTTGGAGAGGTTAAGCAGCTGGGTCAAGTCCACACAGCTGATAAGCAGGGCAGTAAGAATAACATCCAGGACCACCTGCCTTTAGACTCTGGCTCATAGCCACTGGGCTTAACTGCCTTCCTAGATGCAGCCAGTGAACGAACCTACTGTTACCTAACTGATGTGCTACATTCGACACTTTCTTGCTTATTCTTTAATGCAGAAAGCAAGGCCTCTCTTCAATACTACTCTTGGGCTAATTCGATTTTGCACATGACTTTCAGAGGAAATAAGCTATTGTCCTTTCAAATTATCCCCATTAATTCAGATCTCCCCAGATTAATGATGAATAAACTCCTTCCTGTTGCCACATAACTAAAATTTGCATTAAATCACCCATGGCATGCTAGCTTTCAAGACACATTTCCTCAGAGGCCACCTGGGCCCGGGCTCTGCCCAGAAGGAGTTTGCGTTCTGGCAAAGGAGAAAGGTATGGACACAGTGGGCCCTCCACAAAGGCAGCTTGTGATACATTCAAGGGACCTTGTGTGATTGGAAAGCTGAGGACAGAAGAGGTAACTCCTGCTGGGGACCTTTCCTGGTGGCTTATTGATGATGATGGCTGGGAAAGATGAAAGAAGATTTCAAGAAGCAGAGCTAGTCTGAGGACACTGTTCAGGGGAGTGATACAGAAACACACTGTGTCTGTCAGGGACATACAACACAAAGGACCAGAAAAGGAGAGAAAACCCGTTTGAGTTCATCCTTCCTTCTTGCATGGAGAGTCTTACGAGCACAGTTTCTTTCTCGTGTGGGTAAGGACGCATTAAGCAAAATGGCTTCAAAACCAATCCTTGCTCCGTTTGGCCTCCATTAGAAAGTCAGAGATATATATCTGTGGGAGGGAGGAAAAAATCCTCCAGCAGATTGAATAGAAGCATACTTATGAGAAAGGGGTTGAGAAAGCCGGCAGTTAATCCTGGGGACTGCAGACAGCTGTGTCTCTGCTCCGCGGGGTGGGTGGGTCCCTACTAAGCAGTCACCTTCCCCTGGGTTCATTTTACAAGGATTTTGCCAACGCTAGGGTGTCCCGTGAAGTGAAAGCTGCCACCTCATGACAAGGGGAGTAGAGTTGCTCTTATATCCAGGGAACCTGGGACTTCATATTTGCAGGGTCCAGAAGTTCGCTTCATCTTTATCCAGGATATACGAGGAGAACATTGCTTTGAAAGCCAGATCACTGGGGCTCCTGAGTCCTGAGACTGTATCCCCTTCCCCCTTTTGGGAGAAAGGAATGAAGGTCAGGAATACCTGCTTCTGTCTGGAATTTACTGTAAAAGCCCCCTGCCCCCTCAAAAGACTGTGCACATTTACAGAGGAGGGTTTTTCCTGGGTGGTCTGCAGAAGACCTGCATTATAATCATCTCAGATATTTACAGAAAATGGATTCCCAGCCTCACCTAAGAACAATGGAATTCAAATCTCTGGGGGGCGGGGCTCAGAAATCTATTTACAGGGAAAAAAGCAAAACAAAACACAACAAAACTATTCTTGGCTGGTGTGGCTCAGTTGGTTGGAGCATTGTCCTGGGAACCAAAAGACTGCACGTTTGATTCCTGGTCAGGGCGCATGCCTAGGTTGTGGGTTCCGGCACATGCGAGAGGCAACCGATTGATGTTTTTCTCCCTCTCCCTCCCTCCTTTCCCCTCTCGGTAAAATCAATAAGCATATCCTCCAGTGAGGATAAAAAGTAAAACATACTCAAGAGATCTTAATGCCACACGAGATTGGGCAGATTTTCCTTGTATAGCACTGGGGGTGCTTTTCACCGCATAGTCGATGGGACCCGCTATCCCTAGATTTGTGCAGGTGCAAAGCCTACACGACCGTTCATGACGGCTCTACACTGTAGAGTCACTACGCGGGGGACTGGCACGCATCAAGTCCAAACGAACTCATTCTGCCTCTCCATCTCTGGGGCAGGTCGGAGATCCCTGGGGCCCAAGTAGAGCTGCCACCAGGCCGTGAAGAGGCCTCTTTTGTCAAAGGAAGACCCGATTAGAGTCTTCACCTGTCCGCAAATGGTCAGGTAGATTTAGGCATTTTGATAAGAATCTTGATCCCTACCTACAACCTTGACCTATTTGTGTAAATTAAATGTGTTAATGCGCGTCAAGTGCTATTGCCTGCGGCCAGACACATATTAAATATTTAGTAAATGCTAGTTCAGCTCTCTTTTCCTATGTGTAACACATCTGTTGACTGGAGTGTTTGTATACACTTTGATTCACAGGCTTGCCTCCAATGTCACACTCCATAGTCCTAGATGGACTCTGATCCATAACCTCCCAAGACTTCAGTGTCTAGAAAAGAAATGAGTTTTGATTTTCACATTTTGATTGTGCTAAATTTTGAGTTTTATTTTAATACAACATTAGACACAGATGGAGCTATGGGAACAAACTCTTAAATGATTATTAAAGTTGTAATTTTCCCAGCAGTGACTGCTGGCCTCCCAGCCATGGGGAGCTCTAGGGAGTTTTCTCGCTGTCCAATTACTTCCTGATGAAGTTGACCAAAGCCAATGCGAATGTGACACGTGGAAGGCAGTCTGCAAAGCTAGGAGACCTGTGTGGAAATTGTGGCCTATCATTTACTGGCTGTGTCAGCTTCAGTGAATTTCTTAAACTCTCTGAGCCTTGGTTTTGTCATCTATGAAATGGAGTTAAGCGTTTGCACTTCATGGGATGGATGGAATGCAATGTGCTGACATATACAGAGTTACTAGCATAGTGATCAGTATGTCCTCTCGCTTATTAAATAATGTGAGAACTACAATGGGCCAAGCCTGTGTTAAACATGGTGAATATAGTGGCGAGCAAGGTCCACAGGGCTGCTATACTCACAGATGTTAAGAGTTCACTGGGGAAGACTGAACGTAAAAAGTCAACAAATATAACCTCAGACAGTAATAATATGTACCAAGGGGAAAGTTGGTGCTACTTTATATTGCATTGTTAAGAAAACTTCTAAGAAGAGTTATCATTTTATCTGAGAGCCAGATGATGAGGGTATGTGAAGAAGACAGGCACAAAGCAGAAAATGAGCTTTCAGGTGCTAGGAACAGCATGTACAAAGGCCCTAAGGCAGAGATAAGTATGATGTGTTGGAGGAAATGAAAGAATGCTGGTATAGCTGGAATAGAAAAAGGAGAAGAGTGACGAAATGAAGCATATGGGTTTATATTCTATTTTTAAGGCAATTGAAAGTAGGCATAATGTTAAGGCCACTTTTCCTCTTTGCTATGCGCTCAGCTGCTAGATTCATATCTAGTGTCAATTAAGGATGTTTTCAGCTGCAAGTAACAGGAAATGCAACTAATTTGTCTTAAATAAGCAAGGGTATGAATTTCTCACAGAATCTCATTAGAGGTATAAGGATGCTGATACTGGCTCAGCAGTTCAACAATGTTATGTTTCTGGACTGGCCTCCCTATGATTCTCTTGCCTTTTCCCTCATGGTTACAAAATAGCCACCACAGCTCCAATCATTACATCCTCACACCATAGTTGAGGGCAAGAGGCAGCAGGCAGTATGAAAGCAGACAGTTTCTCTTCAAGTGCCTCTTTTTCATAAGGTCAGAGAACACTTTCCCAAGCAGATTCTTCTGTGTCCCATTGGTTAGTGTGGAGTGGTATCATTGGGTCAGAGGGTCTCTACCTGATACTTGAACAAAGTTAGGATTTCACTGAAAGAAAAGAAGCATGGGGTCAGTTAGTATAGCAGTTGCTACATTCTTCCTATTCCCACCTACCTCCCTGAGTAAAGGCTGTGAAACTAAATTTTGACTTCAGTTGGGGTGAGCAGCTCTGAGGGTTTTCAGTCTTCTTAGAAACTTTTTTTTTGAATTTTTTCTTTTCCTCTGACACCATCACAGGCCACTCATCCCCTGCTGCTCTTTAGCAAGTCAAAAGCTCAGGATTTAATTAAAAACAAAACTTGACATAAGTGTTTTTAATTGTAATAGAAAGATGCTGCCTGTTTTATAAAGGTGACAGTTTGCAAACACAAGTGTGAACGTCTTCCTACCTCACTTGTCGGCGGCCCCATCACAGAGTGGCAGGGTGGTGCAAAGAGATAGATCTGGTGTGAATGACTTGTTCCAGCAGTGACAGATGCAACCTGAATTCCTCCTGAGGAGTGCCAACCGACATCTGTCATCAGATGCACTTAGCTAATGAGATCCAAGGGGCAGCATCCCGTGCCACCATTTTACCTAGCCCTCAGGGTTGCCTGGAAGAGCGATATGGCTCCCTCCGATCCTGAAGAAACAGGCACCTACACCACACTGTGTCTAGCTGTGAAGCAAACTGTTCATTCAGCCTTCAGGATGTTTTTCAACATCTGTGTATTTAAAGGCTGATCAGCTGGCTGGGAGTCTTGTCTTTGCCTTTTTCTCCTGCACGTTGGATCAGTGTAGACTCAGCTTTGCTGTATTCTTGGGAGGCCTCTGGGTCTCCTAGAGGGAAGATTGTGTCTCTCTCAATCTTGTTTTGCAGAGAGATGACTAGAGTGAAGGAACTTAGGCAGTGTTTAGCTGCAGGAAATAGAAGATGAATCCAACCAGCACAGATAGAGAATTTTCTGGAGACATCCAAGGGCTCAGGAAGAACCCATGTGCAGGAACCATAGGTGGACTTCTCATACATTTTCCCTTCTATTCTCTTTCTGCAACCCCGCTTCCTTTGCAAGTCTCCCAGTTTCTGCTGCCCCATGGATTTCTTTCTCAGTTCTAAGTGCTGATTCCAGCCTCAACTCTACCAGACTTGGCAGTTCAACTGCTCATTCATCTATTAATTCAATGATTCATTAATTTATCAAAGAACCATAGAGAAGTGTGTATAATCACAAATGGAGAGAGCTTCTACCAGGAAAGGATGATGTATAAAGTTCTACAGCTGGCTGCATCATTCTCTGTGATGATATTCAAAAAAATTCTGGATGGAGAATCTGATTGGTCCAGCCTGGATCCCTTGGTCCAATCAGAGATGGCTGAGAGGAGATGGGCTCACACAGCATCAAGTCTAGGATGGGGGTATCATACCTAAAAGAGAGGAGTGAGAGGGGAGGAAATGCCTGACATATCTCCTATAGAAAGACTTTCAGGTTAGGTGCACACAGAGTATTTTTTTTCCTCACCGGAGAATATTTTAGTATTGATTTTAGAGAGACAGGGAGGGAGGGGGAGAGAGAGAGAGAGAGAGAGAATGAACATTGATCAGTTGGCTCCTGTGCTCGCCCTGACCAAGAATCCAACCTACACACATTTGTTGCATGGCTACAAGCAACTGAGCCACCTGGCAAGGGCACAGAGTTATTTTTTGTGGACCTCACTCACCTTAGGCTTGGCTGAAGAGACTCAGGGGTCTGCATCCTAGGTGCTGAGTGTGATTCTAACTGGTTGTCCACTCCCAGCCTGTCTCACTTGTCCATGACTCACCTGGGCAGAGAACGCTCTGTCCCAAGTGTCAGGTGTGGGCGGGTGTCCAGCAGCAGATAGGCCTCTGCTGATGGACAGCTCTCCTGAAAGGGACATAGAGTCTCTGTTTGTACAAAGCCCCTTTCTACTGACATGAGTGACAATAATAGGCACTGAATGCAGCGATCGCTATCCAAGTTTCCCAGTGTTTGCAGCCAAAGCTTTGAGTATAACTTAGCAGCGTGATAACAGCAGGTTGCATTAAACAAGTCTTTTATCTGCTCATCTATGCAGCATTGATGGAGGGTGGGCCACGTCTGACCCAGAGCCAAGCATGGCAGGTCATAGCTAGGAAGTCCATGATGATGGCTTTGTCTCTGGTCCACAGGGTTCCCCTCCTTGAAGAAGTTAGGTAAGCAACAGTGCCAGGCAGTCCCCACGTTTGAGCCCACAGAGGTGGAGACAGCTCACCCTGACATTCCAGGGCTGACTGACTGAAGCCAAGACTCAAAGGAGGGCTGTATAGATGGTGCAGAGCAAACACTCAGGATTCTGAAGGCCATGGGGAGCCTGGCGATTGGGGTTCATCTCAAGCAGCTTGGGCCTGATTCTCTGCTCTGCCCCATCCACCTCTGTTCTGTGTAGCTGGGAAAGCGCGGGTTTCCTTGCTCCTCATAGCTCTTCTGGTGTGCTACCAGCTAATAGGCTGGGCTGTATTTCAGAAGAGTTGCTACAAGGAACACTCAGCCTGTAAGTCAAGCACTTTAGTTCTACAGGCGTGAAAAACAACCCTCTTTATCTCTGGCTGAGCCTGGCTTTGTGAGCTGTGTCTAATGGCCACGGGAGGAAGTACACCTCGGCCCTGTCAGAGTGGGGGCCGAATTCCTGTTAGTGGGAGTCCCCATCCCGAGGGGCTAAGAAGGCGGCCGTCAGTCTTAGCCTGTGATAGGTTTGCCTTGAAACAAATGTCTTTCAAAAAATAAATTACTCAATATTAAACAAACAAACCAACAAAAAAGCAAAGAACAAAAAAGAAAGAAAGAAAGAAAGAAACAAAATCAAAACCCTCTATCCGGTTTTGGGAGCATTAAATCAAATACTGCATGAATGAAAAGAACGTAGCACAGGACTCAGTTCATAAGGGCTCCACAGAATTTGCTTGTTGTTCTTATCATAATTTGGTGATGTTGCTATGTGTATCTATTTCAGGCACAGTGCCACTGTTCTTCCTAGTCCCTGTCAGTCTAAAGCTATATTGCCGGTATATGGCCTGGTCTGCTTTTCTTTGCTGTTGCACAAAGTAGCCCAGGGACGCTCTAGGGCCAGAGTGCCCCCTCCAGGCCCTCTCCCCTACCCGTGTGTGGGGCGTGTCCCCATAGGCAGGTATTCTGCATCTGTGCTGCTGTGGTGCAGGTTTGAATATCACTGAAGAAAAACTTGGCCTGGATGATTCTCGTTTGTGCTTTTAGCCTCAACCTAAGAGTTAGCTCTTCCAGGAAGCCTTTGTGAGAAGCATTCTCCTTTCTGCTTCAGTCCATTTTTTAAAGCCCTGAATATGGGATATTGCATTCGTCAAAGAGGGTGTATTTCCTCTCTTAGATGCTCCTTTACAATGTGACTTTGTCACTTTTCCCAGTGAATGGTAGGGTCTGTGTCTTCTCTTCTTGAACCTGGGTGGACCTTTGTGAAGGCATGGCCAATAGAATAGTGCAGAGGAGATGCAGGGTAGCTTCTGAGGCTGGATCAGAAAATTCTATGCAGCTTCTCCCTTATTCTCTCGGCAGCTCACTCCCAGAACCCAGTCCCCACTGTAAGAGGGAGCCCAAATTAAGTCACGGTGAGAGGTCACTTGGAGAAGTCACATGTACTATTCCAACTGACAGCCCAGCTGGGGTCCAGATGGACACTCATCATCAACTGCCAATCACACGAAGGCAATGCATCTGACTGAGGGGTGAGCCAAGGTTTTCTGTGAACGACCAGATAGTAAATATTTTTGGCTTTGCAGGTCATGCAGTTTCTGTTGTAACTACTCAGCTCTGCCTCTGTCATTTAAGAAGAGCCATAGACAATACACAAATGGGTGGGCATGGCTGGATTTGGCTCATGAACTGTAGTTCATGCTCTCAATGATTCCTACCCCAGCCATTGAGTCACTCCTATCCCAGTTAAACCCTTGGAGGAGTTCCTGACAGACAGCATCTGTGAGCATAGGAAAATGGCTGCTTTCTGCCAAGATGTTTTGGGTTGGTTTTTATGTGGCAATAGTACCTGGATTAGTGCATATCTACATTGGTTTATGGTTATCTGTTTCTGTGTTCTGTCCCCTTCTAGCTTCTGAGCCCTTTCAAAGGTAGGTACTGGCTCACCTTCTTCTTCAGCAGATCTAGTATTGAGAGCTAGATGTTATGCCAAGCATTGTATGTGAATTGCTGCCTTGGTCGTCCCAACATTTACTGCATTTCTATTTCACAGGTAAATAAATGAGTCTCTATGAGGTTAGCCAATTGCCCAAGGTAAATTAGAATCAGGGTATCCTTGGTTCCAGGGTCCTTAACCAAGTCCAAGATCTTAACCATGAGGCTATCTAGCCTCAATGTTCATTGTATGAAAGAGAGGTAAAGGAGGTTGAGGAGCATCCACTGGCTTGTAATAAACTTGAGTCCAGAGAACATACTTGTCTAGTCCTTACTTCACTCCTGGCAGGGCTCCTGGGGCATAATGGTTGCACAGTAATTTCTGGTTGGGTGAATGAATGAATGAATGACTAGCACACATTAGTTTCCCCTTTAGTTTGTGTCAGACTCAGCCATACTAGTAGTGTTGGAGGATGTCCCTGGGTAGACCATTCACTCTAGTGAGTGAGTGTTGTATAGATATGGTTGGTGTCCATATTCCCTCGTCTACTCTGGCTTCCAGTTTCTCCCTGCAGGAGGAAGCACCTTGCTTGAGGGAGTGGCTTGGCCTGCAAATGGGGCTGTTTGGAAGTGTGGGAGAGTTCCCATCCCAGCAGCAGAACTTAATCAATGAGGGATGGGAGTTGGTGTATAAACACTTCAGGTTTTTACCCTCAGTAGAAAAACCCTGAGCTGCACTCAGCAGTCTCTCAAAGGATTTGCAATGGTATCATTCTCCATTTCTATCATTTAATAATACATTCATTATAGGCTTCTCTTAATTTCTGTTTCCCTTGCCCAATTCTGACAGTAGTTTTTGAAATCACTTACCCAAATAAATAACTTACACCCAAGTACTAGTCTTAAAGTTTGCTTACAAGCAAACCTAAAATACTTCCCTGAGGGGAAAGTGAAGTGAGGACATGCGTGTATTGCCAATGGTGTGACAAGTGGCATACATTCTAGGACACACACGCACAGGACAGATTTGCATCAAAAGTCTGACTCAGTGCAGATACTTCCTTATTGATGATATTTTTTATAGATGTAGGTGTTTTACATTTGAGTATGTATAGTAACTGGAATTAGGTTAGCCAAGATTTGCTTCTTATTTTAATTGATCTGTAAAAACAAATCGTAATCAGCATAGCAATTGTGTTGAGGTAATTGGTGTGTCTGAAACAGTCGAGGGAGATAGAGATGATGCTACCTCGGGTGGTCTTAATCATCTCCCTTTAACCCTGCTGCCACACCACTTTCTATCAAATTTCTTCTTTATGAATCGGGGATGCACTGGAGTCCCACCCCAGCTTGGTTCTCTCAACTCCACGCTGGCTGAGGGGCAGGAGGAACACATCCCAGATCACCTAGGGTTTGTTAGAGCTTCTGGCCTAGCATGGTGGGAGTACCCAAGTGTTGCCCTGGGGATTCTGTTGGAAAATTACTTTGGAGAATATTTATGTACTTCTTTATGGAGTATTTGTGTATGATTCTACCACATCCCCAGGGGCAGTACCAATTTTGGGTCACTGTGGACAAACTATATGGCTTACAGTTTTTCGTGAACTGCCAGGAAATTTACTTCGAGCTGTAAAATTATTCTCTGGTCCAGGCTACCATATTTCTAGGATTCTTAACACTTCTGCTCTTCTCACTGCTGAGTGACTTTTTATTTAGTTCTTCTGGGTGTGATGGGCAGTTGGCCCAGGGGACAGTGTGCTTTTGAGTCACCCTTTCTTGGACCATGTAGATCTCTGGTGTCTCTGTGTGATGGAGGAGAGTCTTCTAACAGACCCACAACCTTGAGTGGCCTTTGGGTTTTGTATTCTGTTCCCTGCATTCCACGAGGCTGTGAAAATGGAAGCTCCAACAGTCCAGATTTAATAAGTACCCTGAAGACAAGCCTCTTAGGTATTCCATACCTCTCTGGGGTCCAACCTTCCTTTAGATTTTGGCCTGATAATCTCTGCCATGGTTTAAAGAAGGTTTACAAAATATATTTGACTCATTTTAACAAGATGGCGAGTTCTAATTCTTAGTCTGCCATATTAAAGGAGATGGGTTTCTGCCCCGTGGGTTTCCTGCAGAGCCTCTCATGGCTCAGCACTGGACAGGGATCGTCATTGGAGGGGGTTCTCAAATGTAAGGGCTGCGGGGTCTCTAAAGCTTACTTTACTCATCATAGCTTTGGATATCAGTGTGCTGGTAACTCCAGGGAAAGATCAGCCAGAGAATCACATACCCTGTCCTGAGGGTCAACAGGGATTGTAACAAGTCTGAGCATCTCAAAGAGAGGGCTGAAGTTTTGATACAGTGAAAATACTCTGCTATGGATACCTAAACATGGCTATGGGGGGGCCCTGCTTTCCTCTGTCTGAGAACAAGGGGGTGTCCAGTTCTTTCTTTAACTTCAGACAGGGCTGGTAGTGAAAGTTTCACCCTGTCTTCCAGGAGTTGACTGAGATCTGTTTTATTCTGCTTCTATTTCGGAGATTCCCATGGACAACCTAACCACACCCAATTCATTCATCCAGCCCTCCATCCATTCAACCATTCACTCACCTAAAAAATGGAGCCACAGTGGAAGCCCGTTCTGAGACAAACTTAGAGAGCAAAGTGAAAGGAGACAAGTCATATATATTAATGTTTCCCTGAAAGGATTCAAGGTACTAACATGTCCCTTTATAAACTTCTTCCTTGGCCAAGTGTTGAACCCAGCATCTTATTATCATCAGGAACAAATGATTGATAAGGTGAATTTTGTATGAAAATGAGAGAGAAAAGATTGTGAGAAGAACAGATAGATGTTTAAATAAGGTATCTCTGGCCACTGATAGTTTTATAGGGTTCCAATAGGAGAAGATACTTCCTTTCCCTCCCATGTTCCATTGCGTTTTCCACTGGAGGAAGGGAGATGTTAAAGTAATGCCTTTTGGTCACTGTGCTCCAGCAACAAGGAAAACTCCAGAACTCAGCAGTGTTGTGTAATAAAAGTCTATTTCTCATCTGTACAAAGTCCAGTGACGGGGCTCCTGGACTGTGTCTCTCTTAAGTAGCTTTCCCCCAAGTGTGACTCAGGGACTTCCGGATTTGTCTATTTTGGGGTGCTACCATCTTCTCCATTCTCAACTTGAACCAATTAGCACTTATTTTTAATGCCCCAACCAGAAATGCCAGAGATCCCTTTCTTTTCAAGTGCACATGGAACATTTACCAAGAGAGACTATATCTGGGCCATCAGACTGATCTAAAGTGTCAATAAATTCCAAAGGATCCAAGTTATGTCTGATATTTTCTCTGATCTCAGTGGAATTAACTTAGAAATCCATAGTGGAAAGATCTTTGCAAAATCTCTCAGTATTTAGAAACTAAAACTACACTTCTAAGTAAGCCATAGGTCAAAAGGGGAAGTAGGAAAGTATTTTTAACAAAATAACAATTAAAATACAACATATGGACGCTTGTGAAATAAGCCAAAAACTATAATTAGGGGGACATTTATAGTACTAAATGCTTATATTAGAAAAGAAGAAACATCTCAAATTAGTGACTTTACTTTCAACTTTAAGAAATTAGAAAAGAAAAGAGCAAATTAAACCTGAAGTAAACAGATGAAAGAAAATAATACAATTCAGAGTGGAAATCAATTAAATAGAAAACACCAAAACAACAGAAAAAAAAAACCAGTGAAAGCTGAATAGCCTTCTATTAATTAAAGGAATTAAATTTGTAGTTAAAACTTTTCCACAAAGAAAACTTCAGGTCCAGTGGGCTTCACTGGTGAATTTTATCAAACACTTAAGGAAGAATTAATGCCAATTCTGTACAAACTCCTGCAGAAAATGTAAGGGACTTGGCTGTCTGCGCCAAGATGTCTGACTCATCCCTTCTACTCAACAGTGTACTGGGGTTCTGGCAAGTGCAATTATGCAAGAGGGAATAGAAGGCATGTCCATGGGAAAGGAGTGAGTAAACCTATCTTTATTCACAAGTGGCATATTCCTTATATAGAAAAATCCCATAAAATATACCCCCCAAAGTTACAAACATTAACAAGTGAATTTAGTAGGGTGGCAGGGCATATGATCAATACATAAAAATTGGTTGCATTTGTATACATTAGCAATGAAAAATTGTAAATTGAAATAAAAAGCAATAGCATCTACATTAGAATAAAAGTATGGAATAGTTATGGAGAAGTGTGACAAAAGATGTGAAAGATCTATACACTGAAGTACGAAATATTGCTGAGAGAAGTCGAAGAAAATATAAATAAATCGGATGATGCATCTGTTCATGGGTCAGAAGGCTCAATATCGTTAAGAAGTCAATACTCCTCAAAGTGATCTATAGATTTAACAAAGTTCTGATCAAAGTGGACACACTGATTCTATAATTCGTGTAGAAATGTTAATGATCTAAGGTAGCCAAAATGACTTTGAAAAAGAGCAACATTTGAGGGCTTACACTATCTGATTTCAAGATTTATTATAAAGTGTCAGTAACCAGACTAGCAAGTCTTGGCGTCATGATAGATAAGTAAAATTGAAGAGTCCAGAATTAGACTCATACATATCTGGACAACTGATTTTTGACAAAGGTGTAGGCAATTCCATGGAGAAATGATAGTCTTTTAAACAAACGGCACTGGAGTATTTGGGTGTCCACATGCAAAACCTCTAAATCTTCAACCACACCTTCAACTGTATACAAAAAATTTCTTAAAAGAGATCATGGATTTAAATATAAATGTAAAACTATAAAACTTCTACAGGGAATAGGAGAAAGCCTCGTGAACTTGGGTTGGAAAGAGATTTTTTCAGATAAGACACAAAAAGCATAATCCAGAAAAGAACATGTGGACAAACTGCACTTCATTAAAATAAAAAAAACGTATCATCTTCAAAAGACACTGTCAAGAGAACGAAAAGACAAGGCGCTAATGGAGAGAAAAGCTTCACAAGGCACACATATGCTAAAAGAATTTGTATCTCAAAATAACAAAAAAAATCTCAAAAGTCTATATTAAGAAAACAATCACCCAACAAAAAATGAGCCAAAGATTTGAATAGAAACTTCACCAAAGAGGGTAAATGGATACCAGGTAAGCACATGAAAAGTTGCTAAAACTTATTAGGAAGATGCAAATTAAAATCATAAAAGGACACCGTTACATATCAACTTGAGTGTTTAAAATTAAAAAGGCCGATTGTACTAAGTGTTGGCAAGAATGCAAAGGAACTGAAACTCTCATGCATTGCTGGTATTAATGGAAATGGTGCAATCACTTTTAAAGTTTTTTAAAACGGCCTGACTGTTTCTTCAAAAGTCAAACCTACACCTACCATAGGATCCAGCTATTCCATACCTATGTATTTTTCTAAGACTTGTGCACACATGCTCAGAGTAGCTTTATATTTATACAGATCCAGATCAGCCACAATCCAAATGATCATCAGTAGGTGAATGAACAAATTGTGTTATAGCCAGGTAACGGAAAACTCCTCAGCAATAACAAGGAATGCGCTATTGATGTGTATAACAACATGGATAAGTGTCAAGATATTTATAAGTGAAAGAAGCCAGGCAAAGAGTGCCTACAGTGTAATTCTATTAATATAAAACTCTAAAAAATGCCAACTAACCTACAATGACAGAAAGCAGATCCTTGGTTGCCTAGTGATAGAGGCAGGAAAGAGGTGGAAAGGGGCAGCTGGGAGGATTACCAGGGGCATAAGGGAACTTGTAGGGGTGATGGTTTCATATTACAATTTAATAAATTATACACTTTAAATATGAATATGTGCAATTTTTTGCGTGTCTATTATTATCTCAATAAAGCTGTTTAAAATGGGATCTCTGGCTGCTTGGTTGCGAAGAGGCTGTAGGGGGTAAACCTCAAAGAGGCCTCTTAGGAGGTCACTGCCATAGTCCAGGTGAGATGTGATGGTGGCTTGGACCAGAGTGATGGCAGGCAATGTGTTGGGAGAGTAGGATTCCAGATATGCTCGGTATAGGCTGCTGCAGAAATAGGTATTAAGGCTTGGGTTGTCATTTCCTGCAGTGAGGATGGCTTTGGGAGATTATGTGACTTTCCCTCGTCCTGTTGCTAACCAGGGGCTGTGCCAGGAACAAAGACAAGATCAGCCAAGTTCCACAGAGATCCTAGAGAGAGAAGGTTCTCTCCCTTTTCTGTCTGTGTGATCCCTGGGGGGTGGGGGGGGTGGGGAGGGTAGGAGGGGGTTCCAGGGCATGTTAGAGAGATACGAGGGAAAAGATGTGGGGTGAGTGTGTGCCTGTGGGGTGTGATGGGGGAGGGCCAGCTCTCCTGGACCAGGCAGGGATCTGGGAGTTTCATCTTTTGTCTTGCTCTCAGCTGTGGGTGCATCTGGTACAGGACATTCCTGCTTCCTTGAATAAGTGGGTTCTGTGGCTCTGACTCATGCTGAGTGAGCTTCCTCTGATAATGGGGGAAGGCAAGATGGGCCAGGGCAGGGGAGGAGGAAGGCAGAGCAGACGAATCAAGCGGGTGAGATGTGGAAAGTAGAGTCCTAAGGGCCCTCCTTCTCCCCTCTCTAGTCTCAAACCCACCAGACCCTGAGCTCTGTGAGTGACCAAGCACTTGGTGTGGGCACACAGGAGCATCTGTGTGTGTCCTGTGTGTGTCCCGTGTGTGTGGCCAGACCAGCACATCCCGGTTTGCCCCTGGCTGTCCAGGTTTTAGTCCTGAAAGTCTGTGTCCTGGAAAACCTCTCAGGACTAGAAAAAGTGAAATGTTGGTTACCCTACCTGCCTGCATGAGTGTGTGTACACATGCATGTGAGTGCGTGTGTGTTCTTGAGTTCTTGGGTCTGTGCAAGAGGGTAGAACTAACTGCATGATACATAGCTGCAGGCAACCGGAAGTGCCTGGGGGTGTGTCCACATGTGAGGGTGTTACTAAAACTTCATGGATCTCTAAGTGCCCATTACTTTATCCCTCCTGTCCCCTTCTGCCTTCTAGCAGCAATCTGAGGTGGCTGTGTGATGTTTTCTCTGCAGGAGGCAGCGCTTTGGATGGGTGAGAGCATGGGTCTTGGGTGGGTCTGGGTGCAACGCCAGTTCAGCCTCTACTGGTTGTGAGATTTGGGCATGTGACTTTGCCATGGTCTGTACATTTTCTGTACATTTTCCTCAATGTAAAAGGGATAGCCCTTTATTGTAAATGAGACAATGAAACCAGAGGGACCACCACAAAGCAAATACCCTGTCAATGTAGTTATTACTATTATTGTTCTTCTAAGTCTGGTGAGCGTGGCTGAGTGCACTCTTATGGGACATGTGTCCAAGTGTGTGAATGTGTGCATGTGTGTATGTATGAATGTGCACTCACACATGTGGCTATATCTGAACACACACGATTATCTGTGTATACATGTGAATGTGTACACACATGCATCAGGTACATGCACATGTACATAAGAGGACATGTGTGTATATGTGCTATTCATGAGCTTGCTTTCAGGGTGAACCCTCAGTCAGGAGAATGAGCCGGAGGGTGGGAGAGTCCGGGTGTGAGGAGAGGAGGCTCCTGAGACCACGACATTCTTGTCTATCAGCCACCGTGCCCTGAGCTCCCAGGTGTGCTTGTTCTTATTGCTGTAGTCCCAGTTTTCAGCAATGTGCTTTGTGTAGGGTTGAATTTTGTACTGTACAACCTGCCTTACTGAAATGTATATTGTACCTTTATGAATCTTCCATGGGAAGCATCTGGTGAGGAGTCCATAATCCCCTAGATTGAGCTGTATAAAGGAAGCCCTTGGGGGAATGGACAGTTTCCACAGGGGCTACATCAAAGGCAAGGATGGGCGGCCGGGGATGGGAGGTTCTCACAGACAGAAGGAGGAGGCTCTCATAGACAGATGGTGGAGGTTCCCACAGGTGGAGGGAGGAGGTTGGACCGTGGCTAGTGGGCGGTTAAGAGCCATCAGGCTGTGGGGTCTGGTTCAGGTGTTGCTCTTGCAAAGGGGTTGACTGTAAAAAGGGAGCATGTAAACATTTTTTTTTTTCACTGGCATCAGGTCAGGCTGGCAAGATGGGGCAGGGTGGCCCTGGGAGGGGTGGCACACAGTGGGATTGCAGTGCCTCTTCTAGGAGCCAAAAGTCTGTGGCCTCCTTAACTTCAGTTGTAGACAGGTTGCACTTGGGGCCTGCCTGCAAGCCCCACCTGGAGAATCTTTCCCCACTGGCTGCCCACAATGCCCTTGACACTGGTCTTCCCGCTGGCCACGTTGATTGGGCCAAGAGACACCTGCCTGAGGCCTGCTTGTCAGAGATGTAGAGACAGGAGCTGGGGGTGGGCTACATTGGAACTGAAAGTTCATGTCCAGTTGGTGCTGGAATTGGTGACTAGACAACCAGATTTATCTGAATTATCAGCTGGAAGGGCAGGTGGGTGGAAAACACACAGCAGAGGAAACCATCTGAAAGGGGCAGGGTAAAGCGGACTATGAAGAAAAGTGGAGCTCAAGGACAGAGAGAAGCAGAGACAGAGAGAGAGAGAAGAAGAGAAGATTTCCTTCTCACTTTAACTGGAGCAGGTTTGAGTGAGTTCAAGGCCCTCCCAGGGCTGAGCTTCTGGGTCTGGCACCCAGTTTTCACCGAGGCAGGCATGGGACAGACACACTGTCATTGGAGCCTCACCACAGGCCCTGCTGTGTTTCCTGTTTCATGGTGGAGGCAACTGAGGCTCCTACTGATGACAAATGTCCAGGGGTAGGCAACTGGAAGGATGCAGTGACAAGACTAAAACTACTGTCTCCAAGCTTGCCACCCTGCAGCCACATTGGCCTGTGACACTCTGGTCCAACCTTGAAATCCTTGGACTTGCTGTCCCTTTGTCTTGTGCCTTTGTCAGGACTCTTTCTCCCGAGGTCCACGTGGCAGACTGCATCTGATCCTTCAGCTCTCAGCCAGTGTCATCTCCGAGAGAAAAGTCTCCTCCGGGTCATCCTATCTAAAGTGGCCACTGCCCCCCATTATTCTGTATCTGAACCTTGGGGTTGCTGTTACTGTTATTTAGTCTTGTCTTTTTGTCCACATTGCATTTGTTTGTATTTTTTTCTTATTCGTGCAATGATTTAACAGTTCATGCCTTTCTTTTCTCAACTGGAAGTTCCAAGAAGACAGGAACAGCCTCTATGTTTCACTGGGAAATGCTCCGAATTTGGTATAGAGATGGTGCTCTGTAAATAGTGTTGACTACCTGCTGGAGTCCACATTTTACCTATGAGGTAATGGAAGTATGGAGAAATGAGGAAATTTTCCGAGGACTCTGAGAAGACAAATAGCTAGGGAAGGGATCGGACCGGTTGGATCTGATCCAGCTTGAGTCCGCACGTTCTGTTGACTGTCATGTTGTGAAATTCTCCATGTTCGATCGCTCCTTCATGAAACATGCCTTTTCTCTGGCCTGGACGTGGTGACAGAACATGTCAACACCAACCAGCCTGAGCAGTGAGCCTGTCCCTGCTGTTCCTCCTGTGACACGAGCCACGGTAGTGAGAACCAAGGCTGCGGAGCAGGACAACTGGGCGTTGACCCAGCCCTGCACTCATTTGCTGTGGGAACTTAGGTAGGTCACCTTCCCGTGTGTGTCTCACCTCCCTGTGTGAGGGTTGATTTTCTGTCCATTGGAGGGTGTCTTTGGATGGCAGATGGCCCTCCCTAACATAGGTGGGCCTTATCCAGTTGGGCAAAGGCCTGACTAGAACAACAGATTGGCCTCTGTGCGAGGGGGACTTCTCCAACAGATAGTCTTTGAACTTGATTGGCATGCTTGGCTTTCCAGGGCCTACACTGCAGATTTGGATTTGCCAGCCTCCACAGTCGTGTGAGCCGATTCCTTTTCATAAATCTATTTCACACAGGCGCACACCCCAGGTACTTGAATAACATCATTTTAATCAGTGTCCCTTCATTATGATGTCGGTGACATGCCATGGGAACTCAAATTGTGTTTATACCAATTAACTTAGGGCAAATTGGTTTTGTTATATATAATTTCACCTGAAGTCACAGAACTTACGGATGACACTGAGGACTTACTGTACACACATCCAATTGGCAGTGCTTCTCTGTGGAACCCTGATCGGTACACCCTGCCAGCCATGTGGCTGTGGCCCCAGAGTGCCCTGTGCCCAGTGAAGACAGAGACACAGTGTCAGCAGCACGGTAGGGTATTGAATTTCTCTCTTACCTCCATCCCACCCTCTGCCATATTCCCTGGTCATAGCCTCCCAGGTTCCTTGTGTTTGAAGAACAGGTGGGTTTGAGCACTGAAGGTCACAGGAAGAGGGATATGAAGGTTCCACATGCTAAGTCAAGTACAGTGTTCAGGACACTGGTGGCCATATGACTCAGGGCATCTCCCTGTGGGAGTGGGCTGGGGGCCTATTTATACTCTTGGAGGCAAGAGGCCAGACACTGAGGGGTATGGGGGGTGAGGTGTGGGAAGGGTCTCCTACAGTGGGAGGGGAGGGCACTGACTGATAGGGCGTGAAGACACACTCTGACCTCTCTGTCCCTGCCACCCAAAACCAGGATGGAGCGTGGTGGCCACTCCTGGCCTCTGACTCCCAGTGTCCTGGCTCAGCTATGGAGCAGGAGACCCCAGGAGGGTGGAGGGAGCCCACCCAAGATGAGGTGGCTGGGAAGCTGTCCTTCTGTGCCTCCCCCGAAGCAGCTCGAGCACACGCAATTATAAGACAGTGGGCAGATGACAGAGTTAGTTAATGTAACAAGCCCTTTAAGCATTTAGCCACATTCGAGTGTTTAATCAGCTGTGTAAAGTGCAATATCTATCTTTCAATTTTATGCCATTAGGGGAGACAAGATTTTGATTAGGTACTTAATCTGTGCACGGAAAAACCAGGCCCACAGCAAGCCCGTGATGGGGAGGGAAAGGGACATTGGGTGGGGGGTTCGATAAAGGGGAAAGACAGAAATTTAACATAAAAGAGAATTAGTGCGGCTCCTTTCAATTTAGTGGCCAGGCTTTATGGCCTAATCAATTAGAGGCCCGGCCGAGGCTGCTGGGAAGTGGCTCGGCTGGGCTGGAGGCTCGGCCATATTAATTCCCTTCATTACGTGGGGGTCAGGCTGAGGGCTTTGCGGGGGCTCTGCAAAGGCGTGGGTCACTTCTCGGGCATTGTCTCAGGAAGCAGGGGGAGGAGGTTGAAGGGTTTGGGGCTGGACAGGAGGAGTCCTGTGGGCCCTGGGGAGTCTGGGATCCCAGGATGGTGCAGCTGGGAAGGCCTGGGAAGTTGTAAGCCCGTGAGGTGATGTAGACCTGGGTTGGCCCCAGCTCTGGAGCAGGAGAGGCCTGGGTTTGCATGCTAATTTTTTTGCATGCGACCTATTGGCTGTGTGACCTTGGGCGTATTGCTTGGCCTCTCTGTGCTGCAGTTTCCGGCAGAACCACAGCTGTGGCTACCCCAAAGGTTTGCCATAAAGAGAAATAGAAAATGTGTCACGCAAAAGGCTTAGAACAGTCTACGGCATCCAGTGGACATTCATTGTGTGTTAGCAGTTGTTGTTGTTATCATCTTTATTTCTAATGTTACTATATGCGTCACGGAGGAGAAAATTTTAACAGAGGGGTACATATGACCACCTCCATTTAGTCAGGGCTCCTCTTATACAGGAGGCATTATTAGGTGCTCTTTCTACTTCTAACAGTAGTTTTCCCAGGTTCATGCTATAGCCTGCAGATGACCAAGGAGGAAATTGAGGCATGGGGAGGTAAACAGCTTGACAAGGTCATACAGCATCGGAGGCTCCAGAATCAACACCTGGGCTTTTCCTGGGGCAGGGCTCACTCCCTGCAGATGTGGCAGAGTTCAGTGGGACTGAATGGCACAATGGCTAAGGTCTCTAGGAGAAGAGTGGCATCTCTAAATGTACTCAGCAAGCCCCGGATCTCAATAAACCATATCCTCCTACTAGTTACTGAGCAAACTGTAGAAATATGCTTGGGGAATGAGTTGATCACCTACAGGTTTTCTGAAAAGCGGAGAAGCTTGTGGTCCATGAAGGACACAGGATAAAGTAGAAATGGCACACCGGTGGCTTCTTTATGCCCCCACAGTGTTCTCAGGGGCATCTGGACAGGATCCCAGCATCTGGAGAACCCAGTTTGCAACTACCGGAGGTGGGAGTGAGTTGGACATGGGGTCTGGTGAGAGTCTAGACTTTATTATTAAAGAAAAGCCTTATGGAGGAGGGACAACCGGGACCAGCAGATGTGTTAGACTGAGGGGACGTTCTTTGTCAGCAGATTTACTGGACACCTACTGGCTGATTTCTTGCTTAGTAGCTGTGGGACTTTGGGTAAGATTTTCAATCTTGCTCTGCCTGTTCCTTCAGTTATAACCTGGGTGATCACAGTTCCTACCTTGCGAGCTGGTTGTGAGCATCACATGAGTACATATGTGAAGGACCAATGACTTGCCTGTGGCACTGATTAGGCGTTGGGTAAACATTAGCCCTTATTATCACTCTCTGTTGGCTCAGCACTAGGGACTTTCTGGGCACAACCTCGTGTCATCCCTGCGACCTCTGTGTGGGTTATGGGTATGGTACCAGTCGCTCAGGTGAAAAGTTTGAGTTCAGAGAGTTTAAATGACTTCTCCAAGACCACAGAGCTGGTGGGCAACAGATAAGGATGGAAGTGTTTCCTTGTCTGTAGTTGCTCCTAAAGGCTGCCTACCTCCAGCACTGTCTTGAGAGCAAACAGGATGGCCAAGTGAATCTAAATTCCATCAGGGCATTTGGGAAATAAGTTTGTTCGACATATATTTGTTGAGCACCTGTTATATGCCATGCACTTGAAGTCTGTGGAGACAGAAGTTGCATCTTTCTTTGGCCACTGAATAATCACTTAACATACATTTGTATAATAAGTACATGAATAGATGAATGGTGTACTATGCCAAATCCTTAGTATCCTTGAGGAGAGAGTGGTGAAGTGTGAATAATAAGGTTTTCCTGTTAGGTGGAGCCATAACTGGCCAAGTGGAAGGCATCATAACGGAGTGGACAGAGGAGTGAGAAACTCTGTTTTGGAATCTTGGACCATCTCCTTACTGGTGGGAGTCAGTCTTGTTCACTGCAGTGTAACAGGAACTCAGTGGACATTTGTGGTGTGACTAAATAAATGAATGGACACATGATCGAGATGGCTTTGCAGGCCCATTATGGACGAGACCCAGACAAGCAGGTAGGAGTTTACTGAGTGAGGGTGACAGCACCAGGACTTCAAATGCTCTCTTCAGGGGGTGGTGCAGGACTTAGCCTTCCACAACAAAACTGTACGGATGAAAATGTCAGCCTTGGCTCTTGGGTGATAAAAGCCAGCTCTACAAACGTAAGCTCAGAAGAGAAAGATGACTTACTCTTGTCCTTCTTGACTCCATGGTCATATGGAGGAAAGGTTGGCGACATTTTCTGTAAAGTGCCAGATGGTGAATACAAGGCAGATGGTAAATACAAGGCTGGGCAAAAGCAGGTTTACGGGTGTATGGAAAATAATACAGTAATTGCTAAATAATAACACAAGAGTAAACTCTGTGTTGTGTGTACTCACAACCATAAACCTACTTTTGCCTCACCCTGTATTTTAGGCTCTGAGGACTCTACAGTCTCTGTTGTAACTACTCAGCTCTACCACCATAGTACAAAAGCAGCCACAGACAATATGTAAGCAAATGAACATGGCTGCGTTCCAATAAAACTTTATTTATAAAAACAGCCAGATAGTAGGTTTGGCTCATGGATGGTTTTGTGTTTTTTTTTTGTTGTTGTTGTTGTTTCCATTTTACTCTTTACAGGGTATATCTGTAGAAAGTAATCCTTCTGCTTACAGCTTCACATTTGAATTAATTAATGTGGACTTTTAGCATTAGCACCCCATTTTACAGAGGGGAAGCCTGAGTGGCAGGTGGGCAAAGAGCCTGCTATAGAGCAGGACTTTGACCAGTTACCACTTACGGAACACTTATGTGACTTGGACACAACACACATTATTTCGTGGAGCATCCTTGATAACCCAGGGAAGTGGGGCCCGTTGTTCTTCCTGTTATTTTACTACAAGTTGAATAAACTGAGGCCCACGGAGGTTAAGTGACTTACTCATGGTCACCCTGCTCATGGTTTAACATTTACTTTTTAAAGATTTGTTGAGCATCCACTGGCAGTAGACCCTTTTGTGTTGTGGGGATACAGTAGACTCCTGACCTCAGTGTGCTTAAACTAACTTGGGGAAGGTTAAATTAACCTTGGGGAAGTAAACCAAGTGACTATGACACAGAGGATGTCAGAAGGGGAGAAGGGCCTATTGTCAGGGCAGGCTTAAAGTAATGAATCTCATGGCTTAAAACAAGGTTCAGCCAATCATGACCCATGGACCAAATGCTGCCCGTTGGTAAATCAAGTTTGGTTGGACCACAGTCATGTCTATCTGCTTATGCGTTATCGACGCCTGCTTTCACGCTACAATGGCAGAATCAAGAAGCTGTAACAGGAGCCATCTGGCTCTCAAAGCCCAAATAAGATTATGACCGTTGACTTAAAACAACCACAGATTACTCCTTGCCCATGCTTGTGTCCTTCTGCTTATCAGTCATTCAGGGACTCAGGCCAGTGGGGCAGCCACAATCTTGGATGCATGCAAGGTCAGAGAGGATTCTGGAGTATCTCATATGGTCAATTAATGCCTGGCCCTGAGGTGATATGTGTCATTTCTGCTCAGAATTTGTTGGTCCCATTCAAGAGAAGGGATCCAGCTGGGCCCATGGGCCTGGGAGGTGGAGGGCTGGAAATATTTGGCAGGCTGCTACGACCACAGTGCTGCTGGAAATAGCAGTCGGGGTGAGCTGATGGGGTGGGGGGAGTTCCAGGAGTTTTTCAGTTTTATATAATGCAGCCCAGGGAGGCATAAAGAACACTCAGCTGGGACTTGAGCCCAGGTCTGTTCACCTTGAAAGAATGTTCTCTCAACCTCAACGCTATGCAGCTGCAGCCTCCAGAAAGTAGGTTCCAGAAGGGTCACTGGATGGTCAGACAGGGGAGCGTGCCTCCTCGTGAGCTCCTGCTGGGGTCCCGCTGGCCCTGGCCCCAGCCCCTCCGATCCAGCTGTGGGTCTCTCCCAGGTCACAACCCACACAGGGGCCATAGTCAGGCAATCTTTGCTGGCCAGTCCTGGGAGGGAGGGGCCCGGGGGAGGGGGGCGAGGGGCCCTCTCCATGAGGCTGTGACTGTGAGGCACTACATTAACGTTATTAATAACCCTCTCAGCCTTTATTGAAAAGATGCTCTCCGCGTCTGAATTTGCCACTATGGCAACCCATTTATTAAGGCTGTAAGAGCTGGAGTTGCTTCAGACCATATTTATTACCATGATTTGCTGAGGGAAGGCTCTGATCCCAGGGATGGGGCAACTGGGGGGAGAGAATGTGTTGTTGCTCACAGGGAAGGTTTTGGCTCACCTTGCCCAAAGGTCAGCTAGGGATACACTTTCTCTCTCCCAGTCAGATCAGGACTGAAAATGCCAGCAGAGGTCAGGGGCTGTACACAGCTGGCAGTCTTTCTCTGAGTATGGTGCTCTTTAATGCACGGGATACCCTCCCCAGGCGCACCCCAGTGGGCAGGTGGGGCAGGCATTGTTGGTCTTGATGGGTCTACAAGGACAGCAAGACTCAGCAGAGCTGAGAGACTCCCCAAGGTCACAGAGCTAGTGGCCACGTGAGCAGTAATGGTGGCCCCAAAAGTCATGGCCTCATTTTTCTATAAAAATCTGAACCAGCTCTATTTGGCTGTCTCTCACATTCTTTTAAAAAAGTGTATAACAAAATGTTTAGCTGGAACAACAACAACACGCCCTCCTCCCCTGAACCCCCAAATAAAAACCCCACACTGGTGGTACCACCAGCGAGTTTGATCATCAGCACTCGACTAAGAGATTTCTACTCATCAATCTGAGTGAGCTCTCACAACGTTCCCGTGTGAGAATTCCCCTCCCATTACAGATGAGGAAACTGAGTCCTGGAGAGGTTAGATAATTTGTCTGAAGTCACACAGCAAGTGAATGGCGGAGCTGGGATTTGAAGCTGGTTTTGTCTGATTCCAAAGTGTGTTCTTGTCCCTGGTGCCACATCCTTTCTATTCCTGTTGTCCCGTTTTTGGAGGCCAGAGGAGTAGCGTGCCCACGCACGTCACCTTCTCTTCCAGCAACTGCTCCTCTGGGTCCAGGCTTTGCCTCTCTCAGATCCCCTCCTTTGGGGTAGTCTCGATGTGTGCCCTTGGCCAAATGGTTGGGATTTGTTTTACGTTGCTAGGGCTGCCATGAAGTCCCACCCACTGGGTGGCTGAGGCAACAGAAATTGGCTTTCTCACAGTTCTGGAGGCTGGAAGCCCAAGATCAAGGTGTGCACAGGGTTGAGTTCCTCTGAAGTCTCTCACTTGGCTTGCAGATGGCTGTCTTCTTCTCCCCGTGTCTTCACCTGGTCGTCCTTCTGTGTGTCTGTGTCCTAACCTCCTCTTCTTAAAAATACACCAGCATGTTGGATTAGGATCTCCCCTAGTGACTCCATGAAACCTTAATCACCTCTTTAAACACTTTATCTCCAAATACAGTCATATTCTAAGGCATTGGAGTTAGGATTTCAAACTGTGGATTTTGTGAGGAGCGTAACAAGATTCAAGGCCAATTTCCCGCTAACTGAAGTTCTCTGGGATCAGCCTAGAACTTCCATGTGGTTCTGCAGGGAAGGCACTACTGGCAGCTGGCTTCTACTTTTACTGAGAATTGTCCAGTCCCAAGGCCACTCCTGCTGGTCATGTTGGTGCCACCTCAGACTGCCTCTCAAAGGGCAAACTGTATAGGTTCCCAGGGCTAGACCTTCTCCTCTATGTCCAGATCTGGGGCCCTCTTGCCCCCATGGTTGCTCCTTCCTTCACACCCTTATTTTTTGTAAAATTCATTCTTTTTTTGAGAGAGAGGGAGAGAGATCAATTTGTTCCACTTATTTATGCATTCATTGGTTGACTCTTGCATGTATCCTGGCTGGGCATGAAATGCACAACCTTGGCATACGGAAATGATGGTCCAACAAACTGAGCTCCCCAGGCAGGACCTTCGCGTCTTTCTTGCTGTTCCCCTTAAAGGGTGCTTTTAGGACTCACTGGCACGTTCGGGCTGGGGAGCTCTTGCTTCTCTAGCATGGTCTTTGCTTTCCATCTTTGCCGCCTTCCCCATGATTGATTGCATCCTGCCTTCTCTCCCTCCCTCTTTCCTTTCCTTCCTATTTCCCTCTTTCCCACTCTCCTTTCTCTTCCTTTTCCCTCGCTCTTCCTCACCTCCCCCAACCCCATTCTCTGTACACCTGCTCCATGCTGGGCACAGCGCTACATGTGGAAGAGCCAGTGGCGAACCCAGACTAAAAATCTATAGCAAAGGTAGATGCAAAACCAAACCTCGTGAGGTAGACTTTGCTCTCCTGCACCGTCCCCTGACGATAACACCTTCCATAGCTGGAGCACAATGGTCAAATCAGGAAACTGACATTGGTCTCACGCTATGCTATTAAACCAGTGTGTGTGTGTGTGTGTGTGTGTGTGTGTGTGTAGTTCTAAATTACTGACTTGTCAGTTTCGAAAGGAATAGGACAAAAAAAAAATTTAGGAAACATCCTTGCCATCCTTGTCTAGTACTTTCTACCCCAAATACATAAAGAACTTCTGGATTAGAGAGAAAATGAGGGAGAAAGCATGAGTGAGAGGTGAGGGCTTTGTTCCAAAAAGCACAGCAGAGAACACCCTTCAGGGTGTTTTCCTTGGATGGTGGGAGCAGCTTTCTGGTAATTTCCACCCTCCATTCTTTCTCCTGGCTCTTCAATCTATCCTAGCCACAGCTGCCAGATTTGCTTTCGGCCCGTATCCAGTTGTTCTTTGCTGCTCTCAGTGCCCGCCCCCACCCCAGTCTCCAACCCCTGAAAAGTGAAGTGGAGACATTTCAGGTCACACCTCCTGGCCCGCCCGCCGACCTGATCACCTTCATCATTCTCGTATCTTCCTTCCCAGTGTAACTGTGTCCCTTCAGTGCCAGGCCTGATTCTACCACGGTGCCTGTGCTCATCTGTTTCCCACCATGTGGAAAGCTCTTTCCTCCCATTCCACATGAACTAATCGTACCCACCTCTAGGGACTCGGGACAGCCACTCCCTCCTCATAAGCTACGTTTCCCACCCTCACGGGACGTCATTCAGATTGTAGCTCAAAGTTTCCCTCCAAAGAGAAGTCCTCCTTCCCAAACCCACTCCCTTTGTCCTTCCTCATCTCCTTGTTATGCCTCCAGTGTCTGGAATGATCCTCCTGGTTTACTTCGTTCCCGTCTTTCCACAGCATGTGAGTTCCAAGAGGCCTGGACCCTCTCTGGCTCGGCCTCTGCTGCCACTCTGGGGCCTGAACAGACCGTGCCACCGAGGCAGTGGTATGTGCAACAGACCGGTTGACACATAAATGAAGTAGTTTTTTTTAAGCTAACATAATAATATTGGCAACAATAATAACGTTTCATGGCAGGAGTAGCATCAGTCTCCTCTGAACTCTACAACTTTTTTTTTGTCTTGGCTTTTGATGTCAATCACTCAGTGTCATGATCATGGTTATGTTTGTGTAAGTCCATCTTCCTACAGATGGTGAACCCTTCACTGGCCTCATCCTATTGGTCTCTCGATCTCTTTTAGCCCCTGACTCAGGAGTTGGCACATGGCAAGCCATCAAGGTGAATATTCTGAATGAACAGAGGCTTGAATAAATGAGAAGGGACAGCTAGCACTGCTCCTGTTGCCCCGATGCACCCCGGCAACAAGGAGCCAGGCATCCTCTCCTCCCTCCCCTCCCAACCTCCCCCCCGCCTTCCTGCTGCTCTTGGCCTCTGTGTCTACTATCTCTGTGCTCTTAGGACAATGAGTACAAACCCATAAAGCTCTCTCCAGTGTGTCTTGCTTACCCGCTCTTATCAGAAGAGAGGAGAACTGAAAGGGCTTTCAAAAGAGCCATCTGTTAGTTTTCATAAAGACATTATCTGCTTCCCATCACAAGGCGTTCGCTGTCTCTGACATGCGTCTGCCCTCCCTCTGCTGTCTGAGAGGGCAGGCGCACACACGCCACTCTCCGTCCACGCCTGGCTGTGGGAGCTGGGCTGCAGACAGAGTATTTATCTAAAAGTGAAGAGATCTGACTTATAAGCAAGGCTGATATTAAATGTATAAATAATGCATCCTGTGGCATTATTTATAATGCAATAACATCCCTATAATGTAATAAAAGTATGCAGGTTCCCAGCGCTTTGCTTAACCCCTTGATGTCTTAGAGGATCCTGTGGGTCTACCTTCAGGGCTTGGGCATGGATAGCCACTGGCCAAGCTTGTCTGGGTCCTGGCTTTTGCAGAGCTGAGCTGCTTGATGACCACCACCAGGAGAAGCTGGGCCCCAGGACCTGGAGTGGTGATTTCCTAACTTCGTGCAAGTCGGAATGCAGGTTTTCTGTCTTCAGTCTACTTGTTTCGAATCTCAAAGTGTGGAGAGATGACACTCACATGTTTAACTAGCTCCTCTGGTAGAGTCGAAGACATATAAGTGGTCCTGGGTTAGTTTTGACTTGTAACAGGATAGACTATCAACCATCCCCAGCTCATTGCTCTGGAACTCACAGTCAAGTCAACTTTGTGAGAAATGTGCACTGGCCTTGTGCCTGGGTTTCTGATCTTCCTCTCCTGCCTAGCACCCACTGAATGCCAACTGTGTGTCTGGGCTCCGCTGACCTTCTTGGTGCTGACTGGCATCTACTTGGTTGTCTGTGTTGCTGGCTCCTGTGTCTCCTCTCTTATCAGACGGCATACAATTCTGGGTAGATGTCAGGAGCCCAGTGCTTGCTTGAATGCCTGGATGCCTGTGTATGGTGATCTGCAAATTCCTGGTCTCCAGGCTGCCCCCAGCTCCCCAGGAGTCTGCCTCTTTTTGGGGAGGGACAAGGAGGTCTCTCTGCTGTTCTCCAAAGTCCCTGTCTAATTGGTATCTGGTATCTTCTGACTTCCAATCTCTCTTCTTTTTGCAATGGAAAGACAACCTCATCTACCGGGTCACTGCAAAAATAGAAGCCTGTCAACTGGCAAATGTAGCTCAACATGCATCCATCTGTCTTCCTGCCGTAGTTGAGATTTACTGCTTCCAGCTTTAGGCTGATTTCTGACCTGTTCTCTGAACCCCAACCCCACTGTCTTCATCCACCCACCATCCTCTTCTCTTTCTCTTAACTCTCTAAACTCTTTCCCTACCAATTTTCCATCAGCTTCTAAACATACTCAGTATCTTTCACCCAATCGCCACCATTTTTGGCCCATCTTCTAGCTCCTACCCTATCTCAGCCACATTTCCTAATAGTGGTGTGTACGTAGTGATTAGTGGCAACACAGTGACAATATATGTTGACTGTGCCGACTCACGTGTTATTAACTTGTTTACTACTCACCATAGCCCTATGACAACTTAATGCTGGGTCAGCTGACACCTAATGGAAGCATGGGGAGATTAGGTGGCTTGCCCAGAGGCACACGCTGGGGCAGGATTTGATCCCAGGCAGTCCAGTTTCAAAGCCAGTGTCTACTCTTGCTGACACAGTTTTCTCACTTTCGATTCCTCCTCCACGATTGGATTCCTACTTCCAGGCCAGGACTGAGCTCCGTGTTGTTACATCCACTGGAAATCTGGGGCCTTGATTTCACTAGACGGAGCGTCAGATAGCGCTGACCTCTTCATTCCTTTTCCAAACCCTCACTTCTTTTTTGTCCTCAGGGCCCCACACTCTCCTTGTTTTCCTTTGACCTCACCGGTCACCTTCCAGTCATATCTTCAGGCTTCTTCTCTCTTGGCCCAAACCTTATATTTGGGGCTGCTCTGGGGTTCCATTCTTTGTCCCATTTCTACCCCACACACGGTCCCAGGTCTTCAGTTACCAACTACGTTCCAAGAACTTCACGGTCTGGGTTCCGGTCACTAGGCCAAAGGTTTATGTATTTGCCTGATATCACAACACAAACATTTCCTTAACTTAATTCGGGATTTCCCCAAGCCAGGATTTCCCAGGATTTCTCCTTTTCTCTTTCCTCAGTCAACAGTCCTCATGTGTCTCTCTCCACGACCTAGTTGAAGTTTGCACAGTGTGTTTTACTCTCTCTATTCTGCCTGCTAAGTTGCCCCTGCTCTCAACTCCAACCCCTCCTAAAACCTTCCTGGTTCATGCAGTGCCTCCTTCTTGCATTATTGTGATCGATTTATAACCAGTTCCTGGCTTCAGGCTTGTGTCTCCCTTACACAGTGTTTCCCTTCGAAATAGTTATGAGCTATTTAAAACATACAGAAAATTATAGAGACTACTAGAACAGACACCCATTCATCTACCACCCAGATGTAACCAACATTTGTACTTTTGCCATGTTTGGAATCATTAGTAAAAAAAATAAAATAAGATATTCTGTTAAAGAAAGGGCACCCTCTGCTCCAGAGGTAATTACAACCTAAAGTTGCTGTATAACCTTTCTTTGCATGTTTTTAAAATTCAAACTTTTAAAATTTTATTTTAATAGTTTGAATATGTTTTAAATATTCACACACTATGCATCCCCAAATGGCACAGCGTCTGAATATTTAAAATTTACATACATCATTACTACATGTATAATTCAGAAAAATATTAACGAATGTCCTACCTTTGAGATTTATCAATGTTGACATGTAGATAAATCCACTTCGTAGCATGCAATAGCGCCGTATTGTATTTTTGTGGCTGAATAATATTCTATTGGATGGATATAACTCAATTTGTTTATCCATTCATTAGTTGGTGGACACTTGTTTCTTTTTTCACTTTTTGGCTATCACGAATAATATTACTATGAATTTTCATGTACCAGTTTTTGTGTGAATCTGTATTTTTAATTCTCTTAGCTATATAGCTAGGAGTGGAGTTGCTGGGTTATATGGTGGCCCTACATTTAACATTTTGAGGAACTATTTTTAGATTGGCGGCACCATTTTACATTCCCACCGGCAACGCATGAAGAGTTTGATTCTCTACATCCTCACTAATACTTGACAATGTCCATTTGTTTTGTTTATAGCCATCCTAATGAGTGTGAAATGCTATCATTGTGGTTTTGATTTGCATTTCCTTGATGAGTAATGATGCATTTTTTTCTTGTGCTTATTGGCTTTTATGAATCTTTGGAGAAATCTCTATTCAGATCCTTTGCCCATTTTTAAACGGAGTCTTTTTCACTGATGAGTTGTTAGAATAATTACTATTTATATATAGTGAGGGAAATTGGTCTTTCACCCTCATTCTCCTTCTACTTTTCCTCTTCCTCCTTCTTCAAAATTATCATGGCTATTCCTTGTTGTTTACTCATCTTCATAAATTTTAGGATCACCTTGCTATATGTCACATTTAAAAAATGTAGCAGATTTTTTTTCATTGAGTTTAGGGCTAGATTACTTTGGGAGAGGACTGCTATGTTCAGATTATTGTCTTCCAATCTATGAACATGGTATATCCATCCCTTTGTTTGAATTTTCTTTCTTTCTGTCATATCCTGACACGCTTTAGCTGTGTGCCCTTATGGAGAAGTTCACTGTTGTTCACTTATGCACACGGCCTTGCATAGCCCTCTTCCCCAGAGTTAAAGTCTGGGTCAATTTACCCCATTTTTCTTACATTGGTTTGACAGTTGCTTGTACTTCTCGCGAGTTCTTGGATATCTTCGCATTCAGATTTTAGCTCTTCAGGAGACTCCAAGAGCTCTCAGATCCCTGAGCTTGGAAAAAGGTAGAGAGGTGGTATCATCTTTCTTCCAAATGTTCCAGATTTTCAGGAAAAAGCCTGGTTTAGAGCTTAGAATGTAGGAATTGATGCAATAAAACTTGCCTTCAAAAAGTCTTAATATCTCTTGATGGATGCTGACCTATAGATGAGTAATTATATATTAGGTTCTAGATAAGTAACGTGTTTTGATAATAATGGAAGAAGCTGCTTTTGAAAGTAGACGGCTGCTTCTGTGTTATAGGGAGGGATAAAGGCTATAGTGAAAGATATCTCTAGGAAGAGGGACATGAGTGGGCCCTTTGGGTTGAATGACTTAAGGTGAGGAGTCAACCAGCAGCTTACAACCAGAAAATTGTAGTGGTTCCCCAAGTCCATACTTCTCAGTGTCTGTAACTAGAAAGCTACCAGACAGAGGATGAAGGAATATTCACACAGAGCAAGAGAGAAGGAACAAAATTGTCTGACTTTCTAGGTTATGAGAATTGCTTTGATTAGCAGGGGAGAAAGGGCACAAGAGAAGACATGGCAGGAAGGAGGGAGGAGCCTGGACTTTTGACCAGAGCCCAGAATGTGCGTCAAAGACTGGTCCTGGACACAACACCACAGCTGAGGCTGGAAGCCTCTTTTGACTCAGCCTCAGATGGAAGTGCCTGAGAAATAATGACTTCCGTGGCTGTGTACTGCCTCCCAAGAGGGCTTCTTCTGGGCTGTTTCACGAGTTGTTGCATGTTTCATCCTCTAGGTGGTGCACCTGAGTCTCAGCAGCTCAGTGTGTGAAAAGAGCCCAAATGGCTAATAGCACTGGGAGTTCCCAGAAAGCAGTGGTCCTGGGGAAGGACATCCTCAGATCACACGAGTGGAAGTCCAAACCTGTGTTTAATTATACTAAAAACCCTAATCTCAATGGGGTGAAGCTGATCGTATCAGTTAGAGTGATAATAATGGGGGGTTGAGCAGTACAATAAGTATAGTAATTTTCCTCACTAAACACATATTTATTAAATATCTACACTGTTCCAGGAATTGTTCTAGGTACTGGGCGTATGTATAACAGTCCATAGAAGCAAAGCCTCTGCCTGCAGTCTAGTTGGGGAGATTCTCAACAAACAAACAAACAAACAAGCAAACAAACGCTTGGGTACAAAGCACAGGGGAAGACCAGAGGAGACACTTGTCACCACCCGAAGGCATTAGGCCTGGTTTCCAAGAGTAGAGGTTAGAAAGCTGGATAAGGAGCCCACCATGCATATCTGGCCAGTGGGGCAAGAATAGAAAGGAGAGGGCATGGGGGACTGAGGACGAATGTGTGCCCAGACCTGGAGGCCTCAACCAGACAGAGGATGGGCTCGGGGGCCCGCTGGGAGAAACTCTGCACTGCAGGGTGTGGAGAGCAGGGAACGTGGCTGCAGAGGTACTCGGCGCCCAGATCCTGGGGGGACAGCTGTCAGCCGGGACTTTCCTCAGGGGCCATGGGAAAGCAGGGGGGCTTTCGAGGGCCAGAGTCGGATGAGCCAATTTGCCCACAGCATCTTAGGGGATGGACTGGAGTGGGCAAGACTGAAGTCAGTGAGACCCATGGGGAGGCAGTCTGGGCAGGTGTCCAGGGCTGTTAGTGCAGAGATGTGGGGACTGAGCCTGCGCAGTGTCAGTGGGGATGGAGGACAGGAGGTAGGGTGCAATGAGTCTGGTGACTGATTAAACGTGGAGGTTGTGGGGGTGGACAGACAAACCAGCATCACTGTCCTGGTACCCCTGGTCTGGGTCGCCACTCCCATAGCCTGAGACGGCTCCCTCCGCCCTGTGTGGGCATCTTCCTGACCCCAGAGGCATTTTTATTACGTTCAAGTGTGTAGAGTAACCACAAGTGAACTAATAAAGTGCAGCAGTTCTGCTTTGATGAGCAGAAAAGAGTAATTTGTAATTAGCATCTACATTATTTGTACATAATGAGTGCTTCCAAAGTCCTTGTGGGGGCTGTTTGTCTTCCTAAGTATTGAAGCCCCCCTCCCAACCATCTTGCTCATGCTGTTTATTTGCACTCTCTGTTCCTAAAAATATACACATGCATATGTACACATTTGCACATTCATTCACCTGTAGCCAGAGTGGTGCATGGAAGAATGTGCAGCCACCCCATTTTACTTGCTCATAAGTGTTATCCCATGCTTGCACACACAGCACAGGCACACAAGCACATGACTACACATAAGGGAGTGCACACACATGTGTACATGTACCCATTCCCTGGGCACACATGCCCAAGAAGTACAAGTCCATAGAACGTGTGTACTCATAGGAAGCCCACACGTGCAAACTTGCATCTGTCTGGCCAGGCACAAGCCTGTGCATGCACACGTGTGTCCACGCAGGTACTCACATGCATGCTGGGAAGGGTCAGGGATTCACATGGTCCTTTTGCCTCAAATACGGCAGATAGCATTCCTTCATCATTTTGGTATTGACAAAGTCAACATTTTGAGGCTTTCTTTTCTTGCTCCCAGAGTTTTGCCGTTTCCTGAATCAGCTACCACTGTAGCTGACAATGTTCCCTCCCAGTCATGCGCCTGGCTAGCTGGGCTTGTGAAGGTGTGGAGAACAGGGGCCTATACCATATCCACAGGTCACAAGGTGGACTTTTGCCTACTGGGGCCCAGGGCTCTGCTTGGGGCAATGAGCAATAACCCCCCAGTGTTAAGACCAAATTTTGGGGGCCCCAGGTAAAACTCAGCACAATGGTCAGGAAGGTGACAAACCCATGTGAGCACTAATTATGCACCAGGGCTTTCATCCACAAACCAGGGTTTGAGGTTGGCAGTATGATTCTTGCTTTGCGGACATGGAAACAGAACCTCAGAGAAGTGAAGGCACTTGCTCGAGCTCAGCCGAGTCTCTCCCACAGTGTAATCTCTGTTTCTCCTCGGCGAACCACCCTCTGCCCCACGGGTGCCACCAAACACAGACCTGTGGGAGCAGACATGAGCGCATGACAGAGCAAGAGATGGTTCTTGTGCCTCTGACCTCCTGTGAGGCATTCCTCTGGGGGCCGGAGAGGAGGGGCTTCATTCAGCCTCAGGACAGAGAGGGTCCTTCCTGGGGAAAACACATCTCTGCTTTTTTTACCTTGATGTTTGCTTTCGACCCGATGCCAGACAAGCAGCTGGTTAAAGTCGTCCTTTCCCTGAGGATCTGAGTACATGCCCATGTCTCAGGTTCTCCCTGGGAACTATGTTCCTAAAATCAAGAGAATTGGGGTTTGTAATAATTTACACTGGCATGTGCATCCCAAGTGAAAAGGAAAAGCACCAGGACTTGCGTGTGTGCGTGCCTGTGTGCCTGTGTGTGCGTGCATGTGTGCCTGTGTGTGTCAGAAACGTCACATTCCCTAGACGCTGCCAAGCTGTGTAGTCGGTCACCTGCAGTCTTTGGACCTGGGTACAGGCAAAGCTGAAGAAGACACCAGGTCACTTTGGGTTTACATTACTGGAAGCATTTCGAGAAAAACAGTAGTACAAATGTTCTTACAACATTTCTTTCATTTTAGCCTTAAAATGCCCTATGAGGAAAGTAATAACAATAATAATAATAATAATAGCGACACAAGGGCTAATGTTCATTGAACCGTTACTGTCAGCCAGTCCCACAATGGCCTCCATGAGCAGATACTGCCCGTGCCATAGTCTGTTCAATTCTCATGAAGACCCTAAAAATGCTGGCCCTAGAATGGGACAGTGCGGCTCCTATTTCACCATGGAGAACTCAAGGGCCTGAGCAATGTCCGCAGGTGTGATCCAGGTCTACTGAATTTTCAGACCGATCTCCTTTCCCTGAACTGTCCGGGGTTGGAGTATAGGTTGGACAGGTGATGGAGATCAGGGTGCTGGGAACTGCGGACCTGCTGTGCAGTCCAAGCATCTGGGGCTCTAAAGCTATCATGGGCAATCCTTTCCAACCAAGTCGTTCTAGGTGTGTGACATCCAGCCAGGGAACAGGAAAGAGGCCACGCCTCCTTTGCTGGTGCTGCTCTGTTGAACAGTGTTTGCCAATTTCCGTGGTGTAAATACATCCGCTAGGATTGATTTCAAGTCGCAGAGCTGTTTACCAAAGGGGAGACAAAGAGGGAGGGGAGAGGCTTTTATAACAATTGCATAATTAGCACGGGGTCCTTTGGCTCCAGCCCCCTGTGGGGCCCAAAGACCCAGCAATTAACCTTTGGCTACTCCTGAGCTCAGAGGAGGCGTGGGAACAGAGCACCAGAAGGAATTTTCGAGGCAGATTCTCCATTGCCTCAGCCTGGATGAGGCTGATGGTGTTTTACTTCTTCCTTTGCCTCCCTCCGGGGAAAACAAAGAGTGGATCCCAGAAAGGCCAGCGCCTCTAATCTCTCAATAAAAGCCTTTGAAAGAAGAGGAAGGTGGCTGGGTCTGCTACTGAGAGCTGGCAAGCCTGGGTCTCCTGAGGCCAGGGCCAGGGGCTCCACGAGAAGAGTGTGGCCAGCGCTGGCCAGCGCGGGCCAGCTGGGAGGAAACGGCTGGCGGAAGGCCTCCCGGACCCTCCATCCTGTCTCCGTCACTCCCACATAGATTGATGAGCCCCAGGATGCCCTTGGTGTTGGCCAGCCATACTTGGGGCCTCCCCAAAATAGACAGGACGCCTGACGTCTCTTGCCACCGTCCCAGCTATTGTCTTTATGAGCCCTGTGAGTTCAGGGATTACATCCTAACACTTCCTCTTCGTGCTTAATCACCGCGCTGATGGATGGACAGTTGCGCAGACAGCCTGGGGGCTGTGGAGAGCAATGCAAGTCCTGGACAGCCAGGCCCCCATCGAGTGGGTATGGGATGGTCTGGCACCTCTGTGTTTGTGTCTGGGAAGGGAGAAATGGGGCAGCGTGGAGCCTTTGCAAGGACTCAGAGGTCCTTTATGGTTGAGGCTGGCTAAGGGGGGCACCAGGCTCAGAGTTGGTGCCATGGGGAGGGGTCAGTGTATGGGCTAGATTCAGCCACTAGGGGGCAGGCCCTGACAGCAGGTGGACCGGGCTAAACACTGTCAAAGCTCCAAGCGACTGTAGGAGGAATGATAGCCATGCAAAGTGAGCCTTCCCCAGGTTCTGGTCAGCTGCAGAGAGACCCAAGGCGTAGGGGAGTTTGGGAAGTGGGGATAGTGGCGATAGGAGGCCATTTGTAGATTCCTTGTATCTTCTTAGTTTTGGTGATGGGATGAGGGATGAAGACGAGGCTTCCCTGTGCTGCGAAAGGTGTGGAGCAGGAAGAAAATTAGGGACAGAGAAGGACAGGCCTGGGATGGAGTCAGGACCTGGTGGCTGCTGCCCAGGGGCACAAGCTAGATGTGTGCTTTGTCCCCTTGGGCCTGCCTGGCCAGGCCAGCTTCCTCTTAGCCCTGCAATGCTGAACTTAGCTTTTCCCCAGCTTCTCCAAAGAGGCACCTGCCTTTCCTGCTCTTCGGGTTGGCTGATTCTGACACGTTGTGAACCCTCTGAGCCTGCTGCCTGACCAGGATGGAGTTTTGCTAGGATGTGCTGTTCTGAAAGCTAGAGAGGCTTGGGATTACCCCAGGGAGAGAAGACCGGGGGCCCCACACACTACTGGGGAGCTTGACTGAGCCAGGGGCCTGCAGCCAGCCAGCCATCCAGCCATCCAGCCATCCACCAACCCATCCATCCTGCTATTCATTCATCCATCCTGCTGTCCATCCATCCACCCGTCCATTTATTTATCCATCCACTTATTAATCTATTCGGTCAATACATATTATTGAAGCTTACTCTGTACCAGGCTCTTTTCTGGAGTCTAAGAACAACTGTGAATGAGACAGAAAAGCTCTCTGCCCCATGTGAACTGCATCTGGAGGGCAGCATCCCTGAGACAAGCTAAATCACTCATTACACCCTCCAGGTGGAAACAGATGGGTCTTTTCTCAGCTACAAAGGCAGCGTGCTCCCTTCCCCTCCTGCCCCGATATATACAGACACATTACAGTGTACGTGAATGTACCTCAAGGTCTGCATGCCTACGTATGCTCACAATGCATTTCCTTGGATACCAATGTATCTGCAAGGTCACTTTGCACACACACACACACTCAAATACATGAATTTCTAAATAGCTGTGCCTACATGCATACAAATTCATTTGTGTGCACATGTACATATATATGGGCATACTAGGCACTTATACACATTCGCACCTATATGCATACATGCCCAGGAATGCACAGGCACATACATGTGCACATCTGTGCATGCACAAACACACTGGGTGCCTAGTAATGCACTGAAGCACACTAGCATATGCACACACATATAAACATGGACACGGGCACAGTTTGGGTCTGTGCCCACATATGCACAATTCCACACACAGATCACATGCCCGTGTGCCTGTACTTGTGCACACTTGTGCGTGGAAATACCCCCTCTGGTTTTTCCCTTTCCCCCAAGGCTCCCACACCCTCGCATTTCCCCGTCTTTTCCTGGGGAATTATCCACAGCTCTGACAAGAGAATGGGTTACTAATGCAGCCACAGAGCTGTTTTGACACTTTTGATGAATAACCTTCAATACTATTAATTGGAACAATTGCTTTTCATTTAACTAAATCACGGGAATTGCTAAACTAAATTGAAACAGAATGTAATTTTGCCACGCACTGCTTTAATATGGGCCTCTAAATGTCTTCTCCCTGAAGGATTAGTAACTTAATCACCCACCAGTGATAACTGCTTTCCAGGCTCAGCTGGGAGGCTTCCTGCTCAGAGCAGCCTGGCTGGGAACAGGCTGGGGGACCAGTGGCAGCTCCTCTCGCCCTGGGCTTCCTCTGCATTATTCATCTTGGGGAGCAGGGTTGCTTCCCTGCTCTGATCCCAGCCAGGCCCTCGGAGACCGGCTTCGTGTTCCCTTGGTCCCCCTCCTCTGTTTGCAGCCTGGCCCCGAGATCTGTCAACCGGGAGTCTGGACAGGGGCAGGCGAGGGGGCTGGACTCTGGCTTGGGGCCTCTCAGAGCCTTGCTGAGCCCCTTCATCCTCAGAGCCCTGACTCTGGAACTCCAGGGCCTCTTTAGACTCCAAGGGCAGCTCAGAGCTTTCCTAACTCTCATAGGCTGACGCGGGCTGGAAATTCCCACTTCACGGCCTGGGGGAGCAAGGAAGGCACCCAGCCAGGCAGGCTGCTGAAGGGCGACCAACTGTCCCGGTTTGCCTTGGACAAAGGCATCTCCAGAACGTGGGACTTTCAGTGCTAAAACTAGACAGTCACTGGCAAGTGGGGCAGATCATCACCTTAGCTGTAGAGCCTCTGTGTCTCTAGCTAGACCTCACACAGCATTTATTGAGTGCTTACTGTACGCTAGGTGATTGGCATACATTATCTCACTCCAGTTTTGAAATGCTTTTGTGAGGACGAACTCATTTAGAAATGAGGAAACGGAGACTCAGTTTTTGAAAACTTACTAAAGATCTCGCAGGTGTAAACACAACCAGAATTGTAGCAGCTGGTATTTGTAAGAGGTTGTTTGTGATGAGCGCTTGTCTCGAAGGCTCGGCAGGTACCCCACGGCAACCTTGAAGATAGGACCATGTCTATCACCCCCATTTTGCAGATGAGAAAGCCGAGGCTCCCAGAAGTGAAGGTTATGGCTGATCAGTGCCGGAGCTCCGATTTCCCGGGTACAGGAGTGTCTCCCCACGGCACCTCCTGTGTCAGCTTGCCTTTCAGGTCCCAGGGGAGGGACTCCCATACCCCTTCCATCTGGGTAGCCTGAGGAGCTCCAAGCAGAGGGCTTCTGGAGGGTGAAGCCCCCAGCACACTGGAGGTGCTGTACTAAGGGTGGCCTCCTGCAGGTACAACTCCGGCCTCCTGCAGGTACAACTCCAGCCCCCAGATGTCCAAACTAGGCATGGCCTCTCTCTGAGTGAGAATTTCCAGGACAGCCACCCCTCCCCCATCCAGCGACATGGTCCCTGGCCTTGGGCCTGTTGTGGGGTCTGTGCGTTCTGTAAGCCCGTTATTCCCCACCCCTGCTGAGCTCAGACCCTACCTGGACTGAAGCGATGACTTCTTCAAAAGATCTCTGGGTCTGCCTTTCTAGCCCCTCCCCCTGAGGCAACATTTCTAAATGTGCTTTTGAACTGTCACTTCAAAATACGTACTTGAAGAGAAAGGTGCCGTTTTGAGAGGAAGCAGCATCATTCTGACTTTACTAAGAGCCGGGCTCTGCCAGACACTGTATACATTCTCATTCCGTCCAACGACGTCCGAGGGGGTTGGAATGATCGCATCCACTTTGTAGTTCAGGAAACTGAGGCACCGAGGGTAAAGGGATTGCCCAAGTTCATGCACGTGGTGAATGGCAGGCCGAGATTCAGGGGGCAGGCTTTTTAACCGCTTCTCTCCCCAGGCTGGGACTGCCATTCTCCAGAGTGTCGCTACCTCCGACTTCCAACCTTCTCTGTCTTTGGGGAGGCAGCGGGGCGTGCTGGTGAAGCTTGAGGGGTCTGAAGACAAATAAATGCTTGTGGGCCGGGGGCCGGGGCTTCCCATCGCTCATGGCGCCTTGGGCCCAGATCGGTTTCCCTTCACATGGGATGGTCCCCATGTCTCAGCTCTGTTGGGGCCGTGGCATACAGAGTTCAGCTCAGGTCCTGGCTCAGAGCAGAGGCTTAATAAATGGTGGCTACCATGATTATTTTTATTATTTCTGACGGTTTGGAAGGAGGTTCTATGGAGCTCAACGCTGCAGCCTGCCAAGCCCTGCCTCCCCACCACATTTCACGCTGCCCGTGCCCTTGAGTTTCCCATTAACTTAATAGGTCTGGACAGAAAGCAGCTAGTTGTTCATGGGATCCTAGAGTCAATCAACAATCTACCCTTCATTGCTCCCATTCACTGAAATCGATACGCATTGATCCAACACCGGGGCTGCCCAGGGCCCTGAGGCTGCCCTTCAGGGCTTTGTCCTCTCGCTGAGCTGAGAGAGCAGGTCTTCCCGTGTGGCCCCTGCACCGGCAGCAGCGCTTCTGGCAATGAGGTAAAGATGCAAATTCTTGGGGCTCACCCCAAGCCCTTCTGAATCAGAAACTGTGACATGGGGCCCAGGAACTGGTGCACTAATGAGAATTCCAGGTCATTCTAAGGTTTGAGAAATATTGGTCTAAGAGAACAGAATACCACTGTTTCCAGAGAGGGGCCAGCTGAGCCTGTGAAATCTGGGTAGGGAAAGTGGCACCCTGGGGGGGGGGGGTTGGGGGGTGGGATGTCCTGACGTACGAACCCCTGCACCCTGTCAGGCTTGTGGCAAGGGGACAAGCCAGGGAGGCTGCTGGCCTGCACTGCCCCTTTGGTGAATTAAACAAAGGCGTCCCTTTCTCTGGGTAAATGCAGTGCTGCTGCTGAGTGGCAGGTGGGCTGGATTCCACCTTCGTTCACCCTCCCATACTCCTGTGTGAAGGTCAGGCCAACGACGTGATAGGCCTGGGAATATTTGTGAGGTCAAGGCCACACCATGCCTGCCCTCACCTGCGGGGCTGGCTTCTGGGGTGCTGGACAAGCAACCAGGGTGAGAGCCCCCCTGCTCCATGGACTCTCCCCAATGCCCAGGGTCCATCAGTCCTTTACATGAAACAGGCTGAGCTTGGGAGAAACTGGAAGTTAAAGTGTGGCTTTGAGGACAGCCTGCCATGGGCTGGAGGAGACATCCCCCACCCGAGCCAATGCTGGAGAAAATTAAACAGACTTTTGATAGTTTCTCCAAGTGCAGGTCTCTCTAGAGCATCGTCCTCCTGCCAAAGACAAGTCAGCTGCACTCTGATGGAGGAATGGAACCAAGCACTGAGTGTGGCTGAGAGAGTGCTCTCGGCCCCAACCTGTCCTGGTCAGCACCCAGCCAGCCAGCCTTCTTCTTTCCTCCCTCTTCTTCCCTCTCTCCCAGGGGACCCTCTCAGGCTGCCCTCCCCAAATACCTGGCTTCCCTCCCATTCTCCTAGCCCAGGCTACCTTGGACTTTGCTGCCTCCAGAGTCCCTCTCTGGGGACATTTGCTCACTCCCTTGTCTTCCTGTTCTTAGGAGCTGATGTCCTCTCACTTTACCCTGGAAGCCCTCCTGGGTTCTGGATACCTGAAACACTACATTATTCTTAGGGCTCTAATGAGGCCGTGTTCTCCCCTATACTCCTCTCTTTCTCTCTCAGAAGATGCCTTTCTGGAGGTAGGGGACTACCTGGATGTCCTCCACTTTTTCTCCCTCAACCAGGAGCTTTTTTATAGCAAGGCCAGGTCTGTCTCTGCCTGTGAATGAATTTCTCCCTTCCGACATCTGCTGCCTTACATTCAGACAACAGGGAGGGAGATCAGGCCCTCCCAAGTCCAGCTCTAGGGCCCTCTGGACCCACCTCACTGACACTGTCTACAGCCCGATGCTCCCAGCTGTGGAAGGCCATCCTGGGCTGCTACTGGTCTCACAGCCCCAAACAATGGTCTGGGCCTCTTATCTCCTAATGCGCGTGAGTGGGTGTACTCACACCTCCACGTATCTGTACACCCAGCATGGGCTGTCATGAGAACTCACAACTCTCCCTTCAAGGTCAGCTTCTAGAGGAAGTCCAAGAGGCAGCTGGACCAAGGGCATCCACCCACATGCCCTTGGCAACTCGCACTTTTTCCTGTTGGTTCCATACTACAGGTGTACACTTCCCACCATTTCTAGCCCAAGGTTGGATAAAGCCCCAGTCCCAAGTCCTCTTGGTATAAAAGAGGACAGAAATGTTAAAAAGACTGATAGGAAGCAATGGAGAAGTGAAGTTCCCAGGAGAAGGGTGTGGACCTGGCTCTGGCTAGTCGTAATTAGGTTGGAAATTTATACTTTTTAAGCCAGACAATTTTGTGTGAGTCTTGTATTTGCTTTCACGTTTTATAGTGATCTTCTTTGACATCTGCTCAGTATCTCCCACCTTTAACCTTCTCCAGACGGTCCTTCTCTGAAGTCACAACCATTTTCTGACTCCTCAAGTCAGATAAATCAAGTGCCTTCTTCTCTGCTTTCTGCGACCTCTGATGCCATGAGGTACCTCCTTCTGCCTCCCCTCCTTCTTCTCCACCCTCAAGGGCTCTTCTGTGTCTTCCCCACAGACATATCCCAAGAATCTGTGCTCCAGAAGCTCTCTCCCATTTCTCCTGATCCACTCGGCTCCCCCATCGTCTCTGTGCCTGGCTCCCAAATTCTGCTCCTTGCTTCTGTAAAGGACTTCCAGAAAGCTCCATGGCACTACCCTTCAGTACACCCAGCTTTCTGAGAGCCCAACGTGGTTTCTGCCAGCACCTTTGTCCCAACGTGCCTCAAACTGAACCCAGTCGCTTCCTTCTCACACCAGCTCTAGGTTCCTGCCACATTTGTTCTGCTGAAATGGTCGATCTTTCTTTCTTGTTTCCAATTTCTTCTCTCCAAAAATCTGATTGGCAAACTACAGAATTTCCTCACCATATCTGATCCTCTCCCATTTGCCCCTTGTGGGGTCTTGGGCCTCGCTTAAACATTGAACCCACAGAGATCTTCTTCGCATTGGTAGTTTTCCGTTCCATTCATCCAACACGTGCTGCCGAATTAATCTTTCCATCACCCAGTCAAGACCACGTATTCTGCTGCTGAATAGCTTTGCTAGCACAGATTCCACTCCTCCCTGGACCCTTTCACTGTAAGGTATGGATTCTGGAGTCGGTTAGATCTGGGTGACATTCTGACTCTTCCATTAAGTGAGCACATGGGAAAGGGAATGGCCCTCAATAAATACAACTTCTCCGATTTCTTCAAGCACAGATAATTTTACTTTTTTGTATCTAGCTGTTGGTATATATGTTTTCTCTTCCCTCCTCTCTCTTTTGTTTTAATTTCAAAGCAGAACCACTGGGACATTTTAAAGGGAAATAAAAACTATTTAGAAATGAGAACATACTAACATATACGATCTCAGGGGCCACACGTGTAACCAGATGTGAATTCCTAGCTCTCAGCGACTCCATTTCTCCTTGGACAGGAGGCAGCCTACTGACCATCAGAATCCATCCTCTCTTCCATTGTCATAGTCTATATATTTGTTTTTTGGACAATACCATATTGTTTTGAATGAGAGAAAATAAAGGATTAATAACTCAAGTATAGGAGATCTTACAGTCAATAGCAAAACAAACAAATGAACAAACAAACTAGAACACCCTAAAAATCCTGACTTAAAAAATGGGGAAACCCAAGTAGACTTCTGCTTTTCCAAGGAAGACATACAACTGCCAACCAGTAGAAAAGTTGCTCAGCATTACTATTATGAAGAAAATGCAAATAAAAGCACAATGAGACATCACCCTGCATTCGTTAGGATGGCTATTATCAGAAAACTAAAGGACAACAAGTGTTTGTGAGGATGTGGAGAAATTGGAGCCCTGGTACACAGTGGGTATTCAAAATGGTGCAGCTGCTCTGGGCAAAGCTATGGCAGTTCTTCAAGACATTAGACATAGAAGGAGCCTACGATCCAGCAATTCTACTTCTGGGTATTCATCTAAACTAATTTAAGGCAGGACCTCGAAGAGATATCTGCACTCTCATGTGTATTGCAGCATTATTCAGAGTAGCCAAGATAAGGAGACAACCTCAACGTCCATCAACAGAAGAATAGATAGAGACAATGTGCTGTATTCATACAATGGGCTGTTATCCAGCTTTGTAAAAAGAAAGGCGGTCTGGCACATTGTACACCATGGATGAACCTCAAGGACACCACGCTGAGTGAAACAAAGCAGCCATAGAAGGACACACGCTGCCTGATTCCGCTTACAGCAGGTATTGAACAGAGTGGGAATCACAGAAATAGAGAGTGGAATGGAGACTACCAGGGGCTGGAAGGAGGAGAGAATGGTGAGTGGCTGTTCAATGGGTACAAAGTGTCTGCAAAATGAGTAAGTTCCCCAGATCTGCAGTTAACAGTACTGTACTGTACGCTTAAAATTTGGTTAAGAGGGTAGCTCACACGGTAAGTGTTCTCACCAAAGTATCAAAGAAGAGGAAGCCAAAGAAAATAAAAAAAACGAAAAGAAATAAATAGAAAGAAAAGAATGACAGCTTGAATGGCAGCTCATTCCAGGGCACAGGGCACTTTTGGTTTCGAGGGAAATGGATCCGTATAAAAGGCCTTGGGCATGGCTCTGGCTTTGGTGAACTCTTCCATCCACACGGCCTTCTCTCGGCGAGACCTTCTTTCAGTGAGGCGGGCCTGGCCCTATCCCCTGGCAGCCGGACCAGCCTGCAGCGCTTATGGGGTGGGAGGTGAGCTCAGCTGGTAGGTGTTCAGCTGAGCCTGCACCCCTGCCCCAAACCTGAGCATTGAGCATTCAGCATCCTTCCCCAGCCAGCCTCTGGCAGAGCTGGTACATTGCTTATGGGCCTGCCTGCCCATCCTTCATGAATTTTTATTAAACAAAACTGTAAGCAGATTGATTTTGTCCTCTTTTATTGCATTTTTATTTAATTCCCTTCCATGGTGGAGGCTCTATCATGTTACCGCAGAGTAAATTACTCCAGGGCATCAGGCCAGCGCCGAGGAGAAGGGCAGGAGCTGGCTTCCCAAGAGCACATTTACCGCATAAGAACCTTTATTAGCAGAGACTCATTGATTTCTTTTTCAGGTCATAGCCCCTTCACCATCCTTTAAATAAGAGAGTCCCACACAGTGTGCTACAGTGGAAGGAATCTCTGTGAGGCCAGGGTCATGGGGTGCAGGCTTGTCTCTGGGTCTGGAAGCCCCTGCACCACCCACAGCCTTGCCTCTGACCTACTGTGTGCAGGATCTGTGGCCTGAAAAGCATGGAGAAAGAGTGGTTTGGGTGGAACACTGGGTGGTAGATCAGGATGAAATGAGAGATGAAGTCCAGGGACTGTAAATGAACTCTTCCCCTTCTTCGGAGCTTGTGTTTTTACCCTCTAGGAAAATGACTTTGGGATTTCATTTTTAGGACCTGGAGAGTCACCGAAGGTTTTGGGGCAAGGCAGTAACAGGATATCATCTTTGCAGCAGGGGGATTAATCTGGCAGCAGGGTGTAAAATGAATTTTAGGGGAGTTTGGGAATGGGGTCGGAAGGTAGAAACCAGGACATTTGTTAAGAGGCTAAGGCTGCAGTCTAGGAATAAGGCCACAGGCACCGAAGCGAGTGATGAGACGGCAGAAATGACGAGGTGCAGGTGGATGAAACAAGGCAGGAGCCAACGAAGGAGGCTCAGGTTTTTGTCGACTGCAGAAGGACGTGGAAGCAGAGAAGTGGGTTTGAGCAGAGAAAACAAAGAGCTGAGTTTGGCGCGTGCTCATGTAAAAGGTAAAGGATACACGTGTGCCTGTTATCGGAAAGTAAGACAGACGAATTGCAGGCAGGCAGAAACATTTGAGAAATAGACAGGCATAAAAAAACCCCACGAAAACCATCTTCAATCCTGCTGCCATGGTTTGCCTTGCAGCAGTTAGTACATTTCGGTATATTTCCTTCTAGATAGATAAATAAGTGACTCCTGATACTAAAGGTTCTTCAGAAATGGGATTCTTAATGACTGTACATTACCTTATCATCTGGGAACACCAAAATTGATTTAACTGCTCACCTATTGTTGGACTTTTCCTTGATTTATCATTTCTCCGCACTATAAATAATGGTGCGGTGAACATCTTCGTGTATACATCTTTGTCTGCATCTCTGATAAATTTCCAAATGAAAATTATTGAGTTAAAGGTTATCATCTTTTTAAAGGCTCTTAATTCATATTGTCAAGTGCTCACTAGACGCTGACAGAGTGTATGTGTGTCACGGCACATTCATCACCGTGGGGTTATTTTCGTCCTTTTAATCTCTGCCGGTTTCCTAGTACAGAAGCAGGGCATACTGCTATTGCTTAAATTATTCACTTTTCGGATTACTACTGCTTCTATAATAATTTTGGGTGTGCCCATTGGTCATTTTTTGAATTTCTTCCCTTTTGAGACTTGTGTTTTTGTTCCTATTTCTATGGGAGAGTTCTTTTTTTTTTTTAACTTATGGATTTATAACAAGTTTTTGTATTGAGGCCATTAAAGCTTTGTCTGCCATACATGTTAGAAATTTTTCTTTTTTGTTCTGTCTCATTTCTTTCAAATTTTATATGGTGTTTTTGACAAGTAGAAAATTTGAAACTTTAGGTAGTTATTGCTATCAGTCTTCTCCTTTTTTGTTTTTGTTATGCGTTGAAAATCGTGCTCAGGTTGAGAACAAGTAAACATTTACCTGGAGCTCCTTCTAGTTCGTTGTGATTTTATTGATTTTATGTATTTGCTTAGTTGAGATATCAGACTGTAGTGATCCTGAATGCAGGCTCTGGAGTCTGTTAGCTGGACTTGAATTTGGATCCTGGTTCCCTTACCTACTAGCTTTGTCATCCTGAACCAGTTACTTGACCCCTTTGAAGCTGATTTTTCAAATCTGAAATGGGGCTGGTATTTATTTAATTAATTTGTTGGAAGAATTTCAGGAGACGACGCATGCAAATTGTCTGGTTCAGTACCTGACCGATAGCGGGCAGCCAAGGTTAAACGTTGTTACGTTAGATCTCAGTTAAGCACGTGCAAGTTTGATCCCCGTGAGGGCCGAGACCATGTCCCGTTTGCCTCTGTATTGCGTGTTTCATCAAGGATGGGTCTTCAAATATATTCTCAGTGAATATTTGATGAATGAATGCATGAACTGAAATGAACAGATTGCATTTATCAGTTGTAAAGGCAAATGGATGCCTGCTTCTGAGAATCTACTTTAAGATGTTTAACTCAGTTAGAAATGACCAGAATTATAATGTATGTCTAGAATGCAGAAGAACACCCCCAAACCCCCTCCAACAAACAAACATTGTTTTTACATAAGCCATAGCTCACCACTCAGAGCTGTGGGGCTGTTCAGTCACCTCTGATCCCTGACTTCTGACCCTGGTCCACACATACAGGCTATTGCCCTACTTCCTTGAGTCTGTCCAGAGAGAATTTTAAGAGCTGGTAGGGTCCTTTGAGGTCATTTGGTTGTATAGACTTCCAGCATTTATATATTGGCTGCCCAATACTTTTTTTTCTAAAGCATGCTATTTTGGAAGGCTGATGCGTAAAACAGACCAAATGTAAAGATGCTGTGGTTGATAGATTGGGTCAGATGTCATACTCCTTCTGTTGGGAAGTTTTGCACATGCTGTTCCACCTTCCCTGTCCCAAGTACCTAGTTATTACTTTTTGAGGGGTTTCGACCTCCAATAACACCACCTCCAGGAAGCCTTCCCTGGCCTTCCTCTGACTAGATCAGTTGCCCTGCTATATATTCACAGCTCTATCTGTGTACCTCTGTCTGCTAGCACATGCCTCAGCGGTAAATTTCCATCTATTAATGTTCATTTTCTCCTACTAGACTTTGAGCCATAGGGGCAAGACCATGATGAGTTTGTTCATCATTATTTCCTGAGTACTGAGAGCAAGGCCTGGCACACAGTAGGTGTTCACTTCACGTTTGATGCCTTAATGAAACTGCATGATCCAATCCCTTTCTTTTCCAGATGGAACAAATATTTTTCATGTCTGCTATGTGCTACATAGTCTTCTGGGTACCTGCAGCACACCTGTGAAAGAGACAGACACATCCCCCGCCCTCTAGGAGGACACATGTAGTCAGGGTGACAGGCAACTGAGGAAGAATCATTGATTTCACTGGTCAAAAATGTGTCAGACTTTCATGTAAAATTTCACTGTAAGATAACTTTCCTTTATTGGAAAAGAATTGGCAAATTTCTAGGTCAGCACATTTTGTTGGTGATAAAGTCAGCTGTTAAGAGTGGTACTTGCACCCTAGCGGTTGTGGCTCAGTGGATTGAGTGCCGGCCTGCAAACCAAAGGGTCGCTGGTTCCATTCCCAGTCAGGACACATGCCTGGGTTGTGAACCAGGTCCCCAGTAGAGGGTGCCTGAGAGGCAACCACACGTTGATGTTTCTCTCCCTCTACCTCTTCCTTCCTCTCTCTAATAATAAGTAAAATCTTTAAAAGGAAAGAGTGGTACGTGGAATCCTGTCTTGGTGGTTCATTCAGGGCAAGACAGGGTCTTTGGGGCCTTACCTTCTTGTCGGGAACCTTCCCATGAGGACGTAGCTGAGGTAGCTTCTGATGCACACTGAATGATGAGCCACTGCTTCCTGAGGTCACCCCTGGGGCCCCTACTGGGCCAGCTCTAATAAATGAATAAGATCTTACGTTCTTTGTGAGTTCATCGGATCTATTGATGAAAACCGGCTCCCATAGGCCCCTTCTATCCTATGGTGACTTTCAGCAAAGCACCAGGTCTAGAGGAAAGAGAGACACTTTAGCGATTGCCCAGAGTACTTGAAAATAAAAATCCGAACACTTCACCATGTGACCCGTGAGGCCTGTGCCAGGCTGACCCCATTTCCATTTTGTTCCTTGCCATAGAAGTCAATTTCAGGTCCTATGGGAATAGCACCCAGTTGCAAATCAGCAAGGCACTGATGGACGCATGGTATGTGCTAGACCACTGGGGTAGGGGCCATGGGTTTAGATAGTGCCCTCCCCATCTGGAGCCTGCCTCTTTCCCATCTCTTCTGGAAGTTGCTGGGCGGGTGTTTGTACCTTGGTGGGCTCTGTTGCCAGCTCTGGCTGGGCCACCTTGAGACCCGCTCCAGTAGGAGTGCTGCTGAGGGCCTGAGGGCCCCAGCAGAGAGCTCCCAGCCCTACCCTCTCAGCTGCCAGGCTGCCCGTGCCAGGGAGGAGGCCCCTCCTGCCTCTGCTTGTTTCCCTTGATTGTTATGTAATGTTCGGCAGCAGGAGGTAAATTTCTCTCCAATTTCCAGGCCCGTTACAGCGCATGAACCCCACCATGGGGAGCCACAGTGATTGAGCTCAGCAGCCAGGTCCCATGCTGAGTGTCATAAATCAGGCCTATTACTCGCTCCTCCTGGCAGATGCCACCACCAAAACCTTCCCACTCCGCCCAGGAGCCCCAGCCACCTCTGCACACAATAAACCAGGGCTGGCACATCCACTGGGAATGTGGGGTCTCTACATGACAGCCTGGCTGGGGATTATTGGACTCTTATTCTGAAGGGGTGGGAGGCTACACAGCCCTTGCTAGTGCATCTGACCTGCGGCCCTGCAGCCTGAGGCTTGAGGAGCAAAATCGGGACATGCTCACTTGACACCTGGATTTTCTGCTGTGGTGGCCTTTTGTGTGCTTCACTGTGCACATAAGAACCTCTAGGGGACTTTTTAAAAAATACACATTTCCCAGTTTCCCAGCCCCATCTCCAGAGATTCTGCTGAGGTAGGTTCTCCTTGGAACATGGGACCAGTAAGTGTACAACTTTCCTGGTGACTCGGATGCAGGTGGACGATCCTCTGAGAAATGCTGCTTTAAGACCAACTATCTCCCCAAAGCAATGCCTGTAAAATGAATGCCTATAAATTGAATCCTTCTTTTCCATTTCCTTCCATCATTTCGCTGAAGATGAGTTTCCCTGGGGAGGAAGATGTGGGCTTCAGAAATCAATGGCAATCACACTGAGGAATGAAGCAAATCTTTGACTATGACATATTTAATGGGCAATAATAATGCTAATCGTTGAGGGGAAAGTCCCCCAGTAGGATGTTCTGCAGATGCTTAAGGTGTTGCGAGCGGGGGTGGGGGAGGATCTTGAGTCCTCACTGGCTCCATCCATATGGCCAGTTTCTCACTGGCTCTATCCCTATGACCGGGGTGACCTTGTGCTCTGGTTAGGCGGGCTCAGTGCTGCTCTCTGCAGGTTGTCCAGTGCAATTTTTAATAACTGCCCCTTTGACTCCTAGAAGTTCCAGTCTGGATGACAAATTGTCATCCTATTGATAACCATGGGGGGATTCCCCTAGAGACCTCCCATTTTTCTTCCATAGGGGTCTGCCTCGTGGGTGTCTCTGAAGGGTTTTGTCAAATTGATCCTGATTCTGGATTTCACATGAAAGTTCTGACTCTGAGAGGGATGAAAGGCAAAAGGACCCCTTGGGCCAGGTTCCTCTCCCCCTTTCGGAGTCAGGTGCTGGGAGCAGGAGGGACTTGTCATCTGCTGGCTAGAGTGAAAGGGGCAAGGGCAGCCTTCTCTGGAGGTCCAGTTCCCACCCTGGGTGTCTGAGGTAAGGCCGAATTTTGCTGTCAGACATTAAAGCAATCAGTAACAATGGACCTTAATCAGCGTTAGCCAGGACTAGATTGGATTCCAGCACGGCCTTGTAACGGCCATGTGATATCAACCCGCTTAACCATTCCAAGCCCCATTTTTCTCATCTGTAAAGTGGGAATAACACTCTTCCACCTGGCAGGGGTCTTGAGATGATGTCTGTGAAGAGTGAACCCTTATTAGGTAATCAATAAATGGAGACACTTAATATAATCATACCAATAATGTCAATACCACAAAATAAGCTTTCATATTTTAAACATGTTTCCAACATGTTTTGGGTAATGTTTTTGTCATATTGATTTGTCCCTTTCTTCCCCTGGCACTTCTGCCATGAAGGCTAACCTATCAGGCTTCCCCAGAAAGCAAAGTGAAGATTCAATTAAGAATAAAGACGTTCAGAGAGCAGGCCCAGGACACCAGCGTGAGTTACACATAGCCATATATTTCTAGGAAACTCCAGGAACAGTGGGGTTCACTGTGCACAGATTTTAGTGTCTCAGGTGGACGGTACAGGCTCCTCAGAGAAGTCCCAGATTCAGCAAAGCATCTGAGGAAAATGGCACCATGAAGAGTCTACAATGTTCACAGCCAGAGGCTGTGGCCGCACGCGGCAGAGTGGGGACCTATGTGAAGCCTTCAAAGCACCAGCTGGGACCAGCCATACCTTTCAGGGTGCCNCCCTGGCACTTCTGCCATGAAGGCTAACCTATCAGGCTTCCCCAGAAAGCAAAGTGAAGATTCAATTAAGAATAAAGACGTTCAGAGAGCAGGCCCAGGACACCAGCGTGAGTTACACATAGCCATATATTTCTAGGAAACTCCAGGAACAGTGGGGTTCACTGTGCACAGATTTTAGTGTCTCAGGTGGATGGTACAGGCTCCTCAGAGAAGTCCCAGATTCAGCAAAGCATCTGAGGAAAATGGCACCATGAAGAGTCTACAATGCGCACAGCCAGAGGCTGTGGCCGCACGCCGCAGAGTGGGGACCTATGCGAAGCCTTCAAAGCACCAGCTGGGACCAGCCACACCTTTCAGGGTGCCAGCGTCACGCCCGGGGTGGGACGAGAGCCCACACCCCATCGCAGTGATGCTAGTCTCCATCTGTCCTTTGGGAAGGAACATGGCTGTGGGGTGTATAAAGCACATTTCTATCTGCTGTAAACTTGACACTTCAACATTTGTCCCGCATGCATACCCCAAATATGCCTTGCTCTGTACAACCCAATGATATGCCTAAGTCACCTTACCTTGGCCCCCTACCTCCTTGGTCACCACCCACCCCTCTTCCAGAAGGATCCTTTTCCCAGAGAAGTACTTTTCAAATACAAACCAACCGATCTGGGCCCACACCCCCATCCTTTTCCTCTCACACTCCAGTTCACTATCTACCTGACTCAGACACCTGAGCACCAGGCACCAGACAACCAGGGACAGCCCGAGGGACAACCAGGGACAACCCTGTGCCCAGAGTCCCAGGAAATTATTCAAACTAGCCAATCCTAAACCTGCATGCCCTGCCTCACCCATTCCTTCCTCCGCAAGATGTCACCCCTAACTGAGGCCTGCTTTGCTGGGGTTTTGCTACCATTTGATGTGGATTTGGGGGAGTCCCAGGGAATCTCTTCACAACTGACTGAAAGGTCCTGGAAGACTCCCCAGAATTATCTGAACCGTTGTGACGTAATAGCATCAAAGACGTCATTTGCCCTGGCTGGTGTAGCTCAGTGGATTGAGCGCGGGCCTGGGTTGCAGGCCAGTCCCCAGCAGGGGACTCACGAGAGGCAACCATACATTGATATTTCCCTCCTTCCCTTCCCCTCTAAAGATAAAAAAAAAAAAGACGTCGTTGATGATGGTAATACAGAAGGACAGCAATAATGACAAAGTCAAAGTCAGGGCCTGCCATGTGCCAAGAACAGTCTTAAGCGCTTTGCCTGTGTGTTATTTTGTGATCCTTACAACAACCCCACGAGGTGAGAACTATTATTGTCCTCACGTTGGAGGCAAAGACTCTAAGATCAGAGGGATCAACAGGTTTTTCCAAGTTCATTTGGCCAGTAAGTACGGAAGTAAGAGTTCAAGGTTAGGTAGTCAGACTCAAGCAAATTCTGATTAGTGGTGGGGGACAGTGGATCCCTCTCCCTCACCCCATAGCCAGTTTTAGCTCTATTTGCAAATTTCTTACAGGGTCAACTATGAGAGTTTGGTACTTCGAACCCGTTGTAACATCTTAAATAAAGATGTTATAAAATTTCAACATATCTTCATTTTATATTTATATAGCAGTCATTATTATATTGTCTTTTCAAATTTTCTTCTTAATAATATGTTCTGTGTCCATAAAAAATTCAAAAGTGCATTTTTCCTGTCCCATGTCAGCCCTGACAAGTCACCATCTCCAGGCCTGGGGCTCCAAGAATCTGCATTTTAATGTTTCCTGGGTGACTCTGATGTCATCTCTCACACCCTGGCAATTGGGACTCTCTGCATTAGACAATTGATAAGGCCCCTGGCAGCCTTAATTCTCCAGGATATGAGAATGGACTTGAAGTCCCAAGGTTATTATTTTACACCATTCATCTTCCTTTTGGGACTTTCACTAACAAAGAGTTCCTGGGCAGGATTTGCAAAGGAAAAAAAAGGTCAAGCCCTTGAGAAGGGGTGTTTGAAAAGCCTTCTAGCCAAGACTTGTCCTTCATTCTTCTCTAAAATCCCACAAAGGTGAGCGACACAGACCCAGACGGTGCTGGGCCCCAGCTCAGGCCCCTGTAGACAGAGCTGCGGAAGCCCCCACGTAACTCTGCAGTTTCTCATTAAGCCACAGCCTCAGTTTTGCAATGGAATTATTATTTTTTATCCTCCTTCCTTCAATTCCTAATGCAAACAGCAATCCTTAGAAAAGCAACATTTATTAAATCAAGAGGATTACAATATCAATGGGAAGTTATCATGCAATAACCTCCTATTGATTTGTGTATTGCCGGTAATGAAATCAACTGGAATATTATTTATTAAACATATTGATTAGCAAAAAATAATTTGCAGGGATGGAAGCCTGACTCTGCAGGGGATCCCTCCGCGCTCTGTGTGAACATACGGTTTTTCCATTTTGCTGGGGAAAAGCCACAGTGAGTGTCTGATCTGACACAGAACCAGCTCCAAGGTGCAGAGTCCTCACGAATATCCCCTGTGCAGGGGTGAGGGTGGGCAGGCCTGCAGCCTGTGGACTGACTCTTGGCATTTGTACGATCTGCCAGGGAGGGTCCAGGACAAGCTACCATGGATTCTCCACTGAAAGTCTGAAGAATCCATGTTTGGGCACCAAGGATTCTCACTCCTGCTTGTCCCAGGGAGAGAGGGGTGGAGTGGGGAGCTGAGGGGGGTGGCTGGAGGGTAAAGAACAGCATTTTTGTTTAGATTCACCCAAAAGCAGACCCAGGGCAAGGATTTAGGTGCATTAGTTGATTTGGGATGTGATCCCAGGAAGCACAGTGAGTGAGAAAGGAGAAAAGGAGACAGGGAAGGAGCAGAGTTATCACTGATGGGTTGTTGGTGGGATCTTGCTGTGGTGACTGGGGCTCAGTTCTCTGGAGACGCTTTGAGAGGGGTGTGTGTATGCGTGCACGTGACAGTCCTTAGAATTGCTCACTGAAGGGCAAAGAAGCTGGGGTGTGTCTGTCCCCTTAGCTCTGGCCCTCAGTGGCTGAGGGCTGCTCCTTGTTGTGTTTTTTAAAATTTATTTTGTTCTGTTAATTTTGAGGAGAGAGAGAGAGAGAAATAGATTAGTTTTTCCACTTATTGATTCTTGTGTGTGTTCTGTCCGGGGGCCGAACTCTCAACCTTGGCACGTTGGGACAATGCTCTAACTGAGCTACCCGGTAAGAGCTACTCCATATGCTCTCAGTTCTCTAGTATCTGTAGCATTTTCAGATTGTCCCACACACTGGCAGAGCGTGTATTCCAAACGGGTGTGGCCTCAGGCAGTAAGACACAGTGCTTGGAGCAGGAGCCTTTCCTGCATGGGGGAACTGCCCCATGCAACTGCTGGATCTCTGGGAGTGTGCCAACCCAGGGCAGGGTCTCTGCAGCTGCCTTAGACTTTTAACTCCTGCCTCCCAGGATCTGTGCAACCTGACTTCTCTCTCTCCCTTGGAGAGAGTCTGCGATTTTCACCGACTGAGCCAGGAGGAGCAGTCATGAAGTTGACAACATGTTGCTGAGCTCTCCCTGCTGAGCTCTCCCTAATTTCAGCTCTCTCATTGGTCCTTACAGCATCTTTGTCGGTGAAGTAACTATTATTCTTATTCTGTGGATGAGGAAACAGAGAACACAAGACCATGCAGAGCAGGAAATGAGAGGTCTGGAATCCGAGTGAGTTTGTCTGACTCCAAAGCACATACTTTTGTTCAGAACAGAGTGGCTCTGAGGATGTGACCTGGGGCTGGATTGCTGGGGATGGTATCTGGGCTTGATTCCTGTTAGTTCTGTGGCCTTGAATGAGGAACCTAAGCTCTCTGCTCTCCAGTTTCTTCATTTACTCTGGGGATATCAATCAATAGCCCCTGCCCCATGGGCAATTGTGCAGAGTAAATGACGTGATCGAACTTGGTTATTATACAGTGATTATAGTTAAAATTAACATAAATATCATCACCACTACTTACCCCTGGACTTTGTGGCCTTAAAATAATGGCTACAGTGCCTGTTCTACTTCATCCCTTATCCTTCCCCAGCTCTGTTCTGTTTCACAGGGGTCTGATGTGCATCACATTGCCTCTGGCTGGATCTAGCCAATAGGAGGCACTGGTGAGAGGTAGGAAAGGAGAGGGCAGGGCACCTCTCTCCCTACATTATATTAGTAGCTGAGTTTCCTTTATGGCTCCTGTTCTTATGGGACACTTTCCATCAGATGACCTTCGCCCTGACTCTAGAAACCCCACCTCCTCCCTGTCCCTGAGGGCAGTGGCAGCTTCCTGCTGTGGTCAAGCTGGGGTTTCCTCACTTTTGTTTCTTAGTCCTTTCATCACCAGGATAGCCAATTCCTGGAATGAATTCCTTCTGTTTTAAATACTTAGGTGGCTTGTTTTCCTTTAATGCCTTCCACACAATCCTGTCATTTCCACCTCGGACAGCGGACCTCCTGGCTCCACCACTGTGGCCTTCGTGTTAGATGCTGAGGCTGGTGGGGAGAAATGGGATCCAGGTGATTGAAGGAAAAAAATATCCATAACAACGATCAAGCACCAGCTACATACCCTCTCTCCTCTTCACATCTCATTTCGGGCTGGGCTCCTGAGAGCTTCACTGTATGAAACAACAGTTGCCATTGCTGTGTCCATTTTACAGATGAGCAAATAAATGCTCAGAGAAGGGTAAAAAGCTGTGCCAGCTCCCAGTCCTCGCTAGAAGTGGTACAGAGGGGATTCCAAGAGACCCGTCCAAATTAAAGCCACTCTTGGGAGAGGCCGCCCTCTTCACCATCATTCATAAATTTTTAACAACTGGCTCTCTCTTCAGTTCAGGTGTCTTAGGTGGTGACTAGAGAGATTGGCCAGCAACAAGTTGACACCTCCCAAATTGACCTGTGGGCACAGAGGGAACAGCGCGGTTCCTGGGAGTGTAGGCAGCTCTGGAAGGTCTTCAATGCCACATGTTGAAATTTGGATGTTATTTTCCAGGCCACACATTTGTACGTGTGGCAAGTGCTCCCTGATGGACACCGATGTCCTCAGACACCTATGTGACAGGGGTCCTGATGGTTAGTTACTGTACTAAGAATTTTTGGGGGCAATTGCTGACAATGGGTTGTGGTGTGGAGACAGAGATGGCCCGTTTCCAGGGCTGTGGTTCAAGAGCGTGGTGGTTGTAGGGCGTGGGTCAGCTCAGGAGGTGGAGGCTTTGTCCTTCCCCCTCAGTTGTGCTGGTCTAGCAAAGAGCATCTTTGGAAGTGATGTTGTGTGACTTCTGAGGTTGGGTCATAGGAAATATACAGCTTCCTCCTGGCTCTCTCTCTCTCCTGGGGCATGTGTTCTTGTGGTCTTGAACCTCCATGTGAGAAGTACAGCTATCCTGAAGTTGCCATCTGGACAGACCACATAGGAACAGGGAGAAATGCCCAAGGAGCTCCAGCTTTCCCAGGCCCCAGGTGTGTGAGTCTTCCCAGTGCAGACACCTGGTACAATGAGTCAGGCTTCAGATGTTTCTAACTCTGAAAGAGACAGTAGTGACTAGCAGGGGTTCAGTGCTGTGCTGAGCCATATTGGAGTCTGAGGCAAAAGAAAAAAAATTAGTAATGCCAATCTTGTCTTTACTTAAAATTTTGATATTTTGATTGTTAAAAAAATATTGGCCAAGATATGATTTATCTTCATGATTGTGCTTATTTGGCATCTTCCTTTAAAATTTGTGTCCAAAACAAGTGCCTTCTTCACCTCATCCTAGTTCTGGCTTTTAAGTGAAAGCTGCCTAGATGGTCCCAGTCAGCTCAGAAGAAACACGTAAGATAATAATAGTGGGCTCATTTGTTCTGCACCAGTAGCTAGCTGATACAGGGAGCACTCAGTTTCTATGGTCAGTTTGCCTGGATTTATTTATTTGCTTACTTGTTTTGCTTTGGTTTTTTAATTAATTCAACCAAAACAATATCACAAGCTGCAAATAAACAGAAAAAGGAAGAGGGCAGAGTGGACTGTGAAGGTAAAATTATGAAGACATGTACTAAAGTCTGGGGCGTAACATCAAATACCTGTGACCTTTGAGCCCAGCTCTGCCATACCTAATATTTCCTTTTTGCCTATGATAACAAAATAAAAGATTAGTTTGTCTGGATTTAGGTACAAGCTTTACTGCCAGTTTCCTTGGTGCCATTAGGTATCGCCTAATCTTGCTGAATTTCAGTTTTCCATCTGAACAATGGGCAGCAAATCCTCATGGGATTGTTGAGAGAATGAAATGAAATGGTCTGTCTCAAGCAGTTAGCACACTGCCTTCCCTGCAGCACGTGTTCAATAAATGTTAGTTGTCATTATATCTGCTTTTGCTGTTGCTGTTGCTAGTTAGAACTTGATGTGAGAACCTGGGAGCATCCTGCCTGGACAATTGCAGGAAGTAATAGCAGCCTGCCATTAGGATGCAATGCACCATGGAGGGAGATTGTGCTTCTTGCTTCCTTTCCATTCCACGGCGGCGTAGCACTGCTGTGTTTTAAACCCAGACTGGGGATATTAGCAATTGGAAGTGTTAGATACAGGACTGTCTAATTGATGAACCAAAGACAAACCAAGCTCTTGGTAAGCATAAGAGTCTTGAGCTGAGAACCTCTGACTTAAAATAGAGCCGTGTTTTCAGAATTAAAACAGAGCTAGACAGTTGACTAGTTCCTCATCTTCCCTCTGGCTGGTGTTGCATTTTAGTTGTGAATATGCAAGTGAGTGGGTGGATTTCTGAGTTTGTCAGGCACGTGTATGTGTGACCTGTCTGTGTGCTTGTGTGTGTGTCTGTGTGAGAATGTGGGTGTGCCTGAGCACATGTGTTTGTGTGTGTGAAGGTGAGCTCCGAGAAGGTAAAGGCCATGTGCTAACCAAGACACCCAATATTGCTGAATGAATAAATGGGTATGTATGAAGGTCTGTGTGTGTGCCTACGTGAGCGCAGATTTGAGCTGTGTTTCTGAGTGTGAGGGTATGAATGTTTCAGCAACCATGGCGGGATGCGCCGGCCTACATCTGGCTATGTTTAAGGTTTTATGAGTGTAACCAGATTATGTGGGGACAAAGGCATTTTCTCGCAGTCCCTGACCCCAAGTATGCTCCCATCCCCTTCTCCGGGGCTCTTCCCGCCTGCAGAGCCGTCCTTTCCAGCAGCCTGGAGCCAGGCCTCCATGTCGGACCTTTGCTTCAGTGTGTCTTCTGGAGGACACAGATGGCAGGAGCGGGGAATCGGAAGCACTTGGCAACGCAGCAGCAATTCACTCCGCAATCCCTTTGGTATTCATCGCAACAATGCCCGCTCTGATGGGCTCTGCGTGCTGAATGCCGCTGTCAATGTGCAATCCGGCAGGAATTACGGTGCTGTGCGGCCCTCATCACGTCCACTTATTGTCAAGTGTTGCTGAGAATTCTCCCACTCGGGATGAGGGAACCACTTGTTTTAGCAACTGATTTCCGAAACCTCCTCGGGTTGGGACTTCTGCGAAGCTCCCGGTAATGCGTTATTGTTCCTGGTTTGTGTTTTGGACACTAATGTACTCTGCTGAAGTATGTAAATTGCCATAATGTGAGGAAATGAGATATAAAAATAACTCTGGGGCAGCAAGTGCCGGAGGAGCTCTGAGATCAGTGTAGCCTTTTCTGGTTCCGCTTTGGGGGCCAGGCGCATCTCTGGCAGACGGTGCTGGGAAACAAGACCTGAGATGCCCTGGGTAAGCAGCTCCCCACGGGAATGGGCTGACTGCCACCCAGCCCCCTGCAGCTGCCCAGCTGGACTGCAACAGGAAGGCAGGGGCTGATGTTGACCGTCACCCTCTTTCAATGTCATGCATCAGCTCGGTCACCTGAACCAGAGGCTTTGCTGTCGCTGGGGCAATCTGCTGCCCACTCTCCGAGGGCAAATTTACATCCTTGTTGGCCTATGAACTATTTACCTTGTCCTTTCCCCAATCTGGACTGTTGGGAGGGGGCTGACCCCTGCAGACTCAGCTCCCAGTTCAGCTGGTGCAATTGGGTTTGGCCAGTAGGATGTACTGGTGGGAACTGGGAGGCAAAAGAAGGGAGGCAGGGCAAGGGGGGACACCTCTGTCACTCAGACAGTGTCTCCAGGAGCAGCTGGCTCCCTCCATGGGCCCAGGCTCCCATGGTCCTAGTTCCCAGCAGATGATCACTTTTTTTAAGGAAAACTATATTTTATTTTATTTCTTCTCCTTTTTATTGTTGTTCAATACAGTTGTCTCCATTTGCCCCCTGCCACTCCCCCCACCCCAGGCATCCCTACCTTTCACCCTGATGCCTTGTCTGGTTCTTGAGTTATTCTTGCTTATCCCATCAAGGTGGCCTTGGCCTTTACCTGGACTCTCCATGGACTGAGCATCCTCCCAAAGCCATGCAGGCTATTGTTGGAAAGTCTTACTTTTCTGTAACTCCATGGACCCTATTCCGTTTCCCAGGGGGCAGATCTTTGACTTGCAGAATGAATTCATTACGTATACCTCTGTCTTACATTCTTCACCTTAGTGTTTCAGTTTCTCGGTGGATTTGCTCACCATCTAGAGGGCCCCCCTTCTTGGAGGTTGGTGCTCAGAGCTGAACCCACCAAGTTGGGGTGTTCCAGCCCCATGTGAAGATGAGAACAGAACTTCTGCCTTTTGAACTTTATGTTTCTGTTCATAATAATTAACATTAATACTGTAAATGCTGTCTTCCAGCCACCGGACCATGGCATGACATGAGATTGAGCCTAGGGTCAGCCTAGGCCCCAGCATGTCCTACGAACATTTATTTTTAATTCCAAAGCAGCTGCTCCCAGGCAGCGAAGCCCCCAGCTTGTGCTTTGGGGGCCCTTGTGCAGTGATTTGGGGGCCCTGCTGCAGACTAGGCTAGTGCCTTTATCAAGTGTCACTTCATTAGTCTGACCCTTCACCCCTACGTGTTGCTAACCCCCGCAACCTCACTAACTCATTTTTTATTCACATCATCCAGTCTCCATTTTTCATCCAAATCACTGATAAAAAATGTGGAATTGAAAAGACCAACTGACCTAGGACTCCCCAACAGGCACGGACATTTGTCTAATAGACAAAGACTTGGTTATTAAGCTGCGTATTCTATTACATGATCAGCCATGTCTCTAGTCAAGATTGATCAATCTTCACTTCTCCAAATACATAAAAATGTTTGGAGAGAAGTTGTCAAAAAGCCTTTTGAAACCAAGACCCTCTGGCCCAGCACTCATCCTTTCCGCATTCTTTCTTCGGCTTATTTTAACCATGTCCATGGCTACAATTTACATATGTTGTCCAAATCTTCTTTCTTTCTAGAAAATCTCCGAATTCCTTGTAAGCATGTCAGTTTGTCACTTCCAACACGGACTCTCAGCCCTTCCCCTGTAGACCCACTCTTCCTCCTCTGTCCCCAGCTCACAGAAGGGCAAAGCCCTCAATCTAGTGCCGAAATCTTATCTGGATATTGGGAGGCATCCGATCAGTGGTTAGACCTGCAGATTCTCTCTCGGACCCCCGCCTTCTCTCTCTTTCAGATACTGTCCCCCGGGGCTGGGCTGCCATACTCATCTGTTGAGGTGACAGATAGTGTCCTGTATCCCTCTTCTTCCAACTTTTGCTCCCCTATAAGCCATTCTACAGAGCAGGCAGAGAAGTCTTTCTAAAATATGTATTTATTCTCTGGTTACTCTGTTGCTTAGGACTGTTAAATGGGCCCCTAGCGCTTTGTAGAAAATGTACCTACTTCTTAGCTAAGGGGTGGTAGAAGGACTTTAATGACTTGGTCTCTGTGTATTTCTCCAGTCTCATCTTTATCCACTTTACAATCACAGGGAGGCCAGAGAATGATGCAAATCAACGTTTTGCTTTGCCAGCTGAGTCTGTGATAAGCGTGTACCACAGCCTCCCCTGCATGGGAATGAGGGTCTGTTTTCTTTGTCTTCCCTCTTTTTTTTTTGCTTCTCTTTTGTGATCCTCTCATTTTATTTACTCTTGCCTCCTTTTCACTTACTTCCACACACTAAGCCCCATTCATTTTTATTTCAATTATAAGGAGTTTGGAGAAGGGTTGAGATGTTGACTTTGGTTCTGCTAGGTTCTACTAGTATAAATGAAATGGCCCTTTCCGTCTAGCTTTAGAGGGAGGCATTTATAAGACACATACTTTTTTTGTGTGCTTATATTGACTCTGGTATTTATGCTAATTGATTCTGTCCTTTTTCTTATCCTCAGCAATGAGCTTTTATATTTTCTTACCTTAATAAGGATCAGAGACTCCAAGGGAACTAGAAAATTCCTCAGAAAGCAAGAGGATTAAAGGGTTTCAGAAATCCTATTCTTTGTCATGCTAAGAGGAAGACAGTGGCAATAACTACAGGAAAACCAAAACACTTGCTGTTATTTTATAGTGTATGTAAAGCCTTGTCTCAGATATTCCCACATCTCTACTTTCCATTGCTCAGACTGATGCTAGGATGTGTGGAGTAAATTTCCTAAGGACATACGAAGAGAATGAGCTAGACACAAGACTGCTTCCGAAGGCCCACCCACACTTAGTTCAAGAAACTTTGTCACTTTTCAGTAGGGATGTGCCCTACCCTCCTACCCGGGCCATTAGAAATATGTGGTCTGAAAATGTTTTGCAGGGTGTGGGGGTAACTTTGCCCGCAAAGTCCCCCCCCCACACCGTCTGCCACAGATGAAAGTGAACACTACCAAGACATGATCTGCTTGGGGAGGAAAGATGGCTGATCTCTCAAAGGGGAAGGGCCCAGAGCCCCCTGCTCAAGGGGCTTTTATTGGGTTTGTTTGCACAAGAGTACAAGTAAGGATCAAACAATAGATAGCATTCAAAGAACTAGGAGGGCTTATTGTCAGTCAGGGTCAGATAGCTAAGGAGCCATAAAACTTTGAGGAACCAACTTCTGGCTTGGACCCTCATCCTTTAAATGAGAGCATTCTAAACAAAGCAGGTTTTACAGGATTTTTACGTATTCTTTCTTAGGCCTGATTTACCCTGGATACCACTCTAGCAAGGCAAGAAGCTTCACTGCCTCCCCATCATAGGTGTTTAGGCTTAAGTGGATTAGAGCCAGGAAGCACTGCTCCCAGAGGACATGGGGACTTGGGCTATGTCACGATAGCTGGGGGACGAGGGTCCATCACTCCCTCTTTGTCACAGCCCCCCCAAGTCCTTCCATGATGGCCTCCCAAGTGATCGTGTCTGACTTAGTTGCCCCTGTCTGAGGGGTCGAACCTGCAATGGACATTGACCATGCTTTGGGGGCAGGGGAAGAAGCAGAAGCAGCTCTTGCTGCCAGAGACAAGCTTTGTCTCCTGTGGCTCGCATTCCGGAGGTCACTCACTCAGCCATGGGAGGCAGTTACAATTCCTGAAACGAGGCAGGGTGGTTCCCAACAGCAGTGTATGGCAGAGCTCTCTCTCAGTGCTACTGAGATGGCCAGAAATGATCCAGTTAGGTTGGCCCATATAACAGGATGATGGATGCTCCCAGCATCCTCATGTCCCTGACTTTGCAGAGGTTGATGTGTGGGCACTGTCCATCTGTGGCTTCTCCACTGAAGCTGAACTGATTTTTACAGATGAACCTGCCTGAAGTTCCTACCTGTTTCTGCTCAATTCAAAAGACGAGAAGAGCAGAGGGTCATGGGTCACACCAGCACAAGGAGGTTCTCATGAAGATTTCCTGAAGTGCTCATCACCATATTAATGTTCAACTACTGTACTTAGAAGTGAGCAATATTAGGGCTCATTTAATCCAAAATATAAATGACAGCACCTGCCATAGCCTACACAGAATTTACACGTGTCTGTCTTGATGAACTTGGAGGAAGCGTGATGATTCATGATGGGACCACCTTCCCTCTGATTTACACCCCATGATGTACATGTTGGGTTACAATTGTTATCTGAGAAAGGTCATACTCAACTAGAATGATGCTCACTAAATATCTGGGCATGGGTCTTCTAGTCAAGTTGTGCCTGATCACAGGTTCCAGTTTCCTATGACACAGAGAAGTGACAGAGGTCTGAACAAAAGAGTCTCACCAAACATAGTGGCCACCACGGAGCTCTGGCTTTCTGATCGACTTCACATATTTGGGAGATGGAGACTCTGGATCGTTGTTAAGAGTGTGAGATCTGAAGTAAGAATGTTCACTTCTTAGCCAAACCACCTAACTTTTCCTAGCTATGGTTTCCTCATCTGTAAAATGGGAATGATAATAGTACCAACATCATAGGGCTCTGAAAAAATGGAATGAGATGCATTAAACATTTAGAATAGTGTGTGATGGTGCTTGGTGATATGACATTATAGCTTAGTAGTTAAGTGGGCCGTTTTTGGAATTAAGATTACTTACTGCCATAGACTGCATGCTTGCGTCTCCCCGCCCCCTACCCCAATTCATATGTTAAAATATTAACCCCCAATAAGATGGCATTAGAAAGTGGGGACTTTGGGATGGGATTAGGTCATGAGAGTGCAGCCCTGAAAATGGGACTGGTTGACCTTATAAGAAGAGGCAGGGGAGGGGTTGCTTTCTCTCTGTCTATTCTTTGCCCTGTGAAGACACAGTGAGGAGGCAGCTGTCTACAAGCCAGGAAGAGGTCCCTCATCAGAACCCCATCCTGATCTCGGACGTACCATTAAGAAACAAATTTCTGTTGTGTAAGCTGCCTAGTCTATGCCATCTTGTTATAGCACCTTGGACTGACGGAGACACTTGTGTTTAGATCCTGGGTCTGCCACTTACTAGCTGTAAGATCCAGAGAAATAAACTTTCAGCCTCTTGAGTCCTGATGATAAATAATCTATACGGTAGTAGATGATAGCGCTCCTTATTTTCAGGGCCGCGGTGAACTTGCCTTCGAGGCAGTACTCTAAGTGGAACACTCAGCATTGCGTGTGGCCTGCTGAGTGGTCATTAAGCGTTAGCCTCGTGGAGAAGGTCATGATGCGTTTGGGTCTGGCCTTGGCCCCAATATGAGCAGATGTGGTTTCACAATGTGTCCTGTATCCACAATGAGCAGGCCTATGGGCTCTCTCCACCTGCATTTTTGATAACAGTCACACTTCTCATCTACAGGATCAAAGACTCTCTCTTCTTTCTTGATGTACTTTTGTAAACATCTACACTCCTGCTCACTTCCTTGGGCCTTCCCTGTATTGTCCCTTTCTGTTGACTGACGACCCGTGGCAGACCCGGATAGCCACCTGCTCTGACTGCTGGGCAGCAGGACTGAGGCTGACTCAGCAGCCAGCTCAAGACATGCACTCAGTGGACCTGCTCAGGAAATGTGTGCTGAGTAGAGAAAAGGATGAATGGGGATGCAAAAATCAGAGAGTATTTTTCCTCCTTCCTTCTTTTTCTTAGAGAGTTAATAAGTGATGCCTTTTTAGAGGTATGACAGAATCAACACTTTTTTTCTGATCAAAATGTCATTTTCAATGTTAAAAAAATCTCAGGGGGTTGATATGTTTTGAAAATTAGTTGACTTATTTCCTGTGGAGTTTTCTGATTTTCCTTAAAAGTCCCTATAAACTACTTGTGATACATGTTATAATCAATTAGTCATAAGAGCGAATATTGAGTGCCTTCTATGTGCTAAGTTTCAGGCTCGGTGCCCTACACACCAACCTCCTTTCATTCTCCCAGTGACTCTAGGATGCAGATATTACAGTGATTATCACAGCTGTCCCAAGGTGTGAAGTCCAAATCTTGGTGGTTTAACACAGTAAAGTTTTATTTCTCATTCTTGCACAATTCCATAGGAGTTGTGTGGCCTTCCTCCAAGTTGCAGTTTTACTGTCTGCAATATGTGACCCCCAAGGTCACCATGGTAGAGGGAGGAACTAGAGACTTTTGTAGAATGTGCTAAGGAGGCAGGCTTGTGAGTGGCTGACATCATTTCTACCAATATCCCATTGACCAGAATTCACTCCATGGCCCGACCCAGCTACAAAGCAGGCTAGGAGAGGAGGAGGAGCACTGAAGGTTTGGTCACTAGCACTCTCTGCCACATGACATTTCTATTTTATAAGCAAAGAAATGGAGGTTCTTAATTGAAGTAAATTGGTTTTAGTTGCACGGATGGTAAGAGGAAGAGCTAGGCATTGCAGTCAGGGCTCCTGACCTCAAACCCTATGTGCTACACCAGAGGTCAATGAGCTAGGGCTCAGGCCCCAATTCAACCCACTGCCTGCTTTTGTAAATAAAGTTCTATCGGTACGCAACCATTCACACCCATTTATGGATTGTTTCTGGCTGCTTTTGTGTTATAATGGAAGTGTCGAATAATTGAGACAGAGACTATATGGCCAACAAGGCCTACAATATATACTATCTAGCCCTTTGCAGAAAAAACTTGCCAAACCCTATTCCATGCCATTAAGCCATATATCTCTATCTCTATCATCTATATCATCTATTATCTATATTTATCTATGAGGTCTGTCCAAAAAAACCCGCCAGCCATTGTTAATGTAATGAGAATGGTTTACCTGACATTGATGTAACCAGCCAAGGAGAGTGGATAGGAAGGCACATGTGTGAACAAGGACAACTTCACTGTACTAGTCAGTGGGGGCAGTAGACACTGTTGAGTGAGCATGTGTACTGTGGGGATGTCAAGTTCAAAGTGAGTGAGCAAGTAGAGCGATGAATCTGCATTAAATTGTGTTAAGCCTCAACATTCCTCCTTGGAAACTATTCGGATGATTCAGAAGGCCACAGCTATGGGCAGCTGGTGATTGGCAGCTTCATCATAACAGCACACCTCCTCATAAATCATGTCTTACACAGAATTTTTTAGTGAAACATCAAATCACCCAGGTAACTCAGCTGCCCTACAGCCCAGATTTGGCACTTTGTGATTCCTGGCTTTTCCCAAAACTGAAGTCACTTTTGAAAGGGAAGAGATTTCAGATCATTGTTGAGATTCAGGAAAATACGACGGGGCAGCTGATGGTGACTGGGAGAACTGTGTGAGGTCCGAAGGTGCCCACTTTGAAGGGGACTGAGGCATCATTGTCCTGTGTACAATGTTTCTGTATCTTCCTCAGTAAATGTCTCTAGTTTTCCTAGCACACGGCTGGATACTTTCTGGATAGACCTCGCATATGCACAGGGGTGGGTGAACGTAGGTTTACTGTTATGAGTACATGCAATGCAGAGTTTATATTTGTATTATTTATCATTGTATTATTTTCCATATGAACAACTATAAACCTGCTTTTGCTCCACCCTGTATTAGCTCAGTTGGCATCTCACTGACCCAACTGGTAGGAGACTGAGATGTTGGAGGTTTTGACTTTAGTCTTCATCTGGGGTTGCCCGGAATGAACTAGACTCTTATTTCTGCCTTTTCCTTACCTTGAGATTTTTTTTTCCCCTGGAACTAAGGAGTTTTCAGATGCAGGACGTTCAGTGCCAAAGCTGAGATAATTCCAGGCAAACCGAATGCATTAGCCCTGAGTGAAGGTGAAGATAATGTGCTCTGAGCTTCCCTGAGATCCAAACACCAGGGACTCTGACTCTTGCCCCCTTGGCCAGCATTTTCTGCCACATCAGCACCGTTCGTACATTTTCAAAAGCCCATCTGTGCCCGCAAAGGAGTGACTTCCTGTGTGCATGGGCGGCCCTGGGGAGGCTGGGTCTCCGAGAGCCGGTTTTGGATTATAAGCCTTTGAAGACATCTGCAGGGAGTGGGTAATTCATTCCAGGAAAACCGCTCTCTCTGCCATGTAAACCAGAGACCAGGAATGGAAATGAGATTTCTAATTACACGGGGCATTTTCAGAGCCACCTGCTGGTGCTGGCGGCTGGCTGAGTTTCTTCGATGTGGAGGTGCTGGGAAGGGGCCTGGCCTGGGCCTTCAAAAGACCTACCTTCAAAGTCCTCTGGCAGCCGCGTCCAGCTGGGCCTGCCGGGAACTGATGCCAAGAAGGTCTTCTCTGAACTGAGCAGCAGCGCCCTCCCGCTGCTCAGAAAGTCCTGGGTGGGACGAGTCTTGCATTTTGTCTCTCAGTGTTCCCGGGCTCCTGATCTGTGCAGGTCTCCTTAGCAAAGGGCTGGTGGAGCCAATCAGGTGCTGAGCGCTGGGAACGCAGGGGCTTATCAGAAGCACCTGCTCCCGCTCCTTCCTGGCAGATTCAATTATGCTGCACCTTCAGACAGATCCAGGTTCAGATCTCAGCTCCCCCGCGTCTCAGGTTGGGTTCCCCAAGAGATGCTGAGATGCGGGTTGGGATATAAGATGGTTGTATGGAATCAATGCCTGTGATCTTGAGACAGCAGGACTGGGTGGGAGAAAAAGTCAGTTTGGGATGCAGGTCCAACATAGGCTGGGGTAACTTGAAGAGAGCATTGCCCATCAGAGTTGTTCTGGGGAAAGTTGAAACGGCTGAGCCTGTATAGCTTTGCTTTGGTCCATCGTGGGGTGCAGTATAGGCTTCCCTGGGAAGCATGCAGCCTTGGGTGAGGTGGCCCTGTGCAGCTGAGACAGATAAGGGTGGCCTGACAGCTGGAGTCTGTCCCTTGATGGTACCCGCGGTGTAGGGGCAGTGAGTAATTCCCCTGAAGGGCCTCTGGGCAGCACCACGTGGCATCTACCAGAGCCTGCATATTAACTCTTTGAACTTAAGGAAGTAATTAACCTTCCTGAGCTCCAGTTTTCCTGAACAGAAGTGGGGCTAACAGTGTATGTGTGTATGAAATAACTTTGCCCATGCATACATGTCTCCACAGTTCATACAACAATTTCACGTTGATTTCTTCATTCCTGCCTCACATAGTTCGGTCAGTTAGTTGTCATCATTCTGACTTTACAGATGTGGAAACTGAGGCCCAAAGGGGCTCATGATATTTTTCTCTGTAACAAACACCTTAGACATGAGGTCAAAGGACAGACTGGGAGTCTAGGCTCTGAATGACACTGATGCGTCATAGCCCTGGGTGTGCTTTATATTCATTACTATAAAATGAGGCTTTATATTAATGCCACTTATCTCAAAGTCTGGGTGAATTTAGATGAGCAGGTATGATGTTCTGTCTACCATTAGTGTGTGGTAGGGGGAAAGGGGAGTTTGGCTTCTGGCATCCCTAGTACTTTAGGGAGTTGGATTTAAAAATCAACATGGTATACCAGTAGACACAGGGTATGCTTTTACTAGCTTTAGGTATAATTCGATTCGTGAGAGTTTTGATAGAATGTCTAGGGAATCATTAGTTATGGGATTCTGTATTTTTAAACCCACAGTTTCTACCCTTCAGAAATTTGAGGCTTACTGCCTTCCGGGAGCAGCTGTCAGGGAGAATGTGGAGCTTCTGGGATCAGAACTCAACTTCTGGGATCAGAAAGTCTTCTGGGATCCGAGTTTCCAGGACCCTGCTGTCCTTGTCATGCCCGGCTTCAGCCAAGAGAGGAATGAAGAAAAGACTGAGCCTGCATTCTGAGTGTTCTTCAGCTAAGACCTTCACCCAAATAAGGCTGATAATAACTATAATGGTAACGAGGGTGGTTCTTGAGTATGTGCTCTCTGTGTGTTAAGCACCATGCCTAATAGATATGCAATTTAATTCTCTTAACACCTCAAGGTCGTATTTTTATTTTAACAAACTAGTCAGACACCCAGGGCCACAGGGCAGGCAAGTAACTAAGCTGGGTTTCAAACCCAGGCCGCTCCAGCTCCAGTCTCGCATTCACTCGCTCACCCACCCTGACTCTTCCAGGTGAGCCCTACCAGAGCCTTCCAGACGAGTACCCTTCCTTTCCTTTGCTCAAGGTCACCAGGCAGGAAGGGAAACGCCTGAAGGGGAAATACAGGTGCTCTGACTCCAAATCATGAGCTACATCGGCTGCAGAGAGGGGGACAGTGTCATTAGCGGGACATGCCGAGAAGGCCAGCTTTCTGCGGGGCTCTGGTTTACTCCCTAAATGTTGGTGAGAAGAGTGTCTCTCTAGAAGCAGAAGTAACCTCTGTTTTTCCATTTTGTCTGAGAAAACAATGTATGTGTACAGGTACGTACATACGTGTGTATGTAGGTATTTATGAAAAAAATACACTAGAGTAAGAGAAAATTTTGTTTCCCTGTTTTTACAGAGAAACAGTATAGAAAGGCCTGGCAAGTTTGGGCAAGAAGGTAAACTTAACAATATTAAAAATGAGACGGATATTGAGCTATAGCTAGGAGAGGATTATGAACAAGAAAATAATAAGAATAGCCCTGGCTGGTGTAGCTCAGTGGATTGAGAGTGGGCCTGTGAAACAAAGGGTTGCTGGTTCGATTTCCAGTCGGGGCACATGCCTGGGTTGCAGGCCAGGTCCCCAGTAGGGGGCACGAGAGAAGCAGCCACACATTGATGTTTCTCTCCCTTTCTCCTTCCCATCTCTATAAAAATTAAAAAATAAATAAAATTTTAAAAAAGAACATAGTAAGAACAATATTATGTCAATTAATTTGAAAACTTATCTGAAAAAATCTTCCCACAAAACGTTAGGAAGAGATGGTTTTTATGGGCATGTTTTGCCAAACTTTTAGTGAACAGTTATTTCAGAGAATATAGAAAGGTAGAAAGTTCCCTGAATTATTAAATGATGCAAATTGACCTTGCTATCAAAATGGAAAGACAGTTGAATAGAAGAGTTATAGGGCAATATTGCCTATGAACATACATGCAAAAACTGAAATAAAACATTAAAACAAACCAATCCAGCAAGACAACAGCAGCACCAACAATGATCAGAACAATAAAACTACAACAGGACCAAGTGCAGTTGACCCCAGGGACTCAAGGGTAGCTCAACATTGGAAGATCTATTCATGTAATTTATACATTTAGCAGACTAAAGAACAAAACCCACAGGCTCATTAAAATAAATGCAGAAAAAGAAGCAGAAAGATCTGGTTTATACTCCACTCTTCCTTTTGAAAACAGCCCCAAACACACAGAGAACAATAAGGACACACAAACCCCATCTTTGGTAAAACTCAGAGACATCTTGAGCCATACAAAGTCGACAGAATGTGGACTCAGTTACAGTGAATAACTTCACCAGTGTGGTGGGAAGCAAACTGTAGACACCTGTGAACGGAGATACACGTGGAAAGCCAGCAGGATTACTATGTTATTTATAAAAACACACATGTGTGCTATACTTTTTCCTTTACTACATACATTTGTAGTAAAGGCATGAAAACATGGATGGGAAGGCAACACTCTGACTTAAGGGTGCTGATGACTTCGGGGGCCTAGAGAGAGGAAATAGGTGTAGTGGTAGAATGGGGGCGTTTCTTGTTTCTGTCTGGAATGTTTTATTTCTTAAATAATTTTGAAGTCAATATGATAAAATAATATTTGTTAAACCTGAATGAGGGGTATATAGTTTTGTTGTATTATTTCTTGTACTTATAGACATGTTTAAAACATTTCATAGTTAAAAAGCCAACTTACTTCAAGTAATACATATTCGCAGAAAAAAATTCAATAAGAAAAGCACCAAACAGAAAAAAATTCCTGAATTTCTGTGAATCACAGATAGCTTATATAGCCATCTGTAGTATGTATACAATTTAACAAAAATACTATATGTTGTGATATGTACATTCAGTGATAAGAAATCAACATATAATCACACATAACTTAGGGGTTAAGAACATAGATTCTAGAATCAAATGGTTCAAAATCCATCTCTGTCACTTACACGATTTGATTCCTCTCTGATCCTCACTTTCCCATCTTCAAAGTAGGAGGAATGATAGCATTTATTTTTATAAAATTTCAACAATCTAATGAAGCACAGGGTCCGATAGATAGTAGTAAGAGCTCCGTGTAAGACAGTGTGCCAGCTCATGTCATCTTAGGTAGAGAGCATAGTGCAGCTATTTTGGAAGAAAGAAAGTGGAGCTCTTACCAGTGTCTGGGCAGGGGAGGCTAGACCGAAGGGATCCCTAACACAGAGAAGGCACAGTTCTGATTAGACTTTGCTGACAACTGTCAGTGGGGTTCAGGTGCTGAGGCTTGATAAACAAGGTACCTGCTGGTGACTGGTATGGGACACCCATCCACTATGCCACGACCGATACTGCTCGGAGCAAGCTCTTGTGACCCACTAAGGCAGGCTGCCTTTTCTAAAAGGTGGGAGACAGGCTGGGGATGATCTGAGTCAAACCAATGTCGTTCACCTGTCACTCACAGGGTGAAGTCCTTGAAGGCAATAACACTGCCACTGGCTTTGCTGGCACGGAAAACCAGCCTGCCTTCCTCAACTGGTAATGTGCTGTACACTGATGGAGAGGGAGGAGGGGGAAGAGGCCCTGGTGTGTGTCCCCTGGAGGTCTCAAGTGCCTTTTTTCCCCCTGGTGACACGATCTGAATCACTGCTTAGCAGAGATGTTTTTTCTTCTTCTGGCCTTAAGCACATCACTGTGTCTGTAGTGCTTGGAGGTCGTGGCAAATGCCATCGTGGGTCCTTGTGCCATGTCTGGAATGAAGGCAGCTCTTTGGCAAACTCCAGACCTGGATGTTCAGGTGGGTGAGGAAGGGACATCACAGGGCATAAAAGAGTCAAGAATTTCACTCTAGAATGAAGCTGAACCCCTTCTGTTCCAGATACTGCCCGCCCTAGGCATGCTAGGAATACTTCAAAATGTTCTAAACAAATAAAGCATGAATTAATTATTTAAAACAGTGATCATTTTCTTAATTCATAAGCTTCATTCATTTTATGTGTATGATTTCAACATATACACCTTCTGCGGTGGCACCAAAAGGCATTAGTAGGTCTGTTTTACTCATGGGAAATAGACACAGGGAGCAAATCCATCATTAGTCAGGTACAGACCACTGGTGGTCAGATCTGAGCCAGAGGCCCACCTTCTTTTCTGGTGTGACCTACCTGAAAGCCTCTTATTAGGGCACACCTGATCATTTATGAGAATTTTACTAGCTGAGGACACTAAGTTTATCTAGTTCCTTTTAGGAGGCACCTTTATCAGGGACCCATTAACTCCTACTCTACAAACAATTCAAATGGTTGCTTATTTCCTATCTAAAGATGAAAAGCCCACTTATGAAAAGGAAGGCTCTCTGAATCTTCGGCCGCACAGCGGTGACAGTCTGCTATGGCATGAGGCTCACAGGAGGCACACACAAAGCATCTTAGTCTGGGTTTCCCCGGGTCTGTCCAGTTTCTCCTACATGCCCTGCTCCTTCTTGATGTTGTGAAATGGAAAGAGTCAGGGATGCCCGGGTTGGAATCCCAGCCCTGCCATATCCTTGTTGATGGCCTTAAACCAGTTATTTATTCTCTTGAGATATCAGTTTACTTCTCTATAAAGTGCCGAGGGTGACATCTTGCTCAGGGATGGTGTGAGAATACAAGAAAATGGGTAGGTAGGAAGACAAATCTTTCTCTTTCTCACTATTCCTTACGTCTTCTCCATGTCTTTTGAAAATCTTGTATTCTCAGGACAGACTCTTTTCCCTGCTGCTCCTTCTGCTTCCCCCATGAGGACTTCTTAGTTTGAGGATTTCTTAGGGAATTCACCCATAGGCAATGAAACTCTTTGATGAGCAATGTGGCATTGAGAAAGGACACGGACAGGACTCGCCCAGGCACGTGCTTTTGGACCAGCAGGGATTTGTTTGGGTCCCTGCCGAGATGAGCGGGGTAAACAAGATGAAGGCTGGAATGAGATTTGACGGGGTGCGAGGGTGGTTTTGGAAAGGCCTTGGTCATGGTCAGGTAGAAGATGAAGAAGGATGAGGTCGGAGGCAGGAGAAAGGAGTGGGGGTGTGGGGAGATCAGGTAATTTGCTCACGTTTCTCTGGTATGGTGAGCGATGTGAACCTTTCCCTTCCATCTCCTTAGGAAATAAATCTTCGGTTAGATATCAGTTTCTCACGAATACATTGTGCAGCCAGATCTTTGACAGGGGACATCTGTTGAAGTGCTAAGTAAGCCTGGCCTCGGGGTGTGGTGGGGAGAAAACCAAGGGCACCCAAAGAAGGCCCACCATGCCTGGCTTTCATCTAAGCGCCTGACACTGAGCAAGTTCTCAGTCCGCAGTGGTGTTAACAGTAGCTGTAGTTACGATTTCATCCTGGCTTCGCTCTCTCTTCCACACTAAGATCTCGGAGAGCCCAGGGGAATGCACCTCCTTTATTCATTCCTGGATCCGTACCATTGGCAGAATGCCCGGTCTGTAGCTGGGTTCCAAAAAATATTCATTTGAATGATTAATGAGTTCATGTAATCTCCGTGAGCAATAGAATTCTCTTCTAGGCTCTATTCTCTTCTTTCTCCGCATTCTTGCATCTTCAGAAAGTTGATCCATTTGGGGGCATTAGCTTTTGCTTCATCTAGTGGCTTTCCAATCTGTAAGTCTATTCCTGGCTTCTTTGACTTCCAGGCTTATGTTTCTCATATTAGGTTAAGTGATCAGGAGTGAATCATATTTGACTACTTTTGACTTACAAAAAGAGCAATTTCATAAGTTGCAAGCTAATACTCTGAATTTTCACTCCAGGTGGTCACCTTGAACACTATTCACCAACCCTGAGCTTCCTGTCACCGCTCTGCCCATTGGGGGCTGCCCTTCTTGACCCGGATTCAAAGGGAAGGCATCACTCTATCCAATAGTTTCTTTTACCCATGGGGTCCAGAAAAGGTAAGTGACTTGCCAAAGGCCACCCAGCAGCATGGTAGCAAAGGTAAAATGTAACCTCTGTCTTCAGTCTCCTGTTCAAGTGTTGGGATTCTTCAGGTTCCTGAGGCTTAAATCCCAGACTCCTTTTCCTCTCACTTTTGGGCCACGTTTAATAAGCCACTAAGTGCAAGAATGTCTCCAAGTATTATCTGTATTTATACAAAGACTCCCCAATCTATGAGTGCTATGTTAGTTCAGGTCAACCTCAACTCTCACTTGAATTACTGTGAAAGAATTTTGTTGTCAAAGTTCCTTCCTAAAAGCATAGATGAAATTTTAAAAAGTCAGCCAATAGATTTGTATGTTTAAGTGGTATTTGGTCCCACAGATAGAAATACTTTCTGAAGGTTAAAATGGTATTACATCATTTGTTTAATAATTTCAGACTTACAGAAAAATGCAAAAATAGTGCAATAAATTCCTATATCCTTTTTTCATATTTCTCCAAATGTTAGCATTTTCATGTTTGCTTAATTATTTTTCTCTACACACTTCTTATTATTTTCATGAACCATTTTCAGAGTAAAATGTGGATATGATGTTCCTTAAGCTCTAAATAGATTAGTTTGCAATAGTTGCCTAAAAACAAGGACAATTTCTTACATTATCACAGAAACATTATAAAAATAAGGCAATTAGCGAGCATTAACACAGTATGATTCGGTAATCGGCACGTCCTACTGAAATTTTGCCAAGGATCACTCTAATGTCCATAGCAAAAAAGAAATTCTGATCCAGGGTCCCAACGAAGGCAGTTACTGACTTCTGCGGTCATGCCCATTAGCCTCCTGTAGTCTGGAGTAGCTCCTCATTCTTCCTTCGCCTTTAGTTGACCTTGATAGTTTTAAGAGAGGGCATTTATTTTGTAGAATTCCCCTCAATTTATGTGTGTCTAATGGATTCTTGTGGTTCTCATTAGTTTCCTTAATTTTTAAATAAGTTAATATATGTAAATTGCTTGAAGCAGGGCCTGGCACGTCATCAGCTGTAAAAGAATATTTGTTGAGTACATTTTGATCCTTTATTTTCCAGCTGAATGTACACTTGACCAAATTCAAGAACGACGAGTACTTAAAATGGAAGAGGTGCCATTTTGGCAATGCCTAAATATTTCCATCTTTGTTTCAATTGCTTCACCTTTCTGAAACCTGTGTTTCTTATAATCAATACCAGCATTTACATTTTCTCCCTTTCGGCACTCACTGTAATGTAATAAAAGCAAAGCAAAACACACCATTAACTCATCACAAAGATCTGGCATACAGAGGAAGATGCTAACGCTGCCAGAGCTGAAAGGTTGGGCGTAGAGAGGGCCACCTTCCCCCTGGTGCTCAAGAATTCAAAAGTGGCCCTGGCTGGTGTAGCTCAGGGGATTGAGCGCGGGCCTGTGAACCAATCGAATTGAGGAGGTTCAATTCCCTGTCAGGGCACATGCCTGGATTGCAGGCCAGTTCCCAGCAGGGGACGCACGAGAGGCAACCATACATTGATATTTCTCTTCCTCTCTCCTTCCCTTCCTCTCTAAAGATAAATAAATGAAATCTTTAAAAAAAGAATTCAAAAGTGTCCGAAAGGTGGTAGCCCTCTCCCCCTCCCCACCTCTACCTGCATTCCTGCCCAGGTGTTCTTACAGTCCCGAATAGCCCCACCTCCTGAGTCACTCTCTTTGCCACATTTGTCCCTTCCCCTTCAGACACTTGCAGAGTGGATACACATATCCACTCTGTATCACTCGGCCTGGCACTACACGCGAGAAGGACTTTATTCTTCTTTCCTCAAGTCCCAAAATGGGCTGGGGACTAATTCTTTGTGGAGATGGATTTAAATTTTGTAATTTGAATTTCCTCAACAGTTTTAATTTCAGAATATTGTATTTAAGGATGGAGGATAAATAAAGTTGCTTTCTTCTCATTTTATTCAATATATGCCCCATAGAAAAAGCTAGTAGTTATTGAATAATTATTTCCAACTACTAGCCAATCACCACATGAAGAAATTTACATGCATTATTTCATTTATTCTATTTCATTACTTTATAATCTTTACAAAACTCCATGTAGTGACTACTGGGTACTGTTATAGTTTCATTTCATGGAGGAGAAAGCTGAGGCTCAGAGAGGTTAAGAAACATGACCAGGGCCACACAGCCCTGAAATTTTAGAGGTGGAAGTTGATTCTAATCAGGCTAACTTCAGTGCCTTAGCAACTATGTTATTCTGTCTTGATCATAAAACTTTTTTTTGATGAAAAATTTTTTTTGATGAAAGCAGAGGGAAATGGTAGGTTTATTTAGAATGAACATTTGTTAATTACCTGCTGAGTGCTGGGCACTCTGATATGTATTATTTCATAACCTTCAGCACAACCCTGGAAGGTAAGCAGGTGCTACCATCTCCATTTTCATGAATGAAGAAGCTGAGAAACAGAGAGGTCAAGCGACTTACTTAAGGGTACACAGCTCAGAAGTGGTAGATGTTTCTGGTACATCAAATTGAGTCCAGTCACACAAAGCTCCTTTTTCCTTACCTTACAATAATGTTTTTACTCTCAAATCGACTTTAACTCCCCAGTGTAATTATTCTTGCATTGAATCCCCATTGCCTCACAGTGTTTCGCCTTAGTGTCTCCTAGCAGACCCTCCCAGGACAGGCTTCTTGGAAAGTCAGGGAGTGAAGTAGGAGGCATGTTCCCGCCCTTTCCTCCGTCTGGTCCTTCCCGATGGAAGCCCATGGTTAAGACCACCCACTGGGGCTCCCTGTGGTCTTCCTGGAGAGTAATGGTCTGCTCAGAGGTGATAGAGAACTCTGTGGCCTGCCCAGTTGAGGTATTGAAGGAAGATCCATCACCCCTGAGTGATGGGTGACCCACAGGTACCGTGTGTGGAACCTAATGACCAGTCACTCAATTACTGGCTCAGTGACATGTTTATAAGGGTGAACTTTAGAGTGCTATTAGGCAGCAGACAGATGAACTATCGCTGTGCCTGCAGGGCAGAGCTCACCCAGCCCAATGCCTCTGTGGACCCATTACCCAGTAATTAGGGGATTTTTAAGTAGGAAGCAAGGAGTTAAATTATTGCTTAGATTATTGCTTCCCTTGTCACAGAGGAAAGTGACGCTGTGGGGAAAGAAGGAAAAAAGGACCGATGAAAAAATAACACAAAGGCAGAGAAGGAGCAAGAGAGAGAGAGGGAGGGAGTTGGAGGAGGGGAGGCTCTGGGAAATCAAGGTTCGGGATGAGCGCGCCATTCGTTTTTCCAATTGGCGACTATAACAGAAAGGTGCCAAAGGTGACCAAGGAGAGAGGCAGATCAGTCTGGCATCTGGGCCACTGGCTGTGGTTCCTCTGAGTCACTGTGTCTGCAACACCTGCTTGGGCAACGGTAGCTCACGGGGAAGAGGAAGAGAGAAATGCGAGAATAGTTACTAATTATTAATAGTGTACTAGGACACTAGGACTCACCTTTAACTGGAACCTAATCGACAAAACAAACAAGCAAGCAAAATGTAACCAGAGACATTGAAATTAAGAACAATCTGATGGTAACCAGAGGGCAGGTGGGAGGGGATAAAGCGGGGAAGGGTGTTCAGGAACAACTGTAAAGGACACACGGACAAAACCAAGGGGGGGAAGCAAGGGAGGGAGGTAAGTATGGCTGGGGGTGGGGGATTGTGGTGGGGGGTAAATGCAGACAACTGTAGTTGAACAACAATAAAATAATTTAAAAAGTAGTGTACTGGGACCTTTGCTAAGCATCATCTATGTATCAATTCATCTAGTCCTTCCCTCCATGGACAAGGTGGCTACCACTGTGATCTCCACCCATCAGATGAGGTCATTGGAGCACCTCCAAGTTACCAAGTGATGGAGCCAGGTGACCTACCTAGTGCCAAGGCCCAGGCTTCGGAGTTCCTCACCGTGCAGCTCTGTGAGGTCCTCATGATCCCGGATGGCGCCAGACCTGGCTCATCCCCAGAGGGAGACCGTACTCTGGACTGACCCTGCTTGCTCTAGACTTGCTTCCCCCTGGCTCAGTTCCACCTCTCACTTCCTCTCTGGAGCAAAATTGGCCACTGCTATTCATTTTTAATGAGTGCGTGTGTGCGCATGTGCACATGTTAATGACAAAACCCATTAAGCAGAGGTCAGGTAGACAGGATTGTATAACTGACCTCCATGCCCCCGTCGCTCAGCTTAAAGAAACGATTAACTACTGACCAACTTTGTTTCTGCATCCTCCACAGACTTCCTCTTCTCTCCTGCCCTCTTTTGAAGCAAACCTCCAGTATTAGATCATGTCACTTCTAAATGCTTCAGTATGTGTCTCTGCAACATAGAGGTTATTTAAAAAACAATCAAAATGCTTTGATCGCATCCCAAATATTAATAATAATTATCATCCAATCTTTCACGTTTCCCAAAATTATTATGTAATTAAAAAAAAATCATTGGAGTCAGGATACAGCTATGCTCTACATATTGCACGTGGTTCGTGGGTCTTTTAAGTCTCCCTTTACTTGACTTTTCCTTGAGAATTGTTGAAGAAACTGGGTTGTTTATCTTAAAGACCTCTCTACATTGTCTGCATTTCATTGATGGCATTTCCGTGGGGTGGTGAAACCTGTTTCTTGGCCCTGGTATTTTTTTGTACATGAGTCGTTAGATCTAGAGTTTTGAACAGATTTCAGTGTGGTGTTTTTTGCAAGAGTGGTTCACATTTCATGGTACTATGTACTTCTATTAAGGGGTCTGGTTGACTGTCTTCTGAGGGTAGCAACCACTGATAATCATTTTAATCAATCACAATTTTAGTCCCCTCATACCTTCTCCATTATCTGAGCCAATGTTTAAGAAAAGCTTCTTCTCGCCAACTACTTGTCATTTATTGTATAAATGAAAGACAAAGGGATGCTTGATCCTTTCCCCTTTTTCCCCTAATTTTCAAAAGGATGAGTCAGTTGCCTTGTATTCATTGTGGGACACCCACGAGTCCATTTTTATTGTTACTATCATTTCGCATTGGTGGATTTTAAAGTATTCGATGGGTTTCAATCCTTTGCAGTTGTTCTCTTATTGAGGTCCAAATTCTCCTGTGTCAGGCCAGTGGGAGCCTCTTTTAAGTCGATTCCTGGGTCCTTATGACATGACCACACGGTCTTCTGCCATCTGGTTTGGCAATATGTTTCAGGCTCGTCTTGTTTATTTTCTCCTTCAAACCTAGACTCAGTGACTCAGCCCTTGTTTTTTCAAGGCCGTTGGACACATGTGTTCTATAAGATGTAAAGATTCTTTGACTGGAAGGGCACAACACAGGGACAGTTGGGTAGATGAAAAGCAGAACTCTCTGTTACTTATGTCTCCAAATGAGAGAGGATGAGAAGCCTGCCATACAGGGACACGCAGAGGGTGGCGCCAGGGACAGGGTCACAGCAAGTGGGAGCTGTAGGAGGTAGCTTGTGGATGGCAAGCCAGGTAGGTTTTGAAGGCTCCTTAGAGAATGACAAGTGCGAATAGTTACACAGGCTCCTGGCCTCAGGGGCTGTCACTAGTTAGTTGCTTGGTCCCTGGCCTTGGAGAGCAGAACCTCATTATGGGAGGTAGTTGGTGTGAAGANTGTAAAGATTCTTTGACTGGAAGGGCACAACACAGGGACAGTTGGGTAGATGAAAAGCAGAACTCTCTGTTACTTATGTCTCCAAATGAGAGAGGATGAGAAGCCTGCCATACAGGGACACGCAGAGGGTGGCGCCAGGGACAGGGTCACAGCAAGTGGGAGCTGTAGGAGGTGGCTTGTGGATGGCAAAGCCAGGTAGGTTTTGAAGGCTCCTTAGAGAATGACAAGTGCGAATAGTTACACAGGCTCCTGGCCTCAGGGGCTGTCACTAGCTAGTTGCTTGGTCCCTGGCCTTGGAGAGCAGAACCTCATTAAGGGAGGTAGTTGGTGTGAAGACTTAGCAAACTGCCCATGAATGGGGAATGGAATGTGTTTAGCGGCGATTTCACAACTGAGGCCAAGCGGCACTTGTGAAATATACTGCAGCATGTGAATTGGATTCAGGGCAGACCCTCCGCCTCTGGAGAAATTCCAGTTAAAACCCAAGCATATGTCTTGGAGCAAATGTTCAGAATTAGAACAGGGGTACCAACCATGTGGCATGTGTGCCATGGCCATTCTTCCCTTGATCATAGCTGACACTACCAATCAAACATGATTTTGTCCTCGCTGAGCCTGGACTCAGCACAGAATTTCTCTCAGCTAGCATCCCTGACAAGATTATCGTTCCTACCTATGTAATCTGAAACCCACCAACCATCCTTCGTTGGGAGAGGGAACTCATTAGGGGACATGTGGGTATCTGGGTCTCCTGCACTTTGAATGTATGGGTAACCTACCTGATTCCAGATCCCACTCATTGGTGGGTTTAGAGTCTCTCGTCTTGTCAGCATTTCTCAGAGATGGAAAGGGGCCGAGTCGGAAAGGGCTGGGCCCCCATGCAGGGACGTTCATGGAGCTGGAGAAGGCCCAGTCTACAACGTACAAGGAGAAGACCTAATCAAAAGCAATGTACCTCTTGTGGTGGAAACATGCACTAATAGACCAGAGGAGGGAGAGCTTTGCAGAAGCCAAGGTTTTCCCTATCTAGAGAGGCCAAGAGGCACCCACAGGGCTCTGGTGTGGGGTGCGGGCCAGCATCTCAAGGTGGGACGAGGGTTATTTGATCTTTTTGGAAAACACAGCTGCCCAACCTCAGCTTCTCCCCACAGCGGGACTCCATCTGCGTGTCCTTTCCTGAAGTATTTTATTAATCATTTCATCCATATTTCTTTTTACCTCAGACTTCAAATTCTGATTTCCTCTGGTATTTATGGCAACACCTGTGGTTTCCCAAAGTGCAAAAGGCATGTTTTAAGATGAAGGTATTTTCACAGAGGCTCGCTGGGTATCTGAGACCCACTAGCAGACAGTCGACGCAAGGGAAACGCAGCCAGAGGGAAACCACACTTGGTGTTCTTGGTGTTTTCTGTCTTGCAGGGAGGGGGAGGCCGCCGATCAATTTCAGTTTGCGTCTCTTCTCCTTTAGTCACCCAGACTCAACCAGTGAATATTTCCCGAGCCTCTACCACGGGCCAGACTGCATACGAGGCACTGGGGATGCTAGGAGGGAACAAAGCCAGACGGGGGCCTCACACTCTTGGAACTCTCTTCGGAGAGAAAGGGATTAATAATAGTATCCTAGAACAATGTAAAAGTTTATAATGTGGGATGGGACCTAGGGAGGGAAGACATTCAGAAGTGGATGATGACTGAGTCTGGAGGCGAATCTGAAAGAGTTATGAAATGAAAAGAGTCATGTAGTAGGACGGGAACTCCAGGCAGGGAGCATACCCTGTGCAAAGATCAGGCAACGGGAAGAATGTGATTATCAGCTGAAAAAAAGAAAGGTGGAGTGGCCAGAGCCCTGATAGGTAATGAGTTGTAAGGGGCGCCCGAGGACTGTCAAGGCAGGACCTTGTACGCCAATCAGATGTGGATTTACCGAGAAATGAATTTCAGGGCCTCTCACTTGTGTATCGAGCCAAACAGTACGGAAGTTCACTTCCTGCACAAGGAAACATTTGAAGTCTCCTAGAATTTCACGCCTCCTTTAGGAAGTAAACTTGATAGTAGATTTCTCAAATCATCAATAGTCCTAAAGTTTAGGAGGCGTTTCCCGTAATGAATCTCTGAAGATGAAAAAAAAAATAACTCAACCCAGTTCACTCTACCATCCTACAGTGAAAAAAAAAATCCAGAGTGTCTAAATTCTCTTTGTTTTCTCTGTATAGAAAAAAAAATTACAGTCTCATTGTCGTCTGAAGAGGAGCCCACATAGTCTGCAGCCACAGAAAGTTAGGAAGAATGAGTATAGAGTTGTATCAGTATGCTAATTACTAAAAATGCTATTTTCCAGGATTTTGTCATTTAGTGTTATCTGTGACTTCGAACATGTGCTTTGTGGTGATTTATTTTCTCTAAATAAATATTCAAGTTCACACTTAATTTTGAATCCAGAAGTTTGTATTCTTAGCTGACCTGCTCATTGTTATTGTTTTTAAAGATTTTATTTTTATCTTTAGAGGGGAAGGGAAGGAGAGAAATATTAATGTACGGTTGCCTCTCATGTGTCCCCTGCTGGGAACTGGCCTGCAACCCAGGCATGTGCCCTGACTGGGAATTGAACCTCGTCGATTTGATTGGTTCACAGGCCCGCGCTCAATCCACTGAGCTACACCAGCCAAGGCACCATTGTTATTTTTTATCATTATTATCAACCCTCCACCCAATTGCCAGGATTAATTTGAAGTGTAATTCTTCCCCAGGCCTCTCTACCTCTTAAAATCCTTCTCTGATGTGAGCAGGCTGGATCAGGGCAGGGAGTAGGGGTTCAGTCACTTGGAGGTAGAGGGATGTGGTGGAGATGGAGCTGGGACCCCGGGTCCCCTGACCTACCCATCCTTTTTATAGGACCTTCCCCCTGTGTTTGGCTTTAGGCCAATAACAGAGATTCTGGGTGGTGTCAGGAGAAAACCCTGGGTTGTACATCTCAGTTTGAAGGCTGGCTCTCTCACTCACTATGTGGTCCAGTTTCTGAATGTGCAAATCAGACTAAGAGATTCCATGAGGGATCTGTGTGAAGAGAGTGATTGATAGAAAGACAGCAGCAGACTGCATTAAAGATAAAAGATTTCCTTAGGAGCAAGTGAAAAGGAAGTGTCTGTATTGAGGCAAGAAACACACAACAGGAGGCAGTCTGCACGGGGCACGCACACCTACTCCCAGGTCCCCTGTTACTCTTACTAAACAGTAACGCCATAGTGGAGAGAGCCTGACTTGTACCCACAGGTGAGGGAAACACGTTATTCTGTAGTCCAAGAGACTCCCCTATCTGGCAGGGTGAGAACATCAGAAAGATCCCTGCTGTCCTCCCAAATGCCAAGCACAGTCTCACCTCGGGGTCTCTGCTTCTGCTCCTCCCTCAGCTCAGAACCATTTCTGAGACTTCCACATAGACTGCTCCTTCGCCTCCTTAGGCCTTTGCTCAGAAACCCTCAGGATACCCTCCTGGACCACCCATATGGAACAGAAGCCTCTGTGCTCCAGATTCCCTCCCTACCCCCGACCCTCTTTGTCTTTATCATTCTCATGATCATCAATTGGCATAAACGGACTTGCTTATTCCTTTATGCATGTCTTTACCTGCGTACATGAACATGAACAAAAGAGCAGAGGCTTTGCTCTTTTCTCTGCTGGACCCACAGGGTCTGGAACAGGGCCTGCCACGTAGCAGGTACTGATAAGTAGCCAGGGGATGAATGAGATATGGAAGACTGAGAGTCGAGATACCGATTGATTCTGACCTTGTGGCATGACTTTTACTGAGTAGGGTTTCATGTAATCTTCACAACTTTGGGGAAAAGGTGTTTTTCCCATTTTATAGATGAGGAAACTATAGCACTAAGAGGGGAGTTGATTTGTACCAAACTGGACAGCCAGTAGGTAGCTGAACCTGGCTTCCACCCTCAGCTGCCTGAGTCTGTATCTTAAGCTTCTTCCTCAATGCTATGTTTTCCCCCTCTTTTTGGCCAACATGTTCTTATGAAAATCTAATGAAGGTATTTTCACACACATGTATCACCACCGGGCATGTGCACAGTCACACATATGTGCACACATTTATACACTCACACGCACTCATGCACACGTTCATACACATAATGATTGCCTATAATTCCAGAACTTGCGGGGGCTGCTGCCCAGTGTCAGCTCCCTTTCCCTACACCACGGACAAGAAAGCCTGTTTTTTGCAGACTTGTGATCTGTGCCTTTTCTTCAGTTCCTTTGGGTTATTAACTAATTACTGCTTGTGAAGTCCTCGGGAAATACCAAGCACTTGTTCAATGCTAAATATGGTTGTGAGCGAAGCTTTGATTTCAGAGAACAGCCAGGGAGCCCCGAAACAAGCAAATAACAGTTGTGTGGGGAGCTGGTGGCCGGTGGGCACGCCGCGGTACGTAATCAAACTCTGTGTGCCTCTCAAAGGTGCTCCAGCTTGCTGCTTGCTGCCGCTGTCCTTGCAGGGGGCAGTTTGCACATTTACAGAGAAAAGAATTTGTTCCTAAGTGACTACTTTTCTGAAAACCCTCTGTATTTCATCTTTCAGTGTCTACTTACCTTCCCTTGGCCCCCTCTCCAACCCACCTCCTGTATTTACAGCAGGGAAGTCTACCTGGTCTTCGGGGAAATAAAGGCTCCATCTCAATTTCATTCCTGCCACGCCTAAATGTTTCTGTCATATGACATCTCCCCTTCCTGACCTCCCAGCTCATTGGAATGATGTCCCCTGAAAGCTGGCTTTCTGGGCACGTGAGCTGCGCAGTCTCCCAGGGTCACACGCCCAGCTTTCTCCCCTTGATTGATTTAACGCTGTGCTGTAAGCATCTTAAAATTCTTAATAATTTTCAAAAAAGACCCCCATTTTCTTTTTGTACTGAGCCCCACTAATGAAGTATCCAGTCCTGGCCACCTCCAACTAATGTTCACCGTGGATTCCTCTGGTTGTATCTGTGTGTGTTGGTCCAAGGCCTCTGATACCTTATTCTTTCCGTCTTTCTCACTCTCCTGACATCTTTCAGTCTATAATGTGCTCATCCAAAGCAACGGAACCACACCCCTTCCATCAATGTAATGACCCTCAGCCATATGTTGGCATTCTTTGGGTTGCAAGGGATAGAAACCCAACCCAAAATAGTGGAGGAAGAAGAAGGAAATTTACCACGTTACGTAAATAAATGGGGGAAGAGGCAGAAAAGGAGCTGGCTTCAGGGGCAACCGGATTCAGAGACATGTCAGATGTGATTGAGGTGACCGCTGTTTCATCTCCATCTCCACTCCTGTCCTTGGTAGCGTCCTGCTTTCAGGTCAGTTTTTCTGTGTGATGGGAACTTTTCTGTAGGCCCAAAGCCTGTGGCTTATGATCAAAGAGGAAAAGTGCCACCATTACTGAGTCTGAATAAATTAAAAATGAGGGAGATGAAACAGCCTTTTTCGTTTTCCTTCTCATACATGTCACCCAAGACTTGGACTCTTTGTGGGGGAAATTGGGTACTAAACTGAGATTTAATACCTTATGTACCCTTTGATCTGTCTCTCTATTCTTTCCCCTCTTCCTCTTTCTCACCAGAGTTGGTATTTACTAGGCATGTGCCGTGTGCCAGGCTCTTTACTAACTGCTTTGTCTCTCTGAGGCTGGTGCCGATATCATCTCTATTGTAGCTGGGACAATACTCAGGGTCAGAGAGGTTTAGTGACTTGCCTGCGATCACAGTGCTCAGAAGGAATGAAAATGAGATGCTCACTCAGAGCAGTCTGACACATTCCCGCTTTCTGGCAATGCACAACCCTAGGAGGTAATCCCTCCAGCTGAAAAAATAAAGAGAAGATTTTTGAAAAAATGAACAATAGTGCTACTCCTTAGAGACCTAACTACTAGCAGTCTTACATTTCCAGTGCACTATATATGCACATAAAAACTTAACATACATAACACATACAGCATATACTTATATATACTGTACAGAGATATTATATATGCTGCATATATGTATGCATATATAGTCTTAATTAATAGATTGTATTTTTGATCTGCCTTTTTCCTCCCTATATAATTGATTACAGATTCATTTTCAAATCATCACAGTCTCCTAGTCATTATTCTTATGGCCCCTCGCACTCCATTTGGTGGGGAAAATTCTGTCTGGATTTAGATGGAAATAACCTTGAATGTACAGATTGCTTTGAAGATGAACTCTGTCCTCCTCATCAGAAAGCTGGAAAAGACCTGGGCATCTTTGAATTCAAGATCCAGCTTGGAGGGAGCAGGAGAAAGGGCCTTTCAAAAGCAGGCGTGGCTTGGCATTTACCCAAGGCTCACGTTGCTCCTTTCCCCATGAAAGTGAGGAAAAGCCGGGTGAGGGGCTCATCCGCGTCCCCGGAGAGAGCGCCTCTAGTCTTCACGCGTGATGGAAGCTGGAGGATCACTGATCGTTAGCAGGAACTTCGTGAGTAATGAGACTACAAGACATGGTGGGAACGATCCCTGGCTGGTGTAGCTCAGTGGATTGAGCACGGGCCTGCGAACCAGATCTTGGTTTGATTCCCAGTAAGAGCACATGCCTGGGTTGCAGGCCAGTTCCCAGCAGGGGACGCATGAGAAACAACCATACATTGATATTTCTCTCCTGTCCTTCCCTTCCCCTCTAAAGATAAATAAATTAAAAAAATTTAAAAAAAAGACACAGTGGGAAAGATACTCGTCTTGTACGGTGGTGGGCTGGTAAATATGTAACAATGGGCTTTTCAAATACCCAAGCCCTGATTTGTAGCGTTTAGCGTGTTCGCGGTGCAAACACTTTCACTGTGGTAAATTTCAAGCTACTAATTTGATATCAGTGAACAAGAAGCTGGGAAGAGGTGAAGAGCAGCACACTGTTACACGGTATTCCATCGCACAGATACGATAAATGTAAATAGCCTGAAAAGCATAGACAACAGACAACAATGATACACACTAAAATAATTAGAAAGTGATGACTTTTAAGTCTTACCTTTTATGAATGTAGTTTATTTGATTGGAAGTTTATATAATTCAGTGTTTCATGACCACCATGTTTAAAATACAGTTTGCAAAGTTCCTGAAAATTTAACAATCTAGCTTAATTGTGAAATTATCTAACAGACCTCCCTTGGGATGTTCCAGCCCTGTAAGCTTCCAAAATGTGCCGGCTGCATCCTGCTTCGGGGCCTTTGCACGTGCACTCCGTTTACCTGGAACACTCTTGCTTAACCCCTCATCTGATGGGGCCTTGTCATGCCTCCGGTCCCAGCTTAGATTTCACCTCCTCTAAAAATGTTCTCCCTCCGTATTCCCTCATAAGAAGCCTCAGTTCCCTTCCTATTGCCCTCTTCTTTGTTCTCGTTTCATTATCCCATGTTGACACTCACCTGCTTAGTTATTTAATCTTTTACTCTGTTGCAGAATTTTAAGTTCGATGTGGTAGGTCCACAACTGTGTTGTATCCCCAAACCTAGTATAAAGGCTGTCACAGAGGAGCTCCTGAGACAGTATTTGTTGAAAAAAATTGTTTTTGAATGAAGACCTGTTATGTGAACCAGGATGCAAGTTCAATGTCAACCTTAGCAAGATGGAGGAGGACTGGGGCAGGGGATGGGTGGGAGGGGCTAGCAGCTCCAAGGGAGTGGGTGGAAGGACACAGAGGCTGGGGCAACAAGCAGGGGCCAGCCTGCCTGCGCCTGGCAGAGGACACTTAGCTCTGCCTGATCCCAGGCAGTGACTTCAAAGCCCTTCCCAGGAAGTGATTCGAGATGTGTTGGTCCCTGGAGGTGTCGCTGGCCCTTGGGAGGCCTTAGCCAGGGTTTGATGAAGCACCTTCCGTGGCAGGTCTGGTAATTAACTATGGCCAGGCAGTGTGTTCCTGCACATGTAAATCATCAGCGATACTTTGGGGCTTATCTACTAATGAAAACTCCTTGGCATTTCTGTAAGCATATTATGGTCAATTACAATTAATTCAGTTTGCATTGACTGCCTCTTTCCTTATGCAAAGATTGTGCAAGTCGAGTGTGTGAGCCCAGGGCTCTGAGGCCTGTAAAATCCATAATGGTTAGCTTTCAGGGCTGGCGAGGAGAGAATAAAACTGTGGGCTGTTTGAAATTTAAATCAGAGCAAAGCTGGTCAATAGGGGCAGGTTTGTTGCACTCAGATTAGTTGGGCTAGGCACGCTAGGGGGCAGGGGGGCACTTTCCTGCTGCCCAAGGTTACAGGGTCACAGGCTGTCCGCTCTCCCAAGCCGTTTCTCCTTCAGGCGTCCCCTCTGCATTCCTGGCTGCAGCCTCTCTAAGCCTCAAGGGACCTGATTTCCTGTCTGAAGACTCAGAACCGCGTGATTCATGAGGACATGTTCCTGTTGCTTGAACAGAGCTGAGGTTTTTCTCTCTGTTTCTTTCCCACAGCTCCAAGAGCAAAGTTCAGAAGACAGCAGCAGGTGTGAAATCCAGTTTGGAGAATTCAGTTTCTGGGCCAGCTGATATTGGTTGAATATTAACGATGTGCCAAGGATTGTGCTCAGTGCTTTATGTGTCCTTTCTAAGAATGTACGTGCATGTCACACGGACCTAGGAGGTAAACGTTCCCATTTCATACATTTCACAGGTGAGGCTTAGAAAGACCTGTCCCTGTTATACAACTAGGAAAAGTTTGGTTTGAATGTAGGCTTTTAACCACCTTCTCTGTCACTTGGATGGCTGGATCCTATAGAAAGTCACATTTAGGATTTATTTTGTTATCAAATTCATCTGCGTCCAATGCCTGAAGAACAAAGGGTTGTTATCTTCGTTTCTTTTCTAATTTCCCGTAAGAGAAGCCGAGAGGCGGGCTTCTGATGAAAGCCAAGGAGGTTTGCTGGCTGGCTGGGTTTTCAGAGAGAGAACATCCTTGTGGAGTTCTACCCATGGGGAGGGTTGGGAACCACCCTCAGAGGTGCCACTGTCCCTGAAAGGCGACAGCCCGCTCAGGTAGCCAGAGAACCCTGGAGGTGGCCGGAACAGAGCTGAGTTACAGTGGGATGTGGCTAGGGCTCGCGCCACCTTTGTTGTGCCTTGTCCAAATCTCCTTGTTCTTACCACTTAGGGCATGGCCGCCCAGCTTCCAAATGCCTGTCGCTTCATTTCTTTTCTTAATGGTTTCTCTGGCTAGCAGGGACCACTTGGCCCGGCTGTGTGGCAGGCCGGATGTGCCAGGGAATGAAGGCTTCTTAGGAGCAGGTTTCAACATTGAGCGATGGAGTTTGGTGTATCCATACTCCAGTTCCGTGCCCCTCAGGTGAGGTGACTCGGTGGGGATGTGTTTCTCAGCAGATTACACCCAACTGCCCGCACAATGACTTGCCTGATAACACACACTGTACCGACGACGACTTTCCATTCTCTGTCTCCTCCTCCAATTCTTTTATTGGCATTACCTGGGGCAACCTCCTAGTAACACAACTGCACTTGCATCCTCACCAGAGTCGCTTCTGGGGCAACCAAGTGGGGATAGCTCTCAATTTTAGGCAGCAGTCTGTTACAAAAATGTGTTATGATTTTTAAAATTGCTAATTTTTAATTAGACAAGGAAACTTGAAAATATTCTCATTAAAAAACCAAATGTTACCATCACTAACTGTACTAACAAAGTCTTCCCTGGACTCTCCTCTCCCATTTCTTCCTTACCCAGAAATGTCCAGTCCTTATTTTAGTGGTGTTTCCTTCCAGACACTTTCTATACATTTACACACACACTCACTCCACGCTACATGTTGACCTGAAATGTATTTTTTTTTCACTTTGCAAGATGTTTTGGAGTTTTTTCCTTGCAAATACGCATGGCCCCATTCACCTCTTTTAAATGTTGCATAACGTTACACTGTGGAATGTAGCTTAGTTTAGTTAACTCCTCCCCTCTTGGTGGACATTTAGGTTATTCCCATTTCTATGATGGCGTTAACTTCGGGCTGCCTCCTTAGAGGATGAACTGTCCTCATGAGGGTCAGTTCTCTCCAATTAAAGGCTATGCTCTGCAATCACTCTCTCATGAATTCAAAAATAGCCACAATGCTGGTTATAAGATGAAGATATTATGAAAACCAGAAAAAATTCTGGGGAATTCCAGACAATGCAACGTGACTCCTCCAGGTCCCTAGAGGACACAAACCAGACTCTGAAGAGGTGAATTGGGACAGGATGCCAGTGAGAGGAGAAGGGGAGAGCAGACAGAGTGGTGGGGGTGACTGAGGAAGAGGAGTCTTTTTTGGTCCCTGACTCTGGAGGTCCCATTTGCTAATTTATCACAAGACCACAGAAAAATTGATCCCTCCTGCTCCATCCAGATGTTGCCTTCTTGAGTTCTGGCCTTGCCCCCATAGTTCTTACCACATCAAGGAGGTGAATAGCAATAAAAAAAATCTTTTGCTTTAATAAGATTGAAATCCTCTCTGTTGGATTTTCCTGTATCATCTCAGTCATGAAGTCTGGGAAGCATAAATTATTAGGTTGAACCATATGAAAGTGACATTTTTGCAGGCCAGAATTTTTCAGTTTCATGTGGTTCAACTGAGTATTTTTAGGACCAATGCAAATTCATCTTTTAGGTGATGGAGTTGGGGGTGACATTGTGACTGCAACCTCATGACAGACCCTGAGCCAGAGCCACCTCGCTCAGCAAGTTCTTTTATTTCTCTGTGCCTCTGTTTCCTCATCTTTAGCACAAATATAATAATGCAAGTTCACAGGGTTTCTGTAGAGAACACTGAGATAATGTACGTCAAAGACTTAAAATCCTGCCTCTCTCATAGTAAAAACTTGCTTGAGTGTAACTGCCATTACCAGCATTATTAAGCAATAAGATGTTCGTACTAAAAGGTAAAGAGACTTACTATTTACTGAGTGGCTGGTGGCTAACAAGCACCGGATGAACACTTCGCATCAGCTTTATCGAAGAAAACACGCACAGTGCTGTGAGGCTATATCCTTCTTTCCAAGTGCTGAAAATGAATCATTTAGCAAAGATGGAAAATATAAAGAAGTGTGAGAGTTATTATATGAGACGTGGTGAATGCATATGTTTAATTGGAATTCCAGAAGATGAGAGGAAGGAAAAAGGAGCAGAAGCAACATGTGAAGAGATTCATAGTCAAACATTTTCCAAATATGATGCAAGACACCATCCGTAATTGACCAAGAAGACGAACTCAGAGAAAAGCCACACTTGGTTCACCGCAGTAAAACTGGTGAAAATCAAAACTAAAGATAAAATAATCTTATCCACCTTATCCACAACCAAAAAAAAAGGCATATTACCTTCAAAGGTGTAAAAATATTTAGACCAGACTCATCAACAGAAATCATGCAAGTCAGAATGCAATGTAACAAGGATTTAAAATATGGAGAAAATAACTACCAAACTAGAATTCTACACCCAGAAAAATATCCTTTAAGAGTTAACGTGAAGTAAATACATTGTCACATAAAGAAAACCTGAGACAATTGGTACTGGTAGACTTCTACTAATGGAAAAATGACAAAGGGTGTTCTTCAGGCAGAAGGGAATTAATCCCTGATGAAACTTATGAAAGAAGCAGAGCTGCAGGAGTGGTAAATATGACGGTACTTCTCAATTCATAGTGACTGCACAGGAAATGGTAATGGTGCTGCGTTACTACAATATTAAAACACAGGGAGACCAGGGATACCCACCACACTGACGTTCCCTGCGAGTCTCCTGCTACCTGGGAAGTGGCAAAAGTACCAACCTCTGTAAAACTAACGATTCAAGGATGCGTAATCTCTAGGGTAACTTGTAAAAGGAGAGGGAAGGAATGTGTAGCTAAAAATGTTATTGAGGAAAAAAATAAAATAATAGTACCATGGTTGATTAATCCCAAAGAAGGCAAAGAAGAAAAAATAAATGAACGTGGGACTAATGTGAAAATGGATGACAAATAGTAAAATGTTGGGTTTAAGCCAATATCTACCAGGGTTATTATTAAATGGATATGGTAAATTCTACATGTAAAAGCAAATTTATTTTTCATAAAATGTATACAGCTTATACAATATTTGCTTTAACTATAAAGGCACATACAAGTTGAAAGCAAAAAGGTGCAATTACTAACCAAAAGATAGCAGAAATAATTGTCCTTGTAGGGGGCAAAGCGTACTTTAAGGAAAGCACTACCAGAGATGGAGATAGACAGTTCCTAATGATGAAAGGGTCAATTTACCAAGTATAACAACTCTAAATTTATACTTAACTAATTAACATAGTTTCAAAACATTTCAAATAGATGAATCCACAATCACAATGGCTAACTTGAATGTAATTTTCTCCGAGGTGAGAGAACAAACATAAAAGAAATCAGTAAGGACAAAGAAAATTTGGTTAATAGACTTGACCCAATTTACATAAATTAGCCTAATTTACTTAAGTGGTGAAACTTAGCTGACTTAATTGAATACTAATTAAAAATGAACAGAATACTTTCTAACATCACACTTGGACTATTAAGTAAAATTGATTACATTTTCAGATAGAAATCATGTTTCATCAAATTCGAGGCATTGAAACTATTTAGCACACGTCCTCTGGCCAGAGTGGAATTGAACCAGAAATAAGCAACCGAAGGAAAACTTGAAATGCTCAAATATTTGAAAATTAAACAACTGATTTGTAAATAATCCGAGTCAATGAATAATTTATAGTGAAAATTAGATGTTACTTTGGAAAGAATGATAATAAAAATAAGACATAAAAATATTTGGCATTTAGCTAAAATTGTTGTAGCAGAAAATTTAGTCTTTTACCTATAGATGAGAAAAGAAGAAAAGCTAGAAATTCATGATTCTAGTATTTATCTCAATAAGTTAGGAAAAAATAAATTGAACCAAAAGAATATGCAATAGAGAGATAACATCTATACAGTAGACAGATTTTTAAAAAGTTGACTCTCTGAAAGACAAATGAAATAGACAAATCTCTCAGACATGAATTAGAGAGGGTATGAATTACAATTCTAAAATAAGAAAGAGATACTGCTATATAGCATATGGATATAGAGAATATAATGAACTTGATGCTAATACATTTTAAAAAGTAGAAGTATTTTAAAAAGTAGAATTCATTTTAAGAAGTAAAATGTATTTTAAAATACAATGAAGAAATAGAATTATGAAAATTCCAAGCAAAGCATAATCTATCAAATAGACTTAATAAGAAAGGGCCTATCTGAATAGTTACGTGTTGCTAAAGATATTTAAACTGTAAATGTATAATCTTCCAATACATACACACACACAAAATCTTCAAGTGATGCTTAGTTTACCCATACATTTTAAAAAATATGTATGGGAGAAATAATACCAATATTATACAAACACTTCCAAAAACAGAAATAGGAGAGTAAGGGGACCATGAGATGAGTAACTCTGATAAGGACAGTGCACAAGAGGGAAAGTTGGGGCCAGTTTTTTCACACAGGTAAAAAATTCTAAAAAGAATATGAGCAAATCAAACCAAGTCATATGGAAAGAGAATAATGCACCTAGATAGAGTTGTATTTATTCCAGGAATGCAAAGTTAGTTTAATATTTTTAAAAAGTGATATTACTTATCATGTTAATGGCATAAAAGAGAAAATATATTTAATCATCTGAAGATGCTATAAAAGCAACTGAAAAGGAGGTCAACTCCTAATCCTTATAAAAACTCTCAGCAATGTGGCCCTGGCTGGTGTAGCTCAGTGGATTGAACGCAGGCCTGTGAACCAAAGCATCGCCGGTTTGATTCCCAGTCAGGGCACATGCCTGGGTTGCAGGCCAGTTCCCAGCAGGGGACTCACAAGAAGCAACCATACATTGATATTTCTCTCCTTCCCTTCCCCTCTAAAGATAAATAAATAAAATCTTAAAAAAAAAACTTGGTGATGCTTGTTTTAAAAAAATATTAAAAACCTCTCAGCAATGTAAGATAAAAGGAAATTTACAAATCTGATAAACAATAATACAAAACTCCAACAGCAAACATTGCATAATATTTAGTGGTGACATGTTGACAGTTTTCTCTGTGAGTTGTTGGAATGAGCTGAGGATGGCCACTCCTTCGTTTCTAGTTGAGATTGTATTGGAGGTTCTCTCCAATGCAATAAGTCAAATAAAAGAGATAAAAGACATAAAGATTGGGTAGAAAGAAATAAAACTATCATAATTTGTTGATGATGTGAATGCATATGTAGAAAATTCAAAACAATGTACAGATATACTAAAACAAGTGAATTTTGCATGATCACTGAATTAAAAGTAAATATTAAAAAACATCTATATTTCCATTACTATGAGCAAACAAAAAGAAAATAAAAAGGAATAAAGTGCTATAGTTTACACTGATATCAAAACAGTCAAATATCTGAAAAAGAATAAAAAGTTGTCCAAGATCTATGCACAGCAAACTGTAAAACAACTTTAGAAGAATGTAAAAAGAAGCAAATCAATTGAGGGGTATAACATGTGTATACATAGAAAGATTCAATTCTTTTCAAATTACCTGTGAGTTTAGTTCAACCCCATTAGAAACATCAGGTTTTGCTTGCACATCTACAGGGTGTGTGTGTGCAGGTATGCATGCAGAAATGACCGATTGTATTATTTATTTGGGAATATAAAAGGCCCAGAATTGCCAAGATAATTTTAGAAAGGAACAAGGCTGGAAAACGTATACTCTCGATATGAAGATTTATTTTAAAGCTATGGTAACTGAGACAGTGTGGTATTGACACATGACAAAATGGGTAGGGAACAAATAGATATCCAGAAGAAGATCCAAACGTCTATGTCCACTTGATTGACGACAGTTGTGACACTGTGTTGCAGGGCAGAAAGGATGCCCCTTTAACAGATCAGCCTGGGCCAACTGGATATTTACATGGAAAAAACGGATCTGGAGTTGTATCACACATACTACGCACGAATCAGTTCCAGATGTGCTATAGTTCTACAAGTAAAAGGTAAAAACAATGAAACTTTGTAAAGATGAACTCGAGAATGTTTTTACGACCTTAGGGCAAGCCAATATTTCCTCAGGAAGATACGACAGGACCCATAATAGGAAAGATTGTTAAACTGATCTTCATTAAACTTAAGAAACTTAAGTTTGAGAAACTTGTGTTTCTCAAAATGGACCATCAGGAGTGTGAAAAGGCAAGCAGCAAGGTGGAAAGTATTTAAAGTACACGCATTCTACAGGGACGCTTAGCCAGAGTATAGAAAGCACTCTACCAATCAGTGAGGAAAAAAAACAAAACAACAACCACCAGACGACCCAATAGGAAATCAGCATTCAACTAATCAAGTCTTTCACAAGGTGAGGATATCTAAGTAGCCAGTAAGCATATTAAAAGATGTTTAACCTCACTGTGCATTAATGAAATGCAAATTAAAACTGCCGTAAGATATCTCCAGACTCCCCACAGAATTGCTAAAATGGAAAAAATAGACAATACCAAGTGCTGACGAAGATGTGGAGTAATTAAAAACCTCATGCTCCTGCTATTTTCAGTGAATTTCTCAGTTACAAAGCTGTGTGAGAGAAGGCAGACACAAAGGGGTACATACTGAGTGCGTTCTTTTATATAAAGTATTCAAACAGGCCAAACTAGTTGTCCTGGAAGATATAAAAATGGTAGTTAATTACTATAGAAGCTTTATTCTGTTTTTTTAATCTGCATAGTGATTACATGGGTTTATGAAAAATTATTATAACTAGCACATTGGTATATGCTTGTTATTCTGTGTCAAATGTTTATTTAAAATAAAGTTATCTCTAAGTCAAGAACTTCAGACTGTAGAGAGGAGGGAAGTCCTTTGCCTTAAAAGGTTGAGCTCTTTGCCTGGTAAATGCAGCCCAGGGAACATTCAGCAGTGTGTCTGGGAAGGAGGGAGCTCCTATCCCCAGACCCTCTGCCAACACTTTTTCCATTATAATAAAACCCATCTGACTCATAAAATTTTGAATGCAACATCCTTGGAAGTTTGACAAGTCCTGATTGCCTGGTTCTCCCAAGGCAACAGCATGGTTTGGGAGTACGACGGAGAAATGATGGGGGTGGGGGAAGGAGAATTCTACCTGCCAATCTAGAGCAGTGTTTCTACAACTCGAATGTGCAAGACGAGCCCCTTGGGGGTTTGTTCCAACACAGGTGTGCAGGCCCCACTCCCAAAGTTTCTGATTCAGTAGGTGTTACCGACTGAATGTCCCTGTCCCTCCACGATCCATTTGCTGAAATCCCAACGCGATGACGTTCGGAAATGGGACCTTTGGGTGGCAATTAGGTCACGAGAGTAGAACCCTCGTGAATGGGATTAGTGATCTTAGAATAAGAGGCAAGAGAGCTTTCTCTCCTTCCCTTCTCTCTCTCTGCTCTTCACCGTGTCAGGACACAAGGAGAAAACGGCCACTGGTAAACCAGGAAGAGAGCTCTCACCAGACAGCAGATTTGGGGATGCCTTCATCTTGGACTTCCAAGCCTCCAGAACTGTAAGGACTAAGTTTCCGTTCTTTGAGCCAGCCACTCTATAGTATTCTGTTACAGCAGCCAGAACTGACTAAGGTAGTAGGTATGGGGTGGTACCCCCAATTTTGCATTGGTGATGCTGATTTGAATGCTGTCGGTCTAGATGCTTGGGGACTTTGAGCACCTATGGGTGAGAGTTTTTACAGGGATATCAGGGTGTTTCTGATGGTAGAAGCCGGATCATAGTGCCCAGATACCCAGCCATGAGGCCAAATTTTATTGTTCACAGGTTTTCCCAAAAGACTCTCCTTGCCCCAGAGCTAGATTTCATGAGTTAATTAAGGGAGCTTTTACAAAGGAATTCAATTATAGTACGTCAATGCCTTGTTCTTGCACACAATAAGTCCAAATAGGCAGGGCAGCCTTTCCTAAGTGAGCTTCCCTCCCCACCCATGATCTCATTGGGAATTTGCCATGTGAATAGTTGAGCTTATAAACCCAGGACCATCTGAGTAGGTGACACAGTTTTTGTCTCCGTTGATGACTGGCATCCATAGTAAAAGGATCGTGGCCTGATTTCTATTCCTGTTAGAAAAATTGACTTTAGACTTGGCCTCACACCGGGCTTGGGGACAGGGTGGGTGCAGTGGAAATGGCCCCGGGAACAGAGAGGCAGCAGATACAGCTGCCTGCTCCCTGTTTACTGGTGAAGCACATGAAGCACATCATGTGTCTCAAGGAGACCAGCTGAATCTGTTACATTTTCCATCCCTGAGTGACTCTTGCTTTGCACATGTATTTCCAAGGCTGAGAGTCGTCCCAACCACAGGATTTCCCATCCTGCAGCTGGAGAGTTTTGTATTCAAAAGGGTCTGGGACTTTCCAAGTGTGAGGTGTCATATCTCTGGTAGCACTCATCTCCCCTCTCTTGAAACTGATTTGCTGTGAGCCATCGCTAGCTGAGAAAGACCAGGCATCATGGCCTCACCTATTTGGCCTGGTCACTGCCATGACCTTGGGCATCCTAGGTCTGTTTATCTTGGGCAGTATGGCCAGCTCAAGAATTAATTGCTTTTGCTGGGTCCCCACTTCCATCCATAGTCACCAACAGGGTCCCCTTTCCCATAGACCTGGGTGTTGGCTCTCAATAGTTAAGATCATCTACTTTGGAGGCTGGTAGCAGAGCTCTTGGTGCCCTGCCCCATCCTCAGCCTGTCAGTGCGCTCTCACAGGCTGGCCTCAAACTGCTGCGCCTGCATGGCTGTGCCTAAGGTCCTTCCCCCCGCCACCCCGAGCCCTGAAAAGTTGCTCTGCCTTTTTTTTGCACAGCAGACTAAATGTTCTAGGAAAGAAGAGCCCCTGACCAAGGACTGTCAGGCATTGGCATGTACAAAGAGGGAAAACAAACCCCAGAATTTACTTATTAAAAATTGCCAATTTATTCTTCCATGTTTAAATTTCAGTCACCTTCAAAGTCTTGACAGGTATATTGCAGCATTTGATGCAATACACCTGTCGAGACTTTTTCCCCACTGCTCAGAACAGCTTTTGGACTTATGGATTTAGATGCCTTTTAGTGCTCCTGCCATTTTTTGTTTCACCTCTTCCACAACAGCAAAACTTTTTTCTTTGAGGATTTTTTTCATCCAGGGAAACAACAACAAAAGGAAGTTGCTCAGGGTGAGATCAGGTGAGTAGGGAGGGCGAGGCATGGAGGTCAAACTGCTGAACACTCAGAGTGGTGTGGGCAAGTGTGCTCATAAATCACCCATGATGAAATGGACAAACTCATTCAGAGTCTTCAAAAAAAATTCACTGAAGTTGAACGCAGCCTCTCACAACAATGCCAGCTGGTACACTGATACAAATGGGTTCCTAGGACACTCACCTAGCAGGGGGAGGCCTGTACTATATGGGGCCCACCCACCAGAAGATAATTCCAGGTTTTTTGGCTCCTCCCTCATAAATGTCCCAGATCATTTGCTCTTAGGGTGAAATAATTTACACTGTTTCCGAGAATTTCCCCGTGGTAGCTGACTTAAAAACATATTTATCCATTTCTTTCCAAGCAATTGTATATTCAGCAGCTAAACTTAATGAGTGCCAACTGTTTGCCAGGCACTGTGTTAGACTCAGAATATGAATAATGAGTGAAACTGACATGGTTCTTGTAGTCTAGTGGGAGAAACAGATAATAAATAATCCCAGATAATTATAATAATATATAATATTTTGTAATATTATATACAAAATATATGTAATTTCAAAATTGCTCCACATGCTATGAAGACCCAGACAAGGTGTATGATGGTGTCACAAAGGGCCTGCCTGCATGATGCAGTGGTGAGGAGGTGACATTGAACTGAGAGCCTGAAGGATGAGAAAGGTCAGTGTATAATGAGCTGGGGAACAGAATGTGCAAAGGCGCTGAAGACGAGAGACACTAGGAGGGGCAGGAGAGCTGACAGAAGAGGGGAGAGTGATACCCTATTAACTTGGAAAGGCCGGCAGGGACCAGGGGTCAGTCACGGGCTTGCAGAGTGCCCAGATGTGTGGGCATGCGTGTGCATGTGTGTTTGCACGCAAGTGAGCACCTGCAGTATGTGTGTGTCTCTTGTGTTTACTCCATGGTATGTCAGCAAAGGGGATGTATTTGATCTTTTCTGTGTATTCATCCTTGGGACTAGGCCTCTTGTATTCATGTTTTCAAATATAGTTTTTTGTATTCATATATTTTTACCATGATGATGTCTGGGTAGGTGGGTCTGATTATTTACGAGTGTGTTTGTGAAAACACAGGGATGAATGTATCATTGTGCAAGGAAGCTTGAGTGCCAATGTGGATATCTGCGTGTGCATATATTTTGTCTGGTGTTACTATATATGTGAACTTGTGACTGCCTGTGTATGTTTTATGAGTGTGTGCTTATGTGGGTGTCTGTGATTCTACATGAAGCTCTGGAAGTAGTCTTGCCTTCAGACCACAAGATCTTGGAATTTTTATAGCCGACATTTGTTAGCAAGATGCAAACTTTCTCTGCAGTTACAGTTATGGCTGGTTTTATTTTATATTTTCCATATTCCTGGCCTTTTAAAATCTGGATTCTAAATCCTTTATGCGAATATGTGTGTGAGTGAGTTTAAATATTTCTCTTGGTTTAAGTCAGCTTCAGTAAGGCCAAAATCATTACCCTGTCTTCATGAAGTTAATATCTTTATTTAGAAATGAGTTTCAGGCCTGGAGTAGAGTGGTTCCCATAGGCAGCTTTTTGTCTCAGTTAATTTCCAAGTTGTAAGGTGATCCAGCAGCTTGAGTGTCGATGAATCCAACACTGTGAGCCCCACAGATATTCTCACAGACTGACGCCGTCAGAGACATGGAGAGAATCGTTTCCAAGGCAAGAGGTGTGAGCGGCCAGGGTCTGGGCTGCCACTTCCTTAGGAACCAGCTGGGCCCAGTTCTCTGAGTGGACATTCCTTCAGCTCCCTGATCCTGGGAACACACCGGAAAAGGTTCCAGCATTGTCGTGGGATGCAGGCTCTGATGTGCTTCCCACCTGCACCGCTTTTCATGTTGATGCTCTGTTTGCTTTCCAACTAGAGTTGTAGAATGGGACAGCGCTTCGTAAAGAGCATCTGCGCTTGTCTGCACTTCACATTTTTATCTCATACTTGGTCATTTAGCTTCTCTTTCAACATATCTCGAGGAGATCGATTGCACTGGTGGCCCTAATCAATGGCCTCCCTGTACCGACACCCCTTTGCACTCCACCTTTGCCATTTCCTCCCACTCTGTCCCCAGCACTGGCCATAGGACTTGCTTTGGACAATAAGGTGTTAGCAAAGCTGAGGCAAGCGGAAGTGTGAAAGAGCGCATGTGAATTTTACTTCTGTATTGTTTTTCTGTGAGCACCTTAAGAATAATCCCAGAAATTAATACAAAACCAACATTGAGAGAAAACTGTAATTGAAAAATAAAACCAAAAATCACAAACGAAAATAAATTAAAAAACATTAAAATTTTCTCAAGCCTCGGTAGTCAGAAATATGCAGAGTAAGATAACAATGAACTACCATTTCACATTTAACAGATTGGGAAGACTCTGTTTGTCTCATACACTATATCCATGTAAACACTTTGGAAAACAATTTGGAAACGTAAGTAAAATTCAATGTGTGTATACTTTATACGATTCTGGTGTCACAGGGTAAAACTCTTCTCAGCAGGAAGAATGTTCATTGTAGCAGTTCGTACTAATGAGTAGAAAAACTGAGATTTATTTATAAAATGAATGCTGAAAGCAATTACAATGAATGATCCAGGAAAAAAACAACAGTAAGCCCACACTGGCCCGCTGGAGGATATGAGACCCCATGGAGCAGAGAAAGATGAGTTGCCCCAGCCAAAGCCACCTTAGACCAGCCATTTTTCAGCAAAACTGCCGGCTGAGGATAGGCTCATGGAGGGAGTGGGCCCAGGAAAGATCAACCCAGCCTGGCCCAGACAAGCAGCACCACCCAGCCAACCCACAGACTCATGAGAAATAATACATCGTGGCTGTTTTAAGCCGCTCGCTTTAGAGATGGTTTATTACACAGCAATAGCTGACTGATGCAGCCTCCAATAGCAGGGTGCTTATTTCCACTGGAGGAAGTCCATTCCTTGTTGTTAACTTCTTATAAGCCCATTTTTTCTTCCATATGACCTTCAAGTATTTGATGATAACAGTTACAACCAGATGACTATAGCAGCCTGAAGCCTAGATTCCCCACTTCCTTTCTTATCCACCTCTTACCCATTTGCTGCCTAGCAGAAATGGTCCTCTTCAAAGAAACTTAATTATTCATACTTATGAAAAGCACTCCATAGTTTTTCATTACACATAGATTAAAATCCAGACTCCTTTCTTCACCTTTTAGTACCTGTTCACCTCTCACCCTCACCCTGACCCACTTTTGCCTTTACTCATTATGTTCTTGTCATGCCAGCTTTAAGTTTCTTGATAGTGCTAAGATTTTTCTCACTTAATGGTTCTCTAGAGTGGCAGAACCAATAAGATATATATATATTAGGAATTGAGTCATGCAGTTATGGAGGCCAAGAAGCCTCACAATCGACCATCTGTAAGCTGGAGAACCAGGGAAGCCAGTGGTGCACTTCAGTCCAGGTCTGAAGGCCTGGGAACCAGGAGCACCAAGGTCTGAGGGCAGAAGATGAATGTCTCAGTTAAAGCAGAGAACAAATCTGTTACTTTCGTTTTATCCAGGCCTTGATGGATTGGGTAATGCCCATCTGCATTGGTGAGGATGACCTTCTTCAGATTCTAATCTCTTATGGAAACATTGTCACAGATTCACCCAAGGATTAATGTTTTACTAGCNGCAGTTATGGAGGCCAAGAAGCCTCACAATCGACCATCTGTAAGCTGGAGAACCAGGGAAGCCAGTGGTGCACTTCAGTCCAGGTCTGAAGGCCTGGGAACCAGGAGCACCAAGGTCTGAGGGCAGAAGATGAATGTCTCAGTTAAAGCAGAGAACAAATCTGTTACTTTCGTTTTATCCAGGCCTTGATGGATTGGGTGATGCCCATCTGCATTGGTGAGGATGACCTTCTTCAGATTCTAATCTCTTACGGGAACATTGTCACAGATTCACCCAAGGATTAATGTTTTACTAGCCATTTGGGCATCCCTTACCTCAGTTAACACCTACAACTCACCATTTCATTCTTGTGTGTCTATCTAGGAATGAATGTGTGCTGACATTCCTACGCCTTCTGTTCTCTGGGCCCAACACCACTAGCATCTTCCATTATGTCCTCGATTGATAAGGATTTAGGGTTTCTTGCTATTCTAGTTTCTGCCTGCTCTAGTTTCTTGCTGCTTTACTTCTAATGGGATGCCCAGAATTGACCTTCCTTCTTGGGTGGGACTGCAGAAGGAGAGTTATCTTGTTCTTTCTGGAAGATGCCTATACACACTCAGGGGGTTGTGCTCACCAGGACAGGAAGGGCCAAGCTCGTTCACATCTGATGAGTTGGCTGTGTAGGTAGGGTGATAAATACTTGTGCCACAGACTATCTGGCTCCCACAGGTCAATGACTAAGGCCTCCTGGTGGACAAGAGGTTGATGTGTACAGAGATTGACAAGGCAGCAGAAAGAGTGACCAAGCATTTGTCAGTAGCACTTGACAAATAGCTACTTGTCAGTAGCACTCAGTTGCACTTGAGCCTGGCCTTGGAGGTCAGCTCTGATCTGGAGATGGGTGAGGGAGACTATTATACACTTATCAGAAGAGCCAAAGCTCTTCTCAGCTTGCGGTAAACCTTTTCCTCTCAACCCTATTCTAAATGGATCATCTTAAGGTCATAGCTACAGCCAAAATGTCCAGTGATCACCAAGTAAAAATGATAGTAATATATAGTTTTGGGGCATGTTCTCTGAAACAAGCTGTTTCAGAGCATCCAGATAATTAAGAAGTACAACCAATCAACCAATCTACTGATGAGTGTACTATGCAACCGCAGTCAATGAATGACCAGTGATTGTTTGATGCTGTGCTGGTCTGCGTGTGACTTTAGGTAAAGATGTCGTTCTGTAGTTTGTTTATATAAACCCCTTACTAGTCATTTTTGAATTTTTAGTAGCAGATCTCTTCTTTTTTTTTTTTCAAGTGAAATCTCTCAGTACTGAATTCCCCAGGCCATTCTATCCCAAGCTTTCCTCCAGCTGCAACTCCTGAAACCCAGTCTAGGGAAAATTCCAGCTGTTGCTCGTCTTGGACCAAGAAATGAGGGCAAGGGCCAGGAAGCATTGATGGAACTTTGCCATACAAACTGCCCTTGACTGTCACTTGGCATTCTATGGCCATAATCACAGGTTTGCATTTTGGATGTTAAAAATCAAACAAAGATGAGCTTATGGAGAGACAGGAATTGGGGTTGGGAGTCAAGTGACCCCTCTCTTTATAGCAGTAACTCATCCCAACCTCCTTGCATCTCAGTCATGTATTTCTAGCTTTGTTTTTTTATCAGCTGCAGGATTGCTTCAGCTTTGTTCATCTCAGTACGGCTTCATTTGTAAGTGGAGATTGTTCTGACAGCCGGCCAATCAGGTTGCTGTGGGTTTTAAAGGAGATACGTTTGTGATGATCTTAGCCCAGGGCCAGGCATATGAAAAGTGGTTGGTAATATGTGCTGGCTATTATCATCTCAGAAGTCATTGTAGCATCCAAGGTACATGCATATTAATTGTTCAACATCCAGAGTTTAAAAAGTAAAACATCATTGATTATCTATTTCATGTGTTGCTTTGAGTGTTTTATTTGGGGGAACATTAAAATTATACAAGACTTTCAATGAGTTTGATGATATTCTTACCTTCCTAACTTAATTTTTTTTCCTCACAAGGCATTAAGTTCTTCTCTCCTGAATTCTCTAACTGCACGGTTTTGGGGAAGCCAGTCCTAGCATGTGGGGAAAGCTTCCTACAAACTTTCTCACATTTATTGAGCCCTTTGTAGTTCTCCCACAACACTCTCTCACTACTTTATTTCACTTGAGCAAGAGAGTATCCCTGTGAATATTCAAACCTTATCATTCCCATTTGAGAAATTATTACACTGAATAAGCGTGGGACCATATCCTTTGGAAACAACATGAACTCATCATGGGCCAAGCACATTGAGAAAACTGAGAACATGGAGACAAATGAACACTTTGCCTCAGTTCCCTGTACCCTTCCAGTTAAATTACCTGGTCTCCTTTTGCTGCTGCAAACTTGGCTTTGCCAGTGCAGACCTGACCTGGATCTGTCCACGTTTTTGCATAGAGGCATGACCTGAAAGGGTTTGCCGAATCTCCAGGCTGTACACTAAAGGCCGTCCAGCAAATGCAAATTCAGCGAATGGAAAATGCATTTCAGGTGCAGATCAAAACAGTCCCAGCAAGATAAATAACTGTGGTGACAGAGACATTGGCTGTCCCAATACACGCTGAACGTCTCTGAATCGAAAGCAGAGTATTTGACAATTTCATGTCTTTCCATTTGAAAATTTCATCTGAATTAGGGGGTGGAGGAAGTGATCTGGGTCACACTTGCTCGGCCAGATTCTCACCAACAAAAGGGTAACGTGTGGCTGAATGGGCAGTGATGGGAAGCTGGGCAGGGGGGACAGAGTGAGGAGTTAAAAATGGGGCACAGTCAGCTGACGGGAAGGTGGATTTCAAACAACTGGTAGAAACAAGTCATTTCGAATCCGTGGGGTGACGCTTCAAACAGCAGGGTGCCAATGGCTGGAAAATCTCTCCCAAGTGCAGTCCTGCCCAGGCAAGTTTTTCCAGCCATGCAGATCATGAAGATGTAACCCGAGAAACCAGTGTGGTTAGCTAGGGAGCTCTCCGATGGGCTGCAGTGCCAAAGAGGCCCCAGAAAGACGGAAAGAAGAACTCAGGATTGAGAACAAAATAGAAAAGGTGGCAGGGATGCATGGAGGATGTGTCATGGAGGCTGAAGCTCACCAGGAACGGAGGGGTGGACTCTGTCAAGAAAATATAGGCCATCTTGTAAAATAGTTCTAAAAGTTATCTTTCAAAGAGTCCGTAGATCTATGAAAGGGTCAGCTGGTTTAATGGTGCTCAGTGGGGAACTGGAAAGGGAGAAATCAAGCCTAAAAAATATGGCAGGGACGCTAATAAGGGGAAACACAGGGGCACAAACCTCAAAACAGGAAAAGGAACTGGAGGAGAGGATCCCTCTTGTCTTCCTGACCTCACCTCGCCTGGTCTCCTCAGGTTCCAAGGGGACTTAGGATTCTTAAACATGGCTGGTGAACTCTGAGAGACTTCATGGAAAAGGGTCACAGTGGTAGATGGGGATCTGGTGGGAAATAAGCAAGCACCACCCGACATTTCAATGGAGGAGCATGGCTTTCATGATGAACCTCTAGGTGATGAGCTTGTTGTTGAGCCAAAAAAAGTTCTAGACTAAATTATTAAAGGAGTTGGCTTGTGACAACGTGGAAGAGGAAAGAATGATCAGCTTGTGTTCACCAGGAGTTACATCAGGTGAGTCTCAATATGTATTTCACGCTGCTGCACACTTCTAGACCCAGGAGGTGGGTTTGGTGTTGGAGTCTGGGAGATCAGCTGGACACATGACAAAATGTCACAAAGCCTCTTTGGACAAGATGGACACATAGGGGTTAGAAGACAAATACCGACACCAATAGTAATATTTGTAGTTAATATTTATTGAGTGTTTACTATATATCAGACACAGTCAGGTCTTATAACTAGTGTGGTATTCTTTTGTGTCAGAGTTTTCCAGAGAAACAGAACCAGTAGGATATATGTATATAATCAATAGGATATATATATATATATCACCAGTTGTAGGAATTGGCTTACGTGGGGTTAGGGAGGTTGAGACATGCCAGAATATTCTGTCTGCAAAATGAATAGCTAGGAAAGCTGGTGGTATAATTCAGCCTGAGTCCGAAGGCCTGAGAATCTGGGGACTGATGGTGTGAGTCCAAACCTGCATCCGAAAGCCTGCGAGCCAGGAGGGCCCGTATCTGAGGGCGAGAATGAAAAGAGTCGTGATTTCAAAAGATGCACAGTTAGAGTCCAAAAGGGAGATCCCCTTGGCAAAATCATTATCTACACATCAGGCTGTGTTAATAGCAGCACAGTGTCTGTGACGTGGGAGGTGAAAGTCTTCTGCTCAGCACTAATCACCGCTTAGCCCGGTACCTCGTTGGTGTGTTAGTGACACTGCAGATAGAAGCGGGGTCATACTTGCTAATATCACTTGTCTGGTTTCTTTAATGGTTTTTTGACCCTCCTTAAAATCACATCCAAATTCCTTCTTGTGACATTTCGAATTTCTTCCCTCCCCACCTTGCATCTCCTACCTGACTTGCTACTGCTGTAATCGTTTTCTACTTCTCTCGGTCATTAACTCTTGCTGCTGATCTTCAGACAGGCCAGGCATGTTCTCATCGTAGGGTTGGTCACTGACTATCTTCCCTGCCTGCATATACTTTCCCCAGAAATTTCCTTTGTCAGAATCTGCACTTAATTCAGGTCTCTGCTTAATGTTACCTTCTAAAAAAAAAGTAAGTGGGCCTTCCCCGAACCCTTTATGGAATGAAGGACTTTGTTGTCTGTGCCTTTCCATTCTGTTTCATTTTTCACCGAAACACACAGCACTACCTGTCATTATTCTATGTAGTCAAGCGTTTATTATTGTCTGGCTCCCTCACTAGAACACATGCTATGGGAAGGTATGGACAAAACCATTTTGATCCTTCCTAACAGTGCCTACAATAAAAAAGCTCTTGAATAACAAATGAGTAATGAAATGAATGACTGAATGAATGAATGAGTGAATACATGTTCTATATCCTGTAGAACTCACGTAGAACTTTATTTTTTCATGGTCTAAAATGGAAAGGAACCCAAGGGAAGAGTATTGAGGAATCTTTCTCCACCATCAACACCTGTAGGATTTGCTTTATTTTACCCTGCGTGTCTGTGTAGAGAAAGAGTCTTTTCCCAAGGAATCCAGAAGGTATGTTGGTTCCATGCGACATGGACACACCAGGAAGCAAGGATTGAGAGGAATTCCTACCTGTTCAGTAATTCGTTTGTCCATCCCTCCCTCCTTCCTCCCCTATCATTATTTCATTCTTGATTCATGATAATAGCTTGGTGGCAGGCTGGACTCCCTCCTTCAGGTTTCCATATGTGAACATGCAGCTCACAGGCCTTCTAACATGTGACGTGTGGGACTGCTGCCTTCATGTCGCCTGCCATCAGTCCTACCCAGCCCTCCCCAGTGTGCAACCCTACTGTGAGCTTTATCCTTGGGGCAAGAAGAACCACTTTAGATTTTAAGCGAAGTAGTGATTCCAAAAGATTGAATTGAAAAGGAAATGGGATTTAAAAAGGAGACGGGAAGACAGCTTAGTCCCAGCCTCAAATCCTGGTTCTTTCTCTTCACAGATGTGTAGCCTGGGAGAAGTCCTTTAGTCTTCCTGACTCTTGGTTTCCTCATCTTTAAAATGGGCCAGGGGGTGATCATTCTTATCTCACACAACTGTTACCTGAATTCAGTGACATAGCACATGAGCCAGTGAGTGCAGTGCCTGGCATAGATGATGTATTCATCAGTGATTTCCCAGCCTCTCCCTTGATATTTTACTTGGGGCGAGAGCTGAGGATTGGGCCTTACCACAATTCAGATAAGAGCAAGGTGGCTTTATTGTAGATAATATACCAATAAGACAGGACCAGTTATTATTTTCTCGGAGCCTATGATCTTTGCTTTTTTTATTTTTGGATCAAGGGAGGACTTGTTTGTTCACTTTGCATTTGAAAATTACCCCAGGAGGGTGCTGCTAGCCCTGGGGGAGGGGCCAGGAGAGCAGCTAAGACACAAGGAGAAGCTTCATCCTCTGAGCCCAGCAATTCCAAGGCCACAAATTCCAGCCCAAGCCCTGTTCTTGGCCTGGCCCCACCTGCCCATCTATAATTAAAGTCGTGTCTACAGTTAGACAGATTATAGGAAAGAGAAGAAGAATGTCAGCAAGTCATAATTTCCAGAATCAAAGCTCCTTTCTCTCCCATCATTTTTCCCTCCCACTTTTGGGTTTGGCAGCTGGTTTCCTAAAAAGTAGGCCATGGTGTCCTTTCCTTCAGTTCACTGCAAGTGGGCAAGAGGGGCCCCTCGGGCTGCCAAGGCCCGGATTCTGGTTTTCGCAGGCAGGGGCAGGGAGCCTTTCCTGGAGGCACACCTCCGGCCAAGGAGGCAAACATGTGTCATGGAAGACTTTCTGGGTTTTTTTTTTCTTTCTAAACAAGGGGTTGTAATAAATAATGAATTATTTGCAAATGTCGGCATAGCCAGCCCAACCTTATTTTTAATTTTGCAGTGCGTGTGTGCTGATGCATTTTTGATGTAGGAAATTGTTGCAGATGTCAAGTTGGAAAGAACTTTCCTTTTGGGGTCTTGGGATTTGAAAGTTGCATTAGAACTGTCAGCTTGAGCCCTTGGGTTGTAGAGTTCATGAAAGCAGAGCTTTTCAGAGACAGCATAGATAAACACTATTCAATCTAGGCTGTGACTCAGTTGTTAGCATTGCAGACATCCCTCCACCTTGTCCATGGGAGGTATGTTTCCAGACCCCCCCGTGGATGCCTGAAACCACAGATAGGACCAAACCATATGGACTCAGTGTTAGTTCCTGTACACACATACCTAGGATAAAGTTTAATGCATAAATTAGGCACAGTAAGAGATCAACAATAACTCACAATGGAATAGAGTAATTATAGCAATATACTGTAATAAAAGTAATGTGAATGGCTTTGGGGCCAGTATGAAGTAAAGTAAAAGAAAGGTGACTTGAACAGAGGCTGTGATACCTGGACAAAGGGATGATTCAGTTCCCAGGCAGGATGGGGCTGGACAGGGAGAGATCTCATCGTGCTGCTCAGAATAGTGCACAAGTTAAACCTTGTGAACTGTTTATTTCTGGAATTTTCCATCCAATACTTTCAGACTGTGGTTGACTGCGGATAACTGAAACCACAGGAAGCAAAACCGCAGATAAGGGGAGATGACTGTATTTTCATCAAAATATCCACAGACCTGACGTGGCACTGTGTGGACACAAAATTATTTCCTTGATAGAGGCTGCCACAGTCAAGGAGGAGCTGCCTGCAGGACCCCAAACAGTGGGTCATAGAAGAGGAAAACCATCAGCCGCCACAGCAGGTGTGTGCTGGGCCAACACCTCACAGGTTGGTTGTTACTTCTTCTTGTCAGGGCACGATGTATGCTTGCTATGTGTTTCTGACATCATTTGGGAAAAGACAGAAGCATAAAGCTTATAAAGCAAGTTTTGAGAGAAATTTGACGATGAGTCCAAATTTGTTTCCTTTGGTAAATTAGAAGCCTAGCCCATGAATTGTAGGTTGGCTTTTTCTTCCGTGTTCACTCTGATCGATCAGTAGGGGATCATGCAGGAGTGTGTGCTTTAGAGATGGCGGAGGACAGAGTGGCTTGTGTGCTGCCCTTACCGCTCCAACCTGAGAGGGTCCCGAAGTGCTTCCTGGGGTCCCGGCTCCAACAAGGGATCGCCTTCTTACCGGTGTCTGCTTACCATCCTTCTCTGCTTCCTCCTCCTCCTCCACTTTCTCCACCTCTTCCCCCTCTTCATCATCTCTGGTGCCATCTTTTCCTTTCCTGTCTTGGAAAGTTAACTCACTTTGTGTTAAACACTCGCTAAGTCCTTTTACATATTTAATCCTCAAAAAGCCCTTATAATTACAATCTCGTTTTTAGAGATCAGGGAGAAGAAACTTAAAGGGACCTGTCAAGGTGACATAGTGTCAGAGGCAGAAAGGAGACCCAAGACTCTCCGAAGCCCAAGCTTTTGCTCACATTGGTGGTGTCTGCGGCCCCACCAGCTGCCGTCCTCTCCCGCCCCGAGGCCGCTCCTTTCCGACTGCCCTGCGGCGGTCAGTGGTGTTTGTTCTCCAGTCACGAGTGACTGAGCTGGTTAACGAAGACTGTGGGAGTGGACGTTTACTGTTTATTTTTCAATTAAAAATGTTTTCTTCTTGTGTCTTCTTTGTTTCTATTTAAACAGTCTTGTGAAAGGTACAGTTTGGACCAAATTAGCCCTCTGGTGGAGGTGTCCAAGAAGAATAGTCTGGAAGGGCGTCTGAGCATCTGACAATTCCCTGGTCAGCACAGCTGGATCATGACGTTAACCAGAGCTGCCTGAGCTCAGATTCCCAAAGTCTTATCCGGAGGGGAGAGCTGGTATTTCAGCTGCTCTGTGTCCGGGCAGATTTGGGCCCGGGAGCAGGCAGGCTCGGAGCCCTGCCAGCTGGGCAGGAGATGGGCAAATTGGCTGAGCTCAGTCCTGTGGAGACCTCATGGCAAGCGTGGTCCTATCACTCTAGAGTCTGCTTTGGCCCGTGGCCCTGGCCCCTCCTGCTGGCAGCTCGGTTTCCAGCTGTGTCAGGTGGAGTTAAGTGACTGCATGATTTTCTTTCAAGGGTTCAGAGAACACGTTGTGTCCTTCTTCTTTCCAACATTCTGATTTGTGAGGGGCACCAGCCCAGCGCCTGAACCATGTGCCCTGGTGCAGTTGCCTGCACGTTCCCATGGCTACTTTCTCAGTTGGCAATGCAGCAAAGGTCCTTGCCAGAGGCAAGAGGGAACTGGGAAGGTGCTACGGAACAGGGCACGGGGAAAATGTTGAGTAACTTATCAAGGCCTGCACCTCAGGGCTTGGTTGTTTATTCACTCGTCTCTGTGTTTGATATTTAGTTTTGATTCTAAACCACAAATCCATAATTCTTTTGCCAATTCTCTGGCTCCAAAAAGGTAGACTAATAGGGAAGAAAGCCATTAGATGCCTGTTTTCCGAATCTCTCTCAGTGTGTCTTAGTCTTAAATGCGCATGAGAATTACTTAGGGAGCTTTAAAACTATTGATGGATGGGTTCCATTTCTAAAGATTCACATTTAATTGTCTCGATTGAAGGTTCTGCATCACGAGATTTAAAAGCTCCACAGCTGATTCCAAGGTTCATCCAAGTTTAAAGACTGCTGATCTTGGATGTAAGTGGAAAGCTTTGGTACCGGAGTCTGCTGTTCTCACCTGTCATCATAACAATAACCGAAACATAAGAGATAACTGTTATTGAGTGCTCATGTGCCAGACACTGTGTGAGGTTGCTTTGCCTTCATCATCTCACTGAATACTCATTAGACAATGTGTATCTGAATCCCTCAGGCTTCTTAAAACAGAGGTGTCTGGTCCTCACCCCCAGAGTTCTGATTCAGTAGTGTGGTAGGACGCCTCCAAGATGGTCCTTGTTCCTAGTGTTCCTGGTTTGTGTAATCCCCTCCCCTATAGTATGACCTGGTCTTGTTGCCTTGCTTCTAAGTAGAATGTGGTAAAGAAAGTGGGGTGCCATTTCTGAAATCGAGTTATACAGAATGCTGTGGCTTCCATTGCTCTGTTGCGTCATTTGTCCTGGGGGAAGAAGCTCCCACTGTGTGACACAGCCCCGTGGTGAGAGCCATCTGGCAAGGCTGTCTAGATTTCTCACACCCAGAGACTGAAAGAATAAATGTTTCACATGCTCAGCTGTTAAGTTATAGGGTCATTTGTTATTCAGCAATGGAGAAGGAATGCAGTAGGTGGCCTGAGGTGGGGCTTGAGAATGTGCGTTTCCGACACGGTCCTCGGTGATGCTGATGGTGCCAGTCCGAAGACCACACTTTAAGGGCCACTGCCTTACATCGCTACGAAGAAGATGCTCTTATTTACTGCTATACAGTTGGAGAAACAGGGTTAGGTGTTTTAAGTAACTTGCTCAAGGTCATGACAAGAGTGGTAGTGCTGGGATTCAAAAGCAGGGAATCTGAGCTTCATGCATATCAGAACTACTCTGTTTGGCTACCTGCTCTTCTTAAGCCTATTGTCTTTTGCGTTGAATTGTGTTCATGGAATTGTACCCAGTGGTGATGGTTGCCAACGAGAAACTTTGACTTGGGTCTTTACTGAGGATTACAGTTGAAATGGCTCTCCTCTAGGTTACAAATGTTCCCCCAAATTAGAATTAGTGCTGAAGTAACCCCAAGGACCAGTTTCCCTTTTGCCACGGAAGCTCTCAAACTGTAGAACGCATCCGAATCACTTGGAAGGCTGGTTAAAATACAGATGGATGGGACTTGTCCTCGCAGGTTCTGACTTAGCAGGTCTGGAAAAGAACTGGAGAATTTGCATTTCTAACAAGTTTCCAGTCAACAGATCCAGGGACCACCAGGGACCACACTGGGAGATCCACCGTTTAAATCGAAGAGCCAAGATGCTGAGTGCATGACAGATGTGCTCTTTAGGCTACATCCTCTGAGTGGTTTAGTGCAAGAAGGAGCAGGCAACTGATGGGCCGCCCTGCGCTCCCCTCCCCCACACATATTTCCACTCCATGTGCCTTTCCCGATGGCCAGGACATATGGTTGGGAACCATGCTGCTGAGCTCTTTGTGCACGTCCCATGCATTCCAGGGCAAGCTGGGATTCCATTGTAACGATCGAGGGCAGAATGTGGTCATGGGCAGCCAACAGTGTTGCTTCGAGGGAGGTGTTGCTATTTGGGTTAGGTCCTGAGAAACCGAAGCGGGAACTCTGACAAGCGACTCTGCCTATCCACATTATCTGTTGACTACAAACAGAATGAGGTTGGGCCACAGCCTGGCCAGGTGGGGGGAATGAATGGATTCAGCTAAGCCAAGATCAGCCAAGCCAAAGTACAGAAAACCGTTTCACGTTTTGGATGCCAAGAATGTTTCTCTTGCTGAGGGGACCTATGTTTTTCTTTCTTTTTTCTCCATCTCCGATCATCCCCTTCCCTTCACTCAATCCGAAGCTCTGGGACCAATTATAGCCTGGCCAGGATGGAGCCCAGGGTGTTGGCACATGAAGGGTGAGCCTTGGGCATATTGGAATGTACAACTGGCTCAAGGCAGAGGGTGAGGAGACTTACCTTCCTTTGCACCAGTGTGAACCATGGCTGATACACTAACCTGGGGACACTGACAGACAGTGTGTCCTTTTGCATCGACACATCCAGGACACCCATTGTGGATACTGAGTTCGAACTGTGAACCATAAAAAATACACAACTGGCCTTTTGTGCTACTGAAACAGATCTGGGTCATATGGTGTGAGGAGCAATGTTGCATGAAGTATCTTATTTATTTATAAGGTTTCATCCTCTTCTTGCCCTTGTCATCTTTCCCTATAGACAAAATATTGCCTCCATCCCATTAACTTGGATCTGTGCTGTGACTTACTTTGCCCAATGATCTGTCTGCTGCATCTGAGTAAAAACTTTGAGTGCCATAGAAAGTTTCCACCATCCTTCTTATTCTGTCCCCTCCACCCTGAGACCAGCCCACAGCAACCAGAGAGAGAGATCGCTCCTTCAGCCTGGTCCCGTAATGGGCAGACATGCCATCCCCACAGCTCAGAGGAATCCAGAGTCACAGCTAACGTGTAACATGAGCAAAAAGTAAGCACTGGTTTTGGAAGCTAAGATTTGAAGGTTGGTTAGTACACAGCAGAACCTAGACAAAGCTGTCCAACTTAGTGGCAGAGACGGATCCTGGTCGGATCTTCCCCTGACTTCTCAAGGGTCAGGTGCTCCAAATCCAGGGCTGAGCTTACTTTGTTTCATTAATTCAGAAACACTTACTGGAGTGACCACTTTGAAATGTGACCTAAATGTAAGAAGCAAAATTCTAAAGCCTTCCACAGAAAATATAGAATAACATCTGGGTGATTGAACAGTAGGAAAAGTTTTCATAAATAAAACATGAAAGATTGATAAATTAAAATGAAATAAAAGCTTTTATAGAACCAAATATACATAAGCAAAAGGAAAGAAGCCTCAGAAATGGAGAAGATATTTTATATATAATGGATATGTCCATTATATATGTATGAAGGATTGTATGGATAATAAAATCAGAATATGTAATGATACAATGAGTTCCTACAAATCAAAAGTAAGAAGACAAGGAATAGAAAGAAGGGCAAGGCTAGAGCCAGAAATCCACAGAAGAAATCATTAAGATGGCCAATATCACAAATAATTAGAGTAATGTGAGATAAACCACAATGGGACATCATTTAACAACCACCAGACTTGCCAAATTTAAAAAGTTTGACAATACCAAGTGTTGGTGAAAAAGTACTCTGTGTCAGTGCTAAGAACTGCTATGAGACACACCTTGACCTTGAGGAACATAGCGTGGAATGTGAGTGCTGGCTGCAGTGATGGTGCACGTGCTGGGGACGGGAGGGCCTGGGAAGGGATCCTGATTCACTAAGACCTGGGAGTCAAGGAAGACCTCACTGAGGAAGTGACAGAGAGTGGAGAGGAGAATTCTAGACACGGCGGGAAAAGGAGAGGGAAAAGATAAGGGAACGTGGGGTGGAATCAAAGAGAAATAAGCCAGACAGAGAAAGACACATGCTGCGTCTGATATTGCTTATATGTGAAATCTAAAAAGCTGAACTTATAGGAGCAGAGACTGGAATGGTGGTTACCAGGAGCTGGGGGTTAGGTGGGGGAAATGGGGAGAAGTTGGTCAAAGAGCACAGACCTCCAGTTTTAAGATGAATAAGCTCTAGGGACCTAATGTACCCCATGGTGACAATAGTTAACAACTCTGTTTTATACATTTGAAAGCTGCTAAAAAGATCTTAAATGTTTTCTCTGCAAAAGAGGAAGGGTCACTGCGGGATGTAATGGGGGTGCTGGCTAACGCTAAGGCAGTTACCACTTTGCAATGTGTGAGTATATCAGATCAACACCTGCATACCTTAAACCTACATAGTGTTGTGTGCCAATTAGAACTCCGTAAATCTGGGAGAAGAAAAGAAAAATGGACAACCAAGAATTGAATGTACATTATAAACACAAAATAATTGGTTCCACGTTGTGGAGAAATGAGTCAGTAACGTAGAGGACAGGTTGGCAAAATCTGTAATATGGGGCAAACGACAGAGAGATACATATTATCAGAGAGACATTTTATGACTGTGGAGGAAATCTTATATTAACGTAACTGAAAGTGCTGAAAAAGAGATCAGAAAGAGTATAAGATAAATGACAATCAAAAATACAATGGAAGAAAATTTCGAGAGGTGAAGAAATATTAGAAAAAATCTAACTGGCAAGTACCAGAAAAAGAGGAAAAGAGAAACCAAAAAACTGACTAACACCTAGACATTTGTTGCTTTAAAATTTTTTTCAAGGACTTTTTTCCCTAATTAGTGAATTCATTCTCATTTTTCTAATTATGAAATTAATGTGTACATTTCCTGTCACTGGTAATATATATCACTACCATTTTTTATTATTTATATTCTTTCAGTGTTTCTTTGTGCTATTGATCTACACCAAATCTAATATATTGTATGCGTGAAATATAGGTATACACATCTATAAGCACACAGATATATGTGTATACCTGTGTGTATATATACATGTGTGTACATCAAATCCTGTATGCATATGTATTTACATATGTGTATAAACAGTTCATTTTTAAAATTTAACTTTTAGATATATGAAGGTCTGTCCAGAAATTATCCAGCCATATACTATGAAAAATAGAGACATTTATTGAAGAAGATACAAGACACAAGAAATACTGTACATAGGACAATGATGCCTCAGTCCCCTTCAAAGTAGGCACCTTAGGACTTCACACAGGTCTCCCAGTTGCCATCAACTGTCCTGTTGTATTTTCCTGAATCTCATTGATGGTCTGAAATCTCTTCCCTTTCAAAGGTAACTTTAGCTGTGACAAAAGGCAGAAGTTGCAGGGCACCAAATCTGGGCTGCAGGGGGGCTGAGTCACCTGGGTGCTTTGCCTGTTTGCCAAAGAACTCTGCACTAGACGTGATGTATGAGTGGGCGCGTTGTCATGATGCAGCTGCCAATCACCCCTTGCCCATAGCTGTGGCCTTCCGAATCATCCAAATAGTTTTCACAAAGGAATGTTCAAGCTTAACGCAAAATTTGATGCAGATTCATTGCTCTGCTCACTCGATCATTTTGAGGGAGACACCACACAGTACACACACTTACTCAACGGTGTCTACTGCCCCCACTGACTAGAACAGTGAAGTTGTCATTGTTCACACATGTGCATTCCAGTCCACTCTCCTTGGCTGCTGGGTTACATCGATGTCACCCAAACTGTTCTCGTTATGTTAACAATGGCTTGACTCTTTCTGGACAGACCTTGTATGTAGAAAGACCAACCAATGAAACAATATAGAAAAAACATAGGCATATGAAATCTTAACTTTTTAGTTATATTTTCAAGGTTTATTATACTCCTTATATTGTGATAATTTTCAAAATATTCTGAACTTGCCGTTTTGATTTCTTACCCAACTAAATGATTATTTTGGAGAGGTTCTCCCATGTTTTCTCCCAAAAGTTTTTATATTTTGCATTTCATATTTAGGTCACATTTCTAAGTGGCTGTTTGCTTGGTTCACATTCTAGAAACAAATCTCTGATTTTCCTCTGCTGTGGTCAGAGAATAGGACTATAAGGACTTTTCCTCTTTGGAACATTTTGAGGTTTTCATAAAGGCCTAATTATGCAATCATATTTTTGTCAATGTTTTAGAAAGCTGTTTTCCTTTTTGTTGTTGACTTTTTTGTTTTGTTTTTAAAATGCAGTGTCTTTATTGGCATTTGGTATTGTCAGACTTCTAAAATTTGTGCAAATCTGCTGGCTGTAAAACAGTATTTTGGGGTTTTTTTCCCCATTTCTCCAATACCTTGAGAAATTGGTCATCGTTCATATGGTTTTTGGCCATGTGTGTGTTCTTGTCTATGAATTTTTGATTATGGCCTTTTCCTTTTTTCTATTGGTTTGTCTTTTATTTAAAAAAAACCCAATTCATATGCATTCATTATGTGTTCTGGATTTGACTTTTTCCTGTCAGATGAGTTAGAAATAACCTCAGCATGTCGCAGCCTTCTCTTTCCTTTTTGCTCATGTTGACTGTTGTCAAACCGAAGCTTTTTATTTTAACTTAGTAAGTGTGTCAGTCTTTTCTTTAATGTTTTATACTTTTTTATCTTTTGCTCAAGAAAATTTTCACTTCTGTCAGGCTACAAAAAGATTTTCCTATATATTTCTTTTGAAGATATTACAATGAGATATTTTTTCATTTAAATATAGTTTACTGATTATGCTATTACACTTGTTCCATGTCTACTGCTTTAATTCCCTTCCACTCTGTACCCCCCTCCCTCCTGCATTGCCCCCCCCCCCCTTAGTTCATGTCCATGAGTTGTACATATAAGATCTTTGGCTTCTACATTTCCTGTACTATTCTTAACCTCCCCTGTGTATTTTGTACCTGCAATTTATGCTTCTTATTCCCTGTACCATTTCCTCTGTTCTCCCCTCTCCACCTCCCCACCCGATAACCCTCCATGTGATCTCCATTTCTGTGATTCTGTTCCTGTTGTAATTGGTTAGTTTGTTTTTGTTTTTGTTTTGTTTTAGATTGGGTTGTTGACAGTTGCTTGTTGTCATTTTACTACTCGTATTTTTTATCTTCTTTTTCTTGGATAAGTCCTTTTAACATTTCATATGATAAAGGCTTGGTGATGATGAACTCCTTTAACTTGACCTTATCTGGGAAGCACTTTATCTACCCTTCCATTCTAAATGATAGCTTTACTGAATAGAGTAATGTTGGATATATGTCTTTGCCTTTCATGACTTGGAATACTTCTTTCCAGACCGACCCTTCTTGCCTATAAGGTTTCTTTTGAAAAATCAGCTGACAGTCTAATGGGGACTCCTTTGTAGGTAACCATCTCCTTTTCTCTTGCTGCTTTTTTTGTTTTTTTTTAAAGATTTTATTTATTTATCTTAGAGGGGAAGGGAAGGGGAGAGAGAGAGAGAGAAATATTAATGTATGGTTGCCTCTCCTGTGTCCCCCGCCAGGAATTGTGAACTGGTCTGCAACCCAGGCATGTGCCCTGACTGGGAATCGAACTGTGATCGTGTGGTTCGCAGGCCCGCGCTCAATCCACTGAGCTACACCAGCCAGGGCTCTCTTGCTACTTTTAAGATTCTTTCTCTTTAATCTTGGATAACATGATTGCTTTGGTGTGTGCTTCCTTGGGTCCAACTTCTTTGGGACTTTCTGAGCTTCCTTGAAGTCTATTTCCTTTGCCAGATTGGGGAAGTTCTCCTTCATTGTTCTTTCAAATCAGTTTTCAATTTCTTGCTCTTCCTCTTCTCCTTCTGGCACCTTTATGATTTGGATGTTGGAACATTTAAAGTTGTCCTGGAGGTTCCTGAGTCTCTCCTCATTTTTCAGAATTTTTGTTTCTTTCTTTTTTTTTTCTGGTTGAATGTTTATTTCTCCCTTCTGCTCCAAATCATTGATTTGAGTCCCGGTTTTCTTCCTATCACTGTTGGTTCCCTGTGCATTTTCCTTTATTTCACGTCTCATGGCCTTCACTTTTTCCTCTATTTTGCAGCCATACTCAACCAACTCAACCAATACTGTGAGCATGCTGATTAGCAGTGTTTTAAACTCTGTATCTGGTAGATCAGCTATCTCTTCATCGCTTAGTTGGATTTTTTTCTGGAGCTTTGATCTCTTCTTTCATTTGGGCCATATCTTTTTTTGTCTTGGCACAACTGTTATGTAGTAAGGGATGAAGCCTTAAGTATTTGCCAGGGCAGGGCAACCCAGGTGGCTGTGTTGTGGTGCTGTAATGGGGGTGGGAGTCAGTCCGACAGGGAACAGTGACACTTGCTCAACTCTCGGCCAGCTTTCAGTCACTTCCCCTGCTACCCACAATCAAACTGGGCACTTCTGATGCTGATTCCTGGGCGGATGGATTTGCATTTGAGCTGGGACCCTGTGGGTGTCTCCAACAAATTCCCCTGTGAGTCTGGGAGTTTCTCCCGCTGCTGCAACCCCCCACAGGTTTTTTCAGAGATTTTAAGGCTTTATTTCCCAGTGCTGGAACCCTGGATTCCATGGTTTGTCTTGCTCCCCAGTTGTTCCTCCCGGTTTATCTGCATGCAAATGTTTTTAATATTTATTTAATTAATTTATTTTTAGAGAGGGGAAGAGAAGGAGAGAGGGAGAGAAACATCAATGTGTGGTTGCCTCTCACATGCCCTCTACTGGGGCTGGACCTGGCCTGCAACCCAGGCAGTTGTCCTGACTGGGAATTGAAATGGTGACCCTTTGGTTCACAGGCCAGGGTTCAATCCACTGAGCCACACCAGTCAGGTGTGGGGCTGCTTGGTCTGCCAGCCGCCGCCAGCCCCAGTTCTCCAGCCACCACCTTGCCATGAGTCCTCTCTGCCCTGGATACCCATCTCTGCCCCTCCTGTCAGTCTGGATGAATGTTTCTTCTTTAACTCCTTGGTTGTTGGACTTCCATGCAGTTCAATTTTCTGGCAGTTCTGGTTATTTTTTGTTTTTAAATTTGTTGTTGTCCTTCTTTTGGTTGTGGGAGGAGGCACAGTGTATCTACCTATGCTTCCATCTTGGCCAGAAGCCTTGGGTTTTCTATAAGGAATTTATGCTTGTATGAGGTGTCGGGTAGGGATTCTATTTATTCATTTTTTTCCAATTTAGATGATCAATTGCTACAACATCATTAAACAGATCCTTTCTTATCTAATTACTTAATGCTGCCATGTATTGGTAGACTTTTCTTGGAGCACTTTACTTGGTTCTTCAGGTCAATTTATTTTTACCTGTATCAATGCCACACCGCTTCAGTTTCTGCAGCTTTATAATAATTCAGATAAAGGGAAGGGTAAATCATCCATTTTATTCTTAAAAATTGTCTTGGCTACTTTTGGTTCTTTACATATCCATATGAATTTTAACATCAGTTCTTTTAATACTATGGAAAATCCTGCTGTAATTTTTTGGAAACATGGGCTTATATATTAATTTAAAGGTTGCTTCTTTTCTAATATTGAGTTCTTTTACCCAATAGTGTATCTATCTCTGTATTTAAATTCTTTCTATGTTGTTAAATAAAAATTTATAATTTTATTCATAAATTTCTTGCCTCTTTGCATTTCCTTTGCTGCATTTACTCTTAGCTGTCCTGTAACTTTTGTTGCTCTTAAGTATGAGACGTTTGAGTTTATTATAGTTTCTAGTTACTTTTGTAAGTGATATTGATTTTCATGTACAATTCTGTATCTAGCGATAATGCTAAGTATTCTTAAATAGTTCTAATACTTTTTCTATATTGTTTTATAAATTCAGTGTTGTCTTTGTGACTAGCAGACAAGTTACTTACTCTCTGATCTCTTCTCGCTTTTGCTTGCCTGTCTTCATTGACTGGAAGCTACTATATACTGCTGAGTAGGTACAATGATCACAGCATTGCTTTGCCTTTGTCCTGACTTTAAAGAGAATGCTGCTAAACTCTCACTATTTCATATGCTGTGTGCTGGACCTTTTATCTAGATTTGCTGTATCAGGAAGTTCTCCTTTCCTTCCCCCCACCCCCCGGCTTTCTAAGACTGTTTTTTGGTTAATCAAACACTTTGGGGGTACCTTTTGAGATGCTTGTATGATTTTTCATTCTTAATGTGTTGATGAGGTGAATTTCATAATTGAGTTTTCTAATGTTTAATCATGCTGATGTTTCTGGCATAACTCCAACTTTATCACCATTATGTACATATATTGGTTACATTATTACATTCAGCTTGCTAATGCTTTCATTAAGAGGCTACTCTGCAACCCATGTCAATCTTTTTGAATTCTAGAAGTTAAATTCTAAGTTAGTGTAGAAGGTGGTCTTTTTCAAATTTGCTTCCTTTCCCCCCACTCTTCATCTTTTCTTTCATTACCATTGTCTTTAATCACTTGTAACATATTTTAATCATCCCTTTTAGATACCAAGCTCTTACTTCATAATCTTTCTATTTGTTGCGTTTCATGGTTCCCCATAGTTGTGGTGCTTTTTCCCACTGGGTTTGTGATTTTCGATTCTGAGCTCATCTTTAGCAATGATGAATTGTTCTGCAGATTCCATTGGGCCTGTGTGGTCGAAGCTTCCTTGCTAAGTCTTCACAGTGATATCTGGAGATTTTCTGGTTCCTTCCTTCAGAGTCTGAACAGCTCTTTGAGCATCTTGGCTTTCTCTCCAGTGCTAATTGCACCCTCTGCCTTGCACAGCCTTAAATTATATATTCACTGTGGACAGTGAAACCTCTGGGCTCCTGAAGCCAATTACTGAACCTGAACACCTTCTGGCCCCACTGCACCATCAGATCACATATGTTCCTTCCTTATCTCAGAACCTTGGGATTTATTTTTCTTCTAGGACTTCCATGCACTTAAAAAAGCCTATCATTTATTTAGGATTTCTATCAGTTTATAATGGAAAGGAATGCTTTTTCATTACCTTTAGTCTGTCATTTTTCCAGAAGTTAAAAATCTTTTCATTTTATTTTAAACTTCTGTAGTAATGTTGTTTATCTGCAATTTCTCCTGATCTCAAATATCTTTGTGCCTGACTGCCTTAGTTTCATAAATTCAATGTTCTTTTGGGTCTTCTTATGAATAAGAACAATATTTTTGTCTTGTCTTTTAGTTATTTAATCCAATTCTTCTGAATGTCCCTCATTTTTGAATCAAAGTATCTTTTCTTAGAGTCAGGGTCTTTTCACTATTTATAAATTTTGCTTCTCAAAATGTTCATCACTGGCTTACCAGCATTAGAGTCCTTTGATTCTTTCTTAAAATGGAAAATTCCTTGATCTTCCTCTTATGCAACTTAATCAAAATCTTTGGGACAAGATCTTAGAATCTACATTTTAAACCAAGATTCTATACAATGGGAAAAATGGCTATTAAAAAAAAATCAGTGCCTATTTAGCCTCAGCTCCTAGTGAAACAGATACAATAAAACTTTTTTCATATACAAGGTCTGTCCAGGAGGAATTCAGCCATATTATGTGGAAAATAGAGATATTTATGAAGAAGATACAAGAGTCAAGAAACATTGTACATAGGACAATGACACCTCGTCATCTGATGGTTCGCCCAAAAAACTCTGCACAAGACAGGATGCATGAGTGGGCGTGTTGTCGTGATGAAGCTGCCAGTCACCAGTTGCCCATAGCTGTGGCCTTCTGAATTATCCAGATAGTTTCTGCAGAGGAATGTTCAACCTTAATGCAAACTTTGATGCAGATTGGTTGCTCTGCTCGCTCAGACATTATGAATGTGACAGCCACACAGTACACATCCTCACTCAATGGCGTCTAGTGCCCCCACTGACATGCACAGTGACATTGTCATTGTTCATACATGGGCATTCCAGTCCCCTCTCCTTGGCTGCCAGATAACTTTGAGTTGCCCAAAGCATTCTCATTATATTAACAGTGGCTTGAATTTTCCAACAGACCTTGTATATTCCCTAAATTTCTTTAAAATCATTTAGGCTGAAAGTTACAAGAGAAATGTCTGGATTTGATCTCCATTTCCATTCTAGACTCTGACACCCAGAAGCTTCACTTGGTTCAGGAAGGAGCTGGAGTACAACTGGTGGTGGCACAGATGGGGACTTTTGACTAGTACAATGTGTCACTCAATGTGCCTTACATCTCTGTAGGTATTCTGCATCTGACGGCTGATGAGACCAGGAGATGTGGGGACCATCAAGTGCTGTGGTTGAAGCAGAACATTGCTAACACCTAGTGGTAAGAGGGACTCCAGATAGGATGTCCCACTGTCCTTTGGCTATGCTTTATCTATTGCTGTCAGTCCTATGAGGGGATTTCTGTTGGGTGTCCTTCTATAGAGGAGGTTGGGGCTGCTCTCCTTTGTCTCCTCCCTTCTAGGATATTTCTGGGGCTGGTGCAAACTTTGCTCCATGTTTATGGTCTCATGAGCATTCCAGTAGAAATCTGAAAAGGCAGAGCCTTTATTAGATGCCTATATATATATATATATATATATATATAGGCATCTATTATATATATTAATGAGTTTCTTGAATTATTTCCTTGATTTTATACTATGGGTGTGAGAAGAAACTATGAGAATTTGTAGCTTGAAGTTGAGTGATTTTTGCATCTGAGTGTAAAAATTATGAAGGTTACTTTTATTTCCCTGTGTTTATGGCTTCTTAGGTCTTAACAAATCTGAAGTACGAAGATCTTTCAAATCTTAGTGAAGGATAACTTAATGTATTCAGCAACCTAAGATTTTTATAAAAGTACTCATTTAGTAAATTCGGGCTCATTTTCTAGGGAAAATGGTGAAGATAGTATTGTAGGATGAAATAAATATGATCGCATTGATTCTAAAATAATAAAACAATTTTTATCTCAAAATAGAGGATATTGGGGTTTCAAGAAACTCTGATGAAAACTCCGTCTGCAGAGGGGTCAAAAATAAATATCGCGCCTATTTAATGTCTCAAAGTTTTCTGTATTTTTTTCTTCTTCTTTTTCTCATGGCAGCAACATTTCTGGGCTTTTTGCTGCTCATTGTCGAAAAGCCATTTGGCCTTTCAGCTCAAATCACAAACCCCAAACTCTCACTTCCTTTAGGTTGCAACTTGAGCACCTGCAAATGTGGCCAACTTCAAGCCAGAGTGAACATGTTTTTTTTCTTTCATCCCCTTTGACATCGTCCCAAGTAACACCACCGTAAGAGGGGAAATGTCAGATTGAGGTGAACGCCCGGTTCAGGTCTGCTCTCCGAGCCACACTCCCTGGTACAAATGAGGAAACTTGGAAAGGAGGGGTGATAACTCAGCCATTTCTAAAAGAGGAAAATGATAACAACGTTGGGAAGGCCAGCCATAGAAAACAGCCCTGCTGGTGAATGTCAAACCAGTCAATCTGCTTCTGCTTAGGGGGTGTCTTGGGACTGGTTCAAAGGAAGGCCTGCTCTGTACCATGTGTGCCTGGGAATGCAAAAGTGGGTGGAAACTAGAGACTGTTCAGGCCTTGGTGTTTACTTAACAAGAGCACAGCCTCCCAGAGAAACACGGGAAGAGCCAGGGGTCTACAGAGAGAGTCTCCTGGACCTGCGTTGGCTGTGGTTCACTAGCTGTGTCTGGGCAGCGCCTCTCTCTGCCCAGGGACTCTGGTTCACTTGCTTGACCACAGCGGTTCCTTGAGACCACCCAGGTCTCCTCTGGTTGCTCCCCACTTCTTGCCATTCCCTGCTGTCTGTACGTTCTGATGAGGCTGTTTGCAAGGGCTTGAGACCGAGATGACCATGCCCTTTTGGAAGAGAATTGGGCTCCATCTGGTCAGGCCTAAGGCCAAAAAGCTTGTTAAGTCCTGGATTAAAGTGCTGGCATGACTGATGCTAAATAGTGTGACTTTGGCTAAACCACTGACCCTTCTCGGGCCCTTACTCTCTTCTCTGATGTGGGTTACCATTAAGGCCAAATGGCTCTCATTCATTCAACAAATATTCGTTGTGCACCAACTCTGTGCCATAAACTCTTATAGGTGTAACAAAGACGGCAGTGAACACCTCTGTTTTTGTGAAACTTACCAGTTGGTGGAGGAATCGGACAACAAACAAAGTAAAGGTAGTGTTAGTATTGCAGAGGGCGGTAAGTACTAAGAGGGGGGTGGGTAGAGGTGGGGGCAGTACAGAAGGCTGGGGGAGGGGTAAACACTTTAGCCGGGAGGCTTAGGGAAGAGCGGGCTGGGACAATGACATTTAAGCAAGGAGGTGAGGGAGTGAGCTGCATGGATATTTAGGGGGAAAGCGTTGTAGGTGGAGTGAATAGGCGTACGCTCTGAAGCAGGAGCAGTCTAGCATCTATAGGCAAGGAAAAGCAAGAAGGTGATATGGCTGAAGTAGATTGAGTGTCCAGGAGAGGAGAAGGAGACGAGGTCATAGAGGTCACGTTGAGGTGGGTGGGGAGGGTCATCAGAAAATAGGGATCCCTTTACAGGGAATGATGTACATGAAACACCTTTTGATGGGTGAAGGGATGTCCAAATGTATGTGCTATAATACAAACAAAACCCAGCACCTGCTCTGGGATTTTGGTTCTAAAATCACTCTACAGTGTCTCATTCTCGGTTCTGAAATCCCAGCTCATGTACAGCCATCGTCCTCAGTGAGATGCCGTGATTCATGGTGTAACTACTCCATTGCAAGCGTGTTGTCAAGTTCTCCATCAACACGTCATAGACATGCTGTAACTGAGTTGGCGGCTCTCATGGCTGGGTATGGACTTTCTAGGTTGAATGGCGTGATGATGGGGTCCCATGTCTTGTGATTAAAAGCTAGGATTAAGAACTATAAACTGCTGGTTGCAGACCAGTCATGAAGATATGAAGTGGAGCGTAGGGGATATAGTCAACAATATCATAATAACTACATTTAGTGTCAGATGGGTTCTAGATTCATTGGGGATGATCACTTTGTAAGTTATACAAATGTCTAGTCACTCTTTTGTACCCCTGAAACTAACATAATATAGTACATCCACTGTAATTGAAAACTAAAAATAATTTATATGTTTTTAAGAAGCTAAGGATTGTAGCTTAGTGGCAACAAGGAACGCCCTCACTCTCCTGAGATGCACCAGGAGGTCACCCAGCGAGGGAGGCCAGCATGCTCCCGCAGCGCCACAGTAATGAGGACAGAGCATACGCATGGTCCAGTAACTCCGGGGCTTTTAGAGATATTGCATCACGTTTTCCTAACGTAGTAGCGACCGTGCTGTCGTCATGGCTGGCTGGTGAAAGTCTGCTATCGGGAGATTTTCGTTCTTCTAAGCATGCGGCTAAAATTTCAAATAGTCAAAAGTGTGCTGCAAAAACATACCTCCCCCAAACAAGACAAAACGGGAAGCTCTGTTTCAGGACCTAGAGAATCATGTGACTGTATCTGCCCTGTAGCTGCTGGCTGGGGCTCTCTGGGCCAATGGGACCGTTTAGACACATAAGTTGATTAGGTGGGTTTGATCGTTGTGTTCTATGACTTTTTTCCTTTGCGTTGTTAGCGAGGCATGTGGTTTATAAAACGCTTTACCCTTCCTGATCCTATTTGTCCTCCCAAACCTCATGCTGGGTAGGTAGCCTGGAGATTGCTATCTGCATTTTGTGAGTGAGAAAAATGCTAGAATGCTGGAGATGTGGTGTGACTTGCCCAAGGCCACAGTGCGGTTTAGTGGTAGCGGAGACGGGGCGCAGATCCCGATGATCCGCAGACCCCTCCTTCCTTGCTGCTCTCAACTGATTTCTAAATGATGGCAACATAGTAGAGAAAGACAGTTGGGTCAAACCGGTATTTGTTGTTATGCGGAAAAATAGCATTCCAATAAGTAGACGCTTTCAATTTAAAACAATTAGTTGCCCCACATCTATGTGGAAGATCAACAGCAGCTCCAAAGAATATTCCTTTAATACAACTGAACAACCGAGTATATAGCCAGGTTTCATGATTAACCGTGTAGTGGGACTTGTGGGCTCCCCTGTGGGCTGAACTTTGCAGGCCTGGTCAGGCAGGAAGGGGTGGGTTAAGACTTGTGATCAATGTGAACCCATTATACAGGGTTCTTTAATGATCATGGAGAAATGATCTTTTCTGCCTGGCAGCTTAATTCCTCCAGCTAGATCGACCTCTCAGAGACCCACGTCCGTCACTGTTCTGTGTTAGGAACATCCCACCACTCACCGCCCATTCTCTAGCGCAGTGCTGGCCAACACGGTGCTCTAGGATGAGGGATACCTTCTCTCTCTGCTCCACCCAGTACGGTAGCCACCAGCCACACGTGCCTCTTGAGTGGTTGGCTGTGGCTGGTGTGACTGAGAGACTGATTGTTAAGTTTTATTTTATTTTCACTAACTTGGGTTTGAGGAGGCATGCATGGCTGGTGCTCCGGTCCTCTGACTTTCATTTTCACAGCTGCTCGTGGGGTTGGCAGCCGAGAGCCGGAAATTGCTCTCAGATACAGAAAGTCTCTGGGCCTCAGGTCACATCACTGTATGGGTCAGCCCAAACTCAGTGACTGGTCAGTGCAGGGTACAATGGTCGGGCTCCCCTTCCCCAGTTTGGGACAGGTCGGAAGGGCTATCTTAGTGCCAGAACTCTGCATGAAAGTGGCTGGGGCTTCCCCATTCAGCATTTCCCCTGCCCAGTCTTTCTTCCTGCGCCCCCCCCACACATGTGGATCCCAAGGACACGCCCCGGAAATCTGCCTGCACACGACTGTCCATCTCAGGGCCAGGTTCATGGGAGCCTTACCTATGACATATCTTCAGTTCTTCCCATCTCAGAATTATCTTGTTAAAAGAAGAGAGAGAAGCAAATACACCATAGTTTTTAATAGCTTATATTTTATGTCACTCTTGACATGGTAACACAAGGAAGAGTAAACTCCTCTGAATAAGGATTTACTTCCGCAAGCCGATGGAAGGACACACTTCCTGGACAACTCTGCAGCCTGAAGTGTGTCCGTTTCACTTCCTGCCACCCCTGCTAGGTCCTTTCTTCACTCAGTAAACATCGCTCGTGCGTCATCTGCATTCTAGATCCACACTGAGGTCTGGGAACACAGAGGTGAAAATTCACTGTGACTCTCATCCTCAGTAATTCATTGCAGAGTGGCAGCATGAAATATCCAGGTGTCAGACAACCCAGAGCCCCAAAATGCCTTGTTTAAGGTACAATGGGATGTGAAACTACAGAAGAAACAGGGACCGTTCTTAGGGCTGGGATATTTTGGTGGTGCTTGTTTGTATATGACTCACAAATTTTAAATGTTTAAAATGTTTTTGTTGCTAAAAAAGTTAAGAAAAAAAGATAGTATTTCATGATACATGAAAATGATATGAGGTGGAAACTTCCACATCTGTAAATAAATTATTATTGCCACACAGCCACGCTCATTTATTTAAAAATGACCTATGGTAGCTTTTGCACTACAGTGGCACAGTCGAGTCGTTGCGACAGAGACTGTATGTGTTCCGCAAAGGCTGAGACACTGGCTCTGTTCCTTTAGAGGAAAAGTTTGTTGACCCGTGGGTTCCTGCAATCAAGGAGGTCTTCCTGTAACGAGCTGCCTTTGATCTGGGTTTTAAAGCCATCAGAAGAGTTTGCCAGGCTGAGAAGGGCCAGTGTGAGGTCAGCCTGGCAGGAGAACCAGCATGGGCAGAGGCTTGGAGGCAGGAGGCAGGAAGGGGAGCACTGTGTTTATAGACAATGAGAATCTCAGTGAGTTTGGGACGTTGGGGGAAGTGGCTGGACTGAGGTGATCAGTGTCAGTAGGAGCCAAATAGGAAAGTCTTGGTTTTTATGCTAAGGAATTTGTTCCTTATTCCTTAGAGAATGAGGACACACTCAAGCATTTTAAGCAGAGGTACAGCCTGATCTGCTCTGAGTTTTAAGGAGTTCTTTTGGGGTTTTAAGGAGCTCTATGTGGGTGACATCCTATAGAAGATGTGACCAGCTGAGGGATTGCTTCTAAAGTGCGGGACACCAAGGGCTTGACATGAAGTAGCTGTGGTGGGAATCCCAGTTCCACGTAAGCCCAAGTCCCAGGAGTGTGAGTAGTTTACAGGAAATTTGTTGGGACAGGCTGGTGGGGGTGAAGCCAGGATGTGGGGCAGGAAGAGGCCGAGATGGGTGAGTGATTCAGAGGTGGCGATGCCGAGTGTGGACAGGAAGCTGGACAACTGTGGCGAAAGCAGATGAAGAACATGGCTTGGGGGCGACTCTGGGGCTTCGTGGTTACATGCTGGGCTCTGTATGTGGCATGTCATGCGCAAGGACCAAGCAGATGTGGCTAGAGCAGAGGAGTGACAGTGGAAACCTCATACAACGGGGCACTGGGACGTGAGGAGCTGGGAGGCAGCGGGTGGAGGGGCAGGATGGCAATGGTTGTAGGAATGAGTGAGGATAATAGAAGTAATAACAGTGGAAGGTCAAAGGCATTCCTCTGAGTCTGGCAAAATGGGGGAGGGGCCAGTGCCTGTCTCACTTTCACAACATGGGGCTGCAAGTAGTGAAAACCAAGCTTTGTTTGGTAGAAGCAGAGGCCCACGGCTGCCCCTGCCTGAGGGGAGAGGACGCGGAGGCTGGGGTGGGATATTTTCCGCACGTAGGAATCAAGGCAAATGTCGGAAATGAAACCCTGAATGCTGTTTGAGCTGAAACAAAAGCGCACCCCAACGACTCTGGTTGAGTTCTAGTGGTCCTTTCCCCTGGCCAGGAATCGGAGAGAGGGTCTCTCTCCACTCAGCCTGCACCTGAGAGCGAGCTGAGATTTTGAGTGGCACCTTTGTCCTGAGAGTTCAGGAGGCCCCTTGGGCTCCCTGATCAAATTTGCAGCCTCATTTTGGGAGACAGACATGGGGAAAGTGTTAATCAATTTTCTCGACAATTCTGTCAGCATATCCACAAGACCCAATATGCATTTCAAATCGCTAAAAGCAGCAGGGGGACTCTTTTTGGATCATTTATGGGATCATGTCGGGGGTTCAGAGCCCAGGGTGGAAGGAGACCTGAACAAGAGCCTGTGTGGCGGATGGCACGAGGGTTTACGCCCTCGTTAACCTCCCTACCCTGAGATGCAGTACTATTCTTCTGAGTACTAGTGAATGACATCGTCTCATTTAATGCTCCCAAGCAACAACTGTCCTCAGTCAAAACAAATGTTGGCCCCATCGTACAGATGGAGAAACCATTCCCAAGAGGAGGCAAAACTACTTGAGTAAACAAGCTGTAAACCAGATTTAAGCTGGAGGGATTGAGTTTAGGAGATTCTGCCCTTGTTTGTTTCCAGGGAGCTTGGGGAGTTGGGAGAACATCTTTTAGGTGATATCGCCATTGACCGTGCCCCGGAATACCCTTCATCTGTCCTTCTTTTTAAAAAATTCTTACCTGAGGAAATGCTTAATGGTTTTAGAAAGAGAGGAAGGAAGGGAAAGAGGGAAGAAAGTAGGAAGGGTTGGGCGGGGGAGAGAGAGAGAGAGAGAAGAGAGAGAAAGAGAAACATTGATGTGAGAGAGAAATATCAATCAGTTGGCTCTTCATGAACCCCGACGCTGGATCAAACCCACATCCTAGGTATGTCCACTGCCTGGGGATTGAACCCACAACCTTTTGGAGCATCGGATGACACTTAACCAACTGAGCCACCCAGCCAGGGCATCTGCCCGTCTGTTGTCTCTTTCCTTTTCATCCTACATGTCTGTCTCCTCCCCAGAGTGGTCTTCCTTGACCTCTCAGACCAAAAGATATCTCAGTGCCCTCTTTGTTTCTTTCACAGCACTCATTACAACTGTAATTATTTTTTTGCCACTGTCGCCCCCTTCATTTTGCCTGTCTTATGCAGTAGAATAGAAGTTCTGGGTGTAGTTGAGGACCGTCTGCCCCGCTCACCCTCATGTCCTGACTCCAAGGGAAATGGCTGATGCATAATACAAGTGAGGAATATTTTGTGGAGGAAAAGCCCATCTCAGCTTTACAGGTGTGGGGCCTGAGCAGAAGACAGTATTCTCAGGAAGGCAGGGTGCACAAGGTCCTCTTGGCATGCTAGTTTCCAGGTCATTGGGGGAAAGTGTCACAACTGGCTTTATGGAAATGGACAAGAAAAACTCCCACCCGTCTCTCATTTTCTGTACATTAGCATGGAGGAGCGCGGCTGGGGCTGGGGGTGGGGGCAGGAGGAAGAGGAAGGAACCCGCTGACGTGCTGCGTTGAGGAATAGAGTGGGGGTGGGGACACAGTGCTGCTGTGCTCCCCTCTTGGATGGCCGTGGACAGACCTGGTCTCACCTGCTCCTCCCAGCAGCACTCCGAGGTAAGGGACCCTACTGGCCTTTCCATTTCCAGGCAAGGAAACAGGCTCAACGAGAGTGAGCCTTATGGTCCAACACCACCCAGGTGAGATGCTAATTCAGGTGTGTCAAGCGCCATGGGTTTTCTCTGGTGGTTTTGACTACAGGCTCTTGAGCCAGACTGCCCAGGTTCATAATCCCTGCTCCATCGCTTACATCATTGAGAGACAATGCTTAACTTTTCTGTGATTTGTTTCCTTGTCTAAAAAATTACCATATCATTAGTGCCTACATTATAAGGTTGCATGAGGACTAAACAGGTTAATACTGTTCAGGTAAAGATCCAGAATAGTACCTGGTGCTATTATATATTATTTTGTCATCAGCATTATCATCATTAGCAGCAGCATATCACCGTTATCAATTTATTGGGCCTCCTTCCTCCTGTGCTGAGGGTATACAGAAGCTGTGAGTGGCTAGGATGGGGAAGCTTCTGGAAAGATCTGGGTGAAGATTACAGCTTAGAGGGCATCATGAAACAGCCAGAAACAGCTCATCTCTGGTTCTCATGACCAGTATTATCTCTCCTGCACCACTTGTTTCTGAGGCTAAGAGGTTTCATTTCAGGTTTCCTGAGTTTCTACACAGTGACTGTGACCTTTCTTTCCTTTCGTCTTTTACCTCGGGTGGCCAGGGAGAGTAATGAGATGAAGACTCTGTTAGGAAATGACACGTCGCAACAGCACTGTTGGAGCCAGCACATCAGAACGAGCCTCGGGGTGGCTCCAGGGGACGGGAAGGCCAGGCCGGAGCTTCGGCTTCCACTCAGAGACCTGTCTCAGGTGGATCCTGCACCAGAATCCAGGGTCTTCCTCGGGTTACCAGGGAAGAGAGAGGAAACTGTGTGAAACTGGGGACTCCCACACACCCATCTGGAAGGTGTCTTGAAAAAACAATCCTTTAAGTCGACTACAGGCACCATAGGCATTCATGACCAGTGACACGGGACTGTTTTTTTTTTTTAGAATTCACTGTACATGCACATTGTTACTTGCGGCATAACTAAGGGATTCCGTGGTTACTTGGGGGTTGAGACACATTCCCTTGATTTCACCCCACAGAGGAAGATGTTGTTAGGGGTCTTGAGAGGCCATGCAGCCGGCTCTGCGAGCTCCCTGCTCTGGGGCGGCCAGTTGACTTTATATGGACCTCCCTGGGGCTGGGGCCTCCCATTCGAGAAATGCAGACACATCGGGGTTCCCACGAAGCTGTAAGCACCATGACCAAAGGAGTGGACTCCAACAGTGGCCAGAGAATGATGCTGTGGATACATAATGATCTCCCTGCCTCTGCAGCTGGCTTTGGACTCTGTGCTTCCCCAAGCTCAGGGCATCTCAAACCTCTGTTCTCTGGAGAACCCACGAGTGCAAGTGACGAGAGAACTGTGGTCTCCCTGCAAGGCTGTTTGACCTGTTCCCGAACCTTGAAAAGCTCAGAACCTGAGTTCTGTTGTAATCCATCCATATAGGGAAGGATTATGTGGTTGGTCTAGGAAAGAGCAGTAATCTTTCCTAGACCATGGAAACACATGTCTGCTAGGGTTTTGGAGAGATTTGCTTTGATCAATGGAAAATGTGTGTGCCCACAGGTGGCACTACTCAGGTGAGTTTGGCAGAGACTAGAATCGAAGTGTTAAGGGGTGTGGTTCTGAACTTGACAGCCTTGAACCTGGGCCCTGGTCTATGAGAATTTCCCCTTTAGGACTTCCACACTCTCTGCCCACTAGGACCAAGGGAACTGAAAACTTCCCGGGAAAGTAGGAGAAATCCTGGCGTTCTGTGCTGGCATGCACAGTTAATTTTATGAAGTTCAATACAGCGGTTAATTTCACACAAGAAATTGATTTTTTAGAATTTAGTGATCAACCAGCTGAAAACAGCTTTGGGAGAAATTTATGCTCAGTTAAGAGAAACAAGCAGAGATTCTTCTCAGTGCTAATCTTGAGTTTGGGGTCTGAGATGAAAGGTAGCTACTTCTCGTTGCCTCTTGTTTTTTTTAGGCCATTAGTGCACCTGTGGTTTAACGGGATTAGGAATCTTTACCTTGCTGATCACAGAAAGGAAGGAAACGGACATTTACTGAGTGGTTACTATGTGCCCATCACTTTCTCCTGTAACAAATACTGACAGAGAGCATATACTTTTGTGGGGCCCAGCCCCGCACTATGCACTTTACAGGCAGACCTACTACAATGCAACCTGTGATAGGCGCATTCTTAAAGATCACTGCCCTCTGTAAAACTGTGCAATTACAGGAAAAATGGGATTAGGGACACAGTACTCAAAAACATCAGTGACAGACTCAATGAAAAGAACACAGTAAAAATGGTAGCAGAGTGTTTGTCCGTTAAATGATTCAGATATACATAAACACTGCCATAAATATGAGGCTTTACCTTTAAAGAGATCTGGGGATGGCTTGTGGCAATGGGCTTTCGGTTGCTGCTTGTGAATGATTATAAAAGAGGAAATCAGTTGGAAAGTTGTGACCTGAGGTGTGAGTGGGCAGCTCAAAACATACCCGATGAGCTGAGGGAACAGGTAGGTGTTTGAGGTGGGTGCAGGTGTGTATGTGTGTGTGTGTGGTTTTGGGTTCCTGCACAGCTCAGTTAGCGGAGCGCAGTTTTCTCCATTCACCTAAGTGATTCTTGTGGGTGAAATTGAACATCAGGAAAAACAATTCATGTTATGCTCAAATTGTTCTCTAACATATTCTCGCAGCCACACTGGGACAAGTTCCATCTTCGAAGAAAACATTAGAGCGGTCCTGACCATACTGGGATCATCTCATTTAAAGTTCATAGCCACACAACTGGCCAACCTCTTTAATATCCTTTTCATAGATAAACCCTGAGTCACGGTTTACTTACAGGTAAGTGTTCCTGGATCACAGACAGTGAGTGGTGAAATTTGCATCTTGTATCATTTTCGAACAGTTCATGGCACGGTATTCTCACTGGTCCAGGTGAGGACAATGATGATTTAATCAGTCCCCTTTATCTTCAGTTCCTATTCTATAGGCAGCATTTCTAATGTGTTTGGGATGTAACCATTAAATAGCCTTGAACATTTTTCAGATTTTTCTGATCCAGGGACTCCTGTCTGAAAGAGGGTAAGTTGAAGGTCGTGGTTGTACTAGGTGATTATGTTACTTTCCTAGGGTGGCCACAATGAATTATCATACAACTGGTGGCTTAAAACAAGTTTATTCTCTCACAGTCCTGGCAGCCAGAAGTCAGAAGTGCATGTGTCGGCAGGGCCATGCTCTGGAGAACCCTTCCTTGCCTCGTCCAGCTTCTGGTGGCCCCAGGCATTCCTTGGCTTGTGGCAGCATCATCCCAACCTCTGCCTCTGTCTTCACATGACTTTTTCCCCTGGGTCTCTGTGTGTCAAACCTCCATCCCCTTTCTCTGATAAAAACACAAGTTGTTGGATTTAAGGCATATCCTAAACCTAAAGTAACTTCTCAAGATACTGCATTATATCTGCAAAGACCCTATTTTCAAATAAGGTTAATTCACTCTTACGGGGGGGTTGGGAAGAAGATTAGGACTTGGATGTATTTGGCCTGTGGCGGGGGATACCATTTAATTCAGTGCTGTGGTATGACAGGAATTATACTCTGATCCCTTGGAAAGAAGCACAGTGTTCTTTCTGCTAGACCAAGGAGCGACTACATTTTTAAAGTGCCAGAAGGTACACTCTACCCCCAAAGATACAGGATGATTTTAAAACACAAATTGGTAAGTTCTATCTTTGACAGAACCTAGTTTTGCCTTCTTCTGCCAAATTCTCTTTAAACACTCCTCCCATGGGGGTATGTAAAGGGAAGATCATTATCCTTAGATGTACCTATAGAAAGGACTATTATTATCCTTTGGGAAAATAGAGAGGACCATTCTCCTGGGGACATCTGTAAAGAGGGCCATTATCACTGGGGAATAACTCTAGAGAGGACCATTCTCCTTGGGGATTATCTGGCAAGAAGACCCTCACAGTATTTGAGAGAGAGGCCTTCTGGGAAGGGGACCAACAGACCCTGGAGCAGTCTGGATGCTAGGAAGCACTTTTTGTTATAGGTGGGCACACTTGATACCTGCACATGTGCACAGAGGATGGGATCCAAGAGTTTCTGAGGCAAACCTTCTCCTAGACTTGGGGACAAAACTCTTAGGGCCTCAAACAGGCCACCAAGTTATGTAAGTTGGTGGTTCTCAAACTTGAATGTATGGAAGAAACACCTGGTAGGCTTGTTAAAACACAGCTTTCTGGACTTCACCCCCAGAGTTCCTCATTTGATAGGTCTGGGCTAGCACTTGAGGTTTGCCATTGTTAACAAGCTTCCAGGTAAGGTTGCTGCTGCTGGTTGGGTTTGTGGGGACAGGTGTTGATGAGACACAGAGCCAGGTAGGTCAGTCTCTGCATGGACCATGGTCAAAGGCAGTACAAAGAAAAGCAGTGGAAAGTATTTAAAAGGAATTCTCCGGTGGAGTCCTGTTTCTCAAGGAACATTAAAAAGATGGAATATCTAGCCCTGAGCAAGTTCTCAAAAGCCTTTAAGGACTCTCCTGTTTCTCTGAACCTATAGCAGACCTTGGACTTTTCATTCAAGTCCTGCCATTTCCCTCAAAGAGCTCTGGCCTGCCCTCTTTTTCTGCCCTTTCTCCTCTCTGTCCCTTTTCTCTGACTCAAATTTCCAAAATCCTGGGATCTAGGCCATTACAGGAAAAATTCTCCTAGCGGGTTGGTGGAGGGTGAGGCTGGTAAGGCAGATAAGGCTCCTGAGCTGGTGAGTCTCGTCTCTCGGAGACCTATTGGTATTTTCATCTAGACTCCACAGGGACACTTCCCTGATCCAAAGTGGCCTGCAGCCGCTCGAGAGGATGCTTCTTTTTAAAATAATTTAACTTCTTATGGTAGAAAGCAAGGGCAGGAGTGTGTCAAGTAGCTCCATTAACCTATAATTTTTCCTGCAATAGCATGAAATTGGAAGTGTTATTACTTCTAAAAGTCCACTTGAGACAAACTTGGTGATTATATTATCCAGTCTTATATTGGTTTTAACCAGAAAGAGGTATATGAATGTGATATTATGTTATATTATAAGATTATAAATGTATTTTAAAGAATTTTAAATATAACTTTTATTTTAAAAATTTTTTAAAAATATATTGTTTATTTCTTTTAGAGAAGGGAAGGGAGGGAGAAAGAGAGGGAGAGAAACATTAATGTGTGGTTGCCTTTCGCATGTACCTACTGGGGACCTGGCCCTCAATCCAGGCATGTGCCCTGACTAGGAATCGAACTGGCAACCCTTTGGTTCACAGGCCAGCACTCAGTCCACTGAGACACACCAGCCAGGGCTAAACATACCTTTTAATTTGGTCCTGGGGTTAAGAGGCAGGAATGGTAGTAGCAGAGTCTGGGATTAGAAAATGTAACAAAGTGGCATTAAGTCAAGTGGTGGTGGTATCAGAGGAGGCATCCCCCTGCTTGGGAGGGTAAACCTCTGAGTACTGACCCAGCATGGCCTCTGCCTTCCTCCCTTCCACACCTGGATCCACCAGCCACGGGCTGCTCCCCGATCATGACTGAAAACATTCGGCAAGACTGTAAGAGGAACAGGCACAGGATTCACTCATTGAGGGTCATGGCCTGGCCCAGCTCGTAGCCTACATACAAAGATGGTTGGGTCACTTCTGCCATGACCGTGTCTGCTGCCTGAACCCAGGCCAGGTCCCACTCATGGATGAACTTGTTTCCCCTAGAAGTCTGTTCTCTGGATGAGCTATATTCAATGGAATATACACATAGAATATGTGTGTTTTATGTATAACATGCATATACTATACAAGCATTTGCCAGAATATATATATGTGTTCATATACAAGTATGAAGCAGGTGCATTTTAATTTGCTTTAGCATATGTGTGTGTGTATATACTTGTTAATGCAAACTAAAACACACACAGCTTCCTATGCACCCATGTCTCCCCGCCCAAGTTCTTTTCTATGGCCACACATGGGCAGACAGAGGTACCTGGGATTCCTCCAAGAGCTCTATTGCCAATTGAGCTCTATTGCTCTATTGCTCTATTGATGGTAGAAAAATACCCTAGCTTCCCCACTCATTGGAGTAACTCTAAGGCATGTTCAACCTGCTTTTTCCGTGGGTCCCCAGTGAGAATGAGTCATGGTGCCCACAGTGGTAACTGGCTCATTATCACACCCTTTCTTACTGGCTTTTCCTCCTTCCGTATTCCCTCACTGTATCGCCTGGATTCCCGGGATTCTGCAGGGTCTGCTCCGGGAGGAAGTTAAATGAAGACAATACACTGCAGATAGTCCCCTCATATGTCTCGCGGACTTTGCAAAAATTCACCCAGGTATTTTTTCCACTTTATTTATTTATCTTTAAGTTGTTGTTCAGTTACAGTAGTTCCCCCTGCTCCCCACTCCCGTTGCTCTCCCTTGCACTGTTCGACCCTTGCTCCCAAAGACATTCCCCACACCATTGTCCTTGCCCATGGGGCCTTTGTACATGTTCCTTGACTTCACTTTTTTTTTTTATCATGCAGTTGAGGGAGGTACTTCTTTTTATTTATCTCACTATATCCTTCATATATGCATAAATGTACATTGTTATTAAGTGCTCTTGTGATAAATTGATTTAAACATAGTTTGTATGCTCACTTCTTATTTATCCGTATGTTTTCTTCTGTAAAATAAAAGACATATTTTTCATTTTCACCAATAACTTTATTGATTTGGATATTTTGAGTACGTTGGCTATCTTCCGTATGGTATAATGTTGATTGTTCTCAACTAATGTCTCAATTTGGTTGCTATTAATTTCCACTGGTTTACCTGACCATGGAGCATTGCCCGGGGAGAAATCTTCAGTGCGAAACCTCACAAACCACTTTTGGTATGTTGATCAGTCACAGCACTTTCTCCATACACTGTACACATCTTTTTTTTTTGTCTTTCGGTGGTACTTTTACCTTTCTTGCAATAATAAAGCAGAATATGCCAAAAATGTTGCTTATTTTCTTCCATCTTCAGTAGAAAGTGGCTAACACAAAAATTTACCAATTTTGATGTTTTCTTTTTAAATGCACGCTGATGTGACAGCTGTCACAATATAATCTAAAAATTGTTTCAAATGAAGTTAAAGACAACTAGGTGCTACTAGAACCACCTTATTGAAAAAACCTAACAAACTTTGTGGCCAACCCAATGTTGACAACTTTTGGAAAAGTTTGAGTCTAATACATTTTTAGTCACTTCGTGTGAAATCCCACTTTTTTTCCTTTAAAATTTTTATTTGGCTCAAGACTGCCTGTCCCATATGGTAAGTTCATGCACAAAGTCCCACTGGGGGAAAGTGATTTTTTAATTTGACTTTTTTTTCTCAAAAATGTACTGTCAGAACATTTCTTTGGAGTACGTGTAATTCCTCTGGGGGAGGGGGGCAGGGGCGTTAAATGTAGGGGGTGAGCTTTTTAGAGAAATTCTTCTTGTGGCTCATCCTGGGAAGGAACATTCTCTTAACTGGTGTTGAGTATATAGTTAATGCCAAACAAATGCTAATTATTAATAACCTAATAGAAAATGGATTTAGGGCAAACAAATGCAGTGCATAATGACATCCTAGATTATTCAAATAACATTCATCACGTTTATTTTGGTCTTCTCAAAATCGAGCCAATATTTCAAGTCGGATCTGTGGGGAGATGGAGGTTAGATTTGGGTCTGCTCTTTCCAGAATGTTTCATCCTGTAGATGCGGGTAGTTCCTGGGCTGAGACAGAGGCTGCTGTGCACAGTGGAGATGCAAAGGATGTGGCCAAAAGTTGCTGCGAAAGGATGACGTGCTTTCTTCCCCAGAGAGGATGCTCACTATGGATTTAGTGCACCATTCAGGAAATTGTGTCATTCTATGAGAAGATAAAGGTTTTATTTAATTAATAGGACGGATGAAGCTACAGGCTCCCTCGTTTATAACCTGGATCAAGGCCAAGACCAGGGTCAATAAGAAAGCAGATGTGGCTTTCACACTTTCTTCCCCTTTATAACTTTTCACTGCTCCCTGATTTCCATCCTTCCATAGGGAAGGGTTAGATCTGGTCACCATGCCCTGTACCCACTCTCTCTCCCAGCTCTTCTTCTTGGTTCGGGACCTGCCTTATCTTATAGCCATTATTCCTAAGAAAATGTGGTCTCTACAGACAAAGAAATCTAATTCTGACTTAAAAAGAAGGAAATCCTGTCATATGTGACAACACAGATGGACCTGGGGGGCATGATAGTAGTGAAATAAGCCAGTCACAGAAGGACAAATATTGCATGCTTCCACTTACACAAGATAAAAATAGTCAAACATATGGAAACAGAAAGCAAAGTGGTATTTGCCTGAGCTAGGGCGGAGGGAGGGAAAATGAAGAGTTTCTATCCACCAGGAATACTTTCGGTTATGCAGGTTGAATACATTTTAGAGATCTGTACAACACTGTGCCTATAGTTACTGACACTGTACTGTACGCTTAAAGATTGTTATGAGGGTAGATGTCATATTAAATGTTCTTACCACAGTAATGAAATAAAAAAGACAAACCCCAGCAAGTTCTCTGAGCTTTAATTCACTTCTCTGGAAATAGGGACGATGCCAACTTAGTGTCATTGTGAGAACTAAATGTGTGATAATGTTTATCAGATGTCTGGCACGTCACTGGGAGAACATGAATATCAGTGTTTTGTTCATCAGCGCGGTGTGCGTGGCCTCGTGGTGGGGCTTTCAGACCTGGGCTCGGAAGCTAGGCAGCCGCTGAGCCTGAACTCGGTCTTTCTCACTTGCTGGTTGTGTGATTTCAGAGGAAGTTATTTAGTCTTTTTGGCCCTCAGTTTCCCATTCAGGTAAGTGGGGGCAATGATGTTGCCTAATATTTAGGGTCATTGTGAGCATTCAGTGAGACGGTGCATACAAAGTTCTCAATAGATGTTACCTTATCATCATCATCATTATTATTATTATTAGTTTTCTGAGGAAATAGACTATGCCTCTTCTTTATCTCCTAACTCTGTTCTATTATACTATGAGTCTTCCTGTTCAGGTGGGAAAAATGGGTCCTCCTTGCTAAACTCACTAAAGAAAATGCTGATTTCTCAAAATAGCGATTGAGCTGTAATTTTCGAAATACATAGTAAAACCAAGCTATACATGAAAGGCTCTTAAAGTAGGTCATAGCTATGGGGCTGCTTGGAGAGGGTGCCGCTGGGGTGATTTATGTCTGGGGGGATTATTAATTAAACAAAAGAGGGCCTGTGTTTTTGAAAAATGCTTCTGCCACGAAAGAACCACACATGGAGAGACATAAAGGAATAGCTGTGATTAAAGAGTATATCTCTATCTATATTTATATTCAGAAGATTATGCATTAAACAGGTTTTTTCCCCTGTATTTAATGCTTTGGATGTTTTCACAGATCTCTGGTTTGAATTGGGATGATTTTGGCAGAAGTTGCTGCAAAGGAGATGATCCGTGCGCTTGAAATAGCTGCGTGAATAGAGCCATCAGCCCTTGTCTCTGAGAAGGAGCCAGTGGAGGACACCAATCTGTGCGCGTCATATGCCAGTTTTAGATGCTTTAAGCACCTGACCTCTGGATGCCTGTCCACACAGGGCTTCTTTGCGGGGACTTGCTAAGGGCAGGGATTCAGAAACAGTTCCTTCAGCACAGGAAGTTTTTCTTGCAGGGATGTTGAAGTTTGGATAATCGTTTTCAAGCCCTCCCCTTACCCCACCTATTCTATTTTTCCTATGGCGGTGACTTCTTTGTCACTGTGTTCTCAACTTTCCCTTTTCCTCTACTTCATTACCCTCTAACACTCTTCTTCTTAATCTTGTCCTCTAGCCAAGATGAAAATATCTTTGTTGACTTTTTTCTCGCTATAAAAATAAGGCGTATATGTAGAAGTCCCCTATATTTTAGAGATTAACCCTTTATCCGATATACAGTTTGCAGGTATTTTTTCCAATTCCGTTGATTGCCTTTTTCATTCTGTTGGTTGTTTCCTTTGTTGTGCAGTTTGAGTTTGATGGAGTTCCACTTGTTTTGTTGTTGTTGTTGTTGCTTGTGCTAAGGGCTTGAATAGATGTTTCTCAGAGAAGACATACAAATGGCCAACAGGTACATAAAAAATCTCAGTGTTACTAATCATCAAGGAAATGCAGACCTAAACCACATTAAGATAACACCTGCCCTGGCTGGCGTAGATCAGTGGATTGAGCACGGGCCTGTGAAGCAAAGGGTAGCTAGTTCGATTCCTAGTCAGGGCACATGCCTGGGTTGTAGGCCAGGTCCCCAGCAGGGGGCACATGAGAGGCAACCACACATTGATGTTTCTCTCCTACTCTTTCTCTTTTCCTTCCCCTCTCTCTAAAAATAAATAAATAAAATATTTTTTAAAAACTCACAAAAAAGATAACACCTCACACATAGCAGGATGGCTATTACGAAAAAGACAGAAGATAAATGTTGGTGAGGATGCACAGAAACTGAAACATTTGCACGCTGTTAGTCGGGTTGCAAAATGGTGCAGCTGCTGTGGAAAACACGATGGAGGTTCCTCAATATTAGAAGTAAAACTACCATGTGATCCAGCAATTCCACTTGCGGGTATTTAACCCTAAGAATTAACATCAGGATCTCAGAGAGATATTGGCACTCATATGTTCATTGCAGCACGCCTCACAGTAGCCAAGATGAGGAGACAACTAATGGTCATTGACAGATGAATGGATTGAGAAAATGTGGGGTACATAGACAGGGAAATACCATTCAGTCTTAAAAAGTAAGAAAATTCTGTAGTACGTGCTCACATGGATAAACCTTAAGAATATTATACTAAGTGAAATAAGCCATAGATGGACAAATACTGCATGATTCTCCTTCCATGAAAGATCTAAAATAGTCAAATTCACAAAATAAAAAAGTGGATAGGCAGTCGCTGGGGGCTGGAGAGAAGAAGCAAAGGCGAGTTAGCAATCCACAGACAGGAAGTTTCAGTTGTGCAAGATGAGTAGGCGCTGGAGACCTACTGCACAGCATTGCCCCTGCAGTCAACAATGATGCACGCCCTGGTGATGGGAGATCTCATGTCCAGTATTCTTAACACAATAAAATAAAAAAAGTCTTTAAAGCTTGACAACGTAAGGTGTAATTATAAAAATTTAAATGATACAGTCAGGGAAAAAATTACAGCTAACAGCAATAAGTATGGTGAATATTTTGGGAGACACTTTCTAGATTTTTCCTGTGCCTGTAGCTCACATGCAGTCATATATATAAAGTATTATTGCATCGCCATGTCAACATAGGTGGCTCTATTGCATTTGTTTTAAAACATGCACGATATTTTTTTAGTGCGATAATTTACTTGCCAGCCATATGGGTAAACCTCCAAGTTTTCCCCCCCAGTTTTGTTATTATAAACAATCCTCTTATGAACATCGCACATGGACAACCTGACACAGTTGCTGGAACGTTTCCTTAGAATGAGATCCTAGAAGGTTAATGGCTGGAGTTAGGTGGATAAACATTCATCTTGGTAAATTGTCCTTCAGAAAGTCCTTTCGAGGTCATATTTCCACAATAGTTTAAGAATGCATGTTTCCCCACATCCTCAACAGCAGTGGATCATTTCGATTTTTTTATTCTTTGACAATTCCATAGGCCCCAAAAGGTTTGTTGAAGTTTCAATCTGCATTGCTTTGACTGCTGCTGAGGCTGAACATTGTTTTCCTCTGTGTATTGCCCTTGTATATGTCTTTTGTGAATTGCCTGTTTGTACTCTTTCTCACATTTTCTACTGGAATGTTTGTTTTAAAATTGATTTCTATGACCTCTTTATGGATTAATAATATTAACTATTTTCTGTCACATATCTTGTAACTATTTTCTTAAGTTTTATTTAATGTTTTATTTTTGATTACATTACCTTTTTCCATGTGAAGTTTTAATGTTTTATGAACAAATCTGTTAATCTCTCCTTTAAGATTTTTGGTGTCGATGTCAAGCTACTAATGGCCATCCCTGCCCCATGATGATAAAATTAAATGCACATGAATCCAATATTTTATATATGGGGCAATTATGAAGCTCACTGGAAAAAATCAGAGACTGTAATGTCTGGATTAGGGACATGTAGATGCATATAAGACCTTGGCCACAAAGTTGAAGACTTCTGTCTCACATGTCATTGTTCACAGTTGTAAAAACATTCACCGTGGAATAAACTGTGAGCAACCAAGTAGACCAAATGACTTAACCCATTGATATTAGCCAGCTGTCATCATTGACCACCCCAGAACTGGCACGTACATGAATGAGGGATCCCAGTGACAGAGATGGAGGCTGCAAATGGGCTTAACAGTATGGGCTCCCACTTACTAAGGCTTATCTGGCTCATGTTACATCCGAATGCCCAGTCTGTCAGCAGCAGAGATGAACACTGAGTCCTTCTTATGGCACTCTTCTTCATGGAGTTGAAGAAGAGTGGTCAGTTGGAGTCCAACTGACCGATTGGTACAAGAATGTTCCCATGACCTACTGATCATATCACGTACCACACCATCCAGAACCAGTACCTATATCAAGCCTCCTCCATTCTAGAGGGGACAAGGGTTTGTCCTCAAAGGGATTGCCTTTCTTGCCCAGGCTGCGTCAGCCAGCAGTTATCCTGACCATTAAGAAGTACCTAATCCACAGGGATGGTGGTATCTTTCCCATGAAACCAAGGCTTAGAAAGGCCTTATAACTTGCTCGAGGTTGCACAGTCAGAATGTTTGAGAACTCTAATTGAAAGCCAAATCTCGAGTCTCCAAAGCCCATTCTTGCCCTAGCCCAGCGGGACCAGGACATCTTCCAGCAGGAGACACATTGACTCAGGCCTGCGGGACTTCATTTGGCCACTAGGCAACCAAAACTGAGCTCCAAGACCCTCAGAAACATTGCCTGTGAGACTTGGGAACGTCTTGGGGAAAGCCTCCATGATGGTTTCGTTCAAAGCAAAATGGAACAATAAATGAGCATCTCCTTATGCTACATCACATATTCAGAACTTCAAGTGTAGTACTGGTGACTTTTTCTTCAACTGCCCCAGAGATGGATGGATGATATGAAAAAATCTGTAGTAGAGTCAGGCTCAGTTCAGCTCCCAAGCTACTGGGTTCTCTTTCTGAGTCCTGTTGGGTCATCTGCCTTAAGTTCTTTCATCTCATAACAGGCTTGTATTGGACAGGACACTGAGTGAGAGAAACCCAGTGTAAACTACCAGGGGATTTATCAGGCTATGTAAACAGATCTTCAACCAGGCCTAGGGCCAGTGGAATGAGTGTCTTGAATGTCAACAGGATTCCTTTTTTTTCCATCTCTTTTCTATGCTCCTTTTATCCTATCAGCTTTATACTTTCAGATTGGCTTCCTCCATTGGGCTGGAATCGTTGTTGATAGTCCTCATGTATCCCAACTTACATCTCCATTATTCCCAGTTTCAGAAAAATCTCCAGGACAATGTTGTTGGGTAGGCTTGGCTTAGGTGCCCACCCCGGAATGAATGAAATAGCACCACGAAGGCGGAATACTGTAACTGGCAGCTCTCCTGCAGTCCATGGTCGGAGTGTGGGGAGCAGAGGTTCCCAAAGGAAGGGAGCGTGTGTTTGGCATCCCAGAGGAAGCACTGTTGAGCAGAGAAAACAGTGAAACCTACAATGGTCATCTGGTGACTTGCATGAGTCAGCCAAACCAACAATACTATAAGCACCTATTAAAAAATTACATACTTTTCTTTCCCAGGAAACAAATTTTCATCACAGTAAGAGGTAACTTAGCTCCCTTTTGTACTTTCCACTATGATTAGTGTAGTGCCTGAAACTGAAGGAGATGCAGGAAGAGGAAAAACAGAGCTGGTGATAGATTGCTCCATTGGGACAATGACATTTATTCTAGCCACCAGCTCCTTACTGGGTATCTTCAGGTATTTCTTGATTGCACTTACCTCCCCCTGTTCTGTTAGGACAAAGCAAATAGGATTTCCCCCATGTTCCGTCAGCCTGTAGGTCTTTGAGCTGCTTATGCACTGCATCGTGGGTAAAATTTGGGTTAAAGATAATTGTAAATATGGTATTGATATTAACTGATGTTTTCCCAACATTGCAATAATGCTTGTTGTGTTTGTTGGAGAGTTTATTACTTTTTGATCAATAGAATGTGAGATTTGTGGGGGCAATTAGCATAGTGAATAACAATTAGGCAAAAAATCAATGACATTCAGACAAATATGGGACTTGGAAAAGTCCCACAGGCACATCAACCTTCACACACACACACTTTTAAAACTGTAATGCATCTCATTTACAATTCTAAAGCATGGGTGGGGGTGGGGTGGGGGTATGTGTTACTCTTTGAACTGAAAAGGAACAGGTCCAGAGAAGCTGTCTGAATTTTCAGGAAACTCAAGATGCTTGCATTGTGAAAAACCTGAAACATCAATATCCACCAACTCTGTCTGCACTCTCTTTATTTTTGGCTTAATTAAGAGTCACGGAATGCTCCTCTTTCGCCAGTTATCTGGTGGTGCTGGGTGCTGGGGAGAAGAGGTGAAGCAAATAGAACTGTGGTCCTCTCATAGTCTCCCTTCCATTCCTTTTCCTCCTTCAGCTTTATTCCTTGGGTGGCCAGAAAAAAGCATTTATATTCTATGTCATTGACCCATAGCCAAAGAAATTAGAAGAGACCTCAGCAGTCATATGGTCCAATTCACACTTAAGCACAGGATAGAAACCCCTGAAACTACCGTGGGTCCTCACTTCTTCGCTTGAATACATCTAGCCACAGGGCGCTCTTTACCTCCGAGGGTGGTCCCCTGAAACCTGGCGCAGCTCTGACGGTTAGAATGTGCTTCCTAACACTGACCTGAAGCCTGTTTCCACGCACATTCTTACTGGTCCAGGTTGTGCCTCCAGAGCGAGAAGGAGCATGAGGAGAAGGAAGCTGTGATTCATTTATTGCCTTGTAAGGTTATAGGCCATATCGTATCGTTGCTTCTTTAGGACAGAGGGTCAAGATCAAATATTACACAGGTGTTTGGATCATCCGGTGCCAGACACTGGGGTAAGCTCTTTACAGGCGTATCTCATGTACTCTGACAACACATGGTAATTGCTATCACTAATCCCCTAGGAGGCAATGGCTAAACTGAGATCTGATGAGTTTAATTAATACCTCCCAGAATGTACTGGAGCCGGGATTCAGACCCAGAGAAGTCTGAGTCCAGAGCCTAGTCTTTCAAGTACAACTTACTGTGAGCTTGTTGTCCTAAGCATAGGAGGTGAAAACACGTAAAACTCAAACGTGTTTCAATATATGAATTAGGATGAAAGTGTTTGGTTTTCCTCTGGCGGTTGACTATGGTGTGGACACCTTCGAAGGGATCCACCCTGAAGCATTTCCCAGTTCCCTTCCTTTCTGCTTGGTGGACAGAGGAAGCCATAGGAGTTTGGGGGAATGGGAAGAAGGACTTCCATTTATTTAACGGATTTATTTTTCTCTGGTGCTCAGAGAGATCCTGCCATGATTTACAGCTCTCTGTACTTGGGATATTGTCAAAGAGGTGCCCCACATTTCTGCGAATGTCTTCTCTCGGATGTATGCTTCTTGGTGAAAGATGGAGACCTATCTGCAAAAAAGGACCTTCTGATGCGGTAGCTACAGTCCAAGTAACCATCCTTTCTGAGTGAAGGACGTTTTCTAAATTCCTCAAGAAACATATGTTGACTCTTAGCTCCTTTTTTTAAAAAAAAATTTATTGTTGTTCAATTACAGTTGTCCCCATTTTCTCCCATTACTCTCCCCTGACCTACCCATCCCCACCTCCCACATTCAGTCCTCACCCGTTGTCTTTGTCCATGGGTCCTTTGTACACATTCCTGGAGGGCTGGGCCCGGTTAGTACTTGGATGGGAGACTGTTAGCTCCTTGAAGGTAGAGGTGCATGTTTCCTTTTTGCCTCCTGAGCCTCCAGAAAATATAGTTCAGAATTTAGGTATTTATTTATTGGATTAAATACAATACTTGGCATACAACACTGGTTTCAGCTTTTACATTTGATGGTGCATCTAAGAAGTATTTCCTGAAAACATTGCTTAAGTGTATTTACAGCACTGTTCAGTCTCCCCGTGGGCTCTGCCATCTGTATATCATGGTATTTGAGGATTCTGGAGGTTCATTGCCATGTCTGAGAATCCTTACTGTATATCATCCTATCTGATAATTCCTTATGGAATACCTCTGTAGCTGAAAATTTCCTTCCCCTGCATGCCTGTTCAGAAATCAATGTTTAGAATAATGGTCTTGCTTGGCTCTGAATTGGGCTGGTTAATAACCATTGCCAGGGAAATCAATCAAATCTATGATATCTTATTACTTACACTAATTTAATCACAGAGAACGGATCACTGTTCCAGTTCAAAGGGCAAAGAGAATGTGTGTGTGTGTGCATGTGTGAGCAGATAGAGAGAGACAGAGAAAGACACAGAGAGAGAGGTGGGGCTGGACCTTAGGAAAGACCTATTACTATAAATCTCTATGCTGCATTACTGTAGGCAATATTCAGTTGAACTTTAATTTATACCTAAAAGCATACCACTTTTATGCCAATTTTATTCTGAGAATATTTTGTTTTGAATAATCTTTCAGATAAGAGAAGGCAATTGTTAATCCCCTCATCATACGAATTAACTGAATGTGATCTTTACTAAATGGCTCTCCTGTGCTTACTGCAGCCAACCCAGCTGGCTGAGTCCTAGGCAAATGATTCGATTGTAGGTGGGCAGGACAGAGCCTGTGAATACGGGGCAGCGATCCCATCGTGTCTCTCCGCGTACATCACTTAGTCTGCACGCACAGCCTCTTACACTGTCTCCCATCTCTGAGCTGGAAAGCAGCACCTCTCTACCCACTTTGTTCTCAAATGTCCCAGCCTCCAGGAAGCCTTCTTTGAGGCCCCCAAACAGGTGAGAGCCCTTCCTTCTCCCAACTTCCTCACACCTGTTTTGTGGCCCAGTGGTGGGCGCTGGTTACCTGGCCTACCCCAGTTTGTGTCTCTTGGGCAACACCAGTCTCCTATTCCATGCAGGCTCTGGTGGGGCTTTTAATCAAGGACCATTCTTTTTTGCCCTGGGCTGGCAGCAAATGATCAGCCCTGTCCACCTTGCCCAGTCGGATAGGCTGGTCCTGGATGAGCCTGTTTCTCAAGAAGGGAGAGAAAACTTATCCTTTGGTGATCCGTGGAGTCTGGGGGAGGAGACACTCCTGGGACTGTAAGCAGTAAAGACCATGAAGCTGTAGCTCCTATCCTGCTATCTCAGTCTCCGTCCCCATGGCTACGTCCTCCTTCTCTTTCTCCTTCCTCTTCCATAACTTTGCTTTAGTGCTCTGTTTCTGTTCCACAAGGAATTCTACTCTTTGGTCCCTGTCTCTAAAGCAGGGATGACAAATGTTATCTCAGGCTCACAAGCCTGATTGGCAGTGGCTGCTGAAGTGCTGTGTTAAGAAAGAACCTAAGATCATGCCTGGGGTCAGCAGGAAAAGAGATCTGTGATCAATTAGTTATGTCTGACACAGGGATGGGATCTGCTGTAAACAAGGCAGGAGTTTGCCATCCTTTATCTAGTGACACATCTTATTTCTTCCCAGGGATTGCTGTGAGTCCTGGATTTAGGCAGCAGCTCATTTCCACCACGTGTCACATTTTTCACCAGGAAAGCCGACAGTGGCCACCACATGAACCAGGCCAGTCAGAGTTTTGCCCTTCAGATTTTGACATTAATTCTTTAGATCCTCAAAGGCTGCAGTCAGTTAGCAGAATAAATGATATTAAAGAGTATAAATCTAAGTGGGGCAGGAACATAAAGAATCGAAAAACAGAACAACTAAAGCCATTCTGACAAATTTAAGGAGGGTGCAGAACAGGCCAGGAGGCCCAGAGTGCTATGTTCAGAGCAGCACATGAAACAAATCCACTGCAATTAGCTTTTCAATTTAATTTTCAATGGATTGATTTGGTGGCATCATAATCCACTGGGGATTTATATGTGCACATGCAGTTGTGGGCCAGGTATGCCTTCTTAGTTGTTTGCCTCTCCTGTGCTTAGTACATGTAGCAGGTGCTCAAAAATGTTGTGTTGAGTGAAGAAATAATTGTGTTGAATAAGTCCGTTGAATGAGGGAATGGGTCCATTAGCAAATTCATGCCCAAACTCTCCTGCTCATGTCAGAAGTCAGAACTGACTGAATATCGTTTGAACAGAAGCAGCAGCATCTAGAAAACAAAGTCCAATTTTTGAGAGATATTTAGGAGTGGGAATTGACAGAATTTTGTGGTGGGTGGGCTGCTGGGAGGTAGGGAAGAAAAGGAAGAATGGAGGCCTCTGAAATTTATGACTGGAATGACTGGGTGGGTGGTGGTGGCATCCAGTACTGTGGTCTTCTCAAACACCTGCATGGGTCTCAGCAAAACTGTGTCCCATGCTCTATTTGTATTGGCTGGTTATTTGTCTGCCTTCCTCCCAACCCAAGAAGTGCATTGAGGAAGGCATTGGGTCTGTCTTATTAACTCTAGAGCCTACCTAAATGCTAGCGTGTAGTGGGCTTGCCAAAATGCCAAGTGCATGCATGAATGAGTAACAGCCATTGATGATGGCAACCTTTTAGTCAGTACACAGGATGTCACCGCATTTATATTCATTGTGGCAAGAGAACAGGTTATCCAAAGCAACTTCCAGCCATTTATGATGGGGAGCAGGACACAAACCTCATCTCACACAGTTCAGAACTGCTCTCTGGTGGACCAGAGACCTGCCAATATTACCCTGGTATTAAAATACAAATTTTGCAACAGCTTCAATTACTGCAAGTCTATATGGAGTTTATGAGGCTTAACCCATAGCTGGTTCCTGTTAACAGTCAAAGGCCAATGAATGGTCAATAAAAGCTGTAAATAGTTCTCCATTATTCCTGATGGACTTCTCTATGAAATGACAGAGTATAATGATGATCAATAGTGGAAGGGACATTCCTGAAGGCCTTTGTGCCAGATATAATATATTGATAAAGAGGAGGGCAGCGTGAAGTTTTATTGGTCCACGGGCATATGGTTTTGGGGCAAACAAAAGGAAGGCTCTCCTCGAACACAGAACAGACTGTGTTTGAATCCTTCCCCTAGAAAGTGCCACATGGTTGGGGCTCAACTACTGGGTGGCTGTCATGATCACAGCAGAAGGTTTAACGGAAGCATATTCGTATGGACTCGAGTCAAGAAATAAGAAAAGTTCTTGTGGAAAAACTTCTCAACCTGGTGTCATCAAAGTTTAAGCTTTGAAAGAAGATGAGCTAATCGAGGTTGAGAAGGAGCTGTGACCTACAGCAGGATCTCATCACCTTTATCTTGGGTGACTTCTCGGTAGCACTGAAACACTTAAATACTGTTCTTCTGGCCAAGATCACTTCAGGTGATGTCCCTAAATCCCTGGTATGGCTTGAGACATGTTCCCTTCCAAATTATATGTTGAAGCCCTAACTCTAGCACCTCGGAATGTGACCTCATTTGGAAATGGGTTTATTGCAGACAGACGATTTAAGACAGAAGATGTACGATGAGATAGTCTTTAGTCCAATATGCCTCATGTCCTGATGAAAACGGGAAATTTGGATACAGATACACAGACAGTGTCAGGTGGAGATAAAGGTAAAGATTGGGAGGATGTGTCTACATGTCAAGGAATGCCAAAGATGGCCGGCACACCTCCAGAAGCTAGGGAAAAGATCCTTCTCTCTCAGTGTTTAGAAGGAACCTACCCTGGACAGACACCCTGATTTCAGACTTCTGGCTTCTGGCAACGTTTCTGTTGTACAAGCCGCCAGTCTGTGAACTTCACGGGGGCAGCCCTGGGAAACGAACACCACACACAGTCCCTTCTTTCCCCCCACGTCCTTTGCCTGCTCCTTTTCAGACTCCGGTGCAGATGCCCGTTCCACTGTCTTCCCTTGTGTGGTAGGATTTCTTAGAGCTTTGTTCTCACTGAACACACCCAAGTGATTCCCCCTCCCTGCACCATTTCCCCTTCAAGGCTCTGTCTTTATCCCAAATCTTTGCCTGCACTTCAGACATGTGTGCCCACACACATTGGTGGACTCTGCAAGTTGAGCCTTCTTTCCTTACATCCATGGAGTTTGGATCTTATTTGACTTAGATGTTTCTTCCCTGACTATACAGGTTGACACTTTCTCTTCAATATTTTCCAGGGCTAAAGTACTAATCATAATTACCCATCACTTGAGTGAGAGGACACCTGTCCCAACTGAATTGGCATCTACATTAGCTAAGAGGTTTTCATCTTGAGGGTCCCTGAGCAGACTGTTAAGGTCTCATCCAGCACCCCTTTTTGTTGCTGAGACTGTCTCATTGTACAGTATCCTTTTCTACATTTTCCAGTGTGGACCAGACTAGGATGTCAGGTTTTCAGGCTCTGATGGAGAGGAGACCCTTGAATCTATAATCCTCACATTTTTAAAAGTTTCACATTTTCAGTGGGGGGGGTGAGTTCTATCACTTCTGTAGACATGGGAGGCTGCCATTCAACTTGGCCTTAACTACGATAAGTTATTGGTCAGTCTGAATATTTAAAGCAATTATTTCTTCAATTTCTAAAAAGTGAGGAGACAGTGGTAAAATCAAGCACTGGCTGAGCTTCCATCATTAGGGAAAGTTTGGGGAAAGTTTCTATCATTAAAACAATGATTACTATAACTTAGTGGCTTGGTTGCGCTGGAGTTCAGAATATCAAAGAGTAGACAATGAATGGAAACCATTTTCTACACTTCTTTTAACAGTAGTGGTCAAATACATATAACAAAATTTACCATCTTGGCCGTTTTAAGTGTACAGTTTAGTGGCATCAAATACATTCACATTGTAGTGCAACCACTACAGAATCTGAGTCTAGAATTGTTTTCATCTTTCCCCATCGAGACTGTACCCATTACACACTAACTCCCTTTTCCCCTCTTTCCCCATCCCCTGGAAAACACCATTCTACTTTCTGTCTCTGTAACTTTGGCTGGGAACCTCATATAAGTGGAGTCATGCAGTCTTTGTCCTTTTGTGACTGGCTTATTTCACTTAGCATAATGTCAAAGTTCATGCATGGTGCAGATGTATCAGAATCTCCTTTTTTCGAAGGCTGAATAACACTCCATTGTGTGCATACGCCACATTTTGTTTATTCATTCATAGGTCAATGAACACATTGACCTATGTGTTCAGTCTTTTTATACCTCTTGGTTATTGTAGACAACCCTGCTGTGCCCATGGATGTGCACATGACTCTTTGAGTCTCTGATTTCAATTCTCGTGGATCTATATCCAGAAAAGGGATTGCTGCTCCACTGTATAATTGTATGGTCACTTCTGGGGGAGCCTCCACACTCTTCCACAGCAGCTATACCGCTTTACATTCACCCCAATAGTGCACACATTTTCCTGTTACTCCACATCCTTGCCAACACTTGTTATTTTCTGTTTTTTTAATAGTAGCCATCTCAATGAATGTGAGAGGACACATTTCTTCTCTTTCCTGAAATATCTCCCAGTATTTATTTAGAGTTGAACCCAGTTCTGTCGCCTTGTTTAGAAAGACAGTGAAGCAGCCAACCCAGAAGAAGATAGGGTTTTGAGTGAGTAGACTGCATGTGGAGAATTGGAAATAGGCTCAGTGTCTCACTACAAATGTCCCTTAGCACTTCACTCTCAGTGAAACCAAACAGGACTCAGAGTTTCACTCAGAAACCTGCGCCTCCTGCCCCGGGTTCTCCGAACGAAGGAACCTCGGCGTTGCTCACAGTCTGGAAGGCTGGACACATTTCTTTTTCCTTAGCTCCAAATACACATCCCTGGCCAGCTCCTGCCACTTCCCCTTCTTTAATATTGCCCCCCAGGACTTGTTCTAGGCAGCAGCTTCCTTTGTTCAGGATACTTGAATCTCTTGCTACAGTGGCAACAGTAACGATTTATCTCCACCCCTGCCTCCCAGATCCAGCTGTCTCCCTTCCTTCTCCCCAGTTTCCACTTTACAGCCTGGTGACCTTTGTACAGTAAAAAGCTGATCACGTCACACCTCACCCCAGTAAAACCCACAACGCCATCTCCTTGCCTTTGGAATGAAACTGAACATCTGGCCTAAGGCTTTGCTTTGTCTGGTCCCCACCTACCTGTCTTATTTTTCTCCATGTCTTCCTGCCCAGGAAGAAAGTGGGTGGAAAAGTAGTTTCTGTTTACAACCGACAAAGACCGCATTACCCCCTATTCATTACATAAGTGTTGAGTGCTCTCTGGCCTAGGTCTGGCCCTGGGGGGAGGGGTGTCAGAATTGAAGGTCTCCGCCAGGATGCGGCCATGCAGTGGGTGAAGGATGTGGAGAGCTGCCCCAATCCTGGGGGGCACCCAGCATCATCTGATGTACCAACTGGCTGACTCAAAGAGTTTCTGAAGGAAGGCACTTAGGTTTGACTATCTCGTTTTAATACTCTGGAGAAGCAGGTAAACAACAGCCTGTGTACAGACAGAAGAGCAGTATGTCCTTTGTCGGTATAGTAATTGTCACAAGTCACCACACAGCAAAGTGAGGCTCGGTCCAGAGTCGTTACCAGAATCATCGTGAGTCTGATGGAAATCAGGTGGGAATCTTTGCGAATACCAATGTGGGCGCTCCATCCTAGAACATCGTCTTTGTGGGTGGGGCTAGGAATCAAAATTTTAAAGAAAATCTTCTTAACAACTTCACTTTCACCTAAAAAAAGTAATACAAACATGACTGATTTAGCTCCATAGAGAAGCTGTTAAATTCTCCAAATGCTCTTGTATAGAGAAAACCTGTTTGACCTGCCAGTTAATTAGATAGTGAATTTCCTTAAACTGAATTTGGAGCATCTTTGCAATTAGCCATTGTTCGATAAATAATAGGTAGCTTGACCTTGGGATCACTAATTTCACTTCTGTGCATGCCCTGGGAAGGGAAAAACATTAAAAAAACCTCCTATTTGATTCCTTGTCTAGACACTGGCTACAATTACTGGCTAGAATATCCAAACTTTGAGGAAGGCAGATTAGCAGACAGTGATGAACTGGGACTCTGCTTATCTATAGGCTGCCTCCAAGGGTGCACTCCCTCAAGAAATTTTACCCCAGGCAGACACAGGAGAGCACAGACAGAGGTGGGAACAGGGAGAAAAAGATGAATACTTAGGGATTTAGGCTTCAGAAAGCAACCGGAAGGGAGGCCTCTTCTGAATCAACAGGAAAATAAATGCTGGCTCTGAGGAAAAGGTCTGTGATGCTGGATGTGGGTCTCCTGGTGCATTTTGGCCCAGGGGTTAGCTCTGTAGGAGGACACTGTCAGTGAAAGCCATCCTGAGACATCAGGACTTAGGCTTCAAGGTGGGATGAGGGTGACTCACTCCTCTCTGTCTGGGCCCTCGAAAGAGCTATGTGCAATAGTGGATAAAAGGACAGGAGGGTCTTCGCTTGCAAAAGAGGGAACTAAAATTGGCCCAGCCATTCAATGACCTCAAATTTTTAAAAAGCCTGCTGGATCTCAGCCTATATGTTTTATTGGCACTGCTTTCAGGTTTAATATTATTATAATGGGTATGTTAAAAACTGGACTTGTTTTTGTTCCTTTAAGTAATCACCTGACTTATAATAAAGAACTTTGCTCAGCAAGTGTTGCTCAGTAAAGGCAAGGATTATATTTCTGTTATAGCATAATCCTGTATGTCTACGGTCATGTATATCTGGCTGGCGGTGTGCTTTTTCCAGGCCCATCTGAATGCATTAGTTTACTCTCCTCGTTTGACTAATGAGTCCACTGGGACTTGGTAGGAGTTGCCAGAGAGCTATTAAATTATGTGGAAACTGAGTCTTTTCCCAGCAGGCTTCTTCGCAGGGAAGATGAGTGAAGGCAGAAGCTTGCTGCTCAGGAGAACCACCAGGACCGTGATGACAGCTTCCTGCAGGATAAAAAAACATAGACTGAAGGGTTGTCACTGTCCCTTCTCTCTCCCATTGTTCTTGACACCTCAGCTCTGTAGCCAAGTCCTCCATTCTTCTGTCCCCTTTTCTTCATGTCATGCCACTGTGTGCAGGTGGATGAGGTGACAGAGAAAGATTCATGGAGCATGCACGAGGTCATAAAGGTGGGGACCAGAGAGTGTCCAGAGTGGTGTCTAGGGGCTTGATGGCCTGTGTGTTTTAGACGGAAGACAGAGGGCCATCCAAAATGTTCCCCAAGGGAACAGATTGCCTGAACTCAAATCCCTGTCCTGCCATTTTTGACCCTGTAATACTGACCCTCAGTTTCCCTACCTTTATGAGGGGATGATGATAACAATAGTCAACATCACAGGGCTGTTTTGAGAGTGAGATGAAGTACGACCTGAAAGTGCTTAGAATAGTCCCAGGCATGTATATAAAAGTTAGTTATTATTAAAAAAAAGTTCGTTATTATCACAGACTTTTAGGCTATATGTAGGGAAATTGAACACCTACGCCTTCCTAAAATGGATGCTCGTTCACTCAGTCTTCCATTTTTTCATTCTACTAGTATTTGCTGAGTAGCACGATGCGTCAGGTCTCATGCCAGTCCTCACAAGTCAATCATAAATGCCTTTTCTTTCAAGGATTTGGGAAGGCTGGTCTGTTGTTTATGTCCCAAGAACAGACAATCAAAAACAAACAAACAAACAAAGAACAAAAAGCAAGAGACCTGCCTATCCGGCAGGATCGAGCATTGGAAGCTGGAACTTCTCTGGGATCTGGTGTCATGGCAGTCCCAACCCCAGGCTGCAGCTTGAGTTGCGAGGGCGGATGAAAATCAGGACTCCAGGTCTTTCTGTTCCCTCCACGTTAGATGTGATGCTGATAAAATCACTTCCTAAAAACATTCACCCTGAACCCAAGCTCCCCATCTCTGTCTCAGAGAAGTGGGAAAGGTGCCTCCTTTCACAGACCTTGAGGGCAGATAGTGCCCATTTCTTATGCAAAAAACTGCCAGTTTCTTCAGACTCCCTAGAAGCTTCCACTTGAATGAGGCTGGTCATGGATGACAGCGAGCTTTCTCTGGCAAGGCCTCCTGGGTTCTGGGCCAAGGGCTCTGAACAGCAAGTAGCTTCCTGGGTGCAGGACTGCTGTGTTTTTAGTCTGCTTCAAAGTATAATTCACTACAGCATCTCTGCTCGGAAAATTGGGCTGGATCTTGGAGATAATTTAATTTAATCTTTCATTTTGCAAAGGGAATCCTTAGAACGAGAGAGAACCAACTTCTCCTTACTCTCTGCTCAGCTCTGTTTCTCTCTCAGCAAAAATCTCTTCTCTCCTCTAGTAGTTCATAGGGATTCTGCCTGCTCCATTTACATACAATTTGTTGTTTAAGAACTTTTTTTTTTTTTTTACCAAATACAAAGTCTAACATTGGAACTAAAATGGAACGTTTCCTCAGTTGTCGCTAGACTAGGACATGGGACTTGCTAAAATATTTTATCAAAGTATACAAAATATATTTATAGTTTACTTTATTATTTGTATAATAATCACAGTCATCATCATTGTCATCATCATTATCATCCCAATGGAAAACACTACTAGACAGTGGTCCTCAAAGTGCCATCCCAGTTCAGCAACAGGAGCGCCACCAGGCAACTAGGTAGAAATTCAGTCTCAGAGCCCATCTTCAATCCAATGATCAGAAACCCTGGGAATCAGACCCAGAAATCTGCAGCATTTTATCAATGCTACCACCGATTCTGATGAACACTAAAGTTGGAGGGCCGTTATGCTACGCTGCGCCAAGGACTTTTAATGCATCATGTCAATTTTTCCCTCTACTAACCCTCTGTAATAAGCACCATTATCATCTTCAAGTCTGAGAAAACGAAGACATAGTGAGGTTAGGTAACTTACCCAGCTTGTGAGCGGTGTAGCTGGATCCAGGCCTACACTGCTGTGGTTGCACGGTATCATGCTTTTAACGAAGTCAATATTTGTGTCTGCTTATCTCAATAAATTCTCTGAACTACAAAAGGAAAAGCTTAGCAAATCCTTTCACAACCAACCCCCACCCCGTGATTTGAAATTGCGACTCATTTACTCAGCTCCAACCCCCTTTAGTCCATAACTAGTATGTGGGGCTTGAGGTGGTGGCATGACTTTAAACTCTGCCTCGTCCCTTGAAGTAAAGCCAGAGATGACTTCCTGGGCGGGATCTGCAGCCAGTGAGGTTTGTGGCCGAGGGAAAAGGAGTGGGCAGAGAAGGGCAAGGCTGGGACCAGCTGCAAAATACTTGCTGAGTAGAGAGAGAGGGGATGGAGAAGAGAGGCCAAAAGAGAAAAATAAGTAAGCCAGCAGAAGCTGCTCTTCTACGAGACAAATGTGATGATGCTCATTTAACTGATGAACCAATGAAATCCTGGGGACAGAGGTCTGGGGATTTGACTTGGTCGTGACTCTCAGTCCTGTGACTGTTCCACTGTAGTGCAACTAAAGCAAATAGATGTGAAAACCAGCATTGTTAGGCTACGAAGCAACACCTATGTTAGGCTATGCAAAGGGAGGGAGGAGGTCCTGTCTGGGGTTCACAGGGACTTTCAGGGACCTGCTGAACACGAATGCAAAGTTATGGTGTGTGTGTATGCGTTCATGTGATATGCATGCACTCATACATATATATGTGTGTGTGCATGCATGTATGTATACACATATACATGAGGTTTGTCCAGAAAAAGTCCAGCCACTATTAAGATCATGAAAATGGTTTGCACAACATCAGTGCAACCTGGCAACCTGGAATGCACATGCGTGAATAATGATGACTTCACTGTACTAGTCAGTGGGGGCAGTAGGCACCATCGAGTGAGCATGTGTACTGTGTGACTGTCACATTCAAAATGACTGAGCGAGTAAAGCAATGAATCTGCATCAAATTTTGCATTAAGCTTGAATATTTCTCTGCGGAAACTATTCAGATGATTTGGAAGACTTTCAGAGACCATGCAACGAGTATAGTGCAAATAGAAGTTGGCACAAACACTTCGCAAATGGTTGTGAATGCGTTGAGAGTGATCCACATTCTGGAAGGCCGGCAACAAGCAGAACGCCTGAGAATGTTGCACGTGTGTGGAATGAATCAACAAACAGTGGCAGCCCAGGTGACTCAGCCCCCTTAGCCCAAATTTGGCACCCTGCAACTTCTGGTTTTTCCCAAAACTAAAATCATTTTTGAAAGGGGAGAAATTTCAGACCATTGATGAGAGTCAGAAAAAATACAATGGGGCAGCTTATTAGGATTCCAACAAAGGATCTTGCAGACTGTCTTGAACAGTGGAAGGGACTCTGGGAGGACTGTATTGGGTCCCAAGGTACCTACTTTGAAGAGGACTGAGGTGTCATTGTCCTATGTACAATGTTTCTTATATCTTGTATCTTCTTTAATAAACATCTCTGTTTTTCATATTACATGGCTGGATACTTTCTCATATAAATCTGTATTAGTCAGAGTTCTCCAGAGAAACAGAACCAGTAGAAAATCTATCTACCTTCCTATCTATTCATCCATGTCTTCCTTCCTTCCTTCCTTCCTTCCTTCCTTCCTTCCTTCCTTCCTTTATTTCTTTCTTTTCTTTCTTTCTCTCTCTCTCTTTCATCTATCCTATCTCTATGCATTATCTATCTATCTACCGTTGTAAGGAATTGGCTCACACTATTGTAAAGGATGAGAAGTCCCCAATCTGCCAGAGACAAGCTAGGAATCCAGGAAAGCCAAGACTGCAAGTTGCATCACCAGTGCAGAAGACCAAGATGTGTATGTGAGAAAGAGAGGGAGAGAGAGATGGAGAGGCAATGATTTTCGCTGTGGGCTCTGTGGCAGATTGCATTTTCCAAAGATGGCTACACCCCCCCCCCCCATATGTACTCTTCCATTGAGAGATGGGGGATGTGTGTTTTCCCCTTTCTGAGTCTTGGCAGGGGTTTATGACCATTCCAACCAATAGATAATAGTACAAATATTATCCTGTGACTTCCAAGGCTGGGTCATAAAGAGGATACAGCTCCTGTCCCCTGGGAACCCAGACTGGGTACTATGAGGGAGCTTAGATTAGCTCAGGTGGAGGGATCACAGAGATGTGCTGAGGTTGCCTGATTGACACCCACCATCTACCACCATCACTGTGAAAGAGCGGATTTGAAATGACCCCAGGCCTCAGCCTTGGAATCTGACACCTTCAAGATTGTGCAGCAGAACCCAGTCATCCTGTTGTGTCCTATTCAGTCATGATCCACAGAATCCAAGAGTTTAATTATTTGGAGCATGATTGTTTAACATCTGTCCCCTACCACAAAACACTGCCCAGACTATGGAAGGGCTTAGGGTTCCCAGAAGCCACTAGCTTCGAAAGCCACATAAGCAATAGTACATTTGGCTGCTTCACAGGTTCACGGCAAAGGGAAGGTGAGTGGGCAGTTTGTGTGGCCAGGCGTTCTTAGAGGCAAAGCTGTTCAATCTGTTGAATGGTACTTCCCTCTCTTTCTATTTTGTGTTTTCTTCAAAAAATTTCTAAACTCAAATTCATATCCTCCTACTCTTTAGATCTAAAAATGTGTTTTTAAAAAATGAAATAAAGAGAGTAACTTATTTTGTTGTTTCTGCTGCTGTTGTTTTTTGTGTTGTTAAAAGTCCTTACCAGGCAAAATGAAAAGTTGATCACTAAATGCTAGTCTCCCATGCCTTTAAAAAAGTTTTGTTTTTTGGTACTTTAAAGTCTGGGAATCACTGACCCACATAATGAAGTCCAAGCCACTTAGAATGTCACCAATAGCATGATGCTGTATTAGTTGAATCCTATTCTAATTGTATGATAATCAGGCCCACCCACAGGGTGATTCAACACCATTCTCCTCAGGTAAGTTATGAACTTGTGAGGAAACTAGAGGCTTGGCCAGGCTTTCTTTCTTGGGGCAAATGTGTTTTCAGACACAAACTATTGACTTGGGTTAATTTTTAAAACAGGTGGTGGACTTGGAAGTTAGGCATTGCTAGTTCATGAGTGATTCATGCAAACCGTACATCCATTCAGTGTCCAGGGACATCGAAATGGCGTCATTCCCACACTCACACAGCAGCGAAACGCCACACCGAAGGGGGGACGCACGCACACAGAGAGACACACAAGGCATCCGGAAAGATGCAGAACCCCACCAAGCAATCCAGTGAGGGCACCAAGCTGTGCTGTGCTTCTCCATCCCCATCCGACTGCATGGTAACCCATCAATCTGTGCATACCCACGTCCGGAAGCCCTTCCCCCAAAGTCCTTGAAATGAATCTATGGCCTTATATTTGAGAAAAAGCCAATAGACTCTCTGCTGACATAACTCATTCATGCCCTTGACACCCCCAACTTGAATTTGCCCATAAACAGCTGCCCACCCCAGGACCAAGACCAGACGGACTGTCAGCTCAGGCCCTCTGGCGGAGGAAGCTTGTGCCTGTTTTTCTGGACTTGGCGGCCACCTGGACTTGCTTCAGTTAATCAGTTGCCTGCCGCCTACCCCGGATAATAGTTCATTTCAGCTTTGTTGACCTCTGTCTCTTCCAGTTGCCTGGTGTTTGGTGATTCAAAGAGTAAAAAATAAACAGAGGATTCATAATCACAGCATGCATGATTAGGAACACTTTTCTGACATCCCAGTTCAATTTGCATGTAGGTCTGGCTGACCTGAGAAGCAGGCATGTTAATCCTCACACAATACGGATTGATTACTGTCTTCTCTAATTTTTCTTCCTTCCGATGACAAGCCCCAGCAGCCTGGAATTTGTCAATTTAAGATAGCACCCAAAGAGCGCAACTAACTGACTTTAGGAAAAAAAATTAACTTGGAATAAATACATTACTTCCGCACAGAGCAAGAACATGGAATTATACCCCAAGGAAAGCGCAGCCTGTAACCTACTGCACTCCTGAGATATCTCGGTGCCACTATTAAATTTATTAATGAGGGTTGGGAGGTCTTAGCAGTGATGCTGGCCCATCACTTCCACCCAGCGCTATTGTTTAATAGGGTCAGTGGACATTCAGCAGCACAGATGATTAATTAGAGAGAGGCTTTATCAGTGTAAGGGTTGAGACTGGAGAGGCAGGTGGAGATGTTTTGCCTTGACCTCATAATCCTTCATCTGTCTTCTCTGTGGTAAGATTTTATTACTCAGAGCGCACAAGGATCCATTGCTTACCCTTGAACACGTCGAAAAATATAGGGATGCCTTGTGATCGCCGCGGAAGGCCTTAGGAATTGCATCCGAGTGCACAGGTCTCTCTGCTCTGCCCCAGACTTAACCATGGAACTACAAAAGAGGTGAGTCTTAGAGGTGTTTGTTATAACTTTCTTGCATTTTTTCAAAAGGCAGAAGTTCAGCTGTATGGCCCTCAAATGTCATAGTAACCGGCATTTATATGATGGACAGCAGGTGCCCAGGAAATGCACATGAAATGGATGGCCTGTTGGACTGTTTGGGAGTTGCTGAGCTCCTCACCATTGGCTAAATAAAAGTGGTAGAGGATATTTCACTGCAAGAAGAGGTCTCTGGATTGCCTCTGTAGTATATATTTTTCTCACTATTCCTCTGCCGTCACATTGCGCTCACCCCCTTTCATTTGGTCCACAAGAGCAGACTCTCAGCTGTTCTCCTCCTGCCCTGGGTGTCTATCCTTCCTCCTCTCCCTGGTTATCACTAAGTGATCTAAACGCTCTCCTGTCTGCTGTCGATGGCACTTGGGGCCACGTCCAAGTGCGGCATAAGATCACCTCACTACAATCACTGACCGAGGAGTATGATCTAGTGATCAGGGGCCTGTTTCTTTCCCAGCGTCTGCAGAGAGATGATATTTAAGAAGGATTGCTTGCTTGGAGGGTCTGCAGTCCACTTGTTCTCCCAAATCTCCTAAATACACTCTGTTGGAATAAACTAGGCCAATGGAAAGCCGGGCACCTGGACAAGCTGCAAATTCCCTGGAGATCTGCTTCCAATAAATGGCCTTTTGAGATTCTGATAAAAAACAGATCTATGAAGCTTATAGTTACATCCATTTTAATGATGCTGTAAAATGGTGTTTATTATAGCATACATTGTCTTCTTTATGAAGACTCCTGGGAGAAATTTTCATCTGGTCCCAGTGCCATGAAGGGTTGGATAATTAGCAAAACGTAGGGCCTTTACCTTTATGAGACACATAAAGTTTCATATGTGTTTAGTGTGGTGAGGTTTTATTGCTCATTTTTATTTGTATTTTTTATTCATTCATTCATTCATCCATCCATTAATTTAAATTTATACTCATTACACACGTGTGTATGTGTGCTTTTTTCAGTAAATTCCTAAAACAATTTAAGGACAAGTTTCTCATGGAAGAAGAATGTGTATCCACCCTTTGGACTTAAACATATGCATTTTGAGAATTCCTTTCCAAACTGTTACTAGGTAGCTGGAAATTCCTGCCTCTGGCTCTCCAGGTCACTTTGTTCTGTAGATTCATCAGTTGCACTGTGCTGGGATTTGTGTGTTCGTGGTTGTCACCCTCACTCCTCAGGAAGCTTGTCACGGAAAACGACAAGGCTTTCTTTGTAGCCCCCAGAACATAGCATGTAACCAGGGAGCTGTCGCTCCGAAGTGTTACCTAAGCCTCTTGCTCTCCATCTGGCTGGTGGATTCTGGACTCTGCTTTGTCTATGCGCAACTTTTGTAACAGAGTATGTGGGAGGAGGGGTGGGTGGCCGGAGAGAGGGGTTCATCTGCTATGGAGGCCTTGTAATTCTATTTCCTGGAATGAAGAAATCTGTGTGTGTGTGTGTGTGTGTGTGTGTGTGTGTGTGAGAGAGAGAGAGAGAGAGAGAGAGAGATTGATTGATTAATCGAGACATACCTCATACCTCAGTTACTGAATGGGAAAAGACTTGTAAGTTGCATCTGACCCACAAAATTACAATGCGTCTGTGTTGTAGTACCAGGTGCTCTTTTGTATCTTTTCTTAATAAGTCTGTGACCCCGTCATTCTCTTTTCTGAATTTTAGAGCAGGTCTATGGGAGATAAAAAACATGCCTGGGAGGTTTGCTTTCTAAACCACAGCTGGTTCAGATTTTTTTTTTTTTCTTTCCTGACTTGCTTTCAATTCCATCTTTTCTTCAACCGCTTCCTTTTTCCTTTCTAGGAGCAATACAAAATTCAGACACGCTCTGTGGTTGAGTTTTGGTGACTTTAGCAGACTGTCAGCAGAAAGCTGAGCATTCTCCTCCCTTCAGGCCGGTGATGGAGGATGGTGATGTCCCTGGTCCCCAGACCTCCCTCCGGACCCGGGATGTGCTGCCATGGAGAGGACCGTTACCATCCCAGGATTGTGGAAGAAGCCAGCGTTGAACAGCATCACCGAGTGACCATGGGGAGAAACGGGCCTTATGGACTTGCATCACCCCCAAGGGTTCCTCACTCCAGTTGTGGGCTGCTTTGGATGCTGAGCCCCCTGGGGGCAGGAAAAATTGGGGAGTGCACAGTGGAGATCCCCAAGAGGAAAGTACTGGATGTCTTGCCAGCGTATGAAAGGGAACTCAAGACTTTAATTTGACTTGAAAACTTTTATAACAGCTAGGCTCTCTGAGCTTCTAAAAATGGAACAAGTCATTCTGGTTGTTCTTTTTAACAAAAACAACCTGGGAAACTGTTACAAAGTGAATGTGTGTGCCCCCCCCCAAAAAAAAATTCATGTTGAAATCCCAAGTCCTTGTGTGGCTGTATTTGGAGATGCACTCCTCACAGCGGTAATTAAGGTTAAATGAGATCCTAAGGGTGGAACCTTAATCTAATGAGCTTAGCATCTTTCAAAGAAGACTACACAAAGAAGATGTCAGGTGAGCACGAGGAGGGACTGAAGTCACTTGCAAGTGAAGAGAAGAAACCTGAGAAAGAAATCTATCTTGCCAGCACCTTCATCTTGGACTTCCCAGCCATCAGAACTGTGAGAAATAACTTCCTGTTGTTTAAGTCACTTAGTCCAGGGCACTTTGTCATGACTGCTGGGCAGACTAATTCAGTAATCCCAGTGAGTCTGCTGTTTTTACAAGGAAGTGAAATGTGCGCAGGCTCGGTAGCTAGGAAGGCCAGGGTTCAAGTCCTGGCACCACCCCTTGTTTGCTGTGAATTTTAGGTGAGTTTCTTTTGCTTCTGAACTATGTTCTACCATATGTAACATGGAGAGTATTATTTGATCTTCAGTGTGAAGGTTAAATGAGCTAACAGATAAAATGCAAACTAAATGGGGGGCTAGCATAGCAAATTGTCTAGCGGATGTCATTTATCAAGCATCTGCTTGCTTACCGACCGTAGTGCCATTGGACGTGGCCACCTCTCTGACCTTCACTTCAACCCCAGAATCGGTGGCAGGAAGATTGGGGGTAGGACTCTGGCTTCTGATTCCTTCATCTTCATAAACCGGAATCAAAATAAAAAAAATTCCCCTAAGTAATTACCTTATTGCCTTAGAGTACCAGGCTTTATGGTCTTGCTGAGTTTTCGAAGCAAAATTTTATCTTTTAAGTTTCCCGTGGGAAGGAGAGGACACCTTCAAACAGGATAAGAGAGGCTTGAAGGTAGGTAACAAAGAGACTAGTTCCAGAGCTATTGATTCCAGGGAATACCAAGGAATAGTGAAGTGTCCTGGGGAGTAGCAACAGTGGTGAGCTGACACCGCCCCCAGGTCTCCCGGAGCAAGGGGACAGAGCAGTCCACGCAGGCGGCTGGGCAAACTGCCCAGAGAGGGCCCTCTGGCCAGAGCTGTGACGGGTTAGAGGAACACAGCCCACTCAGGGCACCTTGGCGGGGAGAGGGCTAAGGGTTACAAATACCCAGCTTCCTTCTCTTTCTCTCTTCTGCTCCCCCGATTGGCTGAACACAACCTGGAGCCGGGGCCAGGGGAACTAGCCAATAGATCCCATCTTGGTCCCCCAGGGCACCCAGCAGAGTGGAGAGTGGGAGAGCGAAACTGGGAGGGTAAACGAGAGACCTTCTCAACTTCTCCAGAGAGAGCGAATCTCTATATTGGATTCATCTGGCTTTGGTTCTCGATGCATTAAAAGAATATAGAACAACCTCCCTCTTTCCCAAACTTAATTTTCAAGTTTACTGCCTGTCCTAGAGTGATAAATTTCTACCTTAGAGCAGAGAAGACTGCAAAGACACACAATTTAAGAGAAGAATTAAAATGAACAGCCTTAGTGAGTGAAACATACTTTCTCCATTATATGGGCTTGTCCTGCTAGTTCACCCACGGCTGAAGGTCCTTTCGTCATCGTGGGCTGGGGACATCACACGTCCGTACCTCCTGGTCTCTGAAAGTAAAAGTGCATTTCTTTGGACACTCCTCCCCTCCCCTTTTAACTGAACTTTTTAGTTTGAGTTCATCGTAGGCTCATATAAAGTTATAGGAAATACTACAGAGAGATCTCACGTACTCTGTACTCAGTTTCCTCAATGACAACGTGCTGCAAAACCGTGACGTAGCATGACATAGAGCAGAGTCACAACCAGAATATTGACATAGAACCCACTGATCTTATTCAGATGTCCTCAGTTTTACTTCTGCTCCTGTGTGTGAGCGTGTGTGTGTGTGTCTGTGGGTGTATTAGTTCCATACAACTTGATCACGGGGTGTATATTGAGCTGTATATCAAGTTATCACATGCTTAGGTTTGTGTATCGACAACCCAGGCAAGTTGTAGATAATTTAGTCAGCACAATGCTGCTGTTGATCTTTTATCCAATCGCATCTCTTCCTCCCTGCCTCCACCTCACGCATCTCCCATCTTTAATTCATAGCAACTACCAATCTGTCCTCCATGTCTGTAACTTTGTCATTTCAAGAGTGTTATATAAATGTGACCAGTAGGGTTTTTTTCTCAGCATGATTCTTGGGAAATTCACACAAACCCGCTCTACTTATCAACAGATCATTCCTTTCTGTTGCCAAGCAGTAAACCATTGTGTGGATGCTTTGTGTTTTTTGACCTTCCGTCCCTCCAAGGTCATCTTGTTGGTTTCCGGGTTTTTGCTGTTATGAAAAACAAAAAGCTGTAAAAGTTAGTCTTGTACAAGTTTTTGTGTGAATATGGATTTTTATTTCTCTGGGGTAAATGCTCAAGAGCGCAATCATACGGATATATAATTTCATGTTTAGTTGTAAGAAACTGACAGACTTTTTGCCATAGACGCTGTACCATTTTATATTCCCACCCGCAAAGCACGAGTGGTCCAGTTTCTCGGCGTCCTCACCAGCATCCGGTCTGCAACAATTTACATTCTTTTTACCCATTCTCACAGGTATGTGGTAATACGATGGCGTGATTTTAGTTTTCATTTTCATAATAGTTAATGAAAGAACATCTTTCAATGTGCTTCTTTGCCACCTGCATAACCTTTTCAGTGACAAAGCTGTTCAGGTCTTCTGCCTGATGCTGAACTGATTGTTTGTTTTTACCCTTTGGGGAGCACTTTATATATTCCAGCTGTCAATCCTTTGTCAGATGTGTGATTTTCCAATATTTTCTGTAACTTGCATCTTCATCCTCTTAACAGGATATTCCACAGAGCAAAAGTCTTTAATGTTGGTGAGGTCTAATTTAGTTTTTTTTTTTTTGCCCTTTTATGGACCATGCTTTTGACATTGAAACTATAGCTCTAGTCTTGCCACTTGGCTGGCCTAAACCGTTATCCAGTTCTGATGCTTCCGACACCATGCCGTATTTTTGTAAATAAAGCTTTGTTGAGACACAGCCATCCCTGTTTATTCACATCTTTGGCTGCTTTTATGCTACAGCGGCAGAGTTGAGGATTTGCTACAGAGACGACATGGCTCTTTAAGAAAAAGTTTGGAAACATCTGAGTTCGTGCATAGTAATTATTTCAAAATGATAAAAACTATTTCGTAGACAACAGAAAACCGAAACCTACTCGTTATAACTTTAATAAAAACAATGTAAATTCATGCTCATCTGTTACAGTCAAAAATATGTTAACTTACAATTACTTAAGAACTTGAAAGGAAGAGAAAATAAAACTAACAGATTTGGGGGATTCTAAGTGGTTTTCCTTCCCTGAATTTCTTGGATGAAAACAAACCTTGTGCAGTAATAATTATCATTTAAAAATTGCATCACCTCTTCCAGAGATCAGATTTTGAGTTCGTCTCTGGGTGTGACTGTGTCTCTAGGGAAAAACCCTACAGGGGGTTAGGAAGTCTCCTCCTTGGGCAGCTGTTCTGGAAGTTCAGACATTCACACATGGAAGGGTGAAATGAAGTCCTTTCCTTTCTCACCTTCCAGCCACTTCCAGCAGAGCCAAAGCATTTCTGGCTGCAGAAGGAGCTTGGGCTTATCTGATGTGCAAAACGAGTGCCTAACAGTCACAGTAGGCTTTTTAATAGAGTCATTCTTAGCCGTCAGAAGTGAATTTATATCAGCACATTGATTACTTGCTGAAGACACAGAAAACTTGTATTTCTGATGAGATTGAGACTATAAGTCTATAGTTACTAGCTTGGTTACTGCTGTGTACAACTCGAGTTTCTGGCACACAAACATATACACACACAACCGCTAAGAAGGCCAAACGAACTTTACGTGGGCTGACTATGTCCCCCAGGCTGAAAATTTTTAATCTTTGCCCCAGAAAATGGTTTGGAATAAAACTTTTAATGTGACTACCTGGCAGACAGGTGATGTCTTTGAATCAGATGCACCATTTTTTCTACTGAGTCTATTAAGCATCCTACAAGCCATTGTTGGGATATTGCACTGCTTTATCACAGGTAATGTGTAGCTACATGACGGTAACGCCCTGGTTGTGAGTTCACATAACCTTGGAATTCAGAGGGGTCCTAGCAGCCATTCCCAGAGCCCTACTCTGGGTGCGCTTTTTCTCCACAATGTCCTGGATCCATGGTAGTCCAGCTGTGACTAGTGCACATCTGATACCGATGAAGTCAGCCCCTCGTATGGTGGTTTAGTTCACTACAAAGCACTTCACTTATCTGAGAGGTCTTCATTATATTAAACAAATCCAATTTCCCTGCTAAGTATTCTCATTGACCCTTTGGAATTCTATAACAGCATCTAATTCCTCTTCTGCTAGTGATACCACCTCTTCTGATGGTGCTAATTATTTCAATAAAGCTACCAAAAGATCTTAAGTCTTATGATCTCCCTGCAAAACAGTGACAGTCCCTTCATGGTTTCCAGATGCTCCATTTACCCCCGATGGATCTTGGGTATCAGCTTTGGAATGTGAACCGAGTGCTCTGGAACCCTGTGGGCAGCCCAGGACACGGGAGTAAACAGGCAAACGGCTACCCAGCTGGGGACATTGTGGAGGAAACCCAGAGTTTCACTTGTTCCTTAGCTTCCTCATCATGGGCTTTTCTTGAAGTGAGCTTAGGACCACCTTAAGGTCCTTCTCTGCTACACCCACATTTTCTAAGCCGTGTTTTCCTGTGTCTTGTGCTTTCCCAGCTGGCTTATATACAGACTTAGGTGCAGTCATTTGCATGTCCATGTAAGTATTCCTGTCTATTTTGAACTCATTTGTTTACTCATTCATTCAACAGATGTGTACTGCACACCCATTCTTCAGCCAAGTGCTGACAAAATGGTGGAGGTACTTGGATTTTAATTCCCGTTCTTCCCCAGATTCACTGCCCCTTCGAGTTTTGTATCATTGGTGAGGGTGAGGAGCCTGACTTCATGTGACAAATGACCCAGTGAGATTATGGTCCAGATGCAGAAGGAGGTTTGGTTCGAGTGTCTCTTAATTTAATTCACCACATTAACAGGTTAAAAAGAGAAAACATTGTTTTTTTAATAATATTTAAAGATTCCTGCAAGTTCAATCACTTCTTTTTTAAAAAAACATTTATTTATTTATTTATCTTTAGAGGGGAAGGAGAGAGGGAGAGAAACATCAATGTATGGTTGCCTTTTGTGCGTCCCCTGCTGGTAGTTGTTGGCCTGCAAGAAACCGGCCTGCCACCCAGGCATGTGCCCTGACTGGGAATTGAACCGCGATCGTCTGGTTGGCAGGCCCACACTCAATCCACTGAGCTACACCAGCCAGGGCTCGAGAAAGCATTATTTTTAATAAAAATAAATGTAGACATGCAATTTGATAAAATAATTTACTTTTACTTTCATGTTAAGATTTAAAAAAAAAACAACCCTGGCTCATCAGGAAAATCCCCCCTTAACCCGATAAAGAGTATCTTCTGGAAAATGACAGTGAGCCTCAGATATACGGTAACTAATAGAGAAGCATTTTGTTTAAGGTTATGAGGGAGATATGGATGCCTATTCTCATCACTTTGTCTAACACTGTATGTGGCCACTTTAACCAGTACCATAAAGCAATGCAAAGAAATAAAAGGTATGATGATGAAAGAGGAAGAAATAAAAAGATCATTATGTTTAAACAATATGATTGTTCACATAGAAGCTCTGAGATCATCTATTTATGATATTGTTACAAATAACAGAAATCAGTAATATTGCTATATATAAGATCAATGTATAAAAATAAAAAAATGTTCATGTATAGCATACACAACTAGGAAATATGATGTGATGTATGTTATTTTAAACAGCAAATGAAAACTGCAAATGGCTTAGGAATACGACATGTTCCCTGAGTGCGATACCTCAGGGAAAAATTATAACACTTTGCTGAAGGTCCTAGAAAGAAAAGAAAATCTAAGAGAGAGATTTACTGTGTTTATGGATAGTAAGAACCATAGTGTAAAGCTGTCAGTTCCAAAGGACTCCAACCTGTGGGGAAAGCACAGCATCAGAAGCATAAGAATTCAATATGGTCCAGGCCAGCCACGTACAACATCACGGGTTCAAAGGATGAGCAGCTGGGGAGACAAGATGGCCAACATTTGGTGGACAAGGGGAAGAGGGTTAGCATATAAAATAAAGTTCTCTTTCCAGTAGGGAAATGGAGGAACTAAAAAAAAAGTCTCAATCGTATGGACTATATAAATATGATGGAGTGGGAAATAAAGGCTACTGCTTTGTGGCCTCCTTGTATATAGTCAGGGTCCTAATAAGAAACAGATGGCAAACTCAGACGTGATAGTTTGGGCAGAGTTTAAAGGACTATTTATAGGAACGAGAGCAAGGTAAGGGAAAATCAGCCGCGATGGAGAAGTAGCTGAGGAACAGAAGTGGATGAAAGCATCGTGCCCCTGGGCTAACAGAGCACAGGGCAGGGGCTGCTGGTGGAAATTAAAGAGAGAGTGGTAGCCGTACAAGTCCACAAGCTGCAGTTGTGTCTTCGGGTAGAGGAACACAGTCACTGCTCCACAATGGCCCAGCGGAGAGAGACCTGGAAGAAGAAATGTCCCCATCTCGCCTTCCTCTCACTCTCCAGTCACCTGCTGGGGACGGCCACTGACCGACTGCCAGTGGGTTTGGAGAGGCGAAGGGAGACTGACCAGCTAGCTCACAAGGGAAGCTCTCCACCAGGCTTTCACGGCAGCGAGTCTATTTGCAGATGCCATTCAATGGTGAGAATCAGCCCCGCGGAACAGGTGACTCGTTTACTTTATCCCAGAATAGAGCCTTCTGCAAAAGGGGTTCAGGGTCTGTTGCTGAACTGGATTGGGGAAAGCAGGGTCTGATCTAAGAATCAGTCCTGTGGTGAACAGATGTGAGGACCCGAGTATTTGCCTAGTTGGTGTAGCCGTGTACTCTGGGCAACGGAGTCCGATCTTTTGAAATTCATTTTGCTGCATCCCAGTGTACCCAGGTAACTCTAATTAGGAGGAGTCCCTGAACTGGATGTGTACTTTACCCTCATTTCATTCTCCTTCCTACTGTTGCGCCAACCACAGGGTGTAACAGGGCTTTCTGCATGAATTGTCTTCATTTGGATCTCAGCTCCTGCATTAAGCAAATATTTATTGAGTGCCTGCTGTGTGCAAGATACTATGCAGGTGCAGTGGAGATGCGGCGATGAATAAGACAGTCCTTGCCCTTGACACCTTCCAGCTCGGTAAGAAATTTTTTAAAAAGTTCACAAGAAGCTACGATACGAGGCTTTATTTATTGTTAGCTCCCTCGCCGCTGCTTTTTCCAAGCTGCTTCTCAGTGGATGATATGGTTGTTGTCCTTGTTTCTATGTGATGTCTCGATCTCTTGGCAAACCTTGTGTTAGACAGCCTCTGATTCTGTGGTTCATGGAACTGGAAGCTAGAGGGGGATTAAGGAACAGCCTGTTGGCACTGAGCAGGAGACCTCTTGCTAAATGCATCGTGCTTTTGCTGAAGGTGGGGTGGGAGTCAGAACGTGGGCTCACCTCACTGCCAGGGGTGTCCAACCTGCGTCCCACAGGCCACGTGTGGCTCAGGAAGGCTATGAATGTAGCCCAACACAACAATTGAAAATTTACTTAAAACATTGTGAGATTATTTTTTTTTGTGATGATGTGCCACAATATGTGTAATGTGTGGCCCAAGACAACTATTCTTCCGACGTGGCCTAGAGACATCAAAAGGTTGGGCACCCCTGGTACACCCCTGGTCCTTAGTGTCTGACACCGAGTAGCCTCACGCCAAGAGGAGTGCCATTGGAACAACGAGAGAGCTGTGCAGACTTACAAGGTGTGCTTGAGTGAAACTGTTAGCTTGAACACATGTGGCTACCACATTTAACTCCTGTAGCTCTGGACTCATGCAGTGACCTTGTTGGAGGCTGCGATTTTACCTTCACCTGTAACGTCCTAGCAGCAGAACCCACTCAGAGAGAAAGGAAGTGTGAAAGCGAAGTGTTTTAACGGAGGAAGATGCCTCTGCAGTGAGCTCTGCTGTGCGTTAATATATATATTTTTACAGCCCTTAGCTAGTTAGCCCCAGAGTTCGTAGCTCTTTCAGGTGTGGCCACCGCCCAGAGACTCCAGCAGAAAAAGGTCCCAGCTGGCCACAGGCTCATTTCAACCTGAGAAAGAGGCACCTGGAAGCTTCAGCACAGAGCACATTGGGTCTGACCGTGGTTGCTGTTTGTGTGACCAGAAACCTAAGTGCTGGTGGGACTGGGTTCAGGATATGCCCCGTATAAAGCCCCTGAAATCCAACCTGCCCATGTACCTTCTCTCTCGGTTTATTCAGCTCAGGGTCCCCTAAAAGGGGTCCTCAACCGTAAGTAAAATTTAGAAAAAGAGGGGCGTTTCATGGTCAGAACAGTTCAGGAGACACTGCCTACCCTCTCCCCTTCTGAGGGTGCTAATTGATATATTTAAGGCTCTGAGAAGTCTTGTAATCACCAAAAAGAAAGGGAAAAAAGGCCCATTGCAACGAAACTCACAATTTACAAATATATTTGCTCATATACTCTCCATCCCTTTAGGGGAAATCATACATGCTGGGTCGTAAGGCACACAGTAAGCGCTCAGTGGATACTGGCTGCTGCTGGCTGTGGAAGATCCGCTGTGAAAGCTGCAGCTTTCAGGAATAGGAGTTCCGGAAGCTTCCTTCACGACTCTTTCTCTCACAGTTGGTCCCCACAGCCATGAGCTTCTGTGACACCTGCCCAGTAGCAGCTCAGTGAAAACCCCATAAATGCCTGCATGGGGCAGTGCATTGCAGCCGGGCACAGCAGACACAAAGCAAGCTAGAGGTGATGCCTTGAGGGGTAGTTTCCATGGACACCGCCCAGACCCTAGATCCCAGAGGCCCACGCAGGCATCTGCATCTGTTTTTCCACTCCGCTTGCTCCTTCAGGCCCAAACTGGGGTCTGGGGATTCCCATCTGGGCTCTGCCGTTAATGGGCTGTGTGACCTTTGAGCACTTACTTAACTTTGGGGTCCTGTTTCCTCAGCTGTAAAATGAGGGGCTTGCATTGGGTGGCCCCAAAGGGCCTGCCAGCTCTGCTGCTCGGTGAATTTTGCAAGCACAAAATTGTACGCCCCCTTTCCACACCTCGTCTCGCAAATAAGAGTGTGAGTCCCCCAAATGGGGTGGTCCCTAGCACGGTTGGATGCGGGGCCCCTTAAGCCGGAGTTCCATCCCCTGCCTGCACTTACTTGTGCCTTGATTTATTCCAAAGATGAAATCTGCTCATTTTCAAACATCTGGAAGAAGCACACACAAACAAAATTAAAGATCCGAAGGAGAAGCTGGCCACAGGGAAGCAGACCCTTAAGCAGCTGCTCTAAAGCAAAGAATCAAGAGGCTGCCAGGAAAAGTGTAAGAGCAAGGTCTGGTTTGAATCTCCGCACCCCTCTCGCTTAACCTCACTTGATCTCCATTTCTTCATCTCCTTAACTCCTAGCTCCCTGGGTCATCCTGAGGAGGAAACGAGAAGCCGAGCTTCGGAGGCAGAGGACCCAGGCCATAGCCCTGCTGTCCAACCCACTCACGGCGACCTTGAGTAAGTTCATTACTCACACTGTGTGTGTTTCCCCTTGTAGGGTTTTGAGGATCAAGGAGACAGTACCAAGTGCCTTCTTCGTTGTAGCATCCAATAAATGTAGTGATTACTGGTAGTCTTATGGCAGTGGTCTGTGTGCTACTGTTGCTATTACTGCTCGTATCAAACTCAGTAAATTTTGGTTCTCTCCATCCACCTTTACTCTGTTCTTTACATTTTCAGCTTCAGAGATTATTGCACACTCTTGTCCAGTTTCTTGCTTACAAACATAAGGGTTGGCCAGATGCAAGGGAGGTCTTGACATAAATAAAACAAAATAGAAATATAACCTGATTTCCTGAGTCCCTTAAAGTTTTCTTTACAAACAAACCCATTTCTTGAATCATCTTTGATTCCATTGGACCTGGTATTTATTTGCCTGTGTGTTTTAGTCTCTGGAAGGGTGAGGTGAAGTCAAGGAACTTCCTCTTGTGCATCTGTCTGAGCCTGGGGCACAGAGTGCCGAGCCTCCTGGGAGCACAGGCTGAAAGGGGCCTCCAGACCCCGTGGAGGGGAGGTGGGCGCTGCGGCCTGCTCTCTGGCCCAGTCAACAGATACACCCCGCCCATGTCTCTCAGCAAAGACCTGCCAAGTGACAATTGACACGTTGTGTGAAAATAAAAACAGTGGGCGAGTAGCTGCTGTTTCTAATGGCAGCGTGGGTAGTGGGGGTGGGCCAGGCCCAGCAGGGTGACAGCGTGGTACCCAACACTGTCGGCAGATGCTGAAGGCCTCTGTTCCCGGGGCCTGCCCACCTTTGTGCACCTTGTCATCGCAGGGTGACAAGCCCAAACACAAGAGGCCTTCCTTTCTTATGCTAATGCTCTGCAATGACAGCTTTCCCAGGTGTGACAGCCTCTCTGTGAGGCCTCCACCCCCACTCTGGCTTTCCCACCGCAGGCTGATGGCGGCCTGCTTTCCAGGCCTGGCCTGCTTCAGGATGGAGCTATCGGGGGACAGACACCCCTTCCTCCAGCCAGGAAGCTCTCTTGCTCATAAGTAGCTGACCCTCTGCCTCCTGGTTTCTACCTGTTTCCACTCACAATGCCGTCTCGTCGCTGTCCTCTCTGTCTTCCTCTTCTTCCCTCTTCTTTGCTGTCTCCCTGCTCTAACCTCAACAACGTTCTTTATATTCTTAATGCCACCCAAACCATCCCTGTTTCTGGTCTTTCTCTGGCTGTTCCTTCTGCCCAGAGACCTTTGACCCTTGTTCTCTTTCTTTAGTTAATTCATTCTTGTCCTTCAGGGCTCTGGTAAATGTCACTTCCCTCCCCTCACTGTGCTGTCCTGTATCAATAACCCTACATTCTTCCCTCCACATCACTGTTTATTTCCTAGATAATATTGATTTCAGTCTTCAATGACCTTGTCTGCTAATGTGTTCACTGGCTTACTTGTCTCCTTCACTAGAATACAAACTCCGTAAAGACAGGGATCTTATCTGTCTTGTTCAGAGCTCCACTCCCAGAGCCTAGGCCCAGTCTGGGGCGTACATAGTAGCTACTCAATGAACACACGTTGAGTGAATAAAATAAATTAAGAAAATACTCCTGTAAATGACTGAGGTCTACCAAGCAACAATTTTTAAGTGGGAGCCGTGACACACACTGTCTTTAAAAAGCACCCCCAACGAGTCTACCGCTCTCGCGGAAGAACGGATAAACCTTCGTGCCGTGGCCTGTTCTTCCCCACCCTCTCCTGCTGCGGCTGCTGCTGCTTTCGTAACTTATCTGTCTGATCCTCTACCCTGTTCTCTGCCCACTGAGGAGACACCAGTTAAACGTTTAACATTCGCTTCCCCAAACTACTCCAGCCTCAGGCCAGTGGGTAAAAATCATTTAGAAATCATGTTTTCTTTCTCAAAACTCGTAAGAATCTCTCTTTATCTTTGAAGTCTAGGAATCTCACCAGATACCCAGGAGTGGATGTCTTCTCTCATTAGTTCTGCCTGGGGCTCAAGCAGCTCTTTCAGTTTGAAGGCTAGACCAGCGAGTGCTCCCATTCACTCTTTCCTTCTGATTGCTATTTTCCTCCATCCGTTTTCTGTTCTCCTTTCAACTCTCCTGCTAATGACTTATTATGACCCCTGCATCCAGTCTTTAAGTCTCTTCTTGTTTCATCCTAGTTTCTGTTTAGAATGTTAACTCTTATGTATTTATGTTTCTATTGATTTGTAAGAGGTTTCACCTAAGTGGTCTTCTGAACGTTAATGCAGACCTCAGACGTAACTCTCCACTTTTTCAAACATTCTTGTTAGAATGATAAGTCCTGTAACAATTTCCTCCCCAGAAAGTCTTTCTCTTATTTCAATCACACCTCTTTGAGAAAAAATGTTCCTTTCTTACTGAAGTTTTAAAAATCTGCTTATTCCATTTTCTCTGCCTCATAAGAATCACCTCTTCCAAGCCAATTCTTCAGCGTGGTCTCCTCTTTTAAACCACTGCATCTCTTTGAGACTCAGTTTCAGTTTTAATTTTTTTTCAATTTTAATTTTTAATATGATAACTATCAGTAGATACAACCCACCTAAGTTTTGGAGCCTCAGTACTTTTGAAAGATGTAAACGATCCTGAAACCCAAAACCAAAAAGTTCAACAGGTGTTGATGTATTCACTTACTCAAAAAATATGGGGTTCCGAGTGCCAGGTACTGTTTGTTGTGGATTATGCGGAACAGAAAAGAATGAAAAAAAACACCCCCAAACCAAACAAACCATTGTTTTGATGGACTTCTAGCTGGGGAGGCAGGTAAAATGTTAACAATTGAAAACAGAATATAATCCCAAGTGGTGATCAGTACAACCAAGAAAGTAGAGCTGGGAAGGGACAATGAATGCCCGGGGCTACAATGTCAGATGTGGGGGCCAGGGAGGCCTCCTTGGGGAGGGCCCATTACATCAGAGACCTGAACAGGTCTAATTTTTTGTGTGGTTTCTCCCAGGAGCACCAGAGCCTTAATGTGTCCATAGACTCATGGTAACTTGTTAGGATAGAGTAGGGGTCCCGGTGGGTGAAGCAATGCCCTTGTCACCCATAAAATATATAATACTTTCACACAGATTCATCCCCAGCTCTGTTCAAAATGTTTATTGCAATTATAATAAGAAAAGGCATTTGTTGAATATTTAATGTCTAATACTCACTGTGGGCCAGGAACTGTGTAAATCATATTGCAGGTTTTTCTCACTGAACTCATACAATGACACCGTGAGCTGAGTACCATTCATGTCTCCACGTCACAAAGGAGGAATCTGAAGCCTAGAAATGCAAAGCCTGTCATCGACACATTTAGTTAGGAGCAGATCCAAGACTTTCCTGTTTCTAAAATTTATGCTCTTGACTATGAGGCAATTTTGCTAGGCCTGGTGATATTAAAGATAAATGCACATTTTCCGCTTGTAGAAGTTTGTTGTGTTCTGGTGATAATAGGCAAATTTTAAAAAGTATTATACCATGTGGTAAATGCTGAGATTCAGAAAAGCATTGAGGATAGTGGGATACCAGTGAGGTCATTTAAGTAAAAGGCTTCTAGAAAGAGGTGAGCCTGAACTTGAACCCCCAAGATGGGACAGTACCCAAGGGGAAAAGGGAGAGAGGGGTATTCCTGGAAAAGAAATGAACACAAACAAAGATGCTCAGGTCTGAATATTGTCGAGTACCTGGAGAACTCTGGAATGTTCAGGGCTCCCGGAGCACAAGAGTGAGGCAACCAAAGGCAGAGGCTGTTCCACTGGAAGATGCATGACCACGGGGACTGCTGTGCATGATGTTACGTAGCTTGAGATTTGTTTTGTGAAAAATTAGAAACAATGAAAAACTGTCCAGCAGAGACCAAGATAGACTTATTTTCGGTAAAATGCTCTGGTAACCATGTTGAAGACAATTTCGATGGGGAAGGACAGGACTGGGGTCAGGATGGTCAGCTGGGACACAAGCATAGTAGTCCAGGGAAGAGATGGGCTAGGTGGTCTCCTCTCAGGTGGAGAGGAGCGGTAAGGGTGGAGAAGAGGAGGAAGCTTGAGAGATGTTGAGGATAATCTCAGGGTGGGGTGCCTGACTGGAAGTTGAGGTGGAGTGAATGGGAACATCAGTGTAAGCCTCAGATTTTTGACTCAAAAGACCAGCTAAATATTGGCCCCACTGGCTGATTCAAGGAACAAAGAGAATAGCCTGAGAGGGGATGTTGGGCAGATTGTGGTACACTGGGACTTTTGTGGTGCATTTGAGATGCCAGTTGGCGTGAGTCGGGCACCTGCAGCTCCCCACAGAGGTCTGCACTGGAGAGAGGAATCTGGGATTCTCAGCAACTGGCTGAATGCTAAGACAATGAAGTGTGTGAGATCATCCAGGGAGCAGCTGGTAGAACCGTGGTGGGAACACAAAACAGAACAGGGAGGGCATAATAGTTAAGAACACTCAAGCAAAATAGCTACTGTTTTGTGAACCAAGTAAGAGAAATTGTAGCTAGCAGTGTCTTGGTTGGTGAGGCTGGGTGGTGTGAGAAAGATTGTTGAGAAAGAACGGAGGGAAGTAAGTGAGTAAGCAACAACAGGGGGAACCAATGGGTGGAACAAACAAAGTCATGGGTCCAGGAAAGATCTATGGAGAAGAGGGGACCAGAAAATGGGTGAAGTGGGGAGGGGTTAGTTGCTGACCCTTTCAGCAGTCTTTGCATTTGAAAGAAGACTATCTCCTTGACAAGACTGGGGTCTCTAAAGCCACACTCCCATAGGCTTTGCTACTGCTCATATCTGAAAGTCATCCTTACCTATAGCTGTGCCATAATCTGGTACCCGAGGACACAGGGCAATGGAACTCCTGGGAAACCTGGACAAGGAGTGAAGTTCACTTTGTAACTCAAACTACCCTGTTGGTTTATGGCTTTCAGGGAAGCCACGTGGACACAGATAAAAGCCAGTCTAAATTCAGCTGCCCTTTTCCTTCCACTGTAAACTTCATCAAGGCATCTGCAAACTGTGGAATGCACAGTGTTCCATGGAGAAGGTCTCTGTTTTTGGTGTTGTAATGGGAATCAAGTCCTTCTTTGTTACTCGGTAAACTTTTAGTGACAAAAATAACATTGATATGACAGGGTAGGCAGGAGTTTTACTGAAAGATCAGTGACAAGGACTGGCTCCAGAAAGGTAAATAATCTTCATTTCACATGGCAGCCTAATGACAGATGACGACAGATGGCGACAACCCTCAACTTGGAATTCTGCTTGAATCAATCAATCAATCAATCAATCAGCAACTATTTATCGATCTTTTCTTTTGGCTAAGAACACAGACCTTGGAATCAGATGCCTAAATTAAGAGCCCAATTTTTTTCACGTACCAGTGAGTTATCCTTGAGAGATTTTTAAAAATGCTCTGAATCTCAGCTTGTTTTTCCTTTAGATAATAAGGACAATAATTGTATTTAATCGGATGGGTTGCTGTGGGGACCAGATCAGATGGAAGGTCTCAACAAGTGTTAGCTGCTACTCTCGTCATTGTCTTTGATGTCATTGTTGTGGTTGGTGGTGTTGCTCTGACTGTTGTCACTTCTGAGTTCCCCAGGGTAGTATACAGGCTTCCTTTCTTTCCAGGCTGATGTTATAGTGTTTTCCAGAAATGGGGAAGGTGAGCTTCAAACTAATGCCCAAGGTGGTGTCCTGCCCTGTGAAGCTTATTCTAGGCACTTAACATTTCTAGTTTTCTGATCCCTTAGTGAGGCGTAGCAGTCTTAGCCTGTGAGGACCCTGTGGGGAGAAAAGGGATGAAAAGAACAACTGGGCACAAAAAATGAGGTGAAGAGACAGAGGAAGGCAGGAAAGAGAGGGAGAGAGAAAGAGAGAGGGAACATGGATGGAAAGGGAAGAGCCTTATTGTGGGCAAAAAGGAGACACCGTAGATTGTTGCCTCAATTTTTACAAAGATTCATTTACTCATTTTAAAAATACTTATAGAATGCTATGCCAGGCATTATTCTAGGTGCTGGGAGTGGAGGCCGAGGATACCAAAATGACTAGGAAATCTGAAGCCCCTACCTTCATGAATTTTATATTTTATATTTTATGCTGGGGGCTGAGGATACCAAAATGACTAGGAAATCTGAAGACCCTACCTTCATAAATTTTATATTTTATGAGGGAAGGAATGGGAGCAACAATAAAATACCATCAGATCCATAGTTTCACATATTAGCAAATGCTATGAAAAAACCAAATCCAGGTGAGTTACTAGAGGTTGACTTAAGGAGGGTGAGGGGATCTACTTTAGATCATGTGGTCAGGAAGGGCACTTTCGATTGCTAAAGATAGGTCAAACTTGGTTGGGAGACAGTTCTTACCCAGTATTGAAGGTTCATTCTATGCTATGGCTTGAACTGGCCTGTTTCCTCTCCTTAGCCTTTTACAAGCTCTTCTTCTGCCCAGAAGAGATCTCCAGCCTTTTCTATGGTGGAAACTGGGAGTGAGACTTGAGTATGCAGAGTTCAGCTAATCACTTCTCCTCTTAAGGAAGAGGGGGGTGCCTGCAAAGAACATGTATTCCAGTCTGCTTCTTCATGCTTTATATTTTACAAGAATAGGCCTCCATGTTCTTCCTAACTCTGCTGTTCAACGTTAGGAGGCCTTCATGCCTTCAATGCCAGCCTGCACGTCCTAAGGCTGTGATTCTCCTGAAAGTGGGGTGCATGGACCTGTGGCACCAACACCACCTGGGGACTTTTTAGCAATGGGATTTCTCAGGCCCCAACCCAGACCACCTGAAGCAGAGACTCTGGGGGTAGGGCCCCGCAATCTGTGTTTTATCAGTTGCTCCAGGTGATTCTGCTGAGTGCTCAAGTTTGGAACCACTGTTCCAGTACAGTTTCACTGCCTGTCCGTGTTCCATGTGTTGAAAGGGTTTGCATTCCCATCTGCTTGAAGGCAGCAATAAAGAGCCTAGAACTTGAATGTCAGAAGCTTTTGCATTTCTTTTCTCTCTCTCTCAGGGTTTCTCAACCTTGGCACTACTGACATTTGGGGCTGGTTAATTCTTTACTGTGGGGATTGGCACTGTAGAATGTTAAGTAGCATCCTTGGCCTGTACTCCGTGGATGCCAGTAACCCTCCCCCAGTTGTGACAATCAAAATGTCTGCACAGATCACCAAATATCCTCTTGGATGCAAAGTCGACCGCTGGTCCACCTGCATTAGTTGAATGCATAGCTTTTGGACTATTCTCAGTGATCACTAAGTGAATGGTCTTCCTTCAAGAAAAAACACCCACCTCACAAATTGTTGGGAGGATATATGTCTTAGCACAGATGTTACATGAACTAGGTGTAATTGCTGTTATTTCAATTATTATTGTAGATGAATAATATAGAGACCATGGAAGTCCATATAAGAGTTAGAAATGGTTAATGTTACTTTAATTGTTATTAGTCTCTTTATCTCATGAAATGTCTATAGAGGAGTTAGTTGTTATTAGTTTGCTGTTGTCCTCTTTATCACACGAAAGACCTGAGACTGCCTTTATTTTATATGTGGCATTCCTGGATCTTCTATGAGGGGAAAGGATCGTTTTGCCTTACTGCATATTCCTTCCACGAAGAAAAAGGCACATTATTAAACCGCTCTCCTATCTTCCCCACTCCCACTGAGGGATACTCGTACATACATCAGCCCTCCAAATCTTGCACTTGCTCAACACAACCTGCTTTTGAAAAGAAAAGCAGGTTCTTTCCCCACCACCAGCCCTTCCCATGAATGTTGTGATCCACAGACGAACATAGAGACTCTGTTACAATAAATTCCTCGTGGTGTGCCAGGGTGGACAGCTGCTGCCCACATCCTTAACTCTATAATAGCAAACATCTGAATAAAGAGGGAAAAAATCAGTAAGCCATCCAGATGTTTTGCTCAGGCCTTGCCACGCATTAGAAGTTGTGCAACATCTGGATGACAACCTAGTGTTTTGGCTTTTCTGTCGGGCTGCTTGGGCACTGTGTAGACACAGGCTTTATCTTAACGTGGTCATTATTTACGAGTTCAGAATTTCTAATTCAATTCAAATCCTTGGAGCCTAAATCCACTCACCCTTGGCAAAACGTGAGTATGGGTTTTTAAGCAGTAAGACTTGGAAAGTTTATTAAAAAGTCTCAAAAGGCATTTGGACATCAAATAACCCTCAAAACCCAATGTTTTTGTGATTTAAATGAATCAGAAACATACGGATTAAATTTCCTTTCAATTGCTAGCAAGATTAAAAATCAGGAGAGAAAGAGCTCAGGGCCAAATATGCCTTAGGTCTTCCAGGACAAAGCATGGGCGAACCTGAGCTGGAGACATAAACAGCACCCACACTCCTCCACTCGCTTGACAGACCAGAATTTTGTGCACAGGGCATTTGTTCTCACTCTCAGAGGCAACCACACAGACCACCAAACACCATCGTAATAACAAACACCAACAATTAAGATGCCTGCTAATTTGCAGTTAGCCAAAAACAAACAGCCCACTTCAAAGTCAAACTAAAGATGTCTCTTTTTAAAAAGTTCTGCAGAATCTGAAAGTGATTAAAAGAGAAATTACGTCTGAAAAAGGAGCTGTTTCAAGCATTATTTAACCGTGGGCAGAGGATGGGGCTTCTAACAGCCAAGGCACTCATGCAGCAGCCCAACTCAGGGCCTGTCATCCTTGGGCTCCGTATCAATCTAAATTCAGCTCCAAGGGCCCTGGACTAAGCCACTGAAAAACCAACCTGAAGACACACAGCATGGAGCAGCATGGGAACTTGGTACTCCACGGGGGGCGGTGTCTCTATTCGGTCTCTACTACTCATACAGCTCTCGACTCGTGCCAACCAAACAGCAGGACCAGTTTGATCTTACTAGTGACCCAAATACATCTTCAAATATAAAACATGTGTTTTAATCTGATTGTCTGTTTTATATCCGCTTTTTTTTTTGTATGGGGCTCAAATTCTTTGACCTCCCATTTTTGCTTCTTTAGATGAAAATAATAACCCTCTTTTCCTCAGTTCATCATTCTTGACTTTGACCAGCCTCTGGAGGCAAAGAGATCTTTGAAGAATGAAGCACAAAGTCTGACCTTGCTTGATTTTTCCTAATTATCTCTCCTGCTGACATTTCCTACACTGTCACCCCTCTATCTCTTACCCCACCCCTACTCCACAGTATGGCTTACATCAGACAATTTTATTATCATTAAAGGTTGTAATTATTATCTTTTTAAATCAAATTTCCAACCTGATTTCTCAAATACATTTCAGAGAGCCATTTACTTGTTCCACAAATATTTATCTACCAGGTACATATTTACTAAAGATACACCTGTCAACAAGATGATTCATAGTACATAAGTAAATAAATGGGTAAATAAGATAATTGAAAATAATGGCATGTTATTTAGAATCTAAAAATACGTTGACGCCATGAGAACGTGAGTGAGTGCCTGAGTGGTGGGATAGGTAGAAGGTAAATAGATGATAGATGGATAGATAGATAGATATCTTAAGATGGTAGAGCCAGCAATAGGCTCTCCGAGTAGGTTGTATTAGACTTGAGCCTTGTATGGCGAGAAGTGGTGAGCTTTGTGTAAAGGTGGAGAAGAATGCCCTTGGCAGAGGGAACAGCAAAAGCCAAGACCTGGAGGCAGGAACCAAGACAGACCATGGAATAAGCACAAGGAGGACTCTGTGACTGGAGTCTATGGTGTGAGTGAGAGACAGGACCATGCGAGATTAGGAAGGTAAGTGTGTGCCAGATCCTGTAGGCTCTTGTAAACCACAGTGCAACTCTGCATTTTAATGCGAGCGAGGATGTTTCCAGTCAAAGCAATCACCATCTATTTGCTTATAAAAATTTTACTTTGGCTGATATTTGTAGAATGGACTGTAGGGAGCAAGTGTTTATAACAACAGAGATCTGTGGATTCAGGTTATGTCCTGTTCTCTGTCCCTTCATTTAGCTGGGGCATTTGGGCATCTCTAACTCACTGTAGACTCCAACCAGAGGAGAAATTGAGTTCTGTGGGCCAGCTTCTGTCTTTTGCCATGACAGGAGTGTAAGTGCTTTCAAAATTCTTCCCTGGCTGCTGGGCATTAGGAAAATGGTATTCTACTGACTTCTTCAAGATTGCTGGGACTTTCGATATATAGACCTGCCTAAAAATGTGTTAGCAGTTGAACCAACTAATGCGTATTCCACATACAATAAAACAACCTTAAATATCTCATCAGAATTGAAGTCTTATCCTCTGAGGCGTTTCTCGATCTTTGAAATGGGTGTAACAATAGAATTTATAGGGCTGTTGTAAGCACTGGAGTCAGTGCAGAGAGGAGAGTGTGTAAAGGACTTCAAGTGCATGAAGACAGCCTGGCATTCAGTGGAGGAGTCCTTGGTATGTATTAGCTACTATTTTTACCTCCAGTAGATTAAAATAATATTTGAACTAACCTAATCAAGATAAGGAGAGACATGGGACAATACGATTTGTGACTGATGCTGCAATAATGTTTAATGTTAATGAATAAGATTCTGTATTAAAAATATAGTATCTTATGACCAACTATGGTTTATTAAAAATTCAGAGGCAGTGTTAGTATTAGCAATGCTGTGAATACAGGACAGTTCATCTCCCAGAGTCCTTTCCTAGCAGTCTTTCACTCTGGCTGTCTGTAGACAGCTCACCCTGAGAACATGTATTGCAGTTCATTGTAATCATTTTCCAACAGGTGCAATAACTGCTTTGGAGTAAGAATTAGAGATTGTAGCTTTTAAATAACATGAAGAGGATAAAAATATTCAAATGCCCCCTTCAAGTCATTTGCAATTTCTACCTGCTTCTGATGCTATGATTTTAACATTTATAATTCATATTTTCATATACTTTAAACAGAAGCTGACAATTTCATCTATTACTTTTCTGAGGAAACAGTGATCTGTTTCAGTGCTGGGGGGGAAAATGGTCCTTCCAGTGAGGACAATTTCTAAAGGGGTATTGAAAGTAATTTTGACTTTATGTGATTATTTATGGCTTTAGTCATAATAGGAGAGGCTATGGTGTGATAACAAATTAATTTAAAAATGCATGAAGATGTACTTCTTGTTTAGGTTACAAGTCCAGTAGAAATCCACTCATCACTCAGATTTCTAGGCTGACAGTTTTCTGTTAGGACTGGCTGGCCTCTGAGGACATCACAGTAGGGTATGAGAGAACAGAATGCTTCTTTAAGGAACAGGCCTGAAAGTGGCTTACATAAGCTGTCAGCCTTTGCTGCACCTTAGGATCATCAGGGGAGCTTTTGAAAATTTTAATGCCCCAAACTGATTAAACTCAGAATTTCTGGGGCTGAGACCCATACATCAGTACGTTTTAAACTTCTTTGGGTGATGCCCATGTGAGCTGAATTTAAGACTCAGTAGCTTATAGCACTTTTGCTCACACTCCATTGGCCAGACTGAATCACATGTCCTTGATCTAACACTAAGGGAGCTTGGGAAATGTAGTCTTCCTGTGTATCCAGGAAGGGGATTAAAAGAGGAGTTGCCATACCTCTATCATCGTGTCTGATATCGTCATTGTTTTTCATGTTAACTTCAGAATGTACCTCCCCCTCCCCAACCCATCAATGTAATCTCACTCTAATAATATCCTAAGACCCTGGTCTGGGACAGTAGTGGAAGTAAGGGAAGAAGTGGATTTTTATGGCCTTTCGGAAGTACTTACCTTTCATTCTGGTCCCACTCATATTTGAAGTAGGACCCCCACTAAAGGATTCTAATCTTTATTATAAGAACATTGGGCAGACAATGAAGAGTTTTATAAGGAGATGATCACATTATTTTCATTTGAATCAGCTATGGTGTGGCCAGTTAGGTGGTCTCTGAGGTCATCCAAGATAAGAGAGCTGTGGCCTGGATTAAAGTGATCCAGGTAGAGATGTATTAGAGAGAAATGTAGGAGTTGAAGCCATGGGATTATAGGCTGACTGTAAATTGAGCCGTGGGGATGAGAGGCCTTCATCAGGACTTATTTTTCTTGCATAAACAGCCAGATGGAGAGATGGTGGAGAGAGGGGGGAAGACACGCGGGCCACGTGTGAATGGGAGAAGTAATGGAGAAAATGCACCTGGATACCACTTTTAAGAAGTATGTCTCAGGCCTTGACCAGTGTGGCTCAGCTGATTGGGTGTCGTCCTGCAAAGTGAAAGGTCACTGGTTTGATACCTGGCAGGGCACGTGCCTGGGTTGCAGGCTAGGTCCTTGGTTGGCATGCCTGCAAGAGAAAACTGATCAATGATGTTTCTCTCCCACATCAATGTTTCTCTCCCTCTCTTTCTCCCTCCCTTCCCCTCTCCCTAAAAATATTAAATAAATAAAATTTTTTGTTTATTTAAAAAGAACTTTGTCTCAGAATGACGTGGGAAGTTGTAGAACTGGGCGTATTGACTTGTCTAGCTATTAATAATTCAATTTTTTGCTTCCAACTCGATTATCGCTCTTTTTGTATATAGCTCCTTGGGCTACCACTCAGATGGGAGAAGGAGGAGGTTAGTATTAGAGCACCATTGTCTCTCTTTATACTTAACTCATGCCTCCTGGCTGATCCGCTGTCTGTCTGCATTCTGCTTGACTTAAAATTCATATCATGTCTATTGTGTTGAAGAACAAAAATTTCAGTCGACGAATAAAATGCTCAATATACTCAATAGAAGGAAGACTAAGAACCACACTATATTCTTGATGTGGTCAGCTTAGTCCTGGCTAAAATATAGTGGCTCAGGAAAATTCCCTTGTAAACCCTTGCTTTCCTCTCTGGTCAGAGAATATGTTGTCTTATGTGACTCAAAAGTTGGAATGGAAATTTGGAAATATTTTCCCAGGGAGTGGCCTATTTCTTTACATGAAATTCCCCTTTTCTCCCTCCATACACACACCCTGTTCCCAACACTAGACTGCAAAAGCATTCAGTTTTCCTCTCAGTGCTTAATAGATAATCTGATATACAGCAGGTGTTCCATCATTATTTTTGATGAAAGAATCAATAGCTTGTGGCCTGAATCAGAAATATCCCTGGAGCTTTCTCTTCCCTGCTCTGGCTGTTTCCCAGGGGTTCTCTGAGTAATGCAAGGATGTCCTCACACTGGTTCAATCCACTCTCAACATCTCAAAGGAAATTTTTCTCTTATCTAATAGTTTAGAAAATAGCTATAGTTCACATACCATAAAATTCAACCTTTTGGTGTACAATTCTGTGGCTTTAATATGTTCACAAAGTTACATAACCATCTGAGAGCTAATTCCAGCAAATTTCCATTATCCTGCGAAGGACCCTCAAGTTCATTACCAATTACTGCTGATTCCTACCTTTCCCTGGATGGCGGCCACTTATCTATTTTTCCTCTGTGGATTGGCCTCTTCTGAACACTTTCATGTAAATGGAGTCATTCACTTAGGCTAATACTTTTTAAGTTCACCCATGTTGCACCATGCATGTATCAGCACTCCCCTTCTTTTAGTGGCTGAATACTATGTCATCCTATGAATGGATATACCACATTTTGTTTATCCATTCATTCACTGATGAACCTTTGCATTGTTTTTACATTTTGGCTGTTACGGGTAACACTGCAGTATTCCAACAGGTTTAGAGAAGTTAGGAAGAGTGAACAGGTACCCCTCAGTTTACAGAAGACTCACAGGACAGCTGGGGTAACCCAGCGAGTCACTTTTAAAATAAGTTTTCCTTTACAATATTTTGCTTCTAGGTAGATGGGCTTAATGCAGCGAAATCTTATTTAAAATGTGGTGAACTTTTCTTTTTAATCAACTCATAGCTAAAGGAGAGCTAGGACAAATCCAATCAGATGCAGCTCCTTGTGCAATAAGAATCTCAAGTGGTTAGGAATCTATGCAAACCCTAGTGGGAGAAGTTATTATTTTTTTTAAAGCAGGATACGGGAAGAGCGAAGAGAAAATTGTTGACTGCACTAGTGACTTAAATGTCATTTCAATGCCCTCCTATCATCCAGTTTTCAGTTTCTAACAACTCCTGAACACAGATCATTCTGATCATGCAAAAAGATCCTCACTCTGAGTTGATGAATTTTCGGATGAATCTTTCTTGGACCCAAATTACTAATATTTATGCCCTCTGCCCTGGCTGGTGTAGCTCAGTGGATTGAGCGTGGGCCTGCGAACCAGAGGATCGTGGTTTGATTCCCAGTCAGGGCACATTCGTGGGTTGCAGGCCAGTTTCCAGCAGGGGCCAGTTCCCTGCAGGGGATGCACTAGAAGCAACCATACATTGATGTTTCCTTCCTCTCTCCTTCCCTTCCCCTCTAAAGATAAATAAATAAAATGTTAAAAAAAATATTTATGCCCTCTCACATCTGAGCACATGTTCTCCTATGCCATCCCAAGTTAGCATCTCATCTGCCTCCCTCCCTCCCCTGCCAAATATGGAAAGATTCCCTGTTTCCTTGATTAGTGGAGCATTCCACAAGGTTTTAGCGCAGTCATTGCATCTTTCTCTCTCTGAGGCTGCAGCCTCCACACTTTCAGAAGATGAGCCCTCATGTATGGAGACCGGTGCATGGACACCAGGTTGAATGTTTGGAGCCCAGCATTTAAAGTTCCTGGGCACGTACCACTTTTGCACATTCCATGTTTGCGGGTGCAAAATTGCACAAGCAAACCAAGCTGCCCACAACTGGCTAATTGCAGAGGCAATCATCACCCTGGCTCCTTCCAAATGAGCAGGGAGCAGCTAATTGTGCTCACAATTGGCTGATTGAGCTCACAGTCAGTAAATTGCTGCTGCAACTGTGTGTGCATAGAATTTTGCACCTGGGAGTAATCGCGGGCGATAGGGTCTAACACACTTTGAAAGCACATTAAACACTACAACATCCGAGATATCCAACACCCTCCAGCCTGCGTGAGGAATTTGAGCTGGGTGGGAGAGACATCTTTCTTCAGTTGGGGTTGGGGTATGTCAGGCCCTGAAGCAAGTCCCCGGAGTACATGTTACAACTTACGGCTCTGGTTGTGCTACATCATATATCTCTTGCCTCACACTCTGAGCTCACTGCTCAGCCAGCAAAACACCCCCGTCACAGGAAGGGTGGTAGAGTGTGGCGCTTGGAATGGGAGTTCTGAACTCAGGATACCTTGGTTCAGACTTAGATTCTTCCACTTCCTTGCAGGGATCTTGGCAACCTTCACTTTTTGTGAAGTGGTGGCTGTGATGAAAGCACCTGTGTCACAGGGCTTGTGGGCAGACTCTGTGAGATAATGCCTGAAAACTGTGAGCACGTACTGTTTACTCAGTCAATGTTTTGTTTTCTTTTTCTTAAAACTCAGAACATCAGCGTGAGTTTGGACCTGACTTAATAGCCTATGGAGTACCTCCTACTCCGATTTTGGAGACAATTGTTAATACACTGGTGTCAGCATGGAAGGACTCTTCGCTTTTCTCCTTATCGTCTGCACCACTGTGGCCAAGTTGCTTGACTTCTCTAAACCACACTTCACCAACCTACAAAATGGGGGTGGCAATGTTATCTATCCCATAGGTCAATAGGTAGCCCGTCTCGCAGGCCCGCGGTGAGGATTAAATAAGACAAGCTATGTGAAAGGGTTAACACTTTGTAAGCACGCTGTAAATGCTAGCTCTTGCTGTTACTATTATTGTCACTAGAAAGCTCTGTGAGAGCAGCGGCATAGCGCCTGGCGTACTGGGGACTTTGAGCTAATATTATTATGGAACTCCTGCCCCAGAATATTAAGCTCCTACCCACTGCCTTGACAGAATGGATCCTTCTAGATGGGAGGGTGTGTGAGCTCCGCAGCAAATTGTCTAGGGACCCTCCCAAACCTATATGAGGAGACACATTGATTTTTGAGCCCAGAGAGACACAAGGGCCCAATCCTGTGTCTGCCCTGCCCTGGCTCATTTTTTGGTCCCTGAGAGAGATGGTTTTATAGGGTTCTTACTCTCAGCAAGAAAAAAAGAGATAAGGACAAGCTTTGGCAGGATCCGGAAATTAATCCAGGGGAGGCAGACATTGTGTCTCTAAATGTAATTGAATCTCCCTGGTGTCTGGTGGGGGGTGGGGGATGGGGCACAGACCTTCTGACTTTTTCAAGTCTGTGGGGTGGGGTGGAGGATGGAGGGAAGGAATGGGAGGGGTGCTTTGCTGCTCCAGGCTAAGCAGGCGGCTCCTTGAGTATTTCTTTCCACCCTTGGTCCCAACTTCCTTCCCTTTCCTCTTTAGGACTGCCACCAGTCATCCTGTCCCCGTGGGTGTTTCTGGCCCCGACACAGCTCCAATGTTGGGTACCCATGCCCTTTGCCTGGCTGTTCAAGGGTATAAGCACACAGGACTCTGATAAAATGGGCTGCCCTGCTGACCTCTGCAGGGATGCAGGCCAGGATGGAGGGCCCAGGTCCAGAATCCCAGGCTTCTCAGCAGTGGCATTGCTCTTCATTTCTAACTCTCACACCATGGCGTATGCGTTTGCCAGGGCCGCCGTAACCCAGCACCACAGGCTGAGTGGCTCAAACAACAAAAAGTTACTTCTCACTGCTCTGAAGGCTAGAATGCCAAGTTCAAGGTGTCATCAGGTTTGGTTTCTCCTGAGGCATCTCTCCATGGCTGGCAGATGGCCACCTTCTCTCTGTGGGTTTTCCTCTGGGTCCATGCACCCTGGTATCTCTCGGTGGGTTCAAGTTTCCTCTTCTTATCAGGACACCGGTCAGGTTGGATTAAGACCCTTCTAAAGACTTCAGTTTAACTTAATTATCCTTTTAACCCTCATCTACATATGTGGTTATAGTCTGAGGTATTTGGGGTTAGGGCTTCAACTTATGAAGTTTGGAGGCCGCATAACTCAGCCCATTACACGTGAGATTCTCAGAATTGCCAAGAATTGTTCTCTCCTTAGTGGTGACACCAACTGGACCAAGACCTCAGTTCAGACTCTGATTAGAGTTGTGTGACCTTGGCAGGCAAGGCACACAACAGTGCTTCACGACTAGGGTGACCTATGTCTCAGGGTGCAGGGACTTCCCTGTTGATTTCTGTTGCCCCAGTGTAAGTACAAGAGCGCCCCCTTTCACTGTTAAGTATCCTGCTTTAGATGGCAAGTCACATGGTTACTGTTCTTACTTTCAGACCTAAATCACAAGACGCTCAAGGTTTTCAGGGGACACTGGAGACGTACCCATCACACTAGCTGGTACTGAGTAAGGGTGACTGCCCCTTTTGCTTGCCCCTTCCCATTCCCCAACCCAACTCCGTTGGTCAGGCAGGTTCATTTTTCAGGAGGAATCCTTTGCCCAGGATGTGTCAAAGTAGACCAGGAAGACTGGACCGGTGCTCATTTCAGCCCACCTGTGCCACACGCAGCTGGCATTTTCAGGGTCTCCAGGTTGGGTGAGAGCCAAGTTAATGAGCCTCTGCCACCCTAAAAAATTGTTCAGCTCCGTCATCGGCAGTCGGCAGTGCACCGCAATGAATTACGTTTCCTCGGCTGTAAACAACAGAAACAGTGACTTGAGTAAGTGGCAGGAAGTGGGGAAAGAACCTAATTATAAAGGTAGTTCGCAGACTCAATGGAAAAATGAAGCCACCAAGCTTAAGAAAAGGAAGAGACTGTAGTGGTTCCTGTGACCTTTGGTTTAGGGATAAACGGGCTGTCATGAATTTTTTTTTGAGAAATTAAAAACTTACATGCATAAACAGAAACAATAAGTCAACCATGAGTCTCTCTCTCCCCAGATTTAACAGACTAAATTTGTTTATTTTGCTATATTTGCTTCTGGTGAAGTTTATGTTTTATTATTGTTTTCATTTGGGGGGATTTTTTTGCTCTTATTTTGTTTTGCTAAGTAAATATGTGACACAAAAGTGAATGGACTTCTCGGGCTCCATTGCCTGTCCCGTCTCCACTGGTCAGAGGTGGGCAACCCCGTGAGTCTGTGCATCCCTGCAGTGACAGACACGTGTCTCCATAACCAACCGGCAGACGGCCGCTGTGCTGACCCTGGCATCTCTGCAACTCACCTCCCTAGAGGCATGCTCCTGAGAGTGTCTGATGGACATGCTTTGTGTCACATGCCTATGGTCAGGGCTACATGATGACTTTCAGGAACCCGAGGCAATTTTGCCTTCATGAGTCTGGTTCTCCATTAAAAATGTATCGAAAATTACATTTTACTACTGCCTGTTCTAAAGATGAATGGAATGTAGGCTGGTATATGTTCATTTTTTTCTTCTGATTTTCACAGACATCGAAAGTGTTCCCTGGGCTCCTGAAGGGGTTGTGGACACTAGGTGCAGTACCTGTTGTGGTTAATGAAGAATTTGGCCATCCCCATTTTCAAGGTCATTCAGGGAATAGACGAGGCTGGTGGTGATGATTGGTATTCCCAGCAGAATCATATGAAGGCCTGCTTCCCTGATGTAGTGACACCAAACAGAAAAAATCAGGGGACTTCCACTGTAAGCCATTCAGGGTTCCTCAGTGGCTGGAGTCCACGATCCTGGTGCCGACACAGACAGCCTTGCTATGTTACAGGCCCAGACCTTTCCTAGAAATTCCTCCACACCCATCCCTTGAGTAGACTCCACCTTGGGTCAAGCTTCTGGGCGGGGCTCATCTTTCTACCTCTGACTTTCAACTAACCTTGGTCACGTGTAGTTGCTCCCAGTATTTGTCCTTGGAACTGCTGGTGCAGAAGCCCCTTCTCCCCTTCACCCTTTTAAGTTTTTCCACTTGTTCGCTTAAGAGACAAGAGCTGCTGCTGTGTGCTCGTTTCCTGGCACTCTGTTCCATCTCTGAGAGATGAGAGGTGAATGAGGCCATGTCCGTGTGCCGAGGTAGCTCGCAGTCTTCAGCCGAACAGACAACTGATTGACGTACCTGTGGCACCATGTAATGAGGACTTGGGGATAGCTAGAGGTCATTCTTAGTTCTTCCCGTCATAGAGAGGGAGTTCTATCCCTCCCTGCTCCTTCTGGCCAGCTGCACCTCAGCTCGCCTTTGGGAGGCCATTGTGCTAGGGCCTAGCTTATACCCCTGGACTTCTTACTCATCAAGCAATGAGCTATATCTTATCAATTCTACGATGCTCATATTTTAAAAGCTATTTAAACTATCTGAAAACGGGTTAGGATTGATGGCCTCTCACAAGTGCTATTGGCTAGGTGGCAGTTGTGACATAGTTGTTGTCCTTTACTTCCCATGAGTGAACTTGTTCTGAAACCTTTTGTTGATATTTTCTGATAAGATCAAGAGAATGTCTGCAAGAAACTTGCAGAGTGGGGGGTCAGCAACCTAGAAGAATACCCCAGAGTCTGTAGCTCTTAACCAGTCATATCGCATGCAATTTTTTATGTGTGCAAGAGCGATAAAATAAATCTAAAAGACTTTTTAATAATTGGAAAATAAAATTTCTGAGGCTTAAGAAAATATGGTGTCATGATTTAAGTGGTAACATTTTTCCCCCCTCTCTGAATAGTGAATAAAAATGATGTCTTTAATCAATGGTGACTTAGTTGCTAAAATAAGTCTTATCTGCAACCGTTGCAAGGGCTCTCTGGGGACCACCATTTTCAACACATAAGGCCTGGTCTGCAGTAAACGTTCCATATATATATGTGCTGGAAATCTGTCATTACTACATAAATATTATTTAGAATAATATGTACACAAGAATGAAGGGAGGAATAACAATACACCTGTAAGAGACCTAGAATATTTTCCTATTTCTCACACTGTGGCTTTAACTGCAAACATCATGGGGAATTTTCTGGAAGGAAAGGTTGGTACACTTTTTCTGTAAAGGACTGTGTAGTAAATATTTTAGGTTTTGTGGACCACATACTCTGTTTTAAAAAATGTTTTATTTATAGACAGAGGTGAGGAGAGGGAGACAGGGAGACAAAGAGGGAGAGAAACATCCATGTGTGGTTGCTTCTTGCGAATCCCCCTATCCCCAGGTGCCAAGACCTCGGCATGTGCCCTGACTGGGAATCAACCAACAACCCTTTGGTTTGCAGGCTGATGCTCAATCCACGGAGCCACAGCAGCCAGAGTAGGACCATACAGTGTTTGTCACAGCTACTCTCCTCTGCTGTTTTAAAGTGAAAGCAGCCACAGACCATGCGCAAATACATGGGTGTGGCTGTGTGGCAATACCGCTTTATTTATAAAAACAGGCAGCTGGCAAGATTTGACACACGGACCTTAGTTTGCTAACTGCTCAAAAAGAAGCTGCTTTCAAGCTTGAGGTAGTACAATAATGGCCCAGGGAAGTTCCTAAGTTTTAGACTCTTGAGCACACTTCCAGATGGCCCTAACAGAGATGGTGGTCCTTTTCTGGAGAAATGCTTCTTTTTTTTAAAAAAGATTTTATTTATTTATTTATCTTTAGAGGGGAAGGAGAGAGGGAGAGAAACATCAATGTTTGGTTGCCTTTCGTGCGTTCCCTGCTGGGAGATGGCCTGCAGGGAACTGGCCTGCAACCCAGGCATGTGCCCTGACTGGGAATCGAACCGCGATCCTCTGGTTCGCAGCTTGTGCTCAATCCACTGAGCTATGCCAGCCAGGGCTGAAATGCTTCTATAACATCTTGAAGAATGAGTTGCTCTTGAAGGGACCTGCAACTCTTCTAGAAACTGTCCTTACAGTATGGGCAAGAGCCTGGATAAGCAGAGGTCAGGATCTCTCGATGCCTTACTTACCCTGGTGTAAACACATTTCCCCTTCATTTGGGTGGGGTCTGGGGCAGCCATATGTTACTAGAAGTTAAAATAGGTGGGAGAGCAATCTTTTCAAGAAGACAGAGGTCTCATCATCCAACCAAGATAAAGGATAAATGGTCCAAAATTGAAATTATACCCCTTTAGTTTTATGGTCAAGAGGAGGCTCTTTAATAGGCAACAAGAGTCCTGGTGGCCATGGCTGGGCACGGGCTGGGCACGGGCTGGGCTCATGCCCAGAGAAGAAACCACTGCAGACCAAGCCTTGCCCACTGATGCCAGAGTCTGATGCGGCTGCCACATGAGCAGAGCTGTACGGACCCACATCAGACAAACACTGAATTCAGAGACCCGAGTCAGGCACCTCTTCAGTGAGCCTGCTAGAGTGGCCCTCTCAAAGGAGTCACTTCTCTTTCAGGGAATGGAGCCTCCTTAGATCCGTTTGCTTATTTGTTTAAGAGACAAGTACATGGTTTTGAAATATCTGTGTGAGATTTTAATCTGGATAATTGTTTTTAAATACATCCTGCCTGGGGCTTCTAAACCTCTTCAACACTGCATATAATCAGGGAAATGCAGGGAGGACAAAATCATTTGATAACATAATGAGGAGAACTTTTATTTGCTGGGCGCAAGGCTAAGAACTGCCCCACATTGATTTATTCAGCTCTTACAGTAACCCTCAAAACAGGTTCTACAGTCACCCCCTTTTTGCAGAGGAGGATAAGAGGCTCTGGAAGTTCAAGTAGCTATGCAGGGTCACTAGCTAGTAACCACCAGAGCCACGATTTAAGCCCAGACATTCTGACTCTTGATCCTAAAACACTTCTAGTTGACAAAACATTTTACTGAGGCAGCACAGCAAGAGAGCAGACCCATTGTAACTGTTCAAGGGGAGAGAACCAGGATTGCCCGCTGACTGAGACTGGGAGAATGCCCAGCTAACCCTGAAGGAGAGGACCACTAGGGTGAAGGTGACCAAAACCTGGCTTGTGTTCAAAGGAGCGAGGAGGAAGAGCTCGTGGTGGATGTCTGTCAGTCTTGCTGAAGGTGAGAAGCGCTGTGACATCCATTTGTTTAAATGAAAATCTCAGGCATCAGCTTTATTAAAATGGAAAACAAAACAATGATAGTAGGTGCTGTGAGAAGATGGAGCATGGGAACTCTTGTACATTGCTGGTGGGAGTGCAAAGTTGGTACAGCCACTATGGTGAACGGTTTGGCTGTTTCTTACACAGTGGAACACTTAATCACCATACCCAGGAATCCCACTACTACATATTTACCCAAAGTAATGAAAATATGCAAGGTATGTTAACGCTCAAAACGGCATATAAATGTTGACATCAGCTTTATTCACTGTCATGCCAAATTGGGAAGAACTCAAATATCCTTTCACTGGCACGTGGGTAAACAAGGTGTGGCACATCCACGCAATGAAGTACTCTCAGCAGTGAAGAGAAAAATAACACCTGTAGGTGCAACAGCATAGACGAATCTCAAATGCATTTTGATAAGTCGAAGGAGCCAGACTCGAAAAGTGAAGCACTGTATTTTAACTATATGACACCTTGGAAAAGCTAAAGCTGTAAGAACCAAAAACAGATTGGTGGTCGCCAGGGCTGGGAGTAGGTTGTCTCCAAAGGGACGTGAGGGAATTTAGGGGGGGTAGGTTCTATGTCTTGACTGTGGTGGTGAAATCTTTGTCAGATTTCATAGAATTGCACACACATGGGTATATTTTGCCATACACACAATATATCTCAATAAACTTGACCAAGGTCAAGTCTGGCGGAAGCTGGGATACAAGACGTAGGTCCATCTCCTGGGACCTAATGGGAAGGAATTGCACCATTGAGGACATCGGTCCTCTGGAGAGAACAAGGTAAATTGTGCACCCCACAGGCTGTTGGTGGAGGTCCAGACGAGGCTGGTTCAGGAATGGAAAGGGCTGTGTCTACAGACGGATGATGTGAGAAAATCCAGATGGAACAGATGTTCTGACAGCAGATGTTGTGACCAGGGGCCTCCTTGGTGCCGTCTCTGCACTGTCGTGTGCAAGTAGTCCTGGAAGGTAAGGAACAGGGTTGCACCAGTGACTCATATGAAGGAGGGAGCTCAGCAAGGGCTCACCCTGTTGGGACAATATTTCTATTGACGAGCCCACCAAGTGTGACCTTGTCTACCCAGGAAAATGTCTTTGGATAATGAATGAGGCGCACTCTTCCATGCACTTGGTTTTTCATGGTCTGCTAAATACTCCCAGCGTATCCTTCCTTGTGGATAGGATAACTGACAAGGCTCCATTTTCCTCTCCGTGTATAAGAAGAGGGACATTGGAAGCTGAGAGTCGTGTCCGTGGGATATGATGTCTCAATTCCTGTGATGCAAGTTTCCGATTTCTGTCCCCACGACTGCAGGGACCTCATGCCAAACCTCGGCCCCAATTTTCCCCAAGGCATAACAAGGAGAAGGGTCTTCACTTATTTATGATGGACTCTGTTACTTGAATGAGAGATGTTCCAATGTAAGTGTTATTACAAGGTCCAATTTACTGCCCAGAAAGAAGCAATCCTGATAGAAATCTTTCATTTAATTAAAATTGATTTTAAAATTGCCTGATCAATAGTGAGTTAAAAATTCATCCTGACTCGGTGGGAGGGGAGAGGTCTCTGAACAGTCCTGAGTGTGGTGGTTTTGGCTCAAGCGTCGGGCTGGTCCCTGCTGGCCCTGCCTGCCTGGCTGAAGTCTGGTGGCTTCCCCTGTGGTCCAGATGGCCAAGCGCTCCTGAACAGAAGGAGGACATGTAGAAGAATGAGGCCTTATTTTTTGCATTCTGAATAAGAAACGCTTCCAATTGCAACTGGCCATGCTAGTTAAGCTTGAGCCATTTAAGTGACTAGACACCTACGAGAACATCTACTTACTTTTGGACTCATTTCCATGAAAGCTTTCCATGAAAGCTACCTCCCACAAGTACTGAGGGCCTTTTCCCCATGTCCAGTCACCCCTGCCAGAGAAATGAGCTGAGTCCTACCCTCCTGATCCCTTCACTCCTGCATGCAATCTGCTGACATCTGTTCATTCAGCCTCCGCATCCTGGTCCTTTTCCATTCCCATGGCTCCTGCCCTGGGTCAAGTTCCCTTCACCTCTCACCTGGAACATTTTTACAGCTATCTCGCTGGTCTCCCTGGCTTCCGTTACCCACCTGTCTGATCCATTCTCTATGTTCTTACTTGAGAGATGTCCTTAAGCGTAGGTCATCTTGGGTCACCACTGCTCAAAAATCTTTGACGACTCCCATTCTAACACAGAATTCAGTCCAAATGGCCCAGTGGGCATTCTAAGACATCCATAATGAGATCCCTTTCCAGCAGGTAATGTCTACTACATGTGTCCCAGCAGAGTGTCCACTCTTCCGCCTCCTTCCACATGCCCACGCTCAGCACTCTGAGAAGACACAGGTCTCCATGGCTATGCTCACACTGGACCCCCTGAGCACCACAGGTATTCATTCATTCTCTTACCAAAGACTCACTTGGAGGATGCTCTGTGCCTGGTCCTCTTCCGGGCCAGGGAAGGAGTTGGGGGGAAGTCTGACAGAGGAGGGTCTTGCTCTCCTGTAGCTGACATTTCCAGGAGAAGGTAGGCCACTAAAACAAAGTCAACGGAAAGAAGAAGTGAAGAAATACAGACCCTGGTATGTGTTGTGGGGTATGTCAATAATGCAGACCTGGGATGGGGGAATCCAACTAGGAGGTCAGAGATGGTTTTTTGGAGCCAGAGCCCCTTGAATGGAGACATGAAGGATGAGGAAGCAGTAGAGAGAAGATGCACAAGAAGAGTGGGCAGAGGGGCAGCTGATTCTAAGAAGCTGAAGGGGAAAAACACCAGTACACTCCAGGAAAGCCAGAGAAATTATCTTGTTTCTCTCTCTTTTCCTTAAAAAAAAAGATTTGGTTTATTTATTTTTAGAGAAAGGGAGGGAGAAAGAGAAGGAGAGAAACACCAATATGTGGTTGCCTCTCCCACACCCCTAACTGGGGACCTGTCCCGCAATGCAGGCTTGTGCCCTGACTGGGAATTGAACCAATGACATTTTGGTGTGCAGGCTGGTGGTTCAAATCAGTGAGACACACCAGCCAGTGTTCTTTCTTTTCTTTTCTTTTCTTTTCTTTTCTTCTTTTCTTCCTTTCTTCCTTTCTTCCTTTCTTCCTTTCTTCTTTCTTCCTCTCTCTCTCTCTCTCTCTCTGTCTCTCTCTCTCTTTCAAATGTCAGGAGATAAGGAAGGAGTGTCAAGTGCCAGGTTACGTGTGACTGTGCAGGTCATGTCAGGGATTTGATCACGCTTGTATCCCAAGCGTGTTCATTTCCTGAGGCTGCCATAACCAAGTACCGTAAACTGTGTGGCTTTTGACAATGAAAATTTGTGGTCTGATAGTTCTGGAGGATAGCAGCCTGAATCAGGGGTTTGCAGGGTCCTCCTGCCTCTGAAGCCTCTAGGGAAGGATCCAGCCTTGACTCTCCCAGCTTCTGGTGGCCCCAGGCGTTTCCTGACTTATTGTTGCCTAACCCCAGTCTCCTCCTTTGTCTGAACCTGGCTTGTCTTCCTCCTGTGTCTGAGTCTGTGTCCACATTTCCTGTTTCTTATAAAGACACCAGTCACATTAGACTAAGGCCCAACCCAGTGACCTCATCTGAAGTTGATCAAATCTAGAAACAACCTATTTCCAAATAAATTGATGCCACATTCACAACAGGTACTAGGGGTTGGGACCTTTGCTCATCTTTTTGGGGTTGGAGGCAGAGTTCAGCACATAACACTGAGTGATATGGGGAGCTTTTAAAATATGTAAGAAGCAAGCAGGTGGTTGCGCCAGCTGTGGGGGTATCTGCTCTGACGGAGCCATCGCAGAAGAGGAAGCTTGCATTGGTAATCGTGGTTGTGGTCCCAAGGAGAGGCAAGGAAGTCTACTGTAAACACACAGAAGAAAGAACAATACGTGGAGGTCAGAAACGGTACCATTAATATTTTCATATAAGATGCACTGTTATATCTATTTTAGTCTAAAATGCAGGAAAACTTTATGCACAAAGCTGTTAGTTGCCGTGTTATTCATATTATCAAGAAGTTGGAAATAGCTGAAGTGCACAACCACAGGAGAACTGTTAAATAAATTACGTCAAATTCTTGTGGCACGCTAATAGTCACTTAAAATGATGTTTATTACTTTTGTAACATTACAGGGCAAATGAACAGTAAATGCATAAACAAATACAGGTCATGAGGTTGTTTATACAGTGTGATCTCACATATATTTGGGAGGATGATAAGGGAAGGGTGTAGACCATTTCTGAGTGGTAGGGAAAATTATGGATATTTTTTCTTACTGTTTTTATTTTTACACATTTCCTAAATTCTCCAGCAAACCAAGGCAAATAATACATAAACCTCATGAAGTATTCACATAGTTGTTGGATACCTGCCATAAGGTTATGACCCTTTATGTAACGCTGAAGGACAGAGAAAGAAGTCATAAGGCATGTTCAGGACTTACCTAGAAGGGCCCTATAATTTATCTGAAACACCAAAACTAAGCATATCATAGTAATTCAGACAATTTGTTAAGAGTTTGAATAATAACAACTTGCTTTCAGTGAGCACCTACTAAATGCCAAGGCCAGATATGCTGTGAGAACTTGGCATATGTAATCACCCTTTCTGATGGGGACCAACGATACCCCACTTCACAGGTGTGATCACTGAGTCTGAGAGAATTAGGTACCCTAGCTAAGGCCACACCACTAACTCTGTGGTGAAGTGGGATTCCAACCCACTCTTGGTGTCAAAGCTGTGTTCTTCATGATGTGTGATGTCTACGAACAACTTTCTAGAGAAGGCAAAAGTTGAAATTGGCCTTAAAGGAGGATAAGATTTAGGGGGACCCGTAGCCACAGAATGTGCAGAGTACATAAGCAAGTGTTCTCTGAACACTTACTGGGGTCCGCTCTGAGCTAGGGACAAAGAGGGGTTTAGGTGCCACCCTCTCTGCCCACTGGGGACACATATTCAGTGAATGTTTACTGAGTCTCCGCCACCTGCCACTCACCTGCAGGCTAGTGGACTATTGACACTAATATTACACAAGGAAACTTGTGATACAAAGGGACATTCTAGTTGGGGAAAGTGAAATGACCGTGGAAGTGTCAATAACACACACATTTATCAAATGATGAACAGCAAAAAGGGGCTGGGGCCTGACTCTGGAGCCTCTCTTAAAGACTGCTTTCCGACTCCAAGGAGGACATCTGGGTTCCATTCCGATTCTATCTCCGGGTAGATGGTGGCAGAATGAGCTGAGTTGCAGGAGACCCAGCAGCTATCCCAAGAATTATCTGTTGGTGTAGGGTTTCCCCCTACACGCCCCATTGAAATGAAATTGGTGCTAAAACCTATACAGCCTGGCATATAGAAAGTGCTCAACAATGCTGGCTACTGTTACTGCTTTAGGGGTAATAGAGCAAAAAGGAAGATGAGCTAGAAAGACGGGAGGAATTCAAATGACAAATCTATCTTTGCTTTCCCCTTTGCTGATGTAAAAAAAAGCTCCTTCCTCTTGGTCTTTAGTTCCTACAGGGATGAGTGGTGGATGCAGCCCCTCCCAACCAAGGCTGCAGGGTGTAGTGTCCACCGAGAAGAATCTGTGTTGTGCTTCATTACTGTTACCTTACTGTTGGTAAACCTTTATTCCATTCGTGTGGTCTCTGCCCTGTTCATCTTCCAAAGCTGTCTTTGCAAACTGAGACACTCAAATAACCACTAGTTCATAAAACTTGCTGTGTCCGAGGCATCAGTTCTTGTCCTGGCCTGATGGGACTAGGAAGATGGAGAGGACTACAGACTTGGGGACATTGTCTGCCTTTTAGGGGGCACCGGGATCCTGGTTCCTCTTGGTCAAGCCTAAGGCCTGACACAATAGGCAGTCAACACATATTGTCTATATGGTCTGATCATAACTAGACAAAACAGATACACCCAAATCACTTGCACTGAAAGAAGACTGGAAGGAAATACAGCAAAGTTATTATCTACAGTTCACTGTGACTAAGAATTGCTTTATAAACACCCTTACAAGTTTGTTTATTTCCCTAAAAATTTCGAACGTGAAATCTGTATTATACTTATAGTATTTTAAAAATATCTTCATGTGTGAAACAAACGTTTGTTAGTTGAAATAAAGTGCAATTGTCTCCCACTGCTCAGAGGAAAGTGTGTTTCCTGAAAGAAAGAGGTAGAGAGAAGCAGAGATACCTGACGACATTTTGCTCCCAGAGCTTCATTGGTTGGTTTAACCTTTTAAGAATGTTGTGGTTGACCTCTCTGACCAATGTCCGGGGCACCCTGTACACCTCTCACCAGCAGAGGGACTTTGGGGGTAAGTGACAGAGGTCGCTAGGCAGGTTAATAAAATCCTAAGTATGAACGTGGTTTTGGACTACAAACTCCAGGCCTGAGTTTGGGGTTTGGAATTTCTTTCCATGCCTTCCTCTTACTCTCCCTAAATAAGGTGGGCTGCTGACCGGCATGAGTCTCTGCTCTTGTGCATTCTTTGGGGTTCTCTACCAGGAGGGAGGAAGCATCTGTACCCGAGAGGGCAGCGGAGAGAAGTCACACTGGGTTGCTGCCACGGAGGAGAGCCAAGCAGCTGAGCTGACTCAGCCTCTGATAAGACATGGCCTATCAGCCCATTTGCTGATCCCTCGGGCTGCCCCGGGGGACAGCAGCTCTGACTCCGAGACTCACGTGAAACCGGAGGGCAGATTCTGCACGTGGCCCCCAAACCTCAGCCTCCCCTCCGTCCCCACCACATAATTTCTCATGGTGGGAATGCAGGTCATGTTTATTTAGATAAAAGATATATTGCTATAATAGAATTACTAATTATGTCCAACAACTTTTTCCTTAAACAAAACATTCCATGGTCGGGGCTGGAAAGCATTAGTGACAGGAGGAGGAGGAGGAGGCGGGGGGGAGGCAAGGGGAGGCGTGTTTTTCTTTCTCCCTGATTGATGATGCCGTGATAATCTTGGCCTGCTCACAAGTTGCTCTTTCCCGTGGATAACTGGATCCTGCTTTGCCAGCTCTAATTTGAAGCAAATTTTGCTCTACCCAATCTCCTCCTCCGCATTAATGTTCATTAAAAGTCTGTCACAGCGCATACAGATGCCTCCAACACCCCGGCCCCGGCCCCCAGGGCCATGTCCAGGTTACTGGGAGGGAGGTGGGGGTTCCCGCCCCTGCTTTGCTTCCACAAAGCATGCGTCAAACGGGAGGACAGGGAAGGGAGTCCGTGGCTTCCTCATGAAGTCTGCAGACAATACCAATTTGGGAGTCGCTGGTTGCGCAGAGGTCACGTGAGGACTCAGCAGTGCCAACACGCCCAGGGTCTGCAATTCTTTGGGGGAATGTGAGGATAAGCGACTGATTGCGCGTGAAGCAGGAAGCATTGCTAATTGTCCTTAGCTTTCCTCTTTGTCTCCTGCCTGGGTCTTCCCTTCACGCTCTCCCCTGGGAGGATTAGCCCTGCCATCTGTCCCTACGCCATTTAACCGATTGTCTTAGGTTGGGCTCCCCCAGGGGCAAATCCTGAGATAAAAATATGAGTGCAGGTAGTTGATTTGGTGCAGGGTTGAACAGGTTGAACAGGTTGCTCTTGTGGGCACCTGGGCTCACTTTCACTGGAAGTCTCTGAGAAGCGGTGTAGCTCATGCCTCAGAGCATCCCGGACTGAGGACTCCAGGGTACTTATCTCCAAATTCTGTCCATCCCTGGTTGAGGGTTGCTCCCAAGGTGTTAGTTTCTTGGCACCCTTGTCCTGTTCTGCACAGAAGGACACTATGGCAGCGGGAAGATGAAGTGTGTGTACTAGTTTCCATTCTCCCACGAAGCACAACAACAAATCCTGGACATTCTGTATATAACAGATATAAGAATATTCTGAGCTCTGGCCAGTGTGGCTCAGTTGGTTGGGCATCTCACTGTGAACTGAAAGGTTGCAGGTTTGGTCCCGGGTTGGGGTGTGTTCAAGAGGCAACTGATTGGTGTTTCTTTCTCACATGGATGTTTCTCCCTTTCTCTCTCTCCTTTCCCCTCTTTCTGAAGTCAAAAAACACGTCCATGGGTGTGGATTAAGAAGGGAAAAAAAGAATATTCTGAAAGGAGGAGGGAGGATCGACTGACTCGGAGGACCTGAGGACTGGAGGAATAATGTGGTAGTGAATTCCTTTGAACTTGTCTTCTGTTTTCTGTATCCTAGACATGGCACCAAGGACGCTGGCCACCACCTGGAAACACCAGCACCTGCTCTCTCTAGTCAAAGGACAAGGAGAGAGGCAACCTATGAAGAATAACACTTTCAGACAATAACTGTTCTGCTCCAGCCCAACACCATCGGAAAAGCTGTGACTATACACTCATCCAACCCAGGGAAGACTGATGGGGGGGGACCTAGACTTCCATACCTGGGAGGCTGGAATGAGGGGCCCCGATGCCTCCACTGGAGTGATGTCAGAGAGAGCAGCAGAAAGCTGGTACTTCCATTCCTGCCAGTCAGTTATGGCTACCGTGCCCTACAGGACAATCTCAGTGGAGACCACGTGGGAAGGCCAGACGCCCATCCCTGCCCAACATTCATCAGGGGCCCCTGAACTTCAACTTCTACTTCTGCCTGGCAGAAGTCAAAGGCCAGAAGAAACCCCAGAAAAATATGACTGACTGGTAAAAATTTTATTTTTAGATTGTACAATTGTAGAATTAGATCATAATTAGACAGTTAACTATTATAAAAATAATACAGAAGTTCCTTTGTAAAATTTGCCCAGGGTCCCCAGTGCTAACATTTGGGGAACTACACTATGATATCATAGCCAGGACCTTGGTATTGACATGATTTATCAATCTTATTCAGACTTCCCCAGTTTTATTCATACCTGTTTGTGTATACGGGCACATGCGTGCACGTATGGAAGTTGTGCACAATTCATCCCCTGTGGAAGTCTGGGCCCATTATTACCACTAAGACACTAAACATTTCCACCACCACGAAGATCCTTCTTGTCATCTTATAACCACCCCTCTCCTGTCTCTCTGGAACTCCCTTTCTCCCAGCCCTAATCCCTGGTAACTAGCAATCTGCACTTCACTTATAAAACGTTATCATTTCAAAGAGCTGACTAAATGGAATCCTGCAGTGAGTAACCTTTGGGGATTGACTGTTTTCACTCAGCCTACTTCACTGGAGTTGTTGGGTGTATCCGTAGGTCATTCCTTTTTTATCACTGAGTAGTATTCCATGGTGTACACGTATGACGTATTTGATTATTCCCCATTGAACGGCATTTATTTAGACTTGTACCAGTTTGGGGCCAGGAACATTCAGGATTAGCGCTTTGTGTGAACACAAGTCTTCAGGGAAAAGGAAATGAGAGGTGGCGCAGGAAAGGATGCTGGAACGAAACTACTGGACCCTAGATCTAGCCATGCCTGAGGCCGTCTCTCCCCTCTTGAACTTCTTTGCTCAGGGCTTTACATCACTTGTTGTACATTACTAAATAGTACTGAGACATCAGGTCCCAGTAGTGTATCATTTTATATGCACTAAAAGGCTTCTTGACTTCTTACCAGATACCTGATTCAGAGGGCATTTACCTGTGAGGTAGAAATAAACTCTTCAAAAGCAGATGACCGGACCAGCCATGCAGGTGTTGAGCCGGACACCTATAAAATACAAGTCACTTTTGTTTTTCAGAAAAATTCAGAAGAGTCTCTGGCTCCCGAGGAAGCCAGCTTATTTCCCCATGAGAGGGAGGCTCACGATGCTGAGAGCTCTGTTGTCTGAAAGACGCCTTCGTAATCTAAGGACAAGCAATGCATCCCAGAGACAAAAATACATACATGGAAGAAGACTTAACGCTTTTGAAAATTATCCTTGGCTTTTGGATGCTGCAAAGGGGGCACTTGGCAGAGGCCCCCTAGGATCACCACCAGGGCATCCTCTGGGTGAGCAAATGCCCCAGGAAGGGGGAGCATCGGGCTGTGCTGGAGTGGGGACCCAGCACCTGGTGTGGGACAGAGCCTGCCTACCTTCCCAGGACCAGGGCCCCAAAGGGTGACTCCCACGTGACACACAAACTCCTCATCAAGAGCACAAGAGAGGGCATCCTGGAGCTTTCGATTCATCTCTCCCACCAGAACAGAGAGCGGCCAGCCCAGGCTCTGACCCTCTCCCTCAGTCTCCTTGTCAGATGTTAGATATTCCAGATATTCTAGGCGAGGAGGGGTCTGCTGAGGACCCTTCCCCACCGAGGGGTTCCTGGGTCCTGCACATGCTCCATGGGGCCACAGGACAGGCCTCTGCACCCGACACTGCCCACACGGCCTGAGAGCAGGCGTGAGTCACCTCTGAGTTGACCCCACCCTCCAATGAGCTGATTTCTGAAGACCCCAAAGCACTGCAAGATGCTTTTCTCTCTCGTCTAAAATAGTTTTAATTTTTCCTCTTAGTTTTATTGCTATGAAATAATTATTTAATGGCTCAAATGGATACCTGGTAGGATTATGATTCTAAGAAAATGCCCTATAATGGTGGATCATTTAAACAGGACGCTAATGAATGAGTTGCTTTCATTTTATTCTGTGTGTAGATATTCTGTTACAACGGCTTTGCTATTTCCAGGTCCACTAAAATAACCCAGAAATAAAGCAAAAATTTTGTTTTCCCTCTGTTACATTTTCTTTTTTGGTTTTATTGCTGTTATTTATGTGAGCATGCACTATCTAGAGATTTGATGGGATGATGACTTTTAGGAGGGTATTTTGTAAATATACATTGTATACATGTGAATCTTGGGATTGGAAGGACCTCAGGGGCCAAGCATCCAAGGGTTGTCCCTCCCCATGGCGTCACCTTCACCCTCAGTCACTTCCCAGCCACATCCAGGGAGGCCCACCTTGGAGCCTGGTCCTCACGGCTGCACCGGAGGACCCCAGCTTTGTCCTAGAGACTGCTGCACGCCTGAGAAAGACCAAGGTTGTGGGAAAGGTGGGAGGTGATGCTAAGAAGAGAAACATGCTAGGTGACCACTGGCCTCCTCTACCACAGGGTGGAGCAGCAGAGGGCTGGGTGCTTTTGTGTTAAAGGGAAAAAGGCACAGGACCTCAGGGACCCAGGTCATTTCATTGGCTTGGAGAGTCCCTGGAGAGCAGGCAGGCGCACACGGCACCAACAGTCAGCTTTTACATGGGTGTAGTTACTGACACTGGTGGGACACTGAACTCACAGAGCACAGGACACCACAGCAACTCCACACGGTCTTCTAAGGTATCCTATTTAGCGCCCCCTTATGGCCATTCCCCTAAGACAGGCATTGCATTCAGAGAGAAGGAAACTAGGGTTCCAACAAGATGGGAATCACACAACAGGAGGTCGATGGCTGGCAGCTCAGGCCCTGAGCCAGAGCGCCTGGGAGCTGACGTCACCTTTGACACTACCTAGCTTGGTGACTTGGGACTTTCTTGTCTGTGAGATGATGAAGGTGGTTCTGTGAGTTAAATGGAATGAATCCATGTCAAGCACTGAGCACATACATAGTAAGCCCTCTATATAAGCTACTGTTTCTTTATCACAGTAAAGTAAGCGACATGCCTCACATTGAATCTGAGACCTCTGTCCTGACATTCATTCACTTCCTACTCTCTGAGAAATGGTTTTGTCTGTGCTTAATCTGTGTTTGGTTTTCCTGATGGCTTCTAAATTTGCTCCTGCCTTTGGGTCAGTTTTTGGGTCAGCTTCTGGGGGAATCATAACTAAGGCATGGTCCGTCTTCTCTGAGCTTCCCCAATAGAAGAGCACGCTTCCCAGAGGCCTAGGTTTGAAGGTGAGATAATTTCACCTCCTGACAAGCTCTGGTTAATTACAGTAACAGCAGTCAAGTTGCTGTTCCCAGTGAGGCTGGTTATTCCCAAAGAAATTTGATCTAATTCCCCAACACTCCTCCTCCTCCTCATTCAGACACCTACCACCAAAACATCTGGTCAATTAAGTTTAAAACATTAGTCAGACCAGTAGTTGGCATTGCATGGCCCAACATCTGGACAAATAAAATTTTGATTGAATGTTTTGATGTCATGTGGTCTCCGTTTCACAACCAATCCCCAAGTAGAAGTTATGCCCCTTTACTTTGTGTGCCAAATTGTGTGGGCTGGGTTTGCTATATCAATTCGCTTTTAGAAAATGCACTACATTCTAATGTTATGGACACAGTGATGGGACCTTTTGATTTTTCCACAGTAGCTCTGATTTTTTCTTTAAATCCCATTCTTTTGTTGGTCAGAGGACATGCCCCAGGTTTTTTGTTAGGCGATACAGCTGGCGTTTGCGTGAGTCCTGGACAAAACGCAGGAAGCCCACGTTGACACGCTAAACGTGGTTGCGTTTACTCTGAAATATCCAGTGGTACATTTAACACAATCTTATCTCAGGTTTCCCGTCAGTAAAATGGAGGAGTCACTTTTGCATTTCATGGTACAAGGGAAGAAGGTGTTCTGAGGAAATGTATGGTGCTTTGTGCATACGTGGGTGCAAAAATTCATGACACCCTGTTCTGGTGAATTCCAGTTTGCTAACCCCGAATGCAGATGAACAATCACAGCGCCTGGATTAGGGTCCTCCCAGTAAACATACGGAGACATGGACAGCTTTGTGAGATGCTTAGAAGGCCATTGTGTGGGCTCTGGGGTGGGCCGATTCTGGGGTATTTCCACTACAAATAAGGGCAGTGTTGGAAGGAACTTCTTGGTCAACTTCTAGTTTTCTAGGCTTCTTTTGACATCTCCTGTTTTTTTTGTTTTTTTTTTTTAACCCGGAGAGTCCACATATGTCCCTTTTACGTCTTTCTCGACTTGTCTTGTTTTCTTGATCCATTGAAACCCTTTATCTTGGCACAAGCAATCTCTGGCACAAGGTCACAGAATGCTTCCAAAAAAATTTCCCCAAAACACAAAAACAAAAAACAAAAACAAAAGCCCTCTTGGACATCTGTGTGGCTGCGGCAGCCAAGAGCAGGGCCCGCGTGGTGCCAGCGCGGCTGCGTGGCTGAGGGCTGCAGTTGGAGTGCGTGTGGTGTCCGCACTAACGATCCGGCGTCCCGCGGAGGGCCGCTCTGCCAGCCTGCTAATTAGGATCTGCTCCGAGCAGCCAGCCGGGCCCCGGCCGCTCGGGCCTTTTCTCTGGCCTCCTCTCCCTCCGTGGTCTTCCTTCCACACAGCAATTTAGCACTGTGAGCATTTTTCATTGTGGGCCACTTAAAACAAAGGGGAAACTGGAGTGGGCTCCCCCGGAGGTGCTGTGCGAGGGGAAAAGGAGTCCCAGCCACCCTTCGTGGGAGGGGACAGACCTCCTTTACCTCCTCAGCTGTCAGGAGCCAGAGGAAGGTCCTGCCCAGAGTGCATCCCAGAGATCCAGATGCTGCTGTGAGGACACAGCCTGGCTCCCTCTCAGAGGGTCATCAGTAGGAGCAGCGCCCCCAGGTCTGATTCTGGCTGATCAGCTGGATGTGGCCAGCACTTCCAGATGGAATGGGGTGGATGGTGTGGCTGTGGCTTGCCAAGGAAGAGAAAGTTCCTCTGACCGCCTAAAGCCACTCCTGGGGGAAGCTTGGAGTGCCATGGGTTTTCCTCCAGCACGTGGCTCTGGCGTAGGTTCTTCAGTGGGGGGCACAGGCTTTCAGAAAAAGACTGGGGGGGGGTCACTTGGAGGAGCTTCCGAAAGGTGATAGGCGAGAGTAGCTCTGGCCACAACTCAGAAGCCTTGAAGCCTTGACTCACTGAACCAAGACTGGGAGCTGACTCAGGGCAGGGATTGTGTTTGCCTTGCCTTGGTGTTGCCAGCACGTAGTGCAGGGACCAGCACATAGTAGGTGCTCAGTAAATGAGTTAATCAGTGGAATGGGCCTCATCGTAGTGGCTGCTTCCTAGTGAGGATTCAATAAAACAATGGGCAGCAAGTGCTCAGCCCTGAGCTTGCACGCGTCACCTCGACCACCACAGCTAAGTCAAGCACTAGAGCAGAGGTCTCTAATAAATGCCTTCTGTAAAGGCTTTGTAAGAGTTTTAGGCCTTGCTGGCCATGCAGTCTCTACTGCAGTTATTGAACTTACTGTTCTGGAGTAAAAGTGGCCAAAGGCAATATACAAATAAATGAATGTTGCTGGGTTTGTTTATTTTATTAATAAAGTTATAAAACTTTATTTATAGCCCTGGCTGGTGTGGCACAGTGGATTGAGCCCTGGCCTGTGAGCCAGAAGGTTGCTGGTTCAATTCCCAGTCAAGGCACACACCTGGGTTGCAGACGAAGTCCCCAGTTGGGGGGGTGTGCGAGAGGCAACCAATCAACGTATCTTTTGCACATTGACATTTCTCTCCCTCTCTTTCTTTTTCCTTTCCCATCTTTCTTTTTTAAAAAGATTTTTTATTTATTTATCTTTAGAGAGGAAGGGAAGGACAGAAGGAGAGAAACATCAATGTATGGTTGCCTCTCGTGAGTCCCCTGCTGGGAATTGGCCTGCAACCCAGGCATGTGCCCTGACGGGGAATCGAACCGCGATCGTGTGGTTCACAGGCCCGCGCTCAATCCACTGAGCTACACCAGCCAGGGCTCCTTTCTCATCTTTCTAAAAATACATGAATAAAATCTTTAAAAAGAACTTTATTTATAAAAACAGATTGTGGAGTGGACCTGTAGACCATAGTTGGCTGACGCCTGCCCTAGAAAGAACAAAAGTGAAGAAACCTGCTCTCCACAGAGAGAGTGGAGATACAAATATGCCTTGAGTCAAGGGAAGCTCAGGTATTCCCCATCCATTGCAGCTCTAGCCCAAATGAACCAGGCACATTCAGATTCAACTGACACCCCCTCGCCGAGGAGACTGATGACATGAAGAATGAGCATCTCCCACTCCCCTCCCACAGCCCTGAGCTTCTGCCAGGAGCAGAATCTACACATATCTGATCTTGACTAATCCACATGGGCTCTGTGAGTGAGTGGCATCCTTGATTCATCTGTGCTGACAGCAGAGGATGGAGTAATTAGAAGACCATACTGGCTTTTGAGGGTCCCTGACTTACATACTCATATCCCTGCTGGTGTGTAAGACCTCAGCTTACTCTAGTGAAAACTGGAAGTTGGGAGATTTGTCATAGATTAGACCCATGTGTACTCACTCAACAGACCCTGTCTCCCATCTACTAGGTGCCAGACATTGTGCTTCGTGCTGCAAATAAACATATGGATAAGCTCTTACATCAGACTCGGAAGAGCTCTAGTTGGGGAGACCAGCATCAGCTAGAAATTAACTGCAGCGCTATGAACACATGAGGTGGTAGGTAGGTGCTGGTAGTGTCCACAGGGGAGAGAGTGGTCATCGGAGCGCTGGTTCAGACTGTTCCCCAGGAGGTGACGTTTGAGCTCCACGGTGGAGGACCATTTCATCCACACACACGCTGCCCTTAGAATTTATGTTTTCTCCATGGAGGACACCCTTGGGGGCCACGTTGAGAGAACAGTTTTTCTTGATTCTCCCACTGGAGCTTTGTGAAGGTAAAGGAGGAAATGCCAGAGAAGTACCCTTTCTCTCAATCCACATTGTTAGCATGCCTCTGGGCAGGGCTTGGGGTAAAGAAGTTGGGACTGTGAAACACTGTGAGTAGACAGAGACCCTCCTCTGCCTCGTGACTTAGGTCATCTCTACCTCATCACTAATGGCGTGTGTTTGAAACCTAAACGTGGCCGTATCACTCTTAGGCTTCAAACCTTCGGTGGAAGCCCTTGCTGCCGCCCCCTCCCAAGGCCTCCTGTGGTCTGCCTGTCCTGCAGCTGTAGCCACACTAAACCAGTAATGACAGGTAACCTGTAGTGACAGTCCCCCATGGCTCCCTTTCCCCTCATCCCATTTGCTTATGTGAGCTACTTGGTCCCTGCCATAATCTTAGGAAGCTCAAGTAGCTCCGTTTCGTAGAGGAGGCAGCCAAGATTCAGGAAGATGGAGTAACCGACCCAGGGCCGAGTAAGTAGGTGTGGACATTAACCAAAGATCTGCCTGAGTTCAACTTCTCTATGCCTCTTCTCCAACATTCTCCTGCCAGAACATTATTCATCCCATTTTTTTCTCCTAAAAGCCTAAGCACCTTTAGGTTTTAGTTCCAACAATTTAACTTGGAAGCCATTCTCCATTCTCTCACACCTTCCGTGTTGAGCTGTAGTACAGTTTTCTTTCCATCATCACAGCATAAGTACCACTATGCCACTCCTACTTTTTTTGGTCTCTGTTTCTCACAATAGGCAGTGAGCCTCCTGAAGGTTTGGCTGATCTATAATCTATCTCTATATTCCTGGCCCTACTGTGGAGATGATGCGTTGAATATGGATCTGATAAATAAATGACAAGAACAGAATATTTTGGGATGTGGGTATTTGGATCAGACCTTTCAAAGGAAGAAACAACAGCCTTTGAAAACTATCTGCTAATGGTGCCTGGATGCGGAATGTAGAATGAAGGCATCTTCTCCTCTTGTTATGCAGTCTGAGTGGGGGCTGGAGCAGCGGGCTGGTTGGGGCTGGTTGTGCCGGCCAGCCTCTCAGAACTCTCTGAAGTCCGTCCTAAATGTTTAAATGAAGTAAAGTGGTTGGCTTTATAAGTAATAGAAGTCAATTGTGTTTGCAGCATCTAATGCAGAGACGGCATTAGATGGTGGGGATGGGGCCCGCGCCAAGAACTGCTGAGTGGGCAGGAGGCCTGATTTCCAGCCTCCCTCTGCATCCATTTGTGATAATCCAGGTCTGGCTTTCAAGCAGTCACTCTCCTAACGAGACTCGCACAAGACGGCCTTTGGCCCCAGCACAGACAAAGCCTGAATCAGGAGTTCATGGATGCAGACTTTTAAAAACACTACACATCTACACACACTCACTCACATTCTTTCTAAATACGTTTTTAAAACATCTTCATCATTACCAACACTCCTAACAGGTTGGCAAACATTCAGGCAGAAGCTGAAATATTTAGATGGAGTGGGGCACCTTAACTCCCCTGCAAAATGGACTTTCAGCAGAGAGATGGAAGGAGGCAGATATTCTGCTTTGATCCTGGGAAATGTGAGGTATCGATAGGAACTTGTTTTGGGCTTCAGGGCAGGACGTGAGGACTGAAGACCAAGATTGAAATTATACTCACCTTTGTTGTACCTGTCACAGGAGAGCCCTTATTATCTCCCAGAGGAGCCCTTATGTTCTTCCAAAGAACGTTAGCTCCTAGTGGCGCTAACAATAATGAAGACACTAAAAATCAAGATGAACTTGCATTGTTTCACTACATGGTTCTAGGATTTTAAGGCATTATGTAATCTAGCCATCATGATAATCCTAACAGATTGGTGCTTTTATTATTTCCATTTCACAAATGAAGGGATTAAGGCTTAGAGGCTCTCACCATTTGCTCAATACCACAGTTAACAAGAAGTCCAGGGTGAAATTGGATTCACATATGTCTGCCCCCAGAGTCTGTATTTCAAGCCATGACTTACAGAGCCAAGAAACGGGCCCAAATCTGTTTGAATGAGATTCCAAGGAACCTCCTGGGAATGATCTCATTTTACAGAAACCGGATATCAGGTTCATCAAGCTTCGCCCCATAAAACCCTAAGGAGTTTTGAATGGGGTGATTATTTGAGAGTGCATCCTGGTGTTAGAGTCTCAGGTTTGTCTCTAGGCTCATCTCTGTAATATTTGCTGGGAACCTAGGATGAGTATGAACAGGAAGAATTGTTTTTGGAGAAAATGCCAGGAGGTACAGAGGCCCTAAGAAAAGTTATTATGAGGCTCCCAGGAAAGAAGTTGACAATCCAAAGAGACGTTTGCTCCCACTTGCATGCTCTGGGAGCCAGGATAGCGGAGTAGACCCTCATGGGGCTGTGGTGGATGAAAGGGCCCTGGGGACGGCATTGCGTCCGGCAGAAGTGAGTGTCCTGCTGGCGGAAGCACCGTGGCTCGGTGGGAAGCAGCAGGCACTGAGGACAGCACAGACAGGATGCGGGAGGGAAGGCAGGGCCAGAGGAGACAAATGCACCTGCAGGAGCTGATGCTGTCATTGAAACAGCAGATAGGAGACACTTTCTTGTTGGTGCCCCCAAATACTTTGGAGGGAGTCTTCTTTTCAGGAGACATTGGTTTTCTTTTAATCCTCACTGGAGGCTATGTTCGTTGATTTTAGAGAGAGAGGAGGGGAGAGAGAGATGGAGATGGAGACAGAGAGAGAGGAGAAAACAAGAGAGAAAACATCAAGGTGACAGAGAAACATCAGCCAGTGAATTGGTTGCCTCCCACACGCATCCCGACCGGGGATCAAACCTGCAACCTAGGTGTGTTCTCTGACCTGGGATGGAACCCACAACATTTTGGTGTACAGAACGATGCTCCAACCGAGCCGCCCAGCCAGAGTGAGACATTGGTTTTCTAATATCAAGTCACATGGATTCATAAGAAGCTTTCCTAGATATCCCACTTATTCACATGACCACAAACTCTGCTTCCTGCTTCCAAGCCCTAGCCCTGTGAGGTGGCTGTGCTCCCAGCAAGAGGCACAGTCAGTTTCCCGTCTCTTTAATCTGGGTGTGAGCTTGTTCTGGCCAGTGAGATGTTGGCATATGTGATTTTTTGAATACATACATTTTTATTTTCCAAAAAGTTCACATTCCACATTATTCTGTGTTAGTTTCAGAGGCACAGCACAGGCACTAGAAAGTCATGGCCTCCACAGTGGGACCCGAAAGAATCACATGGCCTTCCGCTCGGGTTCCTCATTGAAAAATCGCCTATGTGAAACAGAGGAGTGAGGACTACAGATGATAACAGGAAAGTGTTCACACAGGGAGCACCGGGGCTTACTCTCTTGAGTTTGGAAAGCTGAAACCACCAGGTGTGAGCCTGAGCTAAGCTGCTAAAAAATGAGAAGCCATACAAAGGAACACTGAAGCTATGGAGCCAAAAGCCTGGTTGAGATGAGGCCAGGTGTGTATGAAGCCACCCTGGATCAACCAGCTCCTGGCCTGTCCCCAAGGTGATTGTAGTTCAGAAGCCCAGCCAAACCACAGAGTTATGAGATAAATAAAGTGATTGACTGGAGCCAGTAGGTTGTGGTACGTTTTGTTACACAGCAAAAGTTAACCAGTACATGCCTTATAACAATGCTGCAAAATCAGGGAGGGCAAGGCTTACAAATCCACTATTCAGAGGAGAACATTAGGTACTTCGGAGGACTTCCCCAAGACGCCAGAGCCAATTAATGGCAGAATAATAACTGGAACTCATGGCAGTTCACAAGCAGCCTTCTAAATCTGTGCAATTGTACTGATTATTAGTTATTATTATTTGTTTTTCCAACTAATTTTTAGGCGTCGGTTATGACATAAACTTACTCCTTAGTTCTTAAAATGTCAGGGTTGTACAATTTTAGGGTTGTAAGTAAATAAACCGTCAAACTCCACAGACAGCCCTTCCCAGCTTCCCCCACCTCCATTGCCATCCCCACCACACCCTGATCTCTCAAACCTGGTCGTCTGCTACGCTTGCTCTGTGTGGTCTCCTGGCAAATAGAGGAGAGTAGCCCAGACTTCAACACGTGCTCAGAGCCATTGGTGCCTCTAACCTGCTCTCCAGACTTCTGCAGAGAGAAAAGCAGCCCCTCCTTATAGACAGACAGGTAAATACACTGCTATCATTCATAAATCTTCATAATTGGGGTGACTATAGATTTTATCCTTCAAATGAAACTTTTTTTTTAGAATAAAAGGGATGCTACTAATAACCATGCCAGGAATTTCTAAGCAAGCTGAGACGCATGGTTAATATACCCCTAAGTAATATGCAGAGAGCACTTTGCCGTCTGCTGAACATTTTTAGATAATTTATTTCATTCTACATAAAAATCTTACAGTGTGGTTTGTCTTGACATCCCCATTGACTGAAGAGAGCTTTGTTCTTCGGAGAAGTGAAGTGACTTTCCTAAGGTTCTTGACATTCAGTAAGTGTTCATTGGCTTGGATCCAGGGCAATTTGTTGGTTGGGTGGATGGATGGATAGATGGATGGATGGATAGATGGATGAATATAGGAGAGTAAATGCAAGGAAAGAGAACAGAAAGCCTAATCACAGATAGATGGATGGTTATCAAACTAGGTTCCCCAGAACACCAATGTTCTCTCTACTGTGAGTAGATGTTCTGGAATCATTCAAGGCCAAAGTTTTTCCCCTCAGTTTCTTAATCTGTAAAATTAGGATAAACCTTCATGTACTAGGGGTAGGTGTGAGGACTAAAGATAATGCAAATAAGGTGTTCAGCACAGCAAGTGACACACAGAATAAGAGGAAAAATAATAGCAAATATGTATTGAGTAGTTATTATGTTCCAGGCATCAAACAAATACAGTGCATGGATTAATCTCTGTCAGCCTTCCTGGTGTCCCTCTCAGTCAGGTACCATTTATTACCTCCATTTCATAGATGAAGAAATTGAGGCTTTGGGAGGAAAACTTCTCACCCAAGGCCACTCAACCACCAAATGGGAAAGTGACCTGGAGACTCCAGTATGGTGCCCCCTGTCTCCTGTCCAGAGAGAATGGCAACCATCGTTAATTTTATCATTGTGCTTTTTAAAGGAAACACTCTCCACTGTATCTGCAGCATTTTTTAATTTGAGTGGGTCTCAACTTTTTTCAGCCATGTGGTCCTTATCCAAATCAAAACTAAGTCCTCGTTGAAAAGCCTACCATGTAAAACAAAGTCCAAGCAAAACTGCTCCGATTGCACCAGCCCCTGGGGCCCTGGAGCCCTCCCTTCCCGTAGCAACTGCATAAAACCTTTTGCCCTTTGTTGAGCACAGTTGGAAAATACTGGTCTACAACACAGTTGAGTGGATTTGCTGCCTGGCACATCTAATCTTGCTGTCTCCAGGGACCCCAGCCTGTTGGTTCCTGACAGGGCCTGAATGTATGTTTAAGCCCCAATGAAGAGGCCCAGGAGGATCGTGGAGGGTGGGACTTAATGGAACGGAGCAAGCATCTTTTTGAGTCTTCACGGGTAAGATCCAGGCAGTATCCTAGGTTACAGTGAGGTTCCTGGAGAGTCTGTAAAAAAAAAAAAAAGATTTCCAGGAAAGCTCCTTCTTACAGAGCCAGGACTTCTAGAGAGTGCTGGCTCAATGGCAATGAGGGATGACCTCCTCTTCCCTCCTCTGCCCCCCCCTACTCCAATTAAGTCTTTTTCCTTCCTCTCCACCTGTACCTGGGGTTCTCTCCAGGCTGCAGGCAAATGTGTGCATTAATCACACATGGATCAGCCGGTGCACTGGGATGGTGGGAAGCGGCTGATTTATGAACCAGCCCAAAGTGTGGGGAGCCTGGGAGTGGGCAAGGCGGGCCCAGCTTGGGGAGCATATGGGGGCCCTGTCTCTAGGACCAGACCCATATGCTTCACTGCAGGTCCATATGCTGTGTGGGCTGGGTGGCCCCTTTGCCCGTGCGGAGGCTGCATGTCTGCTGTAATGTGCAGGGAGCTGGATTTGCCACACACCCTCCTGGCATTTGAACGCACCCTTTGCAACAATGTGAGACTTTCGGGTGAGACCTTGGAGCTCTTCGTGTAGGTAAGGAGAGCTACAGATTCGCCCCGGTCAATATGAGTTACTGTGAGTTGCTTACTTAGGGACATTCTACAAGAGACAGGTGAGGCTGATTATTTTTTTCTATTATTAGAAGATGAACTTGAGACATAGCACTAGAACCACTGACATTATTAATACTACTAATAATAACAATGTCTATCGCCCACAATAATGTACAGAGCTCTGTTCTAATCACATTTCATATGTGTTAACCAAAGATATGGAAACACAGTTGAGCAAAGTAATAGGTTGAGTGTTAAAGGTGAGTTGATTTCAGACCTATGTTTGCTATAACTCTGTTTGAACTATTCATTCATTCATTCATTCATTCATTCATTCACTGTGTACTTATTGAGCTCTCACTGCATGCCAGACCCTAAAGGAAGTGCTCAGAACCCAAAGAATTAAAACTGTCAATCATAAGACCTGATACTGTCTCTCGTCAAAGACACGTTTTGGTAGGGCAAGATAAACATCATCAAAAATCTGAAAGTAGTTAAGAAAATTTATAGTTACAAGATTTCTAGTGACAATCTAACTTCAATGAAGAAACTGCGGGGTACCTGTGACAATGAGGGGAGTCAGGAAAGACTGAAGCCTTTAGGATCCAAAGTTTGTGTAGGAGCCTCCTGCCAAGAGGGCAATGTGTGCCCAGGCCCAGTGGGGGATGAGCCCAGCACGTTCTAGGTGCAAGTCTAGGATGGGCAGAGCCCACTAGGGGTGAGAGAGATTGGAAAAAGACGGGTTGGTTGTGGAGGGAGGTTTGGGTCTGGTTGTGGTGGGCTTACGGTGTCACGCTGTGCCCTGGGAAGTCATTCTGGAGCCTTAACCATCTTGGCAACTATTACTGATAGCTGACATTGGCGAATGACAGCTTAGCTTGCTCACAGGCACTTAATATGTGCCCCTCACACATGGCACCTCTTAGCATCCACTACTGCTCCCCCCACTCTCAGATATTCCCCAGCAGCAGAAGCCAACTCAGGGCACCGTTATTTCGACAGGGAGATGTGCGTAACTGCTCTTACGTGCTTCTGGGAGTGTCGCATTGGAACTGCAGCCACATTCCTGGGACGTCCTTAGATTTTAAAGCCACTACTGATTCTTTAGGGCCGTGTTTGCTTTCTAGCAGGCTCTAAAATGATATCATTGTACCACCCCATTAAGTTTTACTATACTATTTTAGCATATTTTTCCTTTGCCTGTCTTATTTTCTTTGAAGATATCAATAGCGTTGGAATATGTTATTACTTTCTTAAAAATCGTTTTAGAGCTCAGAAACTTCCTATTCCAGCAGGCCTGACCTCAGGGATAAGACCCAGTAGAGCTTGGAGAGATTAGATTTTATTCAACTAATATATGGAGATTCATGTGCTCAGTGTGGATCTAAGTGCTTTACAGGAATGAACTCATTTCATCCTATAAGAAGCCTCTAAGATGGGCAATGTTACCATTCCCATTTTACAGATGAGGAAATTGGACTAGAGAGAGAGTTTAAGTAAAAGAGGCCAAGGTCATACAGCTGTAGGAGTCTGTCCCCAGTGTCTATGTTATTAGCCATTCCATGCTGGCGGAAATTCCCCTGTGTAGAAGCAAACTGAGAGCTCCGAGGCGTGCTTGTCCTTTGTGTGCCCGCAAAATAGGATTCTGACCTGGGCTGGGTCTCACCCCTCATTCCTCAGGGGCCTGCTGTCAGGCGGGCTGGGCTCTGGGGCTTGGAGCCCAGGGTCAGGAGGGAAGGGCCAGGAGGGAGGGCCGAGCTGGGGCAGAGGGGCGTTGTTAGGGGTGCAGGAGGCTGCTCGGAGAGCTAGACTATAGCTTCGGCGTGGGAGACCTGAGGATGTAGAAGGACAAAAGGGGCATTTCATGAAGCAAGGCTGACAATTACGTGGCCTTGTGATGAAAAGTTTGAAAAGAAAAGGCAGATGTGCTTGCAGGGTTCTGAGCTCATCTCTGGTTGTTGTACTGCATCCTTGGCTGGAGGTGAGGCCAGACTGAGCCCTGCGAATCTGGTTATTGTAACAACAAGGCATCTAAACAGTGTGATTTTACTTCACTCTTTTTCTCTCCTATTTCTTCTCTTTTCCTTTAGCTCTTCCTTCCTCCTTTACTCTTTTCTGCCTTTCCTCCATCCTCTTTTCCTTTCTTCCTTTTCTAAGATTCACTTTCGAAGCACACATTCGGGGCCAGACCTTGTCCACAGCCTGACCTTCAGAAGCCTGCAGTCTTGATATCTTCCAGGAGAACATTCAGACGACGCACGCTTCTGTAGAGATGTGGGGGCTTTTCACCCCCTGCAGCCTCCTGGGTGGCCCTTTCCCGGTGGCCCGGTCCCCCAGTGAAGCCTGGACTATGCCATGCCTATGATTTGAGGACCTGACTGGTTTCATGTGGCATCTCTTTTACAGGGTTTTTGTTCACTCCTTTCTCAAGACTTGGGGGAAGCACAGGTTGATAAAGAACTCACAGAGTTTACACACTGCTCAAATACTCATCTGTGAGAACCGCCAGGCCTAGCGTAACAGGGTTCAGCAAACTTTTTCTGCAGAGAACCAGATGTTCAATATTTTAGGCTTTGCAGGTCCCTTCATCCTTGTCACGACTAAGCAACTTACCACTGCAGCATGCAAGCAGCCATAGATAATATGTAAATGTATGTGCATAACTGTGTTCCAATAAAACTTTATTTACGAAAGCAGATGGTGGGTGGATTTGACCATGGCTGTAATTTGCTGACCCCTGTAGTAAAATTTGATTTGACACAGCTTTCCCGTTCCTCCTCGAGACAGCCACATGATAAATGCTAGCACACCGTGGTGGTACCCAAGCCCTTGGTCTACCCACCTGTGCTGCTCGTCCCCAGCGCATTGGCTGTGTGAGCAGCAGGATTTCCATGGACATGTCTGAATCAGGACAGCTGCAAAGTGCTTCTTGCACTCTCTCCGTCGTGGCCCGCATCCCATCCGTGAAGGCTTTTCCTTCTTCCAGCAGGTCTGTCCTTGCATTAAAAAAGAATGTATCTGGTCATCCTTCTGCACTCAGAAATACATATTTCATGAGATAAATAAAACAATATTTGCAACTGGCATTTTTTCCTTCCAGAATGTTTGAATATTTTGGAGCCATCGTCTCGCCATTTTGCTGAGAGGGAAGGAAAGTCAGTCTGATGTGTGAATGCTGACACTCACAATGAATAGGTAGATCGAATACCCTCCCTTGGCTCTTTAGTTTTGTTTTGTTTTTAGATTTCATATGGAAGTGGAATCACGTGGTATTCTTTTCTCGGACTCATTTGACTTAGGTCCATCCATGTTTTCACAAGTGGCAAGACTTTGTTCTTTTTTATGGATGAGTAATATTCCATTGCATAGATAGACCACATCTTCTTTACCCGTGCATCTCTCCATGGGCACCTAGATCAATTCTGTACCTGGGCTGTTGTAAATAATGCTGCAGTGAACACAGGAGTGCATAGATCTCTTTCAAGTAGTGTTTTTCTTTTCTTTGAACAGTTGCAATGTTTCTATGACTCTAAAATTCATTTAAAATGAAAAGTTTTAAAAAAGAACAGGAAAACATCCCCCCTGCCAGGGCATGAGCCTCATTCTGTGGTGACGATAATAGGAGTGGCTTTGAATTAGACATTTGTGTGTGCCTGTGAGTGAATGTATCTGAATATACTGAGTAGCTTTAGTATCCATTCAACAGATAGGAGGTTTATAATGTGAGCTAACAGCCCAGCAGGCAAGACTAGCATGTAAACAACTAATGACAATAAAATAGTTTGGTAAACTCTGCGACTCTATATTACATTCGTATTGTGTGAAGGGGGGCGGGGGCTGGAAGGAAGTTGGGGTTTTAAGTTAAACAGATCTCTGTTTGCATCTCAGCTCTGCAGTCCTATGCAACCTCCGGCAAGTCTTTCCACTTTGATTGTGTCCTCTGTAATAAGGGGGGAGTAACACTCTGCTCTTGGAGAAGAAATGGGAGTTTTACAGGGGAGGAAGTGGGAAGAAGGCATTCCAGGGAGAGGACGCAGATCATTAAGCAAACCCCTGAAGAAATACAATGGGAGAGAAACATGAAAATTGGGAAGATAGAATATTTGATATTTTTCTTTTAAGAAATAAGTGAATCTATATCCTCTGTATCTCAAGGCCACAGGCCAAGAAGAGCCAGATCCTAATTTCTCTAACTGTAAAGCCCTTGGACTTGTTCTCGCTCACCCAGGCCTAAGCTTTTGTGTAAAGGGGGAGGAGCCTCCACCACCCTCTGTTTTCTGCCCGTTTCCACCCCTGTCACGTCCAGGCAGGAGAACAAGGCAATGCCAAGAGGCCTGCCCTCTCTTGGGTGGGACGGAGCCTTGCTAAATAAGCATTCCTGATTTGGCCTTGATGGCCAGCTCTCATGCGGAGTGGATGCAATGACGGAAGGCCACAGATTTGTGGCCCTAGGTGGGAGGTCAGGAGGAGAGTGGATTATTTGGGGAGCTTTCCCCAAGTTTGGGGACTGGGCTCTAGACTCTTCAGTGGCTGGAGGGGTGTGCCTCTTGTGTTTGTGAGAAGGACCCCGGGAGTTTCAGACATATCCTTACTGTGCCCACCTCTTCAACGCCCTTCTCCCACCCACTGAGCCCACTGAATGAAGTGTCCTGTAGGGAAGCCTCACGCTGTAGCATTTGGGGGTATCATGCTGAAGGAGCAAAGCTTGGGGTGTTTCTTTAGATATTTTATTTATTATCCTAAACGTTATCCATTTCCCAAACGTAATATTTTACCCCGGAAATGATAAACAAAAGACGTACTCAAAATAAGTCTCTTTTCCCATGAAAATTGCTCCATTTTTGGTTCAGCTCTTTCATCTTTCATTTTTATTTATTTATTTTACTTGCAGTGCAACGACATTATGATGAAAATAACAGAAATCTAAACAAAGCTGTTTCCATTTTTCATGTTTACTCCAGACCCTGTCCACATGCCAACACGACTTTATAGTTCTGTGCACCAAGTACATGTAATTTTGTACTCTGCTTTGTTCATTTAACGTGTCATAAGTGAATGTTGAGTTGCTCGGTCATAGTACTAATTAACATTTCATTGGCTGCATACTATTCCATCAGGTTGATATAATTTACTTAATGAACCATTTCTTTGTTGTTGGATGTTTATGCTATTTGTAATTGTTTTTAATAATACACTAAATAACACAGAGATAGTTATCTTCATATACAGTGCTTTTACCCTTTTAAAATGATTATGTTCCTTGAATACATTTTTCAAGTTCTACCAAATGATCTAAAGATGTTTCGGGGTCCAGGTTTATGTACAGTGTGATCAGCAGTGTTATTTACCATCTAATTAGGCATTTGTCCCTGTTGGATGAGAGCCCGTGCTGAGAGGTGTTACTGATGTTACTAACTGTGACTGGATGAGGAAGGAGATCCAAGGGGAACCAGGCACTTTGTGGGCCAGGCAAATACACGTGCACCCAGAGCTCATTACACATTTCTGTTCAATGCATATGACAAGCTTGAGTGTAGCTTTGGGGAAATCAAGGGAAGCCTTGAGGGTCTACTCAGGATGAAGCAGCATTTGGGAGTTCACAGTGAAGCTATCTGAAACGGCAGAAGCACAGCACCCCCCATGCTGCTCAACTTCCCATGCACCATTCCCATCACATCTGACCATTAGGAAGGACACCAGAGAGGCAATGCACAGCAGGAGGGCCTCCCAGGCTTGAAAAGGGGTGGCAGGTCCATCAAGGCACTTCCAGGCCGGCAGAGAAAGCGGTCCCTGTCCAATGGGGCCAGGCCAAAGCAGGTGAAAACTGCAGCCGTCCCTTGACCCTCTGGCTGAGCTGACTTCTCTGCTCCTCCAGTGCTGAGCAAAAAAAAAAAAAAAAAAAAAAAAAAAAAAAGAGGATTCCTTGCCAGCCTGGTTAAGTTAGGACGAATCTGATAACTTTCTGCGGGCCTGTGATCTCAGGGAATCCAGTGCTGTGAGAACCTGACTGCACAGGGCCTAATGGTTGGGAGGCTGGGGCTTGTTTTGTGATTGTAGCTCATCTTGTGTGTATCTACCCTTCACTCTCTCCCCACGCGTGCTCCTTCCTCACTGCCAACACACTCAAGTTTCTCTAACTCAAAAAGATTTTGAAAAATCATATTTCTGTTTCCTTGAATTTATCCTTAAAATGTCAACATGTAGATTATTTTTTTCAATCTGTGTTCCTAGAGATACTGTGGGAAGTAAACGATGAAAATGCCATTTGACAGAGAGATGGTGGATTAGATAGTAGACAGAGTGTGCAAATTCTGTTCATTTCTTATGGCAAAGGTCTCAGACTATCTTGTCTTTAATCTCTTCTCTCCCAAGTCATAAGGATCTCATACGGTGTTTAATTATTTCCCTCTCTGATTTGATAATAGCTTTGTATCACGCAGAATATCGCCATGAGTGCCAGGTGACAGCGCACAGGAACATGTATTACTGACTAACTGCATGCCACCCCCACAAATTCTCAAGCAGAGTTGTTTTCCAATTGTTCTGAATCAATGAGACATATTTCCTTTTGATCTTTTAAATTGAGGGTGTGTAGCTCAATGAAACATTTTTAAATAGAGTGGTTTCTTTATGCATATACATAAAAAAAACACTTTTTTCAGAAAAAAATCATCTGGCTGGCCATTTCCCAAAATTTTGTTTTGAGATCCCACTTTATTGAAAATTTTTTATTTTGAAAAAAGTGGTGAAATAGAACAGAGTCCCCATATACCCTTCATTCAGTTTCTCCTAATAGTAACATCTTTTGTAACCATAGCATAATTGTAAAAGCCAGAAAATTAACAATAGTATTAGCTGAAGTAAATAAACACTTTGTCTGCAACTCAGTAGATTTTCCCACTCATATCCTTTCTCTGTTCCAGGAATTAACCCTGGACCCCACGTGGCCTTTGCCGTGTCTCCTCAGGCTCCTTAATCTGTGGGACTCCCTTAGTCTTTCCTTGCCTTCCACGACCTTGACACTTTGGAAGAGTATCGGTCAGTTATTTTGTAGAATGTCCCTCATTTTGAGTTTGTCTAATTTTTCCCCTTATCATCAGATTCAAGTTGGATATTTGGGGCATGAATACCACAGAAGTGATGTTTTGTCCTTTTTTTTGTTTCAGGGTACATGATATTGATAAGTGTCATCACGGGTGATGTTGATCTTGACTACTTGGTGAAGATAAAACCATGGCTGTCAGATTTCTTCACTGCAAAGTTACTCTTTTTCTCTTCCTCTTCATAATCAATAAACATTTTGGTGGGGAAAATAAGAAGGCCGGGTCACTTCGTTTTCTATTAAGTGAGATCAGAATCTTTCCTTTTCTTTCTTCCTTGTTATGGATCTTATCTATTTTCAGTTGATGGGTGGATAGCCTCCGGACCACCAGAATATTCCGTTATTACTTGGAAAGATTTGATAAGTCAGGACTCGAGCCGTGAATGATGCATAAAAATGAGGGGCAGAGTCGTCCTGGATGAAATCTAGAAATCAAGAAGAAAAACTTGGTCTCTACAGCCGTCTGTGACCACTCTGAGCGTCAGTTCCTCGAACACAGAGTGGAGATAGTAGTGTTGTTCATAGGGATCTGGTGAGAATTAACACCAGGCACACTGGCTTGCCGTTTCCTAGCCTTGCACAAAATCAGTCACATCACATAGCCTTTCAGATTATTTTAGGAAGGCCTGTGCTCAGATTCCAGACCCCCCGACTCCCCCCTTGCTGCCCTGCATGGGATTCTTTGCCTCTGTGGCCTCTGTTCACCTAAAATGTAAACTGCTCCCAGGGAAAATTGTTGCCTGCCTCCGCAACAGGCAACCCCGATTCAAACTCGTTTTAAATTCACGGTAGTGAAAAATGGGTTTGCATCCTACTGTGAATTTAAATGCTTGCAACCCAGGAATAAACAGATCGCATGGCTCATTTATCTCACAGCCATTAATTAATGGTGGTTAATTGTAGTTATGAGCTGTGGAATGCTAGGCTCTTGCACCCATACATTCTCTTTAATGTATGCAGGAAACCGGGGAGGCCGTCAGTCCACCCAGAAAGGAAGCCTGTCCCGGAGGGCAGAGGCTCACAGCCCTGCCTGGATGGATCCCTCATCTCTGCAGAGAGAACCTGTGCTGCACGGGCCTCCCAGGACTTGGCCCAGGACTTGGGGCTGGGGTCCTACAGGGAACTGCTTCTGGGCCACACACCTGATATTTGTTGTCTGCTGTACTTCCCCCAGCAGGATAGCTTCGCTTGGCCCTCTTTGTATTTTCTACATAAAAGTAAGTAAATTTGTAACAGACAGTAAAGGCTTTTAAAAAATCTGGCAGCTTGAGAGAGAGGTTGTGATGTCACACAGAATCAAGTCACTGGCTAAAGTGAAATTTATGCTTTCGAATCTTTTTATTGTCCTGTGTGGTGAGGAGGCTCCTGGGACTGTGGGGAGCAGCTTGGAGCAGATGAAGTTGGATGTTTCTGAAGGGAGAAGCCCTTGTGACCACCTCTCAGACCCTTTCAAGTGAAACTTTTAGAGACATCTCTGGCCTCACAGCTCAGTAATTAACTCTGGGTTTAGGTTCTGATAGGCAGAATTTTAAGATGGTAAGATTACTACCTCCCCTCCCCCTGTGTAGACCCTGTATAATACCCTCCCCATGCGTGTGGTGGGCCTGACCTAATCAGGTGAATTTTTAATTTTTGTTTTTTGTTTGTTTGTTTTAATCCTTACCTGAGAATATATTTACTAATTTTTTTAGAGAGAGAAGAAGAAACAGAGAGGAAGGAGAGAGAGAGAGAAAAACATTGATGCAAGAGAGAAAAATGGATTGGTTGCCTCCTGTATGTGCTGTGGCCTGGGATTGAACCCACAGCCTAGGTATGTGTCCTGACCTGGAATTGAACCCACAACTTTTTGGTGTGTGGGACAATGCTTTAACCAATTGAGTTACCCAACCAGGGCATCAGGTGAGTCCTTTTTAAAAATGGTAGAAAGTTCAGAAACAAAGTCAGATCTCAAGATGCCGCAAATGATCTCTTTGTTGGCCTTAAAGGAACAAGTGGCAACATTATGGGGGAAACCATGTGTCAAGGCTCTGTGAGAGGCCTCTGGAGCTGAAGTGGTCTCTGGCTGGCAGCTGGCAAGGAGTTGGGGACTTCGGTACCACAACCACAAGGAAGTAGACAACCTCAGGGAGCTTGGAATTGACCTGGCCCCAGTGGAACTTCCAGGTAAGGGTGCAGCTGCCCGCACTTTGATTTCCAGCCTTGTGAGCCTCTGAACAGATGACTCAGCCCAAGTGTGCCAGACTCCTGATCCGTGGAAACGATGAGCTAATACATTTGTGGTTTTCTGAACCACCAACTTTCTGGTAATCTGTTACATAACAGTAGATAATGAATTCATGGAATTTATGCCATTCCTCATGTGTATTATTATCATGGCCTTTATCTTTTCCTTTTGTAGTGTTTCCTCCTCCAAAGGTCAGAGAGGGTGCTGATGAATCCACCTTCTTGAAAACCTTTTATTACATTATCCCATGCCCTCAAGTGGTCAGTGGCTTGGCAATGCCTACGGCATAAAGGGTGCCCCTGTTAATCTGAGCTTGATTTCATGCTGGGTCTGCTCCCTTACCCTGCATTCAGGCCTAAAGGAGATGCTCACTGCTGCCTCCCAGAACTTCCACCCACACCGTGCCTTTGCCCAGGCTGCTTCTGAGCTGAGTGCATTGATTCCCAAGGCCAAGTGCCCATGCTCTCATGCAAGTTCCAGCTTCACCTGGGCTGCCTTACCCATCACTCCTCCTTGGTCCCTCCCAGCACCACACACTGTGCCTCCAAAGGTCAGGACCCTCCGTCTGTGAGTTCCTCGAGGAGCCGGCAAGCAGGAAGCTCTGGGAACGAATGAACGTTTGATGGGCCGTGCGCTGCCCTCAGGATGACCGCACGTCCTATTGTCTTGGCACCTGCGGTCAGCTCTCTGAGAAGCTCAAGATTTCAATTCCTCCAACATTGGAAAAGTTTGTTTCTGCCTCCGGGACTTTTGTGTAGAATGTTCTTGCCTAGATTCTCACATGACTGGTGCCTTCTCATTACTTAGAGATCAGCCTAAATATTGCTCCCCCAGGAGGCCTTCTTTAGACGCTTCTCTGGGGGCAGTTTCTCTCTCTCTCCCACCACTCTACCCAATTGCCCTGTTTTATTAACTTCAAAGCATTTGCCGTTGTCTGAAATCCTCTCACTCATTGATGTGTGGCTTGTTCATTTCCTGTCTCCTCCTGAAGGTCAGGAACTTTCTTCTCATGCTCATTGTTTTATTTACAGTATCTGGCATGTTGTAAGCTGGCATCCAACAAACTGCTGAGTGAGTGAGCCCCAAAACATGTCCCACAGCAAACATTCTTGGGGGGCTCACCTGAATGTTCGGGGACGTTTCTTGCAGTCCTTCTCTGCCCAAGCTCAGTTTCCAATTTTTCATCCCTGATCCAAAACAGTGATCCCCTGAGCCCTCGGAGAAACACTTTTGTTGAAAGATAATGGAGCACAGTAAATAACGATATTCACAATATCATTATTTATTGCCTATTTCCTATAATTTACATACACATGGTCATGGTCTGGTACTAATGGCCTAGTGCCTGAGCTACTAGGTGCTGTAGGGACCAGCTGAAAATTACTGCCCATGATCTGACCCTACCCTGTCTAGGTCTTCCTGGTGGGTGGGCTTCCCCCAGCTCAGACTGAGTGGGCACCCAGCCCCCCGGGGGAGCGGGCAGCATCTTGCTACAATAGGAGACTAATTGTTTCTAGATTGAGTATTTCCCTGGGACAGCAGCCCAGCCGGTGTTCCCTGAATTAACATATTCACTGAAGGATTGAAGATCGTGATTAGGTCCGACAGCATCCGTTTCGGTGGGACAGTCTCGGCCCCTCAGAGCTGCACAGGATGGCGAGGAGATTTATTTGTGTGGAATGGAGACATATGGCCAGAATCATCCGCTCCCTTTCCTCTGTAATTAAAACATCTGGAAGCACCAACGGGCTGGGAAATGAGAAGAAAGCGGTGAACACATATTCCTGTCCAACTCTGAATAATCCAGCTGTGGGGCTGTGACATCAGAGGGTGCAGCCCAGCTGGCTTAGGCTGGTCCCAAGATTGCCCTCAACCCCAAAGCTGGTTGGCTTGCAAACATGACTTTGGGAGGGGCGTTCTCAAAACGGTGCTTTATTTTATTTTATTTTTACCTGTAAGTGCATGTAATGAGTTTTTCTCCCCCTATGAGGATGTTTTTTAGAATGTTTTACCAAAAAAAGAGGTTGAATGACAGGGGAAATGTAAGGCTCAGTTTGGGGGCTGGTGCAGTCTATGGCGTATTGTTTATTATGCGATGAATTTTTATTTGCGTTAGTGGAAGTTGTTTCTCCTCGACATGGAAGGAGACCTCGGTTCTCCTGGATTCCTTTTGGTCAGGATATCCTTCACCTAAAGTCCATATTTCAAATGGGCCTTGTCAGCCTGGGTCCAGGCCCCTCAGCAAATATGTCAAGCTTGGAGGACTGGCATCTCTGCTTTTGTTAAGAGGGCCTGAGGTGCACCAATTAAGGGAGAAGACCATTCTTAGGAAAACTGAATTAACTAGAACTGGAGATCTGTTCTTTCTCTGGGGATTCGCTTACAGACTCATCCACCTCCTCACCTATCTGTTCATTCGTTACTCCATCCTCCATCCATTCAAACCAAGAACCTCTAATGAGCACATTCTATACACCAGGCTCTGTACTTGGTGCCAAAGAAACACGGATGGGAACCTTCAACAGGTCACCTGGTCTTGAATGAGGTGCTTATAGAGGCAAACCAAGTCAACACGGCACTTGATAAGTAGTTGGGTACGCCATCCACGTCTTGTGAGCATGCAGAGGAGAACGTCCACTTCCGATTCCTCCTCCAGGTCCCTAAATCGTATCATACGCATCACTCGAGTTTCTGATCTATGCTTCACACGGGGAACCCAGCACCATTACGGGGAAGCAAAGAGGCCACGTTTATAGAACACGTACTATATGCCTAGCACTTCACATACTCGATTTTCCAAACATCTTCAGGGCACCTCTTTCAGGTGAGTATTAGCCTGCCCTTTGTACAGATTAAAGAACCCAGTACATGCATTTTGTTTCACTGCGCTGCCTGTCTCAAGGACTTCACCTTCCCTGCTGGCAAGTAAGCGGCCTCCTGTGGACCAGCTTAGAGCCCCCTTTGCGCTCTTCCTGCCCAAAATGCTGGTCCAGTCACCTATGCCAGGCAGGGCCTCCTCTCCTTTCCCAAGAACCCAGTTTCCTGCACTTGACCTAGCTTGTGCCAGCCTCTCTCCCTGTGGGATGAACCTCTTCTCCCTCTGTCCAGACTCCCCTGGACTCTGAGTGAATTGAAGACATGAGTTGTCTCTTCTTAATCTCTCAGTCTTCCTCACGCACTGATCATTGCTGAGCACCGGACCTGGCACACAGTGTCCACACCCACAAAGTGGAATTCACATCACAAGGGTCACGTGCAACTGAGAGTTGACGGCTGTGTGGGTTTTCCCCACCAAAGCCTCTTACCGTCAGTGTATTTGCTTATCCCCCACACATTGCGAGGTCATCTTGTTCTGGGTGGAGGAGCAGACAGACACTGAGAGGACCACAGTGATCAGAACGTGGTCCCTGTCTCCACGCCTGCTTCGAATAAGCTCTAGGTGTAAAATGCCTTTGGGAAACCAGCACAAAGCTGGCATTTTCTGTGTCTGGTCCTAGAAAGCCCTGTCCTTCTCCTTCACAACTGTTCCCCCACGTATGTAAGTTTCCAACACACCTCAGGAGAGAACCTACCTGTTCGTATGACAGAGGCTCACATTCCGGAATCCTGGGCACAGGCTGAGGGAGGATCTTCTCAAATAAAGCCAAAAACCTGTACTATCAACACCGAGCCTAAATTTGTCTCCGAGATCTAATTAAGACCAATCCAGTTCCTTGACTAAAGAATCTGACATCCGTCCCGGTGTAAATATTTATTATGCCTGATAGCCTCTCTCCTTAACAGCAAAACAATCTGCAGTGACAACATTAGATACAGGCATACACTCCTGACGAAGACCCCATTATCAGTACTGATAATAACTTAACAGTTTCAGTTTGTGTTACCATGAGATTATGCAAATGGAGGGCTGGTCTATCAGAAGCACTTGGAAGTGGCCTGGCAGGGTCTGTCACATGCCTTGGTTGCAGTCGGTGAGACCTCATTTCACATCCGACGGTGCCGTGTACTCATTTGCTGGTATAATGCTCTGCGCTCATGTATCACCCTTTGCTCAGAGATCACAAATCAGCTTGGCAGGCTCTGCCTGTGCCTCCATGAAGCCCAAACATCTGGATGAGGAGTGAAAAATCTCATCTTTCAGCAAGTCAGCCAGCCAGACATTTTTCACCATCTATTTGCTTAGTGCCTACCGTCCTAGACGGATGTTTCCTCTACACGCTGTCAAACGTGGAGATGAAAGACGACTGCTTTCCATAATTCATCTAGGAATTTGGGTACCAGGAAAACAGAATGCTCCTTCTAACATCTGCAATGTCTGGGATTAGTTTACAGGTTTCGGTTTTCTGGGGGGCAATTTTGCAAGGAATCGGGCTAAGCTCTTGCCAGAAGGATGGTGATGTCTGGTTTCTGTCCTTGTGTTTCTAAGCTCCGAGACTTCTAAAGGTGTAGCTAATGAGGGTCACGCATCGTTCGTCTAAATTTATAAAGATTATTTTCTTAACTCTAAAGACTAAATCTAATTTGGGGTTTACGGATAAATGGCACTGTGAGTTTGAATAGTTACCACAGTACTCAGAGCCTGACCGCTTACCCGTGGGCTGTAATGATAGATTGTAAGTCAGCAATGGAACTTACGTGTCAGAATTATCAGAGAGTTCCTGCCAGATATAATTCAGAGGAGAATGGATTGAAGGAGGAGCCTACCTGAGCAGTTGCTTCGTACCTGGAAACCAAGAGCTCACCTAAGCGGTACCTGCCAAAGACACTGGTAGAATGACATTCTCAGTCGACGAGAGATGATTGGAAAGAAAAACTGTGGTTATAGTAGAAGGTATATCTGGGCCTCACCAATAGCTCTGGGTGGTCACACCAGGCACTCTGCACTAATTCTTGGCCAGGAAGCTGGACAAAGAACATCATCTCTGCCAGTGCTAGCTCCTGATTATGTAATGGTGCCTGTCAAAGAGGGTGGGCATTATGTAATTAACTTCTGGTCGTTTCCCCAAAAGGAGGGGAACTACTGAACTAACGGTGGAATGATGAAAGTTATCTTACTTGGGCTCCGTTTCCACTTCTACCAGGCTACTGGGTTTCTGAACTAGCAATGTGAAAGAACAGTACATCTAAATGGTTCTCTGTCTGAAAGAGCCAGAAGGAGATCTACTCCATCTGCCGAAATCTGCGTGGCTCTGATTCCCTGTCTCAAAATGAGTAAAGGGAGAACAATTCTTCAATCATTTGAGAGAGTAGAGCATGCCAGAAGGTGGGGGTTGCTTTGAACACTCAGAACCAACATCTCCCAGTTAAATAATTATTATAAACAGCGTTAAAAAAGTTTGAATTTGCATCTTCAACAATATTTCAGAGGATATTACATCTGAAAGGTGTGAGAAAGCAGGAAACAATATAAGACAAGTAAAGAAAGGATGCGGATGAAACCTAAGATTGTTGAATTTACAAGTACAGTTGAGTTTATAACTAGCCCAGTCGGCAATCAGAGCATTGTCTCAGTGTCAATAGATATTTCTGCAATGGGAACAATGCTCTGTAGAGTAGGCAAACTCTCTGTGTAAAGGGCCAGATAGTACGCACTGTTGTCTTGGAGGGCCGTGCTCAGTCCCTTGCATATTTTTCATTCATTTTACAAATCTTTAAACTATTATAAAAACACCATTAGTCCATGGGATATACAAAAGCCGTCCACGGACATCGTTGTACATCCAGTAAAATGGTTATACTTGGTGGGGGGTGGGGAATGATGAGTGCTGGTGGGGATGTGGAAAAATTGGAACTTTTATCCACTGCTGGTGGGAATGGAAAGCGGGATGACCTCTGTGGTAGAGGGTTTGATTGTCTTCAAGAACTTAAGCATAGAATGATTATGTTGCCCAGAAACTCCATTCCGAGGTATATTCTCCCCAAAACTGGAAAAGAGGACACATCCCAGAGGAATCCTGAGAAAATGGGAAGGAAACACAGACGAGAGATAACCAAGGGAGAAAAGAAAAAAAAAACATTGTCAATTTGAAGAAATGGATCAACTCATCATGCTAGTGGTATCAAAACATAATAAAAAGACAGCAACACAGAGACATAGCCTGATCAAATTACTTTGAATATAAAAGTGAAAATAAACTTTGCTACTTATATCCATGCACGGATAAATTTTGTTATTTATATCCATGCATGGACACAAATAGATAAGTTATCTGGAAAGGAGTGAACGCCAGGATGATCTCAGATCTTTTGGAGTCTCTAGATGCTTTAGACAATGGTTCTAGCGTTCTGGGGGAGAAATATTTAGATTTAAAACTTGTTTATTTGGCTAGGATGGATGTGATGGGCCTGTTCAAGAGCAAAAGAAATTCATTTTCAGAATGACCCACTCAGAAAGTTGACACTCACTTAAAAGGAAAATTTCTCATGTAACCAATCTGCTAGAGAAGACTCAACATAAACAAACAAACAAACCCCATGAATGGGAGGTGATAGTATTGAAGAAATCATGGTATTAAAGAACTGGAAGAAAACAACTAAAACTGTATAAATAATTCTTATTACTATGGCTATAATACAGTGTACCTGTAAAAATAAAGAAATAGTGTCAAAGATGTATGTTAACAATCAGAAAATCTCAGATACATCAATCAAACCTGGATATAAATGAGAAGAGAAGAATGTAAACTCGTCCAGACTGTCTCAGATGTGTACATGTTTCATGTGGACTTATTTAGGTCACAGGAAACTTTCTCCAGCGCAACATTTTATGATATGCTCCTGAGAGCAGCTTCCTTCGCTCGCTCACCAACCTTTCACACAAAACACGTGATGGTGTTAGAAGCGACCTCATCAAAAGACACCAGCAGAGGTGGCAGGTTGAATTTGGGGATGTCTGCTCCAGACAGTCTGCATTTGTCTTTTCCTCATGGTTTTCTGGCTCCTAGTGAGAGTTGCTTCTCTCATAAACGGAAGCATTCTGATTTTATAAGACACCTCACAGCAATTATATGGCTTTTTATCATTTCTCAATGTAGCACAATAGATCAGTTTCATTCCAAAATTATATGTGTTTTTGTATGTCTTCAGGGGAGAGTTAAAAACATCATGAGATATTGAATTAGCTTCTCTTATTAATGTGCATTCCCATTAAATTGATAAAAAAAAAATAACCCCAGGAGGGCCACGTAAATAGTGAGGAGGCCAAAACTTTGTCTAATCCAAAGACTGGAGGAAGAGAAATTTTAACCATAGCAGATTTGTCATTATTTAAGATGAACATCTGGTGCAGCTCTGGAATTTCATTATTATCTCATTTGTCAGCCTCACCAACATAAACAGAAAAAAAGCATTAAAAAATAAGAGTAGATGTATCAGTTATTATAACAAATGCAAATGGTTTAAATCCTTTTATTAAAAGATAAATTGAGTTAAAGAATAATCCAACTGTATGCATCTTACAACACTATATCTAAATATTCACTGACAAATATTAAAACTTGAAGTATTAGAAGATATATTCTAGGCATATAAAAACAAAAAAATTGTAGAGAATTAGTATCATCCAAAGTGTAATTTAAAGCACAATACAGGAAAGAAGATAAAGGGAATTGATATTGATGAAATGCATTATCTTAAATGATGCTATAATAGTTTTAATTCACTATAGTTCATATATATTTTACCAAATGATAGAAAACTGTTCAAAAATAAATTAAGAAACTTTAAATAGAATTACTTGGGAGATAAAATAAAATACTCATTCTTTCATAGATCATGAAAACAAAAATATGGAATTTGGTATTAAAATTTATTAGGCTGAATATATGAATATTTAGCATTAGGTTCCACAACAAGAAAAAAAGCTATTTCTAATGTTTTTAAACATTTACTAGAATTTAACATATTCGTTGTCATGGAAACTTCTAAATTTTATATCAATTATTCTAATGAGTATAAATTAAGCAACTCACATTCTCTAACTAGAGAATAATAAATTCTAGAAATAAAAAGAATAGGTTTAAATAAAAACCATTTTGAAGCTGTCTAAAAAGAATTTTTTCCTGGATTGTCATAAAAATGTTAAAAACTGACACTATTAACTATTTAGAAAATAATTAACTTAATGCATATCAAATCCTATGGGATATAGTCAAAACTATAGTAGGCAACAAAAACATAGCATTGTTATTCAATGATAAAGAATGAAAACAAAGTACTCCACTAGAGAAGTTAAAGATTAGCAAAATCGGGGAAAGAGTAGCACAAGAAAATAAAGCAAAAGCAAAGTTCTGAAAAAAAATTCAAGAAACAATAAAATCTTTTAGCTTGTGTGCAAGCCTGATCAAAAATAAAGACAGATATGCAAAATCATGATTGAGATTTGTATAATAGTGCAGCTACGCATCAATTTTAAAGGTGAGAAGACTGTGTACATTTTTATCAATAACTTTTCAAATTTCAGTGAAAATAACAATTGGTGTAGGGGATACGAAGAGCAAATTTGACTGACAAATAATTAAACAGAGAGGACATGTATCCAGCAACAAGATAAAAAAAGTTTTCAAAGTATTTCTACCAAATAAGGCTCCTGGCCTGGAATGTATTATGGGCGGGGCCTTGCAAGCTTGTTGCAAAGTGTTGCAATTAGTTGGTCTCCTGAAATGTGAGACATTTTGGAGACATGACTCTTGAGCTCTTTCTCCTACACATATACTGCTAGGCTTGATGTTGAATAGACTCTCAGTAAATACTTGCTGAATAAATGAATCAATCAATGGAGACCTACCATGACACATATTGATTTAAAAAGGTTGTTGGATGGCTATTGCCCATCTTTGCACTGATGGCGTTGCATTTTCTTACATCATCCTCGTCCGAGAAAGAGTTCTTTCTGTCTTGAGCACACCTCCAAGTCCCGGCCTGCCTGATCCCCCCTTCTGTGTCTCTTTTCCTCTCAGTCCCACAGAGCTCTTTGGTAACTGACCTTATAGGAGAATGACAGTAAGTTCATTAGGTCACTTCTGAGACAGCTGATTCGCTAGGCAATTTTTATGTTATTTGGTTTGCTCTTTGCAGTTGCATAGGGACTGTCATTTCCATTTTAGATTGCAGGAAGCTGGTCCAAGATTGCACAGGTAGGAGCAGAAAGGAAATGCTAAGACGTGTGGACATTTTGCTCTTTTTGCGGATACTTGAGATCCATGAAAGGATTTGGAAAGGGGAGTCATAGGACTGGAGCTATGATTTAGAAAGATGATCTGAGGGAATATGGAGTTTCAACTGGTAGAAACAAATGTCATGCTTCAGGTGAGAGACCATAACCAGCGGAATGAAGTTAGTGGCAGCAAGACAATAGGTAAGCGATACCTGAAGGAGGTGGTCACAGATTCAGGCACCACCTTCTTGGAGGAGGTAGTTGATTCCTTGGTCATGGTCAGCAGAGCCATTTTAATAGTGCTGACCCCAGAACCACAGTGACCTGGACACGAATCCTGTGCTCTGCCACTTGCTTCCTTACCGTATAACTTCAGGCAAGTTACACATTTCTCTGAATCTCAATATCCTTATCTGTAAAAACAAAGATAAGAATGGTGTTCGCTTCTTAATGACGTTTGAAGATTGAATGATAATGAATGTATCTGACCCCTTTACATAATGGATCCTAGGTAAATCACTGCTATCTTAATTACTTGGTTATCGTTAGTGGAAGAACTGGAGAGAAGTTGCACCGCAGGGATGGAAGGTCAGGACCCGAGAGGATGCTTGATGCTGTCCTCTCGGGGGCGAGAGTGGTGGGAGATGGGAGCGTAAAACGCAGAGCACCCTAGGGAGGGAATAAACTGAAGGGGAGGCGCACCTTGTGTGTTCTCTCTGGAGAGAGGCTGTCAATATGTCTTCTAGGTACCCGTCCTGACCACTGGTTTGGAATCCTCAGGACTCCTGCATCTCGCTTTCCTCATCTACCTTTGGGAGAGCTGATGCCCGAGTTTTCAGAAAGTTCCTCATTCTGCCCCCGTAGCTGTTCCTCTTCCATCCCCACTGACATCAGCTTCTGCCCTCAGTTCTTATGGAGCCCTGCAGCCCCATCCATCTGGTTTCACTGGTTCATTTCCCCCAAATTTAACCCAAAGTGTTTAGTAACACATACCCCCAGCCCCACGGAGCTCATTCTCTAAGAGACATCACACTTTTCTCTCTCTAGGTTCAGTGTTGTCTGTTGTCTATTTAAACAACTGCCAGAGCCTCAGACCTCAGAAGAGGAGGATCTTGGTGAAAAGTAGGAACTTCCATCCTTAGACTTCAGATTCTATGACTGTGCACTACATACCAGGGACACTGCTGGGCGGCAAAGAGAGGGAAGTGAGACAAAGTCGATCACAGGACCACTCCCAGACACCTTGCATTCCACTGAAAGAAGCAGACGGGGAATTACTAAAGAGAGTAATGCCTAGAGCAACTGCAAACTGTGAAGCATATAAAAGGCTGCAAGAGAGAATAAAGCAATGGGGGGGGTTGCAATTCGCTCTGCTAGTTACACTAGGTGGTGACTGTTAGAGGTGGGCCAGATGCAAATTCAGAGCTTCACACTAGAGAAGAGTTGGGAAGCGCCAGATTGAGGACCTCCAGCATGAAAACAGAAATAAATAAATAAATAAACAAACCTTAGAATAATTCTAGATGTACAGGAATGGAGCAAAAAACAAAGGGCAGAGGGTTCCCGTGTGCCCTTGACCCCACAGTTTACATAACCACGGCGCTTTTCTCAAAACAAGAGAACTAATGTTGGTGCATTACTGATAACTAAACTGCCCACTTTATTTGGATTTCACCAGGTTTTCCCCTAGTGTCCGTGTGTCTGTTCCAAGAGCCAGTTAGGGATGGCACATTGAATTTGGTGTAGCATCATTTGGATCCTTAAGCAGTCATGCCTCCATGGATTTATTTGGCACAGATATAAAAGCGGACATGGAAGGCATAGTGCTGTTGGCACAGGTAGTCCGCAGACACAGATGCGAGGAGGGTCAAAGAGGTTCTTAGGCAGCAGAGACGCCCATGCTGCCCCAGCCGCCCACATCAGCCAAGTCTCCCATGGGCAACCTGAGACAGACCCTGCATTCCCACAGAAGCCTCTCTCCAAATTAAATTCTTTTAGCAAAATGGGACCTGGACTGCAGCATTTATAAATTACCTATGAGGGCCTGTAAACATCAGATTGCTTTTTAAAAATTTAATTGCCCTTTTAAATGTTTCATTCAGAGACAGGGCTGGGGTTGGTGGTGGGGGTCATGCGAGAGGTGCCCAGGCTGACTCCGGAACTGTTTCCTGTCCATCAAATGGACAGCCCGCCCAGAAAGATTAGCCCAGATTCCCCCAAAGAAATCTGTGTCAAATTGAAGCTGACTGGGTCTGGCACCTGAGGAGAAGCTTGAGTTGACAGGATTAACCCTCTCAGTGCCCCGGGGCTCCGGGAGAAGGGCTTTCAAAGGTTTTCTTATGCATAGAGCTCTGAGCAAAATAGCGCCTAGTTCTGTGGCTCGTCGTCGGTGTCGGTGTGGCCAGGGAGGGAGTCTGAAGTAGGAAATGAGTGATGAGAAGGTGTTAGTATTCAGGGGGGACTTCCCGCTTGATTGCACTGGGTTTGTCACTGACGTTTTATCACACTGTCCACTTGCTGTGAATTTACCCCAGAGGGAAGCACCTACTGCAATCCACAACAGCCAGCTCAGACACCCATCAGGCACCAGGTGAGTAACCCAGCTGGATCTGGCCCTCAGCGAGACTTTTTTATTGAATGTGAATGAACCTGTTTCCCTCCCGGGCTTCTAATCTACACTCTTGCTCCTGGGGGCAGTTTTACTCCAATGAATGGGGTCTCTTAATCCTTGCAGAACCACTAAGGCCTTCCTCTAGCTATTCGCTTTTTGTTTGTTTGTTTCTTTCTTTTTTAGAGCCATAAACGTATTTATCCTTCTTAATCTCATTGCTTTTCACAGGCAATAGTATTTTGTATTAGTTTCAGATATCTGCTCCCCAGATATTTCCAGTACCCACCTTGGCACCGTACACAGTTATTAAAATTGTATTGACTATATTCCCTATGCTGTACTTAGCATCCTTGTGAGTATTTTGCAACTACCAGTGTGTACTTCTTAATCTCTTCACCTTTTTTACTCAGTCCTCCAAATCCCCTTCCCTCTGGCAGCCATATGTCTGTTCTCTGTATCTTTCGAGTCTCAGGATCCTCTTCTGGTTCTCAATTGTTAAGCAACTCCTTCTCCTCACTACGTGGATTAGTTTATCTTCTGAGGGCTTCTCTAGAAGCAAAATTAAGGAGACCAACGGCTTGTTACTGAACAAGGGTTTTAGAAGAGGTAGACTTGAGACAGAGAAGATGGCTTAGGGCCCAGAACTCTCTGGTTTTTGGCTGTCAAATCAAAGTTCTCGTACCAGTCCTTATACATTGAACTAGGTACACTGAAGGTTCAGGATGAGGATCCCTGAACTCAGCCAGGAGAAGCAGCCCTAAGACTGAGTTCTGACGGTGCAGCGATACATGCAGGCTTAGCTCTGGACACTCCACTGGGCTTTATTTCTTTGTTGGAGTCAGATTTATGGTTTGTGCTGAACCTGAATGGCTCTAGCTCCTTACTCACTTGTCAGTCTGCAGGTGGGATAAGATCTCTCTGCCAGTTTCTGCCAAGTGAAGAGTGGATGGTGAAGTCAGTTATGAGCTGGGCATCCATCAGGTTTTAAGAAAAATCTGGCATCTTCAGCTGCCATTGCAATAGGAATTTACTATGACATGACGGTTAAGGTATTTCACTCTGCCATTGGGGTCTAAGTGCTCTGCCTCCATGGAATGTGCATATTTCTATTTTAAATTTATGTAATTGGTTTCCTAAGGGATCTCTCTTTAAGGTCTCGGAAAGACTAACAGATGTCTCCATTTCTGAGAATCCATGGAGGTACCATGTTCTCATGGCCATCTCTTGCTTGGAGTAATGAATTCAACCACAGAGATTTTTTGCATACCAGCGACATGTTGTACGCTCTGCTAGGGACTGTAGATGCGGTGGTGAGCAAAACCAAACTTGGTATTTATCCTCTTGTGGTTTATTCTCCATAGCAGGTGTGGTGGACCACCCATAGATACACCATCCAGATTCCTCCAAGGAAGGAGAGAAGTGTGGTCGGCAGAGGACTCCAGCTCAGCGTCTGCCTCAGCCAAGGTCATGACCTTCCTGGGGCACCTGCCCCCAGACCCAGCACCGCTTGTTCTGAAGCTCCCTGAAGGTTTGGCAGGTACTTTATGGGGCTGGCATCAAATCACAGGTGTTTATTACCGTTCCCTAATAAATATCTTGTACCCCAAACTGCATCATAGCATCTGCTTCCAGGGAATCTAATCTGAACAGTGAGTCAGAGAGCAAAGCATTGAATATATCAAGAAATGTGAAATTGTTTTTGTGTAAGTGCTTGAGAGCAAAGTTCACTGGATTCTTGTTTCCAGACAAACACTTAGAAATTGTCTCTCTATCTCCCACTTGGATGCTGGCCTGAACATGGGACTCAACTCCTTTCTTTATTTACATATATCCTTATACCTAAACAAAGCCATACACATTCACCTAAACCCACTATGACAAGTTTTTGCACAGATAGGAGACAACTAACTTTCTTTCTTTTCTTCTCCTTCTCCTTCTCCTTCTCCTTCTCCTTCTTCTTCTTCTTCTTCTTCTTCTTCTTCTTCTTCTTCTTCTTCTTCTTCTTCTCCTCCTCCTCCTCCTCCTTTTTCTTCTTTAAATATTTTAAAAAATAAAAGAGTTATACAATGGGAAAGGCATTCATATGGGTAAAATGGGAAATTAGATATCCCTGTTCTTTGTCCCAGTCCTTCCACTATTTGTCCCACCTGGGCTCAGCCTCCAACTATCTCACATTCTTTGATTCTGTCCTGTCAACACTGCATTATTATGCCAAGCAGAATCTCTTTCCTGCTTTCATTTTTCTTCTTCAGTCCTTTAAAATTGCATCTCCTCTTTTGGTTACACAGATGTATTCCTTTGAAGAAAACTCATTGAACTGTAGACTGAAGATCTGTACATTTTTCTGTATGTAAATTATAATGCCTCCATTAAAAAGAACCTGTCCCTTCTGGCCTATAGGAATAAGAAGCCATTGTGTTCTCTACTGCTATCTGTATCTCCCTTTGTTATACACCATCCAGCAAGTTTTCTGAGGTTACTCTTAGCATCTAATTACACTCTTGGGAAAGCTGGAATTCACCTCTCTCAGCTGGATCTGACTGATTTTAGGGGTAAGATGGGCTGGTTCTTCTGGGAATATCTGTTTCCTACAGAGTATGTTTTGCCAGATTGTGAGCTCTTTGAGTGTAGGAGCCATCTATGTTACATAGTTAATACATGTGTCTATATCAACTACAACTTTCATCAAGCCTAAACTGGAGAAGGTGTTCAGGGTATACTGAGGACTAAAATACACCAGATAATTAATGGATGAAGAATTGAGCTCTAGAAATATGTGTAGACCCTAGGACCAAAAATAGAGACACAATCAGGGATCCCTATAGCTGTCATCAGGGTCTTGGATGCCATTAGGATTCAGGGTGTGGGTCAGGGCATGAGACTCCCTGAGAACCTCTCTGAGTTTGACCCACATCATCTGGCCTATGCAGTCATTTGCTCCTTAAAGCCCAAAGACTCACCCTCATCTTCAGAGCACTTTTTTCCCCAACCTCAAAATCTCTATGCAGATTAACATTCCAACAACATTCAGATGGTTACTCATTCATTCCTTGATAAACATTTATGAAGGTTAAACATGCTAAGAACTTTTTTGATGTGGTGTCTTTGTTCCTATTGTGTCTTCTATGCAAACTCCCCTTATCCTGAATGTTGCCTGCAAATGGTCATTTCAAAGGACTTTACTGTTGATATTTTGTAGAGGGAGGAGGGAGACGCATTGTCTCCACATTCTAAAAAACTCTTCCTGACTTCTGTGCTTTGAGAACTTTTTGAGGTTTTAGGTATACAGTATCTTGTCCGTGGCAGGGGTAATGATTGGTAGGAAATGCAGGTGTCTGGAGAAGCAGCAGGAATGTCTGATAGTAGTAGGCAGTAGTGTCTGATGAGAGCTGTCTTAGTTCTGCAAGCACTAGCTCTTGGAACTGGTAAACCATCAAGTCTTGGTGACCTAAGACAATAAGCCTTAATTTCTCACTTAAGAAAATGGGCATTCCTGACCTGAAAGAGGCCTTCCATGTTGGACAAATGTTGAGACCCATGCTTCTTCCACCTTGAGTCCCAGAGTAATCTTCATTCTGCCAGTGGGAGGGGATCATATGTGAGATGTGTCTGGGACTGAAGAAGGTACACATCACCTCTGCTCACCTTCTGTTACCTGGACCTCAACCACACTTGACTACATGGCAGGCTGGGGGGTATAGTCTAGTTCTTTGCCCCAAAAGAAGAAAAACAGATTAGGTCATCAGTGGCACTTTCTGCCACAGGAGAAAATGTTGCCAAAAGTAGACAACTTCACCTGGGGCAGAGGCAACAAGAAGAGACAGAGCAGGAAAGGTTGAAAAGAGCTGAAGACCTGCCATGCCCACCAGGAATGTCTGGGAATGTCACTTATGACTTCTACAAGTCTTTGTGGGAGGTTTTGAAGGACCCTAGTGGTCCATCACATTGGGTCAGGGTTCATAACAACACCTACAATGGGCAAACACACCCTTATCCTTCCCTGTATGTCGTGGAATAAGTTATCCAAAGAAGATGGTAAGACAGGTTGCCATGTAGGCCATTGATAAGGAACCAATATTCCATGAAAGGGAAGGAAGCAAGATTGGGCTAAGGGAAGGTTTGAACCGTAATGCATTCACAAAGACTTGACCAATTCTGTGGGTACTTTTGATGTATACATGGCCCATCAGAGTTGACCCATGGTGGGCTGAAATCATACCTCCTGTAATCATTCTCTGGCTGTGAGCTGCCTCAGGAAGAATGTGCTCTTCTGGGGAAACTTCTGCAGCTGATACAAATGCTAAAGTGTCCCAGTGTTCCGGGCAATGGGTCCTTCCTTGCAGGGAAATCTGGGGACCTCATCTCCCCATCCCCTCAGTATAATTTTAGTTCACTGTTCTGCTGTCTAGACTAACAAAGCATATCTCCTCTATGTTCCCCAGGACAGACTCGTAGGCATTTAAAAACAATAAACATGCCCACTCCATTTTATTCATAAACACTCCTGGGGGCCATTTATATACATGAGTTTAGTTTGAACATGTGCAGGCATCTCACCTGGACCTCACGGAATATTTTTGGTTCCTTCACAGGCTGTTCACCACCATTATATGGGACTTTGGTGTTGAGGGTTTGGTCCAACTGGGCATGTGGTCCAAGTCCATCTCCTTCTAAATCCAATGACTGCGCCCCTTTGATGGGACAAAAGCACTATGGGGACCTTGACCTTTTCAATTGGACTGACACAGAGTGCATTAAAGATAAGTTCCCTCTTCTCTTGCCTTTATTTATCATTAATATGTTGAACTTCTAGCTGGCAAAAGATAAAATCGTTGATAGCAAATGAATTACATATCAATTAATTTCCAAAGCAAACCTAATGGGCATTTAAGAAGAGAATTTAATGTCTCATTTACTCTCTATAGCTATCTTGTTAAATGCCAATTAAGTATCTAAATATTTCCTACAAGCTTAATGAATTATAATAAGTAATAAGTGATTACCACTTTTTCCTGAGATCTTGGCTCTTGGCTTCTGATGCAGCAATAGATTTTTTCTTGTCCTATTTATGATTCATCCTAGATAGACTCAAACCTTCTTAACGAGCATCAGTTACCCTGCTGAGCAAAAAAGAATACCAGTTATAGTCAATTCTAAAAATAAAACACTAAATTTGAAATGCATACAGCTTTAGAACACATGTGAGTAATAAGGATTTTTTTACTTGAAAACTAAACAAGCACTAATTAAAATGTTACCTGTAATAAATGCCTAACATTTGATGTGCCTAGTACCTTAGCATGTCCCACCACTTTCCCTGCAAAGCATTTCTGATGGCTAAGACAGAATGTGGATTAACAGACAGAAAACATGAGCTGGCAGGGCTGGACCTGGGGGCCAGCTCTTCCAGGTTCTCTCTGTCCCTCTGCAGGTATAGGGTAGACCCCAGGTTTGCTTATCCAGGCTTTGCTCTCTGACACTGCCTGACAGCACCGGGTGGAGCTGGAGTGGACTATCTGCAGATACTGGGATAGCAGGGCTCACGGAGTGTCATTCCACGGGTCCTCGGTAGGGGGTGTGGAGAGGAAAGATGCAGCCTGTGGAAGTGGAGGTTTAGGGGGATGGTAAGAAATGGTGGGAGGTCTTGATCTGAGCAGAATGGGGCTCCTGAGCAGCCATCTCGAGCACATCATAAATTGTACATACATGTCTGGCCCAAATGCCAGTGGCACTGGACCCAAGGTCAAGAGTATGGAATTTGGGGTCAAACAGTCCTGAGTGTGAGACCCAACTTGTTCTATCCTTGTCCTGTGAGCAAACATAAGACACAATTTCTGAGTCTCAGTTTCCTTACCTGCATTATAGGGATAATATCTCCCCCAGGCGTTTTTTACGAAAACTGAAAAAGAGGATTTATTTAAAGCGTGCAATATGACGCTTGCCAAATGGCACACACTCAGTAAGTGCCATTATTTTTAGTTAGGGTAAGTGATAACGATCATTAAAATATAAATGGTGACAAGGTCGCCTTATTTCTGTTTTTGAGAAGGTGTCAGGTTTGGGGACTAATGGCAGTCAGTGCAGTCATAATTGTCCTGAAGCTTGCACGAAAAGGGCCCATGTGCCTTTCACGATGCCAGGGACACTGTGGACAACATTCACATGGAGACCCTGAGAAAGACAAAGTCCAGTCTGTTCCCCCAGAAAATGCAGGGAACAAGGAGTAACTGCTGCATGACAATTGTTACTTCTCCAACATCCTGGCCAAGGAACACTTTGTTCCAAATACATAATGCAAGACAGGAGAAGACCCCCCACCATGGGGCACAGGGGTGCAAGCACCACCCCAATTCCCAAAGACACCCCCGCTCCTCAGTGAGGCCATGCAACCCCACCCTACACAATTACTGTCCCTAACACTAACAGTGATGAGACATTGAAATGACAAGTGTTAGGCAACCATTCAAGTCACGTTCTTGAAGAATATTTTTATTACAGGAAAATGCTCATGATGTAGCATTAAAACAGAAGAAGCAAAAAATCCCAGGAGGTAAATCAAAAGCAGCAGAGACAATAACTGGTGTAGAGTCTTGAGTTAAACGAGGCCTTCCGAGGGCTCACTTCAGAGAAATATCAAAGAGAGGGGGAAAGGGACAGACCCAGCTGACTCCAAACGCACTGACTTGACAGGCAATAGGGGTCTTTATGATGGTTTCTTTGGGTACAAAGAAGAGAGTTCCACCGCTCATGACATGGGGAAAATTCCTAAAACCCTTCTTTTAAATAGCTTTCTCCCCAAGTCTGATAGCCTCCAGTCGCTGGCTAAACCTCACATGACAAACTAATAACTAAGAACAATAATAATAGCAATGATAATAATGGTTACCTTTTATTCCCTTCTTAAACCAAACAATGTTTTATGTAACTCCCATGTACTTACTTATTTCCCTCGCGTCTCTCTCTTTTTGCCTTTAAACTATTCTGAATCGTCTTAGCTTCTCTGTCCGTGCCTGCATTTACTCTCCGGCTCACCTCTTCCTTCTTTCCTGACATTCACCCTCTTCCTTTTTTCTTTTGGTTGTCTTCACTTCTAGTGATGATGGTTCATTTTTGTGTTACCAGTCAGGATGACACAAAAGGTACCCAAGTTAAATGTTATTTCTGGGCGTGTCCGCGAGGTTTTTCCGTACGAGATTAGCGTTTGAGTCTGTGGACTCCATAAAAAGCAGATGGGTCTCTCTATTGTGGGTAAGCTCATCCGAGCCACCAAAAAGGTGGAGAAAAGAGGGATTTGTTTCTTTTTGCTTCCTGCCTGCCTGCTTGAGTCAGGACATCTCATCTCATCTTCTCCAGCCCTCAAATTGGGATTTATACCAGTTTCCCAGGCTTTCCTGGGCCACCAGCTTACAGAGGTAAATCATAGGACTTTTCAGCCTCCATAATCATGTGAGCCAGTTCCTCATAATAAATCCCTGTGTGTGTGTGTGTGTGTGTGTGTTTGCGTATGTGTGATCTGTTTCTCTGGAGAACCTTGACTAGCCCAGTGCATAAAAAAATGTTCATTTGAGCCACAGAGACTGCTTGAATCCTGCTTCTGAGATTGCCCAGCTGTACAATCTTGGGTGAGTTTCTTTTTCTCCTTCCTTTCTTCCTCCCTCCCTTCCTTCCTTCCTTCCCTTTTCACAGATTGGCTGTCCAGGGATGCTACAGCAGCTCCACATAGTAATTGGGGTACAGGTTCATCACTACATCTTTTTACAAGATTTTATTTATTTATTTTTAGAGAAAAGGGAAGGAAGAAAGATGGGGAGATAAATATTAACGTGTGAGAGATAAATTGATCTGTTGCTTCTCAGGCACCCCCAACTGGCCCACAACCCATGCATATACTTTGACTGGGAATCGAACCAGCAACCTCGGGTTCACATGCCGGCACTCATTCCATGAGCCACAGCAGCCAGGGCCTGGGTGAGTTGCTTAATCTCTCTGTGCCCCAGTGACACACCTGTAAATGGGAGCGAAGACAGTAACACACAGGCACATGAAGTTTGTCTTCATCTATGTGGGCTGCTGTAACAAAATATCACAAAAATTGATTTCTCACAGGTCTAGAAGCTAGAAGTCCAAGAGAAAGACACTGGCAGATTTAGTGTCTGGTGAGGACCCTCTTCCTGGTTCACAGACAACCTTGCTGTGTCCTCATATTATGGAATGAACTAGGGAACTCCGTGAGGTCTCTTCTTCTGAGGGCACTAAACTCATACATAATTATCCACTCTCAAGACCCAAGCACCTCCCGAAGGTCCTACTGACTAATGCCATCAAATTGGGGGGTAAGATTTCAATGTACAAAGTTCAGGGTAACACAACATTCAGACCATGGCAGGGGTACTTTAAATAGTAAATATGTGAGTAGATACGAATTACATAGAACATCAGCTGGTTTAAGAAGTGAATAAAAGTTAACCATCACCATCATTATTATTTCTATTATTGTTGTTAGTTATTGTTGTCCTGTGGATTAATTGACCTTCCCTCAACTCTTTCAAACTCTCTTTCTAGCCATAAAAATGGTTGCTTCTCTTCTTACAAAGGAGGGGAGAGAGGATTCGCAAGTCACTCTTATTTAACATCTACTTAAATATTGTTATATAAGGCAGAAAAAAATTGCCTGGAAAGAAACACATGTGTCGTAAGCAGAATAATGCCCTCCCTACAAATGTCCACATTCTAGTTCCTGGAGCCTGGGAATATGCTACCTTAAGTGGCCAAAGGGGCATTGCAGGTGGGATTAAGTTAAGATTCTTGAGATGGGTTATTGTCCTGGATTGTCTGGGTGGCCCACTGTAATCACGGGGTCTGTATAAGTGAAAGGGAGAGGTAGGAAGGACTCTCAGAGTCAGAGAAGGAGGTGTGACAGAGAAAGACGTAGAAGTTGGGGTGATGCTGTGAGCTAAGGAATGTGGGCAGCGTCTTGAAGCTGGAAAAGGCAAGGTAGAGATTTCCCCCTGGAGCTTCCAAAAGCAATACAACCTTCCCCACATCTTAATTTTAGCCCTATGAGGCTCACTTTCAGATTTCTGATCTCCAGAATGAATGCGTGGTAAGTTGTTATAGCAGCAATAAGAAATTAATATGGCTTCAAAGCTATAGCTTAAAAAGATTCTGTCTCTCATGAACTGGCAGGAAGTTTTGGTTTTCCTCTTTAAACTGTCTCTGTTTTCCAAATTAAGAAGGAAAATGTGAGTTTAAAAAAATAATTGATCCACTGCAGATGCTCAGCACATGCCAGTTCTGTTCTTATGCTGTTGTAGAAAAAACCCAGCCATGCAGATTGAAGTCACCACTGACGCGTGGTTGTTCCCCATCACTGACTTTCCCATGGTTCCTGGCTCTACCATGGCCCGACCAACTCTTCCGTGTCTGCTCAAGTACTCTACACTAAAGCTTCTCAAACTTTACAAAGCATATAAAGCATGGGGCATCTTGTCTAAATGCAATTCTCTCAACGTCGTTAGTCATCAGGAAAGTGCAAGCTAAAACCCTGTTGGAATAACTGCAGTTGAAAAGACTAATAACACCAAATGCTACTGAAGACGTGATTCAACCTGAACTCACATCCATTGTGAGTGGAAATGGAGAATGGTAAAGCCACCTAGAGAAACCAGCATTTTCTTAAAAAGTTAGACGTACAGATAGCATAGGATTGGGCCATTCCACTCCCCGATATTTATCCTTAAGAAATGAAAGGGTATGTCCTCACAACGACTTAAATAGGAATGTTTATAGAAGCTTTATTCACAGTAGTCAAAATCTGGAGAGTACCTAAATAGTGATTGACTGGCCAACATGATGGAGTAGAAAGAACCCAGCAACTAAAAGGAATGATCTATGGATATATTCAGTGTCTATGAAACTCATCACAATGTGAGTGAATCTCAGAAGCACTACATTGGGTGAAAGAAGCCAGACCCAATGGAGAACAATTTGCAGGATTCCATTCATGTGGATTGTAAACTAATCTATAGAGACAGAAATCAGATCAGTGGTTACCTGGGACCAGGGCAGAGGGAGCGATGGACTGCCAGGGAGCACAGGCTATCTTTTGGGATGATGGAACTCTTGGCATTTTGATTGTCATGGTGGTCTCATGTGTGTAGATGACCACCACAATTCATCCGATTTTGCACTTCCAATGGTTGTAGTTTGTTATGTATAAATCGTTCTTCAATTAAGTTGATAAAAGGATAAAAAGCGGATTCTGATTCACAAGTCTGGGCTGGGCAGGCAAGCCTACATTCCTAATCAGCCCCCAATTGCTGCAAAGCTGCTGGTTGGAGGGTTACATTTTGAGGAGGAAGGCTCTAAGTCATCCTCTTTTTTATCTCCTCCATTTGCAGCAGACAGATTTGATTCCTTTTTTGCTAAGAAAATAAAGATCTTCAAAGCCGTGCTGTGGTAATTTTACACAGTAGTGTATCACTCTGCTATAAAAAACCAAGAAAATCTTACTTTCGTGACAGTGTGGATGGACCTAGAGAGGATAATGCTAAGTGAAATAAACAAGACAAAGAAAAAAATACTATATGATTTCACTCATACATGGAATCTAATAAATGAAATTCACAAATAAAATAGAAACAGACTCATAGATACATAGAACAGACTGACAGCTGTCAGAAGTGGGGGTGTTGGGGTGAGCTGGATGAAAAAGGTGAAGGGGTTAAGCAAAGAAGAAGAAGAAGAAAATAACACAGACAAAAGTATGGTGGTTACCCCAGATAAAGTGGGGTGGTGGAGGTCGAGGAGGGTGAATGTGTGACAAACGGTGACAGAAGGAGATGTGAGTTGTGGTGGTGAACACACAATACAACATATAGAGTTGTATACCTGAAACATACATAATTTGGTTAACTGATGTCACACCAATAAATTCAATAAAAATTAAAAGAAAAGATCATTTCCCAAGTCCCATCCTACCATCCAGATTCTCATTCCAGTCCACAGGATCCAGAAATCTGCATTTTTAACTACCTCCCCAGGGATTCTAAATCTGATGCTGGTTGTGTGGGGTTCAGCTTCTCCACATATCACCTTGTGGGATGAATGCTAAAATCAGCGAGAACAAACGAAGGACAGGGATTTAAAACTAAGTACTGAGCAAATGTCTTTCTTTATTACGGAAATGAATTGTTTTTCTTCAAGTGTTAAACCTGTATCAAGATAGGAAGAGTCTGAGAACTAAGCTATTGCTCTGATTTGGCCAGGTAGTTGAAAGCTAAAAAATGCTCAGGAATCGAGGGATTTGACAAAGATTGAAACTTGGTTTTTGGAGTCAGAAACACTTGATTCCCAAATAGGGTCCTTCTTATAGTGTCATCTTAAGAAACTTATTCCATCTCTCTGAACCACAATGTGCTCGTTTGTAAACAGAAATACTACCTCGTAGGATTGTTTAAGTGCTCAGTGAAATAATGCATGTAAAGCACTCAGCACTGTGTGTGGAACAGAATAGAATATACTCAATGGATGATAACAGTATGATTTCTACTAATGTTGGTCAAAAAGAAATAAGAAAATAAAGTCTTCCTTAGGAAATGTCCTCCAATACCTGTCTCCTGAACATGAGCAATGGCATGGGCATATGTAGGTTAAAATACTTCACAAGACACACCCACTCACCTTTTTGTTATGGCTCTGCCTGGAGCTCTAGTTGGAAGTATTCGAGCTGAATATCAATACTGCATTGGGATTATTGTACTATCACTCTATGTCTGTGAACAGAGTCTTGCCTTTGTTTAAAACATCCATTTCAGGCATGATTAGAAGACAATAAAAATATGGGGTGAGAGGTATTGACACAATATAATGAATACTTTTTGACCCATGAGGATTAGAAATAACTCAGGACCAAATAGAAAGGTTGAGGACCACTGTGTGCTTTTGCTTACTGCACCGGTCAGCCTCGGGTTCCTCTACAGGACGCAAGATATCCAGGAGTAAGGTAATCCCTTCACAATGACACAAATCCTTCACGTACAGGGTGGGGCAAAAGTAGCTTTACAGTAGTGAATGTGCAAAATAGTTTATTCTTGTATTATGACTGATTAATTATTGTATTACCTGCCATACGAACAAGTGTAAACGTACTTTTGCCCCATGCTGATGCTCTGAAGAATACAGCTTCATTGGGAAGCAGTTCCTGGGTAGTCATCAAGATGATCTCGCTAGCCACAGAAAATACCTCTCCCTCTCATTCTGGTTGTTCCTAGTGGCAATCCAAACCCATATCTCAACAAAGTAATCAACTGGGATATCTTAGGAACCTCAGAGAATCACTAAGTAGTTGAAGTGATGGATGCTGTACTAATAAACTCCAAATTCCTTGTGTACTGTCCCAAACAAAACAAATAAACCAACAATAACTGGAGTAAATATTGGGTATAGTTATACTTTTTTAAAAACATTAACATTTTTTAAAAGATTTTATTTATTTATCTTAGCGGGGAAGGGAAGGAGAGAGAGAGAGAAAGAAACATCAATGTATGGTTGCCTCTCATGCATCCCCTGCCAGGAACCGGGACCTGGCCTGCAACCCAGGCATGTACCCTGACTGGGAATCGAACCACGATTGTGTGGTTCTCAGGCCCGCGCTCAACCCACTGAGCTACACCAGCCAGGGCATAGTTATACTTTTTATAGATTTTTATGAACTTGTATCCTACTATCTAATATCTCTTTAAATATCAGTAAAGCATAGAGAAGAGAGCAAACATTATGCACCTGTCCCTTTAGCTGTTAATTCTTTTTTTAATTGCCCAATGTGTTTATTTTTTAATTTATTTATTTTTCAAGTACAGTTTTCTATTACTCCCATCCCAACCCCCTTCCCTCGTGCTCCCCCCTCCCTCCCATTTCCACTCTTCTTAGTTGTTGTCCATGTATCCTTTATATTTGTTCCTCTAAATCCCTGCCCTATTTCCCCTGAAATTCTATCTCCTCTCCTCTCTGGTTGCTGTCCCCCTGTTCTCTATTTCAGTGTCTTTGGTTATATTTTGCTTGCTTGTTTGTTTTGTTGTTTAGTTTCCTGTTAAAGGTGAGATCATATGGTATTTGTCCTTCAACACCTGGCTTATTTCACTCAGCATAATGCTTTCCAGTTCCATCCATGCTGTTGCAAAAGGTAGGAGTTCCTTCTTTTGTGGTGTCATTTCACAAATTCAGGAAAACATGGAGCATTTACAAATTATAACCCTTCTTCAGTACAATCAAGTTTTATATGTATTACTTAGTGGTTAGCCCATAGTGGCTATTCAGTGAATGCTTGATTTCTTAAAAAATAATAGTTTGGAAAGGGTAGAAAGAAAGGGTAGTTTGGCTTTTAAAGGTTTTTAAAAAACATCCTTTGTAATCTGGTACAAGTTTGGACAAGAAGACAGCTAAAGTCATTCAGAAGTGGAATGACTCAACCTTTCTATGTATGCCAGACACAATTCTGTCTTCCTGTATTAGAAAAAAAAAAAGTAAAACCAGAGTCACCTGGAAAAAATGGTTTCCTACAGGCCCTCTGTTCTTGGATCCTCATGACTTTATGAAACAAGCAACAACAAAACTCTTCTAAAGCTAAACTAACGTGAAATAACCCAGGGCTTGAACTTGTCGCTTGACGTTGCTTTAAATTTTAATGCGAACTCCGGAATAGATTTGTGAACAGCAAGGTAACTCCAAGGCCATGAAATATTGATTCTGTACATTTTCTTATGCATTTTATTCTCCAATTTAGTAAATTTTTCATCTTGCCTGCACTTAGAGGTTGTCTATGAAGTCCTCACTACGAATTGTATTAGTTCTTGTGAATAAATAATCGTTACCCGAGCTGAATGAATGACTGGAGGTGGGCAGGACCCCGCTCCTTCAGAGCACTAACTTCCCACAGCCCAGCCCATGGAGCTTAACCACGGAGCATACACTTTCTGGAAGAAGGAGGGTTTTAAATGAAGTGACAGTGAGGAACTCGAATGTTTCAGCAGAAACTAAAGCACTGTTTTGACAACTGCCCATTTTGGTGTGGGAGAAGGCAAAATTAATTTTTTTTGTTCGTAATAATTTTTTAATGTTTGTTTTTTAGTTCAAACATGAAGCTAGGGTGTCCATTGCATGCCTGCTTCCCGGATAAGATACCAAGTGGGAAGCATTTCCTATCCCTACTTTAGAGAAAATAGAAGTAAGACTTCCACCACTGACTCTTGTCTCTGCACCAAGAGTCACATTTTATCAATCACGTGAAAACATAACTCCATCAGATATTTATCACTGACTTCATTCTACAGTGTGCATCTCTGTCCCAGAATATATGTCTACTCTTCTATACTCAATGTCTCGTAAGAGGTGAGATCTGAAAGAAAGATGGAAACTGATTGTGACAGCAAATGGCATGTCCCTTGGTAAAAATAACACATGGGAGGGCCCAGTGTGGCTCTGTCACTTGTGAATGTCACCATGACTCTTTTACAGATGTTACAGATTAATTATTACTTCTCTGTTGTTGAGTCAGATTGGCTGTTTCTTCAGGTTCATGGTCACATTGACCAGGGATTCATCACGAACTAATCCAAGGGCCCCGATTTTCTTATTCCATATATCCAGAACACAACAGAGGAGGAGGTGGGGTAAGAACAATTTGAAATTTAGCCTTGAAATAGATAAAAATATGGCTCCTTTTTATTCAATCAGTAATTCAGTTATCCTATTGGGTGGGCATTAAGGTCCCTCATTCTTATTTTTTCTTCCTATTTTATACTTATTACAATTATATATGCTTGCTTATTGTAGAAAAAACTTAAACCACCAAAACAATAAAGATGTGTTTAACTCTGTCTCTGACATCCCTACACAGTGAAAAAGAACAACACAGGAGGAGAATAAAGATCTTTAAAATGTGTTATTTTAGTTTTTCACTTTGGCATACATTTTTATAGTCTCTAAAGAGTCCTTTAGTAGTTTTTAAACCTTTTTTGAAACCATCCTTAGTTTCTCTATGTACTTTCAAGTCCTTAAATATTTGATTCATATGCTATCTAAATGTACAGTGAAAAAGAAAATCTAATTGCTTAAATAGGCTCTGAGTGGAATTATTTTTCTTAAGTTTGGTAGTTTTTGTGTTTGTTCAATAAGTCTGCGTATTGGAAGAGCGATCTTACATATGTTCATCTGATCACACTGAATGATGTGTTAGTCCACACAGCTAGCACAGGTGCTCACCTGCAAGTCCTGTCACCTTCAACAGGTGTGGTGCAAGCTCAGGTACAGCAAAATGTGTCAGGTCAACCCAAGCCCCACATGTTTGGATTAGACGTCCGTGTGAACACAGGCATATATCTCTTCTAAACTCTTTTTAAACTCTTGATTTCACCCCCAGCTAAAACCCCATGGGCAAAACCACAAAGGGAAAGGGTAGGTAGGGGAGAACTAAAAACTAGGAACCAATCCAATAAAACTGTGAGAGGGTGGGAACGTTTTGGTAGACACAGTGCAGAAATCGTGAGACTCGGGAAGACATGAAGGGTTCAACTTAACAACTCTTTCCAAAGAAAGAACATTATCATCGGGAACAAAACACTGGGTTTTGGTGGGATCTATGCATTTATCTGGAGAAGTGAGAACCAGGTGCATGGATAGGCTATGCGGCAGGTACTGACCTCATAATTGGAGCTTCGCTTGAACTTCGAGGATCAGCATTGTGACAGCAGCACTTCAGGAGCCCAGGATTAGCCTGGTGGCCACACAAAGAAGAAAAAAATGGGGGCTTGTGCATTATGGAAAAAACTTGAGGATACCCTGGGGAAAATCATTACGTTTTCCTAATTAGGAGTAGGAAATGTTGAAGTCGAGGGAAGCTCCCCTGGTTGGTGACACTGACAAAGATCAGAAGCTTCCGAATGCAGGGGCACTGGGAAGACCTAGGACTCAAGTAGCTACCACATCAAAGAAAACCCTTTCGGGGTTATAGAGCCATTTCCTCCGAGCGTCAAGCAATAGCACCAGGAAAGAGCCTGGGCATAGCCAAAGTTTACACTGGAGCAGAGGCTGTGCCAAATCAAAAGGGAATAGAAAACACCAAGGCGAGAACAGCAACAGGTTCTCTCTATGCGTGGAAAGAATTGCTGCAGAGATAAATACTCTTGTTCATGCTCCTCATAGCTCAGGCTTCCTCTTGCTCCCTCAGCTGCTCAATAACAATGAGAGCGTTATAAATTTACACTGAAGAAGCACTCCAGTTTGGGATGGGAGAAGCCAAGAACAACCAAAGGGAACCAGAAGGGGAAGCAAAGACAATTTACTCAGAATGTTTATGGAAAAACACCAGCCCTGCTTGCATATCACACCACTTTAAGATGAATAACTAACACGGTGACAACAGCAGGTCTGAGGAGCATTTCAAATGATGGGATATTGAGAAAATGCGTGCCATATGCAAAGGGCGTAATCAACAAAGGCAATGTCAAGAATGTCTCCTTGTGTCTCCAATGCTAAGCAAGAAATTAGAGGGTCTGAAACCGGAGATGAAAAGTGGAACAATAATAAGATTTTAGGGAAAAGAGAGACAGACAGTTTTGAAATGTAGGCAGCTTAGAAAACTAAATTCCATGAGTAAGAAGGATGTAAGGACAGACTTCAGTATCTGTTTTAGGGATCCTGGAACAAACAGGCAATACCATAAGGGTCAACTAAGTGATGTGAGGTATGAGCTGATCAGAATACCTGGACTAGAGATAAAAGGACCAGGGCTGGGATGGCAATGAGAAAGAAGGTGCTGGAAATGGAAGTCAAGAAGGAAGATAGAACAAATTTCTGAGAAAGATCCTAGAAAAGGAAGCAGAAATTAAGAAGAGAATAGAAGAAATTTTTCTTAGGGAAGAAAGAAAAAGGTTTTGTTCCTTGGAAAAGCCACAGTGTTGTTGTAGGGCTTTAGTGAAATATCTAGAAACATCTTAGTAATTTTGTTTCACTCTTAAAGAAAAATAAAGAATGGGGTAAACTTAAAAAGAAAAGAAAGTTGCTAAGTAGAAAGAATGAGAAATCTGCCTAGCTCCAGAATTCTTTCTACACCCAAAATGGTAGGGGGAAAAAAGGCGCAAGGTCTAGGGAACTTTGATAGTGAGAAAGGTGTGATAGAAGAATTCTAACATCAACCCAGATTCTGCTCAGATATAAAATTAAGAAAAGAAAAAAAAATGGAGAGGAAGACAGAGAAGGAGATATCGTAATTAACATCCTGATATTATTTCTGCTTACCTTCAACTCATTCTTCTCAAAGTGGCCGATTGGTCTAACATGTGTATCAGATCGGATTACAGCTCTTCGTGCTATTGATGCTGAAACAAACAAAGGCGTCAAAATGCGTGTAGAGATCTGCGACCAACTACTTGTTCAGTTGCATTTCAAGCAACAGTTTCCTATGGACACCCTGACTTCCTTCTCATCTTCCAATGTGCTGAGCTCTTCTCACCTTCATCTTCCTGGGTAGTATTCTCTCTGACTAGACCCTGCTGACCTTCCACTGTTACCCTTATTGACTTCTACTTATCCCTCAAATTTCATACACAGACTGCTTCCTCAGAGTTGCCACCTTTCTTTGGTGCTCAGCTTAAATTAGGCCACCCCATAACATTCCCTTTTTTTATAACCATGGTTTTTTTTTTCCTATTTAGGTAAAGTTCAAATAACACACAATTAGTCTTTTTAAAGTAAACAATTCAGTGGTATTTAGTATATTCACACTACTATGCAACCACCTTCTCTACCTAGTTCTAAAACATTTTCATCCCCGCAAAAGGAAACACTATACCCAATAAGCAATCGCTGTCCCTTCATTTTCCCTTCTTCCTAGACCCTGGCAACCACGAATCTGTGTTCTGTCCCTATGAATTCACTTATTCTGGATATTCCACATAATATGTGACCTTTTTATTGAGTTTCTTTTACTTAGCAGGTGATTGAGGTTCATTCTTGTAGCGTGTGTTAGTACATAACTCCCTTTTACGGCCGAATAATATCTCATTGTATGTAATTATCATAATTTGTTTATCATTCACCCAATGGTGGATGTTGGGGTCATTTCCATTTTTTATTATTATAAATAGTGCTATTGTGAACATTCATGTATAAGTATCTGTTTGAGTGTTTTATGGATTGATTGTGGCCCCCCCAAATTCATGTGTTGAAGCCATAACTCCCAAAGTGATGTTATTAGGGGATGGGGTCTTTGGGAGGTCTTTCGGAGATTTAGAGTTCGTGAAGATGCGGCTGCTGTGATGGACTCAGTGCCCTTATAAGGAGAGGAAAAGACCCCCGAGCTTCCTTCTGTGCCGTGTGAAGACGGAATGAGAAGACAGCCATCTGCAAACCAGCAAGAGGTCTCTCACCAGAACTTAACTGTGCTGGCACCCTGACCTCAGAATTCCAGCTTCCAGAACTGTGAGAAATAAATATCTGTTGTTGAAGCCACCCAGGCTATGGTATTTGGGGATGGCAGCCAAAGCTGACTAAGACAGATTCTCTGCTTTCAATTCTTTTGGGGCATCAGGCTTTTCAAATTTATTACACTTATCCCTATTTCAGTGCAATACTTGTTTGGGTGATTCTTGTTTAGTATTTAGCTTGTCTATACTTGACACTGAACTCCCCAGGCATAAGAAACATTTGTTTCACTTACCACTGTGGCACCTAGCATGGTGCCAACCCACAAGAGGTACTTGATAAATGTGTGGGAATGAACGAGTGAATGAGAAAGCAAGTAACCCAGATTGATGACCAAGCTAACAGGACTTGAGAGTTGACTTTTGAGGTATCTGTAAAGAAATAAAGCACGATTTTCCTTGTGGCTCAACTGTTTCCTGTTGCTCTCATCAAAAGGGTATTCTTCTTCAGCCTTTAGGCCTCATTTATCGGACACATCCCAAACTCTGAAAACCTCAGATGTCACAAGTTTAGAGGAAGAACATTTTGGTCATACAGTGCCTGTTCCACCAAATCCCCAAACTGGTGCCACCCACAGCGAAGACAGGTTCTTGTAAAGAACTCTGAGTAGGGGACTCCAAAGGGACCCCAGCTCCTGGGGCGGAGCACATTCTACATTGTAAGCTTTTCTTTCCAGATCTTTTCAGAGAGGCAAGTCAGGTCATGTGAACGGCACTCAGCCAATCATACTGGTTTTTAAGATTCTGGGGCTGAAGTGTGTTTTCCATTTGTCCTTTCGATGGCCATTCCACCAACTTTCTGTGTGTCGGCCCTCTCAGTCTGCAGTACCTCATTTATCCTGTAGTGCGCCAGAGCGAACATGCTGTGTGTGGGCTGAGGGATACAGCAGCTTGAATGTTTTTTTTTTACCTTCCACTCATTGTCTCTGATGCTATGCTTCTGGGTCGTTCTGTGCATCTCTCTACCTTTCTATGAGTGTGTGTGTGTGTGTGTGTGTGTGTGTGTGTGTGTGTTTCTGGTGGCTTCCCTCTTCTGTCCTGACTTTTTCTCTGCTTTCTATGCATCTTTGTCTCTGCTCTTCCTGTTCTCTCTCTCTGGTTTCTCTCTCTCCATTTCTCTTTCTATGGCTCTCCTAAGGGAGAGAGCCATGTACTCCATGAACCGTGTGTATACACTGATTGCTCTATCTCTTCAGGGCTGCTGTTGTCCCTTCAATAAGTCCCTTCCTGTCTCCAAGTGGCTGCTCTTATCTCCCTTACAATCAGGGGAGACTGGAACTGGCTGCAATGAATGTGAGGAAGTCTTTATAATGAACAGGATCTCCCTGCTATTTACACAAACACTTCAACTACACAGGGTGCCAAGCAGAGCAGTCTGATGAGAATGTAATTAAATGTGGGGGAGTGAACAGAAAGGGAGGTGGACAGACTGGGCTAAGTGATAAAGCAGAGTGGTGTTAGGAGACACCAGCTTAACACAGGGGTGAAGTTTGTGTTTAACCGGACTCCCTAATTATGCGCTGACAATTTCTGGCAGCCAGGCACGGACCTAGTGGATAGAGGACCCTGTGACATAGCCACTGCCCTGCATGGATTTCATTTAATAACACAGTGCGCAAGTGCAATAGAGATGCAGACAGTGGGTGTGGAAGCTGAGAGAAGTAGCCTGGAAAGCAGATGTCAGAGGTGAGGTGGTGTTTGAGCAGAGCCTTGAAGGAAGAAAATGACTTGGTAGAAAGAGAAACTGAAGGTGTTCTGGGCTATACAAGCAGACTGAGCCAGAATCAGGAAAGTCCAAGTGCTCAAGGGGGGGTGAGAGAACATCCTGATCTTCCCTTGCAGGGGAGTGGGTAGGGAGAGAGAGAGACAGGCGAGCTACAATGTCAGGGGCACTGGGTGGGGAACCAGAAGGTGCTGTGAGTCTCTGTGGAGCTGTTTGCTAGAACCCCCTGCATCTGGAGGTAGAAGTGTTCTGAGATGTTAGCCACAGGAGGCTACTGAGCAACTGAGCTCTTTGTATGTGGCTCATGTGATGGAGGAGTTGAATTTTTATTTTGATGAGTTCTAATTAGTTAAAATATAAGTTTACATGGTTCTGTAGCTAGTGGCTACTATATCAGCACTGCCCTGTGGCGTCTTAGTCAGTGCTCCTGGAGAGATGTCTGGTTTCAGAAAGACCAGTCTGGTGACAGTGTGATGAGGGGGGTGGAGAGACTGATACTTTAGGGAGAGCGATGTGAGAGTGTAAAGGGTAGCATGTGACGACACAAACCTGGGCAAGGACTGGGGACATTCAACAAGTTCAATACCTGGGTGGTGGGGCGATATCACACTGGGAGATGCAGGGCAACTGTCTGTGGAGTTCAATGGCAAGTTGGAGCTGTGTTCACATGCCAGGGGTGACCACCTGGGCCTGGGCTCCAGGTTGTGCATGTGATGGTGAGACTGGGAAAATCATGATGCTTAATTTGGCCATGAGTTCGGGAATATCTGAGTCCTGTCTTTGACAAGCCGTCCTTCCCTTCAGGTCTCCAAGGGTGAATTCTCTGCCAAGGGAGCACAGGAAACTCCTGGCTACAATGTCCTGAGGCTCAAAGGTACCACAGGGCCTCCCCTGCATCCTTTCTCCAAAGGCATGTTTTATTCTCTGATGAGAAAATGGACTCAATTTAAAACAAAGGACATTTCATCCAATCTTAACAGTTTATTTTTGGAACTTGACAAAATCATCCCAAAGATATTCATGGAAAAATAAAGGTCCAGAGATAGCTAAGATGTTTAGGAAGAAGGAAGAGAGGAGTCTTGCTCTTTAGTATGATTTATTTAAAAATATGCTAATTAAAACAGTGTAAACTTGGTACAGAGGTAGACAAGTTAATCAAAGGAACACAATAGTCAGTACTGAAAAAGCCCTTAAATAAACACAGAGATTTGTTGAAAAACAGAGATGGTAAAACAAATGGGTGGTAGTGAGAGGGGATGTGTTATTCAATAAATGTTAGGGGAAAGACTATCATTACAGAGAAAAAGAACATTTTATCCTGACTGTAGACTATGTGCAAACATCAAATCTCAAAGTAATAAATACCAAAATAATGGAATTTTTAGAAGAAAATTTATGAGACTGTATTTGTGGTCTTAGAGTAGAGAGGTTGTATGTTTTTTAAAAACAGAAAACAAAAAAAACCAAAACATCAAGGATAAGGCTGATACATTTGACTAAATGCAATAAAGTCAAATATGACAATGGGCATTTGTATAAATAACTGACAAAAGGATATTATTTGGAATATATGATGCACTCCTATAAATCAATACTATGAAGCCAAATAGTCCACTGGAAAAAATGGACGAAGGGTACCAATCGAGGCAGTGCAGCACATGCGAATCAAACAGTCAATACTTAAATGAAAGAGCTCAACCACATTAATAAGTCAGATGTGGAAGTTAAAATGAGACGCCATTTTCCCACCCATTCGGTAATGCCGATTTTTGCTGAGATGTGAAGAAAGAGATACCCTCAAGCCTGGCCAGAGTGAATGCAAATTGGAGTGACTCACTTGAATATCAATTTAACAAATAACATTGAAGACATGCACGCTTGATGACCTTGCACTTCAAATGCTAACTATTGACCCTCAATAACCGTTCACACATGTGCACAAACACTCATGGGAGTGCTACTTATGAGTAAGGAAAATTGGAGACACCAGCTGTAATGATGAAATAAGTCAGTGACGTCATATCAATACATCAGTACCTATCAATACATATCAATATATCAATACAGCCAGACGGGGATGAATGAATGAATTGTAATCAAGAAGAGATGGTACCAATCAAGATATAGGTCACTGTTTGGGCAACATTTATTAAGAGATGGGGTTACTGCCTAACAAAGGCACATGCATGCACTTGTGATTCTTCCTTTTCTTCTTGCTTCTGCCCAGCTGCATTGGTAAGTTCATTCACCTGCCTTGTCTACAAAACCCTGCCATCATTACCTAGTGGCAAATGAAGCCTTGATAATGGACGTTTCCCCACATTGAGCCCATTCACAAGTGGTCCATAAATTTCACATGCAGCTCCAAAATTGGAGTCCAAAAATAGTCAAAACATTGGCAGCCTCACTGAGGAGCATGGCTTCCCACAGCGGCTGCTTCTGAGAAGACAACTTCACTTGGCCAGATTTGCACTGACATGTCTGTTAACAACATGGCCTCCTCCATTTACAGACTTTTTGAGGATTTCCCAGGGCTTGGAGAGATGTTTGCACAAACTGGCTTCCCAAGATAAATTCTAAGTCACAGAGCCAGGGCCTGGCATCGAATTGAAAGACAAAAGGAAGCTAATTAAAACCTTGCCAACGGACCCAACAGAACCAGACATTTAGAGCTGATTCAATACAATAGAAGTTCCATGAGATCCAGGACCTTTTACTCATTTTTTCACTGCTGAGTCCCTGAAACAAATTCCTGACATATAGGATGGGATTAGTAAATATTTGTGGAAAGAAAGAACTGAATATGGTTCATCCCCAGTAGCTGAACTGTTACTCTGTGCTGAGTAGGGAGCTGGATTTACAGTTACTCCCAGCCTGGGAGAGGGAAATTCCAGAATCAACCATAACAGGATACGCTCTAATGAAAATGTATAAAATGGCTGGGGAAAAGGGACCAGGGCGTAATTCATTGTCCTGGAAGAGGGAGCTACAGAAAGGTGGTAATATTTCAGGGTTTTGAAGGGTGCAGACAGGAGAAGGAGTGGGAGGTCATCCAGGTGTTGAGAGGGAACTGGGGTTACAGGACAAGCTGTGGAGGCGTGGAAATGAGTGGTGTATTTAGTGACCATGGGGGGAGTGAAAGGTGCAGCTTCCAAAAGTAGGGGCAGAGGAGACTCTCCTCCAGCAACAAACAGGGCCAGTGATCCTATGTATTTGTCTAATCACGATGTTTTACACCTAAACCAGTACAATATTCTATGTCAACTGAAATTTAAAAATAAAAGGTATAAAACACTGGAAAAAATTAGTGTGGGCTAAATTCCAGGTACTGTGTTTAGTGCTGGAGATACAAAAGCGAATGACATAGACTTGCCCTTGGCCACTAAAACAATCTGCAGTTAGACATGAACAAAGGTTCTGTCTTGTCTCTCTTTGTATTTCCAAGGCCTACAATGCACTTGGCACAAAGTTAATGCTCCGTAAATATTGGATGAACAAATTAAAGAACAACTCATAGAAGTTTGCTAAATCGTAGTGATAAATAAAAGGTCAGACTCAGGCTATATGTTTATTTAGAACAAGGAAGCAGTGAAAGATTTGGAAATAGTGTGGGCTTTGAAGTTAACTGACCCAGGTTCAAGTTCTGGTCCCGCCAAGTACAGAGGATCGGCGATGAAATGACTGAAATCCAGGAGCCTCGGTTTTCTCATCTGTAATACCTAGGTCATCAAGGCCAGCACAGCTGTTTACATAGGCTAAGGCCTACCTAATTCACCTTTAGGGCCTCACACTCCGGAAGGTAGTTTCAGCACTCTGAGGCAGCTCAATGTTTAAGAGCATCTTTGGAGTTGGATAAACCCAGATTGAAATAATTCTCCACTACAGTTGAGCTAGGTAACATTGGAAAAGCTAGTTCGCATCTTTGCAACTCAGTCTCCTCATCTGGGAAATGGGGATAATGACTGTATGTATCTCATAAAGTATGGGGAGCATTGAAAATGTAAAATCAGTACCCAGTGCCTACCAAGTTCTCTTAATAAATGGAGTTTAAGTTATAGTTAATTCTAGATGGCCTGATATTTGCTATCTCAGCAACTGAATTCTAAGAGCCTACAGCAATGCAAACCTACACAAGCATTGTCTTGGTTATGTTTTGCTATTTATCAAATCAGCACAACTTAGTCACTTAGAACAACATACACTTATCACCTGACAGTTTTGTGGGTCCAGAGTCTAGGCAGGGCTTAGCCTGGTCCCCTAAATGGCTACAATCAAAGCATCTGTCATGGCTGGGGTCTCATCTGATGCTCTTCTGGGAAGGATTGGCCTAGGTAGTTGTTGGCAGAATTCAGTTTCTTGCTGGCTGTTGGCCAGAGACTACTCTCAGTTCCTTTTCCTGTGGCTGGTGTGCACAAGCTTTACCAAGTTCAATTACAACTTTCCTTCCTCGGGGGTATAATCAGGAAGCCATGCGGCCCTACGACTCTTCATTTGGTTGTTTTTCCTGCTACATGAGGCAAATACTTTCATTAATGAAAGAAAACAAACACATAATAAGCAAAAAGAAAATATATAACTGAAAGGAAAAGAAGAGGAAAATATCATTTTTTAAAAAGCCACCGGAATTGGGTTTCCAGAACATCAAAGGAAACCTTTGCTCTGAGGAAAGGCTCAGTCCCTGGGCTGGTCCTCGGGCAGATCAGGGAGATGACAGAGCTCGGAGCCAGAGCTGTGGGTTTGGAGGTGGGGCTCTGCTCTGAACTTGACTTAGCTGTAGTTGAGGACAGAACTGGTTGGACATCCGAGCTTGTCAGAGGCCTTCAAGGACAGGTAGCATCTAAGCTTTTGGAAAAATCAGCTTCTTCCTGAAATGGACCTGTACCTGAAGGTGAGAAAGGCTCTATCTTCCCTCCAGTGGCTGAGACTGGAGGGAGCATAGCGCTGGGCATGAATGGGTTTAGGAGGCAGTCAGACCCATGGAGCCCCAAAGAGGGACCAGGTGCTGCTCAAACGCCACCTCTGTCCACTCTGCGTGCTCCACAGACCAGCTTCTTATACCACTCAGGCTCCAAAGGACCTTGGGGACAGGTTTTCAGGAGAAGGGGTGACATCAATGCTTAGACAGGAGAAGACAATTGAAACCAATGAGGATTGATTTAGTGTGCGAGGGCCACTGTGTTAAAATCTACTATTTCTTGATTGAGCTTCATGAATAGTAACAAGGTTAAGATCAATAATGAGCTGATTTTCAGATGCAAACCTGACATCTTCTTGTGGAGATTAGAACAGGATGATGTTTCTGTCTGCACGGTGCCCACCTAACACTGAGTGGGGCTAAAACCCCAAATCCCAGATGAGAGCTGCAAGGTGCAGGCCTGGGCACGTGTTTTCACAGATGAGTTTGCTGGACATCCTCTCTCCCTGTGTTTGATCTGAAGATGTTCTATGTTTGAGGCATGTAAGCAAAAGTATGTGTTTATGTGTGTCTATCACTTATTGATTCATCCGTCTTGTTTCAATCGGTCTCCCCCACTGCTGCTCTTGACCTTCTTCACATCTCATTTCAACTTTCGCCACATCTCCTTGCGTTCAGTCTTGTCCCTTGGCAATCCTACAAAACACCACGCCAATTACTTTTCTAAAGCTCTGATTCAAAACAAATCTCTCTTCTCCTTAAAAATCTGTCCAGTCTCCCCTCTTGCCTTCAGGATAATGTCCTAATTCCCCAGTACAATATTCAAGACGTGTCATGATTTCGTCCAGACTGCATTTATACCTCCACAAGTGATACCACATTTCAGCTAAGGCCTGAACGACAGGAATGAACTAGCCCTGAAAAGTCATGGAGGAAGAACATTCTAGGCAGACATTAAAATTTAAACGCCCTGTGCTATAAAAGGCCACGATGTGTTCAAAGGACAGAAGGTGAGCCAGTCTGTGTGGGGGCTGTAGGTAATGATCAAACAGTTGGGAATCACCCTCTCCTATTTGGGTCTGACCTGAACATACACCCAAGATACATTATTAAGGCAGATTCTAGGCATTTTGTGGGGTATATTAATCAGTATAAAAATTGTGATGCATTTTACACAAGAGGACCAGATATTTTTAAAGTACCACTATGTTCACCCGGGATAGGGGGAACTTGGGCAGAAGCCAGGACCCCACCTCATCTCACTGGGAGTGAGAGCAGGATTCTAAGGGTCCCTTTTCTCCTTGGTATACACTCTCAGACTTCTTTCTCAAACCAGCTGTAGGACTTGGATGAGGCTCTGTTGACTTCTGTTGGCCAGTCCGGAAGCTGAGGTCCAGTGTTCCTCTCCATAGTTCTGCAGAGTCACCTTCTCCCATGCCTTTGAGTGAGGTCAAATGTTTCTCGGAACCCTACTTACCAGGAATTTCTTCTGCTTGGGGCATAGACTGGGTCATGTTCACTTAGCTGCCTTCCATTATCAACTGACCCTTTGTCTTCCACTGAGATTTATTGGGATCTCAGAGACACAAGCAGCGGCCTGGGCCCTGGTGCTTTTAGACACACCCAGCACGTTTCACCTCTCCACCTTCTCTTTCCTCTGCTGTCTTTTCTGGTTCTCTCACAGCCCAAGAATGCCACAGGACAGGTGCCATTGTCCTCGCTTTGCAGATGTTGAAAGCAAGGCCTAGACATTGTGAATGATGTCCCATTCTCACTGTGTGGGGAGACAGAGCTGTTAGATCCCCCTGACTAATTCACCCACCTATTTCTTTTCTTCACATCTGCTCCAGGGTCTCAACATTGGAGAAAATTAGGTAACAGGGAAATAGGTTTCAATTGATTTCATATTCCCCAACTCAGACTGGACCTTAATACTCCCCTGCAATCATAGAAGGGCTTGGGGCACATTCCCATCCTTCTCCCCGCCTCCCCCGCCCCCCCCAGCAGAGCGTCGTGGTGCCCACCGTACTTACCTACATAGGGCAGCTGCTTCCTACCCCCTCTCTTCTCCTCCCTCGCCCTGCTGCTCCACAAAGGGGCTCCTGGCCTTGCTTATTTCTTTGTTCCCACCTCTAGCTTCTCTTTCTTCTCCATGCTTTTTTTTTTTTATCCTTTAACCAAACACCAGCCTCACCTGGACAAGCCTGCAGATCACCCATGGACTCCCACAATTCTCTTTGTTTCTCTCCCTTTCCTCGATCCTCAAAATGATCTATCTGTCTATCCATCTGAGTTCAAGCCAGTCTCAGGCCACTTTATCAAAATCTCACCAACTTTTTCTGGGCCATGACATACATGATTGTCATCATTCTTTTAAATTTAGCCTAATCACACACACAGTTAATAAATTTTCAGCGTAAAAGTACTGACATGATACAAAGCAGAAGTCACTACTTCACACCAGCAGGCACACTTTCCTCGGGAAGCTTACCTGCTTAACGATGTTTATGCATGTTCATCTAGAGAAGGGGGTGTGGATGTGTGGTTTAGTTATGCTGCGTGTTAGGTACCTGGCTGGCCCTGCTCCTTTCTGAGCCATACAGTGGCAGTGGCAGGCTGGAGCTGGCTGGCCCCAACCCGCACGAGCCAGCTGTGTGCATCTCTTCCCAACTCCGCGTCCGGTACCGCCGTGTTGGCAGCTTGAAATCGGCCATGGGGAGAGGTGTATTTACACCGCAGGAAGCAGCAAATGCCACAAGTCAGGGTTTCCCCTGCCCTCTTCTGAAGAGTCCGTTGTTAAATATACACTGTCAATTGTAGATATCTTTTCATATCTGTTTGAACACACTTATTTCACGTATCTTAAAGTCTGTACAATTTCTAACATCACGGACAAATCTAGCTTCCTTGGCCTGTCCCCAAATGAAGGGTGTTCCTATTAGGTCCACGTACAACCCTTCACTGAGACTCATAGGCAATTTTCATTTTTGGACACATCTGTGATTTTTTGTTCTCTGAGAGTTACTGAGCAGCAGTACTCTGAGACTGAAGCAAATGTAGGCTTTACATGACAACGGACAAGGCTAAATCATTGGTCGAAATCACCACTAATTTATACCCCTATCAATAGTATGCGTCAGTACCATTGTGATCCCTTTGCGATACTATCAGTCTTTTTCATAACTGTACGTGGCTGGTCTTCAACGTGACAATTGCCCTGGGCAGATAAAAGGAATATGGCTACTGTGTTGAAGTATTATTAGTAGTAGAAAAATCTACTGCTAATGGTAATGACATTGATGATAATGATAACATAATTTTAGAAGTAGTCATGGTTAATCACGCTTTCATACATGGCTGCCAAATGTCCAAAAAAAAAAAAACCCCAACATTTTAAGTTTATATCTTCTCACTGCAGGCGATGTGGGCCCTAAACGTCACTGAAAGAATTAATTGGGCATTTGGGCTTGTCTCGGTACTCAGACTGATTAAAACTATTCTCTTATAGATTCTAATTTTTGGATCCGAAAAATGTTAACTCTAACTTTTTGTGCAGGACATTCCATTTAATCACGGTGACCTAAAATCATAGCCTTTCCCTATAATGGTTTTCAAGTACCGTTCCCAGCACTCAAGATGAAGTGCTCAGGAATAATTCAGGTGCCTCGTGTCCTGCCCTCACTCACAGACCTCCGGCAGAAAATGGGCATTCTGCAGTTTGTTTTTACTGGCTGTATTGATCTGATCTACAGAATTTCTTTCCTCCACAGCTAAATCAGTAAAATCCACACTTAGCTGGCATTTTGCTCCAATACACTGAAGAAGAGTTGAATTTGGAGGCATGAAACGATATATTGTCACTGTCACTGATCCTGGCGCGTTGCTATTAAGGACGGTCTATGAAATTCTTGCCTGTGTGTGGAAAACCGCTATTACCTACCATTAGGAATGTGGTAACTCCTTTAAAATAGGATACACCTTAAAATAGGATACACTTCCTTCTATCCCACAGTATGTCTCTTTACTAGCCTTCAGGGAGGGTGGTGTTACCAAGGGGCCTACTGGGATTTTTCAGATGACAGGGAGTGGGAAATCGTTCTTCAGAGATCAGTCTTAATCTGATCCCCACCTTTCAAAATCAGGAGTTACTAATACAAAGTGTTCTTTATACCATAAGAGCTAAAATTTCTTGGGCTGCTATTGTGTGTCGTCGTGTGTGCTAGGTGCTTTCCAGTTATTGTATTACCCAATTGAATCTTCACCCTTACCTGGTGGGATAGCTACTATTATTACTCCCATTTTAGAGATGCTGAAACTGGAGCCTAGTTGAATAATAAAGCCATGCAGCTAGGAAATGATAGAATTCAGAGTCGAAGCCAGAGCTTTCCACTCAGAGATCCAGCCCTCTCCTAAGGGGGAAGCCTCCAATTTAGTTTTGTTCTGGTTCTTGACTAGTTGGCAGATTCTTTGAAATGCAGCCCACGAGTGATCCAGGATGAGAGCCACAGGTGAGTGAGGGGATGAGCAGGAAGACCCTAAGCCCTGGGATGTACTTCTCTTCTTTGGTATCTTAGGTAAGAGACTGCAAAGCTGGCTCACTCCGCATCTCTTCCAAGACTCAAACAGTAACTAAGGCACTGTTCATTTCTGCTTTTCCACCCTCTGTAGGCAAAAAAAATACATTTTAAAAAAAGGAAAAGGAAAAAAAAATGAAAGAGAAAACACATGCATTCCTCACACGCAGGAGAAAACAGTATCTCGGGGAACACAGAAAATGCTCTGGGTTCCACAGTCATCCCTGCTTAAAAGAGGTCTTGTTAAGCGAGAGCTTGTGGAACACAAAGGGGTGCAGCTTTCCTAGATGATGTTTGTCTCCAGTGGGGCCCCGCCATTCAGACTAATCAAAGTTTGCCTGGGTTCAGAAATGCCACACCAGCACATTCTGTGTTCCCAGTCCCCGCACACACTGTCTGCGAGTGAAAGACATCTGCATCTAAAACAAGACAATTAACGAGAAGACAGGCGCGATGCTAACGCTGTGGGTCTATTTTTGGTCCCCAGCTCACTGAGAAGCAGAAGCAGGGAAGGAGAGTGTGCCTTCTTCTTTGTCTTTCGTTTATTTTTTGTATTTTTTTACACGATGGTCAAATATGCCTAACATAAAGTTGGCCATTGGAGCCATTATCTATGGTGTGTACCGTTCAGTGGCATTAAGCCCATTCACGTTGCTGTACAACCAACACCACCATCCACATCTTTCTAAACCGAAACTCCCCATTCTTCTTTCTCTAAAACCCCTGGCAACCGCTATCCTACTTTCTGTTCCTATGAATTTTAGGTGCTTCAGGTAAGTGGAATTATTCAATAATTGTCATTTGTGACCTGGTTATTTTCCTAGGCATTACGTTTATTTCACTTAGCATTATGTCTTCAAGGTTCATGTTGTCATGTTAAAAGTTCCTTCCTTTTTATGGCCAAGTAATATTCCATCGTATGTAGGTACCACATTTTGCCTATACATTCATCTATTGATGGATGTATATCTCCAGAAATGGAATTACTGGATCACGTGATGATTCCATGTTTAATTGTTTGAGACACTGCCGTCCCAAAGTGTGTATCTACTCATCTTTCTTGAGTCTCTTCCCTGATGAGCTCAAATCCCCAGGGTCATATGGCAACATACCTGGGAGTGCCCAGCCGGGGACTGCCATGCCCAAGCATCTTCTGGAAGAAGGTGGGGGAGTCTGTCCTCCTCCCTGGTGTGGAGGAGGTGCCTCCAAGGGAAGAATGTGACTGTCCCACCAGGTCAGAGATTGAGTGCCAATTAAACTCATAGAAAGGGCTCTTTTCTGGAAGCCTAATAATGCTGAAGATGTTCATCAGGCAGAAAAACACTGTGTACAAGACAAAAATAATTGCATTTAACTCAGTGAGAGATACCCCTTTTTTCTTAGGAAACTTGAGGATGATTCTTTGGTGAAAGGGGTGTGTTTGTTTCAGTTACCTTTCCTGAGCGTAGCCTGGTTGGGTAAGGATTATTTTTCAGGTTTCTACAAGCCACCTGGTGTGGTGGGGGGGATAAGAGAGGTGGGAAATATGGGGAATGGGGAGAAAACCCAGGAAGAGACTGGTGGGTCAGGGCCTCAGGAGAGAAAGCTACCATTGAGAACCTCCCTTTGTCAGGGGCAGCCAAGGACTGTCTGGTCAATCACAACTAACACTCAACTTGGTGTTCTGTGCTACTGTGTCATCTGCTTGTTGTCACTTTAAGCCTTCGGTGAATGTCTGCTACCCTAAAAAGTGTCATTTTGGTAATGCTATTAGGGTATGAAGGAAGAAACGGGTCAGTGTTTGGCTTGGGTTGCTTTCCCCCTCAAAGGGGAGGCTGGGACAAGAATTTGAGTGGAGTAGTTTGTCTGGGAGATGGCAAGCCAGGAGGGAAGTGGAGGTAAGTGAGCTAAGAAAGGGAAGTAGGCTGATTCTAGATGAGTGAATGAGCAGGTCAGCTCTGCATGCAGCTGGGGCTGAACCCCACCAATGCCCCAGGGCAAGGGACTGAAGGCAATTCTTGTCCTTAGCTTTTCAGAATGAGGGCAATTACAGGTGCTCTGATGGATACGTTGGGGAGACTGTGCGACTTCAGAAAGGGTTAATGTGGCTGGAACCTAAGGGTGAGCAGGTAGATGGTGCAGCTTTCTTGCAGACCCACCTGGCAGACAGTCATGGGGCTGAGCATCCCTGCTCCACTGCCCGAACCACTTCCTGCCTGCAATCTTCCAACAGGGGAGGAAATAACAGCAATAGGGGAGAGGGATGGACAATAAGAATTTGATCCATTCTGGCCAAGATGGAGGTGTAGGTGGACTCACTGTACCTCCTTGCACAACCAAAATAAGGACAACAAAAATTTAGAAACAAAAAACAACCAGTACTGACAGAAACTTGAACTGTATGGAAGTCTGACAACCAAGGAGTTAAAGTAGACACATTCATCCAGACCAGTGGGAGGGGCGCAGTTGGGTGGCCGGGCAGAGAGGGGTTGAGGCAAAAAAGCCGTGGCTGGTGGACCACGGGTGCGCGAGGCGGCAGTAGGTGGACCCAGCGAGGCAGTGGATAGTGGAGGAGCACAGCGCACAAGGTGGCGTATGGACTCAGGTGGTCCCATATTTGCATGCAGATAAACCAGGTGAAACTGGGGAGCAAGACAGACCCCACAACCCAGGGTCCTAGTGTGAGGAAATAAAGCCTCAAAACACCAATTGAAAACACCTGTGGGGGTTGAGGTGCTGGGAGAGACTCGCATCCTCACAGGGGAGTTCCTTGGAGAGACCCACAGGGTCCTAGAATGTACACAAACCCACCCACATGGGAATCAGCACCAGGAGGGCTTGGTTTGCTTGGGAAAAGAGGCAGAAGAAACTGAAATCCAGCAGAGTGGAGCAAGCACCATCATTCTTTCTCGGACCCCTCCCCCACATACAGTATCACAATCCAGCAACTGGGTTGCCCCGTCCTGGTGAACACCTAAGGCTCTGACCCTCATATGTAACAGGTACATCAAGACAAAAAAACCGGCCCAAACAAAAGAACAGATCAAAGCTCCAGAAATAATACAACTAAGTGAAGAAGAGGTAGCCAGCCTATCAGATGCACACTTCAAAGCACTGGTAATCAGGGTGCTCACAGAATTGGTTGAATTTGGTCACAAATTAGATAAAAAAATGAAGGCTACACCAAGTGAAATAAAGGAAAATATTCCCACCAATAGAGATGGGAAGGAAACTAGGACTCAAACCAATGGAGTGGACCAGAAGGGAGAAAGAAATAGCCAAACAGAAAAGAATGAAGAAATAAGAATTCAAAAAATAAGGAGAGGCTTAGGAACCTCCAGGACATCTTTAAATGCTCCAACATCCCAATTATAGGGGTACCAGAAGGAGAAGAGGAAGAGCAACAAGTGGNAGGGTGAGCAGGTAGATGGTGCAGCTTTCTTGCAGACCCACCTGGCAGACAGTCATGGGGCTTAGCATCCCTGCTCCACTGCCCGAACCACTTCCTGCCTGCAATCTTCCAACAGGGGAGGAAATAACAGCAATAGGGGAGAGGGATGGACAATAAGAATTTGATCCATTCTGGCCAAGATGGAGGTGTAGGTGGACTCACTGTACCTCCTTGCACAACCAAAATAAGGACAACAAAAATTTAGAAACAAAAAACAACCAGTACTGACAGAAACTTGAACTGTATGGAAGTCTGACAACCAAGGAGTTAAAGTAGACGCATTCATCCAGACCAGTGGGAGGGGCGCAGTTGGGTGGCCGGGCAGAGAGGGGTTGAGGCAAAAAAGCGGTGGCTGGTGGACCACGGGTGCGTGAGGCGACAGTAGGTGGACCCAGCGAGGCAGTGGATAGTGGAGGAGCACAGCGCACAAGGTGGCGTATGGACTCAGGCGGTCCCATATTTGCATGCAGATAAACCAGGTGAAGCTGGGGAGCAAGACAGACTCCGCAACCCAGGGTCCTAGTGTGAGGAAATAAAGCCTCAAAACACCAATTGAAAACACCTGTGGGGGTTGAGGTGCTGGGAGAGACTCCCATCCTCACAGGGGAGTTCCTTGGAGAGACCCACAGGGTCCTAGAATGTACACAAACCCACCCACATGGGAATCAGCACCAGGAGGGCCTGGTTTGCTTGGGGAAAGTGGCAGAAGAAACAGAAATCCAGCAGAGTGGAGCAAGCACCATCATTCTTTCTCGGACCCCTCCCCCACATACAGTATCACAATCCAGCAACTGGGTTGCCCCATCCTGGTGAACACTTAAGGCTCTGACCCTTATATGTAACAGGTACATCAAGACAAAAACAACTGGCCCAAACAAAAGAACAGATCAAAGCTCCAGAAATAATACAACTAAGTGATGAAGAGATAGCCAGCCTATCAGATGCACAGTTCAAAGCACTGGTAATCAGGGTGCTCACAGAATTGGTTGAATTTGTTTGCAAATTAGATAAAAAAATGAAGGCTACACCAAGTGAAATAAAGGAAAATGTTCCTACCAATAGTGATGGGAAGGAAACTAGGACTCAAACCAATGGAGTGGACCAGAAGGAAGAAAGAAATAGCCAAACAGAAAAGAATGAAGAAATAAGAATTCCAAAAAAATAAGGAGAGGCTTAGGAACCTCCAGGACATCTTTAAATGCTCCAACATCCCAATTATAGGGGTACCAGAAGGAGAAGAGGAACAGCAACAAGTGGAAAACTCATTTGAACAAATAATAAAGGAGAACTTCCCAAATCTGGCAAAGGAAATAGACTTCCAGGAAGTCCAGGAAGCCCAGAGAGTCCCAAAGAAGTTGGAACCAAGGAGGAACACACCAAGGCACATCACAATTACATTACCCAAGATTAAAATGAAGGAGAGAATCCTAGAAGCAACAAGGGATAAGGGGACAGTTACCTACAAAGGAGTTCCCATCAGACTGTCAGCTGATTTCTCAACAGAGACCTTACAGGCAAGAAGGGGCTGGAAAGAAGTATTCCAAGTCATGAAAGGCAAGGACATACATCCAAGATTCCTCTATCCAGCAAAGCTATCATTTAGAATGGAAGGATAGATAAAGTGCTTCTCAGATAAGGTCAAGTTCAAGGAGTTCATCATCACCAAGCCCTTATTATATGAAATGTTGAAGGGACTTATCTAAGAAAAGGAAGATAAAAACAGTACAGTAAAATGACAGCAAACTTCCAATTAGTAACAACCACACCTAAAACAAAAACAAAAACAAACTAAGCAAACAACTAGAAAAGGAACAGAACCACAGAAATGGAGATCACATGGAGGGTTAGCAACAGGGGAGGGGGAGGAGAAGAGAGGTGGAAAAGGTACAGAGAACAAGTAGCATAGATGTAGATAGGAAACAGACAGGAGGGTAAGAATAGTGTGGGAAATGTAGAAGACAAGAACTTATAAGTATGACACATGGACATGAACTAAAGAGGGGAATGCGGGTGGGAGAGGGTGTGCAGGGTGGAGGGGAGTGAAAGGGGGAAATGAGGCAATTGTAAAAGCATAATCAATAAAACGTATTAAAAAAAGAATCTGATCCAACTATTCCCCCAAGAAGTGTTTTCAACAAGATAGGATGTGTGCTACTGACATATTTCAGAGTTTTATTCATCAGATTAACACGTGATTCATTATTCCGTGTATCTCTCTGTCTGTCTGCTATGGGCATACTATAATAACAATTTTAAGCACTTCAAGATAAATCACAAGTTTTAGTTTTTAAGTATGCTTGCCCACCATTCTCCTGTGGATGAATTTTAAGTAATAGTAATTAGGGCCTGCATGGAGTTTTGTATTGTGCAGTCATCAATTATATTTTATCACTTATATTTCATTTTCATTTTCTTCTCAGTCATCATCAATCACATTTTTAACAGCAACAAAGTATTCCATGCAATGGCTGGACAATAATATATTTAAAGAATCTCCTGTATGGGGACATGGGAGATTATTCCAGGTTGAGTTTCATGGAAACCGAGCTCTGAGAGGGGGGTTGCAGGCAGAAAATGGATCAAAGTGTTCTTGGGGGCGGGAGGGGTAACACCTGTAAAAGGCCGTACAGTGCCGGGTTGGCAGAGGGAGACGGTGAGCTGCCCCATCTTTTCGATGAAGAGCTCAGCCAACCCCAGGAAGCAGGTGGAGGCTGGGATGGTCTTGCAGAATTGTCTCAGGTTGGGGCAAGAAGGCAGGGCCTTATAACCTCCGTATCAATTAGTTGTGGGATGTGTGCTGTAACTTCAGGTGAGGTAGTTTTCCTCAGGCAAGGAGATTCCCAAAGAGGCTAGATGGCTGTGCGCCACCTCCCAGGTCCCTGCAGAGCACTCTGGGTGGGGCATCGCCATGTCCAGCTCTAGGGCGTTTTCCGGTTTTCTAATTCAGATGTCATAGTAAGGAACACCTGCGGGCATACAGCGTTTCCCACACTCCTTTCTGGGGAAGCTGAGACACTATCAGATGTTGGAGTTTATGAGTTTCCAGCCCTGAAACGTCAGAGAATTTTGCCTCCAGAACATTTTCGGGCACTAACCAAGTCCTTTCTTGGGTCTTTAATTTCTAAAATGGTGACACCAATTCTAGCTAATGAGAAATGCTGGGGAAGAAAAGTTACATTATGAGCATGAAGCATTTTTAATATTGGAATATTTTCCCCCAAACTTACATTATTGAATGTTTAAAAACACAGACTCTTGGGTTTATTCCTTAAATATTCCATGTGACCAAGTCTGAGATGGGGCCCAGAGACCTGCATCATGAACCAGTATATCATCTATTTTTTTTTCTACTGCTGTCAGAAAAAAAAAATTGACAGACACTGCTTTAGAAGGTAAAACTTCTTACTGAATCCAGAATCCTTTGTTATTTTTTTTTGCTACTGTCTGAGAAGGGAAACAATTTGCATCCTGTTTCCTTTGCTTTTTTTTTTCAAAACTTCCACCCTTCATCAGGTTCCCACCCTAATTTCAGCACACTCTGTTATCTTGTCACTTAAAACTCTTCTAGAAATAATACGATTTAAATTATAAGTGTACTTTCATACAAGTTCCCATGTTCCCCATGACATCCTCCTGGGTATCAACTAAGACCCTGACATGTGGAGCCCAGCGGGTTAGGCACTTTCTAATATTTTATGTCATCTAATTCTGAAAGCAACCCCCCACATTGGTTTTATCATTCCCATTTTCCGACAGCAAGAAACAGAATGTCCCGGAGGTCAAATAAAGTACCCAAAGCCTTGATGAACTATTAATTACTCCAAGGTGTTAGGTTTGGCAGTAGCATTTAAAAGTTGTGTCCAAAGCCAGACTCTCAGACATTCCTCTTAAACTCATAGGTATCTGAAACTGAAGACTTTTTCGGTTGTAAGTCCCAGAAAACCCAATCCAAACTGGCTGAAGCAAAAAGAGAATTTATTGGCTCATATCATGAAAAAACTCCATGAGTAAGCAGCCTTCAGATGTGGCTTGATTCAGGGGGTCAAATGATGTCACCAAATTTTTTTTTCTGCCTCTCAACTTGAATAAATGCGTTTTTTGTTTTGCTTCCATCCCTAGGTTGACTCTCCTCTGGAAAAGCAGCCCCTATCTTCCAGTGGAAAGGAGTTGTGGGTGGTCACAGCCACATAGTCTGGAGGAGCTTCCTGGTCGAAGGCACTTAGGACGTGCACTCACCTTAACTGTAGCCTGAAAAGGAGATGTTGCACTGGCCAAAAAGTCTGTATGGTGTTTTTCTGTAGGACAAAAGACATATTGTTCATTTTCACCAATAGCTTTATTGATTGATTTGGATATTTTGAGAGTGTTGGCTATCTCCGGCGTGGCATAACATCGATTGTTTTCAATGAATGTCCCAGGGTGATCACAGTCAACTTCACCTGGTGTACCTGACCATGGAGCAGCGTCCACTGAGAAATCTCCAGCTGAAACTTCACAGACCACCTTTGACGTGTTCGATCAGTCACAGCACCTTCTCCATACACTGTGCAATTTTTTTTGGCATTTCAGTTGCATTTTTACCTTTCTTGATATAAGAAAGCATAATATGCTGAAAATGTTACATATTTTTTTCTCCATTTTCAATATTAAAATGGCTACACAAAAATTCACCAATTTTGATAAGTTTTGTTTTTAAACGCATGCTGATATGACAGCTGTCACAATACAATCTAACAAAATTCTTTTGAGTGAAGTTAAAGACAACTAAGCTCAACTAGAGACATTTTTTAGAAAAAAAACAAATGAACTTTTGGGCCAACCCAATGCTTTGGACTATATGCTGCAATCCCTACTCACCCCAAACCTTTAAGACTGAAGAGGTGAAGAAGCAGGTTTTTATGCTAAAATTAGAATTGTTACACAAACAACGGAGACTGGATACTGAGGGGCCAATAGGTAACCTTCTATTGCTACATTATCAACTCTTTCACTCTCCTTTAGTATTTCTTTAGAATTCCTTTAGGTTCCTTTAGAATCTTGGTAAATACCCTCCTGCAGCCTGCCTAGAGAATTCAAGGGCTGTTCCAAACACTGCATACATGAACAGAGTCAATCTTCTCAATTACTCTAGGAGGTAGAGTTACCTGCATCCTTACCTTCTCCATTTCAGAGATAAAGAAGCTGAAGGACTGGAAATGTAAGTGGCCTTTCAGAGCCTGTGTTCAAAGTGGGATTACAACCCAGACAGACTGGATTCTGAATCCATTCTTTTCCCACTGCACTCTGGCTTTGAAAGGTGTATGCCGTCATAGTAAAGTGTCAGCACAATGCCACAGGCTTCCCATGGTGTCGTTCTGAATGAATCCCAGGCTGTGTCCAGCCCCACATCTCTTCCCCTGCAGTCTATCTCACCCACACGTCTTCTTCCAAGTCACCCACATGTTCTCTCATTGACACCATATGTGTAGACACTGGCCACATGTCTGGCTCTGTTCTAGACACGGGGGTGGGTTGGGGACTGCAGTGGTCAAGAAGACAGACCTAATCCCTGCTTACACAAGGAACACCTAGACAGTTAAGTGACTTTTAAACAAAATTCAAATGCCTTCGCATGCCACCTAGGGTGAAAGGCATCCAATGAATAAACACACATTGTTCTTGAACTTTGGAGTATTCTCCCCTCCGTGTTATTTGTGTTGCTGAACATGGGCTGGCTGAAGGATTCAGCAGCAGGGTTTCTTCCTGATAGCTTATACACCCTGGTTCTCAGTCTCAACACTCTGGCTTGGACCTTCTTCTGCATTCTTGGACTGTATGAACTTTAAAGTAGGGTAGCTTTTCCCATGGTTCCTCTGTGCACAACGACCTCTCAAAGGTGGATAGCTCAGGACTTTGCTGAGGTATGAAAGTGAGAATGTATATTCTTCATGAGTATCAGGTGTCACCTTGCAGTAATGACATTGCTGTCTGGCGCTGGTCCTGGAAGCAGAGCTGTGACACCCATGGCCCTGAGAAGACCTGGGTTAGGAGCCAGGAGGTCAGCATCACAGCTCTCTGTATCTCTGGGTGGTCTAGAAACTCTCTCACCTGTCCTGCATCCCAGACTTCCCCTTTGCAGAGAGAAGACATTGAAACAGATCAGTGGGAAGGGATGTTACCCACGGGGCCAGGATCGGAGAACAAAGACACATTAGATAGCATTTTCAAGGTTTTTAAAGAAGCCAGATTCTCATCAGGGTATGGAGTGTTGTTGGGGAGTTATGCTGGCCATGTGCTCTGGAAGATACTGGGGCAGGAACCAACTCTAGGAGCCAGGGGTTCAATGTGGACCCAAGTGTCCACGTCACAGGACTGATCAGGGAAGAGACGCCGTTGGTGAGACTGGTCAGGGCATCGATGTGGAGCCAGGAGCCACGTGGGGCTTCATGAGGCTGCATCTCCAGGCTAGTTCCTCCAAGTCCCGTCCATAGTCTGCTTCCTTCATGAGGCGGGGACTCTGCCTGCTTCACAGCTTTGTCACAGGCAGTCGGTCTCATTGCATGGACGGGAAGTTCTTGCCCACATTAGGAAGACAGAGAAGTTCCCTCAGATGTGGCGAATGTTAGACACAACTTGCTGCCCTCACTCCTACTCCCTGTGTCTGTGGAAAACATCACTCACCAGTTACCGCCTACTTCCCACTGGGCTTGGATATGGCTTCAGAGTCTTCAGCACAGCCTTGCAAGCAGCCAATCCATGAAAGATGGCACTGAAGATGAAAGCAGTTTTTCCAACTAGCTTTTGGGTTGTGTAATCCTTCTTAGAATACAACCTGAATCATCCTTCTATGGTAGATAACAAAGGTTATGGTTTGGGGCTGGATTCTTAGACAACGTGCAAAATCATGTGAGCTACAAAGACAGAGGCAGACATAAAAGTTCCAGGTACCTGTTTGCAGACCAGTTTGGTAGTAGCACCCATTTGAGGCTGATGCCTTAGGTCAGACTGTGAGCAGAGGGAACCCATCAGACATGGTCAGGGAGTCCCCCACTCAGGTCTGTCTGGCTTTGATATAAATGAACGGACCACACGTCTCCTAGTGTGTCTGGTGTACCATTTCAGCTTCCTGGCTTTCGTTCAGTTTGGATCTTAGGTACAGACAGGATCTTGTCTACCCAACCTTTTTTATCATCTAAGTATCATTATAATCTGCCAGTTTATTAAGCATTAATAGATAATGGGCTGGCTCTGTTTTCAGCTGTCTTCAGCCATTTCTCAGTAAATGGGGGTTTCCAGGGACAGAATCATGGGTGAGTGAACACCCTACCTCCACATTCATATTTAATCAAATGCTAAGAGGTCCTTGGGCAGGAGCTCAGGGTTGGTAGGGGAAATCTGCAAGGAACTGTGGGGCCTTGACTTTTAAAGGGACAGTCTGATTTTGGGCAATACAGTAAACAGTAAGTGCAAGAAAAGAAGATTGAGCAAATACGACATTTGCTTGATGTTTTAGTGGTAATCTTGCCTGAATTGAAAGCTGCATGGACTTCAAACTCCCGGGTGAGATTTAATCTCTTAGCTTTCACTTTGGAATAACGTGGAAAATATGAGCCTCAGCAGGGAAGCCTGGGTGGTCAGTGTGGCTGCATGTGTTAAGAGTCAGCTACTAATTGTTCTCCTTAGAGAGACAAAGTGGTGCAGTGGAAAGAGATTCGGGCTTGAAACTCAGTTCCATCACTTACAATACATACATTAGGAAGAAACCAAAATCTTATGTATGAGCCAGCAACCAACTTATTGGGACAGAAATGTAGGAGATGATGTGTTTTGCTAACAAGGGCTGAAAGAGGACGATTCAGTTCTACTTTGGAATCAACTGAGCAAATGTGAACCCGGGGACTAGATTTTATCAGGACATCTATAGCTAGATGATTTCCACCACAGGACAATGGGCTTTAGGACCTCTACCCAAGGATAGGCTGAGCAACATGAACTGGTCTTGCACTTACTGTAACCCTAGTGTTTGCTCCATAGATGCATGGGGGTGCTGGCCAGCCTACACTAACTCTCTTTTCCAGGTGATGATAATAATATTGTGTCATCGACTTCAAGCCATTCTTAAGAAATCTAAGACTACTGGTAGGTAAGACGTAATATGCTTCATTTCCAAAGTGAAGTCATTTAGAAGCACGGCTAAAAAGACCAAAAGAGCAGAACTCAAATTCTAAGCCTGGACACTGGTCATTCCTAGAGCTGGGACTTAGGGTCAGAACACCAGCTACTCTTTCCAGATGAGGAATTTTCCTCTCAAGTTTGGCTACCAGGAAGTCTAAAAAAAATTATGTGCCCAGTTCTTTTGTTTTCCTCAGCATTGCTCTTTTGGAAGTAATTTATTTTTTTATCCTAAGTTTTAGGTTTATTACTCATGATTTTACTTGGAGCTCTCATTTATTCATTCATTCACAGGTTGTACTAGTTAAAACAAGGACTGGTGTGAATACCAGGTGACATAGGTGTATTCTGACATAGGTGTGAATACCAGGTTTTGCCACATTGCAAGTGTATGAGTGAGAAGAGTCATTCAGTATCTCTGTCTTCTTCTGTCAGCTGGGGCAATAACAGAGGTTAGTTCACAGAGTTTCTGGGAGGATTCCGTGAGATGCCACATAGCACCTGGCATGGAGAAAGGTCCCAAATCCTTTCATGATGTTAGGACATTGGTGTAGGATAAAAGCACAAATGGATATCCACAAAACAGGAATGGCAGTTAGGACCCTTGCTGCCTCCCCAGCTGAATTCAGGGCTGAGATGAACTTGAACACTGTTCTCTACTTGTGCCACTTGAGCTACTGGTTCTTTATGGCCTGTATTTCCAAACCCTGAGGAATCTGTGTTCATAGGGACATAGCCCCAGGCACTGGCACTTCCAAGTTGTTTGTCTTAAGCCCCCAGAGAACAGCATTGTAGACTAGCAAACGCCAGACAGCTTTCCCACTCAGGGAATCTCACTGAGCCCTCCTCCTGAGCAGTAACTGTGCTTCCACCGCCGGTTCAGACTTTTTCTCTTAAGCCAGCCATCCAGTCTCACCAGTGATTCTCATGAGGCCAACAGTGAATGTGGCCTAAATGGAAAATGTTGTTTGTGCATGCAGCGTCCATGAAGATGTTATTAATATAGCTTTGGGAAGACAGCTGCTGCCAACCTGCTGGGGAAGCTGCAAACACAGTCTGCCTGATCAGTGGGTCATCCCACAGTCAGGGCTGGGAGGCACTTAGAAGTCACCAGGTCCAATGCACAGGTGATATCTGCATCCCTCTGTTCTGTGGCCATCCAACCTAGGTTCCTGTGACTCAGTGGAAGAAAGTTTGTTGTCCATTGTAACTCCTGATTGTGACTTTTGCCATCTCTGGACAAATCTATTTATGACATTTTTTTTGTTTCAAATGTGGGCTTAAATTTGCCCTCAAATGTGCTTTTCCAGAATATCTTCTCACTGATGCTAATTTAGAGCATTGTGACTATAGGACACAAACAAAACCTCTCTTCCCCATGATAACTGTACAGATTTAAAGAAGATAGTAGAAGATACTAGTAGAAGATAGTAGTAGTTTCTCCGCTTGCAAGTTAAGCATTCCATTTCCCCACGTATTTCTCAGATAACGTGACTACTTGATCGTTATTATCTCAGACTCATATCCCAGCTCCACCTTGGACTAGCTGTGTGACTTTAAGTAAGCTACCTAAACTCTCTCGAACCTCAATTTCCTCACACGGAACACGGGAAATGAATATTTGTACATTTATTTAAAACTGCAAATGCTTTAGAAAGATATATAATTAAAATAGGTAAAGGTACTTGACAGGGTGCCTGGCATACAGCAGGCATTTAATACATGCATGGTTATTATTGTTGCCGTTTTATCATTCAGCTTTGAGCACCTACCCTATGTGTGCTTTGACTGACTCAGAGGTGATTAAAACTTATCAAGCCTGTGAATGATTATATGATCTAGGCCATGCCTCCCTTTCCATGTTCGCCTTTCACTGGCTTTTTCCTTTGTTGGCCACACTCCATTCAAACTGGCCTTCTGGCATTTGTTTGCATGTGCTAAACTCTTTCCCTCTGGGGTCTTCTCTTTGGGCCATCACCTCCTCACCCGGATGCACACNTGGCATACAGCAGGCATTTAATACATGCATGGTTATTATTGTTGCCGTTTTATCATTCAGCTTTGAGCACCTACCCTATGTGTGCTTTGACTGACTCAGAGGTGATTAAAACTTATCAAGCCTGTGAATGATTATATGATCTAGGCCATGCCTCCCTTTCCATGTTCGCCTTTCACTGGCTTTTTCCTTTGTTGGCCACACTCCATTCAAACTGGCCTTCTGGTATTTGTTTGCATGTGCTAAACTCTTTCCCTCTGGGGTCTTCTCTTTGGGCCATCACCTCCTCACCCAGATGCACACACTTCCCATGATAGCCTTTCTCAACGGTGTGTCTCATTTTTCCAATATCCCTTCTCCAAAAGATGTTTTCCTTGACCACTCATTTAAACAAGCTCCCCGAGAAATCTCTCACACGGCACCCTCTCTTTGTTCTTCATAACATTCACCAAAATATGCAATTATGCATTTACCTATGTGTTTACCTTAATGTTTGTCTTCACCACTAGACTGTCAGCAAGATAAACACAGGGGAAGAGTCTTTTTTATTTTAAAATATTTTGTTCTCAACATGTGATAATGGAAACTTTTCAATATAACAAAAAAGTTGAAAAAATAGTGGGGTAGACCTCCATATATATATCCTTCAGATTATTCAATGAACATTTGCCTGTATTATCTTATCACATATTTATCGATGCCTTCATCCAACCATTCATCCACCCATCCACCGGTCTATCCATCCTATTTCTTGATATATTTCAAACTGAGTTGAGACATCTATTTTTTTTAAATTTAATTTATTTATCTTTAGAGGGGAAGAGAGAAGTATCAATGTATCGTTGCCTCTCGTGAGTCTCCTGCTGGGAACTGGCCCGCAACCCAGGCATGTGCCCTCAGTGGGAATAGAACCGCGATCGTGTGGTTCGAGTTGAGACATCTTATGTGTCACCCTTAAGTACTTCAGCATGCACATATTATTAACCAGGGTTCGATGTTCAGGTATGATTCTTCTTTCCTCTTGAGGTAGAATGCACAAATAGTCAAATGCATAAGTATTAAGTGTACAACTGGATACTTTTGAAAATGCATATCTCTATCTAACCTAATGCCCATCAAGATATAGAACCCTAATATCACCCCCAAATGCTTCTTTAGGCCCCTTCTCAGTTAAACCCCAATTCTCCCCATCCTTCGAGGCAACTATTATTCTGATCTTTGTGAACATTAGTTTTTCTTTTTCTAGAAGTTTATATAAATTGCAATCGCACAGCATGTATTCTTTTTTTGTAAAATTTATTTCACTCAACATAATGGCATTGAGATTCTCCTAAGTTGTGATACATAGCAATAGTTTACTTTTTCTTGCTGAGTAGTATTCCACTGTATGGGTATATGGTTTGTTTATCTGTTCTGTTGATGGACCCTTGAGCTATTTTGTATTTTTAGCTACTACGAATGAAGGGGTTATGAACATTCCATTATATTCATTTAGCTTCTTCTTTGGTCATTATGAGTAAAGAGACCATGAATAGTCTATCACTCTTTGTCACATCTGTGTCTCTCAGGAGAGTTTCTAGGAGTAAAATCACTGGATCATAGAGTAACTATAAGTTTCCTTCTACAAAACACTACTGGTCCTTTTCCCAAAGTATCTGTATGAAGAGGCTGCTTTGTTTACTACCATCAGCCAGATGTTAAGTGAATCGGCCACAAAGTAAATGCATAATAAATATTTGTTAAATAAATGAATAGGTAAAATAAGTATAGTGAATATTCTAATCCTTCCTTATTATTTACTAGTGAAGTGTGGCCCTCCATGAGTCAGTTATGTTTTCTGAGGTTTCAATTTCACTGTATAAGGGGATAATAAAATGTGTCTCAGATGTTGCTAAAATGATGGAAGCTGAAGAGCCAAGGATATGGGCCTGGGTGTAGGAGGTGTTAAGAGGTGAGTGGCACCTCTCATTTAATATGACTGCACCCTTCCTTCTGTCCCCTCCTCCCAGGCAGTCAGGGAACGTGCCTCAGCTCAGTCATGGGAGGAGCCTGGAATGTTGAAGGAGAGAGAAGCACTTGGACCAACCATTTGTCCTCCAAAGTTGGCATTTATATACGTCCTCCTCCTACATTTTTTCTTCAGATTTAATGTTTGTCTGATTTGTCCAGGTTTGTCTGATTTTTAAACTGGGTTATTTGAATGTCAAACTTTCCATAACACTTTAATAGAGGTGTCCATTAACCTGTGCTAAATGAGAGCCCGGCGTCTCTGGAAGTACATGTGACATCCACATGAATACCAAATGCCTTCATTAGGCATAACACTTATGCGATGAATACCGAACGCAGAGTCCCACTCAGGGACCCAGACTCCCTCCAGGGAGTTGCCAATACACCTTTGCATTTCCTCAGCGGTATCACTCAGCCCTGTTTGCTGTGTATTTCCAGGTGATGAGACATGGCAATTGTGGCTTTGGCTGAAGTACATAAATGGCATCCTAATCACCAAATTCAGAGACAGAGCGAGGAGGAAGCTGGGCACATCACCCAGGCAGGAGTCGGCAGGAGGAAGCCCGTTTAGTATGCAAGACGCCTTCCGAACACTTCATAAAAGGTGATAACTTTCTTTGACCAATGAATATATTATTTATAAGTGATTCTGATGCCTTCTTCTCTCCCTTCTTCGCCCCCAGTCCTTCTGGCCCCCATTTTCACAGTACGTTGTAGCGCTTGTTCACTGATGAAGCCCCTCACGATAAATAATTTATAAAGCAATTTACAAGTACGTTATTTTTAGTGATCAGACCTGGAAGGAAGTGTTTTACCGACACACACACACACACACACACACACACACACACACACATGCAACCATGGCTTATAAGTAACAAGACATCAGAACACCCATAAGTAAGGGGGGTGGGCATGAGGTGCAGGGTGTTATAAGCACAGACATAGGTCCTTATACATGAACCATGTGAAGTGCACGAAGCACATCTGCGTGATAAGCAAGAGAAAATGCACTGGAAAGAATCTTTTCTTAATTCTTGGTGTCCAGCTGCTAAAGTCTTTCACATGATGTGGTTCTAAGTGAAGACACTTTCCCCTTAACGTCTAACTTCTCTTGAGCGTGTCCATTGATTCAGGCCCAGTGCTGAGAGTTCTCCATAAATTATCTCAGTTCACCTTCCCTCTCTCCATGAGGCCTGTGTTATCATTGCCCCATTACATGGATGAAGAGACTGAGGCCGGCGTCTCCAAGCCTTCCCGAGTCCATCTTCACACTCTCAGTCCTGTCAAGGCCACTCACTTAGCTATTCATTCAATCACTGCTGTTTGACAGGTGCTTGCTAAGCTCCTGTTCTGTGTCAGGTTTTGTTCCGAGAGTTGGGATGTGTGGATCCACAGCAAAGCCCTAGCAATGCTGTTAATAGAAATGGAAGGCAAGCCGCATCGATGCTGTGGCATTTTCTAGTAGTCATGTTATGGAGAGAAGGTAAAGAGCCAGGTGAAATGAATTTAAAAGGCATTTTATTTAATATAGCGTGTCCTAAATATTATTTCAAGATGTACTCAGTATTGATGTTGTTAATAGATATCCCAAATTCTTTTTGTACTGTCTCATAAACCCAGTGTGGATTCTATATAGTTGGATATATTTCCAGTGCCGGGTATCAACAAGCATCACGTCGCTATCAGGCTGGGTGGCACACCTAGACGGGAAGGAGAGAGGCTGATGCGGGGAATAAAAGTATTATTACAGTGTGACAATTGCTCTCGGAGGGGTCAGCACAGGGTGGGTCAAAAGGTGGCCAAGGAGGGACAGACAAGAAGGCCAGGAAGGAGGACCTCCGGAGGCTGGGAGGCAGTCAGATCAGAAAGCATTTCCAATGAGGTCGGCACCCCTGACTGCACCATTCCCCACTCCCCTAGCGAGTACTAATTCGATGTCTCTGCTTAGCACAGTCTCTGCTGTTTCGTTACTATTTTCTTTAAATTGATTTGCTTTTTTAAACTTAAATTCATTTAGCTAGGGAAATATGTGATACTAGCATTAACAGAAAAGCAGAATTGATGGTTATAAATATATGAACCATAAAATAAATTCAAAGCAAATAAAACAAAGCTATTAAATTCTAGCCATATATTTTTGCCAATGCAAAGCTTTGGGGTCTGCTTAATCTTTTTTTTTTTAAAGGAATGGCAGGGGAAGGAAGGGAGGGAACTTATGTGTTGGGCCAAGATGGAGTATGAGGGGCGGTATTTATGCTTTGTAATAAAACAACCTAAAAACCAACAAAACATAGACAGTAATGGTTTCCAAAATCTGGACAAGAGGCAACAAAGGACAGCAATCCCTGAGAGATGGTAAAAAAATGAGGTGAGCCCTGAGATTGACCCAGCTGCATGCCTAGGGAGTCATTTGTCCTCCTCTGAGTGGAGGCTCTGATTCCACCTAACAAATCTTAGAAGCAAGACCCCAAAGGACCAAACTGCTTCCAAGTAATTTAACTTCATGCTAGAACAAAGCTAAAGAATACTTACAGGAATAGAAAAAAAACCTCAGGCTGCAGTGCAGGGAGAGAAAGCCCAGGTGGAGCCTGGTAGCTGAGGAGATAGCACAGAGTGCAAGGCGGTGAAGGCAGCCAGAATTCACAGGACGGAGTCCCGAGGAGGGTGGGGTGATGTACGGGGAAGTAACCTCAGCTCTCTGCAGAGAGCCCGCTTCAAGCATTCACCTGAGTAGTGATCAGTACATTCATTTAAGGAAGGGACTGGAGAAAAAGTATCTTGTGCTCACACTGGGAGGGCTGGGAATAGTGCCTGCTCCCACCAGCCAGACTGGAAAACTTCGTGATTCATGAAGCATGGGCTCAAGTTCATGTAAAGGTCTTGCCGCAGGAGTGGGGAATAATTAGCCCTACTTTAGAGTGAATATCCCTCTGATCATACCTAAGACATTTTAGAAGCAAGATCCCAGAGAACTAAACTGTTTCCAAATAACTGCCTCCAGGAACACGTTAAAGTATAGCTTGGAGGCTATAAAAATTTCCAGTGCCCAACAAGGTAAAATTGGCAACTGCTTACATCCAATCAGAGATCACCAGGCCTGCAAAGAAGTAACAAATTATGGCCCACGGTGAGGAGAAAAATAAATTGAAATTGAACCAGAACTGATGCAGATGTTACAATGAGCAAGAACACTAAAAAAGTTACAATACCTGTACACCAATTATACCTCAATAAATCATTCTTTAAAAGATGAACTCAGCAAGTGTTCAAAAATGGTTGTCTAGTACTAAACTGTCTTCTCCATATAATCAAATGTGGAGAAAAAGACTTGAAAGGAGAATTACTTTGTCTCTAGGTTAGTCAGAGTTACTCAAAGATGTGTCCGTGAGTCATGTGAACTCATCTCCCAGAACCACTGGGCACAGCATTGGACACTTGGGGGAACTCTTGGCCAGACTGTGCAAAGGGCTGGAAGCAAGAGATTCTGGGATCCTCCAGAAAGTACAGGAAGCCATTTGGCTAGAACATGTGGTGCAAGGGACAAACCAGGGAGAGGGGCTCCCGAGGTGATCAGAAGCGGAGCTGAGTTGTTTCAGTGTCTTGGCCTAAGTTAGGTTAGCATATTAGCTGGGATCTTGGCCTAGGTTCAAATCTCCATTCTTGTCCTGTAGGCAGTATTGGAATTTGTTCAAGTTAAGTAACTTCTCAGAGCATCTCTTTTGTCATTGAGAACACAGGAGTATCAGCAATTCCCTAAAGTGATGATTAGAGAGGGTTACATTTTATAGCATCACTCACTTTTCTTTTTTCGCTTTCTTCATGGGGTTTAACATCATCTGAAATGATTGTGTTTTGATTTTAGTTTGATATTACTAATATTCTGTACTCTTCACTTTCCCATCAGCCAAAGTAGGGGTCTCATTTGTTCTGTTCATGGTTCCATCTCTAGCACTTAGTATATGCAACACCGGACATGTAGTAGGCTATCAATAAATATCGGTTGAGTGAGTGAAAGAACAAACTCAGGGAACATAACATGACACCGGAAACACTGTAGATGATCAGCATTAAAAATGTTTAGCTAGGGTCTTAGAACAAGCCCATGACATCAAAGGTATAAATAGGTTCCACCACGATCTTGCCAAGTTGTCAGGTGGGAAGTGGAATTCTGAGTTCTCCCAAAGTTCACTGTTTTAAGTCAGGGTCCAGCGAACTTTTTTTTTTTTTGCCTCAGGCCAGGTTGAGTCATACTAGATTTAAGGAAAGAAGTAGTAAATAAAATGTTCCGTCTGATCTGCCTGGGTGAACCTCACATCTGGCCCCAGGGGCTGGCCCCCTGGTCCACAGCACAGAAGAGATGGTTAATAATAAATTATAAACACGGTACAGCAACCATAGGGAGACACTGTATTCCCTCCCACAGCCCGCGTGTTCACTCACGGGTCTGCTGCACCCCATGGGCTTAATCAGCATCAAAGCGAAACAAATCCAATAAAATATTTCCCTGAGCTAGGAGTGAGTTCAATGATTCATTCTCATTCATTCTCTCTCCCTTCTTCCTGCCAAACAGTTGATCATAGCTGACGGGAGAACAAAGGAACCGGCGTTTCAGAGAAGTCAACCTCATCTCTCTCCCTCTCTTTTGCTCTCTCGCAAGAATCAAGACCCTGCCCTAAAACTTGCCAAGACTTTGTGGTAAGTGCCATTTGGATAATGGTGCTATTTGGGTCTTCCCAGTAGTTGGACACTAATATGGCACCTTGTGGCTACCTTTTTATTGTCCGGTGATCACGGAGAAAAATGATGTGCTCAGATCTCCTCCTGCAGGGGATGAAATTGACTGATGCCTCCCAGCTGCTGCCCCAGCAGTGACACCTAACCCAGGCCTCCCACGAGATCCCATGACTCAGAGCAGTAGAGGGTACTCATTCTGGTACGCGCCTGCAAGATTCATGACTCTTTCCACAAGTGACTATGCCTTTTCTATTTCTTTTCTGAGCTATAACTGACAAATAAAATTATAATATATTTAAGTATACAACATGGCATCTTGATACGTATATTGTGCAAGCATTCTTACTATCAGCATGATTAATGCATCCATCATCTCTTATATTTACCTTTTTTTTTGGTTTTTGGTGAGAACACAAGTTTTCTCTTAGCAAATTTCAGTCATACAATACAGAATTACCAACTATGGTTACTGTGTTATACATTACACCTTCAAATGTTATTCATCTTACAACTAAAAGTTTGCATGCTTTTATGATAGATGACTTTGGTTTGAGGAGTTGCCATTGGCCCAGCTGAGATGTTCTCAGATCAGTGTTGAGGTTGAAACTCTTCTATCCATTTCTCTTCCTTCCCTGGTTCCTTCACAGGCATCAGGCCTGAAGGCTCTCTTGCCTTTTCCCAGCTTCTTGCTCCTATTTGTTTACAGACACTCCCTGTATTAAATCTACTCATCTAGCTGCCTTCTCAGAGAGACCGAGTGAACACAAGTGGTATCAGGCAGTTAGATGGGGCTTGGGGGCAGTCTCACTCACCATTCAGCTGGCAAACAGGATTTTATCCTGAGTGGTACACAGAGCACAGATAGTCCTTGGCACGAGTTGGTAGCCTAGTTGCTAGAGATCTCACCAGTGGTGATCTGGAAAGTTGACTCAGTGGAGGGAAAACATGTGCAATGCAATGACTCAGATGGTTGAAAGAAAGACATCAAGGGAACAACACCTACAAAGACAGCAGACAGGGTAAAATCTTCCCAGTAGGTGGAGCTCAATGTAGTCTGTATTAGTCAACTCAGGCTGCCATAACAAAATGCTACAAAACTGAGTTGCTTAAACAACAGAAACTTATTTTCTCACAGTTATGGAGGCCTGAAGTCCAAGATAAAGGTGTGGGAAGGTTTGTTTTCTTCCAGGGCTTCTCTCCTTGGCTTGCAGATAGCACCTTCTCACTGTGTCCTAACATGGCTGTTCCTCTGTGTGCCTGCACCCTTGATATCTTTCTGTATGTCCTAATTTTCTCTTATTATAAGGACACAAGTCAAAGTGGATTAAAGCCAACCCTATAAACCTTATTATAGCTTAATTACCACTTTAAAGACTTAGCTCCAAATATGGTTATATTATGAGGAAACGGGAAGACTTTAACCTATGGGTTTGGGGGAACATAATCTAGTCATGACACAGTCATCCATCTGCTCATCTACTTTGTGTGGAAAGAGAAGTGGCCTGGAATGACACTATATCTAGATTATTAGGCAGGGACCAATGGCCTGGCTGTCTGATGAAGGGCCTGGAAGGAAAAGAACTGGAAATTCTGAGACAAGGAAGTCTGGGGTACACGCATATGGATGGACATATGAGAGTGGGCAGAAAGCATAAACATTTTTGTATCACATCTCAGTCCCGTGGGAAAAGCATTATCCATGAAAGAGGTACTGAACAACCAACTAGATAAAACGACTCAGCCAGTTTCCATTTGCAGGCACCGTAAGACTGATACGATGAGCATATGGACAGAGGGACCCATGTTGACAGAGATGGAGACTACTGTGGGCTCAATAGCATGAGCTTCCACTCACTCAGGCCAGTCTTGCTGCTGCCATCCCTGGATGTCCAACTTGTCAGCAAGTGACCACCACTGAGCCACTGACATGGCACCATTTCTTGAGGAGCTCAACCTGCCATTTGGTTTCCTGTGGATTCCTCCAGCCTGGAAAGGTCAACCGTAGTCCTTGCAGGGACAGACTTTTGGTCTGCATTTTCTGCCATCAGAACTCCAACTGGCACCATTGCACAGGGGCCTGTGGAACGACAGCTCCCCCAGCATAGAAACCCACATAACATGGCATCTGACCACGAGACCTGCTACACAGCGATGGAGAGGTTGGAACGAATCGTTGTCCTTCTAATCACTGTCTTGGGTGGAATTTTCTTGGAACTGCGCAGTAGTCTGGAACATTCACTTTTTAATCCTCCTTCCTTCCTCCCATTCTGCCTGGACATCAGGTCTGCATCTTGGTCTCAGAGCTTTTTCCACCTTTTCCAGCCCACTCCCCTTTCCCAGCCAAGAAAGCGCTTGCATTTCTGATCCTTAGTGTCTGCTTTTCTGAGAACCCGAGCTAGCACAAATCCTTCTCCAGGAAGTTTCCCCTTCCCTGTCACCCCTGTGTGGTCAGCTTCCATAGGGTGGTTGATTCTGTGTCTTTTTATCACCCTGAATGACTCTGCTTACAAGTCCTTAATTTAATTGTGACTATTCCAAATGTGTTACTAGAGTCTTATTTCACTTCTTCTTAAGATGAAAAGCCAACGTTGGCTCAAGTCACTTGATCACATTAAAAATCACAGATCTCTCCTGTTAATGCATTGTACATAATTATATTTGAACTTTGTGTCTTAGGAGAAAATTAATATTCTGTGCTAATAGATACATTCAAATTATTTTTAAAAAAACTTTCTTTTTTTGAAATAGTAGCGGTTAGAATCTTAGACATTAATCTTCCATGATATCCTATTTTATGGCTTTTGTAATGTGTCCCAAATGTTGTATAGCTTACGTTTCAGTGATGACTAAGGTGATTTTACCATCCAGGAAAACCAGAATACAAAGGTTTCCATTCATTGAATGTTTTATGGCTTAAAGATATTTCACTTTTAGGGCAAAACACACCCAGAGGTATAAATACCAGCTAAAGGGATCACAAAAGCTGTGTGTAACTGGTTTATTTGCTGCATGTGCCTGCTCTTCATTTGGATTTAGGTAATTTCCGAATTTGGGGAACTTCCAAAATCTAGTATTTTATCCCATTCACATAGCAAACAACTGACTATTTCCTGCCCCCATTTAAACAACTATTCCTCAGTTTCCCTTAAATTCATTTCTAAGCATCCCCAAATTTGTACACCGTAACAAAAAAAGGAATACATAATAAAATTCATTTTATTTTTCTCGACATCCCTGACAGCATCCTTTCCTGAATTTCTGTTTCTTGTTCAACTTCTGAGGCTTCCAGAAAATTGTGAGGTTCTTGGGGACAGAGGCTAGACCCTCCCTTTTGTTTCTGTGGCCCCAGCAAACACTGCCAGGTAGGTAGTGCTTATTAACTGTTTCCTGTTTCTTTCCCAGGTGCTACTCTTCCCATATGGGGAAAAATCTTTTTTTAAAGATTTTATTTGTTTATCTTTAGAGAGGAAGGGAAGGAGAGAAGGAGTGAAACATCAGTGTATGGTTGCCTCTCGTGAGTCCCCTTCTGGGATCTGGCTTGCAGCCCAGGCATGTGCCCTGACTGAGAATCGAACCGTGATCGTGTGGTTCACAGGCCTGCACTCAATCCACTGAGCTACACCAGCCAGGGCCCATGTGGGGAAAAATCTTGCTGTGAGGAGCAAGAATAGTAGAGGTGGACCTATATGTCCTGTATGGGGCTTGTACAAAGCAAGAGAATTTAAAATTACTTATAAAAATAAATAGCTCTAAGGTTTTGGATTCTCAAAAATGCTCACCGCTCCCCAACTAAAACCCAATGTCCAGAAAATCACGATGCTGGTGTCACCATACTCTTCCGTGAAGTCCCTTTTGATCAAAATAATTCGAGAAGGCCGTTCCCATGATCTGTTTAGCATCAAGATAAGGTCAGGCATTAATTAATGTTGAATTTCCAAAGAATTCCTATGGAAACGCATATGACATCTCCATTATAACCATAATTAGCTAATTAACCAATCAATTATAATGATTAATGTGATCATAATGAATGCATGGCAAATGGTTATTAATTCCTGGAGTTTCCAAAGTGAATGCATTAATCACAGTTCAATCCTTGGTATAATGTAGGTGACTAATTGTCTTCCCGAACTCTGGATCTGATGTAATAACTCACATCTGCTGAGAACTTTTGCAGTTTACTGAGCACTTGACCACATGTTATTTTTTCTTTACAACAAATGTGTGAAACACTGGAAGGAAAGTGTTATAGTTGCTGATTCCATTTCACAGGTGGTGAAACTAAGTTTCAGAGAAGTTGGGCACTTGTCCCAGTATCACACCTTTTTGTATTTCCTTCTTCAAATAGGTCTTTCTTCCAACAATTTTGGTTAGTATTTGGAGTCCTGGACATGAGCATTTATGCTAGACTTCCTCTATAATTTCCCAAACCTTTTGTTACATGACAATGTCTGATGTTTTCTTAAAATATTAACAAGCTCATCACCATATTATAGATATAGTGGGAGGAGAATTTTACTACTGAATGAGAGAACCCCTAAGACACCTGGGAGATGAGAAGGGACTTTGGGTGCTGAGATCCCACTGCTTCTACTGTGGGGTTGTACGGGGTGGGGAGGGACCAAGAATCATTGCATCATTTTTCATTCCCCCCCATTGCCAATCTTACAGCACTTAGCACCATTCCAAAGCCAACAGCCACAATGAACAAGTGTGCTTGTTGAAGTAGATGTTTCTAACTGGAAGAAGAGCAAACCCAAAGCACCCCAAAACAAAACCAAACAAAATATTGAAGGTTTTTTTTTTACCCAGACATGGAGCCATAAAATGAGAAGTGCTACTTTGACCTCTGCATTGAATTATTCTCTGATGTTCCCTGGGCTATTCTGTAACTTTGAGCACATGATCACTACAAGGGAGGAATAAGTCAACTAGGGAATGTCAGAGGAGATGACCAAGGAGCTAGGCTCGAAAATGGGCTTAGAAGGTGAGGAAGAGGAGGGGAGTCTTTTTACATCAGAGTAATAGCATTTTTCCAGAGTGGAAGTGGGAGAGAAAGCAATAAAGACAAAGGCTTTACAGACGTTAGGTGGGTACCAAGAAGTCGTAGGAGGTAGGGTGAGACAAGAAGGCCAACAGAGGGAGAGTTCTTCCTGGAGGAACCGGAAAAGCAAGGAGAGTAGAAGTAGAACGTGATGGAAGAAAAACCTAGACCACCTGCAACCAAGGTCAGTCTCTGTCTATGGGAAGTGCTGTCACATTCAAAGTTTTCAAGCAGTGGATGGATGTGGTTCGGTCTCGCTCTCCTATGAGGTCCTTTACTCTGGAAAACACCAGCAGCATTTGAAATTGACTTTGAACCTGGTGCAAGTTTTAATAAGGATCTTGATAAGTGACATCAACAATTCCGTTCCAGTAGGAGGGGTTGCCCAGGACAGTATCAGCAGCCTAGGTTGGCCGTGTTCACCTCTGCGACACCTGGCAAAAAAACGAAGGACTCAATCATCAAGGAAGGACTAAAGATTAAAGTTAACTGTGTAGGTGTACTTCAGTGACCCCCAGTTAACATTCTATGTATTTTTTTTTAAAAAACATTCTATTCTGTGGTTAATTTATTTTCAACTAAATATTATGTTGTAAGCATAAACACCAAAAGTTAAAGTAGCTTTTCTAAAATGATATATTAATTCATTGTTCAGCTCATTCCCCAGCCATTTATTTAGTGCCTACTACACAATGACACACCCCAGGGAGACAAAGGTAAATACTCTTAGCTCAGTAGGGCAGGCAGACATGAAAGGGGATACATGCCTTTTGGAACTGATTCACCCAGCCAGTGTAGCCCTGGTTAAAGCGTGCACAGCATATGGAGCAGAAAACATCCCCCTTAGAGTTCAAGTCTATTGAGCCTGATTCAAGTGCTGTTGTAAGCTTGTTGGGAGAAGGTTAGCAATCATTCTCAGCGTGTTTAGCTGTATCCAGGAACTATTGTCAGTATTTGGAAAATGGAATCGTGTGTAGTGGTTAGAAAAGTAAAACTATTAAAGTATGTCTATTTTGATCTTGTCCCTGGCACTTATTGGGTGGGTTCTGGGTGAATTAACTCTGGCGATCAACATCCTTTTCAATAAAAAAGACATATTGATACCTATCTTAGGTGATTGGTTGTGGATGAAATAAAAGTTATGTATAAAATGCACAGTAAAATGCCTAATAATGAGTGTCTTAGACTGGACACCTTATCCCAGCTGAGATAAAGTGCTAATGTTGGAAGGAGCAAATCTGAGGCAAGGAGAGTGGGCTGGGAAGAATGGAAGTGGGCACCTGTGTGACCACTGTTTCATGGAGAGCCACGGCAGAGATTCCCAATCAGACACACCAGGCTGCAGAGCACCCCAAAAGAAAGGCATGCAGAGACACTTTATCTGCCAGATCACTTCTTCCTGTTTCTGCCACCCATCGGTTGAAGTTTGCCCAGCCTGGTCTCAGAAATGTTGAGTGCTGAGCTGGTGGGGGTGGGAATTAACCATAGTGTTCAGGGAGTCCCCAGAGTGGGCTGGCCCCAGGAAAATCTGCTATTGAATCAATGTACTGTGTGACTCCAGCTAGAGGTATCTTGTTTTCCCCTGATGCCTGGTTTTGATTAAAGGCACATGTCTTGTTCAAAGGCCCCTGCTTAGCTCAGCCTCTGTGTGCCCTTATGTAATTAGTTTGTTTAAACTGTGTCTCCAATTATGTCAGGTCTTGACTGTGACTCTAAGTACAAGAGTGTAATAGGATATACCTATTAAACAGATGTTGGACCTTAATGGGCAGGTGTTGGACAATCAATCGGAATTAACTTTCAATAACTACTGTAAAGGAAGAAAACATAACCCTGTAAATTAAACAAAGCAGTATGGCCTCTTACTGGTTTTCTAGAGAAGTGGTTTCCCCAGATGGACTGTGTAGCAGAGTCAGTGGGGAGATATTTGGTCACCAGATTCCTGGGTCTTCACTCACTTGATTCATGGATCTGGGGAAAAACCTAGGCATCTGAATTTTTAAAGAGTTCTTTCACAATCATGATATACAACCACGTTTGGAGGCTCTGAATGTAAAGACAATAAGAGATGATCATTTTATAGACAATCAATTTCGTATTACTAGAGACCAATATTTTCATTCGTTTTTCATCCATTGATTTATCTGTTGATTCATTAAATCATTCATTCACTGATTCATTGATTCATTGACTTATTCTTCATTAGTTTATTGTACCCTGAATGCCTGATTAGCACAAGTTGCGGGACTAGACTCCTTGGGATATTAAGAAAACGTCTGCCTAAGACATGCTTCTGCTCTAAAAAGTGTTTGCAGTTAGCTGACTGTGGGGGAACTAAATGATGATTTAACACCTGGTCTGTTGCATGCACCCACGGTGTGCTTTAGTATTCCCTGTCTCACAACAGCCTTAAAGAGGAGACATTGCCATCTCCATTTTACAGGTATGGATACTGAGTTCCAGGAGTTTTATTATGTCCACTACTGCTGTTCATAACAGCCTGAGGTGAGGAGACACATGCAAAGCAATCAACATACTAAGAGAGAAATCAGTCCACGTCAGAAGCCAGACAAGATAAGGAACGTAATGAGTTAATAGGAGATGTGGCTATTTTCAGCCTGACTGGGCAGAGAGGAGAAGACAACTGCCTAAGCTCAGAAGAATGCAGTGAAGAAAAATTGATTTCAATCAAGTAGGACTTCCCAAGCCTGGCAGATCACCTCAATCACCTGGGAGCTTCAAAAACCATTCTGACTCAGTAGGTCTCAAGTGAGGCCTCAGAATCTGTATTATTTTAAAAGCAACCAAGGTGATTCCAGGTTTGGGAATCAGCTACTTCTTTATAAAACGGATAGAGGCAGCAAAGGGCCTTCAGGCTCTTATTCAATCCATGACTTTACTTGGAATGGAACCTAAAAATTCAGGAGTCCTCTGTTGCCATCTGTTGCCATCATTCTCCACATTGGACTCACCACCAAGTGCTACCCTTTCTGCAGCCAGGTTATCCCTCTCATTCTGCTCTCCCTTCTCCAGCTCAGTGGCTACCATTTGGCCTTGACTGTCTTGCTTCTAAATGAACCACCTCTAATCTCTTCTCCTCCAATATACTCAGCCTCCATTCACAGAAGCTTTAACTCTCTAAAATGCAACTGATTGTGGCACACGATGGCCCCAAACCAGTTAAACACTGGCACACTCCCCACTACTGGATCCCTTAGAATGGCCTTTGAGGTACCAGATCACGTCTCCATTTATTTGTTCATCGATTTACAAAATATGCTTAGTACCCATGGTGTGCTAGGTACTAGTGATTCGGTGATGGAGAAGACACAATTTCTGCTATTCATGAGCTCACACAGTATAATAAACACTGTCAAGAGGTGAACTCATGGCGTCAGGCAACACAGATGTAGAGCTTCTGATCTGACCTGCAGGAGCCTGGGAAGACTTCCTGGGGGAAGTGATGCCTGAAGGACTGGTAAGAGAAATCCACTGGAGAGAGAGGAAGGACATTTGTGATGGGCCATGGCATGTTCAAGGGCATAGCGGTAAGAGGGATCATTGTTTGTTCAGATACTTTTTTATTGTTCTGCATAAAAAGCATTTAGGGAAGGGATAAGTATTGAGTAATTATTAGGCATAAAGGTAAACATAATTCTAGGAATGACTTGGGTACAGTGGGTACAATGATAGTACCCTAATCTAACTGGGTAGATTGAAATAAGAGATCACATTTTGCATTTTAAATGCCAATGTCTATATATTGACCTAAAACCCAGCCGCGCTGTAACAAGCTGGGAGGATGTGGGTTGACATCAGAAGCACATATGAAAATGTCCAAAGTCAAGCTGGTGTCAATGGTTTGAAGGGGCCTGTGCCCAGACTCAGAGCAGAGTACTCAGAAGTCTCCGGACACCCAGGACCTGTGTTCAGGGCTAGGAGCCACAGTAAAAATATCACAGAGAAGTGCCCAGAGATGGATTACTGGAGAGAAGAAGCACTAAACCATAACACATGAGAAAATCTTGGAGGGATTGGGACTGCTTCTCCTAGAGACCCCCTTACCTGCTAATTATCCAGAGAGCTGTCCTCCAGGACTCTAGGGGACAGAGCTGAGTCCAAAAGGAGCAGTCACAGGTCCACAGATCTCTGATGAGTGTAAAAAAATTTTTTTAGGACAGGAATTGTCTTGCCAAGGTACTGGAAAAGACAACTAAATATTAGGTAAAGGTTAGTACACTCTGCAGCATTTCTTTTCCTTTTAAAAACTATTTATTGAGATATGATAAGATGTGATAATCCACACACATTTAATGTATACAACTCAATGAGATTACGGATAAGTATACAAACTGAAACCATCACTACCAGCAAGACTATGGACACATCATCATCTCACAAACTTTCCTCTTGACCTCTTTTTAAAAAAAGATTTTATTTATTTATTTTTAGAGAGCGAGGGAGGGAGGGAGTAAGAGAGGAAGAGAAACATCAGTGTGTGGTTGCCTTTCACGTGACCCCCACTGGGGATCTGGCCCGCAACCCAGGCATGTGCCCTGCCTGGGAATCAAACCAGCGACCCTTTGGTTCACAGCCTGCACTCAATTCACTGAGCCACAGGGTTCTCCTGCCCTCTTTTTATTTTTTTGGTATTTTAATATATTTTATTGATTATACCATTACAGTTGTTCTATTCCCCCCCTTCATTCCCCTCCACTCGCACCCTCCCTCCCCTACCATTCTTTCCCCCTTAGTTTATAACCACGTGTCTCAAGTTCTTTGGATTCTATATTTCCCCCACTATTCTCGCCCTCCCCCCTATCTATTTTCTACCTACCATCTATGCTATTTTCTGTGCCTTCTCCCCCCTTCTCCTCCTCCCACTCCCCTGTTTCTAACCCTCCATGTGTTCTTCATTTCTATGGTTCCACTCCTGATCTAGCTGTCCTCTTGGTTTGCTTTTGTTTTAGGTGTGGTTGTTAATAACTGTGTGTTTGCTGTCCTTTCACTGTTCATATTTTTCATCTTCTTTTTCTTATATAAGTCCCTTTAGCATTTCATATAATAAGGGCTTGGTGATGATGAACTCCTTGAACTTGACCTTATCTGAGAAGCACTTTATCTGTCCTTCCATTCTAAATGAAAGTTTTGCTGGATAAAGCAATCTTGGCTGTAGGTCTTTGGATTTCATGACTTGGAATACTTCTTTCCAGCCCCTTCTTGCCTGTAAGGTCTCTTTTGAGAAATCCGCTGACAGTCTGATGGGTACTCCTTTGTAGGTGACTGTCCCCTTATCCCTTGCTGCTTCTAGGATTCTCTCCTTCATTTTGGTCTTGGCTAATGTAATTATGATGTGCCTTGGTGTGTTCCTTCTTGGGTCCAACTTCTTTGGGACTCTCTGAGCTTCCTGGATTTCCTGGAAGTCTATTTCCTTTGCCAGACTGGGGAAGTTCTCCTTTATTATTTGTTCAAATAAGTTTTCCACTCGTGGCTGTTTCTTTCCCCCTTCTGGTACCCCTATAATCCGGATGTTGGAACGTTTAAAGATGTCCTGGAGGTTCCTAAGCCTCTCCTCATTTTTTTGAATTCTCATTTCTTCATTCCTTTCTGGTGGGATGTTTTGTTCTTCCTTCTGGTCCATTCCATTGATTTGAGTCCCCGTTTCCTTTCCATCACTTTTGGTTTCCTGTGCATCTCCCTTCATTTCAATTAGTTTAGCCTTCATATGTTCCTCTAATTTGTGACTATGTTCCTCTAATTTATGACTATAATCTACCACTTCTGTGAGCATCCTGATAAATAGTGTCTTGAATTGTGCTTCTGAGAGGCTGGCAATTTCTCGGTCGCTTAGAGTTATTGGCTCTGGGACTTTGAGTTCTTCTTGCACCATCTTTTGGGCTGTTCGTGCCTATTCGGTAGCAGGATTGGAGCCCTAAGGTGTTCACTAGCGCAGGGCAACTAAGTGGCTGGGTTGTGACGCTGTATGTGGGGGCGGGGTCAAAGAGGGACTATGGCGTCTCGCCTGCCGCCGCGGCCCTCACTAGAGCCACAGTTGCTGCCGTCAGTGGGCCCACGCGTTTCGTCCCACTGCACACGAGTGTGCCACCGCCGTCAGCCCTCGCCCCCTGGGGCCTGCGTGGTCCGTCTCACTGTGCGTGAATGTGCGCCCATGGTCAGTCTGCCCCGCACCCCAACTGGTTCCAGGCTTTCTGCACACCTGGGTCGGGGGACCTGTCCTGCCCGACCCTGCTCGCTGCTGGCTCCGCCCCTCTTACCGTCCCCGTTGAACGGTTAGATGTAGTCGGACTTCCGTATAATTCAATTTTCTGTCCTTCGGTTGTGTCTTTGTTTCTCCAAACCTTTGTTGTATTCAAACTTGGTGTTGTGGGAGAAGGCACAGTGTTTCCACCTATGCCTCCATCTTGGCGGAAGTCCTGCCCTCTTTTAAATTATTGTTATCATCATCATCGTCATCATCATCATTGCAAGAACAGTTTACATAAAATAGAGCCTCTTAACAAACTTTAAATATGCAATTTGATATGATTAGTTTGGACCCTATTCTGTGTAGTAGATCTCCAGAACCTGCTTATCTCTCACCACTGAAACTTCGTATCCCCGTTTCCTCCACCCGCAGCCCTGGCAGCTACCCTTCCACTCCCCATCTACTTCTGAGTTTCACTTTTTCAGTTTACACCTATACATTTTGTCTTTTGGGGTCTGGCTTGTTTTGCTTAGGAAAATGTCTATGCATGTTTTTGCAAATGGCCGAGTTTCCTTTTTTTGTGTTATTATTGGGAATATATTCCATTATTAGTTATACCAAATTTTCATTATCTATTTGCCAGTCAAGGGCATGCAGATTTGTTTCATCTTGACTACTGTGGGTAATGCTCTAATAAACACAAAGTGCTAACTTCTCTTCGAGATCCTGATTTCACTTCCTTTGAATATATGTGAATATTGCTAGAGCACCTGCTAGTGTTACAGAACAGACCTGGGCGGGGGGCAAGATACTGTTACTGAAACACGCCCCCTCCCACCTGGGGCTTCTCTCACTGTGGACTCTTTGCACGCAGCCAGGGAATTGGGATTATGGCTCTCAATGCCAGAGTTTGGTGAAAAAGAAAGGAACTATTTGTTCAAAAGTTATACAGACTTAGAGTAATGACTTAATGTCTTTGTTATGATCCCAAAGTCCCTTAAAACACCCTCAAACACACATAGTCCTTCATTTCCCCTTTTGCCTCGTCAGGGTATTGTGTCTCAGGAAAGAAGTCTGTGGCTCGGCCACCTCCCAGTTCTTCCCAGTAATCCCTGCTCAGCTGGCAGGCCTCCCACAGTTCCCAGCACCATCAGCTGTATCACCTCGATCTCCAGTTCTTAATCCAAACCCATGAGGTCTATTCTCATGGCCCGCCAGTGAGAGTCCCTTCACCCCTTTCTTTCCATCAAGGCTCTCCTGCATCCTTCCAAATTGCTAAGAGAGAGCTCAGCGTGGCCTTGTTTCCCTGCTTCCTAAGCCCTGCGGGTAAGGGAGCCCCCAACCTGCATGGCTAGCCCCCAAACCACCTGGTTCTCCCACACCATGTCATTCCCTCCTGCCTGGATGCTGTCCCTGGGTTTAAATCCCAGCGAATCTTCCTCTGCATTCCCGATTCTGACTGCTCCCACAGTTGGCTACTCCTGCCAGCACTCCCCTCTTTTTTCAGCTTTTCTGGGCTGCCGTAGTAAGTCCAGGCAGGTGTGGCCTTGTGGCTGGCGTAGAGCAAACCACTTCCAAACTCTCAGCAAGCACACTGTAACCAGGGGGAGCCGCCTCCCAGTTATGTCATGGGTTGAAGTCACTCTCATCTTCCTGGATCAAAGCATGGCCACAGCTATTTAACATGTCTACGAAGCTAGTCAGCAGTCATAGATATGTAAAATAACCATTTGCATATCAGGTAGGAAGCTGGCCAACTGTGGATGTGCAAAATAATTCTCAATGGTCCTGCTCCATGTGTCCCATCCCCCAGTGCAGACTTGGGGGGGGGGGGGTGAGGATATCCTATATTTTATAATTCCTGGACAGCCTGAGTTCTGGACCCCATCACAAGTCTCTCTTTTGAGAGGGGCCCTGGCTGCACCCCATTAGACTAGGTCTTGCACCTATTAGGTCTAATTCTCTGATCAAAGACACCACTATTTAGTGAAAGGACTATGTAATATTTAGAGCTTTGAAAGAGTTAAGAGGATGTTGTAGCACGTGTGTTGGAAAACATTTTCTGTAAAGGGCCAGACAAATACTCTGAGTTTTGCAGACGTCTTGTTCTGTGTGTGACTATACACCTCCGCCCTGGTAGCAGGAAAAATAGCCACAGACAATCGGCAAGTGGACGGCTGCGTTCCAACAAGGCTTTGCTCACGAAATCCGACAGGGGGCAGCATTTGGACCGTAGGCAGGATTCGGCAGGCCTCTGTTTCAGCAGACGGTGAGCACCTCAGCTCTGAAGTCATTCAAGCAGCTTCGAAGGTTCGCACTGAAATGTTCTTCACAAGAGAAGATAACTACAAATGCAGGCGGTAACTGCAGAGAACTTAGAACTTACTGAGAAAAACTGAGTTCAATTCTCCTCCCACAACGCAACGAAACGGAAACTCAAAAAAGAAAGGGGCTCATTCCCAAGTACAGAACTAGGCAGTGGCGTTTGCTTTGCAGAAAGCAACCAAAGTGTTGCTTATTTTTCTTATATTTGCATATTTAAGAGGTATAAACAACACTTATTGTTATGGTTCGTAACAAATGTTTTCAAACCTCCATGCCTCTGATGAAAGCCTTTTCTTCCCGGTTCTGGAGCCTTCCTCTGGGTGGGCGAGCTGGCTCCTCTCAGGCAGATTAACATGCGCATTATGAATTCACTGTCAATGTCAGCAGGCTAGCTCTTCCAATTTTACAAACATCTTTTCTTTCCGGAGCTGGAAATGTTCTCAAAACTGTCCTGAAAGCCAGTAATGCTTTCGGTCGTTGTCACCTTCGTGAGGAACAAGCTGCAACTCTGCTTTCTGACTTCATTCTCCCGGTGACATTTTCCGCACAGGCTCTGACAGAGACGGCAATTATAAAGACATCCAGGTTGGCATTCAAGGATTCTTGAAGTTAACAAATTGTCCAGGGATAAATGACAATGAAGTCGGCAGTCTGCACACTCCTGCATGAAAATGTACGCGGGCGGCGATCAGAATCGAGCCTGGAGGAGAGAGACGTTACCCCTCACCCCTGTTTACAGCGGGGCATGTTGGGGTTACCCCAGGACCTGCCTCCTTAGCAGACCATTGGGATGAGGCCAGCTGAGCTGTGGGCCTGCCAGTAGGTTTGGAGATTGAAAGGATTTCAGAGAAAAGCAATGAAAATACATGTTTAACCACATACAATGTAGCTTCTTCATTTGACGACAATGTTCAAGGGTAGGGATGGTGTTTATTCAGATCTCATTCACTTCTTTTTCATATTTTTATTTATTGATGTGTGTGTATGTGTGCATGAGAGAGAGAGGGATGATTTATTGTTCTACTTATTCATGCATCCACTAGCTGATTCTTGCATGTGCCCTGACAGGACTGAACCCACACCCTTGGTGTATCTGGATGATGCTCTAACCAGAGTCAAATCTCACTCACTTCTGCATAAAGTTACCATTCGTAGGCTCCCCCACCACCCAAAAGCCTATCCTGTCTGTGTAACTTGACCAGTTCGACATTCCAGCACTTAGGTGTTGTCCCTTCACTTCCCCGCTCCAACACCCTCTTTTCCAGCTATTCAGAATGTTTTACTGTACGGCGGCCTTGTACCCTGTTCCCTCCGCCTGGAATTGCCTCCACCAATTTCTCGCTGAGCTCTCAGCTCTAAGGTCACCCTTTCTGTGACGCCTTCTCTTTCCATTCTTTCGAAAACCATCTTTAGTCGTGGAGAGACTAAATGGAAGTTGGGGGACTCACCATTAATGCCTTAGGAGCCCTGGCATGGTCAAAGGAAGCTTTATCTGGAATATAGAGGTCATGCTGAATTCAAGCTCAGTTCACTTCCTAGGCACAACCCCACAGTAGGGCAGCTGAGCCTGTCGTGAAGCAGGAAGCCCAAAGGTGCACCACCAAGTCCTAATGAAGCAAAATTAATAACTCAGTGCTATTAAATGCTTCTTATTTGCAAGGCACGATTTTAGCCCTGTGTGCATACTACTCACTCTTTATAATTTAGAATCTATGAAATGTGCACTATTATACAAGCCCCATTTTATGGATGAGCAAATGGAGGAACAGACAGGTTTAGAACTTCTCAAAGGTCTCACAACTAGTGAAGGGGACAAATAAGTAAGCCAAGGATAGTCAGACAGCCAGTGTGAAGGGAGTTTGGACCCGGGGCTCGGAGGGGAAAGAGTGAGGGAGTCTGAGCCTCTGAGCTCATCACCACAGTTCACTTGCCCTGAGAATTTAAAGGTCAACTGCGTATATAGGCCTAAGGGAAGCCTGCCGCAGACCTCCTTCGTGGGGTGCTGGCTGGAGTTGGTTAGAGAGGTTTTTTTTCCCTTAGAAATTTCCTCACTCCTAACAGCTCAAGCATACACTCCTGAGCGTCAAAGGAATCATACTGCTTCTCCCTCCAGATCAGTGGGGCCTGGGTTAGAGTCCAGGAAGTGGAGGATGTCTCTGCAGCCGAGGCGGGGCATTATTCTCCGTCCTGGGCTTGTGTCATTCAGCCTCGGTCTACCGCCTGTCATCTAAACCTGTCACTCCCACCCTTCCCCACCAGGCCTTCAATCCTGTCAACTGCCCCCACCCACCCTGTTAGTCTCCACTCAGGACCAGCCCAGCCATTCCCTCTCTGTACGCCTGTCCCTGGGTCTCCAAATCCTCACGTGTGTGCAAGTGGCTGTCTTCCTGACTGTGTAAGTCCAATCTCACCAATTATTTTAGTGCTTTCTCATCAACCACCACAAGGATTGGAGGGGTTTTCTTTTTCTTTTCTTCTTTCCTCTTTGTTTTGGATGAGGGATGGGCGGTGATAGAAAGTACGGGGAAATAAGCGTGGTTTACTTAAGGTCTGTAGGTGGTAAACGTTTGAATATGTTGATCTAATGAGTAAAAATAATTCGTACCATCCCCCAAATGGAAGGAACCCGTAACTCCTGTTTTAAAGCAGATTTGCTGTGCTTTGATGAAGTCGCCTTGTTTATGATGCTCGGCCCTTGTTTCCCTCCGGCTGCTAGGTGGGGTGGGGCATCCTCACATTTCTCCCAAAGCTGCTTCTATGCCTCCCCCTTGAGCGAGCTAAAACCTCACTTGGCTCCTCGTGCGTTTTGCATCCTCCTGTCTCAGAGCTGTTGGGGTAACTGTAAGAGCTGCCTTCCTCACTCCCAGGGTGGGGTTTGCATCTTTATCTGTATTTCTCAAACTCAAATGAGAACGAGAATCACTGGGAAGGCTTGTTCACACCCAGACTGCTGGACCCATCCCCAGCGTTTCTCATTCGAGAGGTTTAGGAAGGACAGAGAATTTGTATCTTTAAGGAATTTCCAGGCGATGCTGTGGCTGATAGCAGGTCTGGGGACCACACATTGAGAATGACTACTCTGTACTCATCCTTACCTTCTAATTTCTATCTCAGAGAAAAAGGGGTCTTCTCCCCTTTTCATGGCTAACCTCTCTATCTGGGGATACTAATCATTTCTTCCTGGCATAGATGTGGAAGACACACCATAAACCAGGCCCTGCAGCTCAGTCTTATTTATTCGGCAGTAAACAAGACCAAGCTGCACCCTGGCCTAGTGGGACCTACACTCCAAGTGGGAAGACAAGCATTCCCGGGGTGAAGACGAACGTGATAGACTCTGAAGTGGGCAAATGTGTTGCTTTTACCTCACTAATCATGGGGGAAACACAGCTGAGTTTGCCGACGTGATCGTGAAACATACAGATCCAGGCTGAAGCCATCAAAGAAATAATCAAACAATTCCTTAAATATTGGGACAACTGCAGAGAATTTGCCTTCTTCAGAGTTCCAGCAGAGAACATTTCTTTTCTTTTGCAAACCGATCTGGGGCGCTCTGTCGATGTCAGCTTGTTATTTGCCTCAAAGAGCTGTCTATGCCTTGATTTCACACCTTTGGCAGAGTGTTTCAGGGAAACTCAACCAAAAAATAAGAGTGCAAGAAAATATATACATCTATGTCTATATTCAGAAAGGTTGGTCAGGAGATACGGCAACCCCTTTGGCGACGTTGAAATAATTTGAGCTTTTTGAGGCTTTTGCTCAGGTAGGAAACTCAGAACTCGGCAATCTTATTCCCAGTGGAGCAGGATGGAGGCAGGGGACCCACAAAACCCACATGACGGGTCCCCCTGCAGCAGCCCAGAAAGGACTTGTGAGTGTGGCAGGAAATGAGATCTTAAGTCAGTGCATAAAACAATCAAATCCATCACAGCCTTGGAACGGCCCCTCATAACTCAGGGAGTGTCAGTGCGCTCTGTGCACAGAGGCAGTCGTGGAAGGGGTGACAGACAAACTGAGCTCCGAGTCTGCTAAATCCATCCAGGCAGCCGAGGAATATATTTCCAAAGCCAAGTCACATCATTTTCCTTGTGCTCATTTGACTGTAGGCTAAGAAGCTATTGCAGAAGACAAAGGGAAGGGGCGCTGGAATAATGAATATTAATGAACTTAATTCGATGGTTTGTGGTTGGTCTAGTACCAGTAGGTAGGACTTGAATGAAGGTGCATAAAGAAGAATATGGTCAAACTCATGTTTCAAAGTGGATGGATGGTTTTGGCCACCTGCCTACCCACCAAACACAAGTTCCCTGTGTGCTTACTATGTGCCTGCTATAGAGATTGGCAAAATGAAGAACACCCATCCTCTGTCCCCAGGGACCTTGCAGTCTGTGGGAGACACAGATGCACAAGTAGTCGTGCCAGTTCAGGGCTTCACTGTCCATTACAGAAGACACACACAAAGTAAAGGGGAAGTCAAGGAAAGCACCCAGACGATGTGACTGCTGAAACACCCACTGGCCCTTCCTGCAGACCCACGGACTAACACTCCTTGAGGGGTGAGCTCGAGATTTGGTTAAGGCTGGCCCTGCAAAGTCGCGATAACCAGAACTCCCAAGTTCCTGAGAAAGCCTTCATTAGACCCGGTTTTCTCATTGCTCCTATTGTGGTTTGAATTGCACCCCCCCAAACAATAGTTCAAGACCGAGCCTGCAGGTCCTGTGAAAGTGATCTTCTGTGGGAATAGATTCTTTGAAGATGTAATCGTACCGAATCGGGTGGGTCCTAAATCCAGCGACTGGAATCGTTACAAGAAAGCCGCATGAAAACACGAAGATGTAGAGACCCAGGCAGCGAGGGAAGAAGACTGTGGGGAGGTTGGTGTGATGATGCTATAAGCCAAGGAATGAAGGTAGGGAGGATGTTTCCTTAGGGCACTTGATTCTTCCCTGCCTGAACCTTGAGTTCAGACTTCTTGCCTCCTGAATGATGGAGAACACATTTCTGGTCGTTTAAGCCCCCCAGCTTGCAGCACTTTGTCACAGCATCCCTGGGGACTATGACAGCCCCCAAGCTTGCATTTCAATCTAGAATGCGTGTCTGCATTCTAGTGTTCAGTAGGGCCTACAATGAGGCTGTGGGGTTCTTTCCTGCCCTTCTCTCTCCCTGCCCAGCCCCTGCATTCAGTTTTGGATTCTGAAAGCCACCCCACCTCCACTTGGTTGGGGCATCCTACTGACCAGGCATTCTCAGTGTCTCTCTGAGGCTGAGGAGAGGTGCAGAAGAGGTCACTTGGCAAACATGTGTGGACTGGATTTGATTTAGGGGAGGTTCTGAGGGAAAGCTGCGTTGACCATCCCCCCCCGGGAAGAGCTTACTGACTTCTCAGATTTGGGTGATGAGGCCAGAGCCTCACAGCAGGTAAGCTTAAAACTACTCACAGGATACTTTTCATACTCTAGACATGGGATAGCCCTCTTAGACTTCTGCCATTTGCAGGTCATATTAGCATATACTTTAGGGAAACAATTTTGTGTTTTTATCGGTATCTATAAAAATAGTGCAGTCCTTTGACTCAATCATTCAACTTCAGGGAATCTATCCTGAAAACCCCCAAATGCAGACAAAACTGTGACCCCAGTGCTGCCATAACAGTGTAAGAACAAACACCAGTCACAACACCTGATGGCGGAATGCCTTAGTAAACCATGTAGTGTGTTCGTAAAAAGAGCATTATCCAGCTACTTGAAAGGAGGACCTCGAATTTCAAAAATTGTGTACAGTTATGTTAACTGTCCTCTGAAACCTGGTTGGACGGAAAACGCCAAAATGGTAACCATATTTGTGCCTTCTTTTATAAAAGCTCTCTTTTCATCTCGACTTCTGAATTTTTCTGTCATGATTTTTTAGTTTTGAAATTTGCAGCACAAAGGAACAGACTTGTAAGACTCATTTATTTATGGGCTTAAAATGGATGGGGAATTGCAAATCGTTTTCATCCATTAGTTAGACACCAGTTGCTATTTCGTGAGTCTCTGTCTTGTCTGTTTCTACCACATGAACCATCGGGAAACTGTCTTCCTTTAACCTACCACCTGTGACCACCAAATCCAGCCCACTGCCTGCTTTTGTAAATACAATTTTAGAGGAGCATGACCGTATATCCATTTACTGAAGGCTACGTGATAACGGTAGAGTTGAGCAGATCGTACAGCTTAGACACCTTAACATATTTAGTCTCTGGCTCCTTATAGAATGCCCGGGAACCCCTGCTTTAGAACACCCCTCCACTCTGACTTCAAATAAGTCCAATTGGTCTTTTCCTCTCTCATTTCTGATAGGAGAATCTGTCCAAGCTTCTGGAATGGGTAACTGACATTAGCTGAATCCACGAACCTAGGCCTTGGCATCTTTTACACTGGCATTTATGATACGGTTTAGCTGGGATGCGATTGGAGATATGTTGCATATTGCTGGAAAATTCAGATTTTTTTGTCTTCAATCCTGACATCCAGGCCTCTGGGTTCCTTCCCCACCCCAACCAAGCAGGTTCTGGATAACTAGCTCCCACCCTCATGCTACATCCATTCCACAGCGGTTAAACAAAAGTCAAAGTATTGGTATTTTTGCCCTTATCCACTCCAACAAATACGATTGAATTCGATTAGCAATATGGCCGAAAGGTTGTTCCTTCAGTGGCTGTATAGTCTTACCCAAAAGCAATTCAAGTCCATTAAAACCACTATTATCTGACTCTCCATGAAGTATGATGATCATTCAATTAATGATGCCCACTTAATTGTGGATGGCAGCAAACTGAGACAGGCAGGGTCCATGGTGGCCGGAGCAGCCTCCCCTGAAATACAGTCAATGGCTCCCCGAAGTGGCCAGCTTGGCCATCTCTGGGCACGTCTTTGGCAAATGAAAGGCCTGAAAAAGGTAAATGTGGGTCTGTTAGAAAACCTAATTCGGATCTGGAACGGTGGTGACACTAAAGGATGCATACCAGGATGCCCCAAATGAAGGTGCCAGATCAGTTCCCGTAAGGCTTGTCATTCATTCACTTTCCCATGGGCTCTCTTCCCTTCCAACATCTACTTCCTGTTCTGCTAAGTATTCAGTCCTTTTAGGACACCAAGATGGGTGAGAGGCCATCTTTTTATTGGAAGAGGCCAGGGCAGTCTGAATTTCTAGAAAAGAAACAGAGAATGTTGATTGCTATCGTTCATTGAGCCTCTTCTGCACTGGGCACTAGGCTGAGTGCTTTAATCTCATTATCTTATTTTATGTTCACAAACCCTGTGATATTTTATCATCTGCCTTTTACCAGCGAGGGGAAGCTGGGGATTAGGAAGATCAAGTAACATCTCTGGGGGTACACCGCTAACAAACAGCAGAGCCCAGAGGCAGCCATCGCATGTGGGATGCCCTTGCTGTTAAAAGCTGCTACCTGCTCCTCCTTCCATCTCTGAAACCACAGCACGGTTGGGTGCAAGTACCTCTGTCTATCAGCTCCTCCTTTTCACAGACGCACATTTTCGCCCATCCTGCCCGAGTCATCCCCCTCAGCTCAGGAAGCCAGGTGCCTGCTCTTCACTAAACTTCCTTTCTTTGGGGCCAGGCTCCTCTTGTTGGAAGTTAGGTACCCAGCATGAATGGGGTTGGAAGAGCAGGGTTCGAAGCCTTAGGGCTCTGTTTCTTTGGGACATCATCCAGTCACTTTGGCTTCCGGTCTTCTCTTTCCATTTTTCGTTCTGCCTTCCACCTTCAATTATTCAACTTTTTCACAGAGATACAAAGGCCAGGCTTCAGTACAGTCTACCAACCTCTGAAATTGTTCAAAATCTAGTAAATAATACACATGTGTGTTTTTCCAAAGAATGTCCACAACTTTCAGTGGATTCTCAAAGAACGCTGTAGATGTTAATATGAATGTCTCTAGATTCTTCAAAAGCATTTCCCAGAGCAGTGACCCACCAGCCACAAATGGTGTCCTGTTAAAAATGCAAATTCTAGATTGCACCGTAGAACTGGCTCTCTGGCCTGACCCACCCAGCAATCTGCATTTCCTGGTCATCAAGGTGCCAGCACCAAGCTGCGGTGACTTTTAAAGTCCTGGATCTTAGTCTTGCTGTGACCTCATGCTGGGGTCTGGGTCTGGGGTGAATCCGAGGTGCTGCTGGAGCCAGAACAGCTGGAGGGGATGGGCAAGGAGGCTGCTCTTTGGCAGGTGTGATCNTCTTTGGCTTCCGGTCTTCTCTTTCCATTTTTCGTTCTGCCTTCCACCTTCAATTACTCAACTTTTTCACAGAGATACAAAGGCCAGGCTTCAGTACAGTCTACCAACCTCTGAAATTGTTCAAAATCTAGTAAATAATACACATGTGTGTTTTTCCAAAAGAATGTCCACAACTTTCAGTGGATTCCAAAGAACGCTGAAGATGTTAATATGAATGTCTCTAGATTCTTCAAAAGCATTTCTCAGAGCAGTGACCCACCAGCCACAAATGGTGTACTGTGTCCTGTTAAAAATGCAAATTCTAGATTGCAGCGTAGAGCTGGCTTTCTGGCCTGATCCACCCAGCAATCTGCATTTCCTGGTCATCAAGGTGCCAGCACCAAGCTGCGGTGACTTTTGAAGTCCTGGATCTTAGTCGTGCTGTGACCTCATGCTGGGGTCTGGGTCTGGGGTGAATCCGAGGTGCTGCTGGAGCCGGAACAGCTGGAGGGGATGGGCAAGGAGGCTGCTCTTTGGCAGGTGTGATCCCCCCAAATTTCCCAGTGGTCTTCTCTCTGGGGTTTTATTCTGTCCAGCCAGCCTGCTCCATTGCCATTGTCCTCAGTGACGGTGAGGGTGCCCTGAGCAAGCCACCATGAGTGGTGGAACCTACCTGACCTTTCAAACTCTGTAACCAGCTTTTATTCTGAGCAGCCCCTGGGGCTCTGTTTGTAAAGCAGCCCTGAGACCATTTCCTCTGTGTGGGGGGCAGGAGGAGGACAAGTTGACCTTTCCCCAGCTTTCTGCAACCTTGTTAACATTGAAGTTTGTGTGCTTGCTTGTTCTTTACAATTCCCCAAAGGCCCAGGGTCGGATCTGCTTCAGCGCTTGTGGCCTTTAAGTGGCTCTGAGGACCCTCCTGCTGCAATGCCAGGTTCAAAGTCAGTGGGGAGGTTAGTCAGAGTACCATCCATGGTTATACTCCTCCAGGTAGTGACATAACGAGACCCACCTCTGACATCTAGCCCCGTGGCTCAGTCACCCCACACAGCAAACCACCAACCACCTTCTGTTCTGTGGTCCTGCAGGTTATGGAAAGGTCCTTGTTCCTTGAACCTTCCCTGTCTCAGTACCTCTGGACCAGAAAATGGTGTGGGCACTAAAAAACACCAGGAATTCCTCCTGGGTCCTAGTTATGGAGGGCCAATTTTCTGGAACTTGCTCTCCAACCTTCCAGAGTTCAAGAACAATCATATGCAAGCCAATCATTGATAATTTTGTGAGTATTTATTTATTCTGGCTGGGGTTCCACAGAAGGTAAACTGTAACACCAGGGAGTTACACTCTCCTCTTTGCCCCAGTTCATTGCCAAGTCCTGCCTATTTTGTGTCCGTTTATCTGTTGTCACCACGTATGTCTCCCTGTGCTCACACCCCCCGTCCTGACACAGCTTCTATCTCCTGAGCCCGCAAGAGTAGAACAGCCTTGTACTCACTCTTGCTGCCCACCCCCCAGATCCATTCCCATTAAAGGGGCCGGAGCCGTCTTTTCCAAAACAGAAATTTGAGTATGTTGTGTCCAGCTTCAGCCCATCAAGAGCTGTAATAATGATAAGGACCCTCTTTCCCCATCAACTATGCTCTTTCTGCAGTCCAGCCGGATTATCTCCATATTTCTAGAAAACACCAGCTTCTCTCCCTTGCCCTGGCCTGTTTATCCTTCAGTGCCCACCAGGTGACCCTTCCGTTGGAGACATTTCCTGGCCTTCCTACTGGCTGGGAAACCCTGTAAATGCTCGTACCATTTTATAGCACTTGCCTCTGTCTGTAATTATAAGGTTTTCACATGATTTTTAAATAAATTCCTGTCCCCACCAACTGGGCTGTGAGCCCTAGGAGGGCAGGGACCCTGTTAGCTTTGTCCCTTTTTTTTGCCTGGTCTCATCACCACACCAGGCCCAGAGAGTGCAATCCTTCTATTTCTGTTGAAGGAACTTAACGAGTAACTTATGAATAAACGAGTAACTTCCTACATGAAGGCTGTTTTCTGCCTGGATTGGAAACATGGAAATCCCCCTGCCTGCTCGTGCTAAGCAAGCTCTAGGACGTGTGTGACAAAAAGCCATGCACAGCTCACACCCACCTGGGGAGCTTTGTTGGGCCACTGGGTCACCGAGAGCACGTGGCTTGTGCTCTGAAGCAATTAGCCTGACCTGGGCCACGCTGGATTTTTGTTCAAGCGTGTGCCGACTGCTACGGAAACTGTTTGCATGCAATCAATCTTCGGCCACAGAGAGCCATCAAGTACGAGAAAGCATGTCACACTGGCTGTAACAAACCGTGCTCGGACGGGGCTGAGGACTCTTCTCTCACATCCCAAGGTCTGCAGTCTCCGCAGTCTCCGCAGTCTCTGCACATGCTTTCCCAAGGATCCATTGTGCGAGTTATTCTCCCTTCGCTCACTCAAAATCCAGGGGTCCTATGTGAGGCCTTGGGTAAGGGAAGGATGTGAGGCAGAGCAGGGGAGGGACCCAGTCAAGAAAAATTGTACAAACACAGGCAGAAGGTCCCAGACATGCAGAAATGGCTGTTGGGCTTGTAAGCATCATGCCTGAGCTTACTTGTGGGAACACACCACACCCCTGTCTTGCAGGAAGGCCCAGTTGTACAAGCCAAAGAGTAAAGAGGCTGTGGCAATCTGAATGCTTCTGTGCTTCTTCCTGCCTCAGTCTCCTGACCTGTAAAGTGGGAGGATAGTGGTTCCTACTCCGTCAGCTGATGGGGAGGCTGAGTAGGAGTCATCCACACAAAGCAGCTGGAGCAGTGCCCTGCGCAGGCAGCCGCTGCATTAACTGGCGCCCTTGCTGTTAGGTCTGCAGGGGCCCTGAAGCTCTGACAGCTGCTTCTGCTGCTTTGCTCCTGGTTGCCAGCCCTGGCTTGTAATAAAATCACCTGGGAGATGTTTGACAATATAAATTCCCTTTGCCTCACTGAATCAAGATTACCAAGGAAGCTGATTACCAAGGAAGTTGTAATCTGACATCTGCAATTTAAAAAAAAACAAACCCAACAACTTCCATTCATGTCGATCTATTCGCACAACGGAATCCACCTGCAAGCCTCAGTGTGCACCTGGGGCCAACCTCTGACCCTCTTTGCGCCTCAGCCCCTGTCTGTACCTGTCAGGACATTAGTCCTGCCTTGCTTTATCACTCTAGTTTGTACCAGGTCGAGGTAGAAACTTGTGGTGGCACCAGCGCTTAACGTAGAGTTCCTTTGCATTTTTAAAAGTAAATGTATTTCCATTAGCCAAACAAAGTGACTTTCATCTCTGCATATTCACTCTGCATCTCTGCCCCTCCCTGTGCAAATGTGGTCTTGAAATATCATGCATGCATTGCTGCCTGTCCATTCATTTAGTTTCACGTGTTACGAGCATGCGCCCGTGCTCTCATTTTAGCGAGAAACACTCGCTGTTGTTATTGCATACAATTTCAGTGACTATATATATAAACTTAAATTAAATTAACCATGTCCCTAATTTTAGATGTTTGGATTGCTAACAAGCTTTTTTCAGTGTTATAAGTAAAGCTGGAATGTGCATCTCCAACCGTATAGTCTTTCTATACTTAGGAATGTACTTTGAGTGCATTCCCAGAATTATCACGAATTAAATCTACAAACTCTTTTTAGTGTTCCGAAGAACTATTGCCAAGTTTTTTTCTCCCTGAAAAATTATTGCCAAAATAGGCTCTGCCAACTAGTAATTAATGACAGTTTCATAGCTTCCTTGCCAGCATCGAGTATAAACATTTTATTTTGTGTTTTTACTAATTTAATAGTTTAATGTGGCACCTCATTGTTGCTTTATTTGCATTTCAAAGTGTGCTTTAGACATATGTACTCCTTTCATGCTACATAAACTTGCCATACGGCACTAGTTGGGTAAAGACCACTGCTAGTTGGTACGTGTGGAATTCTGTCCTTCAGAATAAATTGACAGGACGTATGTCAGCAATCGCTGCAGGTAGGGAGAATGGCCCCGATGTGCTCTCCTTTGCCAGCTGTTTTATGTTAAAGGTTGTCATCTTGAGGGGCGGAGGTGCCAAGACACTGAGGAAGACGGAGGAGCTGGACAAACAGACTTCCTTGTGACCTGGTCTCGGGCCTGAGTCGGGCACTTACCCCTAATTCTCTCTGCACTGGGCTTTGTCTCACCTCTCTGTCATCCACCAGCTGCATTCAACTCCCACCTTGGTACAGGCAGTCTTACACACCATTCATTTCCCTCAGTAGTTATCTACTAATTCATTCAATCGACATCTGTTTATTGAACACCTACCCTAAAAAGTGTTGGGGCAGGGGTTATGATAACAAGGGGAAAAATGTAAAAGACAAAACAGTTCTTGCCCGGGAGGATCTGAGAGCAAATCCACCAAGTAGGTGTTCACTGAGTTATCATATACAACCAGGTGTCACTCCCTCGGACTTAACCCCGCGGGGGTGGTCTTTGCCCACGCAACTCCCTTCTCTGCCTTGGGGTATCTCTGCATGCCGTCCCCATGCCTGGAATCCTGCTCACCAGGCTTTCCTCTTGATGGGTTCCTCCATTCTGGCCCGCTGTGCTCAGGTGTCACCTCTGTAGGGAAACCTCTGAGAACCACGCATGAAATCTCACCTCCCTTCCCTGGGAGGTGGGGGAAGGTGAGGGAAGGGCCCCCTTCCCTACAGTGTTCCCCAGCTGCCTGGCCCCGCCTGAGTTTTCTCCACAGCACTTCTCACACCACCCAATGCACACCTTTGCTTATTGTCTCTTCCCTTCACTAAATGTAAGATCTACGAGGGCAGGAGCTCTGTCTCTTTCGTTGACTCCGATGAACAGTCTTGCCTGGCATGGAGGAACCTCCTAAGTATATTTGTTCAGTGAAACAGGGAATGAGTAAACGAGTGTGTTTTATTCTGATTCCCACTAGAAAGAGGCCTTGGAGAATTTGTATAAACACTTATGAGCTGCGTTGGGCCTGGATGTGGGGTTTGGGGTGAGCAGGAAGTGTTCACTTTGGGGTCCCATTTTTCTGAAAGCTTGACCCTTAGCAAGTCCTCTGACACCCTGCTCCTAGCTGACCAATAACAGCAGCAACAGTACTAATCAGTTTCCTCAAGGGCCCTGGACATACACCTATTCCTTGCAACAGGACAAGGAAGAGACTCTTAGAACTCAGGCTTTTGGTCTTCACGGAGGGAAGCCATGGTCTCCTGGTGTGGCTCAGCCCCTTCACCTGGCAGGCAGGGGTAGCCTTTGATTTCTGGAAATGCTGAAAGATACCTTTGTGGAAGCAGAACCAGAGTCAGCTAGGAACTCTGTGATTTCCTATCTGCACAATTAACATCATTATGGAGGTGTAATCTCCCTAATTAGTTTATTTCATCAAGATTCGATTGAAGGCTTTTCTCCTCTGCCTCTGTGGCCTCGCTTTACGGAAGGCTCATGAATAATAGGAAGCAAGATGTGTGTCTGACTTGGCTCCCTCCTAAAGAGACCAGCCCATAAATAAAACATCTGGGCCTTGCTGGGGCGGGAATGGCGTGAGGGCCTCTGAGTGGGAGCCCACTGATTGATGGAGACAGGAGAGTGTTTTCTTAAGTGAGGCAGGCAGTGATTTCGTCTCTGGACTTGGGCCATAGCGCTTGGCTTTCCTGTGAGAGCCGCAGGCCTGGACCCAGGTGCTGGTAAACAGGGAGGGGATGGTGGTGGGCACCACTCCTCAGGCTCACTCTCTTCCCCCCACTCTGTTTCTTACTTGGCTTCTTTTAGAAGAAAGAAGGACTATTTGTGCCTCCACTAGTCTTTTTCTGAGAGGTTCTACCAGATCTTCATGGTGTCCTATAATTAACTTACAATTTCAGTCACTTTTCAGCAACATCCAATGAGAGCAGGCCCATGCCCAGTTCTGTCCTGTCTGCATATTGAAGACTGGACAACATATTAGATGGTTACTGTTCTCCTTTGCGCTAACCAGTGCCAGACATTGCTAATCGATCGTAGCTTCTGACCTAGGAGACAGCCTTCTTGTCCCAGTGCCCAGGAAGCGGTTTGTGGAATCTACTCCTCATCCCTGGAATCAATGATCTTTTTCAACCTTTATCTCTTCTCTGAGGATGGCTGGGACAAAAACACATCCCAGGGAACCCTCTCCCTTTGTAGATAAGAGAATTATGGAGAAACCACAGTCTGACTCCAAAACAACCTCTATAGCCCAGAGTTTGGAGCAAGGGGGAAGACTCTGTCAGAATGGCATTCTCTTGACAATATTAGAGGTGGTTTAGGTTTTAAGAAATGCCTGATAATGGCACAGAGCGACATTTTGGAGGCATAAATAAGCATCAAGACCATCAAAAATATTTGGGGTTGCAAGTGTCCCTCGAGGGTAACATAGATGAATTTTACTGTTTCTGTGGCTATTCTGGGTTCTATTTAAACAGCGGACAAATACCCTGCAATGAGACTCAACAAGCTACGACCACACACACACAGGGTTGAATTGGACAATGGAGATGTGATGTGAAAGAAGGTAGGCGTGAAAGAAGGCAGGCATGAAGGAGGTGTGCTGTGTGGTCCCACCGATATGAGACACAATAGCAGGTGAGGTTACTCTACAGTGTTTGCCAGCAGGATACCAGGCAGGTCGTGATGGGGAGGAACATGAGGATAGCTTCCGGGAGGTGATGCTGCTTTGTTTTTTGATGGGGTTCTAGTTTATAGGTGTCTTCTCTTTGGTGGGAATTCACGCAGCTCTCTACTTGTGATGAGAGCACTTCAATAAAAGAGTTTAGAGGTCTAGGGACTGAAGAGCCACATCCATCAGTGAGGATTGCCATTATTCTGGGGCCTGGCCTCCATTCACCCTGGCTTGTACCTTCTCCCTATCAAGTTGCCTCATCTCCCCATGACCTGCAAAGGGCACCTGCCCTGTTGAGAAGTGGTAAGGGAAAGTAGAGAAAGAACTGGAGGAGGAGTCAAAACATCGAAACACGATTTCAGGTTTTGCACAGGAGTGATGTGTGGTCCTCAGCCGGCCTCCTACATCTCTAAGCTTGAGTTTCTCACTGGGTCCGATGAGTAGGACTTGGTCTCTCCTTCCTGAAGGTGTGCTTGGGCACCCTCCCTCCTCCCTCTTTCCTCTTGTCAGGCTTGTGGTACAAAGGGGTAAGGAGGAGGTGGGGCTTGAGAGAGTATGGCATCAGGCAGATGGGGAGAGCAGAGCCTTGAGCAATGATTTTAGATTTCTCTGATCTCTAAGAGGGAGAGACGATGAAGTCATAGCAGAATCGGAGACCCTTATTCAAGTCCCCAAACACAGGAGACAATTTACTGGGTGAGGTCTCCCAAGCCAGAGTTTCTCTGACAGAGTGAAACTGATCAGCAGGTGGTGACAGGTAGAGCCATCTTAGAAACACAAAGTTGTAAGGGCCAACCCCAAAGGTTCAAGGGGATGTATGCTATTGAAAACCTCATCAGTGCCTTCCACATACCAAATGTGTTTAAAGCATGGTCGAAGGAAAATTTTTTTTTAATGTGGAAATTGGGAGGATAAAAATCTCTCCATCCCAGAAACCCAAGGGGTTGCTCCTCCCCTGTGGCCGAGGAAATGCCAACAAGCCCTTGGCAATCGTCCTCCTTCTTTATATAACAACACTTCCACAAGCTGGAGCCAGAATCATCCAGTAATGCTTTTAATTTGTGTGCAGTTGGGAAGGCGCCAGGATTTAATAGAAATTGTTAGAATGGCTTTGCTCGGAGTAGCTGAGTGCTTTCGGTAGGGCTGGGCACTGAGGTACACTGGAATAATTAAAAGAAATACCTAAGGCCGTCATCATTGCTTGCATTATTCCAGATACCAGGCTGCAGAGTAAAAGGGGGTGGAACGGAATCGTGTTTTTGTAGCTGAAATAAAATTTGGGCACAGTTACTTTTCTATTACACTTCAATTTTCTCTCTTCCCATTCACCTAATAAACGGGGCCAGGGCTCCATATTTGTTTAGCAAGGGGGTGGGAGGCAAACCCTGGGGACTGGCTCCTCTTCAGCCAGCCCAGGTGCTCAGGGTTTCTATTCCGATTCTGCTCTGGACTGTGGGTGGTCTGAACGGGCTCACCCTCCTGAAATACACGTGCCACACAGCTGTGCAAAGAATGTTCCCCCCGCTCCCCTTTCCCAGGTTGGCCTACCCTCTTGAGCCTCAAGCTTGAGCAAAATGTGGAAAAACAGGCACAGGCATTGGGATTTCCATACCTGTCCTCATTCCTGTTCTTTTTCTAAGGGAAATCGTGTGTCCCAAATTCTCCATACAACATATGGTCAAGATTAGGAACCATGTCCCTAAAGGACTGAATAATTCAGGTAAAAGCAAAAAAAAAAAAGTACATCTGTGAAAGCAGAGATTTTCACCTGACTTATTTATATGTTGTAAACACTTTCATGTGTCACAGGGGAGCGAGCATAAGACATGGCAGTTATTCACTCCATCAACAAGGGTTCGTTTACATCTACTAACCGCCCTTCCTTCTTTTCCCCAGTTCTGTAAGGGCTTTATGTTAAGTTCTGTAATGAGAATGAGAGAAAGAGGCGAGGCTTCTACTCTGAAGCTGAGCTGATAAACCATGGGCTAGAGGCAGGCCCCATACAGAAAATGTTCAGGGCAGGTGTTTGGACCATCCAGTTGGGCCAGTAGAGCATCTCTCTTTCGCTGGGACAATGGGTCACCTAGGGTACCAAGGGCAATGACCTTAGCAGGAACCCGAGGCACAGTGCGGTCCAGCCCTATTTTGTTGTTCAATCTTCGATCTTCAGGAAAGCAACCAGAAGACTGTGATGATGTCGGGCACTTGACTCTTTCTGCTCAATGAGTATCCCATTAAAGTGAAAATGAACAAACCCCCCCTCGGACCCAGGTGCAACCACCATCTCCATTTTAGGTACCAGAAAATGGAGTTTAGAGAAGTGTGACAATGTACCCAAAGTCACCTGGACAGTCTCTGGCTGAACTAAAACTTCCACCCAGGACCGCCTGAACCCACACTCAAAATTGTCAAGGTGAGGAGAAGACGAGGAGCCAAGAAGACTATAGCTTAGGGAAGTCGAGAGAAGATTATTTGAGAGGGGGACAAGATTATGCCAAGGGGGCCCATAAAGGAGTGCTCAGGTCCCAGAGGAAGGAGCTGGTGATGGAATCGGGAGCGGTTATCCTTGGCAAAGAGGGACCTCTTCCTGGGCTGGGGGAGGGTGGGCCAAGGTTTGGGATACGTTCTAATGTAGGGAGCCACCTGGGATAGAGGAAAAGGGAGATGGAGGAGTTTCCGTCATGTAACTTCGAATTCTGCATTTAGGAAAGTTTCAGTTATCTGCTACTGCCTAACAAGCCACCCCCCAAAACAGTGGGTCAGCTGGGACCTCTCTGAAGGCCGGGTCTCTCTCTCTCTCGATGTTATCTTTCATCTTAGGCTTCTTCATAGCAAGGTGGTCTGAGGGTACCAAGAGGTAAGAGTGGGCGCGGCAAGACCTCTTAAGGCCTGGGACATGCGCAATGTCACTCCTGTCACCATTCATTCTATATGTCAAGTCAAATCACAGCTCAGATGCAAGGAGGCTGAGAAGCAGGCTCCACCTCTCAATGGGAGGAGCTGCAACTCCCGCTGCCTGGGACTGAGTACAGGAAAACACAACTGGTTAGGGTCATTATTATAACCCTCTATCGCAAATAGGAGGCCAAGAGATGGGTGTGGTTGGAAGCCGCAGTTAGAGGAGGTGAAGTTGAAACCACCCCAGGCAGATTCTGAGAGGATTCCATGGGAAGATTAAGGGAGGGCGTGCCTGTTCTGTCACAGGCCTTTGAGGCAGCTGCATCGGTTTGGGGTGGCCTCCCACTTTCATGGCTCAGGTCTGGACTCCTGAACAAGACTGTGGCTGTGAGAAGCGTCGGCCATGACCTCACCATGGCTGGAGCTGCCAGAGGGTAGGTGCTCTGGAAATGCTAACAGCTGGACACCACATTGCATTTCCTGCCTGTGCCTTTTAACTCCAAGGTGGTTCACAGGAAGTGACATCTCCAGAACCCCGTGGGAAAGGCAGTGAGCGTGAGATTCTCTTTCCTGAGGATTCTCTGCTCACCTGTGTCCACGCACAGACAGCTATTCCCACACTAGGAGTGCCTGTCCTCAGGTGGGGATGTTGGGGCTGTCTAGGCTTGTGACTGAATGTTTGACCTTGGCAACAAAACTGTTTATTTTTCAGGAGGATACACTCACCTGGGTGACTAGTTGCCAATAGGGCCCCTAAACTCCAAGTCGTTCATTCTTACTTAAGAGCCAAAGGAAAAAAAATATCAAGAAAATGCCATATGTCTTAAAAGGATAAAATGGAGGGAGAGGGAAGTATCACCTTTTGAAGTGAAACATAGAGGTTCTGATTTAACTGAGGGAGGCTAGCCCCCAGATCCCAGCACGTGGCCATCCACCAGGGGTGCACCCTGCTAAAAGCAGGGGCTTTTAAAAAAATTGTTTGATTTGAGAGAAAGGAGGTGGGGAGAGAGAGGGACAGCAGTTTGTTGCACCACTTATTAATGCGCTCATTGGTTGCCTCTCATACGTGCTCTGTGCAGGGATTGAACCCGTAACCTTGGTGCCTCGGGGATGATGTTCCAACCAACTGAGCTCCCTGGCCAGGCCCAGAAGCAGAGGCTTTTATTTGCTACTTCCAGTTTTTCCTGCAGAGGAGACAAACGTGCTTTCCTCATGTGTCTTTTCTGAGTGGATAGTATTGTATTAGTATATTTAACATTTTACAAATGTATTAATTCTATAGAACATTCACATTACTTAAATTATCTATTAGCATTGCATATTACGTAGGTTGACATTATACACGCATGCATACCGTTAGGGTGTGCACCCTCATATTCACACTGCATTCCTGAATTCCCAACTCATCTGTTTCGTTCACAAGTCCGTTCCTGAGCCAAGGACCTAGAGCCTTACACCCAACTGGAACTCCACGTGCCTCGGACTCCAACCTTCCTGACTCCCTCAGCTTCTGCTTGCTTCCCTGGTCTCCTATGTTCAACTCAGCCCAAGGCAGCAGGTACCGTCAGGGCCCTGCTTACACTCCCTGGGCCTTACCTGTTTGGTATCTTAGGGCTCAAGACTTCCCCCTGCCAGCACCTGCTCACCTTGGCCCGAGATCTGCTCTGGTAGCCCCACCCTGCGGGCACTGGGGTGGACTGCCAGAGCTTTCTACCTTTACCCTTAATCCCTGACTGGTGAGCCCTTGTAATGCAGAGCGAGCTGGCCTCTTTGGACTTCCCTCTCACTAGGAAGCGGAAACGCCAAAATCTGGTGGTTGTCTGAGCACCAAAGGGCACGATCCTGTAGCTGGCAGGGGCGGAAAGTAGCTGCTGAACTCAGAGACGAGGACCTGCCCTTGCTCTGCCATACCCCCTCATCTTCACGTCACGCTTGCCTTATTGCACCTGAGCATTTGGGTGGCTCTGACACAAAGGCTGCTGCTGCCACCACCAGGTGACAAAGGGACCCTTAGCACCCACAGATCTCTCTCGTTCTAACCAGAGGGCTTTCGTGGCTTGTGTCCACTGAGCCTTTTCCCCTTCTGTGATGGGTGCTGTTCTCTGTTCTGTCCAAAATAAAAGACTTACGTTGTTCCCCATGTTTGAGGCCAAGTCTTTTGTCAACAGAGGCAGCAACTTGATGATCTTTCTATGAGGCAGGGCTGGAGCTGGTTCAAGTTCACCGCCAACAGCCAGCAGGAGGGAAAAAATCATTAGAAAAGCAATTTTTGCTTCATTGAGGAGTCTTCCTCCAAACAGGAACAAAGTGGGGTTTGTTGCTGCGGTTGCCTTGCAGCCTGGAAATGACCACGTTTTTGCCTCTCTGGCTTTCCCTGGGTAGATGAGATGTTTCCGGCGTCCAGGCCCAGCAGCGCTGCGCATGCTGACTCCTGAGGGTCGGCTCGGGCTCAGGAAGGCAGTAGCCCGAGTCAGGAAACTACTCAGGATGTGGGCAGAGTTTCTCCAGCAAAGGATGATGAGAAATTAATGCTCATAAATAGAATGAATAAAGAAGACTCTGACCTGTTGGTTTTCTTGCAGGTGCTTTAAAGTAACCTTCCTTCTAGGGCCGCTTATTTATTTTAGGCCTCTGTTGTTTCCTGCAGCGTGAAGATGCCTGGGAAGCGCTAAGCCAGGGGTCCCAGCACCTGCAGGGACACATCTGGAGTGCCTCAGCGGTTATGGGCACCCTGCTGGGGCCCGAACACCCCGGTGGTGACAACCAGAATTAACGACTCCTCCAGAAACAACAGCACCTATGGGACAATTAGGAGACTGGAGGACCTTCTGTTTGGGGAAGGAAAAGTCAGAGGATACGTGAGCACTGTCTTCCAACCCGTGAAGGGTGTAGTGTTGCTGAGAGTTGCCTCTCCCGGGGAGACAAATAACAGTGCAATTAGTGAAAAAATTGTTAATAGATTGCTTAGAAAAGTTTAGGGTTGTGTTAAAAAGGCTGGGTTAGAGGAAAGGGACATTTGTGAGGTTCTAAAGTTTCTGTTTTTTCCTCCCCAAATTAAAAATAAAAAACAAGTTCCTACAGCTGCCATCCATCCACCTACTGGCCTACCTACCTATCTATCCTCTGAGACATCAGTTCTCAGTCCATGGGCCTCTCCGTAGAATAGCTAAGGATGTGGCAACGGGCTTCCCTCTGAGTGATAAGTGGAAAGTGTGAGAGAGAAGGAGGGAAGGTAAAATAAGACCTTTGTAACCTGACCTTGGAAATGACACCTTGTCCCCTTAAGTAGAAGTGAGTCTTGAGTCCACCGCACTCAAAGGGGAGAACCACACAAGGGCAGGGGGACCTGGAGGTGGAGGTCAAGGGGGCCACTTCATTTTATTTTACTTTCCCAATATGTACAGTGACATTATTTAATACAAAAACATATCAGGAGAGAAGGAAGAAGGACCTAAAGGTGGTGAAGTTTCTACATTCCGCTTGAACTTGTAAAAGTATCTATAATATAATCTCTATGTCAACCATTAAAAATCTATACAAAGAGAGACACATTAAAAAAACTAGAGATGAATATTAAAATGACCTACTAAAATGTTTAAGGCAAGAAAAGGGACTGAGGGGGAGAAACAAAAAGAGGAAGCCAATAGAAAACAAGCGAAATGGCAGACTTGAATCCTAACCAATCAAAAGTGATATTAAATGTAAACTGTCTATGCCGGCCAATGGAAAAAAAGTATTGTCAGAATATTTTTTAAAAAACCTGACTCAGAGAGATATCCCACAGAATGGCAGAGTAGGGAACTCTAGGAGTTGGTCCCATCATCAGAGCAACCGCTGAAATCATTTTGGAACCCTGGGACGCGCTCAGAAACTTAACCACCGGAGGAGTCAGCCGGCGAATGATGGGAGAGGCCGCCACTCTCTGACAAGCAAGCCGCATGCGCAGACCAGCCAACATTGAAGGCTGCGGTTCGGGAGGCTGCCCCTTAGCCCCTGACAGGCTCGCTGTGCCCTGGAACGGAGCACAGAGCATTCAGGGGTGGGGATGTCGGTCAGAGTGCAAACGCAGGCTGTGCTCTCAGGGGCAGAGGGGACGCTCAGGTGAAATGGTGACTGAGGAAGAAAGGGCTTACGCTGCACCCCCCAGCCCAGAGAAGGTCAGGGGGAAGGTGGCCTGGGACTAGGCCTGACTGAATCCAGCGCTCTCTGCCATGCGGTGCCCCTCAGGTGGCGTTTATCCACAAACTGCTTGGAGCTACTTTTTGCAAGATTTGTGTGAATCAGAGTTGGGGGCATTACCTAACAATATTCCAACACTTGGTTCCCTCCATTTTAGCCACTGGGAACAAAGCCCTGACCACTGCCACAGGTTGGCCCTGGCTCGTCTAGGTCATCAGGTCCACATGACCTGAGCACTAAGAACAGGCGGTAAAGGGCATATGTACCAGCTTTCTGGAAATGGCCTTTGACTGACTTTGTGGCTTCTGAAAGCAATTCTTAGGTCAACTTTATCCTTCCTCCACAGTGGGGTCCCCCACAAATGGCCATTTTGATATCCTTCCTCCCCCCCCACTCCCTGAAGATAGCTATTGCTAACAGTTCTGAATCTAGAGTGTTCCAAAGTCATTTCACTTTCTAACCAATGGGGTCTAGGATTCAGTGAGAACTAAGAAAGGGAATGGATCACTGGGACACATCAGATGTGGGTGAACTTATCAAAGTTCAATAAACATAAAAGTGATGAATTTTGAAGTCACATAATTAAGTCAGGATTGCACGAGCAATAACTGAGTAATTACACCTTTAATAATGCATTGAACTTGTCAGGAATACTTACTCATTCTGCTCAAATTTTTTAACAAGATAGCCGATAACAAGTGACTGTAATTAGATACTGCCTCTGAAAACATTGACAACGTCTAATTGATACCTTTTATTATAAAGCGAGATGCCAAACATTGCCGTGGAGTGGATTAAGGAATGATATTAGCTGTGTTAGGATCATAATACCTACTTGCGAGAATCTCAGGCAAGTGGGAAAAAAAAATGCAGTTCGACCCATCCATCACCCACATAAAGTTGGTTCAAGTTTGCACTGGCTTGCTTTAAATTACAGCCTGACAGCAATTGCTGCTGCCCGGGCTGTCAGGAAAAGAAACTGGGGGCAGCAGGGGGTGGGGGTGGAGACCGGGTCCCTCGCCACTTCCCTCTTGCACGTGGAAGGCCAGGAGGGAAGCTCAAGGGGACGGAGGTGGTCAAAGGTCTCCGTGTGGGGAGGAAAAGGAGATGTTTCTTCTCACTTCTCGGTTGCTTCTCAGAGCTTTTTTATGTGTTGTTTTACATTTTCTCCACAGTGGTTCCAGGCAAGACTCAAACATTTATAAAGGTGAAAGAGAGAGGCTGGAGGATCGGGGTGTCCAGGAGGCTCCCACTCTTCACTCCGGCCCCGGGATATCCGCTCTCTGTGTTTTTCCCTGGACCCAAATTTCCCATGAAAAAGGAAGCCTCGAGAACCTTCTCAAGGAGGCAGATGTTTCCACTGGAGTCAGCGAGCACGCACACTGTCTCCAACCAGCAAGGTGGTCCCCCGGTTAAGAGCCGAGGTTCTGCTTTGTTTGGATACAGCTGGACCAGGGTGCCCAGCTGTAGGGTATCAGGCAAGCACTGTACTTGCTCTGTGTCTCAGTGTTCTGGTCTGAAAAATGGCCTCACAGTCTGGACCCCTGATATCGGTGTGGCCAGAGCATGGGTATGAGTAGAGACCCTTACACAAATGGCTAAGTATTTAAACGTTGTACATCATATTGGCAAACTCTTAAAGCAAATATTTCCTACCCCCTGCTTTGACAAATACACCTCCAAACCAAAAATGAGTAAAGCTGTATTTACATGAGTAAAGACATCAAAACATAAAAGATGGCTGAATATCATTATTACTGCATGGTTCTGGGAGTACCATTAGCGCAACAGAGGTGTCTGGTGAGTAATAAAATGAAGGCATGTGGTTTCATAAATTATTTTGTATTTATTCTATAAAGTTTATTTATTCTTTAGATTTCTCAGCAAAATTGCTAATGATGTTATTATAATCAGATTTTCCCATAAATTTTGTTCTATTGACAATTATGACCCAAATGATTATAAATAAAATGTAATTTATTCCTTGTGTACATATTTTCACATATTCATATTTCATGTTCATCAAAAATGCAAACTAAAGTGGATGTTGGAAATATAAATATAAAGGTAACAAATTTTGTAAAATGTAAACCTGGAAAATAAAAAATATTTAAAATGTTTTCTAAAATGTTAATGCCCTACAATATAAAAAAATGCAAAGCAAATGGTGAAATAAAACATTTATTTGATAAGGCAAAAGGCAAATACAAACTGAGTAAGTACTAATAATTTCATAGCTATTTAAATAAAGTTGTGTTTTAATTTATTGAAAGGTTAATTAAAATTTGGTAGAAAAAAAATTCACCACTGTGGGATTCAATATTTCTCTTCTTGTCAGCATGACACAGTGATGCTGTGCTTCACGCATGTTATGTCTAGACTAACATACATTCAAATTTCAGAGCAATGTGAATTGCTTAACATTGCAAAATATTCCACAGCCACGGTGTGCGACTGTTGTGAACACCGTGCTGATGTGTGAATAACTCGAGAACTCTAAATTGGAACATGAAAAGAAGCGAGAAAGTGGATGCGTGCCGCCCCCAGGAAATGATACTTCGTTGCAGAAGAATCTATGGCATTCAGGCAGGGAGGAAAGATTTGACGAGCTGATCGATTTATTTCTTCTCTTCTCAAATCCTTCCCAACTCCAGAGCCCACCCTGAAGACAGTGGCAGCACGCGGCACGCACCTCATGACCTTGGGTTTCAAGGTTGACCACGGGGCGAGAGCAAGGCCAAGCCCTTCCTTCCCCGGGATCTGCGGGGTGGTAACCATGAGAGCGGCTCTGTGGGCTTTAGTTCTCATGCGACAAAGCCACCGTGAGGTATTGACTTGTTTTATTTTAAGTAAACGTTTTACTTTTGAATAGTTTTAGATTTGCAGAAAAATTAGGAAGATAATACAGAACGTTTCTAGACATGCAGTTGGCCCTATTTTTTTAACGCCTTACTATCAAAGACGTTTTTTAACATCTCACTCTCAGAGATAGTGAGATGTCTTTGTTACAACTGATGAACTGACATTGATACATTTACTAATGGGAGTCCACCCTTTATTCAGATGGCCTCAGTTTCCCCTTTAATATTTACATTCCAGGTTACCACCCAGAATATCACATTTGGCAGTCTTTGGAAGGAAGTCACGGGGTGTGAACACACTTTAGGGCTGGGGGGTTGTGCTCCATCTCCTTGAGTACAGACATAAATTACTTGGAATTTTTCCTCATGGGAGCTCATCTCTTTACTTCCACATATTTCTTTGCTGAATCACTTATTTCTTTCAGTGTGGACACATAACTATTTACCCCATATTTTGGGTTCTAATTAATTGCTACTTTAAAAAAATGGTTGCTCAAATTGATCCCCCTTTGGGAGCCTTTCCTGTTGACCCCTGTGTCCCTTGGGGCTACCGCCATCATTGTGTGGTGTGGGGTTTTTTTCTTCCATTTTATTAAAACACCTTTTTACTTTCTGTCATGATCATATGCTATAGGTTCATCTTGTGTATTTTCTGTCCCTGTCCTAGAACCATCTATTTCTCCAGGGAGCCCCACTGTGACACTTTAATAAGTGTGTTTTTGTGTGTACGCCGGTGAAATTCATGGTCTCAAGCGCAGGGTCCAGGACTGGGCCCTCTTTTGCCCACGTCCAAGAGCAGTTCTCATCACTCTTCCTACGTCACGGACTTAAAGGGGCAGATGAAAGAGTCAATGTGTATGCAGTGTTTGGGGATAAGCCCCGGCACATAATAAACCCCCAATAAATGTCAGGTAACTACATGCAGTGCAAACTTCCCCAAGCCTCCCAGCCAGTCCTGCTTGCAGTGGCGAAGACAGCAGTGGACATGGGAGCCCGTATTTGAGTTACATGCCACAGTGTAGAAGCATCCAGAGGTTAACCACACCCAGAGATGATTTCTATGGTTCAGGTTCTGGGCAAACCTTTGAAACCACGAGGCACATGGATTGCCCTGTAAGTACAGATACACCTTCTGATGCCTACCCATCTGGGGTGGGCCGGCTGGTGCCCTTTCGTGTAACTTACGTTTGAACGTCCTCTATAGTGTCTGTTCTACTGATACGTGCTCCCTTGCCTATACTTTGTACAATTTATATTTTTGGTAGCTTCAGGCTGAAGCGGTTCTCTTCCCCCTCCTCCTTCCCAGCATTCACCCTAAATAGTCCATCCCAGCTTTCGGGCTATAAAAACTCCCATTACTTAGGAAGGAGGGAAACTCCCTCTTCCAAGCCGAGGCTGAACATGCCAGGATGTGGCAGCTGACTGGGACCGCCACAGAGCGGCTGCGTGTCCAAGGCTTGCTGGGGCCACCCGAAGTGCCCCCTGAGTACTTTTACATCTCACTGCCCAACTCAGGCACAGCTCGCACAAACTATTGTGCTGTTGTCAGAGTATAAATATTTTGGAGGACTTGGAGGAATGAAACAACCCCGTGAAGCTGTAATACCAGGCATTATAGAGTAGCTGTGAACTTACTGTTGAGGATGGGACATTTGGGAGGAGGCTGGGAGGGCGAGGGAAAGGAAGAAGACAACGAATGAGTGCTGAGTAAAGCCGCAAAGCTGTAGGGGTGTAGCAACTGGGACCAGGTGGGCTGGCCTCAAATCCAAGCTCGGCCACCTATAAGCCATATGATCTTGGGTAAGTCATTTAATCTCCCTATACTTCAGCCCCCCGCCCCCATCAAAGGGGCCTAATAATATGACATTGGAAGCTTATTTTGAGACTAAAATGAGTGAATATGTGCACATCTTCAAAGCTTCATGAAGTCATTGCTGATTTTACTAGAGGCCATGCATGTGGCAGGACCTGAAGAGGACTTCTCGTTCGCCTTTCATACAACCCCCTACATTTTCCATCTACATTTTAAAGACGATCTCAGACCAGGAGAGGCTGAGAATCAGAGATGCTTGCGTTTGGGTAGGAATGAACTTGGCATATATGAACAGAGTCCAACCTGGGCAGGAAGAGGGACAATACCAGGTTGGCAGGAACTGGAACATGCTGAGGTTTGGTGGCTCAAGAAGGAAAGATAGAGACCACATATGGGGACACAGTCCCTAAAGATGGCCTGGGGTTCCGATGACCCCTTTTTTTGCTTTTCTACCAACCATGTCACCTTACGAGTGTAACTTAAGTACCTTGAGCTTCCATTCCCTCGTCTGCAAAGTGGAGATAACATGACCTCCCAGACACATATGTATGTGAATGCACTCATGTATAAAAACTTTATGTTTACACATGTAACGGTCAGTTTCAAGAATTTATCTGGTTTACACCACATTTCTTCAATTCTAAGGTGCCATTATTTGTAGCTCTCATCATCAATTTATCCACAGATCTTCAGAGGCCAGGGACATACGGCCACTTTAAATGTGAATGTTAAATATAAAATGAACTTTCATTACGGAAGCGAGCAGGTGTAAAATGGAAGGCCTTCCTAGAACAGAGAAGCAGAGCGGTACAATCTCATAAGGTATCTCACCCTCTCGCCTCTATTGAATTCAGCTAAACTCTCTCCCGGGACCTGGCCCCCAGCCCTGGGATGCCGGGACCCTGTCCGTGGTGTCCCCAACAGCAAAGCCTGAAGGAAGGAGGAAGCAGGGTCTTGGGATGGTGAGACTATGGACCTCCAGCTCCAGGGAGGCAGAAACTGCCTGCTGGGGCACACAAATTCCTCAGCTTCAAAGAACTTCAGAGTTAAACATCATCAAAGCATTGACCAGCACACCGGAGGGGAGTTACTATGCAGAGAAGCAAAGCTGCCTTGGACTCTCAGGTGGCTAACTCAGAATTGCCCACTCAAACACTGACCCTTTAATCCATATAAATAGGTTCTGGATCCTGGAGAAGACTTTTTTCCTTCCCTTCGAAGTCTGGTCCTCTCTGTGGCCAGGGTAGAGGGCGGAGGCAGCCTCAGTAGAGTGAATGTCAAGGCCTGGAAGCGCTCTGGTGGTAACATGCAGAGCAGAGGGCTCTCCTGATGAGGACAATGCATAAGCCACCTCCAGGAACACCTCACCAGCCTCTGATTTTAACGTATTTCAAATGGCAGCTCTCTCCAGCCAGGATGTCCTCGGATAAGAAAGATTGTATCAGTGATTCTTAACAGGAGGCAAGTCAGCTCCCCTCTACCACTTCAGGGGACCCTTGGAAAAGTTTGGAGATAGTTTTGGTTGTCTCAGCTTTGGGGTGTGCAGCTACTGGCCCTAGGTGTGCGTGGAAGCCTGGAATGTAGGACCAGCTTCCCAGTGGGCATTCACGAGCCCCAAAGGTCAGTAGTGTTGAGACTGAGAAACCCTAGATGGGGGACCGAAGGTAACCTCCCGCCAGGTCACTCTTTCTGAAAGCAGAGGGACACTGAACGTACCCACCTCTCTCTGCCTCCAATTTCTGTCCCTGACTAACCGTGGGGAAACGGAATCTGGGCTCTAGAGTCAGGATAGCACACCTTGAAACTCTGCTCTGGAACTCAGTGGTTAGAGGACTCTGGGAAAGTCACCTCACCCTTCTAAGCCTCAGTTTTCTCGTCTGCCAAATGGGAATAACAATAGTCATCATTGGTTGCCTTGTGGAATTTAATACTTAGGTAGTAATAAGCATTCAATAAATACCTGCTATTATTCCTACCCCAGGGCTGAAACATCCTTATTTTTAAAATGTTATTTTTTAAATTTATTGATTGATTTTTTTTTTAGAGAGACAGAGGAAAGGAGAAAAAGAGAGCAGCACCAATTTGTTATTCTACTTATTTATTTATTCATGGGTTTATTCTTGTAGGTGTCCTGACCGGAGGTTCAAACCCACAACCTTGGTGTATGGGGACGATGCTCTAACCAACTGAGCTATCCAGCCAGGGCTAGACAATGTTTGAGTTGAATATATACAGTCAGCCTGAATTTACTTCCCAAACTGCCTTTGAGGTTTTGCAAGGTCGTGGACCTTTGAGCCCCAGGCTCCTCTCTCTGTCCCTGATCCTGCTGCCCTTTCGCAGGCTTTACTTTCTTCTGCCATGGCAGTTGCATCAGACTGGGTCGCCAGCCCCCCATTTCCATCAGAGTCTCTGCTGGGGTGGCTCCTGAGAGTGACACTTGAGCAGATTAGTCTCGGGCTGCGTCTTGCCGCAGGGCCCAGTTTCTGCTCCCAGAATAAAATCAATATTTCTTATCATGCCCTCGAAGCCCTGGTCCCCAAACTCTCACTATTTGCTTTGCCTCATCCTCAGCTACACTGACTTTGTACTATTTCCCTAATATATTGGTCCATACCATCCCTCCGAGCCTTTGTTTACGACATTCCCTCTGTCTGGAGGGTCCCACTCCTTTCCAAATCTTCCCATCAAGCATTTACTTTCCAAGAGTCAGGCCAGGAGTCGCTCAGCTGGGAATCCGTCCCCAGAGTCCACGGTGGCCCAGACCTGCTTTTGCTTGTGTGCCTGTGGCACAGGGGGCACGCTACTGGTGTGCCCACCAACTGGACACAACGCTGAATTTGGGGGAAAGTACCTGTTTCACTCACTGCTCTTTTCAGAAAAAAAAAATTCTCTTGGAAAGAAACCATTGAAAGCAGACTATCCATCGCTCTCAATTTAGCAGGGTTATATTCTAGCTATGGGACTTCCTAAGTGTCTACTTCACTGTCCTGGCTTAAAAAGCCAAACTTATCTCGTCTCCTTCCTAGCTCTGTGACCCTGAGTGAGTTCCTTGACCTCTCTGAGCCTTGGTTTCTTGTTCTGTAAAAGTGGAGTGATGCTAGCCCCCTAGGTTTCTTGGTGCAGATTAAATGAGACAATTACAAAAGGAACTCGGTGTGGTGCCTGGCACTAGTAATAGTGCTTAATGAGAACTATTGATCATGTTACTGGTCCCCTCAGCCTGGAAGGGAGAGGGCACGACTATGGGGTGCACACCTTTATCTGGGAGGCAGGTGAGCCAGGAGATATAGCGGTGGGGTATTAAAAAAACTTCGTTGGGGTTGAGCCATGGCAGGCTAGACTTCTTGGACCGTGGAGTGTGCACGTGTGTGTGCATATACATATGCTCACATGCACATGTGAGTGTACCTGTGTGTGCACATGGGTGTGCATGGGCATGTGTATAGGTGGGTGATGAGGGGTTGGTATTGGGTAGAACAGTTCAGATTGAGGAACAGGAAACAGCCATTGGTTGTCACCATGAAAACAGGGAAAAACCTCTGAACTCATCAAAGCCAGGACAGGGTCTCCAAGGTAAAGAGTGACAATGGGATTCGCACTCCCCCTCTGGGGTTGGGTCATACAGTGGGGCACAGGAAGACCCTGGAAGGCCTGGCAGCGGCTGAGGAGTATTAAAGCCCTTTAAAGGCCCAGGAAGCAAAGGAAGAACAAGCAGGGAAGGGTCATCCTCAACCAGGCAGCCGTCACACTGACTCAGCGAAGGGTCAGGTGAAGGTAGTTTTTCAGCATCAAGCTCTTCCCTAGAGACACATCCTGACCTAGAACCTCGGTCCATAGGGGCCTGGAGATCACTAAAGCAGTAAATGGTCTAGCCAGTCATCCCTGTCCTGAGCTGTGTGTCCTTGTAGAGGGGTCCCTTTCCTTCTCTGTTCTCAGTGTCTCCGATTCTCCATTGAAGCCATGGCTCTGTCATCTGTGGGTCTGATTCTGGAAGTTTCCATATTTACCTCATGGGCTCTGGGTCAACACCTGTGTCACCTTAGTTCCCTGTGCTATGATGGTGTCCACACCCAGTGTCCTCCTGGGGACACCTGGCATGGTGAGTGGGGAGCTGGGGAGAGAGAGGTAAGGGCACCACACACTATGGGGGTGAGCGTGGGGGCGGGGAGGGCCCCACATTCAGGCTTAGGGGACAGAGTGGCCTGTGAGACTCAGAGAGTCAAGTAACTGGTGGACCAGGGCAGAGAATCTGTCATCATGGACACTAATACCACTGGGTCACTTTGGGTTCTTGGAGAATCAGACACCAGGAGGGAACTAGACATGTGAGAGATTGATTAGGGGAACATCTGTTCAGGATAAAAGGGAGAAAGTAAAACTAGGTAGGGAGGGTCTTCATATGCTCATGCAGGTCTGACAACTAAGACAGGGTAGAGGGGGAATGATTGGTCAGGAGGAGCCTCAGACAGCCCGGTTCTGACAAAGTTCTGGCCCAGCCCATGGGGAATTTAAGCACCGAAGTTGCCCGTTGGAGGCAACTGGAGTAGGGCAGAAATGGCCGTGTTCCGATGCTCCCTGCTGTGCCCAGTCATTGGCTGGGAGCTGTTCAGGGAGCTTGGCTGGACTCTGACAGCTTACTGGACTCCACGGTGCTGCAGCCGGGGCCTGTCAACCACCCACGCTCCCTGCAGCAGGTTCCCACGAAGAGAGATCTGAGCAGGCAACTCCACGGCTGCCACAACGCTAGAAATGATTGCTTTCCGAGCCTTGGTCCGGAAAGTATCGGTGACAAAGCTGGCGGTCTCACTTTCCAAAGGACACATGCACACACACACATGCACACATAAACACACACATCGTATGGATGAGCATACAGACAAGCCTAAACGGTGCATGTACAGATTCATACACACATGGAATCATGGAATAAACACTGAACCAGAGCGTCAAGTCTGCCTTGGACAAAATTCACAGCCTTGGAAAAAAGTTCCCTTCCCGTGAACTTATTTTTTTTTTAACTTTAAAATTAGAGGTACCCCTCAGACCTCTTTTGAAGCTACCATTTTCTAAGTTTATGGATCCCTCTTACAACTGAGAGCAGAAGAGACAGACAATATTAGTGAATAGTCCCAGGGAGGAAGACCAATGGACACGCTCATTCGGTTAGCTCTTATTTATGGAGTATCCAGAGACTGCTGTTGCTTCCAGTACTGGTGAACAAACGACACAGGTCTTGTCCTTCTAGAGCAATATTCAAGTGGAGATACAGGGGGGAAGAGAAGTGGGGACATAAACAATATCAGACACTTGTAGGGGATAAACAAGATTCAGTGTCAGAGTGTCTAGAACAGGGACTGCTGAGAGATTCTCCGCGCGGCTCATTTGTCTGATGTGAAGGGCAATTTGTCAGTTCCACACATATTTATGGATCATCTACGGAGTGTCAGGCATGGCGCTATCTGTTAGGTTAAGTGACTTCTCAGTCAAGACCATGGACAAAGGCCTTTCTTCTGGAAATTTTCCCAGACCCACTCGGCTCTTCGTTAAAATGGTGCTTGTCACAAACTGGTTGTGGCAACTCCGCTTCACTAAAACGTTCCACCGCCCAAGTTCTCTGAGTTTTATGGTCTTCTGTGATAAAAATAAATAAATAAATAAATAAACAAACAAATAAATAACTAAATAAAGGCAATGCGAAGTGCTCGAAGGACAAGTCAGGGGACCTTCGCTTTTCTCCCGCTCTGCTGGGGTCGGGGGAGCTCTGAAGCCTTGGACACTCACCCGGTCTCTGATACCCTGTTCTCTCTCCGGGAAACGGGGGGCAGAACGATGCCTGAGATCTCTTCCAGCTCCCAGGTACCGGCGTGGAAATGCTGGCTTTTCTGTAGAATTCAAGCAAGGCCTTTTGTGTTGTCAGTTCATGAGTTTACTCGTCTATTTTACTTTCCAAATGGATATTTTAACTTCTTCCAACAAGAACTTGTTATTCATTGCCCTGACACAGGGGACAACTACATGGTTATCCTCTGAATGTCTCAATGCTTTAATTAATTTAAATAATTACCGAAAAAATTAATTAATCACTTAAATTAATTTAAATAATTACTTAAATAATCCATTTAAATTACCCGTTTTCCTACACTTAATGTTACAAGATTGTGTGTGTGTGTGTGTAAAGACTCAAACTCAGCCCTGGTTGGCGTAGCTCAGTGGATTGAGTGCGGGCCTGCAAAGCAAAGTATCGCGGTTCGATTCCCAGTCAGGGTACATGCCCAGCAGGGGGCACATGGGAGGCAACCATACATTGATATTTCTCTCCCTCTCTCTTTCCCTTCCCCTCTAAAGATAAATAAAATCTAAAAAAAAAAGATATTAAAAAAAAAGACTCAAACTCAATACGTGGCAGCTTGGATCAGGTTCACTAGGGAAAAAATTGGTATTTTCTTTAAAGCAACAGCAACGGTTGTCCCAATCCGTTCCTCCCACAAAATTACTTTTAAACAAATTTCACACTTGGTCCTCACTCCACCACTTTTCAGCCAGGTGGCCGTGGCCAATTCAGCTGCTTCTGAGCTGGAGTCTCAGTTTCCTCCACGGGCGAATACTATAGTTTCCAGGTCTCTCCTTCCTTCTGTACTTTTTTTCCTGCCATGTGTTTTATATTATTATGGAGACCTAAGGAGGGGCTCGGAGAAGAACCAGCAAGCCCAGCTCTTTCTAGCTTCTGACAGAAGGGGCTCGACTCCTTGGGCATCTTCCTTTTGCTTTGGCGCTTTAAGACCCTGAGGTGGCAGGAAAATAGGGTGACCTGTGTTAAGCAGCTGCAACTTGGCGCGTGTATTGGAGGTCACGGTGCTCCGTCAGCACGGTGGTAATGTATTTATTTATCACTGCCTACGGTCCGCGCTTCCCCCTTCCCTCCAGTTTGTTCTGCCCAAGGCCGTTGGGGTCCTACAGAGATCAACAGTGTTTCTACAGAGATGAAGCGGCTCCTCCAAACCTGAATTAGATGTTAAATCTTTTTGAAGTGGGGAGGAGGTAAAGGGAGGGAGGACTCATAGAGTGCTAAGAATTTATCCTGTGTGGTTTCCCGTGAGATAATGTCCCCGGAAAGATTTGTTGCCGGGCAAGTTGCAAACTGCTGTTTCAGGCTGATAGGTGTTGCCAACTCATTTTGATGGATTCTGCCAGTCAGAAAAGTATTTCTCCCTCCTTTCATTTGCTGGGCCTGGTTGGAAATGGATGATGGTACACACGGGCATGCCCGGGAAATGTGGAAGCAAAGATGCCTTGATATGTGATGGGTGCTGCACAGCCAGACGAAGAATAGCAGGCAACAAAATCGTCTGCCCTTAGCCCACGTTCTCAGCTGCCACTTTTCCCAGTCACTGACTATTCCCGCATTGATCCTTCATTCGGATCCCGCTCCAACCCCAGCCCAGCTTCCAAACAGCCCTGAGAGCGCCCCCTGTTGGGCTGGGAGGAAGCCCAAGGCCCTGGACTCGGCAGTCAGGCGCGTCTGGGAACAAATTCTGGTCCCATCCCTGAGGGGCCGACCTGGACAAATGATACGTCTGTGACCACCAGTTTTCATCGGTAAACGGGACATGAACACGGTGCAGATAGACCTATGTTGCTATTTGGACTCTCGCTATCAAGGCACAGAAACTGAACAGAGTGTGATACACTTGTGAACAAAATCCCCTGCTGTCTGAACTCCTGCTACTCATTCCCTGAAACTCGGGAATAGAATAGTGACATCCCTCATTATCCCCACTTCTCTCTGCCTACAAGTTCCAAGCATATTCGAATTTTGTCTCTTGAGTGTGCAGTAGTGTGATTAAAGTAGCTGGAACAATTTTGGCCACTCTTGGTGCTCTGTAAATGCTTACAGGATGATGGGGACAACGAGATAACCTTGAACTATGGCATGGTGCCGCTTTACCACTAACTGCATTGCTGCATTTCCTCTGAACTCTAACCCCCATCACAACTGCATCCACTGATCCTGGCCGCTCAGCTGGTTTCTGAGGCCCAGGTCCCTGCTGGTTTCTAAGGCGTTCCCTGCACTCATTGGCCCCCTTCCTGCTGCCAGTGGCCAGATGAATTGTGGAACCTCCACCCCACCCCCAGGGCTGCCTTCTGGACCCACACCAAGCACTGCGGTGCCTGTGGTGCATTTTTGGCTTCATTCTCTTGCTTCTAAAGAGGCCTCATCTTTCAGCTTTTGCATCTGGGCACATTCTCCCACCTGCGGCCCAGGCCCTGCCCAGCTCATTCTTCCCATTGTGGGTATAAGTCCCAAATATTTAAATTCAATTATAAAAATCTAAGCTGGAATTTCTGGGTTAACCAAGGCCACTGTGTGTTTGTTATAATCCTCTCGTTTCTCACCCAGCCAAATATCTCCTTCTCCTTGTCTGGTATTTGGCCTAGCCTTTTTTTCCTAGCCCTAGAAATTCTTTTTTTCTTTTTTAAAATCTCTCTTAGATTGGCACCTTTGATACTTCCCAGTAACCCACACCCCAGGCCCCGAACCCTGGAGAAACTGGAGCTGCCCTCGTTGTCTCAGAGGATCTCTGCTGGGCAGGCCCATCACGTGCTTTGGCCCTGCATCCCCTCTAGACACGCCCACATCTCTCTTGCCGGTGGCCAGCTTCCTCCTCTCAGCCTTGAAATTTCACATCACCAGCTTCCGGTTTGCCCCAAGGAAGCATCTCTCAGATTGTCTGCCTAGGTCTTCCATGCAACAGGGACCAGCCTGTGGTCAGCACCAGCAGAATACCACTGTGGCCTGGTCCTGCTGTGTGCCAGGGGTGGCCCTGCATGTCGTTCCCGGGGTCTGTGACACTCCCGTGGACATATTCTATCAGATGGCGCTATCTTCTTCCTCCCTACTGCTCCCACCCATCTCCACCTGCAGCCAGGGGGCCTTTCCATGTGTGGTGTCCACTCACTCTTGAGAATGACCTCCATTCAGATGCACATGTGGGGAGAGCGCCGGGATCTTTCCTGGTATTAGCTGCAAGATTCACACAAGTCTCTCTCCGTTCTGGGCCTTAGCCTGCTCCTCTATCCAAGGAGGGTGAGAAGTACTCAAAATACCGTTGTATTTTTCCAGGGTCTCTGTTATCTGATGGGATGACTTTTTGGTGATCTTTCCTGGGGAATGTGGGGGACGGTAGGAGAAAAATTGCAGGAAGGGTCTCTTGCTTCAGTAGGTTGTGGGCAGGAGGAGGGACCCCCAAAGCCTCTGTCTTCATCAGGCAAGGCCATTCAACCCTCTCCCTCAGCCTCTGCGCTCAGAAGAGGCTGAGATGGGGCAGCCCAAAACACACACCACCATCTGAGTTCCCAGTCTCCTCACCTCCCCCGACTGTCCGGGAGCTGCCTTTCCAAGGAGATACTTAACCTGAGCCGGAAAGGTTCACAGAACAAAATGGTCAGTGAGGCAGTGTCTGGAAATAAAGACAGATCTTTGCTTGCACAGCCCCGGAGTCCAGGGAGCTGAGTAGAAATACTGACCTGGAGCCCAGTGATGTGTGAATGTAACACCCTCATCACATGGACAAGGCAGGGGGACCCCTCCTTGAAACTCTTGTGAATACCCCCACATAGTCAGGGATTTTCCAGGGACCTTGCCTCTCCAGACCTAGGACAGCTACGGAACAGATTAGAACAAATGGATATTCTTTATGGACACACGCTCGTCTGGCTGAGAGGGTGTCTCTCTGTCTTCAGAGTTCCATTTGGTTCCAGAGCATTTTGGGAACTGAGCTTAAGTCTTAGGCACATGCCACCAACCACCTAGTGACTAGTTAGGAGAAAAAGGAAAAAAGCAGGAGGGTTTGAGGGAGAGTTGCTCCAAGTGTGTTCCTTGGGGCACTCACATTGGACTCACCTGCCCTGATTCCGACTCAGTCTGTCTGGGAAATCTGAATTTTACTCAGTTACCTGAGCATTTAATTCAGAGTAAAAGTAATAAGTGAAAGTTATAGGTCACTTTGGTATCTGGCACACTTGTCATTCATAGGCAGCTCCTTCGAAAGAGACAACCGAGGATAATGGTTTTAAGTTCATGGGCTCTTGTGCATGAATGCCAGGTCTGCCTCTTGCCCACGTGTGACCTTGGCAAAGCCACTGTTTGCCTCAGCTCCTCCCCATGTCTTGATTCCCTATGAAATGGGGGTGTTGATGGCAGCACCCAACTCATAGGGCTGATAGATACAGATACATCACTTAGAAGACTGCCTTATTGTAAGTGTTTCTAAAAGAAACTATGAGCAGGTCCAACAACGTACTTTGCTGTTAGCCTCGTTGTAACGAGGGACAGAGGAGTCTCTATTAGGGTGACGTGAGGGATCCAGGGGGGCTTCCTGGGCTAGGAAGTGAATGACAGCCACCGTCTACCTTAGCAGGTCCACAGCACTAGGGGGGACGATACGGGATGTGTCAGCAAATAAGACCACTCCATGGCTGCTCTGTCTAGACCCTCCTTGTGGACTGTCAGCTACTTTCCACCTCCTGGGCGATGCAGGCACTTCTGGATTTCCGCTACACAACAGGGGGGCCCAGAGCGTTTGGAATACTAACAGAAGATCTCTCTGTACTAACCTGGACTTTTCTGTTAGATTGATTCTGAATCAGCCACCTTCACACTGTTGTGAGGGAAGCTTGTGAGGTCCCCTCCCAAATGGGGAGCAGGGTCAAAGCCCCTCCTCAGATTCCCGACTTCCCCACTTGGATCTTAGTGCAGAGCAGGAAAGGAGAAACCCCATCCCTACCGCCCACCACCCTTCCTTCCACGGCCCACCAGCGTCAGAGGAGTATCTCTCCACTGTCCTCTAATTCCACGGGAGAAATGATCTGGCTTATCCCTTGCCTTCGTTCTGGAGAGACACTCCCCTCCCATCCTCCAATAGGTGTCCTTGCCCCTTTTCCTGGAGCTACAACAGTAGACAAAGCAGAGAAAAACTAGGTTATCTATAAGGTAGCACACACACACAGGTATTTCAGAACTATTGTACTTATACACACAAAAAATGACGTCCAATAAATATCTGTGGAATTGCACAGCATGGTTGAAAGAGCGTGGACTTGGGATTCAGGCTGGCCTGTTTCAAATCTCGGCTTGGTCACTGACTAACTGAGGGCCACGGGCCACTGCGGCCATGGGCAGAAATGTAATTGTTCGTGCCACCTCGCAGGAGTGATTGGAGTCTGCTCGCTATGCTCTGTACAGACGTGAACTTCAGGGTTTGTTTTACAAGCTGATGATTATATTGGCTGTCAGCGGAGCCTAAATCCTGGCATCTAGAAACCCACTTCAATACTTGTTCAAAGAATATCTGGGCCGGAAAGACTCCCTTTTCCCCTTCTTGAAATGTTAAAATTCAATAGAAAAGTGACCTGTTCAACGAGGAACTCTATATTACAAAGATGTTTGCAGTAGGCCCTGGGTAAAAGAAAATATTTCATAAACCAGGGAAGCTGTTAAATCAAGGAGTGGAGAAAGAAATAAACTTGCTAAAGCAGTACCATTTGGGGGCGGGAAGGTGATATATTCAACCTTTTTTACTATATTTGGCTGCAAACTCCCGACCGTTTTTACCTTGATCTACGACTGAGCGTCTGTGGCAGGGGCTTCCTGCCGCATCCAGAGACCATAAATGATGATGATTGGGTGAACAGTTTGAAAAGGAAAGAAGGAGTCAGCTTCGACTGGGAAGTTCTGGTGGATTCATGGAGCTACTTGAATACGCTGACTGGGCCCAGGGAAGTCTGCTGGTGGACCACGGGCTGTCACTGCACAGGGGGGCGAAGCTGTAGCTAAGGTGGCTTCAGATGGGGGCTGTCTCTGTTGCCACCGGGGTTCCCTGGGGTGCAGACTGTGATAGAGTTTAGCGAGCGGGATGTTTGCTAGTAGTGCCTTCGGGGTCTGCACCTGTGGACCGAAGGCGAGGGGAGCAGAAGTGGGAAGAAGGAAAGATCCAGCTGTGGTACAGTCCAGGGACAACTTTGGTTGACCCCCTGAGGAAATCTGGAGGTGAAATGGCCATTTCAGAATTGTCCCCCGTTGGGCTGAGGGCTGAGCTTTTACACTATGGCATCAGTCAGTCATTGGATTCAGGGCGGGCTTGAGTGAGATGGGTCAACTGGGCGGCTGAGGCAGCTGTGGGTGGGGCTGACGGGTGGAGGGTGTGGCCCGTAGCGCTCCCCATGTCTGGGGCAACAAGGCCTTCATTGCCCTGTGACGGGTGTCCACTGCAGTCTTGCTGAGGAGCCAGTAAAGCCAAGCCTGTGCTGTGTTGTTGGGAGGTTTGACTGGGGTTCATCTCCCAGATTTCACTAAAAAAGGTCCAAATGCTAATTGATTCATTAACTCCTTGCTGCAGCCAACGTTTGGGTGAGAACCAACGCAGAGCAGCCATCCAGGCTGCTAGGGGAATCTCTCCCCTTTCTGGAAGCATGAAGAGTCCATACGGAGGGTGTCACTGGGGTTGATGTGGGCTCCAGGGCCGGAGGAATTGACTTCCCAGCCTCACTAAGCCATGGTCCAGCTGCCCTACCCGAGAACAATAGTTTAACCTGTCTGAACCTCAATTTCCTCCCCTTGGAAAATGGGAATAATTACTGTCCGTACTCCACAGAGTGTTACAAAGCACTTTCCGAGAGGATGTAGCAGTCCACCCATTACGGAGGTATTATCAGCAGTAAGTCAGAGGAGAAGATCCACTCGTCTGCCTTTCTCAATCCTGATGTTAACATGATGACAGCGTGACTCTCAGCCTGGCCTCGGCGGGCAGAGGTCCTGTTAGGGTCACACATGTCCTTCAGTGTTGTTCAGTGCTATCTCTAGGGCTCTTGCTGGTTAAATCCATTTATGGCTACCAATAGGTACAGGAGAATCTCCAATGAGACATTTTTATCCAGGCACTGTCCTATGTAGAACAACCTCGTATATGTGTGTATATATAGTACTAGACATATATATGCAGTGTTTCATTATGTAGGAAAGAGAGAGATAAGTCACTAGTTGGTATGAGAGTAGGTTAGTGATGTGTTAATAAAACAAAATAAACCCTCATTCAACATCCTATTCCCAAGTGGGACATTCCAGGCTAATTAAATAATTATGTTTTCTAACAAAATTTTACCCTAGGATAAATAACATAAGCATTTTAATGTATTTAAGTTTGAGCACCCTGAAAAATGTTGTTCTGTCAGAATATACATTCAGAGGATGAGAAGAAAAATAAAAATAATGCATCAGACAAATATTTACATTAAGCATGCCAGAAAGAGAATTGCGACCTGTGCTATAAAAGGGAAACATGCGAATAGAAAGGCAAAAAAGTCAATAATTCCAAAAATTAAATATGGATATAACTTTAAAAGACCCAGACAGAGCACAGAGCTCATAATGCTGAAAACTAAAATGACTAATAAGTATAAACAGTTTTAATCTCAGGGGTAATCAAAGAAATTTGAATATAAAATCAGTGTGATATAGTTTGTCAAATAAATTAGCAAAGTTTGTAAAGAAACAACAGCCTTCTGGGGAAATTATGATGAAACAAATATCCTCATTCAGTTAATGGAGTTAGAAATCAGCAAAAACTGGGGAATTTTGCAACCTGGCAAAATATATCAAGAACCATAAAATGATTTACACCCTTTGACCAAGTATTTGCATTTTGGGGAACTTTTCTGAGGACATTGTATTAGTTTCCTAGAGTTGCTATTTCCTAAAAGTACCATAAACTGGTGGGCTAGACCATCAGCCTTATCCATAGAAGTGGATTGTCCCATAGTTCTGGAGGCTAGAAGTCTAGGTCAAGGTGTGGGTAGTAGGGTTGGTCACTTCCAAGGGAGAATCTGTTCCATGCTCCCTCCTTGCTTCTGGTGGTTTGCTGACCAACTCTGGCATTCTTTTCTTGTGAACGCATCACTCCAAATTCTGCCTTCCTCTCCACACAGCATTGTACCTGTGTGTGTTTCTGTCTCTATGTCCCAAACCCTCCTTTTCATAAGAATGAGATCATACTGGATTAGGGTCCACACGAATTGGGCCTCATCTACATGCGATTATCAGGTTAAAGAAACTATTTCTAAATAAAATCATATTCACAGAAACTGAGAATTAGGATTTCAACATCTTTTGGGGATATACAATTCAACCCATAGCACAGTAAATATGAACCTATACAGTTCAATCCAAAATTTAAAAAAACATTTTTTAGCTTAAAAACATTCATCATAATGTTATTTGCTATTGCAAGCTATTATAAATAATATAACATGTGAACTAAATTAATTATACTACACTAAATGCAGTGAAATTTGTATAGGAATGAAAATAATGTTATAAAGAATTTTCAAAATAAGGATGGGTAGAATGTATGCTATAATTTAAATAAAAATATATAAAATCATTAAGTACTATGATCTCAACAATATAAAATGCATAAAAATATTTTTATGGGCGAAGGAAATGCATTAAAATTTTCACAATGACTGCGAGAGTCATAAAGGTATGAAAAACTGTTAATTTTTATCTTAAATTTTTATATCTTTTAAGTTTCCACATTGAGCCTATATTTCTTTAATAGAAAAAATTTGATTCTAAAAATGCCCATGGTACACTTAAAGATTACAAGACCGGGCATTCCTCCACTGAATAGGGCTCATTAGCCCACTGCCATGAGATTTTTGATTTAACAGGTTAATTGTCAGGATGGAGAAAACTGATTAGAACCATAGGCTCAACTTCCTATGTCTTAGAGAAATTTTGTATTAACAATCAGAAGACCTGGAATTTTATAAGCATGCATATAGTGATTTCTGAAGACCTGTTGCAATTCCACCGATCAGTTCAGCAAGCCACTTGCCCTCTTTGAACTTCAGTTTGTCCAAATCTATGTGAAGTGGAAAGAACCATGCACAGTAGCAATTCCGGAGAACACCCCGGGTTTCAAGCTGAGTCTATACCTTCCTCTTTTCCAGGTACCTTATGACTCATGAATGTTCGAACCCTAGCCTCACCAAAGCTGATTATTCCTGCTCAGTCTTCTACCTGGAACCACCTCCTCAAGTATCAAACCCACTTCCTACTCCCTTCCAATGATTTCTTCTGTGCTGCTGGGACTCTAACTATTAAATGTCAAGTTTTCCTACTTGTTTCAGTTCCTTGGCTTTCAAGATACTGTTTTTCCCAGAAAGTTTATAGTTGTTGCATACTTTTATTATGGAATTGTGAAATTAAAGCACTTAGTTTTGGAATGATTTCTAAAAAGATAATTTATGCAGGTAAATCTTACTTCATTCTTCTTTTAAAGTGTATTGTTTTTAAGAATTAAGAATATTAACTATAATATTATAAACAGCATAATGATATATCATTTTAATAATGTGTACAAATGCAGTTGGGCCCAGAATTTTGCACTTGTTGTTAACACTCCCTCAGCTCAAAGATTCTTAGGCATATTTTTTAAAAATATATTTTATTGATTAGGCTTTACAATTGTCCCATCTTTTTCCCCTTTATTCCCCTCTGTCCTGTACCCCACCTCCCACCATAATTCCCCCACATTAGTTCATGTCCATGGGTCATATATATATAAGTTTTTTTGCTTCTCCATTTCCCACACTATTCTTAACCTCTCTCTGTCTCTTTTGTACCTACCATTTATGCTTCTTATTCCCTGTACCTTTTCCTTCATTCTCCACCCACCTGCACTGATAACCCTTCATGTGATCTTTATTTCTAGTTGTTTGCTTAGTTTGTTTTCTGCTTTTTTAAGATTTGGTTGTTAATAGTTCCCAGTTTGTTGTAATTTTACTGTTTGTATTTTCAATCTTCTTTTTCTTAGATAAGTCCCTTTAACAGTTCATATAATAAGGGCTTGGCGATGATGAACTCCTTTAACTTGACCTTATCTGGGAAGCACTTTATCTGTCCTTTCATTCTAAATGATAGCTTTGCTGGATAAAGCAATTTTGGATGTAGGTCCTTGCATTTCATTACTTTGAATACTTCTTTTCAGCTCCTTCTTGCCTGCAAGACTTCTTTTGAGAATCAGTTGATAGTCTTATGAGAACTCCTTCATAGTTAACTGTCTCCTTTTCTCTTGCTGCTTTTAAGTTTCTCTCCATTTCTTTAATCTTGGGTAATGTAATTATGATGTGCCTTGGTGTGTGTTTCCTTGGGTCCAACTCTTTTGGGACTCTGAGCTTCCTAGAATTCTTGGAACTGTATTTCCTTTGCTAGATTAGGGAAGTTCTCCTTCATTGTGTTTTCAAATAAGTTTTCAATTCCTTGCTCTTCCTTTTCTTCTTCTGGCACCCCTATGATTCGCATGTTGGAACATTTAAAGTTGTCCTAGAGGTTCCTAAGCCTCTCCTCAATTTTTTGAATTCTTGTTTCTTCATTCTGTTCTGGTTGAATGTTTATTTCTTCTTTCTGCTCCAAACTGTTGACTTGCATCCTGGTTTCCTTCCCTTCATTATTGTTTTACTGTACATTTTCCTTTATTTTGCTTTTCACTGCCTTCATTTTTTCCTCTATTTTACAACCATACTCAACTATTTTTGTGAGCATCCGGATTACCAGTGTTTTGAACTGCACATCTGATAGGTTGGCTATCTCTTCATTGCTTTGTTGTATTTTTTTCTGGAGCTTTGATCTGTTCTTTCATTTAGGCCATATATGTATATATATGTTTTTTGGTCTCAGCGGGCCCATTACATAAGTAAGAGGTGGAGCCTTAGGTATTCACTACCACTACCAACAAGCAGATTGGGCCCCTGTGGTGCTGATTCCAAGGTGGGTGGGTTTGTGTACATTCTAGGACCTTGTGGGTTTTAAACTCTCCTGTGAGGCTGGGAGTTTCTCCTGTCATCTCAATCCCTATAGGTTTTCTGAGTCAGAGTTTTTGAGACTTTATTTCTCAGCACTGGAACCCTGGATTGGACAGTCTGTTTTGCTCCCCAGTTGTTCCTCTGGGTCTGTCTGCACACAAATGTGGGACTGCCTGGTCTTCCAGCTGCTGCCTCACCTGCCCCTGTCCTCCAGCTGCCGCCTTGCCTCCAGTCCTCTGGAATCCAGATGTCCCTCTCCGCCCCTCCTACTGGTCTGGATGAATGTTTCTTTTTTAAGTCCTTGGCTGTTGGTCTTCCATACAGTTCGATTTTCTAGCAGTTCTGATTGTTTTTTGTTTTCAAATTTGTTGTTGTCCTTCTTTTGGTTGTGTGAGAAGGCAAAGTGTATCTACTTATCCCTCCATCTTGGCCAGAAGTCCAGATTCTTATTAGAGGGTTATTTAGCTGCCTGTTGCCTTTACCATTTGTATCAGAAAATAATTACCATCTGACATCACCATTGTCTAAAGAAAAAAGCTTTTTTTAAATGAGAAGTTACTTCATGAGCTGATTGTCTTGATTCATTTAACAATTCAGCTCCTGAGGTAGGAGTTAGAAGTTGCAGAATTGTTCATCACAGTACAGGATGAGTCATTTGAAATCTTCTGGGAATTCTGACAGGTAGAAGGTAAGGAAGAGAGAGAGAGAGTAAGAGCCAGAGGGTGAGGGGAAGAAGAGAGGAGGCAGTGAACTTTGGGGAGAGAGGGCCAGGGAGGAGGTCCAGGTATGGGTGGCTTTCCTTTGGCAGACAAGAAAGCCTATTAATGTTTAAATCCTTGTTGCATGGTCTCTTGGTGAAATTCCAGCTTGGTTGGTATGATATCCACTGCATGAAAAAATGCTGTGGGGTGGGCGATTTCTGTGCTGTATTTTGTTTGTTAATAGGTATTTGTGTTTTAGTGGATGAAAAGCTTGACATTCATTCCACATTGAAGAAACCAGGAACCCCAGAGTTGGAGGGGACCATGAGATGAGATGTATTGTAAACACCCTGGAGTGGAGACATGTGGGGAGACCCCAGCCTAGATAACCGGGGACAGCAGACCATTGTGCCTGGGTCTCAGAGGTTATGAAGGCTCCAACAGACCTCTGGATTACACAAGAGCATGACCAGCTTCTCCTGCTTATGGGAGGGGAACCTAGAGTGCCTCTCTGCCCATTCTCCTTTCCTCTGGCTGCAGCTGCCCTACCGGCTGTCCCCAGGGCCTCTTTCAAGAGGGAGGAAGCAAAGCCTTCAACCTACACATTTTAAAGGACATTTTTTTCTTTTTAATTGAGGAAAGGTTACACAATGCAAATGAACAATGGGTCTCATTTCCAGCCTCCCCCGGAAAGGGGCCGTTCTTGATTGGCGCAGGAAGGAAATTGAGTCTGGGCTTTTCAGAAGCCAGGGCTAGAATGAGGAGTCCGGCTTGAGGAATGTCACAGGAGATGAAAGCCAAAGCTGTTTTCCAAGCACACTGCAAAACTTTCCTTTTAAGCCTCTATGGGACCTAACATGTTAGGGGATGAACAAGGCAGGTTTGAGGTCAGTGAAGAAACAGGAAAGATGTGAGCCCTTCAGTCACTGGACTTACTTTTAGAAGAAGAGAGGGAGCAAACCTGGAGCACTTGCTGTGTGATAGGCTCTGTGATAGCCACTTCACAAGCACCGTCGTCGCATTTAATACTTTTTAACAATGTCCCTACAAAGCACATAGTATCATCCCACTCTACAGATGATAGATTCGAGGCTCAGGAAAGTGACTATTCTATGCCACATGGCCAGACATATGACAAACACTCCTGAAGTAGCTTGCAAGTGACCTACCTGGAGAAACGATCTGGCAGGTAGCTGTAGATAGGGAACACCATCATCATTGCAGAAAGTTCTATCGGGCAGTGCTGTTCCAGAGAGAATGGGAGAGGTGGAAATAGCCCCAGGCAAAGAGAAGAAGGTGTTTGGAAGAGATTGGGTAGGAGGGAAACAGAGCATCATCACAAGACTCCAGGAATAGGTGGAGCTCCTAAGTTTAGGATCCCCAAAGAGCAGATATGGAGTTCAAACCCAGCAGCTGCATAGATGACCTCTCTCCAAGACTCAGGGATGGACAGGTTGGAAAACATTGGGTGAATGATGCAGCTCAGTGGGCAGGGCTGAGACAGACTTCAGACCGTGCTTGCATCTTAAAGGTAGTCACAGTGGACATGCAGGACCCAGCTGGATCAGGGATTTGTATGGCCGAGTCACCACTAACATAATAGGGCAAAGCTGTGGCAGGCAGAAGTTGACAATAAAAATCTTTAGCTCATTTTGTTCCCATGCAGAATGTACATATATGTAGGGGTGTGTGTGTGTGTTTTACGGACCACTGAGCATGCCTCAATCCTTGACAGAGCATCTTTTCTTGTACATCTCAGATTCCAGTCTGAACCCTCCTGTGAGAACCTCAGTTTGGAATTGGAATCCTAGAGATGTTTCAGCCTCCCAGCACCTCTTTCTCTTCCATCCATCTGTGAGGATTCCTTTTAGACTCTTGCCCACTTTGAGCTTTCTCCTCATGGGATTAGGAGATGAGTTGGCTTGGGCTGTAATACAGCTTTCTCTTCAATTGCAGGTTAGAAATGTCTGTCTAGCTCAGTCATAATTATGCACACCAGTCTGGGCCGAATAGAAAAAAAAAAACAACTAAGTGATGGGAAAGACTTGCATGCCTGCCAGGTCTGTATTCACTCAGCAATAATTGCAGCAGAAATGCCTCCATCAGCTCAGTCTCTTTACCATCAGAATCATCTCCTGAGATATCTCTAAGAAGCAGTTAACCACCATTGATGTTAGTATTTCCCTCCAGATATACTTGTAAATAGAATACTTGTACAAGATGCTTTTTGGAGGAAGAGAGTCTCTGATAAAAAGTCTTGCATATTCTGTGCTCATGTTGGAGATTTGCAATACACTAAACAAAGGCTCTGGGAAATCCTGCAGTAAGGAAACCTTTTTAATACTGTTTAAGCCAGAATTTCCCAAGTTAGTTTGTAAAGTCTTCCTTCCTTTCTTCTCTCTTCTTTTTCCTTTCTTCCCTCCCTCTATTCCTTCCTTCCTTCCTTCCTTCCTTCCTTCCTTTGGGAAACGTCTGTGGAATAAAGATTTACTGAACATATATTGAAAAACACTAGCATAAATACAACTGAATCATGGCATGGGGTGAAGGAGGGGTATGGGGGTGTGTCTTTCACTCACAGGGAATCAGAAACAATACTGTGTATCTGGAGGCGGTTGTGATTTCCATGAGTCCACCTTTAAAGTCTGGGAATAACCCCTATAACTTTGTGATCCTTCCTTTAATCCACTGCCCAAGTTTTACTTGTTGAACATAAATTCTGCATAACCTTTTATTTATTAGTTCAGTTTTAAATGCTACCAACTCCATGATCATTGCAGGCAAGAAGTTCCCTTCTTTTTTAAAAATTTTTATTTAATTGTTGTTCAAGTACAGTTTTCTGTCTTTTACTCCCATCCCAGCCCACCTCACCCCCCGGTGCTCCCCACCTGCTCCCATTTCTATCCCTTAGTTGTTGTCCATGTGTCCTTTATACTGGTTCCTGTAAATCTTTCCCCCTTTTCCCCTGAAATTCCCTCCCTTCTCCCCTCTGGTCACTGTCCCCCTTCTTATGAAATCTTCAGAGATATCTTGTCTGCTACTATACTTTGATAAAACTTATGGTGAACTGACATGGTTTGCCACTGCTTTAGTTTCTTACCTTCTCTTACTTGGTATATTATGAAGTACTTCCAATTTACCTCTCTTGCTCACAGTGTTACCTTAGCTCTCCCCTGCTGACAAAGATTATCATGAAAAAGATTCTCCCACTTGTACTATATCATCACTTCCCACTTCCAACAGATAAATGATTCCTCTGAAGTCATTTGAGCTTGTGACCTCAGCTACGCCTTTGCCACTTCTGTGTCTTCCTCTTAATATGTCCCTTTGGTCACTCACCTATCAAACACCTAGTTATACTTTAAGACTCAGTCCAATGACTCCTGATGAATATTCCTTGGTATCTGCAGAAAAAGTTGTCTGTTCCCTCTTCTGTATTCCCCTTGCATTTTTAGTTATCTACATGTTCAGCATTTTGCTCTTAAGGGAAAATGGAAATGATTGGAAAGCCGCTTGTACTGAAGAGAATTTGGAAAAACCTGTATTCAACTCCACCTTCCATATCTTCTAGCCTTCTTTGATGAACTTCTACTGTTGTCTTTATCCACAGCTACTGTATGCGTTGTGCTCTAAACATCAGGAGATGTGTGTTGCGTAACTTTCTCTTTAATCCTTAAGACAAAAATAAATATTTTATCCCCACTCTACAGATGATCTTCTCCAAGGTTGTCTGGCTCCAAAATCTATGTCTCTACTGGAAGGCTCTGCCTCTGGGATATGTGATTAGCTATATTCTATATCACTCGGCACACTCCATGTTCATATAATGATTATATTTTATCCTCAGATTCACCTTTCTTGACAAGATTAGTTATTCACATTTAAATCAGAAAAGATGAGTCTTATTTGCCCAAGGTCATATCATAGGCTGATGAAAGATTAAAACCCTCTGTTCTTTCCAGTGTATCACATAGTCTCAGATTTCTATCATTCAGGAGACAAGAGCCTGGGGTTTAGAATAGAGACCAGGAAGCTCTATTGTATCAGTCATAAAAGCAGATTTAGGAATCATATTTAAGGGTTGTTAATGATTAACCATAAGAACATACATGAGAAAGAGAAACATGCTAAACAATACCACACGAGCAAACAACAAATACAGACAGTGAGTCTTTTTCTCCAACTAGTAGGTTTCAAGGAAAAGAGAGGAAGAGAGGAAAGAGAGAGAAAGGAAGAAAAGGAGGAGGCGTGGAAAGAAATGATTTGCATAGAAGAGAATTAAGAAATATATCAATAATTGCAATATATGTATCTTATTTCAATCTTGATTTTTCTTTAAAAATATAGAAAAATGAGTGAAAGAGAGGTCAAGTTAAATTTGAATACTGATCAAGGATTTAATAAGATTTCATCGAATTACAATAAATTATTGATTTTTAGGTGTGATAACGCAATTATATTGAAAAAGGAAGCTCTAGTTTTATAGAGATAAATATTAGATTATTTATTGATACAATGACAGATATCTTAGATATTCTATAAAATAATCTGAGAGAAGGGTCAATGGGTAAGCATGTAAATAAATCTATGTTGGCTGGAGTTTATAATGATTAAACCTGGATGGTGGACACTTAGGATACACTTTATTATTCTCCCTAAATGCAAAATTTATCATTAAAAACATTAAAAGTAAGGGATTAGGCAGATATGCCCATTTCATGAGTAGAAGGGTTGATAGACATTTCTAATGTTTTTATATCAGTAAATTAAGATATCAAAGAACAAAACATGTCTGTGAGCCAGGTTCTTGAGCCAGTTGCCAGGTTCTTGTTTGACCTTTCTGAAGAAGTTTGCTAGGTCTACTCATTTGGAAATAAATCACAAGGGGGGAGGGAATTTATAGCGTTTTTCCCTGTGCTCTTTCTGTTATTTATTGTCATGGCAGCTTTTCTTTTGAGAGTAGATTTAGATTTATGCCTTGATTTATTCTAACATTTAAATTTTTGGCCTAGGGACAGTTCTGGATTTTATATCACGTGATCAGTGTAGAAGATCCCAGGAGAGAACTCCTGTTTGCCAAAGTGCCATTGTTGTGATAGAATCGAGAGTTTCCATGGTAACTCTCTCTCCTCTGTTGCTGGTTGGTCCTAGATGAGGGCTGAGATTCCCCAACAGGAAGACTTTCCAAGTGAGATGAAGACAACATGAGCTAGGCCCTGGGAGGGACTAATTAGATTTGCTTCAGAAAGAGGGAATTCACCTAAATGGCCAATCCCAAGAGTAAACCAAAGTCAAGTTCCATCAGGGTCAAGGTTGAGGTGTAAGGAGGCTTATTGCAAGAGTGGGGAGCAGTGGTAGACAGACTTGGATCTTAGCAGTTTTCTTCATTCTGTCAACATCATGCTCATCCAAGGAGGCCTGTTTAGGGTGTGGTAGGATTGTCGAATGGGTGCAAGGCCTTGTGGAGGGAGAGTCTGGGCTGAGAGGCCATGATTTTTTCCTGGGCTACATTACCCCAAACATCAAGAGCAAAAATCAAGGACAAAGACAGGTGCAGTCAGGCAATCAGGCCTTCCTTAGGCAATGTATAGGAATCTGGTATCGAAGGGCTCATCAAAAGGGTATCAAACAGCTGTCTAGGTATGTGTTCTCTCTCTAACCCTAGCATATGCTGACTGCCAAATTATATAATTATACAGAGTGTAACTATTTCTGAGGTTCCCTTTTCAGCAGAAACATGCTGAAATCTTCCTAAATTGTGTCTCCATTGGGCTAGGATAGCACAGGATTGAGGAGGCTGGTGGCAGTAGTCAGTACCCACAGCTGTGCTGGGAAGGGTTGGGGCGATTACGGTGAGCAATTTTTCCAGCTGCTTCTTTTCTGGCCCATAGAAAAATGCAAGGCAGCCTAGCCTAGAAGATGAGGTATGGCTTCTTTGGCAGCCCAGTTCAGAACTGAGCCTTAAGGTAATGCTCTGGGCCAATAGCCATTGACCTTATGGCCTGGGCTTCCCTGAGTCAGGAGCCTCAGGTTCTGCAATATACACTCCACACTCTACACTGTTTACTTATCTGATGGAGCTGTTTCCTTGGAAAGCTGTGCTATTTCTATAATGCAAAGTGACAGAGAAAATAAAAACACCCAGCTGAGAAAAAGCCACAATGTTAATGTGAAACACAAACTTTCTGTTCATCTGAATCTTAGTTTATTTTAAAACAGAACCATAACAGCTCAGATCCTAGAGACAGGGAGGGACTGTTGCCACAGCTGCCTAGCTCTCAGATCCTTTCCTTACGTGCCTGCTGGTCTTAATCCTTTGCACTTTTCCCAGGAGTCAAGGTGGTATGATGTGTCTTTGCCCTCCCTGAATATGATTAGAAGACCAAGGAAGATCAAATTCTAAATGTACAGTAGATGAGCTTGCATTTCACCATATTTTCTACGCACTAACCCAGAAGTCCTCTGACCAAATAAAAGGTTGGCCTAGGTTTCCAACGAGCTTTGATCTAGATGGAGCTGGCTTTTGTGTTTCATCTGAACCAAGTCTGGTGTCTGATCCCAAACTCTCACAGCTGGCATTGAGCAACATCTTGTTGGCATCTTCTCTATCCTGTTTCCTGGTACTTGCCTGAATTTTTTTTTGAATTAGCTCAGTTTTCTTAATTTTATTTTCTGACTGTTTTTCTGAACAGTATTATCCATACAAGAATTTTTTAGCCATATAAATCCCTGGGGAGAATCCTGTTATGGAGGCTGCTTCCTGTCCTCACTCCACCCCGAAACTGGAAAAACAGGAGTCTATGATGGAAAATGAAGAGAACTGTCCAAGTTTATAAGGAAAGCAGGAAATTATTCCAGAAGAGAGGGTTTCATGGAGCGAGGGGAGGCAAACTGTTAAATCACATTCCTCTAAGAAGGCAGTTTGGAAAAGTGGCCTCTAGGTAAAGAATTGGTGTCCTTAACCAAGTGGGTGATGGTCAAAGCCAGAATGCAATAAATTGAGAAGTGCATGAGAGTGGAGGAAAAGGAAAGATGGCCTTTTCAAGGGATTTGCTATTGAGCACTAGTTCTCAACTTGAAGCGTGCATTAGTGTCCCCTGGAGAACATTTGAGAAATACTGATACCTGTACTCTATACCAGAGATTCCACTCTGGTTTAACTGGACTAATTTTAAAGATGAAAATCAATTGAATTACCTGTAGACAAAGCGTAAGTAGCTAGTAGAGAGGAAGAGATGAAAAGTACAAAGTGGGTGGTAGAATAATGATGTCATGAGATTGCCAAGGAGCAAGAGTCCAGGTGATTGACCTTAGACCTACACAGGTGAATCAAGAGGACAGATGGCTTTCTCTTCCAAGTGAGTGTTCTCACTTTATGGTTTCTGGTCCACATCTTTAGGAGCTAGGTTATCTTTGGAGATTCTTTTTGACCAAAAGCAGAGTGTCTAATGAGATTTTATCCTGGTTTATAAATACTCTCTTTCCCAAGGAGCATAAATACATGATGTGGAGCACTCCTTCCCTGAACTTAGGTATAATCATAAATATATTTCAGATACAGGTGGGAATAGTGAAAATTGGAGGTGGGGAAAGAGTCGGCAATAAAAACTTACACTAAATAATGACTTGAAAAGGGAGGAGTGACTCTATTTAGACACATACCTGAGCCCTTCTATGAGAACTTCTAAAACTTCAGGAGCAATTCATTCCAAACCAACCTGGCTTTCTCTTAAGTCATCCAAGGAAAGATGAACTTAATGACTTTCTCCAAGTCATCAAGTTCAAGCTAGTGGTCTATCACCCTGAGTCCGTCTTAATGAAGAGATGAGATAAGCCCAGACTAGAACAAATGAATGAACTAGGGAAACTGAAACACAGGCAAATGGTGTTACTTCGGGTGGAAAGGCACAAAGACATTGTGCACAGTCGAGCAGACAAGGTGAGCAGAGAGAGCAAGCCTGGCGGTGAGGAGGTGAGGCCCCACAATGCAGGGGGGTGGGTCATAGACACTACTATGGATCCTGGGTCTTTTCTGTGGCGTCGTCACTTCCTTTGCAAGTGGGCCTGGCCTGAGTCTTGAAGGGATAACTATCACCAGATTTTACAGTAACTGGTTCACACCTATCATACTCAACAGAGTATACATTTTTAAAGAAATTAGTTTGCTTCATGTAAAGATCAGTTGTCCAAGACAAAAGAAAAGTCATGTATTCAGTATAAAGTAAAAAGAGTCTTTCTCCATCTCTCCTATGCTGTGAATCCTGCTCCTGAGAGGCAATTCATAAATAAGCATTTCTGCCATATTCTAAGGGTGAAAACAAGATAATTTCATAATACAGTGACAAATTAAAAAAAATACTGTGAATTTCCAACATAGCTGCTCAGGGAATGCTCTGACAAGCTCAATTTTTTGAACGGTATCTCCAACTGATGGGGAAAATAGTCCCAGTTTATAGGAGTGATTTTTGAGGAATGGCGAATAATAAGAATGGACAGTAGGCAGACAAAGGTAGTCACATTCTGTAAAGGTGAATAAAGAGGGATCATTAAGTTTTGCAGCAATGCTTTTACTTGCTCCGAGGCCCATTTGAGAAGAGACTGTGAAAGAGATCATTGGTGGGCATTTAGACAGGAATGTGAGGCTCACCAGGGGCCAGCAGACACTTGCTAACATAAACCAGGAATGAGGTCAAAACATCATTCAGTCTTTTAGAAATAAGGTCTTTAGGTTGGTGGCTCAAAGACAGAGAGTAGAAATAGTGTGCCTGAAGTTACTCAGGGCCTTGAAGGTGAGATCATGATATGCTTGTGGATGAGAGGGAGGCATATGTTCTGGGTAGTAGGGAAGCTGGGATAGTTTGTAGCTAACAGCAACCAAAGGGTGCTGCGTAATCAACTTCGGCTGAAAGTGGGAGGAGCTCTATCCTATTTTGTGTTTCATTTTGACTGCCTTCTGTGAAAACACATATACAGCGTCTGGTACCAAAGATGTATATAATAAGTATTTGCTGAGTGACGAAACAAGAATGAATTAATAAACAAATAAATGATTTCACAAATCTGGGAGGGACACATATCTAGGTGATGTAATTATGAACAAATGAACAAAACCCCAAAATTCAAACATTGGGCCAGAAGATCATCCACCTGCCACAACATAAATGGGAATACAAGGACCTCTGGACAAATCAGCTTCTCAAGAGAGGTCGCTAAGTATAAACTTTCTCTGTTTCCTGAGCCTTTTCATTTCCTGGCTTTTTGCTGTTTTTAACATTGCAATGGAGTGTGGGGGAGACTTGCGGAGTCCCACCGAATTCCTCTTCCTTCTGCAGAGTGTTCCCCCAAAGAGCCCACGGTTAGCTATTAAGACTTCATCACTTTCCTATTTAACAGTCTCTCTCCAGAAGGAACTTTCGAACTTCTCTAGGCTCCCACTTCGATTAATATGCACCCGAATACCACCCTGTGATCTTGTTAAACTGAGGACTTTGATTCTGCCCAAGAAGAAGCTCCCAGACCCTTGGCCTCTGGGTATATTCCTGGGAAGTCATGCAATCTCTTTATTTATCCTCCTCTCAGTTTATTTTCAAACCATGCAAATGAGAGTCCCTTAACTATTTTTTGGAGGCCTTAAAATTGGAGCCTGAGCTTTAGTAGTTCATTAAATCACATTGGAATAGTGAGCATGCTGATCTGGCCTGGGCTCACCACCCCGACTTTCATTTCTCGGGCAGGGAAACAAATGTTCCCGTCTTCCCTTTTCCCAATTCCATGCCTATCCTCTCACGTATTTCTCTACTTCCATTAAGAATAGGCCCTTTGATGAAAATGTCTTGGGTCTACTCTGTTGGCAACTTTCAAATAGACAATAGAATTATTAGCTATAGATACTGTGCTGTACATCACATCCCCAGGACTCATTTATTTTATAACTGGATGTTTGTTCCTTGAGACCCTCTTCATCCATTTTGCACACCCCAACCCCACACCTCTGACAATCATCAGTTTATCAATTATATCTTATTTTTTTTAAATGGCACTTAGCCAGGTGTTGAAGGACAAATACCACATGATCTCACCTCTAACAGGAAGCTAAACAACAAAGCAAACAAGCAAGCAAAATATAACCAAAGACACTGAAATAGAGAACAGGCTGACAGTGACCAGAGGGGAGAGGTGAGGGAATTTCAGGGGAAATAAGGGAGGGATTTAGAGGAACCTATATAAAGGATACATGGACAACAACTGAGAAGGGTGGAAATGGGAGGGAGGGGGGAGAATGGGGGGTGGGGTGGGATGGGAGTAATAGACAGAAAACTATACTTGAAAAATAATTAAATAAAAAAATTGAAAAAAAAAACAAAAAAAAAACAAACCAAAAAAAAAAACCAAATAGAGACAATTTCAAAAAAAAATAAATAAAATGGCACTTAGTTTGTGATGAAGCAGCCCTGGTGGGCACTAAGGGGAACTCCCCATCAGGAAGGCAAAGTGGGGGCTGGTCCTAAACTGTCAGCTCGTTGTTGACAGCACAGTCTCTGGCTGATTCATCCTCCACTCTTTGCATTTTTATTCCTTAAGGTGTGGTCCACATCTCCAGGGAGTTTGTTGGAAATGCAGAATCTTAGGCTCAGCCCTAAATCTTCTGAATCAGATTCTGCAGTTTAACAAGACCACTAGGTGGTATTTGGGTGCACATTAGTATTTAGAAGTCCTGGTCTATGTTCACCAAGACAGGGCAGTGAAGGAGGGAGCAGTCAGCCAACATGTGGCAAGAATGGGCAGGGCTAGAACGGAGGGAGGGGATGGGAGGGGAGAGAAGAAAATGGAAAGAAGTCAAGTCGAAATTACATAAACCAGTATGAGGTGAATACAGTTTGTGACAAGTATGAACTTGTACCTAAGTGCATATGGTAACATAAAACAATGCTACAGGTTTTCTTCCACTTTAATGAAAAAAATAGATATCATAGATTTTAGGAGGAATTACTTTATTTGCATTTTTACCTCTTACTTCCTGTCTTGGATAAGTATTTTTAAATGGGTTAAATATGCCTCATGCCTCCTTGGGTCCATATTTTAGCAAGCTCTACATAAAAAGGGGGAAAAGTGATTTCTTCCTAGTTCAGGACACTTTCTCAGAAAATCCACATTGGGGAGCCCGCTGGACCCATTTTTGCAGTAATACGTTCTTCATGATGCACAGTGGCTCCCAGGGAGATGAGGTGTAGTATGGAGACACAAGCCTCTCAGCATTCCCACACGAACATGTCATATCACATGTGTCCAGTCCTGTGCTGTCAGAGCTAAACGCTGAGAACAACAAGCGAGCTCCAGGAAAGAAAACGTGTTCTTGCTGAGAGTGCAGAAGAGGTCAGAATAGATACTCTAGAGGGCGAGAAGCTTGAGGAGGGTCTTGAAGGCTGACTGGAGTCTGCCAGACATTTTAGAACAAGATGGCAGTGCATGCTGACTGGTGAGGAGAACGGCATGCCTTGGGGACTGAGGTTGTATGATGTGGCTGATGCTCAGGATATGGGGAAGTAGGAAGTGAGGGGACATGAGTTTGATGAGGTGGGTGGGGCCAGATCAGAAAGGTGTTGATTGCCAGTCGAAGCAAGGAAAGGTTGGCATCATTTTCTTTTTAGAAAGATAATTTGAAAGGCAGTGTGAGTGATGAATGGATAAGGGTGAGGATGGGTGGAGGGTGATGGGGGCAATGGTGCTGGCAGATAGAAATACTGGCTTGAGGAAGACCAGTGAAGGGGCAGCTACACTGTTAAAATAAGACTCAATGGCCATGAGCATTCGACTTTATGCAGTGACCTACCATGGAGAGAGAGGGCACCAGGAACGTTTCAGAGAAATTCAGGAAAAGTTCAGCCTTTCCTGTCCCCTGACTGCTCCATTTATTGACAAGTGATCTTTGAGCATCACAACCCTTACTGCTGAAGTTTTGAGTGCTGGTTGTAGGAGAGATAAGAACACCTGTAAGCCCAGAAGCTGTTTGTGCACATTGTTTTCTTTTGCTTTTTAAGTGAGTTTTGCCATTCTGCAATGCTCTCCAGAAAATCCCAAGTGTCTTTTACCATCTGGAAAGAAGCTTCTCCACAGCCCAAGTTAGTAACTCACAGTGGTAAAGACACTCGGAGAGTGAATCTTCAGTCACCATTCTCACTGGGAAGTCACGAAGGTCTTCAAAAGGTGCATCAGGGCAGTGCTGTGCATGGAGGAAGAAATACGCTTGGGAATGTGGGACAGGGGTTCCAAGTCTACTCTGCTAAACCTGACTCAGAAACACATGTCACGTGGCTTTCCGGGAGACATGTGCCTCGGGGTGGTGGGGACTGGGACACTTACCAACTCTTATATTTGATTTTCTCCTAGCTTCTCAAACTTCTTACAGTCATGACTGCAATTTGGCCCTTCATCATTCTCCCCATACTCCACAGTGTCTTAACTGGGCCTCTGTGGTTCTCTAGAGCACCTTGGAATATTCTGACATTGAATGCTAGCTTTACATGTATGCATGTAGCTCTTTGACATTTACCTGAGAGTCCACAGCATTACATGAGAGTCTCAGAAAATCCATGACATTGGAAAGAGGAAGAATCATTATTACTCTAGATACCAGCCCCTTCTCAGCCCCAAGCAAGCACATCATGTCCATCCCCATCAGCGTGAATCCCCCCACACTCCGCTGTCCTGAGCACCCATTGCCTGTTTGGCCACCTGGAAGACCCATAGCAATGAGCCCCTCCCAAACTTGGGCTTGCTATCTTGCTCTCAAATATGTGCCCCCTCCTCTGTGTGTGATAAGATTCGGCATACTCTTTTTTCCATCTGCAGCTAGCCTGCCACTAACTCCTAATAACATCACCTGTTCTTTAACGTTTCTTCCTCCTTTAGACTTCCTGTTACTTAGAAAGCAGAAACCAAATGTTTAAACAAGATGTGGGAGCGCTTGAATGAATGACCCCAGCCTTAGCTCCCATTGTTAGGCCATTATACTCCACCTATCCTGTGTGCCTGTTCATACCACTCTGTCTCTGCCCAGCTGGTCCCCCTACCCGGAGCACCCTTTCTCTAAGTGGATGCTTGACAAGTACATCTGCAAAACTCGATTTAACCATGTGTTCTCTTTAATATCTACTTGACTACCAAGCTACTTCCTTCTTCCCGGTGCACACAACACCTTTGGTATGGCACTTAAGACAATGGGTTTATTTCTTTGTTTCTGTGCATCTCTCTCCAGCTGGGCCTTGTGTTTCTTGAAGGCGGAGGCTGTGGTTTATCTATTGTTGATTCCAGAGCGCCCAATGCAGGAGGGCTTGGCACTCTATGGGTGTCAAATATGCATGTATTTTGAATTGTATGAATCTCCACAATTATCTTTGGCACTCATCTGACTGATAAAAGATATGTCTTCTGAGCCAAAAAACCCTACAGAACCTGGTTTGAGTAGAATATTGCATAAACCATTTTTCATCAAGAGTTCTTCTTGGGCCCACGTGAATAACTAGGGACCATGATGGGCTCACTGGGTGATCATTTCTTACCAGAAACTANGGGCCTTGTGTTTCTTGAAGGCGGAGGCTGTGGTTTATCTATTGTTGATTCCAGAGCGCCCAATGCAGGAGGGCTTGGCACTCTATGGGTGTCAAATATGCATGTATTTTGAATTGTATGAATCTCCACAATTATCTTTGGCACTCATCTGACTGATAAAAGATATGTCTTCTGAGCCAAAAAACCCTACAGAACGTGGTTTGAGTAGAATATTGCATAAACCATTTTTCATCAAGAGTTCTTCTTGGGCCCACGTGAATAACTAAGGACCATGATGGGCTCACTGGGTGATTATTTCTTACCAGAAACTAATAGCTCTTTAGCACAATAACCAGAATTTGCCAAGCTCCTATTTGGCGTCAGACTCCGTGCTGTGTGCTGGAGGTGCCGTGACGAACAGAGGAGTTATGTGCCCTCCCATCGTGAGTTCACGTTTTACTTGTGTGTGTCCCTCTTGCCTTGGTTTACTATTGGCTTCCATGTATTAAGCATGTGACCACTTTTGCTTGAACACACATATTTGGTCTATATTGACTTTTATTTTTGGTAGGAATAGGGCTTCTAGTCTCAGGCATCCTATTACAGCTAAAATCAGGATGATCTTATATTATAATTATAGAAAAAATTAGGGTAACAGTTAAGAAGTACCACTGCTCACATTTATTGTACTTGTTGTTATAGGCTGAATGCATTTTTCCTAAAATTCATGGGTTGAAGCCCTAACCCCAATGTGATGGTGTTAGGAAGTGTGGTCCTTGAAAGGTAATTAGGTTTGGATGAGGTCCTGAGGGTGGAACCCCCATGATAAAATTAGTGCCCTTATAAACAGAGGAAGTAATGCCAGAGCTTTCTCTCTCCACCAGGGGAGAACACAGCAAGGAGATGGTGGTCTGCAAGCCAGGAAGAAAGTCCTCACCAGGAAGCAAATCCGATGGCACCTTGATCTTGCACTTCCCAACGTCCAGAACTATGAGAAATAAAAATTCATTGTTTAAGTCACCCAGTCTATGGCATTTTGTTATAGAAGCCTGAGCTGACTGAGACATTTACTATGTACCTATTACTGTGTTAGGCACTTCTCTTCATTTTTTTCTGTAATCAGCACAGGCCTGGAACTAGGTGCAATTATCATTATTATTATTCTGCTTGTTTGACAAATGAAAAAAATAAGGAACCAAAAGCTAAAGCTACTTGTTTAGAAACTGAGGTCAATGTAATTCCAGAACCAGTATCCTTAACCTCTTCTCTAATTGGGTATCCAGATATGTAGAAATTGTTTATAATAAACCAAACCACTGTAGCCATACTTGTGTTCAGCTCTATTCTTGATTAAAATATACAAGGCGAGTATTTAGAAGCATTCCATCACTTAGGAACAATTCTGGCTTTAATTCCGATCTGAATTTCTTCCAGACCAAAAAAAAAAAAAAAAAAACCCATGTCCTCAAAACCCACAGCAAGTGTTCATGGGAATAAATTCATTTGTTTACATGGGTTTCCAAAGTGCAGTTCTGGGAGGAGAAGGCATGGATGATCCAGTGGACATCTGTACACACACTCTTTTTCTGGAAACACGAAGTTAAAGCCATGGAGGATGAGAAAGACCCACCAGACAGTGGATTTACCACAAAGCCCATGATTATGTGTTGCTCATCCCTTCTGATTCCTGGTGCAATAACTGCTCAATGAATATATTATCGATTGAAGAATCAAGATATAAATTATAAACATAATTATACCAACAGGTAGATGTTTATTGAACATTGGTAATCATAGTATGCAAGTGCTTTTCACATTTCTCATTCTTCCAACCACCCTATGGAATCATGAATATTATTATTAACTACTTTCGTATGTGAGGAACATGAGACTAAAAGTAAGTTACTCACTCATGGTAACACAGACCTTTGATTTGAACTCAGGAAGACTCTACCCAGCTTCTTAACCTTGGTGCTGAATCATCCCACTCACCCATGGCAAAAACACAGCCCAGGGTGGGGCTGTGGATGGTCCCTGGGGATGGAGGTAGCTCCTGGCAGGCAGGAGAGTGGACTGAAAAAGAAAGCAGGTCCTGGAATCAGACTGCTTGGTCAGTATGAGCTGTTCAGTAGGAAATTTTCTACCATCTCTAATTATTACAAATGAATTGCAAGGATTAAATGAGGTAATACATGGAAAGCCCTCAGTAGAACATGGTAAGCAATCATGAAGATTTATTATTGATTTTACCAGCATCATTATTAGTTATTTGAATGTAGTTCCTTCTATTTTGGACCAGGTTTTGTCATTTGGAATTAGAGTGATAAATGACACAAAATCCAGAGCTGCTCAGGGTCAGGGGTCACAAATGCCCAGTCCAAAATACAGCCTATTAAAAGAGCCATAACTTTCAGAGTCCCCCCCCACTCCATGCTCTATTTCTCTGCTTTGTTCATGAGTCGTAATAATCCTTTAAAAGAAAAACTTTAAACATATTTTCTGTTTATTTCAAATATGTCCTTCTTTTGTCTTCAAGCTTGTGGTGTAAGTAGAAAAAAATATTTTGTTTTCCTTTCTTTCTTAGATCCTGCTCAAGTTGAGCACGCTGGCTCCTTGCCCACCCACCTTTATTCCAGATGTTACCCTGGCGAACCTCTTAGACTGTAACCAGGCAACCATTGGGAAGAGGGCCCTCCTGGATCAGGGCCTAGAAACAGAAGAAAAACAAATAGGAGGATGTCTTGAGTCTTCTACTTACTTTGGTTTTCCAATCTCATTTCCCTCGAACTTTTATTATTTTTGTAATGGAAACAGGGGGTTGGTATCTGGACTGTCTGTTCACACACCAAATGTCCGGCCTGTTCTGGAGCAGGGCTAGATCTGGGCTCCTGTTGGATTTGACCCTACAGATTCTGATCTGGGACTATGACAGCCAAGGAAAACATTCCTACGCCCCCTCTCACCACACTGGAAAAGAAAGCATTGACCATATGGCTTTGTAGTAACGAAGTCTGGGGCCCAGCAAAGAAAAGGCTCTTAGACAACCGAGTAGCTTTGTGCAGATAAACTAAGCACTCACAATGCAATTTCTCCATCCAGTTTTGCATCCCAAAGCATCTCTTCAATGCACAGCCCTCTTGCCCCTTGTGCTTCTTGCCCGGACTATAGGTTAGTCTTTTCTGGGGTCTCCCTTTCTATGTATGGCTTGGAATTCTGGTCCTCCATGATTCTGTTGGAGACGTCAGGTTAGATATAAAAGTAGTGACATCATGACCTCATTCACACCTCTGCAGCAGCTCTGAAAAGCCTACAGCCTTGTTTTTCCAAGTGGAACCCTGTTTTTGAGAAGCATTATTCATTCATTCAACACTTACTTCCTGAGTACTTACCTATGCCAAGCATTGTCACTCTTCCAGATACTTTGAATATATTTTTGTAAACAAAATAAAAAGAAGAACCCTTGCCATCATGGGATGTGTATTTATATGCTTGAGGGAGACAGTAAATTAGCAAGTAAAAACTATAACATGTCAGATGGTGTTGAGTGCTATGAAAAAGGATACAGCAGGGACATAGGATAGGGGTGCAAGACTAGGAGAAGTCTGCAAAGGGTTCACTGAGAAAGTGACCTTTGGGATGAGCTCAGTAACTGATGGCAGATCTAGCCAAGAAGGGGATATATGGAGAAACAAGATTCCAGACAGAAGGAAAGGCAAGTGCAAAGGTCCTGAGGCAGGAACATGCCTGATGTTTTTGAGTTATAACAAGATGGTGGTTGGCTGGAGTGGAATGAAGTAGGGAGAAAGTAAGAACACATCAGTCCAGAGAGGTAGCAGGGGGATATAGTTTATAAATTCTTTAGGACATTATATGGACTTTGTTTTTAGCATGAAGTGAGATGAGAATTCATAGGATGGTTTTGAGCAGAGTAGTGACGTGCCCTAATTTATTCTTAGAAGTATCACTTAGGTTCCTCTAGGAGACTTTTCCTGAAAGCAAGAGCCAAAGTAGGCAGACTTATTAGGAGATGATTACAATAACCTGATGAGAAATAATGGGGGATTGGGCCAGAACAGTAGTGGTTTTTGCCAATGCTTCTTGGTTGATGATCCTCTCCAAATAAACATCCACTGTCTGATTGAATTCTTCTAACCACAAGGGACTCCCTCTCTCCTGAGATCACCTGGACCACTTTGAGGATGGTTAGAATTTCAGTTATTCTTTTTTAATGAGCAGGAGTCTGTCTTCTATAGGTTTCTTTTCTTTGTTATTTTGGTCCTACCCATTAAGTTTGTTAAAAGCAAAGCTTGCTCATTTCCTTGAGACCACGTCCTCTTGGGCCTCCTCTTCTCCAAAATCAGCATATACAACTATTGATTCCTTCACCATATAGCACTGTTGCAACCATACCTTCCCACCCTGGGCACCATCCTGCGAAGGTCCTTTAGGTGAGACCTATATCTTTACCATCACGGCAGTTAGGGTTATCGAAGCAAAGACTCTGATGTGAGTTTCTCCTCTTCTACAACACCTAGTCACTGACCTTTCCATGCCTCAGCTCAGTTACTTATTTATTTATGACAGTGTAGACTAATACATTTCCATCATCTTCCTTTTGGAGGCATGGTAAGAGTTAACTTCTAAACAAGCTCACACCACTTTGCAGACAAGAGCAAACACCAGTGTCACATTATCCTTATAAAACATATCTTTCCATAATGTGGTCCAAAGCATAGAGAATATTTTTACCCTAGCACTTCCTGCCATTAACATTTTCCTTTTGCAATCTTCAGATAGTGTTCTGAGTGAGTTTTGTGTTATAAAAAGCTACATAAACACTCTCACCTTGTAATCTACTGTAATGGCATTAGACAGCTATAGGCCTTTTGGTCGTCTCTTCCCTCCCTCCTAAGTATAAAAACACTAAAGTGACCTGCCTTTTGGAGATGGATGAGATAATGTCTGTTAAGAATGAGCTGTGAGAGGTAGAGAGAATTACATCGAGGTGGTACTGACACTCTGAGAGCAAAATGGGTATACAAAGCTTGGCAAAATTCCCTTTCCAATCGGTAGCCTCCAAGCCATCACACATGCATTTCTGTTGGAATTATTTTATTAAAACAAAAGTGTAACCCCGGTGATGGTAGAACAGATGGACTTGAGACTAGCAAAGATGGAAACAATTTCTTCTCTATAACTTGCCCCTGAGGGGTTCCAACATACATGCTGGACAAAGAGAAACAAATGCCTTTTAGACCGGCAATCATTTATCAATTATCAAACACCTATCAAAACCATGGACTAGGTTCTTTGCTTTGTTGTAAAAATAAGAATATGAGTTAAGTAGGCCATTGTCCTTGGTGGACCTGGAATGGTTAAGAAAGGAATTTGCCCAGATATCCAAGATTTGCAATGCTAGAAGGAGATGCAAAGCAAAGACATAGTGAAAAGATAGCAGTGATTAACACCCTGAAAATTATTTAGCAGTTCTCCAAGAATACAAGTGCTATAAAACATACAAGAAACTCTAGCAACACAGAAATAGCATGGGTTTACAGTCAAGCAGGCCTAATTCTGGAATCTGGAAGCTGTCTTTGGCAGAAACTTCTATGTCCCACGCAATATCTGTTTTTCTCTTTTTTTTCTTAGAAAAAAAACAAAAATGAAAACATCCCACTTTCATTTACGATGACAATCGCAACTGGAGTTTGACTTTACTTCCCAGACTCCCTTAGATCGTGGTGTGGCTGTGTGACTAGTTACTGCCCACAGAGATATAACCCAAAAGGCGGTATGGGGGCTTCTTAAAGGGGCTGGGCACAGCTGTGAAGTATTTCCCTGCCGCATGAGATCAGACAGGTCTCTAAATCTGAAGCCATAAGGAGTAAACAGAAGATGCCGAGACAGCTGTGAGCACTCATTTGCTATGGCGCTATCTGTGATGTCTACTGGTGGCCAAGTTTAAGTGACTGATAATACAACTGTAATTGTTGCTTATAGCCATACTAGAAGGCAATGCTAAATATCACACAGTAGTTAGCTAAATTAAAGGTGAATTTTTTTTCACTGAAGTTTACAGACTCCAAAAACTGAGGCTGTAAACTCTTTCAGTGGAAAGAATGGTGAGATTAGGGAATTTCTTGGGTACCATTTAATTCTGACAATCCATGCTGTTATGATGCAAACAACTCTAAGGTCAAGGCCTCAAGTGACCTGAATAGAAATGAGGGCTTAAGAGTCATTATTAGGCAAGAAGGTTGGTACCAGAGCAGCAGGTAGCCTCACAGACACACACAGACAGAATGCTTTACCAGCTCTCCTGGCCTCCTTTAGTCCAGTAGACACAGAAAATTAACCACCATAGAGCTTTGCAGCTGATAAAGATTTTAAAATAGAGTTTTTATTCCCTGTTCACTTATGCTCAGTGTCAGGTGTTAAAATAACTCCACTGTTCCAAAGTAGCCGTTCACCAATTCCAGTTGGTCCTATCTTCTATCATTTTAAATATAGTTAAAAAAAGTTGTTTTGTAGAGAGAAGCTTTAGAGATAGATGGAAAGAATATAAAATAATGATAGGGTTGTTTGTGATAAACAGAAATTTTCTACATATGAGAATATTATTTTCAAAACAAACACTCGGAGAGATGAATTACATTGGATTTCCATTGTTCAATGACCTCTTGGGGCTCCTTTTTAGGAGCTAGCTCCAGAAACATTTGTATGGTCACAAATCGTGACCAGTAGGCATACGGGACGTCACACACGTGTTTCTTAGAGTCATGTGGCCATACGTGCCTGCTGAGCTCTAAGCTTCTGGCTGGACGGGAAGCTCCCACTGCCACTGTCATTCTTGGCACTGCCATTGGTGTGACCTCCCTGAGGGTGAAGTCGGGCTTTGACGTGGCTTCCCCCGAGCCTTACGCAGTAAGAGGCCTGGACCCGTAGAAACCAGTGCCCTAGAGGCTGTGGCTCCTCCCTCCACTTTCAAGCTGAGATACAGTTTTCTGTCATCAAGCATTTGAGCTTATTTTCTCCATACCCAGGTGGTCTGGGACTCGCAACTCAGAAGCATGAAGGTGTCAGTGCTGCAGAGGGAAAACTTGACTAAAGAGAAGTAGGAGACAGGAGGAAGGGACAGGCAAATACCAGTGTCTTGTTTCTTTGATGGGCTATTCCAAGGTGTGGTCGGTCTTCGGGGCCTATTCAGGGGCACTCTGTATGACCCAGCAAGCAGATGCATTTTCTCATAGTAAAATGTTACCTTGTGTGTTCTTTCTTTCCTTGCCTCACTTCCCTTTTTCTTTACCCTGCCTTGCCCTGGGATTCCACCTCCTACCGAAACATTAGCACATAAACTTTATGTCAGGCAGGCTTCTAGGGAACCTGATCTAACACTGATCGCCTTTTTCATAAGACTCATTCAAACTCAAGGAGCAAAACTTCCCTGGCATTTAGGAGAGGAACAAGAGTTCCAGAGATACTGGAAGAAAATTTCATAGCATGGTTTCACAAGAAACAGTAGTGGAAGCTTTGACCACCCCACGAGCTAGAAAGAAGGCCACATATTTGTAGACTTACATGCTCTAATGTGTTTGTTTGAAACAAAAAGACAAATAAAAGCTCTGACAGTTTTTACTGAAAACAATCTTCCATTCTCTTACTCCGTTCTATTTTCTTTCATAGCTTTAATGAGTATCTGAACTTATTTTCTCTCTCATTAGCTTGCTAACAGGGAAATTCCACTTAGACAGGAATATTATCTGTCATGGTTACAGCTAAATTCCTAGCACCTCAAAGAGATGAGCTAGAATCCTTATATCTCATGGTCAGAAGATATTTAAGGTATTGATCTTCAGCATTCATTGATTCATTGTTTATTCATTTATTCATTGACTTATTGATTTATGGATTTGACAGACATCTATGCAAACAGATTTGTTTCTTCAAATTCTCTCCATAGCAACACTTTTAAAAGAGTCTGGATATTTCCTTCATGAACATTTATTGTTACTGAGAGCCCTAGAAGAACCATGTATTGTGTTCAAACAGAGCTAATATTCAGCTGATGTGCACTTGCATAAATGAACCAGTTGGTAAAATCATGAAATACTTCTAATTCAGTTAATAAGTAGTATAATAATAACTTTGAGAAACTATACAATTAATGTATAATATTCTTTCTAATATACACTCATTAGTTCACGTTAACTATCCTAAGGTGTTGCAATGATCATAGTTAAATAGGTTTTCAAACACAGGATGATTTAATTATAAATATAGTGGATAAAAGAATATCTCAGATAGTGTTACAAGGATGAGAAAACTTTGAATATAATTATCAGTTTAGCAGACGCTGGTAGAGGCTTCTACATCAGGAATAACACCATTCTGGCAAAGAGACATTTTCTGTTTAGTGATTCTGAAAGTATCCAACGATGCTGTGATAGCAGTGGCCATGAAATTAGGTCCTTAGAGCATTGTGCATATGGATTCTGACAACCCCCTTCACTGCTGAGTAAACCAATGTGATGGCTCATAGGGGTGTGTGATCCCAGTTCACTGCTCTAGGCTGACTCAGATTGGCAGTGACATTGTAAGGAGGAGTCAGAGGGCAGACTTTTTAGGTCTAGGCCATGTGGAAATTGGTGACATCCAAGGGTGGTCCTCGGGGTACCATGAGGCCAGCGTGCAGCTGCCCTCTGGATGCAATGAAGTGCTGGACATCAATAACTTAAGGACTCTCACCTTTACGTGGGAGTCAGTGGACATGTTTTATAGCATTTCTTACATCCAATCATGACCTAGTTAGGGACATCATTAGCGAGAGACCCACATACAACCAAAGATTACATCAGCAGTTTCTCAAAATCAACGTGATTTAGAAATTATTTTAATGCTTTAATGAATCTTTTGCATCATGACATCCACGAATAGTTATGATGCATATTTAGCAGAGCATTTAAAATTCTATCCAATTTTTGTTGTTGTTGCATTTGTCCTAGTAGTAGTATCATTATGCCTTTTCTCACTGTAAAAACCATTTGTAAAGTAGTTTAAGAGTCACCAGGGGCTCAAAAGTAGAGTGGCACTCCTGCGTGCCCTTCACCCAGCTTCCGCAAATGATAATAGCACACAAAACTCTAGGATAGGGTCCCAATCAGGAAATTAACATGGTGTAATACAATTCACTTGAGTTCAGAATTTATTCAGATATCATCCGGTTTTATATGCACTCTTGGTGTGTGTATATGTAATTACCTATATTTTTAAGGACTCTTTCCTTAGGATTTATCTCTATGCCAGCCCCACGCAGCTCCAACCATTGCTTGGCAAAGGCAGAGCTATATTTGAGTGCACCCCACGTACTCACATTCCTTTCATTTGAGAATATTCGTCCCATGTGGAGAAATAGATCATGTTTATTAATCACTCCAGAAAGTATGTAATTTCATTAGCTCAAGCTCTGTCTCTGGGCGTTGAGTCACAGAGGGAACGGCTCCCCAGTGACCCAGAGCTCCAACGACATGCTCTGTAGAGACCACACTTTGGGGCCAGCTGTTTGAATGCCCTGCTGGAATCCCAAGCAGAAGTGAGTAACGGCACGCCAAGGGCAGCTGAGCTGTCATAGCCCAAGCAGGGTTATTTGTGGCTTCCAAAGAGGGGCTGTAACCTTTTATGTTATCCACAAATCTCAGCCTTCAAGAGTCAAGGAGCAAAGCAATGGCGCCGTTTGACCTAGCTAGCTGGTTCCCCACCTTGTCCCCCACCTTGCCCCTCCTTCCCCTGCTGCCACCCCACTCCCAGCCCTGAGAAGCCTCCCAGAGAAAGGGATCGAATGCTGGTTACTACCATCAGCACTGCCTCAGGCCCAGCTGGAAAGGCCAGACATCCCTTCTGGTTAGATGAGAGAAGGTTTAAGAAGGCTGTTGATAAAGTGGAAACTTTCTAATTCGAGGCCCTGAATATTCACGTTCTTTACAAGCGAGACAGGAAAGTCTTACTTCTTGACAGGGCACTTTAAATGGCAGCTGTAGGCTGGGGACACTCACGTCCACACCCACACTCTCTTGTCATCCACCAGGCCGATCAGAATATCAGAGCTCAGCTGCCTCTCTCCTATGCTGTGCAGGGCACGTGGAGCAGGGTTTTCTGTTGCCACCTGACAGACAGCAGGGTCTGGGTTAACTTTTCTCTAGCAACTTCCTTGATCTACTTGTATATTTATTCACTTATTTCATTCATTAAAGAAGTCAAATTAGTGAAATGATGACAAATGTGGGCCCTGGAGTCAGACAGTCTTGGGTTTCCATTCCAACTCTAACACTTATTGGCTGTATGACCTTGAAATTAGGCTAAAGTTATGATTGAATTGTGTTCTCCCCACCCCCAAATTTGTATGTTGAAGTCCTAACCTTCACTACCTAAGATGTGACTTTATTTAGAGATAGGGGTTTTTATAGAGATGGTCAAGTGAATGTAGATCATTAGTGTGGGCCTTGATCCAATATGACTGGTGTCCTCATATAAAGGGGAAATTTAAACATGGACACACACAGAAGGAGAATGCAATGACTTTATAACTGAAGGAGTGCCAGAGATTGTTGACAGACCACCAGAAGCTAGGGGAGAGGCGTGAGACACAGGCTTCCCTCACACCTCCCACCTCTGCCCACACTTTGAACTTGGACTTCTAGCCTCCAGAACTGTGAGACGACAGACTTCTGTTGTTTAAGCCACGTAGTTTATGGTACTTTGTTACAGCAAACCTAGAAAATCATCCCAACTACTTACTCACCTCTATGAGATTTATTTATTTTTATCCCTGAAATTCAAATGGTAACTTTAGCAGTGATTCTCAGTGTCGTCCTTGGACCAGCACCATCAGAATCATCTGGTAAGTTTTTAGAAACATAAATTCTCAGGTCCCAACCCATATGGACTGAACCAGGAATCCTGGGGGTGAATTGCAGTCATTCGTGTTTTAACAGGCCCTCCTTACAAGTCTGATGCTTGCTTAAGTGTAAGAACTTACAGTGTTGTAGAAAGGATTAGATCAGAGCAATGTATTTAAAGTTCTTAGCATAGTGCCTGACACCTGGTAAATACCTAATGTATAATAAACCCTGATTAGATCTTCTCAAACCTTTATAGAACACTTAAGGTGTTCCAGTTCCTAGAGGTGTAAAAGATATATAAAAGACAGTTGTTTGACAAACTGATGGAATTCACAACCATGGGCAAGGTGTATGGGCAATGATGAACAATAATGCTCCTAGGTGTCCTAATGTTAGCATTTAAAATATGCTTTGGAAACACAGTAGATGCCTTGGTGCAGTGAGAAGTCCAGACAGATATGTTAGATGGATGGATAGATAGACAGACAGACAGATAGATAGATAGATAGATAGATAGATGTAATCAGGTGTAGGAAAATTCTCAAAGTGTAATTTATTATTATTAAAATGCTTGGCAATTTATTTTGCCTTTTAACTTGTATTATTTAAATTTTCTCACAGTAGATCTACGGTAAAAGACACTAGTAGAGGAATAACAATAGTGCCTACCTATCTAAGGCATGACATGAATACCTCGCATATTATCAGGCAGATTTAATGATAAACCATGCACACAATGTGCTTAGAGAAGGACGAGGCACATAGGTGGCTCTCACTAAGCCTTGCTTCTATTATTATTATTGCTATTATTATTATTTTCCTGCATTGTTTTCATTCTTCAAATATAGAACAGAGATTTAGAAAGGCAAAACAACTTGCTAGAAGGGATATGACTGGTCAACCAAAAGCCTCATCTCAAGCCCCCAGCAGGTGGTCCCCGTCTGCCTATTCCCATGGTGGTCTGCAGTTTATGAGACGTGCAAGTTTCTCCCAGCCCTTGCTAGAATTCCTGTATTTCCCTGCTAGACTGCCTGCCTCTGTTACACTGGTCCCTGTGGAAAGGTAACAACAGCACATCGCATCTCAGTGCTCAGTGGTTGTGTGTTCTACTATTTCTGAGGGAACAGAAAGTTGATCTCTGGGATTGTGGTTCTGGATGGGTCAACAGAACAGTGGACATTTAGAGTGAAGAGGATTGTGTCAGACTACAAGATTGTCCAGAGACTTGAGAAACAATTTTTGAAAAAATTTATAATATTTTTCCATTACCATTTATCCAGCTTATACCACCATTCCCCCAACAATCACCACACTGTTGTCCATGTCCATGAGTCCTTTTTCCTCAATCCCACCACCTCCTAACTCCCCTTCCATAGCTGTCATCCTGCTCTCCATCTACGAGTCTGTCTCTGTTTTGCTTGTTCAGCCCAAGTATCCATCAGTCGATGAATGGATAAAACAACCATGGGACATTTACACAATGAAATACTACCCAGTCATAAAAAAAAAACAGAAGAAAATGTTACCCTTTGCAACAGTATGGATGGACCTGGAGAACATTATGCTAAGTGAAATAAACCAGTCAGAGAGACAAATACCATATGTTTTCATTCATATGTGGAACCTAATGAAGAAACCATTTGCTATTTCCTTTAAGTTTGGGGCTGTGTAGGTGTGGGCTTCCATCTTAGTTCCTGAGAACCGTGAAGAAGTTATTGGCCATAAGAAATCTGGAGAACATGAATGCTGAAATGAGACCCCGTGAGCCTAGGAGCAACCAGCTTGTGAACCAGGACGACCTTATCCTCCATGAATCTCTGATCTGAAATCATGCCCTTGCACCCAAGGCCTCCTGAACACTGGTCCCAGCTCCCTATTCCAGCGTTATCTCCTGCCATTCCTTTCCTCATGCCGGCCGTCCCATGAGACTACACTATTCACCTATCGGAGCCCTAGGATTCCAGGTGTCAGGTGTGGGTTGGGGGAGGTGGGCTCAGCAAGGGGAGGGGCCTCTTGGGTTGTTGTCACACTTCCTGTGGCAACCTCAGCTTCTTGTCCTAGTACTGAAGGAGAAGTAGAGACTTCATGAAGTCTTTATTTGTATTAGTTTTTCCTTTTCCCTTCTTTCTATTCCTCTATTTTTCCAACTCCAAGCCCTCATTCTTTGAGTATCCTTTTGTCTCTTTTCTCCACCACTGCTCTTAGACTTCATAATTGGTATTCTGGGGCGGTAATGGTCACTTACTAATGCCCCACCCTTTCCACAGCCTCTGTCTGTGACAGGGCTTGGAGAGACAGTGTAAACACTCCAACGTGGGAGTGAAGGAGTGAAAGGCGGTGCTCCTTTGTGCTTTAAGAGTGGACGCCACCAGCCTTCCAGCTTCAGGAGACAGACCCAACCAGGCAGAGCCGATTCTCACCCACAGGCATAGTCCACATCTGCACGCTAGTATTTCGTCCAACCACATGTTTATGGAGCACCTATACCATGGCTGCACCCAGTCAAGTCCTTGTGGATGTGACCAATGGTGAGCAGAGCAGACTGAACTCCTACCTTACTGATGTTGATCTTAAGGAATGTCATCCTAGAACTCAAAATCCCTTAAAAATAACCCATTTTGTAAAGTCAGAACTCCCTTCTTCTGCTGATAGGCCCATCTCTGCTGGGGGCCAAGGGCTCTTCTGGACTTCCTTTGGAAAAGACAAAAAAACAGGGAGGTACGAATTAAAATAGCAAGAATAAAGAATCAGAAAACTTGAGTAGAATCAAGGCTCCTGCCAAACCAATTAGGCGACCTTGGCCAGGTATAGCCTTTTATTTATGGGGTAAGTGCTTACTTAGATCAAGGGATTGGGCTCTTTGGGGAGCCTGGTCATGGTTGTGTGGCATCCTGGGCTCTGAAGTGGTAGAGAAACCTAGTGTTCATTCTTATCTTTTTTGGTCTTTAACCATATAGTTACAGTAGTGTTGGCCACTGTCATGGATAAACACTCAGTGTTCTATCATGATACATGTGCATTTCCTACTCACATTGAGTTCATTTGGTAAGGACATCTGCAGCTGGTTACTCAGCACCCATGGCTTTTGTGACCTTTAAGTGGTGGATTCCAAGGGCACCTTTGCATATGGACATTTACCCACCAAAGGAGGAAAAAGAGAACGGAAGAATTTGTAGAAGTGTTACACACTAAGCTGAAAGAGGTATGTATCATTTGCCCAGGTTCTATTGCCCAAAACTTATGGTTGCACCTAATTATAAGAAATGCTAGGAATATAATCTACCTGTTTATGTAAAAAGAAAGAGAAATAGATTTTCTGAATGTTTAGCAGCCATTACCATAGGCCTCCTTAAGAGAGTAAAGACACATTTGGATCTTATATCTGAAAAATTATTCACAAGCACTAAAACACATAAAAATGGTGATTATTTTTAGAGTTTACCCAAGTTCTAAAGTCACAGTCTCTAGGATAAGAGCCACTGATACCGCAGCTCCTTAGAGAAAGGGGTCAGATAATATGTGATGGGTACTTGCCAATGTCATTTGGGACTCTCCTTAGGAATAAACAGACCTTGGTTGAAGCCTTTGAGAATTCATCTTTGGAGAGTAAAAGAGGGAATTGCTGTTGGCATCAGTCACAGATGGCTATTACCTACTCACCTTCTCCAGTTCTAACCCAGGGGATGTAATTTTCCAAGAACACTTGGCACATTTTTTAAAACAAATCAATCAACAGAATAACCTACAATGTGGAAGAAGGAAATACACGTGGAAAATAACACAAAAATGATTTTATTTCCTTTATCTCATTTTAGGTCTCCCTATCCCAAAGCTGAGCCAGTGAGCGGAGAGGTTACTACGGGGAATCCCAGAGCACATACCCTCAAGGTTCTCAATCTAATGGCTCATCAAGCTTCTATCTCTCACCTCCATCTAAGCATTACGTAAAGAGAAGCTGAACATAAGGCTGACTAAGTGAGCAGTGGGGAACATGGGATTTAGTCAGGGCCTCGCCAGTAAATGAGAACGTGCAATGACCTCCTTAATAAAGTGAACCTGAAGTCTCGTTACAAAAAGAAAGATGGTTTAGTGCACAAAGCATGAGCTTCGGAGCAAGGGGAATTACATATGAATGCTAACTCTGTTGCTTGAACTTTCAGAGCCTCTGTTCAGCATCTGTCAAAGTAGGGAAAATGGCATTTGACTCTCAGAGTTGCCGTGAAGAATAAATCAGAAAACTTCTGTAAAGCACACAGTACAACGCCTGGTCCACTGTGGGCAGATGGTAAGTGTTAACACTAAAGAGATGTCTTCAGAGAGAAAACACGCACCAAACAGTCTTTCAGTGAGTACATATGCAAAACCACAGAAACTCAAGGGCAATTACTAGTAACCAATAGAAATCTTGGGGAAATATTATGATTATATTTCTGGAATCCATTACCATGAATGGGATGTTTTTAAATTTAGGTTGGAATGGTCTGTGTATATATGCATCTTTCAATTATCAAACAACAAGATCAAGTTGGGATTACAGCCCCACTCTCTCCCTAGCTCTCCAAATACAGAAGTGAGAAAGGCGAGGCAGGGAACTATTGAACCCATAACCCTCATCAGCTACCTGCTGTGAGTTCTAGGAATTCCTAAACCTTTGGAAAAGAAGACAAGCAGGTTTTGGAGAAAAACTTAACAAGACAGAACTGAAGCCTAGTACTACTCTGTCCAGAACTCGTTATTCTCCAGATTAAGTGGAATCTATGGAATATTTCACAAGCTTTTTAGCTGACGTGTCCTGGAGATATTAACTTGTACCGTGTTAACCCAGTTACCTTATTCTGGGATCAAGGAGAGAGTAGAACATTTTAACCTCAGGTCCTTCACTCCATCTCTGTCATTCAGTCCACAGTGCATATATTCATATAGATTTTTAAGGGTGATCCTTATTAAAGGAAAAAATCTAGGAGTTGTCTTTGGAATGGTCTGATTGTAGGTATTTTTTTTCTCACTTCCAAAGGGGGAGAGGACCATCCGTAGAGAATGAAAAAGGTATTTATAGAAACACATTTAATTGGTAAATAAAAGAAAAGAGGAAGGGCCTTTCGGGAAAAGAAGTTGTTGTATTATTTGATTATCAGCAAACCATCTACTCTTCACCATCACTGAATGAGGTGGGCTTAGCTTGATTCTTGGTCATAGAGACTTGGGGCTTCCCCATTCAGTCTCATGGAGAATTATGAAGCATTTTGGAATGGACCACTTGAATACCACACAACAGAGAGTGGTATCTGGAGTTCCGGGGGAAAGATGAACAGAGCCAGGGAAAAAACTTCTTTCTCTGCAGCCAATCAAAGAAACCCCAAAGAACAAGGTAGGAGGCAGGTGCAAGTTTTAATCTAGGTTACTCCAATGTCCTGAGGCACCATCTTGAATGCAGATAGTTTATTTGGAAGATGATTCTAGAATGCACATGTGTGGACACGGAAAAAGCAATACAGGAAAGGTAGAAAAGTCGATAAATGACCGACTGTTGAAGATCTCTGAAAAACGGGGTAGAATATATTTCATAATTTTCCCACCACATGACTGATGACTGCCTCCCCTCTTCCATGAGTTGATGGTTGTTCTGGGGCATTAATTCTCATGCTATCCCACACTTCTGCACTGAGCCTGAATGTGGCAGAACAAGCTCAAACAGAGAGGATGAGCAATGTAGACACTTTATGTGTGAAAAAGGGAACTCTAGTGGGCTGAGGAAATATGGGGGCTGGGCCTCAACAGCATCTACCATAACAGAATTAAAATACCAAGTGTTTACCTTCTCCACATCTTCACAGCTAGCAAGAAGCAGAACTAGCATTGGAACACAGGTCCTCTGGGCTCCAAATTATGAGGAGCTCAGAAGACAGCTTGAAATGAAATTGAAATCCAACCCATGGCATTCTGCATTAAAAGTGTGCTATGACTCATTCCCTAAGATAGAAATTGAGATCTCACTTCTATTAAGCAAGAAGAAATTGAGGGAACATAGAGCAGAACTCGGATTGTATGAAACAATTAAAATAATCACCGAAAGCATTAACAAGTGGAATTGACAGTGTGGAAAATTGAATTAGCTAAGCAGAAGCTAAGCCCAAGAAATAAATCAAGAACACAGAGATTAATAATAACAAAGAAATGAAGGGAATGTTAGAAAATTTGACATTGAACATGGAGTGTCAATATGCATATAATAGAATCTCTTACAGATGATATGGGGAAGTGGATGATCAATACTGTAGCAATAAAAAGCATGATCAATCAGATCTTCAAATGTAATAACCACATTCATAATAAAAACATGCATCATCAAGTCACTAAGAGCTAAATTACTAAAGGTCTGTTCAAGAGACTTGAGTTAGAAGAAAGCTATAAGGAAGACTGAAACAACCAAATTTAGTATCACTAAATAAGAACACTAACTGCTGATATAGTTAAAAGTTTTTGTATAACACAACTATACGCTGAAAAAGACATGTCTGCTCCTGTTTTTCGTCCCATCCAATACAGATTTTATTGTTCTTGTAAGTTGAAAATTTGTAGAATTTCACATACTTAATTTTTCTTATAATCAAATCTATTATGAAACCACTCCCCCCACATGCATATCAATTACTCCTATTCCTTTTAAAGTTTTATATTGGAGAAATGCCCTTGTCGAGGACAAGAAACATGTTTATGGAAGGCTCAGTCAGCACGCTTCCCACTTTTGCTGCCTTTTTGACTCATACAAAGCAACTCTCCACCCCTATGAGCACCCAACACTTCTCCAATAGTATAATCACATACATTTATGTGATTAGTAGTAGTAGTAGGAGTAGTAGGAGTAGTATTAGGAGTAGTAGTATTTGCATTTGGTTTTTAGAGTCCTTTTAATTGGGATATAAATATAGCGGTAAAGTTCATCTCAAGCAGTTGCATCACCACCACCACAGTCAAGGTGTAGAACCATTCATTCCTTTGTGCTGAGAGAGCTCCTCACGCACTTGGTGGACATTCCTGCCTTCACCTTATGCCCTTGGAAACTATGAATCTGTTTTCTGCCCACTTTGTTTTGAATTTCCAGACTTTTTGTATTTTTTGAATCTGCCTTCTAGCAGATTCAATAGGATGCATTTCAGGTTTATTTGTGGTGCTGCACATATCAGAAGTTGGTTCATTTTATTGCTGAGTACTATTCCATTTCATATATGTACTTTAGTCTGCTTACCCATTCACCCATTGAAGGACATTTGGATTGTTTGAAGTTTTGGGTGATCATAAATAAACCCACTATAAACAATTTACATAATTTTTGTACAAACTTATACTTTCATTTACTTACATAGTTAGGATAGAAACTTTTGAATTGTAAGGTAAGCATTGTGTTTAATATTATAAGAAAATGCCCAACAATTTTTCAAAGTGGGTATATCATTTTGAATTCTTTTCACCAGAATTTAAGTTGTAGTAACAGTGTTACTAGAATTTGGTGTTGTATTTATTTCTCCATTTTAATAGGCTTGTAGTGGTATCTCATTGAGTTTTCAATTTGCATTTTCCTAATAACTCTTAATATTGAGCACAATTATAGATCCCTATTTTCTATTTGAATATCATCTTTTATAAATATCTGTTCAAATCTTTTGCCTATTTTAAAAATTTGGTTGTTATCTTATCATTGAGTTTTGAAAATTCTGTGTGTATTCTAGAGACAAGTAATTTTTGTATTAGGTAAGTGTTTTTATAAGTATTTATTCCTAGCTTGTGGCTTGTTTGTCACCATATGAACTGGGTCTTTTGCCCTTCTCCCAATGGCTTAAGTCTTTTGATTCAATGGAGTGCATTTGGGGCTGAATTATATCCTCCCCAAAATCTGTATGTTGAAGTCTTAACCCCCAGTACCTCAGAGGGATCCTATTTTGAGATAGGGTTTTACAGAGGTAATTAAGTTAAAATAAGGCCATTGTAGTTAGACTTAGTTCAGCTCTCTTGTTCTTTCAAGAAGAGAACATTTGGACACAAATGCACACAGAGGGAAGATGATGTGAAGAAAAACAGAGGGAAAAGATGACCATCTGCAAGCTAAGGAAAGAGGCCTGAATAGATCCTTCCCTCCCCACCCTTAGGGGGAAAAAACACAATACCCTGCCAACATCTTGGTCTTGGACTTCTCGCCTCCAAAACTCTGGGAAATAAATTTTCTGTTGCTGCTTTGTTATGGTGGCCCTAGAAAAGTAATACAAGCTGGAAGATCTGGGTGGGATTTTCTTTCCTTTCCTTTCCTTTTCTTTCTTTTCTCTTCCTTGCCTTTTCTTTTTCCACCCTTTCTCTTATTCTCCTCTTCTTCCCTCTCCACTCTTCCACTCTCCTCCTGTCTCCCCACCCTTCCCCTCCTTTCCTCTCCTTTCTTCTCCTCTACTTTCCTTTTCTTTTCTTTCTAACAACAGCAACTCCTTCCTTCCCAGGTCTGTAATAATACAGAATGATTTCTCCAAATTCCTGCTTGACCCCATTCTTTCTCTTTAATATCCAGGGAGGCCTACAGGAAATATCCTATGAGTGAGTGTAAACTGCCTTCATATACACCACTTGTGGCTCCTACGTTTCTCTACTCTCCTGCTAGTTGTCACCCAGCCTTGAACAGTTTTTCAGAGGTTTAGCTCTTGCCCCCTCATATGTCAGCCCTATTTCCCTCCCAAGCTGTGCCCTTGGCAAATTGCTGTGTGCGCTTTGTCTTTCCTTGGAAGTCCCTGTCTGTATGGAAATTTCAGACGGACTGATTTCTCTGTCACCCCAGATCTTTGATGGATTCAAGAAAAGTCATGATTTTGTAGAGTATCCAGCTTTTTCTAGTTTGTAAATTAGGAGCAATCCTCTTTTTTTTTTTTTATTTCTTGACTTCCTGAGCAGAAGCTAGCAGACTCTGCATTTCAAAATCCTATACACATTTTGTTCCTCCAAAAAATGCCTTTCTCAGATATCAAAAGTTATACTTCTCATCACTTCCTCCACGAAGGTTCCCTTTACTCCCATGAACAGAGTCAGTTGATATGTCTGTACATTCTCACTGCATACTGTGTACACCTCTATTGTTGTACCTGTAGTACAAGTATTTCTTAATATGCCTGCACCTTCCACAAGACTATGAAGAAGCCTCCGAAGGAAGACCCTATGCCTTTCTTGTTCATCTTGCCTCAACCCTTATACCATAATTTCCAGCCACACGGTGAGTTCTCAGAACATGTCTGGTCCAATGAAAGATCTCTAAAGGGAAAATGCTGAGAGGCGGGTCCTCCATTCCAATGGGCCAAGGTGACACTACGGAATTCCACATGGAGTAGAGACTTCCCGGGTGCTTGCTTCTGATATAATCCAGTTGTTTCTTTCCTACCCCATGCACCTACCAAGGCACATCCATGCCCAGAGGAGAAATGCATTGACCAAATATAGGCAGTAGGACACACTGGCTAAGGGCATAGGCTCTGAAGTCAGGCTGCCTTAGCATTTGAATCTTGGCCACCATACTCACCAGCTGAAAGACTTTCTGTAACTAAACAGGACAAAGCCGTTCCTTTATCTGTATAATAGTACACTCCTCAGAAATATTGTCGTGGAGATGAAGTGTGAAACTTGGTGTAAAGTATTCAGCACATAAGGGATGCTTCGATAATACTTCATAATATAAACATTCTTAGGTTGACTACTCCAGGGCCTGAATGCCACTAGCATGGTTATTTACCTCCAAAGCAATGACATCTTTCCCAGAAATGTGTATTACCACTTTTAAAACTATGTAGCTATGAAGTTCACTCCTGTGTCAATTTGGCTGGGCAAAGGGATGCTCAAATAGATGGTAAAATACTCTTTGCAGGTGTGTCCCTGGGGGTGTTTTGTAAGAGATTAGCATTTGAGTTGGTAAACTGAGTAAAAAGGATTGCTCTTATCAACCTAGGCAGGTACCATCCCTTGAGGGGACTAAATAGAATAAAAAGGCAGAGGCAGGGTGAATTTACTCCCTGCTTCTCCTGGGAAATCTATCCTTTTTTGCCTAGGACTCAGACCAAAACCCTTACCACCGGCTCCTCTGGTTCTCAGGCCTTTGGATTTAGACTGAGGTTATGCCATTGATTCCCCTGGGCCTCCAGTTTGCAGACAACACGTCATCAGACTTCCCAGCCTCTATACTCCTGTGAGCCAATCCCTGAAATGTATATCTATCTATCTATCTATCTATCTATCTATCCATCCATCCATCCATCTAACTTTTGTATTGGTTCTGTTCCTCTGGAGAACCCTGAAAAATACAGGATGATGGATTCATTGAAACACATTGAGTGTTGCCGAGGTATTTGCCAAGTGCCCAAACCTGCTATAACTGGTATGAGATGATGGTTTGGAGCACAAGCTATGATGCTGGACAGACTGATTCATTTTGAAATCCACCTCTGCCACTTAGGAATTAATATGACCTCAGGGAAAAAAAAACTACATCCCCCTGTAGGCTTCGTTTATTTGCTTATGACATTGTGCTGATTGTGACAGTATCGAACCCCTATGCCTGGTTCATAGCATGGGATCCAGAACCCTGAGCTATTGATTTAGTCCATTTCATCCTGAGATGCTGTCACTTTGCCGCCCAGTTGGCATTTCCTCCACTGTGTGGAGCTGTCAGGCCTCTGGCTTTGCCCTTTCTTGCTTTTCCATGCTGGATGGAGCTGGGTTTCCTTTCTGGCACACACTCTGCTGAGGGACTTGGGAAAGGAATAAAGACTGAAGAATGAACCGGTCATTTTTTCCACTTTGCAAAAGTCACTCTGTCAAAAGCCGAATGGGGGGTAGTTTGCAGTCAGTGGCTAACATTGGGTGCTCTTTCCTGTCTGTGGAGGCTCATCCATCCTGCCCTTTGTTGTACATCTCTGGCCTTGCGGGCTGGGACATTGGTTCCTCCCTCTGTGATCTGGCCCTGACTTCCCAGTGTTCCCCATACTACGGCCCACATTTTTCTATGGGAGAGGCTGGCACGGGGCAAAGCCAGAGAGTAGCCGGGGGCAGAGGGGTCGTCTGGCCCAAGGAGTGGTGTCCAGCAGCTGCAGTTGCCAATCAGTGTCTTGGGCCTGACAGAGCTGATGAAGCCCTTTGTTCCTGCCAACGGGCCCTTCCTGGCAGTGATGGAGCGAGCCTGCAGTACAGCCCTGCTCCTCCTCTGCAGCTGCGGCCATTACCCTGAAGTGGTTCTATTGATCTGCTGATTCTCTGTCTCCTGCTTGCGTCCCTCTCCTCCTAGGTGCCCCCTCACATCCTGGGGTTGAGCTTCGGAGTCCTCTGTAGCTAGCTAGCTTCACATGGGCAGGGCTTTTTCTTCAGTGGTGAATGATGATTTTGAAGCTAGACAAGACAACTGTACTAGTCTCCCGTGGAAGCAGATATTCCCACAGGGGGAAGAATTTTCAGACCGGCAAAGGTTACGTCTCCATTTAACAACCACATCTTCTGGATTTTAGCTTTGTGTTGCTTTAGGTGTTTGTATGATCTAGGAAAGAGGGATGATGTTAAAGTCCCATTTCCAAGTTTGCATTTTGGAAGACAGTAGTACATTTTGCAACATCATGCTGATCCTTTATTTTAAACAATTACCAATGATATGGATGTCAATGCAGTTTGCATGCAGTCCAAATCATTAAAAACAATAATTTAGCATTTCTGTAAAAGACATAGTTATAATTTCTTTAAATGTGTTTATTTGTCGTTTATTCGTACCACTCTTATGAGCTAGCTAGCTATTATTATCCTCATTTACAGGTGAGGAAAAAGAAATGACTTATAATTCATAAATCTTGCAAAACCATAGACAGGATGCAACGCTAGGTCCTCTGACACAATAACTTATTTTTCTCCACATGAAAGGTTGCATTTATGATGACAGTTGAGATTTTAGGCGTATGTCTGATGAAGCTGTGCTTTGTTGCAGGAAGGTTGTATTTGCTACTCCTTATGAAACTTGGCAATCTTCATCTTTCAGGGGTAACGACCTGGGTTGTTAATCACTGGAGTGCTGGCCCACCAGGGAGAGTTTCAGCTGAAACGTCCTCCTTTAGTTCTTCTGTGGCTCTTACAATTACGTTCAGTATTTTGAGAGAACTGGGAACTGTTGCGCTTCAATGAGAATATGAAACCTGGGTGGTGATTTAAGCCTCTGCACAAAGTCCGAGAGTCAAGTCTGCGGAGAATCTTTTTCTCCTGGTGAGGTGGAACACCAGAACCGTAGCCGTGGAAGCCTGTCCCTGGACGCGCCAGGCACTGGGTTTCAGGTTAGGAGGAACGAAGAGGACCCGGGGACCTGAGGCCAGGATGCTGTCATGACCTTTAATTAAACTTACGATCATCTTACGTGCCTGGATGGAAGGCACATTTAGGAGAGATGTATGTACTTTCCATGGCCCCCGAATGAATTACTGCCTTGTTAGAATTAGCGTGAAGGGAGGTCTCTGGAAGAATCAGATTCTGATTATTAGTGAAGGCAGGAGAATGGAGCATCAGTGAGACAATCCCTGTACATAATTATTATTTATTACTATTGAACGGCACTATCTGCTGCGCACCAATCCGGTTCACGGCCATATATAACATCGACATGCTCTTGGCCCTGCGAAATCAATGCTGCCTATTGCAGACTATAGCGACGACTTTTGTCCTTTACCTGCCCCCATGACCCACTTTCAAAATGAGAGCTATTCAGAGTGGGACATAATTTTCAGGTTTTTTTTTTTTCATTTTAAGATGAGTACCCACAGATGTTCTTTGTTTATGGCAAATTTTGGTTGATTTTTTTTTTAGTTGATTTACCTGCTAAAAATCAGCATGTGTTTTTACTAGAAGAAATAATGGTAAATTTAGTAGCAGTTTTTGAGAAGGAGAGACGAGCGGGGAGGAATAGAAAAGATGTAGGACCGAGAAGCAGGAGGTCTGAGATCCACCGGTAAACCTGTTACTACGTGAGCAGCAGGCTGGGTCCTTGTCGTGATTTTTCTCTTATGAGAGTTGGGGCAAGTTACGTAGCGATCTTCGAGCCCTGTTTTCTCCATCTGCATCCTGACAGGTTTGCCCTGAGTCAGAGGTGTCAAACATACAGCATGCGCAGTATCACTCATCATTTCTAGGCCTGTAGCAGACGTGGCTAATCCACAGTAGTTCTGTTTCCCATCAAGCCAAAAGGTAATCTCTGCACGCCCATAATAAATGAGAGCTGTGTGCTGATCAGAACCAAAGTCTAAAATGCTTGAAGCACATGCTCACTCAGGTTTCTAGACATCCCAGGATTCCGAAATAGGGGCCAGCTTCCTGTGGTTATTTTATGCCCAGAGACATCTAGATACGCGCATTGAAGCTATCCTTTATATAACTCTCTCAATTTATTTCAAAGAGAGAAGGTATGAGAAAAATTCAACATGAAAGGAGATTATTAATGGAACACAAAATATTCATGTTAAAAGACTGTGGTATTTATTCTGTAGCAGACTTGAACCCAAACTGCACTCTTTCTAAATCTATTCCAATTTGGTCTCCTCTCGTCCTCTTTTGCTTCGATAGCTCTCACATTCTCTTTCTCCTTGTAGTTTTTGGACTGGATTCTTATGAAAAATTCATAATTGTGGCACCAGCCATGTTCTTATCACTTTGGGGGATGATTTTCCATGGGCTTTGAATGAATAAGCTTAATCTCTAACACTTACTGCTGCCGAAGAAAAGGCCTTATACTCGTGTATCCATATAAGTGCAGAATGAGAAAAAGACCCCCCCTCTCTGTAGGTAATACCAAATGCTAATATCACTATTGTATTATTCTGGAGGTTGCCACTAAATGGCTGAGTATCTCCAACAAATGTTTGTTTTGCCATTCATCTACTTCTTTCTGTTACTGTGAGAAAAATATGTCCGTAGACATGAGTCAATTTTTTTATAATGCCATCTTGAAAGAACACACATTTTAAATGAAATTGATGTATTGTGTCTAATGTGATTATATGTAAAACAGGCTGAAAGCTGTATCAGCAGCCTTCAGTTTTAAGGAGTATCTGTATTTCACATTCCATCTCTTCTGTTACCTAAAAAGAGAAATGCTGGTATTCTCATCAAAAAATGAATTTTTGGTAAAGACGGAGTATAAACACTAACTGAAAGCATGGAGTTTTTATTCTTATGAAGTATATGCACCACCCCTCATAAAACACATTTACTCTCTTTTTAAAAGATTTTATTTATTTATTTTTCGAGAGAAGGGAAAGGAGAGAGAAAGAGAGGGAGAGAGACATCAATGTGTGGTTGCCTCTTATACACCCCCAAGTGGGGACCTGGCCGGCAACCCAGGCATGCGCCCTGACTGGGAATCAAACTGGTGACTCTGGTTCACAGGCCAGTGCTTAATCCACTCAGCCCTACCAGCCAGGACCACATTTGCTCTTATAGTTAAGCTTATTTGAAATCAGGTTAACCTAACCTAAGCATGTCACATAAAAGTCCCATTGCTTTATAGGGAGGGAGGGGGCTCTGAAAGAGAAATTTCATTCCAAATAGAAAGATGAGTGAGTGAATGAATGAATCTCTTGATTGTGAATGAGACACAGCATAATATAACACAAGGAGCCCAAGATTTTCACTAATCCAGACTTGTGTCCTAATTCTACTCTGTTCCTTGCTTGTGACCTTGAATGACTTTTCAGATTCTCAGACGCTTACACTCTAAAAACCATATGGTTGAACAGGGTCAATGTAAGATCAATCTCTCTAAGGAGGACAGAGAAGGTGGAAAAGGAACGAAAATGAATAGATTTGATTTTACGAGTACATTAACCAATTAAACAACCATTAATAAATAACGGTTAATAAAATTAAAATATGCAAATATTTGCGTCAGATGATAGCTTTACCATGTGAACAAACTTCATGCAACAATGAAAAAGTAAAATATCTACCACTTCATAGGAAACAACCTGAACTGTTTCCTTTCACAAATGTTTTTGCAGTATTTGGGGAGGGGCACAGGGATTTTCAGGCTCCTCCCCTGCCATCACTGCATCAAAGGATAAGAGAGAAGAAACATTGCTTCTCTTGTTGCTGAACCTCTGACCATGCCCTCCTCACAAGCTCTACTGTAGCACTAAGGAGCCAAGAATTTGATACATGGAACCACACTTTATGAATGGGAAAGATGACTTATCAGTTGTAAGTCGGGATCCCCAGAAGCCTTTTATTTGTTTATCTTTTTCACATTCCGGCTCCCGTGGAGTAGGCAGGGCAGTGGCAAGCACACTGATCTTTCATCTCTCCTGTGTCCACGTCTTTCCTTCCCTCAATTCTTCTGCAGAATAACATGGGGGTTTCCTCTCAGCGGCGGACTGGCTAAGTGACGCTTAGATTTGGACCAAGGATGAACAAAACCTTATTTTACCCCTTAGTATAAGCTGTATCCTACAACCCAGATTCTACCTGGCAACCTCACCTTTGGTGTTTATGCAGAAGAAAGGTGTTGATCACATGGATATCGGTAAAGCAGGACCTTGACAGACCTCTCACTTTTGGGGGAGCCTGGTTCCAGCCCGTAGGTGTTGCTCCTCAGGGACCATTGGGCTGTCCTACCTCAGGTGAGAAGGAACGACTTTTTGGGGGGAAAGTGAAGCCAAGAAAATGTCTTAGACTGGGCAAAGACCTCGAAGCCCTCTGACCTTCCAATCTCATTCCCACATCTCCATCAGCATCCCTCCCAATTTGGGAACATTTATGAGCCTCTCAGAACTTCTTGCACTTGTTTTCTTAAGTACACCTACAGGTTTTTTAGTAAGGGATCGTTTGAGAGTCACCAAGGAGCTCTTTTAATTTTCCCAAAATGTGCTGTATTTGGCAGATAATGGAGTTTGCAGTGTAAACTTTGGGCTTTATTTTTGTGTAGGTTTTTTAAATGTGCACTTAAGCCACAATATACTAAATTTTTTTTTTTTTTACCTAAACAAGTTTGTTGAGAATGAACACAACAGTTCTTGGAAGCACACCTCCCATTGTGCTTTTGAAACTTCAATTTCAAGTATATCCAATAATTCATATGGGGAAGTAGATAAGTTATTCATAGTAGTCCTTGATTGGGTTTGATTACCTATAGCAACATTTGCCAATACTATCAAGGGGAAATTTAATGACATTGATAACAAGTTACACACCATGACATGGGAAGGTGATAAGAAAAGATACCTTTACCCGATGTCAGTTTGCATAGATTTTTCTCTATTAATCACCATTAATAAAAAATATAATGGACAGGGTCTAGCAAAAAAAAAACCACCTTATTTAAGACAGAGAATACACTGATGGCAATCAACCTTAATCCTTTGTCACCAAAGTCACAGTGAACCAGATGTATATGAGATCAGCAAAGGCTATTTCTAGGTCATGCTTCTCTCTCTTCCATCCAGTTGGTGTGACTTGCAAAAAGCTCATTGAATGTGCAATTGCTCGCCTGTGGGCTTGTGACAGTGGGTTTTGACCAGCCATGGCCAAAGAGAAGAGGGCGGAGAGACAATGCAGACCTCAGTGAATGGGAGGACTTAGAATTTTATAGTCACTGCCCTTCACATACTCAAAACTAAAATCTGTGATTTCTCATGACGCATCCCTAGGGTAAAAACCAAGAACTATTTAATTACATTAACCACGGGGTATAATGCTTTGTCTAGGAGGATTTAGAAGCCAGAGACTCCGAAATGGTCTTGAACAGAATCAAGGTTGATGCCCGTCTGCCCTCTCCCAAGGGCCAGATTTGGATTCCAGTGGATCCTTGCACTCTGCAATCTGGGAAAACCAGGAGAAACTCCTGGGTGCCTTTGACTCAGTCTCTGAGGCTGAGGACTTCATCAGGGTCCCTTCAATAGGCTGTTGGGTAACTGGGATTTGAAAGGTCCCCGTGACAGGAAATTCTCACTGTTATATTTGTGCTTTCCTGTTGGACCTGGTGGATTTTGTTTTCATATTATTATTTCATTTGCAGACAGGAAAATCATTTGGATCTGGAGTCCTCTTGATAACGCTGTTAATGCAATTGCCAGGACTTCCCTGCGCACCATGCAGGATCTGGGACACTGAGCAGCCGTCCTTTCAACGTCCCAGGTGTTGGCTTTGAGGGTGATCCCGTGACATTTCATAATCACATTTATGAAAGGGCTAATTAAAAATACAGATGTCTTCAGCTCACAATACCCTGACAGCTGAAATACTTCTTAGTATTTGTTTAATATTAAAACTCTATCTCCTCACTGCTCTCCAACAGACTATTAATAGATAGCAAAGCGCAGACAGAAACACCTTCAGTCTTTTTTCCCCAATAAAAGACATATTATGTATATAGATAAAATATCTAGCAATTTTGCAAATTGGTAGTTGACAGAATTGCCTTTTTAGAGTAATTTGTTTTCCCTTCCGGAAGGTCAGAGACACAGTGTTGTTCATCTAGGGCAAGAGAGCTTTAAAAGGCTCTACCCATCTCCTTTACTATTGTTGTTGTTGTTATTCTATTACAGTTGTCCCACTACTTTCCCCCTTTCTCTCCTCTGCCCCACCCTTCCCTGCTCCACAGTCAGTCCCCACACTGTTGTCTCCTCTTTAACACAGTGCTGATGGCCCACACAAAACACCGTTTGTGCTGAAGAACAGAGAACTACCAAGGATCATTCAGCCTTAAGAAGAGGGTTCTTTGCACTGCAAACGTCAAACTGTTTCTACCTACTGGGAGGCAGGATAGACAACTGCTATCATAGTCACCAATGTCTTGTGTACCCCTAAGAACTTCGCCCTGAAAAATGAAAAGCCCTTTGCAGATGGGTTTGGTTTTCATATGTGAACCAGAACAGATGCTTTCCCCCTACTCAGAAGGTAAGTACTTTAGGTTGAAATGTAAAGTTCAAATAATGTTTAAAAACACCAAATATGTTCTGCCAGAATAATACCCAGTTAAGGTACAAAGATATGAAGAGAGGTTTTGGTAAATCCTCACCCAGATTTTCCTTTCTGGTTTTACCTCTCTGTGCTGAGCTCTCAGGGAAACTGTGTGCTTCTCCTGTCAACTCTCCTTTCATTTTATTCATCCCACAAATATTTGGGGAGGGCACCCACTAAGGTATTGGCACTTTCCTAAACACTGGGATTCACCAATAGGTAAGACAGGTTTGGTACCCATCCTCAGAACTACGTATAAATGCTGAGACACCAAAAGTCCTACCCTAGACATCCAATGCCAATTATCTGTTACTGGCTTTGAGAGAAGAGAGAGGAAATTCTAATGACGTTGCTACTTCCCAGGCTTTATTTTCTCTAAAACTTTTATTTTATTATTTTTTGGGTCTGAAAAGATCAGTAGCCTTTCTAGTAGAATCCACTTCCGTGAAATGACTCCTCATTAACTTAATTTTTTTGTCACTTAACATGTTTCACGTGCACTATGAATAATGCTAGTGAAATTAGATTTCCTCACAATATTCAATAACTGCCACTAGCAATGAATTCTGGCTCAATATTTACTTATAAATCTGAGGGTGTGCCCCATGTCCCCGAATTTCGTGTTGTTCTCCAGAAGCCACTAAATCGATGCGGTCCAACAAGATGGCCACATCTAGATTTTGAACACTTGAAACAGGGCCAGTCCAAATTCAGAGGTTCTCTAAAAGTGAAATACACACCATTTTTTATTTTTTATTTTTTAAAGATTTTATTAATTTATATTTAGAGGGGAAGGGAAGGAGAGAGGGAGAGAAATATCAATGCATGGTTGCCTCTTGTGTGTCCCCTGCTGGCAACTGGCCTGCAACCCAGGCATGTGCCTAGACTGGGAATTGAACCATGGTTGTTTAGTTCCTAGGCCCATGCTCAATCCACTGAGCTACACCAGCCAGGGCAAAATACGCACCAGCTTTTAAAATTTTAATATAAAAAGGAATGCAGAGTATTATATTAATCTCTTTCTATTGATTACTAGTGCATTTTAAAATTATTCATTTAATTTTGATATCTAATGACTGATTGATTATTAATATTTTTATACTATCAATGCAATGATAATATATTGGATATACTGGGTCACATAAAACATAGTATTAAAATTCATTTCACCGCTTTCTTCTTACTTTTTGAATGGAGCTACCAGAGAATTTTAAATTACACGGTGGCTTTCATGGCATTTCTACACAGCAGCCCTGCCCTTCTTCCTTGCCACACTCCATGTTTATTACTACATGAGGTTTCATCGCCAATTTGTTTTTGGTTGATTAGTCACTCCTCTCCTTCTGCCCGGTAACCTACAGCATGTATTATGGGATATTTACCACATTTTATGTGTTGTGATGGATCCTGGGAATATAATAGTGACGAGGAAAGAAAAAAGTAGCTTCTGTGTTATGGAAAACCCCATTGAAATTAGGAAGAACATGCTGAAACCAAAAAAGACACCAGAGCTTATGCTGCCTGTCACCTGCCACACCCAATAAGCAGAGACAGGGATGAACCTTTATGGGCGCTTTATTCAGATGGCCAGCCATCTGAGAAGATCGCAGCTTCACACCCCAAAAACCATCTTACATTTTCTTTGCAGGCCAATGTTTTTATAAACAGGAATAAACAAGGTGTGGTGAGGGGTTCTGAAATTCAGGGAAAATTAGATTAAAAAACTGCAGTATTCTTGCCCTGGGCAGTTAGCTTTTCCCAGGGGTGGGCCGTGGTCTGTCTCTCCCTGGAACACAATGGCCTGGATGCCTCCACTTGTCCCCAGGAGGTGATCTTTAGCAGTGCCCTAGGAGGTCGGCTGTTCTCCCAGGAGCCAGGACAGGCCTTATCTGTAGTTTCTGAAACAAAAGCTTTAACAGATGCATTACTTACTAGACTTATAACTATTTACATTAAACTAAAATTTTCCAACTCTTGGGTCCCCTATCAATGCCTGACCACACACCTAGCTTTAGCAGCCACTCAACTGAAGCATTTGAGAAAAGGTGCAACCTGTTCAAATATGAGCCACACTGGGCCCACAGTTAATCATACGTCTCGGGATCTTAGTGTCCACAGCATCACCAGCACAATAATCCTAAAAGTTTTATAGGAAATGTTTGGAAAATTGCTTTGAAAATTAGTAGGTGTCCTGAAAAGAAACAGGCAAATAAAATTCTGTGGTCAAAGATACTCGAAAAACTCTGAGTTAGAAGAAACACAGCAGGTCTCTTTACTGTGGGACCTAACAAAGGCTTGGTCTTTCACAGCATCTTTATGAATCCCCAGCAGAGGGGTAACACGAAGATTTCCTAAAAATATCTGACCAAAGATTTAGTTTCTGGTGGGTGTTTTTCCTGCAAATAAATCTGTGCACAAGAAACTTTTGGCGATGGTGTTCAGCTGATTTCTTCATTGTCCTGTGTGTTGGTGCAGACTACTGTGCTCCTTATTAAGCTACTGCCTCAAGTAGCTTACAAACCCACACTTGGATTCTTTGCGTTCTGTGTTGTTGCAGGAGCTGGAGTTCTGTAAACCACGTTTTTGCTTACCACCTCTCTCCATGCTGGGTTCTGCCAGCACAGGGTGTGAGAGAGAGACTGAAAGATGAATAGGCTCTTGGCGGTTTCTTTTTGGTTCCTGTCTCTCTCAGTTCTATCCTAACGAGTGCTTCATCCTGACAGCAGAAATTCCTTTCTATCTCAACACCCGAATGTAGTTGGCAGCATTTTTTAATGACATTTATAGAATTAGTGTTGTAAGTCCTGTTTTGAACTGTATATATTTGCACCCCCAAAATAATTCATATGTTGAAGCTCTAACTCCTGATATAACTGTATTTAGAGACAGAGCCTGTAAGGAGGTGATAAAGGTTAAATGAAGTCACAAAGGAGGAACCCTAATCCAACAGGGCTGGTGTCATCATAAGAAGAGGTAAAGACCCATGAGTTCTCTCTCTGCCCCATCTATATGAGGAACAGTGAGAAGGCAACTGTCTGCAAGCCAAAAAAGAGAGCCCTCATTAAGAATTGAACCTTACTGGTAACCTGATCTCAGAATTTTCCAACTTCCAGAACTGTGATAAAATGAATTTCTGTTGTCTAAGCCACCTACACGATAGTATTTTGTTATGGCAGCCCTAGCCAGCTGAGACGATCTCTCTCCTCCCATCAGCACCTGCTGGCCGGAGACTCCTAACTTCTCTGAGTTTTAGCTCCAGGGTTACCCTCCTGTGAGTTTGTGTTTTCATACCTCAAGTCTCTTGGCTTTGCTCCTGCAACCCTAGAGATGGTAGTTACTTTCTGTAACTGCTATTTTCATATGCTATGGGTATTTTCTTTGTTTCCCAATCATTCAACATGTAGCTCTTTACCCATTTCTTCCAGATTGTTGAATGTGTTGGTATAAATTTGTTTATGTGTTCTTTAATGATTCTTTGTATTTCTGTGGTGTCAGTTATCACTTCTCCTCTTTCATCTATGATTCTATTTACTTAGGTTCTTTCTTTTTTTATTGATGAGTCTGGCTAAGTGTTTCTCAATTCTGTTCATTTTTTTTAAAGAACCAGTTCTTAGTATCTTGATCTCTATCATTTTCTTTAATGACTATTTTAGTTATTTCTGCTCTGCTCTTAATTATTTCCTTCCTTTTGTTTACTTTGGGTTTTGCTTGTTCTTCTCTAGTTCCTTTAGGTGTAAAGTTAGATGGTCTGTTTGGGATTTTTCTTATTTCTGGAGGTAGGCCTGAATAGCTATGAACTTCTCTCTCAAAACTGCTTTAACTACATTCAATAAATTCTTTTTTTAAAGATTTTATTAATTTATCTTTAGAGGGGAAGGGAAGGAGAGAAGTATCAATGTATGATTGCCTCTTGTGTGTCCCCTGCTGGGAACTGGCCTGCAACCCAGGCATGTGCCCTAAATGGGAACTGAACCGCGATCCTTTGGTTCACAGGCTTGCGCTCAATCCACTGAGCTACACCAGCCAGGGCCACATTCAGTAAATTCTTAAAAGGTATGTTTTCATTTTCATTTCTCTCAAGATATATTTTTATTTCCTCTTTGATTCTTGGTTGTTCAATAGTATGTTGTTTAGTCTCCACATATTTGTGTTTTTTCCTGTAGTTAATTTATATTAAATTTTTTAAATTAAAATAGCTCGTATGGCTTCTGAGTTCTGTCTGGTCCTGTCTATGCACTTCCTGCCCCTCCCCTCCCCCCTAGGCCAACAACCTGAGGGGTAAGTTATTTGAATGAAATCATTCCAAATTGTTCCAACACCCACCCAACCAGTGCCTTTAGGGTGAGCTGGTTTATCTCTGTCCTCAGGCTTCAGAATAAGCTTTTCTCTTTCTCCAGGAGGTGAAGGCCTGAGAAAAGCTTCTTCAGAAACAAACCTACGAGCCTACCTCTGCTGGCCTTTCCTGGTGTGTTTAGCCGTAATGACATAGATTTGAACTTGCCACATTTGGTCTTCTCACTTGGAACTCGGATCTGTTAGCTTTGACAAAGTCACAGAGAGAGGTTGCACTTCCGTTTCCTGATCCTCCTCCTGGAAATAGAGTTGCGATTGCCCCTGGCTGACTGGTAGGGTCGTGAACCTGTCCGAAGAGTTGAAGTCTACTGAGTTGAAGAGTGTTTGCTTCTCACAGCCTGATGGTGGCTTTTAATTCGTGTTTGCCTGCATTGGCATTTTTTAATATGTGTGCATGTTTGTGTGCTGTGGGTCCATCTGTGTCTATGTATGCACATTTGAATATACATGAGCAAGTGTTGTTATGAAGGTGTACGAATGTGTGCATGGATGTGCTTAAGCCGTGTGGCACTGGGCCTGTGAGTTTTACCACTGTATTTCCAATACCAAGCACGGAGTCAACATATTTGTTGAATAAATGAATGAATGCATGAAAGTATGTGTGTTAATGGGAGCACAAAAGGGAATGAAATCTGCCCATTGCTTTGTTTAAGGCAGATCCATCTAGATCAAGCCTGTTCATAGAAGTAGAATGTGAGCCACTACATAATTTAAAATTTTCTAGTAGCCACATTGAATAAAATAAAAAGAAGCAGAAATTACTTTAAAAATATTTTACATTAACCAATATATCTAAACTATCATGATTTTAACAGAATCGATATAAAGTAAATATTAATGTAATGATAGAAAGCAATTGTTTTCTAAAATATTTACATTTTCTCTTTAAGTCTTTGAAATTCAGTGCACACTTGATACTCGCAGCATGTCTCAGTTAGGAGCAGCTATACTGCCAGGGCTCGCTATCCCCGTGTGACTCATGGCTACAGTCTTCGTCAGTGCCCTGCTCAGAAATAGCCTGTGGCTGGTGGAGAGTGGTATGGGACACTTTCTGTTTTCTCTTCTGGAATGTTTGGACGTCAGGAGTCTTAGGAAGTAGGGGCTACTTCTCAGATTTCAGAAATATGGGTTGGGAACATGTATCTCTGACACTCCTCAGATTGTTGCCAAAATTACACATTTTAGCTCACATTCCCTTATCTATGTCCTTCACACCGGCATTGTGGGGTACAACAAAAGCCAGGGCACTATTCCGAAGCCCATTGTCCTTTCCCTAAAACCTGATCATCTTTGCTGGAAACCTGTCTCCTGCTGTAGAACTTGACCCCCTATTCCAGGTCTCTATATAACTTGTTCTGGAACAGGTTCTTACCAATCTCCTTCATAATGTATGCGTCAAGTTCAGTCCTGAAGACATAAAAAATACAAAACATACACACACATACACACACAGCAGGCAAGCATCTTTGACCCTCTTTTTCCCTCTCATATTAAGTATCCTCATTTTTTCTTTATTACATCTGTTATCAGCCACTTTATATAGGAGTCTGAATTTTTCCCTCACATTTTTCTTGAGCCAGGGCTTCCATAAGTTCACAATCTTCTCACCCACCCCTGTAAATACCTAATTTTATGGTTGTGATAATGGTGGGGATTCAAATGGGATTGGTGGAAGTCCACATGGGTTCTCTTGCCCTGGCCTCAATGTCTCTCTTATTAGATAAGACAGAATCTCAGAGGTGGTTCCATTAGCTTCCAACAATCTTCCCGTTCCATTCAACTCTGTGTCTTTTGAAATTCTCTCAGCTGGTGTCATTCTTAACAAGCAATGGCGAAAAAAACTTTACATATTTTTCATTAACATACTAACTGTTAACTATGCCAGTAAATTATGGATAATTTAATTTAATTTAGACTTAATTGCAACATTTTTCCTCATTAATGAAATGGTTATTTGTTATTAGGAAAATATTTATTGAAGTGGAATTGTGTGATCTCTCACATCACTATTAAACCTTGTTAAACCATTTTTAATTTCAATTTGGGTTTAATTAAGATTCATTAAGCATTTTATTCAATCTAAATTAAGTGCTAATGGAAACAGGGTTTGCCAAGGAAAGACAGGGGTGCCCTTTCTTCATGTTCAGTCCTTCCAAACTGATACGGTTACAGAAGGACTTGGGGGGAAGTGGGACTCCTTTGTTACTGGTAGACTGGGAGGTGTGCAGCCTTTGTCAGAGGCTCATTATGGTTCAGATTTCAGGACTGCTGCTGACTCAGAGCGAGACCTTGGATAAGTCATAGCATTTTTGTGACAATCTGCTTACTCCTTTATAAAATGAGGATGATAATACCAAATGCATATTTATAGCTCTTTTCCCTTTCTCGGGTATCTGCAACTCCTTCGACAATGGAATTAAAGAAGTAAATTCTCTGAAGAGGATGACAACAAGGACACTGTGACGCTGAAAAATGGCAATGTACATGGAGTTGTCAATCAGAAGCCTGAATTCAAAAGGGGGTGTAGGTGGAACAAAGGCAGGGGAGAAATTTAGAACTTAATGAGGAGGTGGCCTTTTCTTGGGTGTGAAAGTAAATGAATGACCGAGACCACGTGGAGCAGCTGGTTGAAGTGAAATCTTTGTTGGCTCAATTCAGGAGAACTCATAGATAAACCCCATTCCCATGGACAGTCCTTGAAATGGAGAGATATCAGTGTTTGTTTGTCCAAGAGACTACTGCTGAAGCTAAAGATAGGGTAGTCCACAAGACTTTTGTGACTCAATGACAGAGAGAGGCATTCCAACCACCCCCCCACCCAGAGTAATAGTGAGATACCAGGGCTATGGATAATGTGCTGTGTTAAAGAGATTGTGTAATGTGCCAGCTATTAAATACCTATTCTGTTTGACTTACCAATGTGGCACCACTTTCAGAATTCCACTGCGGGCCTCTACTGTGCTCTTGACTCAATTCAGTTCTTGATTTCACTCTCATCTAAAGCTCCCAGAGAAATCCCCTTCTTTCTCAAAGCCCCATCATTAGAATGAGTTTCTATTCCCACCTGCTCAGGTGAGATGGTTGGTATGTACCTTTTCAAATAGAAGCACTCACTTTCATAAGACTTTCCCTTCTCCTGGAGTGAGTCCTTTAGAAACAAGAACAGGTTTTTCCTTTTGACATATCTCATTTTTAGATTGAAACATTTTGCCATTTTGTTATATGAAAATAGTTTCTACTCACATGATCCCAGAGGAGGTTCTTACTTCCCAGTATTCTTACTTCTCCAAACATTCAATAATGAGAATCAGAGGAAAACAAGATACTGAGTAACCTACAATGTCCAAGGGCAGAGAGTAGTGCCTGAATGACAGCCTAGCACACACTTGTGTGCACATGTGCATGTATATATCAGTGCAGAGACATATGCACATGTGTGTTCACTCTCCTGAATAACTTGCACTTGCCTCTCCAGGTCTATTCTCTATCCTTTCTCAGTCTGGTGTCTGACCCAGAAGTTTGACCAATCTTGACAGCCTCAGTGGATTCTCTTGACTTCTGGCTTCTGATTAGGGGAAGCGAATGGAGATCCAGCAAGATAGTTGAGAAGAACGAGAATAGGGTGAAAGCTTATTTCAGTCATCTCCCTCCCTGTGAGTACCAAGGCATCCTGTGGTACAGGATGGCAGTTCCTGTGATATGGTTCTTTCTAATTTCTCCCCATCCTCATCCCTTCAGGACTACAGGTGGTAAAGGGCCTCTGCTGTTGCTATCCCCAGGACACTGCACTGCCCCTGGAGGTTTCTCTACAGGCTTCATACACCTTTGCAAAGCATCATTTCATTAAACTTTTATTAAATTTTCCAACTTCAGTGCACCCTCTGCTCTCTACTGCGATCCCGACTGACAGGCACACACAGAAACACTCACACTGAAGGTCTCACTTAGTGTGTAACTAGACTGCCTTTATAGAAACTAGGAAATTCGATTGGCCTAGTGGTCAGTCAAAATGTCTCCAGCTTTGTTACTCGTTGACCTCAGATATAATAAAAGTTCTGGAAGGATCAGCATATGTGATTTAGTCCCTTGTCCTGCCTTTCTGCTGTGAGGAATGAGCCAGGCTCTGTATATTTCTGTCTAATACCTTCCTTTGTCTTCATTCCAGAAATGGAGAAGACCAAATGGCCCAGATGGAAAGCAGAAATGCAGACAGAAGGTTGTGGAAGAGGAAACTTAAAATAACTGAAGATCTTAAAGAAAACAAGTGAAGATTTATTAGAAACAACTGCCATGAAAGAGAGAGAAAAAACACTCCCAGCTTAAGAAGAAAGGAGATGCAAGGACACAAAAACAATTGTGCAGATGAGAATCACTGCAAGGAGGACCAGAAAGAAGGAAGAAAGAACACAATTTTATTTAAAAAATGGGTCAAGAGAACAAAAGTCCAAGGTACATCAGGCCATCCCTCCTCTGAGTGGGACCCTGACTTTGTGGAGACAATCCCAAGGCCAGCCTCCTACCGCACACCACACTCACTTCCCGTTCCAGCCTGGGAGAATGGACCAGGATGCCTTACTAGACTTCCTTACTCTGAGACTTACTAGCTGTGAGATCTCACCTTCTCTTCCTCTTCTTTTCTTTACTTCCTTTCTTCTTTCCCGCTAGCTTCTTCCCTCTGCCTGGTATTAAAGCTCTATCTAGAAATTCAATACCATTGTTGTTTGTAGTGGTGGTATTACTATTACTATTACTATTATTAGTAGTAGTAGTATTAGTATTATTAGTATTTACCATCATTGTCATTATATGGCTTTCTCCATTCTGCTTTTTCACAAAACTGCTGCCCTGAAATGTGAGAACCACCCATCCCACTGCCAAGAACCTCACTAGGAAAGTATTCCCCCGCCCTGAAGCCATCACATATCCTGTATGGACAAGGATGCTCAGGATGCTCATCTCACCAACCACAGTCCTAGTCTTTGCCAGGAGGTACCCATCGTTGAGATGGATTAGACTCTTTCCAGCCTTTTCCACTACACCTGGACTCCTGGGACAACTTCTTGGATTTGAACACACTGCTTTGTCCTATTTTTAAATTGAATTCATTAGAGTTAGACCAAGCAGAAGGGTAAGAAAAAAAGTCAAAGGTAATATCTACAAAAGATAAGCTTTAATTTATTTTTGTGTTTTTTCGATAGTGGGTATTCTTGATAATCAATCCTTCCATGTCTAGAGCTCAGGTTGAATTTCACTGCCAATCTGACTACCAATAACAAAGACCATCTCTTTAGCCCAACTGAATCTGAGATGGCATTACCCCCTCTAGCTGCCTGGATCAGGGAATGGGTTTAGAGGCTCTGAAAGGCCTCCTTCTGCCAACTTACACACACTATTTTTCTTCCAGCCCAGCTGAACGCTCTCATCTCTCCACTCTGATGATAAGCCCAATTATGGCTCAAGCTTTCATCTGCCTGGGTGGTATCAGGGTTTTTGAGACATGTGGCCTCAGTCCTTGTGTTTGGGTGGCATGTGGCTAGGAGACTCTGCTGAAGGAAACAGGTTTTATAAAATAGACAATGATGCCCATAAAGATAAAAACATAAAAACAAGTTGTATAGGGCATCTTACTCTGTCATGCAAGTGCTGGGGCCTCTGGAGAGCTGATGTCTAATTCTCAAAGTAACCAAGGGAGTTAGGGACTGTTATCCCAGTTCTTAGATAAGGGAAGAGGCCCAGGGGGCTGAATAGCTTACCCACAGCTAGTGACAGGCAGAAATGAGTTTTCCCTTACACCTTGCGTTCTCTTTATCAATTAGAACATCTTGGGTGGGTTTTTTCCTTTATCACACATTAAGTATCTTTCAAGTCCTCAAGAGAAGGGAGAGAAGAGGGAAGGTACGCAGTGGAGCAGGACATTGACTAGTCTTGCTGGGACCGCCCACTCCAGTGGAAATGAAAGGGAGGCCTGCAGGAGATAACGCTCAGCTCAGTCACGTGCTGAGATGCCTTCCTGCTGCCCAACCTGCCTTCTGTATCCATCCTACCACGTCTCTCAAGATACTCTGGAGCCTTCCTCATGGAGCACGTTTCTGTTCTTTCGAGACCTCACCTGGCCAGAACCACATGGTAGAAACGCAAAACAAGGAGATGGGGAATTTCCAACTCCTCCTCTTAGTCTTTCCACTGTTTCTGTTCTAGAAAGTGAGGTGTATTCAGATAACAGTCAGCTGTTATCACAGTTCACCTCATTTTAAAATAATATCAATGGGGTGAAAGTCCTCTCTTTTCTCCGGTGCCTATGCTTTTGCCTTCCTCTCTATCCCCCCAAATTCACCAAGATTAGAAAGATTCACAGCTTCCACCTCACTCTCTAGAGGGGTTTGAAGTCATCACACATGTTCTAGAGATAAGATCCAGGACAGGGTATCATTAAGACCACTATGCACTCCTCAAGCAAATTGTTCATTCATTCACTCATTCATTCACTCAGCAAATAGTCCTTGAGTGATGAAGTGATGAAAATGTCAGGCTCTGGAATCACACTGATTGAGTATGTAGTCTAGCCCTGCCACCCATGTAACATTGAATAAGTTACTAAATCTCTTTAGGCTTTGTTTCCCTCTTCTGTAAAGGAGGGTTAATAACAAGTAAGTGTTTTTAGAATTAAGTGCATGTCAAGCATTTAGCACAGTTTCCCAGCACATGTTTAGAGATGTCAGATGGTTTGACCCTTGGGGAAGATGTTTGCTTGCCCATGTGCGTGTGTGTGCATTTGTGGGAAGCTAAGAGAAACTGGAAATTTTTTTGTGGCTCTACCCCTATATGCCTCCTTACATTTATTGATGTGGCCTTGAGCAAGTCCCCTATTTTCTTCATTTCAAGGAATGAGACTTCAAATAAGTATTTAAAACTTTTAAAAGCATTCTTGAATCAGGGTAATTGCTCAATAAAATGCTGCTTTGCCCTCTTTCCCTCTCATCTCACTCATCCCTCAGGGCTACAGGTCCGGAGACCTGTATCAGGGTTTTCAAGAAGCCACTGTGGATTCCACAGCTGCAGCCAGGAACATTGTCCAAAGGGACGATGTGTTTGGGGGGAAGGATGTGCATAGTCATAAGACATTCATTGACTTTTCTGAGAAAAATGAGCTCAGGAAAACCAAATGTTGGCCACTTTTCCCTTTTGACACCTCATCTTTCTCTCAGATTAAGCTAAGCTGGTGACCAGGCGCTGGCCTGGAACATGCTGCTCTCCTGCCAGCTAGATCTGGAGAAATGAGAAAAACCAGCCAAGAGGAGCACAAGCAGTGCTGATGCTGGCTTCACCCGGGGAGGGGGTAGGTCTCAGGCCCTCCTCCTTTCTGGGTATCGCCGGGGAAGTAAAAACTGAAGACATGGGTTCAATGAGTCCACAGTGGAAAGTTCTCCAAAGAACAAAGGGATCTATTTAATTTTTTCATAAATTTTTTAATTTTAGAATAACTTTAGATTCATAGAAACATCTCAAAGCTGATAGAGTCCCTGTATATCTTTTATTCAGCTTCCCCTAATGTTAACATCACACATAGCTATGGCACATTAGTCAGAACTAAGAAACTGACTTTAAGAAATCACTATTAACTGAACTCTAGAATCTCTATTTAGAATTCACTAGTTTTCCCACTATGGTCATTTTATTGTTTCAGGATCTAATCCTCATTATATTTAGTCTATTTGATTTTTAATGTGCCAGTGTTTACATTTTGATCTAGAAAGTTCTGTGTCTACTAAAAAAGTCTGGAATCTGAGCTCTTATTTTACCATTCTGTCTTCTAAAACAGTCTATTCCTAGCATTTTCATCTCAGCCACATGTCAAAAACATGAGTAAGATGTCTGGATTCTACCTGATACTCTTATGAGAAATTGTTTTGAGTTTTTACTCCTGAACTAAGTAGATAACTAATAAATTCTCTTGCCTACTGCTGCATGAATTATGTGTCAGGCAGTATACTAAGTGCTTGTACAGATTATATAATTCAATATTCATAGCATCCCCTTAAAGTTAGTATTATTATTACTATTATTTTCCAGATGAAAAGACTGGGTTCAACAGAGGTTTATAGTTCGCCCGAGATAAAACATTTAGTAAACGGTAGGATCAGGATTTGAACCCAGTATTCTCACTTGAAGACAAATTTGCTTTCTTTTATGGTTCTATATTAAGGCCTCTGTCTTGCAGAGCTGTGCCCCAGAACTCCTGCTGAGTCTCTTTCCCCTACATAGTGGAATGATTAACAAATCTAATGCATGCTGCCCTTTGTTGGAATTAGCTCCAGATTAAATGCTTCAAAGCCTCAAAAGGAGATATCGGTGACTCCAGCCGTGGATGTAAAATAGTGAGTAAATCTGGAGTGGTCCAGCATGCCAAGTATAAGAGCTGGTCTGCATGACCCCCTTCCCTCCACACACACACCCACTCACACACACACAAACACACACACACCCACTCACACACACACAAACACACACACACGTTTACAAAACCCTGGCATTTTTCCTCCTGGATGCCCGCCCAGCGTGCTATGCACACATTCCCCCAGTGCTGGTAGATATAGCTTTGGGAAAAGAAGAAGCACAAACAAGTGTGCCAAGGGATCAGGATGTGGAAAATCTGAGTTGAGCAGAGAGAGTAGGACAGGGGCATTCAAGGAAAGACCAGGGAGATTGTGCAATCAGATCCAAGACTCATTTAATCAGCTTTGGGGAGTGTGTATGTGTGTATACACAAAGAGATAGAGATAGCACAGATACAAACATAGATTGTAGACACTTGCAGACACAGATCAATCCATTCATTAGTGCATTTATAGAATCATAGAACAAGCATTTATTAAACACTTTTGATGTGCTGGGCCTTCTGCCAACACAGTTTCAGTCTTAGTCTGCTGTTCAGAATTTCAGTTAAATCCTTCATGTGTGGCGATCTGCAAGGCTCAGGAAACTCCTCTTTCTGGAACATGACACCTAGTTTTTTTATTCTGTCAACAAAGGAGAAGTTTGTTTCTGAGGAATGCAAAATTTCAGAGGAATCAGTTCACAGAGCTTTGCAGGGGAGTCCCGTTCCTAATAGCAGAAAGAAAACGCATCCCTCTTGTCCTTCGACGATCTGGAATTCTTCATGGTAGAGCAAGCGCAGGGTTCCCGGGCCATCTGAGGCTTTGTTATTACACCCTCTCTCTATTCCTTCTTGTGTACGTAAGTTGAAAGTGAAAAATGCACACCTAAGTGTCAGAATAAAGTGAGCTGTCTGGAGGAGACGCCCTTGGTGTCAGCTGGGCGGGCCCATGGTGAACACTGCCAGGTAGATGAAGGTGTACTTTGCCAGGTGCAGCCCACCACCACTGAAATAGACAGTGCTTGGACAAAAAATGACTGAACTATGGGGCCATCAACAGCAAGGGCATATACTCTCTCGGAAAACACCCACTACAGCAGTCAAGAAGGGAATAGAGACCCAAGAAAGCCAGAGGGATGAGAAGCACAGGCTGAGTATCCTCCTTGCTCCTTTATATCCTCCAGAAATGAAATATGTGCCAGTAATTCCACTGGTGTGTGGATTATGTACAGAAATGGGCACCTCATACTGTTTCCTGGGCAGGCTGGTCAGGGAGACTGCAAAGGTGTGGATCTTTTCATCACCTGGAAGTCGGGTAAGACTTAAGGAAAGTGAGAAGCAAGAGAATCGGGGCAAAGGATGCTGTGTGGTGAAGGGAGGAGACATCTGAAGCATGTCTGCTCTCGGCTTAGGAAGATGCTCGGACAGGGCCTACGCTGGGAAGGCTTTGATGCATTTGCAGCTCTCTGCTTAGCTCCATGAGATGCCTAGCTCCTCTGCTTAAGCCAGATTAAGCAGAGGACTGTTCAGCTGGATGTCAGCAAGTGTTTCCCTCCCAGGAAGAAAAAATTTGAGCAGGGGCTGGTATTCACAGGAAGTGGTTTATGCCCTGTTGTTTGTATAAAAATAAAAATAGGCTGGGGGTGTAGGAGCAGGGAGAAACATGTGAGGGTCCAGCTGTATTTGTCTTCGTCTGCTGGGCCGTGGTAACCCTCGGAGGAGTCAATGGGGACTTCAGCTGGGCTCTGGTTTCAGGGGCTGGACTGATTGATCAGTGATGACAGGATCAATGACCCCGGCACCTTTTTTTCTCATCAGCAGTTTACAAGAAAATTGACCTGATAGGCTTTGGTTTATTGATGATCTGGGCTATTCCTTGACTAAAATCTCTATGGCTAGACTGGGCCCTGCTGGGTTTAGCCCTGGAATGTGACCAGTAAGCCGGTCAACAGATGAGACTGGCCAAAGGATATAGTAAAAGGCAGCACCTGAAGAGGTTTAGCATGTGTGTTATTTCTCACCACTCCAGCAACATTGCCAGACATCACTAATCTATCATGGCACTCTTTCTACTGAGCTCAGGCATAGCATCATGGTCTTTATGAAGACAAAGCTCCAGAGAGCCACTACGCATTATCCGTAGCAGGCACTAAAGATGAAACCTGCTGGCTTTCTTGGAGATAGAGGTAAGTAGGGAGAATGGGGCATTGCCATGCTACAGGGGTATTCATTTATTCATTTCTTTATCGATTAGTTCAGAAAGTATTTACTAAGAGTCTATGATATACTGGGCTTGCTGCTAGACAGTAAGCAGTATAACGATACAGTTTTTCTGTATAGTCAATAATTCACTATTGTAAGAGGAGAGAGAGAAAGAAAAAAAATGGACCATGGGATTTCAAACACGAAGGAAGATGTGGCTACCACTACATGGAGGGATCATGGAAGGTTTCATAGAGGTGGTGACATCTGAGCTCAGTTGAAAATGAGTGAAGGGATGAATGAATGGGAGGATGGATACACAGTGTTAGTGTGTACAGTTGGCAGTCTATAGGAGAGAGATTTGAAGATATTACACTCTTTGAGCGGTTCATAGGCTATGTTTGGTCAAATTAGGTAAGTGTTTTATGCTTAAGGTAGCCAGACTTACTGATAAACACAAGTGATGGTCTAGTGAGATAGGACAGAAAGATTCAGGGAAAAGAGTGGAAGAGTGGAAGATAATTTCTTTTCTGAAAGGCTCTTACATTGATCAAGAGAAGAGTTCGTTCAAAGTTGCCCTCCACTGGGAAAAATAGGAAGGGAGGAATATTACTTTCTACACTAGGAGGAGCCATTGAGAACATCTGTTGACTTTTTTTCCGAGGGTCCATCCACTCTTCTCATAGAAATTCTCCCAAGATTATCCTCTGGAGAACCACGCCCCCTCCCCTCGAAGACTGTGTTCTCTGGGGCTCCCACGCCAATTTAAAAGGCAAGATGTGACCTAGGCCTGAGTCAATGAGAACATAGAGTTTCCTTATGTCTTACTTTAGAATCAATCCGACAAGCTCAACCTTTTAGTTAGTATGCATAAATCATCTATACATTTGTAGTGTCAATTAATATAGAAAGATCTATTATCTTTTTCCTCGTTTTCTCTCTGTCTTATCTCATTGGTTTTTATTTTTCTGCTTTCTCTTTAGATAACTGAATACTCTTTATAATTTCATTTTGTTTCTTTTAGTTATGAACTGCAAATCTATTTTTTGTTTTATTTTCATATTGCTTTAGGTTTATAAGACACATTGTTAATTTATCACAATTTACCTCCAAGTAATATTATATACTTCATGTACATTATAAGAGCACTAAAATAGTATACTTCCACCCTCTGAGCCTTTGTGCTATTGTTATTTTTTTTTACTTATAAATAAGTTATAAACTATGTACTGCATAGTTATTATTATTATTAATTTTATTTATTAATTTGAGAGAGAGACAGAGAGAGGAAAGAGAGGGAGATAGAGAGAGAGAGACATCAATTTGCTGTTCCACTTACGTTTATTCTCATAAATCTTGTATGTGCTCTGACCACAGATCAAACCCACAACTTGAACATATTAGGATGATGATGTAACCAGCTGAGCTGCCTGGCCAGAGTGCATAGTTATTATTTTAATAATTATTTATATTTTCAGGACTTAAATAATCAGCATATGATCTTACGTGGCCCATACAGTTGCTATTCCTTGTGCTATTCATGCCTTTATTCAAATCACCTGTGATGGGCAGAATAATGACGCCCCTTCCTCCAAAGGCACCCATGTCCTAATTCTCAGAACCTAAGACTATGTTTTAGTAAAAAATAGTTTGCATATAGGATCAAGATTAAGGGTCTTTAAGATGAGGACATTATCCTGGATTATTCAGATGGGTAGATCTTAATGACATTAAGTTAGGAACCTTTAAGTGAGAATAACCTCTGTAAGCTAGGAACCTTTTTGTAAGAATTCAGAAGCTGAGGCCAGTGGGAGATAGCCTATGAGAGAATGGTCAGAAGGTTGTAACATTATTGGCTTGAAGAAGAAAGAGGAGTTCATAAGCTAAGGTATGTGAGTGACGTCCAGAAGCTGGAAGAGGCTAGGAAACATGCTCCTCTTGAAGCTTCAGAAGAGAACACAGCCCTGCTGAAATCTTGGTTTTAGCCCTGGTGAGACCTGTATCAGAGTTCTGACTTCCAGAACCATAAGTTAACAAATGTGTGTTGTTTTAGGCCAGGAAGCTTGTGGTGACTTTTTTTTTAGTAGTAGCAACAGAAAAGTGATGCCTCGCGTATTATATCAGTAAAGATGATACCACCCCGTAAGTGGGTGAGGTTTGTCCCTGGGAGGGGGGTACGGCATTTGAATCCAGAAAGCACAGATATACATACCGTACAAAAACAGACACACAGTGTGTCTGTTGTATAACATTTTTATGAGGTGGCAATTAGGGAAAATGACATCTAAAAGCCTCCATAGGGGGATGATACTGAAACACAGTTAAGAAACACCGGTTTACTGCGTATTTCCAATTAGTATCATTTTTCTTCTGCCCGAAGTATCTCTTTTATAATTTTTTACAGTGTAACCTCACCATCTTCAGGCGATAAATACTTTCTGTATTTACAGATCTGAAAAAAATCTACTTTGCCTTTATGTTTGAAAAAATATGTTTACCGATTATCAAATTCTGTAGTTGCCAGTTTTTTCTTTCTGTACCTTGAAGTGTTGTACTGTCATTTTAGTTTGTTTTTGATGTTACATTTGCTGCAATCTTCCTATTTTCGTTTTGTTTGCTTGTTCTTGGTCTAGAATCCCCCACGCAGAACCATCTTTTCCCCTTTTTCGCTCTTCTTTGTGGGACCATTAATGCTGTGGGACTGTGGTTACAGTTGTCATTAATCTACGGGATGGGCAGTTGTTTACGGAACCAACCAGAACCCTTCCCTGGAGTGGACACACATATGCAAAGAGATGGGGGAGGCCCTCCTCCAGATCTGAGGGCGACCCAAGGCAGAGCCTGGGGTCCCCGAGCAGGAATGGAGCATTTCCATGTTCAAACTATAAACATCATCCTCTCACTTTATATAGGGATCCTTCTTAGGAGCTCCCAAATTTGAGAGTCAACTTGAGAAATAGGATTGTGGACTACATCCCCCTGCATCTTTCAAGAGAGTCCCTGGGCCTCAGCATTGTCACTGAGCCCCGGCTCCTCGGCTGACACTGCCCTCCCATATGCCTCACCCCGAGGGCCTTGGGCGCCTCGTCTATGGTGCCCAGGGATGGCTAGATGGGCCTCCAGGTTCAGCCGTTACCATCCCTGCTTTTTTCTGGTTTTCATTTCCTTTTCTTGTCTGCAAGGCTTTTGAAATCCATATTGCAGTCACTTGTTGCCCTGTTTTCCAAGCTGCCTTGAACGGCTGCCAGGGGCTGTTGCCAGAGGAGCTAATGACTAAGTCACTCTCCTTTCAGCCTCTGGCAAGACTGGAAATTCACTTGGGGCTGGGGGTAGGTAGCAAAGGCCCGGCCATCCTGAACCCATCAGAGAAACCACAATAAAAGTGCCGACCGGGGAGTCAGTCACTCACCCTCCGAGCCCAGCGCTGAGCTCAGCTTGGAGGTGATGACCAGGACGGGGAAGCTCTGCTCTGCTCCTGTGGAGCCACAGCAGAAGCACAGACTTGAGCAGACAGGCCGGCCCATCAGCACGGCCTTGTTGGGGGTGGGGGCCGGTCAGCAGGGAAGAGATGCTCACTGTGTTTCTGAGCCAGGAAAAGCCATGGAAGAGCAGAATAACAGCAGGATGTGAGCCAGAGCAGACAAATGATAATAATGAAATAGCTAACACCTCCAGAAACTTACTTCTTTTTTTTCTTTTTGACCTTATTCTAAACACTTTAAAATATTATCTTATTTAATCCTTCTAATAATCCTAGCTGCTAGGCTCTATTTTTATTCCCACTTTCAAAAGAGGAAACTGAGGCAGAGACAGATTTTTTTTTTTTTTTAGTTGGTGGTGGCCTAATATTTTCCTACAGATCCTCTCTTGCCTGGACAATTACAATGTCCCCTCACTGGGCATCCTGCTCTGTAAATGTTTTCTCAGCTGATTCATTGGTTCACTTGTGCCAAGTTTCACTACCAATTACATAAGATTGGACTTGGCCTTCCCCTGGTCCAGCCTCCACATGAGACCCCTGACCCTGGAGGATACTTCCAATTGTACTTTGAGATGCTGTGATGCCAAGGACCCATCTTAAACTGTGCCCTGATTCCTGATCCACAGAAACTGTGAGATGATACATGTGCCTTGGTTTAAGTCACTATATTTGTTGTTATTTGTTATACAGCAATAATTAATATAAGGCAGTTTAGCAGACCGTGTCATCTGGGAAGGATTGGAGTTGATTGAAAGGTAGAACATAGAGAAACATGGGAGAGAGGAGGAACGTTTCCAGGCTTGAGAAATGGTGAGCAGCAGATATCCTGGAAGGTTCATGAAAAATAGTCCCAAATGATCCTGAAGAAGTTGACAGGGAGTTGATTAGGAAATGCCTTACAGGAGTTTGTCCATCTCAGAAAGCAAGTGGTAGGGAAAAAAGTGGAAAATCCAGAGGAATTATGAGGTAGTGAGGAAAACATACCTGCAGTAACATTGAGAAGGAAAGGAACAGAAGACACTGCGTTCATACCAGATGATCTTGATATTTTTGCAAAGGCAAGTACTCGAATTATCTGTTGAAAGTGAAACAGAAAGAAGGCTTCCTAGAGTAGCAGCGCTATTGTTTTTCTTTTTTTTTTCTTTTATTGATTCTAGAGAGAGAGGCAAGAAATGAGAAGGAGAGAAGAACCATCCACGTGACAGAGAAACATCATTCGGTTGCCTGCTGTATGCACCCAACCAGGACCAAATCTGTGGCAACCTGGGCACGTGCCCTGATCAGGGATTGAACCCACAACCTTGCGGTGTGTGGGACAACCCCCTACCAAGGGAGCTACATCAGCCAGGACCAGAGTAGCACTATGATTGATGACAAGTTGTCAATAGCCTTACATGGCCTCTGAGGTAAGACTCACTGCCTCCTTTTGAGAGGTTTTACTGTTACCTGTATTTTCCAGAGAAGGATCAAAATGTCGAGAGTGGTGAAGTTACTTGCTGATTGCCACCCCGTTCAGAAGTGGCAGAATTAGGAGACGTGCCCATGACCTAGTGTCCTGGTGTCACACTGATGTTCTGGACACTTTTTTTTAAAGCAGATGTCAGGGGAAATGTGTGTGTTCTGCCAGAGGCTGTTTTGCTGCCTGTATCAAGTTCTTTGTAGACTGTTGTAGCAGGCGTGGTGGCACAGTAGGTCTAGGCTTAGAGGTTTAGGGTGTGCATGGGAAAAAGATGCAGGGAGAAGAAAAGTTCTTTTGTTGAAAGGACATTAGGTGGACTAGTCAAGGGAACCCTTTCAGAAGGTAGAAAATACCCAATGTGCAAAGGTTGTAGCTACTGGAGCATCTGTACACAGGAAACCATGGATCCCCAGGGACTTCAGAATAGACAACTCAGTAGAGAGAACGTAATGATGGGGAATGAAGGACTGTGGCCAATAACAAGGCAGGGCGCGGAAGAAGACAGCGAATGGGGACAAGGGATGTACTCCAACAAACATGTAAATGTTTGTAGATTGACTGAATCTTTGTAACTTCCAGAAAAAGCATTGCCAGCCCTGAAATAAAAGTCTCCCTGTGTGCTTCCATGTTTATGAGCCAAAAAAGAACTTAAGCTTTGAGTTCATTGTTACTCCCACTCGTTCGATCAGACAGCCATCCAATCCGACGTGGTATGATGGCATAATGGTTTTGCATTTTCAGATGGGCCATGGAGGTCTACCAGGAAGGGTGCAAGAGCTTCCTAGCTTCCAGATGAAGAGGGATGGTGCGCTCCCCTGGACTTTCCAAGCCCGGATAGGTGGGCTGGGATCCTGGGGCACCGAGAAGGAGAACTCATGTGCTACTGAGAGAACTGCTATGAAGCCACCAAGTTTTTCTTGTCAACGCCTAGCTGTGTGCTTGGCTCTGAACAGGGCGTTATGAAAATGTATTGAAAGAATGAGTGAGATCCTGGTCATGCCTGTTCCCTCGCTCCGTCTTCTTGCAGTCGTTTTAGATGAGCAGACATTCTAAAGACGACCCCAAACTAGACGGCGCCCATGCATTTCAGAGACGGAGAGTCTGAAAAGTCCAAATTCCACATACACTCCCTCCTCTTTTCTACTTTTGTCACCAGTGACCAAGAAAGCCATCCTTCCCTCCTTCCCTTCCTCACAGAAGAGGGGGCAGCTCTAACGGCCTTGGCCCCAGTTTGCTTGTATAATTAATGTGGGATTTTCCCTCCTCTAGTAAAAAATGACCTTGTCAAGCCAGAGACGACAAAATCTTGGTTACTGAGTGATTGTGGGCTCTCTGCTGGGATGGCATCTGGGCCCTGCACAGAGAAATCTAATAAAATCGGTGTCAGGGCTCCCTGGGTGCCAGGTCCCATGCTGCCTGACCCCACGATCCCAATTTATGAGCCAAACCCAAGAAAGCAGACAAACCTCACTGGCTCCAGACAGGAGACTTCCAAGTGGGAGCAAATGTGGGGGTTGGGGCTGGGCTTCAGCAAAAATGACAAGGAAAATGACAGGAGGTGCCAGGCTGACCAGGGAGTCTGGGGAAGCCCTATTCAGAGCATCTCGCTGCCTCAACAGGGCCGATTTTAACTTGGCGGAGGGATGTGTTAGAACTGCCCGCTGGGAAAAGAAGCTGTTTCTTTTTTTCTCTGCACTGTTTTCAGTTGGGCCACGGACCACATGCCTTGCATAAGCCATGTTCCTGGGAGGCAGCAGGCGTCAGTAGAGGAACAGTCAAAGAATGATATTTGCAAGGGGAGTTTCCATTTTGTAAGTTGAGCACTTTGTCCGGTGCCAGGGAGTTTTAAATGTGCCGTCACTATACACCCTTCTCCACAACTCGAGTTCCCTGGGATGGGAAGCACAGCTTAGCATTGCACACGCATGTCACACTTTATCAGCTGAATGACCGTGGGATAGTTCCTTAACTCCTTCACCTATAAAACAAGGTAATAGTACTCCTCTCCTAAGGTTGCCTGTGAGGATTACAATATCAAAAGGCAGACTCAAGCCACAAAAACAATAGCATTTGTCTATACCAGCAAAAATCAACTAGATGGAGAAAAGAAAGAAAGAGGAGTCAGATAGCCAGACGAATTCCAAAGTGTTTATGAATTTGATTAACAAAAGATAATATAGAGAAAATGCTAAAATTCTATTACAGGATATAGAACATGTTCCAATAATTTGAGAAACAGTCTATGCTTATGAATGAGATATCTTAATGTTGTAGAGCTACCAATTATCTTTAAATTAAACTCTGAATTAAATGCCATCACAATATAAATTCCAGTTAGATATTCTTAAGGTTCTAGGGAGTGGGAAAATGCATAAGAATGTATATGGAAATATAAAGGTTCTATAAAGGTAAGCAATTTTGGAAAAGAGGAGAGATTTGCTGCACAAAACATTAAAATAGATTGCAAAACTACAGAAATAAAAACAATGGGATAGAGACATTAGTGGAAAGAATAGGAAGTTCTCAGGCGGACACACGCACATCTGAGCAGTTGGTACATCGCGAATATGACGAGGGGAGTCAGCGGATGAAGGCTTATCCGTCATTTCTGACTGACCGTGCTGAAAAGCCTGGCCCTGTGTGGATTACCAGGGGAATCTCTTCACTCTAACCGAAAGGATCTCCAGATGGGTTAAAGATGGAGGTGTAAAAGGTAAAACTCTAAGGTTCAAAGAAAATACTATTGCTGTCACCCAGGAATGCGGACAGATTTCTTAATAGTCTCAAAAAGCACAGAGCATGTGTCTCTGGGGTTAAGAAATCCTTATTATCAAACACCACAGATACAGTCAACAGACAGGTAACAGATTGGGAGGATTATTTGCAAATACTAGAACTAAAAAAGGCCCAGTACCTAGAAGTTATAAGAAATCCCCACAAGTCATCAAGAAACCGAGGATAAAGATAAAAGGCATGAACAGACGAGCTACAGAAGAGGCAGTGCTAATGACCAGTAAACACATGAGGGAATGCCGAAACTCATCCACAAGCAGAGCAGTGGGAATGAAGAAAGAAGCAATGGGCTACTCCTTTACCCCATCATATTGGTAAAAACCAAGGTACGTAAGCAATGTTGAGAGGGATGTGGTGAAACAGGATTTTGTGCCTGTACACTAATGTACAAACTGATGATGTAGACTGCTAATCACTCAGAACACATCCCCAGAAATCCGTAGTCTGATGATGTTCTTACACCCTCTGATGGTACAATCTCGCTCCTGTTCACACAGTGTTGCTGAGAAAAAATGTGGCACAAGTCCATAAGGCCACAAATAGAGGATGTCCATCAGAGCCTTGTTTGAAGCCAGGCTTGGCCACCTATGGTCCATGGGCCAAATCTGGTCACAGCCCTTTGCCTATGTACTACCTATGCTTGCTCTTACCCTGCAACAGCAGGGTTGAGTATTTGCGACTAAGATCTTCAGGCCTGCACAGTCCAAACTATTTACGATCTGGATCTTTACAGAAAAAGCCTGTCTACACCTAGTGTAAAATGGCAGGGAACTACTATAGAAACTTGAGATTTTCATCACTGAGGGAAAAGTAAAATACAGTGGACACAGTCTGTGGGAGACTATGTGGCTCCACACACCACAAACTGTGTGAAATGTGTACTTGCAAACAGGGAAAGATCTTTAAGAAATGATGCTGAATATAAGAAAGGAATGAACCAAATTTATAGTACTATAACTTCTATACAATTCAAAATTCCTCTGTAACGACCACACTACCTTTTGCAAAGACCTACAGAAGAGCACGTATCACATTAAAGGCCTTGTGACTGCTGAAATTAGGAGGAGTGAGAACGCATGCATAAAATAGACCAGGAGATGGGCCTGGCATAAGTCTGGTGATCGAAGCACGCTACAGAATGAGAAGCATGATTTGCCCATGCCTCTCTGCCTAAGACCCAGGAAAACAGGTGCAGAAAGCACTTAGGACAATGTTTGGCACATTGTGAATTTTCCAGAAAGTGTTCATTGTAATTTTCATTATTATTATCACCATTTTACTATTCATATTTTGAAGGTAAAATCCTAACCATGGAGCTAAAACTCAATGAAGAAGAATATGCTTAAGGAAATCCTGTCTCATCAGTGGGCCCAGAACATAGGTGTATATAGTCACTCTCTTTAAAGGGACCCTTCATAGGTCAAAAGGGATCCAATCTATGGCTAAAACCAATGAATCGACAAGGAGGGGAATATGGCTTGTTTACTGCTTCAGCCATTTCTGCTCACCAAATGTTTCTGGTCCTTTGCTTTTCAGATTGCCTGTTCTTTTCTTCCTTTTGGCTAGTTGGAGCCACGTGATTTGTTCTGGCTGAGGAATTCTAGTGTAAGTGATATGTGCCACCTCTGGGATAGACTATTAACTGTTCTTTCTAGATTCTCCAGAGCTCTCTTTCCTGCTGGCATGGTGGCTAGCTGCATTTGAGATGGTTGTGGCTCTATAGATCCCTGGGGGACTACAACAACTAGAGTCCCCTGTAGTCCCAGAATGGATATGTTGACTGAAGCTACTGAGATTATCGGGGTTGTTTGTTACTCCAACATAGCTGACTGATACAACTTTCAAATCCTCATGACTCGAGTCAAGGCATTCCCAAAGATTAGGACACATTGAATTGGAAAGGCTCTCAGAGGCCTTGTAATCTAACCCTCCAAAAAGGGTTGATAAGGTGAATGCCTAGAATAGGGGACTAATCCCAGTAAAGAACAGCCCATACTCTCCACAAAAACTCCTATCATCTTAACTCCCCTCTTACCATTACTGAGATTCTTCTGTCAGAGCCAAATTCTGCTGCCTTGCCACTGCCACCCATATGTATTAGTTCTGTCCTCATCTGTCTTTCACATACTAATTTTTCAAATAGGAGACTGTAGATTGTACATTAGTGATTTTGTAAAGATGTCCCCATCCTAATCCCTAGAACTTGTGAACTTGTTATTTTACAGGACAAAAGGAATTTTGAAGATGTGCTTGTGTTAACAATGTTGAGATGGAAGATTATCCTGGATATTGTGAGCTTGCCCAGGGAAATCAGCAGGGTCCCTATGAGAGGGAGGCAAGAGGCTGAGCCAAGGGAGAAGTGACCGCAGAAACAGAGGGCATAGTGATGTGAGTGCTGGAAGGGGACCATGAACCAAGGACCCAGGCGGCCTCCGCAGCTGGAAAAGACCAGGTATGAATCCTCCCCTACAGCTCCAGAAGGAAGGCATCCTTGCCAACACTTTGATGTCGGCCCTATAGCACACATTTCAGACTTCTAACCTCCAGAATTCTAACACAGAAATTTATGTTGCTTTAAGCCACGAAGTTGGTGGTAATTTGTCACAGCAGAAATAGAAAACTAATCGAGTGAGATTAGTTACCATATTTCTTTTCACTTTCTGTTTCCAAACTAATTGCTTTCTGCTACTCCTGGCTTGATTTTTAGCATGTTTTCCCGACACTTTAACAACTTGGTTTTACTCTCCAGTTTGTAAAAAATGGGACTCCTAGAGGTTTGGCTTCATTTTCATTCTCGCTGTGAACTCGCAAGGAAATGTACAGCAGTCAGCCCTAACCCACGGTAGGCCCTGGCAGACCGGAGCAGCGTGGACTCTGCACAGCTCAGTGACCGTGGCACCTGCAAAGAGGTGACCGTGGCACCTGCATCTAGCTCCTTTCCACAGTAGATGTCACTGTCACTTAGATCCATCACCTCAGTCCCATAGTTGTTCGGTCACGTTTTTTAAAATCATACATGGATTTTACCGAGCCTTTCAGATTACCAAGTATGAATTAGTGAACTCATGAATTACTTAATTTGGTCAAAACTAAATACATTGAATAATCTACATTGCCGTCCAGATTTCATGTCCTGTCTCCCCAATAATTTCCATGTTAATGAAAAGTCAAGTTTGACTTTATCAGATTTGAGAAATAGAAGGGGCTTTTCTTTCAGAGCTGATCGCTAAAGCATGTTAACATCTCATTTTTCTTTATTGGTTGGTATGCTCCAAGCTCTTTGCTGAGAACCAAGTAATAATTGCCTTATTTAATTCTCAAAACAGTCTTATGAAAAAGGGGACTATTATTATTGCCCCATAGTAGAATAAGAGATAATTAAGCAGCTTGCTCGATTTTCACAGCAAGTGAATGAGGGAGCCGGGCTAAAGCCCAGGCAGTCTGACTGTGCAGACGGTGCCTCAAGTCTGTGCTGTGCTATCACCATGAAGACATCTGTGTGGTCCTCACTGGCCTCCAGCCTGGCTTTGTCTGATTCCCGCTCCAGCATCAGCCTGGAGTGTGTGGACACTGTCCTTGGAAATGAAAGGACTTGTCAGCTGATTTTTGATGGATCACATTTCTTAGAATAAGCACAAAATAAATATTTTCCATTTGCCAAGTGATTACTATCGTGCCTCTCTGGACTGTACTTTGGAGGGAAGAAAGGAAACAGGTTTCATGGTTAAAGCCTGAGAAATACCTCTCAGGCAGTCACGGGTGAGGAGTTAGTAATGGGTGACTTCGGCCCCTATTCACGCTCACCTGGCACAGGGAGCTCTGGGTGGTTTGGCTTACACTCTTAACAACAGGCTCCCCATTTGTCCTCCTGAGTTGAGGGTCTGGTGGAGCATTTGTCTGAGGGAATTTGCTCCAGGAGACACCCCGCTGCATCTGAGAGGGAGAAAAGAAAGACAGAAGCACAAATCTATGGCTTTCTGCCTCTTTCTTGGGGATCTGCTCTCTCCACCCCAGGAGTGTGGAAATGAGTAACCAGTGAGTCTCACAGCCTGGATGCGTGTCATACCCCTGGGAAGACGTGTGGGGCCCCCTGAAGAGAGGACTGTTCTTTTTGGTCAAAACCATCCCCATCCAATATTAAAAATTTACATTAGCCATTAAGCACATGGAAAAAGTCTCAGCATCCTTAGTCATCAGGGAAATTCAAATCAAAGCCACAGTGAGGCATTAACTCACATTCATTAGGTTGGCTATAATCAAAATGACAGACAATAACAAGTATTGGTGAGAATGTGGAGAAAATGGAACCCTTATACACTGCTGGTAGAAATAAAACATGGTATGACTGGATCAAAAAGCTATGGTACATTTACACAGTGGAATTCTATGCTGCAGAAAGGAAGAAGGAGCTCCTACCTTTTGCAACATCATGGATGGAATTGGAGAGCATTATGCTGAGCAAAATAAGCCAGGCAGTGAAAGACAAATACCATATGATCTCACCTTTAACAGGAATCTAAACAACAAAACAACCAAGCAAGCAAAATATGCCCAATGACACTCAAATACAGAACAGGCTGACAGGGTCCAGAGAGGAGAGGGGAGAGAATCATAGGGGAAAAGGGGAGGGACTCACATGAATAAGTATAAAGGACACATGGACAATAATTAAGGTGGGGGGCGGAAATGGGAGGGAGGTGGGGAGCACTGGGGGGGGCAGGGCTGGGAATATAAGACAGAAAGCTGCACTTGAATAAGAATTAAATAAAAAAAAGAAATAAAACATGGTGCAGCTGCTTTGGAAAACAGTCTTACTGTTCCACAAAATGCTACACGTGGATTTACCACAGGACCCGCCAACCCTTCTCCTGGGAATATACTCAAGATAACTTGAAAGGGGTTGGTTAGGTGTATTCTCTTAGGAAGTCTCAATATTGATCATCAGTTTCACCTGGAAACCCCTGAACTATCCCTATTTATTTTATATCATCTTTCCTAGAGATAAAAGTCTGCTTTGAATTTAACTATCAGAGAGGCCCACCTCCCATGCCCTGCCCTCCCAGGCTGCCTCATTCAGTTATTCTGTCTGCCCAGTCCCTGAAGGCATTGGACTATGTGACTGACTCCTCCAATCAGAAAGCAGCATTTCTGGGGGGACATCACAGAGGGAAGAGGGGACACCGACTAAAGACAACACACCAATAACTGTCAGCTATCAGAGATGCGGTGTGGTCCGCAGGAGATAGAAATGGTGGGTGAGATATTGGGGAACAGATTTCAGGAAGCAATAGTTGAGGCAGAGAGAAAACGAATGTTTCTGACATAAAAGAGAGAAGCATCTCACTGTCTGAGCCAGTCAACCGTGGAGCCTCAATGGAAGAAGGCCATGAGGTCTAGGCATAGGAGAGGATGCAGCCTGATACTCTTTGGATTGGGATGATTCCTGAAATGTCTGGAAGCTTTTAACTCTTTGGGGGCCTTTAGGAAAAGTGGCAGTTCTCTTTCAAGGGTTTTCTCTGTTTGCAATTATTATTCAGTACCTTCAAGTAGGGTATTTACAGTTAGCCAAGGGTAGGTTCTAAGCAATTGTCAAACGTGGGTCTAAACTTTACTCAAATGCACGGCTGAAATTCTGTCCCATGAGCATGCTGGGTCCTCTCATGAACTTGAAACTATCAACAAATAAGAGGATGGGTGTCTTCTAATTCCACATGTGCATGCATCTGGCCAATAGAATTCTTTCTAGTTGCTTTATTCCTTTATGCTTTTATTCTCTCTGACCAATCCCCTCTCCAAACCAAAGTCAACAGATATTCCCCAATTATTGATTCCTCCTGACCATTTAATAGCATTTCTGAGATTTACTACATACATTGCTTATTGGTGTGTATTTTATGAATTTTACATTTCTATCATTCTGGTAGATTTGAACCTATGTCTACTGTGTTTTCTACTTATTAAACATTTTCTTTGTGAGTCCCTGCCCCTACCCCATTTCCTGTTTTCTCTTGGGTTGTAGTAGCTGGTTTTATATCTTGAGGTGTTTTCCCCCTCTTTTTTCTCTACTGTTTGGAAGGTATACTATGCCAATTATTCTAGTTCTTACCCTTAATGTTTTTAACAAGCATATTATCTTAATGAAGTCCCAAGGCACCCCATCTATCTCCTTTCTTAGCAAGTTATGACAACACGGAAGAACCTTGAGAATATTATGCTGAGTAAAATAAATTAAGAGCCATATGATTTCACTCATATATGGGATACAAAACTGAAACTTAAAGTCGCAGTCACGTAACAATATGTGTTATAACAGAGGGAAGAGGGTGGGCCGTGGTAGAGGGTAAGTTGGGCCAAATATATGGTGACAGAAGATGATTTGGCCATGGGTGTAGGTACACAATACAACATCCAGACCATGTATCGCAGTAATGTACACTTGAAACCTGGGTGATACTATTAACCGATGCCACCATGATAAATTTAATAAAAAATTAAAAGAATCTATGAAATGTTTTAACTGAGATCTTTTCACACTCTGTCTTCCATGTTATTGGTTTCCAGTATATTAATTTCCTCCCATTGTCTGCTATCCCCTAAATAAGACATTCTTATTACAGTGATTACATTTGAAAGCAATTTTAAAAAGACTTAGTGTTATGTTTACCACTTTCTAAACATTGCTTCTGCTGCTTCCTTCTTGCATTGATTTCCATTCTTCTGAAGCACATCTTGGTAGAACAAAGAAGCCATGCATGATCTGTGCTAAACACATGATATACACCATCTTTTGTAACTGTATCAGCAACTCTGCAGAATATTGATTATTATTCCCATTTTATAGATGAAGAAAGAGAGGCACAAAGAAGACAGTGGCATGCTTAAACAAAATCAAAGATCTGGTACATTTCAATGCACCCAGATGTTCTCTTCAAAGACATCAAGGAAGCAACATACAGTCAAATCAAAATATCTGGGGCTAATCAAGAAGCAATTAGGGGTTTGTGAAGTAATTATAGGCAAACCATGGTGCGTAAACTCAAGTGATTTGTACAAGAAACTTACTTACAAACCACCCATTATTCCCCCTCTTCCCTCCCTCCAAAATCCTGTTTCAATAGAGAGTTTTCCAAGCCTGAGGGTTAGATTATAATTAATCTGGAGCAGTGAAGGGTTCTGTGAGAAGGTGAAGGTAATGGTATTAAGTTGGCCAGCTTGGTGTTACTCCAAGTATTTGAATCTTACAGTGTAAGAGAAGATGTTGGGAGGTAATCTTTTAAACTTGTTAGCTCCATAGTAGTTTTTTTAAGACTTTTATTTTTAGAGAAGTTTTAGGTTAGTCACAAAATCAAGAAGGAAATCTCTGTTTTATAACAAAAACAGGTGTCTTAAATACCTCCTGCCCCAACACACGCACAGCCTCTCCCATTATCAACGTCTCTCATCAGAATAGTCCTTTATTACTTATTTATTTACCAAGGTTGAACTTATAGTAACACATAATCATCTGAAGTTCATAGTGTACCTTAGGGTTTACTCTTGGTGTTGTACATTCTGTGGATTTGGATGAATGTATAATGACATGTATCTATTATTATAATATCATACAGAATATTTTCACTGCCCTAAAAAATTCTCTGTTCTCTGCTTATTCATGTCTCTCTGGCCACCACTGTACAGGTTTTTAAGTTTTTCAAAACATATCTGGGTCAGAGCCTGGGCAAGACACATTATACCAAAGTGTATACAGGTTGACACATGAAGGCTGGTGATGCTTGTGGAGATAACATTATAAAATTAGTAAAAAAAAAAACCCCAGGAGACTTTAATAATTTGTCATCATCAGTCATTGCCTTTGGTAGTGTTTGAGGTTGCCTGTGATTTGAAGCTCTTTGGGTATAATAATGATAGTAATTTTTAAAATTCGCCCAAAGTCAATGTTAAACAAACAGTTCACGGAGAAAACACCGATTGTTAGACATGCAACACTCAAATAATGTACTCAATTTGTCCATGGATTTCACACTTCTCACAAGCAGGAGATTTGCTTCCACAATTAAAGCTAGATCATTAAAACTTAGCCCGTTGGCGGTGACACATTTAGTAGCTCAAATCCTCTTTAAAATAAAACTTACAGTTATTACAATGGTGACAATGTGCTGAAAACACCCATATCCACCCTCCCTTGGTACCCTATTCTTTCTGGCTTGCATTTCAGCAAGTTGACACCCTGATTTTATGGGCCATTTTGGTAGATTGTCAACTTTGGAGACCACCCACCCTGAGGTGAGCTCAAGCAGAGACATTTCCCCCCCAAATTCAACATGTCTTCCCTAATTCAGGTGACCTTTGGGTGGAACTTTCAATATCCATTGGGCCTTGCTTCTCACAGGCCCTCCGATGGCGTGAAAACACCAGATTCAGGCGGCAACCTCCATTGCCACCTCTGAGGTGCCAAACCACATTCTGGTTTAGTGCTGGCCCGCTCTGTGACCTTGGCTACATGACTCACTCTTTCTTGTCCTTGGTTTATTCATCTGTAAAATGGAATTATAATACCTCCCCCGTGAGAATGTTAAGATGAGTCAATAAAAGAAAGTCTAACGCTTACTGAATGACCAGTACATGTTAATTATTAGCAGTTTATTGTAGCTGAATTAGTTGGGGTTGGAGGTCAGTTTAGGATGGGTCAAAGTAAAGGCCAGGTCACACGGATGTCTGTTAGATGACATTGAATTGGTTCTGACAGCTCATGATCCAACGAATGAGTGATGTCCACAATGTCCTGTTCTTTACAGCCCTACTCAGCTCCTGCAGACTCATGCCTATAGCTTTCTTTATGGGGTCAATCTATCTCATATTTGGTCTCCCTCTTTTCCTGCTCCCTTCTGTTTTCCCCGGTATTACTATCTTTTCTAAAGAACCCTGCCAATGCATAGACGTTTTCAATGCTAGAGATCCTGTCACTTAACTTTGAACAGAACTGACTTACTCTCAGAGCGCTATTACTCTGTTACCATTACTACTAACGGTGCTTTATAATATTAATAATCTAAACAGCACACAAAAAGGAAATAACCAACAAGCTGCACTATTAAAATTTATCCAAAGTTAAAAGTAAATGTGTTCACCTCCTCTTCCATTTTCATTCCTCTGTGGTACCACTCTGGCAATTGGTTGTGCCTCGTCTTCCTGGCTTTGCCAGTGTATCTGTGTCTTCATGTAAAGGTCTATATCTGTATAGCTTATCTACATATTCAAATATACATTTTGCCAAGGATCATGCCATGAATAATGACCTCCTATTTCCTTATCTGTTAACATCATGAACATCTTAACCTATTAGTGTACACAAATCTTTCTCATTATTGCTCCTGATTGCACATAACCTTACCTTGGTAATCAGAGCTTTCATCTAGCAATTTTTATGTTCTGTGGTTCAATTATATTTATAGAATGGTCATAAGAAAGTTGCAGTTTGAATCAGCCTAAAAAAAGTCTATTCCTGGAATTAAATATATTCATCAGCATCAGGGGAGAAAATTAAGCTGCTTCATGTTGCTTGGTTTCTTGATGCCTACACATCTTCTCATTCCCAGTATGTCATGGTCCAGTCAGCTGGACCAATGCAGGCAGATCTGCTTGGGAATAGCCTCTGTGAATGTAGTCCCTAAAGTGTAAACCCAACCAGGCTAAAGTTTCAGGCTGTCCCTACTCAGTTTTGTATGAACTCACTGTGGCAGAGCTTAAGCTTCTACTAAACCCTAAAGGCCCTATAACAACTGACTCTTGTTGGCTACTGCTAAACATATTCCAGAGTTTTCAAAATTTACTTGAGTTTAAAATTCAGTCTTATTTTCCTTTGTTTCACTTGAACTTCGCAGGCCCTAACCTTGAAGTTGGGAGTTGGAAAACATGGACTGAGGATTCCAGAGAAGGGAAAGAGTGCATGCACCCAAATGAATATATGTTACTCTGTAAACCAGATGACCAGTAGCAATAAAAAATTTTATAATACTGATACCTCATGAAGCAATAAGGTGAGGAAGAGCAGAAGGAACGGAACCTTCTAGAGCACTGTGATGTCCAATATGGTAGCTACTAGTAACATGCAGCTAATAAGTCCTTGACATGTTGCTAGTCTGAATTGAAATGTGATAAATTTATACCACTTTCAAAGACAGGATGAGAGATATCAAGTATGTCATTAATATTTTTATAATGATATATGTCAACATGATAATATTTTGATATATTGGGTTAAATAAAGTACAGTGTTAAAATTAATTTCTTCTGCTATTTTCACTTCTTAAATGTGGCTATCATAACACTTAAAATTACATATGTGGCTTACAATGTATTTCTATTGGACAGCCCTGTTCCATAGCCTTCTTAGACGAATAGATAAGGGTCATTTCTTATTTATTGTACGTAAATAGCATCTTTAGCAGAATGAGAACAGTTGATACATTATTTATTTAAACGTGCCTACTAAAATATCAATTTTCCAAAAAGCTTTTCTCACTCTCCCCGAAGTAAAGCCAAACCCCACCCCTCTTGCACACTTGCAAATTATGAATTAGTGGATTCCAAATGAAAGCAGGCTCAGAGCATGGAGCACGTGAGAGAAAAATAAATTAATGGGACTCCTCTGTAAGCTCAACCTCGATTTAGAAAATCAGTGATTAACACGACAGCCCTTCTTGCTAAACAGACAAAGTGGAAAATCAGAGATGAAGCGATCTAAGTGGATTTAGCATATTGCTCACAGAGGTCTCGGGTTTTGATGGGAGTGTGGCTGCCATTACCATTCTGCCACCTGGAAGTGCGTACAGGTGCTCCGGTTTTTCATCACAGAGGCTTCCTTCACTGCCATGAGGCATTTTCATGGGGAGCGGGGTGCGGGGCAGGGCGGGGGGACTGCTGGCAGAGCTCTCTCCACTCACAGCTGCAGGAGCACAGAAACTGTGTCCAGGTGACAGAATTCCTTGCTTGGGTCAGGCCTGATTAAATTACCTGCCTCTGCAGTTTCTTCTCCCCATCCACGGAGAACCTCTGTTAGAGAACCCTGTCTTCACCCATCCAAGGCATCCTGAGCTTCTTCTGTGGGTTCTCTTCCTTCCTACACCTCCATGCAAGCAGCAGCGACCAGGGAGCCTGGCTGTGCAGTGTTTGGGGAAGAAAACACTTGGCTCAATGACATCCACAGCCTGCTGCCAACTGTTACATTGCAGTACCGTGGGCCAAGCCCAAGGATACCTGTTACAGTAAGACCTCTTAACAAGAGAAGGCATGCCAATGACATCCCTCTTTCTCAGAAACTATTAACAGAGGCAAGACAATAGTCCTGGTGGAGGGGAGTGATCCAGGGCCCCAAATGGGTGTGATCGCACAGCCTTATCTTTAAATGCTCAGGAAAGCCATGTAAAATGTTCCATAAAGCATAAATATTATGGCCTTAGGAGTCAGAGGCAGAAATCGGGAAGGGATGGATGCCTGAAGTCAGCCTTGAGTGGGTGGAACAAGTTCCGGCAGTGAAGGGAAGGTGGAGGCAGCAGGAGGCATAGGAGTTCAGGAGGTCATGGCAGGCAGTGATATCAACAGTACCACCGACAGCAACTACTGGTGCGTTTTGCATCGGTTACTGTAAGTGCTTCACGTGTGTTGGCTTATACACTCTTTAGAACCACCCTGCTGCTTTTCTCTCCATTTGATAGATGAGGGAGCTGTGGCTTTGGGTGAGTCCGTTGCTCTGTATCACACAGCTGGTGTGTATGTAGCCCCAGGCTGCAAAGGCATACCTGTCTGATTCCAACCCCTCCGAAAGTTCCACTGGGTCAAGAGACCAAATCACAAGCACGTTCTCCTCTCTTATTCTTCCCAAGGTTCGTAATTTTGTGTGAGTGTTGTTCATATAATTATTATAAGCCATATTTGGCTGAGCCATGGCCCAGAGAAGATTGATTTTCATATTGTAACTCTAGTCAAGGAAGAGAATGCATGCACCTGAGTGAATGTTTGTTGTCTTTGTAAAAAGATGGTTCTTCATTCAGCCATGTCTAGAGACGTTTCTGATGGCCACCACTGGAGTGCAGGGTGCTAACAGTGTGGGGTGAGTGGAGGCCAGGGAAGTGACTTGCCTTAAGATTTACAATGTGCTGGGATTTGAACATAGGTCTGACTCCAAAGTTCTTTCTGGAGAGCCAAGCTCCTGCCCCCTGAAGGTGGTTGTTCTCTCAAGTTACATTTGTTGAAGTGTTTGTGGTAGAGAAATATATGTATTCACTTAGGCTGACAGCCTACAGTGCATAGAACAGCCGCCACAAGAAAGAGAATTAGCTAGCCCTGCATGTCGGTGGCACAGGGGCTGAGGAACTCTGCCACAGAGGAAAGCCCTGGTTACCTATTTAGGCACCTGCTTCATCGTCTCAGCCAGATCACTCTATAGCCGGGCCAATCATTTATTCATTATATGTGTTTATATGCACCCCCAACTAACTAGCAAGCAACATGTTAGGTTCTGTGGACACATGTGATTAAAACACCAAATTACTTGATTCAAAATGCATCAGAAGTATAGTTGCAACCCATAGGCCGCCCATTTCAGTGGTGTATGATGAAAGAACTTTCTGGAAAGAGATGGTTAATATTTTTGAGAATATACCACCCCGAGTCAGCCTTTCAATGTTTTGAAAAAGTTAAGGAGAAAGGTTAAAGGATGTTTACATATCAGTTCCCAGAATTGCATTTGAAGTTAAACCCATACTCGTTCTATATCTTGTCACTGTAATGTTATGTTTTTTTTATAGGAATTTACTATAAAGTACAAAGCTTTCCTACAACATTGAGAGATTTGTTTTAAATATATCTGCAAATATTATTGACTTGTAACCTTCAGACTTAAATGTGGGTTATTGAAAGTTACATTTGTTGAAGTGTTTGTGGTAGAGAAATATATTTATTCACGTAGGACTTACATGCTGTCTATCCCAAGAGCTGAAAAGCATATTCAGTGATCGTTACTGAGCCATTGACAGAGACTTCACTAGGTTTGTGAAGAACAGCGATATTAAGCTAATAACGTTTTGGAAGTTCTTCCTCCTTGCATCGAGCAAAAATGCAGAGCTATCTCAAGGAGTTTAATTTTATAAGCCACCTCACAATTTTCCACAGGGCTGGAAGTTCAATGGTTAGAAGAAATCAGATGCAGCAACTAACTTTCTGACCAGGGAGACAAACATCAAAGAAGCAATCACACAAAAAACGAATGCTACAGCTGCCATCGTTGCAAAGATGGAGAGGTTCGCAGCACAGTGGGTCAGCAGAACCAGGAATGTGGCCTTGTCTGTGAGGCCAGGGGAAGGAAGCTTTTCTGAGGAAGTGGGATGGGAGCTGAGAACTCACCAACATGGGCGGTAGTTACTCCAGGCTCAGGGAGGAGCTTGTGTACGGGCCCGGAGGCAGGAGAGAGTTTGCTGAGCAGTGTTTGTGGAGCCCAGGGAGCACAGAGGAGTGAGTGCGGAGGGCCACGGAGTTGGAAGGGCAGGTAGGGAGTGATGCAACTTGTGGGTCCAGACAAGCCCTGTTACCAAGTTTCTGTTTTCATCTTGTGATCGTTGTGGAATAACCAACATGTCAACCTTAAGAGAGCAAAGTGAGAAGTGTGCTCTGGCTGCTGCGTGGTGAATAGATTGTTGTAGGAGCAGCAGGAAGGCAAAGAAACCATGCGGGATATTACTGCATTAACCAGTACAGAGATGCAGATGACGGGGAATAGGATGGTGGCCATAGAAATGGAGAAGAGCAGGGAAAGTTAAGAAAGCGGAGTAAAATGCACAGGGCTTCATATGTATTGGATGGGCTATGATGAGGGCAGATGAGAGTGATGAAGGTGTGGAGGACTCACTCCTGGATTTGGGGAAGAGGTTTGACTCAGACATTGGGGACAGCAGAAACAGTGGCTGCTGATTCAGTAGAAGTTTCCATCGCAATGCACCTGCACTGTCTCCTATGAACGGGAAGGGGGTAGAGCAATCTCTCTATAAAGGTATACATTATTGCGGGGTGCTTGATGTGGCCTTTAAACCAGAGGAAAACAACCATCCACTCTGAGATAGGAGGGGAAGCCTGAGACTTCTAAATATTTAACTCGAGAAATTCAAGCCCTGCCAAGTCCTAATCACAACACAAATCTTTATGCCCCCATTTCTTTCTGTGCCAGTAATGACATTTGAAAGAGGAAGGAGAAATCTACCGAAAAATCAAGATCCTTCTCAGTGAGCACACTGGTCAAGCCTTGTTGGGCTGTCTGCTTCAGCTGTTAATTTGCACAGGAACAGCTTTTGGGCTGATTCTGCGATGGGTCTGTTGCCAAGATCAGCCATCGAAAGCTTACTTGCATTTCTGCTTTCTGCATGTGACATATTTACCGGGCCAAGAAAGAGTGAATAGATGCAGAAACTACAGCTTGAAGAGGAAAGAAATGGGACAATTGCCAAAGCCAAGGAAAGGAGCTGGCATGGCTAGAGGAGAGGTAAGGAGCAGGGATGAGCTTGAGCCCAGGCAGAGAACGACCACCGTCAAGGGACAGGAGCTTGGCTCTCCAGAAAGAACTTTGGAGTCGGACCTGTGTTCAAATCCCAGCACATTGTAAATCTTAAGGCAAGTCACTTCACTCCCACTACACTTCAGTTTCTTTTTTAATTCAGTTTATTGGGGTGACATTGATTAATAAGATCAGGTAGGTTTCAAGTGTACATTTCTATGACACATGATCTGTATATTGCATTGTGTGCCCGCCACCCAAAGTCAAATCATATTCTGTCACCATACATTTGGCCCCCTTTACCCTTTGTTAATCCCACCCCTTTTCCTCTGGTAACTACCATACTGTTGTCTGTGTCTATGAGTTTTAGTTTTATATCCCACATATGAGTGAAATCACATGGTTCTTAGTTTTTTCTGACTGACTGACTTTGCTTAACTTAATAGTCCCACCCCTCTGTTCACTGCAGCATTATTCACTGTGGCCAAGACATGGAGACAACCAAAGTGTCCTTCGATAGAGGACTAGACAAAGAAGTTGCAGTACTTGTTATGGAATACTAACCAGCCATAAGAAGAAACACTACCATTTGCAACAAAAGGGATGGACCCTGAGTTTCTTTTGGAAATGAAAACCATGTCTATCTTGGACAGTTATAAGGAGGAAGTGATTTTGCCGTAGGTGTTGAGCAACCCTTCACTGGAGTCCAAGACTGTTTGTCAAGCACCTGGTTTTCAAGAGTGAAAGGCCACCTATGAGAGATTATCTCTAGGTTCTTTCTTGCCTCCTCCACCCTCCTGGACCAAAACTACATGAACCCCGAAATGTCCACAGTCTTGGGTTCAATGCATTAGATGAGTTGGTAAGTTTCTCCATTGACCAAAGGCAAAGCAGCTGAGGTAAACATTTTGATGGACCTCCTGTGCAGGACACACACATCTTTCTGAGTCAGCTGGGTGAGGTAATGGGGTGTTAGTCACATGCACACTGAGTAGATGGGGATTTTAAACTACATCACTCCGATTGTTATTATTTCCTCTGTTAAAATTAGGTTTTTGCCTGAAATTGCTTGGTGACAGTACTCCTGGACTTTTTTCCAAAAGCTATAAAGATGGCCTCTCAAATTTAGAAAATGCTGAAATTGTTGGAAAGTTTTTTATTAAGCTGTTTAGAATTTAAAACAAGAGCTTACAGCGAAGCAGTTAAGAAATAAACAGCATCTCAGGGTGTTTTCCAGTTCATTCATGAAGCAATAACTCTAAATCTCGTCACATTTGGAAAAAGGAGACAGATCAAGTGTCTAAATATTCTGAGTGTCTTTAAGGAAAACACTTCTCTCTCTGGAACAGTGAATCCAATGTTAACAACGCAGCTGCTTGGCGAGTTAAATCACAGTGTCTTAGACCTGGGAAACCCTTTACAAGTCATCTCTCAGTCTTTTTCCTAAGTTAACAAAATTTCCTTTATAAGAAAGAGGTAGAGTTTACCTTGTAAAACTTTTTAAGCTTAGTTGCATCCATTGCAAGCAAACTCCAGCCTGTTTTATTTCCAGCCCTCACTTCTACCCACATCGGTCTCACCCAGGTATCTGGACAACCACTCTCTCATCTGAGAAGATCTTCCCTTCTCTCTAACATGACTGGGTTCTCTCTTCTCCAAAAGCTTATCTTTCTTATACTCTATTGTGTGAGAATCTTCGGAGAAACCATACTCTTGCCTTTACTGGGTAATCTTGCAAGAGCATTCATCTTTTTCCCTCTTTAGTTTAATTTTTCCTGAATAAGTTCTCCAGTCTAAGGTCATATTTGGGGAAGCTTCAGGTGGACAATCAATGCTGACCATTGGCACTATAGGGCTGTCAAGCACCGAAGAGGGTGAGAGAGCATCCTCACTTTACACGTGAGCTAACCCAGGATCAGAGAAGGGATGCCCTTTATCTGAGAACATGTAGGTAGCATAACCGAAGACCAAACCAACCTCCTGACTCTCAGTGCAGCTCTCCTCCATCGTGATGGTGCGTCAACAAGTCTGCAACCGACCCCGTTCTGTAGAACATGGCCTCTGGTTTTTAATAGGCATTCAAGAATTTGTATTGAGTAGCGAATGGATACTGAATGAGTAAACAAAAATATTTTCTTAAGAACTGGGTAAACATTCATGCCATGCCACATGTCAACACTCATGAGCACGAGGCCTTGGTCACATTGGTCATATACAAATGTTTGTGGAAGTTCTCTGTGATTAACATGAGTTTCTGATCTTGGGACTGACTACAGCTAGGTCATTGAGAATCAGGGAACGCCTAATCCTGTTTTGATTCTAAATCTTGTTTGCCAGGTTATCTAGGTTGTGAATACAGAAGTTAATTAATTTACTAACTCAGTCAAAGCCAATGATTCCGGAAAAAGTAAGACAGCATTATGAGATTGAAGATAAGGAGACATATTCTAAATTCTCCTGTTCTTGGTGACTCACACGTCACTGGAGGCTTCCTGCTCCTGCTCAGGTGCCATCACTTTGAAAAGTGCTTTTGTCAGCTACTGAAACACCTCTCCTGCTCTGACTTCTGAACACCCATCGCTCCCCTGACACTCAGGGGTACTAATATTCCCTTACCTCAGTGCTCTCAGTGGAAGTTCTTAGAAACATTTTTCTTCATTTACATTGGGCCTTTTCTTTAATACCTAGCAGGTACCCACTTCTCTCTTCCTACAGAGGAGTGGGTACATTTCTGCAGAGGAGTGAGTGCATTTCTGGATTTGTTATAACAAAGATGAATAAGGATGAAGTTTCATACAGAAAAACCTAATAATATGATATGCTGTGAAGCTTAAAGGGAAACTCTTGAAAATACTTGGATTTTGGTTAGCAAAGAAAGAGCTCAGTATTGCTGGGACTTGGGTATAAACAGTAGAATGACTTCATTGGTGTTCACAGTCTGGGGAAACTATGGATGAATAAATGGGTAAGTTACTAGGTGAATGAATGGATGAGCTTTTGGGTAGAGTGATCTATGAGCCAAAGACTTTTCTTGTATCATCATGCAGCAACTGACGTGACTTTTCAAAACCACAAACCTAAATATTTTCCTGAAGGGCTAGGAAGGCAGTGAGTTTGCCTAAGTCACACTTAACGTCTTTTCTGTAAAAAGTCTGTTCTCTTTTTATTTCCAGAAATGACATCCCATCTCCTTAGCTCTTATCTCACCCTCTCGTTTTCTGAACCATGTTTGTCTCTTTATGGTGACTTGCCTATCTGTCTCCAGGAGGCTAGATGGTACTTGCTGGCAGAGACTGTGTCTTCCTTTTTAAACGTTCACCTTTATTTTTCAGTTGCATCTTGAATAAATTCAAGCTTAGAGATAAGTCTCAAAATGTGTACAAAGAATTTCTGTATGACCACCTAGATTCTCTAGAAATAATTAAAATTTTCAGCATTTGCTTATCATTCTATCTATCTATCTATCTAATCTACCTCCCTACTTTTTTATCTACACACACATAATTTATCCTGAAATGTTTGAATAAATGCTGCACACTATACTCCTTTACCTCAAAATACTTCAGTGTGAATTTCCTAAGATCAAAGACCTTTTTTACCCTGGCTGGTGTAGCTCAGTGGATTGAGCACAGGCCTGCGAACCACAGGATCATGATTCGATTCCCAGTCAGGGCATGTGCCTGGGTTGCAGGCCAGTTCCCAGCAGGGGACTCTCGAGAAGCAACCATACATTGATATTTCTCTCCTTCCCTTCCCCTCTAAAGATAAATAAATAAAATGTTTAAAAAAATACCGTTTTTTTTACACAGTACATTATCAAAATCAGGAAATTATCAGTGACTTGATACTGTTTTCTAATACAAACCCCCTCCCCAGTCCAGGAACTGGTCTGGGAATCCAATCCAGGACCAAACTGTCACATCCAGTTGTGACGCTCCTTGAATCTGTGATGTACCTTTGTTCTCCTTTCATTTGGAATAGTCCCTTAGCTTTTCTTTGTCTTTTGTAATCTTGACATCCTGGAATAGCACAGATTCGTTATGTGGTCGACTGTCCCCTGATTTGGGTTTGTCTGAGGTTTCCCGATAATTAGATTCAGGCTATGCAACTTTGGCAGGAAAATCACAGAAGAGATGTTGTGTCCTCCTCAGTGCATCATATCACGAGGCACATGATCCTGTTTGTCCCGTTTCTCTGTGCGTGTGTGATGTTTACTTTAATTGCTCTATTTAAGTGGTGTCTGCCAGGCTTCTCCACTGTAAAGTCGCTATTATTCTTTTTGTAACTAATTAGTATCTTGTGGGGAAATACTTTGGGACTATGTAAATATTTTGGTTCTCATAGCACTGTATCCACTAATTTTAGTATCCATTAATGCTCCTTGCCTGAAACAATGACTATGATGGTGGTTGCCCGGGGAAGATTTCCAATCCCATGTTTTCTTCTATATGTATTCATTGGAGTTCTGGCTTGTCTTTTTCACCCATGTCCTCTTGGCCTTGTTCAGTCTGGTCCAAAGAAGGCATTCTTGTGTGGGTGTTGTTTTAGTTAGTGACTTACTTAGTGCTATCATTAAAACAGTTGAAGCAAGAACACTGTTTTAAAGAAGAAATTCTGCCGACCTAATTGGATGTGCTGTTCAATAAACTTCAAATGGATTGCAATTTAAGTGGGCATTTCAAAAGTTAGTGTGGATAAAGGCAGTTTGCAAGAGTTGTCAGAATAAATAAACTGGTCCAAGACCCCTTTCATAAGCTGAGTAAAGGTTTCAGGGTAACATCTTCCCTCCTCTCCTGTCTGAAGTGAGGGGTGGCTCTCCCAGAGGTAGAAGACTGAGCCCCACCAGGCACTCTCTTTTGCTCGTGGGCCAGCAAATGACCCAAGTGAAACTTGGCGTTGTGAAGACATGAGTGAGGAAGAGCAGGCAATTTTACAGACAGTTCCTACTTAATCTCTCTGCCCTTTAGCTTCTTGCTTTGCTGTCTCTCCCTGATTCATATACACAGTGGCACTGATCTCAATGTTGCCTCATTTTCCTTTGACAAACATTCTCTCCTGTTGACATACCTGGTGGGACCACAAGCAGGAGTACATAAAGTCACTTTGTGGGGGATACCATTAACTTCTCAGGGTCCTACTAACACTCCCTTCCCTGCTCTTCCTCTGTTTTCTTAAGTGCCTGGGGCAGTGTTTTGTTGTCCTAAACTTGACCCTAGCTGCTAACCAGTTTCTCCCATGACTCAGCCAAAAACACTGCCCAAGTCTTTACCTTCACCCCTCTGGGGTTTTGCATCTGGGCAAGTGGCTCTTGTTGCTGGCCAGCCTCTGATCTCTCTTCCTGGAATCCTGCACGGCCACATCTGTCAGTCTGAGGTCTCTGACCCCATCTGGCTTCTCCTCTGGGCCACTGGCCCTCTCCCAAGGACAGCCAGAACTCCCGAGTTAATGATCTGGTGTCACATTGCTTCCCTGTCTATCCCGACTTAATAGGGGAAAAAAAAAAATCCATTTCCCCTTTGGTTCTCCCAAGGAGGTTAGGATTTCTCAAAAAGAATTTCCACTAAAACCAAGTATAAAACAGAGACCAAAAGGTTAAACAAGTGAATAGGTTAAAGAGACCCCAAATTTCATACCAAATTTAATTTTGAGCACAGGTCATATTATGTGGTCCAAGGTAGAATACAGGGGCCCCCGATATTGATGACTGTACTAGTCATCGAGTTTACCTTTAAATTTGGTAGGAGACATCCTTTTGAACTATTGAGTATTTCTTGGTCCCTCCTTAGAGGCCGGGGACAAAAGTCAAGTCCCACAATCTCACAGGATGCCCAAGTAAACAAGGACCAAGAATATGCCTATATAGTCACAGAAAGACCACGTGGGGCTCCTATGGAGTCTGGAGTAGAGCACATTTTTCCAATGAAAATGTCTGGTGCTCCGGGTTTTTTTCAGAACATTTGCCCCCAAACTTCAGTATGTCCCTGAATTTCCAGTATTTAGGCACCAGAACTATAGCTTCCAAATGGGAAGGCTAGAAAATGAAGCTATTTGCAAACGGACAACGTTCGGGCAGCATCAGAAACTCATGCTCACCACAACAGCCCAGGTCTGCACTAGGAGGGGTGAATGGCCTGGGATCTGCCCAGCACATTCCTTTCTACATTGCTAGAAGGACTCGGGACACTTTATACCCTGTTGTGCATCAACTCCTAAGAACTGAGATCACCAGAGGGTTGAGAGACGACAAGTGGCAATACGGAAGCAGGGTTGACATGGCAGACAGTTGTCCCTGATCAGCTTTGCCAATGACCACGTTATTTTCTAAGGGAGAGATTGGGCCTTCCACTGCTGTCTGGTTTGCACTTATTTTCACACAAAAATGTGAGCTTATCCATTAGAACTTATCAACTAACCGCGAGGCTTTGAGGACGTTGTTCAATCATTGAAGAGTTTACCTATACAATGGAAGCATGCCTTAACGTATGACGTTGTTATAAAAATTAAGTGAAAAAGAAGGAACCTAGTATAGAAGCAGCCTGAACTAACTTGGAAGTGATTTCATTCCCAGAGTTTCCAGATAAGATCTCAGCCCCTCGGACGTGTTAACTTCAAACCTGTGAGATGCTCCCCAAGGAAATGAGATGAGCTCCCCTGGACTTCCAAACTTACAGAACTGCGAGATAAAGTGTCTTACTTTAAGCCTTTAAAGCTTGTGGTAATTGTTATGCAGCAATAGAAAGCTAATACACATCTCTTCCTTCCTTCTTCTTGCATTAATAAACATTTATTCTTAGCACAGTATGTGCTGGGTACTGCTTCAGACACCCTATAAAAATCAGGTCATTATTCACAAAACACTTCTAAGAAGTAAGTTTTAGTATCTCCATTTGCACCAGGGTGAGCATAGGGTTATAGAAGTTGGAAAACCATCTGGTGTCTAACCCAAACTCTTCTGTAACACTATGTTATCTCCATCTTCATCTCTTCCATATAGGGTTTGGATTGCCCTCTGCCCACACGGTTGAGTTGGGCAGAATCTGGAGGCAGGGGAGGAGTGCAGGACGTTACTTCAAAGGTTGCCATGGAGATAGCACAAAGCGGAAGGCAACATCAGGAGCTGGGAGCAGCACTCAGAGACTCTTCTGAGAAACCTTGATTACTGTCCAGCCTGCTTTCCCCAGTTTCCTCGCAGTCCCTAGAACCCCATTTGGCCCAGCCCATCGGAAGTCCTGGTTCTGCTTTGGAGCTCAAGAGACGGGATCGTGATAACAGGGATAACAAGGAATATTTAATAATCATTTCCATCTGCTCTGGGCATGAATTCGCCTTCAGAAAGCCCACCCTCTGCCCTCCCCTGGGTGGCAGGTGCTACTGGACCCCGAGGCAGAAGGAAATGTGTATGCTCTGGCTTTAATGAGAGGAAACCCATCAACGCCATTTTCAAAGTATACTTCATAGCTTATTTTATTTTCAATGGAGTGAGTGTCATGTTGACCATTTCTCTCCACCAAGTGACAATCTTAAACAATTTTTAATGAACGTAGGCTGAAGTAAAATGGCCATAGCTTTTATTTTAGCCTAAATAAAGCGATTAGACCAAACATGATGTCAGTTTAAATATACCCATATTTTAATTTTCAATATTTTCCCAACTCCTTTAATGTTCTGAAATAAAAATTAGCCATTATTAAAAAACCCTAAAAATGTGTATGGGGACACACGTTTCCTTTTGCTTCAGGCTCATTATGGCTCAAGAGAGCAATGGTCTTTATTATTTGGCTCACCCTGGATTTGGGGATTATTTTTGATTTATGAAAAAGATATCACATTAAATTATTAGTATCTTGAGTATTGAGTTTCTTGGCAACCTCTCAAATTTTACATCGGAAGTGAGGACCTCCCTGGTCTCACCCTGGCCTTGCCTGGACACACCCAGGATAAACAAATACCCCAGGGGCAAACACCCAGCTTCTGGGTAAACATCTCCAGATTTTCCTGTACGTTGGAGAAAATCCCGACATCAGCTGCCTTTTTCTTCAGGCCTGTGTTGGCAGGTTTTGACATCTCAAAAGTCTCAAAGGATCTATTTCTTGGTAAGTTTAGCCTATCCTAAGCTATACTAGAAAACCACAGGGCTTTGCAAAGCTTTGGTTTGAAAAAGAAATCTTGCAAAGACTATAGTTGCCTTAGTGTAGCAGGAATTGTAACCTTAGTCTGAGATGAACTCACCCCAGTATTTGGGGCAGGGGTGTCAAACTCATTGTCACAGGGGGCCACATCAGCCTCGTGGTTGGCGTGAAAGGGTCGAATGTAGTTTTAGGACTGTATAAACACAACTACTCCTTAACTAGGGGCAAGGAGCTGGGCACTACCACTGAGTAGAAATAAGGTGCAGGGTCGGATAAAATAAGGTGGAGGGTCCAATTTGGCCCACGGGCCTTGTGTTTGCCACCTGTGATTTAGGGTTACCCAGAGGACTGTCGGGGGCCAGTTTACATGCAGCATACAGGAGCCTCCTGGGAAAAAAGAGAAGGCAGGTGTGCCATTTTCCACAATGAGAATTAATCGTTTGACCAATGAGGTCTTTAATATTTTCACAATAATAGAAAACAGCATCAATGCCAATAGATTCAGGGTCATAGAGATGACTATTCTGCATCTGGACACAGCTCGGTGTCTATTTCCCTATGCTTTTGTTGTGTTCCCTCCCCCCCCCCCCACGCCCCAAATGAGAGAAGGTCTTTCTGCATGAGTAAGGTGTTCATTCCAGGTGAAGGTCAATTAATTCGGTTGATGTCCCCAACCCATTTGTATGAGCAGGGCTTTAGGAACAGCTCAAATGGGCAACTGCTGTGAGTGGGGACGGACACTGAATCTTCACATGATGCCTTGTGATATCAGCTTGCCAGTCAGAAAAGATACTGTAGAAATGCATCACGTTCAAATTTCAAATGGCAATTTAGTTTCAGGAACAAAGCACAAGGAGCCACATTGAATTAATATTTTCCTTCACATGTAATGAGTATTGTTGGTTTTTCTATTCAAGTTGTGAGTGTGTTTTGTATTACAGTTGTATATGATCCATGATGCACAATTTATCACTGAGCATTGTTTGTAGAAACAATGAACCTACGCTACAACCCAAATTTTATCAACATTGGATGTAAATGCAATTTTTTTCCTTTAGAAAGGACCCTTGTATCACCCAAGCTTAAAAGCCTAGAACTCTATGCCAACTAGAGAATAGCCATGAAAGAGAGAGAAGGTGGTCCTTAACCCAAATGGGCTAATAGCTGATGGCACACTGTCTCCAGTCTTTGATGGAACGCAGTTTGGGGAGCCCCAGCCACCTAGGTACCTTTGAACCGTAGCTGCAGCCATGCTTAATGATGAACCAGATCTGAGCAGCCCTGCAGTCTCTTCACAAAGTGTTAGAGTGAAGTTAGAACAGCTCTTGCTTCCTCCTTACACCAAACAACCTAATGAGGTCGTTAGCATCTTCGTGAGAACCCGCGATTGTCTTAGCAAGAAGGTGGGCATGCCCACGTGTGGACGAGGTGTGGAACTGTCACAGCTGCTGCACTTCCACATTCTGGGAGCTGTGAATCTGGCTGGGCAGGGTCTGGGCTTCCAGCCAGCCACTGAGCTGTCCAGGTAGATCACAAACTAATTAGGGATACTGCAAACCAATTAGCACTGGAGCTGGGTTGGCTGATGTTTTTTTAGAGATTTCTTCATTGAGTGTTTTATGATAGGAACCAGCCCAATGCACCCTTCCCCCACCACCTAAATGGGTCATCTCATCTGTCCTGGAAAGTTTAAGGGGTGCTTTTCAGCCCTAGGAACATGGTTAATGTTCCAAGGGAGGTTTCAATCCTAAAACATTAGCCTTCCTTTAGAAGGTAACAATCCTCTCCTGAAAGACGACTGTTATGGTCTGAGTCAGGTGCACTGGGTCAGTCCCTCCACAAGTAGGAGAGGCCAAAACAAAGCAAGCTTGCCTAGACAGCTGGAAGCTCCGTAGCTCCATGGTCAACACCATAATCCCCGTGGGTCGTTGTCACCTGTGATAACAGATTCCAGGATAGGGTGTGTTTTCCTTTCTTCTGTAGCATCCTTGCCCTCAACTTCTGCCGATCGATCACAGACACAAAACCCTGCTTCTCTCCTCCCTGGTAAGCTCTGCCTCTTGCCTTCACTGGTGTGGGTGTCTTATGCCAACCCTGCCCTGTTCACTTCTGCTGGCCCTGTAGCTGGGGAGATATGGGATGGCTGGGCCCAGAGAGGAGGGGAGGGAAGATACCACAGGGGGATCTTCCACTTACCTGTGTTTCAGTTTATCTTTTAAGATGCTGTGTATGCATCTGAGGAAATTGTTTACTTCCGAAAGGTAACAACACATAGAAAATACATTGCTCATTAAAAATATAAAATAACGTGTGTGTGTGTGTTAGCATATAGTACCCTCCGAGTGGCACTAAAAATCAGAAAAATGAATAAGGGACTGTGTCCTAGAGTCCTTATCACTCGTATCTCTTATAGAAATGTATGGTTCCAGTAATAGTAATCACCTCTGAGTGTCTGATTCTAGATATCTCCCCGTGTGTGCACACTGTGTGTGAGTGTAATACAGAATCGCAGTCTTACTTCTTGCATGTCAGCCATTCCTTCCTAACCAGAATTTGACACCCCCCCCACAATGCATAAGAAAAGGTAGTCTTAAAAGACCTCCTCTTTGAGAATAGACATAGCACAGAGCTCAAGACGAGGTTTCCTCAGTTCACGGTTTGCGTGCAAAATTATACCGGTCTAGCTTCCCTGATTCTAGAAATAACAGACAAAAAAATGATGCGCATAAATCCAGTGGTGATTCTCCCACCTTTGTATGGATCAGCCCCTACTGTTCCTACCTTACAGCCTTGGCGACCCGAGAGAAGCCGGGGAGTTCTGCAGAGCTGGGAGCAGGGCTTTGGGTCGGGAGGGACGAAGGAGACGCTTGGGACAGAGTTTAAGCCTAGTTTGTTTCGCTTTCCGTATCCAACCAGTTGGCTGTGGAGCACAGCACTGAGAAGAGTTCTGAAACATGTTTAAGATTGCCCATAAACATGCTGGATTCTATACACTATAATTGTCACGGAGTAGAAGGTGGGGATAAGAGGTTGGCAAGAGAAAGTCAACCTAGAAAAAACTGATTAATGGGTTAGATTGCATTATAGCCCCTATTCTCCATGCTTCTCTGTATCCCTACATGTGCTCTGACCTCATCATAGATGGAGTACGTTTCCCTGAACTTTGACTTTGGATTTGAGCATGTGATTTGCTTTGGCCAATGGGTGGAAGTGAGTGTGGGCCGACTCAGAGGCTGGGACCTAAGAGACCTCGCTTGTTTCCCCTCACTCTGCTACGTACCTCTCTACCAGCACCGTAAGTTAAACATGCCCCCTGGTTCCAGAAAAGGTTGAGCAGGACAGCAGAGCTGCCCCGGCCAAGTTTCTCCAGCCAAGGCCAACCTCGTCCAGCTGAACTCCAGCCACTCTACAGACTTACAAGTCTTAGGATGGTTTGTTACACAAGAGGAGTTAACAATATGGTCCACAAACAAGCCTTTGGTTACAAAATAAAAGTGTGGCTCTGAATGCAAAAGAGAGTCATTCTCCAATCCGGCACCAAGAGACTTATGTCTGAGTCCCAGGGCAAACAAACACTGCCAATAAAATTGTAAGAGGTGTTTCATTAATAAATCATAATAAAGTCTCTGAACCTGCAAACACCAGGCAAAGTGGGTTTTTAGCCCATGTTGCAGAATGTAATGCTCACGGGGTTGGGCGTGAGGGTGTGGTGGTTTTAGACTATGTCTGTAAATTCTTGACACTCTTATTGCCAAAAGGTGGAGTCTAATTCCCTTCCCCCTGATTATGCACCAGGCATAGAAGTGACTTGGTTCTAATAAATGCATATTATACACTGCAATGACACTGTGTGGCTTCTGCAGCTAGGTCATAATAGGTAATACAGTTCCTCTCTCTCTCCCGCCCTATTTCTTCCACGCTGCTCCTCGCCCCCCGCCCCCCCCACAACCAGTACATTCATCCCTGTCTTGGAGTTCAGACACCGGACCATGAGAAAGCCAACAGCTGTAAGTACACGTAAGGGCCAAACTAAGGTGTTCCAGCCCCAGCCCCAGCTACGTTTCCATGTAATTGTCAGCATTAATTGTCTCAGATGGGCATGAGCCAGCTTCCAGATGATCCCAGCCCCCCGTTTTTGATGCTGAGTGAAACTGAGATGACCTGTCTACTGAGCCCCATCCAAGCTGCAGATTGAGCAAAATAAATGTCACTGTTAAAGTAGCTAAGTTTGCGGGGGTGAGTTTTTTATGCAGCCATAGGTAAACAGAACAAGGAATTTCCTTTCTGAGGGGTAATATTAGCACAAGGAGATACACAGCTACAGACCAGCAAGCTCCAGGACCAGACAAACAAAAAAATCACTTTCCGAGGGCTCAAGGAGGAGAAGTACCCACTTTGCCCATGACGTGAGGGCACCAGGAGCCGCAGCAACGAAGAGAGGGACAGAAATGAAGAACATAAAGAATGCTAGGGAGTAACTGAGGGGTCCATGCTCACAGGAATCCAAAGACACCCTGGAAGCGGGGCTGGCGCTTCCACACTCCCGGCTGAGACGGACCCGGAGGGATCTGTGCATGTGACCTGCTTTTCTCCAGGACCTGTGTGGGTGACCCGCCTTTTCTCCCGGGGCTGCCGTGGAAAGGCAAGCTTGCACATTTGTTCCAGCTCTCCGGCCTCGCAAAGCCCTCGCATACCTCATCTGTTTCAGTGCTCACATTAACACCTGTGAGGTGGGTATTATTATTCCCAGGTCTCGAAGCCCATAAATGGCAGCCCTGCCAGGAAACCGAGTTCTGGTTTGTTCCCTGCACCGCAGCTGCCCCAGCAAATTAAATCTTATTTTTAATGTGAGTCCACAGAGAGCTTCTTAATTTAACCCCGGGGTGAATTCTGTCCCTCACCCTAAACCCCTGCTGGTTTTTCTGTCCTGTGAGTTCAGAGTTCTGCAGAGTGAGACCTCATTAATTCGATCTCCGTGAATCAGACAGAAGGTCTCTCCTTGATAATATGGACACACTTAGTTTGGTCATTGACCCACATTAAAGTCTTTCTTTAAAATGATCTCTAAGGCATGCACTTTGTAAATAAAGACCACGGCCATGTAAGCCTAAGTGTTGGAAGTGGGTCTGCCTTGGTTTTGTATGTCTGGCTTCTGTACTTGCTTGAAGAGCAGGCTTGCCCACAAGTGCTTGAGGTCATTCCAGCTCGGTCCCTTGACTCTCGTGCACTATGTCCTGGGTGTGGATACAGGACTCTGATTTTGGCTCTCCGGCTTCACCAACCTTAAACTCTCGCTTCAGAGGTCAGTCGGCATCCTGGCTGATTCAGACCCTCCCGCTAATATTCAGAAGATCTCACATCATATGTTAATGATGTCGACCACAGACACGGGCCCCCGATATCTGCCAGGCAGCACGAGCTGACCAGAACAAAGTCCCTGACTGACCCTGAGTCGGCTTTCGATTCCTGAAGACCTCAGAGAACCCCTCCAGTCGGTCTACACCTAGGGTTATTTACTAAGCAGTCACCATCCTACTGACAAACACGGTGCCTCTGCAGAAACGCAGCTGCCCCCCAGCTCTGAAAAGTCTCCCTTCTCACCTGAAGTGTGGTCATTTGGAACTGATGGTGCTCCGTGCTGGGGAGGGCGCAGGGAAGTGGTCTCCTCCTAAACTTTTTGGCATGTGAATGAAAGGGAAATTGGCCAAAACATCCATTTTTAAATGCACATAATCTTTGCTCCCACAATTACACGTTCAGGAATTTGTCCTAAATCTGCCTGTCACAAAACATCTGAGGAGGCTTGTGGGAGCTTCCCGTTTGAAAGGGAAGTAATGAAGTAATGAAGTACCAGGAGCAACCCACATACCGGGCGAAGGAAACTAGTGCAGTAACTTTCTCCAACACGTGGGAAAGTGCCCAGTCTTTACAGAGAATGAGGTGAGTCTCTCCCAACTCCACAAACCGTATTTTCAAGTAAAAACAAAGAACGCACAAAGGAAAACAGCAATGACATGATTTAGAAGAGTGTATCAAATAAAGCACAAAGGACACACACGTCGGTCTCCCGGAGAAAACTGGGGGAAAGGTAAACCACTATAGCGGTTACCTCTGGCATCGCAGTACGGGAAGAAAATCTACTTTTGTGATACTCTTTGCCACTTGAAAGTTTTGTTTTAATTACCTTTTTTTTTTTTTACCAGGTGCATGTATTCATTTTTGAATGGAAGGAAATCAAAAGCTAAAAACAATGTTGACACAGAAAAGCTGGTTCCGGTTGGTCAGTATGTAAAGTTCGAGAGCAGAGATTTTTGCAGTCTTGACCTCACCACAGGGAGGTCAAGGGGTGCCCACGCCTGCCCAAGCAAATCACATCCCAGTTCTGGGGATATTTCTTCAAGGACTAGACGCTTTTGATTCAAAGACTTGAGGCCTGAGGAATTTTGACGCAAAATTGTTCCTTATATCTTATGTTGGGCATGGTCCTTGGGTTGACAGACTGCATTGGAAGTTTTAATAATTCACCTTTTCTCATGTTATAAAGTGGTAGCATACGATGCTATTTTCCAATCAGATTTGGGCCACTTCACATTACCTGTAAAAGCCAGTTCCAAAATGGCTGTATCCCGTGCTGCCTGCTAGTCACTCATTCTGCTAGTTTTGTTTTTGTTTACTATTTTTGAGACTATTATGGAATTCTTGACCTTCGGTTTCCCTGGGAGAAAATTTAGGTGTCGCTGAGGGTTCGAGCAGCTGCCAAGATCCTCACATCCTCTTCCCCCTGCAACTCCTCCTGCTCTCGGGACCCTCCCCTCCCCTCCCACTTCAGCTGGAAGAGCTCCACTTTTTATTTACCTTGGGATTCCGGGTACAATTTTATTTGAAAGATTGAGTTCTGCTACTAAAACACATTTGGAAAATAGTTTTTTTATTGCAGTTTGCTCATAATATTATTTCAAAATAAACAGAAAACAGGCAAATCCAACCACTGATGCTAGTGTTGAAGAATGAGACTTTCCTACATGCATTGCAATAGAGGCGGGTGGGGGGGCAACTGCGAATGTTGCAAAGAGGTGATTATTTAAACAGAGGAAGTAGGGTTAAATGTATACATTTTAGAGCCGGTATGCTTTGGGTTTAGATCCTAGTGCTGGTCATTGCCAGCTATGAGCTGATGGATAATCACACTTTCTGTGCTCTCATCCCCAAATACACAACGTAGAAATCACCACGGTGGTAGTGATAGCCCATAGCTTTGTTGTGTAAGGCCATCAAACACCTGAAGGACGCAGACCAAGCCCGGTGCACAGTACGTGCTACAGAAACATTAGCAATCGTCACTGTCTTTAATCAGACAGTCCTCGTTGGGCCAGCCATGATGTTCAAATATGAATGTGTATGAAATATTGGGAACATTAAAAAGTATTTGGAGTTTTAGAATATGCTTTGACTTTGGGGACACCCAGGATGTGAAACTCAATTACTCAACTTCTAAACATTTGAATTCTGGACACATGTTTTAGGAATACACTAAACAAGAGTGTAGAAGCTCAAGTGTCCCAGTAATTTCTAAGACAGTTGCCTGGGCCATAGGGGAGGCAACTGCACAACCAACCAACCAACCAATCAATTTTCTGCACAAAAATTTTGCACATACAACCAGCCAACCAATTTTTTCTTATCATCTCCTAAAACAAGGCCCACCATTCTTGTCCCAGACTGGAAGCCAGACTTCTGGCAGCATGGTGGAAGAATGGCCTATACTGTGGGTAAATTCACAGGGCAAAGAATTCTTAAGAGCCCAGGGGAATGTGACAAGAACAGTCATCTGGGCCAGAGACCCTCAGACCCCAGGGATCGTGTGTACAGTTTCTATGGAGGAAAGTTTCTTTTTTTTGGCAGGCCAGGCCTCTGCTTTCAGGGCTATCTCAGGCCCTGAGGGCACACGTCTGCCTCCTGGCAAGGTCAAGTCCCACATTTCTAAACCAGGCAGACAGAATCATTTGTGAATTTATGACAGAGAAAATATTCTTTAAACAGAATCTTCCTTGACTATTGGAGCGAACTTGGCTGCTGGGAACTACTTCTCCTCATTAACTCCTTGGAAACAGAGGCAAGAGTTTCTTATTGTGCTTAACCCCCTTGGGCCCTCCCTGTTCTTTGCTCGAGAAGGGATCAGACAAATGTTTGGTGGGTTATATGGAAGGAATTGATCCTTTTTAACAATGTCCCCTCAATATTGCCTGTCACCCACATGGTGCAAAGCTTTATGATCTTTCCTCTTACCTAAACCTCGTGTCTTTCTTCCATCCACCTGTTCCATCTCATTTTGCTCTAGGCACGCAATATGCAGTAACACTGGCAAAAGCGCTGAGTCATTTAAAACCTTGTCCTGCTCCCTAATAGCTGTGGGGTGTTCATCACATGCCTTCACTGTGCTCAGTTTTTGTATGTGTTACTACTCATAGACACTCTTAGAACCAAGCTGGGCCTTGTTATGTAAGAGCCTGTGGTGGGGCATGGGTGAAGGAGTAAGCCTCTGTTTTGCAGGGCCCTTCCTCTACAGAGGGCCAACACCCTGGACTCCTTAATCACTCCCAAGAGAGTCCTCAGTATTTCAGGCCAGTGGATACTAGTGAGCCTTCAGGTCTGATTAAAGCATGCAAGCATCATGGGGTTGGATCCTTACAAAAACTCTTGAAAATGGGAAATGACTATCATCTGCACTTGGTAGAAAAAGTTTTCCATTCACTTAATGTTCCCAAAGATTTTGGTAAGCTCCACCCTGTGTGCTCCACCCCCTGCTCCTGCACAGCCAATCAGAGCTCTTGTGACTGCAATTCAGCCCTGGTCCCATTGCCAGACCCCAGGCCTTCGGGGCTTTCATTCCACGCCTCATTTCTCCATCTGTTTTCTACCTCCTCCTCATCCAAACTCTCCTCAGCTGACCATCACATTCACCGCATTTAAGTTAAATAACTTAGTAACTTAGATAAACTTGTATATCTTCATTATATACTATACATTTAATATTTAAAAGAAAGAATGAAAGGAAACAAGAATGAACAAATGATTGAAAGAAAGAATACAAATACACGAAATAATGAAAAAAAGAAGTCCATACTTTTACCACTCAGACATAACTACTCTAAGCCTATAAACACCCTGGTGTTTGCATGGGGTAGCTACGGCTCTTTTATCTTGAGAATATGTGAGATTTATTTTATAAATTTAAATTTATACATATGATTTAAATTTATGAATTTATTAAATTTTGCGAAATTGATGTTGTACACAATATTTTAAGGCATGTTTATATGCTTTTAAACGTTACCATATCTACCCTTCTATGTCAATAAATACTTACCAACAATATCAACTTTAGATGACTGAACAATATTATACTGTATAGATATCCCTTAATTTTACCTCTTACTAAACACTAGATTAACTTCCTTGTATAGAAATGTTTTAAGGTGGGGGGAGAATGAGGAAAAAGGTACAGGGAATAAGAAGCATAATTGGTAGGTACAAAATAAATAGACAAGGGGGCGTTAAGAATAGTATAGAAAATGGAGAAGCCAAAGAACTTACATGTGCAGCCCATGGGCATGAACTAAGTGGAGGAATGCTGGAGGGATGAGGAATGCGGGGTGGAGGCGGGTCAAAGGAAGGAAAAAATGGGACAACTGCAATAGCGTGATCAGTAAATAAATAAACAAACTGAAAAAGTGTTTTCCTATAATAAACAATGCTAAAATACACATCCTTGTATATACATTTCTGTTCATGTTCTTACGTGCTTCGCATAAATTCCAGCTGGTGCCATTGCAAGCCTACTTTGAGAACTTGTGATAACTATTTTCTGAGACTTCAAGGAGAAACCTCTTCAGGGAGAAGATGATCTCTATCCTGAGAGGGTGAAATCAGAAGCCACACCCGGCCCCCACAACACACACACGCACTCACATACCGGTGGTAGAAGATGTGAACCTCAGAAGCTGTTGGTAGCTCCCTTCAGACCTAGAAAAGGGCATTACAAAAAATGTGGCCCAAAATGAATAAGCACAGACAAGACATAAGTAGGGACAGAAACCCAGTCCTTCTTCTAATATTCAAATCTTGGATACTGCATCTGAGTGAACTGTGAACTGTTTAGTTACATGAGCCATTGAATTCCCCTTATTGTTTGAGCCTGTTTGAGTTTATCTTAATTGTAACCATGAAAAGCAAGATATAGTCAATTAATGCTGCAGGGAATACCAAACCATGAAAATTATCATTTCTTTTTTTAAAATATATTTCATTGATTATGCCATTACAGTTGTTCTATCCCCCCCTTCATTCCCTTCCACCCTGCACACCCCTCCCCCACCATTCTCCCCCTTTCGTTTATGTCCATGTGTCACAAGTTCTTTAGATTCTATATTTCCCATACTATTCTTGCCCTCCCCCCTGTCTATTTTCTACCCACCATCTATGCTACTTATTTTCTGTACCTTATCCCCCCTTCTCCTCCCACTCCCCTGTTGCTAACCCTCCATGTGATCTTCATTTCTACAGTTCTGCTCCTAATCTAGCCGTCCTCTTAGTTTGCTTTTGTTTTAGGTGTGGTTGTTAATAACTGTGAGTTTGCTGTCCTTTCACTGTTCCTATTTTTTATCTTCTTTTTCTTAGATAAGTCCCTTTAACATTTCACATAATAAGGGCTTGGTGATGATGAACTCCTTGAATTTGATCTTATCTGAGAAGCACTGCATCTGTCCTTCCATTCTAAATAAAACTAAAACTTTGTTGTTTTTAAACTTGGTTGTTCGAGAAGGCACAGTGTTTCCACCTACACCTCCATCTTGGCGGAAGTCCCAGAAATTACATTTCTAGACAGCTTTCTGGATATCAAATCACTGTTAGCAAAGGAAATTCTCATATATTTCATTCGCTGTTTATATAGAGTAAAAGTTGTGTCCTGTCAAAATTCATATGTTAACCCCTAATCCCCCGAGTGATGGTACTAGGAGGTGAGGAATTAGGGAGGTGACTAGGTCATGAGGTGGGCCCTTCGTAAACAGGATTAGTAACCTTATACAGGATCCTACAGCACTTCCTATCCCCTTCTACCATGGGGAAGACGCATGGAAGCCACCATCTGCATACCAAAAAGTGGGCTCTCACTAGACACAAAATCCGCCAGCATGTTGACCTTGGACTTCCCAACTTCCAGAACTGTGAAAACTGCATTTCTGTTGTTTAAAAGCCACTCAGTGTATGTCACCTTATTATAACACCCTGAACAGTCCAGAACAGCTGCAGTGATGTTCTCGATGTTCCTTGCCCAGTTCATGGCGGCCGTGAAAAACCAATAATTCCCATAACCCTACTTTTATCCAATCCCCACCAGTCATCACAGTCAACAACTTACCTTAAGATAATCAATAACCACTTACAAATATGAGCTATAATCCTCAGCTTCAGAGGATTCATAAGTGAAGAAGATGTCAGACAGAAAACACAGACAGTTGAATCACTCTCCAACCAAACGCAAAGTGGTTCTTTTTGGAGGAATATGAATAGCCACAGTCCTGGGAGGCAGAGCACAGTGCAAAACCAATGTATCCCATCTCACCGCGGGTGGTCCAGCCCATGCCCGGCCTGGGGAGACAGGGCTAGAAAGTCAGGCATTGGGCCTGGCCTGTGGGCCTTCTATTCCAGTGGAGAAACAAACAAGAAAGTTAAATAGAGTGAGTTAACTTGCGTGAAGCTGTGTGCTTGGAGATGCTTTGGTGAAGAGTGGTCATGGAAGGCCTTTCCGAATGGATGGCTTATCAGTTGAGATAGGAAGTGTGAGGAGGGCTGACCAGGCCGAGGTCTTTAGGGAGAAGCGTCCGGGCATCTCGGCCAGCATGTAGATCGTCTTCCGCTGTGAAATGGAAGGAAGAGAAGCACAAATACCACTGGCATCCAAAGAGGGCAGACGTGGCAGCTTACAACTCACAAGGGCCGGGATGTGGTCACGGAGAGAGGCCTGCAGAGGATCAAAGGTGTGGGCCCCCAGGGGTGGGGGTGTGGCTGGGACTGAGCAACACCTTTTAACCCTGGCCAGCAGTGACCACAGAGAGGCTGAGGCCCCTGACACCGGCGTGACCCAGGCTTGGCAGATGCTGACATTCCTTTGCAATGTGGTTCCCACAGTGCTGGAGCTTTTCATTAAAAGTGAGCGCTATTAGTGACCAGACCCAGGGGAGGGAAGAGGACACGTGTGCAGACAGTGAAAGGAAAGAAGGAAAGTGGGAGGAAAAGACAGCAGGCCACATCATGGTGCCAGGGGTCCAAAGAGAAAGGTGTGGGGCCCACAGGCTCAGAGGCGTCAGGTTAAACCATAAGCCCTTGAACTTTAGCTCCACCGCTGTCCCTAAACAAGGGGGTGTCAGGGCACTGAAGCAGGGGACATTGAATTGGGGGGCATTTCTGGTTGTGGGGACCTCACTTGCCTCCTCCAAGAGGCAGAGACTGTGTATTGGTGGTACCACCTCAGCCTGGGCATCACACTGCTCCCCGGAGAACTACATGTCTTTCAATTCAACAGATATTTTGCAAGAAGCTACAGGGTCCCAGGCACTGCAGCCAACAGGGACTCTACGATGAGTGGTCCTATGATGTGTCATCTAAACTGGGACTTTAAGAATAAAAGGGAGTGGCATAAATTCTCCACCCACTGGGATACTTAGACAACCAGCCTTAACTGGGTAAACTGGGGTAAATGGTGGTTTTGCCTATACCGCCCTTCCCTTCGAGAGGTGGTAGCTGACTGACATTAATATGTGATGGTTGTTAACAATCATGCACTCTTACCTCGTCATTTCAGGGGTGAGCCAATGATAAGACTGAAGAGTCAAGAATATTCTGGGGGCTCGGTACTGAGGCAATACAGTGTTTTGTTTAGAGTGTAGGCCTTGGCTTAGATGCTCCCTGATTCAAATCTTCCCACTGCTGTTTACTCTGAGCATGTCATTTCACCTCTGTGAGCCTCAGCTTACCTACATGTAAAATGGGAACAATAATGATGACACCTACCTTACAAGATGTTATAAGTTTGAAGGAAAATAACTTGTATGAAGAGGTTACCATGGTGGCTGGTGCATATAAGCAGCAATAAATGGCAATTAATAGGATTAATTCTCAGGGGTGGAGAGATGCCAATGAAAAGTTGCATCAAGACTTTATTAAATACTATACATCTTCACCAGAACTGTGTCACCTTGTCCCCAGGGCCACGTAGAGACTTCTCCTTTATGAGGGACACATACACACACACACACCCCTACCCAAAGCATTTCTCCCCTTATTCCCCCAAGGAGAACGTTCTGATCAAATTTTCCTTCTGAGAGGCTGAGTGGATAAGGCAAGGGGAGACCTATGGCCATCAGCCCAATGTCACATGGGCTCCAATTCAGCCTTTCCAGGGACTCACGCTGGATTCATTCACCACAAAGTGACAGATGAGAACAATTTAGTAATTTGAAGGCGTGGGGAAATAACACACAGTCTAAGATGTTCCCAGTGCTGGTTTGGAATTACCGAGCATTGCCCATTTCAGCGTCGAGCAGATTGTCCTGTCCGATCCAGGGCTGGCTGTTCTTGGGAAGTCTTGAGATTAAATAAGAGGCTGAAACTCAAGGCCAGGGAGTCACACGCCAGTTGAGGGTTAGTCAGGGTTTAGACCATGCCTGTCAGCTTCTCCGATCTGCCAACACCTACGTAACCAAACCCTACTTTCTTTCTCATCTTCAATAGTTAGCCCAGTTCCTGTTTCAAGACACAGCCACAAAATAGAATAAATGCAATCAGAGAGCTATTCAGGAAGTACCACAAAACACCGCAAGGGGCACAATGTATTTTGTCCAGGGAGAGCTAAATAGAAAGGAGGGGGCATGCGAAGAGGGCCACAAAGGATGGGTGTGAGTAGGACGTTTAAGAAAGAGAACCGAGAACACTATGAACACATGGAGACAGGGTGTGTCTGTCTGGCAGACAGACACGTGTCCATAGGTGGATCACATCTGGGAAAAGGCTTCGAGGAAGATGCTGCCTCACTTGGCTCCCTTACAAATTAGATCAGCCCTTTCTCCGTCACAGGCTGTGGTGTGCAGGCTCCAGAGTCTGAGATGACCTTCCATGACCCCTTCCTCCTGGTCTTCTCGGCCTTGTGTCGTCCTCTCTCCACGGCATAAGGCTGACTTGCCCAACCCAATGAATGTTGTCAAAATTACAGTGGCCTTGCCATGGGCAGGTCATAAAATATTGTCTCTACTTTGCTGTCTCTTGGCCTATTAGCTGTGGCAAAGCCAACTGCCAAACATAAGGATACTCAACTGGTCCTATGGAGAGGCCGATGTGGCAAGGGACTGGGGCCTCCTGCCAATAACCAGTACTAACTTACCAGGCAGGTAACTGAGTCACCTGGGACGTGAATTTTCCGACCCAGTCAACCCTTCAGATAGAGACCAACTTGGCTAATAACCCAATAGCCCAATGTCTACTTCGGGAGCCAGAACCACCCAGCAAAGCTGCTCCTGGGTTCTGGACTCATGGAAACTATGTGAGATAACAAGTGTTTATTGTTTGAAGATGCAAGCTTTAGGATAATTTGTCATGCCGCGTAGGTAACTGATATATCAATAGAGCACCAAAGTTATCTCTACTGTGAACTCTAAGTCAGAGTAGTTCTGTGCTCTCTCTTTCTGGTCTAAGCTTCCAAACAAAGCAGTGTTTATCCTGGATAGCACTGCTGCGGTAAATTGAAGCCCTCCCAAAGTGGCGTATTAAAGGGAAATGTGTCATTAGGCGACCTGGATACTAAATGTTTGTCAATCATAGCTCTGTATCTTTGCTTTTCCTCCCACACAGACTGTACTCTGTTCGGGCCACTTCCTCGGCACGGCTGCAGGTTTCCTTCTCTCTGTGACTTTGGTTGGCATATGGTTCATGGTAGCAACCATAAGGTCACATAAAGCTCGAGCCTTATATGACCTTATTGATCAAGAGTCAGTTCCAACCTCCCAGCACATTTATGAGGCTTCGTTCATATTCTCAAGAGTGAAGCTGATTGGCTGCCCCTGAGGGGGGTACCTGCCTGTGAGATTTTCAGGTAAGACCAAGAAGCAGAGTCACCCAGGACAAACATGGGGGCCCTGGCTTCTCCTTTAGCATGAACCTGGAGAAGCCTTTCGAATGTAGCCCCAGCTAAGATCATGAAAGCCTGTTGCAAGATCAAGATCGCACAGTCTGTCCATTTTTATGACCTCACTGGGGTGTGAAACCTTCCCTTCTGCATCAGAAGGGACATGAGCTGTCCTCCCCGGCATGACAAAGGCGAGCTGGCAGCAAGGCATTAGGGTGCATGACTCAAGCCCCATATTTCTACAAAAGCAATTCCAGACTCTCAAAAGCAATTATACATCTTATTATATCATCAGAATAAAATAAATATAAATCCCGGGATTACTCTGACGGCATAAACAACTGCTGACAGCCTGTGAATTGTATTAGGGAGACTTTGATAAACTTCCAGTTTTCTTCACCTCCTTCAACCCCATGACAATAGCTGCTGAGACTCAATACACATCAGGGGCATATGCGGTAAGTGTCTTGGTGGCAGTGGTGGGAGAGGGAGGTCAGGAATTTAAAAAAATAATACAAATAAACCCGAAGCAGCAGAAGTAATGAGTGGGTGGATGGGGACTTTATGAGGGGAAAAGCTAGACGTGACCTGCGATCCCGAAGAACGTCATGTCTCCTTTCTAGCCTCTCTGTAAAGGTGGCCGTAGGAATCCCTCTGGCTTCGCTCTTCATGCTTCGTCTCCAGGCCTCAGCAAACAGGAGGCAACCCTGAATGGGTTATTATTTATTCAAGAAACCTTCACTGAGCATCCATGGGCCAAAGAGAATAAATGGGGTTACGATCTTGCACGATGTGCATACCAGTGCAGGAGATAGTGAAACAAAGAACTGGAGTTCAGTGAGGTCATTGTTATACTACAAAAATTTAAATGTGTGCCCAGGGAGGTAGACAAAGCTCTCAGCTCGGCTGTATTGACTTACGGAATGGGCGTTGTTAAGCCCATTGAGTTACATGCCCTACCCCCATCCCCCAGATTCATACCTTGAATTTCTAACTCTCTGGACCTCAGAATGTGACTGATTTGGAAACAGAGTCATTGCAAGGATAATTAGTTAAGATGAGGTTATTAGGGTGGGCTCTTATCCCATGTGACCGATGTTCTTACAGAAAGGGGGAATCGGGACACAGAGGCGTGTGCACAGGGAGAATGCCATGTGAAGATGAAGCAGAGAGACAGGGGTGCTGTTTCCAAAAGCCCAAGAGTGCCAGAGATGGTCAGCAAACCACTAAAACTCGGTGAAAGGCAGGGATCAGATTCTTCTTCAGCCTTTGGAAGGAACAGCCCTGCCTCCAGAAATGTGAGAGAATAAATACGTTTCTGTTGGTTAAGCCACCCAATTTGCGGTGTTTTGTTACGGCAGCCCTGCTAAAGCGATACAATTACAGTATTTTATAGGTTCTAAAGATGAAAAGAAGGGAAGGACATCTAGGCTGAGAAGCTGGGATAGGGACTCCGTTGCTTGAAGGAAATTCACTTTTGGGACTGTGACAAGATGCCTCGTGGCTGGAGTGCACGCCAGAGAGTGGTAAGAAGTTAAGGCTGTAGAGGAGATGGGGGTGGGGTGGGTGTTGGGAGGGGATGCTTTCTGGGGTTGCAACATTTTATTCTAAAAGCTCGTGAAAAGGGAGGGATCAGTCAAGGCACGGGAATAGCAAGACAGCTGTGATGAAGCTGCAGTACGCCTGGTATTAACATGGGTATTCAAAAAATGAATAATCAGAATTGGCTACTTCGGTGCAAATAAGACTTAGGTTCCTTGGTGTATCCAGCATGGGTCTCTGCTAGGTCGCCTCTTGCATGAGTATTCCAGTTGCTTCTTAATCCCCAAAAGAAGGATGAACCAGAAGTGCAGGATGCTACAATTATTCCTGGGACAGAAAGGCTGCCATGAGCGGGGAAAATGGCATGGGGCCCTTTTGCTGTGTCTCCCTCACGCTCCTCTGCCTGTCAAACTCACCCAACTCACCATGTGTAGTTTGGAGCCAAGGCTTACCAAAGTTCACCCTAAACTCAGTTATGTATTTTGCCACTTGGAGAAAATATGTTGAGAAGCTGGCAGTGGTAACTAGAGGGTGGCTAGTGACCAGCAGCTGGGACCTTGACCTTGACTTGCCCCCATTTTGAGCTGCTCTTTCTTAAACACGCTTAATTTCTCCACAAATCACATCGTGGTGGGAGCCAGAGGGGGGCAGCCTTGTAGCAAAATGCCGGGAGGCTGCATTAATGTCTTTCCCTGGCAACGTAGAAGGAACTAATTTACAGACTACCTCCTATTAGTTTGGGGGAGAAATATAGCTAACAATAAGGAAGAGAATGCTGTCTATTTCTTCAGCTTAAACATGCCTGCTTCAGTGGGGAACGGTTGATCTCCAAGCTCGCTGTTTTCAGGCTATAAAAGCTGTTTATTTCACTCTATAAAAGAACATTTGAACTTATATAGCTATCTAAGTTTAAATGTTTGGGAGGGGGCGGTGAAACGCAAGGGGAATTAGCAAAGCTAAGCTGAAACCTGATCTGTATGGGCTGCAGTGTTTGCATAGAAACTTCCTTCATTGGGAATCCCTTCTCCCTGCCCCCAGCACACCCACAGCAGCCCCGGTGCACGGGAAATGCATCCAGCTAAGTACCGTTCCAACATTAGCAGTCAATTTCAGCAACGCTCTGGGAGTCAATCATTCCTCCTGCGCTGGTGTGAGCCACATCCACTGGGGACCTCTTGGCTCTTAAAAAGCTGCAGCTGCCCAAAGGAGGTGACAGACGTTGACAAATCTGTGTTGTTTTTCTCCTAAAAACTGTGAGTTTGTGTGAGTGCTCTAAGTCAAAATGTGCTTCCCTTGGGTGCAGCGTGCTGCTTTTCCGTCGGCTCCGGGAATAGGAGGCCCCAGGTTCTGACAGATGAGCTAAGTATCCGCGCTGCTTTCTCCTGAGGAGTGCTCAGAGCCCACTGGTCAGCCACCAGGACTCGGGCCGGGACATCTCATTGGAGGGGGCAATGCTTTCCAGACCTGAGTCCAAAAATCGTGTGCATATACAGTTGATCCTTGAACAATGTGGGCCTTAGGAACGCAAACCGCCTGCACTGTGGAAGATGCGTGTATGATTTACACTGGCTCTCCACATACACGGATGCCTAACGTCAGTTGACCCTTGAGCATCGCGGGTTGGAACTGCATGGGTAATTGAAAAAAAAATCCGTGTATAAGTGACCCAGGTAGTTCCAACCTGTGTTGTTCAAGGGTCAACTGTAGTGTATTTGGGAGGTGCAGAAAACACCTGTAGGGGGATGGCGAAGTGAGAGAAAGGGACAGCAGCCAAAAAAATGTGTGCCAGCACACCACGCTGTGGGCACCTGGAGCTCGGTACCAGTGAGGAAACCCTGGCAGACTCTGAATGACCCAGTGTATCCCACGAGGGAGAGGGGTGGGGGTGGGGCAGCCCCCAGTGGTGTTACATCTAGCCCTCCCCCTCGGCCTGCACGAGGGCGCTGCTGCCTTCCTCGGCTCTGGAGAAAAGCTCTAAGCAAAGAGTTCTAGACTCTGGTGCGTATTCCAAGCAGACAAGCGCTGCGGCCCAACAGCTGAGGACAGGCACTGATACTGTCTACTGCAGGAGCGAACGATGGAGCAGAGAAAGAAAATTCCACCCTCCTGTTTCCCGATTCTTCCGTTTATTTTAATTGACACACACGCTCCTTCGGGAGGTTCATCATTTTCACGGTGAAATTTAGGTACATTGGTTAATGTATGCCTCCCCTGTGAAACCGCGATCTCTGGAGAGCAGATGAGTTCGTTTTTTTAGCACGTTCTTTCATCATAGTAAGATACTCTCTTCTAAATGAGTCAATTAATGAATGAATTGTGCCAGTTTCTTTCATATATGTCAGCACTCTGTATTTCCCGTTGTCTTTATGAGGTGTATGTTATTATCTCCAACTTGTGGACAAGGAAATAATAAGAAACTTTCTCCAGTATGGCCTTGCTAAGAAATTCAAAGCCACGTCTAACTTCTAAGCTTACTCTTTTCCAGTATAATCTTCCGATAAAAGGGAAACACGCAAAAATAAAGATCTATTGCACATGTATATAACTCTTTTAAAGATATATATTTTATATATATGTACCAACAAGTTGTATAACAAGCCTAATCCTAGTTCTCATCTTTTCATACTCTCTTGTCCCCTCTGCAGTTCACTCTTAGGTCAGGGTATGTCGGACTGAAGCCGTTTTAACTGATGTCTTAGTATGAAAAAGGAGGCTTTTCTCTGGGGGTGTCCAACCTGCGACCTGCAGGCTGCATGCAGCAGCCCAGCATGGCTGTGAACGCGGCCCAACACAAAATTGTACATTTACTTAAAACATGAGATTTTTGGTGTGTGACTACGTGTTGCAGTGTATTTAATGTGTGGCCCAAGACGAGTTTTTCTCCAGTGTGGCACAGAGACGCCAAATGGTCGGACACGCCCATGTCTTCTTTTAAAAAATCTTTTTGGCAAGTACAAAGAAAGCCAACGTTTCAGAGAGGAGTGCCTGTGTTTCCCTTAAATGATTCTGTTCAACAAAGAGGGACGGGCATTTAAAGATGTGCAGCGTTGTTATTTTTTTCTTCTTCATTGTTCACATCTAGTCAAGATTCGGTGGGGAGGGGAGACCTCAGTGCTGGGCTGGTGTATGTGCAACCACCGGCTGTCTCAGAAAAAAAGAAACAAACCAGCAGCAACCCTTGATCGGTAGCACATGGGGCATTGCATGCTGTGCATGTTGCCACTGTGGCCAATTTCACACTAACAACGCGAAGTCACTGAACGTGGAGGCTGAGAGTGAATGGATAGCGGCTCACACTTGTACAGTGTTTCCACTGCGTGGATGCAATAGTTGTGACTAACCTCACAAGCATCGGCTGTGGTAAAATGTAGTAAAGAATCAGAAAGCAGTGAATTTTGAGTATTTACTCCCTTTTTTAATACTTATTGCATTGTGAGTTTATGAATGTATTTTTTTTTTTAAAATAAAGGCTGTGTCTAACAACTGGCACGTGAAATTTTGGAAGCTTAACAATCCACCCTGACGACCTCGTCATCAGGAGGCTGACTCCGTCACACCATGTTAGAGGGTCCCTCCTGACTACATTCTTCCTTTGTGGACCCCACACAGATCTCTGCCCTAAGTCCAAACGCGGAAGGTCTTCGGGTGATACTCGTCAGTGACCCGTGGTTCGGGATTTGGGCTGGAGAGCCTGGAGCGTGGACCAGCTGCATTGATGTTATCGGCATCGGAGACCCTGTCTTTGTGTCATTCTGTTTGCCACTGTCCTGACCCCTGGTCTGCTGCCCGCCCTTTGGGGTCCTGTGTGCCCAGAGGCTGACACCTGGGGACTGCATTGTTCAGACTCCTTTGACTCCTTCAGACTCCTCAGCCAAAAAAGAGGCTCTTAAGAAATGTGAAGGCAGGAGAAGAGAGGCGACTGGGGGTAGAGAGTACATACAGGTGCCAACTCACCCTGCCTCACTGCAGTTTGACTCTTCATTTGACTCCTCTGAGGCAGCTGTCTCCCATGGTTCCCACTGGACCAGCGTCAGCTCCCTCCTCTTGGCTTCCCCTGTAGGTGCATGTCTCACCAACCCTCAGTCCCCACCTCTGTGAATAGAGCTTCCCTTAATTTATCTGCAGCTCACCCTTCTTGAGTGTGCCTTGTATATAACCAGCACCCTATATTAGATACCCAGTGCATCTATCCAGTGATACGTTAGTTTGCATTAGTCTATAGCAAACCTGGTGGCCTAATTGTTATTATCTCTGCTCAGCGTCAGTGTCAAAGACAGTCTGTCTTGTGGGACCTGTTATGAAACTAGGCAGTTGCTAAGTCCGTTTCCTAGTCCTTGTCCTGTTCATCTGGCACGACCACTCTCTCTGAAGCCTGGGGTCCTTGCCTTGCCTTGCTCTTATGCATACCTTCCTCGGGCTTCACATCATTCCCAGCCTGATATCCCAGGCCCGAGCACAAATACAGTTGCCAGAACTCCCTGGAGTCAAGAATAGGTCTTCAGACTAATATAAACTGAGTGCACACTGTGTACCATGCACTCGGCTAAGCAGTTCACGTGGGATCTCTGGCACCATTATACAGCCCAACGAGACTGGCACTGTCATTATCTCACCTCTCCAATCTATCACCTGCTGCCTGTGCAGGTCATTTGTCCTTCTGCACTCAGGCGCAGTCCCTACCCTTCTCTTTAGCTGCTCTGTATTATGGGAACTCCATGGCCACGCTCTCTTGACTGCCAGTTGCTGTCCAGGCACCGATCAGGGGAGGACTTGGCAGGAGACAGCACAGGAAAAAGCCCTGGTAATGTCTCCCTGGCACCACCTGGGGTGGCATCTCGGGCAGCAGTTTTGTTTCTGCGGTGGCTCTGACTCCTGGACAGCCTGTCCCTTAGTAATCCCAGCAGGCCCCTGCCACTGTTCCAGCTTCCACAAAGCTCCAGAGCACCTGCAAAGCCTTCTTTGCCCCTCCAGCCCTCGATGAGACAGCGGCTTTCTACACTTGCTCATCTCTGGATTGTCTCATTTTTCCTTGGCTGTTTTAGCTCTTCTCCTCCCTGGAAACTAAATCTCTACATTAACTCTTTTCTGTTGAAATTCCTGGCATGTGATTTACTTCCTGATTTCACCCTCATCGCCCTCGTCCTTCCCATTCATAGTTCCGTGGCTCAGTGTGTGCGTGCATTTAATTTGTCCACAGCATCCTCTACTACAGCTATTCATTCCCTTTATAGTAGTAACTAGGGATTCCTAGCAATAACTAGCTATACCTAGTTGCAGTAACAACTATTTGTTCCCTTTTCCTTGCGTACTGTCTGCCTTCCCTGATAGCCTGTAAACTTTGGGAAGGCAGGTAGCTTGCGTATTTTATACCTGGCTGTACACTCATGTTCAATAAATGAATGAAAAGATTAATGAATCTTCATTTTACATAGAAAGGCACTCAGCCTAGAGAGGTGGGTTGATTTTTCAGACCACTTGATTTGGGGGCTGCCGACGAGCCCAGGGCACCTCCTCCTTCATGTCAACTGCTTTTCTCTGTGGACTTTGGACTTGTGACCCAGGTTCCTCGTGGCAGCAGCACCTAATTTCGTCTTAGACACCGCGCCCCCAACTCACATCATCCCAGTTTCCCTAGCACGATTTGGCCTGTTTTCCCCACAACCCGCTGTTGTATAAACTTCTGTGCACTGGCTTTTGATTCTTTCTTCCACAGCATCCTGAGCTCTGTGCGCCAATCTTGCTCCCATTGCATGCGTGGCCCCGTTCCTTTCCGGCCTCGATCTCTGTCTCCTGGAGACCAAGTTCTGAGATTCTCTGATGGGGTCGAGCCTTCCGTACAACTGATGTGTTCAGACATAGGCCTCAAACACGTGACTTCCCACAATGGCTCCTGATCAGAATCTCCCGGAAAGATTTTTAAAAGCAGATTCTCAGGTCTAATCACTTATTAGGTGAGACCTGGAAAATCTGCAGTTTTACGAGTGTCCTTTGTGTTCTGTGCATCAGCCAGACTTCAGAATAACTCTCATTGAGAAGGAAATCACTGGGTGCAGGTGGAAACGAAAACAAAACTCAACCACAAAAACAAGAGCTTTAGATGAATTCCAGGAATGGGGCTGTCTGATTTTCAAATATTGTGGTTCTTTGGAGCAGAAGGGAGGACTGCCTGTGCCCAGAGCTGTTGACTGACTGTGTCCCGGGTCTGCTTCCGGTCCCCAGGGTCCACCTTTGCCTCCTCAGCACTCTGCGTGACAGTCCCTGGTAGTAACCAGGCAACGCTCAAGTCCAGCCTGAGCTCTCCGTGAGGGTTGCCGGATCAAGTGCAGACTATCCAGTGAAATTTGAATTTCAGATGAACAGGAAACAACAAATACCCTCTTAGCATATATAAATATATGTTCCGAAATTCAGACTTAACTAGATGACCTGTATTTTTGATTGCTACTCCCTACATTTGTCTAATACCAGGCAGGGTGAAGAACTAACCAAGACCACGTTCTTTCCGAAGAGAACATTTGTTTCTGTGAGTGACTCAGGATGACGATGGTCCTCTTTAGTAGAATGGCCTCCTGCAAGGCTTATCATTGATCATTTTGTACATTTAAATTTAATACCTAAGGCTGGGTGTTCTCTGGGCTCCGAGTCCCCCCCCGCCCTGAAGACCGTGGGGGCAGATGCTCAGGGCTCTAGGGTGACCTGGGGGAGAAACTCCATCTCTTTCAAAAGAGCAGCAGCAGGTCAGCTCAAACAGCTCCATTGTTTCAGGTGTCCAATTTATTTTTTTTCATTTTTGGTTGTTGGAAAGATGTTTCACAAGTTTGTCTATGGGCATATCCCACCTTACTTTGCATTTCTCATAAATATGTATCATGCATGGAAACTTTTCATGAGTGATGGGATTATTTTCTATTCCTGGGGAAGCCTCTGTGTTTGTCACTTATTTATTCATTCAACAAATTTTGTGAGTGTATTATGTACCACATGCTGTTCTAGGTGTTGGGGGTGTTCAAGTGGAAAAATACAGACATTTTTCAAGAATTTGTGTGATGGGGAAAGTCCAGAAGGAAGAGGGGTAGGGTGTGCCCCTGGGGAGGTAATTGGGTAGCAATTTTAAAATATTCATTAGGTGACATTTAAGGAACAGTACTGAAAGGGTGGTATTTAAGTAATAAAGAACTGCTTTGAGGATTTTAAGAACTCTTTAGTGAGTTTGTTTAATCTTTATTCACTTAAAAAATTATTCACCTCAAAGAGAGTACTTCCTATTAAGCCTGTCATTATAAAAACTTCAAATTTGTAAAATGACGTGGTAAAATGATTCAGTTAATGTAAATTCCCCCTTTCAATCTCAAATGGACCAGCTCAGAAATACACAGTGCATTAGAGTTGTTTCTCATTGACGTTTTGCCGGGCTGAGTAACACTTCAAAGGCAGGCTCCGGAGTGTGACTGCCTGATTTCAACTCCTGTCCCCACCACTTAATAATGAGGTTTTGTACAAGTTGTTTTAATGTTCTGTGCCTCGATTTCCAAATATGAAGTCAAGATAATGATATTGGATACCTCAATGCTATGAAGATTGAATAAGACTGTCACATAGAAAGTTCTGGATGGTGTGCTGGTCAACTAGCTCTCCAGGAAAAAAAAAGCCCCAATTGTTTTTTGCCAATTTTCACGGAGTAAACATCCCCACGGTGGCCAATTTCAAGCTACTAACATTGTCTTTGAATAGGGAGCGGGGAAGAGATACACATGGGAAGCTCTAAGGAGCTAGAATGTGAGTCTCTGGAAGCTCTAGGAGCTGGGGAGAACACGCCACACCGATGTTTGACTGTGCCATCTTCAGGATTTACTTCTGTAATTATAATAGTCTAAATAAAGTGTCTTTATGTACATAGATTGACAGCTTTAGAGCAGTTTCTCAACCTTGCTATTACTGACCTAATGGCTGAATTTTTGTTTCACTGGGGAGGGCTGTCTTGTGCATTACAGAAGGTGTAACAGAATCTCTGACCAGTCCCAGAACCAGGAACTACCGTCCTGCCCCAGGGTCTCCAGTTACTGCCGAATGTCCCCTAGGGGGCAAAATGTTCCTGGATGAGATCCCCTGCTTTGGAGAAATACAAACATAGGCTAGAAAACTGTATCTCTAGAGGAAATGTTTTTAAAAGAAGGTAAAATTAATAAGATGCCCAGGTAGCTGCAAGGACACCAAAAGAGAATTTGTTTTTAGGTAAAGTTCCGACTGGGCAAATTGAGGATTGGGTTGCCATTGGGAGAAAAGATGGGCTCAGATGTCCCAGGTGGGCAGCGGCACGCAGACTGGTGGGAGGGGCTGGGGTGCACGGCTGTGCGATGTCCTGCCTTCAGCAGTCTGAGCCACACAGGCCTCGGCTCCCGCCTAGACTCTGTACTTGATTAGCTGTGTGATTCTGGGCAAGTCACTTGACTGCACTGGGCCCAAGCTCTCACTAGTGGAAAAGTGATGAAGACTGACTTAAATGGGTTATAAAAATAATATTCACATCTTATAAATATTTATTAAAGAGGAAAGAGAAGGGCCCTTGTCAGCTCTGGCTTTGGCAGATTGGTAGGTCTTGGGCAGGGACCGACAGAGAGGGGACGGTGAATGGGTGGGGTGGGCTGGGGAAAGCAAGTTGACAAAGTGCCTGCCCTGTCACACATGGCTGCAGGTCACTGCTTGGAAATATGAGAACAAAATGGGACCCAAGCTAATGACTTTCAGGTGTGCTGGCCCGGCTTTCTGGCCATTGGGGAATCGTGCTGAGGCCAAGGCCAACGCTCCAGGGCTGCCAAGGCAAACATCCAGGCCCAGGGTAAAGCCACCAGAGCCAGGGGCCTGGGGCCTCCCACCAGATTGCACAGCACCCCGTGCTGGCTGGTGCCCGCACCTGCCCACTGCAGACCGAGCAGCCACGGCCCAACTGCCCCTGCTCCCAGAAACCCAACCCTGTCACCTGCCCAGCCCGGAGTGGTCCTATTCCCTCTCTCTCACTTCCAACCTGGGCCCCAGGGACAGCCCTGCTGGTCGGAGTTAAGCATGTTCACGGAGAATCTCTCCATCGCCCCTCCCTGGACCTGTTTCATTCTTGGCACCCTCTACTCAGCTCTCCCTCCCTCTGGACTACTCTGCTTGGCACCCTCTCCTCTACTACAGGATTTCATATGTTTTCTTCTTCTATCACCCAGCCATGGAGATGGACCCAGCCCAAGTTGCTTTCGGCCCAAGCTCCGCTCCACTCACACAACACTCCTGAGCTGCAGAACAAACAGACGCCACAAATGCAGCATCTGTTTCTCCCGAGGGCGCAATGGAAGGTCGTCAGAAAGGTGGGCATGGAGGTGGGCAGTCAGCTCAGTTCAGGGCCGATACCACACACATTCCACTTGGTAGTCACCTGACCCTGGGCTTACAGGAGGATCCGTTCTGACTCCCTCCACAGGTAAGACTGCTGAAAAGTACTTTGGCTTGGGGCCTCAGGGACATAGGTCAGAATCTAGACACTGCTTGTTGATTCGCTGGGTAAACATGAACATTATTCAATCTCTCTGGTCCGTTCCCTCGTTTATCAACCTGTAACGGTATATCCTTTCATGTGATTGCTAGGAGGATTGATGGGGTTACTTATTGTTTCTTTCAATAAGTGTATATTAAGCATTGACTATACCCCAAGAGCAGTGGGAATATAGATATGAACACACTATAATCCCTGATCTCCAGGGGCCGCCTTGTAGGGGAGAAGCCATGGAAAATTACAGCAGGGTGGTGCCTTATATGACCATCACATATATGAATGACAGAAACAAGATCAGAGTGCCTTCTTTTCTAATATGCCACTCACAGTGCTGGCTCAGGGCTTTTGCACTTGCTGTTCCCTCTGCCCTTAACTCTTCCCACCAATATCTGCAAAGCCTGTTTCCTGACATTCCTCAACTCTCTGCTCAAAAGTCACTTTGTCACAGATATCTCCTCTGACTATTCTGTGTAAAATAACACCTGCTCTCATGCTCTGTCCTCCTTATTCTTCATTTTCTCTCTACTCTGAAATATTGTCCTTTCCCCCCTTTTTTCCCCCTCTCTAGAATGTAATCTCCATGAGGGCAGAAATGACATCTTGCTTACTGCTATGTGTGTAGTGCACTTAAACTCATGGGTAAATATTTGTGGGTTGAATGAATGAACCCATAAGTCAATGAATAAAAATTGCGGTGAGCAGAGAGGGGAAGACATAATTCTTTTTGGGAGAGTCACTTGGAAACAAATGCTTGGGAGAGCTCTAAAGACTTATTTGAACGATGCAGGGAAGGGCTGAGGGAAAAGCATGGACAACGGACAGCAACTCTTGTTTTCTCCAAAACTCGCTGCTATTTTTTGAGTAACTAGGGAACTGCTGATAACATCAGAGGCACTGGTAGGAACTGTGTGTGAAGAATAGGCTCGGAGCAAATTTTATTTCACCCCTTTTTTGGAAGACTGGACTTGGTATGGAAACTAGAACTCAATTTTATTTTTATTTTTGGAACATCGTTCTAGGCACACACATACACGCAAATGCTCAGTGCTTTTCCAGCATCGGCTTTTCGCTTCCTCAGCCCGTGAAGAACACTCAGAAACCTCCAAGAGAGTGGTCTATTCTACTGGCCCGAGCTGGACCCCAGTCTCCTGAACTGAGATGAAGGCATCATGGCAGGTGAGACCTGGAGTCGTTGGCATTTGGACTGGGCCACTCCACAGCCTGTGTCGTTCAATGTCACTGTGCGACTCAGAAACACGTTTGCCCCTCCTCAGAACCCAGCCAAGGCCAGCCGCCCCACTCTGGCTCACTCATCCCATTTCCAAGTTCAGTCCAGATGTGCCGTCCCTCAAAGTGTGGATGGATTAAAGCTTAATTATCCCAGCTCCAGTCCACTCTGCTCTGGTTACAGTAAATAAACCAGAGCCTATTTAAATGGATTTCTACGGTGGGGCGAGCTCTTGCATAGGCATTTTACTGAAATAGTATTACTGCTTTGAAGGGGGCCCAAGTTTCAGAAACGAGGCTTGTGGCAGCGTCCCCCCCTGCTCGGCAGACATGCTTGGAAAGAAGCGGAAGCTAAACCCTCACCGTGGGCTGAAGTGAGGGAGGCTGGAAAACTGTGGAGTGAGCAACATTTCCAGGATCTGGAGAGAGCGTATTCAAAGAAGAATTCAAGAGTGTCGGGGGGATGTCTATTCGTTTTAAAATGGATTTTTAAAAATGATATTTCAGAAACGAACGAGTGAAGTCGCTGTGGTGTGGCAGTATGGTGGGAGGCGGGGATGTGTGTGTGTTTAGGGTGGTAGTGGAGTGATTGTAAACTTCAGGAAATGACATCTGAGGTCATCTCATGTGTAAATGGCATTGCAGTTTGCTCATGATTTCAGGGCCCCATCACCTCTCACCCAGTGAGTGCAGTTGTCCCTTGATTAACCCCTGTGCCTCGAAGCTCACTGTGCCACTCTACCCGAAGGTTTCACCAGCAAAATCTGACATATAAATTGCGCACGTGGCTTTTTTTGCTCAAAATACTTTTAATAGAAGCCAATGTCCTGTAGGAGATAGTGTACATACTCCTTAACCTGGATTTACAATTTCATCCCAAACACCTCTGTTAACCTCACATCCTGCATCCCCTGAAGCTTTAGCTGGAGGGAATCACCAGGGCCTTCTGTCCACCTGCCGAAGACCTACTCATCCCACTGACAGGGTGCCCAATGAGTATTTCTCTCCTGAAAAAAAAATAAAGGGATTATGAGCACCTGTTTATGTTCTCTCCTTTTATCCTCTGCTTTTCCATGACTGCTCCATTTTCAAGCATATGTAACTTCTGGGATCCCTGAGTGTCCAAGTCATATCAGAAGGGGAGACAGTCAACGCACGGAGAATCCGAGTTAATTCTCATTTCAGGTCTAGGCATGCGCAGAGACAGTGGCCCGTGGCTTGTAAAGAGGGTATTGTTCTTTCGTGCTCCCTTGGGAAATTCTGAAATGGCTAATCAGGAGACCTGGGCTGAAAGAGAGCGATGAGGACCTCGCCTGACCCAGCTGAGGAGAGAGGCAGGGCTGCTGGCCTTGTCCTTCCCACGGAGTTGGTCCTGGGGCCACCAGGATTGGAGCCAGCTCAGATGACCAACGTTTCTGTACGCACTGCGAAGGAAAATGCTGGGGGGGTTTTTTTGTTTGTTTGTTTGTTTGTTTTGTTTTTCAGAGAACCAGGAGGACAGCAACAGGCTGTAAACTGTCAGCTATTTTCAGGACTCCTTAAAAACCTATTTCTAGAACACAAATGAAGCCTTTTATCGGGAGTGAATGTTTTGGAAAATATCTGGCCTCTGTTCCAATCAGCTTGGATCCTGGTAGCCGAGACACACTGAAGCCATTAGATTCACTAGTACGTTGACGTAACTGAGACCTCCTGTGATTCTGAAGAGGCAGTAAAACAAGGTTTAGGTGGTGAGAGCTGTTCTCTTGTTCCAACTCAAGGGCTCGCTCCGCGCGTCTTGGAATCCAGCTGAATGTGACAAGGTTAACTACAGTGGAACGAGAGCCCTAGAAGACCAGCACTTGATCTAGTCTCTGGGCCAGGCCACTGTCTTGGAAACTGGGAAAAAAGAAAATCCAACTGTGGGTGTGTAGCTAAGTCAGGGTGTGAATTCAGGTCTTTTTAACTTCAAATCGGCCTGTGCACAAACTGAACCCTGGCCTCTCCCTTAATCCCACACAGCAGCTATTGTCTGTGGGAGGTTGTATCCAAAGGAATCCTCCACGCCCTGAGTCTGGCACACAATACCTCATCACGACTCCAAAGAGGTTATGTCTCTTTGCCTTGGGTTGATTTTAATATAACATGAGGGCCTGGAAGTCCCTCGTATTCGGTTTATTTATTTATTTTAATGGCCTAAATTCAACACTAAGCAAATCAATTCATTGCCAAGGCTGAAATTTACAATATGCCCACCAATACGACGGCTCGACAGGATGCATTAAGAGGCTAGTTAAACACCAAATGCAACATAAATCTCGGCCTTATAGGTGTGCTGAAAACGTAAATAGCTTCCAAAGAGCTTCAATCAATACTAAGATATATGGGCCTGCTCAAAGTGTGCAAATAATTTAAAATTTAAATTAGCCCCTCCTTAGTAACCCACTCCCCCCTATCCTGGGCTCTGCAATTTCTGTTAATGGCACTACATTGCCAGTATCTAAATATTGGTTTTTGAATTTCTATTGAGGTATCGACATGGGGACTGAGGCAGCATCAGGGTCTGTGTGTTGGATGGAATCCAGAGACAGAAGAAACTAGAAAGAACCTGAAGAAGGAGGGCACAGGGCATGAGATAAAGAGGGGCCACAGGACATCTGGGAAGCTACAACTAGGTCGCCTTTAAAAAGGTCAGGTAGCAAGTTGGTATTGAGAAATCTGGAAGCAAACAAAAGGTGCCAGTTCATAGAACAACAACAATAAAAAAGGTGTCTTGGCAACGCCATTGGCCAGGGCTAGGCTGGATTAGTTCTGGGAGCCATGGACTCTGAACTTGGATACAAAGTGAGGGTCTCCCTAGGGGAACGCCAGACAGAGTCGCGAGATTTCAGTGACATCGAAACCAGTGCAGACCCAATGCCCACAGCCAAGTCGTGATGTTATCATTTGCTTTATGCTGGTGTTGCCTTTGAGGCTGAGGTGGGGCTGAGCTCCCAGGTGAGGCAGGGATGCAGGGCTGAGGGTACATGGAGAAGCTACAATTTCTCTTTTCTGGGACTGGTTCCTGCAGCTCCTGCCTTCCCTGGGTTACACGACAGCAGCATTTTTATGATTTTTCCCAAAGGGATTCATTCTGTGCACTGCGCAGACCACAAATACCTGGTATGAAACTCCTCTTTCCCTGGGTTATGCAGGGGTAGAAGACCTACATGCGCCTCTTTCTCCCAGGTGCTTTGCATAGATCTCCTCCCCTTGTGGATCAGAATCGTGCTGTCTGGGTTTCAATCCCCGCTGTGCTGCCCACTAGCTGTGCCACCCCATGCAAGGTATCCAACGTCTGAAAACTTCCATTTCTTCCGTTGTAAAATAGGAGTAACAGTGAAATTTGCATCGCCGAGGCGAGGGAGCTATTAATTAGCTTACCATCATTTAGCCTGGGCCATAATAAGTTCTCCACTTATTCTTATACTCAGGAAGCAATTATTGTGAACCCTCTAGGAGCCAGCCACTGATTTTAGCGCCGAGAATACAATGGAGAACAATGGCAACAACAAACCTCTGCTTTTAGGGAACTTAATGTTTTAGTTGGGGAAGCAGATGATCAAGAGTAGACAAAAGAACATGCAAAGTGTCGGGTGGTGAGTGTTATGAAGAAGAGATAAAGTACTGTGAGGCAGCAGACAGTCATGGGGAGGGCTCTTTCAGCGAGGGCCGCCTGAGATGGCCTGTCTGAGGAGCAGACTTTAGAGCAGAGATAAGAGCGAAGTGAGAGAGAAAGCTACGCAAAGTTACAATCAGAGGAAACAGACGTGCAAAGGTCCTGAGGCTTTTAACATAAGGAGCATTAGGATGGGTAGAGGGACTGCAGCCGTGAGCGAACAAGAGAGGGGTTGGTGGAGCCAGAGCAGGTACGTGGACTTGGCAACCATGGTAAGGACTTCAGATATTATTCTGCAGAAGATGGGAAGTCATCAGGGTAGCTGAAAAGGGCATCTCCACAATGTGATTTACAGTCTGAGAGGGGAGCTGTGGCCACTTACGGGAGCTTAAAGTGAGGGCCTCTTCCAAGCTCCTTGCGGGGTTATTCAGGGCGAAGGTGATGAGGATGGTAATAGTCCTGCCTCATAGGGTTGTCACTGGTACATTGTCTGTTACAAGGTAAGACCGCAGTGAATGTTATCTATCCTTATTTCATTCTTGCTGACTCTCCCTTATTTCTCTCTCCCCTATGCCGCCGTGGCATGTGCAGGACCCCCTTTCCATGCTTCTGTCCTCATCTGAGAGCATGCTGTGCCCCCTCCTTTTGGTGCGAGTGCTGCTGGAGGGCCAGAGAATCAGCCCAGCCTTGGGGAACATCACCAGTCCCTGTGTATTTGGGCCAATGACTGGAGACACACGTTCCAAAGTGCAGAATGTGCGGGAAGGCTTGGGCCCCAAAGCAAAGCCACCTGGTCTCCTTATCTATAGAGCTCCTTCCTGCCTATTCTCCTTGCTGCTCCCTGGCCCTCCGGACAACCGGGCTGACCTACAGGTGGCCCAGAGGTCCAGGGAGAGGTCAGCAGGGAGAGGTTGTTTCCAGTGCCGGGCACTGGAACTGTTTCCTGTAACTGCTGAGTTCTGAGGCTTCACTATCCCCACCTCAAAGGAGATGTCATGGCCAAATTAATGAGCAAGGGAAGAGGTGGGAATGGGCATGTTCCAAAGACAACATTCTCTGGGAAGATGGTCTGGCAGGCTGTGGACGGTTCCTTCAGTCTGAGCTGCCAACCTCCTTGGAACTCGTAGTTCAGGTCATAAGCTGGCCCCATCTTCTAAGTGTTGCTCCAACTGGAAGGGCCTGTCCCAGCTTCCTAGCTCCTCCTGGGGCTGACAAACAGCTGACAGGGACAGAAGTGCAGGTCCACGCTGATGAGCTTCACTAAGCTTGGTTGTTGCTCCAAAGAAGCCTCTGGTGAGCAGATGTCTGCTATGCAGTGAGTTTACTAAGTCTTTCCATCCAGGCTTCCAAATGTTCCTCCGGCCTGTCTCCCTCTACCCCGAATTCCCTGGTGAGAGATGTCCTTATTTTCCCTGGGATGGGTGAGTGCTCCATCCTCCTCCATGTGCCACCTGCTGTCATTCTTGCCCTGTTTCCAATGCAAACCCGGGCAAATGCTCCCCACAACCTGACTTCTCTGACTCTCCAAGAGCCTCCAAAGAAGTTACAAGCAAGTCTGTGCGATTCACCTGGTGCCTGCCACCACTCCGTCTCGCAGTGCTCTACAGTCCGGCCTGAGTTCCCTGGAAGGATGCTGGCCTGACATACACATCTGTGCCTTGACACACACCCTCTCTCCTGCCATTTTGATGACCCAGCATCCAGTTCGAGTCACTTTCTCCACGAAGCTTTCCATGAGTAGCCCGGGCTATGCAATTTGCTCATACCTACAGGTAGCTCAGATAGTTTCACACCTTGATTTCTCATTTTCAAGTTGTTTTCCAATCTATGTGTGCGTGGTGTTCTCTTACACCCATTCATCAGCTCTTTGAGGGCAAGGGCTGGTTTATGTTGTCATCGCTGGGCAGCTGGTATTGTTGGGAGCCGTGTCCCAGGAGAGCTGGGCAAATCTGATGAACAGAGAGTAAAATGACCCAGTGGGCTGCAACCGCAGTGGAGGAAGTCCCAAAACACATTATAATAATATTAGCAAGTCTTTTCTCAATCATCAACTTGCTTACTCTTCACAGCAACCCACAAAGGAGGTACTTTTATTCCTAATTTGCAGATGCCACACGGAGGCTTTCTTAGAGAGATTAATTGAATTGCCCAAGGTCTGACAAGTCACTTGTGCCCTGGACATCAGACTTAAAAGGCCACTCTGCCCAAGGTAACACATGAGCTCTTGGCCACTACAGAAATACCCCTTTCATTGTGGGAGATGTTAGTCCGTCGGCTTGTCCGTGACGAGCTCCAAGGCCGGACTGGCAGTGACTGGGGAACTGACTGTGCAGGAGAGGCAACTGCAGCAGAGTCTGCAGGGTGTCTACCTCCAGCAGAGTTTACAGACCTGCTGCTCTGGCATGGCGATAGTTCAAAGCACTTAATAGAAGAAGAAAGCGTGGGGGGACTGACGTGATGTAGCCCTGTACTTGGTGTGGAATTCTGAATCATACTTACCAACCTCACCATCCAGGTCGGGTCCTTCCTCTCCCTGCGCAGAGCTTTCAGACACCAAGCTAATCTGAACTAATCGACAGTCATCATAGAGCCTTAATTTTGTCCTGGCTTTGACTTAAGGGTAGTTATTTGTGGTTGAAAGCAGGGTGCGAGGGCAAAGGGATGATGTCACCAAGGATCCAGGGACAGAGTATGGGCTCTTTTTCCTTAGGAAGCTCTTCAGATCAAAAGTCCTACTCCCCATTCCACTCAGAGCTCCTTTGGACCTCCATGTATTCATTCGACAAACACTCATTAACACGGAATATGCCAGATCCTGTCCTGGGCACTGGGCTATGGTGGCAAACAGGAAGGAGAAGGCTCTTAAAACCATAATATTTGTACAGTGAGATGCCAAAAAATAACGAAATAAATAATATAAAAATAAAATACTTTTACATTGTTTCAAGTAGTATTGAAGAACTTAAAAGGAGTCAGGGAGAGAAGATAATGGGTGCTGCACAAATTTAAATAGAGCGGGGGTCATGGGCAGCCTTCCTGGAGGAGGTGTTCTGTAAGTAGAAGACGGAAGAACGAGAAGCAGCTGGGCATTTGAGGGAGGCAGAAAGGAGGGCTGCAGGCACTGGGAGTCAGAAGGCCGGCTGAGCAGCCCCAGTGTTCAGGAGCTCGTGCCTGTGTGAGCACGCGTGGTATCAGGACAGAAGCAGGGTTGCCTCTGAAGCTTAACCTTTTTTGAACAGCACAGTGTGCACTCACATCAAGTGAGCCAAGAAAAGTGCTCCCTTGCTGTCCTCCTCAATCTCTAACTACGTGACTTAAGTCTCTTCCCCCACAGCTTCTGTTTTATCTCAGGGATTCATGGAAGCTGAGAAAGCACCATTGGAGAGTGTCTTTGGTTCAAAGACACTGAAGACAGAAAATGATTCAGCTTCTAACTCTGAAGCCAAACTCCAGTCACCAGGGCTCCTGTCTCAGGCCTTTAATGAACCAGATCAGCTTCCCCAGCAGGAGGGCCGCCACATTTTTAATGGCTTAGAGAGAGAGAGGCAAGCTACTTCCTGTGAAATCTTGATCTCTTGGTACGGCCCGGCATGGCTCAGAGGCAGTCAGGGAAGTCTCTTGGAGGAGGTGACATCAGGATGTATACAGTAAGAGCTGGTGAAAGGAGAAAGATGCGCATTTCAGACTGAAGAAATAGGCTCCTCCGTTTTGGAAGCGTGCATCATCTGGTGTGTGCGCGCGTGGAGACAAGCCGGGGTGGCACAGTCTGTGCCTGAGAGAAATCAAGGTTCGGGGCGTGACCTTAGAAGGAGACCAATGATAAAGGGTCTTTGAAAGCCAAGTCATTCTGCCCCTCCCTCCCATCTTCTCTTTTTGGTGTAGACAGGACTGCCCCCCCCCCCCCTNNNNGACTCCCCCCCCCCCCCCCCTGCCGATTCTCCCCACAGGAGATTTCACAGCTATCACAATACTCAAAACCATCTTGGGGAGTATAATTATTCCCATTTCCTAGGTGAGTAAACTGACACTCAGGGGTTAGCTGAGAGGTGGGGGATGCAGAGTCTGAACCCTTGCTCCACAGGTGTCCTAAAAAGCCACACGCAACTCCATCCTTTCCTACCCTGAGTCCTGCCTCATCTCACTGCCTGCACTGGTCCAGGTCCCAGCCGGCTTGGCCTCTGGGATGCTTTGAATTTCAATACAGGGCGGGCCTTGGTTATCCCACTTTTACAGGGAAGCAAACTGAGCCTCAGACGCAGTGGACAACTGCTCCAATGTCACCCTGCTAGGAAGCAGCAAATGCTGTGCGCAGCGCAACCCCAGGGGCTTCCTGTTCTTAACAACCTATTCCATTGCCCCCGGCGCCTGCGGTTGTGATAGTTAGATAATTATTAGGGTGAATAACAATACAGTTGTTGCTCTGGGGCAACCTCAGAAGTGCAGCGGCGAGGAGGTGAGCGAGGCCACCGTGCTGCTTGCTCCACCGGGTCTGCCGGGGAGCTGCCCTTGACTTTCGCACCAGGGACCCTCCGGAGCCCTGGAGCTGTCAGCACAGATTCCACCAGGGAACAAGCAACACCCCGCGCTTCCTCAGGCCTCTCTGAAACCCAGCCAGGGAGCAGGCGCGGAGCGAACGCTCAGACAGCTCCCGGGGCCTTCAGCCCTGGGCATGGTGCCCTCGCTTGTGGAGATGGAAACGGGAGGCCCGTCTGACTCGAAGACGCCTCATTGCTCCTGACACCTCGGACTTAAAACCCACCATCACTGTCATTCAGCATCTACCCTGCGGGGCCTGATGGAGGAAGAGACGGGGAGAGGAGGGAGGGAAGGGGCCTGCCGAGCGAGGGCGGGACCGGGGAAAGAGGCTGGTGGAAAGAATTAAGGGCGCACTTGTGGGAATCCTTTGGAGGGTTGGGCCGAAAGCCCAGCTCTGCGAGATCAAAGGGAGCCCCCAGCACAGCCCAGGGCCAGAGGATCAGCGCCTCGAAGGCCTGTTAGGCCTTGATCCCCCCCTCTTCTCAGGCTTTGAGGGTGAGCTGCCACCGCTACCTCAGGACGCAGGGCTCCCCCGATGGGCCGGCGCAGCCCTTTTGGGTAGCGGGCGCGCACACAGCAGGAGCGTAAATCCGGATTGCCCCACGAATCGTGGAGTTGAAATCACACCCAGAGAAAAAGCCATTTCCTTTTGAATTCTCTTCCGGCCCCTCAGGTTACATCAAGGAAAATGCATCAGACGAATTCCAGAGTGTCTGTAACACCTAACCTTTTCCTAAACTCACTTTTAAACAAAGAAAGCCCACTTCCTGGCAGGCAAAGGTGTCTAGGTAAAACATAATAGACTTCTCTCGTTTTCATGGTACTTTACAACTTTTCTGCTTCGAACAGGAAGTATTCATTGTCCCTCTCTGAAGCAGTGATGTAAAGTTTCTGTTTAAATCCCGGCACTTCTGGTTCTGAAATGTGCAAGGCAGTAACAGCTCAGCCCGCCGCAGATACCAGGAATGTCTCCAGGACATTCGGGATAACTGATGGGAGGGAAGGGAACAGGGCACCCAGGATGACAAGCCTCAGCAGCCAGCCTCTGAGGGCTCTGGGAAGGTTCCAGAAGCAGGACAGCCAGACCAGGAGCTGTCAGGCCTGGCTCCTGGCGGCCACCGGGGCCCCCTGAGTGGTGGCCTTTCTCCAGAGCAAACATCCGTCTCTCTCCTCTTTGTCCTTAATGACCACAGCCAGGGGGGAGCGGCTTTAACTCCCAAAGAGGCTGTTTGTATCCAGCCTGTGAGGAGAGGCCTAAATTGGCATTCCACATCATAATAAAAAAAATTCCCAGCAATTATTAAAAGATTCTTATCTCTTGCTCCCTACGTGGATAATGAGGTCCTTCTCTGCTGGACTGAGACAGGCTGTCTCTGCTCTCACTTAATGAAACAGGACCGAGTTTGCAAATGAGCCTGCCCCGGCTCTCCCCTTAACCTCTGCTTGTCGAGTTGTACATCAAGCCTCCTAGCTTCTGTCTTTCCTTATTAACAGCCCGTAATCTTAGCGGGGCCCTCGCCTGGACACTTCCTTTCTGCGTGTGCAGACCTGGTTTTCCCTGGACATGCCGACGGGGGGTTTGTCTTTGTCTTTCTGGGGCTGAGGTTTGAGGGGGTCTGGATGCTCCTGGCTTCTCTAAGAAGAACAGGGAAGAGGGAGAGAGAGGAAGAGGGAAAGTTTGGGCTGAAAAATCCCTAGTACTTTTTCCCTGGGAGCCGTTGGTGCTGGAAGCTTGGGTTTAGTAATAACGGTTCTGACCCAAAACCTCTCTACCTGCAGGTGTGAGGTCCTGGGGCTCATTCCCCCAGACCCAGTCTCCTCCTGAGGATGGGGTCGAGTCAGCTGAGTCGTCGTAATGAAGCCCCTGCTTTATAATATGCTTTTCCAAGTCACCCCCCTTGGACTCCCAGGGACTTTCCTTTATTTTGACCCCATTTCAACAAAAAACCTTTTCAATAGGGATGACTCTTTTAACTAAAGTGTGTGACAGCTTTCCCTTAAAGGCTCACGCCCTGCTGAGGAGGAAGGCGATGTGTGTGCTGAAAAGGCAGTTTTACGGACGAGGTGGCCCCATTGGGTCTCTTGTGTGTACAGCATCATTTTCCCAACAAGGGTACCAACGGACGCTGCTCCCAGAAGGTACTGACTCTGTCTGGGGAAGCGCGCTCAACACCGTAGCTCTCGAGATAGTGTTAGTGGGAATATAACCAGCCACCTTTTCAGGAGAGCTTCAACCAGACTCTTTGAGACTCTATTCCAGTTGTCTCTCTCTATCTAATAGAGTACCCCCAAACTTAGTGGGTATAAACAACAACCAATGTACACCTCGTGGTTCTGTAGGTCGGGAATTCAAACAGGGCTCAGTGGGGCTGTTTTTCTGCCCCCGGCGGCACTGCCTGGGATCTGCAGGTGGTGTTCAGCCCAAGACTGGCTTAGTCTGAAGATCCCAGATGGCTTTGCTCACATGTCTGGAGAAGACAGGTTCTCTTAGCAGGCTGCCTAGGATCATCTGAGCTCCTTTCCCCTTTCCATGTTTTCTCAGGGACTCTCCAGGGGTCTTTCCAGCAAGGATTGAACTCCTGGTGTGATCGTTTAGGGATCCAAGCGGAAGTGTATCTGGAGGCAGTGAGTGGAAGCTGCCGGCTTCTTACAGCCTGGGCCTGGACCCTGGCTCTGTGTCACCTCTGCCACATCCTGTTGGTCAAACCCAGCGTTGTCTGCTCAGAGTCCAAGGCAAGGAACGTACCTTAGGATCAGAGCTGAAGGAAAGATTCCAGGGAAGGGAACAAATCTCAGGATAAAAGCTGAGTTCCCAGTCTGGTCCCTAGAGAAGAAGTTACCAGCAACACATAGAAAGGTCTCAAAGGGATGCTGGACAGAGCCTCCTGATAAACAGCAACAAAGGTAATGCCTTTGGAGAAGCCAGAATGGGGCCAGCCTGCCAGTGCCAGTATGAACTCAAGCTTAGAAAGTGGCAATCACAGAAATATGAATCCCAATATCCAAAAGTGTTAAGGCAAAACAGAGTCTCCGGCGAGATAGAGATCCTGAGACCGGGGCTTCCTCTTTGCTGCCTGCCTATGAAACTCAGGGCAAAGCCTTTAAACGGATACCAGTCTCTGCTACCAGTTACCTGTACAGATGGCCCTTTGAGGCTTGGGAAATAGGCTAGTTCAGAGTCCAGGATGGCGCTCCCACCCAACGGAGCCCACCATGAGCTACTGCCTTCTTTTGCTGAACAGGGGGCTTCCAGAGAGTCCCCAAGAGCTACCGTTACCACTGCCTCCATCACATGGGCTCCTTCTTCAGGAATCTGAGGTACAGCAATGCATCTGCAAGAGAGGTCTCTCCTGCATATGTAAACATTACTGTATTCTCAGCACTTACCATTTAGGTCTCGGGGGAAGCCAGAGCAGTAGCTCCTTCCTTTCTACCAAGTCACCTTTTCACACCTGTGCCTGTAGTATTGCCATGTGTTTAGTCAGTTCCAAGCACTCTGGAGGGATAAACTTGACATATGGTGTATACCAATTCTCCTTCCATTTTCTCTCATCTCGCCCCCCCGGGGCCCCTGTTCATAAAGACAAACTAGACTTTAAAAAATGCAGATTCCTTGGATCCCCTTAAAGAGCTTCTGGTTCAGCAGGCCTGGGTCAGGATCCGTATGTCCCCATTTTGTTACTGGTGACTTTGATGGATACCTTCTAGATCAGAGATTTTCAACCAGTGTGCCACAAGAAATTTTTAAAACATGCAATACCTGACTAGTCAGGGCCACTGATCTCTTTTCCCTCAGATTGTCACATAAAAAAATGACAATAGCCAAACACAGCAATAGCTCTCTAGTGTGAAAGCCCTGTCTTGAACCATAAATATATAACAGAGCAGCATCTTACTGGTAACACCATGTAATAAGGTTGCATCTGATTGGTTAGTTCTTGGCACTGGCCATTCTTATACACTAGTATAGGCACCTGATTTTTTAAAAAGTCACTTTGGAGCAAAAAGGGTAGGCAATTACTCTTATCATTATTTTTTGTGAATCATTGGCAAAAAAATATATTTTTGGTGTGCCGCAGAGTCTTAGTAATTAGTTTATGTTTGCCACGAGATGAAAAAGGTTGAAAATTGCTGTTCTAGATACATTTTATTAACTCCCAGCTATGCTGGGTCCTCATTTCAAAGGGACAGGGCAATTAGGCCTCTCAGTTGGTGAGACCGGCTCAGTTATTGAGGAGACAAAGGCCCAGGGTGTGTTTTCTATAGCTAGAGGCTGACTTGGTGACCTTAGCCAGCTGCCTCAAAAATGCCACTGGTCACCGGAGCAACCCAGCTGGAGAGGGTTAATAGTTTAGAGCAAATGCATCTTCACTATTAGTGTGAGAGGGGAGGGAAAAACAACTCCACGCTAAGAGCAGGCCATACTGGATCCGTCACCTCCGAACAGCATCATTATCTTTAAGGCAGAAAATATATAATGGAACTAGACACCTCCTTGGAACTTGAGTCTGCCATCCCCAAAAAGATCCCCAAAAGGAGCCCTACCCTAACCCCTTTGTTCCAAGGATATTTTTTGTTCAAACCAAGATGAAATAATACATCTATGCTGCATAGTGGTTAAGGCACAAACACTGGATTTAAAGTTGGGATTGGGGCTTGAGTATTTATGAGTGGTATGTGAATAAGTAAGTGCAGGAACCTCTGCGCCTCGATTTTGTCATTCTGTGAAATTATGACAAGATTAGTACCTATCTTATTTTTAGGATAAAATATGAGAGAGTGTTTGTAAAGTAATAAACTTTGCATAGTGTGGGCTGCATAGTAAGCACTCAATAAATATTCACTATTATTAGTGTAATTAGGTTTATGAATGATCATTTCTTTCTCACACATGGCTCTCCTTCTGGTCTCCAGCTTCAGTGAAAGGCACCATCATACTCCAGTTGGCTAAGACATAACAGGGGCCTCTTCCTTCCCTTTCTCCCTCCTCCCCAGCCCAAAGCCACGATCTGATTGTGTCTCTAACCCTGTCCATTCTTGTTATTATCCATACAATAATCAGCTAATTTTGTTTTCCTCACCTCTAACTTGATGACCAACATCACCCCCAGCTCGTCTCCCCTCCAGTAATTTCTCCTCCAGTGATCGTTTCCCAACCTTGGTCCAGAGGAGTCATTCTCAGAGATAAATCTTAGTAATGCATTCTGTTTAAATAAGTTCCTTCCCATGACACATAGTTCAAGTCCTTTGCTTGGCATACAAAGTCCTTCGCACCTTGTCCCAAATCTCCCTTCAGGCACCGCTATTACTTTTCCTCTGTGTAATATGTACCAGTCAGAATCCCACGACTATATACGAGGAATCCTGTGATGTCCTCTGTAATATGTTTTCTTTTGGTCAAGGCATCCATCACCTTCTTTTCTCCATGGTAAGTCTCAGGTACTCCTTAAAGACCCAGTTGCAATGCCAGAGGTCCATATTTTTAATGTCCTTAGGAAGATTCAGTCTCCTCTTTCTATATATTTCCCTCTCCCCCACTCATCTCAAAATAGGGATTGACTCTCATAGGACTTCTTCTCAAAGCTGTATTGTAAGTACCTGAGGTTCGGGCTAATGGGATTAAGCACTCAGGTTTTGAGGGCACACATTCCTAAGCTTAACTCAAGTCCTAACCTACAGTGCATCATTTCTTCCTCTATGAAATGGGAATAAAATACATCTTTATAGAGTTATTGTAAGAATTGAGTGAAATAATGCAAACAAGCTATGTAACATAGCATCCCAGTACTAAATAAACACTAGCTACTTTTTGCTTGCTTCTGGGCTCTTGTTGCCTGTAAGTCTATCTTCCATGCAAGTTCATGTGAGTTATTGAGGGTAGACCCTTGGCTTTTGCACTTCCCTAGCTCCCAAGGTAAGGCCTAACGCTTAACAGCTGCTCAGTGAATGTTAAAAATGAATTAATTATAATCCTCAATTAATCACTAATATATCACCTAATATTCTACTATCTCAAATGTAGTAGAAGTCTTGCTCTCAAAAGCAAGGGCCCTGCCTGCCTCTGTATTCCTTACTCCCATTCTATATTCCTGTTTCCTCCACACCTCTTTCCCTTTCCTACCTTCCTTCTTTCTTTTTCTTTCTCTCTTTCATTTTTGGTTATTCCTTTTCTCCTTAGCTACATGCATGATAATTTATTAATTTATAATGAAAAAAATAGACTGGTTATATGCATAAGAAATACTTCTATCTTAGTGATGAGATATTCTATTCTCATTTTCAAGGTACTTGGGAGTGTGAACCACAATGAAAGATTGCATGACTTATTTGGTGAGGAATTAAAACCCTCTGCCAACAGCCACACAAGGAAATCCTAAAGTGGATTCTCCAGCCTCAGTTCTAAGCCTGAGAAGATGGTAGAAGAAGTCAACCTTGCAGCTGACTGCTTGACTGAGATCTTATTAAGAGCCAGAATCACCCAGGTAAGCTGCTCCTGGACTCTTAAACCTCAGAAACTATGTGACGGACAGAAGTTATTTTTTAAAAATAAAAATTGTTATTAATATGGTTAGAGTCATATATGTTAGTATGAGTTGAAATCGTGTAAAATATTATAAAGTGAAACTAGAGTCTTGTCCATTCCCCAGTCCTATGCCCCCAAACCAGCATTGCTGTTTTCTCTAGACAGACAGTGGTATATCATACCCTCCATTGGTGGATTCCAAAGCATAGTCCGGTGCACCAGCATCGCCTAAGAACTTGGTAGAAATGTGAAATGTCAGGTTTGGCCCCAACCTATTGAATCAGAAATTCCAAGGTAGGTTCAACAGCCTGTGTTCTAACAAAACCTGCAGATTTTCTGATGTGTAGTAAAGTTTGACTACTCGATATCATTCTGAAGCTGCTTCTTCCACCCAGTGGACCTTGGACAACTTTTCATGTCTATAAACTGCCACCATGACTTTGTCCTACAAGGTGGGCAACAGTAGGTTTACAGTTGTGAGTAAGCAAAACACAGAGTTTAGTCTTGTACTATTATTTACTAGTAATTATTGGACTATTTATTTGTATTATAACTGTAAACTTTTGCTCATCCTTGTATATCCCACACTAAATTGGACAATTACTTACCAATGTTTGTTTCCAAGTTTCTTTAGTATCATAAGCAAAGTTAAAATAAAAAGCCTTGTGTTATATGTATGTGTGATATACAGATAGCTAGGGAGATAGATTGACAGATAGGTGGATAGATAAATAGTATAAAAATTCTCTAGGAAAAATTCGTAGAAGTGGTATAGTTGAGACAAAGACTAAGTAAATTTTGAATTAGGAAATATTTGATCAGTTCTCTTCGAAAACATGCACCAGAGTTTATTAGTAACTCTGAAACCTGCTAATCCTTGAAACTTGTTTTCATATTGGCCATTATTATTAATGTTTAAATGTCACTTTGATGGGTTAAAATCATTACTCCCTTTATACTGCATTTTTATGAGTAAAATTAATCATTTTCATAGTTATATTGACTTTTCCACCCTATAAACTGTAGTTTTCACATAATTTTTTTTCCCAAAATGAAGATTTCAGCAAAGAGCTTATTCTGACTGGTTTGGGGTCATTACAAGGTTTGAAAGAAAACTGCCTTATTAGCAACTTGCCGATTGCCCTGGATGTTTTATTTTAATTCCCAAGGCATGATTGATCACAGTCAAAAAAATTAATCACCAATCAGCCTTAGTAATGAAGTCATCATCATATTTGCATATGTGATAATTTACGTAATCTTTTAAAGATTATTAAACATTATTGGGGTGACATTGGTTAATAAAATTATATAGGTTTCAGTTTTACATTTCTACTATACAATAGCTCTATATTGTGTTGTGCATTTACCATCCCAAGTCAAGTCTCCATCCATCACCATTTATTCCCCTTTTACCCTCTTTTACCTCCCCCTACCCCCTTTTCTCTCTGGTAACCACCATATTGTTGACTGTGTCTATTGAATCATTTTTTGCTTTGCTTAATCCCTTCATCTTTTTCATCCAGCCCCATAAGCCCTTCCTCTCTGACAGTGGTCAGTTTATTTTCTGTATCTATGTGTCTGCTTCTATTTTGTTTGTTAGTTTATTTTGTTCATTAGATTCCACATATAATTGAAATTGTATGGTATTTCTCTTTTCCTGACTGGCTTATTTCACTTAGCATAATACTCTCCAGGTCTATCTGTGCTGTTGTAAAAGGTGAGATTTCCTTCTTTTCTATGGGTGAGTAGTATTCCATTGTGTGGGTGTACCACAGTTTTTTTATACACTTATCTACTAATGGGCACTTGGGCTGCTTCCAAATCTTGGCTATTGTATATAGTACTGCAATGAACATACGGGTGCACAAATCCACCACAAAAATATTAGCAGACCAGGTACAGCAATACATAAAAAAGATCATACATTGTGATCCAGCAGAATTTATTCTGAGGCACAGATGCAAGGTTGGTCCAATATCTGCAAATGAGTGAATGTAATAGACCACATAAACAAAATGAAGGATACAAAACACATGATCATATCACAAGATGCAGGAAAAAAGCATTTGATAAAACCCAGCACCTATTTATGATAAAAACATCTCAGCAAAGTGAGAGTAGAAGGAGCATGCCTCAGTATAATAAAGGCCACATATGGCAAACCCACTGCTAGCATCATACTCAGTGGGCAAAAACTACAAATGTTCTCCTTAAGATTGAGAACAAGCCAGGGATGCCTGCTTTCACCACTTTGATTCAACATAGCACGGATAGCCACAGCAATCAGATGAGGAGAAGAAATAAAAGGCATCTGAGTTGGAAAGGAAGAAGCAGCACTGTCATTATTTGCAGATGACATGGTGCTGTATATTGAAAACACTGAAGAGTCCATCAAAACACAACTAGAACTGATAAATGAATTCAGTAAAGTAGCAGGATGTAAAATGATAATCCATATATCAGTTGCATTTTTTATACACCAATAATGAACTATCAGAAAGTAAACCTAAGAAAATAATTCCATTTACAGTTGCATCAATAAAATAAACCTAGGAATAAATTTAACCAAGGATGTAAAGTACCTGTACTTGGAAAATTAAAAACACGGAAGAAAGAAATTGAAGAAAATACATGTAAGTGGAAGTATATACTGTGTTCATGGGTAGGAAAAATTACATAATTAAAATGTCCATATTATCCAAAGTAATCTATAGATTCAATGCAATTCCTATCAAGATACCAATGGTGTATTTCATAAAACTGGAACAAATATTCCAAAAATTTATATGGAACCACAAAAAGCCACAGTAGTCTTGAGAAAAAAGAACAAAGTGGGAGGAATCATGGCAACTGAAATCAAACTATACTATAAGCCCACAGTAGTCAAAACAGCATGGTACTGGTATCAAAACAGACTTATAGATCAATGGGACAGAATAGAGAGCCCGGAAATAAACCCACACATTTATGGTCAATTAATATTTGACAAAGGAGGCAAAAACCTAGAATGGGGTAAAGATAGTCTATTCAATAGATGGTATTGGAAAAACTGTAGAGATATGTGCAAAAAATAAAACTAGACCACCTTCTTACAGCATACACAAGAATAAGCTCAGAATTAATTAAAGACTTACATGGTACCCTTCAAACCATAAAAATCCTAGAAGAAAACATAGTCAGTAATATCTTGGACATTTCTCGTAGCAATATTTTTTCTCATATATCTCCTCAGGCAAGGGAGACCAAAGAAAAAATAAACAAATGGGACTACATCAAACTAAAAAGTTTTTACACACAAAGGAAACCATCCCAAAATAAAATGACAACCCACGGAATGGAGAACCCCTTCACTAATTATACATCTGATAAGGAGTAATCTCCAAGATTTATAAAGAACATATAAATCTCAACACCAGAAAAGCAAACAATCCAATTGTTTAGGCAAAAAACCTGAATAGATACTTTTCCAAAGAAGACATACAGATATATGGCTAATAGACATATGAAAAGATGCTCCACATCGCTAATCATCAGAGAAATGCAAATTAAAACCACAATGAGATATCACTTCACACCTGTCAGAATGGCCATGATCAATAATTTAGAGAAGGGAAATTAGGTGGAAATTATTGATTGTGAAAGATGTGCCAAAGGTATTAGTTACTGGGACAGTGGTTTTTACTACAGTGTATCTGGGTCTCTCATGGTTGGTTTACTGAACTAAAGGGGCAGTTCTTCCAAATACCTCTATCAGGTAAGTGCAGTTGTTACCCCTATTACATAGATAAGGAGACTAGAGATTGGAGAGTTAAAGTATCATTTCCAAGGTACATGGGTGGGAAGAGGAACAGCAAGGATTTCATACAGGCCATTCTAATAGCAAATCCTGTGGCCTGATTCACTTTGCAGATTTGGAGAGAAGTTCAGAGAGAAAGTGCCCAGTGGAGTCTCCTCTGAGCATTCACTTTCCACCAGCTTGGGTAGATGGGAGGTAATAAGAGATAGGGAAAGTAGGATGTTGACAATGCAGCAGTTAAGTGGGAGAGAGGAGTCCAAATGGACAGGTGGTTATTTATGGGTGTTGTTGATTCAGAGCTCGGGCTTCAGGTCTGAGTCATCTGTTTGTCCTCCAATGTTCTGTGCTTGAAAGCAATCGAGGTGCTGGCCCTGTGTCAGCTTCCCCGAGTCTGATCTCTTTCCCAGAAATCACGGGCTTATTGTCCTGCACAACATCCCTGGTTAAAATCCAATATTCTTCATCGGGATCCCATGAACGTTCCTAGAAATACACTCCACACAAGTTTGGGGGGCTGGGTCCATCAGGATGGCAGTCAGCGAACAGGACCAGAACTGACTTCTGAAGTTGACTGGAATCAGAAGTTTAGAACCTGTTAAATTATTCTGTTAATTATGTGTGATTCCTTTGTTGTCTTCTCTCTTTTCTCCTTCTCACCTGAGCAATGAACAGTGAGGAAAGCGCCCTTTCTGCAGACAGGTGTTCACCTTTAGCCCGGGGGGGTCAGCAGTACTTATCTATCACCCAAGAAAATATAAATACACATTCTCAGAGATGAGAAAGCTCAGACATAACCTGAAGTCTCTCCTCATCTAGAGGAGTCGGTACTGTGGCAGGAAGCTGGAGAAGGTGTCTGAGGCAGAAAATGGATACTTCCAGCATGGCTACAGGCAAAAGGTTTGAGAGGCAGGCCAGCTTGGGTGTTCCTCCAGGCTCCACACTCTTCAGCTCTGTGCCCTTGAAACAGTTTTGTATCTTCTCCTGCATCACATGCCCAAACTACAGAATGGGAATGAAACACAGCCCTTTGGGTTGCTGTGAAAATCAAATGAAATCCTGCATCTAAAGCACTTAGCACTTGGAGACATAACAATGGCTGAGTAAAGCCTAGCTCCTGGTGGATGTTTTGCTGTTGACAACTCAGGACTTCCCCGTTCCCCTGGCTCCTCTCTGTCGTGACAAACTGACAGACAGTGGCTCCAGGTCCTGACCGATCCCTTATGTTAATGGCCCTGACTCCTAAGACAGCTTCCCAGATGCTGTCAGATCTCAGCACACATTGTTGGCTTGGACTTCACTCTTTACAGAAAGATGGGCCCTGTGTGAGATGGATCTCAGCTTCCAGAATTTACCGTGGGGCTTTTTCTTGCTCATTTACTAGGTGGGCTCCCGTTGGCCTGAGAGAGCTAATATGTTTCACAGCCTGTTTTGTAGACTGCATCTGGCCAGATGTTCCTCTGTGTGGGTTCCCTAAGCAATGTGGGAGGGAAGGAACACCCTCGTGTACATGGAATTGCAGCCAAGAGGCCTGGTATTGCACCGTCTTCCCCCTAGAATAGCCACCGCCTTTGTTGCTCTCAGGGAGCAAGACTGTATTCCAGCCTGGAAGTTCAGAGGCAATGGTTCTGAGACCACATTTCCTGCTTCCATGAGGTGCATGCTACTGCCTGCTTCTTTTGATGACACAGACCTCTGTGTCTGGGGCATCTTTCAAGAAAGGAGCCCAATTATGTATCTACTGCAAAACACTGTCATAGATGTTCCCCAAAATGACCATGGAAGGGGTTATGTCTGATGGCCAGGGGAACAACCATACGCCCTTGTTTGTTAAAGACAGTCCCACCCAACATCTCATCCAGTTCTACCCAATGTCCCATCAGCAGCCCTCTGTTCTACCCAATTTGAGTCTGGAAGTATATGAACGTTTTAGTAATGGCTCAGAGTCAAGCCACCTTCCCCCAGGGGCCCATTGTGAACATGTGGTTTGCATGGGGAGCCTGTGAGAAACTGCATCATTCCTACTCAGAGGGAGAAGGGCAGCTGTAGAAAGTCATCACCGAGATGTCAACTACCTAGTGAACAGGGCTGTTAGAATCCCAGAAAACAGAGAGAGAAGGACTTGGGACAGGCTGGGAAGAGGAAATACTGTGCTTCTCCCCCTTGATTGAGAAACTTGGGTTCTAAAATCCAATGTGAATTGCTGGCTGCTGGCGATGTGTCGGGCCTGGTGGAAGGTGATGGAGAGGTCACCCCCTGGCCCTGCCTTGCAGGGAACAGTGCTTCATCTAAGACAAGAGGTTTTGGTTTCATAATTTCCCATGCCACACTAGCCTGGAGAGGGTGAACTTAGGCTGGGGATAAGAGTAAAGGGGCAAGGGACTGCAGCAACATTAACGACAAAAACAGAAAGAATGAAGATAAGCCAGCTCCTTCCAGTGGTGTGCGTAGATATGCAAGTTGTGCTGGGTTTGTCAAAGGCATTGTCCTCTTTCGTTGTCACACAGCCGACTGAACTAGGGCACTGTTATCACAGATGAGAACATGGATCTTGGAGAGAGGAACTGACTTGCCAAAAGTCACATTGTCAGAAAGAGGTGAGTCCTCCTTGGATGCCCGGTGCTTGCATCCAAAGCCTCAGTACTTCATCATTATGTCACTTTGACTTTTGGGAGTTGCTAGTCTCCCAGTTTATCCCCTTTCCAGAAACATCTTTCCAAAAGTCAGCTGGGCTAAGTCTCCAGTCTTGCTGCACCAATAAAACTCTTCCGAGTTTTCCCCCGGTTATTCTTTCTCCTCTAAAGCTACCTCATTCCAGGGTGTGTGTTTGGCTGCCATTTTGTTCCAAAAAGCTTGAAGCATAGGAAAGACTCTCCGTGCAGAAAAGTTAAAATAATATTATTGTTAATATCAAATAGGCAACAATGTATTACTGCTACTCATAGTGGTAGTAGCAGAAATGGTTGAGATAGTAGTAGAGATGGTTGTGGTAATGATAATAATAATAATAATAATAATAATAAGGCAGTAATAGGAATTACAAAAAAAGCTATACTCAGTGTTTATGGAACAGTTGCTATGTACCAGATCCTACTGTGAGCCCTTTATGTATATAATAACTCATTCAATCATCACCACATCATTCAAGGTCTAAACTAAGATGAGGTGAGAAAGGCTCCTGGGGACAAATGCAAAGAGGTGCTCATTGTCAGGTCTGTGAAGACAAAGCTCCCCCTTAAATGGGGCACCCCAGGTGCTCCACTTGTCTCACCCTAGTCCCAACACTGCCCTGTTGTGGTGGTGGGATATTCACAATGTATGAACCTTTAAAAACATAAACTGGAACTTACAGGGTGTTGGTTAATAATCCGAGGTCACACAGACAGCGAGAGACAGAATTAGAGTTCAAATCCTGGGCCCATTTACCTAAGTTATGGTTCCTTTAGTTTCCCACAGTCCTTTTATAGGGAACTTGGTAACAGAGTGAGTTCCAGGCTCTGGTACTAGAATGTTTGCTCAAAGTCTCAGTGTTACTTAGAGAATAGACTTAAGAAATGTCAAAAGAAGAAAGAGAGTGAATATGGAGGAGAGGAGAGAAAGAAAGAGGATGAAAAACAAAGGGATGAAGAGGGACGAGGAAAGGAAAAGAGGGAGGGAAGGAGGGAGGGAAGTACACAGCTTGGCTAAGGTTTGTTCAGAAGCCGATGTGAAGAACAACATTGTCCTTGTCTGAGTGTTATTGGGCAGAACACTCTCTTTTGTTCACATGACAGAAACCCAGTTCATACTACTTAGGCAAAAGGTAGAATATATTTTTCTATGTAGAATTCTAGTGTGTGATAAAAGAATAGCTAAAATCAAACTTCAAGTCAGGTGTAGACCTAGCCGGCTTCAAGGATACCTGAAAACTGGGCATTGAACTCTCTATCGGCAGCAGCCGCAGCACCAGTATCACCAGCATCGTCTTTTCTGCAAACCGTGCGGTTTGTGCTCAGTTGCAAACTCAGGCGACCTCCACTGGCACGTCACGCTGGCATTCTTGTGTTCAATATGCAGATGCTGCCTCATTACCTGAGTGGTGACAATCACGTTACCAGAAAAAATATAAGGGTGCACATTTTTGTGCTGTAGGATTTCTAGGGATGGAGAATTAATATCTGCTGATAAATCAGCAATAACAAGATCGTAAAGCTATGACATGATAGGATGGGTGGGAATTTGACAAGTAAAAGTGTAAAACCAGGACTTTGAAAGGGAGGGCCTGGTATGGGCAAATGCCTGGAACATGGAAATTTCAGAGCATAATCAGACATTGTGTTTGGCTGGATTGTAGATGATAGATCATGATGTCATGGTGGTTAGGCAGAGAGAGGAAGTGACAATATTGTGGTGGAGAACTTTAAATAGAAGGATGAGGAATTGCATTATTGAATGTTATCAATTTGTTTATTCATGTATTAACTTATTTATTCACCAATAAATATTTAAAAAACACCTACTGGGCACCTACTAAGTTTGTAGTTGCAAAGAAAATCATGAAACATGAATAGTTCCCAGTTTAGAGAAGCTGCTCATGTAAATAATAGATGTGAGGAGCTAAGCACATCTTTTCTTGCTCAGATGGTATTAGAGTCCTTATTCTGGGACTCTATAGGATATTGCCATAGCGACAAGGAGGAGGCTCTTAGCTTGCTTCTGACTTTTGATTAAAAGAAAACTGTCGTGTAAAAGAATCAGGGAAACTCTGAGCTCTTTGAACAGGACAATGACATGATCAAGCTCAACGTGGAACAACTCTGATAAATCTTACATTCTCCAAAGCTTCCCACATGCTTGACAAATCATGGTCAGCCCTCCACCACAAGGTGACTTCTGCATCTACCTCATCTTACTTCTTGCTCCTCCCTTCCAAAAGTCGTCATCCCTAATAAAAAAAATCATATGACAAATATGTCTCAGAATCTGCTTGTGGAGTGCCCAGTCAGTGACCCTCAGAATCTAAAGCAAATACTGGACATGTAAAAGGAAACCAATGCCTTTTTTCTACAAAGACATTGAACAGCCCCAATCTAAGTATTTTATTCACTCATTCAATAAAAGTCAAGCACATATGTACGGTATTTCAGGTTCTGTTTTGGGCTCTAGATTTTGACATAAATGGAGTTGGTGTTGCTGCCTTTGAGAGCAATAAATCAGGGCAGTGGAGCTACCACAATACATAAAATGTTAAGGAGAATGAGAGTATGTTAAATGTAATACATGATACAGAGGTTAGTAACTTTTATTTTCCTTTCAAGAATGAAAGAAGGGGAAGCATTTAAAGAGATGAGGTGTTGCTTGAAACACTATGACTGAGACTGCTGATGCTCATAATATCTGGGTTCCTCTCTACCCCTTGGTATTCAACTTGACTTCATATCTCATCCTTCTTGCAGAAGTGGCACAAAGTAGTTATTACTGCCTGATGTACTGTGAGTAGAAGTGATGTGCATCACTCATACCATCCTGGGGCATAAAACTGTTCATGGAGGGTTGTCCATTGTACCTGCCTCCACATCGCAGCAGAATGGAGAGGAAGGCAGGGACTCTGAGCATAGCACAACCAGGAGACGAAAAGAGCCTGGATGCCTGAATGACTGCGTGGCACAGAGACACTTCACATCGACCTCCACTGTACTCTGATACAAGCAAGAAGTAAGCTTTCTTGTATCAAAACACTGAGATCTTGGAGTTCTTTAGTTGCCTACTCCGACTAAAATATAAGGTGTCGAAATTAAGAGAAGCTTTTCTTCTTAGTGTGAGGAAGTCTTGAGTACATTTACAGGCTGAGAGATGGTGCCATGGAAGATAAATTGAGAAGGCAAATGAGTGGATAATCATTAAAGCAAGTTCCCTGTGGTTATAGGAGCAAGTGACCCAGAACTGGAGCCTCTGTCCTCCTGTGTTTGGTTGCCAAGAATGAGAAGAGTATTGGTCATTTTTAGTGGTTTGACTACTAATTATTAACTAGAGAGAAGGTATGAGTAAGGAACAGGGATAACAAACATGTGAAAGTAAAAAAGATTCAAGAATCTTTTCATGCTGTTACACATATGGTTATGGGAACATAAAAATTCACAGATGGCACACATGAGTTTAGGTCCTGGCTTTGCCATATCTTAGCTGTGAAATAGAAAAACAATTTATTCTGAGGTTATTCATTCAACAGGGTTGTAAACACAGGTAAACTGGTAAACTCCTCACATGCATTTCATGTGTGTGTTTGAAGACACAATGAGATGTCCTGTAAATTGCACTGGGAAAATATATGGAATATTTTGAAAATCACAACAATAGCTAATCTTCATTGAACACTTACTCTGTGTCAGGCACTGATTTAAGCAAAATACAAGCATTAAATCATTTATTTCTTGTAACCGTTCAAGGAAGTATGTTCGTTCCTCATCCCCAATTTAATGAATAAGGAAATCCATTAAAAAAGCATTATTTGCCAGTCCTCATCTGTGGATAGAGAGAATTATATATAGTTATTTTCATTAATAATCATATTTTGTTTTATATTAAGAAGATAAAATGAATGTTATTTGTTAAAACGATGAAAATATTAGGTTATAATCCTTTTGAGACAACTGGAAGTGTGGTCCTTGAAGGTAACATTTACCAAACCCCAACCTTACTAATCCTTCAGCAAAGGTCCCAAGACTATTCTCCAAGATACCTTTGTGGCTCATAGCCCTACAGGGAGCATCGACCAAGTTGGAGCAGTGGCTGTTCTTAGCTCTTTGAACCTCCGATTTGGGTGGTGACCAGGTCAGGGTGCTTCAAACCCTTCTAGGCTTCTCCCCCAGACTGTCTCAGGGGTGTTTCCCCCACCCCCCATCAAGGATAGCTGAGTGTTCTTGGAACATGCCATTCTACCGGGGACTCCCTGAGAACCTGTATAGAATACATCTTAGCATTGTTCTGCTACAGGTCAAGGGAGTTGGGATATTGGCACACCAATTTCTATTCCTGAATGTTTAGGAGTTAGTCTAAGTGCCATGAACACCTTGGTTTTTCAGGCTGTCCAGTGCAGTGGGCCAAGGTTCTTCTTTGGCCACAGGACACCTGTAGCAGAGAGACATAGTGTTGGCCAAAGGGTTGGCATCCAAAGAAACTGTCAGCTGGTGACTTCTGAAGTAAGCCAAGGTGACAGGACCAGGCACCAAAAGAATCTGCTACACATGTTAACAAAGCAAATAAAATGATCCATTTAAGGATTTTGCACACAGGAAGCGCTCGGTAAATCCTAGTCTCATAATGAAAATGGCAGCATTAGTGTCATCATAACTAGTGCAGAACTCATATTAAAATCCAAGTCTTTGGAGTCCAATTCTCAGAGTGTTTTAATTAATAAGAAGATCTTAAGGTTTCTTTTCAGTTGTCCTCCTTTGTCCAGCTCTTAGAGCTGCCTTGGCTAACCCTTAACGTCTCATTCGCTGGATAGGAATAATTAAATGGGAACCATTTTGCAGGCTAAAGTTGATATCTCTGAAGTTCTGCACTTTCTTCAGGAAAACCCCCAAACTCCCATTATTCTCTATTATTCCTTTATTTCTTTACTTGATGCCACTTAAGGCTCTGGGGTCAAGAGATAGACATCTTGTGTGTATGAAGTTTCCCAAGAGGCGAACTATAGTCAGCGTTTATTCCCCTGGATGACTTCAAGCCCTTTTAGCTGCTCAGTGGGGAACACATCCCAGGATGCAGGCAGGTCTCCAAGACCATTGGGGTTTGATGGTTCACTGAAGGATGGCCAAGGCAGCGGCATGTTGGTGCTGGAAGTCCCACAGTACTCTGCAGGAGCTCTTGGTTCAGAAACACAAAACATATTTTCTACAAACAATTTTCTCCTCAACTTTGAATCACACGTATATTATAAAGAAAATGTATCCCGTCTGGGTTGTTTTATTTAATAATTCATTTATACTTTTTTATCATCCAAATAAATTTTGAAATTTACTTGGTGTTGCACGTTAACAAAAATACCAGAAGAACATATTTGGTAAAAGGCAATGCTTCTGCTCCTCACGCTGCAGTGACTTTGGGTCACTAAGATGGCCTCAGAGTCCACACAGTGAGTCACCCACGTCCTGAATTCCTTTGAGGGACAGTTCCAGCTCCTTTGGTGTCAGAGACAATGGGCTTGACTCATCTAATTCCGTTAATCACAGAAACTTGGCAGAGAAGAGCGTGGTCAAAAGGGGTTAAAGGACCTCATATATCAACGAGTCTCACCTTACTGTTATTTTACAGCTGAGGAAACTGAGCCCCAGAGGGAGAAAATTCTTTGCCTAATGACACATGGTTAATTAAAGGCAGATTTGGGGTCATAAACTTAGGTCTCTGGGGCCCAGAAGCTGTGTAGCATGTTCTTTCTACTCTCCGTATTGTAGAGAATCAAAGCGCCAGTGCAAAACTGGACGGCAAAGCCAACATCCTGAGTGTATTCAAGAGTCACAGGCCTTTATAGACTTGGGCAGAGGGTGAAGGGATAGCACAAGTTTTAGAGTTTCCCACTCTGCAAGTGTGCAGACTCCGGGAGAGATCGGCTTCCTGTTGTATTTTAACTATTTCCTTGATGATAATGACCTTGGGAATGTTACCTAACAGCCTTTGTTTCTAAATCTGTAAAATGGGTTAAAATTTGCACCCATGCTTTGGATTTTTGTGAAAATTAAGTAAAAGCCTGGATGTAAAATCACTTGGTATAGTAGCAACCCCAGAGCAAATCTGCAAAAAAACAGTCATTTTTCTTACTACGACTATTCTCACCATTACGTAGTGGTCCTACTGAGTAATGAGCAGGGTTCCCTGAACTGTGTTTTCTGACATGCTATTTCTAGGAGATGTGGGTTGGTTTTATAAAAAATAAACGTGAGGAAAACATCTCATATTTTCGCATGTTTTAAAAAGCTTGCATAGGACGCAATTTTCTTGGAGATTCGTAGCGAAGGAAATGCAATCAGTAAATTCTCTGAAAGGCATGCAGGAGAGCAACCTGTCATATTGCATTGAACACAAACATTACCAGAGGCCACTCGCTTTTTCTTCTAAGAACACACATAAATTTACATTCTATGGAAGAGCTTTCTGTTACACATCAGTTTGGGAAATGCAGGTTTGAGACTGATAACAGGTAGATACAACCTGTATTGTACAGAGGATCATGACCCATCATGACAGGATGTGTAAAGGTGAGTACTAAGGAGCATTTGTCTTCAGTGGAGACACTCATGGTTGTCTTCATGGAGAAATATTAAAGCAGGAGAGGTTGGTTGAAGATTAAAGTGAGGAAGTTCCTGAACACAGAATAAAAAAAGTGCTAAGGAGTTCCAGAGAACAGCAAAATCCAACTTCACCCCTCCAGCTGTGGGTGTGAGTGGGAAGAAGTTCTGGCTGGAGATTTGGGAACCAGCTTATCTTCTTCCCCCCCTCTCCCCCCGAAGGGCAGGAATCATCCTGGGTTCATTGACAACCTCTAGCACAGGGCCCAGGACTAAGTAGGACTCAATAAATGTGCACTGAGTTGAGACCAGATCTAAGTGGATGTGAAAAGCCATGATAAGGAATCCGGACGTTATTTGGCAGACAATGGGGAGCCGTTGAAGCTTGTTGCTCAGGGGAGTGACAGGTTCAGAAGCGCACTTTCGAGAGATTGGCTTGGCAGCCTGTGGGGGATGGAACCAAGGAGAGAGAAAGTGGAGGCAAGTATCAACCTCAAGTCCATGCAGGATTTCAAACTGGAAGCAACTGAGCACAGGAATGAGCAGCAGGAATGGCCGTGCTGATAAAAATGTGGCTGCAGAGGTAGAAGATGAGCACAACTTTCCTTACCTAGAATTCATTTTTAAAAAGTCAAAAGAGGAAAATTGGCAACGGTTCATAAAAGATTTCACCCTGTGGAGAGGAAGAGACAGATCTGGAGGCCCCGAGGCTTGGACACTGGGAAACTGAGAGAGTGACGATTGTAGGCAGACAGAACAGACTGAGGTGGGAAGAAAGACGGCGCAGTGATGGCTCTGAGTTGACTTTGAGCAGCTGGCAGGGAACCTGAAGGCACAGACCAAGAAGCATTTGGGAATGTGTGATGGAAGCCTGGGAGAGAAATAGGAGAGGAGATGTAAATTTAGGATCCACCAGCGTGGTGTTGAGATCAGAAGCTCTGCGAGTATGTAACAGTGGCGATTTAGAGACTTGGGATAAAGAACAGAGAAGGTCAAAGTCATGGGCACCACTGTTCACCATTGTCTACACCTGCGGTCTGATGCGGTCTGATGCCAGGGAAGGAACAGAGAAGGTCAAAGTCATGGGCACCACTGTTCACCATTGTCTACACCTGCGGTCTGATGCGGTCTGATGCCAGGCTCAGTTCCCTGCCCTTTCAGAGGAAGATGCTTCCCACAGTCACATCTCTGCCCAGTTCTTCAGTCAACCCTGTAGGACTGATCTATTTCCCCCCAGAGCTGGAGTCTGGACACAATCTTGTTTTTTTGTGTGTGGGAGGAGCCCCAGACACCCACCAATCCATTGAGTTATAGTTGCCTCAATAGTTGTCTTAGTAATGCAAGCTCCAAAATCAGACTGCTTGGATTTGAATCACAGCAAGAAGGGAGTGGGAGAGGTTTTGAACCTGTCTTCCTTTTCATTTTTCTGCAAATCTGGAATACATATAGTGTCTATGTGTCTGGTTATGAAGAGCAAATGTAAGGCATTTAGAAAGTTCCTGACATAGTAGGAGCTCAGTATATTGCGGCCATTACCATTATTATTTTTTTTATCACACCAGACATTTGCACCCAGTGCTGACAACTGGGCTCACGCCCCAGTTTTCCTATAATGATTAAACACCTGAAGCCCCTTTTCCCTTGCAGAATCTGGAAGCACTTAGTTTAGCTCGTGCTGGGCANTGAACCCGCTTATTTTCCCCCCCCCCGCCCCCCCCCCCCCGCCCCGAAGGGCAGGAATCATCCTGGGTTCATTGACAACCTCTAGCACAGGGCCCAGGACTAAGTAGGACTCAATAAATGTGCACTGAGTTGAGACCAGATCTAAGTGGATGTGAAAAGCCGTGATAAGGAATCCGGACGTTATTTGGCAGACAATGGGGAGCCGTTGAAGCTTGTTGCTCAGGGGAGTGACAGGTTCAGAAGCGCACTTTCGAGAGATTCGCTTGGCAGCCTGTGGGGGATGGAACCAAGGAGAGAGAAAGTGGAGGCAAGTATCAACCTCAAGTCCATGCAGGATTTCAAACTGGAAGCAACTGAACGCAGGAATGAGCAGCAGGAATGGCCGCGCTGATAAAAAATGTGGCTGCAGAGGTAGAAGATGAGCACAACTTTCCTTACCTAGAATTCATTTTTAAAAAGTCAAAAGAGGAACATTGGCAAGGGTTCATAAAGGATTTCACCCTGTGGAGAGGAAGAGACAGATCTGGAGGCCCCGAGGCTCGGACACTGGGAAACTGAGAGAGTGACGATTGTAGGCAGACAGAACAGACTGAGGTGGGAAGAAAGACGGCTCAGTGATGGCTCTGAGTTGGCTTTGAGCAGCTGGCAGGGAATCTGAAGGCACAGACCAAGAAGCATTTGGGAATGTGTGATGGAAGCCTGGGAGAGAAATAGGAGAGGAGATGTAAATTCAGGATCCACCAGCGTGGTGTTGAGATCAGAAGCTCTGCGAGTATGTAACAGTGGCGATTTAGAGACTTGGGATAAAGAACAGAGAAGGTCAAAGTCATGGGCACCACTGTTCACCATTGTCTACACCTGCGGTCTGATGCGGTCTGATGCCAGGGAAGGAACAGAGAAGGTCAAAGTCATGGGCACCACTGTTCACCATTGTCTACACCTGCGGTCTGATGCGGTCTGATGCCAGGCTCAGTTCCCTGCCCTTTCAGAGGAAGATGCTTCCCACAGTCACATCTCTGCCCAGTTCTTCAGTCAACCCTGTAGGACTGATCTATTTCCCCCCAGAGCTGGAGTCTGGACACAATCTTGTTTTTTTGTGTGTGGGAGGAGCCCCAGACACCCACCAATCCATTGAGTTATAGTTGCCTCAATAGTTGTCTTAGTAATGCAAGCTCCAAAATCAGACTGCTTGGATTTGAATCACAGCAAGAAGGGAGTGGGAGAGGTTTTGAACCTGTCTTCCTTTTCATTTTTCTGCAAATCTGGAATACATATAGTGTCTACGTGTCTGGTTATGAAGAGCAAATGTAAGGCATTTAGAAAGTTCCTGACATAGTAGGAGCTCAGTATATTGCGGCCATTACCATTATTATTTTTTTTATCACACCAGACATTTGCACCCAGTGCTGACAACTGGGCTCATGCCCCAGTTTTCCTATAATGATTAAACACCTGAAGCCCCNGCAAATCTGGAATACATATAGTGTCTATGTGTCTGGTTATGAAGAGCAAATGTAAGGCATTTAGAAAGTTCCTGACATAGTAGGAGCTCAGTATATTGCGGCCATTACCATTATTATTTTTTTTATCACACCAGACATTTGCACCCAGTGCTGACAACTGGGCTCACGCCCCAGTTTTTCTATAATGATTAAACACCTGAAGCCCCTTTTCCCTTGCAGAATCTGGAAGCACTTAGTTTAGCTCGTGCTGGGCATCTCCTTGCGCCCCCCCCCCCCACACACACACACCTCTTCTCTGCAGACAGCATGACACACACCACCACTGTCTGGACACAGCAGCTGCTACCTCTCTCCTGTCACTTTTTCATTTAGTTTTTGAATCATTTATTCAATTTCATTTATTTATTGAATACCCATTTTGTGCTAGGTATCCTCTCTACAGCCACCAGATAACACTAACACTGCCTGGAAACGGAGGTATCCGCAACTTTGTCTTTCGGGATACCGTGACACTGTGATTTTCCACTGCAGCCACCGAGAGAGCAGGAAGTTCTGGAACCATGCCCTCTTGTGCGTTTCTAGTTTGCTCTGAGGCTGAGCCTTCAAACTCCTCCAGTAAAGAAACTGTGCTTTCCTGGGTTTTCCCAGACTTGAGAGCAACTGGTGAGCACAGAGTAAAAACCCAGTAAGCTCGTGCTCGTGACTTGGGAAGATATACAAAAAGGTCAGCCTTGCTTTTATCCCCGTGATGACTCAACCTGAAAGACGTCTTCCTCCCATATCTGTTCCCATCTGCCCTGATACCTCATAAAACCTTGCCCCAGATAGTCATTAATGAGGTGGCGACATGGATATCAGGGGCCCAGGGGAGGCATTCTGTCTGATGTTCTGCAGGAAGGACATGCAGACTCGCGCTTTGTGAAGGTCCAGGGCTCACTCTGCACCCCTGCTGGACAGTCCTTCCTTGTAAACTCAGACATGAAGTCAGGGCACTACGTCCGCATGGGGGAAGCAGATCAGTGGATCATTGGGGTGGGGGTGCATGGGCAGGAGGGGAAGGATGCAAACAAGTACAAGTGTTCATGCGTGGCTGACGTGAGATGGTGAATTCGATCCCCATCCACAGAATGCCCCCTACTCTGTGCTTCATGTGTGCGTGCATCCCAGCTTCTGCACCTCCCTCCAAACTTCTAACTTACAGTGAATGGTGGGGAGGGGGCACTGGAATGCAGTAAATGTGCACACATGCCTCTTCCCTCTCTGTTCTTGTGAAGCACTTAGTACCATGCCTGGTGTGTGGCAAATGCTGAGAAAATTTGTGGAATGAGTGAATGAATGAACAATGAAAAATTAGGGCCATTTAGCAGGGAGAAGGAACCTACCACTTTCATTTCTCTTTTCTTCACAGGACACCAGGCGGAGGCAGAGGATGGGGACGAAGCACGTTAGAGCTTCGCTCTTGGATGACCTTGCAGCTCCCCGTTGTGGATGGGGCTGATTCCCACCAGTTCTGGGGAGGAGACCTTCTGCCACCAAAGATGGATTAGCCCCCAGCACAGGGTGAAGTAGGGAAGCCATACCTCACTCCTTGGCCCAGGTGTGGCAAGTCCTTTTCTGACACCCTCCACCCCGCCACACACACACACATACACACACACACACACACACACACACACACAGAAACTCAGTGGTAGGAAGCAGACCCTGCTTTGGAATGGAGAAGGCCACTTTGTCCCACCCAATGGGGACCATCTAAATCAGATCAACTGCAGCCCAGCTGGGCCATCTGAACATGTCTTTGGGTTTTCCTGTATGCATTAGATACCAAGCACTTCTCTACTGTCTAGAAACCAACTGCAGTTCCGTGGAAAGATCACTGAAGTTGCAGGATCAACAGCAAATAGCTTCTGAGCACCTAGTTGTATGGGACACAGGAATCCAAGAAGCAGACATTGTTATTCTTTTTCTTTAGCACATTGAGCAATAAGGCCCAGAGAACTGACTTCCCTCACCTGGGGTTCGAAGCAAGTCAGCTGCAGAGCTGGGACTGCATCTTGGCAGGTAGCCTCAGGGACAACACTCTTAAGCCCAGCTCTAAATAATCATACCTGCACCTACATATAACCTCAGCACTAGTCGCTGTGGTTTTAGGTCTGTTACATGCACTAGACTCCAGTTTTCTCATCTATAAAATGAGAAACAACAACCTCATGTCCCATCATTGTAAGGATGAGGTGGGCAGAACACAGGTTCCTTTTCTCCTCACCATTGTGGTCATTAAGACAACGGGATGACGGTTGGAAACCTTAAGGTTTGCTCCTGTCACAAGTTCAGCAATCTCCCTGTCTCTGCATCAGAGGATCGTTTTTTTCCTCCCATAGGAAGAGCTGCTGGGAAGCTGTTGCATCTCAGGATGAGGGAGAAGCCATTCTTGAGGTGTGCACAGGGCAAGCTCATTCATAAAACAAACACTTAGGAGCTTCAGCAAGAGGCCTGGGCAGCGGCAGCCACAGCATCAGGGACTCTGCGGTTGGTTTATTAGAACCTGGAGCCCCTCCGGAGGCCTGCAGGGAGCGGGGCTGCCAGGGGGGAGCGGTGCAAAGGCCAGCTGGCTCTCTGGCAACAAAGTCAACATTGCCCCAGATGTCTGCCCTGGGGTTGAGGCCATTAGCTCCAGTTTACCTGCTCACTTCATTTTTCAAAATTAGCCACAAAAGCCTCCCATGGAAACACAATGGGAAGCATTTCTCAGTGGGAGTGGGGGTGGGGGGGTGGGAAGAAAACAAACTATATCTTTTCCATGCACTCATGTGGAGTTTCTGAATGTTCCCCCAGAGCCCTGGAGCCTGGGCAGGCATGTTCCTGACTGCTCACAGGGATGCTGTGGGAGCCCCACTTTTCTTGCGGCTCCCAGAGGCACCTCAGCTAAGGCCAGGCTGCTGTTGCCACCCTTGCCTAGGCACCCCAACACTGAGCCCAGCAAGGCACTGACTTTCTCGTCTTCTTGCTCCTTTTCCTGGGGGATAATATTACAGTTTAAATTCCTGGGCTCACTTTGAGGGTTGCTTGGAGATGGTATTAGCTTTCAACCACCTGATTTAATCTTTTCTCTCACTCCCACCTTCCCCCACTGCCGCTCAGACAAGGCAGAGGGCAAAGGGGAGAGGTGAGGAGGTTAAACGCTTGTCTGCAGTGACATCTTTTCATCAGACCGTGCTGAGAGCAGGGCCAGACCGGAGTGGCTGGGGTGTCGGTGGGACTGTGATGGGTTGTCTGACTGTGTCTTGGCTGCCTGTATGGAACAGTGTGAGCTTTAATGGGAGAAACAGGGAAGGTGGAGCACAGAGGAAATAGACTGATGAAAGGAAAGATGAACAAAAATATAAATAGTAAAACACAAGGCTGTCCGCTAGGTACTGTCTGGGGAGCGTGCATCTTTGCCCTGGGCAAGTGCTTTCTAACCTGCACATCAATAGGAAGTTATGCAACAACCTACTATGTGCTAAGAATAAGTAAGTTGAAAAAACCTAACCCTAATACAAAGGAATTGAAGATATTTGGTAAGAGAAGATCTGAGTGCAACCCAGGATGATAGAATGCCCGGCTAGGATTTATTGGTTTCTACTTCTAATCTTTAGGGAATCCAGGAAATAGGAGAGATGCCAGAAGATTGGAAGCTAGGCTCATGGAATGATTTTATTTATATGTAATTTAGTTATTAATCAAGTGAACAGTTAACTGTCTATCCCTGCTGGAATGTAAGCCTCACAAGGAAAGGACTTTTGGTCTCATCTTCCCCATTGATGTATCCCAGCATGTAGGACAGTGTCCACTTCCCAGTAGGTTCTGAGCAATATTTGTTGATGATGTAAAAAGGAGGAGTAGAGGTGGGCTGCCCCTGCGATAGTGGTCTGCACGGCTTCAGGGTGCGAGCCGGGTGATGATACACAGCTCCCCATGCAGCCTAAGGCTCCCCTCTGAATTCATGAGCCTCTCTCCTCTCCTCACGTTGCATGTATGCTGGTGTGTGTATCAGATATGTTTTCTCATCCTCACTAAAGAAGATAATGAAAGATCTTAGTATCTCCCCACTTACCATCCTCCTCCCCATTTTTCTTAAATCGTCACCTGAGGATATGTTTATTGATTTTAGAGAGAGCGAAAGGGGGAGAGAGAGATGGAAACATCAATGTGAGAAATATCAATCAGTTGCCTACCATATGCACCCCGACCAGGAATCGAACCCACAACCTAGGTTTGTGTACAAGATGATGCTCCAACCAACTGAGCCACCTGGCCAGGGCATGATCCTCCCCCTTTTAAGAACTCTTTTCTCCTACAGTCTTTATCTCTGGATCTGAACTCAAGCCATTTTTGGTAGTGGAGCAGGGTGAATAACAGCTCTTCAAAATATCAGGTGCTAATGCCTGGAACCTTTAATTATAAGAAAAAGGCATTTTTGCGTATAATTAAGTTAAGGATCCTAACTTTGGGGAAACATTTTGTATTATCCACATGAGTCCTAAATCTAACCACACGTCTTTGCAAAAGGAAAGTAGAGGACACTTGATAAAACATAGAGGAGAGAGCAATGTGAAGATGGAGACAGGGGTTTGAGTGGTGAGGCCCTAAGCCAGCCAAGACTACGAGCCACTGAAAGCCAGAAAAGGTGAGGAATAGATTCTTCCTAAGAACCTCCAGAGAGAGTGTGGCCCTCTAAACGCCTTGATTTGGGCCCAGTGAAACTGATGTTGAACTTCTGGCCTCCAGAACTGAGAGGGAATGCATTTCTGTTGTTTAAGCCACCCAGTCTGTGGCAATTCACACAACAGTCTGGGAAATGAGCACAGGGAGCAAGGGCGACGTGCACTTTTCCTTGGAGCAGAGCCTGGGGCTTTGCTTGGGGCAAGCTGGCCAGACCAGGAGAAGGGCCGTGACAAGGGACAAGTTGCAGTAAAGTAGAGCCAGCTGTTATAAGAGATAAATATGGAATCATGATGCTGTAACACACCAGACATTTACATGTTGCTTTGCTCTTATAAAATCTGGTCAGCGGCAAAAGTGAGGGTAGAGTGTCTTTCACGAGAAGGACTTCATCGATGAAGGCTCAGCCATCTTTAAGACATCATTTCTAAGGTTGCCTTGGGCACACCCAGGTGTCAGTTGGAAAGAGAGGAAAATCTCAACTGAAGTGTTCTTTTTTCACATGTCAAGCTTGTAAATGGTGTATATCACTTCTACCCACAGTCCAATGGGTGTAGCTTAATCATATTGTAACAGAAACTCCTCTGGGTTCTAGTGCCCGCTGCCAAAAAACCCTACGACTCCCAATGCTAGAGTCTTATGGAAAGGAAAGGAAGTATTTATTCAAAAGTTATACAGGTTGAGAATAATAGTGGAATTTTGTTTTAAGTCCCAAAGTTCTTTAAAACTAAACACCCATAAACATACACAGTCCTGCCTACCTTTGCCAAACTAGGCCAGTCAGAGGTACCATCTCTCAGGAGAAGAAATAGAAGTCTGTAGCTTAGCTGGGCGGATTCCCATTTTAACATTCCCGCTTCTCCCAGTCACGCAAGCTCGGCTAGGCTCCTGCTCTTAATCCAAACTGCATGGCCCCTCCTCATGGTGGGCTGGTGCGGCTCTTCTGCATTCTTTCAACTTGCCTGGCCAAGACAGCGTAGCTGCCCCACACCTGCACTTGTGTTTAAATCCCGGAGTGGATGTTCCTCCGTAACCCCATTTCCAGCTCCTCCCACAATCGGCTACACCTGCCTATACTCTGGTATCTTCTGTTTTTCTCAGCTGCCATTGTTAGTCTGGGCAGGCTTGGCCCGGTCATGTAGGAGATCTGCCTTCCTGCAGACTCCGCCACTGGGGGACCACCTCCAGGGCTGCATCGAGGGTAAGAGTCATGCACAGCTCCCTGGCTCCCAGCAGGAGCAGCTATTAGCAATACTAAAACACTGGCTACGTTCTTTAGGTATGCAGAGTGACTCACAAGAGGCATATGTCCACTCCCCTCTGACTTGAACTGCAGAGAAAATAAACACCGACTTTGGAATCACAGAGAACAGGTTCAAATTCTAGCTCATTGACTTACCTGTGTAACCTTGAAAAATTATTTCACTCTTGCCTTATGTTTGGAGATGGGTTGTTACTGGAGGTTGCCCCATCTTCAAGATGAAAAGACAAAATGAATAGAACTACTTAATGTACTTATTCCTGCACCTGCAAGAGTGGCATGAGCAGAGATCACCCCTGAAGCTTGATCAAATGTAAGAGAGTGACCAACAGAAACTACAACACAGCATGTTATGGTTTCTCAGTTCCTGATGGTAGGCCTCCCTTCTCATGGGAATGATAAAGAGGCAGTAGTAGTCTGGTGAGCGCCACCTAGGGGATGTACTTGAAAAGAGCCGACGGTACAAAGGGATGAGATCATAACTTCAGTTGATAAGAATTAAGCTAAGGCTCTATGCTCAAAAGAGCTTCTAGGTACTGTTTACTTGTTGTTTCTCTTACTGGTTCAAGAGGATGTAGGTACTTAATCATGAAGTTGCACATCCCCAGTCTATCTTCATTCAATTCATCCACACAATTGAACAGAAGGAATTATGATATAATAAAATAAAAAAATCCTTGTTCTCCATGAAGTATTAGTCTAGAACTGGAAGTATCTGGGCAGTTTGCTGCCTGTGCATCTATCTCTTTCTCTTTCCTTATTACTACCCAGGAGGGGTGTTTTCCTCCTACGGGACTGGCCAGAGGGGAAGCCAAACTAAAAATCAATAAGAAAAAGTCAGTGAGTCAATAACACACACACACACACGACCCTAAGAATTGAAGGTAACAGCACCATCTGGAAATGTCTATAAAATAACGTTATGTTAAATGTGATTAAAGATTAAGTGATATAATAGAAGGTGTAAAAAACCCATATTTTTCAAAGAACCAAATAATACTTCAAGAAAAGAGTAAAGAAAAGAAACAGGGGAAAAAAGCCTCAATGAACAAATTAAATACTAGAGTAGGCACAACTGAAGAGAGAATCTGTGAACTGGAAAACAGATCGGAATGCGACACCGATAGACAGAAAGGTGATCAGTACCCAATGTCTAGTCCAAACCGAACACAGTGGCCAACAGGGGTGAAAAAGCAATCGACTCAGAAGCCTGAGAGCTGCGTGGTTTTATTTATATTTAATGCACATATAATAATGCTATATTTAATTTCTATTAAGTGCAAAATTTAAAATATGAGGCGTGGTTTGCACCCAGGTATTCAGAACTAGGACTGGGAATGTGATTGAGAGCTGCAGTTTTACTTACATTTAATGCATAGTAATGACATCCCAGAGCCCTGATTCTGTGTGACCATGATCTTTCTTCTGTACTATGTGGTGTCTTACAGAATTACTTTGACTGGTGTTGCTATTGAGAGAGAATAAAATTGGCAATATTTGTTCACTTATTTTTTCTTTGAACATAAATCTGTAAATTGTTTTAAAACAACATAATGTTAATAATACAATTACATTTTACATGCTTTTCTCACAGGTGTTTCGTCAGGCTGAGGATACAATATTTAAGGCTGAGTTGCAATAATTTCAATGGAAACTCCATGAATCTCTCCCTCCTTCACTTCGACAGCTGGCAAGACCTCTCAGGGGGCTCCAGGTGGGTGGGGAAAGGGGGGGAAATAAGTAACTCCAGGAGTACGTCTCAGAAGCTAAGGCAAGACACAACGCTACTTAACTCCTAGTGGGCACTTCCTTTTCTTTAAAGTGGCTGCTATGTGCAAGAAAAGATCTCGGTCACCAGGACTTCAACCAGACGTTTCTGCTGCAACAACTCAGAAGCCCCTCATCCCCACCTCCCTCCACCAGAGCTGCGGCTTCCAGCCCTCGCCTTGCTCTGTTTGCCTTTAAGCCTCAGAGGGCAGAGAAATCATAACCAAAGCTCAAACTGACAAACGGTAATAAAACTGAAGAACTCCCAGGCAGGATTTGGAGCTTGACCTCAGAGCTGTTGGTCAAGCTGGAGATATATTTTTAATGTAAATATTCCTGGTAACATGAGCTTGGGCCTCATGCCAGCAAAGCTTCTCAGGGGCCTCTTCGTACTCCATGCTCTGTGAGTTAAGTTTCTCCTTCTTGGAGCCTTTTCTTCTCTTTAGGAACAAACTTGGTATTACGGCCCCTAAAGCAGTTAGCAACCTGATGACTTTTCCAAAGCTGAGGCTGAAAGGCCCTAAAATGAATTTCAGAGTTTCACTTGAGGCCCTTCGGAAATGGCTTCTGGTCTAGATTTGACGACTGTTGGAGAGCATTTGGTTCTAGACTGTTGCTAAGCATTAGAAAGGGCCTCTTGGCTTATGCACAATGCAATTTCAAATGGACTTGAGGTGTCTAAAACATAAGACCTCTATGGGAGAGCATTAGATACATATTCACAAGGATTCAGAATCTTTGAGGAATTAAGTAATTAGGCTAAACCTAAGAGTAATGCAGTTGTGCCCAGGCTGGACAGCTCAGTTCGTTAGAGTGGCATCTCAATAGGCCGAGGTAGCAGGTTTGATCCCCAGTCAGGGCACATACAAGAATCAACCAATGAATGCATAAATAAGTGAAAAAATAAATCGATGTTTCTCTCTCTATCTGTCTTCCTCTCTTTTTCTAAAATCAATCGATCAATAAGTAATTTTTTAAAAGAGTAATGATGTTGCTATGGTTAATATATTTGAGATTTTTGATGGTCAGGCTTAAAAGTCTATCAAACAGGAGGCAGTAGATTGATTCCTAGAGAGGAATAATAAATTCCCCTGGCAAGTGCCCTTATAATGACATTAAAAATAAGGCAGGAGTGTTTCTTTAAATGGTTATTTGATAAAACAGCTTTGATAAATATCAAGAGCATGATCTTGACACAAGATTTGGTGAAGAATGTCTTCCAAGAGACTGAGCTCTCATGGACCAAGTTTGCAATCTCCCATGAAAACATCTTGTAAAATAAAAAAATAGAGTTTAGATTACTTAGAGTGATGGGTGACTAGGCTGCCTATTGATTTATATTTTTAATGTTTATTTTTTCTCTGAGATACCCTTTCAAAAGAAGTGCTAAGCAGATCATGTGGGTGCTTATTTCTTAATTTGATGTCTAAAGTTTTAGCCTAAGTCATACTACCAACAACAGTACAAATAACTCCCATATGTCAGAAGCTTAATCCAATGACATTTATTCCTCAATCACCAAAAAGTCAAGTGGCCTTTAGGAGGTAGTCTTCCTTCCAGCTCTAGGGTCTCAGAGAGCTGCCTTAGATCCTCAGCACCATGCCGGAAGACAAGGGGAAGAGGAGGATTGCATGGGACCAGACCGGAACCACATTTCATTGGTGAGAACTCATAGCGTTACGCATCTGGGAAGAAGGAGAAATGGGGTGTGGCACATACACAGCAGTCTGCACCGGTTTATTTCAGTCTTTCGACCTTGGCTTTGCCCACCTTCCTGTGGCAGTGGCAACCCGATCCTGCTTTAGCTGTAACAGATGTGCAAGCCAAGACCTTAAGCGTTAGCCAAGAATAAATCGTGGTAAGAAAAGCCCCATCAGTGAAAGCAGCACAAGCCTGGTGGGCAAGTGAGTGTGCCTTCAGGGAAGAAAGAAGAAAGAAAGCCTATTGGTTCACATAGTGGGAAATGGGAGCAAAAAATGGTGATCCTGTAGCACCTGTGTGCGGTGTTAAACATTGGATTTAATATAAGCTCTCCATTCTAAGTACAATGGAAAGCTGCTGACGGGTTCTGCGATGTGATTTGTGTTTTTAAAAATTCATATTGGCTCTAGTGAGAAGAGTGTATTTGGCTGACAGAGAGTAGAGGGGACACTTGGTAATGTCACTGTGACTGAAAAGACCAGTTACACAGATATTACAATAATCCAGGTAGAAAGGAGGGAATTCTTGAGTATGAATTAGGGACTAGTGATGGAATCGGTTGAAAGTTTAAAAGACTTTGACACTGAGAATCCTGGACGGAAAGATTAGGCACTTTGAGGGACCTCCTTGCAGAAAAAAATAAACAGATTCTCAAGCACAAACTAGGGTATAAAAAGTAACATTGATGTCAGAAAATAAGTCATAACAAGTTACTGGGCTCCTGAAGTTCCAGTCTCTTTCCTTCAGATTTCTTCAGGCAGCTTACCAGGGATGCTTACATCCAAAGCTGCCTGCTTATGACTGGTATTTCCCTCCACACCTGGAACATTCTACAATTCCTAGAAATTCACAGAAGTCCATGAAAAGCATTCTGTCATAACTAGAGCAAATTCTTACAGCTTTGCCACAAACCTCTCTCTGGGTTTGATTCATCAGTTTTACTATCATTGGGATCTGGTGGTGGCTAAAACGGTAGAAAATATATATTTTAATTGCCTAGGAACAAAACAGAAATGAGGGCCAAAGATGAGGACCAAAAGAAATATTTTTTTAGAAAGAATATGAAGGAGAGCAAATTAAAGCAAAATCCTCAGGGTCTCCAGTGTGAGTAACCAAGAACAAAAGGAAGAAAGAGATGACAAAGGACACTAGGAAAAGGCTTTTGGAGAGGGACTAAGAAAAGGAGGCGTGCAGGATTAGAGAAGCCAACCTTGTCCCAAACAAGGAATCATCAACTTGAACTTCGTTTTGTGATCCCTCAGTGAGATAGAATACACGACTTCACTTCTGAAATGTATTACTGGTGACTCGGCTGGAATGGAAAGGTCCCAACGAACAGGAACTCCTGTCAGTTTTGTTCATGGCTGTAGCCCCAGGACCTAGAACAGAACTTAGGTACATAGCAGGCACTCAATAAACACGTTAACGAATGAATGAATGAGTGAGTGAGTGAGTGAGTGAATGAATGAATGAATGAAAATAGATCGGAAGTGTCCATTCTATTTAGTGACATGGTAGCCTCTTGTGGTATTGAAAAGAGACTATTTCCCAGAGTGAGAGGAGTGAAAACCAAATTTGGTGTGTTTGGAAAAGTTAGTACAATTTTAGAAAATGAACACAGTTGTATAGACAAGGTTGCTATTTAAAGAGGGCACACAGCAAAAGAGTTAAGGGAGGAATAAAATAAAAAATACTTTTTCCCTTAAGAACAGATAGAGTTGAACAAATGATATTCCAGAAGGATCTATAATACAGAGAGGTCAAAATTATTGAAAAAGAAAAAAACAAAAAACAGAAATGAATGACATTCAGGGCACAGGTGAAGGCGATGCCTCGAGTAGAAATATAGAACCTCTTAGAATTGCTTTTAATCTGGATTGGATAGAATTACCATCACTGTAGGCACACCTATGTGTGGGCCACTGTGTGATTTTTCGTTGTGTGAGTTATAATGAACTCTGTTTCGAGATGCCATTGAGGCAACTGCAGGGAAAAGCAGCTAAGAGATACCTCCCCACACTCCTTCCTTCCTTCCAACAGGACAATTTTCTATTAACCCCTGATAGATGATCTATAATGAATATATTTTATTCTTTGAGTAAAAATAAATCATAACAATATTTCTGGAAAAAATACGTTCCTAGAAGCTCCTCTTTGGGGCCGAGTCTACATATTCTCAGCTGTTTGCTGAGGGCTGGTGCTCTCTCACTGTCTTTTGGGGTTAACATTGATTGTCTGCTCAAAAATGGCTTTGCTCTGAATGGTCTGGCAGTGGATAATCCAAATGCCACTTCTTTTATGTTGTGAGACACAAGCTTAAGAACCGCTATAACACGTGAAAAGCAGGATTGTGTACAAGGAAGAAAAGTTTTACAGTATCTGTAGGAATGAAACACAGCAACACTCTCAATTGTTGCAGACTCCTCACTTCGTGGTGACCTTGGCCGCCATCAGTACTCACACCGATCTCACACCCTCTTTTAACTAAGAGAGTGACATTATTCCAAACAGCAAAACCACACTTGACAATGGCTAAAGTTGTATTTTAGTTAAATCCAAAGTGGATCCTTGAAACCGCGTGTATTTTTCTGTACGCACACAGAGGCACGCTTCGGTGAGCTTCGACTAGGACTCTCTTACAAAAATAACAAGAAACAAGGGTAGGAGAATTATTTATGTTTTCAGTTCTGATCTGTATGTTCCATTCCATGAGAACTATGGAAAAATTTTTCCCGTTTGAAATCTCAAGCCCTTCTGGGTAACGGGAGCAGTGAAATTCTTCTGTGTTTATGTTCAGTGTCTGGGGAAAAGTAGAACCTGCTCGAAGGGATCATTTTGTATAAATATTCTTTTTTCGTTAGCGGCCATGCTAAGTCTATCTCCGCTTCATAGCTGGTTTCCGGAGTGTCACTTTGTATTCACCAGGGCAGCGCCCAGGCACGTAATAGAGGGAGCTGCCTACAGCATATTAGAAGCTTAGCCCACCCCTCAAAAGGGCTCCCCTCCCGTGTGTCTTCGGCCCTGAAATTGAAGGCTGATAGAGTGGGGTACCTGGTGGATGCATGGTGAAACTCTTCATTTAACCTACCTGCCCGTGGGTGACCTAAAGCCAGGGAACAAAGAGAATCCTAGTTGAAGAAGTTTAGAAAGGAAACTTGACAAAGTTGTACACAAAGAGGTGTGCTATGCACTTTTGTATGGGAGTAAGAGTCAGGGGCAGCTTGCAGATAAGTGGAAGTATAACGGACAAATAATAGAAATCCTGACTTTGTGGCTTCTCCACTTTTGCTTTGCTATGGGAGACACACAAATCAATGAACTTACCTTGCAAGCTCCTTGGAATGTCTTAAACACTGTTTTTTTTCCAAGAGCCTTGCACTTAGTAGGTGCTCAGCAGGGGGCAGTGTGAGACAGTGGTTGGGAGCTTGGACCACATACTGGCTGTGGGCCTCCCTCTTCCTCATCTGTAACCTGGGGATGATCAGACTTTCAGAGTCCTTTCTGGGTTAAATTAGATAACAGATAACTAGCGTTGGCACAAAGTAAATATTCAATAAATGATACCATTTGTTATTTCTACTTTTCAAATCATTATTATAAAATATATTCCACCAGCCCAGTCCTCTCCTCATCACGGAAGGCTTCTAACTCACAATGTCCAAAGTGTACCTTGGGGTCACACCCCACCTCCCAATCTGCCATTTGTCCAGTGCTCTCTGCTTTAGTCAAGGGAGCAGCATTCAGGAAGTTTTGCAAACTATATGTCATCCTTCACATAACCTTCCTTTTCTTGATCCTGTCCTCTGGGCGACGATGAGCTGTTTCATTTTTACCACTTAACTATCTCTTGGAATAGCCCATTCCCCCTCATGGCACCCCTCCCCCACCCAACAATGTTGCCTACTTTGGAGAACACAGAGCCTGGTCTGCTTCTCACATCCTCTCTTCCCACCCCACCCCATCCCCCACCCAAATCTGTTCTTCACATTGGCAGGAAGACGGCTCTGTTAGGAGCACAAATGTGTCCCTGTGCCACCTGCAAGAAGCCTTTCATTGCTTCCAAGTGCTCTTAGAATGGAGACCAAAGTAACTCCCACCATCACTCCGGACTCAGCTTGTCAGTCCTCCTTCCCCTTCTCCCTTCTCCGGGCTCCGCACACTCCAGCTTGTTTTGGTTCCTCCAAAGGCATTAATTCCCCTGGTCACAGGACTTCGGCAGCAGCTGGTCCACTCTTCCCTTGTCATCCCCACCTGGGTCTGTTAACCCTACACATCCCTTAGTTTCGTTGTTCTTCAGAGAAATCTTCCAGAACAGATCTATCTCCCTTTTTTTAATGTTCTCATAGCCCTTATACCTCTTGTTCATGAACATTCACCACTGTTGTAACATGTGGTTATTTGATGTATATTTGTCTCCCTTTAAGGCATAAGCTTCCCACAAAGGCCAGGGAGGAGGGGGGAAGACATCACCTGTGGGTTTTTTTAAAAATATTTTATTTATTTATCTTTAGAGGGGAAGGGAAGGAGAGAAGGAGAGAAATATCAATGTATGGTTGCCTCTCATGAGTCCCCTGCTGGAAACTGGCCTGCAACCAGGCATGTGCCCTGACTGGGAATCGAACCTCGATTGTGTGGTTCACAGGCCCGCGCTCAATCCACTGAGCTACACCAGCCAGGGCTGCCATCACCTGTTTTTGTCCCCTTTGGAACTATGCTGTCCAGCTTAATCTTAAATGCTCAACATGTGGGTGCACGTGTGTGTATTTGACTGTGTGTGTTGATATAACAGCCTCTTGCACCCCAGGTTTTAATTCCTTGAACTTCCTCCATTTCTCCCCAGCTGTCTGAAACCCAGTGAAATCAAGGATTACAACCTGCATTGATGACAATGTAAAGCTGAATGACAAATGGAGGAAAACTCTTCTCTAACTCTGCTATGGGGATTTTTATTCAGTGAAAGCCTTCAGCACAAGGCCAGACTTCTCTTTGTTTCTATTTGAAGTCAGGTTCCCAAACTCCCTAACTTCCTAGAGATAGCAGGTACCTAGAGTAGAAAATCAGAGAGAGGGGATATTAGCCAGTGAGAGAAGCTGGAATAGCTTCTGTGACTAGAGTAGGGGATACTTTTGGGCCCCTCATTAAGCCAGATATCTGGTGATATTTTTAGACAAAGGCCAAGAACTGGATAGAAACTCCAAACCAGCAAATGAATCAAAGAAGGCGTTTATTGATACATAGGCTAAACCAGTCATCCAGGATTGTAGAGAGATGGGGGGAAACTGATCATTTAGAAGGCCTTGATTCATGGGTATGAGCCTTATGTAGGCATGAACCCAGCTGGATGGGTGGCAAACAGCATTGTTTCTAGAAATTTTCATGAACCTGGGTATAGATTCCTTTTATCTATTCACGAAGAGCAATTCTTCCCAATCTTAATGTGCACACCCATGATCTGGGGACTTTGTTACTATTCACTGATTCGGTGGCTCTAAGGTAAGACCAGTGATTTTGCAGTCCTAACGAATTCAAAGATGATTCCAATGCAATGCTGCTGGTAGAGCACTTCGACCAGTCTTGGAACAGATCCTTAAGTGACTGATACTGTCCGATAATTCCAATGCTGGTATAAGCCATAGCCCAGGCTGATCAGTATGCTGTCATCTCTCCTATTTGCTCTGCCACTGGGGATCCCTGTCTGCTCCATGGCTCTGTAAATGCATCTCAGTCTTAATTATCAGAAAAGCAAATGGGGCCACCATCAATCTCAAATGCACCCAGATTAGGAAATAGTTTCTTGATAGATCCTACCATCTAAAGCCTTGGATTGCACCACGACCAAGACAATGCTCAGGACTCTTTGAAACCTGGGTAAGAATAAAAGATACTTGTTAAACTGAGATATCTACAACAAATACTTAATGAGTACTCTGCTCTCTCCACATGTGCTATTTCACTTAAACATCATTGCAGCTTTACGAGGAAGGGACTTTTTAAATTTTTATTCTCTATTTTATAGATGTGGAAAATGAGGTCTGAAGAGATTAAGAAACTTTCCCAAATGTGTGCAGCTGGTAAATGAAAGAGTCCAGATTCTGACCCATAAAGTCCTACTTTATACAGATTGTTCTTAGTCTACCTGCCATTAATTTTGAGGATCTTTCAGAAAGTATCCTTCTCTTAACCCTCAAAAATTCTGCTTTCATTGCTATTTAAAAAATCCACCTAATCAATGTATATCCAGTATTGAGTATGATTCTCTAGGCCCTGATTTTCAATTACTGGCATTTATTTCTTCCAAAAAGTAATTTGGCATTCAGTCTGAAGAACTACAAATGCTTGATGGGGTATTTTGAGGCTGCATCTAGGGTCACACAGTGCCCAGTACTAATACTTGACCCACTGAGCCCTGATTTTACAACTGCAGGATGGTTTTCAGACTCTCTTTGCTGGGATTCCATGTGCTGACAGGCATGCCGTGTGTATCCTGTGCCAAGAGACACTATCTTAAGTACTTTACATACACTGCCTCCTACAATCTTTCAAGAACGCTCTGAAGTAGATCTCCACTTAGATTTCCCATTGTAGAGATGGAAAAACTAAGACCCTGTGAGGGTAAATACCTTGCCTTATTATGGATGGAGTAGGAATTCAAACTCAAGCACTTTGGCCCTTGTCCATAGGATAAACCACTTTGTCTGTCACTTCATGGGCTGGGCTTGTTTTCCACTGCTTAGGTGATGCAGGTCTTCACTACCTGACATGAGATGATAGCAGACAGGCATGAAAAGAGATTACTTTTTTTAAAAGATTTTATTTTATTTATCTTTAGAGGGAAAGGGAAGGCGAGAAGGAGAGAAATATCTCTGTATGGTTGCCTCTCATGAGTCCCCTGCTGGGAACTGGCCTGCAACCCAGGCATGTGCCCTGACTGGGAATCAAACCTCGATAATGCGGTTTGCAGGCCCGAGCTCAATCCACTGAGCAACGCCAGCCACGGCGAAAAGAGATTACTTTTGTCAGGAAAGGGAGATTGTATCAAAAAATGGGCTCAACATATGGATGCTTGGGAAACAGATTTCCACCTGTAACCAGGAACGAGTTTTCAGCTGGCAAAGCCATCCAGCAAAGGAAGAGGGTACCGTGGGCAGAAATGGGTTCCTCCATTACAGGTCAATCAAATATGTCCTGGGGACCTGGATGGCTGTAATGTTGCAGGAGGGGTTCAGGGATCGAAAGCGGTGTTGGCATGGGTACCTTCTGAGGTTTCCTTTTGACATGACTCTCTGTGATCCTGTGATCTGACTTCCATCCTCAGACACTCAATCAGGCAGCAAGGGCCCGATCATTTACAGTTAAATAGTGAGAGGTTTCCAGGAATGATTTCCCTGTAGCATTTTAATAAGTACTCTATAAATAATAATTTATTGAAGTTGCCTACTATGTTAGAAAAGGAATATATTAAAGGAGCCTGGCTAATTGATGCTGGCAGTTAAGTTCCCTGAGTCGAAACCAATCAGTTTATCTACATGACTCTAAAGATTTGGGATGAAAAGTGCTCATTATGTTCCACCATCCTAATACCCAAAGATCCAGATGTTTCACAATATATTGACACGGCCTTCCAGGAAACCTATGTGCAACACCGAGTTGAAAATGGTCTGATACAATTAAAAATAAATTGGATCAGAAAGAGCCTGGGATAGCCTGTACTCTTCTTTGGCTGGGAGCTGAAAGAAGTTGAAAGATGCTGCATGCTGCGTGCCCCAAATCAGCAAGATGGCTGGTTCCAACTTGGATGACCACACAGCCTGAATCGCCTGTGACTGTCCAGTTATATCTGTTGTCTCAGTGTCGTGTTCAGCAGAGCACCCTTTCCTTCCCCAGAGTGTCTGGGTTTGGACAATAAATCATAAAGTCACTGTGCAACGCACACACCTAGTGACAAGCATAGAGAAGAAGACGGGGTGGGCTTCAATCTACCTGGGAGCAAAACAGGCCCTGAGGGAGGCCCGCTGTAAAATGGTGATGGGATTACAGGGCAGGATGCAGAAAGACCTCAGGGAGGAGTGACTTCTCACCATTCCTCCAGGCATTCGTGATTTTAAATTCCATACCGCTTGTGTCTACCGCTCAACTTTTGCATATGTGTATGTCCCTGTGAGAATGCAAAAATCAAAAACCTATGGTCTCTGTATCTATGATACTGTTTTTTTTTTAAAGATTCCACCTATAAGTGAGGTCATCAAAAGATACAAACTTCCAGTCATAAAGTAAATAAGTCACAGGTATGTAATGGGCAGCAGGTGACTGTAGTCAATAATAGTGGATTACATACTTGCAAGTTACTGAGAAAGTAGATCCTAAAAGTTCTCACCACAAGAAAAAAACGTTTAACTATGGTGACAGAGGTTATTGTGGTGATCATTTTGCAATATGTACAAATATAGACCAATTATGTTGTACACCTAAAAATGATATAATGTTACCTGCCAATTATATCTCAAAAATTATGGCAATTATTTATTTCTTTCCTCAGTTGCCTTAATTTAAGATAGCTAAGGACTAAGACATTAGAGTGAGATATAAGTTATACAAAATTCTCTCAAGATTTTACCTTAGCAGGAAAAAAATTAGTGTGAATCAGGCTTAACAATTCAGTCTTTCTAACATTTCCTCAGGATTTTATAATCACTACTAACATGTCTGAGCATTTGGTTAAGTGCAATTATTATTTTTAATACTCATGGAAATCCTGTACTATAGATATGACCACTATCATCATTTCTCAGGTGAAGAAAATGACATTGGGAGAGATTAGACAACTTGCCCAAAATTCTACACTGAGCGAGTAATAATATCCTGGTTCTAACCCAGAAAAACGGACATACCTCCCCCGACTAATGCTCTGTTCTGAGCAGGAAACTGTGCACAGTTCATCAATGAGTATTTACAGAGTTGAATGGAGCAGGGAAGGGAGTAGGTGACGGCCTCTGCTGTCACGAATCTCCCGGTGCCCAGGGTAGAATGTCCAACTTCAACAAGCACAGTTATGAGGCAGAATACAAATGTGGTCTGGGAGGGTACAAAGGCCTATGGAGAGACATGTACCTATTCAAGGAAGTGAGCAAAAGGGTAGGAAAGAATTAGGGTCTATTTTTGAAGGGTGAGAACATGTTAAAGATACAGAAACTAGAAGAAGACTATGCCTGGCAGAGGGAATAGCCTGAGAAGTGGCATTGGCCTGAGGAATAAATGGTGAGTCTGGGTCCCCAGGTAATCCATTTGGGCGGGGCTGCTATTCTAGAACTCAAATGCCTTAACATGACTTACATGGACTCCCCACCACGGTCTCCGCTCTCTACTTCCCATCGCACAATTCTCTCCCCGTATTCCACTCTCTGTCCACAGATTTTTATATCATCTCTCATTCTGTTATGTTATTTCAATGTAATAATTTTTTTCATGGTTTTCTTTCACACCAGAATGCCTTTTTTAATGCTTTTTTCATGTACTTTAGTGTTGCTGACCTCAAATATTGCTTCTTCAGGGAAGCCTTCTCTGACAGCCTCAGCCTGGCAACTTCTCTCTCCCAGGCAGTTCAGTGGCTCCCTAGCATATATCCACTGCTATCCACAGTGCTGGGAGTAGAATAAAAGCTCAGAAATAAAAAGAAACAAAATAAAATCAGCTGGAAAGAAATAGATAGATTGGACACTTGCAGCTTCGAGAAAGGGGTCAAGTCCAAAGACTCTTTCTACAGTGGTCTTAGTAAGAACTAGTGGAATGTCTACACAGATAGCATGGGCGAGGGGAGGATGAGTGAGGTAGAAGGATCTCTAACATAATTCTGACACAAGAACAGGAATCTCCCCACAAAAATCTAGAAGGAGGACTCAGAATTCCAGATTTCAGAAGATGGGGGAGCCTCAGAGTCTATCTAATATAAGAAATGTCCTCCCTGTACTTCTCAAACTTTCCTTGCAAGTGATCAGCCATTTCTTCACAAGAGAATTTCTCCTGTTATTGGAAAATCTATGTGAAGAATTATAGTCAATCAGTCGTCAATCTATCCGATGAGCACATGTAACACACTGTGTACATTGGATAGCACAGTACCAGGATCCAAGGATGAATGAGGCTCTTTTCCTATCCTAGAAAATATGGGAGACTAATAGAGGAGACAGAGCCCTGAAACAGAGGATAAAACCTATTTAAGTACTGAGTCTCCTCTTCTCATTAGGCCCATTTTGGCCTCTGATAGAGTGAAATTGACTAGTCAGCCTCTTTTTATGGGAAAACATCTATCTTGTCTCCCCAAAGATTTGGCTACACGTTCTTCTGATATGAGGCAATTATTTCATATTTTCTGCATTAGTTGTGGCCACTGATAATCTCATGAAGATTTATAAGATGTCAACTTGTTCTTTCCAAATGTACTTAACCAGTAGATGCCTCCTTTAGACGTGTGTGTTGAAGGAGTGGTTACAGAGGGGATGTGTAATACACAGATGCAAGGGGAAATTCAGGAAGAACAGACAGAACGGTTCATGTTTCTCAATTTTAAGTCAAAAGACAGAGCCTCTGGAGCTGGATTTTCTGAACTTTTGGGAAAGTGTGATGTAATAATCCTTCATTCCTTCTTTCTTTAGAAATGAAGAGAAATGAGTGGTTTGTTCAGTTCTTGATATATAAAAAGAAGTCAACTTTAAAGCAATATTTTATTAGAACCATCAGTGTTGTTTGAGAATTTTATAAATTCACAGCTTATTTTCCTTTGGTATTGCTGCAGAGAGTCAACAGGAATTAAGATAATTTTTTCTTGCACTTGTGCCCACTTATTAAACACACATGTGAGCTGGATTTCTTGCTTAGGTGCAAAAGGGATTAGGAGCAGGGCAGAAGGTGCAATTTGGTCCATTGACCTGTTTCCCTGCCCTCAGGACTCTTTCAAACAGCTGTGAGGAAAAGGAGGCAGGGGAAGGAGGTAATTTAGCAGTTCGTATCCAGATGTTCATTTCAAACACACCCTGAGCAACTTTTGCATGGTTTATTTCATTTTCTGAGACCATTTTTCACAAGCCTGTTTTCTCAGCTGGGAAACTTCTGGTATAGTCTTTTCAAACCAATATTGCATTTGGCATTAAAAGAAAAAAAAAGAGCTTTTGAGGCATTCAAAGGACAATCTGTTTGCCTTGGTCGGCAGAAACAGGACTGCAGGAATGTGGGCATTCTGTACCACCAAAAATATAGGTAGAGGAAAGTTCCACTCCTGCATTTCCTTTATGTGGAAACCCAAGGGTTCTGTTAGCTTGATAATGGTAATGTTCCGTCCTCTTTTGGGTTGGCCTCAAGTGTCAGAGACAATAAATCTGATGGGGAGCAAACAGAGCCAGTGGAAGAATCCACTCTGATTCACACTAAACCAAAAACTTCCACATGGCATTTCAAACAGCAACCCCTTCTCACAAAACTCTGGACTATTTTGGTTCCTCCCATATTCTCAAGTAAAATAGAAAGAACTAGAGGAAAAACAGTTCTGAATGTCAATGAATGTCTTAGTCAGAATGCCCTAAGATACCATCCCCATGGCTGGTCCCATCCACCTCAAGATCAAGGTCCTGGCCAGAGACTGTTCCACTAGAGTCATAGGCATTGGGGTCTAGGACAGCCCTTATCCCCACCAAGACTGGAACTGGTCTCTGGACTAACTGTAGGGGATGAGACCATTCCTCCTTCAATAGTTTCCTTAAGTGGAATCAAACCTGGAAATAGCCTCGGAAAGAAATGGAAAACCCAAAAGGCTGAGTCTAAATGGGAAAGCCAAGATCTGCTTCTTTAGGGAAAGGAAATCATGTCCTGAAGATAAATGGAATCAGAAGAAACAATACAGCAAAACTGTGATGTGAGCAAAATAGACCGTTCAAGGGTTTAAAGCCTGGAGTCTCTGGTAGGTGTCTAAGCCTGCCCGAGACTCACTTTTCCAACTTTGAGAATTGGCCACTTAAGACCTGTGGGGCCACATGCTAAACCTGACAAGCTCAGGGGAGGCCTGCGTGGAGGGCCTTCCAAACTCAGGGACCTAAAGTCACCGCATAGGGTGGTCTGACGTTGAAACTCCTTAACTAAAAGCGAGGCATGGCAGGTCATCATGTCCCAAGCCAGTATCTTTCCCCACAAAGGTCCGTCTTTTACTTTACTTGGGCCTGTCTGTTATCTCATTATACTACGCCTTTGGAACGTCAGAGTAAGCCCCTTTTCCCAGACCTCTCAGGGCACAATCTCCACCAGAGCATGAGGCCCCAGAACCCCTCATGGCTACCTTATTCTCCCAGATACCATCTCTGTGTGCCTCAATTGTTAGTTATTAACAGTCTCATACCCACCCCTGTCCACCCATTTTACTTTTTATACATCTCAGAGATTTCCCTGCTTGGCTTTCTCCCACGTCCCTAAGTCTATCACCAACGGATTTCATGTAACCTCCTTCCATCTTCTCCTTTGCTTCTGATGTGTAAGTGATAAAACTGCCATTAACTAAAGCATTCTCTCAATCCCTTGAGGTTTTGCTTCCCCACCAACTGCCATCAGGTTGGCTCAGTGAAACTCATGCAAGTTGGCTACAGGTTGGAACAGTTCCTGAGGCCCACAGACCCTAGACCGGTGTTACAATGGACCTCAAGTACCAGACATGAAACAGGTCCTCATTCTTGGTTCTCTCTCTACCCCACACTCCTGTGCTCGGGAGTAGAGTAACATAACGTTCAAGTCTGTGTTTCTGGAAGGGTTCTTGTCCAAAGAAAGGCTGTGCGCATCTCTGGGGTGTAAGACCTCTGGGACCAAGGCCAAGACGGTGGTGGCAGAGAGGGATGGAGGGAAGCTTGTCCCTTGTGACACACCGATTCTACAGCTACTTGTGGAACATCTCCTCCAAAAAAGATCCGGCTACTGCCCGAGCAGCTCTTTCTCATCTGGCAAACGAGAAAGGCGCTGTGCGGAAGCACGTAGGAGAGGCTGAGACAGTCTTGCCATAACCTTCCCCACCCCCACCGCACCGACCCTCAGTGGGAGGGGACCCGCTCTGCGGGGCTGGAGCTCCTTGGCTGGTGCTCCATCCAGGGGACTAAAGGGTTTGAACCCCCACATTTAAGACCTGCAATCTCAAGACGAGCCCCCAAGACATTTGGCTTTAAAAACCAATGGTGCTGGCGTCCAGGGGACACACAGGCCAGTGGGAACTGGGAGGCAGCTCTTAAAGGTCTCACTGGTTTGGGATTGAGTCCCCTCCAGGCCAGGACAGAAACGGCCTTGGAAAAAAAGCGCCCGGACTTGCGGTGATTCACTTGCTAATCTTCCAGCCTTCGCCTCAAGGGAAGGGGCCTGGGCGGGGGGGATGGTTAATGGAGGTGCTGGAAGAGCCATTTTGGGGGTTAATGGAGGTGCTGGAAGAGCCATTTTGGGGATCTTTCTCTATCTTGCTGAAGCAGTCAGGTTGCCTTTAAAAAATTTCTTTTTTCTCACTTTTTTCCATCCCTCTTTTTCTTTTTTTTTCTCCGCAGGGCACAAATTGACCCCCACCGTCCCCTGTCNCGTTCGCCTCAAGGGAAGGGGCCTGGGCGGGGGGGATGGTTAATGGAGGTGCTGGAAGAGCCATTTTGGGGGTTAATGGAGGTGCTGGAAGAGCCATTTTGGGGATCTTTCTCTATCTTGCTGAAGCAGTCAGGTTGCCTTTAAAACATTTCTTTTTTCTCACTTTTTTCCATCCCTCTTTTTCTTTTCTTTTTCTCCGCAGGGCACAAATTGACCCCCACCGTCCCCTGTCCCCACCGCCCCCCCTCCCCGCCGTGGGTATACCGTTCCTGCTGTCGCTAGCTCTGCCTCCTCGTGATTACCGCTCATCAGCACCTTCCAGACGGGAGCTTCTGTACGTGTCTGGAGCCCTGATTTTTGTGACTGTGGCTCAGGGGACACCACCAGATCGCCTAGTCTGGTGGCCAGCAGGGCCTACACCTGTACTCCCTGGGGACTGCATACGTTCACTGACTTTAAAAGCCGCTGCCTGAGGGTCTGGCCTCCAGTTAGGACGAATCTAGGTGCTAACTGAGAGCGCCCCACTCAGGGACACTGTCAGTCTGGTCTTGGCACAGCCTCAACTACTGGGAGCTGTTAAACATGAAATAGACTGCTTGGACAATCACAAAGGTTAGAGAGACCACCCAGAGCCAGGCGAGGTTAAATGGCTTTATTTCCTGTAGGAGACCGCTCCTTCAAAACTGGGAGAAGATGCCCAATAAGCAGTTGGTTATACACATCTTGATGTCAGAGGGGAAATCTGTTCAGAACACAGAAATTCAATAGTTACAAGAACTGAGGTGATGGCCAGACCCCTGAGAGCACTTGAGAGACTATATTTGGGAGAGAAAGGGGGCCTAGAACAGAGACCCAGGGACACCAGCACTGGAGAAACTGCCACTGCCACATAAAAAGACCCCGACAAGACAATGAAAACAAAAATTGAACAGCAACATTTAAAGTGGAAATTAATAAGAACGAGGCCAAGACATTTCCTAAAATAAACCAGAGGGAGGCGTTTTCTAAATTTTAATATGTCAAAATATAAAATACCTTCAAAATAACAACAGCTGTCTAAAATGACATAGTATACCACAAATTCCTGGGAAGTGGGAGAAAGAATGAAAAATAAGATGTGCTAAATTTCTTGGTTGAAATAGGATAAAGTCAAAAGCTCTTGTTTTTTTCTTGACCTTGATAATTAGAGGAATATCAGATCAAGTATGTTGTTTTGCAAAATGCAGCAGAAACAAAAACAGGATGATTCCTCTCAAATTACTGTAGGAGATTAAAGAAATCAAAGCAGAGTTCAACTGGCAAAAGGCAGGAAATATGGGAAGTGGTAGGAAAGCATGAAGTACAGAAAACATAAAATAAGGTCATAGTAGGAAGTACAAATTTATCTCTTAGATCAATCAATTGCTAATTGATTGTAATATCGTAGTCTTTAGAAGCCATGGGTTCAGGAGAAACAAAAATGAACCTCCTGGAAGATACAGCTTTTTAAGAGTCTCAGAATGTTTAAATGTATAAAGTATTTGGAAAATGTCTATCAGGAAAATGCAAATAAGAACAACATAGATATGTCAGTATTAATGTCAGATAGAGTAGAATCCTAGGTTAAAAAATACAAAAATGGAACAGGAGTTAATTTACTTGGGGTTATAGTCCATTATGAATAAATAGCTATAATATACTCTGCTCTTCTCAGTAACAATGTATTAAATGAATATGTAAATTAATCTCTTAGAAATTCAAAGGAAAATTTTTGTTTGGAATACATATATGCATTTCTCTCAACTAGATTTACCATAGAGACAAAGTACATTGGGATAGATAAGGTTGTATTAATACAATAAGAATATACCAAACTTGTACATTACACCTAGAGAATGAATACCCACCTGGCCAGCTGTGTTTCAGATTTTTCCTCTCTGAATTTCAGTGAACTCCTCCTAGGATCAACTTTAATTGTCTTTAGGGTGAGGTTTCCATAAGAATATGAAATTATTTCTCCATGTTGTCCTACCATATGGTCACACTTCTCTGATGACACTCTGAGCTCAGTTCTGTCGATAGGACCCTACATGCTAGTACCCAGTCTTTCCTAAAAAGATCCTAAACTCCTTCTCTACAAGCTCTTGAGAGACTTGTGGACTCTCTAAGTACCTATTTCATAAGTAAACTCTTGGGAATATTAGTTAATTACCTTCACAGAAATCTCTAGGAAAACTGCCTTTTACTTCTTGTCCTATTAAACATGTTTCCAAGATTTAGCTCCTGCACAGACTTTTAGAGAGATTCATTCACATCACTCACACTAGAAGTGACCTGTGAGGGTGCATAGTCGTATTGTCCACCAGGGTCCTTTTGGTACCTTTGCATTGCTCACAAATGGCCAATGGGCTCTAAGATCAGGACTAGTACTGGCTGATGGTCCAGATGGGTGCTTGCTGAGTACATATAACTAAGTTCTCAACATTACCATCATTACTTTTATCCTGGCCACCATAGTCTTAAATACCTTTGGCTATAAGGATAGTTATAAAACAACTCTCCTCTGGCTACTTGCCCACATGCCAGAATTGGGATAATTCTACTCAAGATTTTCCAACCCTGATCAGAGTGGAGTATTTTAGATAAGTTTTGCACCATGATCTCCTCTTCCGATCATTATTATCCTCTTCCTCCTCCTCCTCCTTCTCCTCCTCATGTTTACTATAAATTATCAGCCATGAAGAACACCTTGCATGCATTATGTAATTTAACTTTATAATAATGTTCAAGGTGGATACTGTTAACATTTCCACTTTTCTCAGTTAATCTGATGGATTAACTGAGTTGCATGTCCAAGGCCACAGTACAAGCACATAGGAGGGCTAGTATTTTTAATATTTCTTAAAAAGGAGTATTAAACATCTTCTCTGTTCTCCAGTGACCCCGCATGTGAATTCTTATTCAATCTCTCATTACCTGGGTTCTCAAGTCATTTCTGGGATGTCCGCCTCTTTGACAGCTTCTACAATATGTTCACAGCTTCTCCTTACTTCTGTTTTTCAGTAATAGGAAAAAAATACAATAAGAAAATTTAAAAATGTTAAAAAAGAAATGACCTCTTAGAGAGAAAACTACTTCTCTTGTGTCAATCTTGTGAACTTTTAGCTCTTTGTCATTCATTTATTCATTCACTGATTCTATCCATATTTATTACATGTGCACTGTGGGTCAGGCCCTCTATTGGGTGCTGGATAAATACTAATGAAGTAGGTATCCTTGAAGACCTCAGTGAATTTAACGTGTAGGGAAGAACCAACAGGCAAATTAAGACTTGCTATGGACCAGTATAGTTGCTGTAACAGACCCATGGGCCAGAGAGGGGAAAGAATCATAGGTTAGAATCCCACCTATGAGGCTCCTTGGCTAATACCCCTCCAGCCTGGCTAATCCTGCAGGCATTCCCGGACATATCTGAATATTCAGGATGTACACATCTTAGGCCCCCAATGTAGGACCCTGTTAGACTGGGAACATTGCCAGACACCTCATGGCTGGTATTCTGGACCAAAAGAGGGAAGAAAAAGACAATGTTTTACATATGACAGAAGAGAGACTTCACCCCCATCCCCTTACCCATTTTCTGGGACTGAGTGCTTACCTGCCCACCACTCACTTTTAGGAGGTAGGGTTTTTGCTAAGCTAGAATTAGAGAAGTGTGTTAATGGGGGAAAAAAGTGGCAATGACCCTGTCAGGATAAAAAATACAGGGAAAATTTAATCTAAGAAGAGGTAAATATTAGCAGATAAAAGATTTGCTCATCTTATAAGATATGTCTGTGGGAGGTTGCTAAGGAAATTTCTTTTTTTTTTTTCAGGAGGGCTTCAACCTTTTGAGTGTCTTACCTGGCCTCTACTCCTCCCAACGCAATATGGTCCCTGGAGTGGAAAGTAGTGACAATGGTAGCTAATTTTTGGATTTGATGCTTGACTGAGCACGTATGTTCAGACTCTACCAAGCATTTTACAATTAATTCATTACATCCTAAAAATAGCACTGTGGGTAGATACTATTAGCTTGCCCACTTTACAGGGCAAGGGAGACACAGAAAAGAAAGGCAGTTTGCTGAAGGAACCAAAGAAGTGGAAGGAGAATTTAGAGTCCAGCACTCCACGAGATTATATACTGCATTCTATTGAATAAACAGCATCCTGTATTATTGATTACTGATTGTATTGTTAAATTTCTAGTAATAAACTGTACTGTACCTTCATGTACTTCTAAGGTACTAATTAAAATGTCAAATAGAAACAGGATGTCATCACTGGGGCCTCCACCAAGAGACATATTATCAAAGGTGCATTTTCAAAAGTCTTTGCTTCAGAGAAAAAAACATTTGCTTTGTTTTTTCATTGTATCTTTTCCATTACTATTTATCTCTATTCCCTCTTCTACCTCCACCCAGCCACTGAGCAATCACCACACTGTCTTCCATGTCCATGCGTTCTTCTTTTTTGCTCACAGCCTGCACCCTCCACACACCAACCCCCTGCTCTGTAGCTCTCAGCCTGCTCTCTACGAGTCTGTCTCTATTTTGCTTGTTAGTCCAGCTTGTTCATTAGATTCCAAATAAGAGTGAAAGCATATGGTATTTGTCTTTTTCTGATTGTCTTAGTTCACTTAGCATAATATTCTCTGGGTCCATCTATGCTGTTGCCAAGGGTAAAATTTTCTCTTTTTCTTAAACTTAATCTTTATTGTATTTTTTATTACCATTTAACCACCTTACACTCCCTTCCCCCTAGTAATCAACACACTGTTGTCCATGACCATGAATAAAAGTTGTGTACATGTCCCAAAGCTGTTTTCCCTTGTGTACATCTCCCATAGCTGTTTTATCCACTCATCTATCTAATGATGGACACTTGGGCTACTTCCAGATCTTGGCTGTTGTAAATAATGCTGCAATAAGCATAGGGATGCATATATATTGTTTCATTAGTGTTTTAGGTTTCTTCAAATAAATTCCTGGGAGTGGAATCACTGGGTCATAAGGCAGTCTCATTTTTTATTTTTTGAGGTATCTCTGTACTACTTTCCACAGTAGCTATACCAATCCACACTCCCACCAACAGTGCAGAAGCGTTTCCCTTTGTCCACATCCTCTCCAGCACTGTTTGTTGATTTATTGATAATAGCCATTCTGACAGGTGTGAGCTGTTGGTATTTCATTGTGGTTTTAATGTGCATTTCTCTGATGATTAGTGACATTGAGCATCTTTTCATATGTCTATTGACCATCTGTATGATCTCTTTGGAGAAGTGTCTGTTTAGGTCCTTTGCCCATTTTTAATTGGATTGGGTTGTTTGTCTGTTTGTTTTTGGTGTTGAGTTTTATAAAGTTCTTTATAATCTTTGGATATTAACCTCTTATCAGATGTATTATTGGCGAATATGTCCTCCCTTTCAGTGGGTTGTCTTTTCATTTTGTTGATGGTTTCCTTTGCTGTACAAAACTTTTTAGTCTGATATAGTACCATTTGTTTATTTTTTTCTTTTGTCTTGCTTTCCTGAGGAGATACATCAGGAACAAATAATTATAATACAAGCCGGATAACTTGAACCACAAAAGGTACAGATGTATGTGTTGAGGTTTGTTCCTTGTATTTAAGATGGGACTTCCCTGAGAGAATTTCTGCCTTGGTACCAGTGGCCAATCCCTATCCTTTCAACAAAGGCCCCCAGTGAGCCTCATGCTGCGACAGGTGGGAGAGTCGAATCCTTAAAGATGCGTAAGGGAGTCCCTGATAGGTGAGGTGCACAACTGTCAACAAATGGTTGACAATATTCTCACTGTGAAAATAGTGAGCATGTGACCAACCATGGCCATCTTAGAGAACGGCAGAATGAGCAGCAGGCCTGGACTTAGAAGAGCCCTAATGGGGTACATTTCTGTAATGTGAGCCTGGACAAAAAGATGATGGTGTGGAAGAAGGCTGTTAGAACTTCATTCTGGGGGTAATAGGGGTCCATAAAAGGATTTTAAGCACAATAAGTCATGTTATTGTTCGTTTCTGTTTATGGTTTACTTGATTGTTTTTTTAATTTCCTTTATTTTTAACAAAAATTTTATTAAATGTTCTTTCCACGAGTGAAATATTGTGTAAACATTATAAACATATTAATCTGTAGAAAAATTATAAGTAATATTTTAAAATTACCTAAAATTCCATAACCTTTAGGAAATTTCCACTAACACTCTGCTAAACATCTCTCAGAATGTACACACACAATTTCAATACATTGACTGATACTATTTTATAAATTTATTAGTCAATCACAGGTATGACAGCTTTTCCATATCAATATGTAAAGGCACACACAAGCCTTTTAATGGTGATAGAGTTCTTTATTTTGTGGAGGTAATGCAATTATTTACTCCATCTTTATTGATAGAAAGTGTTCCTCTAGTCTCTGAACCACATAAACAGTGCTTCAATGAATGGTTCAGAACACAATGCAACAAAACCAAAAAGCGATGGATGGACTAGAAACCATCAAATAGATTGTTTAAAAATTAAAACCAACAAACAAAACTTACCTCTCCAACCTGCTGCAGAATGGGCAAAGAAGGGAGGGCCATGCCCAATACCTCAAGTGGAGGTTTATTTATTCAATAATTCAGTCCTTCATCTCTTATTTATTGAACATCAACAATGTATCTGGTCCTTTTCTTATAATGGAATACAATGGCAAACAAGTCAGAAAGTGTGACATTTATTATAGATTACATTTAACAGGGGGAACAGAAGATAAACCAATAAATAAACAAGAGCATATTGTTAGATTACTAAAAGCTTTCTACAAAGAATTGACATAGGGTGGTATGACAAAGTAGGGGACCCCTTCAGTTGGATTATCTACAAACATGTCTCTAAGAACCAGTCATTCAGGCTGAGAAGTGAACGACCAAAGGATGCAGGCAGGTGAAGATTAGGAAAGGAGAATTCAGGCAGCAAGCAGAGCCCAGAGGAGAAGCAAAGGCTTCAAGTGGGAGATGAGCTTAGCAAGTTGAAGGCAGAGAGAGATGAAGAGGCCAATGCAGCTTGCAGATATTCCAAAACAAGGAAAGTGGCATGAGATGGAAAGCACAGACCAGGTCAAGGAGACTCTTGCAGGCCATGTAGGAGCTCATACCTCCCTCTTACATGGGAGAGTTTCAACCAGAGGAGACACTTGATCTAAGAGTTTAAAAAGGTGCTTTGGCTTTCCTAAACTGTAAGTCTCTTATTTTTTTAAAGATTTTATTTATTTATTTATCTTTAGAGGGGAAGGAGAGAGGGAGAGAAACATCAATGTATGGTTGCCTTTTGTGTGTCCCCTGCTGGTAGTTAGCCTGCAAGGAACCAGCCTGCAACCCAGGCATGTGCCTTGACTGGGAATCGAACCACAATCGTCTGGTTCACAGGCCTGCGCTCAATCCACTGAGCTACGCCAGCCAGGGCTAACTGTAAGTCTCTTAAAGGTAAATCGTCTTGGTCAACAACAAAGCCTAGAAAATAGGTGGCACATAATAGGTATTACATCAACAGTATATAAAATTAGTAAATATTATGTACAGCATCCAATGTACAGAAAACAAGAGAGAAAGCAGGGAATTCATTTATTCATCTAACAATATTTATTAAGCATTTAAAGGTATTGCAATAGATACTGTGGGTTAGAGTGATAACTGAGGCTTAGTCTCTGCCCCCAAGGAGCTAGTTGGCAAAACAGACATGAAATAAATAAATAAATAAATAAATAAATAAATATTTTATTTTAGCTGTAACTTGAAACTTTATTGAAAGAAGGTTCATGTTGTTTTCTGACATTTCAGCACATGAGCTATTCATTTTAGGTCGGGGACAGGCCTCATTTAGTAGCTTCTATTTTCCTTCTCAAAGAGAAAACCAGGTCTTGTACTTGACCAGAAAGTCTCAAAGGAAAAGCATTATGCTGAGTGAAATAAGCCAGGCAGTGAAAGACAGAGGTATCATATGGTATATGATACCATATGGTATCATATGGTATATGGTATATATGAAATACCATATGATACCACCATTAACAGGAATCTAAACAACAAAACAAACAAGCAAGCAAAATATGACCAATGACACTGAAATACGGAACAGGCTGACAGGGTCCAGAGGGGAGAGAATCACAGGGGAAAAGGGGAAGAACTCACATGAACAAGTATAAAGGACACATGGGCAGTAACTAAGGTGGGGGGCAGAAATGGGAAGGAAGTGGGGAGCACTAGGGGGGCAGGGCTGAGAATATAAGACAGAAAACTGTACTTTAACAGAATTAAATAAAAATTAAAATTAAAAAAAATAAAAGGAAATGGACATGAAAATGTGGAGCTCAGGCAAGGGGGTTGGAGATGGGGCCTTGGCTATGTGGAGACCGAGTACTAAATCAAGGCATATGCAAGTGTGTGCAGTACTTGCCATTATTCGCTCTCTTTGCCCCTGTCAAATTTATTGTTGCTCACTAGTTCCCTGAGAAAACTGTAATGACATTTAAAGAGCATGTGCCCTGGGGTTGGACCTTCTGGCTGAGCATCACAGCAGCATCAGCATCTCGTGTCCCACGAGAGTAGGACACTCGTGACCAAATTACCCTACGGCTGGGAGCTTCAGTTTTCTCATCAGTAAGATGTGGATTATCATCGTACTTATTTCGTACAGTTGATTAAATGCTTTAATATATTTATAGCCTCTGAGTCATAGTAAGGGCTTAATAGATATTATCTACTGTGTCTATTATACTCAATTGAAAATATTTGTTTATTACAAGGCTGTAACTCCTTCTAGACTATCATCCATTGTCACCATGTGTATATTACCCATGGTAATCACAATATTTTATAAAAAGTGCATTTGATAAAAATTCTCTTTGAATTAATCTTGCTAGAGTCCAGGCTTCTCTAACATCTAGGGAATCTCTTCACGATTGAGGACACGATATACAAAAAGGGCATAGAAGTGTGAATGGCATGCTCTTCTGTCTTGTTGCATATCATCAGTAATGTTGGGATCTCACATATCCTCTCAATAGGGTTCGAGTTGAGGTGTAGAGGATTTGGGTGAATTGCATGTTACCTGAGGATTCAGGGTTAGATGGCATCCACAGTGCAAATTGTGTCTAAGAGGCGCCCCCACACTATTTGTATTATTTGAATCACAGTCCTGTGGGCCAGATGCTGATTGGAAATGGGATTTCTTGACCTCAACCCTGACTTATGGATTCGTGACTTGTTGGTGAGGGGTGAGGGAGAGAACAGCCTGCTTGGAACTACTTCAACAGTGGCTCCCTTTATGTGCCATAAAATTCTAAAAACAGAGGAAATCAAGAAGAAAAAAACCTTTATATTCTTGCTGATGGAAATTATTTTTAGAGGTCATGACATAGGCTGGGTCTGTAAGATCCTGGAATCGGTGTTTGTCTTCGTGTTGCAAAGTGTTCTTTTTCTGCAAGGACATGGGAAGTAGGAAGTAGACAGTGCTTCTTGGCAGTCCCAGTTGGCCGAGAGCCCCTTCTTCTGGGCAGAACTTCTTTGGGGCCTATAGAACCTAGTCTTAGCCTTGACCAACTCGCCCATGAGATGGGTCCCCTTTCCTCCTAGCCTTATGGAGAGAGCCTGTGATTGTTCCGACCCTTGGTGTCTATCAACTACAGGGGCTAAAATTCCACTGGACTAAAAAAGAAGAATTTTTTTTCTTTTCTGTTTTTTCTCCTTTTCCCATTTCCATACTGAGTTTCTGCCAAGGCAAACTGGTACAAACCAACACCATCAGGAAAGCTCGAGATGGAGCCCAGTTCTCTTGAACACTTCATACCCAAGTGGATTCTTGCTCTAAATCTGTATCCAACACTTCGAGAAGCATGGATTCCTGTAAAAGCCTTGTAAAAAGGAAACATGGATCAAAGACACCTTCAATGTGTTGTCATGTTGCATTCAAAATCCATGTGCAGGAAGCCAGCCACAACCACCAGCTTGAAGTCAGAACCTCCCCGCAGACTCCTAATGCAGGGTCCTCCCATAGGGCCCTTCCACCAAGACATCCTTTGAGGTCCTTTGCCACCTTCAGAACCTGTGTTCTCCTGTGAGAAAGGGCAGGAGCAACAGCACCAGAGGCACTTTTCTTTGGCAGCATTCTGTGTCAGCAAAGCGTCTCCAGCAAGCATTTCCATGGGAAGGTCTTCCATCTGGAGCTTGGCAGACAGGGGAAATTTCCTTTGAGGTTCTGCCACCCCTTTTCCCTTCATCTCTCCATAGGTGCAGCGTGGAGAGGCCCTGGCTGGTTTTAGGGATGATGCTGGTGTGTTTCACGTAGTTGGAACAACTCTATTTTCCTCAGCAAGTCTGAAAGGCTCTCAGAAAAAGAATGTTGTTTGTTCTGCCACCACCTCCCATCTCAGTGTGCAGCAGGTCACAAGATGTGACAAGTTCATGCGCTAATTCCTTCCTTTTCAGTTACTAGAATAACACAGATGGGAACACATCCTGGAATTAGACATACGTTGGAGCAACAGAAGGAAGATAAAGGAAGCCTGGACCATTCTCAGGCCTTCACAAAATAGAAATTATTTCCAACAGCACCATTACCCGCAGCTGGGCAGCCCAGAGAAGCTACTTAATGACAGGAAGGCACTGGCCTCTGGCATGGGCCCTAGTCTCAATTCACTCATCCTGCAAAATGCTCACTGTGTTACAGAGTTAATAACACTAGCCGGCAACTCCGTTGCTTCCCAGGAGCTTTGAGCAGCAAAACCAAGGTGGCAGTTCTGAAACCACTCCATAGATTGTGAAATGATAAATGGAACACTGAGGGAAGAGAGATGTTGAGATAGAGATAGAGCCATGAACAGAACTGTAGGGACTTCTACTGCCCATCTTGGCCACTGTGCTCCTTGGATATTCAGGTAGAGGACTGTTTCAAATGTTTTATCCATTACCAGATTATGACCTAACTTTTGGTTCAAAAGTGACAGAGAACCTTTGGTAATCAAATGCTTTGGGCTACGAATCTAAGAGATATTTCCAAACCCCAGACTGCCACTGACTAACTATGAGTGTTTGAGTAGATTATTTGACTCTTCCCAAGCCTCTAATTTCTCACCTGTGAAAGAAATTGGGGCAATACTTTCCCCTTTACTCAGTGGTTGAGAACAGATAATGTCTAGAACAGTGACTGGGACATACAAATAGTAGCTACTGTTTTTGGTATATTTAACATGCATCAGGCATTTTGCCCAACACTTTACAGGCATATTTTTAATTAAACTTCACTAAAGTGCTCTAGATAAATGCTGTTGTCATCCCTTCCACCACATTACAGATGAGGAAACTGAAGTTTAGTGACAAGATTCTACAACTTACAAGTGGTGAGTCTTGGTTTGAAACCAGCGCTGACTTCAGAGTCTAAACCCATAACCATATTGTAGGTGCTCAGTAAGTGTATCCGTGATCATTTTCACCATCATCGCTGCCACTAACCAAACCATGAGGCACTAGAGAGTTTGCACACCAATATTTTAGCATCAGTTACAAGAAGGTAATATTAATATAGATTACAGGGAACAATGACAAACTTGGAAGAGAACTAAAAGTTTTGGAAATCAAGGAAAAGGAGAAATTTAAGGCAGGTTAGACCCAAAATGCAAATTCATTCACATATGATAGGTATTTTCTGCTTTGAACTCCTCCTTCTCTTTTTTCAATAACAGCCTCCTCTCTCTCTCATGAGACATAACTTTTCCCACATTCAACGTGGCTCTGATGGGATGGCCAGTCACATGACACTAGTCCACAAGAATTAGCTGCCAATCGTTGGCCTTACCCATTGAGATCAGGATGCAGACTGAGCCTGTGATTTGAACCAGTCCATCAAGATCATTCCATTCTTTTTATGGCAGAGTAAGGTTCTATTGTATATATGTACCAGTACAGTTTTTATCTACACATCTATTGGTGGGCATTTGGGTTGCTTGCATGTCTTGGCTTTGTAAATAATGCTGCAATGCAGTATGGATGGACCTAGAGGGCATTATGCTGAGTAAACTCCTAGTTCACTGTTGGTAGGATGGCAGACTGGTACAACCACTATGGAAAACAGTATGGAATTTTCTAAGAAAACTAAAAATGGATCTGCCTTTTGACCCAGCAATTCCACTGCTAGGATTATATCCTAAGAACCTTGAAACACCAATCCAAAAGAACCTATGCACCCCGATGTTCATAGCAGCACAATTTACAATAGCCAAGTGCTGGAAGCAACCTAGGTGCCTATCAGTAAATGAATGGATCCAAAAAGTATGGTACATTTACACAATGGAATTCTATGCAGCAGAAAGAAAGAAGGAGTTCCTACCCTTCACAACAGCATGGATGGAACTGGAAAGCATTATGCGGAGTGAAATAAGCCAGACAGTGAAAGACAAATACCATATGATCTCACCTTTAACAGGAACCTAAACAACAAAACAAACAAGCAAGCAAAATATAACCAAAGACACTGAAATAGAGAACAGGCTGACAGGCAGCAGAGGGGAGAGGGCAGGGAATTTCAGGGGAAGGGGGGAAGGGTTTATGGGAACAAGTATAAAGGACACATGGACAAAGACTAAGGGGGGTGGAAATGGGAGGAAGGTGGGGAGCACTGAGGGTGGGTGAACTGGGATGGGAGTAAAAAACAGAAAACTGTACTTGAACAACAATTAAAATAAATAAATTTTTAAAAGTCAGACAGAGAAAGAAAAACACTATATGATTTCACTTATATGTGGAATCTAAAGAACAAATTAAATGAACAAACAAAATAGAAATACACTCATAGAGATACAGAAAACAGATTGCTAGTTGCCAGAGGGGCGAGGGTTTGGAAGGCTGGGTGAAAAAGGGGAAGAAATTAAGAAGTACAAGTTGGTAGTCACAAAATAGCCATAGGGATATAAAGTACAGCATAAGAAACATAGTCAATGATAATAACTATGTATGGTACCAGGTGGCTACTTGAAATATCAGAGATCACTTTGTGAAGTATATGATTATCTAACCACTATACTGTATACCTGGACCTGAAACAAAATCATATTGAATGTAAACTTCAGTTGAAAAGTAAAATTAAAAAAAGACCATTCCAGAAGATTTCGAGTATTGACAACAGAAGAATGAAAGTGTCTCTGGCTTCTGCCTTTGCGAAGCTGACATGACTGAAGTCTGGAGCATTCTGTAGCTGTTTCTGTTTTTCTCTTGTCTAGATAATTGGAGGAAGTTAGCAGCCAGAAGGATTACAACCAATGTAGGAAGAAGCAAGGGATGTAAAGAGAGGAAGAAGGAGGAGGAAGGGAGAGGGAAGAGAAAGAAAAAGAAGGAAACGGGAAGGAAGGGAATAAAGAAGTGGAGAGCGAGGATGCCATTATTTTCATCTCAGGATCCATTTGCCTCTGAGATCAGTTCTACTCCTAGGTTTCCATGTTGGGTTTCCAGTACAGAAGTATTTGTGGAAGGGGACTGGTTTCCACAGCACGCACTGGCTCTGTCAACAGTGAAGTCATGATGTAATGGGTCAGAGTGGTTTCCGTAGTGATCAACATGTTGGGGCTTCTCAGACTTTCTAAGTTCCTGTCCCCAGAACATTTGTCTTTGCCTCTCCTGGGAGGTACAGAAGCACATCCCAGTGAATTCCCAATTGGCTCTTTATTTTAGTTGCATGGTGTGATGGCAAGAGAAGGAACTTTAAAAGCAGACAAACAATGAATCTCATTTTCTATATTAGCTTTGCCAGAATGTAACTCTATGGCCATAAACAAATTCTTTAAGTTCTCTAAGCTTGTATTTTTGTATCTTTAAATTGGATGTGGGTACTTGGGTGTGAGAATAGGGTTTCTAAGCAAGTCAAATGTTTTGGAGGAGAAAAAACCCCAGCACGATGCCTGATCCATATAAGTACTCTGAAACTGTATGTTGTATTCCATGTAGCTCAAATCTACTGTCCCCGACCCCATGAAAATAATGCATAGTCATTGAAGATAGATACCTGAAGTCTTTTGGGGAATCTAAGGACCTTCTGTAATTCAGAACAATGCTGTTTCTCTTTCTGATGGAAATTGCATATGATTGTGCAATGTAAAATGTAAAAAAAACCTCCTGAATAAATAGAAAAATTAACGAAATAGGTGAAACGTCTAATTTGTTCATTAAATGAACAACTGCACTTTCTATGTCGTTATCACTTCTCCCTGCTGCTTAGTGCCTGGTGGTAATAAGCTTATAGCTCTCTCTGCTGTGTGGATGGTGATGATATGCTGGACTTCCTCTGACCTCAGGATGTATCTAGCAGTGAACATAGCTGGGCAGGTCCCATGGTTTTACCAGTGACAGTCCCTTTTTAGCTGATTTGCTTAAAGAAGGGAAGCAGCACGTTACTGGACACTTAGGGAATTTTGTATTGCAGTTGTTTTTGTGTCCTTCTTACTTCCATGTCCTCTATGTCGACATGTTCTGTAGAGTTTCGTGTCTCTGCGTCTGTCTCCCTCCATCCCTCTCTCTCTTTCTTCTCCTTCTCCTCCTCCCTCTCTCTCTTTCTCTCATCTTTGTACCCTAGTTCCAGACAACGGGGTCAAAAACCAATGAATAACACTAAATAAGATACAGCCTTCTGCCTCAAAGGGCCCCAGTCTCTTTGAGGACACAGACTGAGAGCAGTTAATGATCACTATTTCTTTAGCTGGCGGCCAAGGAGGTGGAGTCAAGACCCATGCCCGGGCGCAGCCCTGGCTTCTCAGCCTTGGAGAGGTGACATTAAAGGGTGTCTATGTCTCACATGGTGCCCAGATGCCTCCCTTTGTACCCTGTGAGCCAGTTAAGAGGGAATTAGGTTCCTGTAAACGCAGAGAGCCTTAATGGCTGGCAGACCCTGGATGTAAATTTCAAACGATGTGATTTAAATAAAGCTTATTTAAAGTGAAAGTTGTGGTCACACTGAAGACACATCCCATCTTTGTTTTTTTTTATTTTGTCTTAAAAAGTTTATATGGAATTCCTTTCTTTCCCATTTGTGACCCCGTTGGGTGTAGGTATCCTGTTGGCTGACTGGGAACATTCATGGAGAAAATCAGAACCAGGACATCATCTCTTCTTCTGAAAATGGTTTCCCCTTTTCAAGTGAGCTTGCTGGTAAAATGTTTACCAGTATGACATTTCACAGATGGAGAACAGGATCATATGAACTGTAAGAAATGGGGATCTGCCACCTCATTTGAGCAACACCCCTGATACTTCTGGGATCAGGAGTACGAAATCCACGGATCCAGAGAAAGAAGAGAGTGAATACAGTGCAGGGTTCCGAGAAAAATTATAACAAGGAAGAGCTTGGATCAACTCTCCATCTGAGTCCCTGTCTTTTGTGGAAGATATTTATTCATAAATTGCCATTTTGAGTGCAATTGCCATTTTGAATGCCATTTTTCTTCCTGACCATCTAGGGAAAAGAAATCAAATTTCACTCAGCATCTACTGTGTTCCATAGAAGAGAAAGACAGGAGAGAGAGAGAGAGAGAGAGAGAGAGAGAGAGAAAGAGAGATGGAGGAAGAGAGAAAATATTCGTTGTTCACAGAGCATGAGAGTCTAAGTTCAAATTCCCTTGGAAAATTTGTTGTTGAGGTTTCATCTCCATGAAGGGATTTTCCTTACTAAGCATTTCCAGGTCTTTTTCAGTCTGCTTCCTTAATTTCCTAATTTTACAAATTGTCCCCAAGGGACCAGGACCCAGAGGACAAAACCAACAGACTGAGGCCGTGTGGGATTTGGTTGCCAAGACTCAAAAGGGCCTTACTCTTCCTGGAGCCTCAAGTTCAACAACAGTCTTAGTAACAAAACATAAACAGTTCCCTTGACACTCGTTTGAAAGGGGAGGGTGGGATGTCGGAGCAAATGGCTTGTCTTCTAATAGGACTGAAAGCAAAATTCAAGTGAAGTCAATTAAACCTGTAAGTAGAGTAATTTTCACAGGACATACACAGCAGAGAGGAGCAGTCATGTTGAAGATCCATCAGGGGAAACTGGAAAGCACTTCCAACTAGACTCATCAGGACTCACAGTGGCGTTTTGGAATCCTAGCACTGGAGAGGTTAGCAAAAGTTTGTTAAATGTGAATGTTCTGTCCTCGTGAGTCTGGGGACTCTGGAAATTTCTGTCCCTGTTCATTGGTGAATTGGTCTAGAAGGTTAAGAAAGGCAACATGGTTGGGATTCATGACATACGTAGAGAAAAATGGAGTATCAGGAATGTGGAGCAAAAGTGGGCTTTGTTATAGGGTCTGGAGGAGGGAGAGACAATAAAATATTCAGTTCAACCGGAGACATGACAGGGCTTGTTCAATCCTGGCCAGTAACCAAAAGCCAAGATGAGCTGAGGGGCAGGAAACTTCAGGTTGGGTTGAATGAGCTAGCCCTCTGACCTTGGGCGTGGGGGTACAAGAGAAGACAACAGAAGCCTCAGGTGCTGCTGGGTCAAGCAGAGCACACCATCCGAACTGAGGCAGGGAGAGCAGGGACCAGGCCAGTAGAGGTTTGCAAAGAGAGGCGGCTGAATCAGGCGCTGTGATTGGCAGTGCTATAGAGAACATGTTAGGTGATTCACAAGCATTTACTGACCACTTACTGTGTGCCAGACACTTTGCCGGAGATACCATGCTACGAGACAGTCAAAAGGGGAGAGAGATGAGGGAAGCAATACTTCCAAAATCATGTAGTGAGTAACATGAAAGAGAAGTGCAGACACTGATAAGGGCATGCCCCGTTAGGCTGTATTGGTGGGGAAGACCATCTTCTGACTCTACTGACACCACCCTGGTTTAGGCCACCACCATTTTTAACTTGGGCACTGCAACAGTGCCCACCTGAAACCCTTGAATGGCATCTCACTACAGCACAGGTACAATCCACATTCTTTGATATAGCCAGCGTAGCTCTGCTATACCTGATTTGTCTCTCCAGATTTATCTCCCTCCACTCTGTCATGCCACCTGAAATGAGGATAAGATACTTGTAGGACACCCAGGAAAAGGTGTGTCTAAAAACACTAGCTATGTAAAGGAGACAACTTGGGGTGATGGTAAGAAAGAAATGTACTTTCTTGAGTACTCCAAGAATGTAGGGTAGGCAGAATTCTATGATGCCTTTGCCCCCCACCGAGATCACCAGCTCCTTCTTTACACTCATCTACTCCAACTTATTAAATACTCATTTAGGTGTTGTTCTGAAGGGATTTTGCAGATGATATCAAGGTCCCAAATCAATTGATCAGGAAGTTTTTTGATGAAACTGTTGTCATCACAAGAGCCCTTTAAAAGCTGAGTGTTTCCCCCAGCAGCACCTAAGAGGAAATTAGAGATTCTGTGCATTATTGCTGACACAAAGGTGGAGGGACCCACACTGCAAGAAGTGTGGGCAGCCCCTGGGAGCTGAGAGTGGCCCCTGGCTGACAGCCAGTAAGGACGTGGGGATTCTAGTCCAACAACCACAAGAAAACCAGTTCTTCCACTAACTGGTGAGCTCGGAAGAGGACCCAGAGTATTAAATGAGAACAGCAGCCTTGTTGACCCCTTGATATCAGCTTGGTGAGACCCTGAGCTGAGAATTAGTTATGCTGTATCTGGACACCTGACCTGTAGAAACTGTGAGGTCATAATTTTGTGTCATTTTAAGCTGCTACCCAGGGAAAGAAAAATAATACTCAAGGTAAAAAGAAAACTTAGCTTTTGAAAGGCCTAGGTACATAAGGCTTAAGTGAGCATCCTCTCCATCACTTACCAATGACCTGTGTAGAATTTCTAACCTAGACCCCAGCCTAAAGCATTGAGGAGAAGCTTATTACATGTGCTCTTAGGAATAGGGCAGGGATTTTTTTTTCTACCTTCCACTGCCACTTACAGTTAAAAATCTGACTTCTTGCAATATTGATACCTGAGTTCTTCTTGACTCTAGAATAGATACAGAAGAGATAGCAGACATTTAGATTGCCTTTGTGAATAGCTGGGATTGGGTAAAAGAGGAGAATGGGCTGAAAGTTGGTGCTGGAGGCCCGATTACTTCTTACTTGTAGTATTAATAAACAAGTGAGTAAATCAATCAGTAAATAAGGTCACTTCCAGACCAGCACTTCTACAATTATGTGAATTGAATTGGAAGCATTGGCATATGCTGAGCCCCAAATTCCTTGTAGTGAATGGAGTGAGCACCAGAGGGACATCCATGGCTGTCTCTTGGCAGATGGCATGTATGGGAGGCCCCTGTCATCTGTTAGAAGGGAGCTGGACTAATGCTGACATTTGACCTGTGGCATTGTTCTCCAGATATACACAGCCTGAGTCAAGAAAACCCCGGCCAAATGAGCATGCTGGTCCTGAGCCCAATCACCAGACCCTGCTTACTTTAGGGAAATTTATTACCATAAAGAGAAAAATTGTAAAACTCAGACTTAAGCGTTGAAAAATTAATTAGGCCTTTGGCCCTCTCTGCCTAGCATTTGTAAAGAATTTCCTCGTATACTTGGCTTGTTCAGTGGTGGGGGTTAAATGTGTGTACCCTGGAGATTAATACTCTCATTGGAGCGTTGTCAAGACGGAAAACTGTTAGAATCAGGAGCCCATTTCGTATTTCCAAGACCANGGGAGGCCCCTGTCATCTGTTAGAAGGGAGCTGGACTAATGCTGACATTTGACCTGTGGCATTGTTCTCCAGATATACACAGCCTGAGTCAAGAAAACCCCGGCCAAATGAGCATGCTGGTCCTGAGCCCAATCACCAGACCCTGCTTACTTTAGGGAAATTTATTACCATAAAGAGAAAAATTGTAAAACTCAGACTTAAGCATTGAAAAATTAATTAGGCCTTTGGCTCTCTCTGCCTAGCATTTGTAAAGAATTTCCTCGTATACTTAGCTTGTTCAGTGGTGGGGGTTAAATGTGTGTACGCTGGAGATTAATACTCTCATTGGAGCGTTGTCAAGACGGAAAACTGTTAGAATCAGGAGCCCATTTCGTATTTCCAATACCATAGCAGGAGGGAACTCAGTCAGCTCGGGGGGTGTCAGGAAAGGCTTCCTATTGGAGGCCGTACTGGGGATAGAGGAGGAATGGGTCATGGACCAGGCTGGGGACAGGCAGGATGACCTTGTCAGACACAGCAGCAGGTGTAAAATGATGGCATGACTGAGCGAGGTGGCTTCAAGATGCTGGAAGCCAGATTCAAGGTGCTTAGAAAAAAAAATTAGCCAATGGTAGGAAGAGAGGATTTGAGTTTGGAGTTGAAAATGGAAAACTAGGTGTGAATCAGGACAAGCGCATCCTTGATGTGTCCCTAAGGCCCGGGCTTTAAGGTACAAGCCCTGAAGGGCCTTTACCGGAGACATGGCACAATCACTCTCACTTCAGAATGGTATCTCAGGTGGCGGTGTGGACAGTAAATCAGGAAATCTGCGATCAAACCCCATTTCCTGGCTTTGACAATGTCATGAACTGAGATAAGGAATGAAGCTGGGGGTGCAGGCTCCGTTCAGTTAGGTCTGGACACGTTGAGTTGCAGTTGGCTTGTCACGCCTGTGCATATGCCTTGTTTCTGGGCTTAGGACTGGGCTATAATTAGAGATTCAGACTGGAGAGCTGTCATATTTAGTATAAACAGAATCATCAGCTTGCCTAGGGTCGGCAGGTAGCCCACTCTTTACTTTTGTAAATCAGGATTCTCCTTGAACTCACTTTGCATTGGCCAATCTCTCTTGAATTTTTGTTAATAAAGTCATTCACTCATTCATTCATCAATCATCAAAATCTTAATGAGATACTGCCGTGATGGGCACTGCGCCAGGCATCACAGGCACTGTAGAAAACAAAATAGACAAAGCCCCTAGCCACATAGAGATCCAATCTTGAAAGAGATGAAGACAATTAACAAAGCATTGAAAAAGCAAATATCAGGAAGTGATAAATTCTATAAACTTATATGCTATAAGTGCTATCAAACAGGTTAAGGAGCTAAAATAATGTCGAGGTAATGATAGTCCTGTTTTAGGTAGGTTGGCCAGGAGAATTTTTTATGAGGAGATGACTTTTTTTTAAAGATTTTATTTATTTATTTATCTTTAGAGGGGAAGGGGAGAGGGAGAGAAACATCAATGTGCGGTTGCCTTTCGTGCATCCCCTGCTGGGAACTGGCCTGCAGGGAACCTGCCTGCAACCCAGGCATGTGACCTGACTGGGAATCGAACCGCGATCCTCTGGTTCGCAGGCCTGTGCTCAATCCACTGAGCTACACCAGCCAGGGCAGGAGATGACATTTGAGCAAAGGCCTGCATGAATGCAGAAGAGATCCAAATCAGGGTCTAAAAGAAGAGAGGCCAAGCTCAAAAGGGTCAGAACCAGGAATGAGACATTCAAGGAGAAGAGAGAAGGTTAAGTGCAGCCAGAGTCGAGTGAATGACAGGCAGAGGAGTCACAGATGAGTATTAGGCAGGCAACGGATAATAAAGGGACTTGGGGTCAGGGCTAGTGACTTTGGGTAAGAGACTAGTGGAGACTCCAAACAAGTCAGCACCACACCTAATGTGTATTTTAAATAATTTTACCATTATCTGTGGTGAATAGAAACTGTGCTGAAGATTAAAATTATATTATTATTGTATCATTATCATTGACTTATTTAGGCACTCATATATTCTAGACACATGTTCTGAATGCTTTCTCTGTGCTAATAAGCATTGTACTAAATATTGGGAGCACAGAAACTGTGAGACATGATTTCTTCCTTCACTTGCAGTGTTACAAGTACATGTGCATATATTACACTTTGCACTGAAGTTTCTTCGATGTACTTCTCAGCCAACCTCAGGCAGAGCAGGTAGACTTAGTAAATGTCAGGGACCTTGGCCGGTTTTCATCATCCATACGAGACCCTTCACTTGGTTTACTTGCTTTATTATTTGGTTTTATTCCCATTTCTCCCTCTCATTCTCCTCCCCTACTGTCCTTCATATACTCATATATGTTTTTGGTGTTTATAAGTTCTTTCAAATTGTGTGTTTCAGATTTGTGACAACTTTTGTTTTTCTTCCAAAGTACACATGTCAGGGAACAAGAGAGATTATAATGCATTTGATTTAGTGTGAAGACCAAGAGTCTCTATTTTAGAGAAAAAAAATATCCCCAGGTATTTCTGGGACCTATGCAGTTTAGAACTTTTCAAACTGGGAGGTACTGAGGTCCAGTGGTATACCAGTAAACCAACCCTTCTAGGCAGAAACAGGCCCTGACCTGTAGTTTTTGCTGATTATCATGGTGTAAAAATTCCCTCCATGACCAATTTCAAGCTAAGATGTATTTTTTGGAGATATACTTCTTTTTTTAAGATTTTTTATTTATTTATCTTTAGAAGGGAAGGAGAGAAATACCAATGCATTTCTCTTGTGAGTCCCCTCCTGGGAACTGGCCTGCAACCCAGGCATGTGCCCTGACTGGGAATCGAACCGCAATCGTGTGGTTCTCAGGCCCGCGCTCAATCCACTGAGCTACACCAGCCAGGGCTCAAGCTAAGATTTAACAACCAGGTTTCAAAAGTCCGAAGTATTTGGTTGGGGACATTTTCATCACACTGTTATTTAGTTCCTCAATTCCAACTAAAGAAGCACATGAGCAGGACATGGCTCTGCTTCTGAAATTAGGCCACCCCAGGTCAACGCGTCCTTCTTCCCACATCCTTACATAAAGAGCAAGTCAGATGGGTGGGTGTTCCAGAAACCCTGATGAGCGCATCTGGAAGTGAGTGACATGATTGCATTTTCTTTTCAAGGAAAGGTTCAGAAAGTCTGCGGACCCTATTGTTGGAGTCCCTTGCTGCATTCGGTAAAGGCCACCTCTCTAATCCTGACATTGTGAAAAATCCATAGCCAAATTAGAGGGGTGACTTGTGGCCATTCTAAATATTGCCTCAGAAATGTTTAAATCCTTGAGTTAGAGTGTTTATTGGAGCCAATATCTACTATTGGGCAGACAGCAGATCTTGAGAATGTAGGAGATGCTTGGATTTAGAAAGTCTCTAAAGAGGGGAACTGAATCCTTTCTAGGTTATCCAAAGGGGCCTTTCTTTTGGATTATGCAGTTTCCATACAGGTTGTGACATATTTAAAAATAGGTATTTTTTAAGTGAAGATAACAATAATGTTATGGACTAAATTGCGTTTTCCCCAATAAATTGTATGTTGAAGTCCTAATGTCCAATAAGATGGCATTTGGAGGTGGGGCCTTTGGGTAGTAATTAGGGTTAGATTAGTTCATGAAGGTGGAGGTCTGACCTGAGGGGATACACGTTCTTATGAAAAAGAACACCAGAGAACTTGCTTACTCCCCCTGCCACTCGAGGTTGCCGCAGAAGGCAGCTGTCTATGAAATCGGCACTCTGATTGGGAACCTTAACCATGCCAGACTTTGATCTTGGACTTCCTGGTCTCCAGAACTGAAAGAAAACACCTTTCTATTGTTTAAGCCATTCAGTCTAAGGCATTTTGTTACAGTAGCCTGAGCAGATGACGACTATGACAGCTACTACTATTACTACTACTACTAAGATAAGCATCTTATGTGTATACTCTCCTGTAATCCTCACAATAACCTGATAAATTGGTTTTCATATTTTCTTCCCATACGTGAGAAAAAAGATTCATAGAGTTAGGGAACACATGTAAGGCCATACAAGATGGCCACTGGGATTTGAACCTATCTTTGCCCATTCTTCATTGCTCGACCTTATGGATTCCCAGTAGCTACCATGGAGCCTGGCACGGTGTGTGCTCAAAATACATTTGGTCATATTGAAAATGAATGAATGGTGCTTAGACTCCCAAGACAAGAAATAGAGTTTGGAACATCAGTTTTCATAGCTTTTAGTGTAGTGAAAGACTATGTCTATGATGTCACAGCAAATTTTCTACTATGAACCTTAAAATTTAGTTCTTACTTAGAAATATGAAAAAATGGAGTGCAAGTCTAAGGTAATTGTCCTTTTATACTGTTATACTTGTCATAGTGCCAGTATTCATATTTCCCCTAGGGATGGAATTAAAATGAAAATGCCAGATTTTCACGATTATGAGATGATTGCAGAGTAAATGCTGAGGGAATAGTCGTGAAGTAGAAAGCGGTCTGTATACCCTCCCAACTGGACAAAGGCAGGCTTAATGGTTTCTATTATTTGCAGAGGACTTGCTGCATATGAGTTTTCTTCATAGTCCTGATGAATAGACTATTTACTTCCTGATTATCATACGGTTCCTGATTGGCTCTGACGCGTCTTTTGGAAGGAAGACTTGTGAATGCATTAGCACTATTCAGAAGGCACTTGATCCCAGTTGCCCTATTGAAGTTGAACACTAAAGATCAGTTAACTTTAGTACAATGTATGTGTCTTGGATAAAAATGCACAATTTCCACTACTAAGATCTCTTCCCAGTGAGTAGAAAGGCTTCTACACAAGAAAACTTTGGACAGAGTGGGAAAATTGTGGTTTTTTTATACATATAAACACAATTTTATATGGAGTTTAACTGTCTAATTTATTTATTTGTTCGTGACATGTAAAAGAGAAAGCGATAATGGGAGAGAAAATCAGGTTCTGATTGTATTGGTTTAATACAGACAATTCATTTTTTATTTTAAAAACAAGCTACAGAGAGAATTGCAGACACAGAATCCATCCCTCGCTCTTTCTTTCCCCATTTCTGTGGGATGCAGCCAGACCTGTGAGGAGTGCTGTAAAAAAGCCCGCCAGAGAGACACAGGGCTCTCTCCTGGGGCTGACTTTGATTTTATCCTTGCTGACCACAGTTGGAGCAGATGAAAAGGATGAGTGTGTTCTGATGGAGTTCTCCGTTGGTCCTCCCTCTGGGGCTGGGGGGGAGGGAACACATCCATTTGTCCTGTTTTACAAGTGCAATGCCTTTTTCTCTTAAAAGGAAGAGCTTGCCACATGTCATCTACCCCACCATTAGTCAAACTGTGGAAAGAACTCAATACAGGCTAAGAAGTACAATGCCCAAAGGGACACCATCAATCCCTTATTACCACAACTTCCTCATTCTTGAGTTGTTTATATTGATTTATCTTTTGCTCAGGTAGAGTGACTTAGAGTAATTTTCTCAGCAAGAGAACATGGATTGCCTCTGTACTAAGCCCATGCCTGTCTGAGAATATTTTCTGTCTGCTCTCACACAGTGATTGGGTATGGGATACGGGACATCGTTTTCCCCCTCAAACTCTGTCTCTTCTGTTTATTCAGATACTGGTGTGGCAGATACAGCAATATAAAGCTACTATAATTTGCTATATTTAAATCAACCTCCCTTTTGTTCACAGTTTCATTTAGGATATATGTTTTATATTTGAAATGCCAGCATATTCCCTGGATAAATCTTGGCTTTTATTTTGTCTGAATTCGTTTTCCAGGATTGGTTAGTCATTTTAGCTAGCAGATTGTTTTGTTTTCATTTTCTTACTCAAGAATTTTTCTTCTGTTATTCCTATAGTTATTTCTGATCTATCTTTTCTCCCTGTCACTGAGATACCTTTGATCTGTGTGTGTATACATACACTCATATATTATCACATGTAATACATATACACGTATATCCTCATGTATATATTTCCTGTATTACTTTACACTTATTGTTTGTTTGCTTCTAACTTTCAGAGTTCTTTTTCGCTTTTATCTCCTCTGAAACACATTATTTTTAGCCTGAAATCTGTTACGTATCGCTTTTACCATGGGCCCTTAATATAAAAATCAAGAAAATAATGATATTAATTCCCCTTTTATCTGTCTTTCCTATCTTTTGATTATTTCACTTAATGTGTGCTTACTTTAGTTTTATAAATTTCCTGTGTCTTATAGAACATTAACCACAAACATTCTAAAATTTCCATTTTGGAGAGTTTTTCTCTCATTCCTGGGACCAGTAAAACATGGAGATCGTACTTGAGCCCATCTGGAGAGCCTTTTTTCCAGGCTGGATTTGCGTTCACAGAAGACTGAAGAGGAACTTGACCCCTTTCCTGTGTCCTTATCTCTGCTATATTTTCCCCTGGGCTTTTCCTTAAACTTGTATAATACCTGATTTTTTCCATATGATCAATGAAATGGTGTTAGCTTAGAGAAGGCAAAGACCCAACTCTATCCTGTGATGCTTATTGTCTGGTTGCTAATATAATCTTATACTTGTTTCAAAGGACATTTACTGCCTAGAATCATTTCTGTGTTCCAGGATGTGATCTGTAGGAACGGTCCTCCAGAGAAGACGTGTTTCTGCAATAAAATATTAAATAACAAGCCGAGGTGCTTGTTATTTAATATTTTAAATAACAAGGTGCTGAGTGTGTCTACATATCACTGCAAGCATATTCTCTGCCTCATTTAAAAATAAAGACTCCCTCTCCTGAGCTATATCCCTTGGTTCAGGCCTCTGTGGTTGTTGAGATCCAAAGCAAGAATGGGAATATCAAGCATTCATTGACCTGTGTCAATCTTGTTTGACAGTGACCTGTACATGATATCAATGTGCATATGCCAGACAGAAATAACAAGTTAAAATGTAGTTTTAATAACTGTGTGACTTACAGTGGTATTTGCCTCCTGCATCTTATGTAGGCAATGCTTCCAGATGTTATTTCCACTTTTTAAAAAAATGTATTTGAGCTCCGGCTCATTTGGCTCAGTGGACTGAGTGCCGGCCTGTGAACTGCGGGGTAACCAGTTCAATTCCCAGTCAGGGCGTGAGCCTGGGTTGCTGGCCAGGTCCCTGGTGGGGGGAGGGGATGGACACATGAGAGGTGGCCACACACTGATGTTTCTCTCCCTCTCTTTCTCCCCTTTTCTCTGTGTAAAAATAAATAAATAAAATCTTCTAAAAATGTTTGAAAATTTATCCACACTTTCCTTTGTCTCTAAATGTGATTACCTATGTAATAATGCCTTTTGTCATGCGGTACCCCATAAATGGTGCACATTAATTTCACAACCAAATCCTATATTCTGTTTTTGAGTACATTTTTACAACCATCACCCCTTTTTTCCCCTCAGGACCTTCTTTGTGCCAAGCTTGAGAATTTCAGATTTCTGACACCTCACCAAAAAAAGCTATCCATAATCCATACTGCTTCAGGGAGAAGTGAAGTGGCACCCTGCTTTCTCTTCCTGGAAAACAAGCTTTTATTTGCTTAGAGATTTGTGAATGGACTTAAACTTCTCTTTATAATTCTTAAAGACTCAGTTGCAAAGAGAACATATGAAGATCAGCCTATCTCCAGGAGGTCTGGTGTCCTGGAGAAAATTCTGCTTTCTTTCTTGCTATAGTTCAAGGTAGGAGGCATTGATGGCCAGAGAAGATCTGGCTGAAGCCCAAACCCACTCCTCTGACTTCAGAAGCAGGGAGGATGCCCTTCACTTCGAATGACCCATCCAACAATGATGAGACCATGGCTGACGGGAATTATCTCAAATTTGTCAGGAACGAACACACACTTGCTAATGGCCCATTTCCTTCCCCCACATGCAGCCCTGCAGAGGAAAAAGGCAAGAGAGATCGAGACCCTTGGCTCGGCTTATGCCTTTTCTCCTCTTTCCTTTCCCAAACACCCTCTCCTCTCACCCCAGGATCCTTCTTGATTCTTGAATTCCCAGCAGGTTCCACGGGAAGGGGAAACACTGTTTCTTAGACTTTGTGTTGGTGAAGAAATTGATGCTATCAGTCTCCCATTGTTCTACCCACCATCCGGTTTGGACCTGACTGAGGACAGGAGTGAAGGTGTGCACCCAGTTGTGCCCCGTGTCCTTTATACAAGTCAGTACTTCGCACAGAGAGGCTATTTCAGGGGCTGTTGCCATTTACTGGAAATATGGGTAGCAGCTTCAGTGCATTGCCCAAATGAGAGCCCTTTTGTATCCAAAGAGCTACTAAAAAGAAAACCTCAGGAAAACAAAAAAGTCCTTGGTATCTTTCAGATGGCTATAGACACAGAGGATAGGAAATGCACAGAAAGAGACACAGGGTTGAGGTAGCAGTTCCCTACCAGTGACAACGGTTTTGCCACATCACATATGTAACTCCTATATACCACAGTCAAACCATTATTCCATGGTCACATAGTAGGTGCTCAACAAGTATTTGTGCACGTCAGCACCATATCTCTGGTGTACCTGCCTTTCTAGGTATGTAACTGGATCGAAAGAAGGAGCAATTAAGTGAATTTAGCCTCGAGCTAAGAAAAGGTCAAGTATAGTCTTTAGATTATGGGAGAACGTTTTAAAAGTAAACCTTTTATTTGGGGGTTATTTTAGATTTTAAAAATCAGCAAAGGTAGCACAAAGAGTTCCCATACGCCTCTCAGTTTCAATTTTCCCTAAAGTTACCATCATTTATTACCATGGTATATTTGTCAAAACTGATAAACAAACATTGACACTTTACTGTAACTCCAGACTTTATTTGAACTTCACTTGTAATGTAGGCCTACGGTATTATTAATTTAATGAAATATACAATACAGTGTTGTCCAGATCTGTATTGTCAAAAATCACATAAGTAAAGACAGTGAAAAGTACACCATATCAGACTGAAGGTGGACTGCATTTGAGAAGAGTGCTAATTAGTCGCAAGGCAGTTATATTCTGATTACAGTCCACTCTTAGGAAGGATAAGAACACTAACTGCTGTTTGAAGACTGGAGGTGGACAGAGGTCAGTAACCACTCACAAACCGCACTCTCTGTGACTCTCATTGGGCAGGGTTTACTGCAATGCCAGAGGTTTCCTATTGAGGTGAACAGTGACACCCTCCTAAAGCATTCATCTCAATGGGAGAGGGAGGGGGAGTAGGTATGTGAAGTATCAATGGTCAATCAATCTGTGACAAGAGGAGGCAAGAACATACAATGGGGTAAAGTCTATTCAATAAATAGTGTTGGGAAAATTGGACAGATATGTTCCAACCACCCCCCCAAAAAGAAAAAAAAACCCTACACCACCTTCTTACACCATATTCAGGAATAACCTCAAAATGGATTAAAAAGTTAAATGTAAGACTCAAAACCATAAAAAAAAACAGAAGAAAATATAAGCAGTAAAATCTCTGACATCTCTCATAGCAATATTTTTTTCCTGATATATCTCTTTGGGTAAGAAAAACAGAAGAAAAGATAAACAAATTGGACTACATCACACTATAAAGTTTTTGCACAGCAAAGGGAATCGTCAACAAAACAAAAAGACAGCCCACTGAATGAGGGAAGATATTCATCAATGATACATTTGATAAAGGATTACTATCCAACTATTACTATTTATAAAGAACTCATACAACTCAACATTCAAAAAACAAACAATTCAATTAAAAATGGGCACAAGATCCGAATAGAAATCTTTCCAAAAAGGACATACAGATGGCCAGTAGACATATGAAAAGATGTTCAACATCATTAATCATCAGAGAAATGAAAGCTAAAACCACAATGAAATGCCACCTAACACCTCTCAAAATGACTATCATCAATAAATCTACAAACAACAAGTGTTGGCGAGAATGTGGAGAAAAGGGAACCATTATGTACTGTTGGTGGGGATGCAGATTGCTGCACCCACTGTGGAAAGCAGTATGGAGTATCCTCCAAAAAATTAATAATAGAGCTGCCTTATGACTCAGTGATGCTCCCCAAAGAAACCTAAAAAATGAATGGGAAAGAATATATGCACCTCTATGTTCATTGCATTGTTATTTACAATAGCCAAGATTTGGAAGCAAACTGGATGTCCATCAATAGATGAGGAGATAAAGATGTCACACACACACACACACACACACGAATACTACTCAGCCATAAAAAAAAGAATGACATTTCACCATCTGGGAGAGCATGGATGGACCTAGAGGGTATTATACTAAATGAAGTAAGTCAGACAGAGAAAGACCAATACCATATGATTTCATTTATACGTGGAATCTAAAGAATAAAATTAATTAACAGACAAAATGGAAACAAACTTTTAGATACAGAGAACAGACTAACCGTTGCCAAAGGGAAGGGAGGGTGTCATAGGACTGGGTGAAAAAGGAGAAGGGATAAAGAAATTCGAATTGGTAGTCTCAGAATAGTCATGGGGATGTGACGTTCAGTACAAGGAATATAGTCAGTAACAGGTATGTATGGTGCCCGGAAATATGGGGGGAAAGTGTTCTAAAGCATGGTTGTCAACACAATGAACACCTGAAACAAATACAAAATTATATTAAAAAATAATAAAACGTAATCCATAAAAGAGACTTACAAAGAATATACATCCTTTTATAGGAAATAACATTGCAACAGTATATAAACATTAAGTTAGAACTGTCAAAACATGGTAATTTGTTCGAATAAATTGATTTGGAAAATTTCAGTGTAACTATTTTAGAATACAAAAACCCATGTGGATAAAAATAGAATATTTGAAGAGTGCAATCGATAAGCACAATTTAATAGATTCATATAGAAGATATCATCTTAACAAACTATAAATATATGTCCCTTCTATGTCCTTGAAAGACTACAAGAAAAAAATAACTAATGTACTTAGCTACAAATAGACCTTAATAAATTTTTAAAAGATGGATTTTATAGGCCTGATTTTCTGATCATATTCTTTTCTCCCCTAAATGTGAAAATCAATAACAAATGATGTCTGCCCTTCAAAAACATAACTAGCTCACTTCTGTTTAGAAACATCTGTAAGCAACACCTAATTAAAGAAGGGAAAATGTGAACCACAAATTATTTATAAGAGAATTAATGGGGAAAACAAAACATAAAATCTGTGAGTCACAGTGAGAACTGTATTTTTTTTCAGAGGAAAACAGAGCCTGAATTGCATTTTTAAAATTACTATTAAAAAAAGGAATCCTAAATATTTTATACTTTATACAGTTTCCGCCTTATACATTACAAATTTTTATACTTTATATAGTTGATTTCAACTGTATAAAGTATTAAAAAACAATGAGCAGTTTGCAATAAATATTGCATAAAGCTAATGTGAAGTCAAGGAATGATTTGTGATGGGCAAAGTGGACCAGTGGTCAGGAAAGCCCTCTCCAAAAAGTTCATCTTGCCCTGGCTGGTGTAGCTCAGTGGATTGAGCGTGGGCCTGAGAACCAGAGGATCGCAGTTCAATTCCCAGTCAGGGCACATGCCTGGGTTGCAGGCCAATTCCCTGCAGGCCAACTCCCAGCAGGGGACGCACAAAAGGCAACCATACATTGATGTTTCTCTTCCTCTCTCCTTCCCCTCTAAAGATAAATAAATAAATAAAATCTTAAAAAAAAAGAGTTCATCTTTAGCAGAAAATTAAAGGAAGTAGAAAGTAAGGCATGTGAAGACACTGCCATGTCCCCTAGATCGAGGGGCTTTTCTCCCTGGTACCTGTGATTACTCATTTTTGGGTTACGAAGTAGCCAAGAAAGCTTATGTAGGCAACCAGAAGAAATAAAATTTTCTCTCTTTCTTATTTTTTTCAGCAGCGAAAATAGCTTCACAGTCTCTTATGATTATGTAGCTAATATTTTTATTGTAAATAAAATATAAAATATTAAAAACTAATGGTCTCTTATAATCCTGTCATATCAAGATAATCAAAATCAACACATTATTAATCATCTTTTCCTGCATATCTTTTCATATGTACATAACACAGACAAATATTAAATTATTTCTTATTTTAGCTATTTTCATAGTCTTTCACTTTCTTTAATTTTTGACATGTGCCTCCTATTTATTTTCTCTTTCCTGTTTCCCATTGTGTCTCAGATAACTAGTATTAACTACATGTTGCTATTTTGCCATAGCTTACTGAATGCTCACATCATCTACCTATCATTGCAGTTTGAACTATTGATACAGATTTAAGTATTAATATGGATATAGGTAAAGAAGGTTTTGCCACTATTTTATTTTTTTAAATGACCACACTTCCTGATGTTTCTCTGCGTATTGATTTTCTCCCTTTGCCATCATTCATGGGAATTCTTTCAACTCATTTGGTCTGAATCGAACATCATCCATTAGGCCATAAACTCCCCTGTTATGGATATACCCCAATCTACGCAACCTGTGTCCTTCTGAAGAGCATCCACTCCTTCACCCCAGGGTTTGTCACTTTGAAAAATCCTGCAATGAATACTCATTTCCATGTATGCATTCTTATACATTAGTACTTTTATTTTCAGGATTCTCAGAAGTGGGATTAATGGGTCAATAAATATGTATATTTTAATTTTTCAAGATCCTGCAAAATTGCTGTGCAGAAGGCTGGTCCACTGACTCACACTGACATCAACAACATGTGAGGTCCATATTGCTTATATCCCTTTCAGCAAAAAATGAACATTTTTTCTCATCTGATAATCATAAAGGACTACCTTGCTCTTAATTTTATTTGCATTTTCCTTGCTAATAAAGAGATTAAATACCCATTCTGTCTATGCTTGCAAATGTCTGTTCATATATTTTGTCCACTTTTCCCTGCTGGTTTCTACATATTTTTGATGTCAGTTTATTTTTGATATATTTTCATCTTTAATGTAGCACATGTGTAGCATTTATTATTTTCTTCACTTTGCTTTAGTATGAATTTTTAAAAATAGTTAAGCATGGTGGTTAAAATTTTAAGCAATCAAATGTCTGCCTTTCTTTGATACTTTTGGGTTTACTATTTTAGTTAAAGAGTTTTCCCAAACCCTTAGGTTTTAACATACTCTAACTTTTAATTTATTAAAATTATCTGTAACTTTTAATTTATTAGTTTAAAAATATTTGTTTTTATCCCACAGAGGATTTTTTTATAATATGGCATGAAGTAAATGTCTAATGTTTCTTTTTGGTGGAAAACCAGTTGGGCTGGCATCATTTATTAAATTTCCACTGAATTGAAATACCAATTCTTTCATTTGGTAAATGGTCATATGACTCTGGTTCTCTGATCTCGCTGACAGTTTTAGGCCACCATTGAACTGTTTTTATTACAATGGCATTATAGTATATTTCAGTATCTGGCAGGGCAAGTTCTTCTTTGCTGTTCTTCTGAGCCTGAAGCTGAAGGTCAATATTGCCCCTCCAACCCGATTTCATCCTTTAGCTTTTCCAGTGGTTTTGTAAGTCATCCAATCCCTTCTATAAAATCCTTTTTGTCTGAAAACCTAGAGTGGTTTATGTATTTCTGGCTGAACCCAATGGATGCCACGAGAATATAGCAAGGTAGCTGAATATTCAGTTAGTATATAAAAAATCTGGTATCCATATAGCCAGCAAGAGATAGTTATAATAATTAATTTTCAAGGATATCATTTTCCATAGCAATAAGGAATGTAATGTGTCTGAGCATATATGTAAAAACACATGTGAAAAACATTCATGGCAGATCTTCTTAAGTATTGATGATGAAAAACATTTGGTGTATTAAAACACATTAAAATCATAGTAGATTGTGCAGAATAAAAAGGATTAAAATAAAAACATGTCAAGCCACAGACTGGATGATGAGCTTGGCCAATCAAATAACCTACAACAGTTTAGACTCTAGTATCTAGTTCTCTGGTTAGTGATAAAGGATATTACAGAGAATATAGATAAACAGCCCAATGGTGAGTTATATAAGATGAAGTTCAGAAAGGTCCTCAAATGCAGGAGCTTCTGTTCCTACGGAGTTGGCATAGGTCACCCTCCCAACACATAGATATATTCGCCAACCCAGAAGCTTGCCAAACCCTTTAGGGATTTTTCTGAAGGCTTCATCACAGAGGCAAGATGGATTATCACTTCAACCACTGCTCGCCACTGCCCTCCCCTGAAGGACGAGGGGTAAGACTGAAAGTTCCAAGATATCCTTATCATTCCGGAAATTCCAAGGATTTAGGAGCTCTGTCAGGAAGTGGGGTCAAAGACCAAATATTGGAACTAAAGATGTTCCTAGTCTCCCTGCCACTCCGGAAACTACAAGGGTTTTAAGAGTTCTGTGTCAGGAATCAGGGGCAGACACCAGATATATATATATTTCTTATTATGCCACAGTTAGCCAGAGCATAATAAAAGTCGCAACCATTACTCAAAATATTCTCCAGCTTGACATGCTGGGCCACTTAATTTGGAAATTTTACTGTAATCTTATTTCGTGTTGAGAAAATAGTCTGAACAGTTCTTTAGCGGTAGCTCTTCTCCATCACAGGAAGGGAAATCATGCAAAGGGCAGGAATGCGTTTTCTTCCGTCAGCTCTTCTACACTTGCATCCCAGTTTTGTCTCTAGCGATTACCGTGAACAAGTTGGATGACCTCCGAAAAGTTCAGTGTTCCCATGTTTAACATGGAGAAATAAATCTTACCCATACTGCTTTCATTACGAGCAAAGGAAATGGTTAATGAAACTAAGATGTTTATTAATGAAATGACTGACATAGCAAGGACATGATAAATATCAGCTAAGGACATTAATACCCCTTACATGGTGTTGATACATCAGCAAATGCGAAGCTTCACGTTTCTGAATTGGCTGCAAGACAAAAATCACACCTTTGGGATGAGGCTGTGAGTTACCACCTGGTTTCCCATTGCTATCACGGAGCCTGGGTCCTGGAAACAGCTGCCAGACATCTACCAGGAGTTGGGGCAGACTCTTGATTGTGTTGACACAGCCCAGCCCACAGCTGGAGCCTCTGGTGCCTGCAACATTCCTGCCTGAGTCTTCTTCCTGAGTGAAAGAAGTTCCCCTACTGCAGGCATCAGGCCACACCATTCCTTGCGATTTCTTCTGCTGCTTCACTCTTTCATCTTTGCAACATGGCAACTGAGATCCTGTGAACTACAGGGCCACGTCATAGCGACAGGCTCTGCTCTGGGGCACCATCTGAACCCCCCAGGGCAGGTTCCCACCCCTCCCCTGCCCTGGCCAGATACAATGGTGATTGCCTCCGTGGAGAAGGTATTGAGAGGTACCCTGTTACCTTTCCACATTTCCGGGGCCTCTGAGCTGTCAGCCTGCTGAAGACAAATACGGTGGGGCCAGCGGTGTGGGGCAGGATGCGAATCGTCCAGCTGGCTGCCACCCAGACTGGAGGCTGGGAATGTGGGTAGGAGCACAAGAACCTGAGGAGCGTGGAAGGATCTCAGCTGTGGGAGGAACTGTTCCCTGCCTCCCGGGAAGGAGTGGCCCATCAGGATGTGCTGGGCTGTGAAACCAGAGCGGAAGAACTGGTCCGAGGGGGAAACTGTAGGCAGCATAGTCTTTGGGCCTCCTCGCACTTCTCGTTTGCTTCCTACACTCGGCAGATGTTGCTGGGTCAACTGCTTGTGGATTCAGGTCTTCTTGCTCGTCTTCCTTCTGACTCCTGAAACAATCTGCCTTTTCGCCGCCCTCCCCTGCCTCCCTCCCCCGATTCTCTGAGACCTCAGTGCTCATGCTCTGCACATGTTTTTCCTTTATCTTTGTCCATCCCACTCCCCACCCCTTTCCAGTATTGTCAGTTTTTTCACTGTCGCCATCATTCAAGTGGAATTCCTACATCTCCTTTGGGACCGCCCCCTCCTGTGGACCCTGTCTCAGTCTGCCTTTCAAAACTAAATTCTGAAGCCCTAACAAAGCCTGTGTGCTTTCTGACATTTTTTCCATTGTCCTAAAAGGTTATAATTTTACCGTACTCGGAACTCCCATAGTTCCCATTTCATTTGTGGATGTGATATATTTATTTGCATTGTCTGGCAGGAAGTTCCTAAGGGCAGACGCGGAAACTTAATTATTTTTGCATCCCCAGCCCTGCAAAGAGAAGACTGAACACTTATTGCTTTATATGAATAACAAGACGCATATTTATGTAATGCATCATCTATGGGAGGAGCATGTGAAAAGATGGTCAACATTATTAGTTTATTAGGAAAATGCCAATTAAAATGCCAATGAGATACCTACACTAGAATAACTAAAGTGAAAAAAAAAATACTAACACCATCTACTGCTGGCAACTTTATAGAGGAATGGAATTCTTTTGAATTGCTCATGGAAATGCAAAATAATGCAGCCATTTTGGAAAACAGTTTGACAGTTTCTTACGAAGTTAAACATATAGTTATTATATAAACCAGCAATTTCTCTACTAGGTATTTACCCAAGAGAAATAAAAATTTATGCTTATATGTATTTTTAAAAATGGTACAGTGATTTCATTCAGAATCATCAAAAAATCACCCAAATGCCTATTAATTGCAAAATTGATAAACTGTGTTCTATCCATGCAGTGACTTATTATTCAGAAAATAAAAAGAAGTTGACTGCTGATACATGCAACAACTGATGAATCTCAATATGTGATGCTGTGTGATAGAACTTACATTCAAACAACTTCAAAGTATATGATTTAGTTTAAGTGACGCTATGGCCTAAATATGTTCTCCCAAATTCATATACTGAGGCTTCCTCCCCAATGTGATGGTATTTGGAGATGGAGCCTTGGGAAGAGGTTAGGTCATAGAGACAGAGCCTCATGAATTTATTAGTGTCCTTATAAAACGGACCCCAGAGGGTTCTCTTGTCCCTTCTGCGATGTGATAACACAGCGAGAAGACGTCTTCCTGTGAACCAGAACGAGGGCTCTTACCGTACACTGAATGTGCCGGCACCTTCATCTTGGACTTTCAAGATTCCTTAACTGTGAGAAATAAATTTGTTTTCTATAAGCCACCCAGCCCATGGTATTTTTGTTACAATAGCCCCAAAGGATGAAGACAGATGATACTTTAGAAAAGGCAGAAACTATAGAAACAGAACAGATCAGAGACTGTGGAGTTGGAAGTGGGTGGAGGATTGGGGGGACATTGTTAATGTTCTGTATCTTGATTTGGGTGGCTGTTAATTATCTACTTATCTTCCCAAAGTGGTAGAAATGTATGACAAAATATGATTTTTACTGTATATAATATTATACTTCAAAAATAATGTAAAAATGAGGACATTTTGCTCATCATCAGTGTGGTCCACAGAGAGAAAAGGAGGCTAGGAGAAACTTCTGTGGATCAGGTTGACTGGATGATGTCATTCTCTCTGTTCAAAATACTTTCCCATCATGCTTCAGGGAAAGGCACATTCATTCATGAATCCATCTGTCTATCCATTCTTTCCACCCGACTCTCGAAACTCTCAGCTCTCACCCAGAGGTCACTGAGTTTGTGAATGAAGCCAAGGTATGACTATCACAGTCCACCCCCCACCCCCGCCGCCACCCCACCCCCCCACCCCCGGTGCAGGGTTGGAGGTGGTACTGCCAAACTCCTTTACAGATGTGATGGAAGTTAAAGTGAGCTGCCCAGAGTTATCAAATAAGTTTTTGTCCGAAACACAAATGTGAACACTTGATTGACATAAATTATATTGAGCTTTTTTATAGTAACCCAGACCGATGGACCAATGGACAGAATTCAATAAAAACAGCGTCTGTCAAAAGACTGACATGTTTAATTTTAAGACAGTTAAATCAGCCTTTCCTTTGGAATCCATGCCCCCCACATACACCCCATGATTAGAGTATTTATTAAAACACATTTTAACTATTTGGTTTTAACTCAGCATTCCCCACTAGGCCTTTGGGGTCCTTGGGGGTCAGGCATTTTAACTCACTGACTTTTGCACACCAGGTACATAATAAAGTAAATGCTCAGTACATTTCTGTTGAAGGAATACAGGGATGAAAGAGAAGTTGTGATTTCTACCACTGTCCTTCATCTTCTTCATACTTCTTCTACTTCTTCATAATTCATTCACTTCTGCACATCTGTAAATTTCGCAGACCTGTTCCAAGCTATGTTGCCTCTCCTGTGACTACAGAAATAGCCCTCTTGCCACCAGTGCTGCTTTGTCCATAGCTAATAATTTCTGGATGTTTTGTTATAACTTAAAAATCAAAGAGACATTTTTATTTTGAGAGATTTTGCTCCCTCAGCAACTGAGCTGGAAAAAAAAAAACCCTCCACATCTAGCATGAACTACAAGTGCACCTTGGCAATGGTAATATTAGAATTTTTCCAGAGCCAAAGTCAGGCTGAGCAGGTGACCAGCTGCCAGAATTTTTTCAGAGTGCAGTTTCTGGAGTCAGATTGCCCACGTTCAAACCTCACCAGCTGAAACTGGGCAAGCCATTTAATACCCTCATGTCTCAGTGTCCTTCCCTTCACAGAGCCTCACAGTCCCTCTCTCCAGATGGTCTGGTGAGGATTTGGTGAGCAAATGCACACAAACCATTTGCAACAGTGGCTGGCACACTGGATGTGCTAAGTCCGTGATATATCCATGAAAAAGAATCACTATTAAGTGAGTGCATTAGGTTTTCTTTACTTTTTCTGGCCTGAAATGACACTACATGACTCCCTGCGTGGAGGCCTCCATTGCTAAAAAGTATAGTACATAATCTCCTTCATCGATGGCTCCACGTCCCCCTGTCCTGTTTTGGTTTTTGTTTGTTTGTTTGTTGTTGTTTTCCAAAGCCTGGAGGTGGCGGCTGTGGGGGGTGGGGGGGGGAGCAGTAAGATGGGAACATGCTTTGCTTCATCCACTGGCAGCTGGAATGAAATTCTAGCAGTCACTCCAAATCCATAGCTGGTAAGCATCCAGCAGAGCTCAGCGGGAAGTAAACAAGGTCCACCCACTCCTTCTTCCCTCTGTTCTACATCTGGGGCTCACAACCACCCCCGCCCCTGACTCTAGAGCACCCTCCTCCTACACAGCAGGTCCACGGACAGAGGACAGAACTGCTGTGAAGGACGATGTAATTGGTGTGGACAAAAAAAAAAAATGATTGAAGCCAAGGCAGAAACATTTCATGGGGGTTCAAGAAATCTAATTCTGAAGAGCCCTCAGGAGAAGCCAGTGTCTTCTCAAGAGAGATGATGGCAAATTGTATCATTTCGATCCACACCCATGAAGGATGTCTCTGCAGCTGTTTGGAATAATTCTGAAATCTCAGTAAGACTCTGTGTCTTCACGATACAATTCCTTGCAGAGTTGATCCAGCTGGCTCCACCCCAGCTATTCCACACACCTTGGCAATGAAGACATTTATGGGATAGAGTAGAGTCATTTTTGCTAAGTGAAGCACTCACAGAGTCTTGGAATACCCAGCTCTTCTCAAGGCTAATGCATCTCTGGAATTTTCCTCCCTGCCTGAGACAAAACAAAACTCAACAACACCATTGGAAAACATGGTGGTCGCTGCACATTCAACATCGCGGTGCTGGCCCCAGTGGATAGAGTTACTGTGTTAACTCTTGCTTCCCAGCCTCTTTAACAGAAGCTCCTCAACTCAAAGTCTAGTTACCACTAACCCCTGAGTCAGTCCAAGATCAGTCATTGGTTCACGCACACCCACTGAATTGCCATCTTCTGCAGTGTTCCCAGTGGAAGTACAGAACACGCATCGGGCTTTCCAGTAAGGCAGTTGCTAGGTACACAGGGGTTCTCAACTGCAGACCCCTTAGCTTGTTCATTCATGTATTCTTATGGTCTGATTCATTCATGTATTCTTATGGTCTCTTCTCTAGGACCAGGATGCTATGCCTTGCCACTTTTTCCCCATTTAAAAAAATTATGGTAAAATCCACCTATTTATCATTCTAACCATATTTAATTGTACGGTTCGGTGGTATTAAGTCATTCGCATTGTTGTGCCATCACCATTGCCATTTATCCACAGAACTCATTTCCCTTTGCAGAAACAGAAACTGTATGCTCATGAAAAGGTAATGTCCCATTCTTCACTCCCCAACCTCCGCCTTTCTACTTTTTGTATCTATAAATCTGACTTCTTTAGTACCTCATGTAAGTGGAAGAATACAGTATGTGTCTTTTTGTGACTGACTTGTTTCATTTAGCATCATGACCTTAAAGTGTATTTATGTTGTAGCATCAAAATTTCCTCCTTTTTTACACCTGATATTTTCTTTTATGTATCTACCATATTTTGTTTATCCATTCATCTACCAGTGGACATTTATTTGGGTTGCTTTAGCTCTTGTGGATAATGCTGTTATGAACAGGGAGATACAATGCTCTCCTTGAGACCCTGCTTTCAATTCTTTCGGGCGTGTACAAGAAGTGCAATTGCTGGATCATATAATTCTATTTCTAACATTTTTTTGAGGAAATACCATACTGTTTTCCATAGTGGTTGTACCATTTTATATTTCCACCATTGTGTACAATGATTTAAATTTCTTCACATTCTAACTAACACTTACTTTGTGTTTTGTTTTGCCTGTTGGTTTGTTTGTTGATAACAGCCATCCTAATGGGGTGTGAGGTGGCATCTCTCATTGTGGTTCTGAGTTGCATTTCTATAATGATTAGTGATGTTAAGCATCTTTTCATGTCCATATTGGACACACATACACACACACATATATAAGCAAAACGTGTATTCAAATTCTTTGGTAATTTTTTGATGGGATTGTTTGTATTTTTGTTGTTGAATTTTCATAGCTCTCTATATATTCTGGATATCAATCCCTCATAAGATTTGCCAATATCTCTTTCATTCTACAGTCTCCCATTTCACTCTGCTGATAATATTCTTTGTTGCACAAAAGTTTTTTATTGACACGAAATCCAATTTGTCTACTTTTTCTTTTGTCATCTGTGTCTTCAGTGTAATATCCAAGAAAGTATTATAATGGAAGGTCAAATGTAAGGTCATGAAGATTTTGCCCTATGTTTTCTTCTAAGAGTATTATTGTTTTAGCTCTTTCACTTGGGTCTTTGGACCATTTTGAATTAGTTTTTGTATGTGGCATAAGATAAGGGTCCAATAAGTTTTGCTATGTTTGTTTTTGTAATTGTTCATCTCTAAATATTTTTGAATTTATCTTGTGAGTTCTTTGATCCATTGGTTAAGAGGATATTGTTTAATTTCCACAGATCTGTGAATTTTCTAGTTTTCCTTCTGTTACTGATTTATAATTCTATCCCACTGTGATCAGAGGAGATATATTTCTTTTTTTAAAGATTTTATTTATTTACCTGTAGAGGTGAAGGGAAGGAGAGAAGGAGAGAAATATCAATGTGTGGTTGCCTCTAGTGAGTCTCCTGCTGGGAACTGGCCTGCAACCCAAGCATGTGCCCTGACTGGGAATCGAACTGCGATCTTTTGGTTCACAGGCCCGTGCTCAATCCACTGAGCTACACCAGCCAGGGCTTCAGAGGAGATATATTTCTAAGTCCACTGAAACAATTTGTGACCTAACATAGGCTCTATCTTGGATGATACCCCAAAGATTACAATTGAGAAAAATGTGCATTTTGTTGCTTTGAGTATCTAGTTGATTTCTATGTTGTTCGGGTCCTCTGTTTACTTAATTCCCTTCTGTCTGGTTGTCCTATTCATTATTGAGGGTAAGATATTGAAGCCTCCAATTATTATTATATATTGCCCATTTTTAGGATTCTTACAATTTTTGCCCCTTGTATTTTGATGGTCTGTTATCAGGTATGCAGTTGTTTATAACTGTTGTATCTTCTAGCTGCATCGAAACTTTTATTTAGTACATAAGGTCCTTCTTTTGTAACTTAAAGTCCATTGAGTCTGATATTAGTATAACTTCCTTTGCTCTTCTTTTGGTTACTATTTCCATGGAATGTCTTTTCCATCCTTTTACTTTCAACTAATTTGTGTCTTTAAATTTAAATTGAGCCCTGGCTGGTGTAGCTTGGTGGATTGAGCACAGGCCTGTGAACCGAAGAGTCGTAGTTCAATCGTTGGTCAGGGCACGTGCCTGGGTTGTGGGCCAGGTCCCCAGCAAGGGGCGCATGAGAAGCAACCACACACTGATGTTTCTCTCCCTCTCTTTCTCCTTCCCTTCCCTTCTCTCTAGAAATAAATAAATATACATCTTTTAAAAATTAGAAACAAATAAAATATGATTAAATTGAGTCTCTTTGCCCTGGCTAGGTGGCACATTTGGTTGGAGCATCATCCCATTATACCAAAGGGTTGTGAGTTTGATTGCTGGTCAGAGCACGTACCTAGGTTGCAGGTTCAGTCCCTGGTCCAGGCACATACAAAAGGCAAACAATCAATGTTCTTCTCTAATGTTGATGTCTCTCTCTCTCTCTTAATCTGTTCTTCTCTCTCTAAAAGCAATAAAAAACCATATCCTTAGGTGAGTATTAAAATAAGTAAGGAAATAAATAAATTCAATAAATAAACAAATAAAAATAAATTGAGTCTCTTGTAGACAGTGTGTATTCGGATTATGCCCCCCTCTCGTTTTGTTAATCTTTGTCTTTTGATTGAAGAATCTATTTACATTTAAAATAGTTACTAGTAAGGTAATTTATTTGTTTTGAACATACTCTATAGCATTAAATTCCTCATATCCTCTATTTTTGTCTTCTTTTGTGTTTCGTTGATTTTTATAGTGAAATATTTAAATTCCACTCTCATAAAAGAATTAAGAGAACTATGGTGGCAGTGAGGCCTCCCCGGTAGTCATATGGAAGCTGCTGTCTGGGATTAAACAGCAAATGCTGTTTCTCTAGGCATCTCCAAAATAGCAGAGGAATGGACAACCAACAGCATGATGTCATGCCCATAACAAATTAGAATTCCTGGGATACAGAGCTGGGGTTTTCTCTTTCTGCCCTGGATATGAAGCCTAGAGATCTTAGATGCGTCCACTATGTCATTATTTTTCCTACTAGACTAATAAGAATGTATCATTCATTCTATTATAATTCTGGTGTCTTTCCCATGTTGTTACTGGCACACTCTGTGCTTTACAACAACAAGAACACAAAACATCCCCTGAGAAACCCCAGGTTAAGTTTATTTGACTTTCTCAAAAAAAAAAAGAAGAAGAAGAAGAAGAATGCCAGAACTGAAGCCGGTTGTGAGAGGCATGTTTTCCTGGCTGAGTTCAGGGAGGCAGTTTGTGGCAAGACCAGAGCTGGGCAGGGCTGGCTGCCAGTGGGAAAACACTAGTGACAGCTTCTCTCCCATTATCTGTATGAAAATGAGCTGAGTATGAGAAGGGGCTCATCTGGTCTGGCACTGGGGCTTGGAGCTGCTCCCCCACATTTCACAGAAAATGCAGGAGGTTTCTGGTACACCAGACTCTGTGGGTTTGGTGATTTTCCTAACCTGCTTGAGTTCACAATCTTTGGGGTTTTTCCAGGGCCAGGGAATGATCCTGAAATGAAAGTTGGTTTAAGCTCAAGAGAACACATTTGATTGTGACTGCTGGGCCCCACGAAGTATAGAGAATGGGAGAGATAGCCCTGATTTGACTGTTATTAATGGCAGTCTGTAACATGAAGAGTTGGCTCTTCGAAGCAAGCCAGAATTCAGATTCCCTAAGGGGACCAGACAAGGGACTACTATATCTATGGCACGTGTCTAAATTACTCACAAAAGAGAAGGTTAAAGAATTTGGGAGTCAGTCACTGCTTGAATCTTCACCGCCTTCAACGTACTTCAATATAACATGAGGCCGTTTCTCCCAGGGGTGAGGAAAACAGAAGAACTGGGGGTGGGGTAATGACGAGGACAGTGATTATGAGAAAATTCAAGACAGAGACAACCCGAGTACCTGATGTTTCATCAATTTGCTTCATTTAGCAAAACAGAATCTCTTATACGTGCCAGCACCAGGACTGAGCTAGGTAAGTGGAAAAACGGATGGGTCGTAGTGAAATAAGGCAAAAGCAAAGTGCACACATTCTGAAATGGGAAGCCTTCCGTAGCTCAAGAACAAGGACCTACGTCTTGGGTGAAAGCCACATAGGGGTTGCAGGAAGACAACTGTGTGAACAAAGGAGTCAGCTTTTTGAATTTGCTAAATGCAGGCTCGGTGCCTGAAAGTTTCTGACAGATCTCAAACGCCAGGGCATTCTGAGTTCTGATTAGAACCATCCCCTGTCATAGTCAATAGACTGAGGCTGGGATCTGGAGCAGAAGGATCTCATTGGATTGCTTAGTTTTTGCTGCCTAACAGGCCACCCCAAAACCTCTATAGCTACAAACATTGATTATTTCTCATGATTTGCTGAGATTCCCGACTCTCTGGCTGGAGGGTTCTTCTGGTTGGGGTGGCTTGGCTGAGGCTGGCTAATCTAGGATGGCCTTACTCACACATCTCGTGGTTGGCACAGAGTCAGTTGGGGCTACAGGGGATGACTTGACCACACATCTCTCATAACCCAACAGGTTTGCTTAGGTTCACTTATATGGCCTTGATCATAAGGGTCCCAAGTATGCCCAGAAAGGATCCAATGTGCTTTCAACTTTCCAAGTATCAACTTGGGTCATGTTGGCCAGAGCAAGTCATGAAGGCAGTCCAGAGGCAGTTTGGAAAGGCACTATCCAAGTCCATGGATAGAGGGAGGGGAATCATGTTAATCATTCTTAATTTTACCAATGTTTTAATTATTCCATCTATCCTGGTTACTCCTGGTGGAATCACCTCCTCCTTCCATCTACAACTGACCTGAAACACATTCACTAAATAGGAATCTCTCCAACATCCGTGATGAACATTCAGAGATTTTGACCTCATTAGTTATTCAGATTCTCTCACGTGTCAGAGGTTGGATTAGATGGGATTGGCCAGCATTTTCCTAACACTCGGCATTTGACAGAAAGGGTATACCAGCTTTAGAGTTAAGTCACGAGCTCCACATTAAATTTATTTTCCATGGGGTAATTGCTGAAGGTACTGCTTTTCCAAGAAGCATCTTTCTGGAGCCTTTTGTTCTTTTGACTGAAACTTAATCAGCTTCTTGTTTGACAAAACTGACAGGCTGCTTGAAAGGGGAAACAGAGTTTGGGTTTTGCCAATCCTAATTCCTATCAAACAGCTGAAGAAAATAAGCATGTTCTACATAATGTGCTCCACTTCATGTTTTCGATTCAAATGTATCACTGAACAGGGGGAGGGAGGCCATAACTGTTCACACTTTGAGAAAACAAAAGAAAGTTAACTCCTTCTCTTTGGTTTTTTTTCACATGAAGTGTTTTTTTAAAGAGCAAGACTATCTTGGTTTTTCCATTGGATTTGGCGCAGAAGAAGTATGGGGAAGTAAATGTGCAGGACATCGTTTCCAGATGATATGTCCTGAAATTTGTTTGCCTTCTGGTCCAGAAGTTCTACGCCGGAGATGAAGTTTACTGTCTCAAAGGTTTCACCAAGACCTTCAATTGTGACCCCAAGCTCCAGCACTGGATTTGATTAACAAGAATTTCTAATTCTGTTACTGGGAAAGCACTGGATTTGGAAACAGAAGACATATTCATTTTGGCTAGCTATTTAATAGCTGGTGTGATCTTGAACAGATTAAGCACATTCTCTGTGTTTCTGTTTCTGCATCTACATTACTTCTCCACTTAAAAAGTGGTTGGGATGTTTCAATTAGACAATGGGCATCAATGGGCAAAGCTGGGGCCCAAAACTTAGGAGGTAATTAGTGAATGCTAATTTTACACTATCTTCTTTCTATCTTTTCTTCCCCCTCCTTGTTGTTCCTATTTTCACATTCTGGGAAAGAAAGCAGGCTCGAATATTCTCTTTGGATGAAAGAATAGATATATTAAAAAGCCACTTTGTGCAGCTCTGTGACAGAGAATATGGCAGATAGTCAAAACAGAGAGACTGTTTTAGAGCAGTTTCAGGAATCTGCTGGTGATCAGTCAGAGGTTCTGTCTCAGAGACAGCAGGGGAAGCCCACCTGCCCATGGCCCCATGGCTAGCCTGCATTTGATCCCAGTAGTCTAATTTCAGAATCTGTGTGCCTTTCCATTAACCCCTCCCGAATATCAACTGATCCATTCATGTATTCACTGACTGTTTGAAAATATGTGTTGACTGTGTATGGGTGCCCTGCTTCACGGTGATTCTTGAAACAAAGCAAAGCTGCTAGAGAATTACGGAGGAGGCAACAGTGAATTTCATCTGGGGGAGTGAGACCGAGCTGAACTCAAGCCTCAGTCTCATCATTTAGGTCTATATAATTGCAGTCCCCACTTTTGTTGAATGGGTGACGGGGGGCTTCTTTCTGATCTACCTCTCAAGTTTACTGGGAGGAGTAACGCCAAGCCAAATGTGAAAACACCTAACCCAGAGTTTAGTATGGTATCATCATTCAACAAAAATTTGCTAAGAGACTTGATAAAGGGGGAAGGTCAATGTCACTGTGCACGGGGACATTTGGGGAAGATCTGGAGAGAGATGGAACTCAGGCTAAAGACTGGAGGCAGGCAGGGAACAGACATGGAAAATCAAAGGGTTGGACCAGAAGTAAATCTCGAATGTAGGAGACAGTGGCAAGCCACTCTGAAAATTACGGCCTAGAGCTGACCCCTCACCCTCACAATTATGACTGCGGAGCCATGGCCAAGTTGTTGAATATCTGTGAGCCTTAGTGTCCTCCATACATTATAGAGGTAAAAATGTCTACTTCCAAGTTGAGTATTGAGGTTAAATGAGGTCAGCATGCAAATACCATCTCGATGATATCTGTACTTAGGACCTATGTTCAATGAACAGTGTCCAATATGTTTATGGACAACAAGCAGCACGAGGAATGGGAGGAGGCAGACACTTTGTGGAGTCTAGAGTCTCCATTAGTGTATCCAGCTCAACATGGTAATTCTGACTTTTCTCATGGCCTCGGCTAAGTTCCTTGGCCTCTAAGTCAAGGGTCAAACCACAAGAATCTCTGCCTCAGTGTCTCTGTCTCTGATTTGACGGGATACATTTGATGCCTGGGGTGCCCTTAAAATAGCCATTTCTTCTCAAACACACAGGAAACCATGCTTTTGCAGCTTGAAATAGAATCCTATCTCACAGGACTCCTGCTCAGATCAAGATGTTAAAACCAAGGAGGCCCATTGCTTAGAAACTCCTATGAGTGCTGCCTTCTTCAGTGTTCCCCACAAGCCCTGTACCTGGATTTGACTTCAAGGCACATTGTTTCTGAACCAACATGGCCTGACACTCCCAAGCACAGAGTGACAACTGCCTCCACAGTCCTCCCGCCATTCTGATTGTTCCATGATGTAATGGCTGTAATGGTTTATAGATATGTGTCCCCAAGCAGACTACACTGGTTAGTAGTAAAGACCACTACACTGTTTAATTCACCTATTAGTTCCAAGCCTGGGCAGAGACAACTCTCTGTAGGTAATGCCTGAGCAAATTAACAAATGTAAATAACCAGCCCCAGAACCCCCCTCCTACTGGGAGACGCTCCGAGGGCAGCTGGTATCCCAGAGTGCAGGCCCCAGGACCTAGGTTCTCAGGCAGAAGGGAGAGACATACATGTCCAGGCAGATGAGAGCCTAGGAGCTGGATGTCTCTACCTAACAAAATATAGGCAACGTCATAAAACTCCAGGCTAACACCAGGGGAAAGAAATGTCGAGTCTTGCTAAAGAGCTGGGCCCACCCTGTGACCTCCATCTATTGTCCCCTATTCTGCTGGCTGTCCCCCAAAGCAAGGGGAGGCCTGGCATGGAGTTCTGGATCTGAAGTGAGCAGAGCGGGCAACATGGGTGTAAGCGACATGAGGAGGTGGAAGGAATCTTCTCTTGTGCCATTGGGTGTGTCTGTCTGCAATCCTGTTGTAAGACATGGGATGGGAGGTGGAGGGAATTGAAACAGGAGAGTTTAGGGATATAATACAAATTAACAACAGACTCTTGGGCAAGGGGCACCGACTCACTGAATTCTAAGTGGAAACTTGTGTCATGTACCACAGAGTCAGAATCACTTTTGCTTCTAACAGAGATCTTGTTCCTTTCGGTGGGATGACGTCCCCTACAAGGTCTACTTCTCCTTAGATTAGGAAAAATGAAAAAGAAAGAGAGGAGGGAAAGATGGAGGGAGGGAGAGAAGGAAGGAAGGAGAGAAAAGGAAAAAGAGTGAAAGAGTGAATTTCCGTAGTCATACCAGGAGAGAAGGGGAAAAAAAAAAAAGATCACGGCAGCTGAAGCTCTTTTCTCTTTCCTTTTAAATCTTGGTTTAGATGTTCCCCTGGCAAAATCATTACAAAGGCCGTTTATTTTTAAAATTGAAAGATTGAGAAGAGTCATAATGAGATATTATGTGTAAAAGTTGCACATAAATTTCCTCTTGTCATATTTTGGGCTCCGCTAACGCATCCCCTTGGCAGGATGGAGGGAAGTTGATCGTTTTAGTATAGATTGTGTGCGCCTCGGAGATATTGCCCTAGGAGAGAGCTCCTGGGTGGCTGACTTGGCTCCATGCTGATTTAGAAATTAGCTGGGCTTTTATTGGCCACACTAAATTGTTCTCAGGAAAAAAAAATACATTTTTATTACAGAACAAGGGGCAGATGATTGAAACAAGCCTTCCTTCTCCTCCCTTTTGAGCTGTGTTTTAGACTGTTAAGTATACTTTCTTCTCTGGGGTTCTCGCTGCCATGGAAGGGGGGCAAGGCAATATCCACCAGTAAAGAAATTACCTCGTTCTGTCCCGAGGGAATTTCTGATCCCTTAATAATGCTCTGTTTGAATTCTCCTGAGTGTGTGAGTGGGCAGGTGAAGGCAAATGGAGGCTTTGTACAGTGTGCTTATTTCAAGTTTCCAGAGTAAGAGGAAACTAGGTGTTGTGCCCTGAAGAAGGGCTGAGGAAGACTGAAAATCTGGTCACTGGCCACTGACTCCATGGTGATATCAGAAAGACACACAGCCACAATGTTCTACCAAGAGAAGCTTATGGCAGAAGCTGTGTAATGGACTTGCATTCAAAGCTGAGCCAATTGGAAGTGACTCTGGAAGCAAAGGAATCAATCATTTTTAGACATCTCTGAAACCAATCCTTAGATGGTACCTTTCTCTTGACCCGCCCCACCCCCCGCCCCAGCCTGACTCCACTCTCTGACTTCCACCTCCGATTTGCCATGGGACATCAGGTCCCTCCTCAGTTCTGGAGAGGGCGTGGAAGCACCAGGGTGCCCACCGCTGCCCTCCTGCACCACAACCCTTCTCATTTCAGGAACAGCACCTTGCTTAGAGTCTGCGCCCAGTCTGGGCAACACCCCCTCCCCGGCCCCAGAGAAATACTGTGTTCATATGGATGGGAACAACTTCTGGAAAATTTCTAATGATTAGTTTCATGTATTAAAAGCTCAAAGCCAAGCACACAATCATATCCAAAGTAAAGTAGTTGAGTAACACAGAGCAATCAGGGTGTTTGAGGAATGAATTCCTTAGCCAACTGAACCATCTCGCTAAACCTTCAAATACAACCCTTGATCTTATTTTTTTAATAATTCCAAAATGTATAGATGTACTTCCCTGCACTAATACAAGAAAAGATGGAGCCCTTAAGGTTCGGACTTGAGATTTAAGTCGGAACTGAGGATGATAAATGTGCTGTCACATTCCAGATTTGGACCCTTGGGAAAACCACATGTGACATTTACTGGTTCTGTTTCCTTATCTGTGTGATAGAGATAATCACAGCCCTCTCAATGAGGATTAAATATATATGTATGCACATGTATATGTATATATAGGTATAAATATATCACTTACACATACATATAATATATGCATATATAATACACATAATTATTACATATGTTTATATTTGCACACAATATCTGTATACATAATACATAATAAGTAAGTATATAAAAAGCAGTAAGTACCATGCCTGGAACTTACCACTGCGAACTCATTAAATATTAGCTGTTGTCATTGCCTACCCTCAGCTCTCCTTAGCTGAAAGGTAGATTTATTTCCCCCTCAAGCTAAATTCTACAACAGGGCCAAGTCTCACAAGAAGTTAGTGGTTGAGCAAAGACAGAAAACATAACTTTTGATTACTTATCCTCCTCCACTAAACTTCAGACCACACTGCCTCCTATTAAAATTAATTTCTGTTCCCTTCGGGTAGAGATTTAAATTTGTCATCCCTCCCTAAGCCACTGGACCCCAAGGCCCACCCCTGATTGTTCCTTAGGGAAGCCAGAACTGCTTGGTAATTAATCCACTACAGGCTCCCCTACCAGGACTGGGAAGGAAACCTGAATTCTACTTGGTTTCTTTCTAATTAGTACCAGAGAGCGGGAGAGAGACGGGCTAAGGATGGAAAGGGGCTGAGCTAAGTGGGGTGTGGTTCACATGTGTTCTCAATCATGACCACACAATGAAAATGTTTTCTTTCTGGGGCAATCAGACAAAATCTTGGAAAAAGTAACTTTTCCCCCTTCTATGTACAATAATAACAATATCCCAACTTTGAAACTTGTTTTTTCTAATCTTGGCACAGTTTGGCTTCCAAAAGATCTGGAAAACTTCCAAGCTCTGATGGCCTGTGCATGACCCTTTTCTCCAAGGACCAATGCATTTATTCTATAATAAGAAGAAGCAGCAATCTTGTATATGATGCATATTCTATGCCATGCTCTGTTCTAAGTGCTTTACATTTATTGACTAAAACTTCGTCTCCATTAACAGCCCCAGAATCCGGGACTATTATTATCTCCACAGAGCTGATGGGGAAACTGAGGCACACAGAGGTTTCATAATGCGTCCAAAGTTGACCCGCTGGTACAGAGCAGAGACAGGATTCACATGCAGGCTGTCTGAATTTCAAGTCTGTGCTCATCCACGTTGCCCATCTCTGGCAGGCAGCCTCCACAGTGGAGAGGTTAAGGCAGAGCCAGAGGGGCAGGACCTGATGGAAGAGTCAGAAGGAAACACAAGAAGATGAGAACTCTCAGGAAAGAAGACCACACCACTGGGGCAGCTGGGCCTAAGTCAGTGCCCCCTTTGCACTGGGGCTCTGCTTTTCACTTTGATTGACATCCAGATCTCATTCTCTTACACTCTTGACCTGGAATTTAATTTCTAGCCTGCTCTTCCCCCAGGTCCTGACCCTCATATCTTCAGCCCTGGGCAAGAGTACCTTGATTCTGACTTCTAATTGCTCCCTTTGCTTAACTACCTAATTTAATGTCCAGACCCTGAATTGGTCCTTGGCTCTGATTAATCGTAGCTCGGGGCTCTGCAGCAGGGGTCTGAATCCCTTCCCAGCCATTAGAGTAGCTAGACTTGACCTCTCTTGGCTAAGCGATAGAGGACACCACATCCACCTGTTGAATATGGAGGCTGCCGTGAAACATACTTCATGAGTTGTTGCATACATCGCAGACATGACTCTGCCAGCAGGAAGACCCTCAGGGACTGGCTGTCATCTGCTAAAAGGCAAGCTTGAATGGATGGATAGATGGATGCCTGGTCTCTGACCTCCCCTGATTCCTTCCAGGGTTAGTATTCTTGGATAGTGGTGTTTGGGAGCCTGGGGAAAGTACCTTTCCAGGAACAGCTGGCAATGCTGGCATGGTTGAAGCAATTGATGGCTTTTAGGGGCAGAGATTACGTTTAGGCCAGGAAGAGAGGCACAGGTCTAGGATACAGAGCAGTGATTCAAAGATAATGGGTCTGAGCAAACTGAGAAGAAGGGAAAGTATTTAGTCTGTGAGGGATATTGATGGTGGAGATATTCCAGCACGCAGTTCCCAATAAATGCACACAGTTCAGCTCAGAGGCCTGATCCTTCCCGTAAGAGGGGAGGGTATTGGGAGTTCTATTAATCTCTCAGAGCAGCAGGGAGCAGGGGCCTTGCTCCCTGGGTTCTCCAGGCACATACTCAAGCGTAAACTCATTAGAAGTGACATGCAGAAAGCTTGGAGGGAGAGAAGGTACACATCTTATACATGCTGGCTGCCTGCTGTATGTGTTCAGCTGTTTTGGATATATTCATTGGCCTCCTAGATGGGGTTTCTAGAAATCACATACACACATACATCTGTCTGTATTCTAAGTCACCCAATAAAAGAGCCACTCATTTAATTTTAAAATTACCCGATGAGGTTATGGCCACTGTGATTATCACTAGCCAGTTTTACAAATGATATAACTGACGCACAAACAGTTACGGGTCCTGTCTGAGGTCAGTGACAGGACCAATATATGCATGTAGTCTGGGCTCTAGCTCTCTGCTCTACTGCCACCATGATCGCCAGGACAGTCACTGCCTTCTGCATTTCAAATCCCGTTGTCGACTCCCTGCCAGTCTGCCGGAAGGGGGAGCCTATAGCAGCCGCATGGCCCATGTGAACAGTCATGGATGACTGGCCCACCCGAGTGAGCCACGTTCCTGCTCTTGGAATTCAGAATGAGCCCATGGAGCGAGCAGATATGGGAATGTGATGTAGGGTTAGGGTAAGAGTTGACAACTGGGCGAAATACAGCCATGTGTATCCCAAATTCCCAGAGAAGAGGGAGCTATGAGCCCTCCCGACACAGCAAAAGGATGGGTGTCTGGCCAGGGCAGAACGGAGGCCAGGGCATCTGGCAGCACCCAGGGACAGAGGCACATTCACTCTCTGATTTCAACCTGAGAGCTCTGGCTGATACACGCTTTCTGCTCGTGGTTGGTCAAGCAAGCACTCAATATTGACTAAATGAAACCATCCTTGACTAGGAGATGAGCTACTTTACAGAGGGAGACTACACCTGAACTAGTATGACTGAGATTCAAATATTAACAAATAATAATGATGACAATTATTCGAATGTTTACCACATAATAAGTATTGTGCTAGTACTTTAGATGTTCATCTCAATTAATTCTCATGATAATCCTACAAAGTAATTACAATCAGTACTCCTATTTTATTTTATTTTTTAAAAATATTTTATTTATTTATCTTTAGAGGGGAAGGGAAGGAGAGAGGAAGAGAAACATCAATGTATGGTTGCTTCTCCTGCATCCCCTGCTGGAAACTGGCCCCTGCTGGGAACTGGCCTGCAACCCAGGCATGTGCCCTGACTGGGAATCGAACCGTGATCATCTGGTTCGCAGGCCCATGCTCAATCCACTAGGCTACACCAGCCAGGGCTAGTACTCCTATTTTAAAGAAGAGAAGACTGAGATTTATGGAGGAGAAGGAATTTATTTGTTCATTTCACATGTATTTATTGAGTGTCTGTTCTGTGCCAGTCACTTTTTCTAGGACTTGGGATATATCAACAAACAAAATAAATGAAAATCTCTGTGGCCTTGTTCAGTTAATGTTTGAGAGGGGAAATCAGAAGACAAGCAATAACCATAACAAGTAAGTTAACTCAGATAGGACGGTAGGTAGTGAGACATGCCATGGAAATGGATACGACATCCGGCTGAAGGCTCCCCAGAGGGTCTGAGTGGGTGTGAGTGGTGGATTGCAATTTTATTTATTTATATATTTTTAAAGATTTTATTTATTTATTTATCTTTAGAGGGGAAGGAGAGAGGGAGAGAAACATCAATGTATGGTTGCCTTTCGTGCGTCCCCTGCTGGGAGTTGGCCTGCAGGGAACCTGCCTGCAACCCAGGCATGTGCTCTGACTGGGAATCGAACCGTGATCCCCTGGTTCGCAGGCCCGCGCTCAATCCACTGAGCTACACCAGCCAGGGCCTGGATTGCAATTTTAAATAGTGAGCTCAGGGTGGGCCTCACTGAGACAGGAACATTACACCAGAGGCTCAAAGGAGGTGAAGGGAAGAACCATGCTGGTATCTGGGAGAAGAGCACTGAAGGCAGAGGGAACGGCCAATGGAAAGGCTCTGAGACAACAGAAGCCCAAGCGATGGAACAGAAGGGCGGAGGGGACGAGAGATAGGGAAGGGAAGGAGACCAGAGAAGTAACAGGGAGACTTTCTAGGATCTTAAAGACTGTCATAAGGACTCTATTCTGAGTGAAATGGTGACTGACTATCGGAGAGTTTTGATCACACAGGTGACTTCGCTGACTCCTTAAAAGGACTGCTCAGGCTGCTCGGGAGTCAAGACCCTCACCCGTAAGCTTCTACAAGTAAGTGGTAGAGCCAGAATTCAAGCCTCTGTTACTCCTAGGCTGTAGGCTCTATCTCCTCTTCAGTTACGAAGGTTCTACAGCAAAGGAGGGCTCTTTCCAATTGTTTTCCCCCATATGCCTAGTGTCTTTCTGTCTTTGTTCTGACGCAAGAAACCTCTGCAGACCTCTTCCTCTATTGAACTGTCATCAGCCAGTTAATATCGATGATATATAAGGTTCTTACCGCTTTTGGCCTGGCACTGAGCTAAGTTTATAAACATACTGTCTCAGTGGAGCCCCGCAACCAAGCTGCAAGGCAGCAGTACAATGGTGATCCGGCCATGCAGATGAGGACCTGAGTGGTAGAAAGTTTCCTTACTCACCTTGGCTACCAGGAAACTCTCCCTCTTAAAGATTTCCCAGAAGGCCTGCCTTGGGATAGGAATGGTCTTTCAAGCAGCTTCTCACTGAGAAGTCTGCCAGCTCCGTAAGACCAAGTCACGTGCTTTTCTTTATTAAGCTCTGTTCCCAGGACAGTATCCTGCACATGGAAAAAGTCTAATATATTTATTTTGGATGATTAACTTATATTAGTAACAACTTTTAGCCTAGTTAAAATAGATCTTAAAAACACCAAGTATTTTCTTATAAGGTAATCTTACTTTCATTATAAGCCACAAAGGAGTGTGTTGAATACGAAGTGCTTGGATACCGCGGGTTAGTGAAATTCTGAGTGGGGAATAAATGTACGTTTACATTAATACACACTAGTCCGTGTGACGTCTTCTGCCACTCCTTTCAATAAGTTATTTACTCAATCTGGGTCTCGTTTTCCTCACTTGTAAAATGGAACTACTACCAAGGTTGCTGTGATCATGAAGTGACATCATGCATATAAAATATTTACTTACTACCTTGTCTAGAGTAGATGCTCAAGAAATGGTTTTCTCCTGGCTGGTGTAGCTCAGTGGATTGAGCGTGGGCCTGCGAACCACACAATCGCGGTTCGATTCCCAGTCAGGGCACATGCGTGTGTTGCAGGCCAGTTCCCAGTTCCTGGCAGGGGACTCATGAGAGGCAACCATACACTGATATTTCTCTCTTTCTCTCTCTCTCCTTCCCTTCCCCTCTAAGATAAATAAATAAAATCTTTAAAAAAAAGAAATGGTTTTCTGGTATAAGCTTAGAATTCCTTCTCATATTCAGGGGATGCTCAGGCAGATCTGAGCCAGACAGAATCAAATCTGCTGGGAGACAGATGGCCCACTACAGCCTAGGCCTCTTAGGTGCTATAAAGACAGTGATATATTGGTAAACAACCAGCTCTTTAAAACAAAACCAAACCAAAAACATGCCGGTAGCACCTGCTAGTTCCTGTGGTGTCAATACTCCCACTATGGCTGATTTCAAGGCACCAAGGGGATGTCACTGAACATGGCATTGGGAGGATAACGTGCTCAGTTGGCTCATGAATCAGGTTCCAGATTTCACTGTGGCTTTCCCCCCATGCTAAGCCTTTTTCTTGCCGGTTCAGAACATACTATCAGCCCAAGAGGTGCAAGCCCAACTTCTACTTTGCTCCCCAGACAGAATTACTTTTCCTGCCCATGTAAATAAGGCGATTTTTACTGTATTGTAATAAGCACTTATAGAATGTTCTAGTCTAAGCACATTATACACCTTAACTCATTGAACCATTAAGCATCCTTGGAGATAGTTGTGATTTTTATTCCCCTTTTCTGGATGAAGAAACTGAGAGCCAGAGAGATGAAGTAACACAGCTAGTCAATGGCAGAGCCAAAACCCCACTTTAAGTGGCCTGGCTCTGAGTCCACTCTCATATCTGCTTTGCTGGCCCAGGCGCAGGACTGTGGTGGATCTGCTCCAGATCGCTGCCCAGAAAGCAAGTCCAGAGAAACCTATGGGTCACTCTCAAACCTCTCTGCTGGGTTAGGACCAACCTAGGAGCTGTTTTGCTTAAATGCTTCCTGCTTCTGTAAGCCCATTCTATTCTGGGTTGATTGCAGGCCGGTCAGCCTTCACAGGAGCCTGGAAAGTGCAGTCCCAAGTGCCGCACAAGGATTCAGGGTGCTAGGAGCCTGGGACAGAGGTGTTTTGGTAAATATCCCTTTTGCATCTCCCATGGAAAGTGCAGTTCCAAAGTCTTCCTTAACTTCTGTCTTAGAGGCCTGCATGGAAACCCCTGCTACTTCTGAGACTCGGTTTCCAAAGGTTATTTTGGCAGCCGGAACACAACAGCTGCTGAGCAATGCAATGATCCAGCAGCCCCAGAGGAGGAGGGTGCAGGGAGGCCTGAAGCCCCTGTGCCAAGCCCAGCACCCACCAGCTGCCTCCCTCCCCCTTCCCTCACAGCAGAAACAGCATTAACCCCATCACCACCGGTGGGTCCAGGCTCAGGGAAGGAGCTGGGTTTCCCAGAGGCTATGTAGCTCATACACACATAACTAGTGTCTTCAACTCACTTGCCCCCTTTCACTCGTGATATTTTTCTATTGTTCTGTCTGAGCATTTGCAGCACTCAGCTGAGCTTTCTCTTCTCATCTTGTTTCTCTACCAGTCCTGCTTCCCTTTCAGCCTGCCAGCCATAGCCATTTACATTGCAGTCTAACCAGTAAGTTATAATAGAGAGAAAACATACGTAATAGCAAGTTAAGTGGATTCTAACATTTCGTGGAATCTATAATGATTCAGAAGCCCCTTATTATGTCGTTTCTCTATCTTTGCACAGAGTCATTAGCATTCCTAGATACCACAAAGCATGAGCAAGAAGACAGTCAGAGTCCCACTCCTTAGTAGGCAGAGAGAGAATGTCTTATTGGTATTGATTCTATACCAGAAAGATATAATGGAGACTTGTAGATTCCTAACCCTAGGACCCAACTCAGCATAAGGCATTTGGGGCAGGGCCTGGATCCCCAAGGACAAGAAGCTCTTAAGCCAAGCAGAAAACAAACAAAACAACCCAGACACAGACATGAATAAATACAGCAGACAAATCTACATATGGGAAGGCCCCCCCCACTTCTGCTCCCAGGAGGCAGGCTCCCTGAGGCCTTACAGATGTCAGAGAAGAATCCACGTTCACGGTCCAAGCTGTACAAACCTTGTGCCCAAACTCGAGGAAATGGAATGGAGAGACTGGGAGATGAGAACATTTTTGAACTGAAAAAGAGGACCCCACCCACCCCCGCTGCACACCCCCAAACAATTATGATTCCTCTCTTGTTTCACTGAGATTAGCTCCCCAAGTAGGTTTTTTAAATTACTTCTCCAGCTGTTGGCCGAGTCGACAATTTGCACAACCTTTGTGGAGGTGGCAGAGGGCTGGCATGGGACCTGGTTCATGAAGAGAGGGGTCATGGGAGGAAGTTAGCTGGTGGGTGGGTGGGTGGGTGAGAGGAGAAAGAAAAAACAGAAACAGAAGATTAGGAACAGACCTGTACCTTCAGAGAACCGTATATCTGCTTTTCTGAAGGCCATGCCAGCATGCCCTTGGCAAACATGCATTCACGAACCTACGCAGTGGTGAACTTAAATACCTGTCACCTCTTAGGTTTCTCAAATTAATTGCCGCCGTTAATGTCAAAAAGTAAGCTTTATTTGGTATTCGGGGGCTTTTTAAAAAAGAAAACTATACACTCACACCGTCATAGCACAAGCATGATTTCCTATCTGTTTTCCATTGAATTCATATATAGGTGAATGCATTTTAAATAATTGACTAAATTAATCTGTCATTGACTAAACCATTCTCTTACTATCAGACTTTTAGAATGTGTCCATAATGCACATTTTCTTTGTAAATTCAAGTATTGCTTCTGGTGAACTATTTCATTAGGATAAATTCTACTGAAAAAATAATTGAATAAGGAAAAATTAATGTTTTGCATTTTCCATTACATATTGTCATATGGTAGTCCAAAAAACTTTGCATTGGTTTTCAAAACAACATCGCCAAAAAAAATTGACCAACTTGCAAAAATATTGCCAGATCTTGGAATTACTGATTTTTTTAAACTTAGGCAATTTTAACTCTCCAGTTTTTAGTTTTTGTAATATCCAATACGATAACCAGAAAACATTTTTTTAAAAACAGTCTTCATTACATTGACTCTAAGAAAAGAACTCCACTTTTTTCTACCAGTTTCAGAGAATCCCACCCAGACACGATGCAATTTGGACCAACCTGGAAGAGGATGCTTGGCATTGAAGAGTGTCTTCCCTGCTAGAGTGGGATGTGCTTCTGATGGTTAAAAGGAGATCACAGAATTGTTGAATGTAAGGTAGGCAGTTCAGAAGAACTCGACTAAAATTCTCTAGTCTGAGGAGTCAAGGTTTGGTGCTATAATGTGGAAAACCTTCCAAAACGTTAACAGAGAAACATCCCTCTAGCTGCTTGGAGCTGCTTTCTCAAGGATGGACTATTAGTCTGCCAAGATAGTGATGTGTAGGGTTTCAAGGACTTCTCTCCAGGGTACCTATAGGCATATCACCATTAAAGGCCATCACAGCTATTGCTGATAATAACAGTAACAACAACAACAATGATAGCTAGTATGTATTGTTTACTACATGCTAAGCACTTTAGGATAGATTCTCATTTAATCCTCACAACATGGTTACACCCATTTAAGGGGTGATGAAAGAAAAGCACACCAGGTTTAAAAGACACTCAGGGTCACATGACTCATCTGCAGACACAAACCCAGGCCATCTGCTTCAGAGTCTTGGATCGCCTCATCCATACTGTAGATCACCTTTTCCAGGACACGTTCACTTCATCTGTCTTCCATTTTTCCTCCTTCCCCCAGAAACTTCTACAAATCTTTCCTGATCAACATACATTTGGGGGGGTAAATGGGGATGCATAGTAGCTCATAAAGAAGCATCTTCCACCTTTATCAGCCAACCATGAATTTAGCACTGACCTCGGGCATCTCAGACCTGTCCTCTGAGAAAACGAGACTCCGGGGGCTTGGATGCTCCTTCACGTTTGGGGGTAGGTTTTGTCTCCTCTATTTAATGTTCTTCGACCTGGGAGCCAAATTGCACATTTAAAGCCTTCACTGTCTTTTCCAGAAAAATCACCTGGTCCTTATGCAGAAGAAGGGCCCACTCTGCCATACCTGGCTTCTTCTCAGTGACCTTCTAGTAAAACTAACTCCCAAGGTGCTCACAACAGAGAACATCACTGAATAGCAGCGAAGGCCAGAGGTCCTGTCCGAACTCCATTCTCTGGCCAGTGCAGCCCACATGAGCACACGTTGCTGTTAACGGCACTGGCGTTATGACCACCATTGATCCAACTCTCCTTCCATCCCCAGGCCCCAGGAGTGCACTGTGTTTTCAGGAAATGTTTGATAACACTTATCGGACTATGAAAGGTCGCAAATGAAACCATCACAACTTAGTTTGAATAAAACAGTAAAGAAAACGGTATTAAACATGTGAAATGTGACATATTTGTTTACCTTCCAAAAGAATGAAAATTTAGAAGTTTGTAACATCAGGGCTACAATTCAAAAGCCCATGGAAGGTACTAACTTTCCTACCACCCCCAAGTTGCTTATTTTAATCAAATTTACATGGATATGCCATTATACCTTAAAAGGCTAAAAAAAAATAACTAGGTAATGCTCTGGTTAATTTCCTTTTACACATATTTTCAACATAGGGTCAGAGCATCAGAAATGCCCGGCTAGCCAGTTAAATGCCCATTCCTGGCCTTATTCCAAGCCTACTAAAACACAATTTCTGGAATCAGGCCTTGGGAGTGGAAGATTTTACATTTCCCTTGGTTATTCTTATTCATTCTAAGGTCTGGGAACTGCAGCCCCCGCATATCTACCTCGCATGGCCAGACCGGGCTCAGGTGAACTGGATGCAGTGCAGTCTCAGACGCCAGAAACAGTGGATGGCGGCCTGGCATAGATTCCCTTTGTAAACTCTGGACAGATGTCTGCCCCACTCTGGGTCTTCCCATGTTCCACGGTTTTCATAGAATTCACTTAAGTCAGGAACGCATTTGGGTAGATTAACTAAGACACAAAAGACTTCTAAGTGCCTGAACCTATCATTGTATGAAGATTTTTATGAATGGTCTAGAAACCCCCACGATGGTCTCCTCTCAGGATGAAAGTGAGGGGACAATGATGATTTAGCCACGGAGGTGCTGGGAAACCCATTGCTGGGAGGGAAACAGGGAAGGGCAGAGGCAAGGTTAAGTAAACGAACACAGCCTGGCCTACTCCCTGTTGGGAGCAGCAAGTCACTTTGGATTCTCGAGGTTACGTTTTCTTATACAGAAGTAGCATTAGACTTTTAAGGAAACTTACATGAGTCATCCTTAATCTCAAAATGGCTATAATATGACTGCATTTGTAGTACTCAGGCCTGTAAGTTCATGAACACTGGTTATTTAGTTAGAAAATAGTGTCACAGTAACTGTGTGGGATGTCTGAGCCCCTTGATTTGTTTAGCCTTTGTTTTACAGGCAAGCACGAGTGGACAATTATTGTAATTTTGATCCCTTCACATGGGCAATCCTGCCTCTCCCACAGGCATCTACTTTCCAATTCCATTGGAAGGAGGTTAAATAAGCAAACTCAACAACACCTGTAATTAAGTACTCATTCGTTCTTGTATTCATTCACTTGGAATTTACCACTGTTTAGTTGAACACTTATTATACAGAGCATAGATATTCTTCCACTCACTGGGAAAAAGAGTGGTGAACCAATGGGTGTAGTTCCTGCTTACACAGAGCTTGTGGTCTACAGGGGGAGTATGTAAGTAAACAGGCAATTTTAATACGGAACGAGTGCTAAGATAGGAGAATAGAGTCTCAATGGGAGGAAGCCAACTATGAGGACAAAGAAGACGAAAATAAGAGGTAGAGGACTCAGCAGTCTTTGGCAACCATCCAGGTGAAAGAGTGGGACCAGTAGGCGTGGAGAACCATTGATCTCCTATGATGTGTATTGCTCATTTTTCTTTCTAAGCATTGGAGATTAAGGGGAGCCTAATCATTCACTTCTGTTAATGGATTTTAACCAATTAATCAATGGACGTAAGGCTAAGTGTGAACCAAAATATATTATGGTCTAGTAAAGCTGGGTCTCTTCTCTCTCACTCCACTTTGAACTTAACTGCTCAGTGCTAGGATGGTCTCTTAGGCAGTTCAGGCTGCTGTACCAAAGTAGCATAGGCTGCGTGGCTCATACACACAAATTTCTTTCTCGTATTTGTTGAGTCTGGATATCCAAGATCAGGATACCAGCATGGTCAAGTTCTGATGAGGGCCCTTCCCTGGGCTACAGACTGCCAACCTCTTGTTGCGTCCTCACATGGTGAAGAGCCGAGAAGGAAAGCAAGATTTCTTGTGACTCTTATAAGGCCATTAATCCCATTCCTGAAGGCTCCACCTTCATGAGCTCTCCTAATCCTAATTATTTCCCAAAAGCCCCCCTTCCTAATACCAACACATGAGGGGAGGGGTAAATATATAATTTCGATATATTGAAATTCATATATTCATTCAATATATGAATTTTAGGGAAACACGGCATTTAGTCCATGACAGTAAGAAACAGAAAGAGTCTTCTAAAGGACAGTGACATGTCACATTTCACATTCCCCTTTACAAAGTCAGACAGTTATCGTGGCCACGATTTTTCATGCTTTCCTGTATTTTAGTCCTTTGGTTGTGTCCTCTCATAAGACTCTGGGCTTGATCTTCCGTTAATCTTTGACCAACAGAACATAGTGTAAGTGCAGAATGCTAAATCTGAGCCTTGGTCTCAAGAAGCCTTCCATTCTCTTCCATACTCTCTTAAAAATGCTGCTACCCTGTGGAGAAGCCAAGGATACATTTCTGAAGGATGAGAAACTATGAGGAGAAGAGCCCAGCTGTCCCGTCCAAAGTCATCCTAGACCAACCTCAGCCAGTCCAACTCCCAATCACCTATAAAAGTCCAGCCAAGATGAGCAGAGTTGTGTTCATACCTGTCCCATAGCTGACCACTGATATGTCAGTGAACACAGATAAAATCAGAACCACCCAGTTAACATATAACCTGGCAAATAATAATAAATGCTGTTGTTTTAAGCCACTGAGCTTCAGTGTGATTTGTTACACTGTCATAACTAAGTGGTAAACTTCCTGAGGTCCAAAGATCCAAGAAATAGAGACCAGACAAAGAAGGATAGATATTGGCACTTTTATGGCCAGGAGTTTGTAGCTTTTTACTGTGGCCCAGGTCACACCAGCTTCTCTGGTTTAATCAACTATCAAAAAGAAATGAACACATTGAAAATTTGGGTCAAATATTCTCTCTGAAACTTCTGAGGCCAAGCCCTACTTGAAGGAAGAACTTCTTTCCTCTGGTTTCCAAAATCACTCACCGTATTTGCTAACCCTCTGTATAGACCAGTCCTCAGATAAGCCTCTCTTTGAAGAATATAATAAGGTCATCTGGGGTCTCTGCATTTGTGAGGGCTGAATAAACAAACAAAACTCCAGAGTGACTCAAAGGAAAGCCAACTAACATACTTTTCATCTTACTTCTCCCTTAAAACAGTACCCATGCTGAAGTGTAACAAAATATATATAAAAACAAGCTGTCAGGGTTCTGACACAGTCGATGCTGGGAGGCAAATGTTTCTGCTAAACTCTTGATGGAGCCCTGGGGAGAGAAGGAAAGGGTTCCACACTGGGAGGGATTGGCAGCTGGGCTGGGAGCGCAACCTGACTCTCTCTTCCCTTTCACAAAGGCGGTTTTGTTTGGATTGTGGGGCATGGTGAGTGACTCCTCTAGAGCCAGGGGATATGCCATGTTCTGGGGGAACATCTGGGCTGCCAGCTCAAGCCAAGTTGAAACCCTATCCTGGCCAGGGCTGCTCTAATAAATCAGGTGTAGGTGTATTTTTCCAGGATGTTCAAAGCCACATCTTACCCTGAGAAACGGGGTTTTATCCATAGGAGTTTCATTCCAAGGGACAAACGATCCTCCTAGGTTCCCATGAAGCATATGTTTACCAAGGCTTCATGCCCGAAGAATTAGATCCAAAGCCTGAAAGTAGGGCCTCCACACATCCTTCTTCAGATTGTGTCAGGAATCTTCACCAACAAAACCCCATTCTGATACTCAGACTCAGCCCATGCCATCCCCACCTTGTGCTTATAAAACAGTCTCAAATAGTTGATCCATCACTTTGAGCTGAAGGATTTCATTTTTACATTCTTTTCCCCCACCTCCCAAGGACATTTTCTCATATTTGTTGAGTCTGGATATCCAAGATCAGGATACCAGCATGGTCAAGCTCTGATGAGGGCCCTTCCCTGGGCTACAGACTGCCAACCTCTTGTTGCGTCCTCACATGGTGCAAAGCAGAGGGCATTAGGGTGAAAAGCAGACTCTTATAAGGGCATTCACAGTCAAGGGCTATTAATCTGACATAATAGTATTGTCAGGTTCTTCTCTTCTTATCTCCCCTTAATATTGTGCTATTTCTAACAGTACTAATAGTAACACTTCTATTTTCAATACTTTTATTTTAACATCTACCATGGACTCCAGGGATACAGTATATTATTACATTACAAATATCAATATTTGCATTTAAAGACCTCTTAATGTTTAAAGTAATCACATATGGACCCGTTTAACTTGATACTATTGATGAGTTTATAAGAATGTTAAATACCATTGCTGCATCTTATGGTCTGCGAGTGAGGTTGGTAGAGAGAGTGCTATTATTTCCCATTATAAGTGAGGTAGCTAAGTCATGGTACAGCTGAATCTGGGATATATTCCCAGGACTTGATGGGAATTCTTAATAGTGGTTCCTTGGTGGTTCGGGGATGGTCAGGCAAGGGGGCGAGGGCCAGGACAGGTCCAGTGGAGCAGAACATTAAACAGGCTGATGGGGAGACCATCGTGCAAAACAGGGACCTGAGTTCCTCAGTTGGGAGCTGCAGTTGACCCTGGACCAGTAGGTTAAAGAGCAGAGACAGCATGGCTCCCTTGCAAATTATAAGACCTACTGTAAGACTAGTTTAGGAGCTGTCGTTTGTGGGAAAATAACTACTTAAAAATAAGTTTTACAAAACGTGAGAATTTAGATGTCAGATGATGGAAGTTTTGGGCATGCTGATTTCAGGAGGTAACAAAAATTACAAAAATATGTATATGGGTATCTGAGCAGGTCTGTTAGCATCCTCCTTCTTCTGTAACCTACCAGATAAAATATCTGCTATTTGCTGTCACAGCATTTAGTCTCTTCAGTCGTTCAGTGTCCTGATTTTACTTGGGGTACTGTTCTCTTTTTCATTCTTACATTTGTAATGAGATAGGGCTGAACCCCATCCTCAGCTGTAGGAATGAGTCTGGACTGCCTTACATTCATCATGTTAACTTTATTTTTTTATCACTGTCATTGGTTCAGAGATGGGCATATAATGAGTTCATGGCCAATGAAATGTAGTGGAAAATTGTGTGTGACTTCTGGCATGAAAAGATCTCTCATGAACCCCTTCAACAAATATTTTTTTAAGAAACTGGGTGCCTGGTCCTGTACTAGGATTAAAAGATATTGATGGAGAGAAAATCTGTACTCTACCCTCTTCATGTTTGCAATGAAGGAGACAGAACTATGAATAAATAATTACAATGACTAACACTGCATCAGAGGTATTAATGGACTGCAGCAAAAACAGAGAGAGAGAACAAAGAGAAGATAGATAGGAAATCACTTCACTTGTAGACATCAGAATCATTTCCAATGGGATGGTGTGAGCCTCAGCATTTTTCTTGGCTTCCCACTGGTTCCAGCCACTTCTTTCCTGGATACGCTGGTGTGTTGGGGAGTTTGGGTTTCTGCTTCAGAAATATCCATTTCTGATTAGGCCAACTAATTTACTTCCCGGACTTTGGTTTGCTAATACAGAGATGTTTGAGGCCTTAGTGAGAAATCTCATTATCTGACCAAATAATGTTTTTTCGAGGAATGAATACCAGGGAGGGTATTCTAACATCAAATGCAGAATTAACAAACAGACAAATATAAAAATAAAAATGGAAATTGAGTTAAAACTAATCAAATAATATGTTAAAATGGAAATACCTGATATCTTCTGGGAAGTTTGCTAGGCTGACTTTGAACTTCAAAGAAAAATACTACAATAACAATCAAATAGTAATACAAGCCAAAAGCTATAATATTAATGATTTGGAATGGACAAATATTGGAATGTTAACTACAAAAAATAGGTATATATTGGAATCTAACAAAACATAAGTAATTAAGTCTTTCATTGATTTTTCTTTCATTCGGCAAATATTTATTGAGTATCTAAGTGTCATGAATTGTTAACTGACTCTTGAACTAGCGGTCAGAAACTGAACTGGAAAGTTGAACACTGAAGGTTATTTTTTTAAACATTTTATTTATTTTATTATTTTTAGAGAGAGGGGAAGGAAGGGAGGAAGAGTGGGAGAGAAACATCAATATGTGGTTGCCTCTTGTGCATCTCTTACTGGGGACCTGGCCTGCAACCCAGGCATGTGCCCTGACTGGGAATAGAACCGGTGATCCTTTGTTTGACAGGCTGGTACTCAGTCCACTGAGCCACACCAGCCAGGGTGAAGGTTATTTTTTAATGGAAAACTCAGACTTAGACCGATTTTTCATTTTCAGTAATTTTTTCTTATCACACATTAATAACAAAATATGTACTATATGATCACACCTGATTACTGAGAAAAATTCATGGCTATAGAGAGACCTGGTCATTCCCTTGACTTTACCTATAATGTGTTTAATGTGCTTTAGTACTTATGTATATAAGGTAAACTGGAGCTCATTTTTTATTAGTTTATGATTAAAACTCAAGTTGTGAAGTCATCAATATCTAAACTAGAAGTTATTTAAACTTCCTAAGTCTTTATCTCTAAAATGGATGAATAATATCTGAATTTCAGTTATTAAAACAATTAGGTGAGACACCTTCTAAATTTATGTATACATACACACACAGCACAGTGTTGGGTGAACAGTAGGGGTCCAGTGAGAACTGAATGAGTGAGTGAACAGATAAACAAAAAAATATATGGCCAGATTTCTTTCCTTGTTTGGGGAACCCCCTTTTCACCATGGAAAAACATTAGGCACATTATAGGAATGAATAAATGTCTCAAAATTCATGGTATATCCTTAATTCTGGGTCATTTATTCTGTCTAATAAAAGTTATACAGTAAAGTTATCACAAAATGTGATTCAAATGGTGTCATGGTATACTTCTTTATAGTAACGAATTTATTTTTCAGGGTAGAGTATTTGTATGCATATGGCTTATTTGCATATTTAGATATATTTCCCATATATAATCAGACTTTGAATTACTATGCCAATTTTTAGCTTAATAGTTTAATAACCAAATCATTTCTTGATAAGTTTGCTATTTTTAATCTATGAGAGGGCCAATTGGCTTATATCCACTTTAAATTTATTTTAGGCCAAAGGGTATATTTTTGTCTTCACAAAAGTTTTTTTTAATAGTTTACATAAAATGCACTGAGACAACTTATTATGACTTACGAAACTGGTTTTACTAATTTGTAATCATACTTCAAAAAACTTTTTTATGAAATACTTGAATTCAGCTATCAACAGTAAATATGTGATATTAGCAGCAAAATTTTAGAATAGATCCCGATGTTCTAATTGGTGCCTTATGAGTTATGAGTCTATAATGTCTACTCTTATATAAGGGTTAAGCAAGGAGGCAAATTGGGAAGAGGGTGGACAATACATCAGTTCTTTTTGACTTCACCGCCTGCTTTTATGTCATCCTTCAAACCCTAAACCCCTGTTTTGAGCCTCATGGGTCATCCTTAGGGACTAACACAGTTCCCAGTTACACAGAACCACTTAGTCTTACTGTTAAAGTCTTGAAGTCCCTTCTCAATCCAGACAAACTTCTCAAGGTTTGTAAAGGAGCAGGTCATAAGACTTAGCTTTCTGTTGTCTGGAAACAGGAGCAAGTTACAAGCGAAGTGACCTGTGCAATTGTCTTTCTCATAGGAAGTTGAGTCATTCTTATCTGATGCAGTAAAATAATGTTTTTAATATATTAATAGTTAGTACCATAAGTTGTTGTCCTTGTGCAAACCTCTTCAAGAGCCCCCTTAGGGTGGCTGAGACAGAATGCGGTAGGCAGGTTGCAAATATAATACAAATTACAAATGTTTCCCCTCCCTGTGTCCACGCCCCTTGCAATGTGACTTTGTAAGTCCTCCCACTAAGTGGTGAAGTCTTTGTCCACTACTCAATCCAAATGATCTTGTGATTCATTTCAGCCAATAGGATGCAGTGGAAGCGACATTCTACCAGTCCTGGGGCTAGGGCACAGTTTTTTGCACTCTCTTGAAATCCTTCTCTGCCATTTGAATCAGCCCGGGCTGGCATAATGATAACCTCAGACCCATGGCTCAGGCACCTTTTTTCCCATAGCCGCCTTTCAGTAACCCATCCAACTGAGGCTATTGTAGACCAAACAGCCCCCAGCTGACTGCAGATGCCAGAGCAAAGCCAACCACAACCAGTGGACCTTAGCCTAGATGACCAGAAACATCTATCTGATAAAAAGAAACATTGTTGTTCATGAGTCTATTTAAGTCACTCAGCTTTGTGGTTTATTGCTCAGCAATACCTAATGGATATTAGCAGGCATCGGTATACCAAAGGCTGTGGGAAGCTGATCTGCAGGAGCAAGAGGGAAATAATGGTATTTCTATGGCTGAGAGTAAGCTCCAAGGACAAGTGGTATGAAGAAAAAAAGAGAGGGGACAAGGGGGGAAAGTGGTCCATCAAAATGGAGAGCACATGACTGTGTGAGCAGGCCTGGGACACTGCATGGTGACGGCATGGTGAAAGGGTTTTTGAGAATGGCAGGTAAGTGGGCTGCCAGGAAGTGAGCTTCTAATCCATCTTGGCTCCTGCACTTTCAAAGTGATCTATGTACATTCATGCAGCACACGCGTCACTAAAGGTTCTATTCTGGTTGTTTGCGAAAACTAGCAAGGGGGTTGAGCATTTCCGCTGGACAGAGTGATGTGGTAAAATGATAACCCGCTTGGGAGTCAGAGCCTGGGTTGCTGGACCAGCCACAAGAATATGAGTCTCCATTCCTGCCCTCCTGGGGAATTCACAAAAAGTACTGTTGAGTGTTAGGACTTCCAGGGACTGTTCAACCCATCAGGTTGGAAGGAGACCGGTTGAGCCTGTTTACTTGCATCTCCAGTGCAACGGAGAGCTGCAGGTGACCTCTGAATAGCATTTATCTCATATACAGGGTCAGGGGAATGCATCAACACAACCGAACACCCCAGCCTTATGGCATCCAATTCTCACACCGACCGTGCAAAGACGCTATCAGTTGTCCCTGTTGTATTTGAAAGGAAACTGACTTTCAGAAATGTGGAGAAACGTACTGAATTTCACCCAGCTGGTGAGTGATAAATGGTATTTTAAGTCCAGGATTGCTTGACCCCAGTCTAACAATCTTTCAATAATGCAACTGCCAGGAACGTTCACACACATCAGGTGCGGTACGCCCACCAGCTGTTTGGTTTGTTGTTGCTGAAATGTAAGCATGACACCTCCCTTAGCAACTGAAAAGGCCCTTAGCTACCGCTGATGTTTAACAATTACTTTTCACAGAAAGGCTTCTGAAAGTCATAGAGGGTTCATGGGAGCTTTTTTTTTCCAAGGTGGTGCAACAGGAGGAATCGCCCCGCTGTGATCTGGGCAGCTGCTTGGCAGGAGCTGGTCAGATGTTGTCCCTTGGGAAGTGCTAGGGTCACTAATTACCTGATGGTTGAAACACTTCTTTCACTGGACCCAGGAGTGCAGAATCAGCCCCAGTAACCAACGTCTGGGAGGCAGATACAGGTATTCAGAAACTATGGATTCCACCTTGAGTTTTGGGGTGTCTGAGGTTCACTGGTGGTTCCTTAGGGAAAACTGAGAGTGTCAGTGGAATGGGTAAGAAATCTAATTAATAATAACAACAAGATCTAGTATTTGTGATGCACTGTTCTCAACATTTTGTGTCTATTAACACATTTAATCCTTTTCTCACCCTTATGTGCTATGTATGCTATACACATTACTACCCCCACTTTCTGTTTGTAAGTGAGGAAACCAGGGCGCAGACTGGTTAAGGAACTAACTCCCAGTTGTACAGTGAGTGGTCCGCCAGGACTTTTACACAGGCAGTTTAGTTCCATAGCACAGAGCATATTATTTTTCAGGCAGAGAAACTGTTTTTTCTTTCACGTGTACACACACATACCTCATGCCATTATCAATGTGTACTGAACTGAATTAACAGAACTCAAAGGGTATAATCATAAAGCAATTTTATTTTCCCCCGCAGTTGTCCTTTCAAACCTGCACCGTGGGACCAGACCATTCTGCAACAGTGTGTGGACTTCCAGCAGCCCACACAGCTTCCCTGTTCCCTCTAAGATGAGAAAAGGAACTCCGGAGACTGTAACCACCTAAAGCCGTCTCTGTTCAGAGACGAACGTGCCCAGTCCAGTGCGGTTAATCGACTCCCTGAACTTCACTCGAAGTTAAAGCCTCTCACCTCGTTTGATGCTGTAGCAGTTCTGTGAATCCCTGTTGGGGAAGAGGGGCTTCTTCTTCACTCTGTCTGCCCCTCCATCGACCACCACTCCCAGGTACAGAATTTTGTAAAATTAAATGTACTGGGTCAACATCGGTTAACAACATATAAGTTTCAGAGGCACAACTGTGTAAGACGACATCTGTATGTTCCACTGTTTGCTCGCCACCCAAAGACAAGGCTCTTTCCGTCATCTTTACCCTATTCTTCCTCCTCCCACTTCAATTCTCCTCTGTTGTATCTATGAGTTGGATTGTTCATCTGCGGCTTTTTGTTTTCTGTGCCACAAACGAGTGAACTCACGTGGCTCTTGTTCTTTCCCATGTGACTTACATCACTTAGCATGATGCTCTCAAGATCCATCCACGCTTGCCCAAATAGCCTTATTGAATCTTTTTTATGGCTGAGTGTACATGTACCACATCTTCTTTGGACAAAGAAGAAGGACACTATCAGAGGACACTTGTTTCCAGGTCTTGGCAATTGCAAATAATGCTGCAATGAACACAGTAGGGATACATATATTTATGCATTCGCATTTTCAAAGTTTTCAGTTAGATACCTAGACATGGGCTTGCTAGGTCACATATGATATAGCACTACTCTTAATTTTTGGAGGAACCTCCATCCTGTTTTCCATAGAGGCTGCACCAGTCTGCATTCCCACAAGCAACATGCTCCTTCTGAACCTTGTGGTTAGGACGGAGAAAAAACAGGGAGGGAAGTGAGAAGCTTGAAAATGCCCTAGTCAAAGAGCACCCACACGTATTTGGCTTCTTCTGGCCATGACAGATGTTTAAAATCAACTTTCTCTTGAGGGAGGTTTTGGGTTTTTCTCATTTATTTTTTTTTCACCTGTAACCCCTTCATTCAGAGGATGTACTCCCCAGGTGGCCCTATAAATAGGGAGCCCTTTAACCCAGGGTTACTTACCTGGGGTCCATCAATTTGAATAGAAAAAAAAGCTGTTAATTTATTTACAGTAATCTCTAACTGAAATTTGCCATGTACGTCGATTGTAAATGTGCGGTCTAACTGAGATCTAGCATTTCCTTTCATTTCCAATGTGGTTTTATCACCAGGATTTGTCACTGTCACCAGCAAAATCGCAGCCAGCTCCCTACCTGTTAGGTTGATTGCGAAGATATTTCAGAATGTTTTTACACTTATCATTGCTTCAAAATGAAGGGTATTGGAGTCATTTTTAGAATTGACACTGGATTTGATCATTGAATGGTTTAAGACTCCTAAATTATTTTGATAACTCTACTTAGACGTAATTGGTTTCCTTTGAAACTCAATGACTGTCCTGTGTGCACTTGGAAACAGTCACCTGAGAAGAGGTCATCTGCAGACAGAGTCTGCCAAAAGGGTCCACAGCACAAAAAATACCATCGTTTTTTGAGTTTCCCGTATATCATCTACTCTCTTTGCTAATGTCCTATCTCCCTTCCAAGCTGCCTTCTTGGGCAAGGTCCCTTTAATGCGGTAAAGGCCAGTTCTTTTCCTCCTGCCCTCATGACTGACATCTCCTCTGCAGGAAACACCTTCATCTGAGCTCCCCAGCAGAACAGGTGCTCCCTAACCACGGCCCCTACCCCCTCTGCATTCAGGTCTGCTAGGCAGCTGCTGTGCCCCAGTCAGCGATACTGCCTGTGCATGTGTCGGTGTGATTCCAGAGCCACAGGCAAATTGCTTCTGCTCAGAGCAGCCCCAAGGCCTTCAGCCTATGCCCTTGCCTTCCCAGCTCTCTCAGCAGGAACCCCAGGCCTCCCATTCTTTAGGAACCTGGGAGTCAATGCTTGGCAGAGCAAGACCTGGCAAGAACCGACCCCATTGCATGGCTGATCTCAGTTCTCATTTGTCAGCATGCATGCCTCACTGGTTGTTGGAACCCTCTGAAATATCACCCCTGTTCACTGTATCCAGGGTAAACAGCCTAGCTTACTAATTCGGTCTTTCCAACCTCTCTCCCTAGACTTGGAGCGAGGGAACTTATGGTCTCCTTCTCCTTGGAATAACAGAAGGAAAATTTCTCCAACACATTTTCCCAGAGAAATTCTCTCTTTACTCCACCACCTCAATTTTTTCATACCTTTCAGGTGGCTTTTAAACCATTATATATTGAGGGTCCATATTAAATTTTCATTCCTCTCCACCACCACCCCACATGCACTGCCCTACCTCTGCCTTCTTAAGACTTTCCGTAAGACTAAGGAAAGCCTACTCTGCTACAGAGTTTTTAACACTAGTATCCTGAAAAGTCTCAAACCTGGAGGCAGAGAAAAGCACTGCTTACCCAAGGCCCCCAAGCGAAAGACAGATTCTACTGATCCTGAACTGGCCAGCTCATGTAGCGTGGCAGCGTCCCCTCCACGTGAGAGGCTACCCTCATGCCTCCCCTGTTGCCACTTTCCCTGCTACCTGGCTGGCTCCGCACTGGCACAACTTGCAATCCTTGCCTGATCCCCATAACAGACCAGACACGGACAACCAGGCAGGAGCACCATACACCGATTTCCTGGGGGACGAGTCCATCTCTCTCATGTCCAAGTGCAAATTTAAGAAAAAGAAGTCCCCCGCATGGGATCAACAGAGGGAAGCCCCCTGCTTTATTGTTTTTTTAAATATAATCCTTATTTAATTCTTGTTCAAGTACAGGTTTCTGTCTTATATTCCCAACCCTGCCTGCCCCCCACCCCATGCTCCCCGCCTCCCTCCCCCTTTCCACCCCCCACCCTTAGTTATTGTCCATGTGTCCTTTATACTTGTTCATGTGAGTCCATCCCCTTTTCCCCTATGATTCTCTCCCCTCTCCCCTCTGGGCCCTGACAGCCTGTTCCGTATTTGAGTGTCATTGGTTGTATTTTGCTTGCTTGTTTGGTTTGTTTAGATTCCTGTTAACGGTGAGATCATATGATATTTGCTTTATTGTTTGTTAACGTGTCGTGTTTTGCTTTGTGGGGTTGACTGGTAGACACCACTGTCTCACAGCTGCGATCGTCCTAACTCCCTGGCATTGAGCAGGATCTGCTTTCAGGAACACATCCTGGGTTTCCTTAGACAGTAAGCAGCCACTGATTGCCTTTTACTCCACCAAGAAAATGAGATTACTCCTTGAGGAATCAGCGGCTCTGCCTGTTTGCTTGGCTGCAAGGCACCACGCAGCTTGTTTAAAATTAGCTTCCCCCATAAATCACTTGCACAATGAAGTGCCTGCCTCTGCCCTCTGACATATTTGTGTCTCTGCTTATTTTTAATGATGACATGGCTTTTTCTGTCTCCATTTGGCTCTTTATCCTTCACGCTCCCCCAAGTACTAAATTCTATGCCAAAAGTGCAAAATCTAAGGAATGGCTGGGCGGAAAGATCTTCCTTTCTGCTGGCACAAAGGCAGGAGGGAAACTGAGTTAGCCTTGTGAGTGATCTGATGGAAATGACCCCTGTTCCATTTTGATCAGATTGTTATGTCCTAAACATGTTCTCTTAAAAAACGGCAAGAGAGTACTTCTTTATATGCATTTGCCAAAGTCAGTGAATGTAGACTTCGTTAAGAGATTCGGCCCTGGCTGGTGTAGCTCAGTGGATTGAGCGCGGGCCTGCGAACCAGAGGATCTTGGTTGATTCCCAGTCAGGGCACATGCCTGGGTTACAGGCCAGTTCCCTGCAGGCCAACTCCCAGCAGGGGATGCATGAAAGGCAACCATACATTGATGTTTCTCTCCATCTCCTTCCCCTCTAAAGATAAATAAAAATAAATAAAATCTTTATAAAAAAAGAGTTTCGTGTTCCATTACATGTAAATTTCACATAAAAGAGAAAAAAGAATGGCGAACAAGTAAGGAACTCCTCCCAAAAATGTGCATGCAAAAGTACTTAGGAGAATGTGTACCAGTGTCCATAATTTACTTTGAGATGCTTTCAAACTGTGATTAATTAATTGGTGGACAGAGAGGTAGATATGTGATAAGGGATATGTAGTAAAAAGTTAATGGCTAAAGTAACTTTTTCGATAATTCATGGTAGGCATAAGGCAGATGGTACACAGAAAGCTGTTTACTTTCAACTTTGCTGCGTATTTGAAGTTTTTCACAATAAAACATTTGAAAAAAGCTTATTTGGGAACCTGGACTGATTTCTTGGGGACACGTGAGGTCTACAGTTTCCAAAATCCTGTCCTTCATCCAAATTTTATTCCTTAAAATCCATATTTTCATACATAAAGCCAGAAGTCAGTAGTTTATAATAACAAGGAAAAGAGGATCATTGACTCAGTGGAGAGTCTAAAATATGGAATATTCTACGAGACATATTTTACTACTGAGACAGGTGGGCACCTTCTTCAATTTAAAATGGTGTCCAACCAGAAGGTCCTGACTCAACTCTTCAATTCACCACATAAAACACAATGAAAAAAAAGGAAGGTTAGTATCATGACCAAAATTCATATAGGAGAAATTCAAACACCTATAATTCAAATGGGCCTACGATGAGAAGCTCCAAAAGGGATGGAGTCTTAGTTTCCTATCGGAAACAGAGAAAATTTACTCAGCAAAATCTGCATCAAATAAATAATTGAGAAATTCCATTCTGATTCGTGAATGCTATCTTTTCGAGGCCAACAGAGTACCTCTATTTCCTTATCACAACCTTTAGAGACTTTAACATATAGAAAACAATAGGAGATGGGAAAGAGGAGCTTTTGGCCCCTATTACAGTGCTACCCTGCAGAAGTCCACTGATTCGGCAGAACTGTAGATGGGAACACAGGGCAGCAATGCACAGTATCAGTAGCTGTTTGTCACATATTTATCTCTTCAAGTACTAGCTGGAGTGGAAGAAGCCATCTCTGTGCAGCAATACACAATCATATCAATGCTGATTAGATACCAGGAATCTGTCTGGATGTTCAATTAACTTGCCCTCCAGGCCCAGAAAGTATAACCCCATGAAAGAGAGTGGAGAAACCGAACAAAAAACTAATCTACTGCAAGAGCCAAAAGAGTTTTTCAAAAAAGGGGGTTATACCCCCCACTTATTGACAACTACCAGATCTTCATTGATTTCCTCTCGTTTGGGGATGAGGAAACTGAATATATTTCGAGCATTTAGTTAGATGTAAGAATATGACAATGAAGCCTGCATTCCAGCCAGTAAAGAACAGAATCAACAGGGTTTGCACTTACGATATGAACATGGAGTGCAATGTGAGAAGTCGTTTTAGAATGCAGATGGAAAGGGAAAGGGGAGCAACAGAGACACAGGATGCAAATTGTAGACTGGAATGTGTTCCTGAGGAAGTACCCAAACACTTGGAAAGGAAATGACAATAAAAATAAATAAATAAAGCCCAAGAAACTGTTTTAGCGGACCTTGCCAAAGAGTTCATGACATTTCAGGGAAGTCAATGAAAAGAATCCAAATGTGGTTTTCTGCACACTAACCATGATGTAAAATGGGGCAGAGATAAATACAATGAAGATTAGAGAGTTTAGGTAACTTGATCAAACCCGAAAGCTAGACTGGGCTCTCAGGACCTTCCTCCAGAAGACTTCATTGTAAGAATCATAAATCAGAGCTATCAAGTCGGTGTTGTAATTTGGAAAGGCCAGAGTGCCCTAAGTGATGATTTTGAGACTCAGTTACTCCGAGTTGTCACTTCTCTCTGAAGCTCATTTCTTTGTGATGTTCTTGGCCCCTTACCAGGGAACAACTTTGTTCTATTCATTCATCCATTTGTCTTTTTAACAAACATTATTGTAGTGTGGCCTCATTAGACACTTTAATAAATATCTCTGACCTAAAGAAGTACAATAGAAAGCCCTGTGGTGAACAGTTTTAACACAGAATGTGAACTGCAATGTCAGATTGTTGAGAGAAACAGAAAGAGAGAGAATGACAGTGAAAAAGAGACTCCGTGATCAATTACTGTTTGTGTTTTATATAGTATTTTTCCTTATTATTTACACACATTGCTTTCTTTCTTCTTTTTCCTTTCATATCTCTCACTTTCTATTTTGTTCACTTTATAATTTCCATTGTAAAATGAAAATGTTCTGCTAATGTCCGACCTTCTCTGTTTTACTAGGTCTTAAAATGCCTTTATTTTACCCTCATTCCTGAAAGGTATTTTAAGAGTATGAAGCTCTAGGATGAGTGTTCCTTTCTTTCAGCACATTGACTATATATCATCCTACTTTTTTTCTGGCCTTTATTGTAGCCGTTGAGAAGTCAACTCTCCATGCAAATGCTACTCATTTGACGGTAACTTTTTTTGTTTCTCTCTGTTTCATTTAATTTTTTTTCTCTTTGTATTTTCTTTTCTTCAAAATAACTATGGCGTGCCTAGAAGATTTTGTAATTTTTTTCTAATTAAGATTCTATGTGTTTCTTAAATTCTTGGATTATGTCTTCCATCAGTTCTGAAAACTTTTAAACCCTTATCTCTTCAAATAGGATCTCAGTTTCATTTACTCTTTTTTTTTGCTTCTGGTACTCCTCTTACATACATATTAGATATTCCCTATATATCCTCTATATATTCCTATTCAATACATTAGCCTCTAGCACACGTGGCTATATAAATTCAAATTCAAATAAGATTAATCAAAATTGAAAGTCAGTTCTTCAACCTCAATAACCACATTTTAAGTACTCAAGAACCATTGGGTTATGATATTAGACAGCATAGATATGAAATGGTATTATCATTGCAGGAGTTTCTATTGGGTATCGATATGGCTCTACATCCATTATCTCTTCTTCTACATTTTCTACCCTTTGTTTTCTCTTCATGCTTCATTTTGCAAAGACTTCTGGCCACCTATCTTCTTGTTCAATGATTTTCTATTCAACTCTGCCAAACCTGTTGTTAAACTTATTTGTTCAGTTATTTTCTTTTTTTGTTCTAGAACGCACGTTTCTTTTTTTATGATTTAGGGTTTTCTGCTAATTTTTAAAGCTTAAAATTTCTTTTATTGAACATAAGCGAAGTAGTTGCATAGTCTGTCTGGTAATTTTATTATTTGGATTCCACTGAATTTGTCCCTATGCTTTATTATTTTCCTATTGTTCTCTTCTTATGGTATTTCCTTCTATATACTCATATGTCTGGTTATCCCTGATTGTGTGCTTGGCATTGTTTTTGAAAAAAATTATATTTAGTCATAATTTAAGACTTGACTAAAATTGTCTTCATGAAGTGGAGATTTTCATTTGCTTAGTCAGGATCCTGGGTATATTGTTCTTAGCCATTGAAATGCAGTTTAATGCTTAAGCTTTTCTAGAGAGTAAAATAATCCACAGCTGTCACCCTGACTGCCAGGCTATATCACCCTTAGAGTTTCAACCCCAAGGGACAAAGGCTTACCAAGTCTGGGCTCTTGATGGAGTCTGCATTCACCTGACAGCCCAGTCAGTTAGCTTTCTGGGTCTGCACACAATGAGGGAAAAATGGCCTCTACTGCTAGACTGACTTCCAAAACTCTCAAAGATCTCCACCAGGTAGTTACTCACTATCTTGTTAGGTCTTTGATACTTTTTAAAATCTTCACCTGAGTATATGTTTTTTGATTTTAGAGAGAGAGGGAGGGAGAGAGAAACATCTATATGAAAGAGGAACATTGATCAGTTGTCTCTCATACACACCCAGAGGATGTTCCAAACCAACTGAGCCACCAGGTCAGGTCAGCTCTTGGATACTTTTAAAACATGATATTTATAATTCACTCAGGTATTTTACTTTTCCTCGGGGGAAAGACCAAATAACTAAGTTCACCATTTCTAGGAATGAAATTACTCATTGTTATTTTTAAAAATCTTTTTCTCTGGAGTATGGTGATTAGTACCAGTACTCTCACCTGTTTCTCTAATTTAGTTGAGAGATGTTACATAAATACCACACTTTGTGTTTTCCAAATATTCCACTGAGATCATCTCTACTCATTAAAGGTCTATTGGAGATTTTTGTAGTCACTCATTCATTCATTTATTCAAGCTTCTAACATTCATTCGCTAAGTACCTATTATGGCCAGAACTCTGATGTGCCCTGGAAGTATAATGATCAACTAGACATAAAATATGTATTAATGGGACAGACAAAAATGTACATTAGTTAATAAATAAAATAATTCCACATGGTGGTGTTGTGAGGAAGTGAAATTTTATAAGATTGAGAGAGAGAGAATAATGGAGAATGGGCATAAGACCCATTTTAGATAATATTGTCAGGACAGTCCTCCCAGAGGTGATAATTAAAGTTAAACCTCATGAATGAGAAAGAACAGCAGTGAGTAGAATGGATGAAACTCATGTGAAAGAGACTCAACATTTGGAAATGGTAAAGGAAGTCATTGTAGAGGTCAGCAGGAAGTGTTTCTCAGTAAGGATAATGTATTTATGCTTTTTCTACAAGTAGTTCCAATGTCCATCACATCTTTCTGTAGCTCTCTAAATGGGTTTTGGGGCTCACCAAGCCTTGTACATAAAGAAGGCATCAATGAGTAACATTAAAATTTTTTCAGTAGATGCACAAACCTGTTGTTCCTCATTTCTTAAAAAAGACAGGAGGAAATGGTTATAAAATTAATAATCATAACAAAGCAACAGTTATACTGTTGTTTTGTAAAATTGAGAAAGTCCTTCAATCTCTCTGAGATTTAATCTGCCTATGTAAAATGAAGTATAGTTCTAAGTGATCTACAAAATTCTTTCCATTTTTATACATTATAGAAACATTTCACCACTATTGTCTCATGAGACAGTTCCTGTTGGATAACATATTTTAGTGGAGTTTCTCTATTTTGTTACAGTCTCTTTGTTGCCTGGGGAGGGAGTGGGTTATAATTATATAAGGGTTATATTATATATGCCCTTCTTTATCGCACAACGTTTGATTTCCTAGAGGTTTTTTAGGTTTTTTTTTCAGTAATGTGGAAAATGCCCCCACATTTCAAAAGTTTTATTCCCAATATAATTTGTAAATGCTGTCACATGTCTATGAAATGAATATGTAATAAGGCTTGTATAAAGACTAATAAATACCCAAGGAAAAGATCTTGTCAGATGCAGTTTGGGAGTCTCCCTCTTAAAAACACTAATACGCAGAGGGAAACTCATAACCTTAATGCATGTTTGTGAATGTAAGAAAAATGACAAATTAATTACCTGAGCATTGAACTCAAGGATTTCAAAAGAAAAGCAGACTAAATCCACCCCCCAAAATGTACAGAGGCTACTAGTACTAGAAGATTAGAAAATAATGAAATAAGAAATATAAAACAATGGAGAAAATTACCAAAACAAAAACCTCATTCTTTGGAATAAAACAGACAATTCCCTGAGGACTGTGCAAATAAAAAAGAGAAAAAGCACAAAAAAGAAACACAAGGAATTTGCACAAATAAGAAATACTATAATTCAAAACATGACATAACCATAGATATACAATGAATTGACAATATGCAAGAAAATTTTATGACACTTAAATAAACACTAACACTGATTTAAGAAAAACTAAGTACTAAAATAATTTATAAGTAGCTAACAAAACTTTCAAAAACAAAAATTTTTGTTTTCTAAAATTATTTCATAGAATACAAGGGAAATTTAAAATCTTAAAGAAATGTCCTCTAACAAATTATATAATGGTTATATCAAAAAAGAGAAAGAAAAGATATGAGAAATATATATATGTACATATACATATCTAGCTATGTGTTAATATCTTGTAAAAACCTAATTGCAAATATCCTAAATCAACAGTAAAATATGTTCACATCTATAAAACTCTCATCAGTTAAATTTCTAACATCACCAAATGCCACTGAAGTTATTGGCGACCTGGAACATTCATATATGGGAAGAAGCATGGTAATTAGTCCAATCGCCTCTGAGAGCTATTTGGCAACATCTAGTAAAATTGGATCTACAAATGTACTTGTAGCTGTGTGTGCCACTCCGCACAAAGATGTCTTTACTGAAGCATTAAAGTAATAGAGAATAATTGAAAACTATGTAAATGCCCAGTAATAGTAGAATGGATTGATAAATTGTATATATCAATACCACAAAATACTTTAGACCTGTGATAAACAATGCAGTATTTCTCTATGCCTCAACATTAATACATTTCAAAAATGCAAAATCAAGTGAATAGACCAAAGGGCAAGAGAATTATACCATTGGCATGGAATTTTTAGAACACGCAAAACAATGCAATATACTGTTAATATATATGTACATATATATAGCATATTTATTTTTAAAACATAGGAAAGTTCCACATCAACTGTAGAAGAGCAATTGCCTTCAGGGAGAGAGAGTAGAAAATGAGATCAATCAATAAGGGATATGATGTGAACATGAAGACTGTCTGAAAAAATGTGTATATCTTTAAAGATTATTTGAAGCAATTTAGGATCAATCCAAGCATTTTAATATCTGGATGGAGGGTGTCTACAAGATGTAATATTGGTCCGTATTTCACAGCGTCGCTGTAAAGACTGAGTTAATGCAAATAAAGAGCTTAAAGGACAGACTCTGTTCTCTATACACTCCCTATCTGTTGACTGTTGTAACTGTCATTTGCATGAGACTGAATTTCCAGACAGCAAAGCTCACTTATTTGTGACTGTGTTTCTGTGTGCAGTACAGACTCTGGCACAGACATGTTTATTAATTTGGTTGATTAAATACACACATCTTAGATTCTTCCTCTCATCTCAGCTCCCTCACCTACATGCGTGGGCGTAGGTGGATGGGAGGGGATAATGAATTGGCATAAACCATTGGTAGAAATTTTAAGTCTTAGTATTTCACTCTTACAACCAGTTCCATATGTGACCTGGTTAATGGTTTCAGGGCAAGTGATTACTTTTAAATAACCAACCAGCAGAATTTATATATGTTTTGAGATTCTTGGAAGAAGGTTGATTATATAAATGCCAACTGCATTAGTATTGATTTCTCAAAGAATAAAAATAAAATCAGCTGAATTGACTATTTATTATTCCTTCTATTCTTTACCATTACAAGAACTTTGTAGGAATGAAGATTTCAAATGATTACAAAAATCATCACAGACAAAGGGTTCTTCAGTATATAAGGCCCTAAGTAGGAGAAATGGGCCTTGGCTGACTTCACCCACATGATGAACTTCATAAATATATAGTTAACACACGATCCAGATACTTCAACTTCGCAGAGTTCAGGCAAGAACAGCTTTTGTTTATGGGGAGTTTTCTTATGTGTTGAATATAAAGTACCAATTAAAGTGTAATCGGAATAGCTGTTTGAGTTTTTGGCAGCATATCAGAAGGAGTTACGGAAAGTAAGGCCTTTCAAATGATAGATATGATTTTGCAGAGGTCACGATATGGTCTGGATAGGGCACGCCTGGCGTGATTTCAAACCCTAAATGCACGCGAAGCTGCTGCAGTGAATCATATCCCAGGGCCCAGATCGTCATTGCCTTGGGAATGGTTTCTCCGTTCCCAAGTCAGTACTGGTTTTCAGAATACTTTGCCTAGAACCCTATCTCTACAGGCTGAGGAGGTCCACTCAGGTCTAGAATAGCTAAGATGCTCAGGGATTTTATTTTATACTTGCCACTGTCCACATCTTTGTAGATTTTGATTTGGAAGAGCACTCTGCCCTTAGAGCCTGAACCTCTCTCCCTCCCTAGATCAACTTTTGTCAAAACTTTCCATAGAACTGGGTTTCTCATCTCCAGAGCTTTTACCAGTTCATAAGTATGCACCAAGGGAATGCCAGAGTGGTTTGGAACTAGTAATTGGAAGGAACTGAAGGGCATTATGCAAATGTAAAGACAAAAAATGGTAAATAAATAGGAAAATAAAAATCCATGAGGGAAATGAGAATTGGTGATACAAACATGGACCAGGAACTGCAGAATTTGGTGTTGGATAGAACAGCCAAGTGGGGCAAACAGTCACTTTACAGTCTCAGTTAAAATCTGAAGAGAGAAACCTGACCCAGGGTAAAGATACAGTCAGTGACTAGCCTAAGTTGTAACAGCTTCCAAAAACCAAAAACATGCAATTGACCTTGTAACTAGGATTGCATGTGGCGCCCAGCCAAAACCCACCAGCCTCTCCAGGGCAAAGAGTGACAGCTTTGCTGCCCTGCAGCTGAAACAGGTTGGAACCCATATTAAACTGTGCCAAGTAGGGTCTGCCACTAAGCTGAACACCTGTAATTCACCCATCTGTGTCCCTCAAGTCCTCACCCCAAAGTAAATTGATTCTGAGTTCTAACAGCTGTCTGGGGGACTCTGATGGGCTGTTCACAGCAGGAAAGGCTTTGGGAGATGACAAAAGCTGTGGGTTGTGTTTTCAAGGTCAGAATCCAGAGAGGAATGTTCCTTCGATTCCTTTATGTGTGGAGGGGACAAAAGTAGGACTGGGTGGGATTCTTAATTCGAGTAACTACGTACGAGACGTTATTCACCCCATAATCTGATTTGAAAATAAGCATGGCTGATGAAAAGGGGAAAGTTGGGGCAATGATAGTCCCTTTCATGTAGGAGTACAAAGTAAAGAGTAGGGAAAAGAGGGTATAAACTTGGGAAGTAAAATGAACTTGCAGTGTCTCTGCGATGCTCAGGGAGGGTTAGGAACGTTGGAAATACATAGTCACTAGAAGTCTAGCACATTCACGGCAATAATGGAAAAATAGATATGTATGTCCTGTCAGCAATACATTTAAGATTGTTTGGAACATAAGCAAGGAAAATCTATGTATTTATCTCCTACTATGAATATGCATATTCTTAAATGCCAAGTGCTTCTAGCCGCCGACTCTTGCCAACATCAGCAGCCACTGATATTTTCACTTACAAATAAGTGAAACAATTGTGATCTGTACAGGTTCTATTTCACAGCAAACAGAATCTTAAAGGCTGAGTAGCTGAGGCTCCCTGGTGACTTGAGCTATAATCCCGGTTTTTTTTTTCTTTGCAAGCTTATATACTTTTTTATTTCTTGATTTTTTTCCCGGTACTCTGAATATGGGTCTTTATTTATTGATTTACTGATTCTTATTTATTTTTTGGATAGTGTTTTATCTGCTGTTACTAAAGTAAGGAATCTTCATTTATTTATTCTTTTGGGGACCAGTCACACACTCACTAATTTAGTTAACAAATGTTTATCGTCCCAGTCCTGGGAATATAATGTTAAGACAGTCTAGGCTTACAGGCTGCTTCTCAGCCATTGGTGACTCTCAAGATACTATTTATGTGTTGCATGCATGAGAAAACTGGAAACAAGCGCCATGCCTTCTTGAATAAAAGTTTGCCAGTTTATTTTAAAATATATATGGAAATTCAAAAAAATGGCCAAAGGAATTTTGGGAAAAAAATAAAGGGCTACTTCATATACTACTTGATTTCAAGATTTTCTATAAAGTTACAATAGAGTATGGTATTGGTGTAAACACGGACAAAAAGTATAGGCCCATTGAGCAACAAGAGCCCAGAAATACACCCACCCACGTGTGAACAAGTGACTTTTGGTGAAGATGATTCAATGGGAAAATGAAATTCAAGAAATTGCACTGATATCAAATCTACGGGGAATAAACCTCAAACTTCCCCTCACTGTATGACATAAAAAGTGTCATACAGTGACACTTTTTTTGACATACAGTGACTTTAATGACATAAAAAGTCATTCCAAATGGATTACAGATCTATATAAAATGTAAAGACACAAAAGTTCTAGGAGAAAATATAAAGGAAATCCTCAGACATTTAAATCCGGCAAAAACTTCTTTGACATGAAGCGATATACATCAATCACAAAAGAAAATAAAATGATAAGCAGGACTTCATCAAAATTAAAGACTTCTTTTCGAAAAGTTCAATTAAAAGGCACTAAAGTCTGAAAGAAAATACCTTTGATATCTGACAAAGGCAGAGCTAAGAGTACAAAACCTTCCCACGTTTCTGTTTTAGGTCTCAGACGCGACTCCCATAATGATGAGATTCTACGCCTGCGCTTCACACTGGCTACTCCAAGGGTGACCCAAGGACGAGGGGCGTCAACATCACCTGGCAGCTGTTGAAAATGAGGGCTCTCAGGACCCACCCTGGACCTACTACATCAGCATCTTTGTTTTAACCAGGTCTCAGGCTATTAAAACTTGGGAACGCAACAACTTTGGACCGTAGAGGAAACCAGCTTCCTGCTTCTGGTACCTCCGAAGGTATGAAGTATATCACGGGAATGTTTGGACCGTGCTGGGAAGCCAGGTGGCGTCACGGAGAGAGCGCAGGATCCTATTCAGGCTACACCTGGATTCGAATATGTGCTCTACCACTTGCTAAAACTATACGTGGAAAACTATAGTCAGGTCATTTAGCATCTCTTAGCCTCCACTTCCTATCTATAAAGAGAAGATGACTCCATCTTCTTTATAAACTTGTTGGGGGGATTAAGTGGAATAACATTTGCAAAAACACCCAGCACAGTACCTGCAATGGTGTGAGTTCCCCATATGTGCAGTTCTTTCACATGGTCAACAGAGAAGGACTTTATTTTATAAATCACACTGGCCTCAGAGCCAGCAGAAACCTCTGACATTTCCCCACATCAAGAGGCAGGATCATTCGTTTGTATCTCTTTCCACATGTGCTTTCTCCCCGGGCTCAGCAGTCTCCATGGATGAGGGAGGGCAGGCAGTGTTGGGAAGAGCCCTTGCGTTTGGATAGTGGCCCCCCTCCGGTCCACCCACATTTCCAACAGCCCATTTAATAACACGAGTGATAAAGGGGTTTATTATGCATGCAGCTCTGCAACCATCGCTGAAGAGAAAATTAGTTTGATGCCCTGAGCGACAGTTGAAAACTAGAAATGCCTAAATAAAATAAAAGACAAGGAAAATGTATACCTATAAATACACGTAATAAAGAGCTCAATGAGAAAAGTCATAAAGATGCAGGCCACACAACTTACTCTTTTCCTGACACTTCCTGACTCTTCGTAAAGGATGTGTTGATTACTAAGTTTGTTTTCTTAACCAAGGTTCCCTTCTCCCTAAAATTGGGTGGGAAGGTAGGGGATCTGAGAAGCTCAGGCCTGGGTGCATATCCACATGTACAGTTCAACTGTTTTTAGATTTACAGAAGCATTGCAAAGATAGTACAGTGCTCCTATCTAATCTTTATTTAGCTCCCTCTAATATTAATATCTTACGTAACCATGGTCCATTTATCCAAGTGGAGAAATTAATATTCATCTATTAACTAAACTGCAAGCTTTCTTTGGATTTCTCTTCTTTTCTTTGTTCGGTTCCTGGATCCAGTTCAGGGAACTATATTGCCTTTAGTCCTCATGTCTTCTCAGTCATCGTCAGTCTATGAAAGTTACCATCTTTCCCTGTCCTTCATGACCATGGTACTTCTGAGGAGTACTGGCTTGGTATTTTGTAAAAGGTGCCTATATTTGGATCTGTTTGGTGTGTCTTTTTTAATCAATAAACTAAGGTGATTGACATTTGGAAAGAATAGCACAAAGGTGATATACTTCTCATCACATTTTATCAGAGGCACGTAATTTTAATATGCCTTACATTGGTTGCTGCTAACCTGGATTACTTGGTTAATGCTGTATTTTCTAGTTTCTCCACTGTATAGTTATTTTTCCTTTTCTCTACTCTATTCCTTAGAAACAAGTCATTAAGTCCATCCACACTCTTGGAGAGAGAAATTAATTAAGCTCCAATTCTTGGGAGGAAGGGCATCAGGTGTCAAAACCAGGAATGAACAAACTTGGGAGAGATACTCTGAGATGATGCCAACCCCCTGTCCTTCCTTAAAGTTATGCTGGTTTAGCATTTGTCAGTGGGCCGTGCCCACAGCAATTATTGCTGTGTGTTCTGATGGCGGTTTTTATTCCCCTCATCCTTCTACAAATGTCAATTCGAATTCTTTTGTAAGGAAAAAATATTCCCTCTCCTCCATTTTGTTATGTATTCAATTATTTATTTATATCGGCATTAGTTCATGGGTTTTTTTTTTTTGTTTTTTGGAGGGGGGCTATAATCCACTATTATCATAATTTATTTTGTTGTTCAAACTCCTCTATCATTGGCTCTCAGGAACTCCTTCAGGTTGACCCCTCCATCTCTTTGAAATAATCCTGTCTTTTTGTTCCTTGAGCACTTTCTTACTTTCTGGCAATGCAAGATGACCCAGACTCATCTGGCAGGTTTCCTTTTCTATCCTAGAATCAGCCCTTTTTTCTCCAAAGAGCTCTGATCCTTTTCATTGGAGAACAACGTTTAAAAACCAAGATCTGGGTGGTGCTAGGTGAACATTAATTGCACAGCTGTTGAGTATACACTTAGCGTTGGGTGTTCTGCTATCTGTTTACACACTCATATGGCCTGGCTCAATTCTCACCCCAGTCCTCAGTAAGGGTGACCGAAGTACACTCCTTTTTTCTCCCATGGAACCTTTTCTTTTTACAATGAGACCCCAGCCTTCATCCAAGCTGTAGGCTGGTCCTCTCCGCATAGAATCTTTCCTGTTCCTCGTATGTCTTCCCAGATGTGCAGAGGCTCTCCCTTCTGCCTGTAATGCCCTCACTGCTCCTGCCTCATCTTTCTGTCCTCTCTTTTCAAAAGGGACAGGCACGTACACAGATGCGCACACACAGATGTGCACACACAGACACATGCATGATCACATCCACATATTGGGAGACACTATGTATCCTCCTGCCTCAACTCTTGCCACCAAATAAGCATCCTAAGATCAGGAGAATGAACCAGATATTTGTGGTGATTCAAGAGGGCTATTTCAGTGGCTGCAATTAGAGGGATCAGGGGTTGGAACAGGAGCTCGCTTGGTGTGAGGTGTGTAATCAAAGAATCTTCACAGTAGGGTTTTCAAGCTGATGAAAAGCCTGCTGGGAGAGAACATTGGAGCCATTTATGAAGTTATTCACTTACTCATTTGTTCTCCCCCCAAATCACACAGGGTTTAAAATGCATCAGGCAGGAATTACACAGGGACTTGGATGCCATAGTTGTGTAGAGTACTTTTTGTCCTTCAAGGGGCTGATAGTCAAAGGGAAGCAAGCATGCCGGGCGCTGAGTGCAACAGGTGGTCTTCCAGCAGCTTGCAGCGACTTCTGGAAGGAGGCGTGTGGAGCAGAGGTGTTTTGTAAAGGCAAGATGCATATTTAAAGACATTAGTTCACTACAGGACCGTGTCAGGGTGGGCTTTATAATCTGGAGTAAAACAGATGAAGGCGTGGAGGTGAGAGACATTACCAGGTGGCAGGGCCTTTGTGAAGGCAATATCATTGTTCTCAAACAATGAGGATGCTTTTCTCCTCTTTTCTAATATTTGATGGCTTTTGTTGTTCTTTTAATCTTCTGGGGAATTTTTGTGGTGACAAGAATATATTCTGTCTGAGTTTTTGCCTTGTTAAATGCTTTGTTATAACACACACACACATCCCACACTTTTGCTTACTTTTGTAGTTTTTTTTAAACCATACATTTTTTCAGCATGTGTCCTGCTTTCAATAATACTTAAAATATCTTAGCTATTTCAATATGATTATTAAGCCTCTCACACCTGAATTGTCATTTTGGGAGAAACAGTATGTATCACTGCCCTGCGGAGACAAGGTATTAGCTCATTTTCTTCTTCTACGCACAACACATTTCTCGGTTTTGAAAATTAAAGTTTTAGAACTAGATTTGTGTTATCACAAAGCTAATTTTACATTATGTATCTTCTTTTCAAAAATCTAAAATTTGCATTTATTATTTTAACTAGACAGAAAGCAGGTGGGTCTGGATATTTCTTAACTGTTTTGGGTGCTTTATGGAGTTTTTTAAAAATTCACTTTTACATTATATGACATTTGTCTCTTATGCCAACCAGCAGAGGCACATTTTCAAGATTTATTTATTGTCCCTTCTTCCCACACCTCTGCTCCCTGCCTAAGAGACAACCACTGGTAAAAAAATTGAAAAATTTTTATTCTTCACAAAGAATGTATGCTTTTCCTGAGTGTAACAACTTGGCTACATAGGTATACAACAAAATGAAACAAAACACACAACCCCATGCACACACACGAGTTCACACAGCCTACCCCATCCAGACTCATGTAGCCATGGCTACTTTTTCTCTTAGCTTTTTATGTTTCAGATGTAAAGGCTCACATTTGGTTGACTTTCATTCCTTCCTACATATTAAAATATTTATATTGTTTAAAATTTGCTTATAAGTTTTAATGAATTCTAGCCAAATGATTTTAACACTTAAAAATCCTTGTTGTTAAAAATGGGCTGTGAATGTACCTGGGACTTTCATTCTAGATTGAAAGTCCTAGATTTACTGAGTCTAGATTTACTGAGCTGGTCCTCAGTAAATTCCTTCAATTTTCAATGTAGTTTCTCCCTCATAATATAGAATATTTTAAAATACAGATATGATGTTGTCCCTTTTTCTATTTTCCTGATCATTTGCACTCTCATCTAAAGAGGGTCTATTATTTCTATTCGGTTCTTCATTCTTTGTCCATTCTACAATTTTCTCTTTTACCATTTTAATCTCACTGTTCTTTTCTTTTTTTTAATTTTCAAATGTTTTCTCAAAATAGCCACCACATTGCTGATCCATTTCATACAGCATAAAATATACTCCTTTCTATACTCAATATGAATTTCACTGTTTTTTAAATTCTACCAATCCTTGCTCAAATGTATTAGCTTGTCTTTTGAAATGTTCTTAGGTGTCTATTTCTGCAAGACGTCTATCTCCTTAAAAATACTTCTATGCCCAAAATTTAAAGGTCATAACTTTCTACATATTTAAGTATAATAGTTTCTTGAAATTTTCTTCTGGATACTCTAGTAGATAATTTTTAATAATCTACTTTTCTTTAAGATTTCTGAAATGCCTACCTAGCCTTTATACCTAAATGTAAATTAATGTATCTAGAGAGACGGAAATATGTTTCTAGAGAGAGAGAAATTTAAATTACTTGTAAAGAGTAATTGGATACCTATTTTTTAATTGTGTTTTTTAATTGAAAATATTATTGGTGAACCAACAATCCTATTTAAATGTGAACTTGTTTTAGTTAATAAAGGATTAAAATATTCTACATTTATTAGTTGTTGGAATTTCTTCTTCAACCAATAGGCTGTTGGTACATATTCTTGTTTTTCTATTGAAACGTTCTTAATTTTATAGTTAATTGGCTAAAATGCTTTGATTGCCAAGAATGTTAATACTTCTTTCTGAACGAATACCTAGGAAATAGTTTGTCCATTTAAATTTTTTCACTGTTCTTTTAAAAATGTATAATTTAATATCATTTCAGTGCTTTCAAATTCATGAATACTCATACTCATACTCAAATTCATGAATCTCTTTCTTTTCCCTTAGAAAATATTTCCATGGCTCAGGACAGGTGAAATAGTCATTCGTGGGAACAGTACTGAAGACCTGAGCTAAGACAGTAGCAATGGGAAAAGACCAAAGACTAGCATTGCAGTGAAGGTCGTTAAGGGGGAGAAGCACATAGTGACCTATTAGAATTACTGACTGAGTCATGGTGAGAAGGGAACTGGCATCCAGGTTTCCACCCTAAGTAAGCAGATAGATGGTGGTACCATCAGCCAAACAAGAAAACAGGCAGGACAATTTTCTAAGGTGTAGGAGCAAAGGCACATTTATAGGCAGAAGCAAACAAAAAGAAATCAAAAGAGAAAATGAGAGGAAAAGCTTAAGAATAAGAATGCGCAAATATTACTTAAGGTTTGAGTGGAGACAAGTCATAGTAAGATTTAGATCCTGTGGGAATCAGAACAAGGTTGTTGTCTGGAGATCAACCAGAAGGAGAAGAGAATTAACAAACATTTTTTTAAGAGGCAGGCAATATGTTGAGAAATGTTATGTTCATGGCAATATTTTTGCAAAAAAAAGAGCTGTCATCCTCAGTTTTGCAACTTAAGTTCAGAGAAGTCACATCAGCTGCCTGTGGTGTGGTATCTATTTTTTAAAATATTTTATTTATGTATTTTTTAGAGAGAGGGAAAGGGAAGGAGAAAAAGAGGGAAAAAAACATCAGTTTGTGGTTGCCTCTTGCACACCTCCTACTGGGGCCCCAACCTGGGGTACGCCCTGACTGGGAATCAAACCAGCGACCCTTTGATTTACAGGCCAGCACTCAATCCACTGAGCCACACCCGCTAGGGTGGTGTGACATCTATTTAAAAACTTGGAGCCCTAGCTGGTGTAGCTCAATGGATTGAGTGCAGGCCTGCAAACCAAAGGATTGAGGTTCGATTTCCACTCAGGGCACATGCCTGGGTTGCAGGCCAGTTCCCAGCAGGGGGCGCACGTGAGGCAACCGTACATTGATATTTCTCTCCCTCTCTCCTTCCCTTCTCCCCTAAAGATAAATATTTTAAAAATATATAAAATAAAATAAATAAAAGAAAAACTTGGATCTCTTTGTCCCCAGCACCATGATTCCTGTCATCATACTGCCTCTCAGTAGAATTTCTGCTTCCCACAAGGTCTACCACATTGGGCCCCTCCTGGATCCATACCTGTCACCCATTCCCACTGCTGGGGGAGTTGCATCACAGCATTGACAAGGGCCCTGTTATCTTTAGGTTAAAGTGGATTTGTGATCATTACCCTGTGCTAAGGAATCTGCTCATTGCCCTGAAGACAGTTTTGTTATCTCTCACTGCACGTGTGATCATTACCCCGAGGGCAGAGATGCAATCACTGCCCTGCAGGAATACCTATCATTATGGCTGGGCAAGTGGAAAAGGGATAATTAACTTGCACAAATAGATGGGATCATTGCCCCACAGATAGAACTGCTAGTGCATTTCTTCCAGAAATGCAATCTTTAGTGTGCTAAGGACAATGTGTTAATTACATTTATGGTAGAGATACGCTGGTTATATTGCCCATAATGATAATATCAATGGTATTTCAGGTGGAAATTGGTATCATTGTGTTGCTGATAAACCTGTTATAATTACATTGCAAGAAGAGATGCAATCATCCCCTTGCATATGCTGCATATGGATATGGGACCAATATAGGGCAGGTAGAGATGCAATCATTATGGTCTAAGTAAACCCATTTTCATGAGATGATGTGGTGCTACTTCCAGGTATATGCCTTAACCAGTGTCACAGTTCCCACTTTTATATCCTTCATGCCCTGAGACAGCTTGTGAGGAAATGTGGGATGGATTCCTTCAGTATGAGAGGCCATATGTGTACGGAGGCTCTGAGGATGAAAAGACCAACAGGAAAGAAGGAAATACAGCCAGGCCCCAGCCACTGTAGCCATTCCAGCTGAGATGCCAGACAGACCTATGAATGAACTATCTCAGATCATCCAGGTCTTCTAGAGCTTCCAGCTGACTGCAAGCTCATGAGTGATGCTGCATGCAGCAGAGAAGACGCCCAGCTGAGCCCAGCCTAAGTTATAGAATCACAAACAATTTATTGTCTGCTGTTACTTGAAGCCACTACATTTTTGGGTGATTTTTTTCACCCAGTCATAAACAACTGAAATACCTGTGTACAGTTTAGTGATATGTAATCAATCCATGGTATTATGATAGCCTCCTTCACAGAATGGAAGTGATGACGTACTTCTCTGTTTTCAGTGCAAAGCAATTTAGTGGTAATACCTGCAAATACCCTGAAATTATCTAAATCCTCATGAAGTTGATTTACTATGTAGCCGTCCAAAGTGCCTGATCACATGTCCACTTGAGGCATGGTGAGTGCATTTCTACAAGCAATATAATAGTAAAGGTTCTTTTTCTTTTACTCTTTTTGAGTGCATGTGTGTGGGTATGTTTTCAGTGGAATAATCACATTTACACTGCAAAAAAGTTGAATTTGCTTGTCCTGCCGTTGTCAAACCCAGGTTCAAATTTCAACTCTATTCCCTGGTACTTGAGTGAGTTAGCACACTTCAACTCTTGAAGCCCGCTGTGTAAAATGAGGGAAAGAATTTCAAACTCATAATGTACTTGAAAGAAAGAAATATGATAACTTATGCAAACCATTCGCCATAGTTGCTGGCACCTATAGTAGCATTTAACCTGTAACTCTCAGTCATGTTTCTGATGTGATGGACAATGATCTTACTCTTCAAGGACTGATCTCAGAGAATTGTTGTCAGACAAAAAGACCAAAATTTGTCCCAGTACAAAGTCCTGGTGATCCCTTGCTTTAACTTAATAGCATAGTAACAAACATTCTTTCATTTTATTTTCTTTTGTTTTTTGTTAGGTGAAGGTCTATTCAATCAATGATTCATTTCTTCATTTATCACACATTATATTAACAAATAACACTTCCTTATTTTATGTTATACTGTGGTTGAAATGGATAAGTTATATTGGGATGAAAAGACTTACTTGTCACTCAGAAAGAAAAAAAAGCACAGGGAAATAAAAGGTATTGGTCAAGAAGGAAGTAGAAAGCAGTAGCCTGGGATGTCCTCCGGCTTTGAAGAATAGCTAAACTTAGAAAACATAACACAAGGTATTGGTGAGGATGTGAAGCATTGGGGTCCTGAGGATGTGGGTGAATTTGGTATCCATGGAGACACCTGGCAATTAGAGACACTTCTCTTTGGTCTTTCCATCCAGCTGAATGAATGGATGGAGCCTCCCCATCCTTTCCGGCCACAGAACCATCACCAGGCTGGGGAACACCACAAGCCTTCAACTGAAAGCTCTATTTCCCAAAGTTCTCACAAAGAGGTCACCTCACACTGACCTCCCAATTCTGGCCTGTCTATTGGGGCCTGGAGGACTTTCAGGACTGAGCAACCACTCCAGCCCCGTGACAAGCAGCATGATCTGCTGTTAGACTCTTGTCCCTCACTGGGTAAGGGCTACACTGCTCCTGCAGCTCGGTGTCCTCTCTCAGCCCCTCTGGTGTTGGCTGGGGTTAGGCCAAGCCCCAGTGGTTCGCTCCCTGAGGCTGGCCTTAGAACGTAGGGCTGTCTGGACAAGACTCTGGAGACAGTGTCGTGGGCCAGAGACCTCTGATCTACAGGCCAGCAGAGTCACCACACAGACAGATTTATGAGTCCTAGGCAAAAGGGCTGGTGTTCATGTGGGCATCTCACAACCCCTTGTTTTCCACATGACCATATCCTTGGCCAGAGCCTCATGTCCTTAGATGGCTGCTGTCTTTTGGTAAATGGGCAATTGAGAAAAATGAGCACATTTATCATGGCCTGTGGTTGCCCATTCTGAACCTCCCTGGTCTGCATTTAGTAGCATTGACTCAAAGAGAGCATCCTCTCCTAACCAGCTAGAGTTTCCTCCCCAGGGGACCTACTTCTAGGATTCATATGCCCAGAAGGCATAGGCAGTTCTGTTTTCAGTGTGAATGGTTTGTCTTCAAGGAGGAATGGGGCACCTTAAAGTCAGTTGAGCCCATTTGAAGTCTTTTGTCTTCTACTTACTGATTTTCTAAATTTGGGCAAGTACTTTCACCTCTCTGAGTCTCATTCTCCTCTTTTTTGAGATCCAGTGAGACAATATATGTGAAGTTCTTTGGAGGCAACTACAAATTTCCAATAAATAGAAGAAATTGAAATTATTATTCATGCTTGAGGTGGGGCCATTTTTCAAATTTGGAATTTTCACATATCAAAAATTCCGATCATTTACAACTCTACCCCTTTATCCTCTAATTTGATCAATTCTCTCGTTCCTCTTTCTAATTTCTAAATGCAAGTAATCATCTTTCTCCTCATTGCTCAGCTTAGATTTTCACTGTTGTTCACGGCTTACGGAGGACCTTGAAGGCTTGCCAGACCTCCTGGTCGCTTCCCCTTCCTCTCCTTTCCCACCGTCGTTAGCCACGCCACGCCTTCGTGGTCCCATACACAGATTCCTGTCTCTTCACAACTCCTTCTCCTCCTGTGATATTACACACAACTTCCAGTCTCATTTACCCTAATCTCATATGCCCATACCGTTTGTGCTGCTTCAAGGATATCACTTTCTTATGCTGTAGAGCTAACTTTTAAGTGAATTTCTAGTGTCCAGATCAGCCTAACAACTCTGAAGACTGTCTCTGTCATTCGTTTTGGAGTTGCCTTATATCCCTTCTCCCTTCTATGCCTGTCAGCAACCTTCCGTTGACAACCTTACATGAGTATTTTCTTGTGACTACCTATCTGATCATAGTTTTTTTGGCCTGTGGATGGACATCTGACTCAAGCGAGATGAGTCAATTAGAATCTTTCCTAGAAATAGCCATTATTAAGTAGAGAAGATAAGAAGGCCAAGGGCACTCCTTTGGAACCTTGTCAAACCTAAGTGAAAACAATCCAAATGTTCATCCATTGGTGATGGATAAACAAAGTGTGACACACCCATACAATGGAATAGTACTCAACAGTAGAAATGAATGAACTGTTGATACACACTACAATATGGATGAACCTCAAGTCATTATGCTAAGTGAAAGAAGCCAGACATAAACACTGCATCTTGTATAATGTCAGTTAAAAGAAATTTCTAGAAAATGCACATCAATGAGAAAGAAAACAGATCAGTGGTTTCCCGGGGTTGAGGTGTGGAGTGAAACCTAGAAGCAAAATGACAAAAAAGGGGATTTTCTGGGGTGACACATGCACCAGCCTGCTGTGCCCACAGTGTCATGTATGAGACATGAGACAAATTCACACAGACTACCGAGTCCTGTGGAGGAGAAGGGGTGGCATGGCTACTCCCTTAAGTGGGGAGTGCCTCAGAGTAGCCTGGCCACTCTCTCAATGAGAGAGCGACAACCCTTGCCTAGACAGGCTTTTATTGGGTTTAATTTGTGCAGGAATACAGGTACAGCTCATTAATCATTGTCAGGCAGTAAGGATCAAACAGTAGATAGCATACAAAGAACTATTAGGGCTTCTTCTGAGTCAGGGTCTATCAACTAAAAGGCTACAAAACTTTGGGAAACAAACTCATTTTCTGCTCGGACCTTTATTATTTAACTAAGAGCATTCTTAGCAAAGCAGGCTTCACAGGACTTCACATGTCCTTTCTCAGGCCTGATCACACAGGGATCCTGCCCTTTCCAGCACAGGGCTGCACCTCCCTCTGCCATTGTTTCAGGCTTAAGTCAGGCAGGGCAGGCAGATAGCCAAGGAATTTTCAGAGACTTCTTGTGGACTCAGGGGAGTCAGGCTTCGTCAAAGCCAGGGGGCAAGGGTCCATCACTCGCTTTCTCCATAGCCCCCCAAGTCCTTCCCTGGGGCCTCCATGTGATCATGCCTGTTTTAGGTTGTTCCCCCCTTGGGGAATCTTACCTGTCATTGGCTAACTGATCAAGCATTTGGGGCCAATTATGAAAAAAGGAGCAGAAGCTGCGCTCCTGCCAGGGAGATAAGCTTTGTCTCCTTAGTGGCTTATGGTCTGAAGGTCGCTCACTCAGCCTTAGCCATGGGGGTTACAGCTCCTGAAACCAGGCAGGGTGGTTCCCAACACTGGAGGATGGAAATGTCCTAAAAATTGAGTTAGGTGATGGTTGTGTAACTGTATCAATTTATTAAAAATCATTGAACTAAATATTTAAAATGGCTGTTTTTCATGATACATAAATTTACCTCATTCTTTTATTTCTTGAAGAAACAGTGACTAAATGAGATCTAGAACTCCCCCCCACACACACACCGCCCAGTCAGGATCTGGTTAAAATATAGAATAATGTTATTCATTCCCATTAAGCAATATATATTTGATTTCTATTCAGCATGTGGTGAGCTGATCATTTTATTTTCTTTCCTTCTGCATACTCCAGTTGCACTTTTGACTTCATATCTTCATTGTGCTCCCCTAATTCGGTGTTTGCTCTTTTCCTGAGACCATGTCTTCAATTGGCCACGATCAGTTTGAATTGTATTCTTAACTCTTAGATAGTATTAAGACCACCATATTTTAAATGTCTTATAGTTCATGTCAGTGACATGAAGAAACATGTTCTTGGCTCCCTTTTACAAATGTATGACTAAAGGGATAGACTCGGGAAGGCCAATGATTGATTCTAAGAAATACCAGTTGCTCTATTCCTCTACCTGATAATGAGTCCCTACCCAGAGGGAATGAGCTGGTGTTAAATTTCATAATGGCAAACAGAAATGTGCAGTATCGTTATCACTAAGCCAACACCATTAAAGGCCAGTGTTTATTGACACTTCAGGTGACTGGACGATGCCTCTCCAGGCCCAGCTAATCAGAAGAACCTCTCCATTACCTCTTATCGAGATTAACAGTACCCACAGCTGCCCAATGAAGGTGGAAATTACTGGGCAAGCACTGACATTAGCCAGATGCTGGCCTTTGGTCATAATGCGTGCACTCACAAACAGATCTGTAGACTCAGAGATCCAGCTGATTGAGGTTTTTGTTTTAGCCTGTTGTTTGCAAAAAGCCTAAGCCCTTAAATGTTTTGTTATTCTCTCTGGTCTAGGACAGAAATGATTATTTTCACATATATCTATCCCACCACATTTTCTAGGTACAAAAGAGATCAGAATACATATTTTAAAGTCTTTTTAATTCTTGTATTTCTTGGAATCCCATAGCAGTTGTTTTGTACGGATGAGATTTGTTTACTCAGCTCCAATCATTCGAAGTCCATCTCCCTAATTTGTCATTTCTACATCCTACCAGCAACCGTTGATTCATGTTTTTTCTTGAAATCAACTCAAATTAAAAAAATTTCTAATTTGGCCACAAAAAAAATGAAATTTTACTATTTGCGACAGCATGAATGGACCTAGAGGATATCATGCTAAAGGAATTAAGTCAGTCAGAGAAAGACAAATACCATATGATTTCACTTATATGTGCAATCAATCTAAAGAATAACTTAGATGAACAAACAAATCAGAAGCAGACTTATAGATACAGAGAACAGATTGATATTTGCCAGGGGGAGCAGGATTGGAGGACTGGGTGAAAAAGGTGAAGGACCTGAGAAGTACAGATCGGTAGTTACAAAATAGTCCCGGGGACGTAAAGTACAGCATAGGAAATATAGTTAATAATACTGTAACAATTATGTCTGGTGCTAGTTGGGTACTGGAAATATCATGGGGAACATTATTTGTAAAGTATATGATTGCCTAAGCAATGTGCCATACATCTGAAACTAATATGAAATAATACTGAATGCAAATTGTAATTGCAAAATTAAAAAAAAATAAAAATAAAGAAATAAAAGTTTCTATTTGTTCATAAAGAAAATATAATCTCACTACCATTAATGAAAGATAAGATTAAAGAACACATTAATGTAAACATTATTAGTTGCTACTTGCCTACTCAGTATGCTCTATACCCTTCTGTATTAGCAGAAAGCTTCTATATTAACAGAAACTTGCTTTATTTTTTTTTTAAGAGTAGCAATGTGCTCAGACAGAAAACCACATTTCCCAACCTCCTTTGCATTTAGGTTGGCCATGAATATGGTTCTGGCTCATAAGATTAAGAAGAAGTTGCTCAAGGGGTATTCTTGGAAAACCCTTTAAAAGTGGGTGAGGCAGCCAACGTACCCATATTATGCCTTTGCCTATTCTCTTTCTCCCTCCTTAAAGGAAAATGGGCACAATGTTAGAAAAGACATGGCCATCTGGGGTCAATGAGGCACCAACCATGAGGTGGAAAGCCACACTCAAATAATGACTAAACAGAAACCTAGATGGAGTAGGGTCTCTAGTTATTGTGCAAGAAAGAATGAACTTCCAACTTATTTAAACAACTTTTAAATCAGGTTTGCTCTTATTAGAAGCCAGTGCAGCCCTGAGATATTTATTGCTGTTCTATTTAAATTGGTATAGACATAATACTTTAATAAACACTCTGCTAATTGAATGCAGTGTGTGTAAATTGTCTTTCCTGAGGACAAAGATCATTTTTATGTATCACTACCTCCCATCAGCCAGTGCTAAGCTTGTAATGGCCCAAAGTGGCATTTCTCCCATCTGAATATGTATTATGTGTGGGCATTCTTACATTCTCTCTGTCATTGAAGGAGATTTAAATGGTTATGGGATGAATTCAAATTTGTGGAAATATAAATACTCACAACACTAAAGGGCCAGCCTGTAGTCAGTCTTCCGTCCTAAGGCTGCTTTTCTGCATGGGGATGTCAGCATACAGGTGTCCTTATGGTTGTTCAAGGTTATAGCTATAGCTACTACTTCTCTCTGAGCTTTAAGGAAACAGTGTCTCTGGTTACTTAACCCTTTGCTTACTTTTAGAATTGGGATTTTACAATCAATAAGCCAAAGAGCAGTAATCTATATGGTCAAAGGTTCTGAGCAATCTATCTTTATCTTATTTTTTTATCCCAACCAATGACCAGCAGTGAATATAATGCTTTTGTTCAATGATAGGTAATAGAAACTCTATGAAAAACACAACAAGTAAGGATAATACTAACAATGGCTACCATTTATTGAACTTGCTCTATGTACTAAGTGTATGTTCATATTTAGTCTTTAAGAAATCCATTAGATAGTTATTATTATTGTTGTTGTTGTTATTTGTTATTATCTCTATTTTACATTTGAGGAAATGGAATCTTAGAGAAATCAAATCCCTTGCCCAAGATCACATAGTGAGTAGCAGAAATGAGAAATAAAATTCCTTCTTGTGTGAACCTTAGACCAGAGTTTTTAAATTTTGTTATCCTTGATAGATCTAAGTGTAAAAATACCTTGACATCACTATATGTTGGCTAAGTTCTATTCATTATTTATGCTGAAATTAGTATAACATATGGATGAATATGTATATTTGTTTCTCATATTAACTCAAGAAAACCTTTAATAAACCCTTGATAATGTGAACCAATGAACTTACTGACCCTGGGCAAGTTATTTATTTATATTTATTTGTTTCATTAACACATACGGCCTTAACCATGTGCAGACACTGTCCTAAGGGTTCTACAAGTATTACCCATTTAATTCAAATTTCAACTCAATGAAGTAATTACTCCATTTACACAAGAGGAAACTGAGGTATTTCTAAATGTTCAGCTCATAATCCATGTGAATCTAACTGATAAATAAGTGACCACTTCTCAAAGACAGAACTGTGACCAAATGGTTTCTTCCCAGGTACTGGACAATACACCCTTCTTGATAAAGGCTGGGGTCTCTTTGTCACAGTCTGGCAAACATCTCCATATTCAACCTCTACTTTCAGCTGTCATGGGAGACAAGGCACAATAACAGAAGTCAGGTGGCCTGAACTGTGTTGACCATGACCTGAACTAGAACCTGGCCCTTGGTCAGCTTTGGGAATTCAAGTGCCAGTGCTTCAAGCACACAGTCTTAGGAAGATCAACAGCTTCTCTGTATTAGGAAGTCACACATTATTGCTGGCAGAGGAGTGGTAAGAATTACTTTCTTGGGGTCCTCCCAATGTGTACACTCATATGAACTCACTGGATGGTAGGATGCTGTATTACGGGGCAAACACATTTTTTAGTTATTATTAATGCTTGCTTAGATCCTTGTATCTCTAACTACTGATGAGCTTCACTAGCACAGCCAGTATGTTGGTATTCATTCTATAAATTCACTCTGTCCAGGTTGATGGAACAATATGTTTTTGTGACAAGTGGTGTTGGTTCTCTACCTAGTTCCCATTTACTGGACTCCTGTCTTTATCTTTTAGCTACTGGACTGTAGTGACTCACACTAACACTTTCTAGAGAATTTTTCTCTGCTGGTGGGGACTATCTTATCTTGCCAGGGGAATGCCTGAGAAGTTATACTCCTCTCTCTGCTTTCCTGGGACGTTATACTTCTTTTTCCACTGCCAGTAACTAATGCTGGTGTACAACAGTCTTACCTCCTGTGCCCAGGGGTTGTCTTTCTTGTTCTCTCACTGTCTTACAGGTTCCTCTTGCAAGCTGTCTCTTAACACATCTCTTATACAGGGTTCTGAATCTATCAGGGCAAAACTTCTTAGTACTCTTGTCTTTAAGGACCAAGGGTTCTCCCCACCCCCATTCTTGGCTTACATGCACTCACCTAAAGTGGCAGAGGTCTTTGACTGCCTCCTGACTGGACACTTTAATTATTTTCTTTTCACACATATCCCTTTCAAACAGTTAAAACTGTTTTTGTTGATCATAACTAGCCAGGCTTGCTACTCCTGAAGAAGAAGAAAGGACAGAAGTAAAATCCCAGAAGAGAAAATATTCATCCTTCCCTGGAGAATCAACAACCAGTAGAGATGATTATTCAACCAGGAGCATCAGAAACTAATCCACAATATTTCACAGCAAGGGAAAATTTTAGTACAAGGAAATAAGAGATTTTAACTAGAAGTTACTAGCTACACTTAAGAAGGAAGGTCAAATTGAAAGAAAATTGATTTTGGTGATGGATAATACATTTTCCCAGATATCCCTGAACAGGATACTCATAATTCTTAAAGAACCCAGAAATACATGGGACAAAAGGCAGTGACATATGTGCACTTATTTAAAAACCAACCAAAAGTCTTCCTGTTTCTACCCATCCAACAATCTGAAGGTTGGGAATATTTACATAAGCTTTTTTGACTCAAATGTTTTGCTGCTGTTTGGGCATGAAATTTGTTTTCTATCATCTGTCGGCTTCACTCTACACTTCAGTTCTTGAAAAAAGCAGAGTGATCATTAGCAGTTGGTCTGTTATAAGTGGAAACAGAAGATGAACTAAAAAGAAGCTCTGGAAGGCATTTGCCACGTATCTAAATGAAAGTAAGTTTCAACCCCAAAAAATCAAGAAATAATTTGATACGGTGATGCTCCCAAGCTACTTTTTAGCATAATGAAATATCTCCCGGCCAAGATGGAGGCATACATAGACACACTGTGCCTCCTTGCACAACCAAAATAAGGACAACAAAAATATACATACAAAAACAACCAATACTGACAGAAAATTGAAGTATATGGAAGTGTGACAACCAAAGAATTGAAGTAGACACAATGATCCAGACTGGTAGGAGGGGAGGAGTTGGGTCTCAGCTAAATAAGCGGTGGCTGGAGGACCTGGGCGTGAAAGGCAGCAGAGGGCAGACCCAGCTAGGCCTCGGGTTGTGGAGGGGTACAGTGTGCAAGGTTGCTGCTGGACCAGGCGGTACCACATTCATGCACAGATAAACCAGGTGAAACCGGGGAGCAAGACAGACCGCACAACCCAGGGTTCCAGCACTGGGAAATAAAGCCGCAAAACAACAACTGAAAACACCTGTGGGTGTTGAGGTGCTGGGAGAGACTCCCTGCCTCACAGGAGAGTTCATTGGAGAGACCCACAGGGTCCTAGAACATACACAAACCCACCCACTTGGGAATTAGCACCAGAAGGGCCCAGTTTGTTTGTGCAGAATGGGGAAAATGACTGAAATCTGGCAGAGAGCAGAGTAAACGCCATTTTTTCCCTCTCAGATCCCTCCCCCACATACAGCATCACAACCCAGTGACTGGGTTGCCCCGCTCAGATGAACACCTAAGGTTCTGCCCCTCACTACATAACAGGTGTGTCAAGACAAAAAAAATGGCCCAAATGAAAGAACAGATCAAGGCTCCGGAAAAAATACAACTAGCAATGAAGAGATACTCAACCTATCAGATGCACAGTTCAAAGCACTGGTGATCAGGATGCTCACAGAATTGGTTGAATTTGGTCACAAATTAGATGAAAAAATGAAAGCTATGCCAAGTGAAATAAAGGCAAATGTACAGGGAACCTAATAGTAATGGGAAGGAAACTGGGACTCAAATCAAAAGAGTGGACCAGAAGGAAGAAACAACCAAACAGAAAAAAAAAATGAAGAAATAAGAATTCAAAAAATGAGGAGAGGCTTAGGAACCTCCAGGACATCTTTAAATGTTCCAACATCCGAATTATAGGGGTACCAGAAGGGGAAGGGGAAGAGCAACAAGTGGAAAATTTATTTGAACAAATAATAAAGAAGAACTTCCCCAATCTGGCAAAGGAAATAGACTTCCAGGAAGTCCAGGATGGTCAGAGAGTCCCAAAGAAGTTGGACCCAAGGAGGAACACACCAAGGCACATCATCATTACATTAACCAAGATTAAATGAAGGAGAGAATTCTAGAAGCAGCAAGAGATAAGGAGACAGTCACCTACAAAGGAGTACCCATCAGACTGTCAACTGATTTCTCAAAACAGACCTTACAGGCAAGAAGGAGCTGGGAAGAAGTATTCCAAGTCATGAAAGGCAAGGACCTACATCTAAGATTGCTCTCTCCAGCAAAGCTTCTATTTAGAATGGAAGGGCCAATAAAGCGCTTCTCAGATAAGGTCAAGTTCAAGGAGTTCATCATCACCAAGCCCTTATTATATGAAATGTCAAAGGGACTTTTCTAGGAAAAAGAAGATAAAAACATGTACAGTAAAATGACAGCCAACTCCCAATTATTGACAACAACACCTAAAACAAAAACAAACTATCAAACAACTAGAACAGGAACAGAATCACAGAAATGGAGATCACATGGAGAGTTATCAACAGGGGAGTGGGAGGGAGAGAGAGGAGGGAAAGGTACAGAGAATAAGTAGCATAGATGTAGGTAGAAAATAGACAGGGGGAAGGTAAGAATATTGTGGGAAATGTAGAAGCTGAAGAACTTATAAGTATGACACATGGACATGAACTAAAAGGGGGAAATGTGGGTGGGAGAGAGTGTGCAGGGTGGAGGGGAGTGAAGGGGGAAATGGGAAAACTGTAATAGCATAATCAATAAAATGTATTTTTAAAAAGGAAAAAACATAATGAAATATAATTTGCTCATGTGATTTTGAAAGTTAAATAACAAAAACTCTATGGTCAAGACTGTCTCCTTTAGAAATTGTCAAAATAAAAAGCAAATTATATTACAAATTAATTTTAATCATTTGCAACATTTATTTACCAAGGGCTCATTTAAGGCCAAGAAGATTTTTTTTTCAAGCATCAAAAGCCCTTGCATGTATGGCTCAGTTGGTTGGAGCACCATCCTAAACACCAAAATATGAGGGGTTTGATTCCTGGTCAGGGCCCATACCCAGGTTGTGGGTTCAATCCCCCATGGAGGCACATAGGGGCGGCAATGAATATTTCTCTTTCACATCACTGTTTCTCTCTCTCTATTTTCTCCCTTCCTATTTTTCTAAAATCAATAAATACATTTAAAATTTTATAAAGCATCAAAAATGATAAACAGATGCACAGCCGGCAGCAGGATACCCCTCTTGGCTGGAGAACAGAAAGGTGCCACAGAGGAAGCAATAGGTGATGCAGGCCATTCAAACTAGGTATCATTTAAGTCGGTATAAATAGATGTTAAAAAGAAGCTGTCAGTGACAAGAAATAGCAGGGCCATATGTTCCTAGGAAGGAAAGAGTAGGTCATGTTCAAGGAAGGGAAAAAAAGTTTTATCCGGCAGTTAGGATACTGGAGAGAAGTGTGGAGAGATCATCCGGAAAGGTAAGTAGGAGCTTTGGGAAGAGAATTATCGGATTCAGTGGTTCAAAGAATGTCCGTGTGGGGGTGGTGTGCGTATGGTGGATTCGAATTTTAAAACCCCCTCCCCCTTAGCTGTCATCCCACTCTCTCCATTTATGTATCTGTCTCTTTTTTGCTTGTTCATCCAGTTTATTCATTAGATTCCACCTATAAGTGAAGGCGTTGGGTGGTTAGGGGGTAGAGAGGTGGAGCTAAAAGGGAAAAAGGTTCCTGGGCATGGACAACAATGTGGTGATTGGGCAGGGGACAGGAGGGTGAAAAGGAGCATTAAGGGACTAAATGGTAATGGGAAAAATACAATGAAAAAAGAGACTAAAGAGACCTTAAAGGTGGAACACCAAGCAGAGCGATGTGGCGACGATCTATTCTGAACACAGGAGGCATGAGCACACAGGAGATAGTGGAAGTCAAGGGAAACCAGAATTGGAATGGAGAAGGAAAGATCAGCACTGCCAACCACTACCGAAAGAGTGGGAAAGGGATGGCCAAAACAAAGTGATTGGAGTTGGCAAATAGGAAATCCTTTGGTCAACCAAAGCCAGTACTTACTCTATATTGTCAGAGTTTAGGTTCCTCCAGAAGCCAGCCTCAATGGCAGGAAGTGGGTAGTGGTAGTTTGTTTGGGAGGTGATCTCAGAAAGCACAAGGGAGTGGGTGGGGCCAGGGAGGCAGGGATGGGAGGAAAGTCAATAAAAGGTACACCAGTGAACAAGTGTTACCTCTGGAGGAATCTGTAGAATGCATTTAGAGTTGTTCCAGGGGATCAAGTATTTACTCAGTGACCCCAGCCCCTAGTAGGTCGGGTGTTGTCCCAGGAGCATTAAGTCCTTTCTGTTAAGGACTGCCCTGTCCGGGTAGAGCAAACTCTGNGCAGGGAGGCAGGGATGGGAGGAAAGTCAATAAAAGGTACACCAGTGAACAAGTGTTACCTCTGGAGGAATCTGTAGAATGCATTTAGAATTGTTCCAGGGGATCAAGTATTTACTCAGTGACCCCAGCCCCTAGTAGGTCGGGTGTTGTCCCAGGAGCATTAAGTCCTTTCTGTTAAGGACTGCCCTGTCCGGGTAGAGCAAACTCTGTTGGTTTCTCTCAGGTAGGGAAGCAGATAAATGTAAGCACTTAAATTACACAGGAAACCACCCACTGAAGCCTTGGACAAACCCAGGAGTATAAGAAGGGATTTGGAATAGGAGTGTTAATAGGCCACGTCTCTAAGTATCTACAAGGGCTAGGTATTTGTGACTTCCACTCTCAAGGTCACCTCATAGTCTAAGATGGCTGCTGGAATTTAGCTATCATATCTATTTCATGGGTAAGAAAAAACACAAAAAGGAGCCGGTTTTATGAGTCCACTTCATTTAACCATCCTTCTTGTAAGTATCACATAACATCTTGTTCACCAAAACTTAGTCATATGGCCAAATCTTGGTAAAAGGGAGGCTGGGAAATGTAATATTTTAGCTGGAAACATTATTGTTCCACATAAAAATATGGTTTTGTTATTAAGGGGAGAAGGGTGAATAGATATTGGGAGGCAGCCAGCAGTCCTTGCCATGCCATATAAAAAGTATATTTAAGTCAGAGTTTTCATTTCCTTCCTTTCTATTTATCAGTCCTGGGACCCACCCACTAGATTTCTAGTTCCTTGAAGATGGGAACAGGGTTAAGTTTACTGTGTTATTATTCATGGTGACTCACACATTGAGGTTTATTTTTCCCCTCGCACAGTCTAGCCTGCTTGATCCCTTTTGGCATTTTAAGTAAGGAAATCAATATCATTACACCAATTAAAGGGAAGAGAGAAGATGTCCAATAGCCAGTTATAATGAAAAGTCAGGAATTCCCAAACCTCAATTTTGGGCTTCATCAAAGCAGCAGGTGGCCCTGGAGATGGAAATTGTGGGTTATTTGACATACTTAATGCTTCAAAATAGCAGACAAATGCACCACACAAAACCCTTTTAGAATAGAATTTCTTTATTTCCCACCATTCACCCCTTCACATACAAAGCTACATCAGTGTCCTCTGCCCTTTAGTTGGGGTCTGAAGGTATTTTAAAAAAATATTTTCCCATGATACTGGGTATGACTCTGTAGTAGCAACGGACTTGGATTCTGTAAACCAAGATTTGTGACTCCATTTTCTTGGTCACCAGCAAGCAATCACTGATGAGCCATTTACCACCCCCAAGCTTTAGTCTGTTCATTTTATTTTTTCCTATTAGTAAAATTTGGGAGGATGACACTGGTTAACAAAACTATACAGCTGTGAGGTGCACAAATTCATTTTAAAAATAAGCATGATCACACTGCAGAGGTTATTGAAGAGAAGGGGTATTTGAACAGCTTCCATGTCGCTCTTAACATAGCAAACGATCAGAGTATGAGCTTTAACCTGAACCTCTCCTCTTTGCCCAAGACCACAGAGGATCCTGACTTGACCGTGGGCTCCTTTGGCATTGGGGAGTCACTGCTGCTACTCAGCATACCTGCGAGGAAACTCCCAAGACTCCTGTGGGTCTGCCTCCCAGACTCTGGGGCATCTGGCCCTGACTTCCCCCAGAATCCAGAGGAGGCCTCCAAATGATGGACCCCAGAGGGAGCATTTCTGAACGGTTCTTCCAAGCACAACGAATCAATTTCTTCTCCTTCCATATTCTGAGAATTAGCAGAGAGCACATGCATATTTCAGAGTTGCTGCTTAATACAATTATAGCCAGCAATTACAGTAATAGAAAGATTGGCAACCACTGCAAATCAAGTGTAAAGGAATTGATGGCCTGAACTGCTAAAAATTTATTTGTGCATCTCTAGCGGTAGACATGGTGGGCTTGAGACCCTACCGGGGGAGTGTGTGGTGAGGGAGACTGGGCATCCCAGTGGGGTAAACTGACTAACCACGGGGACCATGCTAGGCCCTGACAAGTAAGTCTTCACTTCCTGTGGCTATTAACTGTACCAAACAAGAGATCCAGACACTGTTTTTAAGAAACCACTGTGAAAAAAAAATATATGCAAAGCACTACCGTGGAAACAGGATGATGTGGATGAGTGAGCCCCATGCAGCCTAAGCTCCCAAAGACATTTTCACTAAACTTGATGTAAGCCACCAAAGCCAGTTACTCACAACTATGTTTTATTCTCTTAAATTAAAATCCATGCCTGAATTATTTGCCCTTAAATACTCATGCCCAGACATCTAATTTCCAGTGGCAGCTTGCTAGAAGACCTTAGTATACATGTGTGTCTTAGTAGACAGTCATAAAGAGAAGTATTTTAAAACTAAAATGTAGTTTTTAAAAATTAGTTAAAAAACTGACGATGAAAAAATAAAAAGACAAAGCAGTGTCAGAAAAATGAAAGATTAAACAGCATTTGTAAGGTAGATATATCTAGGTGAAAAAGGAAGGAGGGGAGGGAGAAAGAGAGAGAAAAGGAGAGAAAGAAATAGGGAGGGAGACAGGAAAGGAAAGAAAGGGGAGAGAGAGGAAGAGGAGGAAGGGAGAGAGGACAGGAAGTCAGGAAGTCCCTGCACTGAAGAAAAATCAAGGCATACAGGTAAAAATAAAGTCATAACTGACAAAGTGTTGAAATATGAGCAGAATAAAATAATAACTTTTTCAGTCACTGAGGTGGAAAAATACATTCATATCTCACTGAGTACTTTACTGTTCACCATACTTCACTGTTGCCACCTTGGTCTTTCTGTCACGCCCTTAAGTAGTTCTTCCATAATATGGTCAGGGTGAGCTTTCTACACGTGACTTTGACCATGCAGTTCCCTTGCTTAGAACTCTTCACTGGTTCTCCCTGTCCACCCAGGTGAGTCCCAGATTCCTGAGCAAGATATGAACTATACTCTTCTCTCCTGTCTTGCCTCCTGCGACTCCTAACTGCTCACTATCGGAAGAACCCTTCGAAAAGCGTGCTGTGGGGTCCACCACGCCTGTCCTTCCTACCTCTCTATGCCCACATAACTCTTACTTTTCATTCATTACTTCTTTGATTTTATGCATGCTCCAGACAGCCTTCCCCTTCCCAAGAAAGGATAAACCTCTGTATCCTGTGCTAACATACAGCCAGGGTGTACTTCCGTGTGATGCTTCTAATATTAGGTGGACTTTTTCTCTGTTGCTCCTGGTTGTTTCTCCCACCAGGTTATGAGTGTCCTCAGAGTTGCGTCTGTTCTAGCATTTCACATGGTAGTGAGTCCAGATGCCATGCTGTGTAGGTGTGACATTGTGCTTGTTGCCCTGAAACGTGGAAAGTAACGGGGCCGTATATAGAGCACAGAAAGAGAACTCTCAGGGAGAGAGGCAGGTAGGATGAGGACTTCAGTGTTGCACCTGGTACTATGAGGGCCTCCTGTCTTTCCTGAGCACCCAGAAGTTTAGGAACTTCTTGGTCAGTAGTTTCCACTGAGTCCTTTAATCTCTAATCTTCCAGACCATTGAGAAAGAAAGGAATCAGAAACAAGGCCTTTTGTTTTCCTCTTGATTGTATTGTTTTCTCACCATTATAGGTCAGAGAGATTACTGGTGGGTTGCAGCAAGTGGAAAGGCCTTGAGGCTGGATTGTGCTTGGAGAACTCAGAAGGCCAGCGTGTCTGGGCCTGAGCAAGCTAGGTAGGGAAAAAGTAGAAGATGCAGTCAGTGTGCTAATAAGCAGCCAAATCATGGGGCCCGTGGGCCATAAAGAGCTTTGACCTTTATGTTGAATGAGAAACAAAGCCACTGAAAGGTTTTGATCAACAAAGTGACCAGATATGATTTACAATGTATCAAGACTACTCTGGTGGTCTTGGGTGAGTAAAGACAGGGCTGGAGGTAGATCAGTTAGAGTTTCTGCAGTGATCCAGGTAAGGCATGCTGGCGGACCAAGGTGGGAGCAAGGAGGAGAAGGGAAGTGGTTGTTAATGCTTTAAATACAGAGCTCATAGTATTTCCAGGTGGGTTGCATGTGATTGGGACTTAAAGGTAGATAGGCTGTGAAAACCAGGAGCGACCCAGAAAAGAAGCAAAGAGCAGAGATGATGAAAGTCACAGGAATTCTGTATCATTCTAAAAACTGCATAAACAAACAAACAAACAAACAAATATATAAATGGCAAAGAGTCCTTGTCATTTCGCAGGCTAGGAAACTGACAAAACCAAAGACCCAGAGACATGGCTAAAGCAGGAAAGACCTGCTCATGCATCAAAACCCTAATTCCCTATGCTTTGCCAAAGAACCCACACAGGCGGTGAAACCTAAGGTGTCCAATGGATCAGGAACTAAGGAGTCACCTGGAGGAGACACTTGAGAAAGAGATATGGCTGACACACTGCAGTATCTTCAGAATGCCTGCCTTGAGCTTTGAACAAGAAACAAAATCGCTCTTTCCAAGACCTGGAATATATTGGTAAGAGGATCCTAATCAACTGACCCAGATTCACCACCGGTGCAGGAAGAGGAACCTGACAGCTACAGCTACTCAGAGCTTAAGAAAAGGGCAGCTGAGCCACAGCTAGGACCCGTTGTTCAGCCCTGGCTTTCCAGTCCCTGCCCTTCTCCCTGAGTCCCCTCGTCACTCATCAACACTGTGTTTAAATAGCTGAATTCAAGCTCCAGACCATCTGGTCTCCCTTACCCCAAGGCGAGATAGTCCACCTTCTTCTCAGTCCTCACCCAGCTCCAGCCTGAAACACAGAGAATGACATAGAACTCTCTGTCCTTCAGACACAAGCCCAGTGAACTGAATGCAGAGAACTGATTCTGCTCTTTATACCACCTCCCATCTTTGACCCGGGCATCTTCTTCTTTGTCTTGGGTGAAAGTCCCCTGTTTCTGGTCAGAGCCCTTTAGAACTTGACTCCTTGGGGAATTCTAGATCAGCGCAAGTATGAGGAAGAAATGGATTTTTTTTCTCAGCATATTGCCTTTGTTTTATTTTTAATTACAGCGAATTACAAGGTTAGCCCTGCTTTTTGGGGTGAATTTTTATTGTTCAAGCACAGTTGGGAAAGTGGAGGGAGAAATTTAGATTGGTATAAATATAGCCATTTTTTTGAGGGGGATTTGCTCTTGAACAAACTTTGTTATAACAGAGTTTGAGTTTCCTTCAAGTCTCTGGAAACTGCACAAAAAAGAACCCTACACTAAACCTGACGAGCTCGGGGGAGGTCTGCGTGGAGGGCCTTCCCAACTTAGGGACCTAAAGTCACCGCATAGGGTGGTCTGACGTTGAAACTCCCTAACTAAAAGCGAGGCGTGGCAGGTAGTCATGTTCCAAGCCAGTATCTTTCCCCACAAAGGTCTGTCTTTTACTTTACTTGGGCCTGTCTGTTATCTCATTATACTACGCCTTTGGAAGGTCAGAGTAAGCCCCTTTTCCCAGACTCCTCAGGGCACAATCCCCCTCAGAGCACAGAAAGGAGACCACGGAAAGCCTCATTGTTATCTTGTCCTCCTGGATACCATCTCTATGTGCTATAAATATTCATTCTTAACTATCCTATATCCACCGGCGTAGAAGAAGTACGTATCTATCCATTTATCCAATCTCAGAGATGTTTCCACTTTGCTTTCTCTTGCCTCCCTCATCTATTACCAATGGATTTCATGTAACCCCCGTATGTCTCCCCCTTTGATTCTAATGTATAAAATAAAGCACAAAACTGCCATTCTCCGGAACACACTTTCAATCTGTTGCAGTTTTGCTTCCAGGCAATTGTTGTCAGTTTGGCTCAAATAAATTCATAAAAATTCTCTACAGGTTTGGGTGTTTCTTATATCAGAAGAAAAGATTATATATGTGTACATTTGCCATAATGTGTATATATGTGTATATATAGTTTAACTAGTTGTATAATTACTCTTCCATTAAATGAGATGATGTAGTCATATTTGAAATTAGGAAATATGAAACTAACATGAAATTAGGTTTGTTATAGCAGAATATAACTAAAAGACAATGAGTTTCTAGATATTTTGATGGCTTTTCATAGCAATCCTATTTTTCTTTTGATATTTATTGATGTTTATTTAAGCTTTGTGGTAATTTCATCATTCCTGGAACATTCTATTTTGTTCTCACAGCCACCCTGGGGGTTTGATAATAATATGACATACATTTTATAGATGAGGAGGCTGAAGGTTGGTCAGAATTGTACATGTTAGGGTCAAAATCAAATCTATATCTGTTTAAGGCCAGATCCTGACTCTTACAGAGTTCGCTAAATATTATTATTCTACAGTAAGTGTATTTAAAGCATTGGTTTGGGCCTGGGCATAAATACAGCCCGATTATTTTTGCACTTACTTTCAAACTGAATGTATTTAAATTCAGAGCTCCTCCCAAAGGAACAGTTCAGGGCCTAAATCTTCGATAAACTGTCACTGAATGTGTCTGAAAAGACAAAGAATCTGCAAACTCTCTTCTTTTCAAATATAGGAAGTAGTCCTGCTAGGTTCTTCTTTTATAGAACTTTGTGTCTCAGCAACCAGACCTCTTTGATTGCAACATACAATAGACTGAGCGTCACTGGTCTTTCTAAGAGAAGATAATGAGGAATAGGTTATTCATTTTACTGAAGAATAAAAAGTGTCCAAATATTGTTGTCTCACTAAGAAAACTACTTGACAAATAGACAAATGACATATTGATAAGGTACCAGATTTCTGCTACAGTAGATTGCTTTTGCAATGAAGTGTTGGCCCACATAATTTTAGTTAACTTTCTTACTAATCCATTTACCCAAAGTTGCAGTTTGGGGGTCATGTTCTGGTGGCGACACTTGTCTTAAAGATGGATCACACACCCTGTCATGCAGTAGCAGGGTGAGGACTTCTTAAATCCTTCTGTTGAAGCCTTGCTGAGTGAACTGCTTGTTACTGAAATCCACGGTAAGAGAACTCAAAAGCCAAGCACCAAACCACAGACCACTGTTATTGCCACCACCCTCAACACGGAGCTTACCAGAAAGACATTTTATCTTAGACATGGGCACTGTGCCAACACTCATTTACTCACTTGGCAAACATTTTGAAACCTATTTCACCAAGGGCTAACCCTTTATATATCCTGGTTTTCCTGGAGCTCTTTCTAAGGAAACTTCCTGATTGCTGCATCTATAATCATTGTTCTGTGACCTCTAATCCACTCCTCAACTGCCTTTCGTCATTGCAATAAAAAATAAGCTTTGCAACTCAGAGTTGCTCACACTGACATCTCATTGCTGTTTGGTAAATACCACCTTGAATATGAGCCGGAAAGACAGGAACCTTGAATAAATGGATGACATTCCCCATCGTTCATTGTAGTTAGGTATAACCACATGACTAATTTCCAGCCAATGAGAGGTAAGCAGTAGTTTTTGGTTTATTGTGTTGGAATGTCTGGGGAGGCTGTAAAAAGTAGGCAGACACCAGTGTAAGTGTTGAATTATTTCCGTCCCTCCTTCCTCCCCCCATCTTTGGTCTTTACAGATATGATTTCAGGGTATCTAGCAATCATCTTAGACAGCAAGGTAACAAGAAGCCTCAGTATAGTAACAGTGCAGAATAGTAGGATCCTGTGTCCCAGATCTTTAAGTCTAGAATAGGCAAACTATTTTAAAGTGAAAAAAGGAACAATTAATTGTTACTTGAATCTGAGATAGGGTAAGGAGTTTAAGTGAAAAAAAAAGGTACAAGAAAACTTTTTGTTTATAGAAAACATTCTGTATCATAATTTTTCTGGTTATGGTTATTGGGGTGTGTTCATTGGATAAAATTCATTTAACTGTATACTTAAGGTGGGTGTGTTTTATTTCATATAAATTGTACCCTAATGTAACTTGTTCATAAGAGGCTTTGTAGGATATACTGCACTTGGTTTTACAATATTAGAATTTTTTTTCTTAATTTGGGACAAGAAAACAGTGGCCACCATCATCACTACTGTAACACTGGAGTCTTTCAGTGGTGATAATAAATAGTAAGTAATATTTAAGGCTCTAGGGAAAGATGCAAAATAATGTTGTTCACAGACTTGATTTATTTTTTAAATTCAGGGTTTTTTAAAATTTTATTTACTTATCTCTAGAGAGGAGGGGAAGGAGAGAAATATCAATGTATGGTTACCTCTTGTGAGTCCCCTGCTGGGAACTGGCCTGCAACCCAGGCATGTGCCCTGACTGGGAATCAAACCTCGATCACGTGAGCGCAGGCCTGCGCTCAATCCACTGAGCTACACCAGCCAGGGCTAAATTCAGGGTTTTAAAAAAAATTTTCAATATGCTTACAATATTAATTAAACCAAATGATAGCATGTAAGATTGCAGGGATATTCAGTATTAGAATGTAAATTGTTACTTTGTGCATTAAGAGATGATAGTTCAGAAATCACATGGACATTTTGACATCTCACAGAAAAAAAGTTGCTTGATGAAGTGTAGCACCTACTTCTGGAAAAAATATAAAAACAAAAAATATCAAGCAAAATATATTTTAATAAAATAAAAATGTATGAAAACGCTTAACTTGATCAAACATCATTTGAAAGTCAGCAGCACTCATTATATAATTTGAAACGTATCACCCATTGCTATTAAAGTAAATAAATCATTCTACAGCAGTTATTTCGTGATCCTAAACAATGCAATAAAATACTAAAAAATTAACAATATAAATTTTTGTAGTGAAGGCATGACTCTAATTCTTTTGGGAAATAACTAAATGTTCTTAGATGAAGCCAAAGAAATCAAACTCCAAGCTCTTAAAACTAAGAATTCTGGTTCTTGATATTCAAGCATTAACCAATGTGAAATGTCAAGTACAAAAAAAATCCCATTTACAAGGAACCAACAATGCACAGATGATACACAGAGAGCAAATAAACAAGAAAATAGTTGAAAATAATAGAAATCAAAAATACTCAAGGTTAAAGAAAATAATTTCATTGTACATATTATATTCCCCATGTTTGTCATACATCCTGTGCTCAATGAATATCTGGGTGAATAAATGTAAAAGAAACAAATGAATAGATTTGTAGTTTGTTGACAGTATATTAAGATTTTGGTTAACCACTTGGAAGAAATGTTTTTTAGTTAGACATAACCAACTGAAAATAATGTTTTTATCTCTACTTTTGATATTCATAATATGTTTTCTATTTTATTTTATTATTTATTTATCTTTAGAGGGGAAGGAAAGGAGAGAGGAAGAGAAACATCAATGTATGGTTGCTTCTTGTGCATCCCCTGCTGGGAACTGGCCCCTGCTGGGAACTGGCCTGCAACCCAGGCATGTGCCCTGACTGAGAATCGAACTGCAATACTCTGGTTCACAGGCCCGCACTCAATCCACTGAGCTACGCCAGCCAGGGCCATATGTTTTTAATACTAAAGATTTACTGATACTAATGAAAATGCACACTTTCGGTAGTCACTTTTTTAATGACTTAAATAAAATTCTGACATAAGAAAAAATCCTAAAAAACAATTAAAATGCTTGGTGTCATTTTCTTTTTCATTATTTTAATAGGAGAGCCTATAGTGTTTCAACCCTAACTATGACGTTGGACATTGATTTAAGAAAACCTTGTTTTAGATTTGTAATTATATTTTGATTACAATTTCAGTGGTAGTATTTTTGTTATTATTTATGTCTAAATAATAATTTTTTTCTTTTCATGAAATGCCTTTTGACATCTCCTAATAGGATCTTTTTATTTTTAGAAACCAAAATATAATTGTTTTTTTGTTTCTGGAAGTGTTTAAAACTATTATATCAGCTTCATTAAAGTAACTGAAAAGTCCATCCTGTAAGGTTGAAATTATTTATATAATTTTGAAGTTATCTGTTGAGTTCACATTTAAAATTCCCTATAAGAAAAAACAGCAGTGATTATACTAAAATACAGCTGAATCAAGGTAACAAAAACATTAAGAGGAGAAAACATCATTTATTGTACAAAAATAACAAGAATAACTCATAGTGATGATATAATACTGATAAAATGTTATGTGCCAAATAATATAACATCCAACTGTATAAAGCAAAACCTATAAGCAATCAAATGAGATAGGAAATAAAATTATACTAACAGCATTAAAATAAGAAGTATCAAATTGTGCAAATAATTTCACATAGGAAGCTATTTCTAAGACCAATATTTATAACAGTGATAAATTTAAAAGACACAAAAGAAGATTGCTTAAATAATTACGACAAATCAACAGTGTAGGATGCTGTGCAATCTTTAAAAATCATGTCCTAAATAACATTTAGAGATATGAAAATATTATTGTAATATTTTTATCATTGTCTGTGTCAGGGGTTTTAAAGCTACAAAAAACTATGAATAGAATGAACAGTATGAAACCACCAGGAATGATAACATATAACTGTTTCTCACACAAGTCTTAGTTTTACGTGACTGGGCTAACCACATCTCTCTCCCTCTCTCTGTCTGCCCCTCCCTCTACCCCTCCTTCTCAACTCCATTTTATTCTCCCTCTCCATTCTGACAAATAATCACTATGAAAAATACAATGCCTATCTTTCTAGCACATACCATACATCAGATGGAACTAATACTGCATAGTATTTCTTAGTTGTTTTAAATTTGCATGAATGATAGCTTACCATATTATAATAATATCAACTATTAATATTTTTATTTTTTAAATCAAATTTCTGAGATCCAGTAGCATTGACGTATGATAGCTCTAACTGTAGCTATAGATTTAAATATAGATCAGATGCAATTTAATATTTTGTGCTTTGCCTTACACCACACTAAATCGCAGCCTTTTACTTTAATTCTTTTCTATTTAAAGTCATTCTTGCACGTACCTGCTGGTGCACGTGTCCCAGAACTTTCTAAGATGTGTATACTTAGCAACGAAACTGCGAGCCTCTAAGGTATATCTATTTTCAGTTTTACACGCACTGCCAAGTCGTTTTCCACAATGGCTGTGCCAACTCACACAGCAAGGTATGCGAGGTCCCTTTCCTCGCAGCCTGGTTAAATCTGGATTCGTCACACTTTCTGAATTCTTTCCCATGCAGAAAGGGGTAAAATGTATTCCGTGTTGTACTGTTTTTCATCTTACTCATCTTTAGCAAATTTGTACATTTTCTAACATGCTTTTGGTTCCAAGGCTCCCAGTTCAACTCCTTGCCCCTATGAATTAGGGGATACCACTTCTTTCCATTTTTTTTAACAGTTTAAATATGTTTTAGAAATTCTTGGTATATCCTGGATAATAATTATTTTTCTTGTATGTGTGAGGAAAAATTCTCTCCTACAGAAAGGGGCTTGCTTTTGCTTTACTTGCTTTATAATTTAGTTTTTCAGTTCATAAGTTTTTCATTTTGGTATAGTCAGATGTCTCTATCTTTTTGTGGTTTATACTTTTTTTTCACATTTAGGGGGTTCTTCTCTACCTTGATGTCATAAAGCCTTTTCTATCTAAAAGACTGAACCATTTTTTTTGATGTTCACATGTCTTACTTACTGTGAAAAATATTTTGACTGTATATCATGTATGGAGAAAAATGAACACAACCCAATGTACTGAATATTTTCTTATTTTCACAATTTTGTAATGTAAATTTTAGAATTGGCATGGCACATTTTATAAGAAAAATTGTTGCTATACTGTGAATTAGCATTGCACTGAACTCAGTGATAACTTAGGTGAAAATATGTATCTGGTATGATTTCCCTTCTAAACTACACCTTGATCTTAGAAAAATCCCTTTCAGATACAATTCTTCTTACGTGTATAATTAATTTATTGTGATTAAGAGTAAAATTTTAATTTTCTTTTTCTCAGTGGTTATTGTTGGTGTGGAAGAATTCTATTGATGTTTGAAATATATATTTTATGCCCAGGTACCTTTCTGAACTACCTTAGTAGTTGTATGAAAATATACATGCTCCTGAGTTTCCTCTGTAGATAGTCATGCACTGCAAATAGTGGCAATGAAAAAAATCTTTCTTTACATTTCTCTTTCTTTTGCTTTTCTCTCACATGAGCTTGGAATCATAAAAACATTTTGAGCAGAACTGGTATAGTCATTTATTTGACTATACCATGTCTTTTTCTGGCTTAATGGAAATGCAATAAATGGGTACGATTGCAGGTGCTAAAATCTGCAGGTCAGTATAACTTAACAGGTTAAGAAAATTTTTATTTCCATTCTGTTAAACTACTCAAAATCACAAATGAAAGTTGATGGGTTTTTTTCTCACTTCATTATATCTACTCAGATAAACACATTTCTGTCTTCTCTTTTAATTGACATAAAACATTGGCATATTCTTTCATGTTGACTCATCATCACTTACCTTAAATGTCTGAGATGTCTAAATATGAGATAAATTTTACTTCTTTGTATTTTTAAGTTATATTTAAAATTTAAAATAAAATTTTGAATTTTGACCTGCTAACACTTAACATTGAGTTTTGCATGAATGTATAAATTTTGATGACCTATATTCTTGCCTTCTTAAAATTTCCTTTGCCTGGGTCCCGTTGATGCTTTACTACTCCCTCAAAAAATTTTGAGAACTTTTTCCTATTTTTTTTATTTTCAGAAATAGTTTGTAAGAGAGAGGATCTATATTTTCTTCAGTTGTAGAATATTCTTAGATCTAGCAACTTCAAAATTTCATACTACAAATTTTACATTTTATTATTTATTTAATGTCTTTAATGTTACTCTTTCAAAGATTTTCTTTTTCTTACTGATTAAATTTTAGAAATATATTTTTCTGTATTTTTATTTTATTAAGGTTTCCACATTTAATGACATTAGTCTATTCTGTTGTTTTTTAACTTCTCTTGACGCACTGTAATTTATTCCTCTGCCTTCCTTTTAATCGTTAATTTATGGTTTCCTCTTATTTTTCTGATCTTTACTGTTTATTTTTCATGTGTCTTGTCTGTGAAACTAGTTTTATTGATGCTATGTAATATATGTATATTTTAAATTTGTATTTGTTTCTACTTTTCTATTTATTATTTCCTTCCTTTAGCTTTATTTTCTATTTACTTTTTAAAAATCTTTTTTTAGTACTTTTAGTTGAATTCTGAATTCATTAAATTTGAAAGTACTGGTTTCTAGAGGACTCCATTAAAAAATCTCTATTTCCCTTTAAATGTCAGTTTAGCTGCATTCCTCTGTATTTGATGTACAATAATCTCACTTTTATTATTTCCTAATTTTTCCTCTAATTATGGCATTTGCTTTCTTTTCTTTTGATTTATGATGCTCACCAGGCTCTGCAAAGTTACTGATGTTTTAATCTTTCAATTCCTTCAAAGCTCTTCATCAATTGATTCATGTCTATTCGCTTAGCTTATGAGTTCCCCAGTGGCAGAGTTTATCTTCTTTTAATGCCCTGCCTCAGGCCTCAGCATAGTCCTGGGCATACCCATGGAAACAGATAAAACACATGTCAGTTCCTCAGATCTGTTCCTATATTGATTCATTCATAAATTCCCTCATTTATGTAATAGATATTCCTCAAATTCCTAAGAAGAAGATAATGGGGAATGATCTGGGCACTTACGTTTGTTGTGCTCCGAATATTGTTGGCATCTAGCCCTCTGGGACATGAGCTCATGTTTAATGGGGGAATCTAGATAGAGGCCACTATACAGATGACATTTTTTTCTCTAATTACTTTTCCTTAATTTCATTTTGTTATGTTGATTCCATGTTGGCACAATCAGAGTTCATATTATAAATTAATGCTGCAACACTCTGTTGGAGAGTTTAAAAAAAGAGACAGGGGATCCTTTCAGCCTCTCCCTGTGCTTGGATGTACATACACGTCTGTTTGATTTCAGTTGGGGTCTACTTTTTGCTCTGCTGCCATTAGAATGATGCTTTGAATTCTAATGCTTTGAATTTGGATGCTTTTCAAAACACTGTTATCTGAACACATACCCAAATTAAAAGAGACAAAAATAGTGAGTCAGGCATGGTCCTGGGCATCAGCATTTTCTCTAAGATTTCTGAGTAATTCTATTGTATTCTCAGGCCTATAACAATTGAAACAGATTTATTATTTAAGTAACCGCTTAATGTTTTTTACTGTTCTTATTGTCTACTCTATTGTCAGGTTTTATTTACCATTTCTCATGAGGTTCCTGGAGAACTGAAGTTAGCTGGAATATGAAAGTTGGGTGCATAGAATATGCAGGCATTGGTGAGATGGTTTTCATTTTGTTTTAGACATGCTTGTTATAGAACTTCATATCTGTACACATGCCTGAGATAAAGAGCTGGTCAATCCCAGGGCCTTCTCCATATCTGAGAATGAAAAAGCAGCGTTAAAACCTGAAAGGCTCCGAAGCAGATAGACGAGTGAAATCGTTATGGTGGAGGTTTCACGAAGGTTCCAGAGATCTCTGAAGCCTGAAATAGCTCTCCAGTGCCTCCCCTGAGTACCCGGAATCCTGCAGTTGTGACCAAGCCATGAGGATCAATATAAGAAAAATACGTTTTTATGTTTCTGCTAATAACAGCACTTCAGAGCCCTGGTTATTCATTCATGAGCACCCTAACATGGGGCCCCAGGGTGAAGCAACAGCGAAGCTACCCTGTCTTTACTATTTGGCTGTGAGACCTTAGTAAATGAGCCTCTAGTGTGCAGGACATGAAATGCAATGGGCTAGTAGCTTCTTGCCGTACTAGTTCAGTTAGAACCACTGTTATCAACTGAGATGAGCTGCTGATTATCTAAATTCTACAAAAGAATTACTAACTGGCCAATACAGGAATAGCAGCTGGTACATTCTGCCAGCCAGGGACCCCTCAGAAGTCCCTGCATGCATATTTTTTCCCCTGCAGTAGCCAGTCAACCTGTGCTATGAGGGGCCATCTTCTATGGATGAAGTCACTATCTGCTGCGTAGCCTTTCCAATAAGCTGCTATAGCCTTACATGACCGTAGTCTTTCCTCACAACAGGCATCTCCAACACCCAAACTGTCACAGAGAGGGTGCATTTTATTGAGGTAATTAATACATCTTTGAAGAATCAAAGCAATGTTAACAAAGGCAAAGCTTCATCTGGAAAGAATCATCTGGAAGGTGTTGGATTTCTTCCAAAAGATAAATCTTGTCTCCGTTCTGAATCACTTTTTGGAAAAATGTATAATGATATCTTTGGGGGATCAAATAAGGTCATTTAAAAATGGTATAATTCTATCTAGATAATTTGTTCTACTTATGATTCAAACCTTCAGTTGAACATTCTGTACTTTTTCCAAAAGAAAAATAGCATTTCCTATAGAGATGTGGCCATCTGAGGAAATTCTCCCATGTAGTTAATGTAAACACATTTTATGTCATTGTTGAGTCTAGGACACTGGGTTCCCCAAATTATCCCTCTTGTAGAAATTTATTTGTGAAGTACCCTGCTGTCCACACCACTTCCTCAGCCTTGCCCAAAGAAACACAGTGCCTGATAATCAAGAGACTTACCAACTTGAAAGAAAGATGAAAGTTCACCCACTGAACCAGCCACCAACAGAAGCCACCGTTTCTGCTAGAATTTCGTTTCCTTTTAACTATGTTTGTTGGCGTTATTTCTGCATCCGGACTTTTTATGTTCTTTTTTTCCCCCTCCAAATTGCGAACAGGCTTTGATCTTCTATCAATGAATGTATTCCTACGGGTAAGCAAGAAACATGCCAGAAAGCAGAGAAAAATATTACCCAAAATGTCTATCATTAGTGCACAGAAGGGTAATTTTCACATCTGTAACTAGTATAACCCAGGGTTCTCAAATTTTATAGATTGAAGAGCGCTCATTTTCTCCATTGTCAATCCAAGGCATAGTTATCTGCCTAGAAAGTTTTGAGCTTAGGTTTTTAACCTTCTGCAACTGTCCCATCTGCATGAGTGGTAATAATAGTAATTGTGGCTGGGTGAGGGAAATGGAGTCTGATGGACTTAGGGACATTAGTAGAATAAGCCGCTTGATTGACATCTTGCTGGGGACTTCTGGTCCTGCTACAAAATGTAACTTCAATTGACCAACCCTGGTGTAGTCCACCCTGAAAAAAAGACCAGCCAGCCCTCCTCCCAGGAAATGCCTCAGGGGTCTTATCAAAAGGCCCAGATACCCTATCTGTATGCCCAGGAAAAGTTTAAAAACTCCTTTCCTAGTCTATTTTGAGGACTTATGTCTTAAACTTTGTATTTTAATAACAAGAGATAAACACATAAGCCTGACAAAAATATTTCTTCCTAGAAGAAATCATGGAAGATTTATAGTCCTTATTTCACTAGTTATTACAAGTTCTATTTGTTTCGTCCTTTGAGTATAGAGTCATTTGAACTAAGAATAATGTATTAACTTAAAGGAGGCCAATTATCAATTTTTAGAACAGACCCACTCTATAATTTACTAACTTTGATGATGGATACCTCTCCCCAAAACCTGCCTTAAAAATAACTAAGTCGAAAGGCTCGCATTATTATTAAAGGAAGGAGTATAACATTTTTTTTAGTAATTATGATTTCCTTAAAAAGACTATGCTTTTAAAAAAATATGTATTTTTTAATGTAGTAGATGAACTATACACATGCTATTCATCTCAATATTGACCAAAGTTAGTATAAGTGTGTGTGGGCATGTGTTCACCCTCAGTAACTATGGAAACAAACAAAATAAGTCCTAAATTGGGGAAATCTTTGTTTTCCCAGAAGGGAAGGGAGAAGGAACTCACCCTAAATAAGGAAGTCACAAATGAAACAGTAAAAATGTTTTGAAGAAGACCAAAATTGAGTCAGAAAGCTAAGTAACTAAAACATCATAAATCATGTATAATCATAAATATAAATCATATAATTATAAAAGCATATACAATCATGCCTTTAATTTTTTAGGTTTTTCAGAAACCATTTTTCCTCTCCTTGTTTTGTCCTTTCGGAAGTGTAGAACCCAACTTACAGACCATTTACTTTGATTGACAGGCTTCATGATGTATGGACCCAAGTGTGACTCATACCTAGCCTTCCAGTTCCTAACCTATACATTCTATTTCTCTCAGTTTATTGAGATAATTATTGCACTGTGATGTATTCTTTCTAACTAACACTGACATGAATTCATTAAGGAAACATTAAGGTTATAATTAAACAACTAATGTGTCATGTACCTTCGTCCCTCTATCTAAATACATTGTGTAGGATTTTAATTACCCAGAGATGAATATGCCTTCTCTGCACATATAATGCATATGCTGATAACATTACCTTACTCTTTCTTTCTAGTCTCAAGGAGGGTTACCAACACTATTTTGATCTCAGGAAGGTATTTTATCTCCAAGGAAATTAATAACCTCTGGCTCCCCTTTGAGGCCTATGACAAACTGAGACAGGCAGGGTCTTGGGTGGTTTCGTCAGAATAGACCCGAGTGAAAGGTGTGAATGTAAGTAGTTCACCGTGTAAATCTACTGACCATGTTAGGGCCCAGCCTTATGGGAGACTTCTGGGTGGTGCTTACATCATACCTGAGAGAGGTCCTACAGGAAGGCCAACAAAGCTGGGCCCTTTTCCCAGCAACACCTGTGTCTTATTCATTGAGGGCTCTTACAAGGGGTGTTGACTCCCCAATGCTTGCAGTCTGCCCTGTGTGGGGATGAGCCTACTTGCAAGTTCTTTGATTTGTAGGCATGCGCAAGAGGAAGCATTTGGTAGAATAACAAATACCCAGGGAATCTGAGCTAGGCACCATCAATGACGTCTTTAGAGAGCAAGGCAGAGAACTGGAGACAATGTACCTTCAAGAGAGCACTTCTCATGTTCATCTTCTGTGTGATTTAGTAAGCGATATTCAGTTTGCTTTGGAGAACTGGCAGACAGAGGGCTGTGGTTCGAAGTGGGACCACTGGTCTCTTGTCTTAGATATCAGTACAAGACCCAATTTCACAATAGCCAAGAGTTGGAAGCAACCTAGATGCCCATCGGTCAATGACTGGATCACAAAACTATGGTACATTTACACAATGGAATTCTATGCCGCAGAAAGGAAGAAGGAACTACTACCCTTTGCAACATCATGGATGGAACTGGAAAGCATTATGCTGAGCGAAATAAGCCAGGCGGTGAAAGACAAATATCATATGATCTCACCGTTAACAGGATTCTAAACAAACCAAACAAGCAAGCAAAATACGACCAATGACACTCAAATATGGAACAGGCTGACAGGGTCCAGAGGGGAGAGGGGAGAGAATCATAGGGGAAAAGGGAATGGACTCACATGAACAAGTATAAAGGACACATGGTCAATAACTAGGGGTGGGGGGTGGAAAGGGGAGGGAGGCGGGGAGCATGGGGTGGGGGGCGGGCAGGGTTGGGAATATAAGACAGAAACCTGTACGTGAACAAGAATTAAATAAAAATTATATTAAAAAAAAAGACCCAATTTCAGACACACTTGGGCCTGCCACTGTGGTATATTCCTGCTGCCTGTATTTCATTGTGTGACTTCTGGAGAGCCAGTTTCAATCAACAGTCATGCCAATGGTGGGACAAGGCGGAGCTTTCGGAATGAGCCCTTCCTGCTGTTACTTCTCTCAGTACCTGCTACCAGACCCAGGCAGCCAGACTCCATCTGGTTCCCAGGCAGTGTATGGAACACTTTTCATATTTGCCCCAGCCCTCTCCTGAGATGAACTTGCGGCTAATTTTTCTTAAGGCATTCTGTCCTGATGCTTTTATATTTCCAGCAGTCAGCTTCTGTCAAACTTGTGGGAAATAAAGGATTTTACAGATGCTCAAAAAAGATCAGAGGCGCAAACCTAGTTAAAAATTCCAAAATCAATGTTTTAAAAAAAGGGATGAAAAACCCCAGGAAACCCCCAGGTTGTCTAAGAAGTCCTCAGTTCAAAGGTAATAATTCAGGGATGAATCTGAGGATCTGAGTGTCAATAGGATCTTGGTTTGATAGGGGAAGAACAATCTTTATTAGAGTGCCGTGGGACTGTTTGACTTTATGACCATTGTACAAGGTGAAACTATAAACTAGAGCTTTGGGGCCAATGGAAGGGTGTGCAAAAGAAAATCATTCATCCTGCTTGCCTCCAAAGCCCACTCTTTAATCTTCTAGAGGGTACAACACAAACTAGAGAATAAAGATGTCAGCAGTTTACCCAAAGATTTTATTTTAATACACAACCAAACTGGTAGGGCCTAAAATGACCAGTTAAACAAGGCAATTCTCCATCGGTATTTCTTGACTGTGTATCTCGAGGCTCATTGCATTGGCATGGAGTCCTTAGGGTTCTGCAGAAAGAGTAAGGCTGGGGTGCAGTTTTTACGAAATCATCTGGAACCTGGATTGTAAGTCTCACTCTTCTAAGCACATGTACTTCTAAGCAAATATTTTCACGTATAGAATAAAAATGTTGTTGGCCTGCCTGATTTTGTCCCAGGCCAGATGGGGCACGCAGACTGTTACAAGATATTCACGTTGGACATACATTTTCCGGGAATCTCTTGAAACAGCTCTGGGTCTCAGGACCTTGTGTACGCACCACGTTAGTCCAGCTTGTAGAATGAATCTTGGACTGTTTTTCAACCAAATTCCCTTCTCCTCTAGGTCTGAAACTCTGCCATAAATGTTACTACTTTTGTCTTTGCCTTGTAGCTCTTTCTCTAAGACCTAGGTTCTTCCCAAACCCCCAGTCTCAGCCTAAGTAGGAAACTTATTTAGATATCGACAGTAATATCTGGCTGATGTGGAGTTTTTCTGATATCAGGGTATTCCTGGAAGCAGTTCTCAGCACACCAGAGTCCTCGCTCTCATAGCCTTCCCTAGATGTTGAAATCTCTATGCACCATGCCCTCACTCTCTAACTTATCTGCACGGGATTGATCAGCTGCCCATTTGGAAAAATCCCTGCAGACCAGTGGGCCAGAATTCTTGATTGCCCATGTTGTTCAGGTTTCAGCATATTGGATGCTTCAGTGCAACTTGTTAACACCAGAGCTTGCTAGGATGGGGAGATAGAGTCCTATGACTGACCCAGGCTAAGGATGGCAAATGCCTTGTATCAATATGTGTGACTGACTGTATTAATACCTTGTATTAATACTTGTGTATTAACACTACTCCTTGTTTCCAAGCAGGGCTCTAGTAGTTTCTCCTAATCAATTAGGTGTGCACTTGGACATCTAGGCCAGGCACAGCCACAGGGTTCTTCTTACCTTATCATTGTATACAGCTAGTGCCAATAAAATCACAATGAAATGAAACCCTCATTCTCTCCCTGGTGATAGACTTACACTAAAGCAAGCACTTCTGTGGAGGGGCAAAGTCCCTGGGGACATGAGAGGGAGAAAAAGTTAGCTGGACCACATGGGGGGCTCCTCAGGAAGGAAATTCCTATTATGGTGATGGCCCAATGACACTCAAATTCTGATGTTGGCTACATTCAATTCTTTTTTTTTTAAATTTATTTATTTATCTTTAGAGGGGAAGGGAAGGAGAGAGGGAGAGAAATATCAATGTATGGTTGCCTCTTGTGTGTCCCCTGCTGGGAACTGGCCTGCAACCCAGGCATGTGCCCTGACTGGGAATCGAACCAAGATTGTGTGGTTCGCAGGCCCGTGCTCAATCCACTGAACTACACCAGCCAGGGTGGCTACATTCAATTCTTTAGAAATCGTCACTCAGCAAGCCAAGGTCAGAGACAGTGGTTTGATGCATTGAGCCAAATCTGAGAAGTCTCAGGATAGCTATACAAGAGGCCACCAGTGAGTGTGTGGGACACATCTCATCCCTTTCTGCTGAGTGTGAGAAAACCGCACAGGCTGCCTCTTCCTGCTACTCTTGCCCTGATGACCAGCAGAGCTTATGAAGAGCCCCATTCTTTTCCGAAAAGGCCTTTCACCATCAGAAATGACTCCCCTTCATCATGGAAAGGAGAGACATTCTGGAACTTAACCAAAACACGGGGTGGGTCTTACTATGATTTATAAGGTCACAAGATTGGTAATTTTTTAAATGTAAAGTCTACCCAATTACCCCACGATCTTCTGCTCCTAGCTCTTTGTAGCTGGGGTAATGAATGCCGCAACACCAGCAGACTCTGTATTCTTCAGATCGTGAGCCAACATCGATCAATCAGGGCAGTGAGAAATGATCACAGTTGCAACACGTGCCTGGGTTTGGAACAAAGTCAGTGTCTTTTTTGGAGAATGGAGACACTTACCCTCCTTTCTTTGTATTCATGACTATCCTTGGGGTTCAGGAACATCTGCCTTAATTCTGCCCTTTTCTCTACCATTAATCATCACTGCTTCATCCCAATAGGAAAAGGGTTGATTTGCCACGAATGTTCTGAGCCTAGGATATACTCTGGTCCACATTTTCCAGTAGATAGTAATACAGCACCTAAAAGATCTGAGAGCAGAAAAAAATCTTCAGCTCCGTGCTTCTGTGTGGTGAGTGGACCTGAAGGTGCTCAGCTCTCTGCTCTGCCTGAGGCTGGGTAAAGCTGACACCAACGTGGGTGCTTGGCCACTTAGGGCTTATAAAGGGGAAGCAGGGGGCCCCGTTTATGCCTCCTGACGTCAAGAAGGTTTGTAAATTCATCTTTTTTACAAAGAAACTCAGTGTTTTAAGAGAGGGGAAGTTTCAGGCATTTGCCTAGCTTTAAATAAACTGCAGCTTTGTTCCTGTTTTGCTTTGGATCCTTGTCTGAGTGTGGACTCCTTGCTGCTGTACCCCTCGTCATTGACTTAAGTGGCTGTTACCAGAATGGTGTGCTGTGGCTCGGGTTACTGAACCACTTTGGACACTTTCTGCCTCATCCAGATGTAATCAACAAAGAAGAAGACTCTATCAATCTCAACCTTTGCAAAAAAAAAAAAAGAAAGAGAAAAGAAAGTAGCCATCCTATGTCATAGTACATTTGTTTGATCAATGTAAAAGAATATGATTGATGAAAGACATATGCTATGGATACAGGAGAGGGAAATATTATTGTAAGTGCCAAATATCTGTCATTTCATGCCTGGAATACAAGCTTTCACGGATGCAGCAACAATATGGCCAGAACCAGATGTATCCTGAAAGAATGCTCATTTCCTTCATTACTCAGAATATAAGACGGTCATAGGCCACTTTTGGCCTACAGCAGATGGGTTTACATTTGTCATCCTTGGATGATGGCACCCCCTTTCACTCCCAAACATGTTCCAGTTTGGACAGCGTATCATATGGCCGCCCTGTGAAATTGGTGCTGCCAGATCATGAGTCTAAGTCCCAGAGTCTTAGCTTGGGTGGTAAGACTTCCTAACGTAGGCTAACCCTGTTTATTCTTCCATGTCTCAAAAAAAGTAGCCCCAATCTGTCAAAAGTTGACACAAATTTTCAAATATATTGATGCTAAACTTTGTATATACATATACAGAATAAAACTTCTACATTTTTTCACAGTATAGATCAATATTGTATAGCCGTGCAAGGTTCTCAGATGCAAGTGTATTACGATTTTGGCACATGATACAGCGTGAGAACACAAATAGCTGCTTCTACAGATGTGTGTGTGTGTGACTCGGGACATAACACTAAACTCCTTGGTTGTGTATGGAAGTGTCAGAATATCTGCAGAAACTTATGAAAACAGCACCCAACTCTATGCATGTGCACACACACAAATACATGCTCCTTTAGTTGAACTACTAGGTTTAACATTTATACCCAATTTAACACTTATAATAAAACCGATGCACATAGAAATTATTTCTGAAACAAGTTTAGCCATGTCTTCTCCAAAACTCCATTCTGAGTTCCCAGAATAAATGCCCTTTCGTGTTGCAGCTGAAGCCCCAGCCAATTCTGCAAATGGCCCTAGAAAATTGCCTTCAGAATGGACTCTCCCAGGGGAAGACTTACTGGTAGAGGGAGCAGGGATACAGGAGGAGGTTTTGAGACCCAGAAAGAGGCAGAGGAGGAGGTGAAAGGGTAACTAGAAACAGGTGGTTTCAATTTCTTTTTGCCCAGTAGTCCTGTTCATTTTGAACAGCAAGAGAGAACAATTTTGTATTAGTCCATTCTAACTTGCAAAATCCATCAAGGCCAGGGTCTACCTCTCAGGCATTACCCTGTGGGGAAGTTATTTTCTTTTAAGGAACAAAGATTTTTTAAAATATTATTTTAGAAACTCCAATTCAACACATATCTGAAGACATTATATAACACCTTCCACTTTTTATGTTTTATCAGGCTCTCAGCATTAAAATTCACCAAATCAAAATATATAAAATAAGAGAAGGTAAGTACCATGATTAGATTCAGTGATTAACAAATTGCTCAAATGCCAGGAAGACCTTATTCAACTGATGCAATCAGGAAATAACTGAGGAAGAAAGCTTCATTTATTATTGACCCAAATAGATGGGTAGATTTTAGCAAGAAGGGAGAGATACTGCATTCTTGGGGAAATTCTCCCAGCAGAGAACACGGCAATAGAAACTTTAAGAGGCTGGTCCTGAGAGTAAGATTACTTCACTGTATTAAAATTATTTGGGAATATTTCTAAAGTACCAGAAAATGATGACATGTTCATAAATTTTAATTCCATCATTTTTAAAATACTTTGTTCAGAAATTATATAAAGTATTTGCTGATCACACTATAACAACAATAGACATTAGTGAGAATTTGAACAACTTGACATTAAAATATGTTAATATTTCTCTCAAGAACAAGAAGGTAAACATTGGAAAATGACAAAAAGAGGGTGCTATTAATTCAAAGTTATGATCTATACCCAGAGTTGTTCTGTGAGGTAGAGTCACATTTGTATGTAGTTCCATTAAACAATAAAGGACTTTTTAAAAAGACCCAAATATTAGTATTTGAAAACAACAAAACAATCTTAAAGAAAAGAAATATGTAAAAGTGTAAAATTGTTAAATTGTTTAAAAGCAAACAAACTATACATATATATATATATGTAACTATATATAACTATATGTATAACTATGCATATATCCTTACCTAAGAGACTGAAACAGAAGAAAACAACAACACAAATATATTAAATAAAACTGACAGGTATATAATGTCAGATATTAGGTTAAATAAATTATATGTATCTTCTGCATCCTCAGGTGCAAATTTTAACATCAAGAAAATAATATTTTCAATGAAAATATGTATTACCAAAACATGCTTAAGAAAATATTAAAATTCTAAATAGACAGTAGCCCTGGGAAAATGGTGGGAGGATGGGATGGAGTGGGAGGGTTAAAGGTTCATCCAGGGTTACCGTGTCTTCCATTGGGTTACCGGAAATTTCAGGGAAATAAAATTCTCATGATATAGTACTTACATTCCATAGGCACTGAATCCCAATTAAATTTAATCATTTAGAAGAAACAAAATAATGAGGAAAGATATAGAAGACTTAAAAAGCATAATTAAAATTTTAATTAAATGGGCATACAGAAGGCATTATATTCCGTAGTTCAAGAATACACTTTCCCTTCACATACACTTGAACTATTTGTAAAATCTGACTGTGAAATAGGTTATACATGAAGCCTCAACACACATTAATAGACTGATAAGATTGAAATTATGTTATCTCATCACTTAGCAGCTATATTAGAAGTCCAAATAGTATGAGTAATATGCTTGGAAATTCAAACCAATCTCTAAGTAACTTCTGTATCAGAGAAGAAATCACATGTATATCAGAAAATATTTACAGTAGGAGTTAAAAATATACTATATATCAAAACTAGGGAGTTATAGTTAAAGTGATATTTCTAAGGAAGTTTTAGTCTTAATGCAAACCTTCACATAAAGAATAAATAAATGAGCTAGGATACAACTTAAGGAGTATGTGTGTGTGTGAAAAGATGCTCTGGAAACACGTTGGAAAGTAGACAACAAAATAAAACTAAAAAAAGGAAGAGAAAACAAGTAACGATAAGTGCAGAGATTCACAAATTTTAAAAATGCAAAGAAAAAGAATGTACAAAAGCAAAATTGGGTTTCTTAAAAAGAGAAAAAAAGACTAAACTCTCTCGAGAACTGTTGAGCAATGGCAGGGGGTAGGTGGGAGGCAAAGAAGGAATAAATGAGATAATGGAAAAGGGGAACAAAATGAGTTTCAGGGGAAGTAAAAAGGAGAAAATGGTAGAAAAAAAATTTGGACTTTTAGAAATAATCCTGAACACTTAAATGTGTTTTTTTTCCAGTTAAAATGTTTGGTTTTATTATGTCTGAACTCACATGTATTCATTGCATAATGAGAAGAGTTTGTATGTAGGAATTATATCCTCTGCTAAAAAGAGTTTGCAAAAATCCTGATTTGCATGATTTAAACTTAAGAGTGTATAAGCATATTAATTGATAGAATAAAAAGCAGATGGAGGACTAGAAGTGGGCCATTCTGGCCATATTTTTGTCATAGATTTTAGAAGCTTCTGCATTACGAATCACATAATTGACAGTATGTGAAATTCTTAGAATGTTTCTTTGAAAATGCATTGCTGAGTAAAGTGGGCAAAAATCTTGCTCTATTTCAAAAATATCATTATTATACAACTCCATTTGTAGTTTTTTAACAACTTTTTTATTGGTATTCTATCACAGTTGTCTCAATTTTACCCTCTTTGCTCTCCTGCACCCACCCCACCCCGTGCCCTCACAGTCAATTCCCACACCATTGCCCATGTCCATGGACCATTCCTACATGTTCTTTGTCCAGTCCTTTCCCCTCTTTCCACCAATACCCCCTCCCCTCTACCCTCTGGTCACTTTCAGTGTGCTCCATGTTTCTGTGTCAGTGGTTCTATTTTGCTCGTTAGTTTATTTTGTTCATTAGATTTCACTTATCAGTGAGATCATATAGTATTTGTCTTTCACCAACTGCCTTATTTCACTTAGCAAAATATTCTTCAGTTCCATCCACATAGTCACCAAAGGTAGAAGCTCCTTTTTGCTTTCCGCTGCATAGTATTCCACGGTGTAAATGTAGCACAGCTTTTTGATCCATTCATTTACTGATGGGCATTTAATATTTTTGCTGGTATATCTCCTAGGGCTAGGGGAAATGAAGCAAAAATAAACAAATGGGACTACATCAAACTAAAAAGCTTCCACATGGCCAAAGAAACCATCATCAAGACGAAAAGGGAACCGACTGTCTGGGAGAACATATTTGCCAATGATATATAAGACAAGGGTTTGCTCTCCAAAATGTATAAAGAACTCATAGGACTCAACACCAGGAAGAATAAACACTTCTCCAAGCAACTATTCATATGTCTATGGGCCATCTGTATGTGGCCCATAGACATATGAATAGTTGCTTAACATCACTAGCCATCAGAAACATGCAAATTAAAACCACACTGAGGTATCACACCAGTGAGAATGACCATCATTAACAGATCAACAAACAAAGGCTGGCGAGGATGTGGAGAAAAGGGAACCCTAGCGTACCGCTGGTGGGAATGCAGACTGGGGCAGTCACTGTGGAAAACAGTTTGGAATTTCCTTAAAAAACTAAAAATGGAACTGCTTTTTGACCCAGCAGTGGAACTGCGGGGAACATACACTAAGAATTCCGAGATACCAATTTGAAAGCACTTATGCACCCCTATGTTCATAGCAGCACTATTTACAATAGCCAAGTGGAGGAAACGGCCTAAGTGCCCATCAGTAAATGTGTTTTTAAAGGAACTTATTAATTTCAAATTACTACTGCTAACTCAATTATATATTTAAAGCCTGAAGAGTCCCATAACCATTAGAGAATAAAGAAATCAATTTTACTATATTAACCAATTATTTACCTAATTAACATTAAAAGTAAAAAGGAATAAAAATGATTGTAAGATGAATCTATGGCCCACATGGAAAAGTCGTGTATCTGGTGAGTAACAAATAAAAATATACATTTTGCATTTGATATGTACATACCATTCAGACAGATGAAATGTAATTTAAAAAAACACAATAAAACCATAAAGAAAAGATGCCTAGAATAAAACCTAATAAAAGGTATACAAGAACTTCATTAAAAATACTTATGAACTTTTTTTAAGACACCAAAGAAACTAAGGTAACTAAAGAGAGAGAATGAGTTGATAACTAAAAAGGCTCAATAGTAGAAAAGCATCATTTTTAATTCATCTATAGGTTGAAAAGATATTTTAAATGTGGTTTTTAAAAAGCAATTTTGCATTAAATATAAGGAGACTTAATCATAACTTGGAATTTTTACTTCCACATCTATTACTATAACCTAGAATAATCATGAATGAACATAATATATGTCATAATTCCATCATAACATTATTTACAATAGTAAAAATCAGAAAACAGCTAAAAGTATAGAAATAGATACATATGTTAAGACCTTATGTTCCCATTTAGTCATGCTGTTGAATATGTAATGACTTGGAAAATACTTAAGATATGATCCAAATGGGAAAGCTAAATAAAACAAAAATATACACAATCCCAATTCTGTAAAAATCAAGTCTATGTAAATGCTTAGAAACATTTGAGGGAAATTATTAAAGCATGTTAAGAATGTACCTCTGAGGATTAAAACTAGTACAGAAAAAAAGTTTAGCTTCTGTGTTTTCTAAATATGTTTATATGGATAATAGTTATCTTTTTAAAAATTCCTCACACACATCCTAGCCATTGTGGGTTAGATGATTGGAGCATTGTCTCATACACTGAAAGGCTGGGGGTTCGATTCCTGGTCATTGCATATGCCTAGGGTTCCATCTCCTGTCAAGGGATGTGTGGGCAATCTCTCTCTCTCTCTCTCTCTCTCTCTCTCTCCCCCCCAATCAATAAATATATTTTTTAAAAATAAAAGAGATTCCTAACACACAAAAATGTATTCATTTTATTTATACTACTGTTAAGAAAAATACACTCCTTTAGGAGGTCAACTTGCTTCAGTTTATATGTGAATCAGGATTTGAACTCTTGTTTGTCTGAGCAGGACTCAGTACTTTTTCCACCATCGGCCAGTAGCATCCCCACCCACTCAAAGTCATTCTGTTTGCTTCCTACCTTTGTCAGCCACTCTGCTAATATAGATCAATCTCAAAGGCACTCTGCAGGATAGAATAACTGCAGTGTTTATTGGGGACCCTTCAGGGGAAAAGTGCCTATTTTAGAGCTACCCAGTGGAAAATAGGGAATCTCAGAATACAGGGTAGAAGGCAGAGTTCTGTCCTTACCCAAGTTATTTTCCAATCAGCTTGCTTAGGAGTCCCATCCACCAGCCCCACCCTACCCCCAAGTACCTATTAGCCTGGCCTGAACTATCTACCACCTAACTCTTAGGATTCTAAAATAAGAAGTTGAAAAAGTGGGAAGAGACTTGAAAGATTATTAATGTCTTCTAATCCTCAATTAGATAATTGAGGATATCCTTTTGAACGAAACCACTCATGAGGTATTCTCAAAAGTTACTGAACAGTATTAGTTGTCAAATGCAATATTTTCCACGCTTTGCCTTAAATCTACATCTGGCCAGTGATAGGTCATGGTTATCCCTCCTCACATATTCAGAGCTTGGGAAATGTGCAGTCCATGCACAGGATACCTGGCTTTTCCCTCTTCCAAGCAAAGCAAACTGAATTACTCAGCAAGATTTTCATAGAATACAGTGTCCTGTATTATCATTGGGCAGAACACTTTAATTGGGATTTTGAAGAGAGAAAAATGATCATTACACTACCCTCCAGTCTCTTGCATTCTGGGAAGAGTTTAAGAAGGAAAGGACTATCACTTTGGGGAAGCACCTTGCACCGAAGCCTGCACTCCAGTTTAGATACCAGTGCAAATAGTGAACTTTGCATAAGCTCTGGGCTGTCCATTTGTGTATTCATTCCTGAGGATAGACAGAAGTATATAGGGGAAGAAATTCTACTTGGGAAAAAAGTTAAGTACTGGAAATTTTATTTACAGCGTGACCCTGGGCCAATCACCATCTTTCTGCGTCAGCAGGTTTCTTTTGGCTACATTATAGAAAACCCAACTCAAAATGGGCTAACCTGGAAAAAGAATGTGTTGGCTAACTGAACCAAACATTTTAAGATTAGTGAGTCATACACAGCTTTGTGTATGAACTCCAGTAATATTGCTATATTTCAGTCTCTCTTTTTACCCCTCTTTTACCTCAGCTTTCCTCTCAGTAGGGGTGATACTGAACGCGAGATGGTTGTCATCCCCCCCAAAACTCACATTTATTCTCTTAGCTACCCCAAGGGAGACTAATTCTCTTTTATTATCAGTTCCAGCAAAAGTTCCAGAAATTAATCTCATTAGTAATCAGTGAAGTAATTTATGGCCAGTCTTCAAAGGTACGAGAAGAAGCTAGATGACAAGAGTGGGTAGGTATTGCTGCCTCACAGGTGCTATGGGAGGATGTCCCTGAGATGCATAATCCCTGGATATCTAGAACATTCCAGCATCAGACGGTAACAGCCTAGGTTGCCCAAATTCTCCTCCCAGGGCCTCAGCTTTCTCCTCTGTAAATTAAAGGGGTTAAATTATGTCATGTGGTGGCCGGCCCTCCGTGAGACTGTAACTCCGATTCTTTCAGAAGTCTTTATTCCTGGTGGTTTTGTGTTTCTGGCTCGTGTGCATTCCCACAGCCCAGACCCTACAAGCTGAAGCTCAAAGGTTGGGGCCTGTCCTCAGTTCCCTTGGAAACCTGTAAGAAAGGCCAAAACTAGATTGTATTTATTTCTTTTTTTATTTTTACTTTCAGTTGGATAAACTCTTAACCTTTAAGAGTAGGGTATTGATTTTCCTGGCCTGGCTGCTGAACTCTAGTAACACAAGAATCCTGGTCCCTGGAGAACTGCCATGCATAGTATGTCTAAAATGTGACTTGGAGCTGCAGAAACCCAAGCGGGGTCTTCCATTTTCCACACAGACCAGGAAATTTCCGATGTTCTCCTACGTATTCCTCTACTCAACACCAACCCCTCTTCCTGCTCCCCACAAGAGACCATGCAAATGACACATAAATTGCCTGAGTTTGGTTGCCAACATTCTAAATGCTTCAGAGGAAATGTGACCACTCTGAGTGCCTAACTTTGCTTCCAAAGGTCATGGGCAAATGTGGGCTATAAATGTCCTGGCATTAACACTGGTCTGCTACCCCTGCCCGGAATAACCAGTACTCAGACAGCTTTACTAAATCTGCATTGGTTTAGTTTTCCCAGCCTTATGATGTAAGCCTTGGGGTATCAGAGGGGTTGCGAGGCGGCGGTTGTAGGGTAAACACCTACTGTGTTGTCTGGGACAGTCGTGGTTTTGTGCCTGTCTTTCCTGATGCGGTTATTAACAGAACCAAATTTTATTCTCAAAGGGTTCTGGTTTGAAAGATAAATTATATGGCCACCCTAGACACAAACGGCTTGCTCAATGTAGCCCAGCTAATCAGCTTCAAGTTGAAAATTGAGATCACCCAATTTTACTACAGGGTTCTTTTCCCCTGAGCCACAGCCCCCCCTCCCTCGATGATGAAGCTCTAGGCCCCATCTTCTCTCTACACAGGCCTTGGGGGGGGGAGGGGGAAGGGGTTTTCTAAGGTTATACCATTAGCACCTGAGAACCATTAGTTCTGCTGAAAAGCAAACATACAAATTTTAGCGCACATGAACAATTTCTCTACTGTAATTGGATGTGATTTTTATCTTTCACCAGGAAATGTGATTGCTCATTGACAAAGGAAGGTAACTTAAGGTGTTTGTTGAAGGCAAGGGGCAAAAACAGACCTTCATTTTTAAGATACAAGTTTTGGCAAAATTCAATCAGAATCCTGCATATATTCACATGGGCACACATATACACACACACCCCCCCACCAGGTTCATCTCCGCAGCTGTGTACATACGAGTTGCCAGAGATGAATAATTCATTAATCACCCTTAAGAAAATTAGCCAATAAACTCAAACTCATTAGCTAGATCTGGATTAAGTCAGAAGGCAATTCCTCGGATCTGGAGGAGGATTTGTAGAGATAAAGTTAGAACACAGTATTAAGAAAGCAGGTTGACAGATTGGAGACTCCAAATTAATCCACAAAGTTGTTACACTGGACTGTTCTCAGAGATACCACTGCCCACTAAGCAGATGAAAATACCTGCTATTACCCTCCTTCGTGTTCTGACACCAATTCCAACATGAGGGATTGAACGTGGGAATTGGTGTCACCCCACCAACCCACCAACAAGCAATTCTCTAGACACCAGCTGGGTGTCCTACAAGTTCACTCAATTCTGACACTCTTTACCGGGAGGTAGCACCAGATTCCACAGGTTAAGCGTTCAGTCCTACAAGACTGCCCCCCCCCCCACCTTCAGATGCCTGTCACACACCCAGGTTATTACCTGGCTGTAAATCAGAGGCTCTCAAGACTCCCTCCCCAGGTGTGATTAATTTGCTAAAGTGCTTCGCAGAACTCAGAGAAACATTCACTTACTAGATTTCTGGCTTACTGTAAAAGAATACAACCGATGAACCATCAGACAGAATCGAACAGTGTGATGGAGGGCTGGGGTGCAGGGATGAAATTCCATTCCCTCTGCAGGTGTGCCATTCTCCCCAAATCTCCATGTGCTCACCAACCCAGAAGCTCTCCAAACCCTGTCTTTTGGTTTTCGTGGGTCTCATATGCAGCCATAGATAATTAAATCATTGGCCACTGGCGATTGATTCAACATCCAACCCTAAAAGGGCTTTCCAAACATCATCTCATTAAGATAATGAAGGAAAAAAGATAACACAGGAAACCTTTATTGCTCTTATCACAGGAAATATCAAGTATTTTAGGATCTCTGTACCAGGAATGGGTTGAAGATGAAATATATATTTTTATTATAAATGATAATATCACAACCTCAGAGATATTTGGCTTGCACAGCACCGACCATCAAATTCCTGGCCATGTCATGCCTTCTGTTCTGAGGACTTTGAGGGAGGGTCAAGATCTGAAATGATTTCCAAACCATCCCCAGGTAGGAAAGAAGGAAGAAAATCAAGTTAAGGAAAGGGGAGTTCCTCATGCATACCATTTATACTTGTTAAGTAGATAACTGAGTTAAAAGGCAAGCGACAACCCAAGATCCCCTGAGTAGTTAGCATGAGGACCAGAAGAGTGCACTCTTATTCTGTGAAAGCCCACTCTGACTGACAGATCCTTCCTAGACTTTGTGGCGAGTCCAGCCTCCTAGTTCCTGGGGATGTCCTCACGTGGTAAAGAAGTGGAATGAAATGAAACCGAATTTAGAATCATCTCTTCCATGTATCAGTGGCATGCCTTTGGACAAGTCATTTCCAGTCACTTTGAGCCTCCGTTTCTTCATTTGTCAAATAGATACAGATTACTCCTCCCTCCTAAAGTCATTGTCAAGTTTTAATGAAATTATAATGACCACAAACACCCCTAGGGTTTACTATGTGCCAGGCCTTGTCATGTGTGTTTAACATGTGATAGTATGTGATCTTCACAACTTATCTATAAAGTAGTTACCAATTTATAAAGAAGGCAAGTAAAACATAGGGCAGTTAAGTTAAGCAGCTATGTAGTAACTGAGAGGAGACTCAAACCTAGACCACCTGATTGTGGAGTCTGTACTCTTCTCTTCTGCATCTTCTCCATAGCATACTGGCATTCAGATGGAATTTAACAAACCTCGCTTCATCCACTAATTTTTTTTCATTCAGTACATAGGAACCCAGGACAGAAAATATGCAGTCTTGGGCATTTGATGTTTACCCCTAGTTTGAGCTCAAGATAAAGCAGTTTTTTCTATGGGCTCTCCTCATTCCTCACACCTGTGTTAGCAGGTAGGGCTGTCAGTCTTCCTCTTGGAAATCAAGCACAGAGTTTAGCAAAGCTTCAGTGAGCCAAAGAAAATGCAAAATCATTAGATCTCATAGAGTCCTTTTGATGTATGCTTCAGGCACTAAGAGAAAGAAGCATGTGATAAGGCCTATCGTAGCCTTGCAAATAATAGGGGCTCAGACCAGATTTGTTTAGATGAAATAGAATGTACATGATCAACCCCAATGGAATGTTGGTTCTGGGAGTATCTCCCAAATGCTCTCAGATTAGAGGGTGGGGAAATACCACCTACTGGGGGGGGGGAGTCCTGCTGCCATGACCCCATTTCCAAAGATCACTGTGAAAGTTTTGCAGATTAGTCCAGCACTTAACGAACAATGACCACAAGCAAAGAGGAAATGGCATGAACTATTTTTTTCTTGGGGTGGGTTTGGGGCAGGTTGTCTCTTTCTTCTGGTGTTCAGAGTGCCACATACGATGGTCCTCAGTCCATCTTAGTAGACACACCAGTCTGCAAGCTGAGCCAATATCCAAGCCAAACAAAATCCACGTGCAAACTGATGCCAGTTACCCTGAATTTAAGCACAGTCCATCATGGGTGTTTCTGCTGCATGGAGGTAAGTGCACCATGCGCTTCATCTCATGAGATCCTCACAACCGTCTTGTCATTCAGGCTGGGCCATTATTTTAATTTTACTGAGGAAAAATTGAATGGCAAGAAGAGGGAACAAAATATTGAGGGGACACAGAGTAAATTGTGCAGCTGGGTTGGGAGTGCCGGCCGAACCTCCACCATGTATATTTCTTTAAATAAGATGCATTTTTAAGTACTGCATACACTTATTGAAATGTGAAAGTCCTTGCTATAAGAAACAAATTAGGGGTGATTAATTTATCACATTTTTATCTTAAATGACATATTGGATTCATAACTTCAACATTCATAGGTTCTTATTCTGAAGGAGGAAGAGAGATGGGAGTGGAAAAGGGGTAAAGAGAATTAAAGAAACACAGAATCATCATTGAATTTCTCATCTTGTCTGAGCAGGCACTACTAAAGCCAGCACCCATTGTCAAGGAATCAGGCAGGTGAACTCACTAAGGTGAGTGCGTGTTTACTAGTTATGGCAACTGCTAGCCATGTGGATTTTGGCTTATAATGTTGTTATTGTTATGTATGCCATAAATACAGAATACACATTTATTTGAAGTGCCAATAGAACATTTACCAAAATGGAAGAGTTGCTAAGCCATGAAGAAATTCTCAATGAATTTCAAAATACTGAAGTCCCATCAAGTAGTAGAGAAATTAAAGTAGAAATCAATTAAAGAAGATAAGAAATAAAAATATCCAAAATGCTTGGAAAAGGGACTTGTTTTTAAAAGTTGGGTATAATTTACACTCGATTCATTTTACCCATTTTAGTGTATATTTTGAAGCTCTAGACAAGTGCATACAAGCATGGAACACTGCCATAGTCAAAGTGTGGAATAGTTTCATCACTTAAAGTCCCCCCACCAAGTGCCATTTTTGTAGCGACCCTACCCCACAGCCCTATCCCCTGGTAACCACTGGCCTGATTTCTGTCCCTATAATTTTGCACTTCAAATCTGGCTTCTTTGAGTCTGGAATAATGCATTTAAGGCTCATCCACGGTGTTGAGTATATCAGTAGAATGTTCCTTTTAATAACTGATAGTATGTTCGCGCATGCATGGGCCACAGCTTGCTTCTCCATTCACTAATTGAAGGGCGTTTCCAGGATTTATTTCCAGTATTTGATCATTACGAATAAAGTTGATATCAGAATTTTTATATAGAATTGCTGGGACTTACGGTAAGTGTACATATAGCTTAATTAAGAAGATGCCACACTTTCCAGTGTTGATGTGCTGTTCAGCAGTCCCACAGCAATGCCTGAGAATTCCTTTTCCTCCATGTCCTCAACTGCACAGGCTATTCGTAGTTTTTTTTTGTTTTTGTTTTTTGTCTTTCCAATGAGTATGTAATTGTGTCTAATTGTGGTTTTAATTTGTATTTAACTAATTATTAATTATCTTTTATGTCATTGATTGGTTGCTATTATGTCTTCTTTGGTGGAATGTTTGTTAAAATGTCTCGCCTATTTTTAAATGGGGTAGTTGGTCTTGTTACTGAGTTTTGTGAGTCCTTTATATGGTCTGAATATCCTTTATTAAATATGTATTTTCCAATGTTTTCTCCCAGGCTGTGGCTTGTAATCTCATTGTGATAACCAAACTGAGCAAAAGCTTTTAATTTTGATGAATACCACTCTATAAATTTTTTAAACTTTCATATTTTGTGATATCTGTGTCCTACCTAAGAAATCATTGCCTACCACAAGGTTGCAAAGAATTTTGCTTTTCTTTATGATCTTACAACATCATACTCCAGTTTCTCCTTTCCATTGTTTATGCAATTATTTCCATACATCTTCTGCAAATGGTATAAAACACAATACACCACTAATATTCTTTTTCTTCAGTCAACTGTCCTTTTTTGTGTGTGAATCCAAGTTTCTTATTAATATGTTTCTTCTTCCCGAAGAACTTCTTGGTATTTCTTTCAGTGCAGTCTTTCTGATATTACAGGGGTTGGCAAAAGTAGGTTGATCGTTGTAAAGGAAATAAATAATATAGTAATTCATAAATAATAATCCAAGAATAAACCCTGGGTTTCATGTACTCAGAACTGGAAACTTATTTTGCCCGCCCCTGTAGATGCTTTTGATTTTTGTATGTCTGAACAAGTATTTCCTCTTCACTATTGAACTGGGGGTGGTGGGATGGGCGCGGTGCCGTCATCTGGACTGACAGTGTTTTTGCTTGTTTTGTTTCAGGTCTTTGAGTGTGTCACTTGGTTTTTATTCTGATTATGTAGTTTCTGATTTTAAGTTGGCTTTCATTCTTAGATCTGCTCTCTGTATATAAGAGATCCTTTTTTTCTGGTGTCTTTCAAGATTTTCTCTTTCTCTTTGAATTTCAAAATGTTGAATAGGATGGTAAAGGGTGTGTGTGTGTTGCGTGAGCATGCGTATTGCATATGTGTTTCCTACTTGTCCTGCCTGGTGTCCTCTAAGCCTCTTAAATTTCTGGGTAAGTGTCAGTTCCTTCTGTGATTCCAATTACATCAATTACATATATAGGGTACACAGTAAGATACTGTTCCACAGTTTTTAAATAATTTGTTCTTATTTCTCTTTGTGCTTTTATTTAGATAAACTGTTCAGCAGCTGTTTAAATTATGTCCTCATTAATTTATATTCAATTTCATGTCTATAATTTCGTCAACTGTCTTCCAGTTCATTGAATCTTTTCTGGGCTATGTCAAGTATACCAATAAATTCATTAAAGACACTCTTCATTGCTGCTCCCATGTTTTTTATTTCTTTTTGATTACTTTTGAAGGCATAAAAGTATCCTTCACTCTTGCCAAAATTTCTCACCAATTCAAGTATGTTGTCTATTTTTTGCGCTAGAGACTTTACTATACTAATAATATTTATTTTGTATTTCTAATCATTCAAAACATCTGGGTGATGTCTGGATCTGGTCCACTTGAGTGTCCATTGAATTAATACTATAAGTCAAGTATAAGATATCAAGTTAAAGGACTCTCGATGAATAGCTCAAGATCACACAGCTGAGAACTGATGCAATGAAGTCAAACATTTTAGATTTTATCCTCTGTCCAGTATAACATGATGCTCCATAATATGGGCACAATAAATGACTGCCGAACAGATGATATGATCAAATTACCTGCTGATCTCCAGCCCACACATCCTTCCCAAAGTCTTCTAATAGAAATATCTCAGATGATGTCAATTTGGGGACACTGCTGAGAGGAAGCCAATAGAACCATATGCCTAAGTTCTCATGGTGCTGAATGATTCCATTTAGTTGGTGTCACCCTGGCCAAGTGAAAGTATGTCCGTGTCTTTATTCCCATGCCAGGCTTGCTCATCTGGAGCAGTCAGAGAACAGAACAACATTTGACGATAGTCAATGTAGATCCGTATCTCACCCCAACTCTCCACTGGGAAAATGCCATTTGTTTTTTTCACTGAATAATCTTTTATCACTTACATAATAAGCCCTGCGATTTGTCTCTTTACTGAGTAAAACAAACACAAATTGCAACCCTGTTCTATCCCACAGCCAGGGATGCACTGGCCACCAGCCAGCGATGTGGCTCTGCAAGTCAAGCAGTAGACTGAGCTGCGATGGGACATGTGGGGTTTTCCCAGCTCCAAGGGCACAGCTGTCCAGAGCTCTTGTGGACCAAAAATATTAGGGAAGGAGTGGTGTTGCTGCAAATACCTTCTTCCCAGTCCAGCCAGTAGGCAGCACGACGCACAACAACACCTCTCACATCAGGTCTGCAGGGCCTGGGCCACCCATTGAACCAGACACATCGCCTGCCAGGCGGGTAGGGTAGAGAAGAAAGGTTAGCCTCACAGGTGTCTGCAGTGTACATGAATTGCCCTAAGCAGGGCAAGTCTGCCTCTCCAGAACAGCCACAGGGGCTGGGTCTCTGTGGCCTGAGTCCCAGCAAGAGTCGGCCACAGGCCTGACTTGCTTCTTCAATTTGGAGGACAATTCCGAAGAGGTATCTGATATCAGAGGTCTCAAACAAAATCAATAAAAAGGTTTCCCAGTCTTTGACCTAATAAATAATATTCCCAAGGAAATAATTCCAAAGAAGAACACGCAAAGACGATATTTATAACGATCTAAGTTTATAATGTTAGGGGCATGGCATACCTATTTAATGGACTGTCATGGACCTATTAATATAAATCTGCCCCATACTTAAAGTTTCATAAAAAAAAAGAAACTAGGAGTAAAAGTATCAAAGTTTTAATACACAGGAATTTTCCAGAGAACTAAAGGTCACAAGCATTCATAGTGACAGGATATATTAAGAATCCAGTGTAGTAGGAAAGAAACGTCCGAACCTAAGTGCATTACTGTAAAATTTTAAGCATTAAGAATAAAGAGGTGATCCAAAACCTTCCCAAGGTAGAGAATGGTCCCCTACAAAGTAATAAGAATTAAACTGACCTCAAACTCTTTATCAGCAACATTGGACACTTCATGCTACTTTTAGTTCTATGATAATATTTTATACAAGGAAACTTTATTATAGAGATATGTCTAGAAATATAACATATAAATAAATGTTATATATGATATTTAATACATGTGATATAATATACAACATGTATGATATAATACATAGAAATACAGAGGGTCTGGCACAACTAATAGTCCATTTTAATACAAAATATTTTATTTTAAAATCATAAGCATGTAATTCTGTAACATAATTATATCACACTCAAGCACACCATATGACATTTTAAGTTTAATGTTCAAATTAAAACTATGCTTTATTGCACCCATATCATTGCCCTACCAATCACACTCAAGCAGGCCTTACTTCTGCCAGACCCCGTGTATCCATATATATTGTGTCTGTATGTACAGAGAGAATTAAAAATACAAAAATTATTATAAAACTAAGAGCTTATGAAATAAACTTGAATAAAATGTAATATAATGGTTCTTTGTATTGTTTCATATGATGAGAAGTAAAACTTTCAATACTTAGAGCACCTAGGATATACAAAAACTCAAAAAGTCTTGCAAATACTATAACACGAGGCCTAATAACCTAACAATTATAGGGAAAGATTCCACTCCAGTGGATTTGTATCTCCATCCAAATTATATATGATTATATGCAAGGACCTAAGGAAAAGATTTTTACATGTGACAAAAAATATTAAGTTAATTTTAAGCTGCTGTTGGGATTTGAGTGGTGAAAATTAATTACACCTTTCACCTCTCCCCAAGTTAGTATCCAATTAAGAAATAGACACAAGAAGCTGAATGATATTTTTTAAAATTGCCTCTATTTCTGATAGTACTGAACTGGATTTATGTACAGCCCACTGGGTCCCTAGATAAACTCTTGATGGGTCCGAAACCCAGAGGTGAGGGTCAATCACCTGCAGGGTTCGGTGAGAAGGCAGTCCCCCTAGAATCATAGCTTTGTCTCCTTTGGATGCAGAGAGAGCCTGTATATACACTTTCACAGCTGGGCTTGGTCCCTGACCCAGGTGTGCGTCTGGGTCCAGAGTGCCAGCAGCCAGCATGGGCCACCTTGAAAGAGAAATCGCAGAAGAAGCTGAGCTGCAGGTTTCGGTAGGTTCTTTTTTTTCTGCATCCTTCACCACAAAGTCAGGCCTTCTTTCCTGGCAATAAGGGCATGAGTGGGAAAGAGAGAGGCCAGAAGTATTTGTCCCATTCATATTCCTTTTCTCAAAGCTCAGCGGTGCTCCGAATGTGGTCCTTGAACTAGTAGCATCGGCATCGCCTGAGAGCGTGGCAAAAATGCAAATTCTCAGGCCTCAGCCCAGACCTACCAAATCAGAAACTCTTAGGGTACAATCCAGCAATGTGTGTTTCCACAGGCCCACCTGTATGATTCTGATAGCAATTATGTCTGAGAACCACTATGCTGATGCAGGTAATGCAAGTACAGTATATGTGTATGTGTGAGTATACTTACATCTATAAATGGAGGGTAATCAAATCTGCCTGGTTGATTTGTGTAAGGATTAGAAATAGTGCTGAGCATGAAAACTGGCAGCTATTAGGCCCTTCATAAGTAGTAGTTTCTATTTATAATTATTACTGTTATTTAGTCACTTATTTAACAAATATTCATTAAGCGCTCACACTGTACCAGATTCTAGTAAAGCCTCTAAAATTGAAAGGCTGAAGAAAAGCAGTTATTTCCCTTAGAAGCTGCTTGTCCTATAGAGGAGATAAATATTAATCAAGTAATCACAAGTAAACACAAAATACATCTATAATAAGAGCTATAAATGGTAAGAATACAAATTTATTCACGTGGGTCACAGGGAGTTTGGTTTAATCTTGAAGGAGTCAGGTAGCACAGATTTCCTGATTTCAAGATTTCCTGATTTCCAGATTTCCAGATTTCAAGTTGCCATTTGAATTCATGTCTGAAGGATAAATAGAAGTTGGATAAGCACAGGGAAAGCTAATCAAAAAGTCCCTGAAGAGTAACAACAGTTTCTGCAAAATTCCTTGGCAAATAGGAACATCAAGGAACTAGAAACGATCGATGGTTACTGAGTGCAGAAGGCAAAGGAGAGTGTAGCTCAAAATTGGAAAGGCATATCCCTGAGGAATTGTGGGGTAGTGTCATTCCCCAGGAATCCTCTGGATGTGACTCAGCAAAGAGCCAGGAGAATACCAGGTGTGCAGTCAAGCCGCCCTCAGTCACCTCCACTGGCCACACCTGGTGGGCCTCGGCATGTGACTGCCCACCACGACGAGGGAGCACAGAGCTGACGGCACAGAGTGCCTGCTCGTAACTTGTGCAGAATGAGCCAGAATGGAAAGAGAAGGGACTTGGTAGGACCAGAGTATCCAGGATGCCTCCGGAAGCCAAGAAGAGGAAGTCCTAGAGAAAGGAAGTGGGCAGAGAGGCAGGAACACACTGCTTTCTTGGGAAAGGGGCAAGTTCTGCCTTCTCTGCCTTTGGTAAAGACAGCAAGTTGTCCAAACTTGCGTGAGTGACTGTCTCTGACACTGGCAAGCACATACCAGCTAGGGTCCCACCTGTTCAAGTCCTTAACTGTGACTTCAAAACTTACCTGTCTGGGGCCCATTGTCTCAGGACTGCACCTCACTCTGGGAAGAGCTGAACAATGGCTTAATAAGCCACCCCTCACAGAGTCAGGAAGAACAAGGCAGGCCTTCTTAACTCAAGGGAGAGGGAAAGACCATGAACATTCACTGAGCACTTATTACGTGCCAGGTGCTGAACAGCCTTCATATCTCTTTAGTGCTAGAAGGGGAGTGACTATAAAATGGAGAAAAAAGAGTTGGAAGCAACCTAGGTGCCCATCAGTAAATGAATGCATCATAAAACTATGGTACATATACACAATGGAATTTTATGCTGCAGAAAGAAAGAAGGAGCTCCTACCTTTTGCAACAACATGGATGGAGCTGGAAAGCATTATGCTGAGTGAAATAAGCCAGGTGTTGAAGGACAAATACCATATGATCTCACCTCTAACAGGAAGCTAAACAACAAAACAAACAAGCAAGCAAAATATAACCAAAGACACTGAAATAGAGAACAGGCTGACAGTGACCAGAGGGGAGAGGGGAGGGAATTTCAGGGGAAATAAGGGAGGGATTTAGAGGAACCTATATAAAGGATACATGGACAACAACTGAGAAGGGTGGAAATGGGAGGGAGGGGGGAGGATGGGGGGTGGGATGGGATGGGAGTAATAGACAGAAAACTGTACGTGAAAAATAATTAAATTAAAAAATTTGGGAAAAAAAATAAAATAAAATGGAGAAAAAAGATTAATTTGTGGAGAAAAGTAAGTGACAAAAATACAAAAAAACACGCTTTTCTCTGCTGTTGTTGGTAGTGATGTGTGTGTATTTGCAAAACATATTGCATTCCAATTTCTGTTCCTGGCTTGAGAAATTTTGTCAAAATTGTTGTCCAGCCACATACACCATGAACATATACTGAGGGCCATAAGACAGCCCTTGTCACACCCTGATGGTATTCTGACCGTGACATTGTGGGAAGTTTAGCCTATTTGTGGAGCACAGGAGTGTCCCCAGTGGGGTGGAGTTCGTAGCCGTGAGGTCATGGGCCTTTCTCATTTCCTCTGTCTTGTGAATTTCAGTAGTGCACTTGGAGGTTGAATTAGCAAAGCACTTTGCTACCCATTCTTCACACCATGGCTGTGCCCTGAAAAACTCTTGAGTCTGGAAAAGGAATGAATTAAACCCTTACTGTTTTCCATGCAAGTTCTGAAGGTATTTACCTATATGGCCCCTGGTCCTCCAGCATCTGCAGCGACTGGTACTGGCTGGCACGTTTTTTCCCTCTATCATTTTTATTGCCAGTGTCCACAGTTGCTGGAAGACTCTCCAGGATCCTGCATGCCTATGGCTTTTGACGGAAAAATGTCTCCCTTGGCACGTCCTTGTAGGAACCACATATATCAAAACCCAGCTCCCAGACCACCCTTCCAGCCAAACATTCATAAATGTCCAGGAGGGAAAGAAGTTATGCAGGAAGACTATATCTCTTAATAAAATCTTGAAAGAGTTTCCATTTCATTTCTCATAAATCCTCTGTAAGTGAGTGTTGTACAATACTTTCTTAAGAGGCAAAATTGCCTCCAAATCTTTTCCTGGATCTAGACTACAGGACCATTTGTACCTGTCTGACACATCATAATCCATCTTTGGCTTGACAGTGGGAGACACAATTTTTTATATCATTTATTATATTATTATTCAAGCTCATTTTTAATAAATAGGCTTTCACTGAACACAGCTTCTTTTTAATAGAAAAGTCTAATAAAGTTTAGCATAAACGCCACATTTTCTTCATACAGTAGAACTTGCTTTAGAAGTCTCTGTGCTCTACTTTTGCCCTCTAGAAGGTGGTAGAAATTTGGGGGAGTTGGCATAATTCTGAGTGTAAACTCTGCAATTAAACAAACCAGGTCAGATTCAACTACTTCTATGTGACCTAGAGAAGTTACTTTATTTCTCTGGGCATGCTTTTTAAATTTAATTTTTTTAGTGACATTGATGAGTAAAATCATATAAGTTTCAGGCGTACAATTCTATAATACATCATCTGTATCTTGTATTGTGTGTTCACCACCCCAAGCCAAGTCTCCTTTTATCACCATTTACCCTCCTTTGACTCTCTTCTACTTGCCCCCACACCCCTTTCCCTCTGGTAATCATGGTACTGTTTTCTGTGTCTATAAAGGGTTTTTTTTTTTCACTTAATCCCTTCACCTTTTCACCCAGTCTCCAAAGCCCCCTCCCTCTGACAGCTGTCAGTCTGTTCTCTGTATTTATGAGTTTATTTCTATTTTGTTTGCTACTTTATTTTTCTTATTTTATTTAGAGATTTTATCTTAGAGGGGAAGGGAAGGAAAGAGAGGGAGAGAAATATCAATGTATGGTTGCTTCTCATGCGTCCCCTGCCAGGAACTGGGAACTGGCCTGCAACCCAGGCATGTGCCCTGACTGGGAATCGAACCGCGATCGTGTGGTTCACAGGCCTGCGCTCAATCCACTGAGCTACACCAGCCAGGGCTTGCTACTTTATTTTGTTCATTAGAGTGATTTTGTTTTCTCATCTATAGAATGGGGATAATAAAAAAAATGACTGTAAGAATTTATTTTAAAAATGACCTAAAAGCTTAATGCAGTGATGGTCCCTCGTATACATGTGTTAAATTGTATTTTATTACTTCTTGATAACATCAAATTTGATAACAGCCTCAGGTTCTTCTATCTGATTCTAGTAATGGTAGCCATTTTTTGACCACCTACCATATGCTATGAACTGCCAAATACTCAATGTGAATTATCCCATTAGAGACCCACCATAACTCTGTATACTAGGTGTTATTATCATTATCATTTCACAGATGAGGAAAAAATATGAGAGGCAGAGACATGGGTCATCCCTTACGGAGGTCACTTGGTTGGTAAGCAGTGACATTAATGTCTGTCTCCATTGTGATGCCCTGCAGGCCCCCTCAGGGGGCATGCAGCACATCTCAGACATTGAAGTAAGAGCTTGGCCACCAGTGGGTCCTATCATGACCCACTGAAGCAATGGGAAGTGCCTGGGATTTTGACTCTGTCCAGTCTGCACTCAGAAAGGCCAGAGAGATACATGGCCTTATTCAACTATTGCATGTGTTCTGACTGCCGGTTTCTTTACTTGTAAATGGAGTGAGGAATACTAACAGGCTCTTGGGGACCTTGGGGGAGGCCATGCCATTTTGTGGTTTGAGCATGCAGGTCCTGGCATCTGACTGCCTGCAGCTCACCCAGGACCACGTGCCACTAGCTATGTGACCTTGGGGAAATTACTAGATCTTGCTTAGCCTCAGTTACTTCAGCAGTGCCCTTCCTTCTATCAATACTAGAGAACTAATGGCATTGTTACAATAACGTCAACAGAATACAACTGAGAAGAGGGGTCAAGAACACAGTTTTGCTTGTTTTGCTTATGTGAGAAATTCTTCATTCTACCACAGTTACATGTTGTCTCTTTTAAGGAATTTCATTTAGATGGCTATGGCACAGGGTCAGATACAGGGGTCCGAAAGGACAATCGTGAAGGCGCCCAAGGCTCCTGCTGTCACACATGGCAGCATCAGTGATGAAGTAGGAGTACTAGAGGGTGGTGGTGCAGAAGAACCGGGTCTTGGGGCCAAAAGTGCCAGCACAGCCCCGCCCTCCCCACCCCCGGTGAAGCCACGGACACTTCACAGCTCGGACACTTCCTTAGAGAAACAAGAGCCTTGTGTTTATTCTCTCCTCAAGCAGGGTCTGCAAACCTTTTCTGTAAAGGGCCAGATAGTATATATAACTAGGGTTTGTGGCCACTAGTGGGTCCTATTATGTACCGTTTTGTATAAGGTGAAGACACCAAGAAGCAGTGTCTTCAACTCTTCCAACAACTGGGCCACCACCCAGCCTAACACGCACAGGCAGCAAGAGGATTTGGTCTGTGGGTGTAGTCAGACAACCCCATCCTGGCGTGTCATGGTTGAGAGCATGTGTTCTGGAGCCAAACCACACGGGGTTGTGTCTACACTTGTCACTTTGTAGCTGGGCGACCTTGGGGAAATCATTTAAACTCCCTTTTCCTTAGTGTCCTTCTGCGTATAAAGGGAATAAAGATACCATGGGGTGCTAGGGGTTAAATGAGTGAATATGTGCCAGGCACTCAGAGCAGTGGGTTCCACACAGTAAGTGCTAATTTGTCTTTATTGGTTACTACCACCCTCCAGTTTTTCCTCATTTCTCTCAGTTTTGTAAAACACATCTAGCATCAGCGTTTGTGGTTTCATGATTCTCTTGTGTCTGAACCACCTGGGACAGAACTGAACCATCTGTTACAAATACAGATTCCTGGGCCCTTCCCCAGACTTGCAGAATTGTGCCTTCTGGAGGTGGGCCCTGGGAATAAGCATTTAATATACTTGCTTCACTGGTGGTTGCTCTGCGCATAAAGTTTAGGGTCCACTGCCCTCAGATTTCCCCATATCCGCCTTCTGTTGAAGATTCCAAGCTGGAAGACAAACAGAAAGGAGAGAGACCCATCACTGAATTAACGTGAACTCCAATCCACCAGCAGCCTCACTCGGGGCTCAAAGCCCAGTGGTTGAATACACACTTCTCAATTTCCTCCAAGACTAGGAGGGCGAGTAGTAACTGATGATTGGGAAAACCAACCACTGTCCCTGTCCAGACTGTGTGGTTGAACCCAGGGGAGCTAATTCCACGCAGAAAATGAACTCGGTTGAACCTTGTGGATTTGGAACTCGGCATGGAAAGGCTGACCTTATAGTGTCCCAGGCCTCCTTCCAGAACAGCGGCTTTGGGAGACACACAAGCACCTCTGGATTTCCTGAGCCTCCACGATGAAAAGCAAGGACCCAGCATGCAGCTGCCGAGGGGGGAAAATACCTCGGCATTAGTTCTCCTGAGAGCAACATTTTTTAAAATTAATTAATTGATTAATTTTTAGAGAGAATGGAAGGAAGAAAGGAAGAAAAAGAGAGAAACATTGATGTGCAAGAGAAACATCAATGAGCTGCCTCTCACAGGCCCTGGCCTGCAACCCAGGCATGTGCCCTGACTGGGAATCGAACCAGCAACCCTTTGGTTTACAGGCCCATGCTCAGTCCACTGTGCCACACCAACCAGGGCTTGTTTTTTAATTTATGCAATCAAAATAAACATGTGGGGGTATGTGACTAGTTTTTTAAAGTAAAAACTTTATATTTTTAATTTTAGAGAGAGGGCAAGGGAGGGAGATATACAGAGGGAGAGAAACATCGATGTGAGAAACATCTATCGGTTGCTTCTCATACACAACCTGGCCAGGAATCAAGCCAATGACCCTTTGCTTTACAGGACGGCGCCCAACAACTGAGCCATGCTGACCGGGGCTTACGGTAAACACTGTAGAAAGTACCATTTTGTATAAGGTGGGATTTAAAAGAACTCTTCTACCCTCAGTCCCTCTCACCAAAGATAATTGTAATTATTATTTTATTCTGTGTCCTTCTAGAAACGTCTTAAGCATATACAGAGAAACTTGCCGGGTGTGTTTGCTAGAAACAGATTTTGTTTGCACTAATAGAATCATACAGTATGTACTCTAGGCAACTCACTCTTTTGAGTTCAATTCTACCCTGGGCTAAAGTTCACTTTTACTTCCAAATGCCCACTTCTGACACTTCTATCCTTTCTAATATACACCCCCTTCTATCCTTTCTAATATACACCCCTTCCATTCTGTACTGTCATTCTCTGTATTACTTAGAAATTAGACTCATGGATGTGTTACCATCATCCGAGTAAGGACAAATGCCTCTACATAGAGAGATATTCCTTAAAATGCAGCATGTGCATAGGTTTAACGCTCCTCCACTCTGTACATCAGTCTGATGGTTCCCTGGCCTGTCAGCAAACACACCCATGTTGCTGCCCACATCCCCGTTCCCTGTTGCTCTTGGTTCAGTTTCCAGAATAGTTGATGTGACCAGCAAACCAAGAAGTGACAACTTAAGATATGCTTAACTTACAGGTGCTAGTTTAAAGATATACGCAGGCCCTGGCCAGCGAGTGTGGCTCAGTGAATTGAGCTCAGGCCTGTGAACCAAAAGGTCACTGGTTTGATTCCCAGTCGAGACAATGCCTGGGATGCAAGCCAGGTCTCTAGTTGGGGTCATGTGAGTGGCAACCTGTATCTCTGACATATGGATATTTCTCTCCCTCTCTTTCTCCTTTCCTTCTCACCTTTCTAAAAAAATAAATCAATAAAATATTTTTTTAAAAAGACATACCTAGGTACTCTGTCTCTTGGAGGTCTCCTTACTCACCTCTGACAATTCATAATGAAGTTTGAAAAGCTGTTAGGTAGCAAAATATTGATTTGCTCACAAAATCAGCTCCATCTTATAAGCCACTGTTCATTTGGGGAGTCAATAAAGTAAATATCTCCAGTGGAGAATATGAGGACTTCCAGAGGACTGAAGACAAGCAAGGAAGTAGTATCTGGATTTATAAGAAAAGAGTAAATGCAGATTTCCTCAAGCACGAATCAGAAGGTCTNTGTTCCCTGTTGCTCTTGGTTCAGTTTCCAGAATAGTTGATGTGACCAGCAAACCAAGAAGTGACAACTTAAGATATGCTTAACTAACAGGTGCTAGTTTAAAGATATACGCAGGCCCTGGCCAGCGAGTGTGGCTCAGTGAATTGAGCTCAGGCCTGTGAACCAAAAGGTCACTGGTTTGATTCCCAGTCGAGACAATGCCTGGGATGCAGGCCAGGTCTCTAGTTGGGGTCATGCGAGTGGCAACCTCTAGATGTATCTCTGACATATGGATATTTCTCTCCCTCTCTTTCTCCTTTCCTTCTCACCTTTCTAAAAAAATAAATCAATAAAACATTTTTTAAAAAAGACATACCTAGGTACTCTGTCTCTTGGAGGTCTCCTTACTCACCTCTGACAATTCATAATGAAGTTTGAAAAGCTGTTAGGTAGCAAAATATTGATTTGCTCACAAAATCAGCTCCATCTTATAAGCCACTGTTCATTTGGGGAGTCAATAAAGTAAATATCTCCAGTGGAGAATATGAGGACTTCCAGAGGACTGAAGACAAGCAAGGAAGTAGTATCTGGATTTACAAGAAAAGAGTAAATGCAGATTTCCTCAAGCACGAATCAGAAGGTCTGATAGTGCGTATCAGAAAGATTTGACAGTGGGCAAGTGAAATGGAGCCTTGTGAGACCTTAGTGCCAGAGGACCTGGCATGAAGTGGCCAAGACAGTGCCACCCTCAGTACCCCATTAACCACATTCCCGTTCTAAGTGCAGTTAACAGCCTGGCAGACCAGGAAAGTTCCATAAGTATCGGGGATCAGAAGCTCAGCAGAGGGTTTTACAAAATCATCCATGAGGGAAGAACGGCATTTCACTTAGTTTAGCTTTGTGTTCAGATGTCTAACTGGCCGTAGGTCATTAGTGGTGCAGCTCAAGATTTGCTGTGATACTTCGGGGACCTTGTGGGTGGCACACCCTCAGGGAGGGGACTACTGAGAATTCTCCTCCTGGAAGAATGCAACAGTCCTTAGGTCAGCTGAGATGGTGGGCTGCTTAGTACAAGATACTGCTTTGGAGCTGATAGGAACAAGCACAAATGAATCATGGCCATTGTCAATGATGGAAAGACACAAATAAATGGTAGTGGGACACTTGGGGAAAAGGATGAAAGGGGAGGGAACCCCCCCTGCCTGGCTGGCCTTGGGGCAGAGGCAGTTCCCCTCAGGATATTTGATCTCCCAGCATCATTAGTTTGGGTGAACTTCATAGAGAAGAAAGGAAAACCTCCAGATACTGTAGAACACCTTATATGCTCTTTAGGAAGAAAATCTGTTCAACAAAAGGGAGCAAATAGAAAGAGAGCTCTGATCAATCTTCAAAAGTCCTTCACAAAGAGCAGTCTAGACAACTGGACCTCAGAGGGTCAAGCGGACCAAAAGGTCACTGGTTTCAGTACCTCCTGAGAGCTTGACCTCTTGCCTCTCCGCAAATAATGATCTCTGAGTGAATGAGCAAGTGCATGGGAGTCATTCATTCAACCCACTCTCCCTAGATGCTGTCTGGCCCAGATCTAGCCTAGTGACTTGTGGTGAGCAGATAGAAATGTACATGACCTCCCTTGTCTTAAAGGATCTTGTAGCCAAGACTGTGTTTCTCAAGAAAGGGTGCCCAAATTACCTAAATCAGAATCATCTAAAAGCTTCTGTTCAAAAAGCAGCTCTTTGAAACCCACCCTACACTTGCCAAATGTACATTTTAACAAGTCCCAAGGTCATGGTGTTGAATAGAAAGTTTAACAGCCACTGTTCTGGAGGAGGCATGTAAGAATCTGGCTCTAAGTAGGAGAGTGAACGTGTGTATGTGGTGGTGGTGAAGATATGTGTGTGCAGACATCATAAGGCCACGAGGAGATGCTGTGAGAATCTACATTTGCATGTATGAATGCACACAGTGCAGGGGCGGTGCCTGGGAGAAAGCATATTTATACATGTGCTCAATTACCTAATCATAGGAGAACAAAGGACCAGACCTTGAGTTTCTGAAACTAAAAATAGCTCGTGCTCTATCCAGAGCAAGCTTAAGGATCTGAGGTATGAAGTGTCTAGACTTCCCCATGCTCCACGGGTTAGAAAAATAAGCAAACTTTTTTATACTCTCAATGTGTTGTAGCAACAGCATTTTCAGAGGCCCAGGGATCTGGGCTTGTGTTTAGTCTGTAATGCTTACTACCTGCGTGACCTTGCTGGAGAATCATGATTGTGGAGCCCTGATGCTCCTTTCCAAAGAAGGAGGTAGCAGCGCCAATCCTGCAGAGTATTGTCATTCTGGCATTGTGACAGGCAGTGCAGCCCTGATGACCAAATGCCTGAGACAAGAAAAAAGCTCCAAGTGGCACGGCTTGAGGAGTGAGATCCAGCAGGTGGAAGGATTGCCCTCCAATCAGCACTGCTCTGGGGGTCTTGGGCTTAAACTTGGGAACTTGCAATGAAGGTAGGTGCATGTGTCCTCATTCCTCTGGTTCCTCTGATGAAAACCTGACCTTTCCTGTCCCTTAAAACAAGAGCCAGCCATCAGGTTAAGACTTCCTTAAGCAATGCTGTGCTCCCTATTAGCAGAGGGCTCAAGCCCAAACTGGATGATGGAGATGTGTGCCCCATCCACCAACAGAACTTTGACTTTGGCCATCTGTCATCTCCCAGAGCCAGGACCCATGATTCTGACACTCTGGATTTCTCTAGTCTCCCCGTGTCTTATTGATTGTCAGAGTCGTGATTACATTCCCAGAGTGTTGCTCTTGTCCGCTGGTACCACTAACAATAGCGCTGAGGAGTCCATCAGAGGTTGCCAGCAAAGGCCATGCACACGAACACAGGTTTACATCCAGCCCTTCTCCCCAGGGGACGTGCCACAGCAGGCTGGGGGAGCAGCGGTCCTCACCACAGGCCCTTTCTCCAATGAACCCCAGAACACGATAGGGGCAGCACTCAGCCCGACTTACCATGTTCCAACGGCTTCCTACCTACCAGGCTGCCATATGTTCAGCATCATTCTGCTGCCAGATGTATGTCAAAGTTTTCCTTTTTAAAATGTAATTTTCCCCAGAATTTATTGGCATCCTACAATGCTGCTTCTTGGCTACAGAAGCAGCTTTTCTGCCATTTGGGCCCAAAATAGAAACCACACGCAACCTTGACAGTAATCGTGGCCAAGGAGAGAGAACGTACATCCATTTCTAAGGCGCCTGAAGGTGAGTTCTTTTGTCCTTCTGGGGCTCTGAAGGCAAGGTCAACAAAGCAGGACTATCAGCCTTATTGGTTGTGTAACTTCATTTAAAAAATTGATACAATCGCCAATATATAATAAGTACCAAACTATTAGATATCATGGGTAAAGTTTGTTGATTTGAATTTTTAAAAAGTTCAGATGTTTATAAACTAGAATTTTTTCTCTTTCTTTTTTTTAATAACTTCTTTTTTAATATTTTATTTATTTATCTTTAGAGGATAAGGGAAGGAGAGAGAGAAAGAAATATCAACATATGGTTGCCTCTGCCGAGGACACACAATGTATCGTGTGTCCCCTGCCGGGAACTGGCCTGCAACCCAGGTATGTGCCCTGACTGGGAATCAAACCACGATCCTCCAGTTCGCAGGCCCATGCTCAATCCACTGTGCTACACCAGCCAGGGCTCATAAACTAGAATTTTTTTAGAAACCTTATACTTTGTTCTTTGCCTTACCCTTCATTTCTTGCCCTCCATGTCACATGCAGGGTGAAATCTTAGCATCTCAAGTCTTCGTGTGGCTGTAACACCCAGGCCCGTGCACTTAGGGTTGAGTCTGCTGCTCAGAGAGATGGTAGAAGAACTCTCAAGAATTTTATTCAACAAAAGTGCCAACATGTTTTTGACAGCCAGGACACACTTCTTGAAATGGAAATCACATTCTTGTTTAAAAATTCTTATTCATTTTTGTTTGAAAAGTTTGGACAAATAACCAATATTTTTGTTTTCCTTTCCAAATCCTGAAACTTAAGATGGCAGTCTTCACAAACCAAAAATATGCTAATACTCAACTGAGCTCTGATGACACTCAACAGTGTCCGTGTTTCATCTTGGGACACTGATGTCCACCTCCACGTCCCTGCGTATCTCGTTCTTCCCTTCAGTTACCTGTCTAAGCTTGCTGCATCTCTGGGTTGTTCCTTTGTGGCATGGCTTATTTGTTCAAGTGGTTTTTTATTAAAACCATGCTACTCAAATCTGCAAATAAAAAATAATGATACTCTTGTGTCACTCTGCCACTGGAAAATTCACTAGTCTGGGATTTATCACTGCCAACTCCAAGTGCATTTAAGGTGGAACATGCACACAGTGATAGTTTGAGACTTAAGACAATGTCCACCCCATTGACACTTATGCTGTGTCTGCTGAAGATTTTGCTGGGGACTAATTCAGGGGCCCCAGGGAAGAATCAGGCTGCCAGCTGGTGTTGAAATGGAGTTTTCCCTCCGGAGTAATCAATTATTGTTTCCCAAGACGAGCTCGTGGAATGCCGCCAGCACAGTGGGCTGGAGAATCTTGGAGCTGAAGCTCTTCCCCAGATGCACAGGTCATCCCCTGTGCATGTGGTGGTGACAAACCAGAGAGGCAGGGAAAAGAAAGGGTGGCTGTTGAAAGCAGGTCTGATGTAAAGAAAAGTAGTGAAGCAGGTAACAGTGATATTACACATATTACCTATAAGTTGTACTTTCTTTAACATCAACTGGGTGATGTTAAAGAAATCATAGGCAGATTTCCAGAAACCGGTGGAAGGAATGAACCTTAGGCATAACCTGTTCCAATTCCCTAATTAATAGGCAATAGCTTTGACGGAGAAACTGTTATGTGTAAAACACTCTACAGCTGAAAAAAAAATAAAAAAAACCAAACGCTTTCCCTCTTTCCTCAAGAACTTATCAGGACTTGAGTAACAGCATATTAACAGATAATAATAAGGCAAGGTTATGTATGGTGATAATCACTTTTTCCTTTTTGTTCTCTGAGCACTTTCTAGGTATGTCAAGTAACTTATGCACACAATTCTCATTAATCACCTTTTTTAGAAACTGCAATTACTTTTAAAAAAATTATTATAAAAATAGGTAGTTTTTATTAGGATTCCCAGTTTACAGATGAAGAGATTGAGGTTCAGGACGGTGTTGGAGCTGGTGGAGGGACAGGCACTTGCCTTGGGTGTGGAATGAAAGGAGAAGCCTTCCCTGCTCCCCCCCAAAAAACCCCTCAGTGCCTCAGGAATCAAGATTTTTAAAAATCAGATGTAAAAAATGTACAATGAATGAAACATCAAATTTTTAAATAAAGATGGGGTGAGTATGGCTGAATCATCCCTTTGCCCACCTCAGCCTCCAGTCTGGTGTGGTGCTGGCTCAGAGCATTGGTGAGAAGATTCTCCAGAACTCATAAGGCAGTTCATGGGGCATATGGCCTAAGAGACTTGATGTTGCAGCTTGAACTTTCAACCACTTCTCTCCAAGTGAGAAGGTCAAGGGTCTAGTCCTGCTGCTGCGAGTCCCAGGCAGGCAGGAGCTATCAGGGGAAGCCTCTTTATTCCAGATCGGCAAGTGGGTTAAGATAGAGCAGATGTGCAAAGTCAGGAGGAAAGTGGCCCTGGCCAAGTCCTGTCCCCTGGAGAGAAAAATCCAGCTGGGCTTGGGGAAACTGATTGTGAAATACTGACATTGAAAGGCCATAGTCAGGAGCCAGAGAATATAAGCTGAGTATGCAAATGAGAGTCAGGACTGGACACATCCCTGAGTTAGGGAATGGTGTTTACAAACTCCAAGAACACTGATGTGTAGGTGAGCAAGCACACCCATGATGGGGTTGCTGAGCATCTTGGACCCCAGAGCTGTGGCTCAGAAGCAGTCCAGGCTGGCAATCTATAAAACCAGAACTTGCAACTTAACATCCACCCCATGCTTTCCTGTCTCCAGAGAAAGGGTGATGGTCTTATTCACTTACACAATTCTACCCACACACCTGCCCTCCCAAATATTTGACCCCTGGAATGGGGCAGGGTATGTGGATAGCTCCTTCGGGACAGGGTGGACCCTGGCTTATGGACACAGAAAGATTCCTTTCTGCTGATCCTCTAGAAGCTTGATAAGAGCATTGCACAAACGAGGGCTCCCTCCCCCCTTTCCCCTTGGCTTTGCCCAACCTTAATCATTCATAGGTGCTCAGTCCATTGGGCTTGTCTTCAGAGTGGCAAGTGCTAGTGTTCAGAATGGAAGGACAGGCCCAGCAAGGGGTTCAGTTGGGGAGTGAGGGGTGGAGATGGATTTCCAATGGAGGAAATATGGAATTTCACTTACAAACTCACAGAATGCAAAAGCCGTTGGAATTCCATGCCAGAGGGCACCCCCAGGGAGCCCTTCCCAACTGTCCTCACATTACTGTCTGCTATAGTAATATCCAGATTAATGCAAGAGATGTTTCCCCAGGTACCCAGGTAATCTACAAAACATGTTATTCCGATTTCAGGGGAATTCGCCTAACAGCCTGGAGACATGGGGCTCTAATTTTCTGCTTTTCTCACCGGTCCCTTGACCTTCACAAAATAAGCGACTTCAATGAGGAATATTCCCTTTTATCTTGTATCACCAGACTTCACAGCCCTCAAAACTCCAGGGAACACTGGAGCCCCTCTCCCTGTGGGTCCACCTCCCACACAAAATGCTTAGGCATGGAGCCCGCTAACATGGCTTGGCTGGTGGCACCTTGAAATGGAAGTAAATCCCTAATCTTCTGATTTATTGTTTCCTTTTCTTCAAACAGAGGGGAAGGCAGCAATGCTTGAAGTATTTAGGCAGTTAGTCACTGTACAAATCCATCTCTTGCCTCACCCCCAATTCAGGGGAATAATATTTTTTCCCTGGGTTACATAAGGCATGATAGAAAGCATTTCAGAACCCTCTCTGCCCGAGGACCGATTTCTTGCAGTAAATCTCCAGAAAATCTTTCACAGCTTCTAAAATGAGCGCCCAGGCTTTGGCAAGAGGTTTCGCGATGTGAGCAAGCTCAAGTTCACTCATGTGTTAACCTTGCCATCACTTCCTGTCTTTTCATCATCTCTCTGTTTTCAGTTCCAATGCAGTTTCATTCAAATCACAGGTGCGACTGTCTGTGTTTGTGTAAGTAGAGCTATGGTTAAGACCTGGGGATTTTTGATGATAAAGCTCAATGCTAAATCAATTTTTTTTAACTGCTATGGGAATGAGATGAAATTGAACGTGAACTGGATAATTTCACAATTAGCTGAAAGACTGAGATCGGTACCAACTAGAATTTCCCAAACACACGTAGTCCTGGAGGAACAAGGCAGCTGGAAATGACATTAACCCCTTATAGTTTTTCCCATATTTGTGTTAGTGTATCGGTAGATGCTGTCACTAAATGAATCAGAGATGCACACAAGAACCAAAGATCAGTTTGATACATCTGTAACTTAGCCTGCTTATGGTCGTATAATACAGGGGGTGGCAATCATCTGATAAGGCTAAGGTAGTTTTCATTTTGGAGGTAAATGCCTGATACCTCCTGGCTTTCATTAGATGTTCTAGGTGCAGGGACTATGGTCCATCTTTTCTAAATTGGCCCTTAAACAATTCTGTACTCATGGCTAACTTTAAATTCATCTATTTCCAACAGCTCATCTCTTGACTTATTTTTGTTCTCTGGACCTCACAACTCATGGCCAATGTTCCTGGCTGGAAGATCACAGATTAACTAATTTTCTACCCTTTGTCTCTTAATATGGCTGACTTTCAATTGCTATTTTGGTTGTCTGCTTCTGGACTTCTCTCAGATCTGCTCCTTGCTTCTGGGAATGCCAATTTCTATTGCAAAAGATCTAGTTGCCCTGAATCTATGGCTGTCCAACTTACAAGTGCCCATGTATATTAATAAACATTAGAAAGTTGAGTAGGCTCATTATACACACACACACACACACACACATACACTGACTCTTAATCATAAACAAAACATGTCTGGACAATGATTGACTGAGACATATTTGCCTTTGTGAATCCTGAGGAGTAGTCCCCACGTTTCTGAGTTAATGTCTTCTAATCCTGGCGGTGAGGCACTGTAATACCTAATTCTAGGCATATGGTTCATTTTTGCCTCTAAATCTGGGACACATCAAGTTCCAAAGCTATTGAGACCCTGGGTTACCATTTGTACTTTATTAAAGTTCAAGTTCATCTTGAACATCTCTCTTCTACTCCGACTTTAAAATCAGCCACCTAAGAGACTGTGGTCACCTATTCCCTGGCCTCTAACCCTAATGGACATTTTAGGATTCCAGCGATACTCTGCTGTCCTTCTACCCTCCCTCCCTTCCTCCAACCCTCCATCCCTCATTCTCTTCTTCTTCCTCCTTCCCTCTCTTCTCCCTTCTTTCTTTCCTCCCTCCCTTCCTACTTTCTTTTTAGTCAATAAACATAGTATGTTAACTATATACTTTGTAGGAACTCACAAATCTCATTGGAAAGAATGCCCCCACCCCCAGCTTACCAAACACACACAGAGTAAGACAAATACTTAAAAGGAGTATGATGTTGAACACGAAAATGGACAATACAAATAAGAGACAACTCCTGCAGTTTCTCTTCAAATAAGAGAAAGGGAAACAAAATAGCATCTGAATCAATCTTGGAATAAAAATTAATAACATAAATAATGCTACCTATTAATTTTTTAGCATCTCCGTTATTTGTGTAAGACAAGGTATTGCTGTACAGCAACCACTGCTCAGATATATCCAGTTAACTAAATCGTGGTTGTCCACAGGACGTGTGTGGGTGTGTGAGTGTGGGAATGCCCAGTGGGGTTCACTTTGATTTCTCTAAAACTCATTTCTTTGTAAGGTGGGAATCATCTTTAATTCACCAATGAGGAAACCAAGGCTTAGAGCCACTAAGTAATATTTAAGACTAGTAAGTGTCAGGGCTGAGTTTGACTTCTCTGGGAAAGCAATGATCATAGACTAAGAGGGCCAGTCTGGAACCATCTGTGGAAGTTCATGAATGCTGGAATAAAGAACCAAAGGTGGTGAGCAGCCCTAGAAAGTGTCTGGGGGAGAAGTAACTCAATGACCTTAGTCTTTAAGAGGATAAATTCAGCCAAGAGAGCTAGATCTATTGTGATAGAGAAAGCAACAAGAAATTTAGCAACTGACAGATGGCATTCATTCTAATATGATATTTTTCTCTTTGTCATTTCAATTATTTAGAAACAGAGCCCATGACTTTGGTCATTGGCCATGGAAATTTTTCTCACATATATTTCTAAGAAAACCTTTTTTGTTTGTTTCTTCTGTCGTTTGCCCTTGAATCGGTTCCTCAAAATGGCTCCTCCCCTCCAATTTTACCTACTAAAGTATGCAATAACACTCCAAAATTCAAAAGGAAAAAAGAAAGAAACTCATCAAAGCAAAATAGTACTTCCCTCTGATCTCACACCATTTCTGAGGAATCAGTATGGGGCTGGGAACCCTGTACTAACCGTGAAACATGCTCAAAATCTTACTAACAGAAGGTGAAATTTTGCCAGGAGCGGAGAATGATAGAAAGATGGCTTAGTATTTATTATTCAACAGGGACAGTTCCCAGGCAGGGGGCAGGGCAGGGAGGATCTCAACTGAGCTGAGTGAGAAGAAGCTCCCTTTCTGCTAAGGCTCTTTGTAAAGTCATAGGATGGGGTTTCTTTTTTTTAAAAAAAAATTGTTGTATTTTTTTCCATTACCATTTAGTCCTCTATCCTCCCCTCCCCACCACTTGTCNTCAACTGAGCTGAGTGAGAAGAAGCTCCCTTTCTGCTAAGGCTCTTTGTAAAGTCATAGGATGGGGTTTCTTTTTTAAAAAAAAAAATTGTTGTATTTTTTTCCATTACCATTTAGTCCTCTATCCCCCCCTCCCCACCACTTGTCCCAGTGGAAGACAATCCTCTTCCCAGAAATGTTAAGACCAGTGGTTTCTCTAGGAAAAGGAAGAGAAGAGTCAGGGATGGATGGGTGTGCTGACTAATCTATATGACCAGTGTCCCAGAGGGGCAGAAGTTGAAACCATTTATTTATAATCAGAGATGCAATGGACTGTGTGACTTGAAAGTTCATGATTCAACATTCTTAGTGGAAATGCCCAATAATAATTGAGAAAACAATCAAAAGTTTGAGCAAGAAATATTTGAATTTATATCACATATCCTCTTCTCAAGCAAGATCAGCACAGGTCTTCTAGTTACCACTTTGAAGACAAAACATAAATTTCAAATTCTCCCGTGAGGCTGCCCTTCGTCCCTAGAGCTGGTACTGTCCAGGGCAAGAAGCTCCCAGGCTGGGATGAGCCAGACAGAGGCAGGTCTGACTTCTCTGTGCTTTTGGTCAGGACTGACCTGTGAAGAATGTGCCCCTTGAAATTCCAAAGTATGGAAACAAATACAACTGATACTATCTGCAGCAACAAGAATTAGAGACCAACTCAATGTTTACCATTAGGAAGCATTTTTAGACTTTGGGTCCAGAATTTTAATTGAAAACAAGAAACAGAAAAGCATGCTTACAATAGGATGTTAAATGGGGGAGGGGTGAAACAGAATGTGAACCTCCTGGTCTCAAATATACATGCCAGTGGACAGAACTAGGAGGAACTTTGCAAATATGTAAATAATTAATTTAGGTTTATGACATTTAAGACAGTACAAGGAAATATTTGGCCCAGTTTCATTTAATGTTTCTGTTCTGTTGATTTCACATTTTTCAAGTGGATTGAAGAACCATCCATTGTATAGAATTGAGTTATCAGTAGATTGGTTTTGAGAGAGCTGGGTGTAATCTTCAGCCATTTCTCATTTAAAAAATATGTTATGTAGAGTAAGTTAACCATGTATGGTCATTAGCATAGTGCCTGACACATTGTGGACCACCTTGTCATTTTTGTTTTCATTGTTATTATTATTACTTGTCTCAAGTAGAGTTCAAGGTGACCATATCCTTTAAACTTCTCTACCCGATTAGGCTTTCCCAGTGGTGGTCAGCCTCAGCACTGGGTATTTTCCCCATTTCACTGCTAAAATTATACTCTGATTTTCAAAAGCTTACCTCAGTGAATTTTGACAAAACTGGTCAGTGTCATCCATAGAATGACATTGCAAATTTATGAGAAATATGCCGAGAGAACATGCATTTCATGAGATTCCCACCTTTGACACCACTACCTATGTTATCTAACAGACTTTTCTGTGTTTGCTGACATTTGAGATGTCTGTTATCCTGGACATCAGAGTCCATTAGAGTTCAGGTCCATCAGATCTTCCAGGCCTCCTTTACTCTCTCTTACAAGGGATTTTTCCCATGACAAAAAAGTTCTCAATGGAAGGTCCAGATTCACGGGTACATATCTTCCCTTCCCTCTAGAGCCTTTCACGCTACAGACCAGCTGGTCAATCAAGTTAAATATTTTGTTCTCTCTCAGCCTCTCTAGAGGCCAAGCATTTCACTAAAGACTGCTGGCAACCAGGAATCAGAGCACGGTCAGTTGTTAGAACAGAGTTTCCAGTTGCTAAGAGAGCCTCAGAGGAGGCTGGGGTCCACTGAAGAAGCACGATACCAGACTGTTCCCAAGCTTTCCTATGATTAAGGTGCATGGCCCTTGGAATGCCAAAAAAGCATTGACAGTGCCCTGATTCTGGTACCCTATAGGGGCGTCTGCTGTGTGGACTTCAAAATAGAAGCATCATCCACCTTCCATTAATTCAGCATGTCTTTACGGATCATTACCATGTTTTACTGACCCTAAGACATAACTGTTGTGCTGGTTTGTTTCAGATTTAAACACCTCTGAATCCAGGTGTTCAGGAAAGTCAGGCAGCCGAAGGACATACTTATTGCCTGTGCAGAACCATCAACATATTTTTTTTTCCCATCAACATTTTCATAATGAGTGTCAGTGGCTTGGAGGAAAATTCCAAGAATAAGAGTTGAGGTCTCTTTTAAGAAACATTTTTTTTTCACCCATGTGCCTAAAAGCCCAGAAGGCGATAATGTGTTGGTGGGGGGAACAAAAGACCCAAGCAACAGAGATTCCGAGTCAGAGAGTGATTCACAAGACTCAGACTCAAGTGTAAAACACTTTGAGAAGACCAGAACCAATTTATTGTGCAATTATTCCCCTTTTCCAACATAGGAAAGGGGAATAATTGCCATATACCACGCCTACATATACACAGGTGTGGTATATGGCAAAGATCTATATCTAAATAAATCTAAAAAGATATTTAAAATAAATAAGAATTACATCTTTAAAATAAGAATAGCCTAGTTTAAAAACATAAAAATCTGTTTCTAGAACAAAGTGCATTCTATTATTCTCCTATGGAAAACAGTGTGTGCTCTGGTTTAAGGCCTACACAAGTCAATGGTATGAAAAAAAAACAATGTGTACATTACACTTGGTTAATTATCCAGAAGACATTAGATTAACCAATACAGTGGTCTTCCTGTAAGTATTCTTACACTTCAACAGGCAGGGCTGACAAGGATCCATGGTCAGATGAGTCTTCTACCTGATTGAGCAACAACCTCCTCTGAAATGAATTTTGGAGCGACACAATTTGAATAGGCCACTAACAAAAATGGACTCAAAATGCACTGACTCAAAAAAAATAAAGCAATAAGAAAAAGATCACATCTATTGAGTAGGTGATAGACATTGCGCTGGGCATTTTGTATGCATTAGCTCATTCAGTCCTAATAAGAAATCTGTGAGGCAGCTATCCATGTCCACAAATTACAGATGAAAAAAATTGACCAGAAGAGTTTTCTGCTCCAAGTTACACAACTGGTAAAGTACAAATATGGGGTTTGAACTCCAAATACTGTGTTCTTTATTATATATTCTTAATACAAAGTATTGAATTATCCCGTAATCAATCTACGCCACAAATCATCCCACACACAAACACACAAACTAAATTGCTAAACCCACAAACTAAGAGCTGGTAATGAAATGTTTATATAAGTCAAAAGAAATATTGAGTCAAGTAATCACATATTTCATCAGAGAATGCATTAAAACATAACATGATTGATGATGATGTAAAGGAAAGTGATCAGTGGACCTCAGGATCTTGACATTGTGTGATACATGAGCCAAACTTGTTATGGAAAGTCCTGAAATTGTTTAACCTGTGTGAGGGAGGGGTGGGAGGTCATGCTTTTCAGGTTGGTGACAAATTTTTCTATTTAAAAGAAAAAACACTTCCCTATGTGCTATACTCCCCACCCCAACACAAGCTCAAGATTCATGGGGAAGGAAACACTTTTACAGTGTTCGTTTAACATCAATGAAGAATGCATTCTAGTTATAAGGTTTTAGAACTTAAAATAGTCTTTATGTAGAATGCCCCCCCCTCTTTAAACACCTGGTATAAACACTGAGTTATGAGAAGCTGATCTCAACCACAATTTTGGCCCCAATAAGCAAGAGAAAAAGTTTGAATGGAGAAATCATTCAGTAGGTATTATTTTTTAAACAATTATTAAAAGCACTCAGCCATGAAAGACTTCAGTGAGGAAAATGTAAACTAGCAAAAATAAAATTATTAATACACAGTGCAAATGTGAATGTGTGGTGATGTTCATATTTTATGTGAAGGAGTATACTCTNCCTTTAAACACCTGGTATAAACACTGAGTTATGAGAAGCTGATCTCAACCACAATTTTGGCCCCAACAAGCAAGAGAAAAAGTTTGAATGGAGAAATCACTCAGTAGGTATTATTTTTTAAACAATTATTAAAAGCACTCAGCCATGAAAGACTTCAGTGAGGAAAATGTAAACTAGCAAAAATAAAATTATTAATACACAGTGCAAATGTGAATGTGTGGTGATGTTCATATTTTATGTGAAGGAGTATACTCTTCTTCATATTCTTCATAAATGATGTTGTTAGAATTGAAACCTAGACTTTCTTGTCCCATGTCATCTCCATGACCACATACTGCCTCTTTGCAGCATCAAAGAACTTTTATTTGCAAATGGACATAGCCAATACTTGGCTGTGTTAAGGAAGAAGAATATAACAAACCCAGGCTTGGTTCAGACTGGTATGAACCAAGAGAGAAGGTCAAATACATGAAAGAGAAAAGGCAACAGGTTCTAGGTACATGCACATAATTGGAGTTAGCTGGGAAATATCTCTATAGACCAAAGAGACTCATGGCACGGGAATCTCATTCCAGAGCTGCAGATATAAACAAACCTGATCAACAAACCTGTGCAGATGCTCTAGGAAAAAGGTTGTAAAGAACCAGGTGGAGGTTCAGGGTTTAGCTACATGGGCTTGGCCTCAAGAAGCTCAGAAGGGAAATGCAATGCTGACCAGAGAACGTATTTGGAAGTCCAAGTGCAGGGTTTGGCCAAAAAAAATGGAGTGTTGTCGAAAAAGGCTCAGATAAGCCCACATATTGGCTCCCAGGCCAGCAGCAGAATGACTCACTCTAAACCTCTACGTGCCTTTGCAAAGATAAGCACTCTGCTGATCTGAGGTTATTGCAGGGACTTCAGTCGTTCCAAGTAAGAAACATGTTGCTGGACTCTTCTGAATTAAATTATCTCAGACCTTATCTCTTTATTTTATGTACCTTCTGGAATTGCACCCCTCTGCTCTGTTCTCAGCTGACCTCTGGTGTATTGGTAGAAGACCATACATGCCTTTACCATATGCTTTGATGGAGAAAAGGCAGACTTCTCTTGTCTTCAAGTTTCTACCACTGATATGCTAGCATTTGGAATTTCATCTTCTCCTTCGATGATTAATAATTCCCAAAGATCTTTTTCTCTATCTCTTATCTATCTATTATTCTGCCCTTCTTTCTTCCTATTAAATTTATTTCTACTTGCAATGATGTCTGAGAGGGGGACCCCTTTAGCCAATATATGATTTTCACATGAGAAATAATTTATCACATGAGACGAAATAGACAGCTAGGTTTTCAAAATAGGAAAGGAGAGAGTTCGAAAGCACTGCATCTAGGGTGAAGGAAAGAGAGAGCAACTGCTGTGTTATTTGGGTTATATGGAGGAGTTGTAGGAATAGTGAAAAAAATACCACTGCCTCTGTCCTTTTTGGAATGGCCATTGTATGACAGGCACCGTGCCAACTGCTTTACATGTAGCATTTCATGGACAACTCCCTCCTTTGTTTGGTTTTCTCTAATATTTTGATAATCTGAGAGCCGAAGACTAGTTACTCTGTTAGTGAGAAACAGAGGTGAAGTTCTAACCAAGTTCTGTTTCTGCTGCTCCAAATCTCTCTCTCTGGCCTCTATGGTGGCTTCTCTCCAAAATATCCCCAAAGACTCACTCTGACTCTTGGAATCACAAAGAACAGCTCTAAAAAATTTAGATTTCTGATACCCTAACCCTCTCATTTTACAGATGGGAGACCAAATAAGTAGCGTGAGTTGCACACTGAGCAAGGCCCTAAACTGGGCAAGACACCGACTTTATTCTCTTTACTTCCACTCAAGTCTTCTTCCTGGGTCTCAAGGGAAGAGTCAGGACCATAACTGAGGGAGAGTTGCAAGCCCTGCCCAGATTTTTTATGTCATCCTCCAACTATGCTATGCAGGGTTTATGCTGTTGACTTTAGGAACTCTGCACTCAGACATTTTCTAAAGAGTTATCTCTTTTCGCTATCTTCTTTAACACCACACTCATTTATAGAAAAATGTCAGTGTCTATTTTTTGCTTTTGTGTATATAACATATTGAATAAATATTGAGTTTACACAAACACTAACAACACTATCCAAAGAAACCATTTGGCTCAGTTTGCTGTTGTATCCTTGCTTTTAAGTTTGTGTTCTCTCTAACTTCCCAGTGTTATTAAACTTTAAAAAAATTTGTGTTTTTTTCAAGGTTAGAAGTTTGCTCATGAGTGCTCTGAATATGTTTCCTTGGAAAAAATTTTTAAAAATCATTGTTCACATGTCACTCATATCAATAATTTCTATGCAACAGCAGTACAGTAGAAATAATTGTCATCATGTGTCCTGTACTTGAAGAATGTAAGGAGTAAAGAAAAACAACATAGATCATGTACATAAGCATCTGAGAGTGTCCAGCATTTCCAAAGACCATTTCTGTCCATCCATTTCTAGACAAATCTTAGTGACTATTTCTTCAACAATGTTTTGAATTACGCAACACCCACATCCCTAGTAATCATCTCCTCCCCTCATCACCATAAGCATACCCACATGATCCCACTCATAGCTCACTTTACCAACTCTATTTTCATACCAGACACCCATCTTGGCAGCAGGATCAGGCTGCATCAACAGGGGTTGAAGTAGTGGCAAAACCAATCCAATGCCAGATCTGAACTGCCTCCAGGCGTAATGTGGGGATGACTTGCAATGACCACATGGAATTTGAAAGTTTGTTCCCAATAACTTATTCCCACATAGACTTTGCCCATGCAAACTTTAAGGTCCATGAGAAGAAATGAACAAAGAGTAAAAAAAAATAGCTCAGGGGTGTATGGGTTGCATGCAGTTCCAGTCATGAGTCTCTTCCCCAGGCTGAGAAAGATGACTTCTAGCCATCTAAAAGAATAACCTTAAAACCTGTGCTGATATGGTGACCCTGTCAACCACTATAGCAGGCAGGGCTACAAAAACTATCTCATCTAACTACTAAATCACTTTCTTGATAAGAATTTTGCCCACCTACAAAAATTTTAAAAACTCACATTCTTTCTCTCTCTTCTCTTTCTCCTCCATGTACTGAAGAACTTCAAAAGCACTGAGAAGTTCAAAACCCTTTGTCCTGTTTAGCTGCACTCTCTTTCTGCAAGTGGACAAGTGCTTTGTCCTATTTGAGTGCAAATTTGAGAGGATTCCTATTAGACTTTGCCTGGGGGCCCATTTTTACATTTTATGACACTGGCTGCAAGGAGATTTCAAACCTGTTCTCTAACAAGACCAAGCACCAGCTTCAGTAAGCCACCTTGCCTAAGGTCCCTCTTCCCAGAGTAGCTGACATCCAGCAACTGGGCAAGGACCGAGAATAAAGATGACCAATTTGGCTCAACGGATTACACGCTGATGGCAATAACACTTCGGTACTGTCTTCTGAGTTGTCCATGGCTTTGTCAAGTCTACTTCTCCCTCTGCCCAATCCTGCTTTCCTTCTTTTCTGCTGTGGGTGTTACTCTCTAGTAGACATCTTGCACCTCGGCCTCTATCTTAATGTTGACTTCTGGATGACCCAGTGGCTGATGTTACACAACCCTTTATCTCTCTCTTTATCCAGATCCAGCCTAGACTCTATGACTCAGCTTGGCTCTGATGAGCATACAGACAGTACATAAGGTGGATTATTATCACATCCAGCTGCAGCTGGTGCCACTCAACCTCCAGTGCCCCAGGTCTCTGGGCACAGACTTCTGTCCCAGAGGGTGAATGCCTGCTGTTCACCCAGGTTTCCAGTGACTCTGCCTTACTGAATCTCCAGCTCCTAAATTCAGGTTTTCTCATAACTGATTCCCTAATGTTTATAATGCTCATTATAAATGTAGTATTTATAATGCTTAGTATCTTTTTTCTGTAGAGTATTCTTTTTTTCTCTTTTTTATTGTTGTTTAAATACAGTTGTCTCTATTCACTCCATCCCTGCTCTCCTCTGCTGCACCAACCCCCACCTCCCACTCTCAATCCTTCCCTGCTTTGGCTTTGTCCATGGGTCCTTTATACATGTTCCTTGACGCTTCCCCTTCTTTCCCCCATTATTCCCCTCCCCCTCTCCCTCTGGTTACTGCCAGTTCCTTCTTTATTTCAATGTTTCTGGTTATATTTTGCTTGCTTTTTTGTTTTGTTGACTCAGTTCCAGTTATAGGCGAGACCATATGGTATTTGTCTTTCACCACCTGGCTTATTTCACTTAGCATAATGCTCTCCAGTTTCATCCATGCTGTCACAAAGGGTAGGAGGTTCTTCTTTCTTTCTGCTGTGTATTATTCCATTGTATAAGTGCACCATAATTTTTTTTCTTTTCTTTTATTGTTGGTGTTCAAGTACAGTTGTTTCTATTTTCTCCCCACCACTCTCCCCCAACCCACACCCCTCCACCTCCCACCTCCCACCCTCAGCCCTACCTCTCTTTGGCTTTGTCCATGGGTCCTTTATACACATTCCTTGATGGCCTTCCCTCTTCACTCCCCCACTATCCCTCTCACCCTTCCTCTTTGTCTTTTATCAGGGGTCTCAAACTCAAATGTCTGTTGAGAATTATACAATAAAACTAGTGATTAAAGCTGGTTGTGTACAAGACAATAAATACTAAGGTGTTTGTTTTGCAATTAAGTAAAACAAGTTTTTGTTTGTGTTGCCTAATGAGATTCCGTATGCATGAAACAAAACACATCTCATGGACCATCATTGTGTTGCCTCTTGCTTTGCTGTTTACCAAGTGACTAGCTATTAAGAGGCAGTCTGAATCCTTAACTAAGTGGATCTTCACATTTCCTTTACCTTGTAGATGAACTGGTGTCCTAATGGCAGAAGCTCTTTAAATATGCCTTAAGTGCCTCCTTCCTCTGTTCTGTGGCAGAAAGATTTCAAATCTGTAAAGGAAATTTCCCAGTAAATGGCTTGTGGTTGCCCAATGATGGAAAAAGATCAGTCAAAGTGATAAAAATGGATAAGAACTGGTTCAGATTACAACTCTTTGCTGCATATTTTGTGATAACCCAAACTTAGGTCCCCATTTTTTTCTCAGCAATAGGGAAATCCTTAAGCAATAAATACATCATGTGTTGAGTTCTGGGTTGTTGTCTCTAACTCACTATTTTTTTACAGATAGAAAAGAGCTGATGGTTGCTACATTCCTTGAACATCAGTCACTATTTTCAAATCTTCCAACAACTATTATCAAGCGATGCATTGATTTATACATTTCATTTATTTAACAAATATTCATTCATAGCCAACTTATGTCCTCCAGTTGAGTTCTTTTGACAAAGCTACCAACAATATGATTCCCATGCCACCCCTCCCAGAGAAATTCCACAGCAGACTCAACAGGTTTTTAGCCTTCAAATGTTCTTCCCCATGTCTCCTCCATTTCATTTAGAAGGACCACATTCACTCAGTTGCTCAAGACAAACACTGGGTAGTCATCCTTGATTGCTTCCTCTCCTTCATTATTCATGTCTATCCACCCATTTATCCATCCCCAGATCTTTCAATTATATCATTCAAATCTCTCTTAAATTCATGTTCTTTTCTCCATCTCCATTCACCTCTCCAGGCCAATCCACAGTCTCTCTCACTACGGCAATGGAATCAATTCTGAAACCTTTGCTTCCTCTCTGATGCTCCTAAATCTATCTTTCACTGAGTAAGCAGAGAAAGGGATTAGCTTAAAACTTCAATCAATTTATGTAACTTTTTGTTTAATTCGGTTTAATAGCACCTAGTAGCGCTTCAAGCAAAATCCAAATTCTGTGCCATGGTCTACATAGTGCAGGCCATACCCCGTCTGACTCCTCTGTCACTCCCGGCCCCCTTCATTCCGTCCTCTGCAGCCACATGAACTTCTAGGTGCCCCAGCAAGCCAAGCACTTTCCAACTTCAGTGCCTTTGTATTTGCTGATTCCTCTGCCTGGAATGTCCTTTCCCTGGATTTTTCTTATTCTTCAGATACTAACTTAAATATCACCTCCTCAGAGAGCTTTTCCCAATGCATAATAACTAAAATAGGCCACTTGTCCACACATCCTGTTATCCTTCATTACAACACCTGTTAGTTTATTTTATAGACTTTCTTCTAATTTAATGATCAATGAATTTGTTTGCATATTCAGCCTCTGTCTGGACTAGACTGAGTTCCAGAAGGCATCATTTCTCTTATTTGACATATATTCCTAGAGCCTAAGACACTGTCTTTCCCATAACTTTTAGAATGAATGAAACTCTTTCCTCCTCAGACCCCTTCCAAAGGCCCCCCATTAAGCTTCATGGTGGCACCATTAGGCTTGGTCTTTTTTCCCAGTCAGTGCAATTCCATCTTCTGTTCCTGCTGTCATGCCCTTCTCACCCGCTATATTACTGCCTTAATTTAGACCCTTGTCATCCACACTTAGACAACTCTCATACTCTCTGAGCAGGTCTCTCTGGCTCCACTTTCTGCCTCTCTATCCTCCATACCTTGTCAGGGTGACCTTTCCAATATGCAAATCACTCCCAGGTTTAAAACCTTTCAATGGCTCCCTGTTGCCTACAGGATAAAGTTCAGACTTCTTAGCCTGACATGCCAGGTACTCTTAGATTTGACCCTGACTTCCTTCTGGTTTCATCTCTTAGTCTTCTCTGAAAACTCCCATCTTCACAGTCTCTGAACAGTCTTTCCCTGTCTCCCACCATGTGGTCCATTCTACCTCCTAAATACCTCCCTAATTCATTCAGTTCTCTGCACCTTCAGTTACCAATCTCACTTATTCCAGTCTGGTTGACCACATCCTTCTCTTTAATTGCACATTGCCCTGACCAATTCATTTTCTAAACAGCAGCAAGAGAACTTTTACACATCCAATTTAATCATGGAAAAACCTGCCCTACCTCCTTGCATAAAATCCATCCATGGACAGAGGCAAACAGGTTCTGCAAAAAATGGTACCTGGGTATTTCTTTAACCTCTTCCCACACCTTCTTTCCCACACTGACCTTCTCCTTCCTGTCCCAGGGACTTTGCTCCTCCTTCCCTCCTCTACTTAAATACTAAGGGATGCTTTCTCTCTATGTCTACCTTTTTCATCTCATAGCTCAATTGTTTTCCTAGCCTAGGCCAAGATGCTCTGAATGTCCTCTCAAAGCTCACTGTGTTTTTATTATACACCCACAGAGGTTTGAGAGATGAGGGAATGAGCTTGCTCCCAGAAAAAAACACAATGAATTTCCGACAGTAAGTCTGGAAAAAGAGTATGAGGATTAGGTCCCTGGAAGCACTATGTCGGTCAGTGTTATTTTTGGTTGTGAGCACTCTCTGTTCAATGAAAGGTGCAAGAGGTTTTAAAATCACTGTTACATGCTTTTCCATACTTTCTAGGAGTTTCCTATAGCAGAAGGAGGCTACAGCATGTGCTCAATTCAATGTCTGGAAAGAATTAAAATCATAAAGTCCTGTTTATTTGTTTAGGTTTTGTTTTTTAAAGTTTTCAGTATATCTTCATCTCTTGGTGGTGAGTATTAATCAAATGGATTTTTCATCAGCTTCCATAACCTATCCATTTATTCATTTATTCATTTGTTCATTCATTCCATCATTCATTCATACACACATTCAGCAAACACTCACTGGTAACCACCTTCTTTCCTAGGGGCAAGGAGGAGAAAATGGTCTTAGGACTCTTTGGCTGTGTGGCTTGCAGGAAAGAAAAACTACATTTGCATCTTAAGAATCTGAGAGATCAGAAAGCAGATAAAGGTCAACTGTTTTTAAATCCAGACCAATAGAAAACAAAGACAAGTTTTATTTGCCTCTTCTGTTGGGCAGGGTACAGAAGAAACAAAGCCACAGTCCTGGGGCAAACCATTTAGCAAGAGAGGGCCTCTTGCAATAATTTCAGCCAAGCCGGGGGTTGGAAAAGCATCCTTTTGAGGGTTTGGCAGGTTCCTGTAACCAAATGAATGAGATCAAGGCCTGCTAGGCAGTGTCACTTGGCTCCAGATTCATATTGTATCTGCAGCATTAAAGTTGGTAACCAAGAATATTGGGGAGTGGGGTACTTGGTGAGGTAAGATAGAAACAAGTGCCATGGAAGTGGGGTTTCTGCAAAATTCTAGCAATGACAAAAGACTAGAGGAACAGACAGGGATGTGGTAAGATTCCCAATCCTGTGGATTCAGCTAACTAGCACGACACTTGTAGCATGAACACCTACGATTCATCCAAAACTGGATCTATCATCATCTACTAATTCTAAGCACCAAATACAAGTGAGTGAAGACTGTGGATTAGACACTCAACTCTGAGCAAATATGGCTCCAGTGGAGGCAAGGTGAGGCTGCAGGTGCAAGAGCAGGGGAAATGGGGTGGACACTGCACACATTCCCCTGCCCCTTCACTGTCCTATCTTCCTGCAGAACCCTCGGGGGGGAAATCATATCTATGAATCAGGGCCTACTGCCTCCATTTGTAAAGACCTGCCTTCTGTCCTTTTTAAATATCACTGTTAATACCCCCTTGTGGCACTGTCTTGGTCCTTTGCCCTTTCATCCAGATATTATTAAAAACTAGTGTCAAAATGGAATTCTCCAAAGACCTTGTAAAAGTCAGCTGTGAGGCTTTTCTGTCCAAGAGCTCGGCCCTAGCACGATGGCGAGCCACTTCCTAGGCTGTGATTTCTGCATCTAACACTTTTACTTTTCACCCCCATGATGGAAAACTTGGAGGTAGCCCCCATCCCACTGTACGCTTCCTGGCCTCAAAAACCTTTCTTAGAATACCGTTCTTTTGCAACTTTCTATAAGCTTAAAAATACTTATTTCATCTTTTTTATGAATACAGTCTCTCCAACCTCAACCTCAATCCCTCCCCCCACCCAACACACATATGCACACAATAGTCTTTCTTTTGTTATAGACATTTCGAGAACATCAGGTATATGCCCTGCCCTGGGACTCCAAACAGTGGTCCCTTTAAGACTTACGAAGACATTCTGATGCACAGATTAGAGTATTTTGAAAGAATGGCTTTAATTCAATAGTTTTGATGTGGAAGCAAAACATAAAATAGTGTCATATAGGTAGGTGATGTATTGTAGTGCTATGAATTTAATCCACAGTAGCCAGGCACAAAAGATAATTACATTTTATTAAATTAAGTTAAATCAAGCTTCAGTATGGTTAAAAGAAAAATCAATCTTTGTTAAATTTAGTGACTTTTCCGTCTCCTCAAGGTCATGAGGTGGTAATTGTTGTTATTATTGTCACATTATAATTAATTAAATATGGTAAACATGTAGCACTTGCTAAGTTTCAGGCACTATCTCAAGTGTTTCATCTTTACAAACTCAATTATCATCACAACCACCTTATGAAGTCAGTACTATTACTTTTATCCATTTATAGGTATTGAGGCATAAGAGATCTTTAGCCCAAGCCCACAGAGTAAACAGAGAAGCTGGCATTTGAACCCAGGAGGCTTGTTCTAGAATCCACACTCTTAACAGCCGTGGAAAACCCAAATCCTAGCACTTAGAAGTTATCTAGGAAAAAGGAGAAGGATCTTACTGCTAATCCAAGGTGTCTGCTGTTGTCAGCCATAGTCTCTTGCTCCATGGGGTAGCTACTACACCTGAATTCTCTGCTGTCTTTTGGACTCTAGTCCCTCATGGGGTCCTCCCCTTACCATGGACCCAGCCACAGAGTCTTGGTCAAAGACCATGGGTCTTGATATCCACTATCTCCATATCCCATCAAGACCCTCAGACCAGGGCACTGTGTGAATTCAGGGCATGTGCTGTCATAAAAATCCTCAGTTACTAACTTTTCCCTAATTCACATACCAACCTTTTAAACCAGAGCCATAGCCCCCCCCCCATCCTCAATCCACCACACCAGCTCTACCCTCTCTCCTTCTGTGATGATCCAGAACCATCTGTCCATGGGAACCTGAAACATGAAGGCCATTTACTTCTTGTTGGTTGCGTGCTTGGGAGTGAAGTGGGCTGGGGTCCCTCTTTCCTAGGATGGGAGGGAGAAAATACCTGACTGACTCAACCATGGTGAATGCGCGTTGTTCTTCCTCATCTTGAACACTGATACATGTGGGGTAGGCCTCTTGGAGCAACACTAGCCCTCACCCATCGCTGAACCTGAACCTACCTTTCACCTCCATCCAACCATCCTGTCATTACTGAGTCCCTTGTCACTTTCTCACCCTCACCTTCACCCCACCCCGACATGCACCCCACACCTTAAGAATTGCAAAAATTGCAAAAATTGCATTCTTTATCTTGCTTTTTCTTTATGAACTTTGGTTCCTTCACGCAACCAAATAGTTGAGGGTTGGAAGTATCCCTTTAGAAAAGTATTACCAATAATACATGAAGGGAGGGTGATAAAATAAGACCACTTTGCAAGTCCTAATAGATCTAACCAGTGATCACAAATGGCTTCCAGCACCACCAAAGAGCGGCAACCAGAAATTCTTCATTTCCTGTCAAAATAAAAACAATAAGCCTGCACCTGATCAAGTTTCTAAGTCCAAGCTGTTCAGTGCAGGAGTCGCTGACCACAAGTGGTGACTGGGCACTTTAAATGTGGCTAATCTTGAGTGAGATGTGTTTCAAGTGTAAAATATGCACCCCATCTCTAAGACTGTGTCCAAATAAAGAATGTAAAATATCTCAATAATTGTGTTGATTACATTGAAGTGGTAACATTTGGGTATATTGGCTTAAGTAAATACATTAGTAATACAAAAAATATACATCTCTAGACCTCATCTCATGGCTTCTTTCTGAGTCTAGAGCCTCATTTTGATTTTAAAAGTAGGGATAAGGTTCAAAGTGAGAAGTAAAGGACAGAATTAGGGTAAAACTTAGCAGCAAGGTGAAGTTTAGAATCAAGTTCAATTTAAATGCTGATTATGTATCAAGTTTTATCAAAAGTCTCCTGCTTCAAAATGGGGATATACAAATACCACATGCTTAGGGGTAGTATAATTAATAGGAGGAGGTGGAGACAAAAAAAATCTTCAAGAAATACCCGAAGGCAGTAAGCAAAGGCCACTAGGCATAGTCTGAACTGTTCCAGTTGCACTGATCTCCAGGCTTCCTGTTAGCTGTCACTGGCTTTAGCCTTGAATTCCTTGTTGAAGTTTCATCCTCCCACTTCCCAGCTGAGTTCTGGGCCTCTGCCTCACCCCCACCTCTGCAATAGGGAATGTTGCTTGGGTATTTGTCCCAAGGTGATTGCAAAATTCAGAGAAGCCAGAAAATAACCCCTCTTACTGAGTGTGACTATCACATGAGCAGCTAAGCTCAGCGCTGGATTGCAGGTCTCCGTTGCATTCTTAGCAGAGGGAGCATGACGTGATGAGCGTGCTGCCCAATCACCCAGCCTGGCTCCAGATTCCTGCTGCATTATTGACCAGATTTTCCAAATCAGGATTCAACTTTCCTAGACTTAGGTAGAGGGTGAGTTAAGATAGTATCTACAGAGTGCCTTCCACAATCCTGTCTTAGAGGTGGTTTAATGGTAACACTCATGAAACTTAAGCTTCGGGGACTCTCATGTGTAGCAGCCCCTTGGAAAGCCCTGGAAGGGTGCTTAGCAAGTTTTATTCGAAAATTTGGATTGTATCTCCTGGAGGGCTTCAAATATTAGCTTAAGCTCAGGTCCCACAAAACGAGAATCCCCTTTTGTTTTGGACCATTTTAATTCTTAATAAAGGTATCCATTTATCTTATCTCCTCTTATGTCTCTCTCCATTTTGCCCTGTTACCCTTCCTTGCACTTCTAGAGTCAAATTGTACTAATTCTTCCCATTTCCTGTCTTTCCTAGGTCCTATATATGCGCACACACACACACACACACACACACACACACACTCATATATATATTCATGAGTATATGGTAGGCAGAATAATGGGTCCTCGAAAATGCACTGCCAATGAGCTTTGCAGATGTGATTAAGATTATGAACCTTAAAATGGGAGATTATCCTGGATTATCTAAGTGGATTCAATCAAATTACATAAATTCTTAAAAGTACTAAAACTTTCTTGGCTGCAGTCAAAGAGAGATGCGCCATTGTTGGCTTTGAAAATGTTGGAAGTGGCCACAAGCCAAGATATGTGGGCAAGCCACTAGCAGCTGGATAGGCAAGGAGACACATTTTCTTGGGAAGCCTCCGGAAGGCATTCAGCCCTGATGACACCTTGATATTAGACTTCTGACTTCCAAAGCTGTAAAATGATAAATTTGTATTTCCAGCAGCCAAGTTGGTGGTACTCTATTCTGGAAGTTATTAGAAATGAAAACAGTGTAAGTACCTATTTTTCTCTTTACTCTTGTAGTTTCTGGTCTCTTGTGACTGATCTGTGATGTCTCTTACTTTGCTCACTTGTCTTCTAACGCCTTCTTTTCTCTTGGAGTCACATGTGGTGGGAAAAGGACTTCCTCCTTCCTGCCACCCCCTTCCTATAATCATGAGTCCTCCATTGAAATGAATTTGTTCAAATTCCAATTTAATTATATTTAGCATCCTGATATATTAATAATCCATTACTATGAGACAGCTACTTTTTAAGGGACTACACCCTGAAGTCAGTGAGAGGTTCACGGCTTCAGTCTCATTTTTTTCTACGCAAGTGACATATGGCAACATCACCAACCTTTCTGAGCTATGTTTTCTCTCTCAGAACGGAGGATTTCACAGGGTATTCTTTTTTGTTCCCTTGATTATAAGTTCTATGAGGATACCACCCACCCAGTGAAAATGGGCATTCTACAGACCCTTAAATTTAAAATCTGTCTCATCTCACTTATATCTTGCTTTGTAATGCTGTCTTCTGTGTGTTTGTAAGGCTCATGCAGATATTAATGGTGAGCGACGGAGTCACTACTTATTTAGTAAAAGTATATTTTCCTAGAAGCTCTGAAAAGGATCTAATTAAAGGTTGACACCTCACAGTGGTTGTGACCTGAGGGTTACATAATGGTAAAGATGTCACCACATTGTTGCAAAATGAAGTGGGATAACTCATGGAAATTATGGGGCCAGCACATGGGAGACTTTCTATGATGGAATCCCAAGTCAAGAAGTGAGTATGTCACTTTTTCTTTTGTCAGAAACATGAATGTATTTGAATAGTTATAAAACCACCCCTTAGCCTTTGCATTTGCAAAATGAATTATCTGAATTCTCTTAGTGGATCCTCTAAATGTGAGTCTATATGCAAAAGTGCTTTGGGAAGGTAACCAATGCTGGATGTTACTGTAAATTCAATTTTCTAATTACATATTCATCTTTGTAAATTTTCTATTCCCAGAATAGAGGCACCCTGCTAGTAGACTGTGGTATCAAATGATATGACCTGTTGGGAAGGAAACCTAAGTTTAAATTTTTTTTTGATCAGGTTCTTCTTCCATGATATCTGAAGTTTACTCCTGGCATGCTGGGAAAGCTTTATAGAAAGATTGGAATGAACTTGCTCCATTTTTGTCTTCCTAAATGAAAAGGAGATAAACAGCATTAAGTTTTGAATTTGTCTTTTCTTATCTTACTTTGAGGCATCAGTCACTGTTGAAGAGTTAATGGTGGGCAATTGTGGCTTTTGACACTGGGGCAGAACTGAGATCAAACTCCAGACCTTTACCCATCTCTTGAAAGATAATGGAAACATCGACTAACCCCTTTACAGCTAAACTTTCTCTAGTACAAAAAAGGAATGGTAGTCATAGGGTCTGGAAGGATGTTGTGAAAGTGAAATGCTTTCTATGAGAGAGGGTAAGGTGCTGCCTACACAGCAGTGCTCCATGGGTACCATTTTTTCCCTTTATTTGGGCCACTCTAATCAGATTATTCAAACCAACTAATTATTTGTGAAGCATGACGGAGAGAGTGGTGAAGAGAGCACAGCTCTCCCAACCGTGAGTGAACTCAATGTTGAGTGGGAGAAAGAAATGAGTACACTGACAGTGATGATCTGGTTCCGTAAATGCTTGAGTGCTGTGATCAGAGAAACCTCACGCCAAGGGACCATGTACAATAGGAGAGACATCTCAGTCACATATGAGGGGTCAGAGAAGGATCTCTGGAGGAAATGACATCTTAACCAAGACCTGAGTGATGTGCCTGAGTTACCTGGATAAAAGATTGAGGGTCTGGGAAGTTTTAGATTCCAGGCAGAGGGATTAGATGTGGATATCAAGGGTGAAGACATAACAAGGCATGGTGTTTTCAGAAAATCCAACATCTTCATGTAAGGCGGAGGATAGAGGGAAAACATTAGGGTGTGAGTGGGTTGGTGTATTGGGGAAGGTACTGAAGGGTGAGGCCACAAAGGTAGGGAGATCATGAAAAAACCTTGTAGTGATAATCAGATTTGGGGGATTTAACCTAATGGAAAGCAGTCCATGATTTCATATGGGGTCCAGCGGAAGTAAGGCCTGCTTGAATGTGGTTGGTAGGGTAATAATACGGGTGTAATAATTTATAGTTTTAATTGGAATATTGCACCGAAAGTGTTATATAGGATGCTTGAGTGTGATGTTGTTATGTTACAGAATTGCATACTTATAATTTTGTAGTAAAAGGTTTTGTAATGAAAAAGGGGGCATTATTTGTGCCGGACCCTGTATATCAGAATAACATGATTAGACTTTCTCTTTAAAAGAACACTTCGTCTGCCCTGAAGGGAAGTTCTGAGATGAAAAGAAACCCCTCCCCCACCATCATTCTGTAGCTGTTGAGCTGGTCTCGACCCTCAGCTCACGCAAAATCAAACTTTTGGCTTAGTCTGAGACACCTCTGTTCACTGGCTTGTGGAGAAAGCAAGGCTGACTTCTCACCCTGCCACTATATCGGGCGAGAGGTGGGGAGCCATCCTTCAGGGAAAGCTTTCTGGAAAAGATCACAGACCAGTAAAGTGGCAATGCCTAGCAGCAATGTATCCATGAGGTACACCCTCTGGCCTAGAGTGTCGGAGTTTCCTTAAGAACTAAGTGGCTTGTTCTTGGTTGGAACAGATGGTCTTCTAACTGGAACAGGGGGGAATCTAGCTAGACAGAGGAAAAAAACAACTAACATAATAAATTAAAAACAGAAGAGGTGGACAAGTCCTCTACAAATTGGGACCTGATGTTGGAGCATTCACAGTTCCCCTGCCCTGCGGAGGGCTCCTGGCTGTTTCAGGGAAGTGGGCAAAGCTGGGCTTGACCTGGGGGGTCAGAGAGATGCCAAGACAAGAGGACAGAAGAGGACGCAAAGGGCAGGGCAGTCTCTGCTCAGCGCGGTGAATCCGCAGGAACAGTGAAGGGTGTAAATTGTGGATGCCATTTGGGTTTTGTAGGTAGAGTCTTTTGCTTTCATCCCAGGATTTCAAAGCCCCTCGCAGCCATTAATTAGTTGTGAGGAATTCAGCCCTGTCAACTTCTCACATGTAATCAAGGGTTGATATATATCACCCCAAGGGATCTAATCGATAATTCCTCTGCATTCTCTCTCCTTTTATCCTTCTCCCAGGCCAGTTTTTATTCCAAGCTCACTCCTGCTGGGTTTTTTTGTTTGTTTGTTTGTTTGTTTTTTCTCTTACAGCATTTGATGCCCTTGCTCTCTCGCCTCCTCACTGTTCATTTTCTCTCTCCTCTTCTGAGCATTCCTTTCCTTCTCAGCTCCCTGGATGGTGCTGGGGGAATTTGAGGCCAGGGTACAGAAGTCTGTGAGTCCCAGGCTTTCACAGTGAAAGGCCCAAATGAAGATGTGTTCAAGGTCATGGTTTTCCATTTCTCAGGGGAGATGTTGGCCTGTGAGTAATTTGTCTGTGACTGCTACTCAGCAGTCGGATGAACCACTGCCAGGTGCAGGCCTCGGTGGAACAGTTCCTCCCCCTCTCTCGGACAGGCCCCTGATTGAGAAGGAAAGTGGAAATACACCTCTGTGTCTTTAAATTGGTTCAAGCCCATCTCATGCCCTCAATAAAGTCAAAGCTCTATTCCATGGGACTAAATCACTCAGAACAGAAATGGTAAATCTACTGTACATGTGTTGTCACTCTGATCTCCACACCCATGCAGACATCAGTAATCAATAATGGAGCATTGTGAATTCCTCTCCCCACCCCAACACCAACCTCAGACCCAGAATTCCTCTCAAAAGGAAAGAGGGACCCTATTTTCCTTTGCTGCAGACCCTCATAACTGCTGCTCACCCACTCCATTTCCCTTTTTTTATTTTGCCCATTCCTTTTATTTTGTTTTTAAGTTTAAATTTTATTATTTGAATATCTTCCACTACAGTATGTAATACCTTTTAATATAATGTTTACAGCTTTATACACTATGTAACATAGTTATAGAATGAATATCTATGACCTTACTAAAAAAAATAAGATATAAAATAAAATATCACCAAGATTTGCACTTATCAAAAGGTTTCTCTCCATCTCACACTACCTTTAAGTATAATGTTTAATACTTACAGTTTTATACATTATAAAACATACTTATAGAATGAATGTCCATTAAGTTACTAAATGAAAATGAGAAGTAAAACATTACCAAGATTTGCATCTATCAAAGGGTTTCTTTCCATCTCACTCCTCTGCCTCCATCTAGGAATTCACTACCACCTAGGTAGTTAACTGCCATTAACTACCATTTGCATCTTTGCACTTTACCAGATGCAAAGTTCAGTATGCATCTGAACTTTGTGTTGGTCATACTCTTACTGTTTATATGCATATATAGTTGTATCACCTAAGTATATATTCTTAAACAATGTATATGTATATTTGAAGTTTGCTTTGCTTCCAAGCTTTCAGGAATATATACACTCTTTTAGATATAGCAATGGTTCATATATTTTATGGATGAAAACTTACAGATGTGTCCAATCTTTTGGCGTGTCTGCGCCACACTGGAAGAAGAAGAGTTGTGTTGGACCACACATTAAGTACACTGCAACATGTAATCACAAAAAATCTCCCAATATTTTAAGTAAATTTGTGATTTTGTGTTGAGCCGCATTTACAGCCATTCTGGTCTGCGTGCAGCCTGCTGGCTGCAAGTTGGACACCCCTGATGCAAAGTATTTCGTTATGTAAATGAAACTCATTTTTTTCCAGATGCTATTAGTATTATTAGGCTTTTCCAATCATATCTGCTGTGATATTGTGATTTATAATAAGAAATATATATATTTGGTCTTTGCCCATGATTCCTGGCACACAGCTCACAAAACCTGTGGAATTTCCTGAGGAGACCAAACAAGTTGTCTTTTATTATGTTAATGAGATGACTTTTGGAGGGTTGGTGCCAGGAGCAGCAAGCACTTGATTAGAGAGTTGGAACTTTCAGTCCCACTATGCCTCCACCCACTTCTCCCCCAAAACCTCCTGGGCGGCGAAGAAGGGCTGGAACCTGAGTCAATTGTTGATGGTTAATCATTTAACTGGTCATGTCTAAGTAATGAAGTTGCTATAAAACCCCGAAAGGACAGAGCTTCTGGGTTCGTAAACACAGAGAGATTCAGGAATTGTGGCACACCCAGCAAGGTCATGGAAGCCCCTTGCCACATACTTTGCCCTATGTATCGCTTCCATCTATTAATAGTTCTTCCTGAGTTATCAACTGATGATCTAGTCAGTAAAATGTTTCTCCACATTCTGTGAGTAGCTCTAACAAATTAATCAAACCCTGGGGGGTGGGGGTGGGGGGGGCCTGGGAACCTTCAATCCTGGTCAGTCAGAAGCATAAATGACAACCTGAGATGTGACTGGAATCTGAAGTTGAGGGGGGGCGGATGTAGGAAACACTTGTGGGATGAACCCTTAGCCTGAGATTCCACCTCAGATCGGAAGTGTCAGAACTGAGTTGAATTCTAGGACCCCCACCTGGTGCCCCAAGAATTGTCTGGTGCTATGGGGGAAATTCCTCAACACGCACAATGGAAGTGGGTCCAAGAACCTAAAAAACCTGCTGTGAAAATTCTCAAACCTTTTTCATGGTTCCAACATACAAGGTTATGTTTGAGGTATGTACTTTAGAGTAGAATTCTTAGATTCTAAAATTTGTGAAGTTTCATATTTACCAGAATGTATATACTTCATTTCTAAGTTTTTAATGTTACTCTTGGAATTTTAACATATATTCAACTATTTAAATATTAAAGGTAACCAATATGTTAAATTATTGTAATGAAAGGATCTTGGAACTCGTACAATTCAGCCATTGCCCTCTCAAGTTAAATACTACTCTTGTCCACTACTTAAACTTTGCCCTTTTAAACCCATTAATTAAATATTACTTTATTATTATCATATGGAGATAATCATTGTTTATATTTACATACATATTTATTGTTTTATTTGTTCACTATTATTACATCTTTCTCCAAAGTCTTTTGGAAATGTTTTCCCCTAAAGTGCATTCTTTATCAATTCCCTCCCTCCCAGTGTATCGGCAGTAAACTTGCTCAGTTGTCTGTCAATGTGTGTATTCTAGACACAAAAATCAAGGCAGAGCTTGATACTGAAACAAGAGAACAAGGTACCATGAAAATAATGCCATTTAAAATAAGAAGACTGGGCTTAGGTTTAAGTTTGCCCCTTTTTGGCATTGGATAAATTATTCAGTAATATTCATGAATTCACGTGTGAAATACACATGTGGTGTGTGTCTGCCAATTGCTTGGTTCTGTCCTAGATGGTCATGATTAAAAACAGGAAGTATGGTTTCTGGCTACAGTGAGCGCTAGAAGGAAATCCAATCACATTAGTCAGATAGATAAAAGATACTTCTGTACATGGAGAAATAAGAAAATGTATTTGTAATTTCTGCAAAGCCATCCATCGGGACATCCATCTGGGTTTGGTTGGCAGAGAAGTTGGTGAGATTTGGGTTCCTGAAGGCCATGTGCGTAGGAGTCAGAAAGGTACTGGAAGAGGAAAAAAGAGGAAAGAAAAAGAAAAAGAGAGAAAAGACTCACTAACAAAAATTAGAAAGACGTGCATAGTTCATTAATAACATAAAAATGGAGCAGAAGTTTGGAGTAGGAGGCTGTTGGAGAGGAGGTTGGAGGGTTAAGAATGGACAGGTCAGGACGGGTCATCGATGCTGTGCCAAAGTGTTTGGACTTTACCTCATGGGTCAGGAAGGCTCATTACGGGGGTGAAATGGTAATGGCAAGGTCATGTTTGTGTTTCAGATGGCTGACTCCAGTGAGTGTGAAGAGGCCAGATGGGGGCGGTGGGGAAGAACGACTGGTCTCCCCTCTGGCTCTGAAACCATTTTATAACACAGGCGAAAGCTGATGAAGACTTTAAATGAATCCGTGATATTACCGATGGACAAGGAGAGTCCTGATTTAGAAACAAAGATACAAAAGCTTCGGTATTTACTATGAAAACCATATGAGCAATGAATAAAGGGGAGAAGGAGTGAAGAATAATCTACTGACTTCTAGCTCTGCTGTTGGGTAGATGGGCCTGCCACGAACTCACCCACTAAGGAAATTTAGAAAGAAATGCAGCGTTAAAACAGAGGAATAAACTTTGTTTTGGAACATCTTGGGTTTTAAAGTTAAACATCTTTGGACTTTAAAGTTGAAAACCTTGAAATTCTTGTCTCCAAGACTTTAGTTTTCTGAAACAGGAAGCCATAACATTAGCCAATCTAAGGGCACAGCTATGGCATAGGAGTGTAAGAAGTTCATTGTAATTGTAAATTGTTGATGGATACTTCCCAGGAGAGACTCTGTGGTGGCAAAAGGCATAGCTTGGGCTCTCTGAACTCTTAGAACCAACAAGGCAAGGAAGGAGGTATTTTATTGGCTAACACAGATGTAATATTTTTCTCCCATAGTTTCTTGTCACTGAGAAATGAGTCTTACTCACCTGAGATGGCCCAGTTTAAGATCCCTTCCATTACATGCACTGTGGTCTGAGGTGGTGCATGCTTTCTCGGGCATTTGGACAGTCAGAAACTTTACCTGCAGCTGTGATAACCAGAGTTTGTGAGGAGTCTTGACCCATCTGCTTGGGAATTGTGTGTGGTTAATAAAACAGAGCCAAGGAAATAGTTTAAATGCTCACTTTGACATGCCCGAAATGCCTCTCTAGTCAGTCCCTTGTCATCAGAACAGTTGCAGCCATTCTCTCTGAAGCATAGAAGATATCCAGCTAACCAATAAACACATCTCCCGAACTCATGAGCACATTGGAAGTTCCCAAGAACCCCTTTTTTGTTATGTTATCTGTATGCTCATCAGACTTTACCTGAAAGCTTTCTTTCATCCAGAGTTTCTTCCTATTCAATTATTCAAGGCTTAGAAAAATGGGGCTGCCTCTCTTTCCTCAGGAGAGGAAACTATTAAGTTGGTTCCTACCCAACTTAATAGTCCTTGGATGTTCACTGCTGTGGAAGCATCACCTCCGAGAAAACCTCTGTATGTCCAAGGTCATCCTTAGAAATGTTTCTTTGGCAGATCCAAATATGACTCTCATCCTTTACATTTTGAGAAATACGATATGAATTGGGAGCTTTGATGCTCCAATTGGTGTTTTATCTGACCAGCCTCCAAGCAAGGATTTGTCCTCCTAAATATTGTGCTTTGATAAAAGTTCTGCTGAGGATCTGTGATTATTAGAGTTTTTAACACGGCACTTCATAAGCCATTACATAAAACACTAATTATCCAATATTTCTATCAGCAGGGTCTCTTGTACTAATTAAATTAACACTGAAAACTGCTAACAACATTGATTAAGAGTTCAAAGCACTGTATAACAGTAACAATTAGAACAAAAATTACATCTACTCCTCTTTTATCCCAGGAGATTAATTATCATCATTTCCTAATAATGAAGGCTCTCACTGGAGACTAAAGGCTTTTGTGATTTGTCCCCATTTTGGCTCCCATGTAGCATCTCATTTGGGAAGGGCAGTCTTCAGTTTCAAACTTGGCTGTATATCTGGTTGAACTCATTCAAGCTACAGCCCTGCCACTTAGCAGATATATAATCCTGAGCAAAGTAAGAACTTCCAGGGGGCTCAGTTTCCTTTTCTGTAGTTTGTTGATCAAAACTGTCCCTATCATTAGGACTGTGACAATCACTATATGAGAAAAGTCCTGTAAAAGCATTAGTTCTGAGCCTGGCACATGAAAAGATTTTCATATGAAGCGTCCTTTCCAATTCTCTTTCCATCGGAGGCTCCAAGAATTTCCTTCTAATCCAGCCTTTTCTAAACCAGTGTAGGCCCCGCAAGCCCTAAATCCTCCCATCTCCTCCACTTCTGCCCCCCCAGCTCCTTCCCCGGGCCCACCTTCCTCAGATACCCTGTGTGCAGCAGCCACATCCCACTCTCTCTCTCACTCCAGCTCAGCTTCCCTTTCTAGGCTTCTCTGCTCACCCCTCCCACATGCCTAGGCCCTAGAACCCTAGCCCTCCATCTAATGGACCTTCTTACTCAGCCTCAATATTTGCTTTCCGATACATTGGATTTATAGAGTGTTTGCCTGAATTAAAATGAGAAATTTTAGAGCAAACTGAGGCTTCTCAGCTGCTAAGCTCCATCATGTACTTTAAATAAAGAAAGGGGGGAGTGTGTGTGGAGGGGCGCTGGACGCATCCACCTTGCCCCGGAATTACCGTTTCATCCCAGGCTGCTGCCCTTCCAACCCAGCTGGTGCCTCCCCGGCCCCACTCACCTCCCCCAGCTAAGTTAACAAAGCAGTCACTGCTCATCCGCAGAGCTCCCTCTAATCGACTCTCAGTGAAATAATATTTGCTTTCCATGCCTACTTTGAATCCCACTCACTTTGTTAAGAGATTGCCTCTGGCTGTCTCCACTGGCCTAATCTAATAGTTTCTAGTTTGTACAAGCAAAGTGTTTTCAACCACCTATATAAATAACTTAAGCAGAGGAGGACACTTGGGCAGCCCTGGTGCAGGGCTATAGGACATGACAGATCCCAAAATGACACCACAGCTGAGTTTGTGGGAGAGCCCCCCCACCCCCCCGCCTTGCTAAATGAAGCAATAACCATGTGGTATCAGGCCAAAAGGACAGTCTGTCTTCCTATGGAAAGGCTGAAGGAAACAGGCATTCTTGTCTGGTTTCTCCAATGCAGGAGACCATTCAAGGGGCCTCCACCTTCTCCGTGCCTCTCCACGCTGCCCACATCCCTGGAGAGGGGCAGCCAGAGCAAAGTCATGTGAGGTGAGAAGAGCTGAATCAAGCCTTTTTTTTTTTTGCTGTAAAATATTTAATGCAATCAACTTTACTTTTTAAAAAATTGTGGTAAAATACACATAACATAAGATTCACCATCTTAGCCATTTTTAGGTGTACAGTTCAATAATGACATTAATATAATTCACATTGTTGTGCAACTGATGTCCAGAAGGTTTCCATCTTGCAAAACTGAAACTCTATACCCGTTAAACAATAGCTTCTCATCCCCTTCTGTCCCCAGCCTCTGTCAGCCAGCATTCTAACTTCTGTTTCGGTGGATCGGACCACTCTAGGTAATTCACGTAAATGGAATCAAATGGTATTGGTCTTTTTGTGACCAACCTATTTCATTTAGCATAATGTCTTCAAGGTCCATACATTTTGTACCAGGTGTCAAATCTTCCTGCTTTCTTAAAGCCAAATAATATTTCATTCTATGTACACACCATGTTTTGTTTATTCGTTCACTCACCAGACACTTGGATTACTTCCATATCTTGGCTGTTACAAATAATGATGTTGTGAACATAAACATACAGAAGTCTCTTCGAGACCTTGCTTTCAGTTCTTCTGGATGATACTCGGAAGCGAAATTTCTGGACCATATGGTAATTCTATTTTTAACTTTTTGAGGAACTACCATACCATTTTTCCATAGCAGCAGCACCATTTTGTCATTCCTACCACCAGTGTGCAAGGATTCTAATTTATTCACATCTTCCCAACACTTATTTTATGTTTGTTTTCTTTGTGAGTAGCAATCCTCATGGGTATGCACAAGACATATATATATTTTAAGTATATTAAATAAGAAAAATCAAAATCGGGTCAGGTTGGGGATAGAGTTTCTAACTGAAGTGAAGGGACATTGCTCCCTGTGGATGGAGTTGTCGTCTAAGACAGGGGTTGGCTCATTGCTGCCACGACAGCCTATTCTAGTAAGCAAAGTTTTATTGGGATGCTGCCATGCTCATTTTCTCGCCTACCATCCATGGCTATGTCCACACAGCCAGAGCAGGGTACAGAAGTCACAACAGAGACTGGTTGTAGCACACAAAGCCTAAGTATTTAACATCTGGTCTTCGACAGGAAAGGTTTGCCAACCCCTGTTCTGAAACTGGGGTGTGTCATGACCCCTTATCAGCACTGCCACGTGCAGAGAGTGGGAGGGTAGGAGAGCTTCACTGAGTCCAGCTGAGCATGGAACGAAGGTTTCTCGGTGAGCTGGAGCTTGGGCTGGGTCGGGGAAAGTATCAAGATTGCCGGGGCAGAGAGAGGCAGGACTGGCCCTTTGGGGTTTGGGGGAGATGGTCTGTGTCAACATGCAGAGCCAGCAGCTCTTGGTGTAGGACGGAAGAACTGTAGGGAGCTTAGGGACAGTGTCTGGGACATGATGGGCACAAGACCACAGACACACACTGGAGTCTGGTCATGGGGAGCAAATGATGTAGTATTAGGCATTTGGGTTTGGCCTTGAGAGTAACAGTGTTCTGGAAGTTTGTATGCCCTGGGAATTAGATGGGACCCCATTTTCACTTTGGTCACGCTCCCTTTTGAAGATCAAGAGAAAGTGGGTCAAACCTCCATCCAAAATTGGATGGATGGTCCAGTGTCCCTTCCAGTCCCTTAGACATCCTTGGGTTCAGGATTATAAGTGTCTTGACTTTTCCAAGCAATTTGGACACTCAGTTTCTGTCTCCACTAAATAAGTTTAGTTTGCATATAGGGTGGGGTAAACCAAGGTTTACAGTGGTTTGTACAGAAAATAACACAACAGTTAACAAATAATAATGCAAGTACATATTGTGTTTCCCATACTCACACCTAAGCCTACCTTTGCCCCACCCTGTGTCATCTTACTTCCTACATGTTTAATCCCCTTTGTCACACAGCAGTACCCCACTTTGGGCATTGCCACTCCCTCAGTCTTTTCACCCCCCCCAAAATATTATGTGCCCAACTCATGGCTGTGTAACAATGACAGTACAATAATAACATTAATAATGATAATAATAATAGTATTGCCAGTAGCTGTTCCAAGGATTTTACATATTAACTCACTTTCAACAAACAGATGTTTGCTGTGTTTATCTAAATAACACTGAAAAATATTACATTGAATATTAGACAATTTGAGCGTGTTTCTCAAGAGGAACTTAGCATGGCGTGTGCCTGATATTTCTCCTAGATCTCTTCTCTGATCTTCCATTCGCCTCTCACCTTTTCCCTCTCTCAGAGATCACCTAAATCCTGTTACTCTCTCCTCCAGAGGATCTGAGCTCTCTTTGTGCATCACAGTCTCCTCCAACATCATGCCTGGGGTCTTACTTTCATATCTAAACCAAGACCTGTCAATCTGTCCTCAGTCTCCCAATACCCCTTCAAAGGGAGGCTCGGGAACCAGCTGGATGAGGACAAATGTGACCCTCTCCTCCTTATGTAATAGGAGCAAAGCTTTAGGAGGATACATTTTCCAGGGCATTAGAAGCTAAAAGCAGGGACTCCACCATGAACATGCTATCCATGAGAAAGCAACTTTTAGGCTTCTGCCAAACAGAGGGAAGGCTTGGAGAGAATGAGGAGAATCCAGTCGGTATTGACTACACACGGTGTATCCCAGTCACTGTGCTTTGTAGGGCCATTCTGTCTTCAGGAAAAATCCCATGGGGTCAGTGGTATTAATCAAGTAGTTCAGGTGAATAAACTAAGGATCACAGATCTTGAGAGATTTACCCAGAGTCACACATGAAGTTAGCAGAAGACTAGGGATTTTGGTCTTTGCTCTTTCTCCTGTATCATGCTCCTTCATCTCGGTACATAAGAAAAAGGTTGATTAAAGGCTTAGAGGGTGAGCCTTAATTTGCTTTGGCTGTTTCTTGTGCCCCTTCAATGGCAAACACCAAGATCTCTTATTCTCCATGTCTGACTCTTAATTTCAATCACTCTCATTCCCGTAGAAGTGAATATATCAACCTTCCAATGGGACTTAATTGCAACATCTGTTTTTTTCTAATTTCCCTTTTAAAAATCAATAAATGGTTAGTGATGCTGTTAATAAAGTGGAAGCAGATTTCTTCCTGTTATGAAATTGATATTTGTAGCATTTATCATGCACACCAAACAAAATCACAGTTTGTGAAACCATAAATTCTTGGGTTTAAATACCTGTGATCTTAAGAGAAGGCAATTTGAATAATGCAAGACAGTTCTTACGCAAGGGTCAAAAAGTCCTGAAATTGAGTTCTAACTGCACTGCTTCTTACTTCCAAGGATTTTTTTGAAGATTAGTTGAATTAGGTCCTTAAAAGCACAATGTCTACTCCTAATAAGTAGGAGATGCTGCACTAGGGTTAGTCACAGATGCAGGTGAACTGGTCCCCTTCTGTGACACCTTGCTCCTTGGGTGTGCAGATCGTCTCTTCCTTTCCATGCACTCCCACTCTGCTCCTGCCCTAAATTACACCTGCTCCTACCCCACCTCAACCTCTAGGCCAGCAGCCATTTTCAGTCCCTGATCTTTCTTCCCCAGGTTATTTGCTTTCCCTGAACTCAAGGCATGACTTCAGGAAAAGTATTTCCCTTCTCCCTACTTTAATATTCCTCCCCTTTCACATTTGTCATTTCACTGACAGTGACAGCCCAGAAATGATTTTATAAATCCCCAAATCTAACTTTTAATCTTCCTGAAACAATTCCTGAATCATCATGAGAGTTTTTAATTCCAATCATGAGTAAAGAAACACCTTTGGGTGCATGATTTTTGTAAACTAGTCTTGGAGAAATGCATGACTTTTAATGAGATGGCAGATATATCAAGTCCACAATCCATGTCAGACGACTTTGAAGAACCAAGTTCTCCTTTATTTCGGAGAGCCTCTCAGCCACACCTGGAAAAGGCTGCGTGGGTATCAGAATTGGATCATCCAGCAAGATCCTTCCAAGATGACCAGACCTAGGAAGAAATGGGGCAAGAAGAGCCAGGTGAGATCAGAAGCCACAGCCCTTGGTGGAAATAGGGCTCTTCCACAGAGTCACAAGGAAAGCATTTTCGTGCCCGATGCATGGGAGGATGAGGTGTAGTGGTAAGATTTATTGGAGTAGAAATAAAAGACTGCCCTCAGGTGTCCCATGTCTCATTTCTGTACTGCTGTGGCAGAAGTCCAGCCTTGTCTTCATCAAGCCCAGAAGAACAGCCAGAGTCCCAAAGTTCTGTGTCATTGCTTCAGTCTATGCCAATGACTTCAGTCTATCCAGTTCAGTCTCTGCCCCCATATGTAATGCAGACACCGGCCTGCAGTGTCCGAGCCATTATGGATGAAATGAGACATTCACATGGACTTCCAAGTCCGGTGGAGGAAAAGGAACAGCACAGCTTTTCTCTCAAGGGGAGCAAAAGCCACGGCCCTTGCCATGACTGGCCTTTATTGGGTTTCTCGGCACATTACATGAAGGTCCTCATTTACTATGCACAGTTTGCTTTAGATAGTTACCTTTTACAGAAAACACAGGAGAGGATGCCAGTAATCACAGAACAGAAGAGAGATATTTGCAAATGAAAAGGGCAAGAGTGGTTTAACTGGTTACACTGGTCCTCTACTAGGTTTAGCATGGTTTTTAGGAAGTGACTTTGCAGTAAATGTTTGCCACTGGAGGCTGGACCCACTTCACGCAGAATGGTCTCCTACATGCATGTCAAGCTTAGTCTCTGCTCCCCAGCTGTGTTGCAGCCATCTCTGATGTACCCAGGCCGGCCCTTGGGCCCACACTTGGAGCCTGTGCTTGGACCCACACTGCTGCCACCCCCACGTGGCTGCCATGCAGAGAGAATATGGGAACAAATGAGTGAATGCATGGTACTGAGAGAGTTCTCTGTTAAGTTTTGATTATATTATCTCAGGCTTGGGCAAAAACGGGCACTCTTTCATACTAACCGATTTCCTTCCCAGTCCTTCATGAACATCTGTTGGACCCCCCTCCCCCAAAACCAATCTGACCCTTTTCCCAGGCCAGATTCCTCCTCCCAATGTTCACCATCTTGGCTTCTACTGCACATACCTCAGAAGATGAGTTTCTCCTCTTCTCCTTCTCATAATCCTGGTACTGGGCAGGCTAATTCCTGGGGAGATTTTACCTGTGCACTTCAAGGCTTAAGTCCCAAGGCCGTAGTTGCAGTTTTCCCATGGAGAAGCTGTGGATGTTATAGTTTCCTAACCAATCAGGCTTAATATCCAATTCAGCTCCCTAGTAATCAGATGTTAAGCCTAATCTACTAGGCTTAACATCTGCCCCCTTCCTTTATTAATAATGAGCTAACTACCTACACTAACATTGGGACTATGCAGCATACTGGAGAAGTAAGCAAGACACAGCACTGGCCACAGAGGGCAAAGCAAGGATGAGACAGCTTCTGTGTTCCCTTTTCTTCTATGGTTAGAGCGAACTATAGCCTGCTCCCTCAGAAGTCCCTTTCGTTAGCTGCTGCAGTTCAGACAATAAACCCCCAAGGAAACTGATGTCCAGGGAAGGACTTGATTTTTGCTGTTCTGCAGAGCATCAGACGTAGGCAGACCAAATCTCCTTTCCTAGTCTTCTTCTCCACAAGGAAGGCACCTCTGAGTTAGCATCTAGGCTACCAACTGGAGGAAAGTTGGGAGACACCTTCTTTCTCCCCACTTGTAATCTACTGTTTTATGTGTGGGAGGGGGAGAAAGTAGAGAAATATTATCCAAATGATGCTGAACAGGAGATTGAAGTTACTGAGCTCCAAGGATGCATCTGTGATGTTGTAGGTGAAGCAAGAAATTCATTTTTTTAGTTTTATGCTCAGTTCTGGTACAAAGGTCCTAACACTCTTGTCATTTCCTGAATGATCAAGGTGAAAGAATTTTTTGTTACAATATTTGGTTTAGTTCCTGGTTCCTGACACAAGAGCTTCTAAGACCCTTGGAATCTCTAGGGTGATGAGTATTTTTTGTACATTAATGAGATGACAGGTGGCTGGGGTCCCTCACTTCAGGATGAGAACTGTCCCCAGAAAGACCAAGTCATAATTAAAGGGTTGAAATTTTCAACCTGAACCCCTGAGCTCTGGGGAGTGAAAAAGGGCCAAGGATTGAGTTTTTTTGCCAATGCCCAGTGATTTAAGCAATTATGTCTATGTCATAGCACCTGCACAAATACCCTAAACAACGAGTTTTGAGAGCTCCTGGATTGGTGGACACATTAAGGTTCTGGGAAGGTCCAAAAAATGTCATGGAAGTTCCCTGCTCCTCTCTTGATACCTTGCCATAAGCATCTCTTCTATTTGACTGTCCATGAATTTATGTCCTTACAAACTGGTAACAGTTAACTATTTTTCTGAGTTCTGTGAGCCATTCTAGCAAATAAGTGAACCCAAAGATGGGATTGTAGGGACCATGTCTCCCTGACCTTATAGTTGGCCAGTCAGAAGTACATGCAGCCAAGACTTGTGATTGGCACCAAATTGAGGACAGTCTGTGAGACTGAGCCCTTTCTCTGTGGTGCCCATACTGACACTGCATAGTTAGTGTCAGGATTGAGCTGACTTGTAAGACACCTAGGTGATGTCTACAGAATTGGTTGGGGTGAGAAAAAAGCCCACACCTTTGGTGTCAGAGGTGGTGCTGTAAAAAACAGATAGTAGTATTAATATAAAAGAAGGTAGATTATAGAAACCACCTTACAGCGTTAGTTATCCTCTGTCTTCTTAGAAGCACTGGCTACAAATTCCAAGCATTTAAGAGGATTTCTTTCCCATACATCTTGGTTTCTTAAGGTGAAGTGATTGGGTCAAATTGCCAGATGCCTTCAGCAAGGAAAGAGAGAAACAAAAGTGTGCTCCTGAGGATGAGCATGGATAAGCTAAGTCTTGGGAGTGGGGCATCACATGCAAATGACATGCAAATGATGAAGAATCCCCAAGAAAGAAGGCACCACTGAGGACCAGACATTTGTGCCTCCCTCTGCTCCCATACTTGAACGAGAAATTCCAACAACACTGTTTCTAAGAGTACCTGTGTCTTCCTGATCACTCCTTGCCCAGTAGGTCAAGTGGGCAGAATTCTTCTATGTGTGGGCTAGGTGAAGGAGAGGGTTTTATTTCTCTGCAAAAAAAAAAAAAAAAGGCAATTCTTAGTGGTTTGCTCAAAGGATTGTTTTCAAGGAACTCCTTTGATCTGCTAGCAAGTGGGGTCCACTAGAGACCAATTCTTCCATGCCATCCATGAGTTTCTTTGCTCCAAGAACTGAATTTTTGTTGCAACCATTTAGCCTTCTGTGTTCTGAGAATAGGACAAAGATATAAAGAAGTAGCCATTTCAAGTACTGAGGAAAGCAAATCGTTCAATAAAGGAGGTGATCTCTGCTGTGGGTATTGAATGATGAGTGAGTATTAGCTGAACAGAAAGAGTAGATGAGTATTTCAGATGAAGGAGAGGCATTAAGAAATGACAGAAGAGCATAGATACACTATAGGCATCTCCGGAATTCACTCTTACTAGAGACCAGTGGCCCTAGAGGCACCAGAGATATGAGGCTAGAGAAGTCAGCATGAGCCAGATCACGCAGGGCCTTATAATCGAAGGAAAAGAGTGTGGACGTTATATCAGAACAATGAGGAGCCACTGACAGTTTTAGCCGAAGAACATGGTCAAGACACTCCACCTGTGACTGTACGAGGCACATGTCTGGAAGCCAGAAGGACATTTAGTAGACTGTTGCTAGGTTCCAGGTAAAATGTGGTGTGGGTTAGGACCAAGGGGGTAACGGATAGGTTGGAGAGTAGGAGATAGGCAAAAAAGATGGAAGAAAGATGGAAACGACAAGAATAAATGATTGCTTGGGTATGTTGCTGAAGATGAGAGACAATTGATAGAGACTTCCAAGATTGCTATCTTGTGAGGCAAGAGAAATAGACAAGGAAAGAACATGGGTACTAACAAAGAGGGAAAGATCAAGAGGTCGTCATTCCAGTTTTCCTTCTCTGCTCCCTCTCTTCCTCCACTTCTACCTCTTTCAACACCACCCTCCCTGCAGGGGTCTAGCCTGTGTGAGGGGCTCTGAACACTGGTGCTTGTGTAATTCATGATGCTGGGTTAGAGGCAGTTTCCTGCTGCAATGGCTCCAGTCGTAGCCGCAAAGAATGATGGGATTTCCCAAAAGAGAGAAGCTTCAGTGAAAGGAGGAAATTCTACATGGGGTCTGCGGGACTTTCAGAATTTTCTGGCCCACAAGTCCCTCTGTCAGGCCTTGGCATGTGATCAGTCAACTGAAAGCACAGAAGTCTCAAGGCTTCCAGAAATCACAAGGAACAGCTCCAGAGAAGCCTTCTGGGTTGTCAGAAGTTTCTTCCTTGGTAATAGGATACAGTTCCTTCTAAGACACAGACCCAGAAATTGACTATAGGGGACAAGAATGAAGAGAGGAAAAATTCCTCCCCGACACAACCCTGAGGACATGAGCATAGCAAGGAATGCTCATGCCTTCCTCTATGCTCCCCTGAAGTTTCAGAATTTCTGTGCTGGCCAAAATTTGCTACCGCCACCCCTGTCCCAAGACTCCTTAGGCAGAAAGAAAAAAGTCACATGGCACCTTGGAGAAAGCAGGGTATATATATTTTTTGACCCATTTGAGACCCAGTCTGTGACTTTAAGCAATGCTTCTTACTCTCTGAGCCTCGGGGGTTTTTTGAATCTGCAAAATCAGGTAGTGATCTTTAGTACACAGAGCAAAATGTAAATGAAATGAAAATGCAGGACCTGGCAAAAAATAGGTGCTCACTAAATACTAATTCAGTTATTCATTGAGTACATATTTACTCAGTGCCTACTATGTGCCAGACACTGCTCTTGGGGCTTAGAAACAAAACAGAGGGAGATTCCCGTCTATGTGGAACTTATATTCCAATGTGTATATGCAGGAGAGGCAGGAAGGCAGACACTACTTGACAAAAAATAAGTTGATTATCTATTTTTTAGAACATGGTAAGTACTATGAAATCAATAAAAAGTAAAGATGAGTAAGGGAAGGGATGACAGGAGCAATCTTGAACAAGAAATTTTATTTTTCTAAGGGTTTTGCTTCAACTAAAAATCAGATACTGTAATACTGACCTACCATGGTATTTTGTAACATAAACAAGTACAAATTACTTAGAATTGTATCTAAACCTTACTAAATGCTCAAGAGTAATAATTTATATCATCATCATTGTCATCACATTGCAGAATTAGTGGATGGGGTCAGGCTTTACTGAAAGGGGGACATTAGAGCAAAGGTCGGAAGAGATAAGGGAGTGAGCCGTGGGTGTGTCTAGGGAGAGCATTCTACGCATGGGGACCATACAGTGCCAAGGCCCTAAGACAGGAGTAGGGGTACCACAGAGGATGTGCCATTGGCCGTCTTCCATCTGACTCCATCAAGGGGATTGGAAGAAACTCAGATAATCAGTCCCTCTAAAAGAAGCTATGGAAGGGGAAGAAACAAACTGGAGGTGGGCAATGCTGGACGAATTGAGGGCTGGAGAACTTGGCTACTGCCACAACAATGAAAAAGGGAGAGAGGCAGCAAATCTCCCCCACCCCCACTTCTGTGAACTGAACACTGGAACTTGTAGCCCAGCTGGTGGTGATGCAGCCTGCCTTCATGTTGATGCACTCAGGATTCTGCTCGGGTGGGCGTGAGTGAATGTTTCTGGGATGCCTCTCTATGTATGAGGTTATAGGAGTGTACGAACATTTGTGTATCCTCTGTGTCAGTGTGCATCTTTGTATTCAGCTGTGTCTATCTGCTTGTTACTGTGTACCAAGTAGTGTGTAGCTTTGTTTGGTTATAGGAATGTGTCTGTGCCTCTGGCATGTGTGTGTATGTGTTTGGATGTGTGTGTTTATATATTTAGAGGAGTGTGTGTTTAGAGATTTAAAGTGAGACAGCTCCTCTCCTCCCTTGAAGAGATGTGTGTGACAGAAGTAGAGGAGGCAGATTCACCATGCTTTATTTCATATCCATGTGTGACCCTCAACGATGATGTGATGCACCACTGGGGTCTTCATGCTCTGTCCCACCACCCTCTCAGAAATGCAGTAATTGTCAAATGCTAAATATACTCCAGTCTCAGGCTTTCCAGAAAGTTAAACAGTCATATTCCATGGCCTTAATGGGATATTAGGGTAATGAAGCCACTCCTTCATCCATATATCAAATTGTTAAGTATTTATAATGCTAGACCCCATGTTAAGTGCTGGGAATGCAAAGAAAATGGGCCATTGAAGGTTATAGGTTTTGGAGACAGGTGGGAGTTTGAGCTTCAGCTAGTGTGCTTGACTGGCTATATGACCTGAGCAAGTTATTTTCTTTTTCTAAGGATTTTACTTCATATGCAAGTCAGATACATTAATACCTACCTCATAGTGCTATTGTGAGAAATGATGAATGCAATATCTACAATGGTAGCTAGACCCCAACAGATGCTCAAGAGTAAGCCATTACCATGGTCACTGGCATCATCACCATCATTTTCACTGTTGCTGATTATGGTTTCTTCCCCCACATGCCACACTATCAAGTGGAGCTACCTTCGAACTCCCACAGTCTCTAACCCCCAATCTTTACATGGCCTTTTTCCTACCTTCACTGAAGTCATTATGCATAAAACTGTCATCAGAAGGGTTTGCCTGATGACCTCCCAATCTGCTTTATTTTCCTCCCTGCACATAACCGTACCTGAAATTATACGATTTCTTTTGCTTCCTTGTTTATTTGCCTGTCTTCTCCACAGAATGTAAGTTCCATGGGATAAGAGTGACCTTACTTTGGTCACTTGCTCTGGGATCAGGTGAAAACTTTGTCTTCTGTGCCTAGGACAATGCCTGGCATTAAGAATGCACTCAGTAAGCATATGTCAAATCAATACATGAATGAATGAATGAATGAATGAATGAATATGCTCTATGCCACTACAGAGACTAATTTTGCTGGAACTAAATTTTTAGTGTGGAAGGCTTCTCAGAGCAGACAATATTTGATTAGAAAGGCTGACAGTATTTTTCAGCTAAAGGCATATGAGGCAAAGGAAAGACCATGAGCAAAACCGTGCACTTGGGACTGTATCTCAGGAAACAACCCTGGATGGCCAGCCTTGTTGCTAACAACCCTGGAAGGTGCTGCTGAAACTCTACACTTGGCCTGGAAGTGCATAGAAAAGAAGAAAGCCCCAAATGTGTGACTCTGTATAATCAATCCTCTTCAGTCTTCCAGACACATAAGACCAGCACTCATTTGCATATAAATGGTCATAATTTTTTAATCATAGATAAATGCCATTCTGTTTGCTTGTCCTTGGGCCTCCCTTGATGGAGAAACAAGAATGACTTATGATTCATGGGTAACAGCAATTAAAACACATATGTACACAATATTTCCTTGTTTCTTGCAATCTATCTCAAGTTTTCTCTCTCTCTCCTTCTCCCACCCAGGTGTGGCAAATGACAGGGAGAATGTCATCTTGGTTGAAAGGTGGTGGGTATATGTAAGAGCTCTGGATTCTAGTGATTTGTTTTCAAATCCCAGGTCCTTCACTTTCTTTGCCATTTTGGACAAGTCACTTCATCTCTCTCTACTAGGTTGATCATTTGTGATATGACAAAATATAAAATCACATAGGTTCACTAACACTTGACCCCAAGAACTAGACCAGCACTAGAGAAATCAACCATCAGTGAACAGACTACTGGATGTTTGTTTTAAAGACAACTGTGTTGGTTTTTGTTTCAGTTCTCGACTCTTGTTCTGAGATAATCTGGGGGTGGGGGGGAGAGAGTGGGTGCAGGTGCAGGTGGAACAGACACTTACTGGGTCCTTCCTACAGATGTTTTTCTTGCTTCATCTCATCTCACCTCATCTCATCTCATCTCATCTCATCTCATTCTCATACAACCCTATGAGGCAAGACTTGTTATTCTAATTTGCACATTAGGAATTTGTGGCTTAACAAGGTTAAGTAATTTGCTCACAGCTAATGAGGGAGAGACCAGATTTAAAGTCAGGCTGTCAGAATACTTCCATTTGTAGCATGCTTCCTGTTCAAGGAGATAGAAAGTGTGGTATTATTTGTGAGACCCAGTTTAAGGACATCTTTTTGCCAAAAATTAGCCCCTAAGAATCTAGAAACACTTGACTACTTACCAGCCTCATGGTGGTAGGAGGCCCACTGGCACCGAGAACTCAACTTGCCCAAAACTAAACCCAACATCTCCCTGCTCCCTCATTCTTACCCACCCTCTTACCATAGATCTGCTTCCTTGACATTTTTACAAATTGTCTGTCATCACAAGTCACCCTAGAACCCTCCCACCTCTTACCTCCCAACATCCCACACATCACTAAGTCTTATCTACTCTCCCTTTGAAGGTCTGTTAAATTTGCTCTTACTCAAGCTCCACTATCCAGCCTATTATTTCTCACCTGAACCAGAAAGATACAGCCTTCTCTCTGGTGTACTTGCCTGGGTATTTGCCCTTCCTGTTCATCCTTTTGGCTCTGCCAAGGTTATTGTCTTAAAAACAAATGTAATCATGCCACTTCCCTGCTCAAGAACCTTTGATGACCTCCCACTGTCTACATGTTAAAGATCAAGCAGCATAGTAAGGCATCTACAATATAACTCAACATTATACTCTCACCTTGTGTCATCTCCTACCCACCATCATAGAAATTTCTAATGATTTTTCTAAAATACAGTGCCTTCTCATTCCCCCACCTTTTTCCATTTAAACAAATTCTTTCTCCCATATCTTGTCTCTCAACTCGTAGTTACCCTCCAGCCCCACCTTCAATGTACAATTCCTCTGAGCAGCACTTCACACACACTACCACCATTGCACTCACAACGTGATAATTCTTACACACACCTACCTCCCTCAGGATATCATGAGCCATGGCTTACTAGAGACAAACATCTTTTCTTATTCTTCTTTGCCTCTTCAGCACCCCACGTGGGAATTTGTAGTCAGTGAGAACCATACTGCAGATACCACTTTGCATGTTCAAATTAAACTTACCATAAACATATTTCCACCAAGCTATGCCGTCTTTTTAATGGTCTTTTCAATTGCTGTATACTATTTCCTCCTGTTGGTGTGCCATAATTACTTAAACATTCAATTCAGGTCATTAAATTCAGCAAATGTATGCCAAGTACTGGAAATGGGTCAGGTGCTAAGTTAGATGTTAGATGCTGGAGACACCAAGGGAAGGAAGATATGGCCCGTGTCCCCCAAGCACCCTCTATTTTAGTATAGACAAATAATGGGTGCTGTAAGAGAGGTGTGTTATAAATGGGTTCTGATTACCAAGTAGAAAGGGAGGGGTTTTTTTGTTTTGTGTAGAGGTTGGGGACAACAAAAGACATAAGTGACATTTTGTCTGTTTTAAAAGTTGTCTAGGAACGGAAGAGAAAAGTAAAAACAAAAATTAAAATAAATAAATATTTAAGTCCTCAGAGCTTCTAAGGGACAGGGTTAGGGTTTTAACACAAACAGTCTGGTTCTAAGACTGCACTGTCATCTTTCTCCTGCTGGTGAACTCCTGCTCATCCAACAGCGCCTGGCTTCAGCCAGCGCTAAGCCCTTCGCTCATCTCAGCTCTCTTTCTGTTGAGCAATCGTGATGCATCACAAAGCTGGGTTGCGTTAACAGATTTTTCTCCAACCCACATTTTTCTTCACTCTGATAACAGCCGTTTTGCAAAGTCTGATTTTTTCAAGATTACAAAAATGGGTTCAGTAAGGTGACGCATTTTCATCCTTTGTTCCTGATTTCTATATGACTGGCAATGTTACCAAGAAAACACGATTCTAGAGTAAACCCCTTGGCATATACTTGGTTCTCGAAAGATTTTGAATGAATAAATGATCTACCAAAGGCTAAAAGCATGAGTTGGCTGGGTGGAAAGTAAAGAAGAATTAGTAGAAAGTGAAAGGCAGTGTCAGGTTACATTACTGCATTTGCAGAAGTTTAAAAAAAAGGTATCTTATTTTTTGCAGAAGTTAAAAAAATCAGTATTTTGATGCCATGCCAGATGCATTACTGTTTATGGAATCAGCAGAACCACGTTTATCAGGAGCTATGAATCAACCCTATCTTTTGACTCACTCATTAATCTAAGAAGTTCAGTTAAAAAGGGAAAACAACAGAAATTGTAAGCACCATTTTCTATATTAGTAAAAGTCTGGAAACAATCTAAAATGTCCACAATAGAGAGCGGTTAAATAAATTACAATATGTGAACTGAAAGGAGTATTATGAAGTCATTAAAATGGTAATTAGAAAGATTATGTAGCCACATGGAAAAACATTTACTATATAATATTAAGTGAGAAAAAAAGCAGAATACAAAATTAAATCTAGGCCATCACTGCAATTATGCAAAAATGTGTGCACATGAATCAAGACACCAGGGGAAGAAGCACACATGTGACCGGTTGTTTTCGTTGCTGTATTTTCTTTTAAAAATGTCCTTGAATTTGATGTAATATGTATTCGTTCACTCAGCATATGCAGTCTAACCTCTAGGGGGAGCTCAAGTCTTCCCCTACACAGGCCTCCTCTATCCACCCTGGGAAGATAGAGAAGGTCTCCTACCAGAGTCAGAGGTCTCCATCAATGAGGTGTTCAGGACAGTGCTTCTGATAGATGGTTTAAAAGGATTATTAACAGAACTGAACTGGAACAAAACTTCCCTGGGCCCTTTTTTCTCTGTCTTTTTTTTGTTCACAAATCTTGGCCCCTCTTTTGGAATGATTGCTCTCTTGGCTTTTTTCTCTTCTGGGCCTGTACATATTTATCTTGCTTCTCTATATTGAGAGGGATTCAGAGTGTCTTTCACCTGGAAAGCAGAAACCATCCATGGACCCCTTAATAAAAAAGCAGAAATTATTCTATAGATATCTTTATACGGTGAGAAAGATACACATCTGTAGTCCCATAATTTCTAGGTTAAGAAACAGAATACTAGTTAAATAATTTAGGGTACATGTTTACAATTAAATACTAGGAATTTATTTTTAAAAATAAAACATGCATATGGGTTGATAACATTTTCCAAAATATGGTGTGCATTAGGGGAATAGACCAAGACACAGAATCATGAGTATCTCTGTGTGTATGTATCTGTATGTATATATAAATTATCCATTTGTTCATGAGAAACATTTGTATGTGGTGGAGTGAGTAAGCACTGAACATGTAAGAACAGGTAAGAAACTGATGCTTATAGTTACCTAGAGGGAATAGAAATTAAGGGAAGAACAGAAACCTTTACTTTTTACATCACATCCTTTTATATTCTTTTATTTATTTGCAATGTCTATATATTATTTTTTGATTTATCTTTTTGAAGTGGGATTAGGGTAGGACCTAAGGTTAAGAAGATGGAGATAGGCGATTTAGAATCAACATATTCTATCTATCTATTCTGCGCACCTGTATGAAGAAGCCAGCACATTTCCCAAGTGTATTCTAGCTCACTGTGACAAGCAACCCGGTGTGGATTTAAGTCCGAAGCTAGAACACGCAAACCTGCCACCACCACTACTGTTACTACTTTGACAGCTAATATTTTATGCATAATAATAATAAATAAACAAACATTAGACAATAAACAAACATTAGACAATGAAAATATTCAATAATAATGCAATAATAAGTGAATGTAATGCAGATGACCCAAAATAGAAGTAAATATTTGAAGTTCAATACTTAAGGAAAACTATAGAAAATATTGTACTGTTATAAAATTAGGGCAGTACATTTCACAAACAGTTTCATTTTAACCAAGTCACTTAACCAGGACAAAGGGAATGGAAAGGCCATTTAAAATGGGACAGGGCTAGTCCCTGCTTGTGCTTTCATTTGGCATTGTAATAAACTGTGACTAAATGAGCTTTCACTGGCTTTGAGCTGCAAGCTTTGCCTTTCTTAAATGTCCCTTTTGAACCCCTCTCGGTTCCCAGCCTCCCTGAGGTTGTAAAGCCCAGGGACTTTGCTGTTTCGAATTATTGCTTCTGGTTAGGGAGAGTGGGGAGTGAGGAGTGACTGGCAGCCCGAGGCAGAGGGGCCAGTGCAGATCCATCGACTACAGTCAAGGCCAGAGCCCTGATGTGGCCCTGCTCTGGAGTAGAACCGGGCCTGAGGTCTTTTCCACACACAGCCTCAGGAAAGAACTGTGGCTTCTCGGGCTTTCTGAGGGAGCAGGCCTCCCTTGGCTGAGGCCCCCAAATCCTCTTCCCCTAGCAGAGATGCGTTCTTAGAAAGGACTGGGAAGCACCTCCTGTGCCAAACAGGGACACTCTGTATGAAGGAAGTTGCAACCCAAAAGAGGCACACCTTCACAGGGGACCCTCTCCCAGCACATGTGGCCCAGCAGTTGCTCCTCAGTGTCACCCTCTGGAGAAGAATATGGCATAGAACTGAAGCTCATGTAGGGATTTTTCATTGCTTCCTTGCCTATAGATTCCTTTCCCACCCAAGCCTGGGACAGAATCCATGGGGATGGAACTCAGATTAGAGGGAGGTGGCTCCCATGTCTGGGTATGTAAATCCACACATCATCACTACTCAGTGGTTCCCAGAGCCTCACCACAGATTCATTGACACAGGGTTCAGTGTGGAGTGATTGATGCTTGAGTTTCTTCACCATAGGGTTGGTATGGATCTAATCGGTCCAAAAAAAAAAACATTGGTTCTAGCCAGCACACAAGATCTTCATCTTTCAACATCTCTTGCTTGGAATTCAGAGCATCTTTCCCCATACAAAAATATTCTTACAAAGGGATGGTTGGAACCAAAGTGTAGCCCAGAAAAGCATTTTGAGTTGCCATATTATATAAATTCATAGCTATGTGTAAATTGCTGGCCTTTGACCAAATAAACACCTTCAACAGTCTAATAATCTGCATGATCTGGAACAAAATATTGAATTTCAACGGGGTTTTTTTTTCTGCAAAAATGGAGTTAGTAGCATTGACCCTTTCAGGCCACTGAGGAAATGGACAAGTTGAAGTGCATGAAAGTGCCTGAACTAGGATTTTGTGGGTATGTTCAGGCTGGTTTCCCCCTCTGCTGCATCTTCCAAGAATTCCTCAGGTGCTGGCACATGAGGAATAATCCTACCTCTAGCTAACTGAGAGCTTCTTAAATTATCAACCACGTGTCAGCATTAAGAACCAGTGTTTCGTATTTGAATCAATTTGCCTTAACGTTTTGCAAGCACCCAGTGCCAGCTGACTTGTCACCAAGCTCATCCCAGAGGAGAGTCTGCAAATCTCCACTTATCAAGTGAAACTTGCAGCTAACTTATTTTGGAAGGGAACTCCATTTGCCTTCAGATAATTAAATGTAGTTGCTATAGTTCCATTCCTACCATTCTGTAATGTCACAGGTAAGAGACAGCATGCTTCTTGTTACCTACCTACGTGTGTGGGAAGAACTGGATAGAACACTCGATCCAGGTGTTACTAGCTCTGTGATCTTGGGCAATTTATGCAATACCTCTGAGTACTGGTTTCCATGTGTGAGGAATAGGGTAATCATAATTTCTATAAAGTCTCATTGAAAGATTAAGTTATATGCAACATATACATGCCTGACCCAGACAGCAACATTATTGTTGTTGTTACTGACTTTTAAAAATGATTTGTTACTTTATTCATTTTTTTCCTACATTTTCCATGACATGAAGAATGTGATTCCTACACCTATTTGATTATTCTCCTTTGCCATCTATACCAAAATTAATAGAATAACAAACTTTTAAATATTTAAGGCAGATATTTTTTAATGCAGTATCCAGCCTAGATCATTGAATGTAGTGGGCTTAAAGAACATTCTTTAACAAGCTGAATAAACAATTGTATCTAATCCCCCATTTAGTATTTTGAATGCTCTCTATAACTTCATTGGCAAATAGTCATCACACCTTTATTTATCTCCAGTCTCCAGAGACTTAAAACTGCCTTAATTGCATCTATAGTAGGTTTAACAGATATGTGTCTTGTGAAGACACTTTCTAACCCTAAAGCCATGGCAGGTTGCATGCATCGCTCAGAGCACCAAGATAGGCTTCAGAATCCTTAGCTCCAGCCAAATTACCAACAATGCAGAATCCTCTTCCAAACCCTGACTATTAAAGAACTCTGCTTAATACTGAGCGTTCTGTCTCTCACCTTTTCTGTGTCCCTCAGAGCCAAACATAAAAAATCTGACTTTTATGTTCCTGCAAGAGATTCCTCAGAGATTTGCAGGCAGCTCTTAGTTATTCAAATCCACCCTCAGTAGGACACACTCTTTTGCCATCACCACACGCAGACTCCAGAAACATGAGAGAGATATTGGGGACGTCCTCACAATTTGTTCATGAAGAGGGAGGAGGAGATGCATCTTGGTCTGTGAGCTATTATTAAAATAATTATCATTGGCTAAAAGGCAAGAGAAATTTGAGGGACCATCCAGGCAGATGACACTTTCTCTGCTCCACCATCTCATCACTAATTGGACATTCTAACACTTTCTGTAGCATTTCATAGGAATGTTTCAAGTTCAAGTGATAGGGTGTCCAGATAAGCATATCACAGATGTCCACTCTGGCTGGTCCTGGGGAAGCACCTCCAACAACATAGCAAAGGATTTTCCTTTCCTCTTGTCCCAGTTTGGCCTCTCCCCTCCCCTCCCCTCTCCTCCCCTCCCCTCCCCTCCCCTCCCCTTCCCTCTTTCCCCTCTTCTCCTCTCTCTCTCTCTCTCTGTTACCCTATTTCTTGATCTTTCTCTCTCTGTCTTTGGATGGGAACTCAGAGGGTTTGCTGGACCTCAAAATTATGAAACTACCCCCTTGAAATAGCCACGGTTCAGTGTTTAAGCACAGATCCAAAGGGTTTCACTTGAATTTGTTTTGGATCAAACACCTCCCCTGAGAGGTATAAAGTTCCAGGGGTCATGTTTTATGGCTTTGCTTCAGGTCCAGTAAGGATTTGTTGTAAATGGTGACACAAAATCATGGGCTCAAACTTTCTCAGAAACTAGGAGCAGTCAGCATCTTAGGAGTCTGAAAGGTGAGCACTGTAACTATCTGTAGGATCATATTCTGAGAAAGAAGTTATATTTACATGATTCTGCTCAAACACAAAATGCCTTTTTATGAGGGAAAAAAGGAAACGGTGCTAAACCATTTGGTCTACATCAACCCACTTATTCTGCTCTGGAAGACTCAACCTTTTGTCTAACGAAGAAACAATCATTACTCCATTGGCCCCCACTGAGTCCTTTCAGGAGCTAGATAGCCAATGGTTAGAAGCGCTTTTTCAGCTACTCAAAGCACTTCCCACCCAGCCACTGGGACATGGCTTTGCAAAAATTCTGCATTTTCTTCCTCTACATTTTGTAACGCATCAGCCCAAACTCAGTGGCCTCCAGGAAAACAACTGTGTTATCTCACAGCCCTGAAAGTCCCAAATCTGAGATGGGTCTCACTGGGCTAAAATAAATGTGTCATCAGTGCCGTGTTCCTTCCGGAGGCTCAGGAGACAATCCACTTCTTTGCCTATTCCAGCTTCTAGAGAACACTGGCATTGCTTAGCCCGTGGCCCCTTTCTTCATCTTTGAGGACAACAAAGTCACATCTTCTCTGTCTGAGCTCCTTCTTCCACCCATAAGGACCCTGGCACAGTTACACTGGGCTCCCCTGTATAGTCCTGCCCAATGTTGCACCTACAGATCCTTAATGGAATCACATTTGCAAAATCTCTCTTGCTATGTCGGGCAATGTATTTCCAGGCTTCAGGAATGAATATATCATTGAGAGGCCATGATTCTTTCTGCCATAAATGCTGAAACAAAATTATGAGCTGGCTCTGGGTCTAGGAAATGAGGGGGGGGGCAGTGAAGGAGAGGGCCCTCAGCATGGGTGGAGGGTCTGCTTTTTGCCTGGTTTATTACTTCGTCATGACAGAATCCAAGGGATTAGAGGGTGGTGGGCCCATTTTCAAGACATGATAACTGAGACTCAGAGTTTACTTGGTATTTCCAAGGCACAGTTATTCTGAGGAGATCAAAATCCACCCAGCTCTTTCCAATAGCACCACTGGGTTTACCACGTGTATCAGATGTCCGATGAGCTTAGCAAGGTTTTAGGATTCAGACATGGGGTTCTGCACAAATATTAACTTAACAGTTGGTGACTTCTCAAAGCTCAAAGTTGACATTCTGATGTTATTCCTCAAAGGTGCGACTTACTTCGTGAAATCATTTTTCTCTTTAGTGGGAAGTGAAAACATTCCTGTATTTTTGGCTGAGCCAAAAGAAATGCTGTTTTCAAAGAGTAAGTAGTTTTCACCTGTGAATACTATATTACATTTCAGCTCCTTAGAGGAGGTTTTAAGGAATATCCAAAAACATCAAAAGGCAAAATGTTTCTATATGGAAAATTAGTTTTAAATCTTTTAAATAAAAGGTTAGTCAGGGGTGAGAATATCAGTGTAGAATTAAATAACTGGTATCCTATTCCCCTGCCTTGTATTTCTGAGCCAAATTGTATTGAATTTTTGAAGAAAGAGGCTTGGCATTTCCACAAAATTTGGAAGAAGAAAAAAAAAACATCTCATAGAAATGCTGCAAGAATAAATCATGCTTTGGGATGCCTGGCCAGAAAGAGCAGCCCTTTTCACCCCAAATTAGCCTAAGAGGTTTTCTTTGAAATAAAATGGACCTTTGAAATTTTGAATTATTAGAGTACTTCAAATTACGTATTTAGAATTCTGAGGAAGGCCAACAATACATTGTCTTTTTTTTTCTTCCATTTTTCTATCATACAATATGGTCTTCTACCTGGTTCTGGGAAGGGGCATGATGGACAACATTTATAGACTTATTTTGCTTTAAAAGCTTTACATTTTGTTTCCATGCCAAATTTAGATTTGAGCAAGTGAGAAAGGCATCTCACTTCAGAGAGTAATTGCCCATTTTATAAATAAGTCCATACTTCACTGATTTCAGTTCTAAGGCAGAAATCTTAATGACCACCTGTCCCATTTGCAGTATTAACCAGAACATTCAGCTTATCCCAGGGCCAAAATCAAATCTCAGAAGTAAAGGATACATTTTTAGGTGAATTATTATAGTTTAGAGTAAACATGAGAAGGCATCAGAAAGATGAAACCTGAGGGGAATTATGGTCTCGACCTGTGAAGAGAAGGATGGGGGGTAGGTAACAATTTCAAAAGGATCTTCTAATGGCCCCCATCATCGCGTGAGCCGTACAGCCATGCTTTGACAGAGGAAGAGTCACCCTGTTAGCAAGTAAAGAGAGGCTTGGAAAGCAAGTTATGTGGCTTTTCCAAGGACACCTCATCAGGTCTTCTAAGTCAGCTAGGTCTCTGACAACAGGTGTTTGCATTGCCTCAAATAAATATGAGTGTATTCACCTTGTTCTAGTAAAAGAGACATGAGGCTGAAGTCCATAAAAGGACACAGAGACTTGGCCAAGCGTCCTCACCTGTTAACACTCCACTCGGGTCGGAAGTATCTCTGGCTGGGCATGTTCACTGAGGCACAACGGGTCCCCTTTACAAGGACTCAGTGTTCAGTTGACCGTTGAATCGTCCTCACAAATCTCACGTGGGTTCTGCACACCCACACCATGGCTCTTCCAGCACTCTCAGGTACTCCTTCTCAGCATTTGAACTAATGTGTTCGAATTAGTTGATAGTGGGAACGTCAACTAAGAGATTATTTCAGTCCAGAGCTGGGGTTCATCTCTTTACATGCTGCTAAAAACAGAGGGAAGTGTACAGCCCAGAATCGGACCCTAGGAACATGCTGTGCTATGCATACTATATATGCATAGCACATATAGTATGTGTTTAGTATATATATAGTATACTATATATGCATAGCACATATAGTATATAGTATTATATATACTATATAATACCATATATAGTATTATATAGTATGTGACTATTATATATGTATAATAAATAAACGTTGTTACTTATTATATATTATATTATACATATATTTGTACAATATATTTTATACAAATAATTTATTTACTGTTTTAAAATATATTTTATTGATTATGCTTTATAGTTGCCCCATTTCCTTCTTTATACATATATTTTATAAAAATCTATTTTATAAATACATATATAAAATAGTATGTATGTTATTACTTGGTTATTTAAATCAGTTAGCCTGTATAAAGATGAGTTTATTACACATATATAACATGTATATTATATATACATGCTGCCCTCCATATGTATAAATATATAGAATATTATATATATTATATATAAAAAAATAACCTTCGTATAGGGTACTTAGTGAGATGTCCTCCCACAAAACTTGTTCCATGACACTAACCTGGTACCTGGTTGTGACTAATGACAACTATTTCACAGATTGTCCTGAAGATCAGGTAACACAGTGTATTTCATGAAGCTTTGCTTGCTGGTTCCTACTGCTCTTTCTGATTCAGGTTAAGTCTCACCTGTTCCAGTAGCTTCTTGTGGCCCCTGGTCACTCTCTGGCCCTGCCAAAATGGTCAGGGCACCCTTTTGGTGTATTTTCCTTCTCACGGCATACACTACATCACACTAATCATCTCAGACTGTGAGCTCTTTGAAAGCAGGAATAATGTGTCATTAGTCTCCAGACCTCCAGTCCTCAACCCACAGCCTGCGCTGAGTGGAGAAATACCAAGTGCCCCCCACACTTGGATCCTAGAACATAATATTCATGCCGTCTTATTTTATGTTCAGAAAGTACTAATAATGCAGCGAGCATTAACTATTAAAAAGAAATGTTTTAGTTACCTCAGGTCATGGATGGTTTTAAGATGATTAAAACAGTGGGTGCGAAGAATCGTATGTTTCACTTTTATAATGACTTGTTATTTTTGAAATTCACAGCTTGGATAGTAAAAGAAATGAAAAGGGTTTGAGTTCCAGGGTTCTCTAGTCTCTGCTGCAGCATGGCCCAATGCAGAATTCATTTCAGACAGCATTCCTTTTCAAGAGTTTTCATGACCTCCCCCACAACAATAAAGAAAAATATAAAGGTTATTTTTTTCCTATTGTCACTGCTTACTAGCCTTGGGGAAACACTAGACATTATTTTCAGAAACGCAAATGGGAAGTTTGGCCCATGAAGTTGATGTCCACTGTCCAGAAGGACTGAGTCCAGAGAAGGACCATGACTATATCCAAATCAGGGATCGATACCCTGGAATATTCACTGCAAAGGGCAGGTCTGGGAGAACCCTCATAACAATCCTGTCATTTCACTCAAAAATTGCTTTCACCTTTTATGATATACCTATTGATTTCCCCGCCTCCCCCACCCCTGCAGATGTCTAAGTCTCCCAAAGGAGTCTGATGGTCCCACAGGATATATCCCCACCTGACTTTCTAGAAAGTTCCATAGACTCACTCTTTACAGACATATCCTAAGCAGATCAGGTAACTGACAGGCCCAGAGTGTAGTTCAGTTACCTTTTCCCATTTGCAAATCTAAGGCCCATATTCATGGAAAAATCTCTGCCATTGGCAGTAAGGAAGCACACCTGCTACCTTCACTGTGGAATTCTGCAGCCTTGAAGGGCTAAAGGCAGTGGTTCTCAGTCTTGGCTTGACGTTAAAAACGATGTCATCTAGGGAGATTTGAAAACTAAGCCACCCTGGAGATTCCTGTGTAATTGGCCCAACCACCTGGGCATCTGGACTTTTAAAAGCTCTCCAGGTGTCTCTAATCTGCAGCCAAGGTGGAGAACCGTTGCTCTGAGGTCTATAGCTGTGGTTCTTATCCATGGGTTCACAATGGAATCTGAGAAACTCTGGAAGCATCCCAATACTCAGCCCCTCTCCCCAAATCAGTAGTTCTAAATCTTTAGCCAACTTCAGAATCACCTNCAGCTTGGATAGTAAAAGAAATAAAAAGGGTTTGAGTTCCAGGGCTCTCTAGTCTCTGCTGCAGCATGGCCCAATGCAGAATTCATTTCAGACAGCATTCCTTTTCAAGAGTTTTCATGACCTCCCCCACAACAATAAAGAAAAATATAAAGGTTATTTTTTTCCTATTGTCACTGCTTACTAGCCTTGGGGAAACACTAGACATTATTTTCAGAAACGCAAATGGGAAGTTTGGCCCATGAAGTTGATGTCCACTGTCCAGAAGGACTGAGTCCAGAGAAGGACCATGACTATATCCAAATCAGGGATCGATACCCTGGAATATTCACTGCAAAGGGCAGGTCTGGGAGAACCCTCATAACAATCCTGTCATTTCACTCAAAAATTGCTTTCACCTTTTATGATATACCTATTGACTTCCCCGCCCCCCCCCCCACCCCTGCAGATGTCTAAGTCTCCCAAAGGAGTCCAATGGTCCCACAGGATATATCCCCACCTGACTTTCTAGAAAGTTCCATAGACTCACTCTTAACAGACATATCCTAAGCAGATCAGGTAACTGACAGGCCCAGACTGTAGTTCAGTGACCTTTTCCCATTTGCAAATCTAAGGCCCATATTCATGGAAAAATCTCTGCCACTGGCAGTAAGGAAGCACACCTGCTACCTTCACTGTGGAATTCTGCAGCCTTGAAGGGCTAAAGGCAGTGGTTCTCAGTCTTGGCTTGACGTTAAAAACGATGTCATCTAGGGAGATTTGAAAACTAAGCCACCCTGGAGATTCCTGTGTAATTGGCCCAACCACCTGGGCATCTGGACTTTTAAAAGCTCTCCAGGTGTCTCTAATCTGCAGCCAAGGTGGAGAACCGTTGCTCTGAGGTCTATAGCTGTGGTTCTTATCCATGGGTTCACAATGGAATCTGAGAAACTCTGGAAGCATCCCAATACTCAGCCCCTCTCCCCAAATCAGTAGTTCTAAATCTTTAGCCAACATCAGAATCACCTGGAGGTCTTTTTTTACAGCTTGCTGCCTTCACGCCTGAATTGTTGATTCAGCAAGGCATTGGATGGAGCCTGCAAGGTTGCATTTCTGGCGAGCTACCCTATGGTGCTGTTGCTGCTTGTCCTGGGACCCACTTTGAGAACCACTGCCAGAGATACGACCATTCTTTTGGTTCAGGAAACTATATTTCTAGTTCTAATCAGAAGGTATGATCAAATTTTCCCATGAAGCCATCAGGTCCAGGGCTTTTGTATGTTAGTTTTTTTTTTTTTTTAATTACTGCTTCGATTTCACTGGGTGTAATCTGTCTATTCATATTCTCTGGTTCTTTCTGATTTAGTTTTGGAAGATTGTATGTTTCCAGGAATTTATCCATTTCATCCGAGTTGTCCAGTTTGTTGCTATGTACGTTGTTCATAATATTTTCTTACAATCTTTTGTATTTCTTTGGTGTCAGTTGTTATTTATCCTCTTTTATTTTTTATTGTTGTTCAATTACAGTCGCCTACATTTTCCCCCCATTACTCTCCCCTGCCCTACCCACCTCCCACATTCAATCCTGCTGACCCTCCCATTGTCTTTATCCTTGAGTCCTTCATGCCAGTTCTTTAACTTGACCCTTCCCCTTCTTTCCCCCATGATCCCCCTCTCCCTCTGGTTACTGTTTGTTTTTTATTTCCAGGTCACTGGTTCTATTTTGCTAGCTTATTTGTTTTGTTGATTAGGTTCCACTTATAACTGAGGTCATATGATATTTGTCTTTCACCCTGGCTTATTTCAGTTAGCATAATGCTCTCCAGTTCCATCCATGCTGTTGTGAAGGGTAGGAGTTCTTTCTTTCTGCTGTATAGTATTCCATTGTGTAAGTGTACCACAGTTTTTTGATCCACTCATTCACTGATGTGCATTTAGGCTGTTTCCAGCACTTGACCATTGTACATAGCACTGCTGTGAACGTTAGGGTGCACAGGTTCTTTTGAATTGGTGTTTCAGGATTCTTAGGGTATAATCCCAGCAGTGGAATTGCCAAGTTCATTTCTGATTTTATTTATTTGGGTCCTTTCTCGTTTTTTTCTTGATGAGTCTGATTAAAGGTTTCTCAATCTCATTTATCTTTTCAAAGAACCAGCTCTTGAATTCATTGATATTTTATATTTTTTTAGACTCTATTTTGTTTATTTCTGCTCTGATCTTTATTATTTTCTTCCTTCTACTCACTCTGGGCTTTGTTTGCTGTTGTTTTTCAAGTTCCTTTGAATGTAGTTCAATTGTTTATTTGAGCTTTTCTTTCTTTCTTTCTTTTCTTTTCTTTTTTTTTTTTTGAGATAGGCCTGTAATACTATGAATTTCCCTCTTGGGATTGCTTTCCCTGTGTCCCACAGATGTTGGATTATTGTGTCTTTATTTTCACTTGTTTGAAGGTATCCCTGATTTCTTCCTTGATCTCACTGTTAATCTAGTCATTGTTTAATAACATGTTATTTAGCTTCCATGTCTTTGCATGTTTTTCAGTGTTCTTGTGATTGATTTCTAGTTTCATAGCATTATGATCCAAGAAGAGTCTTGATATAATTTCAGTCATCTTAAATTTACTGAGACTTGTTTTGTGTCCTAACACATGGTCTGTTCTAGACAATATTCCATGTGCATTTGAAAAGTATGTATATTCTGCTGCTTTGGAGTAAAATGCTCTGAAGAAATCAATTAAATCCACTTGATTTAGTGTGTCATGTAAGGCCTCTGTCTCCTTGTTGATGTTCTGTCTGGAAAACCTATCCATTAAAGTCAATGGGGTGTTAAAATCTCTCACTATGACTGTATTTTTGTCCATCTCTCCCTTTATATCCATCAATATTTGCTTCACATATTTAGGTGCTCCTGTGTTGGGTGTGTAAATGTTTACTGGGGTTATAAGCTCTTGCTGGATTGTTCCCTTTATTGTTATGTAATGCCCTTATTTGTTTCTTACTATAGCCTTGGTTATAAAGTCAATTTTGTTTGATATGAATACTGCTATCCCATCATTTTTATACTTCCAATTTGCATGAAATATCTTTTTCCATCCCTTTACTTTTTGTCTGTGTGTATCTTTATATCTGAGATGTGTCTTCTGGTGGTAGCATATATATGGGTGTTGTTTTCTTATCCATTCAGCTACCCTATGTCTTTTGCTTGGAGCATGTAAGCCTTTTACATTTAAGCTGATCATTGACAGAAATGTATGTACTGTCATTTTAATGTTAGATTATTTTCCTCTGTTTTTTTCTTTCTATCTCTTTTTTCTTCTTCTCAAAGCAAGCCTTTTAATATTTGTTGCAATACTGAGTTGGTATTAACAAACTCATTTAGCTTTTTTCTTGTCTGGGAAGTTCCTTATTTCTCCTTTGATTTTAAATGATAACCTTGCTGGGTAAAGTAGCCTTGGTAGTGGGTCTTTGCTTTTCATCACCTTGAGTATTTCATGCCACTCCATTCTGGCCTGAAATGTTTCCATTGAGTAATCAGATGACAGTCTAATTGGCATTCCCTTGTAGGTCACTACCTGCTTTTCTCTTACAGCTTTTAGGATTCTCTCCTTGTCTTTAGACCTTGTCATTTTAATTATGACATGTCTTGGTGTAGGCTTCTTTGGGCCCAATTAGTTTGGGACTCTCTGAGCTTCCCGGACTTGTGTGTCTTTTTCCTTCACCAGATTAGGGAATTTTTTAGTTATCATTCCTTCAAACAGGCTCTCGACCCCTTGCTCACTCTCTTCTCCTTCTGGTATTCCCATGATGTGGATGTTGTTATACTTCATGTTATTCAAAATGTTTCTTAAGCTCTCCTCACTTTTTAAAAATTATTTTCTTTTTGTTGCTCTGCCTGGGTGTTTTTTCTACCTCACCTTCCAAATAACTGATGTGATCCTCTGCTTCATCTAACTACTGTTTATTCCTTCCAGTGCATTATTTATTTCAGATATTCATTCTTTATTTCTGACTGGTCCTTTTTAATGGTTTCTCTATCTTTTTTTTTATGCTGCTGAGTACCCTTATAATTATTATTCTAAACTGTCTATCTGATAAATTGCTTATCTCCATTTCATCTTGTTCTCCTTCTGGAGAATTCTCACGTTCTTTCTTTTGGGGTCTGTTTCTTTGTCTTGCCATTTTGGCTGCTTCTTCGTATTTTCTGCCTTAGTTAAACTAATCAGTGATATAGCCTTAAGCTGTAATGAGCTGCCTAGCCTAAGCACCACAGATGGGGCACAGTAATTCCTGTGGGTGGGACTATTGCTTGCCCTCAGGCTGATGCCACTTGGGAGGAGTACTCAGCCTGAGAAAGGTGGCTTTTGTATTATGGGGAATGACTTATCGCAGGGATCCTGGTGCCTGTTCCTTCAGTTCTCTCCCAAGAGCCATCAACCCCAGACTCTCCTCAAGCCCCTCTAGTCTACTCTGCCCTCCTTCTGCAAGAACTCAGGGTAAGTGGCTGCACACAAAATGTTGTGCATTGGCCCATTAAGAGGCTCTCTGAGTCTCCAATCCTCTCTCTCTGGCAGATAGGAACACTGCTGCTTTTCACAGCTAGACATTCTCTGGGTTCCTTTCTCACTCTGTAGGCTGAGGAGTTGTAGGCTGGGGAGCCAGGCTAGGGGTTTAGACCACACACTTCTCAGGCAGATTACTCTGGATGACAATATATCTCTCCAGATCTTTAGCTGTCACCTATGGGAACCCAGACAGCCAGGCTGCTCATGCCTCCTATTCACTCTCTACTAGGCTCATTATAGTGAAGTGGTTCCTTCTCTCTGTCCTTTGTTGTAAGACTTCTCTCTAGCTAGTTGTCAGTTGGTTATTCAGGCTGCTTTTTCTACAATTTAGTTGTAATTCCAGGTTGGTCCTGAGAGAAGATTAGTCTAGCTCCCATTTACTCCTCTGCCATCTTGGGTCTCCTATTTTATATTTCTAAACTGAAAAAATATCTGAAATACCACACCTAAGTGCACTCTTAGTCACTTTAAATTAATCAGCCCTGCAATGCAATGAAGATCATCCATGACGACAGCCTGAGTAGTTTCTTATCATCTCTCCCCCGTGACCTTCCAGAGTACTGTGGTAGAGAGTAGAAGATGCATGGGACAAACCTGGTTTCAACTCCTGGCCATGCCACTGAGTAGCAAGTCTCTGTGGGCACATCATTAGCCTTAGGGTGACCAACTCCTCTTTGTTTTCTTGGGACTTTACTGGTTTTAGCACTGAAAATCCGACATTCCAGGATATCAGTCCAGCAACAACCAGGGTGGTTGGCCAGCCTTTCAGCCTCCACTTTTTAACCAGTGGTAAGGAATAGCAAGCTAACCTTGAAGTGCCTCTTCATGCATTTAAAGTAGTACATGTAAACTGCCTTGCATTTTGGCCCATAAAAGCTATGCATTGCTTCTAATGTTATTTTAACCATTTATATTACCTAGAAAATCATCTACTTTGAAATAACATTGTTCTCAAAAGTATCAATCTAGATAAAATGTTTTTAATCCCTTCAATGTTTGTGTCTGTGACTTTTCTAAATGTTAGAACTGAAAGTTTAGTACATGAATTTGTGTTCTTTATTAATCTAAATATTTGACTATGAGAATTTTCCCCAGATAATAGCTTTGGCTATTGTCAAGAAGCTTTGATAAGTTCTGTTATTATGAATAGCTGTTTATGGAAGGTGCTGTGACAGATAATTAACTTTTAAATGTTCTTTGAACAATAAAGAAGATATTTCTGTTTTCACAGCACAGAAATATAGATATATAATGTATGTATGTATATTATACATATCAACTTATAAAAGATATATGTATATCAACCTGTAAGTAATGTTCTGATTGTACATGCTGCTGTTTGTTGCAAGTTTTACTTGTGTTAGTTTTGCAAAATTCTTCAACTATTATACAAAACACCAAATAATTTTTTAATAAAAATGATTTTGGTTATTTGTAGAAACACTTGATTTTCTAATTTTAATTTGCATCTGCCTGGCATGTTGAAAACAAACATTTTATTTTTTATATTTAACAATGTTTTAATATAATAATTTTTAAATTAATTTTTTTATTTTTCAAAATTTGTGCATGCTAAATGTAAAAAATAAATGGAAGTATAAAAAATAAAGACAAGTGCCCTGGTTGGTGTGGCTCAGTGCATTGAGCACCTGCTTCGATTCCCAGTCAGGGCACATGCCTGAGTTGCAGGCCAAGTTCCCATGAGGGGCAAGCACACACGGATGTTTCTCTTCCTCTCTCCTTCCCTTTCTCCCTTTCTAAAAATAAATAAGTAAAAATCTAAAAAATAAAATAAAATAATGACAAGAAAGTTTAAAATATTGTGGTCTTAACACACTGATACAGTTACTAGGATAAATTCTAAATATACCTTAATAACCTGGTTCCCTTCTTTTCACTTAATGTGTCAAGAACAAGTTAGTATAGTAAATACATTTCTTAAATTTGTATTAATATTATTTTAATACTAGAATATTAAAAACTATTTTAATGAGTTAAGAACATTCTACATTATAAATGCTTACATTTTAACACAAAATTTCATAGATGTTTTTAATTTTTGACATTTTATCTTATTTTGTTGTTTCATATAAAGCTGCAATGAATATTTTTATATATTCATGTCTTTGTGCATATGCAATTGATTTTTTGGAATAAATGTCTAAAATGAAAAACTACTGGGTTAACGAATTTAAAACATTGAAAAATTACTCTACTAAAATATCTTTATTTTAGCTATGCTTCTTTTAAACAGCAAGTAATTGCAGTTTTATACTGACCCAAGTTGAAAAGCTTTTAAGAAAGAAGTAATTTGCTCTGTGCATATTGTTTTAATAGAGTTTTTAACTTTTGTTGATATTATTTAGTTTCATTTGTTTTTGTTTTTGTTTTATCTATTTTGCATTTTGTTTCCTTTCCTTTGTGCTTCTATTTGTTAATTAAACACTAAGCCCCATTATCCCCTAGTAACTCAGAAACCATGTTATTTCAAGCATGTATACACTTAGCTGATTGTTAGTTTTCTGATTTCTAGATAAAATGAACACATAGGTAACTGTCAATTCTCCCTGTAAGATAAAGAGATTAATCTACCCTCATTGTCCCACACTTTTTGTCCAAATGACATCCAGGATATTTCTGGAAATTATGGGATTCTGGGCCAGGTAATTATGCTACATTTATGTTTACCTTATTAACTTATCTATTCATCTATGATGGTGTTCGTTGGTGAAAAGTTCTGCATTTATCTAATCTCTCTGATTCCCAGGACACTGTTTAAAATGTGTGGATAAAAAAAAAAGTTGTGGTACATGTACACAGTAGAATACTACTCAGCTTTAAAAAAGGAGGAAATCTTACTTTTTGCAACAGCATGGATGGAGCTGGAGAGTATTATGCTAAATGAAACAAGCCAGTCAGAAAAGGAAAAATACCATATGATTTCATTTATATGTGGGATCTAACGAACAAAACAAACAAACAAACAAAACAGAAACAGACTCAGGGCAGGGAGAACAAGGGATAAGTGGTGATGGAAGAAGACTTGACTTTGGGTGGTGAACATGCAATACAATATACAGGTAAATTGTGTACCTGAAATCTACATAAATTCATTAACCAATGTCAGCCTAATAAATTCAGTAATTTTTAACAAATAAAAACAAATCAAATGTTACACAAATGGTTTATTTTCTGAAACATACTGACATTGCTGAAAGTGAAAGGCAGTCCAAAGGAATCTGTGATCTGGCTCCTTGATCACAGTCTTTTGTCCTCGAAACTGTGGATATTTTTCTTGTGTTTCTCACAGATAATACTGGGGAGCACTTTAACTTCTGCGCTATGCTTTATAGGACATGTTTTTGGTGTCCTTTTCTGTTTCTGTAAGAAACCATATAGTAATCGTTTTTACCCTCCAAATAGTAAGTTTTTACAACTTACTCACTCTGACCAGATTTTCTTTAGATCATGGATTTTACTTATTCACTGTTCCTGGTACTTTTGACCCACAAACTCAGCTGTTTTATTATGTATCTTTAGAAAGACTGCACATCAATACATTCCCTTCACACGTATCACATTCTGTTTACTGCAGTAGACTATCAACAGGCCTAGCTTCTCCATTAGAGTCAGAGTGTGTAAGAACCTGTGACTATATCCTATCTCTTAAGCTTTTGGTATCGTGGAACATAACCTGAACCTTTAAAGTGTGGTTCTTAGCGACTTTATGAACAACATAATACAGGACTGAACAGCTCATGGGTCAAGTACAGCAGAGCCTCCAGCTCTCTTATCCTTTCCTTCTCCCAAAAAAGGACAGTGCCAGACTATGTCATCTCCAGCTCCCAGTCCATACTAGGAGCAAGAGGGCTGCCACCCCAGTTCTCAAAGTATAGTCATGAACCACCTGCAACAGGATTATTTTGGGGTGATTATTAAAAACTCAAGTTTCTGAAGCCTAATCACCCAACCAGACGAGCCAGAATCATCTGAGGACATGGCCCAGGAGGCTACATTTTTATTAGTGACCCAAACAAATCTTAGACATATGGAGGTTTGAGTATCTCTTGTTCATATTTCTTTTTTCTGGAAGGATAGATGAAGATTACATGGATGAATTAAGGATAACCCCCCCCTCCAGTAGTATGTATAGCAACGTATTCAGTGACCATGTTGTGTCCTGATTACTTATCTGAATTAAAATTAGACATATTTGGGGGATGGCTGAATGGAAACTATGAACACTTTTGTTTCTTTAGTGGTTTGTAAAGATATTCTGTGTCTTCTTAATGAACCTCTATGAATGACCTCAGTCCTGAGGAGAATTAGGCTACTTCAAACCCACCACTTTCCTTACTTATCCTGAAGACTAAGTAACTATTAGAGCAGACATTAAACCCTAACCACCACTAGCTATACCAGATGACTCAGCTCAGGTTATAATTAGGGGAAGAAAAAGCCAGAGGGAGACTGGTGGGGATTAGGGCAGGGCAGCTAGCTGGCAGGAAGAATGTTCCAGGTCTCTCCCCAGAGGGACAACTGGCTCTCCTCAGAGGTCAGCCCTGGTCAGTCTCCATAATCACAGCCACTCCCTGAGTATCCTTCTTAAGCCAACTGGACCCTTCAGTATCCAGAAATGCCTGAGATTTAGGAGGCCAAAAAGAAATAGATTCAGATATTATGGTAGAGTTTGAGGCTGGATGCCCAGAACTGTCCTGTGGATAACATTAAAAAGAGAGTGATAGACACAGGCTTTCTAGTGTTCAGGGAGCTTCGGGAAGGATAAATGACTTTTGGAGCTAGAAGTTGTCCTCGGATAAGAAGCCTCCATATATACCAGGAAGAATTATGGAGCCAGGAAACGAATGAGCAGAGTCTAATTCCTAAGACAGTTCACCTTAAATAATATTAACTCATCTAAGATAGGAAGGTTGGGGGGAGGAGGAGAATTGCAAAGGACAAAGTCTTGGAAAATCCTTAGCCAGGCTAAAGGCTTTCCATCATCCGAACCCTGATCACTTGTCCAGCTCCAGCTTCCTTTCAGCTCTCTTCTATGCCCATGCTTCCTTGAAGACCTTGACCACACCACATTCCCTCCCACACCAGGCTCTTTGCATGTGCTGTGCCCTTGGCCAGAACCACTGTGCCCTCTACCCACTTCCCACTGAATATGCAGTTCAGACACCATTTTGCTGGGGAAGCCAAATCTAGTCCTCAGATTACAATATCTTTCATTGCATTGGTTATAGTTTTCCTCCAGAGCACTAAGCGAAGGAAGAACTTTGCATTTGTGTCAATGATTAGTTGAACAGCTAGCTCCCCAACTAGCCTGCAAACCTGATGTGGACAGAACCTGGGCCTTCAGGTTTTACTTACCATTGTTTCTACTCTGTTTAGAGCAACTCTATTATTTATGGAATGCATGCATGAATGGTGAATGCTGGGATCACTAACATAAAAGGACAGAACGTCTCATTTTAAAAAAAAAATACTCACATATATGGGGTGGGCAAAAATAGGTTTACAGTTATGAGTATGCAAAACAGTTTATTCTTGTATTGTAAATGATTCATTGTTGTATTATTTACTTGTTGTAAACCTACTGTCTGTTGTGAGACCCAACCAAGATTTTGGTTTGTATCAGGGAGTAAAGTTCAGTTCTTCCTTGAGCCAATGAGGCTTTCTTATCCTCAAATATTTATTCAAAACCAGAAGAGTACCTTACCCTCAGGGGAATGCAAGGGAAACAATATGCTCCCCAATATGCTCCCTGGACTGTCACTGCAAAGGGGCTAGTGCCTTTCAAGAGCAATACCATCCGGAAGGAGCCGGGATGTGATGGATGATGGTAAAAACACAGAGGCCTCTGCCCAGAGTCCGGTCAAAAGCACAGGGCCTTCTTTGTAAGCTTGTCTTCATGAACTTGTGTTAACTGCTCCTTGACCCAGAATCACCCAGTTAAACCAGAGATTACCCACAAATGCACACAAAACCAAACCTGCCAGGCCCCTTACCATACTTGAGAGACTCTCTACCTGTTCACATTAATCCAGGCTCCAATACAACGGCAGAGAAAAGCCTCCCTCCCCAAATTCTCAAGATGCAGAGATTAACTCAGTTTTCCCTTCCAAATGACACTTTCCAAACCATATGAGCAAAGTTTCCTTTGCAGAGGCCCATTGAATTGCAAACGAAACTAACCAATGGTCTGTGTTACTCATAAGCTATTCTAACCTCAAATACTTGCCCCAGAAATCATGGCTGGACAAATTTGAAATACCCAAGCCTGGATTAAGCCTGCAAGCTTCAGTTGACTTCTATCCAAGCCCAGCTCCCTAGTTTTATCATGTATGACATTACATCACTGCATTGCAATGAAACATATAATCAAAAACCCAGACTCCACTTTCCTCTGGGGTTTTGGAAGAGCAATTCCTTTTTAGGGGTGAAAAAATGAGCTGTGACCTTGTTATTTATGTTATCAGTCAAGTATCAATCCAGACATTCACCTTTCAAAGAGAGGTCAAGCCAATGCCTGGCCTATTGATGTATCCCCCACAACTCAGATAAATACTGGTGCAGGGTCACTTTACATGAAGTATCTCAGTAAACCAGTTCCACTCTTTCTCATTTGCCTCTATTGGAAGGTTCGGGCAGGAGAAGACATTCGGCTTTAGGGTCTGTGAAGTTAGATGAAGAGTCAGTGGCCAAGAATACAAGGACACAGTTGCACAGTACTGGGCAGGGCTGTGAGAAATTATCTTCAGGGCACAACTTTTAGGAGCAGAGTATGAAGCCCAGATGAGAAGATGGGCACAGAGGAACTTCGAGCACAGCACAGCGGAACTGAAGTGGGAGGAAATATGGAGGCTGTAACGGGGGCAGACCTCACTGGGCTCAGGAAAGGGATGAAGGGCAACAGCCCCAGAGAGATCCACCGTTCTTCTGATTGCCAATGAGCCAGCCCCTTCCAGACTCCCAGCTCAGGGGCAGAGCAGGGATGTGTGCCTGGGCAGGTCTGAGGCCACAGGCCTGAGCATGTACACTCATGTGCATGGAAAAGAGGACTCCAGGGCAGGGAGCCAGACTCCCAGCACAAGCTCAGGCAACAACTGCTTCCTACCTCCAAATGAGCATCATAAAGCCAAGCAAAAAAAAAAAAAAACCTGTCATCCCAATAATCCTTCATGATTCACAAGGAGAGAAGGAGTTTTAAAAATTGAATATAAAGAGGCTTTTTTAAAATATGCAAATCATTCCCCTGGCAAATAGTTAATAATTTATAGTAATCTTTATTTGTTAATAATTTGAATAGTATGGACTGCAGTATGCTGAAAAGCATACTGATACTCTAAAGAGCCGTAGATTTGTTCCTCTAGGAATTTTATTTTATTTTACTTCTCAGAAAAGTAGCAACCCCATTAAAGGATGATAAAGCAGGTTGCCAGGGCTCACACTTTTTCAATTCAACAGGAGCGTGTCTAGTTTGGTCCAGGTCAATCATTAGAGACCCAGCTAAATTCTGCAAGATATTGTGGGGCCGCTAGGACCACAAGAATGAAACAGACACTGTCCTCCAAGTGTCTTAGGCAAACCGTAGCCAACTGGCGCAGACAGAACATGTGCGGCCTCTGAGAAAAAGCAGGCATCTTTTCTGACTTTGAGACAAGGACACAATAAACTAAGGGACAGAGCTAACACTATCAGGTATTTACCACGTATCATGCTGTGTGCTAAGTGCTATACATCTATCGCCTTACTTAACTCTTATCTTTGTCCAGTGGGTTATCTAACTATCCCCACTGAACACATGAGGATACTGAGGCATGAAGGAGTAAGTGGGTGCATTAGATTCCTACTGCTGCTATGACAAATTACCATGAATTTAGTGGCTTAAACCAACACAAGTGCATTGCCACAGTTCTGTAGGTCAGAGGCTTGACTCTGGTCTCACTGGGCTGAATCAAGGTGTCCTGACCTCCTGCTTTCCTCTTCCACTTTAAAGACTTTGGTGACTACACTGAATCCACCAGGGTAATCCAGGGCAATTTCCACATCTCAAGGTCAGTTGTTTGACAATCTTAACTCCATCTGCAACCTTAACCTCCATTTTTTTATAAAACATAAGATAAACACAGGGTCCAGGAATTAGAATGTGGGTATCTTTGCAGGACCATGATTCTTCCTAATACAGTAGAACAGGTACATTCGGAATCCAACAAATCTCGCTCCAGACCCATGCTCTTAATCAGAAGACAGTACCAAAAGCTTTGGAACTGACCATTTTACTCAGCACCAACATCCACACACACATACACACACACAAGAAAAATTTACATTTCCAATTTAGTGCAACACTTTGAGGTGGGTAGAAAAGCTATCATTTATCTCACAGCTATGTAAAATGAAGCACAAAGAGAAGAGTGCTACACCAGGGGATACCATGAGAAAGAACATGTCCCAGGTCACACCTGCTGTGCCTCTAGAATCTAGAGTCTAGATCCTCCATTGCAGGATAGAATTCCCTGACCCAGGAGAGAGCAGAAAGGGAGCCCAGGCCTGGGCAGTGGGGTTCTGAGGCTCAAGATTCCAGAGGGAAGCACTGAAAGCTAGCTTGGCTTCTCTAAGATTTGATTTTCCTCTTACTATTCATGAGGAGGAGGCAGGAGAAGGCTGTAACTGCACTTAGAGTGATCATGGACATTTTCCTTGTGTGAGCAGCTTTGATAGGAGGTCCACATTTATAGTCAGCAGTCTTTGTTTAGGTGGCAAACTACATGAAGGTATAGAGGAAAAGGTAGACATGAATAGTCACCAGGGATTTTCCATGTCGGAGGACAAAGACAAGACCCTGAATATAGCCCACAGGTCCTGCATGTTCTGGTCCCTGCCAACCTCTCCACCTCCGTGTTATATTATATTTCCCATTTCTCTTGCCTTTCTAAATGCCCAAATCTTTCAGATCTCAATACATGTGAGCATCCTTAGTTATACACTCACCTGGAACCAGGTTATTTTTATTTATTAGTATGGTTGCTTAGTTGCCACCTAGCTATCACACTAGACCAGGGGTTGGCAAACTATGGCTCACAGGACAATCCTTGCCCTCTGCCCATTTTATAAATAAAGTTTTATTGGAACACAGCCATACTCATTCATTTACATAGTGTTTATGGCTACTTTTGCACTACAACAACAGAGTCGAGTAGTTGCAACAAAGACTACATGACCTGCAAAGCCTAACATATTTACTAACTAGTCATTTACAGAAAAACTTTACCAACTCCTGTGCTGTATAGTAAAAGGATCATGTCTGTGTCTGCTTTCACTCACCATTTTTGTCACTGGTGTCCAAGAGAAGTCCTGAGCCATAGAAGAGTCAAGAACTGTTTTTGGAATGATGAATGAATGAGTAAAATCGTACCATACAAGTCTATCTCTATGCAAAAATTTCATTTCTGTCTCTCACCTAGTGCTGCAGAATATAAATGCTGTCATGTCTATCCAGAAATTCAAGTTTGTGGAAGCTGGAAATCTCAACCAAAATTATATATATATACACACACACACATATGTATGTATACACCCATATATATATATATATATATATATATACTGGGTAGTAGGGATAGGAGTTCAAGTTAGCTGTCTCATGACAGCAGGTACAAAAGGTCTGGTGGTGAATAAGGTTATGATGCCATCTATGCTCTATCTCAACTCAAAGGCAGGCTCGTTCTAGTAACTTCTATGTGTTTGACACTGTTCTAGGAACTTTATGTACTTTGAGAAAAATTACTATGTATTTTTCCTTACATATGTCAAGGACCAAATGGACCTATCTTTTCTATTTCCTTGATTCTGAAAAACAAAGAAAAGAAAAAGAAAAAAAACACCTTACTCTAGCTACATAGTACAACACGACAGGCTTCTTTCTAAGCCATTGGGAGGGTATATCGAGAAAAGGCCCAGTCCTGTGTCCGTGTAGCCAATGGAAGATGATGCATGCCTGCAGCAGCGTGCTCTAGAGAAACATAATTAGTGTATGCAGGGCACTGAAAATAATAGCATACAGTGTACAGACCAACCTGACAAACGAAGAGGCTCTTGGATGTATCACCAGCCTGTGGTTAGGAGTGCAGAGTTTGGGGCTAACCTTTGATGAGGTAAGATCAGGAGGACATAGAACACATGATTGCAGTCATGTTTGGTGGAATGTGAGAATTGCATTTTACCTTGGATCTTAAAACAGACATAAACCAACCATAGAGCTTTCTTGAGCAAGGTAGCCCTCAAACATCTCTATGTCCCTCCTTTCTTCAAGCCAGCAGGTACCAAGAGCTAAGTTTAAGTTATATGAGTGGCTATTGGTCTAGTTTCCTAGAGATAAAATCTGGAGAACATGTGGTTTATATGGCTTTTTTAAAAAAATGGACATTTATGGAATCTCTGACTTAAGCACTTTAATTGAACACCTCAACTCCCACAGAAGTTCGTATTTGTAACCCTTACACGTGGTCAGGAGAGTGACTCATCAATGTGTTTAGCTGAATTAATTTAAACTATGATGTAATTTACTTATTATCTTACCAATAATTACATGGCAAGAACTATTTTAGATACTTTTACATATTTTGGGGGAAGCTAATGGTTTTGGCTTCCTTATTATATGTTGAGTTTGAAGTACCTGTGAATTTCCATATAAATTTTTTTAGCAAATGTTAATTGAGCATTTGATATAAACAAGGCCTTATGCTAAGTAAGGCCTTATACTGAATAAACAGAGATTAAAAATAGATGTGGTCTTTGTACTGTAAGACCATGCAGTCCAGTTGGAGAGGCACAAAAAAAATTGTAATAACATGTGACGAGCCACTCTACAATAATATTAATGGCATGGCAATAATAATAATTGCTATACATTTATTCAACATTTACTCTAAGATAGACACATTACATAATGAGCTCATTAAATTCCATCTATACTCCTATGAGGTATATATGTTCATATCCCCAATCTACAGATGGGAAAACTGAGGTTTTAATGGGATAAGCAACTTGACAAAGACCTCACAAGTAGTCAATAACAGAACTTGCTCCCATCTGACCCCAAATCTTGCGTTCCTTATTGCCATCCTATATTATCCACCTTCTCCACCTCCTATTAAAATTTTAAAGACATGTATGCAGTATGATGGGCACACAAAGAAACTTAGAGCTAGAATGGGAAAAATGGAAAGGCTTCGCAGAAGAGTGAGATTTAAGTCACCCCTTAAAAACCAGTTGGCGTGTACTGGCTGTGAAAGGTAGGTACTGGGTGGCAATGGAACGGCACGTTGAAAGTTCAGGGCCAAGAACGTTTCTGCCATTGTAGGCAACAGATCAATTAGCACAGCTGAAAGGCACAGTACGTTGAAAGAAATGGAGAGAAGTTGAAGGACACTGAGTCCAGGTCAGCATCGTCCCTGAGGATCCACCCGTGTAATGATCAGTGCTAGGACTACTTCATAGGGAAGACCCCTGACTCTTTCTCAGCAGTGGAATACCAACTGCTAATAACATATAGGGTATGGAGCTGTCCCTTCACAGTGCCTCCTTTAGGTACAAGGTAGGTGCTCAATAGTCTTTGGATAAACTAGTAAATATATATTTTTTAAATAATCCATTGGCTAGCAATGGGGAAGATGCACTGAGGAAGAACTAGACTAATGCCAAATTATAAGCCAGAAACTTATTGGAAAAGTATGGAAGAAAGGTCAGTTATAGTAAAGAATTGATGTGAGAGAGACATGGGAAGTAGAATTAACAGAATGACCATGTAGGCTCAGACAGAGAAAGTAGTTGAGAATAACGTCCAGAACTTCTCTGTGCATCTGAGACCTCTATGGGGAATACAGAAGGAGGAGTCGAGTGAGGAATTTTGTGCTTGAAGGCTGGTGGGAATCAGTTGCACAGATTGAGGGCCTAATATGAAGTGGCAGAGAAGACAAGTTCAAAGTGGCTGCCAACAGGTTCCTGCCTTTCATGGAGGCTCAGAGAGCCTGGTGGCTGGGAGGGCCCTTCATGAAGGTCATCCCCCGGCTCAGTTGTCACACAGCATGAACAGTTGTGATGTGAAGACAGAAAGAAAATTAGAATCTGGGAGCTTGAAAAGGAGATGAACTAAAAATCAGCAACCTGACCATTACAACCATGTAGTTCTGCTCAGTAGGCACCTCAGGCAAAGCCACAGCAGATTTCATACCCTTTTCCTGTGGAAAATTTATGAAGCCCGGATTGGGGAAAATGTTCTGATAGTTTGAAGGCTGGCATTTGAAGTTGGAATGCTGTCTCGAAGTAGCACATTACGGCACAATTCAATAACTCTGACCATTGTGGAAAAATGCCATGTGCCAACAGCGATTTTCCATAATTTTGTTCAGAAAATCTGAAAGAAATGCAGAAAATGGATTCGCAGCCCTGGCAGCAGGCAAAGAAACAGTAGCAGAGGGCTGCAGGCCAGTAATTGATGTTTCAAATATCACCGACTGCTTTGCCTGTAATTTTAGGGGAGAATGATAATAATTAAAAGCACAAACTTACAAGTCATTTCTGAGGAGGGAAAATGCTGAACGCACTTAAAGTGAGGGGGGGTGGCAGTTGTTGAAATGTTTAGATTTTTCCAGAGAGCTTTCAGATATGCCACGATTAGTTTTAGGTTCACAGAGTGACTTTCTTCCTCAAACGTCCCAAAGTTCCCAAAAGATTATTAGCCCCTGGGGTTCTCTGGGAGCCAGTGATAAAGCTATGTCCATATGACATTGCCAAACATGCAGATCTCACCTCATGGCACTGATTTTTTTTCATAAACAGCATACTCTTTAAAAGGATGAAATTAAGCATCGCTCCCTTCCCCTAGTTATGGAATCAGTTGTTACAATGGTTCATGGTAAATTAGATTTGGGACTTTGTTATGAGGCAGATTCGAGCTTGAGTCTGCATTCATCCTAATTATTAGCTCGTAACCACAGGTGACCTCATTCAGCTTCTCTGAGACTCCATTTCTTCATCTGGAAAATGGGTATCGTCTGGAAAATAGGACTTACTTCTCATAGACTTAGTATAGAAGATTACCTAAGATAGTTACCCATTTGTGATTAGCATTCAACAAATATTATCTATTTGAATAATAGAAATAATATTTTCTATTTGAAAATATTGTCTATTATGAATAATATTATTGCTGCTAAAATGACAAGGACACACTCTTTTTGTGTAAGTATTTATTTTTGCTGAGAGAATGTCATTTCTTCAACTACAATTTGGTTACATCTTCTCGGCACGGCCAGAACATAGAGTCTAAATTGAATCTGGCACCCNAGATTACCTAAGATAGTTACCCATTTGTGATTAGCATTCAACAAATATTATCTATTTGAATAATAGAAATAATATTTTCTATTTGAAAATATTGTCTATTATGAATAATATTATTGCTGCTAAAATGACAAGGACACACTCTTTTTTGTGTAAGTATTTATTTTTGCTGAGAGAATGTCATTTCTTCAACTACAATTTGGTTCAATCTTCTCGGCACGGCCAGAACATAGAGTCTAAATTGAATCTGGCACCCTGATCAGGAAAAGAATCCCCTTAGGTGACCTAATTCAAGGCCTCAGTTTTCTGTATCCCTATTTCCTAACAGAGGTCCTGCTGTACAGTCAGCACACTGCAAATGCGTGTGCAGCCTACAGACGTGTGAGTGGACAAACAGTTCATCCCTCTGTTGTGGTAAAGGACAGGGGACCCTGGAACCTTACCAGCCTCTGATGACTAACCTTCCGCTTCCAGCACCACCACTGACTCTGGCACCTGAGCGTTTTCCTGTGCAAATGTTCTCTTCCTTCCACATTGACCGGGGGCGACCTTCTGTAACTTGGGTTGCCAGATGAGATAACAAGCTTTGTCTGAAAAAGACAAAGCTGTGGGTTGACTGAGTACCGTGATTAGCAGATGAAGTGAGCACACTAAGCAAACGCTGTAATTGTAGTGACCTGCCATTAGCCCTGCAGTAAATATAGTCATTTTGTATTTTTTCTTTCGCACCATCAACCTCCTTCTAGCCTCACAGAGTAAATTTTGTTCTTTAGACTGTGTTTACTCACTTCTCTAGGTTTTCACAAACGTGACCCTACTTGCTCTTGCAGGATTCTGAATGTGGACTAGCAACCAGCCAGAGGTGAGAGACAAGGTTCGTCTTTCCAATCCCACCCAGCACAAAACAGGACCATTTATGCCCCTGGAAAAAAATTTACAGCAGGAAGACACACTACCTGGAGGTAGATGGGTGTGCTAGGCTGGTGCATTGGCCTGACAGGCAACTCTGCCTGGTACAGCATGGCTTAGAGACAGAATAGGAAGTTGTCATGAAAATGTAATAGTTTCTTACCTCCTCTCTAAATAATATGTCAACAATCTAGCCCAGCTGTAGTTTTGTGCAAGAAACCCCTCTATCTAAATGCAAGACTACCCTTTCTAAAAAAGTACCTATCGCATTTTGCTAATCCTAAAACTCTAGACTTTGAATTGGGGGGAAAATTTTGTTATGTTTTGTTTTGTTTTGCTGCAAACTGTGTGCCTCAAACTACTGATATTTATCATAGGGCTAAATATCAAATTCAAAAAATGCAAAGACCAGCCAAACAGCAGTGAGACAAGGTAAGGGATGACAGATAATTTTGTTGATCCAATTTGGGAGAAATAGCAAATAGAATTATTTATTTTTAGCTGAATTTTCCAAGCCAGATTCTGTTGAATTGTAATCATAATTTAGTGTCAAAATGGAGGTGACTGAGCACCTCTGAGGAGTAAGAATGGCAGTATAAGTAGTTAAAAATATAAATATATGAAGCAAGCTGCAAGGAAACTCTCAGCAGAAGGGGAATCTGTAATCAGTCTACCCTGATGACTTGGGATGGCCAGGAACACCCAGATTGGACTCAGATTCCTGGGCCTAGTGGGTAGGTGTTTACGTTTAAGAGTCAGAATCATTGTTACTGCCTAAGCCCCTCCTTCAAATGGAGAGAGGTTCACCCCAATCTCAGTGTGCTCAAGTTGGGTGGTTTAAACTACTCCAGATTCTAAAAGACAGAAACTGAAGGAACAAAAATGACGTTTGGATGAAGGTGCCCCAAAATGGCTGGGTACTAGAATAACCTGCTGATGTTAAACAAACACTTAGGACTCACTGAAGGCCAACCAGATACAAATTTCCCTTTTCCACTTTTCCTTTTGCCTTTGAACTTTCATCAGAATCAGTTGTCCACGTATGTGTGGGTCTACTACTAGACTTTTAGTCTGTATTTATCTATCTTCACATACTGTCACACTGTTGTAATTACTGTAGCTTTATAAGAAGTCTTGAGCCCTGGCTGGTGTAGCTCAGTGGATTGAGCGCAGGCCTGCAAACCAGATGATTGTGGTTCGATTCCCAGTCAGGGCACATGCCTGGGTTGCAAGCCAGTTCCCGGCAGGGGCCAGTTCCCAGCAGGGGATGCACGAGAAGCAACCATACATTGATGTTTCTCTTCCTCTCTCCTTCCCTTCCCCTCTAAAGATAAATAAATAAAATTAAAAAAAAAAAAGAAGTCTTGAAATCACACTGTGTTAGTCCTTCAACTTGATTCTTTTTTCCAAATTGTTTTGCATATTCCAGGTTCTTGGTACTTCTGTCTAAATTTTGGAATCATTCTGTGATTCCAAATTTTATGTAGTGTTTTCACTTCATTCAGTTTGATATGCATCCTAAGTTTTTCTTCTTCATGAATTATTTTTGGAAGTGTCTTATTTAGTCTAGAAATATTTGGGGTAATACAAAAATCTTTATGTTACTGAATGAAATTAAAGTTTTAACTTAATTCCATTTTGATCTACTTTGTTGACTTAAATCTTTTAAAATTATTAAGACTAATTTTTGGCCCAGGATATGTTTTATCTTGGGAAATATTTTGAATGCACTAAATAATAATATATATTTTATTATTGGTAGAGTGTGCTATTAATGTTGGTTGGGTCAATTTGCTTGATAGTATTATTCAAATCTTCTATACACTTATTGATTTTCTATCTATTTTGTTCTACTGATTTCTGAGAAAGAAGTATATACATTCTCAACCATAATTTTGGACTTGTCTATTTCTCCTGATGTCCTTGATTAGTTTTTGTTCCATGTGTTTTGAAGCTGTATTAAATTCATAAGCATTTAGCACTGTTATATCCTCTTGATGAATTGGTCACTATACAATTATAAAATGAAAACTTTAATCCATTTATGTTTTTGTCTCTGAAATATACTTTGCATGATACTAAGATAACCACTCCAGATTTCTTTCGATTAATATTAACATATCATTTTTCACCTTTTTAACTTATTTGTGTGATTCAAAGTATGATTCTTTATAGGCAAGATAGAGTGAGATCTCTCTTTTTCTATCCAATTTGACAGCCCCTGCCTTTTAATTGCTATATTTAAAGCATTTACATTTGTTTGTATTATTGATATGATTAAAATTTCTTATCTTTTGCCCTGGCTGGCATAGCTCAGTGGATTGAGCACAGGCTGCAAACCAAAGTGTCGCTGGTTTGATTCCCAGTCAGGGCACATGCCTGGGTTGTAGGCCAGTCCCCACTTGGGGACACACAAAAGGCAACCACACATTGATGTTTCTCTCCTTCCCTTCCTCTCTCTCTAAATATAAATAAAATAAATAAAATCTTTTTAAAAGTTTTCTTATCTTTCTTTTGTTTCTGGTTTCTTCAATTAAGGAATTAAAAAGTACAAATTGGTTGTGACAAAATAAACACAGAAATTTACAGTACAACAAAGGGAATGTAGTTAACAATATTGTAATAACTATGTATGGTGCCAGGCTGGTGTAGGCTTACAGGGAGATCACTTTGTAAATTATATCAATGTCTAATTACCATGTTGTATGCACAAAACTAATATAAAATAATATTGAATATCAACTGTAGTGGAAAACATAAAATAATTTTTTAAAAAGAATTAATTTAATATTTTTGACTTTTTATAGGAGGTTATTTGAGTAGAACTGACAGCATTTGCCAGGAAAAAGATATTAAATGCTTCAGAGAATAACAGTTTTGTAGCTGCTTTTATGTATTTGAGACTAAGGAGGAACTATAAGAAGGATTACATGAGGGTAGAAGAAAACAAGGTGAGGATTGGATTAACAAGATTCTGTTTTCTTTTGAGGGTGATGATGGCTTATTTCAAAGGTTAACCTATTTGTTCAGAAAAAAAAATAAACAGGGCTTGCTTAAGGCAAAAATAAAACTTTTAGCCAAGAGTTCTATGTCTGCGATGTGACTACCCACCATGACCTGCCCAGTCAGGAATTTATGATAAGATCATCCTATGAGTTTACTTTTCATTAAACTCCTTTTTAAAATCCACAGTTCCCCTTTTTGGCCATAAATCAATACAAAGGATGCATTGATGACCGTACTTTGGGTTGGACAGTGTGGTCTCACAACACTAGGGAGGCTCATTCCTAGGAAGTCTCAGTGTCGATCTGTTGACCACTGAGGTAGGGCAATATTGTAATCACAGGATCTGAGTTGAGGCCCAATTTTCCCAAAGCAAAAAGGGCAGGCAAATAAAAGGTAGTCAGGTATTATGAGCTTTATTGTGAAAAAAACTCTCTGGATCATTTCCATCCAGTGAACTGTGGTGATCTGAATTTCACCTTCTGTTTCATTCATTTGTCATCTAGTATAAGATGAGTATTTTTTAATTATTTCACTTCATTTCTTTCTTTGGATTACCATTATCTGTAACTTTTTCTTTTATTATTTAGTGGTTGCTTTAGGGTTTATGATGTGCATCTTAAACTTGTCACAGTCAACCTTGAAGTGATGCTATATATGCATGTGTAGCCTAAGTCTTCTACAAGTACATTTAAATTTCTACCCTCTCATTCCTCAAAATGTTATCATACATTTTAATTTTACATCTGTAATAAACATGTTACACTATTATTCATTATTATTTTTTAAACAGTCAGTGATCTTTTAAGACATTTAAGTTATAAGAAAAAATTGTATGTATTTACCCATGTGTTTACCCTTTCCAACGTCCTTCATTCTTTCATGTAGATTCATATTCATGGGACATCATTTTTCTTTGGCTTGAAGGACTTCCTTTAACCTCTCCTGCAGTGAAGATCTGCTGCTTATAAATTATTTTCACTTTTGTTTGTCTAAAAAAGAGTATTTTGTTTTTATTTTTAAAAGATGTTTTCATTGAGCCCTGGCTGGTGTAGCTCAGTGGATTGAGCGCGGGTCTGCGAACCACACGATCGCGGTTCGATTCCCCGTCAGGGCACATGCCTGGGTTGCAGGCCAGTTCCCAGCGGGGGACTCACGAGGGGCAACCATACATTGATGTTTCTCTCCCTCTCTCCTTCCCTTCCTCTCTAAAGATAAATAAATAAGATATATTTTTAAAAGATGTTTTCATTGAATATCAAATTTTAGATTGGCTTTTTTCTTTCAGTACCCCAAATATGTTGCTTTATTGTTTTGTTCTTTTTATTGTATCTGATATGAAATCTGTTGTCATCATTATGTGTATTTCTCTGAACACAGAGTATGTATTTTTCTCCTCTGGCTGCTTTTAAGATTTCCTTTTGATAGCTGGCATTGAGCAAAGGAATCAGAATATGACTTGGTGCAGTTTTCCTCGTGTTTGTTTTGTCTGGGGCTTTTGAGGTGTTTTTTATTTATTTATTTATTTATATATCTTTAGAGGGGAAGGAGAGAGGGAGAGAAACATCAATGTATGGTTGCCTTTTGTGCATCCCATGCTGGTAGTTAGCCTGCAAGGAACCGGCCTGCAACCCAGGCATGTGCCCTGACTGGGAATCGAACCTCTATCGTCTGGTTCGCAGGCCCGCGCTCAATCCACTGAGCTACACTGGCCAGGGCTGAGGTGTGTTGTGTTTTGTTTTGTTTTTTTAAGTTTATAATTTTATGAAGTTTGGGTAAATTTTTGTCCATTATATCTTTAAATATTTGTTTTGCCTTTTCTTCCTGTGGGATCTCCAGTTATACATACATTAAACCACTTAAAGTCATCCTAAGCTCACTGATTCTTTCTTCATTTTGTCTGTAGTTTGGGGTTATGTGAGGTTTTTTGAGTTTCTATTGCTATGTCTTCAAGTTCACTAATATTTTTGACTGCAATGCCTGGTCTACCATTAACCTCAGTCCATGCATTTTTCATCTCAAGTAATGTTGTTTTTATCTACAAAACTGCCATTCGGATCTTTTTAAATATTTTCTACATCTTCTCTTTTTTAATATCTGGAATACAGTTATACATAATAGCCTCTTTTTAGATTTTATTTATTTTATCTTTATTTTTATTTTTTATTTTTATTTTTTTTTTACACTTTATAAGTAATTTTTATTTTATTTTTTTAAGATTTTATTTATTTATCTTTAGAGGGGAAAGGAGAGGGGGAGAGAAACATTAATGTATGGTTGCCTTTGGTGTGTCCCCTGCTGGGAGTTGGCCTGCAGAGAACTGGCCTGCAACATAGGCATGTGCCCTGACTGGGAACCGAACCGCGATCCTCTGGTTCGTAGGCCTGTGCTCAATCCACTGAGCTACACCAGCCAGGGCTAATTTTTAGAGAGAGGGGAAGGGAAGGAGAAAGAAAAAGAGAGAAATATCGATGTGCAGCTGCCTTCTGAGCACCCGCTACTGGGGACCTGGCCCACAAACCAGGCATGTGCCCTGGATGGGAATCGAACTGGTGACCTTTGGTTTGCAGGCTGGCACTTGATCCACTGAGCCACACCAGCTGGGGCCATAATGACTGTTTCACTTCAATATTGAGAAGTCTCATCCTTTATGGAGCACTACCTTTCACTGTCTGATGTCCAGTGATTAGCAAATTGTTGCTTAATATATTCTGTCCAATCTTATATNTGGATCTTTTTAAATATTTTCTACATCTTCTCTTTTTTAATATCTGGAATACAGTTATACATAATAGCCTCTTTTTAGATTTTATTTATTTTATTTTTTACACTTTATATGTAATTTTTATTTTATTTTATTTTTTTAAGATTTTATTTATTTATCTTTAGAGGGGAAAGGAGAGGGGGAGAGAAACATTGATGTATGGTTGCCTTTGGTGTGTCCCCTGCTCGGAGTTGGCCTGCAGAGAACTGGCCTGCAACCTAGGCATGTGCCCTGACTGGGAACCGAACCGCGATCCTCTGGTTCGCAGGCCTGTGCTCAATCCACTGAGCTACACCAGCCAGGGCTAATTTTTAGAGAGAGGGGAAGGGAAGGAGAAAGAAAAAGAGAGAAACATCGATGTGCAGCTGCCTTCTGAGCACCCGCTACTGGGGACCTGGCCCACAAACCAGGCATGTGCCCTGGATGGGAATCGAACTGGTGACCTTTGGTTTGCAGGCTGGCACTTGATCCACTGAGCCACACCAGCTGGGGCCATAATGACTGTTTCACTTCAATATTGAGAAGTCTCATCCTTTATGGAGCACTACCTTTCACTGTCTGATGTCCAGTGATTAGCAAATTGTTGCTTAATATATTCTGTCCAATCTTATATTGTTTTTGGCTGTTTCAAGTGAAGGGATAAATCTGGTTTTTGTTACTTCATCTTTTTTGGGTATGGAAATATAAAGCATTATTTTCATCTTCATTTCACAGATAGGCTAAGAGCTCAGATAGATTGGTTTCTCTTTGTCTACTCATTGCCAATAAGTGGCAAAGCTAATGGTACCTTAAGTTGGGGAAAGGATGCTGTAAGTTGTATATTATGAAAAAGTAAGTAAATTACATGCAGTACTTACCACACACACACACACCACCTCTGTATACCTACAGCATAAATATGGCCCTTAAACATTAGCTACAACTTCCCCTTATGTTTCTACTTTTGAAGAATCTAAATTCAGACAGTCTGGATTTGAATTCTCTCTCTACTGCTTACTGGTTCTCTGATCTTAAGCATATTGAAGCTTTGATTTACCCATCTGTAAAATGGAAATAATATTAGTACTGTATCTGCCAAGTATGGCTGTTATGAAGATCACATGAGATGGTCCATGCAAAGCCCATGGTAGAGTGGTAAGTATTATTTTCCTACCATGTATGTCTTACCTTAGATGTTAAGTCTGGCATGTGCTCAATAAAATTTAGCTCCAACCCCAAGTGAAATGAAGTTCTTTCTTTCTCTTTGTCCTTCTTGACATCAAGAAGTTAGCTTTTTTCCTCTCTACATTACTGGCATTTTCACTGAAATGTGAATTAGATATCTCTTCCAGAAATTAACTGGTGTATCTGGTCAATCTGGTCCACGTTTGGAAAATTGCTGTAGAGTGCTTCTTTTTTTGTTGGTCAAGTTCCAAGGTTTACCTCCTCTTAAAAACTTTAGTGGTCACTTCTCACAGTGTCTACCCAATTGGTTTCTCTAAATGAAATCCCCAGATTTCTAATCATGTCTGTCTATTCTCACTCAGCAACTGTAGACTTGTTCTAACCCAGTCTTTTACTTATCCATCACCCTGGAGCCACACAAATGACTTTCTACTAGCAGACTTTTATGTGAGTTGCCTCTTAGTTGCTCACTACCAATGTTAACATATGAAAACCAGAGCTCTGTAATCATTTTCCCTATTCCAGACACATGGAATTACAGTCAAATTCACATATGACTTCGTTCCTGTTTCTTCTTTGTGTTAGTCCCTGGCCTTGACTTCAGGAGAAAAAAAGTTATTCTTGATACTCCACATATATTTGGTACATGCTATGATTCCTTTAACAACTTGGAGGAGAGTGATCAATAGAGATGAAAGAAAGGATGTCTATCCATTTATCTGGGACAACTTCTTTGAACCAAAGTCTTCAATGTTAAGGACAGCAAGATTCACATGTTAGGGGTTAAAGATTTCCCCAGTGCACAAAGGCACCTTTGGTAAATGATCTCATTTAGCAACCATAACTGAGAAATCACACCTCGATTTCACACATCTCTCTCACCACTCACTGGGACACTGGGGCATGTCTTGATTATACCCTCAGAGAGTAAAGGCTTCCATACAAAACTGCAAACAACTCAGCAAACTTGCTAAAAATACTTATATTTCAGTAGACGATTCTAAGCAGAAAGGGAGAAAAATGTATTTAGCAAATCCAGAAATATCCAACAGACAGTGGAGTGGAGTTGAACAAAATCTTATATAAAAATATCATTTGGGTCCCATCTGAATTTAGCAATCAGGCCTACAACAATACAATACAAATGTACCTGGTGCAGCATCTGTCATCTAACTCTGGCTATCAGACACTTTATAACATTAGATGATGCAGTTATAGAGAGGTCTAATAGCAGAAGGACAGGAAAATTAAAAGACTTGAAGTCAGGTCGGCACAGTGGTACATCAAATGAGATTTACAAACCAATTGGTAAACTGACAACAAGGCCCACATGATTTAAAACACGTGTTTAAAAGGTGGCTATTTTGGAATGACATAAGCTAGCATTAGAGAGAAAAAAGAAGATTCAGATCCCACATCTATGTGAGCTGTACCCACCATTGCTTCAATCACGGCCACACACTCTATTGCATTTTATCTTCGAGGATCTCTCTGATATATAAACACCATCATCTTATCCTTACAAGGGGAAAAGTGATACTTGGAGAATGAAAGGGAATATCCCAAAGTCAGATGTCCCAGAACAAGTACCAGAGGCAGGATTCAAGGCAAAACTTCTAACCTGTGGTTCGTAAATTTTAATGCTCATATGGGCTTGTATACATACACACATACACACACACACACACACACACACACACACCTGGGGAAGCTCATAAAAACTGCATTTCCAGTGGCCAACCCTTGTATATTTTGATTCAGTGGATCTGGGGTAGGAGTATGGAGGAGGTTTCAAGGATTTGGATCTGACCAAAGAAAAAGAGAAGACCAAGAGGCAGCAGCACACAAGAGCTTTGCTGGGCAGCACTTGGACAGGGTTGCACCACAGGGGAAGTCCCCATAGCATGAGACTATCCAGAGGCTCCCAGGGAACCACCACAAGGGAGGGGAGAGGGGCAAGAGAGCTCCTGGGGAAGGGAGACCTGAGAGGGGCTGAGTGCCTCGCTGAGGCCACTCAGCAGCATGGCAGGTAGCCCTGGGTCAGAGAGCTCCTAAGGGCAGCCGGGGCTCTGAGCCTGATGACTACAAGGTTAGTATGTCTGCTCAGTAGATAACAGATACTAGGTGAGGTTTCCAGGGCTATGCAGAGCAGATAGATCCTAAATGGCTAAAATTTTGTTTCTTTGGGTTATTTTTAAGTAAGTGGCTATGGTAATACTTTGAGTTAGGTGCTAGTCAGCTTTTGAGCTTACATGTCTTAGCCTGTAGCAAAGAAATAACCTAAAAGGCAATATACAAAGGCCATCTTTGGCTCATTTATATAAAAGAGTAAGACCCTTCCCATTCAAGATAAATCTGTTCTAGTATGTTACAGACACATTTTTTAGGGGGAAAAAGTGCTTCAAACTCCATGTTTGGGCTCTCTCCACTGCATCACAGCCATTCCAAACATGGGTGCACATGTACACTGATGGTTTCCAAAAACGTGGTTTCCTGGGAAACCAAGTGGAAAATAGCTCTAAGGGCCAATTTCACAACGGGCACATGCTAGTTGGGCCTTGAGGTCTGAGTTAGGGTGGCCAATATGCTGTCATTGTCTTAACGAGGACAGATTCTCTCCATACAAGTTCAACTTCTGCAATCCTTTATGATCAATGTGAGAACAGGGCAGCTTTGGCCAATGAACTTCCCAACCTGGTTAGCAGCAAACAGTGAAGTACACACCACACTGGAATTACTTTATGATTCAAATCACAGGGGTGGGCAAAAGTAGGTTTACAGTTGTGAGTGCATGAACCAAAGAATTTATTTTTGTATTATTATTAGGTATTGTCCACTCCTGGATAAGCTCATTGATGGCAGAGGTTGGGTTGGTTTGAGGCATAATTGTGTACCCAGCATATAAAGTAATGTCTTTCAAAGGAAGGTGGTTAGTAAATGAATATTGACTGAATGAAGAACATAGAAATAGCCAAGTTCCTAGATTCTATATATCCAAGTTGGTGCACCGAGAAAGCTTCCTGGGGCCGTGTAACTCCAACCGTTTCTTCCACCCTTCCTGCCAAGTGGGGACTTCAGATTCTGTCCTCACCTCTAGGCTGAGTCACAAACACAGGCTGCCACTGGGTTACGACATTTAAGAGTGTGTTTAACACGTTAATAACAGGTTCTCTTTGCAGGGATGGGATGGAGAAAGGAATTGGGGGGAAGAGAAGAAACAAAAAAACACTAATTGGAAAAAAAGCTTGAGGGACAGAGTTCTCCTTTTTCTTGCAGGTGGGGGTGAAGAACATGCTGTCCTTTCCTTACATTTTTTCTTTCACTTCCCTGTTCTTGCTGCATTCTTTGCAACCCAGTCAGAACTCTCCAACCTTTTTAAAGCCTGTTTCCAAGTGCCCAGAAATCACCTCATGGAAGGCAAGATTTTGGTGTTGACACTAAATGCACCTCAACCCCAACCTTAAATTTCTCCATGCGCAGCTCCCCCGAAGCCCACTCAGATTTCAGTTCTCGTGAAAGTACACCCAAGCACAGAGTCATGGCCATCCAGTTAGGACTCGTTGGTGAGGTTACAGTTCCACTTGTCTCTATCCCATCCCCCAGGGATAGAGCAAAATGCAATAAAAATTCTAAATTTCAGTTGCTAATAGTGTGTTTCACAATAAATAAGTAAATAACATGAAAATATAATTTCTTTTAAAAGTGTAATTCATACGTGTTGCTTCCTTTTTCCTGAATGTGCCCTTCTCAAGGTTCACCTTTGCTTTACTTACCCCTCGCAGTGAGGAAGGGGCCCTATATCTAACTATAACACATTCATAGGTGATTATAAGACAACGTGGTTACTTGCTGTTCCTTATGTCACCCATGGTGTTTCTTACACACATAACATTGCAAATGCCTTTACCAGGAAGCCATTTTTGCCCCCTTCTATCATCTGGATAACTTCTTTTTTCTTCATTTTTCAATATATTTTATTGGTTATGCTATTACATGGTGTCCCCATTTTCCCTCTTTGCCCCCCTTCACCCACTACCACCCATTCCCTCCAGCAATCCCTTCCCATGACCTAAGTCATGTCCATGACTCATGCATGTAAGTTCTTTGGTGACTCCATTTCCTATATTGTTCTTAACATCCCCTTGTCTATTCTGTTCCTACCAATTTGTGCTTTGTGTGTGTGTATGTGTGCTTTTTTTCAAAAAATATTTTTATTGATTATGCTACTACAGTTATCCCATGTTTTTCTCCTCTTTACTTGCCTCCACACTGTACCCCTTCCCACCGTCATTCCCCCACCTTAGTTCATGCCTATGGGTCATACATTTAAGTTCTTTGGCTTCTTCATTTCCCATACTATTCTTAACCTCCCCCTGTCTATTTTGTACCTACTATTCATGTTTCTTATTCCATGTACCTTTTCCTTCTCTTTCTCCCCTTCCCCTCCCTGCTGATAGCTCTTCATGTGATCTCTATTTCTGTGAATCTGATCCTGTTCTATTTGTTTGCTTAGTTCGTTTTTGAATTTTTAGGTTCGGTCGTTGATAGTTGTGTTTGTTGTCATTTTACTGTTCATATTTTTGAACTTCTTCTTCTTAGATAAGTCCCTTTAACATTTCATATAATAAGGGCTTGGTGGTGATTAGCTCCTTTAACTTGATCTTATCTGGGAAGCACTTTATCTGCTCTTCCATTCTAAATGGTAGCTTTGCTGGATAGAGCAATCTTGGATGTAGGTCCTTACCTTTCATGACTTGGAATACTTCTTTCCAGCCCCTTCCAGCCCCTTGCCTACAAGGTCTCTTTTGAGAAATCCACTGACAGTCTGATGGGAACTCCTCTGTAGGTGACTGTCTCCTTTCCTCTTGGTATTTTTAAGATCCTCTCCTTATCTTTAATCTTGGGCAATGTAATTATGATGTGCCTTGGCATGTGCTTCCTTGGGTCCAAATTCTTTGGGACTCTCTGAGCTTCTTGGACTTCCTGGAAGTCTATTTCCTTTGCCAGATTGGGGAAGTTCTCCTTCATTATGTTTTCACATATGTTTTCAATTTTTTGCCCTTTCTCTTCTCCTTCTGGCACCCTATGATGCAGATGTAAGAATGTTTAAAGTTGTCCTGGAGGTTCCTAAGCCTCTCCTCATTTTTTTGAATTTTTATTTCTTTATTCTGTTCTGGTTGAATGTTTATTTCTTCCTTCTGCTCCAAACCATTGACTTGAGTCCAGTTTCCCTCCTATTATTATTGGTTCCCTATACATTTTTCTTTATTTCATTCTCCATAGCCTCACTTTTCCCTCTATTTTGCAACCACACTCGACCATTTCTGTGAACATCCTGATTACCAGTGTTTTGAACTCTGCATCTGATAGGTTGGCTACCTCTTCATCGCTTAGTTATATTTTTTTCTGGAGCTTTGATCTGTTCTTTTATTTGGGCCATATTTTTCGCCCCAGTACACCTGTTATGTAGTAAGGTGAGGAGCCTTAGGTATTTTCCGGGTCAGAGCAACCCCACATCACTGCATTGTGGCAGGGAGGGGTCCAAGAGGGAACAATGCCACTTGCTCAGCTCTCTGCCAGCTTTCAGTCACTTCTTCCGCTACCCACAAGCAAATTGGGCCCTTCTGGTGCTGATGCCCAGGTGCATGGTTTTCTGTACATTCTAGGACCCTGTGGGTCTCTTCAACAAATTCTCCTGTAAAGCAGGGAGTTTCTCCTGCTGCCTCAACCCCCACAGATTTTTTCAGGCAGAGATTTTGAAGCTTTACTTCCCCACCAGAACCCTGGATTGTGTGGTCTATCTCACCCCCCCAGTTTTTCCTGCCAGTTTATCTGCACATAAATGTGGAATCACCCACTCTGCCAGCTGCTGCCTTGCTTCAAGTCCTCCTCAGCCCAGCTGCAGTCTCCACCCATCCTACTGGTCTGGATGAATGTCTCTTCTTATATCCTTAGTTGTAGGGCTTCCATACAGTTCAATTTTCTGGCAGTTCTGGTTATTTTTCTTTTTAAATTTGTTGTTGTCCTCCTTTTGGTTGTGTGATGAGGCAAAGTGTATTACCCATGCATCTATCTTGGCCAGAAATCATATGGATAATTTCTAATCATCCTTTAGACATTACCTCCTGGACCCTTGGTTTTCAAGGTGTAATCCAGGCACTAGCAATACCAGCAGCACCTGGGAGCATGTCAGAAACACAGAATCTCAAGCCTCACACCCAACATCCCGAATCAGAGTCTGAATTTTTAATAAGTCCTTGGGTGCTCCATGTGCATTTTAGAATTTGGGAGCTATAGTCCTAGAGGGTAAATGACAACTCACCTGTGGATTCCACTATTTCTTTGTACGCACTTCTTACTCTATTGTAGTGACTTTAGGAAACTCCCATTCTAGAGCCATCTTTTTCAAATGGCCTGCAAGTAATTAGTTGTATTAATTGGAACTTATACCTGGATAGTGGGATCAATTTATGAGGTCATAATCAGATTTTTTAATGAAATAAAATAGGTTAAATCACTCCAGAATAAAATGGAAATGTCACTCAGGTAAGTGACATTTGTTGTAAGTTGTAAGTTGCTTCATACAACTTTTGAAACAATGTGTATCTATGTATTTGTTTATACAGACTAGATTATATGTATGTGTGTGTATATCTATCTATATTTTTTTACTGTGAGTCATGCTCATAAAAGCTTCATCACCACCCAAGTCTAAACATCTTAAATTCAGGAACTATTTGATTCATTCATTGTATATATAACACTTAACATAGCGATGATACAGAATAGATGTCCCCAAATGTGAGACGTTGCATGGGAGTCTATAGATCATCATAAGTCACATCAACTCTTAGTAAAAATAACAACCCACGAGAGATGGCTAAAGATGGAAGTAGGGTAAGGGCCTGGCAGAGCCTAAGAAGTAAGAGAGATGGAAAGCGTTTTGCCAACATATCTGAGTCCCTTTTCTGAGGCAAACTTGAGTCCACTATCTGCATGGAATTCATGGTAACAAGGTTATGTGACTTTTAAGGCATCTCAGCCTCCATCTGACTATAGAAATATCTCTGAGCCTGTCTCAAGAGGGACAAAAACACAGCCATTGGCCTGAGAAGTACTAACCATAAATAGATGTTTGAAAAGAGAAGGAAATAAAAAACTGTATGAGAAAGATTCAGGTTGAATCCCAGGCAGAATCTTACATTGTAAGATAGCAAAACAAAGCTCAGTGAAGAGCTTTCTGAAGGCAAGTATCAGATATGCACCCATTCCACAGTTACTGATGTGGCATCTAAAAGCCCAGACCCTGTGCTAAGGATACAGAAGTGAGCAAGTGGCTAAATGCCACTGTTCTCATGGAGTTGACATTCCAGTGATGGAAAGAAGAAATAAGCAAATAAAAACCTCCTATTTGCATGTATCTTTGTATTGGGTTTGCGTGATACTATCCAAAACACTTCATTTTGCTTATATTATGTACATAGATAATATGATGATTTCAGGTAACAATGCTGGAATAATTGATGGACTGTGAGAGATAATAATCTATCCACCTTCTCTTTTAGCCACTCACCTGTGAGCTAGGAAGATCAAGATGAGGTGAGGGCTACCCTGAGAGTATAGTCAATTTAAGATTAATCCATATTTTTAATGATTTGACTTATTTAAAATTTTTACTCCATTTCTGTTTAGATACGATATCAAAAAAATGTAGCATTATAAGGAATCTGGCATGGTCAAGTGCACTGGCCTTACCACTCTGTTCTGCACAGCCCTAGGATGTCAATAACCGGAGACCCCAGTTCCCTCACCACTACTTCACACTCACCAGAACGTAGCTGCTTAACACCTGCTGTGTTTATGGAGGTGCCATAGTAAACTGGGTTGGGGGTAGTTGTCCTGCTCCTGAGTAACTTAAACAAAGCTCCCCAGCACCTTCTGTTTTCAGATGGAGAAACTGAGATTTATCGAGATTTATGTGACTTGATCGAGGTCACATATAAGGAAAAGCTGGGTGTAGACGTATGAATCATGCTTGGTTTTCCTGACCTTGGTCAATTACAAAAATGACAGACATTCTACAAATGTCTTACTTCAGAAAGAAGTTTGCCAGGCTATGTTTCCCTTAGTAGGCAGAAGAGTATGACCCAGGCTAAGAATCCCTGGCCTTATTGACTTTGGCACTACAATTCCTTATCTGGTGATGCGATGTACACCTCACTAGACAATTTTTTGTAAGAGATAACCAGTACAGATTTAACCCTTTAGAGATATCATCCACCTATCTCCTACCTTGATGCATACCTTCTGCTCTCAATCCTGGTCCGTTCAAATCAGGGCATACATACTGTCTTGTTGGCCTGCGTTCTCAAAGACGTTCTAAAACTTTGAAAGCAGCGTGTCCATTCAAGTTCACTGCTTTGGACTCCTTCTTCGCCCTGCTTCCAGCCACAAGGATCGTCTTACATCTGTATTATATTTTTACTCTGAAAACTCCAGGGAGGACTTTTCCTCCTTTCTATTCAAAGTTACTCAGATGCCAGTTCCTTCTCCCATGGGCTTTTCTTCAGGCCAACACCATTTCTCATAAACAGAGGCCCAGGCAGGCATTTTCATACACCAGCCCATGGAGGTCACATCCAGCTGCGAGAAGGTCCTCATGGCAAACAGCAATTGACTTTCTTCCTGCTGTTTTCCTACCCTCCCAACTCTTTGTTTAGTGACCTGTGTGCCTTTGTTACCAGTGGAATGGAGATGATCTGTTTCCCAAAGGGTCTGATCGTTGTGTTTGCACTTACTTTTTTTCCCCTTCCCTCTAAGCATTTTAAATGCATATACACAGATGGAACTGTTTTTAAACACACTGGCGGAGTTTTCCTCACAGGCACACAGCCTCACATTCTGGTAAACCAGCCGGGTGACCTGAGTAAGCAATCAACAGGCTTTCTGACAGCCATTTTCCAACCCATCCAGAGCTGAGATGACTACAGTATGGTCTGTCTCAGGCGCACATCATTTGTCTGGTTCTGTTTTGTTTCTTTCTCCAACGGAGCATCCCTGCCGAAGCCATTGTGCTGCCTCCTCTAATGCCAGCTCACAGGAAAGTTTCTCCCAACACCTGTCCAGCAATTCTATGCAGCTGTGCTGGGGACCTCCGCTGATCATTTCACAGCCCCTCAGGCTAACCCTCTCTTTACTCTTTGTCTCCCAATAGCGCTGTCTGTTCTTCTGGGATTGGAACTAGAAACATCACACGTCCCCAAAGCAACACCAATATCCGTGTTTACTTTAGAATGTATTTTGAGAAGCACCCAAGTGCTTTAGCTGGAACCAAAGGGTATTTTCACGAGGTAGCAGATTGTGGGGAAGTTTTATGTTTCAACATACTCCAGGGAAAAGAAAACGACTTTCCTGGAAGGAAAGAAAAGAAAAGAGAGACAAGAGAAAATAAAGACTAAGATTGAGTGCACGCCACAGAGAGACAAGATGAGGGAACCCAATAGCACAGACTTTTCGGGGGGAGGGGAAATGGCACCTCTCTCATCCCCCACAGAATGCCCGGACTCCAGGGAAACTGTGCTGATGGGGTTGGAAACAACGCTTGTTTTGTGACTGGGAACCAACCGCCCTTCTTCTGTGGGAGGCCGAACCCATGGAGTATAAAGTTCTGCTTCTCTGAGTGGAGCCAGCTCCCCAAAATGTGTGCAAGAAGAACTGGAATAGCTAAAAATTCCAGCCCACAGCTTCAAGTTTTCCAGAGCCTGTTTGCTTTGGCCCGCCTCTGCCATTCCTTTCTCTTTTTTTTTTCAGAAGTGTGAAATGGGTTGGTTGCTGGTATTTGTTCTGTGGTCTCTGCTAACTCTTCCATCTGTATAAACTCAGCTCTGCCAACCGAGCAGTTTAGAATACTCTATCTTCAGCTAGCTCGAAGGGACTCGAAGGTCCTATTAAGTGGCACTTTGAAGGCTTGCAAATGTGTGATGCTAGCTGTGTGGCTGAGGCTCTAGGGCTTAACTGTGCTGCCTTCCCTGGGACTGGCCCTTCCTCAAGGACTAGTAGCTAAATATGGTGAGCACAAAGTGAATTCACATCCGCATTGGACTGAGCCTTCTCTGAAGAAGGGGAAAGATGGAGGTGCTGATCGTGGGTTCACAAATCTGAGCAACCAGAGATGGGGCATTGCTCCTGGTGGTTTCTTCCTTTCTCGTGTGAAAATATTTGTTGGGGGATGGAGAGAATGATAGGAGAATCTACAGTTCCATGTTTTCCCACTTTCCTCCTGTATTTATCAGCATCCGGGTTGCCTATTCTTCCAGAAGCAACAGGTTAGCAGTGTGCCAATATTTTTATTTCTGTTCTTGCTATAACAACTTAGCTTCTTTAATGAATTGTTTTTCCCCTAGTTGCCGTTACCCAGCAAAAATACTGTCAAATAAGACAATTTGTCTTGGGGTCAGAGACTAAAAATGAGTCGAGCTGATGGCTTTTGCCAAGCTCAACAAGTATCGCTGTGAAGTGTAAACAGCTATTAATGAAAAAAGTAGCCACAGTTAAATAAACCATGAGGTAGAGAACACAGGTGCCAAGGGAAGAGCTGTTTGCTGGCATGTCTGCTCTAGTGGACGAAGGCTGAACCCAGGCCAGTAGGGTCTTCAGGGAAGCTGAAACTGAAGAGCAAAATAAATAACCATTATTAAAAAATGGTTTGAACTAGTGCCCTGTTGTCCAGCATGGCATTGAAAAGGGTCTCCACTACACAACCATTAGAGTCCATGAGCTCTTCATTGGGCTCCCCATGCCAGAGATGCCAAGCTCTGTCTCAGGGCTGCTTGGGGAAACTGGTCTTCAGTTACTAGGTGTTAGCTAAACTTAGTTTCGCTGGTCTACTTTGGTGTACATGCTAAAATTTCAAGCCCCTGAATCTCCTTTATATCTGCAGCCTGGGTAATTTGTTAATCTGCTCATTATGGGGCAACATGAAACTCCATAAAATGCATTCTAAAGCTTCTGAGTATTTTTACATTTGTACAATGGAGCAGATATACATGTGTCCCACGATTGTGTTAAATAAAACTACTTTAGTGAAATATGCAATGAGTTATTAGGAGCAAAGTGAGTCCTCCAAAAATAGCAACTAGAATTTAAAAAAGGATGTGGGCCTGCCATGATCAGGGCCCAGTGCACTAACAAAGAAGAAATATAAGTGCGTATCCTGAGGCCACCCTTATATTGTGATTGATAATTCCAAATAGATGGTCAATAACTTTAAGTACAAGGGACATCCTTTTCATGAGAAAGCTCTCCCAACCCTAAATCTCTTGAGCACAGACACCTGTGGTTATTTGAACTTGGGGGTCTCATATAACCCAAATTGACCATGATGGAGTCAAGACCATGAAAATTATCAGGAAATATTTTCATAAGGCCAAGAGAAGAAAAGCTTTTAATGTATGTTCCAAAGCACACAATTTCTTTTTCAAGGCAAGGTCATTACCATGAGGTAAGACCCATCATCTGCTTTTGATTGTCTCTGGACAATTTACTCTGAGCTCCTAGAGGCAAGAGATTCTGTTTCCAGTGTCCAGAATAACCAATAGCGCATAGTGAGTGCTCAATAAATCAGGGTAATGACTTGGGTTCAAATCTTGCCTCTGCCATTTCCTACCTATGGTACATTGCCTTCTTTGAACCTTAATTTTCTCTTCCTTTAGAAAGACCTACCTTGTAGGGTGGTTATGACAATTAAACGGCTCTGCATGTTGAGTGCTTATAGGAGTGCCTGGCACACAGTAAAGATCTGTAAATGGTATCTGATATTTGACATAATGGTCATGCTGATGAGGATGGCATAATCTGTTGGTTGCCTACTGTTGGCTAGTCACTCTTTTTTTCTTGCTAACAGAACCAGAATTTGGCAACATTAAACATGGAAACCCTATTCCCCTTTGCTTCATATTAATCTGGTATGTGACCAAGTTCTGACCAATGAAATATAAGGGGTTTCTGCTGAAATTTTCTTAACCTAGTTCAAGGCACTGAGACAATTTAAAGCTAGACTTTAATCTGTACAAGCACTGAATCTCTTTTTTTTCCCCCCCTTGGGCCTGGAGTGTAGACTTTCCAAATACCAAAACAAATGATGGTGGTGTGTTATAAGAACTCCCCATCCTTGACAAACCCAGGACTCCAGATTGTGCCCCTATAATTCCATATGGCTATAAAACCTCAGCTCAGTTTTCCAGCCTCTCAGCTACCTATTCAGGTAGCCTAGACAGGTACTTTTCTCTGAGGTTCCTTCTTCTCTAGAATACCAACATTGTAATTCTTCAGATTTACAAAATGGTTCTATTTAGCTGTTCTAGTTGTTCTCTGGAAGAGGTTAACCTGCATGTTGTATCCCAGTGAAAGCAGAAGTCCACTTTTAATAATCTTGAGAACTAGGTAAAGACAGGCTTATGATACTTATACATTCAAAGATGTCTGATAAGTGAGCTAATATCAAGCAGAAAGCTGGACAGTGGCAGTTTCTGGGCAGGAAAACAAGAAAAGGTAATGGAAGGAAAGGAAACAAAAAGATGAAAAGAAAAAAGCCCAAGGCCTCATGGTGTAGGTATTCTTATTATCTCCATTTATGATGAGGACCAGCATTAAAAGAGACATGCTCAAAGTTCATGCACATCGTATATATTAGTTGTTTTGGAACTTGGGACTTCCTGACTCCAGCCTCTATTTGGCTGTCTCCTCAACATACTTATCTGATTTTATACTTTTGTCCTCTCTCAGTTTTTAATTTGTGAATCCTGGGAACCCATCTGAGCCTTTTGATCCTACTGAAAACCTTGGCTATTGAACTTGACCTGATAATCTCTGTCTACTTTCCCTTGACAACACAGAACCTTTTTGTTCTACCAATAATGACCAATCCATGCTAGCTAGTCTCAGCTCTGATCCCTACACTGTCCCCCTGGACTGTTCTCTCCCACAGTAGGAATGAACATGAGGAATTTAAAGGATGATAAAACGGTGGCCATAGAGATCACCGAGTAAGTAGAATGGACAGTATATCTCTCTTCCATCCTCTTTCCATTTCTTCTTTTTTTTGGCGGGGGGGGGGGGGGGTCTAGTTCTTGTTGTTGTTGTTGTTCTTCTTCTTCTTCTCCTTCTCCTTCTTTCTGTCTCTCTGTCTCTCTGTCTCGCTCCTCCCTTAACAAATATTGGCTCCACAAATGCTGTGTGCTAATGGTATTGCTAAGTACTGAGTACACAAAGTAGAAAAAGGGCTGTGATTTCTATTGATCTCAAGCATACAGGTGACTAGACTCGGGTTGATACTGCGTTTCCAAGTTACTGCCTTGGGGAGGGGCAGATCTATAGAAGACCAGTGGAGAAGAGAAAAGGCCTAAGTCACAAAGGAGGCAATCTGTTAGTGCTAAAGCCAGCTTACAATTCTCAGATTCCCTAGAGATGTGTCTGTACAAATGCAAGAGAAACAATTACTCCATGACCCCTGATTACCTTTGAGTAATAATGTCACTTTGGGCTGAATTGACCTAGTTTCTCAGACCCCATTCCACTTCCCTTGGCCACCACCCAGACAGCATAGAGACATGACAGCTGAGCAGAGGCCCTGCCAGCGAGAGGAATTTGACCTTCAGCATGCCTGGCTGGTGATGGAAACCCAGAACATTTGACCTGAGGAAAACATCTATCCAAGTCCTTTAAAATATATGCCCTACTTTTTTTTTATTCTGAAAACAAGTTAGAGCCAAACTGATCAGATGACTAACTGAGAATTGTGTGTCTTTAAATACGTGGATGGAACCAAATGAAACAGTATCTTCCCCTGACCTCCCATCCCCCTGAATTTCCTCAGTGGCTACGTCTGGTTTGACACTAAGGGTATCCGTGAAGGCAAGTTATTTGTGGTTACATATAATTAGTCTGCTTGACTCTTAGGACCAAGGTGCCTCCATTAGTTCTGAAGAAGAAACATTGACTTTTCATCATTTTTTTCTTTCATTTACTCTCAAGAAAGCCAAGTGCAATATAATTTCATGTTAGTGACTTCATCGCATTTGATGCTATCTTTGGATGCAGAACTATTCATGTTTGAAAATAAAACATAAATCTATCCCTTTAATGCAGAGACCTCCATTGCTAGAAAGGACATTTTAGGAGAAGGAGAATATGAAATTGTGGGAGAGTTCTTTCCTGGAAGAACACGATTCTGGAAATAAATCTGGGTTGGGAGAAGGGTGGGGCAGGCAGAGCTTGTGAAGTAGAGAAGTTAGCTTCCTCACTCTTTAAACAGAAATTCACTCCTTTATAACTTTTGTCCATGTGTGGTAGCTGTCCTCTTTGGAATAATGCCGAACAAGTTTCTTTCTCCATAACAATCTTTCAATTAATAAAACACAAAGCTTATGCCCTCTTCTCCTTTTCTTGTGTTTTCTGTTCCATTCTTCCAACTATTTCCGATAGGGCATTTTGGCAGGAGGAAACAAAGATGGAAAGAAAAAAAAAACGCCCGTGAATAAGTACTCAGTGTACGCTTCAGTAAATGGCAAATCTCTCTCTGACCTGTAAGCCAACATTCTGACACCAGATCAGACTTCACACTAGGAGTGGCATGTCAACAGGCAACGTTCCAAGCTTTCTGCCTGTGAGGGGAAGCAAGAATAACAGGCCAAAATAGCTTTGCCCACGTTAATTAAGAAATGTTTTCCCTTCATTGATTCTCATGTGGAACTGACATTTCTTTGGTCACTCACTGGAATTATTAAAAGTTTTATAGTTTAAGCTCTTAACGAATCTTTCCTTGAGATGTGTTTGGAATTATTTTGGTACCTAAAACATAACTCGGCAAATGTGCTTTAGAGCCTTGTGGTCTTTCTTATTTATTTTTACTTCCTGAAATAAAAATAAACAACTACTCTTGACAAATGTCTCTGTTTTCTGAAACTGTGGAACCAGGGAAAAACCAGACCTCAAAAAATGGGCTCCGAATCAGGCACAAGTTAATATTTTTTATTGAATTTCTGGGATAAAGCTCAGAGAATTAGTCCTGGCATTTTTCAGCTCGTACTAGCTGTAATTATAATGGCACACCTCCACCTGTCTTCTCTGACTTGTTGAGCCTGAGACAAACCAGATGAGGATAAGGAGTAGATTGACTACATGTGCCCACTCGTAGGCGGGTTCTGGGATTAAATTTGTAATTCATCTTGTAATCTTAGACCTGTAGTTCTGTGCTCACAAAAGGTAAGATTAATACATTTGCAAGTATTGCTACTAATTATATCAACAGCAAAAAATAGCTGTAATGTTCCTGGTTGTATAAAAGTGGTTTTTATGTTTCACTATTAAGTATGATGTTGGTTCCTACTTTAAAATAAATTTCTTAAATCACATCGAACATTATATTCTTAAGTTTTTTTTATGAAATGCGATCAATTGTTAGCATTTTAAATGTCTTTTCATGTTGCATTGAATTTTAAATATTATTTTAATATTATCTTATTATTGGAGTCTGGGAAATCAGTGGTGACAGTGGCATAATTTTTAAATCTACCTGAATCTGACATAAAGAGAGTAAAGCTACATACCACACCCTAAGCCCCTGATAATTATAGATAACCAAACTAGGTATCCTTATGAAACACAAAATAAAAATGGACTGGTCAAAATACAGATAGTTACAAAAAACTTAGTGGTGTCAACATTGGTGTGGGGAGAAACAGAAGAAAGAACACTGACAAGGTAGAGAGGAAGAGAGCCAAAGAATGGCAACAGGAAGCCACTGTAAAGTATAGTGAGCAATGGGCTTTGTTAACTCCAAGACTGGGTGAGTGTGAGAGGTATGAAGGTAATGTCTGCAGTTCAGGTCTGAAGAATTCTGGGTATTACTGACTCTCAAAACTAGCCAAGCTCCCTTTGAAGACAAATGCCCACAGTGATGAAGAGTTTCTGGGACAGAATCCTCATTGAGCAGAACAGAGACAATTAAGATTTTTTAAATGTAAGTTTCATACAAAAGTAGAGAAGATAAACAGGTCCTGGGATAGATTTAAAATCAAACTGACAAACTCTGTAACAACAGAAAAGGAGCTTTGGGAAATTAGAAAAATTATCACAAAACATGATTGCCTCTAAAAGTTCAAGAAAACTAATTTCACGTAAAAATGGAAAAGCACTTAAAAAGTATAAAGAACTAATTTCCTACAGACAACAAATGGACACAAAAGACAGGAAAAAGACATGCCCACAACAAAGACAAATTATCCCTCAATGAGCTAAAATGTTGAAAGTACGATACATAAAATGAAAGACCAAGATACATCACAATTAGAAAAAAATCAGAAATGAGGTGAAAGAACTTAGAAAAATTATAAGTAAAAGAAAAAAATCCCCTTAGAATTGAAGACTAAAATAGAAGGAACACAGTTGCAATGAAGTACAAGTGATGGTTTAAGAGAAATGAAAAGTGAAAAGACAGAATTTTCAAATCACAAACAAATTTAAAAGACATGAAGTGATCTAAGAAACAGGAAAAAAAATACTGAATGAAGATAAAGAAGATCCAATTAATGTATAATAGCAGTCCCTGAAAAGAAAAAACAAAAGAAAGAAACAGAACAAAAATAACAATAATTGAGAAAAACTTTCCAAGAATTAAAATTCCAATATATTTTACAGGAAAAATATACAATATAAAAGTAATACTATATATTGAAAAGGCACAGCATGCACCTGAAAAAAATAGCTCAGGAGAGCCAACACTGAAACATATTCTAGTAAAGTCACAAAACTAGCAAAAAATAATAATAATAAACAAACAACTCTTTTGTCATCTAGACAAAAATCCAAAGGACATAAGAAAATTAGACTGCCATCACACTTTTTAGGGGCAGTGCTTTATGGCAAAACAAAGCTATGGACTAACATACTTTAGATACTCAAAGGAAAAATGAACTGAAGATTTTGTAAGCATCCAAATTAACTCTCACATGTAAAAGCTGTAGACAAAGTGCTATCACATTAAAGAAATTCAGGTAATGCTGTTCCTAGGCACTCTTTCTGAGGTATCAACTAGAAAACAAACTTCAGAGAAGGGAAATTATTATAAAGACATTGAAAGAAGGATTGATGGTGAGCATTATGTAATTACACTTAGAAGCAAAATTTTAAGAGTTAAAAGAAAGAGTGCATAGTATATAATAGTTATAGGCACTGACATTATAGACAAAGTACCAATGTTCTCAAAAATAAAGACTGGGTAAGCATGGAAAATTTGAATCATATGCAGGAATTGTATTGTTGGAATAGCATGAGTATTGTTACTCAGAGACTGTTGTATCACATGGGATTAAGTACATGACTAATCGTGGGATGTTCTAATTTTATTATCACTCTCTTCTTGAGAACTGTCATCACTGGTGTGATGTAAATGACCTGTGGAAGTAACCTGGAGATGTCAAACCAACCATGTAATCCTGACTGTAAATTGTGACTAACACTATAAACTTACAAAGCACTTTAACCTAAAAAGTTAAAAGATCAATTTTAACTTTACAAAATAATAGTGTATAATGTTCTGTCAACTTTAGAGACTTGGAAATTAACCAAAAGCACACACCTCTTTATGTTGTTTACAAATAAGGACAGTTTTAATTTTTCTCTTTCAATCCTTACTTCACCTTGCCACACAGGATAAGAGCTATATTACCAGTGTTCGGTAAAAGCAGACCTCGTCATCATTGTCTCAATATTAGGTGGACATTTTTTAATATGTTACAATTAAGTATAAAGTCTATTTTACATTTTTGGTGAGGCAGTAATTTTTAAACCATATTTTCAATGAACTATATCAATTTACCTTTTGCTATAAGAAATGAGGAAATTCGCAGTACTGTAATTTTTGCCATCTCATTTTTCTAATCTCCCACGTTTGTTCAATTTAGTATTATTTGAATGATGCCAAAGTTTATAACATTAAATTATGTGCCATAACTCTAATTATTAAAATTGTGTTGCTTTAGTTCTAAGCTTAAATTTATTCATTTCTCATTATCCTTCATTTCATTTCTAGTTTCCTTATTTATGTACAATTCATATTTATCCCATGGTTGTTTTGATGGTATCAATAAACTTGCTTTCAGAGATACCAAAGGTATCTTTGAGTTCTGAGTATCCTGTTCTCTGAGTTTTGGTATTTGAAAATATTCATATGTTGCTTTTGTATATTAGTTGTATAAGCCTAGAGATTTGTCAGAAAATGTTCTGCACTGGCTGTGCAGAAGAACAAAAAGACCTGATGTCAACATTCATTGATTTTACTGAGGTGAATAATTCCACCAAGGCTAAGTGCATGCTACCAATCTAATATCACGGAATGTGACCATGGAAAGAGATGCTCAGGAGCATACCATTCCACTACATTATTGACACAGACTTCAGCCCGCAGTGTCCGTGGCATCATGGATGAGATACGAGACAAATTCACATGGACTACCGAGTCCTGTGGAGGAAAAGGGACGGCTCGGCTACTCTCTCAAGGGGAGAGGGCGCCAACGCTTACTTTGACAAGCTTTTATTGGGTTCGTTTTGCACAAGAATACAGGTAAAGCTCATTAATCATTATCAGGCAGTGAGAATCAAACAGACAAAGAACTCTGAGGGCCTATTTTGAGTCAGGGTCAGATAGCTAAAGAGCCATAACACTTTGAGGAACAGACTCACTTCTTGCTTGGACGCTTATCATTTAATTGAGAGCATTGTAAACAAAGCAGGTTTCACAGGATTTTACATATTCTTTCTTAGGTCTGATCACCCTAGGGAACCTGCCCTTTCCAGCACAGGGCCTCACCCACCTCCAGCATTGTTTCAGGCTTAAGGCATAGTTTCAGGCTTAAGTCAGGCAGGGGAAGTAAGGCAGCCAAGAGATTAGGAGACTTGTTGCAAACAGAATGAGGACTCAGGCTATGTCAAAGCCGAAGGGCAAGGGTCCATCACCCCTTTTTGCTATAGCCCCCCAAGTCCTTCCCTGGGGCCTCCATGTGATCATGCCTGTCTTAGGTCATTCCCTCCTTGGGGAATCTTACCCATCATTGGCTAACTAATCAAGCATTGGGGGCCAGTTATGGAAAAAGGAGCAGAAGCAGCACTCCTGCAAGGGAGATAAGCTTTGTCTCCTTAGTGGCTTATGGTCCGAAGGTCGCTCACTCAGCCTTACCCTTGGGGTGGTTACGGCTCCTGAAACCAGGCAAGGTGGTTCCCAACACATTATATAATATCTGCACTATGTAGGAACAATAGGTATAATAATTTCAAGATCACAGATAATAGTACATAAAATCCAGTAAAATAATTAGGAACTAATGAATCTTACTTCTGTTTTTTAAAAGTAATTTATTTAATTATATGTAATTTAATTTTAAATAATGTCTGTATAACAACTGACTGGTAATATTTCTAAAATTTTGATGGGCAGGTCTTGGAAATCTGATCTGGGTCAAATTCATTATTCATACCTTACTTTAGAACTTTGTTAACATTTTTTTGTAGTCCTGCATTAAATATGACTGTGGAGACATCTGAAGCTGACTTTTTGCAACATGACAACTAAAGTAATGCACTTTGTCTCATTTCATACTTTAAGCCCATAGAAATTCTAGATAAAATAGTAAAAAATAAATAAAACTCCTACCCTTTGCAACATCATGGATAGAACCGGAAAGCATTATGCTGAGCGAAATAAACCAGGCGGTGAAAGACAAATACCATATGATATCACCGTTAACAGGAATCTAAACAACAAAACAAACAAGCAAGCAAAATATGACCAATGACACTCAAATACAGAACAGGCTGACAGGGTCCAGGGGGGAGAGGGGAGAGAATCATAGGGGAAAAGGGGATGGACTCACATGAACAAGTATAAAGGACACATGGACAATAACTAAGGTTGGGGGTGGAAATGGGAGGGAAGTGGGGAGCACTGGGGGGGCAGGGCTGGGAATATAAGACAGAAAACTATACTTGAACAAGAATTAAATAAAAATAGAATTTTTTTATTTTAAAAAAATAAATAAATAAAATAAAACAAGAGAGAATCCATGTACAAGAAAGAAAAAAGAAAATAAATTGTAGAGCAATGATCTGAAGGTGATTCAGAGACAACACTCAGGTGTCAGAGACCTAGATCCTAAGAGCCAGATGCTGACACTGGAATGCCCATCCAAAGACAATACAGTGGGAAGCAGCTGCCATTCAAATCCCGGCTTGTCCTCATAGACTATAAAAGCTTTGTACTTTAGCCCAGAACTAAATTCTAGAACTTTAGATTAAGAAAATGAAAGGTTTTGGGTGAAAAAGAAAACATCCAGGCCCACACCAGGAGTGAGTATGTTGTTCAACTGTAAGTCAGATAACTGGTATATTAATAGTAAACCCAAAAAATCTGGCTCATGATCATTATAACCACTGAGATTTCTGCTAGGGGTCCTCATTATAAACAATCTTAAAATCATATGGTAGCAATAACTTTACAAGGCAAGATATGCAGAACTTCCACAGAGTACATCATCTTTTCCGAAGATGAACTCAATTCCAGAAAGAACAAGACAGTGAGGGAAAAATCCATGAGATACAAAGGTCCAGATGGCCCCTAAAAATAAAATAAACCTTAACAACCCAAGAACTCGAACTAATAGAATAATGTGGAAACACTTAAATGCCAAAAGTTAATAAAGGCATTAGATGTAATTTTAAAATAACAGAGCCCTATAGAAGAAACAGATGAATTTGAAAGAGAACCAACTAGAATTTCTGGAAGTAAAAAATAATAGTTTATTAGAGGTTTAAAAAAATGAAGAAATTGGACTGAAAAGATCAGATGCAACTGAGGAGAAAACTGATAAAGTGGAATATAAAGAATAGAAATCATTTTCAAAAACACATAGGATATTTACAAAAAAAATGTACAACAAACACCAAAATAACCATAAATTTACTTTCTCAGATAACAATATAATTGAATGAGAAATAAATAATAAAATAACAACTGAAAGAATGTACACATAGCTTGATTTCTGAACGATCTAAATAAAAGAGTCAAAAAGAAGTAAAATCTAAATTGTGAAATAGTTGTACGTAAATGATATTGACAATGGCACAAAAAAATACGTGAAAAGTACTTAGAGTGGTGCTGGAGAGAAATGGAGCGCTTTGAACACAAACGTTAGAAAGAAAGGCAGATGGGATATTAATGGGCCAAATGTTAAATGTGACAAATTAGAAAAGAGTATATTAAAACTAGAGAAAAAGGTGGAAATAATAAAGATCATAGGAGAAATTAATGAAATAAAAAAATCAAACAAGAAGATGGCTGCGGAGTAGGACAAAGGATTTCACTTCTCTCCACGCACCGGAGAAGGACCTGGCTGATCTGCGGAGGAGCACAGCAGATGCCCAGCGGGGACCCAGCATATAAGAAGGCAGGACTCCAGAGAGTGTAGCGGACACTGAATGACCAGAGGTTGAGGAGAGGAGATGACCGCGGATCGACAAGGTACGAGAGAGGAGCACAGAGGCGGCGGCAGGCCCTCCGCCAGGCCACCCCGGTCTCTGAGAGCCAAGGGTGGGCAGCACCGACTCTGGGAGAGAACTGGTCACCGGTGCCCCCACCCCCATCTGGCAGGGCACAGATTGGAAACCACCATAAGAGATCAGTCTGCCAGTAGTGGCAGAGAGAGAGGAGTGAGCATTCGGAAGCAAACCAGAGAGCTCTGATAACCTGTGGAGACAGGTTGCCGGCTTGGGAGACCTGAGAGTTGCCCAAGCATTCCCTTGCCCAAGCATTCCCTGCTTCGCAGGGCCTGTGCAGACCCTCGAACAGTCTCGGGGAGTCTCGGGCTGCTGGCAGGACTTCTAGCAGTGAGTCAGTTGTGAGCTCCATCCCTACTCACCCGGCGCAGACCAGCTCCATCCCTGCTCAGCCGGCGCAGACTGGGAGGCACCGGGAGTCAAGCCGTGGCCTTCGGCTTGGGTGGCTGCTGCTTGCCAGAGCCTTCCCGGCCCTCACAGGGCCTGCACCGGCCCTCGGCCTGAACAACCGCCGGCAGGGCCTGTGCAGGGCCTGTGCAGGCCCTCCGCTTGACCAACCACCAGTCCCCCGTGCTTTCCCGGTGGCGCAGGGTCTGCACCAGCTCTTGGCTTGGGGAATTGAGAGTTGCCCAGGGCGATCCCTGTGGCTCCGGACCTGCACCTTCTCTCAAATAGTCACAGGGAGTCTCGGGCTGCTGGCTGGGCTCCAGGAAGAGAGCCAGTCACCAGCTCCATCCCTACTCAGCCGGCGCAGACAGGGAAACACAGGGAGTCAGGCTGTGGCTGTTGGTTTGGGAGAATTGTGAGTTGCCCTGTGTGTTCAGCCACAACACAGGGAAAAGTCCACACCCAAACCTGCGAGAGCAGGAAAGCCTGGCTGGGAGCTCTCGCCCTCATGCCAGACCAGGGCTGGAAAGCCTGGGAGAAAATCCGCTCTCAGTAGGGCGCAGGAGAGCGGCACCAGTCTGGATCTTGGGGTGGTACTGGCGAGACCAGTTGAGCTCACCAAGGCCCGAGAAAAGCTACACTAACAGCCCCTCAGGCTGCTGCAGCCAGTGAGACCAGAAGAAAAGGTTTGACTAGCTGGAAACCAACCAGAGGAGTAGGGGGAGCAGAGAACACCAAGATACCTACAGGAGACTGCACCACTGAATTTCACAGGTATCCTACCACAGAAGTTCACACCATAAACTCAGGGTACCAGAACAGATCAATTTAAGAAGCTGAGGGCAACAAGAAGAGCATCACAAACAATGGGAAGACAAAGAAACAATCCCCAAATAAAAGAAAAGGAGGAAGTCTCAGAAAGAATGTTAGATGAAATAGAGGCAAGTCAACTATCAGATACTGAATTCAAAGCACTGGTTATCAGGAAATTCAAAGAGCTTACAACAAGCTACCAGAAACTACAGGGGAGCTACAATGAACTCTCCACAAACTATACCAACATGAAAAAGGAAATAGAAACCATCAGCAAAGGCCAAGAGGAAATGAAGAATATGATTTCTGAACTGAAGAACACAGTAGAAGGTATGAATAGTAGGATTGATGAGGCGGAAGACCGCAAAAGCGAGCTCGAAGACAGGGTGGAAAGAATCTCCCAGATGGACCAGGTAATGGAAAAGAGAATCAGAAAAAATGAGGAGAGTCTAAGAGAAATGCAAGACAATATGAAATGTAATAATATCCGAATAATAGGAATACCAGAAGGAGAGGAAGAAGAACAAGGGATAGAAAATCTACTTGAAAGAGTAATAACGGAAAAGTTTCCTAAGTTGAGGAGAGAGAAAGTCACATGAATCCAGGAATCGTAGAGAGTCCCAGGCAGGTGGAACCCAAAGAGGCCTACTGCAAGACACATCATTAAAGTGGCAAAACTCCAAGACAAAGAGAGAATGCTAAAGGCAGCAAGGGAGAAAAAGGAAGTAACATACAAGGGGGTCCCAATAAGGTTGGCTACTGAATTCTCAACGGAAACATTCCAAGCAAGAAGAGAATGGCAGGAAATATTCCAAGTAATGAGAAACAGAGGCCTACAACCAAGGCTACTTTATCCAGCAAGGCTCTCAATCAAAATAGAAGGCCAAACAAAGAGCTTCCAAGACAAAAGAAGTCTAAAAGAATACGCCTCCACAAAACCTGCTCTACAAGAATTACTAAAAGGGCTGCTTTAAGGAAAGGAAGGAAAAGAGAGAGACAGAGAGGAACACAGGTACATAAATGGCAATGAATAAGTACCTTTCGATAATAACTTTAAACGTAAATGGATTAAATGCACCAATTAAGAGACATAGAATAGCTGAATGGATAAGAAAGCATGACCCACACATATGCTGCCTACAAGAGACTCACCTGAGGACAAAAGACCACCACAGACTGAAAGTGAAAGGATGGAAACAAATTTTCCAAGCAAATGGACATGAAAAAAAAGCCGGGGTAGCAATCCTCATATCAGACAAAATAGACTTCAAAAAAAAGGCTATAAAGAGAGACCCAGAAGGTCACTTCATAATACTCAAGGGAAGAATCCACCAAGAAGACATTAACATCATAAATATATATGCACCCAACACAGGAGCACCCAAATATATAAAGAAAATCCTAGAGGACCTCAAGAAAGATATTGACAGCAACACAATTATAGTAGGGGATTTTAACACCCCACTGTCAAAAATGGACAGATCTTCCAAACAAAATATCAACAAAGATATAGCAGCATTAAACGACACTCTAGAAGAAATGGACCTAATTGATATATATAGAGCCATCCATCCCAAAGAAACTAAATACACTTTCTTTTCAAACGCACATGGAACATTTTCAAAGATAGATCACATGATAGGACACAAAACCAGTCTCAACAACTTCAGGAAAATAGAAATCATACCAAGCATCTTCTCTGATCACAAGGGACTGAAATTGGAAACCAACCCCACAGGAAAAAACCCAAAACACCCAAAATCATGGAGACTGAATGGTAGGCTATTGAACAATGAATGGGTCAAGATTGAAATTAGGGAGGAAATCAAAAAACTCCTTGAAACAAATGAAAATGAACTCACCACAACCCAAAATTTATGGGACACAGTGAAGGCAGTCCTGAGAGGGAAGTTCATAGCGATACAGGCTCACCTAAAGAGGATAGAAACATTTCAAACAAACAACCTAACCCAACGCCTGCAAGAACTCGAGGAACAACAACAAAGACAGCCCAGAGCAAGTAGAAGGAAGGAAATAACCAAGATCAAAGCAGAATTAAATGACATAGAGACTAAAAGCACAATTCTAAAGATCAATGAATCCAGGAGTTGGTTTTTTGAAAAGATAAACAAAATAGACAAACCTTTAAGTAGGCTCATTAAGAAAAGAAGAGAGAGGACACAAATAAACACAATCAGAAATGAAAGAGGAGAGATTACAACTGATACCACAGAAATAGAAAGGATTGTAAGAAATTACTATGCGGAACTGTATGCCAAGAAATTTGAAAACCTGGGTGAAATGGACAAATTTCTAGAAAAATATAATCTTCCAAAACTCAATGAAAAAGAAGCAGAAAACCTGAACAGGCCAATAACAGCAAATGAAATTGAAGAAGTAATCAAAAAACTCCCATCACACAAAAGCCCTGGGCCAGATGGTTTCACAGGAGAATTCTACAAAGCTTTTAAGGAAGAGCTAACCCCTATTCTTCACAGACTATTCCAAAAAATCCAAAAGGAGGGAAAACTCCCCAACTCTTTCTATGAAGCCAGCATCACCCTAATCCCAAAGCCAGATAGAGACACAACAAAGAAAGAAAATTACAGACCAATATCACTGATGAACATAGATGCTAAAATCCTCAACAAAATATTGGCAAATCGCATCCAACAATATATCAAAAAGATCATACACCACGACCAAGTGGGATTCATCCCGGGGATGCAAGGATGGTTCAATATACGCAAATCAATAAATGTAATACACGAAATAAACAAAAGCAAAGACAAAAACCACATGGTCATATCAATAGATGCGGAAAAAGCTTTTGATAAGGTACAACACCCATTTATGATAAAGGTACTCAGCAAGGTGGGAATAGAGGGAACATTCCTCAATATAATAAAGGCCATATATGAAAGACCTACAGCCAACATCATACTCAATGGGCAAAAACTAAAAGCTTTTCCACTAAGATCAGGTACAAGACAAGGTTGCCCACTTTCACCACTTCTATTCAATATAGTATTAGAAGTTCTAGCTGCAGCGATCAGACAAGAAAAGGAAATAAAAGGCATCCAAATCGGAAAGGAGGAAACAAAACTGGCATTGTTTGCAGATGACATGATAGTGTACATGGAAAACCCTATAGCCTCTACCAAAAAACTGCTGGAACTAATAAATGAATTTGGCATAACAGCGGGATACAAAGTTAATATCCAGAAATCAAAGGCATTTTTGTATACCAACAATGAAGCAGCAGAAGCAGAAATCAGGAAAAAAATCCCATTCGATATAGCAAAAAGAAAAATAAAATATCTGGGAATAAACCTAACCAAGGAGGTAAAAGACCTGTATGCAGAAAACTACACAACACTGAAGAAAGAAATCAAGGAAGACACAAATAAATGGAAACATATACCGTGTTCATGGATTGGAAGAATTAACATCATCAAAATGTCCATACTACCCAAAGCAATTTACAGATTCAATGCAATACCTATTAAAGTACCAATGGCGTATTTCACAGACATAGAACAAACACTTCAAAAATTTATATGGAACCAGAAAAGACCCCGAATAGCTGCTGCAATTTTGAGAAAGAAGAACAAAGTAGGAGGGATCACAATACCTGATATCAAACTGTATTACAAGGCCACTGTAATCAAAACAGCCTGGTACTGGCACAAAAACAGGCACATAGACCAATGGAATAGAACAGAGAGCCCAGAAATAAACCCAACTCTCTACAGTCAATTAATATTCGACAAAGGGGGCAATAACATAAAATGGAGTAAAGACAGCCTTTTCAACAAATGGTGTTGGGAGAACTGGACAGCTACATGCAAAAAAATGAAACTTGAGCACCAACTTACACCATACACCAAAATAAATTCAAGGTGGATAAAAGACTTAAATATAAGCCGTGAAACCATTAAAGCCCTAGAGGAGAGCATTGGCAAGAAAATCTCAGATATTCCACGCAGCAATATTTTTACTGATACGTCCCCTAGAGCAAGGGACATAAAGGAAAGAATAAACAAATGGGATCTCATCAAAATTAAAAGCTTCTGCATGGCTAAGGAAAACAGTATCAAGATAAAAAGAGAAGCAACTGTTTGGGAAAACATATTTGCCAATGATACCTCAGACAAAGGTTTAATCTCCAAAATATACAAAGAACTCACTCGACTCCACTCAAAGAAGACAAGCAACCCGATTAAAAAATGGGCAGAGGACTTGAACAGACATTTCTCCAAGGAGGACATACAGAGGATCCAGAGACACATGAAAAGATGCTCGATATCGCTAGCTATCAGAGAGATGCAAATTAAAACCACAATGAGATACCACTTAACACCAGTCAGAATGGCTATCATAAACAAAGAAACAAACAACAAGTGCTGGAGAGGTTGTGGGGAAAAGGGGACCCTAGTTCACTGTTGGTGGGATTGCAGACTGGTACAACCACTATGGAAAACAGTATGGAATTTTCTAAGAAAACTAAAAATGAACGTGCCTTTTGACCCAGCAATTCCACTGTTAGGAGTATATCCTAAGAACCCTGAAACACCAATCCAAAAGAACCTATGCACCCCGATGTTCATAGCAGCACAATTTACAATAGCCAAGAGTTGGAAGCAACCTAGATGCCCATCAGTCAATGACTGGATCAAAAAACTATGGTACATTTACACAATGGAATTCTATGCTGCAGAAAGGAAGAAGGAGCTCCTACCCTTTGCAACATCATGGATGGAACTGGAAAGCATTATGCTGAGCGAAATAAGCCAGGCAGTGAAAGACAAATACCATATGATATCACCTTTAACAGGATTCTAAACAACAAAACAAACAAGCAAGCAAAATGTAACCAAAGACACTGTAATACAGAAGGCGCTGACAAGGTCCAGAGGGGAGAGGGGAGAGAATTACAGAGGAAAGGGGGAAGGACTCACATGAACAAGTACAAAGGACGCATGGACAATAACTAAGGTGGGAGGCAGAGATGGGAGGGAGGTGGGGAGCACTGGGGGGGGGCAGGGCTGGGAATACAAGAAAGAAAACTGTACTTGAACAAGAGTTAAATAAAATTTTTTAAAAAATCAAACAAAACCAATAAACCTAAAGGCTACTTTTCTGAATGACCAATAAAATGAATGATCTGTCAAGACTAATGAAATGCATTATTATAAATATTATATTTATTATAAATAAATATTAAGGCATAAATGAGTATGTTAAAAAATAAAAGAAACATAAGTACATACAGGGAAGAAATGTTACAAGAACATTATGAACAATGTTATCTCAGTAACCTTGAAAATTCATACAAAATGGACTCCCTTATAAAAATAATTAAAAGAAATACACATTTAAAGCCCTGGCTGGTGTAGCTCAGTGGATTGAGCACGGGCCTGCGAACCACACGATCACGGTTCGATTCCCAGTCAGGGCACATGCCTGGGTTGCAGGCCAGTTCCCGGCCCCTGGCGGGGGACACACAAGAGGCAACCATACATTGATATTTCTCTCTCTCTTTCTCCTTCCCTTCCACTCTAAGATAAATAAATAAAATCTTTTAAAAAAAAGAAAAGAAATACACATTTAATTGATTTTAGAAATGACTCTCCTTTAAAGACTAGCTAATCCACAGATCACATAAATGTCTTAGTCATTTAAAAAAGTGATGAAATACTCCTTAACATCTTTTTATAATGTAGATAACTTCAAAACTAAAAATGGACAATGAAAACATAGGAAGTAATAAAAATAATAATAACTTACTGTAATTATGGGCTTATAAAGGTGATTCACACGTATAAATTCTCCTCATAAGAAATCCCAGGTAAAGACCATGATTGTCCCTGTGTTACAAATGAGAAAACTTTGGCAGAGAAGTGGTGACCAACATCCCCCAAGCTTACACAGACAGATAGAATGTGTCGTAAACCCAGGAGGGAACCCAAACAGCCTGTTTTCAAATCCTCTGCTCTAAACCACAGACTGCAGTATTTTAAATAAAATATTAGGAAAACAAATGCAGTGATGAATTTTTAATACTAAATGAGCATATAGGGTTGGGTAAGATGTCCAGAGCCATTCTTAGTCCCCGATTCACATTCCTGTTCTAGGCAATGCTCCAGACTATTGTCCAGGTCTCCAAAACATTTTATAAACTGGCAAATACATATTCCTTCTCTAGAAACTGGGCAGTCTCAGATTCGTTCCCTTTCCACCACTTTCAGCTCTAGCTTTATAGACATAATGTTTGATAATTATGTCCTATCCCTTCTCACCCACACAACCTGTTTAAAACCAGTCAGTGATATTCCATTGTGTTTAGCATAGTGAGCAAATTTCTCATCATTACCTACCAGGTCTGTCCACAGCTGATCTCTCCAACATCATCAGAGGTCAAATTCTCCCTTCCTTCCTTCCTGTATTTTAGCCACACTGGCCTCCTTTCCCATTTAGAACTTGACCCCAGGTGTTCATTATGCTCTTCTCCTGCCTAGAACTTCTCATCCCCAGCTTTGCCTGGTTGCCTCCCAGTCTTTCAGGTGTCACTTCAATCATCATTTCTCCAGAGAAATTATCCCTGAGCTCCCCACCTCCCAGGATGAGGTCGTGTTCCCTTATTGAATTTCACAGAGCACTCTCTACAAGCCCATATGTAAACTAATGTGTACTTGTAGTATAATTTCATGAATATTCTTCTTCCCCACTAGAATGGGTACTACAAGAGGTCAAAGACCATGTATTTTCTTTTCTGGCATAGCTACCTTAGTGTCTAAGTAGTGTTTAATTTATTGGAACAATTAATAAATTGTTAAGAAAGAGGAAGGAAGAAATAGGAGATTATTTGGAAAAGTGGCTATAATTATTCTCCTCCCTGTATCCATGCACCTTGAAGTATGATTTTGCCACTTCTCCCTTCAAGAGGGAGAGTTGTATTTCCAGAGTCTTTGAATCTAGGTTGGCTGTGGGATTTCCTTCTCTCAGTAGAATGCAGCAGAGGAAACGGTGTGCCAGCCCTGCACCTAGGCTTCCAAACATCTGTGGACTTCTGCTTTCTCCCTTGGGCCTCTATGACTCACATGGGAACAAGCCAGAGCTCACCTAATGGAGGATGAGAGGGCAGAAGGACCCAAATCACTCTGTCCATCCCAGTCAAGGTCACCCTAGACTAGCCAGTCCCATACCCACCTGCCAACTGACCTCAAACACAAGAGCTAATGTCCAAAGAACCTGGCCCACAGAATTGAACTGTCCAGTTCATCTTATACTCAAGAGCAACAAGAAATGGTATTGCTTTAAGCTGCCAAGTTTGGGGGTAGGGAGAAGAAAAAGAAAAGTTAAGGGGAAGAAAAGGAAGAAAGTAAGACATGAAGGCTTATTATGTGTAAGTGGACAAAGATTTGTTGGTTAACTCCAGACAAAAAAAAATTCAAAAAATAAGTTATATGCAAGAAGATGTAGGTTTATATCAAGGTTAGACTTGCTAAAAATATGTATTTAAAAAAAATGAAATAAAGTCCTTGTCATGGACCAATAGGATGTCCTGGGGGAGGGGAAGACATAGGATTTTGAAGCCAGAGTTTCAAATCCAAGCTTATTTTACTAGTTTTAGGTACATACATAGATGATTTCATCTCTAAATGTGTGCGATGGAGCCAACAGTTACTGCCTGGTCTTTCTTCTGTGGGATGGTGCACTGGTACTGATGAGACTGCTGAGGGATGACTATATTAGCAAACACTCTATATTGTGCTCACTCTATGCCGGGCAGTGTTCTAAGTCCTCTACTCAGCTCATTTATTTGCATCACCAACTTACAAGGTGAAGGCTAGGATTAACCCTACTTTGCCGATGAGGAAGCCAAGGCATAGAGAGATCATGTCACTTATCCAAGGTCACAGAGCCAGTAAGTTGGGAGGCAAGATGCAACCCTGAAAACTCAGCCCCAAAGTCCATGCTTTAAAATCCTCTGCCCCTTATCCATAGATACAGCAGCCCTTGCCTCCCAAGTTCCGCTTCCTGGTATTGCAGGGATGGAACACGGCTTGACTGCCAGGCAGACTTCCCCTTTAAGTTAGAAATCCCCCCTGTCTGGTGCACACATGAACCTAGATTTTCCAGTTGTGCTTGGCTCCAGTTCCCCAGAGAGAGTGCAGCAAATCAGAGAGGCTAGAACTGTCTTCGGCCCACCCTGCTAATTAAGCTCGTCCAACTGACATTTTTTGGCTGCTTCCAAGAGGGTATTATTTTTAGCTTGTGTGGGTTAAAGGAGAAGGGAAGTGTGCCAAATTCAGGTTGTTAGAAAGGGAGAAGGAGAAAGGGGCTCAGAAGGATGCATTACGGTTAAGACTCCATTTCCTAAGAAAACAGAGAAAATTGGGAGCTTCTGTCCCTATCTCCAAGGCCCTGTAAGGGAGGCTGCCTTAACAACGGCCACATTTAAATAGGTGGAATATTTCTCTACTCACACAGTCCCAATGGGACAGCAACTGCAGCTATTAGAAGGATCCAATTTATCTTTTTATTTTTATTATAATTTACTGGAATGAAAGAAGAGTAATGTTTTGCAGGTTGGGATAGAAGTAACTTTCCACCGCCTCCACCCCGTTTTCTTCTACAACTCCTGACAACCCCACCCTGGCTTGTCCTCAGAGGTAATAAATGATATACTAACTTGACCCTGATTAAGAAGCTGGGAGGTTTGTTTGCAGGTCTCCTTCTGATAAAGGCCAGGCCACACCCTGCTGCCTAGTTCAGTCCGTTGATAGCCCTCAAGCCGGCAGAACCACAGGAGCCCGTCTGAGGGGTCTGGTCTGCAGTTCTGGCTCCGAGGGTTCCATCCACTTAAGTCTGTTTCACTCACCCACCCACTGCTTCCTTTTTTCCTTCAGCCATGACCTCTCTGTTTCAATTCCAGTGATTAAAGGTGGGAGATCACCAGCCACTTCCCAGCACTCTTCAAACTGTCCTGGCCCTGGCAGCTCAGCCCCAGTAAGCTGAGGCATAACACCCTCCAGTCCTGTAACACAACACATGGAACCCTTAAGACTCAATTCACTGGAAAAGAATTGGGGGGATCCTGCTTTTCAGGTGATGAATAGATGTCATCATTTGGTCCAGTGACAGCAAAAGTCTCATTATGTGACAAGCTGATCGTTTTGGTCCTGCACAAAGCAAGAGAGAAAATACTCCTGATGTGCAGATCATTTTTCTCAACACTCAATTTGTTGCCATGTTTTAGGAGCACGCTGGTAGAGTTTTCATCCAATATGGTAAACAGATACAGTACAACTGACTGAATCTACTAGCATTGAAAGACAGCTATGTATTGCAAAGGTGGCTATGAAGTGTACTCATTAAGAATGGGTAAGAGTCAGACCTGGGTTGGAATTTCAAGTCACCCACTTACTGCCTAAATGACCTAAGGTGAGTCATGTCACTTTCTGAGACATTGATCTGTCCTTGTAAAGTGGAGTCAATAGCAGTTACCTCAAAGGGTTGTGGGGACGATTACACGAGATGATGCTACTGAAGGTCCCAGCACAGTGCCTGGAACAGAATGGGTGGTCCCTCAATATTAGTTGCTATCACGAGGCCATCCATGAACACAAGGGGCAGGGTCTGAGGCAAGAGCAAAGCCGCAAAATCATCTTGGCATGAGGTAGGCTCTACTTTTTAAATCTCAATAAACCCACTTCCGCTAACCAGTGAGTTCAGAACACGCAATGACTCTCATCAGTGTAAAGCCATCGTTCGTTGTCAATGCCTAACCATTCCTTCACTCAGCAACCACTTATTTAAGACACACTCCCCCACAGCAGTAAATAAAGAACTTATTTAGAAGACACTTTGTAAAAAATACAATAAATTAAATTTTAATAGCAGGCAGTTGGTTAACATTTAATAGGTTGCATAGTAAATTAAATAATGGTCTTATTATTCTATGTCTCTCAAGGGAGTGGGGAAAATGATTGGAAGAGTTTGAATGATGCTAAATGAAATGTTCCGTGGGGTCTCAACATGGGGTCATTTTGACCCCCCCGGAAGGCATTTGACATTGTCTGAAGACATTGTTCATGGTCAAAACTGGGATGAGGGGAGTTTCCATTGGCGACTAGCAGAGAGAATCCAGAGAGGCTGCTAAACATTCTACAGTGCACAACACAGCCCCTCACAACAAAGAACAATCTGACCCCAAATGTTACTAGGGCCAAGGTTGGGAAACCCTGGTCTATAGAAACCTGAAGAATTCTGAGGAGGGATCTTAAATGCGTTCTTATTGTGTGGGGAACTCTAGCTAGAATTTAAAAACAGTGGCATCGACTTGAAACACACTTTACCTAATAAATCATGGGAGAATCACTTATAAACATTGTAGTTCTTAATTAGTTTCAGTTTTTGCACTAAAATAATTTTTTTCTTCCAACATGAAATGCTGTGGTTATCTAGATTGTCATTGTTTCAAAGGTGACAGGAGTTGGTTGCTATGATTTAGTCTTTCAAGGAAGGAGTAAAAGTTAGAGGTTGAGCTAATTGCTGTCTCCGTTGTTCATGGTGAAATGTGCTCCTGCAAACCCTTTTATCTGTGGTCCCCAAAAAAGAAAAGAAAAAAAAAAACCAAATTGCTAAGATATTATGTGCCTGAACTTCAGTGTAAACTTTCTTAAATTCACTATGAGTATGGTCTCTAATCCAAGGATAAGATTTCCCCATTAGCTGCCAAGGTGGAAATCAAAACATTCAAAAGTACGAGGAACAAGGTACAGGTCTCATTCATTGTTTAGTTTTCTTTACCTTTCATGCCCACAGAATATGGCTTTGCCCATCTGAGAAAGTCATTACTGAGGAAAGACTCTATAAGCACTGCCTTTAAAAATGGGGCATGTTTGCTGTTTTTGGAAAATATCAGCCTGGAAGAGATCGAATTCAGTAGAGGGCAAAGCTGCAAAAGTAAAATTGAATGATCCTTTGATTTCAGAGGCTTTTGGTTCGATTTTGACACTGTCCCACCCCCCTGCTCCCTTCTAAGTCCCGTGGGTCAACCAAAGCTATCCGTGGCCCTGGGAGGCCCAGAGAGAGCCTGAGTTCCACAGGGCGCACACTGGTACATCAGCATCACAACCTCCACCTAGAACAGAGGGGAAGCCTGGCATTCATTACATTTGGATCATGAGCCAGGAACTGGGCAAGGTGCTTTAGAGATGTGAGTTTTTCCAGGGGAATTTTAGAAGCCACAACTAGGTTAGTGTTTTTTTAAAAAAAGGCAATAATTTAGGTGAAATCATGTTTAAATTAACATAAACCCAAATCTGGATTATAAACATGCCTTATTTTAAACCCTCACATACCCTCAAGTCCTTAGACCTTAGGGTATGTTTACTGATTTTTAGAGCGAGAGGAAGGGAGAGAGAGAACAAGAGGGAAACATTGATGTGAGAGAGAAATAGCAGTCAGTTGCCTCTCATATGTGCCCCATCTGGGGATCAAACTCTCAACCCAGGTATGTGCCCTGACTGGGGATCAAACCTGCAAACTTCTGGTGAATGAGACGAGGCTCCAGCCGACTGAGCCACCCTGCCAGGGCTGCAGTAATAAACATACTTTTTAAAAAATGTTGACGCAGTCATAGAGTCACTGTCTTATTTATGTTTATTCCCAGTTGGTCTCCTCCCTCTCAGGTCTCTGAGTGATTCCTTTTGAGCCAAGGCCTCCTAAAAGCCAGCAATTTATCTGCATCTGTTTATCCTCATACCTAAAAGAATGCCTGATTTATGGCAGGTTCTCATAGATTCCCGCTGAATTATTGTATTTCAGTTCCAACATGGGTGGATGTTTCACGTGATGTCTGGCACACAGCATGGACTCCAATACATAATATATTTAAATTTAATTTATCCACAACATAATGGGACTAGCAACACCTATACCATAGAGTGGATGCCACAGTATAAATGTACTAACATCAGAGACAGTGCCTAGTATGGTCCTTAGTGAATAGGGGGAACTCAGTTAATGTTTGCTAGGGTAATGTTAGTACAGAGAAGGACCTGTGTAAATACATAGCAAAAGCTATATATTTACACAGGGATCCAGCCAACCTTTAAAGGCACTGCGTCTGCTCTGAGACACTCTCTGGGATGCAGCACGGTGTCTGCTGTGGGTTCCTTCCTGCTGTGGGTACCTGAGCCCTCTATGGCCCTTAAATGTGGCAAGTTAGTACCTTCTGCTGGAATGAGACCTGGAAGACACAATTAGCCTCCTTAAGTAATGGATGCAAAGGAAACTGCATGTAACTGAGAATGGACCTCTAGGGACAAAACAGCAATGGGAAATAAATTTTGAAAAGATAACCTCGATTTAAAAATGGATAGAGAAAAGCTTATGCGTGATTTCCCAACCCTCTATGCGTAGATTCATGGCAGCGGGACATTGCTTCAGTAGAGTCCCCATATTGCACAGTACCCTAAGTGGTCCACACTTGGTCTCTTCTTTTTACCTTCTAAACTGATTTTCAGTTTCGCTGAGCATTTCTCACATTACTATGCTGTTTGCAGGGGAAAGTCATTACTCCTACCTTCAAGGAACAGCCTGTAAAAGGTAAACATCACTCATCAGCACAGTGTGATCATGACAATGGTAATAACAATCATAATAATAGTTAACATTGATTGAGTCCCTTCCATGTGCCAGACACTGTGATAGGGGCATACAGCCTGGAATAACCCTTTGCAGTTGGGATCCTGTGATCAAGTTTCAATCCCTACTTGATTCGTGGTTCTTTCCATCAGAAGCTACATCCCTTCCACCCACAGAGATATGGAAGAGACTAAGCACCAATGACAAAGTAAGCATTTTGCTAAGTGTCTTTTTTTCTTGCAACCTGTTTCCAATACACTCCTTGAATTACAAAGATCTGGTAAGACAGCAGGAACAAGTCCAACCGAACCTCGTAAGTACAACAAACAAATACATTGATCATGGTGGTCCACTCACTCAGGAAATGTTTATTGAGCATATACTATGTGCCAGATACCATTATGGGCCCCAGATCTATGCAGACAATAAGGCATAAGAAGGCCCTGCCCTCAGGAAGATGACGTCCCAGTGGAAGAAGATATGACAGTCGGAAAAACAAGAGAGAGAAAGAGAGAGAACACATGAATACTTACATGAGATAATTTCAGATAACGATAAATCCTGGAAAGAAAATAAAGCAAGGCCATGTGATAGGAGATGCTTAGGGTAGCAGAGGGTGGGACAGAGCCAGCTGAGAAGGGAAAATCAGAGGAGGCCCCAGAGGGAAGATAATATTCCAGCTGAAGCAGGCAGCTATGCCAAGGTCAGATGAAAGACCATTTCAGGGGAGGCTGCCAGGGGGCCCTGTGATGGTGAATAAAATATACAAAGTTCTTGGCCTCGTGTAGCTAAGGGACTTGTGGGATTAACCGCCCACGGATGGGAATAGGTTACAACGCAACGGACACCTCCATTGGGCCCGTTCAAGGGCCGCCAGAGCAAGGCTTTCCAGACGAACTGACTTTCCCAATTATGACTTGATGGTTATCAGGAGTTATCCATGGTAACAGAGGGAGTCGGAGCATAAAGTGTTTGTGACAAGGAAATGTCACTTCCAAAGTCCAGAGGAGAGAGAGCAGCAGTCTGCAGGGCAGGAACGGAGCTTAGGACCAGCCAGGGGGAGGCTGGAGAGGGAGGCTGGCCCACTGCTCGAGAGCGAGGTGAGCCGGGAGGCGGGTTTATGCTGTGCAGTCATGTGTGAAGAAGGGCCCCAGCAGATCCTGATTCAACAGAACCAGAGGGCAGCTTACAGGAGAGAACTAAGAGGCATTAGAATAAAACATCAAAGGGTTCCTCTGGCTGAATGGTTACTTTAACCTTCAGGGTACTCTTTCTCCAAGCACAGCCTTCACCTACCTTCTAGCCTTTTCCTCCAGGCCTTCTGGCTCTCTGGCCAATGGGAAGAGTCACCACTCCCTAGCCAGTGTAGACAAGCCACTCCCCACTCCCCGACACCTGTGTTTGCTGCCTCCACAAGGCTGAATTGTGGTGACTTTATGTCAAGGGCCCAGATGGAGAAGAAGGAGCTGTGATTGATGCTGCTGCTCTCCAGCTGCGGGAGAGCTGTTTGCACAACTCAATGGGCCATGCCCCATCAGCCCTTCCAAGCAAGGAAGCAGCACCCCGCTCCGCCAGAAACGTGTGATGGGGGCTGTGATTCAGCCAAACATGAGAACCAGCAGCAGGCTCTGCCCCTAAGAGGAGGCAGAGGAGACAGAGCTAGGATTATTCAGAATGAATATTTCAAAAGCTAACAAGAACATATGCTCTTTGCAGACCCATGGGGCTTTACGTAATTGATGAAACAGCATGGTAGACAGGCTAATAAGCCTAGCTTTGGAGCCATTCAGCCTGAGTTCAAATCCTGGCTCTGTGATGTCCTAATTGTATGATACGGGGTAGGTTGCTACCCTCTCTGTCCCTCAGTTCCTTCATCAGTACACTGAAGCCAGAAGTAGTATCTAGTATGGGGTTGTTATAAGGACTCAGAAATCAATAAATGTAAGGCTCATAGACCAGTGCGTGGCTTGTGATAAGAGCTCATTTAATGCTAGCCTGGCTATCACTATTGCCAACTTTACCTCAAGCTCTGGGGGATAAGAAATGGATGAACACAGTCTTTAAAAAACTACACAGCCTCGTAAGAGAAAGAGATGGTACTCACTGAGCACCTACTACATGCCAGGTGTTTTGCATATATTAGCTGTAAGTTCCTAGAAAACACACTTATTTTCAAGGTGGGGTGCATTTCTACTAAATACAATAGAGCAATAAAAATTCTGCACTAGAAATATATAAATAACGATTTCTGTATTAAGATGAGTCTCCCCGTAATTCTGATTGGGGAGTGGGAGTGAGGTCCAGAAGGGTAATGAGATTGCAGTGCAAAGAAAGTTTTATGCAATTTGATGCCTGTTCTTTTCAAGTCATCCCTTAATTTTCCTTAGCTCATCACTCCTCCCTTTCCTGATTCTGTTACTGGCCGGCTTTTGCATTTAAATTTTGTCTGGGGGTAAGGTCATTGGAGACAGTGGAAACATGAATTCTAACCCCTTAGTATGGAATCCTGAAGCAAAAAGAACACAGGTGTGAATTCCAGACTCACCTCTACTAGGTGTGTGTGGATTTGAGCATCTCCCTCAACCCTTCACTTTAAGCCTTGGCTGCATAATAAAACACAACCACATCTATGCTGTGTGATTGTTAGGAGATTTACAGGAGAGAGAAGAGGTGAGCTTATAGCACATCATAGTACCCGCCACTGACTTGGTTCTTATTTAGGCCCATAATTACCATTAGACAGTTAGTACGTGCTAACCACACCAGTGATCTCATAAAACTCCCCAGGGAGTGATGTCACAGAATTCTGTCCGGTCCCATCTGACGGGACCAAGAGACCACACCTTCCCTCAGGGTAGCAAAGCCTGGATCAGCACCTCTGAGAGGCCAGGGCACAAGGAATCTGAAGAGATAGGCCTATAGAATTCTTCCTATCATGAAGCTAAATTGGATATAGATAAACAACAGGGAATCAGGAGCAGAGGCAAGGTGAAAAGATACGACAGTCTCTTTTCCACGAGCCAGAGAAATTCTGGAACTGTGAGCAAGGAGGTCAGCCAGGAGGTGGGAGAGAACCAAGCAGACTGGGGTGAACAGGTCAGAGAGAGTGCTGGAAGCCTGTTTCCACTGAGGACCCCTCCCTTCCCGAAGCCTGGCCATTCACTGTCCACTGTTCCCTGGGGCCCTGGAGACCAGCCACCCCACCAGAGGCTCAGACTCCTGGTACAGTCATCCCCATGGGTAGCCTTAGAGTAATGGTTCTCAGCCTTGGACGATTTTGCTCTTGGGAGACATTAGATGGTGTCTGGAGACAGTTTGGATTACATAAGTAGGGTGGAGAGAATGCTGCTGGACTCTAGCAACTAGAAGACCAGGGGTGTTGCTAAATGTCCTGCAATGCACAGGACAGCCCTCCATGGAAGAACTGATCCTTGCCTCAGAGTCATCTCCACTTGACTTAAAGCAACTGCAGCAGCTCTCTGCCTCTTGAAACCTAAAACTCCATGAAATGCAACGCTTCCGAGCTCCTGCCACACTACTAGTACTTGAGGGAATGTACGTTGGGAATGATAGATTTGTATCCTCCACGGTTCATTGCTTGGGGCCTGGTGTGGAGCAGTCATTTAACACAGTGGATTTGCCTTGTAATTGAAATTGGGTTTTAACCTGTGGTTTAAATCACACAGACAAGGGCACCCTTGGGAATCACTCAAATCACATACATTCCGTACATGCAATGTACACAGCTGGGTGTAGAGACAAAGGGTGTGGCTTGTGTTGATGTCCGTGTTTAAAACTTTGAAGTTTAAGATATTGGATGCACAAATCAGCATATCAAGAGGATTTCCCATGATGATTTGTGCCAGGAAACTTGACACAGGAGTCTCTGCGTGCGTAGAAGGACCAGGGAAATTGCTGTGGGAACTATTGTGTTTACCATTTGTTCTTACGTAAGGTGGGGACACGAACAACGCACAGTGCACAAGGTGCTATCTAGATTAAGTGACCTTGGATGTTTTGTATTTTTTCAAGCAGAATTACCATTTCTATCTGCTAATAGTCATAGTAATAGCCCTCACATTCCTACTGGAGTTTCTCAGACCCAGTGTCATCTTAAGAAGTAATGTTTTCTCCATTGTACAGAATATTCCCGGGAATCCTTGCAGCTCTTGGGAAAGACTCAGGGAAAGCTCATCAAGACTAAATTTCTTACATCCAAGAGGAAAAGACTCCTGGATGATGAAAAAAAGAAAATATTTTGTGAGATCTGGGTGTCCGAGGGATACTCTGAAAGGAAAGGAGGCAGGTTCACAGATGCAAAGAAGCAAGACAGACGGGCAGAGGTCCACAAGAATTTGTCTCTGAGCAGGACTGAGGGTGATGAATCTGAAGGAATTTTCTTAAACTGAGGCATGAAGATAAGGAAACAGAGAGGAGCAAACCATTTAAACAAAATCATAGCAATGAAATTATAATAAAGTTATAACTTTAATTATAAAGTTATCTCTACCTCTTATTTATCCAGTGCCCATAAGAGTTCAAAAACCAAATTAAGCGTGTCACATTTATGACTTCATTTAGTACTAACAACACCGGGAGCTTTATTTTCAGATCAAGGGGGTCCCATAATCAGCTAGTTGTAGAGTTGGCACACGGAGCCAAGCATTTCCTCCGCAAAATCCAAGACAGGATCTTTACCCTAAACTCAAGTCTTCCCTGTTTCTGGGCTGCCCATAGCCCAGAAAACTTGATGTCAGATACTGGATCTCAGTGTGAATACTAAGTCATCTGTACAGATAAGGAGACCAGATCCCTTCACTCCCGCTAAATGACCGGGAAGAAGGGCATTCTCTATCATCCCTACCACTCTTCGGTGCAGACCACTCCCTGCCACATAGGCACCTGGCTGTGTGCTTCTACGGCAGTTTATCAAACCCAAGACTCACAGAGCCATACCGTTGTCAACATGGTGTCAGTTGTGTGAGTGAGGTGTGGAACTAAATCGAAGTAGAGATAGTTTGACATGGAGAAAATAAAAGGAAATTACAGAACTAAAAAAATACCTGCTTCCTCATGTGTTATTTAACTAAACCAACCCCAAAGGACTTTCTTTTTCAAGAGATTTCCTGTACTTGTGAGAAATCTCCATGAATTCTTCTCTGCCTGGAAGAGGAAGGTTCATTGTTAGAAAGGTAATTTACCCTTCATTTGTAATAGAGGCCTGAATTTTACCTGTGCCTTTCCAGATCTGACCTCTGACCTCCAGTTGTCAAGCTGCCGGCTCCTAGCTTCCTTCAGGTTAATGGTCATGCCATGAGCTTCCGCATTCAGAAAACCAAGCCTTAGGTCAAATTCCATACCTCTGTGAAAATCTATAGAAAATTACCTTTCCAAATAACCTGGGGTTAATGGTTTAACTCTTAAATGACTGATATCAGATGTAGAACAAAGATGAATGTTTTCAATAATTGCCTGGAATCTTATGTAGTTTAACGCTTCATTTTATCTTATTCTACTCTATTGCATCTAATTATTAATATGTATTATATAATATATAATGTGCAATATATGAAAGTATGCAAATTATGATGTTATATTAGTAAATTATCTTATAAATGAAATACTTTATATAGTGTTTATATTTATAAATGTGTTTATTGACATATTTATTGTATATTTATAAATATAATAAAAGCAATGACAGTTTTAAAAGATTTCTGGGCTTTAGGGAAAAGATTGGCAAACTATGATCCATAGGGCAAAGTCAACCCACCATTTGTTTTTATAAATAAAGTTTTATTGGAATAGGGCCACACTCACTCATTTACATATTGTTTTTGGCTGCTTTTGCATTACAACAGTTGCAACAAAGACAGTATGTCCCATTAAGCTTACAATATTTATGATCTAATCCTTTAGAGAAAACTTTGCCAACCTTTTCCTTATAATGACATAGAAACAACAAATTTGATGTTCAGTTTCCTCCTCATTAAATGAGAGAAGTTTTGACAGGGCAGTAGCTAAAACTAAGATTCCTTTCATGCATGCTGTTCAAAAACAAATGCAGGACCTATCTTGCATCTAGTAGTCCAGCAAAATGTCAAGGTTGTATCCCCAAATATTCTAATATCTCTAATGACGCATCATGGTTCCCTTAACTTCTCTAAGATTTTTGTAGACATCTCTTAGGTTATGACCATTCCACACTACTTGGGTAAATACATCTCTCACACCAGTACATCTCTCTAGGCATTACACTCTTTATCTACTTCCAATGCCCTCACCCATCTCACGCCTACATCTTCCCACCCATGATGGCACCAGAACCATAAATTCTAACACCCTGAGAAAGCCCAAGTGTTTCTATTTGCCAAGGTGCTCATGTCATTTATAAGACAGGTTTGGTGTGACGTTGCACAGATTAGGAGCTAAAGCAGCATGTGTGGCATGAACAAGTGTGACTGAGTCTTCCCCACGGGCTATGCTGCTGCCTTCCATTTCTCCTCCATCTTGATGGCCTGTGCCTCTGCTCTTCCCCAGCCACCATTCTGATGTGCAGCTGTATCATTGTCATTTTGTATTGGGCTAACCCCACTGACTTCCAGTTTGACCTTGCTGATCTGAGCTCTTGGTTTGTCCTTACGGAACGCTTAGAACATGGCCTCATCTGACCAGGCCTGTCTCCACCATGGTTCTGGCTCCAGTTGGCAAGGGGCAAGCAGTGTTTAGCCACTGAGAGGCCAAAGGGGGTCAAAAGCAGCTAAGCAGAGGCAGGGCTCTCTATGAATTGCAAAGCAGCTGGGCCAATTGACACTAAGTTGACTTAGAAATATGGAGGGTACAATTGTTCAGCAAACCAAACATTCTGCTCAACGCTGTGTCTCACTCTTGTCTTCACAAAGGTTGGAGCCATGCATGTCTAAAAAATACACTCAAAGAAGGTTATTATGAGGAATCTCAGTGGGAGTAAAAGTGACAAAGCAGATTGAGATGGAATAGTTAGAAGCCTAAAATGCCAGATCGAAACACCTCTGAAACATCTAGCTAAGTTGCTCAATATGCATTTCATTTTTAAGTTTTTAGGTAAAAAGGAAAAAAAAAGCCTACCTCCTTAACTGTCCTTACATAAGTGCTTTGATGCCTTATGTTTAGGAAGATGAACTTTGGAGCAAGATTGCCTGGTTCCAAATTCAGGCTCCATCTTTTCCCAGTTATATGACCTTGGACAAATTTACTTGACTTCTTTGTGCTTCAGCTCTCTCTTCTGCAAAGCAAAATGATGGTAGTAAGCACCACATCAGATAATCATGCAAAACACTGACTGTTACTACTTACACTTGCTGTATGCCAGACCCTAAGCTAAGCAATCCAACTCACTGTTAAGTAGGAGCTATCAGCATCCCTGTTTTTTTTTAAATATTTTTATTTATTTTATCTTTAGAGGGGAAGGGAAGGAGAGAGGAAGGAAACATCAATGTATGGTTGCTTCTTGTGCATCCCCTGCAGAGAACTGGCCCCTGCCGGAAACTGGCCTGCAACCCAGGCATGTGCCCTGACTGGGAATCGAACCACGATAGACTGGTTCGCAGGCCCGCGCTCAATCAATCCACTGAGCTACACCAGCCAGGGCAGTATCCACGTTTTACAGATGTGAAAACAGAGGCTGAGAACATTTAAGTAACTTGTCAGAGATCAAAGAGTGAGAAAACGGAAGGATCTACACAAAACTCAAATCTGTCCAATTCCCAAGCTGGGCTTTTAGCATTCTGCTATACCACCTGGTTCAAAAAAAAAAAGGGTTTGGATCAAAAGTGATTCTTTCCTTTTAACTCATTAGATCCTATAGAGTCTTGTTCCTGAAAATCACCATCTGTGGCCCGAGATATAAATGCAGATGGTGGAGGCAGGAGCCGGGGCTGGTTTGTATTCAGCTTACATCTTTCTCCTGAAAAAAAATCAACCACATGTAACAAACAAGCAAATCTGGGAAATTGTGGAGGTTTCTTTTTTGATTTTTAGATTTTTAATGAGGCACTTATCATTATGTATGTTTTACGAATCTGGAGTATTTACCCTGTTCATTTGCTGCCTCTCCACTATTATTCTCTTAGCATTTTCCAGCAATGCACCTTTGCAGAATACCAGCTATTTTTGTGATAGGTGTCTCACAAAGAAGAAAATCTACAAAATTCTTGTTAACGGAGAAATGTCAGAACACACAAACATCTAAAAGCAGAGGGCCTGTGGTAAAGGAGAAAGAGAGAGAGAGAGAGAGGAGCCAAGTTGTATTGGATCTTAATAGCAAATAAGGTAAGTTTTAAGGACACCTTCAGCTGTATGAGAAAAGCCAGCAGGGGTAAATAAATAACCCAGAGGTAGGCAAACTCTAAGTTTTGTTAATTCAGAGGTTAAACTACTTCACCAAATGCTTTCCTTTTTTTTTTTTTTTTTTTTGCTTTATTATCTTCAGCTTATAGACTTGCCCTCACAATGGCTCCTCTCAAGGCCAGGCAGCTTGAGAATTTACATCCGGATATAAAAACATTCAGAGGAAGAGGAAGAGGAAGACCAAGACCATCTATTCTGATGAATTCTTCTTAAGGCTTAGGAAGCATTTCTAGAATCCCCATCAGTTCTTTCTTTTTGTCAACAAGAAAGCAATCACAGACCTACTCCTGTACCAATTCCTGGGGAAGGGAAGGAGCCTTTGTGGCCTAAATTGACCCTTTGTGATGGAATAGATCCTGGAGAGTGAACCACCACGCACCATCTGTACCACTTGACACATTTGTGTCCCCTGTCAAAGAAGTCACTTCTGCTAAATATGTGAACCCACAGGCTGCACTAGATGTAGAGAAAAGGGACTCCATATCCAGCCACTCATGGTGGAGATCCTGTGGGGAAGGACTTGGGGCTTGGGGGAATGCAACTCTGCATGCTATGTGCACATTTATTCATACACTAGAGCTAGAGAGGCGATCAATATAGACAAAGCCCTGCCCTCAAAGTCCCTATCCTCAAATATTTTGGATTCTAGTGCAGGTTGGGAGAGAGAGAGGCAAAACTAAAGAATAGACATGTAATACACAACATGGCAAACAGTGTTATAAAGAGGAAAGGAGATGAGGAGATAGGTGAGGAATATCACAAAGGATGTTTATCCTTCCTTCTCGCTGGAAAGACCTCTTCATCCCCAACACTATTCACCCAGTTAACTCCTGCTCGTCTTTCCAGACTTAGCTTTGAAATCTCCCTCTTCTCTCTTTTTTAAGATTTTATTTATTTATTTATCTTTAGAGGGGAAGGAGAGGGAGAGAAACATCAATGTATGGTTGCCTTTCGTCAGTCCCCTGCTGGGAATTGGCCTGCAGGGAACCAGCCTGCAACCCAGGCATGTGCCCTGACTGGGAATGGAACTGCGATCCTCTGGTTCTCAGGCCCGCGCTCAATCCACTGAGCTACACCAGCCAGGGCCCCTCTTCTCTTATATGAACTTCTCATGACCAGAGTTGCGATGTTATGTATATTTATATGACTGTTTGGTAGTGCTTTTCTAGATCAGTGATTTTCAACCTTTGTCATCTCATAGCACATATAAACTAATTACTAAAATTCTATGGCAAGCCAAAAAATAAGGTTTTTTGCCAATCTAACAAATAAAATAGGTATAATTTTGATTCATTCATACCATAAAGCTATCGTTGTATTGGCTGCTGTCTTTTTTTTGTTGTTTGACAATCTAGGTAAAAGAAGTGAGTGCTCCCAACTTCAGGTATTGCATTTTTTAAAAATTCCTGTGGCACCACACCAGTGTGCCATAGGGCACCGGATGAAAATCACTGCTCCAGAGCATAAGAACCAAAAGAAACAAGGAGTTAAGTCTATTTGCTCCAGATTCTACCTCTAGCAAGAACACATTGCTTAGCACACAGTAACCACTCAATAAATTCTTTTTTTAGTTTTGCAATTGCCATATTTTATTTTGTTTTTAACATATTACATAAGAATTTTATGTAATATGTTACATAAAATTTAGTATAAGAATTAAAGAAACCTGCCCTGGCTGGTGTAGCTCAGTGGATTGAGCACAGGCCTGCGAACCACACAATCGCTGTTCGATTCCCAGTCAGGGCACATGCCTGGGTTGCAGGCCAGTTCCCAGCAGGGGACTCATGAGAGGCAACCATACATTGATATTTCTCTCCTTCTCTCCTTTCTTTCCCCTCTAAAGATAAATATATAAATCTTTAAAAAAAGAATTAAAGAAACCTTTCATAGCTATCTGATTTAAGCTTTGACTTTTTTAGATGATTTAATCAAACATTTAATGTTCTTATTGACATAGGTGGACTTACATTTGCCATGACACTTTTTTTCCTGCGTTCCATGTCTTTTTTTATTGTTGCTCAGTTACAGTTGTCCCCGTTTCTCCCCTTTACTCTCCCCAACCCTACCAAGCCTCATCTCCCACATTCAATACTCCCCCATGTTGTCTTTGTCCGTGGGTCCTTTATACATGTCCCTTGATGACCTTTCCCCTTCTCTCCCCCGTTACTCTGCCCGATAAATTCTTTTTGAGTGATGGAGTGAGAAACTAAACAACATGTGGTACTGGCTTTTGGTAGGGTCACAGGAAAGGAACATCTATCTCTCCTGGGGACCACCTGCCACGACCAAACGCAGCGCAGCAAACCCAAGGCTGTCCCCCATCCAGTTAGCCTGCTCGGGAAGTTCCCTGGCTTTGCATGCTTTCCCTGCCAATAAATGATCTAAAATACAGGGGCAGCACAAAGAATTCCCTTTTTTATTATATAAAAATCTTTTATTACAAACTCATAAGCATGTAATTCTGTAACATAACAACATCACCCTCAAGCACACCCTATGACATCATTTTAGGTGAAATGTTCAAATTGCTATCCATCTCATGCGAGACTTTCACATACCCTACCTGCCACGTCCAATGGCATTACTTCTGCTGGACCCTATGTGTAGGTTAGGCATTTGCCTGTTTCATTTTTATGTTCTGTCCATCACTGAGTAGCAGACATACACTTTTTCCTGTGCAGCCTCTACCCGATTAAGAGGGCACACAGAGAATAAAACCCTCTTTTCCTGTGGATGTGTTTTTAAAAAGTTCTAGGGAATAGAATAATTGGCCAAGATTTTGTAGCACCCTGATGATGAACGCTGCATTCACACGTTGCTTCTTTGTGTATAACATGGAGGGGAAAAGAAGTACTGCATACATTTTAAAAAAGAACATATTTGTTGTGTTTATTACTCCCAGATATATTTTTGTCTCAAGCATAACATTCCAAAGGAAGATGTGTTTCACTGGATGCCCACATTATTCTAGACACTTTTAATAAAAATACTAATGATAGAAAACAAGATTTTTAAAATGCTTGCCTACAAGATCTCATTCCATCTTTATAATGCTTTGAGACAGATCCTATCCTTATACCCATTTTACTAATGAAACGACACGAACTTGGAGTGGATAGTGAGTAATATACCTAAGATCACATGGTAGATGAGTCATAGGATAGGATTTAAGCCAGGCTAGTCTAGCTCCAAAGTCTTGGGTAAGTCCCTAAACTCACTACCTTAGTTTGAGACCCCCCACTGAAAGCACAGAATAAAGAAGAGCTTGGGTGCAGGTGGTTTCTTTAAAGAATGATGATCTCTGGGAGCAGGAGTGAGGGAGTTGGGAGGGTACATCAGGGAGAGAGGAAATGCCAACACAGTGGTGCTTGCTGTGGTTTCAGGTCTTAATGAGGCTACTGGGAGGATGAGCATTTATACACCTGCTTCAGGCTCTGCAAGTTAAGGGACAGCTCCTGAAGGTGTTAATTCTCTTCTCCTTTCAGGATGAATCTAAAGAGGGCTGAGGAGTCTCCAGAGACTTTGAAAAATATGTGGCATCAGAAAAGCAGAAAGAAGTTCAGCAGGCATTCAAAACGAGGTGCTGTCAGCAAGAGACTCATAAAGTAGACTCTGCAACTGTAGCTGAAAGCACTGGTGGACTGGGGATGTAGTGCCGGCCACCTGAAGCTCCACTACACTCATTCTAGCTCAAGTTCAATTTTATCTCTTCTGCACCATGACCTTGTGAGTTAGATGTTAAGTTTCCACTTTCCAATGGGGAAAGACTGAGGCCGTGAATTGCCAGTGACTTGGCAATGGGCATACCAGTGAACAGGCCCCTTCAAGCCTCGGTTTATAGGCAGATTCACTACATTTGGGTTTCTTTCTACTGTGCCACACCCTCTGTTCAACCAAGTTTGAAGAAGGCTGACCGCACAAGAGTGCAAGAAACAAGATCAGAGAAAGCCTAGCCTTCCAGGGCAGCCTTGAAGGGTGTGAGGCAGGAATACCACAACTCTACCAAAACATAGTGCTCATCCAAAGAAGAAAACACACCAGCCAGGTCTCCTCTGAGCTACGTTCGGATATGCAGGTGGGCATCATTATCTTTAGAAACAAAAGGTGAGTTCATGGTGTTACTGATATTTTATCTTTACAAAATAAACATCAGTGCTTGCTTCAGCAGCACATATACTGATGTTTCATCAGTCCTCAGAGATTTGCTTTGCATATTGAAGAAGACACTGACTTTTTTCATCTGCTTTTTAATCAGCGAATGGCTCCAAAATTCTCATATTTATGCACAACATGAGTCTAGGGGGGAGGGGCGACCTATGTTTGTGGGTCTTCATCAATTTCTCGCCCAGCAAATACGCAGAAAGGATCAAGCAATCCGTGGCTCCGTAGGTTTCTAGATTTGTCTTCACTATCTAAACAAGAGAAGAAAAGACTTGAGGTAAGTCCCTATGTTTCAATCATCCAGGAAGTGATTCTAGGCGATAATAAGAAAGAATAGCAAAGAAGGGGAAAGGGGGAAAATTACTGGCTTGGTCAAAGCTTGCAAAACGACACCAGTGATTAAAACATCTTATGCTGTCCTCGGGCTGCAGAAGCTATCACTGACAAAAGAGCTCATACACACACACACAAAAGGAAAGAAATTAGCCATTAAGAAATATTTCAGCATAATGCAATTATTACAGCTGTATAATTGAATGGGGAAACCATTGATCTGTAGTAGAAAGGAAATTGCTCTTCTCATTGTGTTCCTATGAATATGTGAACATTAATCTCCATCTATAATCAACGTTCATTTCAAATCTGATTGCGTGCTACTAAACACCCGTAGCTATGCTAACATTATGTTAATATGGTTCAACATCATAGCTCCCAGCTTCACAGCACAAATATTTTTCTTTGGCAATCAATAGTAATTTCAGCTGAGTGGATGGAAGTCACGTTTTAATGGTAATCTTTCCTCCAAGCCTCCAAGTGGAAACTCAGTTGGTGTCTTAACATGGCTGCAGTGCATTGCATGTAATCAGATAAATTAACCTGAAAAGAAATGAAGAGAGTGAAAGGACAGAAGGAAACATGGGTCAGAAATAAGAAGCAGCCTTGGCAAAACCCTAAAGCCACGTGATAGAAGAAAGTACTCCTTAGGTAGGAAAGAAGTGAGGGTGAATGAGCAGATGGAACTGGCTAAATGTATGTTGATGTGAGGAAAGGAGGCTGGGATCATTAAGAAATGACATTCTATCCCTTTGACTGTAAACCAGGGGGATGGGTCAGCCAGGTTCCTGTGCAACATGGATTTTGCCAAAACAATGGAGAGGGGTGAGGAAGGAATAGGAAGCTTGACAAACCTGGATGGGTGGTGCATGGAATCCCCTTTGTTTTTGAAGAACTACTCAAGTCTCTCTCCTTTCTGTCATTCATTCATTTATAGAGAACAATAGAAAACATGGACCATTTTATAGCTTTCTATATTTATAAAAATGTAGAACATTTTGGCAGGCGAGAATTCTACCACTGAACCACCAATGCGTAAAATGTAGAACATTTTGGAAGTGAAGAATGTGTGAGGGGGGAATCTACGTTTTGAAACACCACTGCTGCTGGGCACCAGGACTATAAAGCTGAACAAAGCTCATCTCTGTTTGCAGAGTTGATGACCCAGAGTGGGAGTCAGACACACAAGCAGCTCACAGTATCAACCCGCACAGCCTTGGGGGTTCTCTGTACCCTCCTCACTCGCCTGGACGTGATAATCCTTGTCCTCCAGGAAGGGGAGGGGAGATGAAGAGAAAGAGAGAGAAAGAAGAAGAGAGGAAGAGAAGAGTTTTGGTTCCATGTATTTGTCAAGCCTTATTTTTAGCTCCAAAGGCCTAACAGATGCAATTTTTAAGTGAAATCACTGGCTTGGCTCCTACATCCAAGGCTCCTGCCCTCCATGGCCCCTCTTTGTCCACAGCTACTTATATCAGAGGCTCATTCTCTGAGAAGGATCAAGATGATGACCTTCAAGTGTGTGTATTGTTCCTTATCAGGCAAAAGAAAGGAAAATAACCCAAGAGGGCAGCCAGCCTTCTTTTCTCTCCTTCCCCTGCTCATCAAGGAGAATTCTTGTGGTGTCCCTCCCCAGATCTGCTCCCGCCACCCTCCTGCTGCCTTCTCCTCTCTGGGTCCCCTTTGGAAGATCAGAGGCGAACTTTCTCTGGAGGAGAGCAGAGTAGGCACTGAAGGGAGAAGGGAAATCCTGAGAAGAGGCGACCCTGGGCTAATGAGAAAGGAGGAGGAGGTTACCCCCAGTAAATGACCATCAGTGTACATACTTTTTTATTTGACTTCAGAAAGAAAAGAAATGTATGAAAGACAAACTTCCACAGATATGGGAAATTCTGAAAATGGTAAAGGGAAACAAAATTTTAAAATCTTTTTCTGTGTGTTTTGTAGCTTATTTCACTTTATCAAGCTCTACAGAGGCCCCAGTGAAGAAATGAATATCTTTGCTTATTTGTTTTCTTCTTACAATCTCAAAGTGAGTAAAGATTTGAACACGTTTACCTATTTATTTCTTGTCATTTCAAAATACCTTTTAGGATAACATTATTATAATTATTATTATTATCATCACATATCATTTATATAACAATATCTAAACTAATTGGACATCTTCTCTCAAGTGCATTCTTTCCTTTTCTCCTGGTTTAATTTTATCAGCTCTGCTGATATTGTAACAGCCACCTGCCTGGCCTCCCTACACCTAAGGTTGCTTCCTTTTAATCCTTCACCTCTAAGATAGCCGATAAAGCTGGCACAACTAGGCACAATTTTCAAGACATTTGGAAACTAAGCATCCAGAATATAGAATAAGACTGTATATTTTCAGCCATGATTAAAGTTGTGCAATACACAAAGAAATACTGACAAAATTTCACTAAACTTACTATTCATGTTTAAAAGCCTATTTTGAGTTTTACTGCTTATTAGCAAAGCCAGAAAAAAAAAGTCATTGGGGGAAATACTCAATCTTCCTAACATGATAAAAACAGCTGAAATCATATCCTGAAAACAATATGGCCACAAATAAAAACATCCCTTTGTCAGCAGATTGTGTTAGAAGATGCCGAGAAACCTTGCTAAAGATTTGAAGAGTCAAGTGTTAAAAGAAATTACTTGACGTGTGAGGTTTGCTATACAGTTGGGTGGAGGTACAGATGTTTCTGACACTTCTCTCCTTTTGGAATTTGCCACGTGAAGTAGAGAATAAACTTTTTTTTTAACACAGAAGAATACGTGCAATGGAGAAAAAAGCGATTAATGGCTTTTAATGAGAACAATATTTTATGACCTAATAAGTAAATCTACTAATAGAGTAGCTAGGTGGCTGGTATTTTTTGAAAAGTTTAAATAAGATGAAAAGATAGTGCTGAAATATCAATCATTTATGGTTGAATTTTACGTTGTATAATTAAGTAGCTGTTCCATAATTTTTTAATGTTCAACCAGAATTGATTCTATTGACATAGTTCCATGTTACTTTGTGACTCAAAATATTTTTTTGAGAACATGAGATTCATAGACCGAATTATTGTCTATAGCAAAAAATAGCTGAGGCCATATGTATGCAAAAATGTTTACAAGTTCTCATCACATGCTTGATTTTATAAGAAAAATATCTTTAAAATACAAAAAAATACTTATCTTTATAGTGAGGCAATAAAAAATAATTTTCATAATGTAGTCCAGAACTTAAAAGAGCTACTAGATTTAAGATTGTTTATTTTTGTTTTATAAAATGACAAGTGTTTCAAGTTTACTAAACATTGTTTTCTGCCACTGAAACGCCTCTTGGTACAATGCCACTTACCAAATAAATAACAAAACTGACCACAATGCCAATAATAATAAATATAATCTCCCACTTCAAGGTTAACATGACATTTTAAAAATGAGGAACAAAGTATCTGCTAGGTGAATGAAGACGACTATGGAGAGAGTGCTTTGAAAATGAGCGTTTGAAAACATCTTCATGACATGATTTTGTTGCTGAAACCAATATAAATGCATGCAGTATAAGAACCCTCTTCTCTACGCCTTTTGAAACACACAACAAGAGTGTTTAGCCTGTATACAATTCTCCTAAACAAAGTGTCGCGGTGGAATGTGAAGGGTTTGTGGTAACACACGAGGGGCAATGCAATTATTTTGTGAGACCAGCAGCTGGCGATATGGAAGGTAGACACTCCCTAGACTGCATCAAAAACTACTGCAGAGTCGGTGAGTGAAATGAGGTTGGCAAATGAGGATGAGGACGAGAAAAGCAGAGGGCAGAGTGCCCTTCCTTGGCGTCTTGGTCATTGTATTCATGCTAGTGATCTCATCGTGTTATCTGAACGAGGTGCTCATGTTTGCGCTCCTCCTTGGATGACTAGCTCTCACCTGGGGTCTCTGGGCAGGTGCAATCAAACGTACCTGGGGCTGGGCCATATCCAAAGACTCCTTTTTTTAAAAAAAAATTATTTTCCCTTACAGTTTACATTCAATATTATTCTGTATTCCTTTCAGGAGTACAGCAAAGTGGTTAGAAAATCATGTACTTTACAAAGTGGTCGCCCGCTGCTTCAAGTACCCTCCTGGCCCCGTACCTATTTATCTTGATATGATTGACTATATTCCCTGTGCTGTAATCTAGAGAGTGTTATGCTAAGTGAAGGGAACCGGTTAGAAGAAGACAAATACCATACGATTTTACTTAGATGATGGCTTCTTTATTCAGAGGTCTGACGCTCGGTCTGGGATCAGTGGTGTGGCTGAAATGACTGGGCACTGGTCAAGCATCTCTCTCTCCAGGCAGCTTCTCCACATGGCTAGCTTCACTGCCTTAGCGCTCAGTGCCCAGACCGAGCTCAGTGGGCCCAGGACAGTCTGACTTCTCACCTGGAGGCTGGTGTCCCCCCGTTCCCCTGTGGGCATTCCAAAAGACTCAAGGGGAGTCTGGTTTCTTATAACAGAGTCTTGGAAGCCCCAGAAAGTTGCTTCCATTCCATTTTATCAGTCAAGAATATCACTGGGTCCAGTGCAGATACCAGTGGATGGAAATCAGGCCCCATTTCCCAAAGCAAGGAACATGACAAGCATATAGAGAGAAGGAACTAAAGATACAAACAACTAAAGCCAACAGTTCCTGAATTAACGGAGATGATGCATCTCAAAGCAGCCGGTACTGTTGACAGTACATTATTCAACCCTCTTAGACCATATAAAGAACACACAGTCAGATACTTCTTAAAACTCAAGCATAGCTTAACTGGTCATGATGACTGTTTCTTTTCTTATTTTCTTTAATACCCAGATGGCCTGACAAATGATTTTTTTCTGTTTTGGTAATATAATACTAACAGCTAATGTTTATTGAGCATTGCTGATATGCTGAGCCAGTCTGATCTTCTCCACAAAACTTTCTGTTAGGTACTCTGTGTGTTTGGACTCCCCAGATAAAAATAAAGCTCAGAGAACTTTGTGACTTATTCTGGGTCAGATGGACAAGGGCAGCTCAATCTAGCCAATACCAGGACTGAGCTCTCTGACCTTCCATGGAGTTGAAAAACCTAGAAGTATAAACGTGTTAAATTACATTTTGTTATATACATTTCAGTTTATTAAAATAGACCACAAAAATTTATAGCATACCTTTTCCATGGAATATTATATAACCATCACAAAAATGAGGTAGATAGTTATGTAGTTGTTTGAAAATAATGTTGTAGGAATATTTAATACATATAGAACATACATACTACATATATCTTACACATACACTCACACATACAATATTGCCAAAAAACACACTAGAAAGTGTTCTGTGTAGTTCATACCAGGGAAATAGGAATTGGGTCTATTTTACTGAGAAGAAAGAAGAGTCTTTTTATTAATATATTTCCTTATTTTATTATTTAGTAGCATAGCAGAGGTGGTTCTTGGCTTGCCTCAGCTCACCCATAAATATTACCCACAGCTTTGTCCGCAGTTCCCATATATGTGACTTTGGCTTTCAACCTCGAGGACCTCACACCTGCTCTCCGTCTCTGTCTCTGTCTGTCGCTGTCGCTCTGTCTCTGTGTCTCTCTCACTTCTTCCCAGGCTTTTTCTTGCTCTACTGGCTTTGGCCAGTTTAGAAGGGAGTGGACCTCAGCTAAAGAAGGAGGCAGTGATGGGTAAGTACTCAGACCTCTCTGAGGCATATTCTTCACAAACACTCGGGGTCCCCCGGGACTGCACCCCAGTTACCCACCACAGTGCTCCAGTCATTCACGCCTCCTTTACTGCCATTCTCCCCTTCTCTGCCTTACTTCCCCCTTCCTCGCCATGATTCCTGGGACCACCTCCCAAAGAAACCGCTTGCATCTGAATCCTTCTTTCAGCATTTGTTTCGGGGAGAACCCAAACTAAGGCAACTACTATTTGAATTTTTACTTGGTGCTAATGTAACTTTCACTTAAGCAAACAATCAGAAAACCCACCCTGGCGGGTGGGGCTCAGTGGATTGAGTACCGGCCTGTGAACCAAAGGCTTGCTTGTTCCATTCCCAGCCAGGGCACATGCCTGGGTTGTGGGCCAGATCCCCAGTAGAGGGCGTGTGAGACGCAACCATACATTGATCTTTCTCCCCCCCCCCCCGCCCCCTTTCTCCCTCCCTTCCACTTTCTCTAAAAATAAATAAATAAAATCTCTAAACTACATACAGCATTCTAAAATATAAACTAAAATAAATGGATAAAATGATGAAAGAGTACACTATTTTTAGGCACCAGTGTGAGTTGCATTATCTCTGATGCAATACTGGGCCTGTGGCTGAGCCCCGGGGCAGCCCCCTGGCTTCCACCCAGGGACATGAACACATTCTGAGGCCACAGCAGAGTCTGAGGAAAGCTGGGCTCTGGGCAAAGGTCTCTCCTGCAAGGCTCCGAGAGCAGGATTCCATGTGCGCTGCATTGCAAAAGTGGAACAGAACTGGCTTCTCTGTTTCACACCCCCACCTCCTCCATAACCATCTTTGATTTTAACAGTGCTTTGTGCCATCACTTAGGGATGCTCACGTCCCACGGACGTATCCTCTGCCTGTGACACTGTGCCCCGAGCCCTGGCCCGGAGGAGCTGAACAAAGTCGTCTCAAGATGACAAGCCATTTCAGCCTGATCAGGGGTTACGGCCCCCACTTCCTAACATCCTGCTTTTATTTGCAGGCTATGAAGTGTAATAGTTCACCATTTTGGGTTTAAGTATTACCATAAAAGTCAGTGAGATGGAACAGGCAATAAGTAGTTCTTTTACATAGTGTGGCTGAGGCTGGGCGCTTCTGTCTTCATTAACCCGCAGAAACGGCTCTGCGGTAAAATGCTGGTGGGCGCTCCTTAGGGTCAGGGATCCATCCGCACCCGCGGGGTGGAGTCCACCTCCTTCTGACCCCGTTTGCCCTCACTCTGTCTCTCCCTGGGGCTGATGCTCAGCAGGACGGAAAAACAGGAGGGCAAAGAGCAGATGGACACCCTAAGGTGATTCTGGGCGTGTGGATGAAACACCCAGCTTTGGTCTGAAAAGTGAAAAACTCTTCCCAATACAGAGGTGGTGACCCAGCAAGACACTTCTCCTTACTGTCCACTGAGCATTAGATATTCTAAGTAGCCAAAATCTGTCCCAGAGGCATAGAATTAGTGCCAGGTGCTATGGTCTGAATGTTTGTGTGTGTCTCAGAACTCGCATGTTAGGGTCCTACTGCCCAATGTGATGGTAGGAGGAGGGGCCTCTGAAAGGGGCTTAGGGAGGACCCCTCATGAATGCATTTAGTGCTCTTATGAAAAGTACTCCATGGAGCTCCTGAGTCCCTTGCACCAGCTGAGGACACAGCAAGAAGTCTGTATCTGGGAGGAGGAGGGTGTGTACCAGAACCCAGCCATTCTGGCCCCCTGACCTCAACTTCCAGCCTTCAGACTTATGAGAAAAAAATGTCTGTTGTTACAAACAACGGAGCAACTTCAATGGACTGAGACAGCATAGTATGACAACATAATTGTATTCTTCTTATCATGATGGCATTCACTTAGGTCAGAATTCCAGGGAAATCTACAGAACACACATTCCCTAGTTTTATGAGAAGAGTTCCTTAGTGGAATAATTTGGTGGACAAGGGTAACCAAGAGTTTTTACTACATAGAACTTAGGACTCAGAGAGCTTTAATAGGATGATATCTACACATATTGCCAAGCACATTTTTATTCAAAACTTTTCTTGAAGAATATATTTGAGAGGTCAAGATTCTTGCTTTATTGACATCAGGGGAGCCTGCCCCCAACAATGTATACACAGAACCTCACCCCATCCATGGTGACCTAACACTCTCTCACCAGTGACACGCACTCCACTGCACTAGAAGATGTGTGTCACCCCATTCTTTCATAGCCACCACCCGTACACGGAGGTTCCCAACACTCTTACCCAATTCTACCCCTACCCCTGGATGACAGAGGAGGGCTTATAGCCAAGACAAGTTGTATCTCAGTTATCCTGACAACCAAGCCATTATTGTCTCCATGATTATTAAACCATCTCTTTTTCCTCTCTCAGCCCTCACTCCCCTTTTGTGATTTTTGAAATGTAGAGATCTACCCTTTATCTTATTAAAGAGGCCATTCAACACACTTTCTCCAGTGATCACTGCATGGTATGTTCTCAGCGCCTGTTAGTGTCTTCTCTTGTCTTTTCCTTCCTTTATTTTCTTTAAAAAATTTTTTTCTTGAGGGTTGAAGGTCTTCAGAGTGGTTATCAGATTTAGTGAAACCAATGGGCCATACTAACCCAAGCACTCTTGTAGCAAGACACATGCAACTTCTTATTTTCACATTTGTTCCAGACAATGTTAAGCAATCATGGCATAATCTACCCCTGTACTTCCCATCAAGTAATTCCTGTGGATCTATTGGGTGGGCCTTGAGAGATAAAAACCTCTTTGGCCTTTCTGCCTTGGATCTTGCTTTCTTAAAGAGCCAGTACTCTTGAAATGCCTTTCCAATCATCTTCTCTTTCTCATGAAGATGAAGTGATGGTCATGTGATCATCTCTTAGTGAATATATTACATTGTTTAGGCCAGAGAAGCTATCCCACTAGAACTTTGTGAAGTCTTTACTTCATAGAAATACCTTCTTTTTCCAATCTCTTTCAAGCAGTCAAACATCTCTTCTTCTGGTCCATAGTTACCATTGACCTGCCTCATCTGCAAACCATGAGGTAGTGGGGAAAGGAGGAATATCACTCACCAGATCCAGAGCTTGAGCCAAGTGATGTTGGATATCTATCTACTCGACTAAGTCCATGGCTATGAAAAAGCTTTTTCTTAATAGTACAAAAATGTAACAGGACACTACAGAAAAGCCTGTCTTCGGACACCTACAAAATAATGCATGCTCCCTTGTCAGTAAGTAAATACATGGTAACCAGAATGAGGCAAGTCAATCTTTTATATTACCAATCGCCAAACCAAACTTAGTGTATCAATGGAGGCAGCTTCTTCTATGTCAGCCCAGATTCTTCACTCAGCCAGGCTGTGACCTGAAGTCATCCTTCAGTAGTTCACCAGCCACTTGGAGTTAAAGAGGAGAACCAAGGTGGTAGCTTCTATCACCCCCACATGGAAGATTCAGAAACCATCAGTGATAATTCAACACTTGAACACACCAGAACCAAACACGCTGCTGTATGAAAATGTACCCAGCATCCAACTCCTTTGCAGCTGTTACCCATGAACTAAGGTTCCCATCCCTCTATGCCTCATTCTTGCCTCCCCAATTCGAAATGAAGATTGTAACCAAAGACCAGACACTAAGCTCTCCACAAAAGCAGATCTTTGCCCCATTCTCTCTGCACAGCTATGTTTCTGATTAGCTCACTGCTAGCCATTTAGTTCCTTCCATTCCACTCTTTCTCAAATGTTCCAAGAACACTTTTGCATTTTTTGCTCAATTTTGCTTTTTTACTTTTTTTAGGTCCCCCACTTTCTTCTCTATTATACTCTTGGTTTAACCTCTGCAGTTATTTTGATTATTCCCTTTAGCTATGGTGCTTCCATCAAACTCATATCAATACTGACTGGGCTTTCTCTGCCCTGGGCATGGGGACCAGGAAGCTGTTTGGTTTTATTTGTTTTATCAACCATTTACAGAGACTTCCAAGGGCATAACTGCAGCATTATTCTTGCGGCCACCATTTTGTCAATAATAACATTTCTGATAAATTAATAGCAGCTGATTCTCTTCAGAACAATTATGGGGCTCTCATCATAGAACCATTTCATTGTCCCTTCCCCCCAAAGGTTTGCCTTCATGGGGACTTACAAACTAGCTACTTTTCCTTGTACTTGAGGGCACTTGACTGTCTCGTCTTTGAATTATTCCTCTGGAACTGTGTGATGTGCCCTGGGCCTTCTATGTAAAACGTCAGGATGGTGCATTTCCCGAAAGAACTGAGGATGCAACCTGCCACTGTCCATCCTCAGATGATGAATACAGGTGGGTTTGTGTCTCCTGGGCATAAGACATCCTAATTCACAGTGAAGTCCTCTGAGACATGAATACGATTTACTTATTCCCAATTCCCCTATATTATAGCACAACAATGGCTTCCTTGAACTGGGGACTTGATGACTGTGGCCCATTGCCTTGGACCTCAGATGACGGAACAGAACAACATTAAGACCAACAGGACAGAAATCGGAGCAGCCCCTACAGTCTTCCTCCCGTTAACCTCTTGAGAACTCTCCAGGGAGACAAATTCCTTCCTCAGACACAGTTATCTTCCACAAGGGCCTCATAACTGGCCTTCCCACCTTTTGTCCACTTCTTCCTTGGACACAGATACACTGCCCCACTAGAGCTGGAGACCCTACTACTGGCTGTGGACACTTCCACGCTCAGTGTCCTTCTATCTATATCCACCTGTTTGTTTGTTCATCTGTTTCCTAAATTATTTACCAGTGTACTCATCCAGAGATGTGGGGTGGCTGGACGTCTGAACTCTGAATTACAGCAGGGGGGCATTTAATTCCACATGATTTAAAGTGTCACGTAATTTGTCTATATTTGGAAAAGCCTACTACCCTGGTGTCGCACAGAGCCAGACACAGCCTGAGGCCTTATGTTGCGTGTTTAACTTAGCAACCTGTGCAAATGTCTCTTTTCCCTATTACCAATGTGTCTTTAATAGTGTTGCGGTTCTTGAAGCAGTCTCTGTCTGGTTCCGATAAGAAAAGTCCCGCAGGCTGCAGTACCCGAGGACCCAACTGGGTCACACACCCAAGCACAATTGCAAAACACACACACTCGCCCAGAAGAGTATTTCTCATGCCTTTGGAAAAACACTCATTCTTAATTCTGGCATCTGACATGTGTTTAAGGGTCAGGGTCTGGTAAGGGGTCTTTCCATTGTGTTTTATTTTTGTTTTGACGTAGGATATAGGGTAGGGGTGTGACTTACTCAGACAACACAGGGAAGTAGTGTAACAATAATAAACCTTCCTTTTGTGGCCATATTGTCTTTCGCTTTCTATCACCAAAATATTGGCTACAAGTAGTTTCTACAACCCTCCTCAAAGGCTTCCAACAACCAAGCAGCTGTCTCTGTGCATAACATTAGCTGTGGAAAGAATAACTGTGTTCAAGAAAACACCAGGGAGAGGCAGAACCACTCTTTTAGGGTTAAAGTAATAAACTTTGAGTCTCGTGGGGGTACCCTTGCTGAGCCCTCCAGACTAGAAATTCAGACACTCGACTGGTATCGTGTCTGCCAGGTAGATAGATGTGAGACAGCAGTGAGGAGTAACATGAAGGGAGTGCAGAAAAAAATGGGACAAAGAAGTAAGATGGCCCAAATTATTCCCCAGACTAGATAAAATCACCCTTTAAAATCACCCATTCTCAAGTTCACTGAACTTCACTCAGTTTTCTTTGCCTGGCTCAGTTTTCATTGCATTTTGGCACCAAGAGGAAGGAAGTGGAGAAAGAGATTCTTGATAATAAACAGAAGTGACCTGTCCACATGAAAGGTAGAGGGGAATCTGTAAATTGATTCAATGTTATCTGCTTTACACAGTCATTGCTTATGAGTTGGATTACTGTGCCGTAGTTCTAAGAGTTTGATCATCAGAAGAACCACAACCAATCAAATATTCAAGGCATTAAAGTTGAGGGGGGCTGTCGCTTCTTGGCTCTGCCCCATTGGACAACCTTTTGGAGGGAAATGGAATCCTGAGCCAAGTATAAAAAATCATAAATCATTGGAACTGAGTATTTTTAGAGGCACTGTCTGAGACGTTCCATGAGTTGCTGACACTGAGACTCCCTCCTGGCTGCCATCCTTCTCAGAGCCTGGCAGTTCGGTTTTTGCTCCACATTTCTGAGCTGTTCACTACATACCTCAAAACTTGCTCCGATTAGCCTGATGTGGATTCTATTTCTTGCAACCTCAAGATCATAAGTCACCTAGGAGCCATGAGGCCTTTCCACTGAGGTATGCATCCAGGTATGTGGAAGCCACAATTTGTTTAACTGCTATTCCAGGACCCAGGGGCGAATAATTAACCTTTTATTAGGAAGACTGTGAACCCTGCCTCCTCCTCCCCAGGCAGAGACAAAGAGTTCTCCACCCAGGCCTGGCTGAGCAGTGTGATTGTGTGAGCCCACATGTGTTTGCACAGGAAGGAGTTGCTGGAACTTGCTCAGGAGGCCCTGGCCAGCACCACAGTGCTAGAAGGCTCAGGAGGAGGGCCCTGTCTCACCCTGGGCGGTCGGGTGGAAATAACTGTGTCTACCGCCTGGTGCTGGCAGCAAAAGCAGCACCAGCACCAGAGAACGTTCGGGCTCCAGACCCCCCAAAACCAGGAAATTCCAAGCTGGAGCTAAAATTGTAGCTGGCCTCCTCAGTCGTGTTCCCAGCTCTCACGCTCTGCAGCCTCAGCACAGCATGTATCCACACACCAAGTTAACCACGTAGGTTGAATGGGAGGCACAGGACAGCTGAGGCCAAGGCCCTCCGTACCTCTCCTACTCTCTGACCCCTGGGGCAAGAGAGATCCTTCATCCTCCCTGTACTTGCATACTTGGACTGAGCTGGCCTTTCATTTTAATCATAGTATCAGAAACAGAAAACTAACATTTGTTATTGTAGGCCAGGCGCTGAACTAGAAACTTAATGAAAATTATCTATCCACTCTTTCCAACAACATTCTGATCAAAGCTATATTATCCTCATTTCCCATCAGTTGCCAAGGTTACATGATGGGCATTCGCCAGGTTAGGACTCTGAGCCGAGGTCTCTTATGTCTGAAGGCCAGGTAACTATTGGATAGTTACTGATGATAGAGTGAGTCTGGACGGACACTAAGCTCAAGGGCCTTTCTAAAATTATAAAGCCAGGCTAGACTGTTCTATTGAAAGAGCCAGGAAGTGCTTTCCTCTGGGTCAGGAGATTTTCGTCTGACTGTCCTGGCAAGGTCATTGTCATTAGTAGGAATGATCAACTCATCCTAACTTGGAGGTGAGAGCCCTGGATCAAGGATTGGAATACAAAGCCACCCCTTAGCTCTGCCTGCACACCCTAGGTTCTAACACTTGCCTTCCTTGTGCCCTCAACCCATTCATATAAGACGGGACATAACTGTGTGCATCTGTAATAGCAGTGGACGTGTGCATGAGATGATGACCCAGCAAAGGGCGCAGGCAGGGGGCCTATGTGCCGCAGCGGGGATAAATTTTTATCAGTAACAGTACTCACACTTGAGCAAGTAGGTGGCTTTTAGTTCGTTGCACGGTAGTTTTAATTTTTTTTTTTTCAGTAGACGATGTAGTCTTATGACCAGCAGGAAGGAGTGGGGTGGGAAGAGTTTTAATTCTGCACGCCCCTAAATCAAGGAATTTACCCCCCAAAATACAAGGCTACTATTAGAAATAAACTTGGAGATCATGAACACTAATCCATTACCCACAAATCTGGAAATCGAAGCCTCTAAAAGAAATGTGATTTGTCCAGGATCGTGTGGTGAATTAGTGAGTGGCAGAGTGAAGGCTGAAGCCAATCTTCCCTAAATGATAGGGGATTTCAGAACAGATGCAAAGTGCTGTCTATGATCCTAGTATCGCAAGGCTAGAAAATGACCCCAGATATTTTCTAGGAATCCAGTCACTTCTGACTCAGGCAGAGTTTACTTAGATGGAGGCAGCAATAGACTTGGGTTCCTAAGACTTGTACTCGAGTCCCTGGGTGCTAACAACAGCACTGGGGAGAGGAACTAGACGTGAACCACTAATTCACACTGAGGTAGAAATGACCACCCCAGATACCAACACAGGCAGCGTCACAAAGCAGCATGTGATGAGTCGTCACATTTGTAGAACAAGAAAGTCACGTCCGCAAAGGCAGAGGAGAGCCATCACTTACGTCTTCCACGAACACTTCCCAGCTCACCCCGTGTCCCTCTGGCTAACCTAAGCCCTTCATCGGGAACTAAAACAGGTGATTAGTCTGGGGATCATGTGTTTGGAAACAAGATGGGTGAAGAGAAACAATAAGAGATGTGGAGGCAATAGACCTTTATTGGTACCCTATCTCTGCTATGTGCTGACTGAATGACCTTGGACAAGTTTCTTCACCATGGAGACTGTGCTTTCTTTCTCCTCTGTAAAGAGGCAGCAATCATCTATGCTTCTCATGACTGGTTGAAGTGAAAAGAGAAACTAGTAGAAAGCGTCCACCACCGAGCTTGGCTCCTGGCAAACACAGAGTAACTTCCTCTCCTCCCATAGGACTGCGGTCTCCTGGACGTTAAGTCTGGGCCTTATGTGACTTACCATCTCTCGTGGCTCCTTCACAGTCAAAAGCATTTTTAATTCAAGCTGACCCAAGAGTGGTCAGAGAGGAGAGTCCATTTTTGTTTCAAGAGAAGAAAGAGTTACACTACTTTTCACTGAGTATCCATCAGAATCTGAGTTGAGTTTCTCGATACCTCTTCATGGCCCTTGGGTCCACCACGTGGCTCTATCATTGGTTTTGACACAGTCACGCCAATAACCAAGGATGAAAAATCCCTCGAAAGTCTCAGAACCCCAGTGGTTTTACTGGCGATCTCTACGGGATGATCTCTTCATTATACTCACTTCCCAGGGCTTATAAACTGGTAGAAAACAAGGCATTCAATAAAATAAATGAAATTCTCATGGTAGAACCTAACAAATCAGTTCCCTCTAAAGAAAACTATCACTTATCAGTATAGTCATAAGAGTGCTATACAAACAGTCAAAAGTGCTGAATTGTTTATTAAAAAAAGACTAGTGTTATATTTATTATAACTTTATTATTTGTTACTGTAAAGAGAATGCTTTCTCAAACATACATACATGCCTATATAACATGTCATGTATATCAATCTCAGATTGGTCATCTTAATAAAAGGCAAATAAGCATTAGTTTATTATTGAGTATAATGGAAATTATGGAAAATACAGTAAAACAGCTGGGGTCTAAACAGGGAAAAGTTTTTTTTTAATTAAATTGGGGTGAAATTAGTAAGATTTACACAGGTTTCAAGCATACATTTCTATGATACATGATCTCTATATTGCCCACCATGCAAAGTCAAATCGTCTTCTGTTACCATATAGTTCACCCCCTTTACCATTTATTACTCCCCAACCCAAACTTTTCTCTAGGAGAAAAAGGTTAATACAAATAATTATTAAGTGTAACACGGGATTACTTAATAAAGAGTAAGGAGAATGTCAAAGAACAGAGTAATGGCAGGATAAGAAGCGGCCCCTCGCTCTAGGGCGGAGGCCGAGAACCCAAGGGAACAACCACTCTGGAAGATGCTTGCACCTGCCAGACCAAAGATCCAGGTCTGACCCGGTTCGGGACGGTGCTGCTTTGGACCACTGGCTGGTGGAGAAGTTCCTTGCGGTGTGCACCTCTGAGGTGCTGGGGTAAAGTATCATGCCCTCCCCCGGGGTAGTGTGGATGAAGCGCCCTGGAAGTGAGAGTCGCCAGGTGTCCCACTACCCACCTTCCGCTGTGGGAGCCAGACTCCACGTCAGAACCAGTTTGAACAGTCCCTGTATGGTGAAGTGTCTCTCCAGCGCCCTCTACTGACAAATCTTACCATTGTGCTGGTTGGGAAAGGAACAGTATTCCAGGGCCATAGCCTGGAGACAAAGTGGATGGATAACTGAGAGGCACAAATTGATAACTAGCACGTACAACAACATGTAAGAAAATAAACTGAGATCACCAATAATCTCAACCGCCCCAATTTTTCTGTTGATATTTCTAACTTGATTTCTGTTGATATCAAGCCCCTTCCAAAACTTATTTGTTTGGAAGGAGGTGGTAACTTTTCATAGGTTTCTTTTCACATAATTAAGATTATATTTTATATATGATTATTTATATTGCTATTGACTTCACACGATAGCATACATACTGTTTTATTTCATTAAAATTGCTTTAATGTCATTTTATGGGGTGCATAATATTCCACAATGGAACCCTTATTTAAGTAGCCTTCTGAATCAACAAGAAAAATGCAACACTCTAATAAATAAAAGGGCAGAGGACATGCACAGAGGGACTGTTCACTAACTATATACTACAACCATTAAACAAAGAAGAGGAAATGTTAAACCTCTTTAAGAATCAAAGAAAACTATCCTTGTGATTTAAAAAAAAAAGTAAGGCAAAGCTGGACATTAATTTATGATCCTGCTGAGTTTTCTTGTCAGAACATCTGAGTTACTACTTAAATTTGTTCCAGACAATGACAAATTCTCCAACTCCACAACTTGTGTCTCTTCAAGCGAGAGTGGCTGTACGTCACAACTTTTTGCCTGTGTGTACAGTATGTGAGTGTGACTGTGATCCATTCTGAACAGGCAGGCGGGTACCATGACGTGACCTCCATCTCTCCCAGGGTTGCCTCCAGCAAAATGATTTGGAATTGTTGTGAAATGTCTTCCCTGGAGAAGGACTCCCTAAAGGCTTCTTCCAGACTAAACCTTTGGCTCTTCTTGGCACAATGCCTGCAGCAGCTGAGCCCTGGGAAACGCTGAGGATCCCTGCAGGGGAGATGGGACAGAGAGAGGAGCCCAGCTCCAGGTCCCAAATTTGCTTCTGCTCTGGCCTCCGTGCTGAGCGTGACCAGTCTTGCTGAGAATGAAAGAGCTGTAAAATTTGTTTATGAAGCTGCCATTCCCCTCCCCACACAGCCCATTTACCTTTCATAATAGTGGAAGCTGGATTTGCAGAGTACCAGCTCCTTCACTAAATTGCTATATGATCACGGATAAGTTATATAGGGCCATGAATGCTGACCTTCTCACTTCAAAAACTGAGCCAGCCCTGACTGCTGTGGCTCAGTGGATTAAGCGCAGGCTGCAAACCAAAGAATCACAAGTTCAATTCCCAGTCAAGGCATATGCCGGGGTTACCAACCAGGTCCCCAGGATGGGGTGCACAAGAGGCAACCACACATTCATGTTTCTCTCCCTCTTTCTTCTCTTCCCTCTCTCTAAAAATGAATAAATTTTTTAAAATCTTAAAAAAAAAAAACTAGGTCAATGCTTGCTTTATCTGTGTTACTGTATTATTGGGAAAAACACAACTCATTTCAAGGCAAAGTGCTTTAAACTCTGAAACACACCAGACATTTTGGATTCATATCTTGTTTCCACAGCTGTGCATCCTTGAGAAAGTTTACTTAACCTCTCAGTGCTTAATTTCAACATCTGTAACATGGAAATAATTTCTTATAAAATTATTGTGAGAATTAAATTATATGATACATACAAATACTATCAAAAGGCCAGCAACTAATCTTGTTATTAATAGTACTCCCAGGTAGAAAATCGACTATTTAGGCATTCTTTCCTACATTCTCTTCTTAATTCTGTCAAATTCCCAGTTGTACCAAACAACATGCTGTAATTGATGTTTTTGGTACTTTTGATTTTGTTGGACACAATGAATGGCATTTTCCTAGTGTAACTCTCATTTCTGGGATTTTATTCCCACACCTCTCATTCATTTATTTTTCAACAAATATTTATTGAGCATTTACTAGATCCTAGGCCTTGTGCTAGGCCCTTGGGATATAATTATGACTAAAACTCAGTCCTGGACACTTACACACTCATGTTCAAGTTCTAACTTTGGAAAATGGGCAAGTTCACACATTATTTCAGAGCCAAGTGATAAGTAGGTAGTGAAATCAAGAATAAGATTCTACGGGAAATAAAGTGAGATGAGATTAGCTTTTCCCACCAGGATTAGGACAGCTCTGCTGGATCATTTGATCAGGACGCTGAATGTACTGGCAGGCAAAAAAGAGAAAGGGCACCTTAGGTCAACAGAACAGATGGTTCAAGGGCATGCAGGTGTGAGCACACGTGACCTATTCGGGAGAGGCTGGACAGTTGACTCTGGCAAAAGTAAAAGGCATAACAGAAAGAATGGCTGCCAAAAAGGCAAGGACCAGGACTTGGATGACTGAATGAAGGATTTGGGTATTTTCCTAGAAATTAAGGGTGTGAAGTACATGGCCGCCAGGCAGGCCTGATCTAATGAGGTCAGCTTCCTTAAAATTTTTGCGTTGAATATTGGGCATGCATTACCTATTTAGCCACAGAACCCACCCTGCCATATTGTCTTACACTGAACCTCTTCCCACATAACCCTAAGGGGTTTGAATGTGCAACCCTGCTTCATCTGAGTGAGCTGCTGGAGACTGGGCATTGGCATCACAAACCCCTCTGGATGCTGGGAGGAGAAGGTATGGTGTGTAATAGGGTGTGAGATTGTGCATAGAAGGGGCAGCTAAAAAACTACTGCAGTAAAATGGAAAAGATTTTTTAAAGTGTTTGCAAGGATGGAGAGTAACCTCAAACACTACAATTACTCAAAGTATCAGTGGGTAGAACCACATTGCAAAACTTTTTGGTAATATCCATTCATCTGAATATCTACAGGCCTTAAGACCCAACAGGTAACTGTAGGAACTACTCATCTACTCATCTGTTCATTCATTCCATTTTTGTTAAGGGTCTATTACACATCAAACTGTCATGAAAGGGTCTACTAAGCGCTAAGGACTCCAAAAACTGGAGCACATGGAAGAGCGGGATATTGAACAAGCATCCACTCAACCAAATACTTTCAGTAAAAAAAGCAGGAAGCACTTGACATACAAAGCAGGTGATAAGATGCCGTGAAGTTAGGCAGCGTACATAGGCAGCTGTGAGGGGCTTGGAGGGGCTACTTTAGACAGCATAGGCTTCTAGGATTAAGTGCTTCTGGACCACGAGGAGCCATAGAACTCACAGGACGCCGGCGGACGCAATGCCCTCAGATTGTGCTTTGCACTGACAGTGAGGCAGGGTTTAAACAACACCCCCACAAAGACGATGTCACCTGCGATGATGAGGCATGGTAACCATGTCATAGCCTCCCGCCAACACAAACCGGTGGTCCAGGGTTAACAAGGTCACTGCTGGGCACCAGGCGGTGTCTTTTGCTGTGTTCTGGCACAACCTTCAGTGGACACTGCCTACCACGACTCGGCCTGTTTTATAGGCTCCTCGGCTGTTTGCCTCCAAAGTGGACTCTGGTCTGAGGAAACCCCAACACACCCTTCGTGTCAACGTTTTCTTCTGAAATGTTTTTCTCTCTGAGTCCCTGCCATTTCTAATCATAATCAGTATTCCTTTGTTAACAGGGGTTTTATTGGTCAACAAATGTTACTTGGGAAAGATTTCTTAAAATGTGCTTTTTTGACTTTTAATAGTCCCATGATTTCGGATTTCACTTCTGTCCAAACTTGCCACCAACTCTTATGTGAGTCAGAGAACTTATTGCAAGAAAAGGTACACGTGTTGTTTAAGACAAACTAACATTGAGATGGAAGGCTTTAGTTTGTGAAGATATCACTAGAGCCTCTAAAAATAAACGTGACATGGAAATGTAATGTTCTAATCACCAGTTCTCACAGTAGAGCACGCAGCAAAGACAACCTGAAAATACCTCAAGTTTTTCGGAAGGAGTTATTGCCGGGTTTGGTATTGTTTCGGCAACATTGGGTCTGCAGTCTGTTTTCGCAAGTCCAGTACTTGCACATTTTGAGGGCCTGGCTTAGATAGTAACATGCCCATGAAGAGTTTCTGGATCACCTTAGCCAGGAAGGCCTCCTGCTAGCCAAACTCTTGTACCTCTATTTACACCTCCCTCACACATGAGGACATCTCTCTCCCCTCAGCTGGCCAGGAAGTGTCTTAGCAAAAGGGACCTTGGCTGAGTTTCTTTGTATCTTTCACAACACAGTGTCGTCACCTCCACCACCATCACAGGTAATAAATGCCCAGTGTGCGCCTGCGCTGGGTCAGGCACAGAGCTCACCGCTTTAATAGACATACCTCTTTCATTCTCCCAATGACCCCGTGAGGATGGTCTCATACCCACTCACTCTTTACACATGAAGATGCGGGTATGCGGAGTAGTTTAGTAACTTTCTGCAAATTCCCCAGGGCCAGAACTGAACCCCCCAGGGAGTCTGGGCCCTGTCTTCAACGCCACTTTGCCTCTTCCCTAGCACGATGGAAGTTTGTAAACACACATTGAATCAGTTGGCCCTGAAGCGTGGCTGTGACTGTGAACAGGTTTGCACAGAAAAAGAAAAGAAGTTAATTCTAGCATCCCAAGTGCTTCCTGGTGGGTTTAAGACAGAGACTGAGGGTCTTCATTCCAAGACCACAGCCGCCTCCGCAGCAGTCTGTGATGTATCCTCTTAAGTGTCATGGGTTTCCCATGAGTGTGACACCCGCTGACCAAACAGTCGCGTCACCACTGTCTCCTGTAATGTCCATCCAGCTGCTTGTAGGACTCCCCAGGTGGCACGCCGTGAGGCCAGGTGAAGCTTTCAAAATGGGATAGACACACACTTAAGCGGTTGGCAGAGATGTGCTTTTTCCATTCTCCTTATTAACTCCCAGTGACGTCCATTATAAAAATGAAGATGCGTCCCCATGGGATAAAACATTTGGCCCCGTGGCCAGACGAAAACGATCTGCACGAAGGAAACAAATCCTTTCCAATCCGCTGTTTAAAGAAAAAATGATAATGGATGAGAGGACCCGGAGGAATAATGAGAACAGCCCTCAGAAAGCAAGGGTGAACTACACAAGACATTAAGTAGGAAACAAAAATGCCTTTTAGGAAAAAAAAAATAAAGAAAGTAGGCCCACCAAAGGAGATGAAGCGAATGTGGACATTCATTTATTCATTCGTTGTTTTCACTTGTTTATGCATTTATTCAGCCAGTATCTCTGGTTTGTGCTAAGTGCTCTCTTCTGGGTGCAGGGGAGGAAAAGACAGACTAGGAGACATTCAAAGATTAACGTCAGGAGGATTCTGCTCAGGTGGATGTGGGCGTCAGGACACAGTCCTCGCGATCCAGGCAGGAGTCTTGTCCTACGGCTGACCACTTAGTCTCACTCTACCTCAGTTTCCCCATCTGTGAGGCAGGAAAGATAGGAGTCTCTGACACAGAAAGGTTGTTGTAAGGATTAAATGAATGAATAGTGGCACATCATTTAGAAATGAACTATAAATGCAGGTCTACCATGTATTACATGTAAGAGTTTGGGGGAATATTCAGCAGATTCACATGTAAAATGGGTAAATCGCACATCTTAGGATTCAATGGATGGAAATCATATTTACACATATACTCTACACCACATATATACTTCACATGTACCTATATATGTATAACATAAATATACAAAGTGCTTGAGAGTGCATTCCACCCAGAAAACGCCCAAGCAGCCGTGTTAAGCATGAAGTCAAGATCTATTAATCCATCTAGCTAACTATATAACATATATTTTTTTTTCTGTCCTTGCCCAATGATGTGCTTATGGACTTTAGAGAGAGGGGAAGGGGAGAGAGAGGGAGAGAAACATCGATCGGCTGCCTCTCGTACACAACCCAACAGGGACCAAACTGCAATCCAGGCATGCGTCCTGACCAGGAATCGAAAGTGACCTTTCAGTTTGGGGGACAATGCTCCCAACAAGTGAGCCACATCAGCCAGGGCTGATTCTGTTATTTTCTTATTATTTAATAGGAAATGAGACCGAAAGGTATAATTAATCTTTTATGTGCACATTTTTTAAAGACTTGCTGAGCCCCTGTCATGTGCAAAGCACCGAAACTTCACAGTGAATGAAGGCAGTGGCTGTTGTTGAGGGGCAGAGGTTGTAGCCAGTCCTGGTAGCTTCAGAAGATGAGTGGACCGTGGTGGCCACTCAAATACAGAAGACTTGGGGGAAGTTCGTGAGGTCATTAGGGACATGCAGGGTGACAGGAAGCATCGACAGGAAGACAGGCAGGTTGCAAACTGGAGGAGAGAAGGGGGTTTGCTATGGATTTGGGGGTTATTAGGAGTTGAACTGGGGAGAGTGAGGTCATCCAGACCACACAAATGGAGTGAGGAGCAATAGTTGATTTAGAATAGAACGCTTGCCCTGGCTGGGTCAGGGCACAGGTAAGAATCAACCAATGATTGCATAGGTGAGACAACAAATCAAGTTGATGTCTGCCTGTCTGTCTGTCTGTCTCTCTCTCTTTCTCAAATCAATATATAATTTTTGTAAAAGAAAGAACTCTTGATTACTTGAAAATTTGAAGATGCAAATAGAGAAAATGTTGCCATGATGGACCCGGAGCAAAAAGACGAAAAAGCAAGAGAGCCAGGATTACCCAAGGAATATAGAAACTGTAGAGAATGGTGGGATAACCATGGTCATGTCCTTGCAGCCTAGAAAAGCAACATCCGCCCAGCAGCCGAAAGAGATACGCATGTTTTGTTGCATACAAGTTGTGATCGCCAGACTCTGAGACACTTCCCAAGTCATCACGAGATTCTTGCTGTCCAACGGCATCTCATTTCCTGAAACTTGCTCACATGCTGCTCATAACAAGTCCTTTATGGTTTACTAAGAGCTCTCTCCCATCTCGTCCAGGCCTCACCCCCGGGGGATCAGGCAGGGCCGCAATCATTATCGCCATTTACAGAGGTGGAGGAAATGGGTTCAAAGAGGTTAAATGCTGTCGGAGGCCGGGCAGATTTATTGACATCCTGCAACATACTTGCTGTTCCCTACCTGACCCTGATGCTGGAGAACTGTGTCTTCTGAGATATATTTGCAGAAATTATGCTCTACGGGGTCTCCAAGGGGCATTTTGGATCCGCATGACCCACGACATGTGGGGAGTTAACTTCTTTAAATCCTTTGGAAAGGGAATAAATAGATAAAGAAATGCAGGGGGACTAAACGAGGTACCGGGCATTGCTCAGAGTGATGGAGAGTGAAAGGCAGAATCACATGACTACGTGTTGTTACATCCCACCCACAACAGACAGGGCAACCATGCTGAGTCTCCAGGGACGCCCAGGGCAGCAGCCTCCACATGCTCCCTCCCCTGTGGGGGCTGCATTGCTTACATCCAGTGGGGCAGGACTCTTCTCACAGTTCACATATGGCTGCTACAGACTTGGGACCTCAGCTCAACTCTTACCCTTAGCTCACTTAGACCTTATTTCTGAAGTCAGCCGCTTCCCTAAAGCATAGAGACACAGGATGTCATAACTCAGCCAACCAAGCAGCAGGAGCCACCAGGGAGGGGAGAAAGGAATGAAGCAGCACTGCATGGCCGAAGAGAACGAGGAGGCTGAAGAGGGTGAAGCAGCTGCGTTTGTGTGCAGTTTGCCCCTCATGTTGAAAATTCAGTGTGGCCCTGGCCAGGTGGCTCAGTTGGTCGGAACATAGTCCCATACACCAAAAGGTTGCAGGTTCAGTTCCTGGTCGGGGCACATACCTTGGCTGAGGGTTTGATATCCAGTTGGGGTGCATCTGGTAGGCAATCAATGGACCCCTGTCTCTCTCTCCCTTTCTCCCTCCCTCTCTCTCTCTCTCTCTCTCTCTACCCCCACACACCATCCTCTCTTAAAATCTAGTGTATACTCAAAAAGGTAGAATCTGGAGCTGGGGGAAATCAGAGCAGTGGAGTAGAAGCAGCTGGAGGCAGCCCCTTACTAGACAGGGGTGGTCCAGAGGTGGACAAGGGCAGCTCCAGCAGGACCCTAGAGTACCAATCAGTAAGACAAGGCTGAAGCACTCGTGATGAGCAGCGTCCATAGGAAGATAGGTGATGTAAGGATTTGTAGGGTGCACATGAACACCTAGGTGGAAGGAGGCAGGAATCTGGCGGCAGACTCCTTTCACATTCCTCCCCTTGGTGGGCCTGCCAGTTGGCTCGGGCCAGAATTGATGAATATGACCTTGTAGCTTATAGTAGCCAGGACTCGGCCTGGAGGAGCCAAGAGCTAAAAAGCAGGGCCCCAAAGAGGGACGGGAGCTGGAGTCACTCAAATCTCCAGGGAGAGCCCAGTGTCCCTGCTATCAGATGCACTGGAAGGAGGCCAGCAGTCCTGCTGGAACTCCCAATTCAGTGCATTAAGATGTGTCGAGTTGTCTTGGTTCTATTTCGCAGAATCTTTAAATTAATATGGCAGACATTTGGCTGACTGTGACTGTAAGCAGTTACGTTAGATAATTACATTATTTTCCCTTAAAATTTCCAGTTGTAGATAGCGTGCTTCATTTTTAATACATTTTATGTATATATATAAATATATATATAGCATATGTATACATATAGAACTATAATAAATATATAGAAAAGTACAATATACATGCATAGTCTATAGCTTGCTGAATTTTCACAAATTGAACACATTCAGTAACCAGCAGCCAAATCCAAAAATACAACACACCAGCACCCCACAAGTGTCTATCATGCTTAACTCTTAATTTAAAAGAAAATTACATCTTAACCACTCTGCCAACCCCCGCAAAATGCCATTCTGATTTAGGCTGAAAACAGATAAGGAGTTGCTCACCGATATGCGGGCACTCACTCTCCTGCACACTGTCTGTACAACTGTGTTCTACAAAGAAAAGTACAGCCTGCTTCCTACTTGCCCAGCCAGGCCCCTGGGGGTTCCCTGGGACTCCGCAAAATAGACCCAGAACCCTTCCCGGTGGCTGCTCGGCTGTGCAGTCACTAAGGAGTCAGTCCTGTGCCAGGATGAGTGTCCTTTGGATTGACTGGTGTCCTGTACATCATTCTCTGAGCCCTGAGGCCGCAGCCAGCAGGGAATGGGAGACTTCCATCACCGGCACTTCTTTCTTTTCATGCAGGTTCCCATAGAGCACTTGGCACCCTCTCCTCCACAGGCATGAGCACCTTGGGACTGATCACCCAAGTGTCTGTTTCCAGGGCATTTGGAGCCCAGAGTCTGCTGAGCACTGGGGTGGGAGGAGAGGTGCAAACATTTCTTGAAAGAGGTATGCAAGGTTTTCAGTAATTTTATGGGGGAGGTTCTTAAAGTTACACAATATTTCCATACCCTGCCTTTCTCCTGAAAGGTTAAAAACCTTTCTGCTGGACTGTGAGTTATTTGAGGGCAGAGACACTGATCTGCAACTGACATCCATATCTCAGGATCCATACTGACAGGTTTTGCCTACATTCCCAGACGTCAGTTGGTGTGATGCAAAAACTGGGAAGTTGTAGTCAAACACACCGGCCCCCCAACTATGGGTGAGTTTTTAAACCTCTCTGAGCCTTGGTTTTCTCAAGAGTAGAATGGGTATAATAATGCCCACTGCATTATTCACATACCTAGGTACACGTCTGCCAGGGTCCTGGACTCACCGAGGGTGTCCGCAAAGTCCAGCTGCCTTCGTCTCATTCTCTGAGACGGGGAGAAGATCCGGGTTTTCAGGCTGATAGTCAGTGTGAGGTTGAGGCTACCCATGAGATGGTAACTCCACCCAGAGTGGCCACAGAACAGTAGAGAAAGCAGGGTGTCTACCTTTTCAGGTCTCTACTAATTAGTAAATCTTACTACCACCAGCCAAGTTCAACCAGAAAGACTTTCTCTGCCAACAGACTGAACCCTAGCTCTTTACATGGGCCTCCTGTGTGGCCCTGGTCAATTCTGGCTGTGGCCTGCAGTCTCTCATGTTCATGATTTACTGCCTTAAAACAGTGCAAATGTTTTGTGAGCATGACCTCTGCCTGCATCCACCACTGGAGTGAGTATTCGATAAACGCCAACTGAATTTAAAGTTCTTAATCGTGAAGTCTGTGGACAAATTCAGCCTGAAATTATAAGTGAAATGGTGTATGTCAAAGCCTATACAGTTCCCTCCTGGAGACAGAGAGCTTTCATCAGATTGTCCAATGGTGAGAAATGTTAATGGTGAGCACTTGAAGGAGGGTCTGCCTCTTAGTCATCTCTGGATGTCCTTATACGCACAAGATACTCAACAGATAAGGGCTTCAGGAGAATCGTCAGGCTCTCCTGGTCACTGACAATTGACGTGCAGTGTGCCCAGTAAATGCCTTCCTGTCCCACTTGTAACAACCCCCCAAGTTATCCTCAAGTCCGTCCTCTGAGAGGTAATTCTTGTCCTGCTTGTCTTTCCTACAGAAAAGTGAGAGAGTATTTTGGTTAATAATTCCTTGAATTTGATTGTCAAGGATATCACCATCAAGCTGGCAATTCCAGCTGGTAGAGAGGGCAGGAAATAATAGCCCATTCCTAAAGGGATAATAATATTAATAATATCAGCAATATCATTTGTGAATACATTTAAAGAGCCAACTATTGGACAGATTGCTGATTATGAATAATCTCATAATATTTTTTCAAGAGGGAAGTTAAAAAAGAAAGCATTACTTTTACCTCTGCTTTACCAGTGGGGAAACTTGGTGGAGATAAGTCACAGGTCTCGGCCGAGGGTGCAGACCCAGAGGTACAACTGAGCCCAGACAGGCCCAACTCCACAGCCTGCGCAGGGAACTGGAGAGTAAACTTAGCACAGTCAGGAGTCTCATCCGTAATCGTCTGGACAGTGGTACCCGTTTCCGACTGCACAATCCTTGATTCTTAACTCTACATCTTCACATTGAAATGATCCCTAGATCTCCTTCCAGCATATATGGCTTTTCCCATTCTGGTATTAAGTCAGATCACACAATGGCTCGTCAGGCTTCTCCAAACCCTGGCAGAGTTTCCATTGCCCACAAGATGGCGTTGAGGGGTGAACCGAAAACCTCCAGGTCTGGATGTCCTGCACGCAGCTCCACCAGAGCTTAACTGCATTGCCATTCCCCAGCAAGATCTGCTACCAGTTTTGTACCACAGCCAGAGAAGGGACCTAGTTGGATATATCAATCGCCTGTCATGTGCCAAGTTCTACATGAAGTGCTTTGCTGTAGAGCAAGGTCTCTGCTGCAAAGAAATCCCTTGAGGTTCACTGCCAGGAGCTGTAGGCACTTGGTAATTGTACACTAAACTAAATTGAATTGGTTAACCAAAACCTCCTGCAGAGCCCTGGTCATACATCTTCCTGAGTTGTGTTTCCATTCTAGATTGACAAAAGTAGGTGCTTAACCTGCTGGACAATTGGATTGGTGACTGATGTTGCCTACAATCTCTTGAGTGAAAGTTGAGATGCAGTCCACATCCAGAAAATCTCAAGGGTGCCTTGAGAGTTGAGATTCTGGGAAGGAAGGATCGGCAGGGTCTGCTGAAAAGACACCTAGACGATGAGAACCCTGCTTTGCAGCTCTAGGACCCTCCTCAGAACCCTTGAACAAACCACATTGAGCCTCGATGCCCTCAAAATAAAATAATTGAAAATAATTGTGTTTTCCCTGAATAATTTATATTATCGAAATGATCAAATATGCTAAGGAATGCAAATTATAAGGCAGAAAATGTCACTATGCAGAGTATAAAATGACGAGGGCATGTATTACCTTCTAGTAGGTGACACCAAATATGGTCATAAAGAGTTCAAAGTCAGGTCTGACTCTGAATCTCAGCTGTAGCATTTATTAGCAGTGTGACCTTAGAAAAATCATGCACGTCTATGAACTACAGTTTCCACATCCATGAAAGGGGGGTGATAATAGTACAAACTTCCTGGAGTTTTTCTGAGGACTGAGATTAATCTAAGATATTTAGCATAATGCCTAGCACATAGTATTCAAAATGGTACTGCTAGTAACATTAATATTATGTGTACAGCTTAAGTTTCACATATATTTTGAGCTCTGGTACCCAGGCATGGCTCACACCAACTCCCAAGAGCCAACTGTGCTCATCTCTTCCAAACTTTGTGCTCCGTGACATCTCATTGGTAGCTCGGAATCACCCATAGCAGGAATTATTTACACTGTGGAAATTGGCAAATCCTACAAATTCTAGTTGTCATTATTTGCTTGATTTTCCGGAGAGTCCGTTTTTCAGAGTTCCACTGATTATGAGTATTGAATATGTTTCAGTTTAGGTCCACCAGAAACAGTCCTGAGATAGAGATTTAAACGCACATGTGTTATTAAGGAAACCCTCTCAAGTAAAAACTGTGAGGAAAGCCACGTAAGGCAGGAGAAGGCACCAGGCAGAGGTGTGGATTCAGCTGAAGGCTTGTCTCCGCCGGATGCCACAGATAGCTCTGTAGCTTGGACACCCGCAGAGAGTCCCTCCCTTGGGGCAAGGGGGCCAGGCTTTTCTACCCCCGTATTGCTTGGCTATTGGCTGCTGACCACCTTCTTAGGGGGAGGTAGCTTCCCAGGCATTTCTGGGAAAGACAACTCCTGATCTCAGAGTAACTCTCTAAAGAAGTGTCCAGCTATGAGTCACTGCCACCCAGGATTGCTGAGAGATGGAGACACCAGCAAGTAAAAGGTATCTGAGCAGGACACCAACAGCCTTTGCTAAAATGTGGAAACAGACCATTGCCCCGGACCTTTGAACTAGAATAGATTTGGGAAATCTCCTCTCCTATGTATATAAGACAAGACAGAAGAAGGGTTGCTTATTCAATCAGCAAATATTATTGAATGTGAACTACATTCCCAGCAATGGGATGGATGCTGGTGATTTAAGGGTGAATCCAGTCAGATGCAGGATCCCCGCACTGAAGGAGTTTACATCCAGCTCTGGAGACAGACATTAAGCAAATGCCCCCACAAATAAACATACGTTTACAACTGTGGTGGTTTCTGTGAGAGGGAAAAGGAACACAGCAGTCTCAGATGTAAAGACAGGGGTTTGGCAGACTGGGAGGCCCAGAGGGCTTCCCTAAAGCAGGGACAACTGAATAGAAGTTGGAAGCTTTCTAAGTGAGGTAGTGGGGTGGATGTAGAAGGGGAGGGACTGACATCAGGCAGGGAAGCGAATCTCCCCTGGGGTCCAGCTGCAGGGCAGGCTTCAGTGTGGGGACCAGTCCCTGAGGCCCAAGGAGTGGGACGGCTCTTGGAGGCCAGGGAAGTGTGGAAAGAAGGAAGCAAGAAAAGTTGTCTTTGCTCTTCTGAATACGGTATTTAGAAGGCAGGCCAGTGCTTCTCTTTTTCTACTGAGATTCTAAAAATCTCTATTTTGAAAACAAGACTATTTTTAAGTGCTCTATATTTTCAGATTGGTTACTTTCTGTTTTTCTTTGAAGCTTAGAAAAGTGCCTTTTGAAAATCCCCGACTGATTTAGCTGCGCCAAGGAACAGGGGGTGTGTCCTTACAAAATCCTGAAGCTAAAGGAGGGGAAGTGATAGGTTCCTATATATATATCTATATATACACACACACACACATGGGTGTGCATGACACATGTAAATGTGTGTGCTCCTATGAGCACTTATGCACAGGCATGCCTGTGTGAGTGCATACGTGCATGTGTGCATGTTTGTGCCTGCTTTGGTGACCAGAACTGGGAGGTGGAGAATAGAGGTGGGGGAGGAGAGTGGACAAGCAAGTCCTGGAGGGAGGAGGGGAAGCGCTCATTGCTGCTGCTCAGCCCATTATTAAAGAGAAACAACATTCCCAGCAGGAGGCAGAAGGGCAATAAAACCAGTGGCTCCACAATTTATGATGCTAACTGAGATTCCATAGTTTGAAGCTAGACTATCCCCCGAGCATCAAGGTCAACAAGCCGGCAATGCCCAGGCTCCACAAGAGCTCCCCTGTGCCCACCTATTAATCAGCCCATTGCTGAAAATGCACCAATGAGCTCTGCTCTGGAAACATCATTAATAAGCATGGACAAGCCAAATTGCTAAGAATTCCAGGATAAGGGCAGAAAGGCAAGAAAAAAAATATTTATGTATACATATGTGCATGTTTGCATTGGGGGTGTAACCTATTATGTATATAGGGCTATCTATTACAGAGGTCATATATAAGTGTGTCTATGCGTGTTGCATATATTTTATGTTGTAAGAGAAATTTTCAAGCTTTAGAACCTTAGCAGATGAAATCAGAGCAATTGTTCTTCTGCAAAGACTTTAGGAAATTAATGAGGTCTGCACGCAGAGCCATGAGAAAATCGAAAAAAAAAATCAAGTGCCCAGTTTCCAAAAATACAGCAGCCACAATCCCAGAGAGAGTGATCAGTTTAGTGGCCAATCTGGAGGCCATCAGTGGCCCCAGCATATCTTTTGGGTTATTGCAATTCTGAATGGAGCTTTAATCAGCTTAGCCTAGTCTGGGTGCCAAGAGCCTGCAGGCAAAGGACATTTTCCTACAAATCCTCTGGAAACGATCTCCTTTGCTGTAAATAAATGGAGCCATTCTCTCTCCAGCTCCATCCTGAAGTGCAAAGCTTCCCTTTCTTTTGTGTTTAGGAAAGAAAACAGTAGTAGGGAAGAAATCCATGTGATCTGAACCCCAAAGAGCATTGTCTCTGTACTAAAACTTCAATATGGTCTGAGAGTTTGGACCCCAAGTTGTAAACCTTAACCCTGAAAATGTGTTTCTGTTTTAATGTTCTATCATCAAAACTTTTCCTGGAGTCTCTGTCCCCATCAGAGACCACCCTGAAAAGGAACTCTGTGTTACTTTTGTCACTCTTGAAGCCCCACGGGACAAGTCTTTGGCCAATATGGCGACCTCCCATCCTGATGGCTTTGCTCATTGAATTCGAAGGGTGGGGAAAGGAGAGCTCGGCACTGGGTTCCCGCCTCAGTTGGATGAGCCAGCTGGTCTCAAACAAAACCACTGTTGGCTTGCTTCCTCCCCAGGCTCCAGTCTTCTCCTCCAGTTTGGAACAGGAGGGGCCTTTGTCATCAGTCACCCCCAAAGGGTGTTTTCCTATTGCTTAACAGACCTTAGAAACAGAAATGCTGTCTGTTTTCCCACTTCTTCAGCTCCAAGCAGCCCTGTCTTCTGTTTGGGAGAAATCCAGGGACTTTATGATATGTCATATTGTTCTGAACAATAGAATATGACTCTGGGGTAGAATGTTAAGGGGCTATTCTTACTAACAATGTAGGGCAGGGCGTTTATGTTCTTTTACATTCGTGTGCATGAGATGATATATGGGGGGATATTTCACCTGCCATGTATTGAGCATGTACTGTATGCCAGCATTATAGTAAGTACTATATTTATGTCCATCATACAGTATGCTTTGATGAAATGAATACTCCAAGGGTAGTTTTTCAAGATTCCAGAACTGATGAGTACAAGAGTTGGGGTGTTAAGCCAGGTCTGTCTGCTCCAGAGCAGGTTCTGTGTCCCCATGAGTCCTGTTCCACAGTCATCAAATACCAGAACTTCTTAATGATAGAGAAGAGACCAGAACCCAAGTAAGACAGGGTTTTGTGCTCTGTGTTTCTGTAGGATTAACAGATGGGAGAGAGGGGCCTTCCTTCCTCTCGCCCAGTCTCTGCAGAAGGTCCTTACCAATCTCACTGAGCAAACTGGGAAGGCACCTACTGAACTACCAGGAATGGAATTCACTCCTTCCATTACCACAAATGCATCTAGGGTGGGAGCGATTACCCGATGTGGAAACACAGCAATTGGAGGACCAAAGACAGCCTCCACCTAAGAGCCACGCTGGGCACTCAGCCCAAGACCAAGTGCCTTGTCGTGGAGAGGGCCAGGTCCCTTGCACACCAAGGCCAACTGAGTGCAGCTTCCTGAGCTGGCGTCCCTGGGAATGGACCCTGACTCACAGACTTCCCAGAGAGAAAGAGACACAGCTGTGGATCCAAGCGAGATGGGGGAGATAGTGGCTGCTGTTGTTGTTGTTTCTTCCTTGATCTTATTAAGGCCGGGGGAGGATCCACTGTACTCCTTCCTAATGGCTGCCGAGTTGTGAGCTATGTTCACTAAATGGAAGCATTTTGGTTTTAATTAAAAACACAGGCTCTCTGACCTTAACAAGATGAGTACAGAATGAGGAACTCGGACCCAGCCTTCAAAGCAACTTTGGGAAAACTGAATCTGAGTCCTACCCCACAGTTGTGGGACCTCGAACAAGCAAGGTTATCATGCTATGCTTTGGTTGTACGATTCATGTGGCTGGCACTTAATAATTCTTGTTGACCTAAACGGTTGCAAATTTGGGGTTTTTCCAACCCAGCTGTAGGCACCAGCTTTGGCTACCACAGTATCTTCATTATTCATATTGCTCCTCAGAGGAGGGGAAAAGCCTCTAATATAAGCCTCTCAGAGTTTACTCTCCACCAAGTCCCACATCAGATGCTTTGCAGGCATTAATCCAGGTTCACCCTTATCCTGCGTATCTTTAGCCCCACAGACAGATGGGCTTCAGAAAGGTTCTGAATGTTATCTGATCTCAGCTTAGAAGTGAAGAGCCTTCCAGTCTGTCTGAAACTTGTCTGTGTTCAAGTCCTCTCCAACCCTTGGCATCTCACTGACACAGTTTTACCCCCACTCAGAAAACAAGAGGTGATTCCTCTTATGTCCCATTTGACTGGCTTTCTCCTTCTAATTTACTTTAACTTGCAAAGAAACCCTGCTCACTTAACTGGACCAGTTATTTTCAAATTAATATCTTTATGTGCAGTTGTCCACCTACCTCCAGTCTAAGTCTCATCTAAGTCTAACCACCTGCAGAAGGCATTTCTGCCTACTCTTTTTCACTTGAAGCTACATGCCCCGCATCCAATTTGTCCTTGGGTCTCCAGCTAAGTCCAAGGAGTAGAACAGATGTAGAGCAATGTCTGAGTGCAGAAAATGAGCACGCCTCACCCCACAATCCCAACCCACTTCCCCTGATGACTTTCCATTTCTGGATTGGTAGGATGATTGTTTATCATTAGCCAAGGGTACAGGGCCACCCACTGGTCTGTAAGTCCTCCTTTATCCAGGGCTTGGGCTCAGGAGCTTTCCAGATGATCCCATGGACAACCATGGGGGGTGGCTTAGCAGGTATGGCAATTAGAGGTGCAGCACTTTCAGGGAGGGGAAATTAGCTCAGCGGTTGTCTGCCAAAAGTCAAGTGGTCATCCATCAATTTAAAAACATTAGCTACTTAGCCTTTCAAGATAAACAAGCCACCAGTGCTTACGGAGGAGAAGCCTAAGGAAAAATAACCCCTGAGTGTACGTGAGGTACTTCATCATTCAGCTTCCGGGTTCCACCTATAGAGTCTGCACGGGCCTCTCCACCATTTGCGTTGTCTCAACTCATCCTTACCTCCATGTGGTGGAGCATGAAGGCTCTAGGGTCTGGGCCACATGTCTGTTACCCTACTGTTCACAGAGAGACAGCCTAGCTCAGGGAACTCTTGAGTTTTAGAACTTCATTTCTTCTTTCTTCTCTGAGAAAAGCAGGCTCCTGTTTCATGTGGCTCTATCCGGTTCCGTCTGGCTGGGCTTTGTCCTCTGAAATAACTTCCCTGCTTCAGTTCTTCTTCTCCTTTCCGAAGCCGATCCCTTCCTGCTTCTCCTCTGGTTTTGCTGGTAGCGCCCCATGATGTCTGTCCCAACTGTTTATAATTACCTCCCTCAGGCTTCTTGGGGTGAATGACTCAGCCAGCCTTCTGTCTTGTTTTCATTTTTTTAAGAAGAAGCCAGATATTTGTTTAACATAGTTTCTCCAATACCATGGCCACTGGAGACCCATTTCTGTTTCCCATAAATAGGCAGCACCTCCAATGTGTGGTGTGAAATTAGATTTTGGAATTAGAAGGAACTGGACTTGAATTCCACCTCTAGAGATTTGTACCAGTCACTCGGCCTCTCTGAGTCTCAGTTTGATCAACTGTAAGGAGGGTCATGGCATGCATTTCACATGGTTGTTATGAAGGTAAGATGAGAAATGAATGTAAAAGGTATAAGACAGTACTTAAGTACTTACCCACTGGTTTGTTTCTTTTTTACTCCAAACACATTTCCTTTTTAGTCTTGAATATGCAATGAACACTAAGTTGGACAACCTCTTCCTTCCAAATGTCTCTCATACACTCCCCATTGTCCTTCATTTCTATTGCTCCCTTTTTATCAAAGTCTGAGTTCGAAAAATTTAGAGTAACCCCCCCAAGTGATTTTCAAGTTCTCATTTTTGACTTTTTTATGTAAGGTTAAATTTCCTAAATGGCACATTCTACCCCTGCCTGAATGTCAGGACTGAACCCTTTAAGCCCACATTTAGCTATAGCTCTGACTTTCACCTCTCTGGATTCAACTCCACTCACCTGTCCTCTGAGTCAGTGATTCTGTTGCACGAAGATTTCACCCTGGTCTCTAGTCTTCCTATAATCTTGGCTCCCCATGCTCCTCCTCTCCTTACTCCCACTTTATCTAGTCTTGTCTCTGCAGTCTCCATTATCTTCCATCCTCAAACACTGCAATGTCAGCAGATGAAGTGTTGGACCCACAGAGAATAGGGTTTGAATTTTCATTGCTAAAGAGTAACTTCTGCTAAATTACCAAATCTCTCCATTGTCAGTCCTTCTGTGTATGAAATGGGGATGCTGATACCCATCTCAGACCAAAGTACCAACAGGAAACATTCAACAGATACCCATCTTTTTTCCCCATCCACTTCCATGTTTTATTTTGTGTATCATAGACAGAATAGCATTCTCACTGTGCCCCACATTTTGTGTCATCTCTTTGCATCACTAACTGTCTCTGCATCATATTCTTTTTCTCAATTACATAGATATAGATATAGATAGATACAGATATAGATATAGTTAAGTAACTATATACTGAACTAATCCATTTGGCCATGACAATGGAAACAAGTAAAATTCAGAGCAAATACTCATATACATGCTATTTCAGACACCAAGGAACATAGCACTGAAATGCACAATGAAGCAACTATAGAAATAACAAGGAGGCATCAGTGGGAATGTCTCTCAGTAGACAAGGAGAATTATTCTCACCTTTCTCAGCCCAAGATGCCTTGCAAGAAATACAAGTACACATAGACTGAAAATAGAAAAGACTGGTTTTGTAAAACATTCATGTGGCACCTACAAGTATCATCCGTATATTAATGTATGCAAAAAAAATCTCAGTAAGTTCCAAACTCAACGATCAATGGAACAACAGAAAATTGCTTGCATTATTCAGAGCCCAACTCAATGTCTTCTCTTTCAAAGAGCTTTCTCTTGGAACTTCATGCAACTTGGGCATGACCACATCTCTGAAGGCCATTGGCATTGTGTCCCATCGAGAGGCTTTCTATCTTAAAAAATTGCAGAAAGTTTGTTTCAGTCATTCATTAATTTACTTGCTCATTCATTTAGGCATTAAATTCATCCATTTAAAACATTCATTCATTGAAGATAAATAACCATCCAAAAGCATCCTTGATAATGAATGCACACTCTAGGAATCATCTTGGATTTACCCCATGGGTGATTTGTAACTAACAACTCTGTATAACTGACCCACATTGGGCAGAGTGGTTTATAGGTTTTACAGTGTTGAGGAAAGAATATTTGGACACATGCTTCATGAGAGGTAAGAATGGGGCTAGTCTTATATTGACTGCCTATTTAGAGATGTGAAGGGCACCGTGACTCCTGGCCTTTTTTCTAGAGCCACAGGAGCTCAAGGCTCCCAAGGCTCCTCTCATTGCTCACTAAATAAACATGAGCGGACCAGGTGGCCATGGGTATTTTTCTGGTTTTTCCATCATCCTATCTCATTTCACTTTACCTGCCTGCCTCCTCTCCCTTGGCTCAATTTGCCACACATTCCAGACCAGCCTCTCCTAGAACCCCATCCTCTGACAGTCCTCTGTGTCTTTTCTTTCACCCCTTCCCAGATAGTATCTCTGAGACTCACCACTTGCAAATACAGCCTTGCCTCCCCTGTGTCAGTAACAAACTAGGCAGGCTCAGCCTCACCAGGAAGTGGGATCTCAAATAAGCTTTACACTCTCGGGCCTGGCTTCTGCTATTTTGTCTTTATCCACCTGGCAGGTAATTCATCATCACCTACTAAGTGCCAGTGCATGTTAGGAATCTTCTGTTCAGAGATGAATAAGACCCAACCTATGACCATTAAAGGATTTTTAAATGAGTTGGAAAGATATAATCCTTTGCAAATAATTGTAATAAACACAATACAACTTAATAAGGGCTAGGATAATGAGATATACATGTTCTTGAGCTTCTTCTCCCAGTTAGGAGCCACATCTGATCTTAATTCTCACTCATTCTTTTACTCAATAAGTATTTATTGAGCACCTAATATATTCTGGCACTAAGGATGCAGTAATAAAAGCACAAACTTAGCTCTCTCTCTCATAGAGCTTATAGTCTAGTGAGCTAGATGGACAATAAATGATGAAATACATCATTACAACTTGTAATAAATTAACCTATTAATTCAACAGAGAGTGAGTACCTACAATGTCCCAGACTGTTCTAAACACTGTGGACACAGTGACAAAATTACATGTTTCCTAACATTATAGATCTTCTAGAAAACTCAAGAAATGAGATAGAGAGAATGACAAGTTCTTCCAGGCAATGACCTGGAAGTGAAAGTCTATCTGAGGAAGGAGAAAGGCAGCACAGAGATAAGGAAGAGCAGGTCTCTCTGCTTAGAATTTTCAGCAAAAGGGCTCTGTGAGGAGATGACTGATAAACTAAGGTTTGAGATGAGGTGGTACCTCTCCCCAGGTTAGAAGACTACGTTTCATTTGGGATTCCTGTTTCTCACTGGGACTGCTTTCTGTGCCTTGAACTCATTTCTGAGAACCAGCCCTCTTCAGCGGTGGCCAACCCCTTCCAGTTTCCCCCTCCCCAGAGCCTCGAATCAGGCTCCTGCCTCAACCCTGGGTGCCATCCCAGCATAATCTCAGCCTGGAGATTTCTGGTCAACTCTGCTCACAGCTTCACTTACAAAGATGAGACTAACCGGAAGCCTGTCAGCATTCTCCACATCCCTTTGAACCACCGGCACCCCTCCCTCCACCAATGGCCAGCTTTCCAGCTGGGTGAATTTCCTCTATTTTCGTCCCAGTCACTCCTCTTCATCCAGACATTGCATGCTTCTAAGGTCCCAGCATGCCTTGCAGCTGGCTAGTCCTGGCCAAGTTATGACACATTCACACTTCCCTGAAATAGAAAAAGGCAGCAATATAGCTTCTGGAGGCTTGATCACTCATGGGGCCTTGGTCTCTTTGGACAGACTATACAGAAAAAGGACAAAGGAACATGAGTTATGATGAGTTACATTCAGTTCTCTTTGGCCATTTACTAGCTGTATGTCTCAAGGAAAGAGGACTTCACTGAATGTCAGTTTTCACATTTGTGAATCGTGAATTCCTTTTTGACTTCACAGCTTTTGAGGGATTCAATTAAAAAAAGTTAATCAGGATACCTGACATATAAGTATTCTCATGAAAATTTATTGAACCTGAAACCTCAGTTTCCTCTTTGGTTTATGTCGGGGGTCAGCAATCTGTAGCCTTGGGGTCAAATTTAACCCATGGCTTGTTTTTATAAATAAAGCTTTATTGGAACACAACTGCATTGTTAATGTACACATTGTCTATGAATGTTGTCATGCTACAAAAGTAGAGTTGAGGACTCGCATAGACCACATGGCCTAGAAAGCCGGAAATATTTACTATTTGGCCCTTTACACAAGTGTGTAAACTCCCGGTGGGCACTCTGGTATTATGGTCAGACACAGGCTCTGGAGTAGGGCTGCCTAGGTTCAAAGGCTAGTTTTGTCATTCACCAGCTTTGGAACTCTGAGCAAATCATTTAACTTATCTATATCTTAGTTTCTACATCTGTAAAATGGGAATACTAATTTATCACATTGAGTCGATGAATAGGTTAAATGAACCGATCTGCATAGCACACTGCCAGGCAAATGGTTAGTGTTAATTAATGTCATGGTTATTAACAGGAACGTTATATAATATTATTGCATAGGCTGCCTATGCTGTTTCTCCCCCAACCGGGGTTAGGGGTAGTTTTTAGAGCCGCCCCAAAATCCAAGAATCCTGGTTAAAATGCTGTTTGGCATATAAACATCCCTCAGAGTGCCTTGTGGATGGCCCAGGGCCCAGGATGTGGCTCCAGCCCATCTACTTCTCCCCACTGCTCCTTCCCACCTTTTGCTCCTTTTATAGTACCTAGGTGGTCATCTGGCATGATGAGTTAGGCCTCCAGGGGAGACCTTCCTGACCTCCTTCCTACCTCTGGCAGGTATGAGCATGAGTCACCACTGAGCCCATAGCCTTTTGCTAGTGAGAATGGACCTTCCTCTAGTCTGGCTTGGTAGGAACACCTGGAACAATCATTTGTATGCACTGCACACCTTCATGCCACCTTGAACTTGAATACAACAAGGGAGAAGAAACACCTTCTAGTGGCCCCTGTGTGCCTTCGAGGGCTTGGTGAGCATACCGTACAGCCGAAGGTCATAGGCTAAAATGACACCTCAGGTAGGAAACAGAACAGAGACAGGTCAAGAACAGGTACCTGGATGAGACTCAGAAACTAGAAACCCTGGTGTGAAGTAAACTGAAGTTAAAAGTTAAGGGCACCTGTTAAAAAACAGGGCAAATGATCACCAGTAGCTCCGAAAGGACCAATAGCCAGACAGTTGGATATAGACCCAGAACTACTTTTCAAGAGAAAACAGAGAGCTGTCCACAGAGACCGAGAAGAAGAGGAAGTGTGTGTGTGTGCACATTCACGCATAAACATGCACACTCTGCAGCCATCTAGAGACAAAGCGACACAAGATAGCGTGGGTACATTTGGTTCATCCGCAATGCTAGACTTCCGAGCTTCCTCCTTCATAGCAGAAAGCCACTATTCCTGAATCGATACAACCTAACAAAACAGTTTTTTTTTCTTTTTTGAAGTAGCATTTGTATAAAAAAGTCTTCCTGAGTGATAAATTCAACCACACAGATGTACGTACCACTTGTATGGACAAAATCAGAGCCTCGTGTTGACAGGTCAGCCCCAGATATTCTGAGTCTCACGCGCCCCCCCATCAAGAAGACGTGCACTTCTGAGCAGCGCTCAGAATTCTCCAAGACTTCCCAGGTGAATCAAAAGAAGATTGAGTAAGAGCCAAGCCACCTGTGGGGAGTGTAGCAGAAGCTGCCACCACCTCACCCTGAGTGGATAAAGACATTCGTGCCGCAGACCGAGGGCCTCCTCACACACCCTAGGTGTGGCAATATTGGGAAGCGGTAGTCCTGTCAAGGGAGGCGGGTGGCTGCTGAGTCGGTTTGTCTGAGCCAAGAAATTGTCTTCAGCAAATGAGGACACCTCCTTAAAAAAAGAGAGACCTGAGCCACAAAAGCCAAGAACTACCTTGCCGCAAAGTAAGATAACTTTCCGTCTTAAACAACCAACCTGGCCCTGGGGAACTTTTCAAACAGGCAATAAGGCACTCACTGAGGAGGGAAAACTCCTTTTCTCCCACTAACACACGTTTTGTTTTTTTGTCTCTGGCTTTATTATTGCTCCGGATACAGCATTGAGGATGAGGGCGATCAAGCTTGAACGAAAGACCTCCCTAGTCCCCGAACAGGACCTGGCCCTATAGGAGGCTCTCAATAAATGCGTGTTGACTTTCTGATTGACTGGGTTTCACTTTGGACAAAGAGACCGAAGTCATTCAACGCGTTGCATGGTGCTGCTACTACGGCATGTTGTCCTAAACCTGTTTCTACAAGGTTCTCTTTGTTTATAGGAATTAAATACATGTAAATACAATATCCTGGCCGATTTTTCTTTTTCTGATGTTATTTAAACAAATGTCTATTCCAACTTAGAGATCAATTAGACCTATGTGATCATTCAGCCTGTCTGAGTGCCTGACAGACTGGTAGTGTGGCTGTGTCATTATAAGGCAATCCCGGCCCCCTCCCTCAGTCTGGCTACCTTAGCCACACCCAGGGGTGGAGTTCAATGTGCTAAGGAACGTGAGCTAGGGGCTCAAGGTGAGCATGGTAAAAGAGGGAACTCCTATAGCTAACTCTCACAAACTTTTTGAAAAGACATCAAATGTCCCGCAACCATGGGATCCATCAAGTTAGAATGCTCGCCACCTCCTTGCACGGATATACACATGTGTGTTTCCTCTGCTGATGGTTACGGGAGTGGGGAAAGGGCATGAACAGGCTGTAGAGAGTGTCCATCTAAGGCTGGTCCTTGAGTCCACCCATTCCATCGGGCTCCACAAACACAGAGGCTGCAGAGAGGAGAGGGGAGAATGTGAAACCTGGAAGCCAGGTTCATGCCCCCCTCCTTCTGGAGGGCATTTAACCACTTGGCCCTGGGAGATGTTCCCTATTAGGCCGAAGCAAAAGCTGAAGATAGGACTTGGGTTGCAGAACAGAGTGAGGGCCATGCTCCTTCCCAAGGCAAAAGCAAAGATCTAAGTCAGTGTTCAAGGTTCAGCGGTGAGTACTTTGAGGACCTTCCCTTTCAAGTACCCACAGAGGGTCTGTCCCGGGTATAAACACTCCTCCAAGTGCCTAGTGTGAGCTCAGAGCAGCGCTGGGTGATTTCAGAGGGAGCCACCTGTTATGTCAAGTTGTTTATCTAGCTTGATCCTCCCAGGAGCCTCTCACACATACTCTGCAGGCAAGTTACTGATTGGGTCCAGAGCTAGGTGCCTGGGAGAGGGTGGTGAGCAAATACCAAGATGGATAACTCAGAATCCTGTAAAAGACTGGGCATTCATTAGACGGTCACATGGACAAAAGTGCTATTCCAAAATCGAGTGACATACTTGGAGGGAGGAGACCAGGGTCCCAGGCAGGTTCTGGGAAGCATGGACTCGTAGTTAAGATTGGAGACAGTGCAGCCAATTCGCTCCGGGTCACATCTCAACTCTGCCAGCTTTGCTATGAGACACTGGCCAAATCATTTGGTCTTTCTCTGTCCCATCTATAAAACAAGGATAATGATTGTATCTACATCATGCAGCCATTATAGGATTAAGTGAGATCATATTTGTGAAATATCTGGAGTGGTGCAGTTAAAGAATGTGGTCAAGGAACACTTGCTGAGGAACCCTGGTGGGGGCTGGCCATCATTGCCATCGCGCTGATGAGGAGAATGGAGTTCAGGAAGGTGACTGACCAACCCAAGGTCACATAAGGGGGACACTCCCCCCAAACAGACTTTATTTATAAAAATTGTGTATTTATTCTTACATGTTTAAACTCCAGTCTTCTTCAAAGTGCTCTCCATTTGATGCAATACACCTATCCGTTTTCCACTTTCAAAACAGTTTTGAGCTCATTGATTTTAATGTCTGTCAGTGCTTCTGCCATTTTTTGTTTCACTTCTTCCACATCGGCAAAATATTTCCCTCCAAGGACTTTTTTCATCTGGCCACTTGAGGAAAGATTGGTAAATAGGGAGGGTGGGCCGTGGGGGTCATGCCATTTTTGATCAAAAACTGCTGTACACTCAGCGCGGTGTGGGCAGGTGAGCTCATAAATCACTCATCACAAAATGAACAGACACGTTGAAAGAACCTTCAAAAAAAATTCACTGAAACAAACCGAACACAGCCTCTCACAACAACGCCTGCTGGTACACTGATACAGATGAGTTCCTAGAACACTAACCTAGCTGGGGGAGGCCTATACTACAAGGGCCCTTCTCTCCAGAAGACAATTCCAGTTTTGGGGGTCCCCTCTCATACACTCTGCATCTAAGCAGCTACACCTGCACCCCCCAAATCTGGTTATCTACTCCCATTGCTGCCTGCTGGCTTTGCACATCAGGGAGGCCCAGCCTTGGGCAGGGCTTGCTATCACCTCCACAGAAGCAGCCTCGTTATCATAACATATCTCTGTTTAAGAAACATAAACCACCCTTTGGCAGCTTCTCAAGTAAATGTCAGAGACAATAAAGAGCTCCCTCCCCTCACCCCACTTTCCTGCCTGGACAGCACGACCCAGCCTTACGGGGAAACACACAACAGCTTACCTAACAGGTTTCCCCAACAGCCACGCCAGAGCGGGCAGGCCCTGAGGAGCCCTGACTGGGAGGGCCCACTCTCCCGGCTGCCAGTGCCCCCTCTGACCTGGCGCGGTGGCCTCCCTCTGCTCCTGTCTGAACCTGCTGCCTGGGAGGGGCTGATGTCACTAATCCTGCTGGGGGAAGCCGGAGGCCACCTCAGGTTCCCAGCAGCAATTCCCCACACCAGCTCCGCACAGGCACTGCCTCCTCCCTGCTGGCCTCTGTCCAGCCATGGCGGGGAGCCCAGCGTGGTGAAGATATGGCCCGGCCCGGTGGGGAGTGCCCGGGCCAGGCAACCTGGCCTGCACATGACGAGTCCCATCTGCACTTGTGCAGCCTGGCTGGGAGAGCCGGGCCAGAGAGCCAAGTTCTAAGGCTGGGTCTTGAAGGGACAGAAAAGACTAGATGGAAACTAGATGGCAGCCTCAGGAGAGGCCGCAAATCTCTAAGGAGTTATTCTAAGAAATCACACCCAGTTCCCAAACTGGGAGCACGAACGGCTACTCGGGAAACTATTAGCCGTGTCTACTCTGCCACTCACAATTACGCGACTCCTTGCGCCCCTGAACTATATTGGGGACAGATCAGGTTCACATTGTACGAAGATAGTAGAAGCTAAGGCCACACTGAGAATGACTCAAGGTCTCCTGAGGACAACAGAGGGGGTGAGGAGGCAGGTGCTTAGCTCAGAATGGACAGAACAAGCTGGGGACTCCAGAGGGAAATCAGATTTACAAAAGGAAAAAAAAATCAAAATTAGAGCAACAACAATAGCTGACATTTGTTAGGCTCTTGCTCTGTCTTAGGAGCTATGCTGAACATTGACGTGCAGGAACTCACTGAAACCTTACAACCACTTGGAAAGGTTAATAATAACGTTTCCCACCTCACAGATAAGGAAGCCTGAGTCTGATAAGAGAAGCGACTGGCCGAAAGCTCTTCTAATGCAAAGTGGCAGACCTCACTCAACCCCGACAGGTCCAACCCCCGAGCAGACCTTCAAATGAAGAGCAGGGGCCAGGGGTGCCTCTGCTCCTCCTGGGAGCTGCGGGGTCATAGTTCTACAAACAACAGGAACTAACCTCTTTGCTTCTCTTGCCTTCACCTGGATCTCTAAAGCTTTCGATCCAATGCCAGACAGGCAAGTCTGACACATCCTCCTTGGGTGCTTGAAACTGACCAAATACTAGTCATTGACAAGGTAATGGGCAGCGTGGGAGTTTTGGAGTCATACGTGGGAATGTTTCCCAGCCATGCAACAAAGGGTCTGGATGGCCTTGATAATGTCCATACACTTCTCTGAGCCATAGACTTCCTATCTATAAGTCAGAGGTAATCATTATTACATTAGTGGGCAGGACAGGACTTGGGACAAGGTGGAACATGTATCTGAAATGCAGTGGTGGGTTCAATTGCAAACTATGCAGGCAGAAAGCAATGATAGTTTGTTCCTGCTCTATCCACGGCATTTAGTTCTTTCCCCAATATATACTTTGCTCAGTAAATTTTTGTTGAAGAATCCAGTGTAAAACATTGCCAGTGTGCACAAATGTACCTACCAAGGGTTTCAGGTATGACCAGTAGGAAACAACGCCTGTGACCGTGGATGGGGCCTGGCTAAACCAATGTGAGGATTTGCATGGAACAGGATGCTAAGTAGTCATTAAAAGGAGTGAGGCAGCACTATATTTAAGAAAATATCTATATTTTCAGCAGGGTATATATTTGTATACCCTGCAGAAAAGTAAGCAGGGAATATAGAGTAGATGGGATGATCACAGAACATTTTGCTTTTATGGTAACGTGCTTTTAAAAAGGCCAAGAGAAGAACCCATACTAGTCTATTAAGAGTGGTTACTTCCACTTGAGATCAACATTTCAACAAGGCAGGTGCATAGAGGGGAGGTGTAAGAATAGTTCCACCTTTTACTCTGTACGCTTTTGCATTGCTTGATTTGTTTTGGCAAAGACTCTGAGATACCTCTGCTATATAAAAATGCAGTCAAAATTATTCTCACATCTTAAATAAGTGAGTAGAAGAATAAATAAATATCTCAAGTCCCCGTGTAAAGTGGGCCCCATAAATGTTCATCCCCTTCCCTCTCTTGCCCCTAAAGAATAGTTACCACATCTCTGCATCTCTAGGACGGAAATGAGACGTGCAAAGGTACCCAAAGTCAGTGTTGTCCCTCAGTGCATGTGGCCCTGCCGCATCTGACAGCACGCAGGCCCCCCCCCCCGCCCCGGGGGTTTCTGGCTTTGTCTCAAAAGGATGCAGGGCCTGAATGCACAACCACTGGTTTGCCCCAAAGCAGAAACAGAAACTTGGATGCTTTAGCCAAACACAAAGTAAAAAAATTTAGGTGGGCTCCTGGGGCAATTGCCTTAGAAATAATTCTCATCTGAGGTTTTTCGCGTAGCCTTTGTGCAAAGAAATACTCATTATCCCAAAAAAGCCTTACCAAACATTAGAACTCTGGTCTGAGAAGCTTAAGGTCAGAGAAAGTAGCACTGCAAGGCTGGCGTGTCCAGAGTCACAGCCCAGGGGCTGAGTAAGCACTCGGAAGAGCCAGGTTCCCTTACATTTAACAGGTCCTCGGTCAGCTGCATTTTGTGCCTAATTCATCAGATCATTGTACAGCTTCTTTAGTCTGTGCTCTATTGGCCCCGCTGTCTCCAGAGAGACCCTGAACTTCATAAAGGGAGACATAACAAACAGGAATATACGAAACAAACATTTAGGAAGCAGCTAATTTGTTTGTGGAACCACACTAGACATTAAACCTAAGAGACCACTTTAAAGTTCAAAATATCTCGTAAGGTAGGTTAGATTATGCCCATTTTACAGATGACTCGGAGAGATTAAGTGAATGGCTCACAGGATTAATGGTAAGAACAGGGAGGAAATTGAAGTTTGTCTTTCTCCGAAGCCCATCCTCACCCAACACAGCACACCCAGTACAATATACATACACACATACACACACTCCTCTTTCCCTTACTGTAACTACTTACTCAACCAGACCAAGCTAGAATGGGTGCTTTATACTCTTAATATTTTATGTTTTATACTCTCTGAGAGGAATAAAAAACACATTTGTCAGGGAAGACTGTCACTCCGCCATATATCACACGCGTCTGAAATAACTAGAACAATTTTTCAATATTGTTTTTGGAGCACTTTCGAAGTTCATATTTCTAATCTTCTTATACCAATAGTCAGGGACTATTCCACACACTGAGTAGGGCATCGAGCCAGGCACGGACAGGGGACCAAGTTCCAATGTCCGCTCCTCCCCCAAAGTTGACAGCCTGGAGGAGAACTGACAAAACAGCAGCAGTAACTATTCTCGCTTTATCTCCTTCTTAGGCACTGTTAGAGCCTCAAAGCTCCTGAGCGAGCCCTGACTAGTGTGGCTCCGTTGCTTGGGTGTCGCCCCACAAGGTGGAAGTTTGCCAGTTCGGTTCTGGTCAGGGCACATGCCTGGGCTGCGGGTTTGGTCCCTGGTTGCAGTGAGCACTGAGGGCACATATGGGATGTTTCTCACTTTGATGTTTTTCTCTCTCTCTCTCCCTCTCTCCCTTCCCCAGTCTCTAAAATATTTATACATACACACACGCATAAAGTTCCTGAGAGAGCATAAGTGCAGAAACTTCCAATTACTGATAAAGAAACTACAGACAAAGGAAGCCCTTTCTTAATATGACTCAACAAATCAATAGAAGATTCTGGACTAACTTTTTCTCCCTGGCTCCCTGCCTCCCTGCCTCCCTGCCTCCCTGCCTCCCTGCCTTGACAAACAGACAAGCAAAAGTATGAATTTGAAACAGCTTTATTGAGATATAATGTATATCACATCGAAGTCTCTTGTTTTAAATGTCCATTTTAATGACTTTCATCGATTTACAAAGTTGTACAATTACCACTAATTTTACAACATTTCTATGACCTCAGAATAGAAACCCTGACCCATTTATAGCCTCCCCTCACTCTCCCGCAGCCCCAGACAACTCCTAATCTACTTCCTGTCCCTCGATTCGCCTTTTCTGGACATTTTATATATCTGGACTCATGTCTGGATTCTTCCCCTTAGCCTGATGTTTTAAGGTTCAAACCCATTGTTGTCCATTATTTTTTGTCAGCAAATAGAATTTCATCATATGAATTACCACATTTTATTATCTAATCAACATTAATGGATATTTAGGTTGTTTTCACTTTTTGGCTTACTGTGTTTTAACATACATCCCACCCCCCAAGTGACTGATAATGGCTGTGTATGTATAATAAGGACCTTGTATCATACAGCAGTATGTTAAGAACCCCATGGCTATATCTAGACTCAACAGAAAGAGTGCCCTTAATGATTAGTGGTATCTACCACAAGTGAGGGGGTAAAGAATGGTGGCATGCCTGCAAACTACGATGACACCTCTTCCAAAGACGTGTCTTCTTGTCCTAACTGGAAGAGTCGCATTTCTCCTGAGGAACAGAGTTAAAAGGAGACAAGCCATGGCAACTAGGAAGAATTGCACTCGTTTTTGGTGGAGAACAAACCTTTTATGGTGCAGTTTACTATTAAGCGATCAGTAGTTGGGGTTTCTGTAGCATATTTTTCTGGAAAGGCAATGGAGCCATGCTGTCATGACTCCATCAGGCCAACTTCTTACCAGGCTCAGGGTTGGCATCATGTATGTGGCTAAGGATTGGCAGGCTCAGCCACAGTTATGGCCCCAAGTGGCTGATGAGTTAGCATTCTGGCGATCATATCAGCAGCCAAGACTTTTTTTTCTTTAAGTAAAACTGGGAAGGCTGGTTCTCCACTTTCCTCTGGGAATGGAAGAATAGACTTAACTTCTCCAAAACTCATCAGGCTTGGTGGCGTCTTTGTACTGTTGGCTATGAGAAAGGGAATGAGGATTTGAGTGGGCCTGACGGAAGAATGAGGAACTTGTGGTTTGTGTGAACATGTTCCAGCTCCTTCAGGGGAATGAAAGGAAAACATTGTTGATGGCAGGAGGGAAATGGGTAGAAAAATGGAAGTATTCAAGAAGGATGAGGAAGAGGAAGAAGGCAGAAGTTGGTAAATGAAGAGTCGAATAAGCCATAAAGGCTAAACTGGTGGTTTGTTAGCCAAACCCAGACCACAACCATCTTCCTATTATTCCACACTGGGTTTTAAAAGAAAATGAACCATTCTAATAATTAAAAGCCAAGAGACTTTACGTAAATTTCAGAGTTTCTTATTTAAAAGAGAGAGAAGGGGAGAAAAAAGAGAGAGGAAGAAAAAATAAGAAAGAAAGAAAGAAAGAAAGAAAGAAAGAAAGAAAGAAAGAAAGAAAGAAAGAAAGAAAGAAACAGAGAGAAAGAAGAGAGGAAGGGAGGAAGGGAGGAAGGAAGGAAGGAAGAAATAGAAAAAGAAAGCCTGGCACACATTTTTTATAGCAGAATAATGGCTAGCTATTCTCTGCAGACAAGGCAGGCATGCTCCAGTTTGCCATAGTCCCCACTATACCCTATTGCTTATATTTAACTATTCCACAAGTTTATGAGACCCTTTGTGTCTGAACACCTATGTCCATTCTGGCTCAATCATCCCAGACATCCTGCTGGCCCCCTGTGTTATCACCCCATCTTCCAGAAAGTGGAATAAAACTTGTAGAGGTTAAGTGACACCCAAGATCAATGACAAGAGTCAAAGCTGTTTTTCATCTCAACATAGCTACTGTTTTTTTCCAGCATATTATATACCTTGGCAAGAAGAGAAAAATAATTGATTAAATATGAAGCTGAAAGTGGAGCAGAAATGAAGGAAAAACACTGGGGCAGAGGGAGAGCAGGGTGTTTTTTTTTTAAAGAACAGTTTATTAATTGATTGGGAATGAAGTTATACCTTGGACTCTCCCCAATGTGGGGCCAAACACAAGCCCAATCAGACACAGATATTCTTTGCCCATGTCTCTAAAACAAGTCCAGGTCTCCCAAAGAGACAACATTTTTTCCTTGACTCATAAAGACAGCTAGAAAAAGCACTGGGGAATTGGCTTAGGAATAAAATAACTTGCTTAAACTAGCAAACATTTCCCAGATATTTCTTAGAGAGTCCCCTACCAAGCCTCACTGAGTCAGCGAGCTCTCCAGGTGGCTCCAGAAATGAGCTTGGCCCACAGTTATCGCCTGGTGGTATAACCCACCCCCGAATCAGTGTCTGGAGCAGACTCTGGCACGGTAGCCTGTCAGAGTCCATTAGGGCAGCAGAGGACCCAGTGGCCCACTTCTTTGGTCCTTGTGGAGAACCTGAGATCTCCCCCGAGGGTCACCACGTGGACAGAAATAGAGGAGAACAGAGAAAACAAGCATTTCTTTTTGCAACTTCAAGATCTATTTCTGGGGTTGAACAGAAGCCATTAAAACATTCCCATGACTCTCTGCCAAGCCCCCAAATTACTAATGACAGACATGCTGGCTCGAAAGGAGTCATTGCTGGCAAATATCCTTTTGGTATCTTGTTAACAGTAACAACCCTGAGCCTTTCATTGGAAGATCTCAAAGCACAGCGTAAGACTTTAATCGACTCTCCCCCCCACAACTCTGTCCCTGAAAAGGGCAATTACCATTGTATCCCACAGACAGTTTACACAGGGGTTAAATGGGTGATGGAGGTTGAGTGATTTATTCTTGTTTCATATTCTAAGTTGAAAGGAAAAGTCTAAGTAACGTCATAACTTGGGGGTGAACTCAGCTGCCCAACCTGCTGGAACCGAGGGGTAGTCCGAGCAGGCAGAACAAGGTCCTGGTGAGGCTGACATGATCAGGGAGCTGCCTCTGACCAGCGGCCACAGGCCAAGCCCCATGCACAAAGGGGCTTAGTTTAGCCTAAGTGGGGGGCCTTTGATATCATGTATCTGGAGTTCAAAGTCAGAGTCCGTGCTCATTCTTGTGGAAAAAGAAAGTGTCTGCCTCACTGGCACAGCAGTGTGGCAAGAACCAGAAGTGTACCTGGTGCCCAGATTTTAAAAAAAGGGGCTCATCCCAGTGGAGGACTAGAATGCCAGCGTGGCATCTGGGGTAGTCCCCCAAATCTACCCCAGGCAGTGGCTGAGTGACCTCAGCCACTGTAGAAATGGCAGTGCTGACCTCACAAACCTATTCCTTCTCCAGTAAAGCCCCATCTCAATAGATGGGACCTCTCCTCACTCACGGGCTGTAACCAAGGTGCAAGGCTTCACCTTCTCCACCAGCCTTTGTATTTGATCCCCGAGTTCTAATGACACAATGTACCTTCCAAGTCCATTTTCTTATCATCACCTCTACCTCCCGTGATTTGTCTGAGACACATCGCTCCTGGATTATTTTAACAGCATCCTAATTGTTCCTGTTGCTTTTAGACTTTCCCCAAGTCAAACAATTCTTTGTAATACTGTCCACAGGATATTCCTAAAACATAAATGTACTCATGGCACTTATAACCTCCTCAATCAAACCTTCCAACCTCCCTTCCACAGGGGGAAGTGAAAAATAAAATTTCCAGCTTAGAATTCCACACCAGTAAAACTATAGTTCAAAAATAAAGTTGAAATCATGTTTCGGATAAATGTACGCTGAAATAATTTAACGCCAGCCGACCTGCAGTACAAGGAGTGTTAAAGGAAGTTCTTCAGAGTCCAGGAAAATGATAGGAAGTGAAAACTTGGATCTACACAACAGGAATAAAAAGCATCAGAAATTGTATACATGCCAGTAAATAAAAAACATCTTTCTTTTCTCACTCTTAACTTTTTAAGAAGAGGGAACAAACTGATGTGTGCGGTTACAAGACTTTTACATTATTCATGAGGTGATATGATATTATTAGGTGGTAGACTGGGATACATTAAAGATGTATATTTTATTCCCTAGAGCAATTACTAAAAATAAAAGCAAGGAATGTCTAATAAGCCAATCGTGGAAACAATGGATCACTAAAATAATAATTAATGCAGAAGGAAGCAGGAACACAGAAAAAAATAAAGAATGTATGGGACAGAGAGAAAACAGAGAGGAAGATTGCAGATTTAAACTTATATCAATGTTACACTTCATTTCACTCATCTTAGCATCCCAATTAGAAGACTGACTGTGAGAAGGTATAAAAAAATAATACCCAAATATATAACTATACAAAGGGCACTTTAAATAGAAAGTCATAAAGAGGTAAGGGATTAAAAAATCATATGGTCTGCAAACACTTGGCAATAGACTGGAATGTCTATATTAATATTATGCAATGTAGATTTCAGAATAAGCACTATTAGTCAGCATAAGGTGGGGCACTCCACAATGCAAAGCTGGTGAGTACATCCAGAAATCATAGTACTTCTTAAAAGTATATGCAGCTAAGAACAGAGTTTCAGCAATGCATGAAGCAAAAATCGATAGAACTAAAAGAAGAATGAGACAAATTCATAATGATCACTATTCAATACTCATAGTGAGTATTCAATAATACTCACCAGTAATTATCAGAATAGGTAGACAAGGAATTATCAGAACAAGCAGAAAGGTATAGAAAATTTGAATAACATTATGAGCCAACTTGACTTAAGGGACATCTATAAAACACTCCACCCAACAGGAGGAGAGTACTCAGTTCTTTCAGGTGCACCTGGAGGATTACCTGGTGTTACTTAGATTATACGGTGGACCATCAAATGAGTTCCAATAAATTCAAAAGAGCTAAAATCATTTAGAGTATGTTCTCTGACACACTAAAATTAAATTGTACATTGAGAATAAAAATACACATGGAAAATCTTGAAAATTTGGAAATTGACCAACACTTATGTATATTACCTATGAGTGAAAACACAAGGCACAAGGAAATTTAGATAATATTTTGAACTGAATGATAAGTACATCAGCAAGTATAAATGTTTGTGGAAAACAGATAAAGCACGGATTAGGGGGGATATATATATTATTAAATGCTTATGTTAGAAAATAAAAATAGTGAAAAATAAATGATCTGAGCTTCCAATTTAAGAATCTGAATATGAAGAACAATATAAACCCAAATTAAATAAAAATAAGTAATAAAGATAAGAGAGGAAGTTAGAAAAATAGAAATCAAAACAATTAATAGATAAAAATTAGTAAGACCAAAGCCATTTCTTTTAAAAATATTAATAAAATTGATAGACTCCTAGATGAACTGATCAAGTAAAGAAAAAAAGGAAGCAACATTTCCAATAATTGAAATATAGGAAGGCCCTGGCTGGGAAGCTCAGTGGATGAATGCGAGCCTGTAAATCAAAGTGTTGCCGGTTTGATTCCCAGTCAGGGCACATGCCTGGGTTGCGAGCCAGGTCCCCAGTTGGGGGCATGTGAGAGCAACCACACAGTGATGTTTCTCTCCTTCTTGTTCTCTTTCTTTTCTTCTCTCTCTAAAAATAAATAAATAAAGTGGTTTTTTTTAATATAGGAGGGACATCACTACATAACATACAGACATTTGTAAAAATGAAGGAGTATAATAAAACAATTGTGCTAATAAACTTGACAACTTAGGTGAAGGGAATGAATTCTTTGAAAGACAAAAATCATCAAAGGTAACTCAACAAGAAGTAAAAAACTTGAATAGGCCCACGTCAAATTTTAGAATAAACTCTGAGTTAAAAATATCACCACAAGTAGCCTTAATTGTTGGAATCCATTAAACATTTATAAAATAAATAATAAACCTCCACAAACTCTCTTGAAAAGACAGTGCAGAGGAAGATTTTCCAAGTCATTTCATGAGGCCAGTTTTACCCTTATCCTCCAACCAGACAAAGATATTACAAGAAAAGCAATCTTCAGACCAATATCCCTCATGAGCAACGGCAAAAAATCCTTAATCCTTAGCAAATTATAATTCACCTCTATGTAAAAAGGTAATATATCATGCCAAAGTGGAGTTTATCCCTAGGATTAGTGGCTGGATTATCATTTTAAAATTATTCACTGTACTTAACTATATAAGCAAAACAAATAATAAAAGCAAAAGTTATGTTTGAGAATACACACATGTTCATACATGTGACAAAATTTAACCCCTTTTATGATCAAAAACTCTTACATTATAAAGATTATCTATGAAAAATCTATGACTACTATCAGACTCAAGGATGAAAGTCTGAATTGTTAACTCTTATGTAACAGGGCAAGAATGTCATCTCTCACCACTTCTATTCAATAATATTCTGGAAGTCAAATAAAAGGCATACAGATTTTTTAAAGAATTGAAATTGTCTTTATTTTCATACAGCATGACCACACACATTGAATATCCTAAGGAATCTGTCAAAACGTTATTAACAAGTGAATTCAACAAGGACACAAGATACAAGTTCAACACTCAAAACTCAATTTTAGGGCTATGTATCTGAAAGAAATCATTTAAATGTGAAATCAAAACCACTATACAATTAACAATAGCACCTGGAAATAGGAATTCTTTGGCAAAGTTTAAAACAATATGGGCAAGACCTCTAAACCTAAAACCACAATACAGTGTGGAGGGATATTAGATAAGTCCTAAATAAAATGAGAAATATACCATGTTCATGGATTGGAAGATTCAATATCGCTGTGACAATTCCCCCCAAATTCATCTAGAGATTCAACACCCTTTCAATCAAAACTCCAATAGACTGTTGTGTAGAAATTGACAAACCACACACTAGAAATGGTAGGTTTTACTTTGGGTGAGTTATACCGCAGCTCTTTCCCACGAATCAAATCATTTTGAATTTTTAAAAGGAGACAACAGCAATAAAATTAAACACATCAAGAAGATGGAATAACCGCTGTGCAAACAAAACATAGAAGGTCAGGAATAGCATTAGAAAATTAAGTATTTACCTGAGATAAACTAAACTTTAAAATGGAGGTAGGAAATCGGTTTAGGTAGGTTATTATAGATTAAGTTTCCTGAGAAGTGGAAATTGGGCCTAAGAGCTAAGCTAACCTCAGCAATAATAAAATGAATGGAGCTACATTTTTGCATGCCTGAGCATTTTGCCCATGAAAATCCATGACTCGTTCCTTGTCAACTAGGAAGGTATCTATGCCTCTCACTTGAGGGGTGAAGATCACTAGGTTCTTGGAAGACCTGATCCCCAACATCACTGTGTGACTATGTGAAGAGAGGTTCAGACTAGTGTCTGGAGTCACTGCCAGCTCACAGGCATGAAATTCTTACTGGAAAGACTCAAGGACGAGTGGAAAAGCATGAGCGAAAGGAAGGCCTGACGATGAAACTCACACTGATGAGGGTCACTTAAAGGGGCCCCATTTCCTGAGGGTATTCAGTCTAAACAGGTTTCCATTTGCCCCTCTCCGTTCCCTATATTTTTGCTTAAACTCTTTGATAATGGCATAGGTCATAGGTGAAGGGATAAATCACCATGTTTTGATCTTGGCCCAAAAAATAAATAAATAAATGCTTTATTTTTATTGTTACCATAGTGGTTAACAGGAAGAATCTTTAAACCTCTCCTGCCAATGGGTTCATGCTTGGGGGGCAGTTAAAACACTGCCACACTTCCCATGTGTCCGCTATTAGCTATTTTTATTTATATTAAAATGGAAATCCCATATTTCCGCTCTCAAGCTGTCTGTCCAGCATCTCCAGTCCTCCAGCCAAAATAGCCCCACATTTGCCCGGAGAAGGCAGGTGAGCCTGTAACTACCCCTGCTGTGCTACACTCGGGATCCCTGCACCCAGAGTGGGTCTGTCCGTGGCCACCCAGTCAGGCTGTGTTGTGGGGAGGGTGGGTTTTGACTCGGGCCTGCTTTGCACTCAGGCACCTTGTTTAGAACTGACATCCCATTCTGACCTCAAGTCCACTTGGCTTGGGCCCTGACACCTGTCCAGCCTTAGCGGCTTCTTCCCACACATTGATGCCATTCCTCAAACCAGGCAGCCTGCCCGGAGCCTGACCTAGCTTGACTGCCAGTCCTCGGAGACTCCTGCTGTCCTCCTCAGCCTTCTGATCAGACCTTTTGAGACCTTCTTTCCTGATGGGCTCAATGTTGGTTACTACGTCACTTTCTCATTAACCAGTAGAAGCCCCGTCCCATGCAGGCAGCCTGAGCCCTTGAATTCCCAACCTGATCCCATTCAAGACATGAGATTGGGGATCTCAGAATTCCAAACTCTCGCCTTGTAGATGAGGACCCGTGGCTCAGGGAGGGGAAGTGCATTCCTCCATGTCACACCCCAACTACGGGACAGTTGCAGGATAAAGCCCCAGCCCCTGAGAGACATTTGTCTTGGCACAATACTGTTATAATTCCAAATGGCCATGGCTCATATTTCCTCCGCTTGTCCTCACACAGCCTGTGCAAGAACTTCTTTCTGAGACCGTACTTGGCAGGTCATTTCTTCTCTCAAAACTAGTCCAGGTCCTCAGATGTAAATATTCCTCTTCCCTCCTCTGACTTCAGGAGTTGGGAGACCTTGTGGTCTGTCAGTCATCTGCAGTGACTCAGACAGAAAGGGAACAATCACTGGAGTCCTTAAATCAAAGCATGTCCAGGACCCAGGTATCCACAAAGTCGTTTCAATTCTCCACATTACATGGGCTTTTTGACAGAGCCTACTAATCAACATACTGAGATATTTGACACATTCACAAGAGTTCTCCTGGTCACTTCCAGAATAGGATGGCTACACACCAGGCAAGCTCACAGAAAGCCCTAATTTGGCAAGTCTATGGCCCTCTGGGTCTTCAGGGGGTGGGGAGAGGTCCCTCCTATTCCAATCAGTGTGGCTGGACTAAGTTCCCAATCCTATGTTCCATACCTGGCTGTACTCTGAATTAGGCCTAAATAAAGAAAATCAGAATAATTTTGAGACCCAACCTTTCCAGGTATTGACATGTGATTTTCAAATCATATAAACCCTGCAGACTGCAGTGTTCTGCTCTTAAAGCTTTTTTTAAAAGAAGGGGGGAAAGAAACCCAACTCTGTCTTGCTTTGCACACAGAATTCACCCATCTGGCTTGACCAATTAGGCAAAGGTGCTTTGCATATTGTAAAAATGTAACAAAAACATTCAACGTCCTCTTCTAAGAGACAGCACATTGTCCAAGGAGAGCATAAACTAGAGGAGCAGAGGGTGTCCAATGAAGGTGGGAGTAGGAATATACTGCCTGGAATGTTGGGTTTCCTCATCTGTAAATGGAAGCAAGACTAGAGTCACTTCAGCAGGATGTTGTAAGGGTCAGAAGATCATGGCAGGCATATTGTGACTAGTTTAAAAGGTCACTCATCTTTTAAAAGCATGAAGTCTAGAACATTCCTTGCCACTCCCACTGATCTTAGGAAGCATGTTGACACCCTCTCCCCAAAATGATAAGGGAAGGTATTTCCCTGGACTTAGCCATGACTTTTTTATTGTTGTTCAGGTACAGTTGTCTCCATTTCCCCCCCACTACTCCCTCTGCCCTACTCATCCCCACCTCCCACCCTCGATCCTACCCACCTTGGGCTTTGTCCATATGTCCTTTATACACGTTCTTCGGTGACCCTTCCCCTTCTTCCCCCTTTGGTCCCCTACCCCTCCCCTCTGGTTACTGTCAGTTTGTTCTTTGTTTCAATGTCTTTGGTTGTATTTTCCTTGCTTTTTCATTTTGTTGATTAGGCTCCACGTCTAGGTGAGATCATATGGTATTTGTCTTTCACTGCCTGTCAACCGTGTTTCTGAGACAAGCTTCAAAGTTTCCAGCGATTATTTTTGAAATCCCTTAGGTCAACTGAAAGAAAGGAGCAGGCAAGAAATCACCAGAAATGCTCACTTACTTACAAGACGAAGTAGACATCCCGCCTTTGGCTTAAGGAGCACAGTAGACAAGCTTCTTCCCAGTTCCTATCACACCTCCCTGTCAAGGATGCCAACTTGAACCCCTAAACCCCTGGCTCACCCTAAAGATATCAGGTCTCCTCAAAGCCTGAAGCCAAGGGGGAGAGACTGAGAGGTCCCTTGCCATGGCTCCCAGAGTGGAATTTTCTAGCTTAGCTTGGCCTGCTGCCCAAATGATTAACACTGGGTGTGTCTACTTCCTTTAGGCAACACTAGGCCCACCCTTAAGGGCATAGTTTCACCAAACAGGCCTGAAGAAATGATTATCAGCTCTCCGTGGCACAGAACATAGAAACACATGGTGGAAGAATGAGAGAACCTTCTCAGGTTCTCCAGAGAAGCACCCTTCTGATATAAAAAGCTAGGATCACTTAGTAGGTATTTTTAAAATCTTTCTGCAAGAAATGAAAGTGGAAGAAAATATCTCCATAGAGAAATTCTACATCTCAACAAAAAGTATACATAAGAAAGAGGAATAGGAGAACCAAAAAGCTTTGGGCAAAAGGAAATCAGCTCTTCAGTTGAGGATTAAGCTGCACACATGTCCCCTGAGAAAGGATGGCCTGTCAAAGAGGAAGAGGACACTGAGAAGACAGTGGCTCTGTGAAAGGACTGTTCCAGAACTGTGAGAACTCCTGTGTCTAACCTCACCTCCCTGCTCCCTGTCCAGCTCTGCCACAGCCTATGCATGTATGTATGTATATGTGTATGACTGCCTTTACAGCTGAGATGGGATAAAGGGAGAAAAATGCTCCTGCCGCAGGCTTTTACCTGTATCCCCGCATAACATTCATAATAATGACCCCGTCACTCATCAAAGATGCTCCACACCCGGCCTCAGCAGCTCTCTGATCCCACAGCCAGCTCTGGTTGTAATTGCAAACACCCTGCCCCCAGGATGTGTCAGCCGATGTGAAGACACTCGGGCTTTGCTGTTGTCTGTAAATGCAAGTTCAAGGGAACTTTTTAACATCAGAAGCAGAAATATGAGTCAAGAGACAGGTCCCCTGCACCCTGTAAAGGATCACAGTAGAGATAAGTGGGAGGCGATTGTTCTGAACGTGGGAGAAATGATTTGAAGGCAGCATAACAGACACAAGGTGATTACCACGGAGACGCAGCGCAGGCAATGAGGCCCCTGCTTTGGGGAAAATAAGGAGCAAGCCAACTGAGCCAGGAGGAAAGGTCTGGCTCTCCAGAGCTGGCTGAGAAGTCAGAGCTGACTTCCTGATAGGAAGATGGCAAAGAGAAAATGATCCCCCAAATGTCTTTCCCTACTTAGTAATTTTGTGAACCAAACGTGGGTTTTTATCACCTTTTCTGTTTCTTTTTAGAGGGACAGTGAACTGCGCGTGTGTGCATGTGTTGAGATGATGGAAGAGACATGAAGATTTGAGGAAAAGGGAACAGGAAAGACACATCGAGAAAACCACATACTGTCTGATCCAATTATGTGACATCCAATGTGACATTGTGTCATGTAGACAGGACACAATTACAGAGACAGTGAAAAAATCAGTGGTTTCCGTAAGTGTGAGGAGGAGGGACGAAAAGGTGGGACACTGGGGCTCTGTGGGATACTGGAGTATGGGTACATGACATCATACATTTGTCCAAACCCATAGAATAGACGGTACAAAGAGTGAACCCACAGGGAAACTACAGGCTTTGATGATGACAATGACGATGATGATGATGGTAGTAAATTGATATTGGCCCACCAACGGTCACAGAAGTACCAAACTCGTACCAGGTGTTAACAACAGGGAAAACTGCTTGGCCAGGGGGAGGAGTATAGGAGAACTCTATGTCCTTTCCATTCCGTTTTTCTGTAAACCTAAAACTACTCTAAAAAATAAAGACTATTGATTTTAAAAAAAGAGAAAGAGAGACATGTAGGTGAGAATGTGGGGTTTAACATTTAAACAGTTACTCCTCAGCCAGACAAAAACTCAGCAATTTTGTAACCTGCGAAACATTGAATGTTAGGGTCCAGGAAGCACCCTCAAAGTAAAAATCTAGAAGTATATGAAACTGAACTTGGCCGTGGTCTGATATTACTGGAGTGCAGACAATAGCTAAACTCTTCCTACCCCAGGATAGAGAAAGAGGGGCTTCACCAGGATATTACATCAGTACTTCCTGAACTCTGTCAGGTGAGGGGCTGGCTGTATGTGCTCATTGTTCATTCACTTCATTCCAGTTTGTTACCTTCCAATACTGGAGCAAAATAAAATAAAAGTGAGTCACTAGAAAAGATAAATAGTGGACCTGGATATCAAATTCTTATTAAAGTTTCTGAATGGTTATTCTCAGTCTCTGTCCTTATAGAGGGCTGGTAACAAAAGTCCACAGACAAGACCCTGTCACAGACAGATAGAACTTTGAGAAGCACCCCACCGTAGAGGAGAATGAACCAGCCTAAGACCCAGGCACCCCATGAACCCGAGCAGTTGGCACACAAAAAGAAATCCAGCTAGGAAATGTGGTTAGAATTGACTGGCAAGCTTTCTTGAAAACCAAGGGCACCATCTTTTGTCTAGATGACCATGTCATTCCCTACCTTTGTTCTCCTTCAGTCCATCCTTCTCACAGTCAGCCCTACAGAGAACATTCTAAAATGCAAATGTGACCATGTACTTTCTTACCTGATCTCAGGCAGTCTTTCTCATATCTCAGGATAACCTGGGCACTATTTAGCACCTAAATTATAGCAAACCGGGCCTTCTGTGCTTCAGCACTAGGTGCCCCAATCAGGGCCCAACTAAGTTGCTGGTAGTAACCAGGGAGGCTGGAATTTGACTCAAGTAGTCACACTTAAAATTTTAGTACCCTAGTTCACTAATATGTATTACCAGGTCGGGGTAGGTAAGTCTGATTTCAAAGCATAGAGTCGAGGACAGTTCTTTAACTAACTCTGATGGTAAGAGGTAGGGGTGGTGAGAAGAATCTGAAATGTTCACCAAGAGAATTTCCTTTGAGAAAAATAAAGGCATTCCAGGTGGGGAGATCATCACCAAGAAAGTCATGGGGTCATGGGATACCGTGAAATATTCAGGAACTCTCAAGAAAGCCTACGTATTTCACAGTTGGGGAAGAGCCCCACATCTTCTTTTAGTAAAAGGAATGGAAATAACTACTATAGAAAATTTTAAGATTTACTTTCTCCAAATGTCTGTAATGAAAATGAGCTCTTCTTGCCTCAAACTGCAATAGTCAGGACACAGTTCTAAGAATGTGCCAGAGACTAGGAGAAATCTATTGAGGAAGGATAAGTCCAATATTCTAAGTCCCTTGGGCAAGGAGATTTAACCTTCACATCAATACAATGGTAAAAGCTTTCTCCCCATTTTATAGATGAGCAGACTGAGGCTTAGAGAGGACGATTAATCTCAGCCAGACCCACAAATAGTAAGCAGAATTACTGGGTTTTAAACTAAAGTTTATCTGCCACTAAAAGCTGTGTATTTTGCAAAAGGCCAACACTGTTTCTGCTTCTAAGTGTTTAAGAAGGTGGTTATTGAGAAGAAAGAGGTGAGAGAAGGCAAGAGATGCACATTTTAATCTTATGTTTGCAGATACATATTGAAGTCAAGCTATATCATACAAATTGGCCTTTACTGAGTGCTTACTGCGTCAGACATGGTTAGGTGTTTTGTGTGTATCGTTTGTTTAATTCCTGCGATAATTCTGCAAGGTAGGTGTGGCAGACAATAGTAATGTCATCAACTACACACTCTCTCATTGTCATGTGACTCTCCCTGCTCCCTTGTAAACAAAGCACACTTTCATGCCCTAGTAACAGAGTGGGCCATGTGACTTTCGGGGGCCAATGGAATGAGAACAGAATTGCTGTTTTCCATGTCTAAGAAGCTCTAAGAGGCTTGCAAGTCTCTGTCTTCTCACTTGCTCTTGGTTTCTGTCCCAAGAACAACATGCCAAATGGGAGATTCACAGCCTGGGTCCTGGGAGGAAGAAGCACATGGAGCAGAGCCAGCGGTCAACCTATAGCTGAGTGACAAATAAAAATTTGTTATAGCCCTGGCTGGTGTAGCTCAGTGGATTGAGCATGGCAGCGAACCAGAGGATTGCAGTTCGATTCCCAGTCAAGGTGCATGCCTGGGTTGCAGGCCAGTTCCCAGTAGTTCCCAGCAGGGGACGCACAAGAGGCAACCATACATTGATATTTCTCTCCCTTTCGTTTTTCCTTCCCCCTCTAAAGATAAATACAAAATTTTTAAAAAGATTTAAAAATAAATAAATAAATGAATAAAATTTATTATAACTCAGTGAGATCTTGAGGATGTTTGTTACTTCAACCAACCTGACTAATATCCTTGATGTTACAAATGAGGAACTGAACCTGAGAGGCATGTTTCCCAGCTTCTAACAACTTGCAGTGGTAAAGCTTGGATTTAGACCCATTTCTGTTGGATTTAAAATTTTGTACCTTTTTAATTAAGTTTTCAAAATTCTCCTGCAAAGTCCACAGAGTTCAAAGTAACTCCTATAAGGCCTTGAACGTCGAAATCGTGCACACAGGCAGAACAGGAGTGGCCAGGGGGGTAGTCACTGGGGAGGAGACTGAGGGTGAAAAGAGACGCTGCTCCATGAGTCAGAACTTTTCCTCCTAACAGCAGCATGATACTAGAATTGTTAAGAAGGGTCTCAGATGGCAGGCCAGGACATCACCCATGTTCTGCTTTGGTATCACAGAGCCCTTTATAAGAGTTATGCCATACACTTCATGCATTCAGCGTGTACTTATTGGACTTGGACTACGTGTCAGATTTTTGGCTGAGATTTGCAATTCGAAATGAATAAACCATAATCCCTGTCCTCAAAGATCCAGAGGGAGATACAGGAATGAAAACAAATGATTAAAAATAAAATATAATCATTAGTATGACGGGGGGGTGGGCAAGAGGATAAATGATTAGGGGAGACAGAAAAAGCACCTCTATCTATGAATTCATGAAGGTTAAGAAGAGGGTTTCCCCACTGAATCTAAAAAAAAAAGTTTGAGTTTCCCAGGGAGACATAGTGGGAAGGGCATTCTAGGCAGAGGGAACAGCATATGCAAGGGATGGAGTCATGAAAAGGCTTCACAGATCTTATGGAGAGAGAGAGGTCCTGGTGACTGTAAGGTGGCATAAGGTGACTGTAAGGTGAGATAAGGTGAGTATATCTTGAATGTATTAAAATGTATGGTCTTCTCTGTTTCATTTAAAAGACGCAGGCAAGAGACGCAATAAAAATGTAGACATGAGGGGAAAACTAATCTACCAGAGAAAAATAAAAGATTTATTGATTGTTTTTCGGAAATTTGTTTTATTTGTTCAAGCCGAGCATAGAGATAATTTCCAAACTGCAATCTTGTTTGGGTTCATTTTAATATTGCTCAAGCCATGTTACACCAGCCAAACAGAAAGCACAAAATTAGAAAAGAATGACCCAGAACACCGCCACAGTAAGAACCTCACGTTCATATTCCCATGTTTCTTCAAGGCTTCACTTTGATGGCCCATCCTTCTCTCAGGGAACTGAGCACGTGGAAACAGGATTGGATGGCATTGTAATAAGGCCAGAACACTGCAGGGCCCCCTGAGGGAGAACTTCTGTCCTTGTAGAACTTACACTAGACATTGATTATATATACACCTGACTTTAAAAGGCTGGCCATTGTCCACTCTTCAAGTCACAGAGGACTAGTATATGGAGAGTCAGTGTAAATCTCTAGCTCGTTCATTTTTAAATCTTGGATCCAGAGACATATGATCCTCCTAGACATACGATCCTCGACGCTGGATCCTCCCACCCCTCTACTGGGGCTGGAGATGGGGGTCCATGAAGGGTCTTCAGGAATCCAGTTGTATGCCAAAATTCTGTAAGTACACAAGTGCATTTTTCCAGGTCCTCTATTTGTCAGAGAGTTTCTGTGTGATTTGTTTGACTTTTTTGTTTGGTTGTTTTCAGTTTATTCCCCAGACTACATTGGATCAACCTGTTTCTTAACTTACTGTTCTGAGGCCTGGGAACCTATCTAAAGATGGCTAACCCCTGGTTCTTGGTAAAAGATTGAGCTGGTCCCTGTGAAGCTGTTCAGAAAATCCCACTGTTTTTACTTCCAAAATACATCTCAGATTTGTCACATGTCTCTGTCTTCATCACCCAACCCCTAGCCAGGGTACCATCATCATCTCCCACCAGAACAAATGCAACAGACTTCACACAAGTCTCCAGTTCCACCTTCCCCTGCTGTGATTTAATTTCCAAAATATCTTGAGTGACCTTTCTTTTAATGAAGAAAATTACATCAGCTCCTTACTGAAAATTCTCCAGTAGTTTCTCATTGGCTTTCAGTAGAATCCCAGCTCCTCAGTGTGGCACATAAACTCTCTATAACCCATCTCCCTTCCATTTCTGTAACTTCATCTGATGCCACATCCCCCTCACTCACTGGTCTCCAACTGGGATGGACTTATTTCTCTGTTCCTGAACTTGCCCAGCTATTTCTAACCTCAAGGCTCACACCCATGTTGTTCTAGCTTCTGGAATGCTTTTTTTCTTCTCTTCACATGGTTAGTTCCTTGCCATTACTTAGGAAGGTCTCAGCTTAAAAATATTTCTTCCACAGATAGATCTTTACTGACCATCTTGGTAGATTCCCCCCCTCATCGCATTTATTTTTACATTATGAAATCTTATTCATTTGTCACAATAGCTATTTTTAGAATGTATTCTATGCTTGTTTATTTTATTTTTTATTTTCTGTTTTCTTAACTACACTCTAAGCTCCATGGGGGAACAAGCATTGAGTTTCTTCTTTGTAGTCACATGCCCAGTCCTGGACACATAGTAAGTTGGGTGGGTAGAACACTAGATGAAAGAAAGAAAAAGGAAGAAAGAAAGAAAGAAAGAAAGGAAGGAAGGAAGGAAGGAAGGAAGGAAGGAAGGAAGGAAGGAAGGAAGGAAGGAAGAAAGAAAGAAAGAAAGAAAGAAAGAAAGAAAGAAAGAGGGGGGAGGGAAGAGGGAGGAAGGGAAAGAGAGAGAGAGAGAAGATAGAAAGAAAAGAAAAGAAAGAAAAGGGAGGGAGGGAAAAAGCTTTATAAGTGTTCTCATGCCCCATATTTATGCATAGAACCAAAGTTTACCACCCCAGTATGATAGGTTCTTAGGTATTGCCTAGGATGGCAATAGAGGCCAGTGGGGATGTTAGTGAGAGTCAAGAAGGACGTGACGAGGATAATTAGAAGCTGTCCATTAGAAGGTGTGCCTACAATCCAAACCACTTGATCCTCAAGGGCTTGGTGTGCCTGTGTTTAATTAAAGGCAGCCTCCATAGCTTGGGAGACTAGGGGAAGAGGGTATGCAGGTAGGGAGGAGGGTCTTCAAACTGAAAGTAGCACACTAAAGGTTAGAAGGAAAATTGGGGAGGCCTTCAGGGGCATCTCCTTGATAAACCTGAGAATAGTTTCAGAAGAGCAAGAGAACAAATGGGATAGGATATGGGTAGTAATGATCTCATATTCACCTAGCACTCCGTACATGTGATACAGGGATGGGAGGAACACAGAGTCGCCTGGATCTCTTCCTCTGGCGGACTTGGTAAACCCACATACCTCCCAGTAGATGCTATGAAGATCTCCACCTTCTATTCCTTTCCTCTTCCCTGTCCATTCCCATCAATGCTGGGCTCAGATCCCCACCTCTGCCTCTCTCTGATTCCTGCCCTCCCTTGTGAAAACTGAAAGGCATGTTTGCATGGGGTCCCAGGCTCCCATAGCCCCAGTCTGACATGCTCCTGCCTTTGACTCTCTTACAAGATGTGCAGGTTCTATAACACAGACTCCGTTCCTTGGGGTCAAACTGGTTTTGTCCCTTGGTCTATAATCTAATCAGATCTCATCATCTCTGAAAGGGGAATTTGAGGGTCAGTTCCTATTAACATTTATAACTTTATGCTTAGAGGGGCAATATAGTATACTGGTTAAAACCATGGGCTTTTGACCCCTATGGGTCATGCTTTTAACTCAAACCCTCGAAACTCCACTAAAGTGCAACTTCAACCAAAGTGATTTCTCTCTGAAGCTGTTTCCTATCTATAAAATGTGTACACAGTCCCCCGCCTTATGTAAGGATGAAGTGATATAATGCTATTGGTACTCCACCCAGCCCCTTGGAGCTTTCAAGGAACCCAGTTGGATTTCCAGCTCTCATAACCACAATATCCATGCCTGAGGGCCAGTTTGCTTTTAAAATTTGGCCAAAATTGCAGAAGGTTTTGTGTTGTATATGTGTGCATGCACATATATGCCGGCATACAGGAGGCCAGAGGTGCTAAGGAAATACACCCCAGGAACAGGCTTCAACCAGTGACCTTGACACCTGGTGAATAAATATCCCTGTTCCCTGACTCGCCGGGTGGGATGTGCTACACCAGGTGGTATGTGTTACACTGTGTTCCAGAGCTTTCCCGCAGGAGTAAGTGCCAATCGCCCACTGTGATAGCTGGATTGATACCACATTCTTTATCGCTGCTCTCTTTCCTTGATCATTCCCCCATTTCCTTGTCTGGTTCAACTTCCCAAAGAAACTACTTGTACAGAATCCTGGTCTCAAGGTCTACTTCAGAGAAAAGACCCACCCAAACACAAAATTCTTAGCACAGTGCCAGATGGATTATAAACCCTCAGTATTAAGTGGCTCATCTCTGATAGTTAACAGGAGAAGCTGCGCCTCACCTCAGTGGGACAGACCTCAGTGAGACAACTCACCTGTCAGTGGGACAGACCTCACTCTGCACCGCCCAAACACTACCCAAACACCCTGCTGCCCCGAGTGAATAATCAGCCTGAGCCTGCAACAAATCCCAGTCGTGGCTGCAGGTTCTACCAGAGAGGCTGCTCCTTGCACCGTGAGCTCAGAGCCTGCTGAGTGACCCACCAAGCTGCTCGGCCCTGGCACAACCCTCCAGCCTCCAGGGAAGCCGACTGCAGGCCTGTGAATAAACCCGCCGCTTCAGGTGAGGCCAGCAGCTCCCCTGCCCCGCCCCGGCTGGCCAGAACAGGTCTGGCCAGTTGTTATTCCTTTGGTCCAGGTGCCAATCAAAGGCAGAGCCAGAGCACTTTATCCAACACTTGGATTAAGAGCTTCGACTAGGTACAAGTGACGCCCATGAATCTGTCTGTACATCTCTGTCTGCCCCTTGCCCGTTTTGCATCCTCAGAAGTCACTCCCTATAACTTTATCTCCCATAAAGAAAATTGCAGGAGGTATCACCACCAAAGACCCTGCAATTTTGTAGGCAGGTGCAGACTCTGCAAACTCTGAGCCCAGCCCTGCTGTCCTGGAAGCACACTCTTTATTCCCTCAACAAACCCTAAGGCTCGTTTTGGGCTGAGCGCATGCAGACACAGGCTCTGTGGAATCACGTAAGCGCCTGGCAAACTCCAGCCTCAGGTCTTACGGATTCTCCCAGTGTTCATGGAAACTTTTTGAGCCAAATGGCTGGTTTGGGGCCACAATGAATATTTTCAACTAAGAAGACAAAGGCTGAAGTAAAAAAAAAAAAAAAGTTCAATTCCTCCATAGTCTGAAGGCATCTCAGCTTTAATTGTGTTTGTGAAACCACTCCTGGCGGCACATCTTCCAGAAACTTCCCTTTCACGGTCTGGTTCCCCATTCTCCCCATTCTTACATCCACTCCGTAAAGACGCACCATGTCCATTTCCCTGCAGGTCAGCCCTGCAGGTTGATAACATCAATTGAAATGCGTCCTTTTTCACTCGCATAAATGGAGCATCTAGTGCCCGTCTAGCAGGGTTTGCCATATCGATGGTCACAAGGAGAAAAGGCTCCGGAGTCAGATTACCTGGCTTCAATCCCCTCCGCTGCCTCGTCCTCACTCTGAAACCTTGGCCAGGCTGGTGGACCTCTCTGATGCAGTTTTAAAGCATGATACCATGTTCCTTGACTCTCCTCCCATTGAGAGTTGGAGACTTTGGCTCCCTCCCCCAAGACTGAGTGCACTTGGGACTGCTTGGACTTAGACAGTTCAGTAGAAGGGACACTGTGTGACTTCCAAGGATAGATCATGAAAGGCCATGCAGCTTCTGCCTGGTTCTCTAGCCACACTCACTCTTGGAGTCCTGGGCCACCAGGTAGGAAGGCTGACTATCCTGAGACCACCATGCTGGAGTGACTGTGGTAGCTGCCCCTGTCTACAGATTCAGCTGAGCCCAGCCTTAGGCCAACCCAGCCCAGGCACCAGGCATGGGAGTGAAGACACCATCATGAGTGTGGATCCTCCAGCTAAGCTGTTCCAATCTCCATCTGTTCAGGTTACTCCGGACAGTCATAAAACCCCAGCCAATGCCCTAGACATCATAGAGCAGGGAAGACTGCCCTCTGTGCTCTTTCCAAATTTCTGATCCACAGAAATCTATGAGCTTACTAAAAGATGTTGTCTTGTGCTATTGACTTGTGTGATCATTTGTTATGCAGCAGTAGCTAACCATAACATTTCCTAAACCTCAGTTTTCTCATCTATAAAATGGTGCCATTAATGTTGCCTGCCTTGTAGGGTTTTTATAAGCAGTAACTGATCACCATGCATCTGGCACACTGTAAGCACTCAAGTGCTAGTAATTGTTATTATCACCCCCATTCACCGTTGCATTAATTGAAGAACACATGGGTTAAATATATTTGATGAAAATCCCCAATTGTTTTGTACGCAATCTTTCTCTTTTACTTAGATGAATTAGAGGTATTTATGAAACTTATTCATGAAAAAGAAATACATGAAAAACTTGCAGAATGTGATTAGGTCTTCAAAAGGTGGTAATATGGCCCTGGCTGGTGTAGCTCCGTAGATTGAGTGTGGGCCTGCGAACCAGAGGATCACAGTTTGATTCCCAGTCTGGGCACATGCCTGGGTTGCAGGCCAGTTTCTAGCAGGGGATACACGAGAGGCAACCATACATTGATATTTCTCTCCTTTCTCCCTCTCTTTCCTTCTAAAGATAAATAAATAAAATCTTTCAAAAAAACTATTAAAAAAGGTGGTAATATGGATTAGGGAAATGTATTTGTGGTGGGGGAGGTACCTGTGACTTCGTTTGTTTTACATTCTCCCCATGCACACCCTTGCAAATTGATTGACTAGACATAACAAAAGGGAGGTACACATGCACACACTCGCAGAGAGACTGCACAGGTGTGGAGAACCCCGAGTGGTAACTGACACTCCCATTAGGGAACAATTCACGGTTTCCTTCCAACCCTAAATGCTTTTATTTTCCCATCCACAGATCGATAGGGCTGGCAGGTAAGTGTCTGTCTGCCATACCAGAACAATGAGACCCTAATGGGTCAGAGGACCTTGGCCCCTCCCGGGGGCCCTCAGGCCCAGCCAGGCCAGGCAGGTGTCTGCGATGTGGGCTAGACTACACTTGAGCACTGAGCCATCAGCCTACAAAATGAGATCTGATCGGGCCTGCAGAAGATAAATGAGCTGGAGTCCCCCAGCCCCAGATTTGGTCATCTCTTTATGAGCTCTGAAGGGCCTATTAGCAGCTCTGATGAGTACTGGGGGAGATGAAGTCGGCTTCGAACAACGTTAGCCAGCAGAATCAAATCACTCCCAGTCCCCCAGGGAGAAGGAGGCCGGCTGGCTTTCAGACGCCGCTGCCTCTCGGCTCCCTTGCCCAGAAGGTTTATATGAACACTTAGTGGAGAAAAAAAAAACAGTAAGCATTTTTTTCTACTAGAATCGCCTAAGAATTTCCTCATATATCTAATAGCTTCTCCTCGGGCAATTTGATGGCCCTGCTTAGACAGGTGTGCTCTGTGACAGACCCCTCTCAGAGTCTTTGCTTAAGAGGGACTGTCACCATCTAGAGAGACTAGCAGAAGTCACCTTCCTTGTAACCCCCCGGGAGTCCCATGCCCCACCTCCTGCAGCGTTCAAAGTGCCAAGGTTGTGGCAGGGGTGGAGGGGCAAGAGGGCACAGTGCATGGATGGGTCGTCCAACCCTTGGTTGCTGGGAAACTGTGGACCATCATGCCTCTCCAACCTCAGTTACCTCTTCTGTAAAATGGGACAGCTGGTTTCATTACAATGTAAAACCATCCTCAATGCCGTGAGGATGAAATGGAATCATGCAATTGCATGTACACAGCTGATGAGGTACTCACTGAAGGTCCCGCACTTCCTATCCTCTCACATTCAGTGTCACAGGCTGGGCTTCAGCAAGAGGTTTCACCAGCCTATTAGAGAGACGAAAAGGAAGATAATGAGCCCTGGCTGGGTGGCTCAGTTGGTTGGAGCATTGTCCCATGCATCGAAAGTGTTGTGGGCTCGATTCCCCCTCAGGACACATACCTAGTTTGCAGGTTCAATCCCCGGTCAGGGTAAGCAGGATGGGGGCAACTGACTGATGTTTCCAATAGATGATTCTCACATTGACATCTCTCTCTCTCTCTCTCCCTTTCTCTCTAAAACCCATGAAATATCCTCAGGTGAGAAATAAAAACAAAAGGAAGATGTTTAAATCCAGAGCAAAATTTGGGGAGAAGGAAACACCCTTCCGTTGAAAAAAGCCTGCAGGTTAATTAATAGATGTGTTGCCCCAACGCCACATCTCAGGGCCACGTGCTGTAGAAGACTTAGGTCAGACTCCTGACTTAGAAGTTGTGTGACCATGGCCAGGTCACTTCCCCTCTCTGATCCTCAATTTCTATCTCTGTAGAATAAGAACAAAATTAGTATTTATTTGACATTTATTAATAACAATAATATTTACATTGAAAGGCTGTTATGAGGAGAATGTGCAAAATACCTTGCAGAAAAGCGGACACCCAGTTCATGCTCCCTAAATATCAATTACCTTGTCCCTTCTTTTCTCATTTCCATCTGTGCAAGGTGGAACTGTGTCCACCTGCCTTGCTCCATGCTCTTGTTTCCCACTCTATGTCTCTCCCTTTGAAACTTCCTTGATTCTTCCCCTGCCATGGGACCACCCTGACTCTGGCAGCCCTCTTGCTCAGTAATCCCTCCAGCACCCTATTCTACAGACATATGTCTGCCACAATCTCCTCACAGCATATGTGTAATTATTCATTTGCCTGACTCTGCTACTCGGTTGCAAGCTCCTTCATGCTGGGACTATATTTTATTGATTAAATAACTATTTGTTGAGAGGTCTTACATATTTGCTTTTTAAATCAAGAGGCTATTATATACTAAGCACCTTGCCAAAGGAATAGGAGAGAGCAGGTAATAAGACAGGCAGGAAACCAGGCCTCTTAGGGCTTAAATTCAAAGGGGGTGGGAGACAGAAACCAGAACCAAAATAGGAGTAACCAATAAGACAGTTAACATCTGTAATATGCCTTCCAACTGGAGAGGAGAGAAACTCAAGGAAGCACTCTGCAGGCACCACCATCAAAGGAGGTGCCCTTCAAGGAGGATATCATAAAAGACACAAAGGATGACATCTGAGGAGCTCCTGTTACAACATAAAGATTAAAGAAGAAGTATCTTTGCCAAAAGATACAAAAGCCGAGAGGAGAGAATTTCCTCAGACAGGAGGAAGAGAATATGCAAAGATCCTGAGGCAGGGAAGGGTTCGGTGCTTGTTGGAGCTCACATAAAGTTACTGCACCTGCAGTGCAATGACGGGCCAGGAGAGCTGTGCACGGCGAACAGGAGGGTGCAGGCAGGAAGCAGGTCACCGGGCTCACTGGGACAAAGTAATGTATTTAGATTAGAGGTCAGCAAACTATGACCTGCAGGCCAAAACAGACCGGCTACCTATTGTTACAAACAAAATTATAGGAGAACACAGCCACACCCATCGATGACATATTGTCTGCTGCTGCTTTCAAGCCACAAAATTAGGGTTGAGCAGTTGCGACAAACACCTCATAGCCCACAGAGCCTGAAACATATACTATCTGGCCCTTTACAGAGAAAGTTTGCCAATCCCCAGGTTGGACTATGCAAAAAGAGGCCCGTTGGAAGGGTTTGTAACTGAGGAGGGACGTGGTCTGATTAGGTGGTACTCAGAACAGGGCCTAGCTCAGACTGGAATGGCCAATGTGCTTGTAGAAGGAGTGAGTGGATACTTAGATGAATAACGCTTCATTATCCACAACCATATAATATTATCCCCTCCAGTAGCACAAATAATCGGGAGTTTTGGAGACTGAGTGGGAGCCTCCCATCCATCCAGGCAGACTCCGTTTTTCACAGTGCTAACAGCTGACGGATACTTAGAAAATTGAATGTTTTATGCAGCTTCAGATTGGAAATAGCAGTGCGGTTTTCACCACAGGGAACCCTCTTAATGTAAATCCAACCCAATTACACACACGCAGGCAGGCGCCAAATTTGCAGCTAGACTGAGTTTTGCCCAGCAGCAAACGAGGCCCAGCTCAGGGAGCTGGTGGAGGTCTGCTGGGAGGGTACAAGAGCTGCAGAAGGCACCTCCGCCCTGGAGGCCGCCACTGGTGACTCATGTGTGGAGGGTGCTGGGTGGCTTACAGCACCCAGGATAAAAGAAGCTTATGCAAATGCAAGTCAGGCTGCATTCTGCAGTTGCAAAATCATAAATAGGGGAAATTGCTCCAAAACCATAAGTAACTTTTTTGGCCCCTGAAGGCCATTCCTCTGGCCAGTTACAGATGACCAAAGCCTTAGAGAAAGTTAGAGACTGGGACATTTTCTTCTTCCTAATTCAATGGCAATGAACTTTGTGAGGTTTGTGCAAGATCAGACATGCAGAGTTATGGGTGCTCTCACGCTGAGGCAGACTGGGCACAAGTAGTGGGCATATTAAGCTTCTGTGTCCCTGGCCAGGGCCCCAAGTCATTGCCAGCCATGTAGCTGTCCTTAAGGGTAGTGCTTTCTGAGTGCTGGAGGGTCCTCTATCCAACAACCCTCTCCCAGGACATAGACATGGGGGCCCTCGCCACCACCTGCTAGGTATTCAGGGGTGCCCTGTGTTCTTAGGAGCTTATATTAGTTCGCTAGAGGTGCCACAACAAACTACCACGTACTGACAGGCTTGAAACGACATACATCTATTTTCTCACAGTTCTAGAGTCTAGAATTCTAAAATCAAAGTGCAGGTAGGGCCACGCTTTCTCTCAAGACTCTAAGGAGGGGTGTTCCCTGACTTTCCCTAGTTCATGGTGGTAGCTGGCAGCTCTTCATGTTCTCTCAGTTTGTAGCAGCATCACTCCAGTGTCTGCCTCTGTTGTCACGTGGCCTTCTCCCTTTAGGTCTCGGTCCAAAGTCTCTCTTCTTATAAGGACGCCAGTCACTGAATTAGAGTCCACCTGAATCCAAAATGACCTCATCTGATTTTGATTCCATCCACAAAAGCCCTATGTCCTGATAAGGTCAAAGTCATGAGTTCTGATGATTAGGATCTGAACCTATATTTTGGGGAAGCACAGTTCTACCCACGATGGAGCCCTGTGGAAGGACCCTATGGAAGGAGAAACCTGGGGAATGGAATAGGCATTCTTCTTTTCACCGACCAGAAAGGACATCGAAGAAGGCTAGGCATGTTCCCACTTGTGTGAAGGCTCTGGGTATGGGTAATTGCAAATGCCAGACAGACCAGAACAGAGATTAGAAGGCTGGATCTCCAAAAGAACACAGGTGAGGATACTCAAATCACCCCTTCCACAGGTTCTTTCCTCAGCCCTCTTTCTCCCCACCTCCCCAGTCACCTGCTCTCTACCTCTTGCCAACGCTCTCTGGGTCTCTGGCATTCAGACTCTGCCCTCTACTCTGCCACCCTCCCCAGCCCATCTGCCTTGCACCTGCATCAAAGACAAATTCTGTTCCTTTTCTGCAGCAGCCTTTGGTGGCCCATGGAAGAGCCAAAGGATGCTCAAAACAGTAGTTCAACCTGGTAGTAGTTCAACCCCTTCATCAAAAGTAGGAAGAGCTCCACTGTTCTTTTCAAGTCATTACAACAAAAAAAGGCACTAAACACTGATTGATTCACATTTCTGAGTGTTTCAGAACTCAGAAAAGCATCCTTCTATCCCAGACATGCCTCACTGGGAATTTCTCATGCAGCAAAGGAACCAGATTGAGAAGTTCCTTGAGCCCTGCAAACATTTAGCAAGCAGTGTCTGCAAACATTTAGCAAGCAGTGTGGTGGGCACCTATCCTTCGAAACGTTGTATAGACAGGTAGCTCCCTGAATGGCCTGTTATCTAATTTTAATGGAAACTTCCACTCAAAGCTAAGGGTTCTTGGGGAGAAGAAGAAGAGGAGGAGGAGAAAAGAAGGAGGAGGAGGAGGAAGAGAAGAAGAAGAAGGAGGAGGAGGAGGAGGAGAAGCCATCAGCACCAACATCTCTCAAATTGTCATGTGTCCATCCACCACCTGGGGATCCTCTTAAAATGCAATTTCTCAGCTGGAGCCTGAGAATGTATGTTTCTAACAAGATCCCAAATGATGATGATGCTGGTCCCCTGGCCACACCTTAAGTGTTGAGGGTCTAGGTGAGCCTCTTGGAAAGAGATGATCCTTTTCAGAATTGCTCACCCTGAAGCATGCATGTTCAGCATGAGTCATGTTGATCCTTCTTCATATAAGAAATCATCCAAGAAAAATGAGAGGACACTCCATGGCCCCCATGAGATTCCATAGCACTACCCTCATCTTGAATGACAAGTTATGGTTTATAAATAAGTCTATGTTTTCCTTAACTTGCACTCGTGCCAACCAAGTTTCTGCTCCTACACGTCTTTATAAAATCATATGGTTCTAGGAGAAATGACGATTTCGTAATTTCACAATGGATCTGATTATGGCAGGAAATGATAGAAGGGTTTCATGTTGACATTGATGAAGATGTAGATGTAATTGCATTTAATCTTCACTAAAACCCAATAGAAAAAGTGAAGAAACTGAGGCCCGAGGAAGCTAAATCCAAAATTGGCTCTAAGTGCAAAAATTATTTTACTGGAACACTCTGGCTTTTGTGATCTCTTTGCTTCCTCATTGGCTTTTTCCTCATTGATATACAGGCCTCCTTTCTCCCTGTGGGGACCCGATGAAGACTCAGACAGAAGATCATTTGCCTCCCCACTCTCCCGACACCTCAGCGAGCTCACATTAAAATTAAAACTGAGGATAGTCACAGGATCCACTTCACAGAGATGATGAGAGAATGAACGACAGGGGACACTGCATGCGCCCCGCACTGAGGGGACATTTAATGACTCTTCTCCTCTCCCTCCTCCCCACTACGGAGGCAGAAGAAAGGAAAGGGCAGGAGCATGCAACCGATGGTCCTAGGGTCCCAGAAATCCACTGTCCAGTCATTTCCTGCATGTGCTAACTTCCTCCCCAGGGTGCCTGGTTACAAGGCTCCTCGCCCATGACAGTGGGCAGGGAGTGGCCAGAGTTGAAATGCAACTGCGACTGACTAACTTCTGAATAAACCATTAGGATGGCAGGATTCAGATCTCCACCCTCATCCTATAACTAACTCCCTGACCTTTTCTGAGTAGGAGTGGAGGAGAAATGTGCACAGAAGGAGGGACCTGAGTGTGCCCAGGGTCTCTGAAAATGCTGATTCCTTCTAAATCTGTATGTGGCATCTTTAATGGTTAATTTCCTGGCTCCGTAACCTGGCTTTGAATCCCGGTCCAAACTTTTCAGTATATGACCCGGATTAAGGGCCTTTTTGTGTCTTAGTTTCCTCATTGGTAAACTTCATAAAGTTATTGTAAAGGGCATGTAATATAACTCACCAAAGTCCCTGGCTCATAGTAAGAACTCAATAAACAATAGCAATCACCACTATTTTTACTTCTTTATTGTCAATGACAGTCCTCCCTACCAATATCGCTCATACCTTTTCTGCATAACTCCTGTTTATTCAGAGTCTGGGTTTACAGAATTAAACATTATTTAACACCCTAGTTTTCTTTTTTTCTCTTCTTTCTCTCAGTAAATATAGTTAGAGCCCCAGAGTTTTCTTTTTTGTATTTTTTATTGTTTTCAATTTGGCAAAAGGCAAATACTAATTGTTTTCAAGTTCACTAAGATATATTTGACATACAAAATCACATAAATACAAAATTTAAAACACAATGAATTAATATATGCATACCTAGAGTTTTCCAGTGGAATAGCTATTAGTAATAAATTCCCTTGCATTCTGGAACAGGTTAATCTTGCACCAAAAAAACAAAGGAAGCCTGATTTTAAATGCTAAATTTTACAGAAAGATGGGATGTTCCAGAAAACATAATGTAGGTAAAGATGCTGAGGTCTTACTTGGGCTCAATGGCAAAAATGTTAACTGGTGATATTAAATATGGCTACACAAGTGGGAAATTGACTGTGAAGCAAACATGCTGCCCATTTTGCTTTTCATGTGCATACAAGACAGAGTCAAAAGAGCTGATTCAAATCCCGACTTTGCCCCTTCATAGATAGTATGTCTTTGGATGAGTTATCTGACATTCCAGGTCCAATCTCCTTGTTCTTACCAACAGGGGCTGCTCTGAATATTCTTAGAATAAGGCATGCATTTAGTTTTACATGCAGAATAAATATGGTAGCAAATCTCTCCCTCCCTCCTTCCCCTTCCATTCATCTTTTGTTGTTCCTTTCTCCCTTACTCTTTCATTCTCTTTTTATGCTTTGTTAACACTCACTAGTCTTTCCATTCTTTTCCCTCTTGCTTGTCCTGATGGCTCATCTCTACCCAATTTCCTTTGAAAATATTCGTGAAGAACAAGGATATTTCAGTCCTTCCCCCAGAGCACATGTGTTGACCCCCAGTGCTGAATCTACAAGATCAGGAAATCTCATCAGATGGCTGGTGGCCCTAAGCAGTCTTGCACAAAATAGTCATGTTGGTTAAGCTTAACCCCTCAAGGTCACCACTAGCTATTCTGGAAAACAGACTAGCCATTCAGTCACTATCATTGGCTGATAGGCTCCTCCAACACGCCAGCCCTGTTCTGGTCATGGAGGATACAGAAATGAAAGAGAACAGTCTTGACTGGGTGACTTGGTTGTGCGGAGCATCATCCCATACACCCAAAGTCTGGGGGCTCAATTCCTGGCCAGGGCACATACCTTGGTTGTGGGTTCCATCACCAGTTGGGGCACGTGGGAGAGGCAACAAATCAATGTTTCTCTCTCTCTCTTTCTCTTCTTCTCTCTCTTCCTCTCCCACCCTCCCCCAAATCAGTGAAAAACATATCCTTCGTTACTGTTTTTTAAAAAGAAATGAAAGAGACGATCTTGTGCTGAATACGTGTAGTGACTAAATTATCGTAGTAGATGAAGACAGGCTTCCTTGGAGAAGTCAAAGATGAACTGGGTCTCAATATTTATTTCAACAGAGCAGGGATAGTACGGAAAGACACGAGGACTCTGAAGGTAAAGCCTAGTATCCAGAAAGTGTGCATTCTAGTACCACCAGTCCCCATTAGAGTGCTTTTCCCCTCCTCCCCAAACCATCCTGCCCCTTCCCCCATCCTGTTTCCTATAACTTCCTCTACGTCTCCATCCTATCATCCAGGTTTGTACCTCTTATTCCTGGACACTTTGCCCAGCATCAATCACTTAGCCTCTGTCCTCGATTTCTGACCTATCTACTATGTAAGTCACCAACCCAGCCCAGTGAATGCCAAAGAGTAACCCAAACAGAGAGCGCTCACATTAGAATCACTGGAGAATTTGTTAAAACGGAGCATTCAAGGCTTCACCCATATTTTACTGAATCAGAAAGGCAGGGAGGAGACCACAGGAGTCTGTTGGGTTGGCCACAAAGTCCTTTCAGGTGTTTTTTCTGTAAAATAAAAGACACACTTTTTATCTTCACCCATAAATTTATTGATTTGGATATTTTGAGTAAGTTGGCTATCTCCCATATGGTAGAATATTAATTGTTCTCAATTAATGTCTCAGTTTGGTCCCTATCAACTTCAACCGGTCTACCTGACCATGAGCATTGTCCAACGAGAAATTTCCAGCACAAAACTTCACAAACCACTTTTGACACATTTGATCAGTCATAGCACCTTCTCCGTACACTGCACAAATCTTTCTTCAGATGTTAACAAAAGATGTTAACAAAAATGTTACTTATTTTCTTCCACCTTCAATATTAAAATGGCTATACAAAAATTCACCAACTTAAATACTTTTTTAATGCACACTGATATGACAGCTGTCACAATACAATCTAATAAAATTGCTTCAAATGAAGTTAAAGACAACTGAGCAGTACTAGAGCCACCTCACAGAAAAAAAAAAACAAATGAACTTTTTGGCCAACCCAGTACATTTTTCCAAGATTTTCCCAAGATCCTCCCCTGCACACCCAGATGGAAAACTACAGACCCCCTCCTTGTTAAGGTCACACTAATTGATAATAGCTTATCTATCCTGGGAATTCAGTGAGCACTTTCTATAGACCAGGCACCTGTGAGAAATGTTCATATACTATACATCACATCTCTTTCAAAGTTATTGTGCCATTAATTTGTGCCCTGGTTTGAACCGGGTTCAAACATCAATATATTTAATTCACCCAACAACTACACTGAATAACGTCTCTCTCCCTCCTAAATAGTTTGAAGCTAGGGAGCAACATGGTAGCTCTGGGGGTGCATGTCGTGGTGTGCCAGAGACGAACCACATGGATCCATCCCGTCTGGGCCAAGAGCAGAGGAGAAGGGAAGCCATGCACATTGATGTGGGCTGGGCGGACATAAAGAATGCAGACAGTATCCTCCAAACATTTACGTCAACCCGTGAGCCTGTCTTTGACAAATGACAATAGTCAGATGATGGCAGGGAATACTCTTAACGAATGACACTCCACCAGTGCATGTTGGATTCTCGAGTAAGAAAGATGTGGGTTTACAATGAAGCTGGATCGCTGATTATCTGAAAGACCCTTAGCGAGTCAAGTAGGATCTGGATTTAAAGAGATATGTGCAAGTACCCGGTATGTTGCAGGGTATCAGTCCAGGATAATGGTGGGCTTCCCAGACCCTCACTCTAACAGTCACACGCAGACTCATTTCGGCCTGTGCTCAGAGAACTCCCGTAACAAGACCCCATTTGCCCATGTGCAGACCCTGATTGTCTGCTCCTCCTTCCGTTTGTTGTCCCCTGAAACTAGAGCCCGCTCAGCTGGAAGATAAACTGCCAGACGAGAGGCCCTCATCATGTGGGGGTCAGCATGAACTCTGTCTGAGACATCCCAGAAAAGAACCAGCTTGGCATGAAGTGGGCTTCAGGAACTGGAGGCTGAATGAGGTGTGATGGAGCGCTCACTAGCTGGCTGCCTCAGCTTGGCTTTATAGAAACTGCGGCGCGGAGTGATCCTGGCCAAGCAGCCCCTCCACCTCCACCGAAGGAAAGCATGGTTTGTACCTGGGTGCCACCTTTCCTTCAGGTCTGGGCATCGAGGAGACCCCTGGGAATCAGGCTACATGGTCAGTCAAGTGTCCCAGACCAGCAGGACAGCTGTGAACTGGGGATCCTGGGCGGAAGCCAGCGAGGCGAACATTTCTTCCTCCTTTCCACCCGCATCAGAGCACAGCCCTGGCTGCTGAGGCTTCCTGGCAAAGCTCAGAAAAAATGTTTCACCTGCCTCCCACAGCAGAAGCTTTTACTCACTCCTACCTGAGGCTTGGCTGGGCCTTTCTTTGGAGAGTCTGCAGCCAGATGCGGAAGCCTGCCAGGCTAAGCCAGGCTTGGCCAATGAGCCTGGAACCACCCTGTCCCTTTGTTAGAGAGAGGAAGCGACTACGACCCCTTTGCTGAGCTGCCATCCACTCCCATCAGGCACCTGGCAGCTAACAGATTAATAACAGCAGCTGGATAGTGTTTCCTGGGCACTTACTACAGTCCAGGTCCTGAGCAAAGCTCCTGATGTGGATTATCTCATTTAATCCTTTTGCCACAGGGCAGCCCGAATGAGCCTTGCGAAAACACAAAACAGATCATACACCCTGCTTTGCTTAAGGCATTTCAGTGAATTCCCATTGTGCTTAGAAGAAAGACCGGAACCCTCAGTTTAGCCTCTGAGGCCCCCCGCTGGCTTATATAAACTGCCCCCTTCTCTCTGCACTCTGAAAACCGTCATTGCCAGCTGAAAGGGGAGTTGGCAGGGCAGGGTGTGGGCTTGGGCTCACTGTGAGAGAGTGGCATTTGTGGGCTGTCTCCGACATTGACTGGCTGTCCCCACCTCCTTGGTTGTCATCCAGGGTGGAAAACACGAAGCGGCCAATTATTCACTGTGACTTCACACCCCACACACCAGCACAGACACACACCGGAACGTTGCTCTTTCAGCTCTTAAGCTTCTTCAACATCTTTCAGACTTTAACTTGCCAGAAATTCCCAGCGGATTCTCCCAATTAGTAGAGTTCCTGTGGAGGCAACGCCGCCTTGCTCACTGATGGAAGAACCCACCCCTCTGATTTAAAGGGACACTTGCTGCCCAGGACCCAGGTGCAACCCGCTCTGGAGAAAATGCAGTGATGTCCCTTCTCACCTGTGCAGAAAGCGCTTTCACTTCCCTGTCTCACCAGCCTCGCCAGACAGCCACACCAATCCATAGTCAATGATTACGGCCATTTAACAGATGAGAAATCTGGAGCTCAGAGACGTGAAGCAACTCGCTCAGGTCACATGGTCAAGAATCAGGAGAACTATGCTTTGAACACATGCCAGCCTTTGAAGGACAGGTTGAGTCAGGGCTGAAGAGTTTCTTCGGGAAGAACGAGGCTGCACACCTGAGCCCTGCCCTCCTGGAGAGCTGCAGGGGGCTGCAGTGTCCAGATATTGGGGGTCTGCTCCCCCACCTTTGCTAAATAAAAAAGCATGCTCACTCTGGTTTTTTTTGGGGGGGGGGTCCAGTTTAGCTTAGCTCAGTTTAGTTTAGTTTAGTTTAGTTTGCAACTCGATACTACCAGGTAGGGTTCTCAACTCCTATATCCCAAGTTTTGAGTTTAGTGTTCTGACTTACCTGCCAAAGATGGCCCAGTGTATGACAATGGGGTGTGATACAATGAAAAGAAAGGTGATTCCTAGTGTCAGTCCCTCACAGGTACTCCCAAGGCCACAGCCAAGTGCTATCCTCTCCATCTACAAGACATTTCCTGTCTGACTCTCTCCAAGCTTTTTGCTCAGTGCCCTAGTCCAGCCTGGCATCATTCACCTGCTCTGAGGTTCCATCCCTCTCTGGTCTCCCTGCCTCCATCGCCAGCTCCAGGTCACCCTGGCCTCTTCCGTGCCACAGTAGAAACGTGTGTGTGACCCAAGGTGCAGCTGCAGCTCGGTGGGGTGGCTGAGGCCCCACGCTCTGGACTCGCAGGGTCTGAATTTGGGTCTCTGCTCCACCACTTACACGTTGAGCAAATTACTTTCTAAAACTCAGTTTCTTTTTTCTATTAATTGAGGATAACTCTCTATTTTTTCTAATTAGAGTGGTTATGAGAATTAAATGTGTTAATAAGTCTTTAGAATAATGTCAGGTATTTGGTATATACCGTACTGCTATTTTTTGATCTCCCTTCCTAGAGCCTTGGGGGCTGTTCCTATACTCCCATTGCCACAGGAATTGCTCTTGGTGAGAGCTCCTCCTGCCTGCCTTCCATCCAACCTTCCCTCTCATCTGCAGCTCCAGTCTCAGAACTGAACCCCTTATACTGCACCTGCCCTCTCCACCCAGCCCTGATGGTTCCTAACAGAGTTGCCCGAGATTCTAATCCTGGGCTCCCCTATTTGCTGTTTCTCAGATTATCCCCTCAAATCCACTAATGCTGGGCCCATGGTCTAGCATAATGCAAGCCCAGGATCTGGAGACCCCAGACCCATTCCTCCACCTGGGGCAGGCCCTGCCTCCACCTTTCCCCTGCATTTGCTTGTCATCACCTGGGGTCCTGTTTCTCCCTGTCCTCCTCTGGCCATCTGCAAGGTGTCGCCAAGGAACTGGTGGGAAATTAGATGCCTGGGCCCTGGTCCAGAATGCTGTGGGGTTTTTTAAAGATTTTGTTTATTTATTTTTAGGGAGAGGAGAAAGGAGAGGAAGCAAACGAGGGAGAGAAACATCGATCAGTTGCCCTTAGCACGCCCCCATCCCAGGACCTGGCCTACACCCAGGTGTGTGCCATGACTGGGAATCGAACCAACAGCTTTTTGGTCCACAGAGCAACGACTAACTCACTAAGTCACACCAGTCAGGACCAGAATGCTGTATTTTTAACAGAGTCATGAGAAAATCTGCAAGACCAGGAAGTGTGTAAGCCACTCACCTGAGTGATCGGCCTGAGGCACTCGGCAGCTGAGTTCAGTCTTCTCCATCCTCATCTTCCCCACGTGCCCGTGAACTGCTCAGATAGTCAAGCCCTCTGCCCAGGCAGGAGTCTTCTCCTCTCTCATCTGGGGAACATCTGTCCTTCCTCCCAGGTGCAACTTCCTAGCCATTTCCTCTAGCAAGACTTTGGATCCAGGGAGCCAAGCCGCTTGCGTGTATTTTGACACACTTTTCTCTGTGTATTTTAACAGCAATATGCTTATCACCATGTGATGTGCCTCCACTTCCTCATTGGGTGCAGGGATCAGGAGCCACCCAGGCAGTGTCTTCTATTTCAAATCAGATGGGAGGGTGGGAAGAGGGCCAGAAGGCCAGAAAATGACTTGACCAGAAAGGTAGCCCTTTCTAAGCTGCCACCATTCACATTTGCATGCATTGGTGGCTTTGATCCTTCCTTCTTTTCTTTTTTTTTTTTAGGTTTTATGTATTTATATTTAGAAGAGGGAAAGGGAGGGAGAAAGAAAGGGAGAGAAACATTAATGTGTGGTTGCCCCTCACACGCCCCCTACTGGGGACCTGGCCTGCAACCCAGGCATTTACCCTGACTGGGAATCAAACCAGCAACTCTTTGCTTTGCAGTACAGTGCTCAATCCACTGAGCCACACCAGCCAGGCCCTGACCCTTCCTTCTAAAAGTGAGGGGAGTGTTGTCGCACAGATTTTACAGCTGAAGAGACGAGAGCTTGCAAGATCATAATGGTAAATAGTGAAGCTGGACCTCAACCTCAGCTTCGCCTGAGACTCCATAATAGCCATAACAGCTTCTGTAATATCCTCAGAGGCAGGGTGAGGACACCGCTCTGAGAGCTGCAGACAGTGATCATAAAATAGCTGACAAGAAACCGAAGATCCTGATTCTTCCGCTGTGCACGTTTGGCCCCGAAGGACCCCTCTTAGCCTACAGCACGTCCAAGACTGTAAGCCAGGCCTCTGACGCAGGGTGACCCTGGTGTGAAGCCTGGCGTCATCATCACAAGTGTGGGATCCATTCACCCCTTAGATTTACAGACTCGCTTTCTACTCCCACAGAAACACACTCAGAAACGACCCCAGCACCAGGCATCCATCAGAAATCTGTGTGATTTCCCTTGTTATGATGGGGAAGGAAGGGCCAGCCAGAGAGGCGGAGGAGAAATGAACTTGATGTCAAGTTTCAATTGCTGAGCTACTAATCCAATCCATGGCAGCTTACCCTTTTAGATGTACGGCTTTCCAAAAATTAGAAATATCCTCTTTTTCCAAAAGGCTGTTGGAGAGGAGATAATTACCCCAATACAATCTGTGCTTATTCTCGGAGTTGTTTTTTTTTTTTTTTAAACACGACAACATTTCCTGCATGTGTTCAGTGAAGCTGAAAATGCTATTTTGATAATGGGCCCACAGAACGTTTAACAGGCCTGGATGACAATGTGAGACTTTCTTAAGGAAAGAGACGGCAATGAAAAGCTATTATGGGAGCCATTAATGAGAACCAGGAGGTCTGCTGGAGACATTGCTGCGATTCTCAGCTTGGCTGTTTTCTTAATAAGGCTCGTTGAAGATCAGATGGGAAGTGTGATCTCACCAAAACCCAGAGCCCTTGACCCTGTTCTTACTTACCCTGACCCTCCCCACTCACAAGATATAGCCCTCCTTCCTCCGCACCCTCCTGCCAATTAATAAAAATTGACTAGGTACCCACCAGGGGCCAATCTCCCTATTATATGCCGGCAGTTAAGTTAACAATAACCTTTGTCCCTGCACATCACAGCCTGAGGACGGTGTTCCAGCGTGCCCTGCTCCCCTGATGGGGCAGCCCTGCGGCAGGAGTTCCGTGGGTGCAGAGAGTGGGAGGCAAGTCAGGTGCCTGGTCTCGAAAGATGGGGAGAACCCTCCCAGTGGAAGACCCTGAGCCTCAGTCTCATACCCATCACCGAACCGCCTGCTGAGGTCGGAAGGGTGAGAAGCGTTTTGATGGATAGGAAGTGGCTCCCTGTTTGGTGGACAGTTGCTGTTGCACTTGTTCCCATCTGCTCCCCCTGCTCCTGGGAAGAGGGTCATGGTGTTCTTTGGGGAACCGCCTCGCCCCTCAGTGAGTTTCCCAGGGGTTGACTTTGCTGTCATTGCCAAGGATGGACACGTGGCCCCTGACTTTGCTCGAAACACTGAGAAGGGAGGAAAAGGGGCAGGAGGAGGAGGGGCATGGAGAGGCAGCCCAGTGGGCCCGTGGCTGGTGCAGGTCTACAAGAAGCAATGGTCGTTTACAAAGTGGGGGTCTTCTTACCTCTTTGAATGATTCTCTGTCCCTNGCTGTTGCACTTGTTCCCATCTGCTCCCCCTGCTCCTGGGAAGAGGGTCATGGTGTTCTTTGGGGAACCGCCTCGCCCCTCAGTGAGTTTCCCAGGGGTTGACTTTGCTGTCATTGCCAAGGATGAACATGTGGCCCCTGACTTTGCTCGAAACACTGAGAAGGGAGGAAAAGGGGCAGGAGGAGAAGGGGCATGGAGAGGCAGCCCAGTGGGCCCGTGGCTGGTGCAGGTCTACAAGAAGCAATGGTCATTTACAAAGTGGGGGTCTTCTTACCTCTTTGAATGATTCTCTGTCCCTGAGAGGCAAATCCTCCCGTCTTTCAGAGTTTGACCAAAGCACATGGCTGAGCTTTTGTTGTGATCCTTTGGATGTGTGTTTCTGTTGATTTGGTTTGGTAAAAAGAAGCAGAGAGCCTTTGTCTGACTTTGAAATCCATGTGGTTCAGGACAAAGATTTCGGATCAGAAGGAAGGAGGCCGTGAGTCAGAGACATGAGAATTCAGGGAGAGCTTGAAGAATGCCTTGGAAGCAGGACTCGAGGCCATCTGACCCCATCCCAAGGGGCTGGCTGACATCTGGGTTATAGAAACAAACAAACAAACAACTCTTTGTTCAAAGTTTTTTTCCACTATAGTATAAAGTCTCTTTTGATAAATCTAAGTAACTCTTATCATTTCTTTTAGCCCACATCAGTTTTCTTAGCACCTTGAACTTCATTCATGTAACTAAGCCCTCCGAAACACCTTCTCTGTTCAGGGAGACAGTTCTTCCTGTCTTATATGATTTTGCTTTTGATTCCAGTGGGCTTTCCACAGCAACATTTGCCCCAAACTTACAGTAACACTGCTGGTCATTTAGCACGTGTTGTTAGCCCTGCAGAACTAGAGAAAATCAGGAAGATGGGGAAGCCACAGGTGGGACCTAAGAGGAGGATTTCAAGGAAGGCAAAGCTTTGATCTCACAAGGCGGGGATGTAACAGCCAGCCCCTGATCTCCACAACAGCAAGAAACCTATCTGCCTTGTCCATTCATACACTTCCAGCACTTCAGGGAGTGGCTGGAAAACGCACAAGGCTCCAGACATATTCCTCAAATGAATAAATGAATGGATGAATCCCTGGAGTTCTATGAATGAAATATTATGACTCAGGCCCTGGCTGGTGTCGCTCACTCAGTAGATTGAGAGCGGGCCTTCGAATGAAAGGATCGGGGTTCGATTCCCAGTCAGGGCACATGCCTGGGTTATGGGCCAGTTCCCAGCAGGGAACTCACGAGAGGCAACCATACATTGATATGTCCCTCCTCTCTCCTCCCTTCCCCTCTAACAATAAGTAAATAAAACCTTAAGAAAAAAGAAACATGATGACTCATAGAAGTGAAGAAACTGAGGTGAAGTGGACTTCTGCAAGTGACAGAATCCCAGGGCCAGGCTAGGAATTCAAGCGGGTTTGGCTGCAAAGGCTGCGTCATCTTCAGTCTCACACCGCTCGCTCCTTCTTCCTATTTAAAGAGCGTTGCTTCCTGTTGCTTTGTCCCCCAACCTGCTATGTGCAGTGATGCTTCCTGTTGCCTTGTCCCCCAGCTTGCTGTTTGCAGTGATCTAATCCTCAGCCCATTGCAACACTGAAAACAGTGATTCTTCACAGTTAGGCGGCACTGGAGTCACACAAAGACTGGACAGCACATGGGCTTCTGAGCTCCACCCCCACAGATAGGAATTCCATCGGCCTGGGTGAGAGCTGGGAATCGACAGGTGTAAACTGGGTCCATTATACAACTGACCGCTTTCTGGGAAAATGGCCGTGGTGTTGCAGCCAGATCCTTGCAGAGCCCCCTGTACTGTTAATGTGTGTTCCTCGCCACCTGCAGGTTCTTCTTTCGGGGGAGGGGGCGCTCTTGTGTTTCTTGAGTCTACTTGCCCATGTGCACAGAAAGCTGAAAGTTCCTGGGAAATTCTGTCCCCCTGGGAACCTTCAGATTGCTGTGCGAAGTGGTAGAAAAATCCAGCTCCATGACTTTGAGGCAGGACACCTCTGAAGTTTAGCTTATACTCTAGCATCCTTGTAGGAGCAAGCTGATGTCAACCTTTGCAGGACTTTCCCGAGATCACACCCTTGCTCGACTCCCTACCTGTTCCTGCCCGATTTCCCCCTCCCTTGCCAATTTCCCTTCACCAAGTGGCCTGCAAGAGAATCTTCATCCCCAGGCACTCATGCTCCCTGGCTTCAATTCTCCATTGTCCCAGCCCTGTTTGCAGCTTTTCTCTGAGCTTGGTCATCCAGAAAGGTGAACGCCAACAACCCAGAATCAACACAACCTGAAGCTTAAAAGTGGGTTCTCACCTACTCCCTGGGGACCGTACAGGTTTTGAATTGAAACAGGGGGGGATAAGCTGGAGGGTAGAAGGAGTCATGCCTCTTCCAGGAAGGCAGAAACCCCAGGAACAGTTGGGTTGGAGCTGCCAATGAGGGCTGATGCTATACCACCCACGTCTAGTGAACGCTCCTGTTCTTTCTAGCAAACCTGAAGTCAGACTCGTCTGCTGTGACCCCGCTAGGCTTAGTCCCTTTTTTTCCTCCTGTCTCCTATAGGAAAAACGCATATGACCTCCCCTGAAAGACCCAGAAGTGTATCTGTCATTATTTTCTCTTTTTTCAAAAAAGAATAGAAAGAAGAAAGAACAATGTATTTCTTCATAAGGAACTGCGTGACCAAGTGACACATCTCTCTGTTGTGAAATCCCAGCCACTGTCCTAAAAGATCTAGAAGAAAAGGGAAGAGAAGGACAAGGTGGCCTGAAGAGGAAGCTCTTGCTATGTATTTGCATTTCTATGGAAACAGCCTTGGGCAGACAAGAGGCCTTGGCCCTCTGTGGTCAGAGGGACGGAAGGTCAGGTGCCTAGCAGCTGGTCAAAGGCTGCTGTAGCAGCAGTTTGCAGGGAATGGGATGGCACAAGAAGACAGACTTCAAAGGCCCCCAAACCTTCTATCAACAGGAACCAGGAACTTGTGGGCCTCTCCCTCCGTCTGTCCGGCTGAGTCCTGTGACAGCCTCTTCCCCTGTGCATTTGCAAATGGGCTCTCCTCCCCCTAAAAGGGCTGTGCAGTGGGACGGGGTTCAGACACCAGAGAGAGAAGACAGACGGGTGGCTACAGAACAAGCAGATGGAAGGGAAGGACAGGGGTTCGTGTGTAATAAACAGTCCAGGTAGCATTGATTCTGGTAACACCGGGACCGTTGCATGTCAGTAACGTCAATCATGCAGATGAGTGGATCAAAGAAGAGAAAAACCAGAGGATCACTTTGACAGCTACTTAACCAAAAAAATTGATCCTGATTAGAAAAAAATAAACAAACACATAAAGTAAAATCTTATTAAAGTAAAAATAGGAAAGAAATGTTGAATCTGATAATGCTACTACGCGTTTACATCTAAATCATGCCTAAAGATAAAATATCAGAATCATCCCCACTGACATAGAACAGAGAAGCAGCAGCGGACACCGGTGATAGTTTAGCATTGTTCTAGAAGTTCTAGTCCCCACAACAAGATAAGGAAAAAAGTTTTACTATGGATAATAATATGCAAAGTTATCTCTATCTGCAGTTGAAGTTACCTATATGGAAAATCCATGAGACAACTAAAAGATTAATAAGATAATTGAGTAAAGTAGAAAGATATGTAGCTATAAACATATATATTTAATGTGCAACAAATAAAATCAATAAATAAATTCAATTAATAAAAATAAATATATTTATAGTATTAAATATTATATTATAGGCATTCAATAAGTAAAATACATGCATAATGATGCTTACTGTGTACCTTTGCAGCATGATGTACCATTTTAATCCTCACTGAAAACTAGCAATGTGGGCATAGCCTTTATTCTTATAAATAATACAACTCAGTCTCAGAGAGGTTTAGCATCTTAGTCAAGGTCACACAGCTTCCAACAGATAGAATGTGAACTCAGGGGCAGTGCCCTCCAAATGTACTAGCCCAATCTGACTTTTATGATCAATACAAATGTGACTCTATTAACGATATTAATATTTTTTTAAAGCTACCCTTTGGCGAGCACTGTCTATGTGCCACACACTACACTACGAATGCACGATTTCTGTCTCCCCAAAAAGCAGCAAAGTTCCTCAGAGTTTCCATGGTCAATGTACATTTTTAATAAATAAAATTTTAATATTCATAAGTTGCTTACTTTCCCTAAATAGTATTAGTCATGTATAATCTTTGAGCAGAGAAGTATATCATCTAGAACCAGAATAGGTAAAAAAAAAAACAACAACAAAGAAACTAAAACATATTGAACATAAACCGATCTCCCTAAAAAAATCTCAAGACAAATCTTACTTGTATAGTTCAGATAAAGGAGGCTGAGAAGCAGAAAATGTTACCCAATATATTCCATAGATGAAGGCAAGACCCAAACCTAGATCAGTCCCCATCTCTCTCTAGCCCCTCGTTTCAACTTTTACAAGAAGCATACTTCACCAGACTTCGGAGCATCCCTACAGCAAAGCACGGCATTTGTCCCAGAGAATAAGGGAGATCCTTTCTCCACCCACACATAGTCACACCAAACCATCTCATTGGGGCCAGCTGCCTTCACGGAGCACTGACTGTGTGTTGCTGGGGAACCACACAGCTTCATTTTTTGTGCTCACAGCAGCATTGGTAGGAAATGGAGCTACTGTCCCCATTCTGCAATTGGGAAAGCTGAGACTAAGAAAGTGTGTACCTTTCCCAAGATCACACACTTAGTAAGTAGTAGATCCAAAATTCATACCTAGAGCTATCTGAAGTCAAAATCCATTCATCCACACATTCAGTTGCCATCCCAAATGCGAAAGCAAATTGACTCAAAACTCACCTCCATTCCTGCTCCTACCCTTTGCATCCTATAGATTCCTAAGACCTACACCCAGAGGTCTGACTGGCCTGGGAAAAACCCAGAAACCTGGATCTTCTCAAATACATCAGGTGACCAGTATGCTCATCAACTTTGAGACCTTCAGGCCTGGAGAATTCTGCTCTTGGTCCAGAATTTAGTTAGGAAGACCCACCCTCAGATAAAGAGCAAGTTAAGTCTACTTGTTTTTTCTCTGGAAAAAATAGCCTCTGGGCTCCCTGTCTATGTGTGGCCAGAACAAGTCATTTGGAGGCAAGAAAGAGAACGTACTATTTACTGTGGAATGACTATATCTTAGAAGATGGTCTCTCTGAGGAATTAGGGATACAGCTCGCTCCCAGTCTAAGGCTACTTTTCCTTCAGATCGGGGATGACCAGTCAGAGAGGTTAACAAACAAGCAGACCAGGAGAAGTTAGGACAAGAAGTGGGAGGAAATACTTTTGCCTAGGGCTAAGGTGAGCTGCTGGCCTGTATCGAATGCACTCCAGTTATTTGGCAAGTTCTGCATTCACGCAGTCCTGCCTGCTTTCTTCCACTGAAGAATTCCTGACATGAACTGGGAGGCATCTACATCCTTCCTGCAATGCGCTCCTGTACAAAGCGGAGATTTCTCTGGGAAGTAGAGCCTGCCTTGCCATCTCGGCCGCCAGGTTGGCAGTTGGATAGTAGAAGCTTGGAAGCTGCAACCCTTCCAGAGAGATGCCACCACATGCCTTTTACTGGGTCTGCTGTTTCCAGCAAAATCAGCTGTGTATCTGGTTCACTGCCTTGCCTGGCATATCCGGGAGCAGGAAGATAGTGACCACCACCTACCCACCCCCATCCCACCAGGGTCCCCTGCTCAATTCTCTCGCCTTGTCTGGAGAGTTTCAGTTCACTGAACCTGGTACCTTGCTTTCAGGAAGACCTGAATATTCTGTGAAAGTGAAAGGTTAGGGAAAATAGGATGCATGTTGGTGCAGAGAACAGCCTGGGTGCTTGGTCACTAAAACCTTGTAAGTAGGAAATAGGTTCACAGACAAGTCTACACGAGCAAACACTCCTTTTTTTTTTACAGTTTTTTTTATTGTTTTTTAAGTACAGTTGTCTCCATTCTCCTCACACAACTCCCCCCCCCGACTCCACCCATCCCCCTCCACCCTCAATCTTACCCCCCCTGTGGCTTTGTCCATGCATCCCCTACGCATGGTCCTTGACAACCCTTCCCCTTTTTCTCCCCATTATCCCTTTTTCATCCAGCCATCATCACTTTACTCTTTATTTCAATGTCTCTGGTCATATTTGCTTCCTTGTTTTTGTGGTGATTAAGTTCCACTTATAGGTGAGATCATATGGTATTTGTCTTTCACCACCTGGCTTATTTCACTTAGCATAATGCAGTCCAGATCTATCCATGCTGTTGCAAAGGGTAGAAACTCCTTCTTTCTTTCTGCTGTGTAATATTCCATTTGCACTGGCAAACACTTCTTGTGGAAGTATTCTAATTGTTGATGCTTCAGGCTCTGCACCATTGATCGTCCCCGACAGAGGTAGAGAGGTAGGCAAGGCCCGAACTCAAAGCTCAGTTAAAAAATTTTCAGCCCTGGCTGGTATAGCTCAGTGAATTGAGCATGGGCCTGTGAAGCAGAGGGTCACTGGTTCAGTTCCCAGTCAGGGCACATGCCTGGTTGCAGGGCAGGTCCCTAGTAGGGGACACGTAAGAAGCAACCACACATTGATGTTTCTCTCCCACTTTCTCCTTCTCTTCCCCTCTCTCTAAAAATAAATAAATAAAATATTTAAAATTTATATTTTCAGATGTCCCTCACCACACACCCACACATCCCCACACAGAAAATTCATGCCAGATACACATATATGGCTATTTTACTAGTGAGAAGCTGACACCTATAGCCCTTATCCAGAACAGTTACTACCTTCCTAAGTAGGCTTTGCACTCAGAGACTCAAGAGCAATGACAAATCTCAGGGTGGGGTGGAGACCAGATAGAAAGTCTGTTTCTACAATGAGAGTGTAGTCCATTCGTTCATTTATTCATGCAATTGCTAAGGCAATAAGTGTATATTAAACACCCCTAGGTGAGCAAATCAGGTTCATTCAGTACAGTGACAGTTTTCTAGGGGATGTGACAGTGCTGTTGGACCGCAGAGGTAGGCACCTGATGAAGCTCGGAGACAAAGGCAAATGCCTAAGCTTAGCTCTGAAACATGAGTAAGAGCACATGCAAAGGCCAGTGGGGTGGAGTACAGGAGAAGGTGGATCCCAGGTGCTGGAAGGAGTTCAGGATGGATACAGGGTAGTTGCTGCATGAGGAGGAGTCTTGTTAACTCTGCAAAGGAGGTTTTCCATCACGTTGAGCCCAATGGAGAGTCACCGAGGCCTTTTAAAAGGGGAATGGTATGAACAAAACAAGTATTGAGAAAGGCCACCTGGCTGCAGAGTGGAGGGCTGATGGGGAGAGTGAACCAGGTGCCAAGAGAAGGCTTCCCAGTGCCCTGAGACAGAGCGCAGAGGGCACAGTTATGCGGATGTGGAGTCAACGGGATGGAGAGAACTGGGTGAATGACAATTTATTTAGGAGACACAATACATTATAAACTTGGATGTATATATTATTTCTTTCCACTGTGGATGGTGTGATAGGCTGAATAACAGCCCCTCAAAGATGTCCACATTCTGTCCTGTGGAACCTAGGACTATGTTATCTTACTGGGCAAAAGAGATTTTGAAGATATAGTTAAATGAAGAATCTTGAGATGGGGAGATATTCTAGATTATCCAGGTTGGCCCAATCTAATCACAAACATCCTTATAAGACAACAAAAGGGGGGATGGGGGAGGAAGGAGAATCAGAGCCAAAGAGAGAAAGATTGGAAGATGTTCTGTTGCTGACTTGGAAGCTGGAGCAAGGGACCAGGGGCCAAGGAATCCAGGAGGTTTCTAGACATTGGAAAAGGCAGGGAAACTGATCCTCCACAAGAGCTTCCACCTCATTTTGGGGGTTCTGATATCCAGACCTGTAAAATAATAAATTGTGTTGTTTTAAGACACGAACTGTGTAATAATTTGTTGCAAGACGATAGGAAACATACAGAAAAAAGAAACTAAGTCTTTGCCCCTAATAGGCATCATGTGTTTAATTAATGGATAAACTGGGCTTAGAAAGGTGCAGTAGATCCTCGAAAAGAACGAAGCCTGTGAGTCCTCATACTCACATTTAAAATTTAAAATGCCCCTTAACTGATGATAGTGGTTGATCAAGGTGTGAGATGGGGAGGGAGGAGGAGAAGGGAGACTTATTTTCCACCATATAATGCCGTACGCTGTCTGAGTTCGCGACCCTGGGCACATATGACCCGTTTCTAAAAAGTTCACGACCTGTGTCTTCAAATCTGGGGCCTAAAACAGATATCTGGATCAAAATGAAAGGGGAAGTAATCAATAACCCAGTTTTCACATTCTGAAAGTGGGTATTGTAACACTCCAATATTTACTGGATGTTCTCAACAAAATCTGAACTCTGGCACCTACCCATTCATGCTATTTCTGCCCGTTCTCTTTCCCCTCCCCACCAAATGTTTCAGCTCTGAGAACAGTTTAGACACCCTCTTCCTTCTTAACCCCACGACATTTGACATGTGCTCTGCCCTGAACAAAATTTGCAGCTGCTCATTGGAATACAGTATTATATCATGGACAAGGAAGGCCTTTTAGGGACAAAAACACTAGGTTTGGATCCCTCCCACTACAGCAAGATGACCCGCCCCACAAAATTTAAATTTCCTAGACCTCAGTTTCTCCATCATGGATAGGATAATATATTATGGGGGTTTGTTTGTCTGTTTGTTTGTCTTCCAAAAGAGCTTAATCAAGCCGCACATGTTCAAACACATAGCACGCTATCTGATACTAAGCAAATATTAGTTCACTTTCCTTCTGTGTCTCCCATTTCCTTCCCTTTTCCACAGGAGCCAGAGCTTCATCTTAGACCTGATTCTCCTCAAACTTTCTGCGGTCTATGCCAGCGTTCATTTCTCTGTTATCCTCTCACTTTTCTCTCTAACGTTATATACTTAATCCTGTAAGTTGATAGAGATGCAGCAAGACACAGTCCCAGCCCCAAGTTCTGAACCCGGGGATTACCAAGGGCCTCCCCAAGGGGCTCAATTACATCCCCAAGGGGCTCCACCAGAGCACGTCACCCACATCATCCCAGAACAGTCTTCCCTGGTCCCCTGAATTTATACAGCTCTGCCCCTTCCCAATTACTTCTCTGTCCTGTCACCCTGGGACTTTATTCATGTTTTGTTTGGTTTTATTGCCTCCCACCAAAATGCAAGCTCCATGCTCTTGTCTGTCTCGTTCCCACTCTGAGCACAGTGTCTGACATATACTAGACACCTAACAAATCTGTTTGACTTATGAAATGAATGACTGAAAGCAGGTCTCACTGCAGAATGTGAGGTGTGGCTGAAAACCTATTGCAGAGTTCGTGGGCCTCTGAGAGTGCTCTCCCCAGAATGGTGCTGGAATCGTGTAAAAGTGTGTGTTAAAATGCACACGTGGCAGATGGATTAGGGAAGAATTAAGGTTGTTTGGCCATCTGTGTTCAGCTCCTGGCTTGACTGGTGAGTGATGGGTTTCTGATGAGAAGAGGCATCTCTTCCCCCATTGACGAACACAGCCCACAGGCAGCTTGCACTCACGGTGAGAGGCAATTCCAGTTATCACTCATCTGCCGTGAGCTTCTGACAATGAGGGGGCCTCTGTGTGGGACTGGGCAACCTATAGACACAGCAAACAGTTTCAGGCCATAGAAGGATCTGTTGTGGAAGCCCCGGGTTGTAACTGGGGCCAGGCTGACTGGACCAACTTGGGAGACAGGCAGGACTGGAAGGCCAAGTGGGTCCTTGCTCCCCATTTTGGATGGGGGAGACGCCTGTAAAACTGTGCAAGCGAACATCACTTTGGGTATTTGAGACACCTACGACTGGGTGCCTAGGCCCTCCCTTGCATCCTGAGTGGGTTGCTTAATGACTCTAAATGTTGGTTTTAACATGGGCATAATCATACCTTCATTCTTGTGAGGATTAAATAGGATAACGTATGTCAAACATCAGTGCAGGGTTCAGGACTCAGTAAAGCCTCCAGTAGATGTCAGTTTCTGCTGCTCCCAACATCACACTCTCTTTCCATACTCTCCTTTATTTTTTTCTCTCCTTTATTTGTAAGCATTGCTTATATGCATCTTTTCTTACCCTGTACCCGCCCCCATCCATCCATCCATCCATTCATCCATTTAGCCAGTCAGAAAGAATTTGGCCTCAGTTGTCAGGGCTGGGGTTGGATCTCTAAACTCCATAACTATTCAGTGAAGTTAATCTATTCACCAAGTATTAAAAGAAGCATCTTTTCACATATTATATTCCATTGTTCTTATTCAATAGGTCTTTAAGAGCCATCGTGCTGGTTTCTAAGCTATACTAGAGTTGCCTGACTTCTTAATAAATCCATTCATTCAATAAATACCACCTATATTTAAGAATTGTGGACCAGGTGCTCCGCCATCTCCTAAAAAGTATAAAAACAGAAGTAGAGCCCTGGCTGGTGTAGCTCAGTGGATTGATCACAGGCTGTGAATCAAAGGGTCTCGGGTTCGATCCCCAGTCAGGGCACATGCCTGGGTTGCGGGCCAGATCCCCAGTGGGGGCCATGTGAGAGGCAACCACACATTGATGTTTCTCTTTCTTTCTCCCTCCTTTCCCCTCTCTAAAAATAAATAAATAAAACCTCCATTAAGAAAAAAAAAACAGAAGTAGCTCCCATCTCCAAAAAGCTTACAATGGGAGACACCCCAGGAAATAGACAATTATAGTGTGAGGTAATATTATGAAGTAAATCTATCCTCAGTGTTTTATATAAATTGACATCCTCCTCCTAAAGTTTATTTTTTTTGAATAATAAATTATTTGAGGTACCTTTTTAAAAAAGCTCAAGTTGTGCTTTATTATGATATGGACACATTTAATACTTAGCCACTCCTCCCCTCCCCACCCCCACATGCACATCAGTTTCCTAAGTGGGAGTCCATCTTCTAAACTTGTGGTTCCCAACCCAGCGACGTTTTGCCCAGCAGGAGACATTTAGCAATGTCTAGAAACATTTTCAGTTGTCACAACGTTGGCTGGAAGTGCCACTGTATCTAGTAATAGAGGCCAAGAATGATGTTAAATATCTACAGTGTCCCCCTCTCCAGCAGCCACAATAAAGAGTTTTCCATCCCCAAATATTAACAATGCCAACACTGAGAAACCCTATCCTGGACCTAGAGACTTGCATATATTTGTAAGTTCATACGTGTCCATGGCATGGTTGGACCCAAGGGTCACCTTGTTTAGCCAACTCTCCAAACTCTGCTCATGGGTCTGCAGACACCAGCCATACTTTAGAAATCTCTGTTTCAACAGTTTTGAGAGACATTTACGGGATAACCTCTTATGAAGCTAGAACTTTCATAATCATTCTCTCATTTAAGGAGTATTGCGAAATCCCACTTCACTAATGAGGAAGCTGGAACTCAGAGAGGTTAAGTCATTTGCCAAAGTCTCACAGCTGGAAATTGTGGAGTCACGGTTAGCACGAGTTTCATTGAGTCATGCTCAGATATCTCTCTTCTGGACACCAGCACATGTCCTTTTGGGTAAGTTTTGTCTTCAATGAGTTTTTTCTGTCTGGAGACCCCACGCTGACTCACGGCGGCACATCAGTGCTCAGAAGAGCCCTCTCATTTATTCAAGAGGCAGAAATGCTCGCAGCTGCCACAGCAGAAGCTTCCAGCCCTGTGTGTCTTCTTCATATTTGTCCTGTTTATATTTTGTATGTGCATAAGTTTGCATAGTCCCAGACCTTCTTTCCCTGCCCCAGCGTCTGTTATTATGGAAAGAGTGACCGACAGACCTCCTGGGTTCAGGAGAAGACTTTCCTTGTAGAACGTACCTAGACGAATCCCTCACTCCAGGTCCACAGCCCCCAGGCCTGTCTTCCAACAAGACAACGCCACTGTACCTAAAGTGACATCATAAGTCTGCCTGCCATGGAGAGCCATTATTGCTCCCAGTTCCACTGAGTAAACCCTTTAACTTTTACCTGCCCCCCACGGGCAAGTTACACAGCCAAACACAAAGGCACATGGCAAGTGCACAGTTAACCTTTCAAGCTCAGCTTGAAAATAAGGAAACAATGAATGAAAAACACACACATACAAATAACCCAAAACTATTGCTATTCTTAGGAGACGGATGTGCGAAGGGCTTTCTTTTTGTTCATGACATCCATATATGCAGCAAAGGTTCTCTCCATATATTAAGCTTCTCTTAAGCCCTGAGCCCTGGGCCAGGTGCTGGAGAGAAAAAGATGAGCATAAGCAGGCAAAGGCCCTGTCCTCATAGTACTTACAGTTCAATGGCACATCTAGATTTCAGTCAAGCCCTTTGTAATGCGTGATTATGAAACATAATAAATGGTCTGAGAAAGCACCATGGGGTGTCTGAGAGTGTCTACCAGGACAGCCTCATCAGGCCTGGCCAGGCTGGGCAGGGAGATGTTCCTTTAAAGAGGACTCGAGGACTAAATCTCCAGGAAGCCTCTCCAATGTGAGCGTGCTCAGCAGCAGCTGGAGCAAGTGACAAGGCATTCTGAGCAGGAGTCTCAGTGACACCCTTATTGAGGGGCAGAGCTGGGCTAACTTCCCCAGGGTGCCAGGAGCAGCGACTTCAAAGTATTTGCCTGCTCACACACCAAAAGAACTCCGAAAATTTGGTGCCCACCTTGCAAAGGATATCATTTCTGGTAATTTGTAAACATTGACATTTTTCAACAAAATTGTAAAACATTCATTGAAACACGATCAATAGATTTTTAAAAAATCATAGCAATTTCATAACCACCTTAACCCATGGGAAGAAGAAGAACAAGCTCTTGTGAAACAGTAAGATACTTTACATATCTCTTTTCCTCCATGAACTAATAGTTTCATTTCACTTTCCCCACAGCATTTTAAGTTCATGGACTATCCTTTGATGCTTTAAAACTTTTTATTGATCATATGTATCTGCTACAGAAATATGTACGTAAATTAACTTTTACATTTTGTTTGTAGTTCCTAGGGTTATAAGGTTCTAATTATCAAAAGTAATTTTTGTGCAAGGAGATATTTTTATTATCGCTAAGCCATGGATTAAAATAAAGTGGAGGCATTACAAAGTTAGTAAATATTTATTAAACAAAAATAATGCAATTGTATTGAAAACGCATCTTTTAATGAGATGGATCCATGAGGCTTTTATGTTTCTGAGAATAATTGTGACTAATCGCATGAAAGCAAGAGGATTCAATATCAATTTTATTTTTTGTTTATTTGTTTTTCTAGGCATTAAAGTCTCAGAAAAGGTGTTTACAAAAACAAGTGCATAAAAATGGAAGCTTCTTTCTAACTATTGTTACTCAGATTTACTACAATTGAGTTATGTAACAAAATCACAGTGATCTACTATCAAAAATATTTTAAATGTTTTTGAATTATCCCTTTGTTTGCTGTCCTGGAAGTTTTTCACATTAGTGTAAGGCAGCATAATAAGATTCTCAATGGGCAAAATCTATGTTCTGTTTTGTTCCCCAGCCCCCCCTATGGGAAATGGGAGAATGTGAAATAAAAAGGAGAAATCCAAGGACCAATTCAGTTACACCTATATTGGGAAAGAGTTCATATGGAAGTGGATGATCCAATATACCTCTTGGAAAAATACGTATAGATCTTCAGAAGTATACAAACTTCAGTGTAAAGACTACCGACTGAGGATTAGGTAACACTCCACTCAACCCAGAGACTGATAATACCCTGGGTGTCATTTCACCATGCTGACTTCCCAACATGGGGAAAGAAGCTACCTGGGAGGGCGTTGCTCAGCCCCACTACCCCCCACACTTCTTCAGGCTGAGAGTCTCCCTCCTGGACTTTTCAGATCATATTCCAGCGTAGGGTAGAGTCTCCTGTTAGGAATAAAATACTAGGAAGGGAATAGGTAGGTAGAAGAAGAATGGATAGTACAACTTGATCTTGGAGGTCAAGAAAAGCTTAACTGAAAAAGTGACATCTGATCAAAGATAAAATAGATGTCGAGATGTCAACCGAGCCCGGAGAAGTAGCAGAGGGATCATGTTTCAGGCAAATAGAAGGTGGAAAGAACTGAAGAAGGAAAGGTTATGAGGGGCCCAATGTATGTCAGTGCCATGGGAAGCAAATGAATGTTGTTAAAGAACGAACTGACATAATCAGATCTTCACTTAGTGGACATTGCCCTGAGAACTGCTGGTGGCCAAGCCCCGGAAAGAAGCACGAATCCAGAAAGGAGTTGAACTAGACAGCCCAGAGAAGAAAAGGACTGTCCCCTCCTTTATTCTAGACAGCAGACCTTGTGTTACACAACCTGGACTCTTTGCAGTCCCTCCACACTAAACTCCAGCCCCTGGTGTCTCTCTCCCTATTTCTCAATGCCATTGAGTCACGTCTCCCAATCTTGTGCATTAAACTTTGTCTTTCTCATCTCAGAATAGGACTTTATAGTTATAAGGAAATTCCAAGACTAGAGAAGACAGATAAGCCGGGTTGCCCCTCCCCTTTCACTCCGGACACAGACCGCTGCTGGGGCTCCTCTAGATCGATTCCTGACTCCTCTTCCACTGCTGGCCTGAGAACAGGTAGCAGAGCCCACTTCTCACAAAGGAGGCTACCGAACACTTATAATTAAAAATTAATATCCTGAAGGTGCTATGAAGAGCTCTATTTTAATATCATCATGTCTGTTCTTTTTATCTCTCTCTATCTCCACCATCACTTTATATATTCGGAGGTGGATTTATATTTCCCTGCTCTCTAAGAAGGAGATAAAATCTACCCACCCCCCACTGCACATCCAGAGCTTTGTCAGAATCTCGCAACATCCCTGGAGACCTCTGGGCTCCCCTTTCCACTGAACACTTCAGTTTGGGCCACACTCACCCCATTAGTGTTTTACCCCATTCATTCGTCATCAACCCACACAACTCTTTTAAATTTCTACCTAATTAAACATCAATGCAAAGTATGTGAGTGTATAAAAACCCTTTGACGATAATTTGGGGAAGAAGCAGGGATTCGTGTTATTGCAACACAAAAAGCTTGAAGTTAAGCGGGAGCTAGCCAAGCTCCTAAAAGCTACTAAAATTCTAAAACTTGAACACCAGGCTCTTGCCTTAATGCAGGCCATATTTTTTGTCTTGACATATTTCTTTTCTTGTTCCTTCTCCCCAGGCCTCATTATTGATTCATCTCCCTCCTTCTTTGATGACCATGGTGTCTAATAAACTATACATTTGGGCTTTATCTTCTCCCAAAAATACTTCTCCAGATCCCCTGTTTTCCTAAGCAGAATGTTGGTAAGAGTAATTAATATAGTATTTTCACCCCATTATGACAATATGACTTGATACAGTACATATTATATATTTTACAATGTAACATAACACCATAATATCTTTGAGAGTCAACTATAAAATATCCACAATGAATAACTTAAAGCCCAAAGTAAATATAAACATTAATAAAAATAATTTTAACATGCATTATAAATATGCATTATATTGCAAGCTCCTCTTGGACAGAGTAGCATTCCAGGTTAAGCTGCTCCTGTATTGTATAAAATATGAGAAAAATATCAGATTCACAGACTCTGGGTAAGTATTAAGTAACAAAGTAATATACGGTAGAATAAGTCTGGGATGTTTTGGTTTGGGAATGGGGAGCAGGAACACGATTCTTTTTCTCTCCTGTAAAACCTTCTAGAGTCATTATCATACAATTATAAATGTCCATGACATGACCTACAAAGTTTTACAGACGTCTTTAATCACAGCACACTCTCATCCAGAGCTTCTTGCTGGCTGGTGTTCTGCAGAACACTCTTCAGAAAACACAGCGGCTGAAAGATGACTAAAATTGTCTCCACTTTCTAGTGCCTTGGGATTCTCAGACCGCCGCCTAAACCTGCAAGTGAAAACTAATCCCCTTTCTTGGCAAGAAAGCCCTTGGTTTTCTCTCCTACCTTCAACTCCAGGGCAAAAAAGGATTCGCTCCAAGTTCCAGTGATCTAGATTGATAACCTCTGGGTATTAAAAACGCATTTTAAACATGAAGTAGACATGGTGAATAACTTTCTAGAGAAAAATTGAATTGAATTGGGTACTTTGAGTTCCTGATGATCAGGAACCAAATCTCATTCAACTCGCTGGCCGGCTTATGCTAAGTGCTTAGTAAACAGTTGTTAGATGCATGAACAGTAACTAGCACACAATCGGTACTCTGTAAACGGTGACTCCCTTCACCCTTTTCCTAAAATACAAAAGAAGACATTGCACACGTATGCAAGGTGTAGTTCAGGGGCTGGTCATCCAGGATTTAGTGCAAGTAGCATTGGTCCTTGCTGTGTCCATGTACCACTCCACCAGTCTCTGCACTTGGGAACCTCACAGCCACATAGGACTGCATTTCAATATCCTCATATCTTCCTGAGTTTTAGAAGTTGCATGGACTTTTGTCTTGTTTGTACCCAGTCCAACTTCTAGGTAAATGATTCAGAATAATCCTTCTCCATTTTTTTTCTCATAAGTTCTTGGCCAGTGAGGATAAGGTGCTGTAGAGCTGAACTGAGGAAGTAAAAATGTAACTTGACCATCTGAAGAAAACCACCCTGGTTTCCAAATGCATTGACTTTCTTTCAGTTACAGTAAAAAGAGAGAGAAGCACATCTTGGAAACTGCTGCGGGTGCACTTTTGTGCTTTGGACTTCGCCACCCCAAGAAAGGCGTGCAATACACTTCCCAGAAAAGTGACCTTAGACAGCCGCGTGAACGGGGTCTTCCTGGGCTTCTGCTGGGGACCCTGCCGCAGCTCTTTAGCTGGGTGTGTGATCTCTTCTCTGGTCTGCTTAAACAGGCAGTTTGTTCCTGCCCAGAGAACATCTGGGCAGGGACTCTCGATCCTGTCTCCAGAAGAGGGGATTTCAGTCACTTTTCAACATTAATACCCAGGGAGGTCAGCATCCTTCCCAATTGGCTCTTACCATCTTCTCTGGAAAGCTGGGCCATACCTTCTAGTGACCCATTCCCACCTTTGGCTGACTGTCTGTAGCCATGTTCATGGCATGTTGGAGGGGTGAGAAAATATACCATATTTTGCCATGTATAATGTGCTCCCATGTAGAATGTGCATCCTTATTTTTCTCTCAAAAATTTGTGCAAAGAAGTGCACATTACACATGGCAAAATATGGGTAAGTACTTCTTTAAGGAGTTCGGACCTGCTTACTACTCAGAAGCAGACTGTCGACACTTGGACCTACACTTCAGGTCCATTGAACCTTGGGTTCCTTTCCCTCTGGAAAGCAAGATATAAAAATACAGACTTCAGTCAAACAGACTGTGGTTCAGTACAGATTTTACCATTTCCCAGCAGATCCTGGAGTGCTCCAGATACAGTTCCAAATAAGTTTACAAACATAAATAAGACAATGCTCTGCTCTTGAAATGCTTTCAGACTAGTGGGAGAGAAAGGGATGTGGGGAAATGTTTTATAACATATGACAAGGACATTTTTGAGGAAGACATGTATCTGAATTAACCTCACCTGTGGTACTCAACGGGACTAGACAGAGATAGGAATGTTTTCAGTGGGTTTTGAAATATGAGTATGTGTTTCATGAGTAGTTAGAATTGGCATTAATATTCTACAATGACAATAAATTTCTAAATCTAAATAGATAAACAGAATAAATTGTATTTTCTACTTATATGAAGTCTGATGCAGATGTTCTAGGCTGTTGGCTGTTGTAGGTAGCTCTTCCTTGCACAGTGACCTGAGATCCCAACTACATCCGTTAACTGGTTCTTCCAGATTTTCACTAGATCCTCTTCATCTTCACAATGAGGATACAGAATATAAACATCTCAAGAAGCTTTAGAGACCAGCCAAAAATTTCCTTGTATTACTGGTATCCCCTTACACTACCTAGAAATACTCACATGGCTCCATTTGACTGCAAAGGAGGCTGGGAAATGTAGTTCTCCTGTATGCCCAAGGGGCTAGAAAAGTGAGCTTTGTTAATTCATTGTACTGACTGTGCAAGTGTAAGATTTATCAAGAAGACACTTATCAAGAAGGCAAGACACTTCAAGGGAAAGGAATGGGGACCTATCTTCAGAAATACAATGTGAGGAGTTACTCAGTGGAATCACTAGGCAGAACAGAACCTTTCTAGAAAAAAAAGTTTGGAAATCAGTCAAGGAAACTAAAGGCAGGCTTGAGACTTTATCAAAGAAGGTTACAAAGAGTAAAGTGAAAAGTTGGTCTGGTGGGTCAGTTGCGATACAAGTTCTTTTTTTTTTTCTCCACTGGGGCCAGTTTTCTTCTAAAGAACCTACATGTGTGACCTCCATTCCTTGTACAAAGAGATAAGTCCCCAGAGAAGCTCCCACAAAGGATGGTTGGCCTATTTCAAAACACAGGCTTCTTTCTTTCCTTTTCTTTTCACATGTCCAGACAGACCTCAAAAGCCAGAGACCTAAAGACCTTCAAATGGGTCCCAGGCTCGCCACTCTGTATAGGAGCTTTCTCCTCCCTGCTGAACCCATGCAGACTGTGCACTGTCGTGTGCACTCTTGTGTGCACCTGGAGGGAATTTCGAAGGCCAGTGGAGGCATGGTCTGAGATAGAGGTCGGTGGCCTTCATGGGAGAACCCTCTAGAGGAAGAGGCAGGCCATGGCAATGAGCCCTGGTGCCTCCACTCTGTCTTCTCACCTACCTTTGGCTGGCTTTGAGACCAGAGGTGATAAATGACTCTGATTTTCAAAGGATCTGTCCAAGAGTGTGCATTTTTTAAAGTTAAATAATTATTGGCTTTCATTTCTTTGATAATATATTTACGAAAAAATTTATGTGATGCAAAAAAGGATTTTTAAAAAGTTATCCAAGTACCATATGATCTCACCTTTAACAGGGACCTAATCAACAAACCAAGCAAATAAGCAAAATATAACCACAGACGGTGAAATTGAGAACAGGCTGACAGTGACCAGAGGGGAGAGGGGAGGGAATTTTAGGGGAAAAGGGGAGGGGTTTGCAGGAACAAGTATAAAGGACACATGGACAGTAACAAGGGGTGAGGGTAGAAATGGAAGGGAGGTGGGGCAGGCTGTGGGGGATGGACTGGGATGGGGGTAAAAAGCAGAAAACTGTACTAGAACAATTTTAAAATTTTTTTAAAGAATATCAAAAAAGTTATCCAAAATTTTACCACTTGAAAATTGAGCATTCAATGAATATGTTCCTAGACCTCCCTTGATATATAAAAATAAATGGAAGGAAGGAAGGAAGGAAGGAAAGTAGAGAGGGGGAAGAAGGGAAAGTAATAATACATCACAATGGAACTGTACTTTACACCTTGGTGTAGTACTTTTACACAGTTTTAAAAATCAATAATATTTATCGACAGTTCAAAGAAATATAAATATAACCTCAAAGAAATTATCTTTCATTCATTCACCATGTTACCCAGGTTTCCTTCACCTGAGGATTCTCCTTACACTAGCCATTGGAGCCACTATGCTCCCTGCCATTTCTCAGTCTTTCTTAATCTTTTTAACTTTATTTTTACTGTTGACACGAATACAGAAATCCCCATTTACTGCCTTTACCCATCTCCACTTGGCCCCACCCTTCCCTCCGGCCATCACCCCACTGCTGTTTGTGGCTGTGGGTTATGCTGGTACGTTCTCGGCTAATCCCTTCACCTTCTTCCATTGACCAGATATTTATTGAGGACCTGCCGTGAGCCAGGGCAGTAGGCCAGTAGGCCAGTGCAGGGAATGAACAGTCAGCAAGACCAGCATAGCTCCCAACCTCACAAAACTTAGGTACAGGAGAATGTTTCCTGGAGCATGCGTCAATATGTCAGGGCATCTGGACTCATGGATTTAATGTGAGGTTCAGGAACCGGCATGTGCAAAGCTCAGCAGGTGATTTGGTGGTTCCACACTGCAGTTTGGAACCGCTTCGCTAGCAGAGCTGTGTGCCAGTAGAACATTGCCCAGAAGGGGCATGGCAGGTGTATATGACCGATCCAAGTCAGGAATCCAGGTCAAAGTAGGCAATGACCCAGGCTGATGAGGCCAGACTGACCACTGTGGACATGATGCAATCATGGGTGTGCAGACCAGTGTTACCACTGGCGTGGGGTGAACACTTTGCTCCCTGGCAGCAGCGTCATTACAGGTAATGGACTTCAGCGGGTGTTTGTAGCAACCTTCATCCTTTAGGTACTCTCATGGATGAATTTTCAAGAATTTTGATATGGGAATATTAACCCCAACTCCTATGAATATCTGCCAGCAGTGACTTGATTGTGCCCTGGCAAATGTCATGAGGACTTAGAATCTTCAGCACAAAGATTCCCAGGGGAAGAAACAGGAAAGGGCTGAGGATTAGGGTCAGCTTCCTGCCAAAAGCTGAGTGCTCTCCACAAACCATGTAGCTAAAACAGTTGCTTTTTCTTCTCTAGTTGGTGGAAAGGCTGAGGTCCAAACTAACTGTGCAGGAGAGGTTAAGACCCACCGTGCATCCTGAGAGCATGTGGAAAGGAACTGCTTTTCATATCCAGATAACACTGCTTAGCTTGGTAAGGGGAGGACAGGTGGGAAGCCACTTAAGAGATTCAAGCAATTATGTAAATTAAATGAACACACTATTTCGAAGACATATAACATTTAGATAACAACATTCAGTTTTTAATCACCCTCCAGCCTTTTAAAGATATGTGTTTCTAAAGACTCATTACAAATATCATTTCAGAAAATGTGAAAGGTGCAGAGGTCTATTAGGTAATAATATTTATTATTTTAATGAGTGAGTAAATGGATGTTTCATAAAATAAAAGGCTGGAAGTTAGTTTTTAAAAATCTCTGGAATGTTCAATAATTCTCACAAACTCATATCTTTTTTTATATATTAGCCTATAATTTTTGTTTGTACATATCGCTAGTGAGATTAAGTATCTCATTTTTTACTGATGTCAGGAGAGGCAGAAGTAAAGTTCGGTGTTTCTAGTTCTCTAGGAAAATAAATACTGATTGCTACAATGGGGGTTAACTGATAGTTTGGTGATAGGGGAAAAAGAAATATAATAATAGTAAAAACCAGATTTAAAATTTAAAAACTACAGATGCCTGGTAGCATTCAACAGAGACGAGTGGTCCTGAACATCCTTCACTAGCTTTGAGTGCATTACACACTGCAATAATAATTACTAGTCATTCTAATGACTTCCAGTGAGCAAGAAAGTCTGTGGTGTAGTCACATATTCTAATTTAAAAGACTGGGAGAGGTGTTATACATGAACATTTCTGTCATTTTTTTAAGTTTTGGTATTTTATGGGTTTTGCTTCTGTCATAGGTAAGTCAGTTGGCCAGAAGACCTCTGTTCTCCAGTGACTAGGGTTGCCAGATTTAGCGAAGGAGGTATAGGATGCTCAATTCAATTCAACTGCGAATACACAATTAATCACTTTTTGGTACAAATGTATCACATTGAATATTTGGGGTTTACTGATGTCCCATTCACTATTTGGGACACACTTATACTTTATTTTTTTTTATTTGGAACTTAAATTTAACTAAGTGTCCTGTATTTTATCTGGCAACCTTACCCAGGACTCAAAAGGAACCCAGTGCCGCATCTCAGAGTTACTCCATTCCAGAATTGTTGCATGGAGAAAGCCTGGCTGGTTCTATTAGTCAGCTCCACAGAGGTTTTCCAAAGAAATCCATAAACTTTGGGACAAAATAACCTCCCTACCATAATAACCTCCCTCTGAAAGTCTGAGTCAAGGGAGATCAAGCCTCGAGATAGACCGGCAGGAGGTATGCAAATAGAGGCAATAAGTTCTAAGGAAGTAGGTTATGAGGAGTGAATTAACTCGATAAGGCTCCCTGCAAAATGACCTCCATTGAACCGAGTTCTAGAGTGAAGGCATTGGCTTGTGTTGAAGCAATCCACAGAAAGAGCATCATGACAGCCGTTGCTAGAGTTGCCACCAAGTATCATTGGGAACACTGTACTCTGCTTCCCCCCTTCCTCTGAAAGCTTCATTTTAGCCCTAATTTTATGTTTCTGTAATTATCTAGCTGTGTTGTTCACTCACTGGACTCTTCCAAAGATAGGGAATGTATCCTCTAATTTTATACTCTGTTCCCAGCAGTAGAACATTGCCTGGCGTACAGTGAGTACACAATATGGTTTGAATGGGTAGCAGGGAAGATGGATGGATGGATGGATGGATGGATGGATGGATGGATGGATGAATGAATGGATGATACAGTTGAAAATATTACATTGTGTTTATGGGGAGGCAAATGGTAGCTCTTATACACCTGTATAAGAGCTAATATAAAAATATTCATACTCACTTCATTCATATTATCCAAAAATGAGGAAAAAGATAATATGTTCACAATAAGAGGATGGATAAGCAAATTGTGGTATATTAACCTAATGGGATTCTACCTGGCAATAAAAATATTGCTAATGCACAGCACAGGAAAAAACTACAAACATATTATGCTAAGTAACAGAAGACATACAAAAGAGTACATGATATATTATTCCATTTTGTGAATATTTAAACAGACAAACTAACTTAGGGAGGAATAACATAAGAACACAGTGCATCTGGGCAATGCAGGGGGTGGGGTGGGCTGGGAAGGGGCATGACAGAACTTTCTGGAAGTTGTTGTGTATCTTGATCGTTATTCAGGGTGCCTTAGGTGTATGTATTTGTCAAAACTCAACAAATGTACCCTTGTGTTCCAATGTAGGCAAATCTTATCCCATAAGAAGAAAAATGTATAAACAAGTATTGAATTCTGGTTACCTGCACAAGTGTTCAGGGGAAATACAGTAATATCTGTGATTAGCTATGAAATGTGAACTGATCAGTCCACAAAAGAAATGTGGACTGGTGGCTGGATGGAGCATATGTACAAATAAAATTAAGCAGGTAGAGTAAGATGTGAATGGTAGAATCCATGCAAGTCTACCGGTGCTCAGTGTAAAGTCTTTCAAGTTTGTTATACATTTGAAACTTTTCATCATAAAATGTTGGGGCAAAAAGAAACTTTTGGCTCACATAACTGTCAGGGCTCTTCACGATAGAAAGAAATCCGATGTTCTCTGAGGATATTTGAGGACAGTTCTCAAGGTGAGTAAATTACCTCTGTGGCTTTCGGGGGAATTGGCCTTACTCTAAGGAGAAGCCCAAATTCCGTTTAACCCAGCCAGGTGAGATTCAACTCAGGTTATTTTTTATCATCCCAGTCATTCCAGCACATTCTGCCCTGAAAACACTGCCCATGTATTTAGAAGTAGGAAGGACACCCCTAACGCCAGGGTTCCTGTTCCTTCTCCTGCCCCCACGGTCTCTGTCTGGCTCAGGGAAGCCAGGTGGGCATGGCCACAAAGTCCATTGGAGGAGACTGACTCCTGAGGTCCACACTGGCTAAGCTGCTCCCTCCTGCAGGAGGAGTGGGTGTGCCTGGCCCTCGCTCTCCCAGATGCATATTGCAGCTGCCACAGGGCAGGATTTACACCGGTAAAATTTAGGCCCAAGGGGAACTTGAACATCGTGCCACAATTAGAAGGGACATGTGACCCAGGATTCAAAAGTGGGCTGCCAGAGAGGAGTGAGTTCCTTGTTTCGAGTTGATCAGATTGAGGAAAAACCGCTGGTGTGATTCTATCTGTAAACACATCAGAACATTTCCAGGTCGGTCAGTGAAAATTTTTTTTAAATAATGAGGTCAAGGTAAGGAATCCCTCTTAGAAACAGTTCATCTTGCAGGCTCCCTATCAAGGGAAGAGAGGAAGGTGAAGAGCTCCCTCGTGTTCTGCTGGAAATTTCTGTGACCGTGACCCTGGGGCTGCAGGGTGGGGAGGACAAGTCAGAGTTGAACCCTTCACTCTCCACCTGCAGTCTCGCTGGGTCAAGGCAGAATCAAGCTGCTGTTTATTGTGCTGGGATTTGAGCCCGCTCATCAGGAAGTCTGGGTCCTGTGACCTCCTACTTGGCGGCATTTAAACTCTATCCACCGATGGATGATGGGCTAGTGCGACCCTCATTGTTGGAGGTATTCCAACTGACACTGGATGAGAAGATGAGACTCAGCTAAAGGACAGAATGGTGTTGCGGGCTGACTTGTTTCCCCCAAAACACTGCTGGCACCTGGACCCCCGACTTCCAGCCTCCAGAACTGTAGGAAAATAAGCCATCCACCCGTCTCTGGTGTTCATATGCTGTTAGAGCAGCCCCAGCAAAATAATACAAGCAGGGCTTGAAGGAGATGGTTTTCAAGTTCCATGTTTGCAACTGAGTTCGTGGAGGTGAGATCTTTGCCCTGTCTGCTACGGTATTCCAAACACCTACAATAGACTTTGACAGATAGCAGGCACTCGATAAATAATGAATAAATAAATAGTATGAGACTTTCCAGAGAACTCGCGGTTATTGGAAGTTCACTACTAAGCACGGTGCCTTTTAAACTTCCACGTTGGCCCTTGATGTACCTCTACTGCATTTATGATAGCATGTGACTATCTTTCTGGTTCGCTTTTAGAAAATGTGGAAAATAGAGGCATTAAAAGAGAAAAATGAAATGTTTCTAAGATACAACTATTATAAACATTTTGGTTAATTTTTTTCATAAAAAATATATACATAGGTAAGTTTAAGATAAATTGTTAAGTGCAGGATTTTTTCTTCTTTTTCACAGAAGATTACAGCATACTTTCCTTTCTCATTACACGTTTTCTCAAACAGGATCTTTAACGTAAACTGCCTTGTGTTTACGTTAATAGCACCATTCAAAGAAAATCACTATTAACAACTTCGTATATTACCTTGGGGAGTGATCCACATGTCTTCTTTGAATGGTTAGAAAAGAATGTAAACATATATCATCTATATCACAAAGTACATTCAAGTAATATCCGCAAGTTTTCTATATATAAAGAGAAGCTTAATGATTAGCATATACTAATTAACTCCTTTATTAACTCCTTTATTATTCCATCATGAGGATGTAATGTTGTTTAATCATCTAAAAATTGGCTTAAATAGCCCTGGCTGGTGTAGCTCAGTGGGTTGATCACAGGCCTGCAAATAAAAGGATCACAGTTCGATCCCCAGTCAGGCAGGGCACATGCCTGGGTTGCAGGCCAGTTCCCAGCAGGGGACGCACGAGAGGCAACCATACATTGATATTTCTCTCCCTCTCTCCTTCCCTTCCCCTCTAAAGATAAATAAATGAAATCTTTGAAAAAAATAAATAAATAAAATAAAAATTGGCTTAAATATAACACAAAAAATTTGATAAAGCTGTATGTTCAAAAACACTAATTTTTGAAATTGCATTTTTAGGGAGGCTAAATCTTTTCCCCAGATTTCTATTGGCTATTCTAATCTTTCTTTCTTCTATTATGATTTTCTATTGTTCAATGTTTAGAAAATCTTTCTCCATACTCAAATCAGTTAATCACTTCCATTTTCTTCGGGCATATTTCCATTACCAAATCAATATATGCTCATGGTATAAATTTCAAAAATATGTGAAAGCTATAATAATAAAAAATTCATCTACAATGATTTGAATTTTATTGTTTTCTTTCCCATCAGCTTACAGTATATATTTTCATATGTTTGTTAACATACAGTACCCATAAGATTTTATATGCTAATTTTAAATTTATTTGTATGATTATAAAATGAACATCTGATCACTGTAAAATTTGGTGACTGCACAGTGTCACTTGGAGAAATTAAAAAGATCTAAATCCCAATCACCAGGCAGAGCTACTGTTAACATTTAGTATTCAATTCTTCCCTTCTAGTTTTTGTTGTATGTATTTTACATAATTGCAATATGTAATATGCAAAAAATTGTACTGATTTTAATTATGTGTTCATCTAAAATTTATATTCATGGTAGCAAATTGTGTATCCAAAAGCACAAAATAGAAAATTAAAATCACTAATAATAGCACCATTCAAAGAAAATCACTATTAACAACTTCGTATATTACCTTGGGGAGTGATCCACATGTCTTCTTTGAATGGTTAGAAAAGAATGTAAACATATATCATCTATATCACAAAGTACATTCAAGTAATATCCGCAAGTTTTCTATATATAAAGAGAAGCTTAATGATTAGCATATACTAATTAACTCCTTTAATGTTTGTTCTTTTCTTCTGTATTTTAAGTTTCTCAACTTAGCCTCCAAGTTACTGATTTGATATTCTCCAGAACAATTCTACCAGCTATGCCCTCCAATGACAATTTTAATTCTCTTTTTGTAAATTAATTTGCTATGTGAACCAGTTCTTTGTTACTTTTTTCTCCATTTATTTTTGTCTTGCGGTTTCTGCTTACCACACAGAGACCATACTGGGCTTTTTGGTATTTTAGAATTTTCTCTGGTGTATTTTTTGTTGCTTTTTCTTCATCAAACTTTTCGTTTTTGGTAACTACACTTCACATACAGTTTTCAGAAACAGCACACAGAGATGCCATGTACCATTTCCAGTTTGCCCAAAGGTAGCAATATATGGAAATACCCTAAGTGTTGTTATATATCACATTTTCATCACACATTCACCCATTGGTGGATGTATAGATATAGATAATGGAATATTACTCAGCCACATAAAAGAAGGAACTCCTGCCTTTTACAATAGCACAGCAGATGAACTTGGAGGCCACTATGCTAAGTGAATTAAGCAAGACACAGAAAGACAAATCTCACTTATATGTAGAATCTAAATAAAGCTGAACTCATAGAAATAGCAAGTAACATGATAATCCCCCAGGCAAAGCAAATGGGGAAATGTTAGCCAAAGGGTACAAACTTTCAGTTACAAGTTCTGGGGATTTAATTTACAGCATGGTGACTATAGTTAACAAGACCGTGTTGCATGCTTGAAATTTGCCAAGAGAGTACACCTTAAACGTTCTCACCATCACCAAAAAAAACCCGAACCAAAACAAAAAAGGTAATTATATGAGGTGATGAATGAGTTCATTAGCTTAATTGTGGCAATCATTTCATAATGTATACATAAAACAAATCATGAGGTTGTATACTTTAAATTGTATCATTTTTATTTGCCAATTATTTATACCTCAAAATAGCTGGGAAATAGTGCCATTTACACCAGACGCATTCTTTTGGTGTCTGGTGTAAGGCCACGTTTGTTGCATGCATAAGAATTCAGGCTTTACGAAAAACATTTCAACCTAATTACACAAATCTGGAGACGGCAGTGGAGTATGAAACTCAGTGAACCAATTTGCAGAGTGTATCACTCGCTACTCTTCAACTTACTCTGAAAAAAGAGATCTGAACCTGTGCCACATTATACATGGGAAAACATACAAGGCATGGCTTATGCAAGTGCAAGGTACTTCCAAGGTCATTCCCTTCACTCCTTGACCATATTGTTATTTTTTCAAAAGTCTGTCTCCTTTTGTGATCAGGCTGCATTCTCTGAGGACAGGGTCAGGCTGTCAAGCCGGCAACTTGAAATGGAGTCATTTTAAAGCCTACATTCTAATAGTGGGAGTTGCTCACTCCTGGGCCTATAACTAATTCAGAAGCCATTGAAATTTCCCAAAGAGAGCACCCGGTAGCGGGAGGCAGTCCCTCAGGCCCCAGAGTGAGGCTGTGAGACGGTGAAGTCCATCAGGAGTCGGGCGGGCTGGCCAGCTCCCGGTGCAGGGAGAGCCCAAAATAGAATGGGGACAGGGTCCTCATAGAGGAGAGATTGATCATCTCTCAGTGAGGCTACTCAATCAACTCCTTTAAAAGTTCGTGTTCCCACAAAACCAGCTGATGCTGTTGCATTGAACTGATCATAGGCAGGGCTCCTACACTTGTGCATGCATTTGTCAGTCGATAAACACTAGGAAAACACCACCAAAGCACGGGGCAGTGTTACGCATGGGAAGCACTGGGGAACACGACCACTCTCTACAGTTTTGAGCAGCCCACGGTGGTTTCCTCAGTCATTCACTGAGTGACCTCGATGTGTCTGATACAGTGTCAGGCATGCTTCTCCTACCCATCCTGAGATTTCCTAAAAATGGACACATGTAAGAGAACAATGAACAAACCACAAAACAAAGATCCACAATCACCTGTGCTGGATAAGGTGGAGAATTTTTTTTTTCTAGAGATGATTAGTTCCAATTGGTTTACACCTAACTGTCACTGGGATACAAGAGAAGGTGACCAGGCATCAGTTTCCAGTTCCCATTGCCCAGTCCGGGGTTAGTACAGGGTGGATACGGGCAGTCATCCATTCTGGCTGCCATGGAAGAGGCAGAGAGGGAGGAGGAAGGGTGAGAACACGTGCGACATCAGCAGACAGGCCCTAATACCAACCTCACTTTCTCTGACCCACTTACTACACAATGACTCCACGCACCATTGTTCTGAAAGATAGCCACAGTAATTCACCCCTGCTTCTTTGCAGTGCTTTTCAGAGCTCCTTAAATGCTTTTCTCATCAAGAGATGGGGTTTAGCCCTGGCTGGTATGACTCAGTTGGTTGGAGCATCACCCCAAAGCCAATGAGTTGTGGGTTCAATTCCTCGTCAGGGCACATACCTGGGTTGCTGGCCAGGTTCCCAGTCCCCATGTAATATCTACTCCAGGCATATACTGATGCAACCAATGGATGCTTCTCTCTCACACTGATGTTTCTTTCTCTCCTTTCCTCTCTCTAAAAAGCATTGAAAAAAATGTCCTCAAGTGAGGATTAAAAATGTGAGAGAGAAATGGGGTTTATTTCCTCTTCCCTTGAGTCGGGTCGCTTTGTGATAGCTTTCACCGATAGAATGTCAATAGAAATAATGCTGTGTATGATCCCAGCCCAAGCTTCAACACACCTCGCATCTTCTGGCTTTGCACTCTCAGAGCACTGCCTTGAGACTACAAAGTAGACCACCAGTCTATGTGAAGACACACCAGGACATACCAGATGACAGTTAATGGCAACTGCCAGATGCAGTCAGCCCATCTTGCATCTTCCAGCACAGCTGACCTTCCCCCCACACCTCCGGTGAACACTTGTGTGAGCCCAGATGAAGCTAGCAAAGCAACCCTCCAGCCAACCCACGTAATTATAAGGAAAAATAAATTGTTTGTCTAAGTCACTATGTTTTGAGGTGGTTTGTTAGGTAGGAATGGATAAATGAAACAGCTAGCAAACATAGCCTCTTTCTCGTGTCTGACCCGTGTGATCGGCACCCTGGGTCCTGGAGAGGGATAGTGGAGAGTGACTGAGTGAGCAGAGGCAGGGAGATGGGTGGGGGTGGATACAGCAGAGCAGCAGCCAGGACGTCAAGCAGATTCAGGATCAGCTAAGAGATGCTGAGGCAAAACTAGGTTCTACCCTGGCCCAAGCTCAAGTTTCCTTTTCACTTTGCTTGTTGGCAAGGACAGAAAGAGGGGCACTAGCCTGAGAGTTAGGATCTGCGAGTTCTCATTACTCACCGTGACCTTTAGTTGTATCACGTAAGCCACCTGTGCCACGGTGTCATCACCAGCAGAATGTCCTTAACCGCCCTGACTAATTCACAGCCAGGGCTGCTGTGAGGACTCAATGAACAAAATGACTCTGGAAAGTGAAACATGATGCAAATACGAGACACCTCTATAAATTAACTCCAATGCTATAAATTAGATCCACTGACATGTACAGAATCTCCACCCCTCTCAAATTATTTGATGAGATAAAAAAAAAAAACGTTGTGTGGCTGGCAGGCATCAGCGCCATCATCTCACAAATAACCACCTTCCCAGAAAAGATGTGCCCAGCATGGGAACCTGAACACAAAGAACAATGTGTCCCAACAGGACTCCTAGGCCACAGAAAAGAGGGAAACGTTCAGAAACGTGAATCACCTGAGCCTCCTGGCCTCATCTCCAGATCTACAAAATTGGAACGCTCACAGAACTATTGACAGAGCTCTGGACATGCTCTGGGGATGGAAAATGAATAGCATTAGCCGTCACTCATCACCTGCCACCTGCCAGGGACACGAGGAGGGTATTTCTGGGAGCACTCTTTGTGATTCTGCTCAACTGCACTGTGAGATTACAGAAAAGGAAACTGACTTTCAAGGAGGAAACTAACGTTATGACGTGAAAAGAAAAAGAAAAATGGTGGGATTAGTAAACTTTCTATGGATGACAGAGAATGTGAGGTGGCTTCAAAGGTCATTTTAAAAATTTGATTACATTTATGGGGGTGCCAGTTGTTAATGAGATTCTGTAAATTTCAAGCGTGCAATTCTAGAATTCATCATCTGTGTATCACATTGCAGGTGCATTCAGTGGAAAAATAGGCAAAATGTATGCCGCAGAAGAACAAGCATGAGGTATAAAGCTATAAAACAGCATGCCCATGAAGACACAGTTTGGCTGAAGCACAGCTGTGTACAGATATTAAGGGGAGATGAGATTTCCACGTGGCATTGAGGCTTTACCAGTCAGAGTTCAACCAGAGAAGGAGACCCAGTGGGGCAGGTATGGATTTATAAGAGGGGAATTATCACACTATTGTGGAAGCTGGTCAAGCAGTCTGCAAAGCTGCTGTCTTGGTATCCAATGCTGGAGCTTAAAGTCCCTGTGGTGATCAGTCAAAAAGGGACAATCAAGAGCCAGATGGACCTCTGATAACTCAACAATAAAGAGGTAAGTCACCCAATTTAAAATGGGTTAAATGTCTGCATAGGCATTTCTCCAAAAAAAGATGCATAAATAAATGATCAAGAAGCACGTGAAATGATGTCTAACATTAGCAGCCATTAAAGGATGTAAATCAAAGCCACAATGAGATAGTGCTTCGCACCTCCTAGGATGGCTATGATCGCAATTACAGATAATAACAAGTGCTAGAAAAGGATGTGGAAAAATTAGAATTCTCATGCCCTGCTGGTGAGAATTGAAAGTGCTGTGGTCACTCTGGACTATTTGGCAGTTGCTCAAAAGGACTCGCCATAGGACCCAGTAACTTCACTCACAGGTAGAGACCAAAGAGAAACGACAAACACGTCCACACAAAAGAAGTCCACGAGTCCGGGTATATTGGCAGTGGTCAGAACAGATGGAACTCAGCACAAAGCTGGGATGACAGAGTCTCACCCTGGAGAAGCACTGTGGGTCTGTGGGAGAAGCCGATAAGACTGCAAAGGTGAGGAACACTGGAAAAGGAACAGGGCCCGTGGGATTTCCACATGTGCTCATCACGCATCAGAAGGTGCAAGTCTCCCACGGGTCAGGAAAGCTAGCTTCAAGCCTTATTTTCCTCAAGAGGAAGCCACCTTACTGGGGGAATCAATTCTCCCTGGAATTCCCAAGCCGGATTCCCTCCATTTCTCTGGAAATGATATCTTAATTGATTTTTAATTATTTTCATTTCTCCAAGTTAATCACCCTTCAAAGTTACCATCAGAGCTGAATCACTCTGCCTGCTTTGTGTATGTGTTCATCTGTTGGGGGGGGGGTATGTCTGTGCGTAGGTGATGTTTGCAGGCAAACATGTGTTCACACAGTTATGATCATCTGTGATTGCCCCTCTCCATCAAAGAGAATTGACACAGTCTTGAGACGACGTGTGTGCATGTAGCTGAGAACAACAGTGCAGAAAAAATGGAAAATGTCTTCATGCTTGTGTCCAGGTTAGAATTTTCCATACTTTTTCAGTTTATGACATCCTTGATGTTTCGGTAATACTCTCTTGGCAACCCCAGGCCAAAAGAAAAACTTATTTTCTGTATTAAGTAGTTAGGTCCAAACAACTTAATTTGTAGCTATGGCCAAACAACCTAGCAGCCACTTGAAAGAGATAAGTCACATAAATTAAAAGCAGTCCCCAGTCTCCTCCATTATCCACCGTCTCAGTGGCTCTGTATTTATCCTGTTACCCCCACCTGAGCAGAAGGTCACCTCCCCCTTCAGTTCTCAGCTGACACACAGCTTCTGTGCTAGTGACACACTCGAGCTGTGCCTTCCCTTCCTGTCCTGCCTCCCTCCGTGCTGCGGTGAGAGTCGAGACACCTTCTTCTCTGCTCCCAAAGGACTCGGCTTGTGCCCTGAGCACAAGAGTCACAGCTATCCACTGGTGATAGACTGTGTACCCTAAATAGTGAGGGGGCATGTTTATTCATGGCTCTCTCCTCAGCTCCTGGTGGGGTCTGTCACCTGGTAGGTGCTCAGTGCATGTTTATTCATTGGATAAATGCGTGATGTCACCAAACACACCAAGCAACATTGGAGTGACAGTGTACGAGCACCATAGGAGCTAGCCTGCATGTAAGTGCACAGCCATATATATATATATATACACACATGCCAGTCCACCGGTGCACTCACAGTCACGATGTGAGGGTGACATAAACACCCACCTGCTTTCCAGCTGACAATGAATTTGGGTCCTCTCCCTGGGTGGAACACAGGGAGATTAAATAATCTCTTCAAGGTCACACAGCTAGCACACAGCAGAATGAGGATTCAGACCCAGGCAAATTAGCTCTATGTTCTTAATCAATATATTCTCCTGCCTCTCACTCCTCCTGGCTGAAGGTCTTTCTTAGGTGGGTGTATACAAGCAGGAAGTTGTTCCCAAAATAAATGATGTGAACTCTGTCCTCTGCTCCTCATTCTCACCCCTGCTGCCCAAAACTTTCTCAGATGACCCAGCAGCATCATACATTTTATGAAGTCAGTACACTCAGTGTTGCACGTGTTGCATCCTAATTTGTACCAGGCACTGGGGTGCTGCTCAGAGCAGAGCATGTGACCCCTACCATGGGAAGACAGGGGTATCTCAGAATAGAAAAGAATCATACATAAGTTACAAAAGGGAACGTGGAATAGGACAGAGCAATTCATGCTGCTAAGAAGGTTATAAAAAAGCTCCAGAGAAGGCCACCAAGCTCCCCAGAAAGCAAGGTCCTTTTTCAGACCAGGCAGATTGAATTCATTCCGGAATAAATAGCCAAATTCTGAATGCTGCTGGTACACTTAGGGCCACACCACACTGCCCTGTGACAGGGAGACAGGGAGCCTACCGAGCACTGCCCAAGCCAGGGCAAGGCGTTCCCCAACCCTGTGCCTCAGTTTCCTCCTCTGCAGAAGCTCCAAGGAGCAGGCTGGACTAGATGGACTATCTTTAGCACCAAAACCTCAGTCCATCCTGTGTTAGATCCAAATATGTGATCAAATATTCATGATGGTTCTCCAAAAACAAGGAGAAAGCATAAAACTTAAAGCAGATGCTGTTATTTTAATTTTTGGCAGAAGAACCTACAGACCAAAAGGAGGAAGCCTATGGCCAAGTAATCCACAGGGACATCGAGTCTTCTATCTCTGACCCATCACTCTTCTTGAGTATTCAAGTGGGGACACTCAGATTGCTCCCTCCTGCCCTTCACACTCGGAAACTTAGCTCTCTGAAGAGCACTGCTTCATATCTCCAAACATCTACCCTGTGCCCAGAATTGTGCTAGACCCTTCACATTGATGTGATCTCATATCATCTTCTTAACGACACTGTAAAGATAGCATTATCATCCCACTTTTGCAGGTGAGAAAACACACAGAGAAGGTAACTCATTTGACGAAGGCCACACAGCAAAAGCCAGATGAGAATCCAGATTCTACATTTAATGTTCTTTCCACTCTGCACACAGTTGGCTTTGATAGCAGGTAGCGGGATAGGGGAGGCAAAGTAAGAAATGGGTCAGTAATAAGGGATGTGTTCTCAAGAGTGTATTATCTCAAAGTTTCCACAGTATATGCATCTTCTGCTAAAATGCAGCATGCAAAATCTTTGAATGTTTAATTTATTTAAAAAGAAGGGAACTGGTATTTTTTTTTCCACTGCCGCCTTGTTTCCTCTCAGCTGCCTCCCACAGCTCAGTTTTGTTCTCTTCCTTCCTTCAAATTTGTTCAAGAAAATGCCCCTCCCTACCCCTTCTCCCGATATAAGCACTGAGAAGGGCAGTTCCTGTGTCCTGTGATCATGGGGAAAAGTACACCAAGCACCACACTTACATTCCGGTTTGTTTAGGCAGCCATTCAAGAGCCGAGGCCTCGGGCCTCAGTTTGGGAGTTCTGAGGAGCAGGCACCAAGGTGGACCGAGACAAACAAGAGAGCAATGGATTGACACACCTGTGAAGGATAAAAGGGAGAGAGAAGTGGGCTGGGGAGAACCTTCGGACTGCAGTGCTGGTCTGACACCCATGAAGAGAGAGAAGGAGGGAAGGAAGATGGGGTGGGAGGAGACACAGTCTTCAGCTCAGTTTTGAGAAAGCCTTGGTGAGGTTGATAGGAACCCTCAGAGTGAAGAGCCCTGCCCTGGGCAGGAATAACCGGGCTCTCTCGGACCCCCTCGGTATTCATCGTTGGCTGTGAACAGCCTGGGGAGAAGGCCTTGGTGATCTCAGATTTGCAGCAACTGGGAGCTGTCAGCGCACTGCATTTCTTAAAGCAGGTCCTTTCATGAAGGGAGATCTGAGGAGCACGCTCCCCCAGCTGCCATGCACAACTGTCTTCTCCAAAAGCTTTCACAATCTTAGTAGATCGGTGCATATCAGGTGGAGACCTGACTCTCTGAGAAAATGGCTGCATTCTTTGGGGTCTCTCCCAAGAGGCACTGGAAGTGATGCCGATGTCTGAGTTCAATGAGGAAAGCTAGGGTGTCTCCTGAGGCCATGCCTGTCTCTCATTTCAATGCAAGAAAGTATTGAGAGAATGGTGGGAAGGAGGGTTTGTTACCCCTCCTGGCTGTGATCTTAGAGAGAAGGAGGGGGAGAGAGAGAGAGAGGGGACGGGTGAGAGAAAGAAAAGAGGAAGGACGGGAGGGAAGGAGCAGGAAAATAATAGGGAGGGTGGGAGGGAGGGAAGAAGAACTTTCACCAAAGGGATAGATTTGTAGAGAATCAGCATCTTCCACAAAGCCCATGTGAAAGAGGTTCACTGGTATTAATGGAACAAGCAAACCACCTCCACATGTCATTCTTTAGCTCTAAGTTCTCCCCATTGAGGCCCTTCATTCAGCAAGCAGATATGTGCACCTACTACATGCCAGACACTATCCAGAGTCCTGGGATTGCTCAGATGCTGAGACACATTTACACAGTTCCTGCCTGCAAGAGATGAATAGTGGGAAGATACTCAGGGTAATCAGAAATATGAGCAAACATTTACTTTTCTAAGTGCTTTGACAGCAGGATACACAAGGCACTTATTTGATTGCTATGGTTAGCATGTGTCGGTTGCAAGGAACATAAAACCCAACTCAAATTGGCTTAAATAGGATGGTTATTGCTTCCCATAAATGCTCTTATAACAAAGTTGTATTTCCCTCTCTTTCTGTGTTCAGAAAGGACATCTGCAGCCTAAATACTTCACTTCATGAGGCCTCCATATCCACACACCAACATTCCTATTTTTTCTACCAAGTCCACAAAGGCTATGACCTTACTGATCATCTTCCCAAGGTGTGAGAGGCAGCCGATTAACAACGCAGGGTTCTCCCCTGTGCCCTTCATCCCACCCTAACCAATTCTGTACTTTAGAGTCCGTTATTGCCAGTGAGTGCCCCTCTTTCTAGTACCAAGTTCTCTATTGTTTGAGATGCATTGGATTACAAGTAACAACAAACTTTAACTCCAAGTGGCTTTTACTGTAAACATGCTACATTGGTGAATAAGGAAGGTCTTGCTATAGGGAAATGCCGGTTTGATCCAGCGGCTCAGCCATGTCAACGCTTCCCTCTGTCTGTTTGCCATAGTGTCAGCTTCACCCTAAGGCGGGTTGTGCTCATGGTCACAAGATGGTTCCAACAACTACCAAAGATCTATGTTTCCTTGGACCACATCAAGGGAGTGGGGAAGGAAATTACTACTAGAAGCTCTCTGGGGAGAATGAGGAAGTGTAGTTCCAGAAACTCCTAGAAAACATCTCTTCTCGTTGCATTGGTCCAAATGGGACCATGACCAATCACACTGGCCAGGAAAGGGGACTTTACTAATTAAAATTGCCCCAGACCCTGTGCAAGGGTGCAACCTTCTTCCCACAAAGCACATGGATTCGAAGAGGAGAAGTGTAGGTAACTGAATTAAAAGAGGGGAGGGATTTAGAGGAACAAATATAAAGGATACATGGACAACAACTAAGAAGGGTGGAAATGGGAGGGATTGGGGAGCATGGGGTGGGTGGGATGGAATGGGACTAATAGGCAGAAAACTGTACTTGAAAAATAATTAAATAAATTTTTAAAAATTGGAGTCTTTATAAAAATGAATGCTGGGAAGATAACCACAATTTCCACTGCAATGATGTTAACAACAATGACAGCAAATGTTTATTGAACGTTGCTATGCATGAGGGCTATCTAAAAGCTGGTGATCACTAGCCTGGACTATCTCTGCTCCACTCTCAACACAGCCCCCAGGAAATCCAGCCAGGAAAGCCTGAGCCAAGCTCTTCTGCAAGACTCCAGCTGAATAGAATCCCAGCCAGGCACTGTTCATCCCTTCCTACCTCTTCCCCATCTATGCCCACCCTTATGTCACTTTTTTGTTTGCTTAAAGTGTGAGGCAGACATAATTACTGAATTCAGGCAAGATCCCGAAAGGACCCCAAAGGTCTTTAACTCAACCAGAAATCATTTGTTCCAATGAGCCCCACTCATCACTTCCTAACCTCAGAGCTCAATTAATTTTACACAAGGAAAGTGTCAGGTGTCTCTAACTGCTGCTGGTAAAAATGCTCCCATTAAAAAGCCTGTCACCATCCCCCCCCCCCCCCCCCGAGGAGGGCCCTGACTGGAACCTGGCTAGAAGGACTCAATAATAACCTGGCACTGAAGGCAGGAAAGCTGGGCTTTTCTGAAGCAACTGGAAGAAAACAAGGAAATCAGGTCCTACCTGAGCCAAAGTGGCCTCCTTGGTTCAGACTGACCTCATGCCACTAGGGTTTTCAAAGAAGCCATAGAGCAACTGGGATCTGCCTGGGACTCATACCCCCACCCCTACCTCTGCCCTCCTTCACTTGGCTGACTCCTCTTCACCCTTCAGTACTCACACCTTGGTTCTCTTGTCTCTTCCTTCAACCTTGCAGATTGTGGAAGTTGCCTTTGATCTTCATCACACCCAGCACCCCTTTTCTCCCCACCATGCATTTAATCCATGTTGTTAGCAAAATGGCTCAACTGCTTGCCTATGATCCATAAAGGTTGTGGGTACCTTAAGAGTAGGAATAGAGCCTATTTTATTTTCAGCTATATCCTTAAACTCTTAGGACAGTGTCTGGCACACATTTGAGGCTCAGTAATTATGGTGAAAGGAAGGGAAAGAAAGACAAGGCTAGGTACACAACCAGCCAAAGGAAGTCTGTGCTGTTGATAGTCTTACAGTTCTGATAGCTTTTATAGTTCTACGAGCCTCATCATAGAATCTTCTTGACTTGAACTTGTCCAACCATGCGAACCTTAATGGTGATGATGTAGTGTCTCTGCCTGCCTCCTCCAGCCCCAGAACTGGGGGCTTAAGGGAGTGGCTGGCAGAAGAATCCTGAAAGGGATGTTGCAATATCAAAATGTGACTGAGAAAACCAGATGTGCTCCTCTTGCAGGAATGGAGAGCAGGTATGGGAGCTGCCTGTCACCCCCCACTGTTAGAGAGTTCTTTCTTTCTACCTTTCCTCCAGGGTGAGGGCTCAGGGACAAAAATATTCTGTGCCAAATTTATTTGGAGAAACACTGGTTTGAACAGAAGTAAAGGAAATCCTTTAATGGAAGATTTCTTAGAAACCTAATATGTTGTGAGAAATGAGGTGGGAATAGAGAATTCAATTTTCCTCCAAATTAGCAACCAACAGAATTTTTTCAGGGTAATTCAGTTTATTTAATTACCATTCTATAGAATAGTGTTTCTCAAACCATTGTAGTGTAGAGCAAGTTTGTTTTTTTAACTCCAATTTGTAGTGGACCAATACATGACTTTATTCTGCATGACTGAGACCAAGCCCATGCGGCATGCCATTCACCACATGTTTGACCTAATTCTACTCTGTTCAAGGAGATGGTCCGTTGAACATTTGGGTGTCGGAGCATTGTTTACATTCTTCCTCTAAACTTCTGCGTTTACCTTATTGCAGATCAGTAAGAAGAAGTCCATAAAGTAGTGGTGTCATTAAATTCCTGCTAGATAAAATTCTTCTCTCAAAATCTCATATTAAGTCAGATGCCAAATAGTGTCTCTCAAACTCTCACTCTCTCTCTCTATCTATCTATCTATCTACCTATCTATCTATCTAAGGAAAAAAATACATAGCTTGAGTGTGACATGGTAACCCACCATCACCCCATCCCCCATGTAAGGAGCTCCCTCTGTAGCACCTAATCCAATGGCAAAAGCTTCTGGAGGAAAAAATAGAAACATACTTCCTTTAGCCCATCAGTTGAGGAGTGAGCACCAAGACCAAGGCTGTGAATTCCCAAGTGTCCAGAGTGTTCTGGTCCAGTGGGAGTCGAGGGTCTCCCCACCACCCAGACTCCGCCTATGGAAACTCTGAGAGGGGTGGCTGTCAAACCAAAGAAGCTCTGCAGATAGGACCCCAGAGGGCTCTGTTTGTGTTCTTATTCCTCTAGGCCCAGCACAGTCTTTGATGCTTGGGAGAAGTTCAGCTGAGAAGGAGAGAAAAAGGACTACGTACTAGGTAGAAAATATTTCAGAGTCAAGAAAGGACTTCTGGGTCACTGAAATACTCATAGGTTAAAAGATGAAAGCCAGAGAGACAAAGATATTGTGCTGACTAGATGATCCAGGATATAGGGGACTGATGTTTATGGAGAGTTTACCTGGCCCTCTTGCTGTATTCAAGAAGGGTAAGAATTCTAATGGAGCTAACTGTTAGCGTAGCCAGCCACGATTAGGGAGGAGGAAAATTCATCAGCATCTCTCAGTCCTTCCTATTAATTTCCAGGCTTGCAATTAATTGATTTTCCCCCATTGAATCCTCATAGTAATAAGTAGCTTGTATATAAATATGACAGGTATGCTGGGTGGATAAGAGTATGCCATGGAATGTAATGACATTATTAATGATCTTGTCATCCATAAAATTCAATATTTTTTTTAAATAAAGTTTTAAGCTTAGCCTGTACATGTGTCTGAGACCTTATCTTGTATGCCTCAGGAAAGTTGCTGATTCTAAGATTTTTTTTCCTCTTTGTGTGGCAACTTCTGCTTCTTTTGATGTTTGCCTCTTTGGATAGTACTTAAATAATTAAAGCAGCTATTTTTTACCTACTTTATAGAGAAAGTTTGATTTACATCATTGAATTAGGAAGTCATTTAATAAAGAAGGGGATAGATGTCCTTAATAGGACTTTATTAAGTAGAGAGAGGATAGATGATAGATAGATAGATAGATAGATAGATAGATAGATAGATAGATAGATAGACAGACAGGTGGGCAGATTCTGGATTCTGTAATCAGAAATGTGAGCACCATCAAATCCCAATGAACACAAAGCCCCACTGTGATGCTCTGCAGGTTCCGAGTGCTGACTTCCCACTAACTTCAAAGGGAATCAAGGAGGAATGATGCCTTGAGAATGTACCCCAGGCCGTTGCTACCTAGTGAGAAGCAAGTTGCAATGTCCATGTGGTTTATTTCTACTAAAGGACCTGATGCAAAGGTTCATCTGCCTTCATGGGCAACCCTCAGAGATGATTCTGACAGTAGAGTCATGGCTACACCCACAGACCACTTCTGAGTCTTGGCCCTATCACTTAGTAGCCGTGGAATCCTGGGCAAGTCACCCAACCTCTCTGAGCTTCTGTCTCCTTATTTATACAATAGAGATAGTAAATGGAACATCTAGAGCTATTTTGAAGATTTAAAGTAAAGTTTTAAAGTACCCAGAGCATCACAGATGTCCAATAAGTGGTATTGATTAACACTATTATTATTATGCATGACCAGAGATGCATGGGGGACACACATGTAATCCACAAAGGTCTTTCCCTCTACCTACCTGTTCATAAAACCCAACCCTTTGTACATTTAATTTGTCAGCCCAGCCTCCCTGGGCTATGGCAGCTGGGAAGGGACCCACATGACCATGACTTCTATGTCACTGGCAAAGCTTTTCTCCTTGGAGTGGGAGTAGTGTCTCCTCACTGGTCTTGCCCCGTTCTTACTAGTTCTAGGTTCTAATGGAATCAAAGAAGGGGAAACGATGCCATCCCTACCCTCATGAGAGAAGCAGACATTAATCAAATGACATTGCCATTGTGTTAATATGCTATGGGGAAGATGTACATGGTGTTATTAAAGGAAATAACAAGGCCAATTGACCTGGTCCAGGATATCAAGGCTTGTCTAAAGGAATGATCCCTCCTAAAAGATAAGGAAATTATCTCCTCCTAAAAGATGAGGAATGCTAGTGAAATGAAGTTAAGGTGAGGGTGGAAGTAGAAAATTAATCCAAGTAGAGAAAATATATATTCAAAGGCCTAAAGCAAGAGGTGATATGGTGTGTGCCGTTGAATTGCCCAGGAAATGAGGAGACTCATGAGACACGCAGGCGTCATCCACATGCTATAAGACTTTGTAGGACTTCTTCGGGATTCTGGCCTTCCTCCCAATAGCAAAGAGAAGCCACTGAAGAGATGTCAGTGGCTGGAAGATCCCATGATCAAATTGGCACTTTCAGGAAGATATCATTGGGTCTCTTCCTAATGGGACATCAACGATCTTTATGGATGTATTTCCAAGATCAGCTGCTCAGCCTGCGCTGCAACAGGGAACCAGGAGGGAAGCCTGAGTCAGGGGTCCCCTGTGCTTGGGTGTCTCTAACCTCTGCTGCCCTGTTCATGTGACCTGAGTGCACCACAATTTCCTCTTTCCTTATCTTGGCTTCCGTGTCAAGGAGCTTTCAGCATATCTAGGTTTTCTCTGCCTGGAGGGCAAAAAAATCACCATCCTTGCCCTGGCTGGGTGCCTCAGTCGGTTGGAACATCATCCCATAGACCGAAAGGTTGAATGTTTGATTCCTGGTTGGGGTGCATAACTAGGCTGTGGTTTGCTCCCTGATCAGGGTGCATGCTGGGGGCAATCAATGGATATTTCTCTATCTCTCTCTCTCATCAATAAACATATCTTCAGGTAAGGATTAATAAAAATGTTTTAAAAAAAGAAAAAAAAGCCGTGGCTGGTATGACTACGCTGGTTGGAGCACCGTCCTGTAGACCAAAAGAAAAGTCACAAGTTTGATTCTTGGTTGGGGCCCCTATGAGAGGGCAACCAATCAATGTTTCTCTCTCACCTCTCTCTCTTTCTCTCTTTCTCAAGACAATAAAAAAGGTCTTTGGGTGAGGGGAAAAAGTGAAAATCGCCATTCTTGATACCAATATCTTCTTCTCCTGGGAAAGGAATCAAACTACTGCTTCAGCCTCATTAAAAGTCAAACTCATGATGAGTTAATCCCTATTAAAAACTTGTCTCATTTTAATTATATTCTTCCTTTTAGTTTTTGTCCAAAAAAACAACATATTGATAGCTAAACCATAAGGTCCATGAAAAAGAGACCTAGTCTTGAATGGTTCTCTTTCCAACCTGCTATACAGCGGTTGCTCAATAAATACTTGTTATAGAAAGAAAGATTAAAATATTTTTTACAAGAAGAAGTAACATTTTTAAAAATCACTCATTATCTTACCATTTTAAAAGGACTGCCCATTTTTGATAGAATGTTTTTCTTCTTATATTTATAGACATGTATATTCAATTAACTTTTCTCAGCATATAATCTTAGCTTATAGACATTGTTTCCATCATGTTGTTATCATAAATATGTGAATAAATCTGTTAATTAGCTATTAGATCTTCCTGGTGTATATGCTGATGGACACAAGATAATGCACTTTAACATAAATACACCCAGGAATGTATATATTAAAGCTATACCTCCACAACCTAACTGAGGACATTATTCTCCATGCAGAAGCAAATTTTAAAAAATGCAATATGCTTTCAAGAGAAGGAAGAAGAAAAGAACAGAGTTCTAGAATCATCAATAAACTTTTAGTTTAGATTTTGTTATTTTTTAAAGCTCTGATCACCATTTTGAAGGCAAAAATACAGGATTCTAAAGATAAAATGTATTTGTCTAAGGTCACGGATCTAGGAATCTTCTGATCCCTGAGCCTAATCGCCTGGCCAGCTCTTAGGAGGCTCTCTCATTGATACCAGTAAACAAAAACGGTCTTGAGAAAAAAAGTCATCTTATTAATGTTCATGCAGATTGCAATAATGAACCAGGAACTTTGTTTTTTTATGTCATCCATAATAAAATGCACAGACTGGGACACCACTTTCTGTGTTGAGAACTATTTCTATGAGGCTTCTAGCATTCTCCCATTTAACATAAGAAAAACTGGGGCTCAGAAAATTCAACTCTTTGCCCAGTGTCCCATGAAGAGGAGCAGAGCCAAAATCCAGACTTAGTCTGATTGCCAAGACTGTTCTCTGTCCTACCCCACACTGTGTCCTTAGACTCTTCTAGTTTTTATTTTTTCAAATCTGATTAGATTCCCCATGTCTCAGATACTCAAAACAAAAAAATCTCAAAAGGAAATGTGGGACAAGAAAGCAAGGTGACTTGTCTGGGCTGCACCGAACAATATGGGAAGTGGGGGGAGAACTTTAGGCTTTATTACTAAAGAGCCAAAGTCATATATTCTAAAGTCACAAGTACAACATTTTAGCATTCTTTCCCCTAACCTCCATAAGACAAATGCACAAGTCAGCAAAACATCGTTAGTGGGAAAACATGTCCTGCTTTGGGTTCTGCTACAAACCCAAATACAATATGTCAAGTTCATCTCCACCTAAGATTCTTGCCTTAGTTTGGGTTGATACAATAAATTACCATAAACTAAGTGGCTTAAACAGCAAGTGTGTATCCCTCACAGTTCTGGAAGCTGGAAGTCCAAGATCAGGGTGGCAGCCTGGTCAGGCTCTGGATGAGGGCCCTCTTTCTGGATTACAGATGGTCATCTTCTTCTTGTGTCTTCACATGGTGGAAAGAGAGGTTGGTAGTTCTTTAACCTCTTTTCACAAGGGCACTGATCTCATTCTAAGGGCTCCATGCGTATGATCTAAGTTACCATCTTTCTTGACTCCCTAGTCATACTCTGGAATTAGGGCTGATACTGGTTTGCTCTCACAGCCCTGTGCTGCCACACTCCACCTCCCCAGACCCCAGAGAGCGTGGGGACTTTCGGAGCAGGCCCAGGAGGTTGGAAGGGCAGCTGGGTAGGCCCCTGTGCAGAGCCCTGGATCTTAGGTGAATGGTGAGACCCAGATGTCCTTGGAAGCTACCTGCAGAAACACACTCAGCTCCCATTCAAAGAACTCCACAGTCTGGGTGGAGGTTGTGTGGAACTCCTGAGACTTTTTAGCTTAATGACAACACCTGAAACCACACCATTCCCATCTTTCTAGGTGTTTCTTTTCAGGCAAATGGGTACAGGAGGGCACATTAAGGTTTATTAAGTAAGAGAAATGCTTGCAAATATTTATTGCTCCTCCCAGGCCTACAAACAGTTCCCCCCAGTCCTTCTTTCCAAAGCAATAAAACCTGGAGGGAGGTAGGCCCTGGGCCTGGAGGCAGGGGTGGGTTTGCCTCTAGCCTGAAGCTAAAATCCAGATGAAGCCATGGCAGCCCCTCCCCTGCTCCATCCTTCAGGAGAGGAGAGTTGAGGGGGAACTGAAAGAGCTGAAACTTCTAGAAGACCAGAAAGCCTAAGCCTCTCAACTTGTATGTAATAATGAGACAAGGGGGGATCTCAGGGAGACTGGAGGCAGCACAGGGACCCAGGAGGAGCCTTTGGAGGCTCTGCAGCCAGATCCCTTGATTATACAAGAAGGCAGTGTATGGCACAGGGAATGAGATTATGGGCAATGAGTCAGAATGCTGGGTCCCAAAGCAGGTTCTGCCCCCTACCAGGCAAGTGGCCCTGAGCTACTGGCATGATCTCTCTCAGCTTCAGTTTCCTCATCTGGAGCTCTCTGGATGACTGCAGGAGACAATCAATGCAGAGCAAGTAACACTGTGCCGAGAAACCATGACCCGTCATTATTTAAAATGTGAGTTGAGCACACATTCCGAAGGACTGGGACATGAAGCTACATGTGGTTAACAACAGTGGTCATACAGATCACCCCCCTGTGTGTTTGTCATGGGGACAGGTCTGCCATCTCGAAAAACCCAGAGGAAGCCCACAAGGATGTCACGGTGGTGCTAAGGAGAGAGACTAGCAGGCTCTCCGGGAGTTGGCGTCTGAGGGATCCACCTGCCATTTACCCACAGCTTCCTCCTCCGGCCACTCCCAGCATCAGGTACCTTGAGAAGCCACACCTGGGTCAAAAAGATACCTACACAAGCAGAAAACAAAACCTATGCTTGCTGCTTAACATCCAAGAGAAAGGGTTAGGGCTCCTGGTCAGCATGATTTCTTTTATGATCCCCTACTAAATTAGGGTTGGTTTTTTTAACCTCCCACCAGTTAATTTTTCATTTGTAGGCCACATTAACAGACCACATTCCATTTAAAACATTCAGGGTGTTCTATAGTACATCACTATATGCTTTATTTTGGAAGTCTTGGGTGGATATGCATTCTGCCCAACTGAACGATGAAGCTAAAATCAGAACTCAAAAGTTGCGTAGAAAGACTGCTAATAAGAACTAAGGTCAATTAAAATGCAGGTAAGCTTAAATTATTACTATAACCTTAATTATAAAACTATATGCCAATGTCAAAATTATTTTTGTGAAAGTCAATATTTAAAGTAAATAACAACAATATAATTCTATACCAATATTTTATATAGAATTCTTGAACAAATGAATGGCTGATAAAGAAGAGAGTATTGATAAAACTATGCAAAATCCTAATTCAAACAGGAAGGGTTAAATTTAAAACAGCATATATAAATTTTAAAAATAAATAAAGAATGTAAAGGCATTGAGAGTCAACAAAAGGCAATAGACCAAGGAAAAAATAAGAACATACAAAAATAAATTTTAAAACAAGGTGATAGAAGAATAAATTGATCAGTTATCATTTTATGTACAAGTATGTCTTCAAAACACACAAAAACACAGATTGTATAATTTAATCAGAATCAGAATTTAAACAAAAAGACATCAAAACTGTTTTAAACAATGGATTATCAGTTTAAAATGAATTTGAAAAGAAAACCATAGTCATAATATCACTATCTGACAGAATATTAACTGAGACACAGAAACATGCTTTCTAGTAACAGCTCAACATACAAGGAGAAAAAAAAAGACACAGGAAAAATGATCACAAAGGTGACCGTGCTCATCTCCCCTTTTTAAAATTAAATGTAGCCCTGGGTGGTATAGCTCAGTGGATTGAGTATGGGCTTGTGAAGCAAAGGGTCACTGATTTGATTCCCAGTCAGGGCACATGCCTGGGTTGTTGGCCAGGTCCCCGGTAGGGGACACATGAGAGGCAACCACACATTGATGTTTCTCTCCCACTCTTTCCCCTTCCCTGCCCCGCTCTAAAAATAAATAAATAAAATATTTTTAAAAGTTACATGCGAGTTGTATTTTCTTATTTTGGTTTATCTGCATTTTTCTCTATTGCCTTCAATATACATAAAGAGAATAAAGAGAAAAAGAGTTATAATATAACTCTTCTCTTTACTAACCACCCCCCTCCCTAGAGAAGCTAATACAGGTCAATGTCTCCTCTTCTGGAAGCTTCCTCTGACATTACAAACCCCACTCTGGTATGGACCAGTTGAGGTGCCCTTCTCAGGGACATGCTAAGCCAGCTCCTATTAGCCACAGAACAGGATGCGTGTGTGTCTTCCCAACTGCTTGTGCAGCAACACCACCAGGGTGGGAGTACTTACACCACGGAAACCAGCAAATGCTACAAATCAAGGTCCCCCCCAGCCCCCAACATAGAGCCAGTTGCTAAACATTCATCAACACACCAGCGTTTATGTCCCCAGAAGTCTGTGCCTGCCCCTCTGTATAGCTTTTGTTATCTTGTGCTATAATGCTCTACTTGCTTTTCTCCACTGCTGAGGTGTGAACACCTGAGCAGCACAGCATTTCGTCAAGTACCTCTAACAGAACCGCAGTACTGAGCAGAGAGTCGACCGAAGGAAGGAGAGGAGGAAGAAGGAAAGGGAAAAAAGGAAAAGTGGGAGGAAGGGAGGGAGGAGAGAAGTAGGAAGAGAAGAAGAGAAAGAATATCTGCTTCCTTCCTCCAAATATAACACAAGTGCCTAATTCTCCCTAAATATCAACTACAACCCGTTCTTTGGAGCATGAAATTCTCCAACTATCACCAAGAGGAAGATTTAGGCACTTCTGATTCCTAAGAAGCGAAAACTTTTGAAACGCAGCCACTAACCTCTGGAACTTCCAGCCAGACTGGGTCAGCAAGGTGGAATGAGGCCATTACTGAAAAGACATCTCTTAATCCTAGTCAGGATGGCCAATCCCCGTTTTGCTTAGAACACATGCTGAGAATGAACCATTCTGCATCTGCTTCCTCATTCAGCACGCGGGAGCCTTGAGAACTCTGCCTTCTCCATTTCACTGAGCACCAGGTATTGAAAAAGGGCTCCATAAACATAAAGGGCTTGAAACATTTACTCAATTGGCTCCTACTCCTTTCCAAAGGTACTGGAATCTCATCAAGAACTATTTTGCTGTCATAACCTAATAGGCATCTCTTCAGCAATGATTTATCCAGGTAAAGTGCTCATTAGGTGAATGTAACCTAATCTATCATTAATGTAAACCCCCCCTTCTCCAGGACTGTGTACACCCAGGCCAGAGGAGGCTCAGAGGGCAAGAGGAACTTGTCAAACAAAACAAAGCAGAAAACAGTAGCTAGCCCAGCTGGTTTAGCCAGTTTTTCTGATGCAGACTGTACCGATCCACTGAGCTGTTATTTCCATTGTGCTGGTCCAGTTCCTTCAGGTTGTGGGTGCCAGTGTGTGTGAGTGGCCACTCCTGCTCAGAGGAGACAAGGAAATGAAAACCACTAATTATTGAGTAGCCTCTGGATTCATTCACTAGTTCAACAAATATCGATTGAACAGGGTGCCAGGCACGGGCCCAGCCCCTGAGGACACAGCTGAATGAGACAGACTTTTGGCATGTGCAGTCTTCTGGAGGACTGGGCCCCACCGAAAGGAGTAAAAAGCAAATAAACAATGTAATTACAGATTATAACATGCTCCAATAAGGCAGGAAACAAAGCTCTGTGGTACATTACAAAGGAGAGGTAGGCGTATACTTAGGAGCAGTTTCTCTGAGGAGGTGGCATTTAAGCTAATGCGTCAACTAAAGGATGGTAAGAAATTGGTCATGCAAAGGGCCAGGAGAGGAGCATTCTCAGCAAAAGAAAGAACAGGAACAAATGTCTTAAGATGAAAAATAACTCAGAACATTCAAAGAACATATAAGGGGTCTGCATGGCTACAAGGGGGAGAAAAACTAGGGTGGGAAATAAAGAGAAAAGTAGAGAGGTGCCAAGTACACAGGGCATATCAAAAGATTTAGTTTTTAATGTAAGTACAAAGAGGAACAAGTTATGCATTTGAAGCTGCAGACAAACTGGCTTCGGTGAGAGTTCCCCTCTGAGTGTTGTATGACAAGCAGGTAGATGAAAACAGAGAGACAAGTTGAAGGGCTGTGTGGACTTCCTTCCAGCAGATTTGGGACTCCGAGGCAGGAGAATTGAATGCATGTCCACAAAATCCAACACCAAGTTTTCAGACACGGATCTATTCGCCCAAAGGAAACAGTTGGTATCTCCACACCTTTCTCATACTTCTGGCTGTGAAATTTTGGACACGTTACATCACCTCTTAGAATTTCAGTGTCCTCATTTGTAAGAGCAGATTAGCTCAATCTCCCAGAGCATCCAGTAAGTTGTTATACTCCTTGGTTTCTTGGAAAGGAAAATGACTCAGCTGCTGGAAATAGACCAGTAACTCCAGACAATTCTCTGGGCCCAGCCGCAGCCAAGCTTGGGTGGAGCTTGACAGGGGCCAGGGTGGAGACCCAGAGAGGCCTGGGTACCTGATTATGCAGTGCAAAAGTCCCAGATCCCACGCTGGAGCTCTGGAATGTGGCTTAGGTGGGGCCTGCCAGTGATGGAAATGGCAGAGAGAAACCCAGGAGGCCCTGGAAGAAATAATATAGATAAATATTTAAATAATTATAGGGTGGAGAAACATTGCTAAGTTGAAAAGCAAAGGCAGAAAGCATAAAGACAAGATGGACAGACTGTATTTCAAGAAAAATCTGAGATTATCCTACAAGTCAAAAATAAAATCACGAGTAAACCAACGAAAAATGGGCAAAACACATGAACAGGCATTTCAAAAAGAAGCATGAGTAATAAATAAAGCTTTGGTCAGATGTTAAACAGTACTGAGGGTCAGAAAAATACAAATCAAGACATCTATGACCTATAATTTTATACACATTCAACTCACCAAAATTGAAAGTTTATAATACTAACTTTTGAAGTGGATTTAGGTCTGTGGAATTTTTACACACTTCCAGTGGACTGTAACGTGCTGTTACCACTTTAGAAAATAATTGAATAGTATGTTCCAATAATAAATATTTATATATCCTATGGTTCAACAGTTACACTCAGGTATAATTATATATGTATATCAGAATGCACAGGCAAGAATATTCAGAACTAGATTGTTCACAATAGTGAAAACCTAGAAGCCACTCAAATACCCATCAGTGAGGAAGTGTATCAGGAAAAGTAGTATATTTATACAGTGGAATCCAGTACAGGAGTCAAAATGAATGAACGTAATGATATAGCATGAAATCATGTGGATACATTTTATCAAAACAATAGTAAATGAAGAAAGTACCAAATGATTACAAAGTCTTCTTGGAGACTGAAAAAGTTTTATATTTTGGAATGGGAGGTAGTCACACAGTTGGTTAACAGTTGGTTAAGTAAAAACTTTATCCACTAAAAATTCATTGAACTGTATACTTAATTCTTTGTGTACTTTATTGTACACATATTATAAATTAATAATAATTGACTTAGAAAACATAATGTACCCATTTTATAAAGGTACACACTGCAAAATTTTAAAAACTACTTTTAATACTACAACTGTACTTTATTTAATAAAACTAAACAAAAAAGATTTCAGGATGGTGATGGCACCTGAATCTAGTTATGAATAAACATCAGACAAACCAAACTTTTTGGGCATTCTACAAAATACCTTGAACTCTTCATAAATATAAAAATTAAAAAAACACCGTGAAAAGCAAATAAACTGTTATAGATTCAAGACAACTAAAAAGGCATCACCACTAACATAGTAAGTGATGTAGAATTAAATCCTTGGCTGGGAAAAACTGAATAGCTAAAATATATTTTATTAGCCAGTCAATGAAACATGAATATGGACTGTGGATTAGATAAAATTATTGTTACAGTATTAAATGTTACTTATCTATTTTTCTAAATGTTTAACGTGTACATGTATTGCTCTTATAATAAGAAAAAACCTGAGTTACACAAAAATAGAAAAGCAAGAAAAATGATGAAAATAAATAATGAGCTCAAATTCAATGGGTCTCAAAGGATTTCTGGAAAACGTTTCACTACACAGATAAATATGTAGCTTCCATTTATCGACTGCCCACTATAACTCAGGCACTTTAATATGTCCTCCCTCCTTTTTCTGTTATCATCTTTATTTTTCACAAGGCAATAAAGTTAGATAGGGTTATTTTTTATAATTGAGAAAACTAAGGCCTGCATAATTTGAGTACCATGCCCAAAGTTACTCAGCTATAAGTTGTCTGTCAGATATGAATTCTTTATTCTTGGTTAATACGAGGAACCTCCCAGATCTCTGGTCCAGCCAGAATTCTGCTGCTAGCCTCAAGAACTTAGCACCTTATATCAAGCCATAGGGAGTCACGAATGTCTGCCACCACTGTTACTGTGAAGTCTTTCACACCACACGTCCACCCCCCACTAAGCTGAGGATAATAGATTTTGAAATGCCACAGTTTTGCTTGACCAAGACAGTGCTGTAGAAATGAGATTCTGGGATTCAGTGGGGTCCTAAGAAGCCTTTGAGCTTCCACCTGGACCTCTCGGAACACTCTTGGAGCCCCACCACCCTGTTCTGGAAAAGCCCAAGAAACAAACCCCTTGGAGAGATCTACTTGAAGGAACCTGAGTCCCTCAGCTGACAGTGCCTGGTGAGTAATGAGGCCAAAAGCTAGCCCTGTGCATATGCCGTCTTGGAAGTGAGCCCTCCAGCCCCAGGTGAGCAGGCTCGGCGGCCAGTGTGGCCCAGGGAGAAGCTGACCCACCAAGACCTCCCCTACTTGACAGTCAAAGAGCAAAATGCAGGATGGCCGTTGTTTTAAGCCACTAAGTTCGGTGTCGTTTGCTATGAAGCAACAGATGACTGGAATAGTGGGTGTTCTTTCTTAAGTGATGAAGAAAGAGAAGAAGAGAGGGANGAGCCCCACCACCCCGTTCTGGAAAAGCCCAAGAAACAAACCCCTTGGAGAGATCTACTTGAAGGAACCTGAGTCCCTCAGCTGACAGTGCCTGAGGGAGTAATGAGGCCAAAAGCTAGCCCTGTGCATATGCCGTCTTGGAAGTGAGCCCTCCAGCCCCAGGTGAGCAGGCTCGGCTGCCAGTGTGGCCCAGGGAGAAGCTGACCCACCAAGACCTCCCCTACTTGACAGTCAAAGAGCAAAATGCAGGATGGCCGTTGTTTTAAGCCACTAAGTTCGGTGTCGTTTGCTATGAAGCAACAGATGACTGGAATAGTGGGTGTTCTTTCTTAAGTGATGAAGAAAGAGAAGAAGAGAGGGAGGGAGAGAACAGCAAGAAGTATTTGCATAATAGAAGCCAGCCAGGGAAACACAAATAGCATATGATTTCACTCGTATGTGGAATCTAACGAATAAAGTGAACTAACAAGTAAAAGAGTGACAAACTCGTAGATACAGAGAGTGAAGGACTGACAACGGTCAGAAGGAAGGGGATGAGGGGGGCTGGGTGAAAAAGGTGAAGGGATTAAGCAAAAGAAAAAAAACCCTTATAGGTGACAGTATGCTGATTACCAGAGAGAAAGGGGTAGGGGGAGGTAGGGGAGAGGAAAGGGGGCCTCAATGGTGACAGGAGGAAACTTGACTTGGGTTGGTGAACACACAAAACAATATATAGATAATGAATTATAGGATTGTACCCTTGAAACCTATATAATTTTATTAACCAATGTCACCCCAATAAATTTAATTTTAAAGAAGTATTTGGAACCTCATCCCATGGAGAAAAAAAATGTATGCATGAGAAAAATTCTCCTAGTGAGTGAGTGTACTCTGACTCCTGGTCTGCTGTGACACCCCTCTCCCCCACCCACCCACCCCACACACACACACCCCGGAGCAGAGAGAAGTGCAGCTTGGCTCTGCAACCAGCTGTCTCCCAAGTGTAATCCTTGTCCTCAGCAAGATCAGAATGATAAAAAGACTGAAGTTCCTACACTTGTCCAGGCAACTGCAAAAGCAATGTCTACAACAGAGAGGCCAAAGTTTTACTTTCTTGTGTATTTATTTATCCTGTCAGAGGCATTTTCAACCTTGTCATTTTAACCCCAGGAAATTTTTCATCTACTCTGAAATTTCAATCACCATGGCACTGAATGGTGATGGCGGTGTAGGGGCAGCCAAGCTCCTATGAGCAGCATTAAGTCCTTGGTGGCCTCTGCCACCAGGTAAGCTAGCCCCTGGTGACCTGCTGCCAAAAACATGTATCCAAAAGAAGCTGGACCCTGGCTGTAACATGACATTCTTGTGCAAGATGTACATCTAAACTGTGGCCTCCTTCTTCTCCTTGAATTGTAACTAAATCCTAATAAAATAGCCTCTCCTTCCAGGATCTCTAACTTTTGGAGTGGCAAAAGGAACCTAAGAGTCCATCTGGTCCAGACACCTGACTCTACACTGAGAAATCAAAGTGTTCCAGGACACATCACTTTGTACTCCAGGTGGAATAACTCTGATCCCCATACCTTAAAGTTGCTGAGATCATTCATAATGCAAGGAAGACCCTTGTCACTCTGCTCTTCTTCAGCCAGGTGTCATTGTGCATTCTCCCACCCATGAGCCCAGCTCTCCCATTGACTCTCACTAGGTCAGCAGATCTTGGATATCAGTTCCATGAGCCAGAACTCATTTCACTTTTGGAATGTGCTGTTTTTAAGTATAACTCTCCTGTGGCTAAACAACTCCAGGCCAATTTTCATAAGTCCTGAAGGTTTTGGACTGTGTTGCACGTGTATTTTTCTCACTAGCACTCTGTTGTCATGAGGAATTTAGCATTCAGGACAGAAAATCATAGAAAGAAAGTCTTGGCCTCATCCATTTGTCCCCCATCATCCATGCATCCATTCATCCATCTATCCACCATTCAATCCCTCATTAATTCAAGTGAGTTTATGGAATAAGTGTAGAGATTTTGGAATCTGAAAGAATGGGAATTAAATTATAACTTTACCACTTTTTTAACTGTATGAACTTAACAGTTTATTTACCTGTTTGAGCCTTAGTTCATTATTTATACAATTGAGGTATGAATACATACCTTATAAGATTGTTGCATGAATTAAAAATCACAATGTATAACATGCCTGCACTTAATAGATGATAGTTATTCTGTTATCCCTAAAAATATCAACTCATTGGGTGTTTCATGTATTGGATATTTCATTGGGTGTTTCCTGGCTCTGTGCTGGGTAGTAAAGTCTCAGAATTTCTCCAGTTGATCAACTATGAAAATGGAAAGAATTATTTCTTCACTATGAGCTTCATTTTCTATTCTGTAAAATAGGGTTGAAAACAATAACTTACAATTGGTAGCCATTGTGAAGAATAAGTCAAGTTGTCCCTCTAAAGTGCCTACCACAGGGATCTGGAATACAGGTTACCACTAAATAAGAGTTTGTGTTGGAGGAGGAGAAGAAGAAGGAAGAGGAGGAGAGGGTAAAGGCAAGGTCAACAATGATAATAAAGACGATGATGATGATGCTGTTCCCAAGAGAAATTCACAGGGGCCTCTGCCTGGAAGTGAGTACAAATAAATCCTTTGCAAAGCCTTGAAAATTCACATGAAGCAGTCAGTCCAGCTCCTGTGGTCTGAGCAGTGCCACACACTCATGGAAAGCAGAATCCAAGATTACAGACCTGGTCCAATTTCCACGGAGAGCAAAGTCATATGAGGTGGAACAAGTCACTGATGGACCACCAACAGGAGATGCTCGCCCTCTGTTTAATGAGTGACAAGACCTAACCCTTTCTGAACATGAACCCACTTTGTGAAAAGGTAAGGACCTGACTTACAGTAACACAACAAAACTGGATTAGATAATGTCTACGAAGCACTTTGGATTCCTTGGAGAATGGCCATCTATGAATAGCAGGTGGTGGTATGATTATTAATCTGGCAACCTCTCATTGAGGTTAACTTCTACTGAGACCAATGGGACATTTACCTGGGTGTAGCCTAGGAATCAGTCTTTATAGCAGCAATTTATTATTTATTCATCATTAGATTAGTGGTCAAGAAAGAAACACATTTCCTTAAGAGCAGTGGCAATTATTGTCTGTTAAAATATTATCTGTTTCTCCAGTCATAAAGACTTGGGTTCTATTACCACCTTCACCTCTGATTGGGTACATGATAACAATATGACTTATTCACTTTTCTGAGCCTCAATTTCCTCATCTGTAAAAGAGAAATGATAGTTCTTACCTCGGGCAGGAGTTGTGAAGATAAAAACGAATGCTCAGTCCCAAGCCTATTGTCAGTCATGGGATAACTGTGGTGGCTTACACAGTCCACTTTAAATATTTAGGGCTTGATATTTGTCACCCAAAATTTCTAAGATGTCTTGTCAATACTGCCCTTTTCCTTATCAACTCTGGGCTTTTGTAACCAAGCAAATGGACCTAGTTTTCAGGCCAATGAAAGAGAAGGGAGATATCTCAACACAAATCCAAGAATACACACATGTCACTGCCTTACTCTTCCTTGAATAAGATTGAATATCCCCCCCAATTCTCTGCCCAAGTATGATTCCAACCAGTGAGGAATGACTGGAGCCAATGGCTGAATTTTCTACAGCCTGGAGTTTAACTAGCAGCTGCCTTCTCCATCTTCACTTTGCATGCTGGCAATTGGAGGAGAAATTGACCCATATGCTTGAATGGACCAATGAGTGAGAGACAGAAGCCGCCATAAGAGGTTGCCTGCAAGGGCTGCTGAAACCAAAAAGCTGCCCAAAATAAACGCTGTTGGCCCATCCTCTCTTAGGAACAGTGGATCATCACATGTCACATGTGCCCTGGGGCTCAAGAGAACACAACTAAAGAAGAAAGTGGAGGAGGACAAGGAAGAGGAGAAAGACAAAGAGGAAGAAGAAAGGGAGGGAAAGAAGAGAAGGATGAGGAGAAGGAGGGAAGAAGAGAAAGGGAAGAAGAAGAAAGGAAAGGAAAGGAACAAAAAGAACAATGGGGTGGCAGGGAAGGCTAGAAGACCACTGCATTAGTTTTCTATTGCTGTCATACCAAATATCCTCAAACTGAGTGACTTACAATAACACAAATTTAGTGTTTTTACAGTTCTATAGGTTAGAAGTCTGACACAGGTCCCACTCGGCTAAAATTAAGGGTCCGTTGGGCTTTGTTCCATTCTTGAAGCTCTACAGGAGAATCCATTTCCTTTTCTTCTCCAGCTTCTGGGAGCCACCCACGATCCTTGGCTCATGAACTACTTTCTCTAACTTTACAACCAGCAATGTCACATTTCTCTAACCCTCCTTCTATTGTCATATCTCTTTCTGATCACAACCAAGAAAGTCTCTCTGTTTCTTAAGTGCTCATGTGATGATAAGGGGTTCTCCTAGGTAATCCAAGGTAATTTTCCCATCTCAAAGTCGTCTGGTCAGCAACCTCAATTGTATCTGCAATCTTAGTTCCCTGTGGCCATGTACAGTAACATCTTCACAGGTTTCTGGGACTAGGACCACATCTCTAATCTGTGAACCCCCCACACCCTCAAGGGTGAAGCTGCCTTCTTGCCTATTCATGACCACAGTGAATGGATGAGGGTCACAAGAAAATAAAGAACCTACTGGTCTGGCTCTTCACATATTGCTTCATTTAGTCATTACAGTTCTGATTATGTAAATTTAACCATGGAAAAAACAAGAATCAGAAAGTTGATGCTTTGCCTATGAACAGTATTAAAATCTGAGATTCAGTCAAAAATTCCTCTCCCTTTCTTGGTGGCGGGACATGCTCTGGGAAGTGCTTCAACCCTAACAGTCATCAGTGCTTCACTCTGCCCATATTTGTGAAAAACAAAACTAGTGGTTAGGCCCACTTGACCAGGGAATTTGGAGAAGTCAAGATGCTTTGTTGAAATACCTAGATTTGGGATGGGGGTAGGATAGAATCCTTTACTTTCCATATATCACAAAGAGCTGGCTTAGGTCAGAGAAAGGTGATAATTTCTACACGCTTAAACAACTCTCAGTACTTTAGAATATGTATAGTCAAGGAATTGGATGGTACAAATATAGGTGGCTTACTGTCCATCAATTAATTAATCAACTTAATTAATTCTCAAGAGAAAATGTTGAGTATCAACTACCAGACATTGTGCTACTCCTCCCCGAGCTCTGAGTCTAGGAGTGAAGTAGTCATGAAATGAATCTTTGAGTCATATAAAATAGCTAACACTTGACTCTCTCACCTATAGAAATGACATTTCATATAGTTCCACCTATAATTATACCATTAACTATACTAATATTATGATTAGAACTATGCACACGCTAAAACAAGAGAAAAGATCACATTTAAAAACAGGTAGACAAGCCCTGTTTATGGAGCACAAGAATAACAGAGAGAGATTAGCATGAGACACATCTTCCATAGAGGAAGGTAGGGACATCAGACAGGGTCTTGAGCACCATGCTAAGACCTTTGAATTTAATCCTGGTGTAATTTGAGCTGTTAGACAAAGTTTTCCCAACATTTTACTGTGAATTTTTTCATAAGAAAAAGTTTAAAGGGTTGCACGATGAATTCCTATATACCCACTACCTAGATTCTATGATTAACATGTTGCCATATTTGCTTTAAATTTATCCATCTGTCTATCCTTTGGCCCAATGATTTTTACTGCATTTTGTGGTAAACAACAGTACACTTTTACTCAAAAACACTGCAGCATATGTGTCATTAATTAGAGTTTAATATTTGTGTACAGTTTTTTTAGGGAACATTCCCATAACCTGAACTCAAATCTCACATATATTTTCCAAAGAGCATTAAAAGATTTTTAACTAGAGGAGTAACTTGACCACATGTGTGTCTCTTTAAGATTACTTCAGCTTTGGGGGTAACTAATGGAGGGAGAGTATGAAGAGATGGGATTTGTTAGAGAAAATCATGGGGTGGGGTATGAAAATGGTTTTGTAAGGAAAGATGGTTAGGGACTCAGGTGGTGAGCACAGAGAGCAGAGAATGGATTTAAGAGCTAGTTTAGAAGTAAAATGGACAGAACTTGGAGATGGATTGGATTTGGGACAATGAGGGAAGGCAAAGTCGGATTGGTTTCCACGTCTGTGGGTGAATAGTAGCCTGTTTTTTGAGATAAGTCAGACTTTGATCATGGGATTGGGGGAAGAAAGTCATGAGTTCAGGTCTGGACTTGGAGTTTCAGGTGCTGACTTTAGTTAGTTAGAAACCAGCACAGCACGTGGAGCTACCTTGTCCTTACCAGTCAAAAACCCTTCTCTAGATTCCGCTACTGGTTAGCTCTTCAGCATGAACCCCTAGAGGCTATCCTGCCTGTCCACTGGGGCCCAGAATCCAGAGTTCTGAGCCACTCTCATTTACTTTGCAACCATCTGAAGCCTCTCCTTTCCACCTTCCAAATAAACACCTTCCTTCATTTCTGGAAGGGCTGGGAGTTGACAAGACCCAGCCTGGCAAGTCTCTGTTCCTCTTAGAAAATGGATACCATCAACCTAAGGGAACTCAGTAGAGACCAAGGCTTATACGCTGGGCAGCCTGGCTCACATGTCCTCAGATATCAGGTCCTAGAATGGTAAGTTCATTCTTCTCTCACCCAGAGTCTCCCAAGGGAAACTCCAGTTACCCAACTCTCACACGCCGGCCCTTTAGTTTATTCCTAATGTCAAATAAGTGCCTAAAGGGAAATAAAACTCTTGGCTACTGGGTGCTTTTGACTCCTTCTTTTGCCCTTGGGGATTCTGGGCTTTCACAGGCAACCCAGTGGAAATGCAGATGGTCACAGGAGAACTGCTTTTCCCCATCTCTGACTCGGAGCTCCTTGAGGACCTTGATTGCTCATCACCATCCCCCACAGATGGGCAAGAAGGAAATGATGGAGGAGTGAGGACATCCCATGCATCAGATGTTTGTTATATTCCCAGCACCAGGCTGAGCGCAGGGGTCCAAAAGATGCGTTAGACCCAAACCTGACCTAGCTGAAGAGACAAGAATGGGGGATAAACAATGAAACCACAATTCAGCATCATAAAAGCATGTGAAAGGCTGACATACCACAAACACCTGCAACACTAGAGACAGGGGACAGAGGACCAGGTGGACCTTAGGTAAAGGAGGAATTGCATATGCAAAGGCAACCAGGCTTTCAGCATGCTTCCTGATCTCTTCTTGGAAGCCAGACTATTCCAAGTTTGCTCCAGTTTAACCTCTATGAGCAAGCACAGCATCTCTCCATACACCTTAGACAATGGAACAAAACAGAATAAAATGCAATAAATACATAAAGGCGTGGTCCAATAGTAAACATTTTCTTGTCCCGTCTATTTCCTCTTCTCATTCTCTTTGAAATGAGTGACAACAAAATGAAGCAGGAAGACAGACGGTGGGTTCAAATCCCAGCTCTGCCTTTTAATGTCTGTGTGGTGCTGGGCATATGCATCTTTTCAAAGGAGGTCAATAATCCCTGTTTCACACGGCTGTTGCAAGCATGAAGTGAGTCATATAGGCTCAAGGCAGATAATAATAATAACAGATAATCTTTATTAGGTTTTTCTACAAAGGGGATGTGCCAAGAACTTAATATGAGTTTTTCATTTACTCCTCACAACATCCTAATACAGTAGATGCTATCATTTAATTTGTATTATACGGGAGGAAACTGAGGCATGGAGATGAGCTTGCTCAGTAGAAACAGCAGGTAGGCTGATGCCAGAAACAAATGTCTAACAGTTACAGTCCCCTCATGCCCTCAGACACTCTTAATCTCTTGCGGTTCTTGGACCCTTCTGAGAATCAACTTCTCTGTCAGAAAAATGTTCATACACCACAGATACAAGTTCAGAGGTTCCCAGAGTCCTCAAAGTTCACAACTTATAAATCTTCTGGAACAGCAAACCCCCAGCCCACACTATGCAGAACTCACTGACAGCCTCCATGTGAGTAAGAGCGGAGAGAAAAAACCAGAAGAGTGGCCCAGGGAAGATGCTTACAACTTGCCCAGACTAGTGGAAGCTGGAGTCTGCCTAGGGGAGGAAGACAGGCAGGAGCACCCTGTCTCGGGAGAAGGAGGAGTCAGGGGAGGGTGGGCTGGCCCCCAGCCAGAGAAGTACCTCCCAGGAGCCCAGAACATCTGACTCAAGGTGGGGGTCACTGAGGCCATCATGCCTGCCAGGGAAGCACAGGGGAGAGGCCCGACAGGAGCCAGGGCCATGTGCAAGCGGCAGCAGCAGCAGAGGGCTCAATCAGCCTGGACTGCAGGGCAGGGTGGTGCTGGGACAGCCCAGCCGTGTGTCTGTAACCCAGATGGGCCCAGGCCTTAGGAGGCTTGGGAAGGACCTGGCAGGACTCCCTTCCAAGGGAGGAGTTTGATCAGGATAGGCTCCCAGGAAGCCTGGGGTGGGCATGGAGCCAGGCCAGGGTGAGGCCACTTCCCAACAGCCCATGGAGATAAGGTTCCCAGCCTGCCCTGGGAGGACTAATTCAGCCCACATGGGCCAGGTTGAGATGCTTGCCTCCCTCTGCCTTCTAATAGGGTTTTTTTTTTCTATCAGGAGTTTCAAGTATTTATGAAGTTGTTTGGGTTTTTTTTCAACTTTTTGTTTTGAAATGATTATAGACTTGCCAGAACTTATAGTAATCATAGTAGTAATAATAGCACATGGAGTCTCTTGAATCTAGTTTCCCCCAATGGTGGCGTCTGTAACTTCTATATACTAGCAAAGCCAGAAAATTAGCATTGGTAAAATATTATTAACTAGGCTACAGTCCTTATTCTGCTTCCAAATGTGTGTGAAGCTTTGAATCAGTGATTCACAATTACAGGACATTCCCTCAGTGCTGAGCCACCTCCCAGGACCTTGAAGTAAGGTTGGTGTTGGTTCAACTAGCAGGCAGACCAGGAAGTAGACAGAGTCAGGAGAGAAAGACAGAGACCCAAAGGGCAGCCATTCCTTCGGTCACAATTGTGACCATGCAGTGTGCTTCAGGCTCAGTGAAACTGGACCTGGTACCTTCTGTGGACCAGCCACATCCCGGCACACAGGCCCAGGGGGATCCAGGCAAACACCTGCTGGCTTCCATGCATGCCCACTTTCTTTGCCTACATGGGTCGAATGGCAGCCTCCCCCAAAACCTGCTCACTTCTTACCCCTCCCCAGACCTGCGAATGTGACCTTATTTGGAAAAAGGGTTCTTCTGAATATAATTAATAATCTTGAGATGAAGTTATCTTGGATTATCTAGTGTCCTTAAATCCAGTGACAAATATCCCTGTAAGAGAGAAAAGCACAGGAGGCAGGGATTGGAGTGATGTGACCGCAGGACTGCTGTGGCCACCAAAAGCTGGGAGAGACGATGAAGGATTCTCCCCCAGAGACTCCAGACAGAATGCAGCTCCACCGAGCCCTTGACTTCAGATCCCATCTTCCAGGACTGGGAGAGAGCGCAGGTCTGCTGGCTTAGGCCACCAGGTTGGTGGTAACTTATAATGGCAGCCCTAGGGAACAAATGCACTCTGTAATTCAAACCACGCAGCCCTCCGTTTTGTTCCTTACCTGGGCAGGACTTCGGATCCCAGCTTACCAATGAGGAAACCAAGACACAGAGCAGTCCTCTGATGGGCCCAAGGATGCAACGCTGCTGAGTAGTTGTGCTATGACTCAAATCTGTCTCTGGCTCGCTCCCAAAACCAAGATCTTTGCTAAGATCGTTGAGAGCCTCCTAGAGGGACCGCTGGTTGCCTGTTGCAGCAAGTTTTTGTTCTAAAGCTCTAACCTCACTCAGAAAAAAAAAGAGTCTACCTACAAGTCTCAAGAACCTGAAAAAAGATATTTACTTGGTTATCTTCTCCCTCCCTCTGCCTCTGTCTGAGACAAGAGGTGGGGTGGGGTGCTAAGTAGGAGGGTAGAATCGCTGCAGGGGAAGAGGGAGATTCCGTTCCACTGACTTATTCCCAGCAGAATATCACTGGCTTCTGCTGCAGCTGTGCACAGCTGCTCTCTCCAGGAGCACCCCCAAAATTCCACCTGTGAGCCAAGTTCTAAGCCAGCCAGTCGGCTCTATGTCTCTGAAGACCGAGTCAGGCCAACTGACCCTCGCAGTCCTGCCCCGGCCTGGGGAAGACCATTCTCCCCACACATTTTCCTTGTGAGTCCAAAGACTTTATCTTATTCTACTTTATGAAAAGATATTACATACACATAGAAGGAAGACATTAAACAATTTAAAAAGGTAAAGTAGGAAACGTCTCCCTCCCGCCCAAGACACCAGTTCCTGAATTCTCCTCCCCAGAGAATAACTCTAACCAGCAAACATGGGCAGCTAGACATATCCTATTTTTACACGAATAAGAGGACTTCATCAGCCTCATCCTGCACCTTTCTTCTAACGGATATAGCTTGACGATGTTCCCGTAACGGTACACATTTTTGATGACAGCTGCTAGAGCATTCTTTTGCAAAATCCACTCTAATTTCTATCATCTGCTCCCTGTGCAGCAACATGCAGGGTGTTTCCAAAGCCTCCTCTCTGGAAACAGTGCTGAAGTGCATGTCTTGTACACTTACCTTCACACTAAGTAAGGAGCATATCTGTAGGGTTAATTTCTGCAGGAGGAATTGCTATCTCAATTGGATGCATGCCTTTTAAAATTGAGTGGATACTGTGAAACTGCCCTCCAAAGGGGTGGTAAGAATTTATACACCCAGCCAGCAGTCACTATCTATTACCTTATGATTGTACCATAATGGTGCACTATCAAATTCTTTCTCTTTGCAAATCAGATAAGTAACAATAAACATGTGAGTGCTGGGAAGGAGCTGGTGGTACGAGAAAAATTTGCATATGTGCATGCATATGTAAAAATCATTAAACTGTACACATAAAATTAGTGTACTTAAGGTACTTTATTGTATGTGCATTATACTTCAATAAAAGGAAAACAATATAATCTGAAGGAAAAATGAGATGCTGAGCTTAAAGAATGATAGGGTCTCCTCCTTCAAGAGAGTGGCTTGAAATGCCTCCCTGTAACCCTTGAGATGGCGAGGCTCCCACGCAGGAGTCTAGCATGTGAAGAGGGTTTCAGACACAAGGAAGAACCTAGTCAAGGACAGGGAAGGAGAATGAGTGATTAGAGGAAGTGAAAACAGCAAGCTAGGGAGACTGGTCCCAGATGAGGTCCAAAAGGTTATCAGGGGCCAGATCAAACAGAGTCTCTTAGGCAAGAAGTTTGAGTTATTTTTCTCACTGCAGTGAGAAGCCACTGAAGGGATTGAAGCACATGAGTGGCATGATCCAGTCTATATTTAAAAGGAGAAATCACGTGGTTGCTATATGGAGAGTGGATTTTGGGTGGGCAGAAATGGAAGCACAGAGACAATTTACAAGGCTGCTGCATTCTTCAGGCTGAGACATGAGGGTGGTGATAAAAATAGAGAGAGGTGGGAGGGTGGTGGATGTATATGGAGGGAGGATCTGCGGGACCTCTCTCTGGGTGACCCATAGGATGAAATATGAATGGGGGATAATCGTGAGAGGACTGTGAAAAGACACCTCCAGCTTTCTGGCCAAGTGGGTGGCACCACACTCTAAAACTGGAGAAAGTTTAAGTAGGTCCTATTTTACACTCTGAAGAGAAGAGTCAAAAGTCTGGTCTTGATCATATTAAGTTGTAGACATCTAACAGGCAAGAAGCATCAAAGGAGATGATCCAGGAGGGAGAATCACCCAGGAGGGAGTCCTTGGCCGACTGTGAAAGGTCCGCCTCCACATGCGTTTGCACGTGGACTCAACCCACCATCGCTCCTGCCTTAGGCTCAAACGCCAAGGATTGTGGGCATTGTCCTTTTGTAGCTATGAAATGGACATCTCTGTTTAATGAGCATATCCATTCTCTGCACAGTTTGACTCTAGGTTCTTCCAGGACAGAGACTGAGTGTCAACCCTCTAAATCCCCAGGATCCTAGCACACGCTCCCAAACTGGGTATGCAGCTGAGCTGATGGCTCTTCACAGGTTAACCTGGCTGAGCTAGGACTATAATCTAAAGAGGGCCCAGCCATTGTCAGGGGGAGAGAAGAAAGTCCCTCAACACCCTAACCCTTTTGGAATGGGAAGATCTCAGTGGCATTGCATCTAGTAGCCAGAGAAGCAGACCCCAAATAGGCCATGGTGAGTGGCAATGGGCCAGGTGGAAACTGCAGAAGGTTTGTGCAGTTTCACAGAAGACCTGATCCAGCCTTTTCTGGGCCGAGTCCCACCACCACCCCATTAATCCCATGTCAAATATGCCATCAGGCAAGTCAATAAGGTTCCTGAATGTGGTTTCTTTTGTCCATCCCCAAAACTAGCCACCACCCTCCTCCTCCCCCCCCCCCATGCTAAGTCCCTCCCTCTCAAAGGCTCTTGGCTCTTTCCATTGCTCTTAACAGAAAGCCCAAGCTCCTTACCCAGGCACCCATGGCCTTTCATGATCTGGTCTCTGCCAACGTTTCCACCCATACACCCTGACTCATAGACTTTCTCCTCCTCCCCCAAACATTTCAGGCCCCACAAATCTGTCCTTTAGCTCCTTTCTTGAAAAGGCTAGTTCATATTTAAAAGAAAGCGGTATGGGGAGGTACTAAGCTTTGTCAGTGCACAGGACAACACAAATGAACTTGGGATCGTCTTTTCCACCTACAAACTGGTAAAAAATTTTGAAAGATCTAGAATATCTAGTGATTACGAGGGAAGAGGGGCCATGCACGAGTCTGTTGGTGAGAGCATAGGAGTTGTAACATACCGACTTTTGAAGGCAGATTGCTTTGGTCACAACCATCAGATTTGCCAGATCCTTTCTCACTGAAGATCTCAAGCAAATACCTATGTCACACATGTCCACTGCAGCCTTCTTTGTCAAAAGTAAGACACAACTTCAGTGTTTCCCACCAAAGAGCAAAAACAAGCAATAGAAACAGAGCCACTAGGTCATTTACGACGCATCCAAACTGCTACGTCTATGAAACTGGTAAAAAGAACGAAGCAGATTTGCATGGACTGATTTGGACGGATGTGCAAAATACACCGTTAATGCCAACACAATGTAAAATAGAATAATATGATCTCTGTTTGGGAAGAAAAACTGAGGAAAAATGTAATACACGCATCATTTCTGCTCAGGGGGCCCCCACATCCTGGGCAGTCGGAGTGGGGAGCCATGAGCAAATAGGAAAAACTTTTCACTTTTTACTTTGTCCACTGCTCCATAATTAGCATATTTTCTCACAGGCATGTACTCCTGGTGAAATTAAAAGAAGACATCTATAATAAAAAATAGTTAATGAAAATCTTCAAAGGGCTCCAGGGCAAAGAGTTAGCAGTGGCAATTGCTGCCAATAGTTCAAGAAGAATCAAGCCTCAAAGAATATGGGAGCTTGTTCCCCAAGATCTGAAAGGGGGTGGTGCAGGGGGGTGGAGGGAGGGAGAAGGGAGCCATTCACACTAGGCCTCACTTCAAGAAGCCTGCAGGTTAGGCACTTCCAGTGGCATGTTTGTGCAAAGGAGCAGCAGGATGTCACAAGAACTCAGATCAGAATGTGAACAGTATCTGGGCCCCTATGAAAATTTCTTTGCTCAGGACCGCCAATCTCCCAGCACCCATTATCTGGCTTAGAGTTATCAGCTCTCCACCTGCAAGAGCCAAGCCTTGTCCTTGCTCACGTGAATGGTAGGAACATCCCCCAGAAACAAAAGCTCATGACGAACACCTTGGGAGAGAAAGGGTACCCAAGGAAGAGAGGATAAGGCTAGTTTTAAGGTACAGTGTGGTGTCTGAACCTCAGATCCATCCTTAGTCCTGTCCCCAACTCTGCTGTCTATGTCCCAGGGGTGCAAAGGGAGTAAAGTATGGAAATGCATGGGTTGCTGGTCACATGGGTGTGGCCATGAGAAAATTCAGCAGCTGTACACTAAAGACAAGAATTATTTCTAAAATCAACTAAATAAAATAGAAAGAGCTATATAATTTTTTTAAGCCACAGCAGACAGGGAGAACCTAGAAGAGAGGCTCCGTTAGACCCTAGGAGAACAAAATGAGAAGAACCTGTCATTCACTTGGGGATCTTGAGGGTCCCAGCCTGGGTCCCAGCAACAGCAGAGGCCACGGTGCTGGTGGCACCCATATTTGTAAATACACAGAGTTGCAGATGTAGCTGCAGAGACAGATGCAGACATAGATTTAGCTACATGGGAACTATATTCACATGACTGATGTTATTAGAAAAATGTCTGCAGTGATACAAACTAAACTAAGAACAGGGGTTACCCTGAGTGAATCATTTTGGAGAGTATTTATTGCTTTGTCATTTGATTATTCTTGCAACAAACATATTTTTCAAATTACCATGCTGTCAGGGTTTTTCTCCTCTTGCCTGTTGACCGACCTTGTCACATATCCTTTAAAGTACAGTATGTTCCCCATCGACATTGTCTCTGACTTCTCGTTACAGAGTTTCTCAGTGTTGTTCTCCCAGCCAAAAGCACTTGTCCCAGGATATCCTGGGGAGATGATTAAGTTGGGAGGTTCTTGGATCCCCTTCTTAAAATTTCTGAAGTAGACCATCTGGGTCCCATGAATCTACATTTCAACGTGATTCTGTTGCTCACTGTTGTTTGATCATCTGAGTTAGATGGAAAATTTCTCTCACTTCTGGCTGCCCAAGCCTTTTCATTGCATTCATCCTTTGGTCCAGGATTTACTCAACCCTACATCTATCTCCCCCACTAGACTTTGAGCTCCTCGAAGGAATGGCTGTAACCAATTCAACTCAGTTACCTTAGGGCGTAACACAGAGCGTAAAATACTCAACAAATATGTGTTGAATGAATGAATGAATCTCGATCATCACACAACCATTGAGTTCCCAAGGATGAGACTCACTTGGTGGGCCCTGTGCAGATACGCAACTGGGCTCAGTTCAAGAACATTTGTGTCTCTCTAAGGAACTGTAGTCTGTGATCTCTGGTTGCCATGGGTGGAGACAAGCCAGACCTAGCCAAACAATAAGGAACCCCAAAAGCCAGTGGAGCCAGGCAGAGGGGTGATAGAATAATCCAGGAAATGGGATTCCATTTCTATGACTTGGGTTAGCTCTTCACTAACCTTAAAGAGACTGTGACACCAATCAGGTTCCCTAAGACTAGCAAGACTGACCTCTCCAACAGTACAGAGCAGTGATCCCAAGTCTGCACTGTGGGGCCAGCCGCTTGGGTTCAATTCCTGTTCACTTTCTAAGTGTAGATTTTGGTTGACTCCACTACAGGCCTCAGTTTCTCCATATGCAAAATGAAAAAAAAACCAGTAGTACTTAAGTCAAAGGGTTGTTGTGTCAAGTTAGATCATTCATGCAACAAATATTCATCAAGCTCCTACTATATGCCTGGCACTGTTCCAGGTGCTAAGCAAACAAAACAAGCACGCACACACACAAGCTCTCCTGGATTGGGTTAATCCATGTACAGCAATGTTCCTATCAGAAAGTAACTTCTCCAGGTGGCCAAAGGAGACTTCACATTGAGACCTGCCATAAGGAAGTGACTTGAAACTGACTGGTAGTTACTGGAGCTAAGAATTAAGACTCTCAGAAAAGAAGGTAGCAGAAGTCACCCACAGACCCTTGGCGATGGCCAAGGGGGTATTGTAAATGGCCAATGAGTAGCAGCTTTGGGAATCACTGCTTTCTTCTGCTCAGCTCACTCTGATGTGCCCAGAAGCGGAGCCTTCCAGACCCCGGAGAAACAGAGCAGGGTAGGACGACAGACACCAATGTGTGCCAGAGCCACAGTGCGGGGCAGCAAGCTCCCGTCTCCCCTTCTTGGAAATAAGCAGCTCCCTTTTGCCAGAAGAATATAAACTTAAACAAGAAAGTGCTTCGTGATTCAGTGGCTAAACTAAGGCACTTGAGTCGTGAGTGGGACTGAGTATGTGGGCTGTGGCTTTCCCCTGACCCCAGAGCAAGGGGTGGGCGGGGAAGAGCAGGTTTCCTGGAGATAAGAAAGCATGGCCTGCATTTGCATGTGTTTATGTCCGTGTCCTGTTGTACATGCATGTGTTTATATGTGCCTCTGTGTGTCTGTACACATGTGTGGCTGTTTCCATGGATGCATGCATCTGCTCACATGTGAGTTTGTGAGTATATGGGCCTATGTGTTTTGCCTCAATTTCTGAGGATCTGTGTTTGTAATTTCACCCTGTGTTACTGTATATTCATGTCTCTCTGTGTGCCTGTATGGACCTTCCTGTGTGTGTCTGTGTAAGTGTGAGCATGCTCACAGGAAGAACAGGGAGAAAAGAGGGATAGCAGACATTTGAGTAGAGGGTGGGGTTCAGAGCCTGCCAGGGAAGGAAGGTGTGTGCTGGGACTTGACATGTTCTTGTCACTGCCAAGGATGTGGCAAGGAAACAGACCCACAGGGTGTCCAATCAGGGCCTCCAGAAAGAGCCTTTGGAGCTCTCTCTCAGCTCGACTTTGGCCTCAGGGAATAAGGCAGCCTTCTGGGCACACAAAAGCCCAGCAAGGCCTCCAAGGGCCTCCCTGTAGCCCTGCCCAAGGGAGCAGGCTCTGTGAGTCCTGTGCATGAGAGTTTAGAGTCAGAGAAAATCCTGGCACCCCCTGTCAATCTCTGATCTGGGAACTAAGACCCTCCAGTAGGAGGGCAACAAAGGCTGCCCACAACTCATGGGCACTGATTGGGCATCTAGGAAAAGAACAAGCCTATGAGCTTGGCCTGTCCCCCTGTGCCCATGCTATTTGTCATCAGCAAGAGAAGCTGCGTGAGTGACACCTAACTTCATTCAGTGCCCCTGCAGCACCCTAGGGGAGATGGGCCCAGGCTTGACAAAGGAGATGAGTTAGATCCACTCAGGAATGACAATGCTGGAGGTGCTGCTGGAAGTTAGGAAACAACCGTGGCATTAGGCTGACTCAGGAAAGTGACAGGGTGAGCGAAAGCAGGACAGCTAGATGAGAAAGAAGAACATTCTAGAGAGAAGACCCTGGCACTCCCGGACTGCACCATCTAGGGAAGGTTACAGAATCTGGATCAGAGAATACTTCACTTTTCTCGGAGGGTGGCAATTGTCCTGTGATTGTTCCCCAAGCTGGGAAAGCCTGGCAAAGCAGTTTAAGAGGACAATTGCCCTAGACACCAGCTGCTTCTATCCAGGGCTCAGCATTCCCAGGCTGTGGCCTCCTTCCTTAAGTCAGTTTCCTCTGAGACCTTGAGAGTCTCTGGCTGTTCTGGCCCACCCCCAGCCAAACCCACAGAGCTTTGTGAGGGGGAGGGGTCTGCCTGCCTTTGGTCCCCAAGCTCATGCAGCTGGAAGAAGACCCAATCCTGAGAGAGAGGGCTGTCCAAACACAACCCCCCCGTCCCCCCTCCCCGGAACTTTCTAGTGAGACTCAGTTTCAGGGGTTATTTTCAGTGAGAAGAACTAGTGCAGAGGCTTAAATGTCAAGGTGGGTGTGCAAAAAGCTGTGTATCTGCCCACGGGCAGGAAGGGGCATTCTGCAAGAGTATGGGGAGGGTGGAGACAACCTTTCCCACAAATGCACGCAGACCCCCCTAGCAAGAAGCCATCGGAGCTTGCTGAGCTGACCCCTCACCGGCCACCGCAGTCCCGGCAATGCTGTAACTCCTCCTCAACCAAGGCTGCCTTCTGATGGGTCCATTTCATTTTAGGGCCCCGGGAAGCCCAGTGTGCACATCCCTAGGATTCCAGAGCTCAGGTGGAATTGGAGTCCCAGTCCCGACCGCCGTGGTTCTCTCTCCCCTGTGTGTGAGTCCCTCCAGGAACACCTTTAGAGAGAGTTGAAGCGAGGGCATGATCGTTGTACTCTCTCTGCGTACCAATTACTGTCATCAGGAGGAGAGAGACCGCTGTGCCCTGGCACCGAGACCAGCAAAGGGTAGTGAGCATGAATTATGCATGGCACGGGCCATAGAGATAAGAGTGGAATGGGGAAAATCATAACCCTATTAATAATGGAAGTGCAGTTTGTAAACTCTCCACCAGGAATAATTTGCATTGCAATATAAACAGGGAGCATAACACAGAGCAGCCGGCAGTGGGGCCTCAGTGAAATGTAAAAGCCACCATTTCAAACATTACAAGTCATGATTAAATTATAAGAATTTGTTCGGCAGAATGTACAAAGAGAGGGCATGTGCTCCAACTCCATCTGAGCACGGAGGCAGCAACCCTGCCTCCGCATGTTTGCTGGAGCGTGAACCAAGAGCTTGGGTCCTTGAGACCTTGGCAGTTGTTATTGTCATTATCGGCTGTCGTGGCTGTTGAGTCCTTACTAGGAGCTCAGGTCTAAGCATGTTGCATGCAATCACTTGTCTAGTTCTTGAAGAAACCCTACAAGGAAGTCACTTTGACATTCCACTTTTAAAATGAGACAACCGAGGCCCACGGAGGCTAAAGAACTCGCATTTGAACTACACAACTGGTAAGTCGGGTGCATTGTAATGCAAACCCAGGCATTCTGACCTCTGTCTGAGCCCACCCTCCTATGTTGCTCCGGTGTCTCTTGTAGCGACTCAGGTGCCCCTTTGTGAGTCTGCCAGACAGGGCTGACGGGAGGGAAACCTGGAGCCGTCCTTTTAGAAAATAACTCGTCTGCACATGAGGAACGTGGTCAACTTGTGATCAAGTCATCCTTCAGTTCTAGGAATCCCATCTGAAAAAAAAATATTATGATCTCTATTAGCCATTGAGGTATAATCAGTATGATTAGCGATTTCTATAGAAAAGCTCTGAGTACAGAGATGGTTTTTATTTCCACAGTGTCACGTGAAAACTTTGGAAGCAACCCAAGCGTTCAGTAATTGTCAACGGTTAACCAAACAATGGTGAATTGCTATGTACCCAAAGGGGGGCTGTTGATGAAGAATTAGAAATAACATGGAAACACACTTGTTAAGGAAAAATAAGATTTGAAAAGACAGACTCAGTATGAGCTCAACTGGGTAAAACAATAGGTGGAAAAATATGGGAATGTACCTAAAAAGATAATGAGGTTTGTCTCTTTGTGTCAAAACTACATGTAGTTTCCTTTTCTCTTCTATTTCTGTATTTTCCAGGCTATCTACAATAAGCAGGTATTACTTACATAATAGAAAAGTTATATAGATGATATAGATAAGGATACCAATTTGGATATAGATACAGGTGTAGACATAAATGTAGACATATTGTGGTCCCCAGTATGTGTAAATTTGAAGGGGCTCTCACCACCTCGATTGTAGACACCAAACAGAACGAGAAACTCTATGTCCCCACCTGGCCATCCCCATCCCACAAAGTCTTATGGTTCCTCCCACCCCAGGGCCGCGTCTCACTGTGCGTGATCAGCTCCCTCCCTGACCAGAGCTCAGAGTTTCCCGGACCAGAGGACTAGGCACTTGCTTCCCACACAGGTGAGCAGTGCTCCCTGTGCCACAGACTCTTCTCTCCCATTTCTAGAAGCATCCACCAGTGGGGAGGTACCCGCCGCCATCTGTGAAGCCAGAACGACCCCATGCTTGCTCCCATGTGAATAAGGCAAGGTTAAACGACACTGGGCTACAAGACAGGGCTGGCGGCACACTGATCACCTGGCTGTGGGATCTCAGGTACGTTACCTGCCTTGTGTGCACTGCAGTTGACCTACACAGAATTGAGAGTATTTGCCACCAGCACATTAAAGCCCTTTTCCTATCACGGGACTGTATAAGCATAAGCTCGTGTGAATGTGAGACAAATCTAAATGTGAAATATATGAACACAGTTTCGGAGCATGTGGACACCTGATAATTAGCATAAAGGCCCACCTGCTTGGGCCAGTTCGGCAACTGGCTGCAGAGTTAGTGAGGGCACTTGGACTGGAGCAAGATGACACCTTAGTATGACTGCCGGGTGAGCCTTGGGCAGGGTGGCCAGGCTCCCAGCCTCTCAGACTGGCCACAGTGTTGCCATCTGGAACAGATTCAGCTGGACTCCGTCACCAGTGGCTGCTGTCCCATGCAGTGACCCATGAGAGTCATTATGAGGGAACCCCTAGCAACAGACGAGTCAGACCTCCTCCTGGTGGATGAGGGAAGCAAGGGAGATAGCCAGGTTCTCCGACATGGGAGAAGCAGGATGCCATAGGCCTGGGGACCTAGGAGTCTCCAAACTAGGCCTAGGCCTGGATGGGTGGCTCAGAAGCCTTGAGCCCTGGCCGGGGGAAAGACTGACAGCCAACTGCACTCCCCACTGTCCTCAGCACATTATTGGCATTCCAGAGAGAAGAGGCAGAGAATTAATTTCATGGTGACTTCCTCCCCCAACACCCATGCCTCCCCGGCCCACACAATCCCCAGCCAGGTCTAAATGAGAGTCTGTGTCTGGTAGGAAGACAAACGATCCCAATTAGGAAAGTGCTTCTGAGGCCCCCACATTCCATTCCTTCATCTGCTCCTCCCCAGGATCCCAATAAGGCTGTGCCCCCAAATGCTGGGCACAGGGGCATGCAGTCAGCACTCAGTAAATGGTTCTCAGCTCTGAACCATGTGGGTTGTTTAGCTTTGCTTCCATGAGCCCCAGGGTGCCTGCCGAGAGAACCTCTTTCCTTCTACTCCTAACTCCTACCTCTTCTGAATTCACTCCCCCTTTTTTATCCAGTTCGTCAAGTCCCAAATGATCGTAAGAAAAATGAGAGACTTTAAAGGTTTTTCTCTTCATTTAACATCAGTCATTCACATCACTACCTTTCCTGGCTGGCTTCAGAAGTATCAAAGCATAGTCTTTGTGTTTAAGAGGTTTAAGACCAGAATGAGAAAGAATAAAAAATGATAAGGAGTTCTGTCGAGAGGCCAGAAGGAAGAGAAAATACTTCTCAAGCATTTATTATGCTCCAAGCACTGCGCTTTGCATCTATTATTCCATTTATCCATGATAATAGCCTCATGAAGTAAGCCTCATTATCCCCTTGTGACATATTAGGAAACAGGCTTGGAAAACTGGCATCACTTCTTAGTATAGATTTCCTTCTCTCTGCCTGGCAATGAATAAGGTGGACCTCGAGGTGGGATAACCAAGAGCCTTACTATTATGTGTGGTCCATGGACCAGCATCACAGAAATGCAGAATTTCAGGTGCCACCCCAAACCTGCTAAATCAGAATCTGCATTTTAATAGACCCCTGAGTTATTTGGGTACACAAGACAGTTTGAGAAGCACTAGTCTAGATCAGGTGCTCCATCTTCAGAGAATAGCAGTCTATTTTCCGATTTAGCAGTTCCGGGGTAGGGACCCAAGAATTTGTACTTCTAAGTTGCTGGTTGATGCTAATGCCACTGGTTCAAGGAGCATGTTTTGAGAACCTAGGATCTGAAGACACCCTCAAAGCTCCAGCCATTCACCTTTTCCTCTTTCTGTGCATTTAATGGGCATTTGTTGAGGCCCTGCTCAGAGAGAGTGTCCTAGCTCACATGCCCTCAGAGGAGGCTGATAAACCATCCTACATGCTGAGGGAATCTGGGTGCCATTGAGCACTGAGCAGGGACACTCCAGATGAGCGTGGGGGCTGAGTGGACAAGGTCCCATAGGAACCTCAGTTTGCACTTAGATCAGAAACAAGCCAGAGGATCCCTTCCTGGAAAGGTGGGTTGTTTTACCCACTGGGCATTATAAACTCAGGGTTTATGGGTTCATTCAAAGGCCTCCAAAAATATTAGTACTTTTAGAAATATGGTGCCAATGGATCATTAGAAATAAATGTGAAACAAATAAATAAATGCACATTAAATGCCTGCAAAAGAAATGCAGATGGCAACTACTGAACGCAGCTACACCTGTGTACTTAATTTGAGATGTGAGTGCCTTTTGAAATATCTTTGATGGAGTAGGATGAAACCTCCAAAAGTTGGAGACCCTGGAGCCCATAAACACTCTCAACCCTCTGATGGAGGCAGCAGATCCGGGGGGAAGGGGGTGCTCCCAGCATGAACTCCGTGCTTATGCTGTCCTGAAACCCCCGTTTTGGGCTGTCCCTGGGAAGGTTTTCCTGCTGACAGTGTCCCCAGGGCTCTCGGTGGCCGGAGGCCTGCAGGGCTTTCTTCTCTTAGCTGCATTTCCCACTTCCTGTGCTTTCTGCCCCAATGTTCTGGTGACTAGTGCTTTTTGTCAGTCACCCCCCAGGGGTCACAGAGAAAGCGTGCGCGTGTGCCCATCACAATCCAGGTATAGCCATAGATGCTGACACCTTCTCACAGCGTCATCCTGACCTGATCTTATTGGCCTTTATATGTCACAGCCCCAAAAGATACCAGGAATCATCAGGGGCCAAAAAGGGTTCCCAGGAGCCTGGCTCACTTCCCTTGACCCAGGGCAGGAAGGTAGCCACAGAAAAGCAGGGAGGGATGGGCAGAACCTCGGCGGAGCTCTAAAAGCCCAGACCTCCTGAAGCAACAAGGGCACCCAAGAGAGGAGAAAAGGTAGGGAACAGGATCTGTCCAGATGGGGCACAGAGTCACATGGGTATCCTCCTTTTCAGAATCAATTACAAGGAAATGATTGAGTCCATGGCCAAAAGTCCATGTGCACAGGTGGGCACCTCAGTGCCATTTATAAGAGTGGAAAATTAAAAATGCCATCATTGAATGGGCTGCCCTGTGCAAGTCAATAAATGCTTCAAGCCTCAGTTGCATCAGCTATAAAATGGGAAAAATAGTAATCCTCACCTTATGAATTTATGACCAAGATTAAATGACATAATGCAGTGATGCGTTTTGCATAGTACTTTTCAGAGAGCAAAGTTGCACTAAGTAGCCATTGCTAAAATTATACTCTAAAATAATATATCGGTTACACCAATGTGGTGTGCCAAAAGAGTATGAAATAATATGCCAATTCAAAGTGCTTTTCTTTCCAAAAATGTACTGATAAGAGGGCCTAACTTACGGTGTAATGCAGGATAATATTTATCTGTATTTTCCATGTAAAAATGTGCATATTTAAAATGGAAGAGTGGATCTTATTTTTTTATTGGGACTTCAGTGTGGGGAAGAGGCAATCTGTGTTGGTTTCACTGCTGGGGACAGGAAGACCCTGACTGAATGTGGGAGGCGCCCAGGAAACCTGGTAGAGCCAGGTGAGGAATTTCTCCTGCAGAGCTGATTTTGTCCTTTAAGAAACATTTTCTGGGTCTTCCACACTGGCTTAGGGGGGTGTGTGTGTGTGTATGTGTGTGTGTGTGTTCTCTACCACCTATGGATTCCCCATAGCAGTGTTTCTAGATTGCTCTCCCCCACCCAGGAGCTTGTTCAAACTGCAGACTTAAAATCCAGATGCCTGATCAGAATCTTGCAGGAGAGGAGGCATCCTGAACTCAGTGTGTGACTCAGCCACAAGAGATCCATATGCACAGAATGAGAAGGGTTTGGTAAGTCTGAGAATCGGGATTTTATCCTGTTTACCTTCAAATAGCCAGTGCCTGCCCCATAAGAGGCTCAACAGATGATTCATTCAATGAATAGATTGGCCAGTCAGTGAATTAATCTATCAATATATCCTTCCAACTTTGGGGGCCATACACACATACTGAGCTGTACTAGACTCTAAGTCCCCTAAGGATGAGAACCAAGTACACTCTGTACATAGCAGGGTAGATGTTCGATAAATTCAATGATGTGATTAATTTTGACTAATTTTGATGAAAAAATTAAAAGACTCTCTTTTTCCTAGAATGACTGGCTCAACAAATATATTTATTGATTCTGGAGAGAGAGAAACACTGATGTGAGAGAGAAACATCAACCGGTTACCTCCCTTACCGCCCCACTGGGGACCTAACCTGAAACCTCGGTATGTGCCCTGACCAGGAATCCAACCCATGACCTTCTGGTGTACGGGACAACACTCCAACCAACAGAGCGACCCAGCCAGGGCAAGACTGACTTCTTTACCAAGCAGCTAGTTCCTGGTCCCAGAGGGGCACACTGTTAGCAGAGCCCACGCACCCCAGTGCGGGCTCGAGGACTCTGGTAATGAGAGGCCTCCCAGGAGGAACATGCACACCCACGTGAGTCCCGCCAAATCTCACCCTCATTGGAAAAGACCAAGTAAGATCGCAAAACTGGCGGTTGTAGCTGCAGCCACCTGTCCAATGTATATGTTGCTCTGGCATTGACAAGTTTCTTCGCCTCATTTCAGCTTTGCTGTGGCACACCGGCTTTCCACAGGCCAGAAAATAAAGGGACTTGTCCGGGTTTCTTCAGCTACTGAGTGGCATCACCAGGCATGTGAACCCGGGTGGTCTAACTCTGCTATCGGGAATCTTTGCTATCACAGGGATGAAAAGACTGTCTTCTTCCTTTGCTTGCTCTTCTTGGCCCCGACAGGCAGCCCCAGCAGCGGGAAGCACCCCACTAAATGTGTTAAATGTCCCCCTGAGAAGAGTCAAGCAACAAAAGATTTCACAGGTGCCTCTGATTCACCACCTTTCGACGGCTGGACCGGTTTTGCTTGTTTGTGCAGAACTGGTGAAGCTTCCAGGAGGAAGCCCGGGTTCCAAAACGGTAGATTTTGTCCCGAGTACCAATGTCCCAGAATGGTTTCTACTACTTTCTTGGAATTCCAGAATCGTACGACAGTCTAAGTTCCCGAGAAGATAAAAATAATAACAGCCATGCCAGAGAGGAAAACAGAAGCAAAGACAATATTTTTCAAATATTTTCCCAACTGTCATTTTAATAATGGTCTAACAACAGCGTATGCCAATTTCGCTCCACAGATACCTGTGAATGCAAATGCAAAACAAATAGTAATTAATGTCTCGGTGTGGAAATCAAGCAATTGGTATTAATTTTGCATCAGACCTGAGATTATGCATATTCAAAATCAAGACCTGTTTTCAGCAGCAACTGTGACAATCACAGAGGAAAAAAATGGTGAGTGGTGGCTCTGAGATTAATAGATTCCACACAGCCACCCCTGATATGACCTTTCCTGGCTCCCCACTAAAATACACATTAATGTTCTCACAGCTAAGAACTGTAATCAACCAAGTCTCCAATTCAAGGGATCACTTCACTAACTACAGCCATGAAAAGAAGGTAATAACATGAAATCCTCCTCGCTCACACATCTCGACTTTTGAAGCAGGTGCTGTCAAAACCCAGCTCATAGGCAGAGATCCCAGATTTTGCTGATTGAAAAAAACCAGACACCTTGTAATATAGTCACAGAGCTTCCTAATGCCATCGTCCCTAAAACTACCAGGAATGACTTCCCACTTCATTTGAGGGACTATCCTAGGACCACACAGTGGAGAGAAGAGGAAGAGTTCCAAGGTGAGATTTTAGGCAGGCAAAGTTGTAAAAGGAGCCTGAAAGTTATGTTTCTTAGAAGTTGTGAGCTTTCAGATATTATTTCTAGAACAGGGGAGAGAGAGAACAAGAGAGAGAGAGACAGTCTCAGAATGTTCCAAAATGTATTATCCATTTCATAATCAAAGAACCGGGAACGAAAGATCCCGAACAGTCCAGCAAACTGCACCGTTATCAGTGCATGCAAGGAATAGAAATCCACCCTGTCCAACAAGGTAGGCACTGGCTCTGGGTGACTATTAAAATTTTTTTAATATATTTTATTGGTTATGCTGTTACAGTTGTCCCAATTTTTTTCCCTTTGCCTCCCTCCGCCTGGTATTCCTCTTTCATCCAGCAATCCTCACACCCTTAGTTCATGTCTATGGGTTGTGTGCATAAGTTCTTGGCTTCTCCACTTCCTGCACTATTCTTTTTTTAATATATTTTATTGACTATGCTATTACAGTGGTCCCATTTTCCCCTCTTCACCCTGCACACCCCTTCCCACCCACATTCGCCCCCTTTAGTTCGTGTCCATGGGTCATACATATAAGTTCTTTGGCTTCTACATTCTTACCTCCCCCTGTCTGTTTTCTACCTACCATCTATGCTACTTATTCTCTGTACCATTTCCCTCTCTCTCCCCCACCCACTCCCCTGTTGATATTCCTCCATGTGATCTCCATTTCTGTGGTTCTGTTCTGTTCTAGTTGTTTGCTTAGTTTGTCTTCATTTTTGTTTTAGGTGTGGTTGTTAATAATTGTGAGTTTGCTGTCACTTTACTGTACATATTTTTATCTTCTTTTTCTTAGATAAATACCTGTAACACTTCATATAATAAAGGCGTGGTGATGATGAACTTCTTTAACTTGACTTTATCTGAGAAGCACTTTATCTGCCCTTCCATTCTAAATGAAAGTTTTGCTGGATAGAACAATCTTGGATGTAGGTTCTTGCCTTTCATGACTTGAAATACTTCTTTCCAACCCCTTCTTGCCTATAAGGTTTCTTTTGAGAAATCAGCTGACAGTCTTATGGGAACTCCTTTGTAGATTACTGTCTCCTTTTCTCTTGCTGCTTTTAAGATTTTCTCATTATCTTTCATCTTGGGTAATGTAATTACAATGTGCCTTGGCGTGTTCCTCCTTGGGTCCAACTTCTTTGGGACTCTCTGAGCTTCCTGGACTTCCTAGAAGTCTATTTTCTTTGCCAGATTGGAGAAGTTCTCCTTTATTATTTGTTCAAATAACTTTTCCACCTGTTGGTCTTCCTCTTCCCCTTCTGGTACCCCTATAATTCGGATGTTGGAACATTTAAAGATGTCCTGGAGGTTCCTAAGCCTCTCCTCATTTTTTTGAATTCTTGTTTCTTCATTCTGTTCTGGTTGAATGTTTCCTTCTTCCTTCTGGTCCTCTCCATTGATTTGAGTCCTGGTTTCCTTCCAGTCACTGCTGGTTCCCTGTACATTTTCCTTTATTTCACTTAGTGTAGCCTGCATTTTTCATCTACTTTGTGACCAAATTCAATCAATTCTGTGACCATTCTGATCACCAGTATTTTAAACTGTGCATCTGGTATGTTGGCCATCTCTTTATCACTTGGTTGTATTTTTTATGGAGCTTTGCTTTCATTTGGCTTTTTTTTTTGTCTTGACACACCTGTTATGTATGAGGGGTGGAGCCTTAGGTATTTGCCAGCGTGGGACAACCCACGTCACTGTGTTGTGATGCTATATGTGGGGGAGGGGGTCTGAGAGGGACAATGGTGCTTGCTCCACTCCCTGCCAAATTTCAGTCACTTCCCCTGCTTCCCACAAGCAAATTGGGCCCTCTGGTGCTGATTCCCAGGTGGGTGGGCTTGGGTACATTCTAGGACCCCGTGAGTCTCTTCAATGAACTCTCCTGCGAGGCTGGCAGTTTCTCCCACTGCTGCCTCAACCCCCACAGGTGTTCTCAGTCAGTGGTTTGAGGCTTTCTTTCTCCACGCTGAGGCCGTGGGTTGGTGCGGTCTGTCCCGCTCCCCCTTTGTTTCACCTGGTTTTATCTGTGCACAGACGTGGGACCGCCCTGTCTGCCACTGCCTTGCCAGCCAGCTGCAGCCCTGCGTACACAATCTGCCCACTTGCTAGGCCTGCCAGGTGCTGCCTTGACACAAGTCCTCTCCGTCCCAGCTTCCCAACTCCACCCCTCCTACCAGTCCAGATGGATATCTCTTCTTTAACTCCTTGGTTGTCGGACTTCCATGCAGTTCAATTCCCTGGAAGTTCCGGTTGTTTTTTGTTTTTAAATTGTTGTCCTTCTTTTGGTTGTGCGAGGAGGCACAGCGTGTCTGCCTACATCTTCATCTTGGCCAGAAGTCCTCTGACAAATTTATGTAAATTTGAATTAATTAAAATATAAAACTCAGTTCCTAAGTCCATGGCCACATTTCCAGTGCTCAGCAGCCACTCGTGGCTAGTGGCTAATTTATTACACAGCATAGATACAAAACATTTCCATCATTGTCAAAGTTCTATTGGACAGCTGGGCAGCTCTAATCTAGAGACTCCAAACATAAACCTCAAGTGCTATAGGTATATCGCTTCCTTTTCCTTCCCCACTTTCTGCTGTGCCCTGGGAGGCAGACCTGTGTGGAGCACAGTAAAGGATTCTTTTGTCCTCTGCTTTCCAGTTGCCTTCAGCCATCGGGAGGCACCAGCATGGCACCCTAGGACATGAGACTGAGGTCAGCAGTACTCTGGCTTCCTCTCTACTGGTCACTGTGACTTAGATGCCTCTCTCTGTAAAAGCTACAGCTCTCATCAGGCAACACTCTGCTCAGCTATTCTCCCTGAGTTATGGTCCTGTCTCCCCTCCCCTTAATCTTCCAAGCCTACGGTAGTAAAGGTACCTCACAGGTACTAGACTTGGGGTACTACATCACCCCCTTTTGGAATCCCTGAGCTCTTCCCACACCTTGGGAAATAGACCCCTAATAAATCTTTCATCAATTACCCAATTTGAGTATGGGATCTATAGCCCTATGGGGTCAAACAATGAATTTAGAAACATCACTGTTCATTTAACAATGATCGAACAGAGGAGAACAGCACAGGAGTTGGCAGATTTTTTCCACTTAAAAAAGAAAAAATAGATTTTAGATTTTGTGGGCCATACAGTGTCTGTCAGAATGACACCCCAGTATGAAAGCAAGCAGCCACAGACAACATGTAAATGAGTGAATGTGCCTGTGTTCCAATAAAACTTTATTTACAAAATCAGAGAATGGGCCTTATTTAGCCAATGGTCCATAGTTTGCCAAATTTCACTCTAGCATATAAGTTTTTTCTTAAAGATACAGAGAAAAGGCATGCCTCTAAATTTGTTTACTTAAAAGAGTTAGAAGAAAATCTTGAAAATTACATATACGTTGTTTCTCAATAAACTGCAGGAAGGCATGCCTTCCAGGGGAAAAAGGATATAAAAATAAGACCAAAATTCAAAACCAGGTTGCAGGCTAAGATGAAGAGAAGTCTCTCTGAGATAGAAAGCAGTCAAAGAAACGAATGTACTCTTAAAAATCACAGTTTACATTGAAAGTAATTAAGAGCAGGGTTTACACTGCAGAAAGCTAAGTTTTTGGATAAAGAGAAAATTTGAAATATACCTCCTAGAATCTAGAGTTGAAAATAATAAGCAGACAGATGGCATGTATGAAGAACAGAGAAACGTGATTCAATTTACAGAAAGAATATAGATGTTTTCCTTTCAAAGTCTTCAAAAGATGTAATGACACTGGGACACCAATCAAATCGATAGTAGAACATTCTCAAACTGAAAAAAAAGTGATCTCAGATTGCAAAACAAAATGGTATATGTTGCATGAAGCATAATTGATAGCAATGAAACCCACAGCTTGACAGCAAGGAAAAAGAAAATAAATTGTAAGTATCCCAAGCAGAAAAGAAAAAACAAAGCAAAGATAATAAAAAACACGTTGTTTGAAAATGATTGAGAAAAAAAAACCCAGCAGGCTGGGCTGGTCTCCGAATTCTTCTTGATAAAAAATTAAAAATAAACAAAATGGCTCTCAATGTGGAAATGGTTAGGTGTACTCACAGAGCAACCAGATGTTAGAATATTATGCAACTATCAAAAGCAGTGTGGAACAGGTGTTTTTAATGAAACTGGAAAATGCTTATGATAAATGTTTAGAAAGTCAGACACTAAAAACATACATAATATACACGTAGGTGTATTAACACATCTAGTGTATTTCTTTTTATCCTTTTGTCTGCTCATACACAAGCAGAAGAAAACCAGGAGGGCTACCTGGGAGCCAGACATTTTCACATCCACTACCACTTGTAGTTTAGGTCTCCCAACAAATCTGTGAAATGGGTAAGATCATGTCCACAGGTGAGGACACCAAGTGTTGGAGAGGTCATGGCTAATCCAAACCATTCAGTTAATGGCATAACCAAGCTTTCATTCAGACTCTAAAGTGGGCATTTTTCCGTGAGGGTAGAAACTGAGTCCTGGGTGAAGGGAGGAACAGGAACGGCTGGAGGCACTGGAGTCTGGAGAATAGAGCCCCGGGGTCCTAAGAACCTTTAGTCACTGTAATCTGGTCAGATGGGACCAGTTTTCTTTAACCTAACACTGCCTTGACCTTCCCCCACTAGAGTGTCATGTCAACAGCAGCCCACCCCCTCAGGTCCTGGAGAGCCTGGAAGAACCAGTGAAATCGAACACAAATCCCCAGACTAGCTAACTCAAAGGATGGTTGATGTTTTGTCAATTTGCAGAGGTGTGAATTTGCCATGGTAACTTCCTTAGACCTCCATGACGATTCTGTCTTTGGAGTAAGGAAAACCCTAGGAAGAGCACTGCTATGCTCAGTTCCAGGAAAGCCATTCAGGAGCCAGGCTGCAGAGAATGCACACAACTCTGCAAAGCCCACCAGTCCCAGAGGATCATTTGGTCAAGTCGAATTTCTACGCTGGGCTTGTTGATGGACTTGCGTCTTCAGGAAGTTTTATAGACAGACATTGACAAAGCAGACAAAAGAAAAATGTTTTAAAGAAATTAAAAGGACACCTTCCCCCAAAAGGGGATCCATAGAAAATAGTATTTGTTCTGGACTTTCAGGTTCTTTGTGACATGGAGACCCTTGTTCATTCACCCCAAGCATTTTTATGAAGCGTCGGGTGCAGTGATAGACTCACAGGACACAAGGAGGCACCAAGCACAGCCCCTGCTTCCAGGAACCAACACCCTGGCAGGGGCATGAGAAGTGGTTAAAGTGGATGGGGAGTCATGTAACCCATTATGTGGTTTAGAAAGCTCACTCTGTGAATAAGCAAGTGGCCAAGCTTTCTTACATGGTGAAACCATGTATTTAAGCAAAAACAAAACACATCCAAAGCAAATGTTCTAGATATATGTAAACAAAGAAAAGGCATGAACTGAATATGTATCACATTTGTCATGTGTGGTTGCCTTTGGAGAGGGAGAAGGAATAAAAGGCATTAAATCATAGGGGACTTTATATTTGTATTTATAAATGTGCTTTTTTAAAAAGAGGATTCAAAACAAACATGACACACAGTGAGCACAGATTGTGTAACTGCATTTACGTAAAGTTCAAAAATAGGGAAACCAACCTATGCTGTTAGACTTGGGATGGTGGTTTGCTCTCGTAGGGAGAGGGGAGGTGGAATGACCAGAAGGAGGCAGAATGGGAGGCTGGAAATGTTCTGTTTCTTTTTGTGGTCCTGGTCACATGGCTATGTTTACTTCAGGAAAATTTAACAGCTGTACAATTACGGTATGTGCACTTTACCTTTTACGTATGCTGTGTCCTAACACAGGAGATAGAGGAAATACGGCAAAAAGCTGGCATTTGTTGATTTGGAATGGCAAATATATGAATATTAGCTATGATATCCCTCTAGCTTTATAATGTATTCTTCTGGGCTTTTTGGAACATTTTCTCTAATTCTACAAATAATGAAAAATAGAAAATACAACTCTAGCTGCAATGCATAGGGGGTAGAGACTGGAGTCAGGCAGACCAACTAGGAAGTCATTGCAAGAGCCCAAGTTATAAAAGATGAGACCTGAATTAGGGATGACAGCAAAGGTGGAGAGAAAGGGATGGTGAAGAATCTGCAGGACCTGGTGACCATGAGCCATCCCTTCTGGTTGCTCTGCAAACCCTGGGAACTCCATCTGCATGACCGACACCACTGCTGTCTCAGGCATCCTTGAACATGGAAGAGCCCCTTGTCATGTGGGGAGTGAGATGCTTCTGGCTCTGAAATACCCTTCCCCTAATGCCTCCTATTATTCTGATCCTGAACCCCACCCCCACCCCACCCAAGTCATTCCCCCAGAGCCTTTTGATTGGTTTAAACATTAAACGGGAGATTCCCTGGGATGGGGTGATCCATTATTGAACTAGGTCTAATCAGCATGATTAGTTCATCTGATTAACAAGATTTCACTACCTGTTACAACCTGTCTAAAAGGAGGCCATGCAGAGTTCTGTCAGCAGGTAGGCAAAGACTTGGTGCCCGATACTTTATACAGCGGACGGGGGGATGCTGCAGGAGGTGACTCAGAATTATGGGGGCACCAAGACCCCAGCAGCCTTTGTCCGAAGTGAGCTATAGAAGGAGCAAAGGCACAGGAAAGCCAGGGCTCCCCAGCAACACTGCAACAGGGCTGTGCTGTGGGTCCATGCCCACGCCACAGAAATGTCCATGAGTTGGGAACACTTCTTCTCTTACCCCCACAGGCAGAGGGCTTGTGTTTCCCCTCCTCAGAAAGAACAACTGTGGCCATAGGCACTTGCTCTCATCTCTCACTCCCTGCTCCTCTGGGGAGAAAAGGATTGTTCTGATTGGTGAAGGGAAAGAGCCCATCCATTGGGCCACACATGCCAGAGCAGGGTTGCTATGCCGAATCCTGAAGGTCTCTGCCCATCTGTCCCTTCTGTTGGTTTTTCTCTTTAGACCTACACAGTCTCAGGAAGAGTGAGTCCAGTTCTCTGCATCCAGCCTTTAGCAAACCAAATTGACCTGTGACCTCTTTCCTTTCCCTTCTCGGCCTTCATTGGGTTGAATAAAGTCAACCAGCTCACCATTAGAGGTGCGAGGAGAAGAAAAGCAAGACCCCTCTAGCTTGATAACCCCCACAACAGATTGTGCTATTGGTTCCAAAGCTTTACACATTCTTGTATTGATGCCCTTTGTAGGTGCCTTTAGTGGACTTCTCATGAAAGACAGGGTATATTTCCCTGCCTAGTGAAGCTGGGCTTGTCCATAGGATTTCTTTGGCCAATGAAATGTGGGTAAAGGTGACAGTGTGCCAGGTCCAAGTCTCGGTGTCAGGAAGCAGCTCAACTCTCCACTCATATGCATCTGTTCTTACTCCGCCGTTGCCAGGTAGGGCATACCACTGTTGGCTCCCTGGTCCACAGAGGAGATGCGTGAGAAGCAGAGCTGGACCCAACTGGTAGCTTGGATTCAAGACCAGCCTCAATCAACTGAGATGAGTGAGAACAAATGATTGTTGCTTTAAGACACTGAGTCTTTGGAGGGGCTTGTTATGCAGCATTACTGGACAGCAACAGCTAGCTGATATACCCCATGGTCCTTTTTTCTCCAGGTCAGGAGAGAAAACCACTCCTTTAGGTTATAATCTAATATTTTCCTCAGTGTAGCTGAGTTCTTTGAGGTTTTGCTCTATCAGCAAGGCCCATGGAGGGAAGTTTCAGTAAGTGGAAGGATGAGAACGCTACGTTTATGATAATCATAGGTGCCAGTGGGCCAGGGCAGTCCTGCTTTACACCCGCTATGCCAATATAATTACTAACAGCACCCCATGCCACCAAATGCATCCTGGCTGAGATGGTTAAATTGCAGTGACCCTACCTAAACCCAACAAGACCCAACATGAGCCATGGTCTCACCCCAGTTATCACAGGCACCCCTTTGTGGTCAGCAGATACTACAGAAACAAAAATAAAGCCATGTTCTAGAAGGCGGGAGGCCTGGCCAGTGATTTCCATGGCAGCAGGTAAGGTAAAAATGATTCTCTTCCTAAATGCGGTGTCTCTATGTAAGGCTTTATAAACGCGCTATGGGGTATTTCCTGAGAAATAAACTCCTTCATATGACTTCGTGGGAAGAGATCTATTTCCTTTATTCTCTGGAGTCCCAGGAAAGAAAAATATACCCCCTGGCAGTGTTCCATAAAACTAATGATGTGGGGGAATATGTGAATAATTGCCTGAATCACGGGGCTACATATCTGTTAGGAAATCTCTTGGCAATATAAGGAAGAGGCTCAGGACAGTTAAATTGGAGTCAAGTGAAATAAAGGGCTGCTGTATCAGCTAGACGACACTCTTATGGGTCGAGAGCTGTGGCAGCCACCTCGATACCTTGGGAACCCTGGAAAGCCAAGCATTCTTCATTCACGGCAAAGGGGACACAGGAGGAGCAAGGGAAGGCAGGAGTAAATAAGGGCAAGACCTCACACGGGCAGAAAGGTGAGACAAAGCCAGGTAGAGAGGTCCCTTGGCCGGCAGATTGGAAGCTTGAACCAGTGCCGCAAGTGTTAGTTTTAAGTGGTGGAGTGGCCCTCTGTGGCACTTGAAAGATATATGTAGGGTCTTGGCCCAATGACAGGCGTGCTTCCTTCTGGACATTAGTTTGAAGCCATGAGCAGTCCAAAGGTCTCAGGTGACCACAGAAAGTACCTGAGAAGAAAGTGCTTTAGTGGATAAAGAATGGCATACCCTAACCTCATCCTAGTATGTGATTCAGGAGTAATGAATTTCCTGAACCACAGTACCTGATAGGTGTCAGTAGAAAATGACGCAAGGTCACCCTCATCGTCGAATGCAGAAAGCCTGTCGGTGCTGACTATGCATTTGCATGCACGATTAAATTAATATATACTACAGATATTTCATGAGCACTCTTTCCATGCCAGACACTGCCTAAGACACTGAACGTGTGGCAGAAATGACAGAGACACAGCCCCTGCCCTCATGGAACCTGAAGTCTCCATCCCAGCTGCACAGCAGCAACCCATGGAGAGCTTAATACAACACCAATACCTGGGCCCCAACCCAGACCAGTTACATCAGCAGCTTCAGGTACAGTTGGAAACTACTTGACTAGTGAGTGGGTAGATAGATGGGTAAATGAGTGAACAAGTGAATTCTAAGTATAAGGTTATTCCTTGTGCTATATCAATAGTGTGCTTTATAATAGTACACTTCCAGATTTCTAGATTGAAAGGAAATAAAACCTTTTGCGAACGCTAGATGATGAATGAGATGTAAAGATCCCGGAAGCGATGGGTTTGGGGTGAAAGATAGGATCAGCCCGACTCCTTTTTCGTCCAGTCCACGCTCAGCCACCAGAAGAGGACTAACGCTCATTGCATCAGAGACCATTCCAGAGAATATTTTAGATAATTCTTTAGGATTACCATATGGAGATTTGGATAAAAATCCTTGAACTCTAACAAAGTAGAAAACCTGTGTGCGTAGCCCAGGACACTAACCCATGTTCTTTGCCTGCAAGTGTTCTATGCTAATGTGCATTTTTTATTAAACATTTTAAATCACATTTCTTCCTCCTTTTCACTTAGTTGACTTCACAGCAAATCGAATTATTTCAAGCCACACACCTTTCCATCTCTCAAGTCACACACAAGGACCCCATATTAACGTCCCGCCCTGCACGGAACTACTTCACACCATCTACCCAGTCGGCCAAACCAGAAACGTTGAGTCACCCATGACTACGGTCTCCGCCTCTCACCCAACCCAGCTCAGCCTTTCCTTCCAAATCTCTGGTGAATCCTTCTGGTCCTTCCAGCCCACTGCCTGTCCCACGCTCATCCACGTTTCCACCATGTCTCCTTGGTCTACAGGAGAACCTCCTAGCTGCCTCTCTGCCTGGAGTCTCCCCTTTAAATCCACCCCACACACAGACAGCCACCGGGGTGATATTTCCAAAGCATAAATGTACCTGTATGATCCTCTGGAAACCTGGAAATGGCTTCACACTGCCTAAATCAAACCTAAATTCCCTATGAGACTCTGCAACGTGGCCTCTGTTTACTCCCCCAGCCCCGTCTCTCGCCCTCCCCTGCCCCTCACTCTGGGGGGTAGCATCCTCAGTTCCACCTGGCTCCTTGCCCTCTCCCACCTCCTATTGTTGCATGACCTTGTTCATCCCTAGAAACTCAATTGCTCACTTTCTATCTTCGCCTATCCATCAAGCCCTATCTTCACCTATCCACCAGTCCTTTACTCCACAGGTCTGAGTGAGGTGGCCTTACCATAGCCTCCAACGCACTGTTCCTCAGTCCTCCAAGCCATCACTTCCAATCAACAAAGATCGAGCTTACTTTCCATTGGGAGAGATACATTTATTTCTATATTCAATAGACATTTAATTGGGCACCGACCCACAGCACACACACCCACAGAATGGGGTGGTCTCACTAGACGTGTGTGTGGCAGGTCAGCACTGAAATCTTTCTCTTGTTTTTCGTTTCTGCCTTGATGAAAAAAATTGTCATGGTGTTAACATTACAGTCCTGAACTGCCCAGCATCTTCTTAATCTACTGAATGTTTCTTTGTTGGATGCTCACTGTCTAATATAAAGAGCAACACACAAGAGCGAGTGCTTAGTCCAGGCTTGTGGAATACCTCAGTGAATAAGCAGCTCCTTCGATACAAAACTTGCAAACAGGTGAGAAGAGAAGCAAGCAAAGAGAGAGAGAAAAACAACGTTCAGCACAGCCAGAAAAAAAAAAGAGAGAGTGAGAGAACAGGTCTGCAAAATTCAGCAAACCAGGAGCCCTGACTGATCTTTCTGATCCAGGGGAGAAAAACCAGCCAATGACAGCCCGTCTCTTGTTTTAACATGAGGTTACTTACAGAGTTACCTAATTGCTGTGTCTCAATATAGGGGGACAAAGCAAGTGTTTTTTCTACTCTCTGTTTGCCTTTAAAGCTCGGAGGCTAGCAAACTATTAGTATTACTCTTAATTGGTCCATACTGCTGTTTTTTTCTCTTCAAAAAAAATCAATACATGGTGTGTGATACCTCTCATGGAGTGAAAAGAACTGTGATTAGTCTGATTATTCTGACTATCAAGATAATCTGTCAGCATCTATTTTTAAAGGGGCAGCCCCACGGTCACTTTTTTCACAGTGGTAAATGTCAGGCGATCTCTCAAGTCTAAAGGACCTGAAAAGTATAACCATTTCAAGCTTGATAAAAGGCCCTGTATCTCCTGCAAAAACCATGTTCTGGGAGTGCGGTCTGCTGAGGCGGGGCTCCCAACATCTTGGAAATGTTGTGCCCGGCCACTGGCCACTGCCCTGGCTGTGATCCTGCCCCCACTCAGCTTCGGGAAGTGGCTGCTGTTGTTCCCAGTGAGTCTGGCCAGAGGCAGAGGCCACTGGTAACTTTAACCCCACGTGGGCAGGCCAGGCTGACCCTCATCAGAAACTCTCTCTCCAACCCTCAAATTAACTGGTCAGTTTTTGGAAGGAGAGGTAAACAGAAAAGTGTGGGACCCTGTTTGTTATTCAGAGCCCAAAGGAAATAGGATTCAGAGGACTGGCTCCTTGGGTTTAAAAAACTGTCCTTGTTAAATAAGTCCAAGCATGTGAACAAGAGATTCCCTACCACAATCTGCAGGGCAGGCACCTGAGAGCATCAGAGCCTATGTATCCCAGGTCTCTCTCACACTCTGAAAGATGTGTGCACAGGTGGTCCTTCAGGGAAGGAGGAAGACAGAGCATGAGAAAGTCTGAAATCCATCAGTAACCAAGTATTCAACTGAAGCTGGGTCCTGGTAAAGCCCTATGTGAAAATCGAACATACATTCATTGTGCTAGTTTGGACCAGAGTGTGCCTCAACTTAATCTCTGCAAAAACTCTGTTGTGTGAACATCTTCATTCTCAATTTTATAGACAAGAAAGTCAAGGCTCAGGGAAGTTAATTAACCTGCCCAACACCAACAGGTAAGTGGCAGGGCTAAGATACACAAGCAGTCTGTTCTAGGTCTCACGTTAGTTTTATTACACCAAAAACCACAAGCAAGAGGACAGCATGAGTAATGGTGGAGAGTATGGGCTCTGGGTCTAGGCCACCTGGGTTCCAATTCTGGCTCTGCCCCTCAGTTGCTGTGTGGTCTTGGGCAAGTTACTTAACCTCTCTGTGCCACAGTTTTCTCGTCTGCAAAATGGGGGCAAGAGTTGCATCTCTCTCACTGGATGATTAAAGAACTTTAAATGTGTTAATATATGTCAAGTCCTTGGAAGACTGTGTTGTAGTAATGAAGATGGTTTACATGCTCCATGTTCATTTAAAAAATAAATGATGAAAGGTATCTTTTCATTCTCACCACCATGAAGCTCATTTTCCAACACTTGAACTCAGAAGGTGCCTTCTGTATTCCTGTCCTCATGGTGTCTGCAAAGTACCTTGGCTTAATGACTTGATCTACTATCACAACAGATGTCCAGAGACAAAGGAAGATTGTCTTCCTTTGGGAAGATTGTACCCATTTAACAGAAGATGACTGACAGCGGTCAGTGCGAGGGTCTCCAAGGTCATTTAGCAGGTGAGTGAAGAACAAGGACTCTGTTCAACCTGATCTTTCTGCCCTTGAATTCTGCAGTCTGCACACACTCCCAATAAAGTCACAAACTTCATGAGTTTGGGAATGAAAGCTTGACCTTGGGTCCACCATGGGACCTCCGGACAAACTGCTGCAGCGATTCCTGCCCTGGCTCCCTGATTTCATGCACTCTGGTGAAATTCCTCAACCCTCCAAAGCGCAGCCAGTGACTCCTGGGTCCCTGCCCGGCTGGGAACTCCCCGGTACCTCTCTCCTCTTTACTGTGGAAGTGGAAGTTCCCCTTGCACGGACACTTGCTTGTTCTCTTTGTACCAAAAACAAGGCAGTGTCCTCTTTTTGCATGTAGAACGGAAGCGTCAAGAGAGTGAGTGATTTATCCAAAAGTCACATGAGTTCAGTGAGTAGGGAACTACATCAAGAGAAAGAGCTTCCAGTTAATTTTATGAACTCTATCTGTATTGCCCAATATGAGTGCTCAACCCCCTGGTTCCCTGTTTTTTGTGCACAATGACCCAAATTCTAAGGAAGTTGGAGTGATGCAAGGGGGGAGACAGGGAAAAGTAAAAGAAGAGAAAACCCACTCTGTGGTGTTGGAAGGAGAGGCAAGGAAGCTGGAAGCAGGTGGAGGAGCTTTGGGGGCCTGGGGAAATCAAGAGGGGTGAGGTCTTTGGGAAGAATGACAGTCAGAGTTCAGGGACCGAGAAAAGTGGCCGGCAGAAATGCTAAGGGAGACCCTACCGTGATCAGGAATATTTGAACTTGGGGATCAGTGTTGGTGTCTTAGTGCTGGTTATGGTTCCAAAGTAAGGCGTCCAGCACTCAGGGTTCTAACGGGGAAACTGAGGAGCAAGGAGATGTGTGAGTTCCAGACCCCACCCTCGACCTTAAGAGCCCAGGTCGGTGGCTACTTGACGGACCCTGCTCCCCCTCCCTTCATCCAAGTGAAGTGCCTCAGCTCCTGATCCTCCCCACTCAGGGCAGGACCCTAGTCTGCCACTCGAGGGACTAACAATAAAAATGCCCACGTTTCAAATGCATGCATGCTACAGCTTTCTGATTATAAAATCAATGCAAGCTTATTTGAGAAGAACTTGGATCTGCTGGCATATGCATATACTCTGCCATGAATCACCAGGATTTATCACCAATGGTTTCATTTGGGAGGCCTGTGGATGAGAAAAAAACGATCAGTTTTGGTTTTGTATCTCTTGTGCTTTTTCTCATTGAAAACTAAGCTCATGTGTCGCTGTGTGTGGATACAGAGGCTGTTTGGGATGGGGCACGTGAGACCACCAGCCATCATGTCTTTTTGTTGACATCCATCTACTTCTCTGTATTGGGAGAGAGAGAGACACACACGCGAATAATGACCTGGCTTGATCTATCTTAAATCACTCAAAAACTAAAAAGAAATCTAAAATCAACAGTAACCACGCCATCCAGATGGGAACACTCCTCATTTCAGGATAAAGCCCTCCTGCTTAAATAATGAGGATGATTTTATATCTGAATTCTGAGTTCTGTTTTTTACTTATTCTCGTTTTTTAATTTAGACCGTGAATGCTTGTACATATTTAAATACTGTTCCAGAGTGTTCTTTTACCAGTTACCTATGAGCTTTTCTGCCAAGTGAACTTTAAAATTTGAACAGCCAGGGTGCGTGGAGCTCTCCCAGGGTGCCCCTGTCTCGCCTGGAACCCATCAGGAGGATTAGATGTCCCAACCAGCACAAAGCACGGAGCACGGTGGGAGAGTATAGCCAGGTGGGACGTTACCGGAGACCACGTGCTCAACCACTTTCCTTCCAGGTTCAGCACGGTTTCCTAGCCAGTCTTCTTCTGTAGAATACCTACCTGGTTCCACATTTTTCACCATTGAATGATCCTGTGGTAAACATGTTTGTCCGTAAGTCTCTGTGTTTCTGAGCATTTCCTTAAGTGGAAACTCTTAACAAAAGAATTGTTTGATCCATAAGAACAAAAAGGTTTAAGGCTGTTGATGCATTTCCCGGAGCGATCCATTCACACCTGCCCAACGGCGTTTGAGAGAGTCAAAATCAGACTTCATTCGCCATTCACTTGTCGTTTATTTTTTGCAGTTAAGATGGTTATTTTCCGTTTTAGTCGTTTGCATTTCTTAAGAATCAAATATGTAGTCAAATAAGCACAACAGATTTTTTTTTTAAACCAACCTGACTGATAGGATAGTAACTTCCCACATAGGAGTGGGAAGTTTCTTTAAAAACTAACAGCACTCTAGTCTGCAGACCGAACTTATTATTTTCTAGAAGTTAGGGTCCCAGAAGATGACAGATGGAACAGTCACTGGGATTAACTGAGGAGACTGTGTTAAAGAGGCATCCTCAGGGCTCAGGCAACCCAGAAGAGCTGAGGCAGCATCTTGGGGCCATCACTGAGGAGCCTACGGGGCAAGGGGCAGTCGCAGGGTCCTGGAAGACGGAAGTGGCTGAGCAAGAGGGAGGCAGCCAATCCTCAGAGACCCAGCAGGGAGAAAGCCAGGGAATAAATTACCCTGACTGCACTTCCACTCCCTCCAGTTCTTGCTCCTGCCTCCCACGGGCCAGGCCAAACTGAAGCCAGAGGAGCAGGAAGCCCTTCCAGGTGACCCGGCCACCCTCCGGGTGGGGTGCCTGGTGGGGAAGGGTGGAGAGAAGATCTGGACAGGGGTCCATGGGAAACACCCAGACACCATATGCCAGCTGTGTTCAGTTTTTCTTTCCCAGACTCCACCAGAATTTGAAGCAATCCTTCACAAGCAGGGACCTCGTTGGCCTCATTCTCCGTGGTATCCCAGAACTGGGAGCACCTGGTACATAACGGGTGTCCAATAAATGCCTGGCAAACAAAGCATACATACATGAGGGAATGGATGGATGAGTGAATGAATGAATGAACTAATGCACTCACAATCAGCCCTGCTATTTCTTGAAACTTCAGAGGAAGCCCCGTCTACACGCTGCAGATATTCACATAGGGGGAAGAGGAAACGCTATTTCTTGTCCCCTAAATATTATCTGGCAGTACAAACTCAACGGAGCTGCCAAGCCCCTCCCACACCAGTCCTAGGACAGTAGCTCAGAACTTCTTCTTCCCACCTCCTCTTCCGCTTTCTTTCCCTAAGAAAACCCATCCTGCAGACATGTTTGGCCACTGCTCGGTTGGCAGGACACTGACTGATAGGGGAGTCTGGGGGGTGTTCCTACCCACCACCTTGCCTGACTGTGCACTGGCTCCCGGAGAAATTTGTGAAAAAAAAATACATCCCTGGACCCCGCCCAGGAGGTCAGAGCAGGGCCTGGCCGTCAGTCTGGTTTTCAAAAGACATGAAGGACATTTGGCTCAGCTTGCAGGGTGACCAACCAGCCTGGTTTACCTGGGACTTCCGATGTTAAACCAGGAAAGTCCCGGGGAAACCCGGCCAAGTGGGGCACCCCGTCTGCTCCGGCACTGGGCCAATGAGCTCCCTCCTGTGCTGTCTCTTCCTTATCGCTGGAGTCTGTGGCCTGATCTGGTGAAGCAAGCCATCTGAGAATGAACCTTAAGTTCAGCAGGAATGAAGACTGTTGAGATGTTCATTTGGAGAAAAGATCCTTCTTCACACATGCCCACTGGGGGCCCACCCTGCCATTCAGGGCCAGAGCTGTAGACCGTTCAACCCAGCTCTGAGTAGCTCTACCTCACTGTGCATTTCCCTCCCCCGAGGCCCTGGAAGGTGCTGGCTGGTAGGGGAGGGACTCAGGTTTTCAGTAGCGCAATGTTTAGGAAAGGCGAGTTGCTCCACTGTTCCTTGGGCAACTCCAGTGGCCCCTCAGACCACCTCTGAATGCTCCAGGGCGAGGCCGCCATCAGTCCCCACTAACAGGCTCCCAAGGGAGATGGAGTAGCTATGCCAACCCACATCCCAAGGCCGCTTGTCCTGGAACTCTAGAAAGTCCTTCTCTGCTGCAGAATAAGTCTCCCTGAGCCAATGGCAGGATGAAGGAGATCGGGTGCTTCCTACAGGGGCAAGCCATCAGACCTCACTTTTGCCCCCAGTGAAGGCTAAGGGGTCTGTCCCCGTGTCCTTTAAAGGATGAGAGAGAGCATTCTGTCAAATTAACTGCTATATTTACTGGATCCCAACCTCTGGCCGGACACTAAGCCAACCACTTCATCGTCAAAACAATCCAATGAGGTAGGGACTACATTTATCCCCCTTTTACAGGTGAGAAAACAAAAGCACAGGGAGGTTACAACTTGCTCAAGTTCCCCCAGCTGGTCAGTGTGAGAGCCAAACTGTAAATCTGTCTAGCAGAAATAGCAGGGGCCTGGGCCCAGTCAGTTTGGCCCCAGACTCCTTCTCTGTGAAAAAAAAATTCATGTATAAAAGCTACCGGTGCTCTTAACACTCCCCAGGCTGCTGTCAGGGGTGCTGGCTGCACTCCTCCCATTATCTAAGAAGGCTTCCCTGGTGACTCCTACCAAAAGAGCAAAAGCCCCACCCCACTACCCCACCACCCAGCCGCTCTTCCTGTCCTTTCTCTGCTCAGCACTAGCTGGCCCACTGTGTGTGTGTGCCTGTGGGTACGCCTGTGCATGCGCACTTGCTAACTGACCCCCACACTCTATGTTGGGCCCCAGTAATGCAGGGACTTTGTCTGCCTTGTTTACCCACATACCCACAGCACCAAGTATGGCAGGTCGGCACGTGGGGCACGCTCAACAAATATTTGAGAAACAAATGAGCTAGTAATGAATAGATACTGAAAATGAACTTAAGTTGTACGGTACTTGGCACATACTTACTAGTCATGCTTTTTCTCTTTTATCGGTGAGAACACGGACCTCGGGTGCTGGCCCATCGCATAGTTTTAAACGTGCCACGCAGTGTGGCTATCCAAGGGCACAGAGGCGAACAGCCAATCTCTAGAACATCTTTATCCCGCATAAATAAAATTCGATGAGCAACTCTGCCTTTTGGCCCCTGGCTCCACCATCCCATTCTTTGCTTCAGTGAGTGTCTCTATTTGAAATGCCCCCTGTCGGTGGGAGCAGGCAGTATTCTATCTGAATCTGAATCCTGGGTGATTTGTGATAAGAGTTCAGGAAAAAAGTGAAAGTTCTGTTAGAAGACATAACCAAAACAGAAGGGGGAAAGCGGTATGTAGAAGACAATGGGAGTAGAAATATTTCATGAACTTTTAAAATAAAAGTTACTACAATGAAGTAGGAACATCTGAACGAGATACTACAGTTTTAGGATCTGCAGGGAGCGGCATACTATGACCCAACCCTAGTATCTCAGTGAGCTGCTTCAGTGAGCTGAAGGTAGTATGAGCCCCCTCAGCCTCAGTAGATCTGCCTGAAAAACGTGACCCAGCATTTAACTCTTGTGGTCAACACAGACCGCCTTATCTTCTTTACCTGTATTTTTATCAGACGTGCCCCCAAGCCTCAGAAGGAAAATGTCTGGCTTCATGGTTTTCTCTTCTACAACAGAGGCACCGAANAGCCAATCTCTAGAACATCTTTATCCCGCATAAATAAAATTCAATGAGCAACTCTGCCTTTTGGCCCCTGGCTCCACCATCCCATTCTTTGCTTCAGTGAGTGTCTCTATTTGAAATGCCCCCTGTCGGTGGGAGCAGGCAGTATTCTATCTGAATCTGAATCCTGGGTGATTTGTGATAAGAGTTCAGGAAAAAAGTGAAAGTTCTGTTAGAAGACATAACCAAAACAGAAGGGGGAAAGCGGTATGTAGAAGACAATGGGAGTAGAAATATTTCATGAACTTTTAAAATAAAAGTTACTACAATGAAGTAGGAACATGTGAATGAGATACTACAGTTTTAGGATCTGCAGGGAGCGGCATACTATGACCCAACCCTAGTATCTCAGTGAGCTGCCTCAGTGAGCTGAAGGTAGTATGAGCCCCCTCAGCCTCAGTAGATCTGCCTGAAAAACGTGACCCAGCATCTAACTCTTGTGGTCAACTCAGACCGCCTTATCTTCTTTACCTGTATTTTTATCAGACATGCCCCCAAGCCTTAGAAGGAAAATGTCTGGCTTCATGGTTTTCTCTTCTACAACAGAGGCACCGAATAGAATGGGATACCTGCCCATCTCCTGGGTGGGCCAAACACCCTCTGAGACTCCCACGAGACTTCCTGGCAGGAGTCAGTTCACAACCGTAGCATGCCTCCTCAACAGCACCAGGACCATGAAGGAGATATGCCTTTAGAGGACTAGGAATTTAGAGGTAAGAACCGCAACCAGAGCAACCACCCAAAGGTAGGAGCCATCGCCCCTTAAAACATCAAGCTCACCCACACCAGAAGGCTCCAGGAGAGGGTGCATAAATGATGAATGATCCTGTGCTACACCTAGACAAAAGGAAGTAGCTGCAGGCCAGGGTGTGGCTGGGGGTCCAGAGGCTGGGAAGGGGTCAAAAGAGAGGCTTCAATGATATATTCTGTACAGCCTCTAGGAGGCGCCCCGGTGCATTGGGAGGACCTTAGGAGTCCATGGATCTTGGATTCAAATCCACCCTTCCTACTCATTAGCCACATGCCCTTCAACACACGGTCTTATCTCTGTCTGTACAGTGTTTTCTCCATCTACTGACAGAAGTTGTTACCGCCTACCCTGTGCAGTGTAGGGGTTAAGGACACAGGTCAGGAGCCAGGCTGCCTAGGTTGAGTTTCTAGCTTACTGGTGAGGTGCCTGTGGGTAAGTCCCTTATGTTCTTGCCTTGATTTTCTCATCTATGAAATGGATAGAGGAATAAGATCCACTTCCTATGACTATGGGGAGGACTATATGTAATAAATCAAATAAAAGTCTTTAAGACAGTGTACGGCATGCACTAAGTGCAAAATAGATGATACTTTTGTGGTTTTTTGTTGCTGTCCATTGTTCAGGGCTTGTCATGAGCTTCACAAAGAAGAATATGTGAATGGCCCTGGCTGGTGTGGTTCAAGTAGTTGGAGCATCATCCCATGAACCAAAATGCTGGATGTTCAATTCCCAGTCAGGGTACATACCTGGGTTGCAGTTTCGATCCCTGGTTGGGGCAGATGGAGAAGGCAATCAATCAATGTTTCTCTGTCACATAGATGTTTCTCTCTCACATTGATGTCTCTTGTGCCCCTTCCCTCCCTATCTCTCTAAAATCAATACACATATTTTTTTTAAAAAGAAGAACAATACAGGAATACACTGCACAGTACTCAGGGTTTGTGTCCCTTTCTTAGGGCAAGTCAGATGCCGAATCTAGCCCAAAAGGGGTTCCTGGGACGGCTTGACAAGGAATGTCCAGGCCAGTGCTGTTCCTTGGATGCTGTGGTGGGAAGAGAGTGCACTGGGAAGGGGTTGGCCAGGGCCTGCCCCCCAGAGAGTCACAGGAACAAAAATAGGAAGCCCAGGCTGGTATTTACAGTAAGTCCTCGGGCCCTGACCACATTGTCTTGTCTGTGGTGCATTTATTTTGGGGACAAGCACTGAAGTCATTGCTGCCCGAAAATGCTCCAAGCTGGCCTGTCTAGTCTCTGCTTTCCCATGAGACCCCTGGGGTGAGGGAACCAGACCCACAGGCAGGACCAGAGGGCCCTTGAGTCAAGCGGGCCGACCACAGGACCAGCTCAGGCCCCTGCCCAGAAAGGGACTCAGGCTCCCTGCAAGGTTTCCCAAGGTGCCTGCAGCAGGAAGCTCTGAGGCGGAGGTGGCTGAGGCGGAGCCCTGTTTCACCCACTCCTGCTTTTGGTCTCACTTTCCTTTTCCTCCAAGGCTGCCTCAGCCCGTCTTCCTGAGTCTTAGGGTGCTTCTCTCTTCATTTCTTCTAACTCAGTAGGAAAAGGGAAGTGGATTCTTCAAAGCCACCTTGTGGCCTTGATAAGCAAACCCACAGACCCAGACTGGGGTGCTGGCCTGGGTGGGCCTCTATTAGCTGCTCCTTGGGCCCAGCAACACTCTGAAACCTTTGGGTAGCCAGGGTCACTGGGCTTCTCCGGAGACAGGGCTGGCTGTGACGCGGGGCTCCTTTCTGAGAGGTTGCCCTGGCCAGAGTCTCCCCTCTGCTCTGGGATACTACTCAGACGGGGCACTCCACGACCCACATGCCTGTCTGACCCCTGGCTCCCAGCCCAAAGAATCCTACCCCATTCCCACAGCGTAGCCTTAGGTCCCCAGTTGCAAAATGGAGAGTGAATAGGACACTGGCTTACAAGTCTCTTTATCTTTAAAGAAAATATTCCACAGAACCCCCACTTGCTATCACAAAATGTTTCTGAAGGCAACTGAGGACCTGTAGCTACATCTACTTGCCAGCAGTCGGCTATCTGCCTTCCAAAACCAACTCTAAGAAACCCCTGACGTACAGCTGCTGTGGACAGTTGTGCAGGCTACGCACTGTGCAACCTTAGATGGTGCTGTTCGCATCACACTGTGGACTGTGAGGATGGCTCCTCCTGGGGCTGTTTGAGACTCAGCCACCTATGGTGGCCCCATAGGTGGAGCATCACAAAGCAGAATTTTAAAATTACAGGATTTATACCATTACCTTGCAAGCTTAGAATGCTGGTCCTCCTCTGTCACATAAGCATTCAGCAGTGACTCCTTACTGGAGTGAGTTCATAAGGGTTTAATCCACTACCATTCCTTGTGCTATCTTTATATTCACAGAACACAAAAGCCTTTTGAAGGCCCATGGATTAAGGGCACAGCTGAAGAATTCTGGGCTTTGCCTAATGCAGGCAGGAGATGCAGAAGGTCCAGAAGTCTTACTTGTGCCTCACAGTGAATTCCAGAACACAAATGTCCTGCCTGCCTGTGACTGGTACTTTCTAGGGGCCAAGAATTATGCCTCTTGGGCACTTTTACTTCCCCAGAAGACAATGTCATTTTTACTAAACCAAGGAGAGGAAGAAAGCAGATTTAGCCACCACCTACTTTCGGCCAGAAATTGTGTTAGCAATTTGACTGATGTCATCTCATTTATTTCCACCACCACCCTCTAGGTTTTTATCATCACCTTTTGAAAACCAAAGATGTGAGGCTAAGAGCAATCAAGCATATCAGGGTGCAAAGCTGTGACTAGAACTCATGTGTGTGCGAGCCCAAAAAGCCTGCTCTTGCTCCTCATCAGATAGAATCCGACCTGTCTGCTGGGTGTCAGAACCCTCAGAGGGTTGTATTGAAACGTGTGTCCCCCTTGAAATCTGAATTTCTGGAGGAGACTCCCCAAAATTGCTATTTAATCTCCCTGGCATTCTGATGCCTCACTTGGTTCGGAGACTGTTTTGGAAGGTAAATTGTGTTTGGTGGTAGAAATAATCTCACAGAACTTACTTTTCACACTTTTGTTCGTGCCCTGTTTTCTGCCGAGGAGGATGTCTTCTGTCTTCCAACCTCAAAGGCCCACTTCTAATTCAACCTCCTCCAGGAAGCCTTCCTGGACTGCTTACCCAGCACATGGTCCTCCTCTTTTCCCCACGATTATCTCTTTGCGCTCCTTTAACGCACTAACCATCGCATGTCTTGTAAAGGAGATCCCCCTGCCCCCATCCCCATGCCCTACCAGCCTTAAACTCCTCCTGCCCAAACCCCGAGTCTTGCATATTAGTCTTCATTCAGAGCCTTAGATGTGAATCAAAGAGATTTACTGAATTGAGTTGGGTTAGATCGAATGGTCAAGACACTTCATTACAAACCGGTTTGTGAGTGGCCAGCCTACCGACCTCTCAAAACTCTTGACTGTTTCTGGCCTCTTTGCCTATGACGCCCCAGATCCTTTGACCCAAAATAATCTTTCTCTTCGATGGTTAGATTTCTCTTTCTACTTCAAGCATCATCTCCTCTGATCATTCCCACCCAAGGCAGCTTTCATCATACCTGCTTCTGTGAAACCTTGGTCAAGATAGAACTTACCGTAAGTATTGTATACTTCTTGCAAGCCCCTCCCACTGGGTTACAAAGTTGTTTGTATTGTGTTCCTAGGGCTTGGATGGGCACATCTTAGAGGCCCGATATGGTTAGAATGAATGAGTGACTGAATGAATAAACCAAAGAATGGGTGGGAACATAACCAGGTCTGGGTAGCATTGTTGGCTCAAAAGATTGGCCAGTCTTTCTCCCCAGAGTCTGTGTTTCAGAAGGTGGACAGAGAGCAGCGGCCCACTGCCCAGACCCGAGCTGCACAGACTTCCCCAGGAGTCATTTGGTAGTTCTGGGTGGAACTGGTTGTGTGTGCGGACCCCTTTGGCTGGCGACCCAACACCTGGACAAGACCAGGGACGTGGTAGGTAGCCTCATCTGCCCTTCCTCCTCAGCTGCCTTCTTCCTTTCCCTTCTCTTTTGAGTCCTGCCCCACCCCCCCAAGGTGCCACCTGTGACTGCTGGGGGCATTTTCTGAAGTGGATCCAAGACTTCAACAATGACCTTCACCGCGCCACCCATATGATAGAACAAGGGGCTTGCATGGACCTTGAGTGGACCTCTTCCTCCTGGCCTCCCTGCCCAAGTTCCACGGGCATCAGGAAGAACACACCCTCAGGGTCCCTGCGGTTTCATCAGCAAGTCCACATGCAGGTCACAGAGGTCAGTATCTGTCCCCATTTGTGCCTGTAATCAGGAGCAAATGCGGCAACAACTCTGGACTTGCTTTTCTAGTACTTTTTAAGAGACCTTTAACCACAGAATTTTTATTAGCTCTCTCTCTCTCTCTCTCTCTTTTTGTCATTTAGCAAATGAGAAAAATCTCCACAAATTGAAACCAGATGTGTTTGCCTGGGCTATCAAAAGCTACAATGTTTTTATCATGTTCGTTTTTATTTATTCAGTCTCCTTAGCTCCCTAGTCATGAGGCTCCAGTGTTTTCTCATTATTTTGAAAACCAGGAGATGTTGGCATGTGGCGAGTTGCTACTCCACTCGGCCCGTAAGCTGAAAAACTCTAGATGCTTCTATGTTCGGAGAAGACGTGGGGGGAACATGTAAAATGAAAATCTCTGCTCCATTGTCACACATTCAGTCAAATATGCCATCCTGTTTATCTAATTAAGCCCTGATATTATAGCTCCTAATTGTGACACTGGCATAATTTTGTATCTTATTTAAGTGAGTGATATGATTAGAACAGTATGATGTACACGGTATGACTTCCTACTTCCATGTGTAAACCGGGCCAGGTCTTTGCGGCGGCTCTGAGCTTTGACACAGCCCAGCCGTCCCAGTGAGGCCGTGGGCACATGGAGTCCACCCCTTGAATTCGGCATCATTGACGTTCATGCACGCCGGCACCACGCCCACCAGCTTGGTGTTCAGACCCATAGAGATTCATCTATTCATCTCCATCCCGGGCCGAGTGAAGAGAAAAATTAATATTCCTAAGTGGGAAAAGACGAAATAAGCTGCTGAGAAAAGTTACTTTCATTTATATCTTAACCACTTATGAGGCAGGCATGTGTGCAGTTAATGGCAAGGAGGATGAAGCCAGAGGGGGTGCCCGGACCAGCGACAGCCCCTGGGCCGCCTTGCAGCCCTGAAAACTCAATTAACCTCGCGGGGCCTCGCTCCTCTGTTCATTAGTATTTATTTGTTTGATTTTCTTAAGCTTGCTCTTTGTGGTAAAAGCAAAAAAGAAATCACCTCAGGGCATAGGCACCAGAGAGTACCAATTAATTAAAATACATAAAACAGAGCTGAGATGGCCAACAGCCTTGAACTTGGAGACAGCCAGATAAGCCTTTTTAAAGGTTTATCCCCTTAACTTGCCAGATCTGCAGGAGGAGGCCAAGATCACAGCAATGAAGAATTCGCTAAGTGGGGAGAGAGGCTTCAGCCTTCCGAGATCTCGGCAATTGTTAGCAGCCGTGCCTGACGAACCAGGCGCTACCTACAGAACTTCTCTCAAAACTGTAGATAGTTCTCAGCTTTCGGGTCACTGTTGGAACTACTGGGAATTTGGAAGAAGAGCAGGTTGAAAATCTACGCATTCTAATGGAGCACTGACACTCCCCACTGTGTGCCCCACCCCCACCTCAGAGCCCAGCCAGGACCCTGGCCGGAGGTTAAAAATAGGCCCAGGGACTCAAAATAAGGTTTTTCCGAAGAATTGGCACTGTTTAACTAGGAGGAAAAGTGCAGTGGGGAGCTCGGTCCCCGGAGGAGGGCGAGCAAAGGGGCAGACCTGCTCTGTGCCAGGGGCCATGCCAGGTACGTGTGCAACAATAGCTCCTGGGGAATTGAAACCCCAGGTCAGGAGGGACCACAGGCAGCAGGTGAAGCCAGCCTAGCCTGAGCCTTCGACATGGAAACGCTTCCGCAAGACTGCCTCCACAAAGCCCACCGTCTCCACCAGGCTGCCTTCGGGTCCTTCCATTCGCCCACGTGTCGTGGGTATCAGCCCCTCAGCAGTGTCTTCGTTCTCCTCAATGGCTACAATTATAGGCATCTATACATGTACCATTTCCTAACTTTGGGAGATGCCTGATTATGTATTTGAGGTTGTTCCCCATGATCTGTTATCGCAAGTATGGATTCAATAAATACTCTTTATACATATGCCCCATAAACATGCCTTTTGAGGTCACATTTGTAGAAACGAAATCACTGGGGCAACAAGGAAGTGCTTGCTGAAGGCTGGTGGACACGTCACCTCTCCCGGGGGCTGTACCTTTACCGGACACTCTCAGAGAACAGGTTTGTCACGTGGTGTCACGGAAAGTTGACTGCTGCTAGCTGTGGTTCTTTGCCTGTACTGGCTTGTCCCATGGAAGCGTCTCCAGGTTACCAGTTCATAGATACGGTCATGGGGCTGCACCCCCAGGTAAAACATGGAGTTGCATTCCTGGAATCACGCATCCTGAATACTTGAGTCCACGGGGGCAAATTTCAAAGAGGGAATCTCTGGTCTGAGGTCTGCCTTCCACAGCCCCATTTCTTTCTGTAGGATCTGTCTTTTCTTTGGGAGATTCTTAACCAACCATTATTTCTTTCCCTTTCTGAGGCTGCAATCTAGACTCAACTGCTAGACTAACACAGCAGAACACACTGCCCCAACATTCATACAAGATCCACAAGTACAACACTTGGTTACTGGCATTTTTCTCTCTCTAGTCATTGCTGCTTTAAAAAAAAAAATGTGTCGTGTTTAATAAAAGGCCCTTGTCCTGCTGACAGTGTTGCTAAGTTTGAATAGATAAACATTGACAGAAAGTAGATGGGAGCCAGCAACAGGCAAAAATTTCTGCACAATACAAGAGGAATCTGGGCATCTGAGAGCATCCATCACAGAGCCATCAGGATACTGGGAGGCTGAGGTTATGTTAACTAGGGAGGCAAGTGAGTCTTCTCCAAAGATCCCGGGACCCACAGACCTTCTGAACAAGCAGGTCATCTAATGTTTACTCCGAAGCAACATACGGTGCTCTGATATAAACTTCCTCTTCATCCCCCTACGCTAAACCATTGCTAAGGTCAATGACCATTTTAAATGTTGGGGGTGGGGGACAAACCATTTCTTGGTTCCTGATTACCAAGTCCTTTCCTTATGTCTAACTAAATCACATGTCTGAACCCTGCTTTGTTTCTCATTCGTGACACATCTCATTAAATAGCAGAGCACATTTGTTTATTCTTTTACTATTTGTCTCCCCTCTAGAATATAAGCCCTATAATAACAGCAATGTTGCCTACTTCCTTTGCTTCTTTGTTCCCATTCCCTAGAACTATTCCTAGCATATACTAGGTACTCAATAAATACTTGTGCAATTGACCAAGTAAGCAAAGAATGACCACAGTGCATGGAAAAGAAAACATGAACACATTCAGACATTGTTCAAAACTCAGCAAACTAAAAATTGAAATGTCCCAATGTAGCTGAGAAAACATCTTTTTTTATAAGGAACAGAGTGAAATTAAAGTCTGAGGGTTTAAATTAAGGGAAAAAAACATTGGTCCTCTTATCCTCATATTTCACAGACTAATAACATTCGCAGACTTTGGTACTTAGAAGGATTTTATGAATTTCACATCCTCTGTAAAGACATGACTTCCTGCCACGAACAGGGAGGGTGTGAGTCCTGGTCCAGATAACCATGAGCATCCATGAGTAATTGTGACCAAAATCCAGCCTTGCGCTGGGAAGCAGGCTTGCATAGCTGAGGTCAGCAATTGGCTTTTCCATCTTCAGTTTTGTGCCAGCCCAGACAGCTTGGGCTGCACCAGAGATAATCCAGACTGTGTTCACACTTTTTCTTCACTACAGAGTAGCAGGAGACATCCTAGCTCGTGGGGAGTAGGAACAGAGAACTGACTCGACTGCAAGAGTTATCTGCATTTTCACCATCAAAGTACGGCTTTTTCACTCGCCCTGACCCCTTTGCCATTCTCCCTAGTGTATTCAGAACAGCCACCGCTGCAAACTAAGAAGATGCCATTAGCCAGATATTGAAGTCATTAACTCCACCCGCACAGAAGGACAGGGAGACTAAGGAGTCACGTTCGGGCAACCAAAGTGAAGTCTGAGCAGCAGTCTCTGGCCCAAGTAACCCAGAGCCACATAAAGAGAAGCAAGAAGCTGAATAGCTATTTCATGACGCAGCATAGACAACTCGTGTCAGACAGACGGCCTCAACTTACTTGAGAATTTTTCTCACCTAGGCTGCACAGAGACCATGGAGATAAACAGTATCAGTGAAAAAAACTCCATAGACATCCACTCCAGTGTGCAGGTAGGTACCCTCATTACGGGAACGGCAATAAAAGCATCGAATTCCTCGACAGTCGGCACCACTGTAACATCCTGGCGTTGTTTGTTGGAGAGAATTCGACATAAATCTGTTCAAATAAATTAACACCATCATTTTGACGGTCTTTTCTGGCAGAAATAAATAGTTCACCATGCCAGTTTATGAGCTGACCTATGAGATCTCTTCTGAAAAAAAAAATACAAGCTATGCAAAGTACTTCGTTATATTTTAACACCAAAATGAAAGTGGTTCGCTTCGCTTTTTTTTCTTTTCTCCTAGAACCTCTTGTTTTCTTACACTCCATATAACACAAATGTGGTGTCGAGGGGAGGAGGAGGAGGAGAGGAAAAGGAAAATGGACAGGAGGCACATGGGAGATGCTTATTACAGCTTATCAAGAAGAGAGAATGACACCCCATTTTCCGTATTAAAAAGCCCAGGAAACAAATCAATCAACCATTCATTTAGGGATTCTCTCTGAACATCCCACATCTGGTATTACAACATAGCCTGTACCTTCCCACATTTCCATACTACTTTTTGTTTATGAATAAAGTCAAAATTAACCAAAGAGGCTAGTTTCCAGAAGAAAAAACAAAAACCTGGAAATGGCAAGTTGGACTACCTTTTTCTAATTTTTCTAACTCTATGATTTTCTGCTTCTTGATTGAGCATTAATCTATAAATAGTAAAATCTTAAACATACAACTCAATGAATTTCTACCTATGCATAAACTCACGTGAGACCTCCAGGTCAAGACACAGGACACTTCCAGAGCCTCAGAAAGTTTTCTCGTGGGCCCCCACACCCCCCGCCAGACAGTACCTACCAGTTACCCCAGGGCTAAACACAATGTGATTTCTTTCACCTTCATTTGATTTTTCTTCGCTCTTGAAATTAATGTACCTGGAGTCAAGCATTATTGTCCTCTTTTTGTGTCGGTCTTCTTTAGCTCAGGATGACACATTTGAGGGTCATCCATGTTATTGGAACTATCATTAGCTTACTATTTTTAATCCAGTGTAGAAATCTATTGTATGAACATACTGCAACGTGTTTATCCATTTCCCCACTGATGAGCGTGTGGGCAGCTTCCAGTTCTGGACGGTGACCAAACAGCTGCCATGAACACTGGTACAAGCCTTTCTGTGGACATAGGTGCTCATTTTTCTTGAGAATGACATTTCTGGGTGTAGAGATTTAACTCCATTAGAAACTGCCAAATAGTTTCCCGAGGGGGTTAGACCATGCTCCTACTTGCTTTTAAAATGACCATGTTTTTAACTAAAAACACCTTGCACCCATGTGTCCTGCCCCTCTCCCCTTCCACAGATGATTTGTTCCTGAAATACGAACTGTTACATGGAAAGGTACCATGAGAGGTTGCAGGCTATGGAATCAGACGAGCCTCAGAACCCTATTCTCTCACTTGTTTATTGGTCTTCAGACTTTGAGTAGGACGCCTTTAATTGTATCAAGGCTCCATAGGTCTTTGAGAAACGACTACATGGTATCAACTCACTCTGTCAGTTTGTTGGGAGGACAAAGTGAGGTGACACAGATGGGGAGATCCTGTGCAGGTCCAGAGAGAGCCAAGCGCTGGGTACAAGCTAAGCCCCTCTCCCGGCATCTCCTAACAAGCACCGCCCCCTTCAGCTAAGTTTTGGGGTCTCTTCCTCTCTCTTGTGCCCCAGGGGACTGAGGAGGAAGGAAGTCTAGAAAAGAAAGACCCTGAAGTTTACAAGGTCAGGGGGCCAGATACGGATCCGAATCCGTCTTCCCACAGCAGAAGGGAGAGTCTCTGTTTACAGTAGGACCCAGATGGAAGTGATTTGTTCAGAACCGTCTTATTCTTGAGTGTGATATTTGTCCACATCATAAAACCACAGGCTACAATGTGTCTGACATTATACCAAGTGATATAACCCGTCCTAATGATATTATAATAAATCCCAAATGAGGCAGCCATCACTCGGCAGCCTTTTCAAAGTGTTCCTGAAATAGTTTTTACAGAACAAGGGGTCTGTGTGCCAAATGCAGACGCTCACATGAGGCCGGAGGAGTCAGCTCAGGCATACACAGGGACGCAGCTCTGGCTCAGCTCTTGGCTGGGGACATTTTCTTTTTATATTAATCTACTGGCTTTTTATGAAAAATCAAAATACTTCTTTTTTATTTTTTATATGAAGGATGGAATTGGACATTTTCTAAGTGCAATAAAATGTCCCCCAGGGTGCTTTTTTTCATTATTATTCTTCAAATCAGCAGTTTCTGTGTCTCTTCATTAGTGAAAGCCAATGACCTTCATCTTGGCTTCACCTCCCCCGGTGCTCAGAGAACGCTGACCACATTTCCTGCCTTCTGGTGGTGAAGGGTTGTTTTGCTCTGTTTTTCTGCTCACATACATAGGTATGTTTCTGAGATACCATGTGATCTGTTTCCACCAGCCTGGGGAGCTTGCTGACTCAGACACCACTGAATTCCTTCTAGGACAAATGTGCAGCCCTTTCTGGCCTGAAAGGCGAGAACCACAGAAGTCCCATGTGTCCCCTAATGGGGTTGGAAGCGCCATCTTGCTGGACTGTGGTCTCGGAATTAGGAGGACCTGGGGCAAGAAAGAATATCTATTCCACCTCATTCTCACCATCACCAACAAGCCACTGCCACCTCAGCCATAATCCCTGCTGCCATGTCCAAATCCACAGCCCAAGTGTTTATCTCCCTCATCATTTCCCTGTCCATCTTCCCTGCAATCATCGGCCTTCTGGCCATCTCCACTGCAATGGATCGTCTATGGTCAGGACCTTCCCATCACACCTCTTTCCTCCCCCTTTTCCAACCCACGTGGTTCCATCAGTGGTCCACACCATGGGTCCAAGATGCAAGTATATGAGTTTTACAGTTACTGGAAAAGATGGCATTCTTTTCATTCTCTCGCTAGGACCACAAGGATGGATGAGGTGAGCCTAAAACTGCTAGGGATCATTTATTGCCTCCAGGTAAATTAAATATACATGTTTAATATGGCCATTATAGCGTACAGGAAATTAAATAGAAATCTATCAGTTTTACAACTGTAAAAATATATATCATTCCCTATATCTGTCTGAAAACATAGAGCATCTTAGTAATAACCTATCAATAAATGTGGAGGGCACTTATTAACAAACCATAACACATTCTACCAGACTAGAAAAAAAGTCATAGAATAGAAAAACACACCATTTTAGAACTTGGTAATACGGGAGGACTTTCTGTTATTTTTGTCCCATTAAGTTACGTGACTTCAACCTGTCAGAACAGTGAGGGCAGGACAGCAGCCTCAGTGGATCAAGGGTGGAGCATTCAGCCAGAGATTATTCTCAAGCCATAAGCTCTAATGTCATTTTTCCCATTAGGTTTTGGATTTTGGGGGGGACCCATTACTTCTTTCTTCTTTCCTATTTCTCCCTTTTGGAATGAGAGTGTCTATCCTATGCCAGTCACACTATTATATTTTGGAAACACATAATTTGTCTGGATTCGCAGGTTCACAACGGGAGACCAATTTGCCTCGGGATGAATCATACCTTGAGTCTCACCCATATCTTATTTAGACGCTATTTAGATGAGACTTTGGAATTTTAGACTTCAGAGTTCATGCTGGGATGAGTTAAGACTTGGGGGCTGTTGGGATGTAATTCGTGTATTTTCTGCCCTGAGAACCCTGAGGCACCCATGAATCAGGAAGTGCATTCTCACCAGGTGTGGGCACCTTGACCTTAGACTTCAACCTCTAGACCTGTGAGAAATAGATTTCTGTTGTGCATAAGCCACCCAGTCTGTGATATTTTGTTATGGCCGCTTGAACAGACTAAAACACAGACACGTTCCACTTCACCCTTATTGTTCATCAACCATCCAATTTCTCTTTTGTGTTCAGGGTCCATTGTGCCAGCCAGCACAGGAACTCCCTTCCTGGTGGGTTCCCTGGCATGAGGCATGCAAAGAGGCCAGGGGGCAGTCTGGACTTCCCTCTAAATGATCCGTGGCTATCGCCTCCGCATAAGAGCGCTTCTCCCTTGGGCTCTGTATCTTCTAGATCAAGAGAACTTAGAATCATGAGAGCAGGATGCTAAACTTTTGCTCTTGGATCACTGGGGTAGACATAACGGTAGCTCATCCCCCCCACCTGGCTGTGGAGAAAACCAGCATCATTTTGGAGACTGGCATAGTGCCGTTATTGGAAGACATTATTATTCCAGCCCCACAAATTGCTGCTGCCCAGCTGGTACCACAAAGAGTCTTCGGAAGGCCTCTTCCAGAATTCTATCAGGCCAGCTGCTTCAGGGTGATAGGAAACATTGCAAGGCCAGTGAATTTAACTGGCATGAACCCCTTGGTGAGGGTCATTTTCTGTCAAGTGACTTCTTGGTCAGAGATGATGCCACGTGGACCACTGTGAGGGTGAACAAGGCCTTCTGTGAATTCATGCTGGCTTTGGAAGAAACATGGTGGGCAGAGAAGGCAAAGCCGTATCCAGAGCAAGTGTCTACACTAATGAGAACAAAGCATTGCCCCTTCTATGATAGAAACAATTCAGTGTAATCGCCCTGTCACCAGGCTGGCTGGCTCCCTGGGGATTGGTGCCGTATTAAGGACTCAGAGTTGGTTGATCCTATCGGCAGGTAGAGCACCAGGCAGTTGCCTTAGCCATATCAACCTTTGTGAATGAGAGTTCATGTCACTGAACCCATGTAAAACTCTCATCCCTACCGCCATGGCTGTCTGGTTGAGAGATACAGACCTACAGTTGACAGAGGAGGTGCCAAGGGACTCCTGGGTGACATCTCATTGGAGCAAAGCAGGAAGGAGAGAGCAAGGCTAGTAGGGATTGGGGACACCCAGGCTTTAGAGAACATGCTGGATTACCCAGAGCTTCGGATTGTGCATGGCTAGGTCAGAAAAGTCAGGGTAATGTCAATATCTTTCTCATAGAGTATTCTGGAATCTTCTCAATGACCACAGAATCTTTCAGTGACAACTGAATGCATGTGCTCCAACACCCCACTCAGCAGGCATTCCCCAGAGGTGAGAACTTATTTGATCCCACTTACTGATGGCACAATTTGGGGGACCCACAGAGAGAAGCAAAAGCATCAGAGCCAATGGGGCTCCCCTGTGGCCCATTGTCTCCCCTTCTCTGTGGCCATCATGGACAATTGATGGCTCCTTGGTAATGGGCCTCCCAGAATACCAAATCAAAGCAATAATGTGAGCTCTGCGCTTCCCCCTCTTCTACTTTAGCAAGCTTTTAACTTTAAAAGCCTCAGAGAAAAGGTTCTCTTTTGTTGTATATTTCAACCCCTCCACTCCTGAAGTCGTACCTAATTAGCATTACCTGATAGCACTAAATAGCACTCAGTCAGAGGCTCTCACATCCCTGCCCCCAGCCTTCACCTGTCTTTTGTCTGCCTTCTCTCTGTTCCATGAAATGACATTGCAAGGGAATCTGTGCTGCAACCTTGAGACCCTTAACACATCCCTCTGGCCCCCCTGGAAGCTAACCCCCCTCTAACAGCAGTTAGGGTTTGGGCAACATTGTGCAGGGGACATGGGCCCTACTGAAGGTCAGAGAGCTGGCTTCGTAATCCAGGTTCCACCAAAACTTGACCTCTCTGCTTCCTAGTCCATAAACTGGAGAGGAGAATAGCCCACTAGAAGAGTTTTGTCAGGGGTAAAGATGTATCAACTTAGAAGTAACAAAAATATTTTTCAAAGACAGGCAAGTGACAGTGCATCAAAGTCCTTGCAAAGCCAGGAGAGATGATGGCTGCTGCACTGTCCGTAGGAGGTGACAGACAGCTGGCCTCTCTGTGGGTAGAGGGGGGGTCAATTCCAAAGTTTGTTCTTGAAATCGCTCCTTACATTTTTCAAAGTTATTGTTTCCAAGATATGTTTATTTTATGAAAGTGGAAATTATAGTTGTATCTTGAGACCCAACTCATAATCACAAAAGACCTACATGTTCAAAGTGTGACCAATACTACCTCTATCAGATGAGCTAGGGGATTATTTAAATACATATTCCCAGGCCCTGGTCTTGACCTCAGCTTTCACGTCTGAAAACTGGCTTAATAGTAACTCTTGCCTAACACTTTGGTTAAAAAGAGTTTAGCTGGAATAAATGAACAAGTGAAAAGTGAGTCGTTTGCAAGGGGAGGAGCATAATTTACAATTGGGTAAGATGACCCCTAACTTTCATTCAAATCAGGCCTCTATTACCTCAAGTCCCTGAGGATGTCTTGGGCCTCAAACAACCAGCAGAGTGGTCCACATTCTTGTCCACGATATATATACCCTGACCAAATGCACAAGAATTGGACTCCTGGGTTGGGCACTCAGCCAAGGCTGGAGCTATTAGGAAATAAGAATGTGTGTATTTATTGAGGAAAATTTAAATGTGCATACGACTTTGCACAGAGGCGATTTATGAGGTTTTATGGAAGTGTCACCAAAAGGCCCACTCAGTCACTTAACAATGTCAGGTCTACAAACACCTGAGAGCTCAGGCAATAAAGCTCCCTAATGGAGTTGGTGCGAAGGCCATGGCTGTGGAGGGGAGTGTGAGCCAAGTGGTGCAGGTGCCTGTACCTGTGTATTGTGTGCAAGTGCGTAGACTGGTGGAAGTCAACATGCAAGCATTGGTGGGTATGCACATGTGTAGGCACTATGAGTGAGTAGCATGGGTCACCCCAGGGGAATACTGAGCCACAGTGCAAAAGTACACCCATTTCTCACCCTCCCTTCAAAGAACAGCAGAGAGCTGGCTGCTCCCAGGAAGGCTTAGTCAACACTTGCTGCTAAGACCAAAGACCTTGTGGAGGTCAAGAAAATCAGACTTTCAGAGGAAAATGCCTCTGAGCTGAGCCTTCAAGAATGAGTCTGGCCAACAGGAGCAAGAATGGGGCCCCAAACTCCCACCCTCACTACTGGGCCTAAGTCCTCTTCATACCAGGTGTCTGGAGTTTCTGTGATTCTGTGAACCAGCCCCATGCCTATTGCTCTCCTGGGAACACTGCCCCAAGTTCTCTGTCCCCTGCCCTGCCTTCCTGCCAAGCCCAGCAGAGCAGATAGGGGGTCACTATTTCCTGAGGTTGTCTGCTATGAGAGACAGTTTAAGGAAGTACACAGAAGGTATGTTGTTAAAGAGGAAGAAGAAGAAGGAAAAGGAGAGCAAGAAAGACTTTCAGGGCAAGTCCCTAAACCACTCAAACTCAATCTTCGTAAGAATGACGTTAAGATGCCAAAGCCAGCACAGCCTCCCAGTACAAGAAGGAGGGGTCCCACTTCCTCTCTCCCTTTCATTCTTCTGCAGCGTGAGGGAATCTTACATTTTGCAAGATCCCTCTGGTTGCCTGGGGCACGCCATCACCAAATGTGTCTTCTTGCACGAGACAAAAGTCACTTCTCTGCAAGACAGGAAGGAGCGCAGGACAAGTGTGGTTTGTGAAATGAAACCAGTCCCTTTGGTTTTTTGCCCCTGGTGAGCCAGAACAGCCGGCCCAGCTCGAGTCAGAGGTTAGGGTCCAGGAGTCTATGGATACCAGTCATGTGCTTGGCTGGACACTTCCACCTACATTGTCTAATCCTCCTCCAAACTCTGAAGGGGGAAATTAGCAGAACCCTGACATGGACTAACACTCTGAGGAGCCAAGAGGCTGTGGCGTCTTTCCAAAGGCATAAGACGGGGAAAGGCAGACCTGTCTTCCACTTGGAACCAGAGGTCCCTCGTCTTGTTCCCCCAGCACTGACTGTGTCCCACTCTCTTTAAAACACAGCACCTGCCTCATCCTTTGCTTGTCTTCTGTCCTTCCTCCTACCAGATTGTGAGCTTCTGCAGGTCCGGGGCCGGTTCTGCTCTCCCCACCACCAAACACGGCTCCCCACCTCCCTGTCCGGCCTGGAGGAAGAAATGTTCATGGAAAACATCCGGGAGGAAGAAGGAAAGATGGAAATACATGGGCAGCTCCCATTCTAAGCCTCACCGCCACTTCTGACATCGGTTAAGACTCCCTGACAATAAGGAGGAAACTGAAAACCCACATCTCTGCAACCTCGGCCTTTTAGAGTCACACGTGCACACGTGCACACGTGCACACAAGCACACGCAGAGTCCGCCCTCACTTCTGCTGCCGAACATCCACTAGCAGGTAGGGAATGTGACCATCAAAGGGATCAAGTTCAGGCCCTGGGCCCCCACTCTCAGCCAGAGCAAACACTGCCCTGGTAAAACATCCACATCACCCTCCTTTTTAGCCGGGGTCACTCATTCTGTGAAGTGGATAGGCCAGAGAATCTATTTACCTCTGTCCCTGCTCCCAGGGACTAGCACCCCGTCCATCAGATAAGGGACTCTCAGGGAGGGACTCCCGTCCATCAGATGAGGGCTCCATGACCCGGGGTGCCAGCCAGTGGCCCATAAAATTGTGCCACTGAGCTAGCTGGCTCAGTTGGTGGAAGGGGTGGCTGGGAACCACGGCTGAGTCTTACGTTACTGCAGAGGGTCCAAGCTATAGAGTCCATAGAACAACCAGGGAAAAAATCTAATGGGTGGATTACAGTTATCGATGTTACTAACCTCAGATCCTCCCCTAAATCTCCTGTAAACCATTGCTCAGGTTTTCAGAACGGGAAACTATCAGCGGAAGATCTCGACTGTCAGCAAACATGATGTAAAGTTATAAACTCTGGACTGCAGCATGCTAGGTCAGTGCTTCCAAATGTCTAAGGGCAATGGAACCACCTGGGGATCTTGTTGAAATGCAGGTTCTGATCCAGCTGGCCTGGCATGCTGCATTCCTAAGCAACTCCTGGGTGACGCTTCTGGTCTATGGTTCACACCAGAATAGCGAGGGGCCCAAGCTCGGGATGGTTGGTGTTGGTCCACTCCCTTCAACGCTCAGAAGGAGGCCCAGCTCCTGTAAGAAAAATACCAAGCCCTCTGGGTTGCAACCTTCCTTCCAAGCCACAACCTCACTACACCCCCTGTACCCCAATTATGCTCCAGAAACACCCAATGACTGTCTATCCCCCAGGCTTCCTGCACCACCTGTCTGTCCTTACAGTTGCTAGTTTCCTGCCTGAAATGCTCGCTCCTTCTTTAAAGTTCTATAAATTCCTACTCATCTTTCCTCCTTTCATTCCCAGTGCCTGTTCTGCTTCTGCTACTCCTACCAGAAGAGACTTAAGTGAGTTACTTCACCTCCCTAAGCCTCAACTCTCTCATCTGTAAAATGGGGATGGTAATAACATCCACCTCTCTGAGGTTTCTCTAACTATGAAATGAGATGGTACATGTAAATGTTTAGCAAGATGCCTGAGATGTACTAGGTAATCAAAATCAACCAGTCTATCAATAGCATGTTCAGCTGGCTGGAAGGGCCACAGATTTTCCATCCTGCAACCGTGGCCCATTACCTTGCAGAGGAGGCCCCAGTGCCGGTAAATGCGGTTGTGACCTCCTTGAAACCTCAACTGGCCACATTTTGGCCATATGCCAAGGTTGAGCTGATTCCTCCAGCTCCTGCTGAGACCCCCTACAGCTATTCGGAGCTTGTGAAAAGAGTCCACAGTGCTCAACCTGGTAGCTTCCAACAGCTCACACTGGAGGAAGCTCTGGCTGGATGGCTTGGTGGCCACCGAGGTGTGGATGTGGTTTTACGTTGGCGAGATCACTGGCAAGGGGGGCATCACTGGCTGTGATGTTTGAAGACCAATTTCCAACATCTGTTTCTCTTTGGTTTATCATTTGAATGTTCTTGGACCATGAGTGATCAGAATGGTATTTGAATTAAAAATATATATTTAAATACGTAAATAAATAAACCATCCAGCCCGAAAGTCATCTTCTCTGTGTAAACCCCCTGGATTTTCTCATTTACCTGGTTTCGGGGGGACTCCCACAATACTGCTCTATTTGTACCTGCAGGACAGGACGGCATCTTACCTCTCTCTCTGCGTTTCTAGGATCTAGCACTGAGCCGAGCATGGAAGGAGCCCTCCCTTGGCAGGGAGACCTCCCAGGGCAGCCCCAGCCAGTAGCATTTGGGGTGCTGTGTGTCTGAGGGGCCTTATGTCGCAGGCCCAGTGTGGCTACCTGGACAACTCAGGGAAGCAGAGACTTTTCCAGGTAACTGAAGATGGCGCACACAGGTGAAAGATGACTATTTATTCTAAAACGGCTTATTCAGATTCTCCCAAATGTGTTTCATACTTAACCAGAACACAGTGATCTTCATATAACCTTCCCAAGGTGACTTGGGTACATCAATAGGACATTAATCACTGCCTCCAGGGGTGGGGCGACTATATACCTGGTTTGTCTGGGAGAGTTCAGTTTTGCCCTCGTTGCCTGCTCTTATGATCTGTGGCATTCCCTTTCATTCTCCTAGTGTCTCTGAGTTTGAACAGAGATGATCGGGTCACCCTAACAAGAACCAAAGTGATAATCCGAGGGGCCCCTAAGATAAATATGAAGATTTGCTGTGGCGTTTTTAAAATAGGGCCTCAAAATTCTTTGACATTCCTCTCACTGAAAGATGGTATCCCTGTCCCCTTCCTGGACTCTAAGCAGCGTTGAGACACCTGGGCCAATACCCATAGCAGAAGTGGCCCTCTGCTGTTTCCAGGCCACGGCTCTAAGAAATCGCCAAATTCCACCTCCTGCCTCTTGGGATGCTCCCTCTTGGAATCCAGCCACCACGCTGCAAGGCAGCCCAAGACGTGCTGTGGAGAGGGGCCTGCAGAGGGGAAGCCAGAGCCAGAGTCATCTTGGCAGTCGATCCTTAGCCCCACTAGAACTGTCCAGCCGATGCAGTGTGGAAAGTAGCTGTCCCTTCCAAGCTCTGCTCCAATTGCAGATTTGAGAGCAAACTAAAGGATCACCGTTGTTTGCAGTTACTCATCAAAGGGTATCTTTAGGTACCAATGGATAACCAGAGCATTTGCCCTAAAAGAAGCTGCTGCTGGAGCACTCAGACTGTGGCCTTCTAGAGCCTGTTAGAAATCGGTCACCTGCCTTCTCCTCAAGGTCAGACTGACACTGTCATGTCCAGTAGAGCACATGAGGAAAGACCACAAGTTTTGAAGACAGAATCTCTGGGCTCTGGGCTCTATGAAACCTCAAGAAACTTACTTGTCCTGTCTGAGCCTCAGTTTTGTTCTCTGTAAAATGGACATGATAAGACCTAGGTCACCATGCTGCAATGATGAAGATAAAGCAGGGACTAGGATTGGCAAGCCTTATTGGTAAGGGCCAGACAGCAAATATCTGAGGATTGGAGGGCCACACGGTTCCTGTCACAACTCCTCAGTTCTGCCATCACATCAGGAAAGCAGACACACCTGGAAGCGAGTTGGCATTGGCTGGTACCAATAAAACCTCATTGGCAAAAAATAGGATTTGGCCAACAGACCCCTGCCATAAAAGACTGGGGACGTTCCTGGCATAAACTCCAGCTACCATTGGCATCTTATTATTTGCTGTTGATATATTAAACACAACTTTCTTTAGGCAGAAACCTTTGCTGGGGGTTTCACCAGCCTGTAACCACAAGGTTCACCAAAAAGAGTTCACCCTGAGATAATTAGCAGTAACAGGATGAGTCACTCTAAGCGGGTGACATGGAGGAGTTTATAAATGCTCTGTCATCTTCCTTCCGAGCAGCCTTGACCAAGTCATCTTACCTCTTGGAACAAGGTAGTCCATCTGTATAATGAACGTATGCATGGCAACCCTCCTGGGGAAATCGATTATTTCTGATCAGAGCTAAGAAACGTTCTCCTGGGTTCATCGTTTCTTTCAGATGACAGCCCCTGAGCAGAGACTTGGAGGAGTTCAGCTTTAGGGCAAAAAAAGGAAGTGAATAAGGGAGGAAGAGAGGGAGGGATGGGGCGGGGGGTCAGTAGCAGGAGAACATGCCCCCGGTAAATTCCACCTCTCCCGGGTGCCCCATTCGGTGACATGCTCATTTGGTTCTGCCTGCTGCCTGCCCGTTCTGGGCCAGGTCCTGGGCTGGGTGCAGGGTAGGCAGCAGTGATCTAGACACCCCTAATCCCAGCCCTCAAGGATGGGGCCCACATCCAGGGAGGGGAAGAGACCATTAAGTAAGACACGGCAGTAACAGTATTGTGCATTATGAAAGGGGAAGTGACGGGTGGGGGCCACTCTTTGGGGGTGGGGGACCTAGCCCAGTTGGGGGTCATGGGAGGTCTCCCCAAGGAAATGACATCTAAGTCAAGACCCAGAGCGATGAGTGGGGATTGCTCACCAGTCCCTGCCTTCCTTCTGTTCTTGAATTCACCCCTGCGCTTAGAGCTCTGCTCCTCCCTCCAGAACAAAGCCTCCCCTTGCCCGCACTGCTTTTGGATGCATTTCTTTCTCCTCAACTAAACCTTCGCCTGAAACATCAATGCTCTCAAAAGAAAAACCAGAAGCTCACTAGGCCTTGTGTGATGTGGTCCCTGACACTGCACCAAGCCTTGTCTCAGTCTCCCACCAGTAGTAACTCTGCTCTGGCCACCCTGGATTATTTTCCAGGCCTTCCTACCACAGGCCCTTTGTCCATGCTATTCCCTCCCCCTAAAACACATCTCCCTCCTCTGTTTACCTAGTTAACTCCTACCTAGTCTTCGAAAAGCAAATCACTTATTTGCTCAGGAAGATTTTCTCTGACCTCCCCAGCTCATTAAAAGTCACTGCTTTTAAGTTTTCGAAGTCCCTCTTCTTAGCACTTATCACAGGTACAGTCTCCACGATCTACGTGAACAAGCCCCATCGACTCGTCCATGTGGTTTATTGCTCCTGCCCAGCCCCAGGGACTGGCACACAGTGGAAACCTAGCTAACACACGTATTTCAGTAAAGAGAGTGTTGGATGCAATGCCCTGGTGCCCATAGCATTTCTGCTTTCAAACCCCTGAGACTCTGACACCCCACTGAGCACATATCTGTTCTCCGGTGTGCGTTCATAGTAGCAAGCATGGCACCATGAGGGAAAAACTGTACCGCAGAGACAGAAGGACGAAGCCAGAGCCCCATCTCTAGTTGCCCTTTGGGTCTAAGGTTTCTCACCTGTGAAAAGTGTGGAATAACAGCGTCCTCCCCAACCGCCTCTTGGACTTTCTGTGCATCGTGAGGCCACTTCAAGGATGTACACTTCAGAGCATATTACGGCCCCGCATCCACAGAAGAAGCCCAAAAGAGGCATTGCTTGGTCCACTGGGCCCCACTGCGCTGGGCAAACAGCACTGGGGCTGGAAGGACGCGCTCTGGGAGGGACCCCAGGAAGAGGAGGGTGTCGGCAGCTGCCTGTGCCACCCTGAGCCCCACGGTATCGATCCCCAGTCTTGCGCAGAAGGAACATCTGCCTTTCTTCCCCTTCCAAATAATTAAAGTATAATATTTTATGGCCTGATAAAATTTACTGGGACCCTTGGCATGTAATTATAGTGCTTCTTTAAAAGAGACCCCATAAAAGATACATGATTAGAAAGTTAAGGATCTGGATAGAATTACAACGATGTGACAAATAATTTACAAGTGATATTAACTGTCTAAGGGGAAAAATTCCAATAACCTCTGATGAAGGCTAACAATTAAAATAATAAATTCCCCGAGAGCAAGGGTAACCCTTTCTTCTTGGTCAAAGGCTTACGCTCCATGAGCCCAGGAAGAAGGATAGGCCTTCTTGTCAAAGTCAAGTCCTGGTCTCCCGAGGCATCTACTCTTTCCATATGTACGTATGTATGTGTGTACTCGGGGACTTACTGATTTAATCTTTTTAGTAATTTACCCACCCACCAATTTATCGTTTTTTTTATGTCTGGCCATTCTTTCATTCCGCCATCAATTCCATTCATTCCTCCTTTCATTCACATATCTAGCCATCCTTCTATGCATCTATTTCCACCTGTTCATTTACCCATTTATTATTTGTTTGTCTACCCAGTCACTTACTTTTATTTTTTCCTCCATTTGTCCACTCATTCGCCCGTGCCATCCGCATGTACTGCTTACTGGTGCTAATCAGGTTCTTTGCTATGTTGTCGGGCGACACTGTAAAATACAACTGTGATATGAGCCACAGAAGCAGTTTTAAATTTTCTGGTAGCCATATCAAAAACTCAAAAAAGAAATAAATAAAATCAATTTAAGTCATAATTATGTTATTTAACAGTGATTTTGTCATACACTAGTATAAGCATTTTCATATGTTGAATACACTTATTTTAACATAAAATACAGCTACGTTAGCAATCTTTACTTGTTTTATTTAACGCTACCCAAAATATCACCATTTCCACATTAACCAATATAAAAATATTAACCAGTTATTTTGCGTTCTGCCTTTTACCCTGAATCTTCCAAATTCGGTGTGCATTTTACACACACAGGTCTGCTCAGTTGCACTAGCCACATTTCAAGCATTCAGCAGCCGCAGGGGGTCTGTGGCTACTGCTATCTTGGACAGTCAGTTCTAGGTCTTCGCAGACGAATCAAAGAGAGCTTTCCCCCGTAAAGAGCTCCCACTCCGCCGCCATTCATGGTGGGAAGAAGGGGAAGGACTGGTCAAAGAACATGTATGAGTGACCCATGGACGTGAGCAACAGCATGGGGACCGACTATGGGAGTAGGGGGTAGACTAGACAGAGGAGGCCACCGGGAAAAAACTGGGACAATTGTAATAGGATAACAATAAAAATGTTTTTAAAAAAGGAAAAGAAAACACACAACCATCAGTGAGCTAAGGAAAAGAAAAGAAAAGAGAAGAAAAGATAGGCAGAGTAGGGTGTGAACACTACAAAGCACATTGGCTTTTCCCAGAAGCCAGAGCACAGCTAGACTTTATTCTGACTGTGCTTTAAATTTTTTAACTGTAACTTCCAAAATCACAATCTTGGATTGTGAAGGCAGGAAAGCTAATTCTGCAGTGTACTAGTGTCTGGGAATATTATTTTGTCAATGAGAAGATGCAACTTATACAATTCTCAACACACATTTGAACATGCAAATCATTCTTGCTGTTGGTTGCAAGTATTAAGGCTGAGGTCTGTAATGACCACGATTTGTTATCAACATAGGTCAATTTCATCCCAAACTGTGAGCATCCAAACTCTTTTTTTTTTCCGGCCTGCCATTGTGAATAGCTGGGGGGAAACTATCGATGGGCTGGGGTTTAGAAATTTACACCAGCATTTAACCTATTTTAAAGGGAATTGAGCAATAAAATTACTGATGGTACTAAAAAAAAAAAAGTTCCCACTCAGGGGAGGTCAGACGAGTGTTGATGACCATGAGCTTCAGTTCACACATCATGCATTTTTTTCATTGATTCTTCACGTTTAAGTCATAAAACGCTCTCATTTTACATGTGGTGAAGCAAAGACTTAGAGAGAAGTGGAAGAAAGTTCTAGAATCAAATCAGCAGAGCATTCCAAAATGCTGCATGAAATGCTCAGACAGAGAGAGGATGTCTAGCTCTGCTCTGACCAGTGAGGAGGGGGAACCAGCCCCCGGACCAGCCTGGAGGAAGGAAAGGAACCGCATAGCAGAGGGGTGTTTCCAGACAGAGCAGACAAGTGTGAGGGAAGGAAGATCGCAGGCTCGTTCGTTCCAGCAAGGTCCTCGAGTTCTTCACCTGCCACTGGGCAGACACTCAGGGTGTGAGAAGACATATTTGGGAGAATGAAAGAATTCACCCAGATCGAAACTAGCTGTTTGCACCAAAATGTCATAGTCTCCTGTCCATTCATAATAAAGAGAGCAAGGATTCTATAGCCAGTTCATCGCATGCTGCCCAAGTCTGAAGAGTTTGGTGACATTGTTGATGCTGACAAGGCCCTGATGACAAGAATGATGAGGTCACACCACTGAGCACTTACTCAATGTTTCAAGCACTTCACCTGAACTGTTTCCCTGACACCCTTAATTCAGAGACAAGGAAACGAAGGCACTTTCCCACCTTCCTAAGTGCCGTCTACCACATGTTACTTGCATAGACCTACCCCCATCCCTGCCCAGTGAGCATTTAATTGGAAACTGGCTCAGCCAAGCAGCACACAAGCTGAGGGATGGCCACTGGGGGTGTGAAGCTGAAGAACTCAAAATGACTTTTTCCAAGTTCACGTCCAGTGGGGAGGAGGAATCCTTCAGAACTCCGGAGCCGCACCAGCCATCCACACACTGTAGAGTAGAGACAAAGACGATGAGCTGTCATGTCTCTGTAGGGGTGGGGGCGGCGGGCAGGAAAAGGTGGTCACAGATGAGGTGACTCTTGGGCATCATGAAGCTTCCCCTGTCTCCCCCAACAAAAGTGATCTCTGCCCTTCTGCAAACTGGCCCCTTCGTCAGGTCCTCAGAGCACAGGGTCTGGCCCTGCCCTTTGGAAGAATTTCCACTCCCTGCACCACCCGTCCCCCACCCCCACCAACCTCCCCAGCGCAGCTGGCTCATTCTGTAATTCTCCTCCAGGCCCCAGGGAAGGCTTATTCTCACTCAACGTCCTCGTAATGGATCAATGGAGAAATACAAATGCTTGGATTGCTGAGAATGTATATATTTGTTTTTTAAAAAACTCTGTCTTTCTCAGGTACAGACAAAACACTGCCAGCTTAACACCTCCCAGAGACGTACCATGGGAGTGATTTCAAGGTCTCCCCTGTCGGGAGCGATAGGGATCAGAGGGGCGTCCCAGTGGCCTCTGCTCTGGAACGGAAGACACAGCAGCACAGGAGGGAAAGTGGTGGTGATGATGGGGTGGGGGAGGTGGAGCCAAAGTGATAAAGGGGAGAGGGAGCGAGAGCCAAAGCAACTAAAGGAACAGGAGGGAGAACAAAGAAAGGCAGAGGCTGAGAAAAGGTGATAGACAGAGAGGTGGAAAGAGTCAGGGGATGAAGCAAACAGAGAGAGAGAAATGGGGCCAGACTCAGACGAAGTCAGACGAACATCAAAATATGGATGAATATAAGACAGGAAACTGTACTTGAACAAGAATTAAATGAAAAAAATAAAATAAAATAAAATACCTATTTAATATTAAAAAGTATGGATGAAATCCCAGTGATCAATGAAATGGAAAGAGACAGGGAACAGAAACAGAGAAGAAAGAGGAGTAGGAGGAGCAGGGTGAGATGTCTAGAACTCACCCAGAACCTTCCTCAGCCCTTTGCTCAGCTATTTCTTCTGCCTGGGAGGCTCTTTACCCCACTTCTTGCTTTGCTCCTACCCATTGTTCTCCACCACGAAAGAACTCCCAGTCGATTTCCTTTATACAACTTTTTATCTTTTCCTTATTCACTTATTATCCATTTCCAGGGTCACCATTGCCCTGACATATCCCCAGGGCTTAGAACAGTGTCTGGAAGAAAATGATTAATAATTGAGGAAGAAATGGATGGATGGAGAAGTGGAAGGATGGATGGATGGATGGATGGATGGATGGATGGATGGACAGACAAACAAGTGAAGGACAATGAAGGATTCCCAGGAAGTCCACTCTAGCCACTCAGGTGACTCAGGTGGTAAGAGCATGATTTTGTGGCCGGGTTGGGTGTTACCTGGGAATGCATGACTTCTCAACAGCTGGGCAGAGTCAGAGTTCATCTGTGATAGAGACCAGGGTGGGAGTGGAGTGCAGACCCCACCTCTGATGCCAACGGGACATCAGCCAAACCCAAGAGGGTCCAAGGAAGAGGGTGGCTGGCCATCTGAGTATTTTCCATGCTGCTTTATGGGCCCCTCTGGAGTTCCTTCCAGACAGAAATGGTTCCATCCAGGACTTGGCTTGGTCTAATGGTCCTGTGGGGAAAAAGTATATGAAGAGCACACACGTTTCAGGCAAAGCTCCTAGCTTGTTAAGGTTCCCCTCAGTACCGTAAGGACTAAGGCAGCCTCCCTCTCGTGCAGGGCTCTTGGCCGCTAGGGTAAGTGCTCTCTGGAGCCATTCATCAAGACCAGCCTCTGCCGATGCTGAACAGCCCTTGGAGGAAAGTTCCAGTCCAGACCAGAGTGTCTTGGCCTTCTGGAAGTCTCTGGTGAAGGCCACTCAGCTTCCTGGAGCCAGATAAGAGGCCATCCTGTGTATCTGTACCTTGAGGCTAGCCTGGAAGTTGTCCTTGGGGAATCACTGGGCTAACCTGGCTGCAGAAAACAGGGACTGGACAGCCTGAGGGGAAGGACTCTGGGCATGAAATCCCAAAGTCAGGGGACTTCTCCAGGTCACCTGTAGGGTGACTCAGGAAGAGTGACTGGGTCCAACAAGAGCATCAGAAGCAACCCACAGCCCCCCCTCCCCCCACAGCTCTCTGCTTTCGACCTTTCTGTCCTCACCCACACTTACACAAAGGTAACATAGCTAGTGCATAGAGCAAATTCTGGTTCATATTCTGCTTCCCAGGTAGTAGTATAATAAACACCATGTATGTTTCTATGAGGCCTTTATCACTGACAGTGCTGACTTCACATGAATGACCATGATTTGACTTACCAGGGCCTTATGAGTCCTTCATAGGTTACCCAGGATTTTGCTGTTATAGATACTGATGCAATAAATATCTCTGCTGGTACCTCTTCCTTTCTTCAATATTACTTTCTCAGCATAAATATCAGGGTGCAACAATATATTGTCCTACTGTCCCCCAAATTTGTAATATGAGTGGTCACAAGTACTCTCTGTGTGTATGAGTCCTTCAACCCAGCCCCACCAGTACTGAGCATTGATAAGACTTTTTCTCCTTAGGTATAACATTTTAATTCCCTTGGGTAGAATTAAGTATAGCCATTTCTCAAAATGCTTGTTTACTGATTACATTACTTTATATGTGAATTTTGACTTATAGATTTGTACAGCTCATCTACTCAGCCTTTTTCTGCCTATGTCGATTTAGGTGTAAATCACCACTTCTGAAGAATGAGGAGGGATACCCTCAGGGGGAGGAGTTAAAAGTCACAGGCAGGGCTGGAGCTTGGAGCCAGGTCCTCCCAATGGCATAGGGACAGCCATGCTTTTCCCAGCCAATCATAGACTGGGCTAGACCAGAGGTTAATGACATTAAGGTGCTTTGTGCCCCAGGCACTGTGCTCAGCATTTCCCATACCTATTTCATGTAATCCTGACAACGACACCAAGAAGAAGACCTTAGAATCTCCATTCTACAAATGGAACTGAGAGAAGTCAAGTGATTGACCCAATATTACCCAGACCAGTCAGGATTGGAACTCAGATCTACGGATCAGTAAAGCCTATGATGTAACCATTGCACTAGCCTCTGATGAAAAACATGATCAAAAGGATTCTTAAAAATCATTGATGAACTTGATACCATCTGTATTAGCCAAGAGTCTCAAGAGAAACAGATCCAAAGGGATGTATAGAGATTTTTACATAAGAGATTCATTACAGGAATTGGCTCACCTGGGTGTGGAGACCAGGAAGCCCACGATCCCCCATCTGTAAGCTGGAGAAGCTGCTGGTGGAATTCAGTGTGAGTCCAAAGGCCTGAGGAGTCCCAGTCTGAGTTGGAAAGCCCAAGAACTGGAAGCTCCGAGGTCTGAGGGCAGGGAAGACGGATGTCCCAGCTCAAGTGAAAGAGCAAGGTCACGCCTGCACCCCCTTTCCCTTGTACCCAGGCCCTCCACAAGCTGCATTATGCCCACCCACACTGGTGAACTTCTTTATTTGGTCTACTGATTCGAATGTTCATCTCTTCCAGAGACACCCTCAGACACACCCAGAAATAGTGTTTTACCAGCTCCCTGGCAGTCCCGTCTAAGCCCAGTCAAGTTGAAGCATAAAATTAACCCTTAAACATTATCTCTATCCTAAAAGACTACACAGTTCCTTGAAAAGACAAGTAAGAAGTGTCACAAAGCCAGGTGGCATGTGTCAGCAAAAACACATGTGATTAGGGAGTAATGGGGGCATAGTCGTAACCCCTGGCTGTGGAGCTGAGGAAGGCTTCCTGGAGGAGGTGATGCCCCATGGCTTATTGAAGCATGAACAAGAACTTGTGGCCCTGGCTGGTGTAGCTCAGTGGATTGAGTGCGGGCCTGAGAACCAGAGGATCTCGGTTTGATTCCCAGTCAGGGCACATGCCTGGGTTGCAGGCCGGTTCCCTGCAGGCCAACTCCCAGCAGGGGATGCACGAAAGGCAACCATACATTGATGTTTCTCTCCCTCTCTCCTTCCTGTCTAAAGGTAAATAAATAAATAAAATCTTTAAAAAACAAAAGAACTTGTCTCATTGGTAAGAGTCAGATTGCAGAGTGGAAGGAGAGCTGAGAGCTGGGGCTTGCAGAGAAGGTGTGCCTTCAGGTTAAAAATGCTCATGGGTAGGTTCTGGAATCAGACAGGCCTGGTTTTGAACCCTGCCTCTGCTTGCTGCTGTGTGGTTAGGTAGTCATTTCATATTCCAAGCCTCAGCATGCCCATCTGCAAATGAAGATAGTGTTTCACCAGCTGTTGAGGGGGTTAGGAGCCCAGGAAACTAAAGTACTCAATCTGTACCTGGCGGAGAAGTGCTCAAAAACAGTACGTATTGTTCTCGCAGCCATCAATTCTCTTACCTGACCTTCCCCTTCCGCCAGTAAACCTGGGAGTGTGATCCATGAGAAACGACCCCCAAGGACATGTACCTGTGAGCATTCACCTTTCTGGCCAAATAAAACCACCAGAGCACAGTGAGAGGCTGGTTTCCAGTCTCATTTCAGCCACTTGCTAGCTTGGATCTAAGACTTTGAGCAAGGCACTTATTCCCATTGAAGCTCCGTTTCTTCATCTGTATAATGGGGGCAGCAAGGCCTGCCTTATGAGTTATCATGATGCACGCTCCCAGTGCCTTGGGTGTCATATGCACTCAATGTTCAGTAGAAGCCCCCCAAATCCCCCCACCTGCTTCTGCTCACCACACAGACACTGACTGCTGTGGTCCGAAGTGCACGTCTAAGGCTGGGGTCACCTACAGCGGCAGCAGCCTCATCTGGGAACTCAGCCTCCAGGGCACCCAGCCTGGCAGGGCCGATGGGCAGGAGCTTCTGCCCCAGAGCCTAATTTCTCCACATCCTCCCCCAGCTATTGCGGGAAGAAGCATGACTCACGGAGGGAAGAGCGTTGGCATCATGTCCCCCGCCACACGGGGCCAGCCAGCAGGCTTGTGGTTAAAGGACCTGCCTGGGTTGCAAAACAAGCCAGTTTGCTGTGTCCTGGAATCACGTGAGCCGGGTGGGCACTGAGGATGGCCTCCTCTTCCCTCGCCCACTGACTCACCCCTGCCCGTTCGCAATCACGTGGGCTCCCTAGGCCTCAGTTCCCCCTAAACGTGCGTAGAAGCTGGGTTTGCTCACTGAATTGGAAGAGCTACTTCCTTTTTTATCCTTTTTTTAACTGCAAAAATGTATAAATATATTCTCATTCTGAAAAAAATGTGTTGACTATTTTTATAATATAGATGTATAACATAGGATATACAGTAAAATAGAACTGGGAAAGTGCCCTTCTGTGGCAGTAAATCTGGTTATTTCCCCAGTATCTTCAAAGGCCTTCTCTTACTGTTTCCTCTCATGTTGATGCTACCTAAGAAATACATCTAGGAATGCATTCTTCTTTTGGAAAACATTAGAGTTTTCTAATGAGGATACAAGAGTTCCCTGACAGATGTCACCTTCAACCCCGGCCCCTGTCCAGAGGCAAACCCTGTTACCTGCTAAGTATTCCTCTTTCAAATCTCTGTTCTTGGTACGGTGTGTGAATATTACTACATAGACACTCACAAGAAGGCGAGGGGTGGGGAGGGTGGGGAGCATTCCCAGACTTTCTCCAGACTATATGTATCTTCGTACAATTTGCCTTGTTTCACCCATCACAATGTCTCAGAGATTTCCACTTTGTCAAAGAGAGGTTCCGCTTATTTCTCTTAATAACTGATTAGCATTTCGTAGTAGGCGTGTGCCATCGTTTGTAACAGTTGCCAAGTAGTGGACTTCGAAGCTGGCTCCACATTTTTCACTTCATCAACAATATTAAAACAAACAGCTGCCTACACTCTTTCGCGCGCGTGCAGGTGGTTCTGGAAGGTTAATGCCACATGGGATTTGACGCGGCCATTGGGGGCTAGAGGCTGGCTGCCAGCCCATTCGTACAGTATACAGAGTCAGGGACAGACAGGGACTCACAGAGACCCACAGGCGAAGGGAGGCAGGGCAGGACTGAATGAGAAATGGGAAGGCAGAGAAGGAAGGAAGGAGAGATGGAGAGAACCAAAGAGAACGAGGAAGGTGGGCAGTCAGGCGGGAAAGAAGCCACACTTTCACACGTGTCGTTCGGAGACCAAGAGCTCCTCGGGAGCTGTCTCCCCGCCTCCGTCCCTCCCTCCCTAGATGGGCAGAGGCTAGTCAGTCCCAGGGGCAGCTGGTAAGAGGGGGAAACACAGCTGCTCTAGATGTGCCATTTGGCCAAGTCACCTCAGGCAAGTGTCTTGGCTTCTCTGAGATGCCGTCTTGGCTACGACTTGGAGGTCTTGCTTCCAGATGGCCAAGGAGCTGCCCTGTGTGGTAGAGGGAAGCCCCTGGGACACTCTGAGGGACACCCCGGGGAGTCCTGGACCACAGAGCAAGGCCCCTAGGACCAGGGCTGGGCTGCCTCATGCTGAACATCTGTGTCCATCGGGGCATTTCCTGCTCTCCAGGGTGGAGGCTGCGCAGCGCTCGGCATCTTGGTGGTGTCCAGGGTCAGCTACTTCCCAAGGCAAGAGAGCCTGAGTCCCTCTGTGGGTCCCAGGAGCAGCTCCTGAGAGGACAGCTGGTGGGAGGAGTGGCGTGTGGGGTGGGGGTTGGTGGGAAGGTTTGCTGGCTCGGGTTACTGTGTCCAGAGTGCCCTGCCCTTTGTTTTTCACTGGTTCTCTTTTAACTCACTGCACGAGGTGGGTTTTATCATCCCCATTTTACAGATGAGAAAACTGAGGCACAGAGCAGCTAAAGTCACACACTGGTGGGCATGTGTGCACACACATGTACACGCTTGTGAGGTGTGGAGGGGGATGCCTGTGCCTCCTTCAGGTGCAAAGCCAGGGCATTACTCTTTGCCCCGTGAGGGGTCCTGTGCTCTCAACTTAGCAGCCCAGGCCCAAGCTTGGCCAGTTGAGGGTTTTGGTCCTGCAGAGATGGTAGCCTGGTGGGTCAGAGGCAGGTGGGGTGGGGAGTGGTCTCTGTGCTCTACCAAGGGGTCAGCCAGCAGGATGCCCCTGTCCTTCTCCTCTCCCCTTGCTTCTCACTGTCCTCTGACCATCGCTGACCATGATGGGACTATCAATGTGTTCCTTCCCCTTCTGGGCCCCAGTCTCTTCAGCTGCAGAAGGAAGAAGTGACCCTTGTTATTCAGACCTGAGCCTCCTTCCCACAGGTAAGACCATCCTACATGTGCGGAGGTAAAGGTGGCCAGATGGCCTTGACCTTGGAAGCTCACGGTTGAGGGAAATAGATCTTAAATACATAATCTCTCTCTCTCTCTCTCTCTCACACACACACACACACACACACACAGAGACAGAAGTTCAAACTGTGCTTGGTGCCATGAAGGAAAAGCAGAAGATTCTACAAACTATTGGAACAGGTTGATACCACCCCCAGTTTATGGATGAGGAAACTGAGGCTCAGCAAGGTGAAGTCCGTTTCTCTAGGTGCAGCTAGTGGCTGTAGTTCTTTCTGCAGTGGGAGAGGCCTGCGGCAGGAGCAGCAAGGCCTGACTCCTCCCTCCCAGTTCAGAAACCTTCAGACAAAGCTAATTGCATTTCCAAAGGGGGTCCTGCGACTTGTTGAAATGGAAGGAGATTCCACCAAACAGCAGTCTGATGAGCTGAGCATAAGTGAATCAGAAACACGAGGTTGCTGTTTGTCTGGGTCCGCACAGGGGTTTGGCAGGCTCCAAGTTCCCTTGGCAGGCAGGGCTCGGGCCCTGCCAAAACCTGGAATCCTGGCACAATAGCGTGGACCTTCCGGTCAGGCCAGGCCTCTGGCCTTCCTGCTGTTCAAATCAGCGTCCGGGCTCTTGTGGCTTCTTCTGTTGCTTCTTCCCACACTTGTGCCCCAGGGACAGAATGGCAGGAGAAGTGTCCACAACCACCCCATCCCTCATGGGAGAGACATGGCACAGATCCCGGTTTCTTGGAGCACTGTCAAAGCGGCAGTCCCCCTAGTTGCCAGGAAACCCAAGGGTTGGAAATTGTGGCGGCAGGACCCATCCATGCAGCGTGCTGTTGGGAAAACACTCTGAGTGAGAAGGAATGGGGCCCAGCAGGAGGGAGAGACTCACCCTGGGCCTGCGCCGAGGCCCCCTCCCCTGGTTCCTTTAAGATGGAAAAACGGAATTCTGAGAAAAAGCAGCTTTCAAGCTGAAAGAGTTAGGAACGGACCTGATTACTCGGTTGTGTTTTGTTTGTTCGTTTTGTAGTTGCCCCTGATTACTCGGTTGTGTTTTGTTTGTTCGTTTTGTAGTTGCCGACCTTCTCAGAGCCTTTATTGGGCTGCTGGGCTGCCCCCAGATGGAAACCAGGACTGCAGCAGGTTCAAGCTCATCGGACTGCAGCAAGCTCAAGTTCATCTGACAGAGGAGCGTTTAGGCGTTCTGCAGGGGCATGAGCAGGATGCTGCTCAAGTGTGTTCTCCCCACACGTGCCAGGACACAAACTCCGTGGGCACAGGGATCTCATCTGTTTCATCCATACCCCTGGAGCCTAGTACAGGGCCTGCCTGGCGATAGTTGGCAGTGAAGAATGGATACGCTAATAAATGAATAAATGAATGCGGGACACTCGTTGCTTTCTTCTTGTGGGTTTCTTCTTTCCCTTCCTCCGCTCAATCTCCTTCCTTCCTTCCTTCTTCCTCATTCCCTCTCTTCTTTCTTTTCTCCTTCCCTTACAAGTACTCACTCTGGCAGGCATTATGCTAGGTCCTAGGGACACATAGGGAGATAAAACAGGTCAGCTATGTGTTAACTAATTGCTTCATATCGATTTTTTAAATTCTCACCGGAGGATATGTTTATTAATATTAGAAAGGAGAAGGGGGAGAGAGAGAGAGAGAGAAATATTAATGTGAGAGAGAAACACAGATTGGTTGCCCCCCATACGCTCCCTGACTGGGGCCTGAACCCACAGTCTAGATACGAGCCCCGACTGGGAATTGAAGCTGCCTCCTTTTGGTGTATAGAACGATGCTCCAACCCACTGAGCCGTCTGGCCAGGGATGCTTTATTACAACTTTTGACTGCAGGTGGCTGACTGCCTTCCTTCCTCCTTTCTCCTTTGCTCTCTCTGTTCCTCATTCTTTCCTTCTCTGCCCTCCTATTTCTCATTCAGTCCCACTCTGCCTCCCTTCGCCTGTGGGTCTCTGTGAGTCCCTGTCTGTCCCTGACTCTGTGTACTGTACGAATGGGCTGGCGGCCAGTCTGTAGCCCCCAGAGGCCACGTCACATCCTAGGGAGGGGTGGTTTCTGGTCCAGACCATTATCTGGACTCTGGGGGGAGGCTACACCCTCTGAAAATGGCCACCCCGCTTTGGAAGAAACCCAGACTTTCACTTGAATGCTGGGCAAGAGAGACCAGAGCCCTGGTATGGCTGGGGGAAGACTCAGACCCCAGGCACATGGTTCGCCCCAACTTCTAAGACCAACCAGTGTCGGCCAGACAAGCTGGGATCCCGGCAGGTCAGGTGGAGCCATGCAGAGGAGAGGTTCAGTGAGGTGTGGCAGGAGAGAAAGCAGGAGGTGGTTGTTCAGGCCAAATGCTGTCATTAACGCCAATTAGGAAAATGGCCCATTATCACCATCTAGTCATCACCATCACAGGCGTGCCCCCCAGACACCCACCAGGATGCGGTCATTAAATGCCCACCCCATCTCCTCCTCCTACTCTTCTCCCATCCCCTGGGGGTGAGGGCTGTCCCTCTGGCTGCACCTTTACTCACGCAGAGCTCCCTTTGACAGGGTGCAGCACAACTCAGGAGAGGGCTGCTATGAGAGGTAGTGAGCTTCCCATCTTGGGAAACATTCAAGACAGTAGTGACTTCCTAAGTCTAGGATAGAGAGGATCATCCCTGAACTGCTGCCTTCTATAGGCTAAGACCCAAGAATCTTCAGGAATGAAACTACTTTTTAATAATCTCTATTTATATATAAATTATACACACACACCCCATGTGCACAGTTTCTCCTCTAAAGAAGTGGTGCCATAATTCAGACACATTGCAAGGTGTAGGCACACGGTGTTAGGTCTCTGAGTCACACCATTGTGACCCCGACAATACCTGTCTGTTTTCTTCCAAACTTCATTCCAAAGAGACATGTGTCTGCTTGGAGTTTAAGAGCCCAGGCGTAAGAGCCAGACAGACCTGGAATCAGACCTGCCACCCACCAGCTGTGCATCCCTGAACAAGTCACTGCACCCTCTGAGTCCAGATGGGGACAGGAGCCCATCTCGTGGTGGTGAAGAATACATGAGGTTGTTACGAGACTCTCAGGTTCCCAGTGAGGTTCCTGGCTCATGATAAGTGCCCAGTCCGTGGGTTGCTGTTTATGTGGTAATAGAGCAGAAATGAGGGTTTGGCTCCAAAGAGGGATGTAAGAGCAACAGTGGTGAGTGATAGTCCCCAAGGCCGCATGACCCAGAGAGTACAAGAAGCGTGGCGCTCGCCTGAGCAGGCCCTGCCAGAGCCTTTGTCCCTGCCCTTCTATGACACAACATGCTGTCGCTGGTCTGGACCCCCAGCACGCCTGTCCGGCCCTCTGTCAACCACCCTAGTCGTCCACGTTGCCCCAGACTTGACGTGAATCCTTTAACCATTAAGCCCTGAACACCACCATGTTTTCCACCCTCAGAGGTTTCTAAACAGTAATTAGGCAGTGGAACACCCTGCTGGGGTGGGAGGGTAAATATCATTAGTATAGGAGAGGAGCTGGGGGAAGTGCAGGCATTTGGATGGTTGGTGCACGGCAGGAACGGGGCTGTCACCAGAGCGGCCGAGGCCTGGTGCATCAGTTCCATTGCCAAGTCCCCAGGGACCTAGCACTCTCCCCTGGGGAAACCGAGCCCTGAAGCTGCAGGGACAGGTGATACAATAGAGAGGACTGGCTTTGGAGTCAGGAAAACCTGGCTCTGAAATCCATCCCCATTATTGTGAATTTGGACGTAGTATCTAACTACGAATGGTATTTAATCATGTAATAGTATCTAACTGTGTACAAGGAGCATAGTTGCATAGTATCATCTACACAATGGGGGGGATTATATCCATCTCACGGAGTAGTGGTAAGGATTTCATGAGAAAATGTGTGTGGAGTACCGAGCACAGTGCTTAAACAGAATGAATTTCTATAAATGGCACCTGCTGCTCAACTAACTGGAGCCACCAGGACACAGACTCCAAAGTCATAGAATAAGGTGGCATTCATGAGTACCCAAAATATTCCCTTAAAATTTTTTCCCTCTGGCCCTGGCCAGGTGGCTCAGTTAGTTAGAGCATCATGCCATGTACACCAAAAAACGGCGAGTTTTATTCCCAGTCAGGGCACATACCTAGGTCGAAGGTTCAATCCCTGGGCTGCATACAGGGAAACAACTGATTGACATCAATCGCTGCTTTTCTCTCATATTACTCTCTCTCTCAAATCAATAAACACACTTCCAGTGAGGATTGAAAAAATCCTCTGTATCAGGATGCATTCAGTTACACCACTGCAACAAGCAAGCCCCAGAGATCAGATACAACCACAAACATGTCTTTCTTGGTGCCACATGGTTCTTCATTTCTCAGTCATTTGGGATCCCAGGCTTCCAAAGCAGCCACCAGTTGTCACCAGGCCTGAAGAAAAGAGGCAGTTCTGGAGGTCCTTGCCCTGGCAATTAAATACTTTGACCCAGTAGCAGCAACACATGTCACTCATCGGTTAGAACCTGTCCCATGGCCCCACCCAAACACCGAATGGTTCAGTCGTCTGTGCCCGGAAAGGAAAAGAGAACAGGGCACCAGCAGACATGGCTCATCACTGCCACAGAGTCCGCACCGGGGACTCACAGACCTCCTCACTCTCAGTCTGTCCACGGGGCCAGACTTTCTCTCCAGTAGGGGAAGGAGCCTCCTTTCCTTTCCTTGGGCACCAGAGGGTAAAATAGACATGCACTTGGGGTGATGTTGCATGAAATTATTCAAATCTTTAACTGCCAGCATCCCTGCAAGGCACTCATGCTTAGAAAGGCACATGGACTTGAAGTTGACACCCACTTAGCAGGTTTACTTGCCCCCCTCAGGTTCACTCTGTGCCTTTACTCGCCGAGTAGATGAATGGCCAGAATCATCTGTTTATTTAAATTTTTGTTTTCCCACCTTTCTTTTTGTTTCAAAACTGAACTGTGGGAGTTAAATGCCTGTAAGATGAACTACTACTACCTACCTTCTGGGGTCCCCCTGGCCCTTGTGGCGGAAAGAAGCGTTCTCCAAAGCTGTCTCCATTTAAGTCCCCAGTCTGAGAGCAGCACTGCTGAGGGCTCTCGCGTGTCCCCTTCCGAGTCGGGAACGTGGCCCCTCCCTTCTCCCCTGCTCTTCTCCTTCCACTGATCAATTGCAGCAGAGGGGTACGGTCCCAGCTTCCTCTGAGCCGTGATGAGCTGCGGACCAACCTGCTGAGAGCACCGCGCAGCCGGTGACTCCAACTTCCAAGGCCCTTGGTCCACCGAAGTCCTGGGTACCACCACCCTGTGGATACCTTGGTTCTGAAAGTTCTCTGGAGCCAGAAGTCAGGATCCAGCTGGAAGTAGGGCAAGTTTCCAGCCGTGAGATGGTACAAACCATACCCTACAACCTGTGTTCACTTGATTGGTATATATATATATATAAAAACACATATATGTATATATATACTTTATAAATATACCATACATATACCGTGTGTGTGTATGAACCTGAACCTCAATGTGCTCATCTACAAAATGAAAAGTAAGCATTTGTAACAATTACCAAATGCAGTGAATTCTCTACCTAAAAAGTGACTTAAGGCTGCATTGAAAGCCAAAAGTCAGGGCATGCGAATGAGCGCTTCCTGAGCACCAGCCGCATCCCAAGCACGGCTAAGGGCTTTGCATATGGGTTATCTTATCATTGCAGCACCTTTGACGAGAGGCGCCCTGTTGCATTTCATGGATGATGAAACCGAAGTGCGAAGTGACTCACCAAACCTGGTGGAGTTTGGACTTGAGTCCTGGTCTGTCCCCCTTTGAAGGGCCACGTTTCTTGGGCCACGCTTCTTCCTCTTCGCTCTCTTGGATGCACCCTGGGGAAGAAGTCCTTACAGGGTCCACCTAGATGCCAAGCCAAGCAGGGAGTCGCAGCAGGCTGAGTGAGAGAACAGAGCTGCCAGGCTGGTCCTTGCAGACCAGAGTCTGTGTGGAAGGAGGCCAGGGAAGCTGGGAATGTGGAGAAGCCCCACCCAGATGCTTGTCCTAGATCCACTGGTCCATTTCTTCAGAGAGTGGCTTCCAAGCCTGGACTTGTAATTAATTACAGGTGCAATCACCCTACTGTGCACCCAGATCAGGTGTCGAGGTACAGGGTATCCATGCCTGCTGTATCAACACCTTCTTTCACAACCAACTTGACAAGTGAGTGAACACGGGTGAGCACGTGAAGCCACTGTCCCTGCCTGGTCCCTGAAATAACTCTGACATCTGTCCCCTCCTTCCCAGCTCCTGGTCACACAAGTTCAAGTCTTCCCTGCCCAGATGTTTGCAGTTGATCCTTGGCTGGTTTCCTGGCTACCAGCTTCTCCCTGCATCCAACCCAACGCCCTACAGGTCATCAAGTTCTCTTCCTAAAGTGTGAAACTTCTCCTACCTTATCTAAAAATTCTAAGCAAACAAAAAGCCTTTCATGGATTCCATCACTTTCAGGATCAAGTCCAGGTTCGCAGTCATGGGGCTCAAGGTCATGAACAGTCCAGTCCCTTTCAACCTCCCACCTCCTCAGGAGCATCCCTAGCTCCGTTCACACCTAACTACCTGCTCTCTCATGCACAATGTTTTTTGGTATGCATCTATGCCTTTATTCAAGTGGTCCCTTTACCACCATGGCCTTCACCTAATCCTCACCTTAGTGAAACCCCCGTTAACTGCAACAGGAATAGAAACCACGAAATACAAGTATTCAGCGTCTCCTCTTCTCCCAAACTCCTTAGGAGGCACAGTCAGGATGCCTGTAGAACGTACAGACTGAGGTACCTGGCCAAGAGCTGAGGCACAGGCAATCTGGGGGAGGCATATTTTTAAAAAATACAAGAGAGCTGAGGGTAGAGGAGGCTTGTGGTTTTGATGGTTGAGATTGGAAAATAAAGGGAATTGAGTCTCCGTGGAGAAGTTACAGAGTGGGAAAGCAGAAGAGATGTTTTTGTTTTTCTCCTCACCCAAGAACAGCATGGTTAGAACTGGAGGATATTGTGCTAAGTGAAAAACATATACCACGCGATCTCACCTATAAGAGGAATCTAATGCACGAAATAAACTTACGAGCAAAATAGAACCGGAGACATGGTAACACGGAACAGACTGACAGTGGCCAGACGGGAGGGGGAGGGGGATAATGGTGGGAAGAAGGGGAAGGGACTGGTCAAAGAACATGTATGCGTGACCCGTGGACATGGACAATGGGGTGGGGATTGACTGTGGGCGTGGGGGGGGTGGGCTGGGTGGAGGAGGGCAAAGGGGGAAAAATCAGGACAACTGTAATAGAACATCAATAAAAACTCAAAAATTTTTCAATGCAAAAAAAAAAAAAGGGCATTCTTAAGGAGAAGAAGGGAGGTAGAGAAACATCTATGTGAAAGAGAAACATCAATTGGTCGCCTCTCTGTGTGCCCAGGTCAGGCTTGAACTCACAACCTAGGCAGGTGCCCTGAATGGGAATCAAACCCACAATGCTTCGGTTTGTGGGACCACCACATGAGCCACACCCGCCAGGACTGGGAGAGATGTTTATGTGTAGCTCTCTCCCATTAACACCTCCTCCAGTAAATAAATAAAGGTTGGGACTAGTACTTTCAAAAGTCATGTCTACTTTTTTCACTATTTCTCCCATGACAACACCCAAATCAGACTGAGCCATGGTAGGAAGGAAGGGTCAAGATTTATCCAAGTTACACATTCTTTAGCGTGTAAATCAAAGCTCTTGGAGTTTGCCCCAACCACCTTCCCTGACCCGATCACCTCCACTGACCCAGCAGAATTAGTTCTTGCTCTCTGTGTAAAACCACGGCACTTGATCACATAAATCTTGTTGTAAGGCTTCACACTGGGGATATCGTATTTGATGCTGTGTTCTCTCTTGCATCAGTCCTGAGATTCTGAGAGACCGGGGGTGGCCGTACCTTCCCCATTTCTGAATTTCCAATTCCCAGAGCAAGTCTTGGCATAAAGTGGCAACCAGTTCTTCTTGAGTATACCACTGAATAGTGGGCTGTCTTATGATGCCTTCCCCCAGTTGCCCCCACACCCAGGCCTGGGCCAGTCTGGAATGGGCAACACCACTAAAGAAAGGTCCGCCCCACTCCTGGGCACTGCCACTGTCAGCTCGGGTTCTGACCACTTCCAGCTGAAGGTGGAAAACAAAAGCGTCTTTTTTTAAGCATCTGAACATTCAGAATCACAAACAGGACTTGTCCAATTCAATTCTCAATATGTGCCTTTTGCCTCTTCTCCTTTTCCTTGCCCAGGACCAACCAGGTCCAGTAATATTTTGCTCGGCCATCACTCTGCCTAAAGGTCAAATCCAAGTGGGCACCTTTGCCACAGTCATGAGTACGAGAATCTCTGCAGAGTCTGCAAAGAAAATAATTTCCAATGCCAAGAGCCTTCAAGCAATCAGGTTGCATGGTGTCCCCAAGTCTGGGAAGATTTGTTGTCACAGGTCTTTCCCTCTCCTCCGTGGGCTGCTGGGATTACCCGAGTGACAGAAGGACCTGAAACACATGCTCCCTCCCCTTTGCTGAGTTGAGGGGCTGGTCTCTGAGGTTTCCCACGAAGCCCGAGGTGGCAGCACCGAGAGCTGGGAATCGGGCAACTGCTTTCACCCCTCATTCGTCAGAGGCACAAGCTTCAGGTGCCTCCTCCGCCTCAGTGGATGCCGCATAAAAAGGGAAGTTAGAAACAGCCATGGGCGACCTAACCCCACAGGTGGTGGGAGCCTTCTGGAGAAATACCCTCTGGGAAGTGTGAATGAATCCAGAGGTTATGTGCCCCTGGAGGAAAGTGACCGTGACCATCCAGGGGATGAGATGGAAATAGCCCTCCCGTCCACCCTGCTCGTGTGTCCACCCTTCCTTCAAGTGGAACTACTTTTCCAGAGTCTCCTTCTTACCTTCTGAGAACCTGTGTATTCCCTCAAGGAAGAGTGCAGAGGGAAGCTCAAGGCCGACTTGGTGTGGGCCTGGTTGCCAACCTCCAAGCAAAAGTAGTCGGAGCCAGAGTTCCCTGTGGCCCCTGCGTCCGTGCGCTGTACGGCCATGAGGCCTTGATTCCAAATCCACCTTGACCGACGACAGCCAGGCAGCCACGGGCATTACCCCTCCTCCCAGAACCACGGCTTCTTTAAAATGGGTGTTTAAAATCCTGCTCTGGGATTTGATGAGACCGTGCGTGCAAAGTGCCCAGCAAATAAGAAGCTCTCGGTACTTGTTAGTCGTTATTATTATCACTGTGAAAAACATTGAGCCCTGGCTGGTGTGTCTCAGTGGACTGAGTGCTGGCCTGTGAGCCAGAAGGTTGCTGGTTCAATTCCCAGTCAGGGCATGTGCTTGGGTTGTGGCCCAGTTCCCTGTGGAGGGTGTGCAAGAGGCAGTTGATCAATATATTTCTTGCACATTGATGTTTCTCTCCCTCCCTTTCCCTCTCTGTAAAAGAACAAATAAATAAAATCAGAAAAAATAAAATAAAAACATTGGCATGCTGCCCCGGGGAGACCGCACCAGGCTGTGAGATTTCCTTCCATGCACCCCCTCCCACCCTGAATATCCCCCTTTGTACCTTTGTCCCCCTCTGTCATTTCTGTCCAGTGTCTGTCTTCCCTCAAGGCCTGCGAGCTCCAGGAGTGGGTCACAGACCACACTTATCTTGTTCTCCACTGTCTCGGGGGCCTAGAATCATAACAAAAGCTCAAAAAATGTTTTCAACTGAATTCATTCCCCTTCCACCCATTCCCACCTGCAGCTTCGTTTGTCCGAAGTTTTTGACCGTTTCCATGTTAACCTCAACCACCTTCTGCCTCTCTTTTTGCCAGTCCTAAACCTAAAGAAACCTAAAGCCTCTGGGAGTGCGTGTACTGAGGTCTAGATTCACACGCGTCCACAGATGACTTCTCGGGCACGCCCCTCTCAGGCCTCCAGGTGCACGCTGGGGGAAGGAGCGGGACCAGGACCAGACGGAGGGTCCCCAAAGTGTGGTTGCACCGGGGAAGCACACGTGGTGACCCGTTCTGTGTGCCACTGGCAGACGCAGGACAGGAAGAAACAAGCGCATCAGGCACTCTCCCAACCGTGAGAGCCAGGTGCTGTCACCCCCACGGTACAGACGAAGAGACTGTGACTCAGGAAGTTGAAGTCATGTCTGCCCAGGGCAACGACAGCTCTCTGGCTACCAATCGACATGTGTTTGGAGAAGAGCATCTGAGTGGGGAGGCAACAGAGTTCACCTCCCCACCCTGGCTCCCCACCCCCACCCTACAAGGTACAGGATGGTGTCTGTAAACCCAGAGAGTGCAGTGTCATCTGGCTTCCACTGGTGACATTAGATATCAGATTGAGCCACTCAAGCATCCCTCCACCGTCACACTGAACCCCCTCCATCTGGAGACACCATACCCCCCAGCTCCATGGTGGTGGGTGAGGGAAAGTCAGAAGCCCGTCCTATCCTCTGATCCCAGAAGGAAACGTGGGGGTCCAGGCACCCTGGTGGCCTCATATTGAACACCTCATCATTGAGGCCAGAGGCTGGTTATCACGGGCACCAGCAGAGATGGGGGCTGAGTGTGTCCTGGGGGACCCACAAAGGGACCAGACAGACGCCAAGTACCCCCAACCCCCACAGGGCGATCTCTGCCTTCTGGGGCTCCCTTAACTATTCCTAGCTACCTTTCCCCTCCACGTCTCCTTTCCCTCCGCCCAGCTCTCTCCATCCTTCCTCCCACGGGAAGCAGTAGTTGATTTGAAACTATGTATGTGACTCTGTCATTTAGGGTTTCGTATTTGCCAATCACAGAGTGCCAACCTGACTGCCGTATCTAGGCCTTAGAGATATTTTACTTATGCCACATAGAATGTTTTGCCAACATGAAAATTTTTAAGATTTTATGTAAAAATTCATATCTCTGCTTTCTCTAGCATAATCAGAAAGCTAGCAGTTCTGATCTCAACTTCTCACACAGAAACAGTTGGCTGATATTGAAAAAAACATCTTTCATTGTAGGTCAGAATATTTTCCATACAGCATTTTTTTTTCTAAAATTAGCCTGCTTCACTCATTTGGTTACCTGGGCTGGGTATATGTCTGTGTTTAATACTTTCTGTTCTATTCTTAACTCAAAAGTTCCCATTACACAGGAGAGAAAACTGAGGCACCAAGAGCTGAACAACTTGTCAAAGTCACTAGTGGTTGGTGTCCCCAGGGTCTTCTCTGATAACTGCTCTTGAGCTGTTCCCCAGGGAGAAAAAATAGCTCCCTCAGCCTGCCCTGGTCTCTACCTTCCAGGATCCTTTCCTGCCAAGCCTGGAGGCCAGGAGGAGCTACAGAACATCAGAATGATACAGGTGAAAGATGGACTCAGGCACATGGGTATTAAGCTCTCATCACAATAAGGCCTCCTCCCAAGCAGGTGGCTTGTGCAGACAGAGGCAGCTGAGGACATTTCTGGGGACTGCCTTGTCCTAACATGCCCGCTCTGTGCGGGGCTCTCAGGCAGTGGGTCCCCTGAACTGGAAACACAGACTTCACCACCTAAGATTTGTTTACAGTTCTACTCCTCAAGGGCAAGACTCTCCTATGCTGTAGGTTCACATATGTTCCTGCACATGCATGCATACAATCACATGTGTGTGTGCAAATAATCACACGTGAAAAGCACATGTGCGAGTGTGCACCATACATGTGATACATGTGGGTGCATGTTACACACTGCCGTGTGACCATGTGTGTGCACATGTGTGTGCAGTTGTGCCCATGCATGACCAGCACACAGCACATGGGTGCATGCACATGTGTTCAAGCAGCATGCATATACTTGTGTGCACACATGCACAAGGACATGCACACACATACATGATCGTATACATATAGACCCACATAAAACTCTGAGACAGTAAAGACTTCAACAGTAAGAAGATGGAGGGAAGGAAGGATGAAGGGGGAGAGGAAATATATGGGCAAGGCACTGTGCTGTGTTTTTCAAGCTTTAGGTCATTCGGTCCTCTCCGCGTCCCTTTGAAGTGGTACATTTCTGTTTCCTCTTTTCAGAGGGGGAAATAGAAGCTTGGAGAGCTTGGACAGCCAGCCCCGATAGTTTGCAACAGAGCTGAGATTTGAACTGTCGCCGCTCTCTGACAGCATGTTCACAGTCTCCAAATTCTCCGCGCAGGCCGGATTCTGGGCTGGGCCTGGGGAATACAGCAAAGTGGGAAAGAATACCTGGCACCTACCCTCACGGGGCTCCCCCATTGTGGAGGGGAGGCAAGCATTATGCAAATAATCATACCAGTAACCATGTGATTATAAATGTAATGCATACAATAAAGTGAAAGCCCAGGACACCGTGCATGTCTGTAAGAGAGCAGCCCTAACTTAAACTTTGGGGGAAGCAGGGCCTCCCTGTGGGAGTAACCAGACCCCAGCATGGTCTCCCAGACCTGGTTACTACCTTCTCATGGTCACCCTCCTGGGATGAAAGAGGAGATGAAGCTGCTACAACCTCGAATCAGAAAAACTATTTTACTAACGGTTTTAGAGACAGTCTGTCCTACAAAAAGGCTTGGGAATCCAACTGCTGGCATCTTGCTGTAATGGAAGCCTGCCGGCCCTGGCCGATTCTTGGACTCCTCACACCTAGAAGCCCACCGCTCTGATTTGCACGGGGGTTGAGGCCAGCGGGGACAATACTACTTCAGCATACCAAGGGTTTACTGAGCTGCACAGGACTGGTGTTCAACAGCGACCCCCTGTGGACAGGACCAAAACGATAACCCAGGGATCAGATCTGAATTTCTAGCTGTCTCCCCTGGCATCTGGGAACAGAAGGGGCCTCCTTCTGACTACAGAAGACCCCAACTTAGTTCCCTGGAAGAGAACTAAGCCTGAATGACTCGGGACACCTGGGTTCTCCCTCCTACATTTCTCACCGCATGGAAATTTTGGCGAACCTGGTCACCTCTCACAGCCTCGAGATCCTCATTTGTCATCCTGAAGTAACCCATGCTGCTAGGCGTGTTTAGAGATGACATCTGTTGTAGCTCCAACAACAACCCCTACACAGGCGCTGATCTCCAGTTCCCAGAGGCGGAAACTCAGGTCCAGAGAGACTAAGTAACTTTCCCACGTCACGTCAGCGGGCACACAGCAGAGCTGGAATGCAGATGCAGGCGCCCAAGCCTCGAGACTTCAGTACGCATTTATTGCTTCATCCAAAATGCATATTGGGTGCCTCTATGTTCTAGACGCTGGTCTACAGTCGTGACTGAAGAGGCAAACGCCCCCACGTTCATGGTGCATACCTTTCCACTCAGTCGTGTTGCCCCTCCAAAACTGGTGGCCCAGCAGAGAGGGGCAACACCCAGGACATGCACATGCACAGGCACCATGTGCATGTCAGTAGTGACCCCAGGACACGCGCCAGTTGCAGAAAGAGGACAGCAAGCCTCCCTGGCCAACACTGGCCCCACCCACGGGCAGAGACGGAGCCCGATCAGAACCACTTCTTGCCTGCTGGGAAGGGCACACTCAAGTTCTTCAGCACCTGTGGCTGGGCCAGGACAGGCCAGGGAGGGAAAGACACCCTGGAAATGGCAGGTCACCAATCTGCTCTCCCCCACCACCTGCAGCCCCCTCCCCAGCCCGTCCTCACCAAGCACAGAAGCAATTCCTCAGTTTTACGATGTGCTGTGTGTAGTTGCAGGCCGACCATCATCTGTGATGGGTTGTTGTTTTTATTTTCTGTTTAGAGAGGAGCTGGAGTTACTACCTGTGGTCACCGTGGCCATTAAACTGCTCCAGGGACTGAGATTTACATATCAGCCACGTGGCCTGCAGTTTGCAGTCTGATTAGAGCTGGTGATTGATACACAGGGAGAACAGAGAGCAGCCCCACTGACCCCCCAAGACTAGACTGCCAGCACCTACAATGTACTCCCCAGTGAGGACCATGGGGGCCCTCAGGCTGGAGTGAAGGACGAGGAGATAAGGAAAGGGCTCATAACTCGTGGGCTCACGCCCCCCTGGACCAACCTGGCAGAGCTGGGTGGTGGGTGGGGAGGAAGAAGAATGGGAGGCCCTTCACGCCTCCCCACCACTGTCTCCAATTAATGTAGTAATTAAGTCTATTAACAGAACAAAGGTTGCTGACAACCAGTTAATAATATGCTGCAGCTTCCACAGCTTTCATCCCAAGATCTCAAAACACATTATAAATCATTAAATACTATTATTTAGTGATTTGTGCCATCACAGAACTTTACAGCCATCACTCTCTGCTCCTTTGGCACAGCACACGGCTCCACACCATGGTCTCCCGTGAGGAAACTGAGGCACAGAGAGAAGCCGGGGCACTGGCTTAGATCACCGGACACCTCACACAGGGCTTGAGGCTCACCTGCACTCCTCCTGTCCTGCAGGACTCAAGGACCAGCCCCCAGGCTGACCCCACACCCAAGCACAATTATGCAAATGTCCCCTGCTGGAATCATCCTTATTCCCCCTGGGGCAGGTGGAGGAGGGATGCAGCCAGACAAACCAGCCACCTCCTGTCACGGCTGCTGCCTTCACCCTGTTTCACCACTTGACCCTCCACCTTGAACATGGTTGTAAAGGGCGCCCCTTATTCATGTGGTTGGGCAGGGGAACAGGTTTTGATCATTACAAGCCAAGTACGTGTCTACCACGTCTCCATAAGCCAGTGCCTTCTGCATCCATTCAGGTGCTGCCTCCTGAAAGCTATCATTTTCTAGTTCCTGTGACTAACGTGCTTTAGGAGCTACATTCACCTTCGTGTGCCAGATCTTACATCCAAAGAGATGTTTCGCGATCGTCTACTGACAGAGCTGTAGAGACCAAGCCAGGGGCTACTCAGGCCAAGGGCTGTGGGAAGCTAGGAGCAACCCACTTACCCACACATGGGCATAAACCATCATGACCCCTCTGCCATGCACTGTCCGAGGCATAGGGTGGGCATGAGTAGTTGAGGCTCCCACGGTTGGCCTTGGATGGACTTCTGCCAGGATATAGGTATTGTAGATTAATTTTTTATTACCTATCTATTTCTTCCATCAGTCTGAGCTACTTCTCTTAGGATAGATCCTATCGTTCCTGAATACTCTGAATAATGCTATCTGGCAGATGTGATTATACCCATTTTGCAGATGTGGAAACTGAGGTTTAGGATTTACCAGAAAGTTCATAGGTACTCGATGCCTTAAGTATAATGAGACTCGGTTTCTTTGGCCTTAGGTTTTATGTTCTTCTCACAGTCCCTCAATTCATACACCATCCGAACTGATGGTCAGAGTAACCCAAATTCATGTCTGTCCCAGTGCTCTGGAAAATCAAGAACACGTCCATAAGAACTGGCAAGTGCTTACCTCAGTCCAAACCAGAATATCTGTGGGTGAGGAAGCATTCGTATTATGATGATAACTGCCAGCACAAATGAAATTCAGGAAATCTTGCTGGATTTCTTCATTGCATTAAGAGACAATGAGTTGTAGCTACACATGAGCGCAATCGTATCAGGCCTCACCTTGTCTATAAGGATGAAGCAACTATGTCCTGTCTGTGATCTGCCCCTCATTTTTATTCATCAAGTATTTATGGGGTACCCGTGACGTGACAAGCCCTGTGCCGATGTCAAGCTGACATGGGTGACTGAGACAGTCCCCACCCTTGGAAGTTTCCAGTCGGTAGAAGGCCTGGCATGCAGCTGCCAGGGCTGGGGCAGGTGGAGGAAGGCAGGGAACTCCTGTGATCTAGTCACACCCCAGTGCAGTGAGGCCAAAGCTTGTTACAGACTCTACTGACCAGCAGGTAAGGCCACCAAGCAGAACAAAGGGGACTGCAATGGCTTCAATGTGTCCTGTCTCTTCTCGGGGTCTCGGGCGACCACTATTGAAATACCCCTGTAATATCCAGCAGTTCGAGGGTGGGAGGCTCACCGTGACACTGGCCTTGACATACCTGCTGTTTGAACTCACACTTGGCTCCCTGCCAGAGTGGACACAGATCGCTCTTCCATTTGTCCCATGATGATGGCCTCCCTGAATTGGAGAGGACCCTGTTCTCATCGACCCGTCAAGGGGACACACCAAGGGGGCATTCCTCACTTGCACCGAAGTCTAACAGCATTCTACCTGGGGTCTTGGGGACTTGGGCACAGGTCATTCTGAAGCTAGACTGGCTGACAGCCAAGTGTCATCTTCTATTAACATTCATCCTGGGTGTCTGGAAGCTCACCTACAATCTATAAAAAACATGCATCTAAAATACTGGCGCAGCATTTGCGGCCCGTATCCAAGAACTTCAGTGCTGGTTGACTAGAGACTGTGCCCCTTGGGGTCTGGTGAGGACCCTTGCAGCCACCCCAAAGGTGCCAAAAAGCATCAGTTGCGCACCAGTGGGTGCCATGCCCTCTGAGGCTGCGACCCTTACAACCGCCCAGACGGCTGCTTTGACACCAAGTAACTCCCTGACTTTTGAGCTGTTGAGACACTGGAGAAACGGAGCTGAGATGAAGGCTACAGTGGAGGCAGTTGCTTAGCTCCTCCTGGAAGGACAGAGCACCTCCTGCCAGACCCTCGCTAATCAGTCGGACACGGGGGCTGGCAGTGACCTGTCGGCCACCACCACTCCCCTGCAGTGGTAATCAAGAGGATCAGAACTCAACATCTGATTTTGTTGCAGGAATGCACTGGTATAGACAGAAGAGTTTGTAGAGTAATTAAGGATTGTCAGCGCTGCTAGCCACTAGCTGGGCCTTGAGAAAGACCGTGAGTCCCCAAGTAAGTCAATTCTTGACAGCAACCGAGAGTGTCAATAGTGGGTCAGACCCTGTTCTGGGCCCAGAAGCCAACACACACCCTCCCCTTGGGGAGCTCATGTCAAGTGGGAAGAGAATGCAGCCACACGAGCAGGTCATCATAGCAAGGGAGCCTGGCAAATGCAGTGAGCCAGGAACCACAGAGGTGTGAAAGAGAGGGCTGTGGTGTCCCTCTAAGAAACCCACAAGGCTTCAGTGAGGGGGTGCCTTCTGAGGTGGGCTTCGAGGGATAAGCAGACTATCATTGGACAAATGAGAAAAGAGCCTTCAGAGAGAAAACATAACGTAATTCTCCAAGTCAAGAACCGCAGAGCCGGTCTTTGTGGGATTGGAGATTAGGCCAGTTCCCACCTTGGTGACCGAGAGACTACTCTCTCCACGTCTCCATTTCCCCACCTGCACAATGCAGGTGTTCTAGTTATTAAATTAGATTGTCTATGGCAAAGCACCTGACACAGTGCCTGGGAACTGGCAGGTGTCCGGGAAATGTCAGCTGCTGTTCGTACACAAGGAAAAGTCTGAAGGAGGTGAAGAGGTCAGTGTGGTTCGGGGCTTTGGTTCAAATGAGGGGCGGTAACTGCCCAGTTTAGGATTTGGGTGTTGATGCCATAATGAGTAGGTAGAACTTAGTGGCTTCTGACCTGGAGTGTGCCACCCCGGGCTGGACTGGGGACCATGGACTCACATGCAGGGACACAGTAGGGAGCCACTGACCTAGGACCTGTAAATGAGGTTGGAGAGAGGGACGGGGATCCTGATTATACAGTATTAGGAGGTGGCACCAACTGGTTTTGGTGACCATGATGGTCAGTTTTGTGTGTCAACTTGGGTAGGCTACAGCCCCCCCGTCATCTCATCAAACCCTTCTCTAGGAGTTGCCGTGAAGTTATTTCGTGGGTGTGACTGAAGTCCATAATCAGTTGACTTTAAGCCTGGGAAACTGTCCTGTATAAGGAGGGTGGTCCTGAGTCGGTCAGGTGGAAGATCGGAGGTTTCCCTGTAGAAGAAGCGCTGCTTGTGGACAGAAGCTCCAGCCCACGCCCGAGAGTTCCAGGGGCCCCTGCAGGTTTCGGACTTGCTAAGCCAGCCCCAGCCATCACATCGGCCAGTCCCTTACACTTGCTCTTGATGTTCGTCTCCCATTAGTTCTGTTTCTCTGGCTGAACCCTGACGTGGAGTCACTGATTAAAAGTGGGGGTGAAAGAAACCACATCAGTCCTCGGGAGTCCTCACAAAGCCTCGGACATACAGTTCCTGCCTCATCCTCGTGCCAAAGTCCATAAAAATCTCCCTTTGATGCGGCTGCCTTCTCTGGACCAGGCAACATTCCTGCCTCAGTTGGCACCTCTATAGAGCAGGTCACGGAAGTCCAGCCTTATCGACTCTGACATATGGATCAGCCTCCCTGGTCGGGTTTTCTGTTTTGTTTGTTTTGTTCCTAATACATATATAAAAATATATTTTATATGATTTCTTTTATGTTAGGCTGACCCTTTGATCTCTTCAAGAAAAACTTGCCCCCCACCCCCACCCAGGGTTTCTTTCAAGCTACCAAAATCACCGACCACAGCTGTGGCCCTGGGAGGGTTCTGCGGAGAGACAGGCTGAGCAGAGTTAGTGAATGCGAACACAGAGAGATAACTGGGGGCAGTAAGATGTTTCCCTGGGACAATAAGATGTTTCCAATAAGTGCTGGAAGCCTCCCAAACCTCGTGTTCCAGAATGTGAGGCTATCAAGGAGGCTGGGGAGACACAGTCTCTGATCGCCGTCCCAGGCCTGTCTCGCACACCAGCTACTTCTTTAATCCTGTAACAGTCTCAGCTACTTTAATCCTGTAACAGTCTGGTTGGAAGGCTCAGAGGGTATCTGAGGTTGGGCTCTCTGAGACACAGTTTCATTTTACTCTAATACAAGTTCAAACTTCAAGAAAAGTTTCAGCGTAGTGTAAGAGGCTCCTATAGTCAGGCTTCTCTCCAGGCTTGCCAATTATTATGCTTTGATATATTTGCTTTATTCTCTCCCTCTCTCTCTTTTTCTCTTTCTCTCTCTCATCATTTAAAAGTAAGTTGGAGACATCAGGTATCTTACATATTTTAGTGTTTATGTCCTCAAACCAAGGACATTATTTTACAGAATCATGGTACAATTACCAAAATCACTAACATTGTTACAATACTATTACTACTGGTACAGTCCATATTCAAATTCTGTCAGCTGTGCCAATAATGTCTCTTACAAGCTATTTTTTTCCCAGTTCAAGATCCCATTCAGGATCATGCATTGCACTTAATTATCATGTCTCTTTAGTTTCCTGTAAGTGGAAACATCTTCTTAATCTTGATTTGTCTCTCTTGACCTTGACATTTTGGAAGAGTGTGGGCCAGGCATTTTGTAGAATATTCATCCATATAGGTTGGTCTGAGACAAAGATGGTTGGAAGTGTTCCCGGGAAGACGTGGTGGGGTGACGAGAAGCAGGAGGAGGAGGAGGAAGTCAGCAAAAGTGCGCCAGGAGGCCAAGACCCCCAGAGGGCAAATCTTACTCAGTCCCACAGGGAAGCTCTGCAAACAGTGTGAGTCACGCCTCAGAGTTGTCTCAACTTGGGAACAAGCTGCAGAATATATACCCCCTGCACCCAGGAGTCACTCTCAGCTAAGGGAGGGGGCTCCTGCAGCCAGAGGGCACACCTGCTGGCTGTTGACTGTTGTGGACAAAAATAGTAGAGGAATCAGGAGACAGAAAGCCTATGGTGCACGCTCCAACGAGTTTGACTTCCCCAGAACCAACAGCTGAGAAGGGACAGTGCTGGAACTCCAGCAAGCTCAATGCCCTTGACCATGCTCCATCGCCTGCCTGAAGAAGCCTGGGGGTAGTCCCATGGCCCAGAGAGACAATGGGTCAGGCATTACTCTTTTGCTGGAGAAGTAGGGTATTTGAAAGAAAATTTTAAGCAGTCACATTATGTCTGAATTTCTATTTGTATGTGGTTTTTATTTTATTTTCTTACCTTTTTCCTTGATTTTAAATGTTGTACAATGAGTTTATATTTGTCTGAGAATGAATAAGATAAACAATCGAGGTGCAGAATAGGCAGGTGTCCACAGGGTACTCAGGTGGCTAGAGCGCACAGTGCCTGAGAGCAAACTAATTTGCTCTTCAAACTTGCTCACACGGAAGCCTCCAAGGGTCATTAAACCCATTTCACTGGTAAAAACTGAGGTTCAGAAATGTTGCCCATGCAAGCTAATATGTAGCAGAGCTGGAACTTGAACGCAGGCCATGTGGTTCAGAGTTCTGGTTCTGTGTCATAAACACCTGTTGACTGATTGGCCAGCTGAAGATCTGCTGTGTGACGATAGGATTGACAATGACCACAGGCCCCATATGATTGGCCATTCGTGTGTCTCCACACAGGGCAGCGAGAGCCCCACAGACTTTCAGAGATCAGTTAGGAGTAGCAAAGTCAAGACTGAGAACAGCTAGGTTTGAATTTCCTGGAAAGCCCGGGGCAAAAGCCAAGACTGTACCCAGGGAGCAAAGTTCAGTGACGAGTTTAGGGACCAACGAGTCCATGGTGAGCTGCCCAGGGGTCAGTGTCTCTGAACCAGACAGGGCCACAGAAGGGACCTAAGGTGGGAGACCTGGATCTCTAGAAGCTCATGAGTATTTATCCACATAATCAATTCCACTGATTTTTGCTGAGCACCTACTATATGCCAGATAATGTTTGGTTAAGGGATACAGCAATAAACACACCAGAAAAAAATCCTCGTCCTTGTAGAGTTTATATTCTAGTGGAGGTAGAGAGACAGGCAGACAATTAAAATAAATAGATATACTGTGAAATAGAAGGTTTTGGGTGCCGTGAAGGGAAGATGTGCATGCATTTAGTGGAAAGATTATCTGATGTGGAAAATGGAAAGAGCTTGGACAACAAATGTTCACACCGCAACTCCCACTGTGAGAAGGGGGCCAGTCTTAACTCATCCTAATGTTAGTCCAGCAAGCTTTACACGGAGTTCTCTACCTTTAGTGCCAGGATTCTGGGGCTCAAGTTCATGGGTATCAACCTGGGTTAGTTCTGGTTAAAAGCAGAGTTCCAAGCCATCTGGGGAACTCTGCTAAGATCGGGGCGGCCATAACAATCCAAGGAAGTCCTCTCTGTGGGTACCAAGGCCAGGGAGCAGCTGGACAGAAAGTGTAGAGTTCCACCTGACTAAGCCAGCAGACACAAGCCAGCCATTGGGACACTGGGACGGCAGACCGGGACCCCAGGCTCCAATCTCATGGGGAACAAGGCACGCTGGTCAAGGGAGCAGAGGGAGGAACTGAGATGCAAACATCGACACACAGGCTGAGCCCTGGAATGTCAAGAGCACCCCATGGCCTCAATGGGTGCTCACCAGCAGCGTAAGTGACTTCCGGTTCCATGCAGGTTCTTCGGAGACTTCTGGTCAGGACAGACATCGCGGAAGCCTGCAGCAGAAGTTGCTGCCATCACGCTCCTGAACTCTACCCTCATTCTGTGACAGCACCACAGGGGGGCTCTTAGACTGATGCTGTGCGTCACGGCCAAGTCTCAGATCTGACCTTGCCCTTTAACCATCTGGGCCAACCCCACTGACCCACTGAACTCCACTTTGACCTTCCTAGGTGTGACACCAGAGGCCCCCACCGGAGGCCAGGTTTGTCTCAGAAACTTTTCCCTCTGTTGTCCCTTTCTCGTCCCCAGTAGTCCACTGGGCTGACTTCAAAATGAGCACGAAGGGCCAGTCACTGTACCCTTGCATCCTCAGAGCACCTCTAGCAGGATCCACATTATGCATTTTCTATCGCCCACTTTACAGATGAGAACACTGGCCCTCCAAGGACGCCCGTGAAGGAAGCATGCCCTCAGGAGCCCACCCAGCTCCACGGGATTCCACCCTGTGCTCCCTCCACGAGGCCACGCAGCCCCCAGCCCTCGTCCCTCACCTGTAAAACAGCTTCGGCCATGCCTACACCGCGCAGTAACGTGATAATACAAGGAGAGTCTATAAAGCCCTCAGCACAACACTGTAAATACTAGCCGGTGGTAGCAACAGCATGGTACCATTTCTCAGCTCTCCTGAGAAATTTTGCCTTGAGGGGAAAAAAAGGCAGGAAGGGAATGGGTATCCTGGGAAAACCTAAGCTCCTTCTCTCCAAAACGGAAGCTGCATCCCAGTTCCCCGGCCCTCCTAGCTCCAACCAGGCAGGTGCTCATTGGTGAGAATCAGAGCCACACGCAAGCCAGGAGCATTTGTTCAAGGATTAAAAGTCGGCCCATATTGGCCCTGCTATTAAACTCCCTGTGCGTGAGCTGGGTTAACGGTGGGGCCTCGAGTGATAAGCCATTAATCTCCACCTGTAATGCAAGAGCCATACAACTTACTTCAGCCCTAATCTCCCGTGAGTTACAGCCTCTTCTGTGATTCATAAGACAAATCAATCACACCTCCCAGGCTCTCATCTATTTATTACTGCTTTTTAAATGCTCAGAGAGGGAGAACCTGCCGGACGTTAATCATCCCTTCCCTGGCTCAGCCGACCTCCATTCACTGCAAGGAAATGACCTCCAGGCCCCTCCTCGGGTCACGGACCAAGGTTAGGTGAATTCTCAGGCTTATCAGGAGCTAAGAATTTTGCATCCACAGCCCCTGGAAGGAGACTTGCTATCACTCTCCGTAAGGGCTGGGACCAGGGGCCTAGCCATCTTCGACTAAGTCTAGGAGGCTTATCGGTGTGGCTGATTGAAAGCACAGACATAAAAATTCTTTACACTTTCCCCATTGGATGGTAAGACCTGTGTTTCCTCTCCCTGAGTCTGGGTGGGCTTGTGAAAGTTTTAATCGATACACTAAAGCCGACATCATGTTATGTGGTTTCTAAGGCTTGTCATAAAAGACCAGGCAGTTTCCACCTCATTCTCTGGAACATGGGGCCACCATGTAAGGAATCAGACTGGTGTGAAAATATGCCGGGCCAGCCTTGCCCAGCGTCCAGCCATCCTGGCCAAGGCTCCAGATCACGACTGAAGCCTGTCGTGGAATCGGACTCTCTAGCCCTTTGAGCCTTGCCAGATGAGGCCTCAGACATCAGGGCTCAGAGTCTGGCGAGGCTTCCTGTGCCCTCTCTGAATTCCCAACCTGCAGACTCCCTGGGCATAAAAAAAATGGCTGCTTTCTCTACCACTAAGTTGGGGATGGTTTCTTACACAGCAGGAGAAAATGTAACAGCCAGCAAGGAAGCACAACAGTAACTGAATGGAAGGGAAAGCACTCCCTCTGTGCCGCTCCCTGCCTGTCGCTTTGCATATCTTAGTGTTTTCACTAGTTTTTATCAAAATCCTACAAGGTGGGCACTACTGTTTCCCCATTAGAGAAGATGAAATGATTCTTCCGAAAGGCAAAGCCACACCTCAAAGCCCAGCAAAGTGATTCCAACCCCGTGCTTGCTCCTCTGCCTTCCTGGATGACTAATCAACTTTGCCTGAGTTCTCTGAGTGTTTCAATTATTTTTGCTTAAATTTTTCCAAGTAGTTCAGATATACTTGGCTTTAATCGCCAAAGTAGTTTAGCTATTTTACCTGAATTGGGGGGGGGGTGTATTTTAGCAATTTTTACCTAAATAATCTGTTGAAATCTGCCCATCGGTGGTGAGTACAGTGAGACCCCAAGGGCCGGAGCTTCTTGACCACAAGTACAGGCACCAGATGGGGGCGGACACTCCACAGCAGCCCAGCAAACATGGAGCCTCGAGGCTGGGATGGCAACAGGAAGGGCCAGGACTGTCAGGTCCCCTCCACCAGCTGTGCCCACTGGACACTGTCCGCAGAAGCAACCAAAGGGCAGTCAGGACCTCCCACTTGGCCCCAGAGCCCTGCTCCCATCTTCTCCCCAATAATGATGGCTCCTGAACCCACACAATGGTCTACTGGGCTCCATTTCCCAGGCTTCCCACAGGGGAGCGGCTCAAACAGAGGGCTTTGCAACACCAGATCCGGCCTCTTGGCCCTACAGTGCATGGCCCCACAGGTAGAGGCCCGTGGAGGAGACATGGGTTAGGCAGCCACAGGGCTGTCTGGTGTTCATCTGAAGTGGAAGAGGAGATGGCAACGTGTGAGTGTGGAAAGGCGAGAGGCAGATGGTGCTGAGTCCAGCCATTAAGCTACACTCTCAGCCCAGTTCAGACAGCCACTCTGGGTTCCTGCACTCCACCCTCTACCCTCCAGTCACAGGAACCATTACACTCAATGGCTGGGGTCACATCCCACTCCCATCCCCCCACTCCCCTGGTTAAAATCCTCTAATAGTATCTTTCCACACTTGAGGGACAGGGTTGGGGGAAATCCAAACTCTTCACTCGAGCTGAGACTCCCAAACTTGAGCCCATGTCAGAATCACCGGCATGGGTCCCACCCCTGGAGTCTCCGATTCAGATCTGGGGTGGGACTCAGAAATGGGGACTTCTAACACGTTCCCAGGTGATGCTGATGCTGCTGGTCCAGGGCCACACCGTGAGCATCACTGGCCTACAGCTGCCAGTGTATTTTTGTCTTACACTCCCCCTTTCCAAATCTAACTCTTGCTCGTTTACCCAAGCCACAAAGACCCCAGCTGAGATCTATAAACTCACTGGACTGCTTCTTGCTTTCAGGGCCTTATTCCCCCACCTGGCTTGCTCTCCCCAGTCCTGGAGAGTCCAGGGTTCAGGTTAGTGCCATAGCCCTTCTGTCCCCAGCCCAAAGGGCATTCTCCCCTCTCTGTCTTCAATCACTGTTTCTATCTCTTTGCTTCCTAGCACATCCAACACACAGTGGGAATGTATGGCTCTGTTTATTGTTTGGAATATCTCTGTGTGCCTGGGTCAGACTTTTCTAACTCTCCTTTTAGATGAAGGCTCCTTCCAGACTGACTGTGTCTTAACCACCACAGTAATCCCAGGACATAGCTCAGTGTCTGTCACACAGTAGGTGCTCAGAAAATGTGTGTTAAATAGGTACATGCCTAGTCATGGCCAGGTGGCTCAGTTCATTGGAGTGTCATCCCACACACCAGGGGGTTTGTGGATTTGATTCCCAGATGGGACACATAACTAGGCTGTGGGTTCAATCCCCAGTCAGGGTGCATAGGGGAGGCAACTGATCAATGTTTCTCTCTCACATCGATGTTTCTCTCCCTCTCTCCCTTCCTCTCAATATGAAATCAATTCAAAAAAATACTCTCAGGTGGGGATTTTAAAAAAAAAGGTACAGTGCCTTATTTCACTCTCATTGACAACTCCATGAGAAAGGGTTTATGAAGTCCATTTTACAGATGGGGAAACAGAGGTCCAAAAAATTTAAAGTCGCATGGCCAAGGTCAAACAGTCAGGTATTAAAACCCAAGCTCGTGGACTCCGAAGGTCTTCACCAACACTCTGCACATCCTGACGGTAGACTAGAGGACCGGGGCTACTGAGGGGGGATGATCTGGATATTCCAGAGAACACAAGCATGCTGGGAGCAGGGAGCAGGCAGGAAGGCCAGCTGGCACAGACCCCGCCTCCCCCCCGGATTCAGGAAGCCGCTGCCCCAGAGCACTGCGGGGTGGTCACAATTGTGCAGCTGGGTGTGAAGGGAGTTCCGCCCTCACCCCACCCCATCAGACTCTCCCCCTCTGGCCTCTCATTGGTCTGAGCAGCAGGTGGAGCAGACTAGGGGCACTGGGAAGGGGCAAGGTTCAGGGCAAAGGCTGATGCAGGGTACGACGGGGGAGGGGCAGAGCTGAGGCAGCCTGGGAACAGGGACACCAGAGCACCTAATCTCTTTCCAAATGCTGAGGGTCTACGGTCAAAGGTCAAAGGGCGTCAACCCTGGGGCATGGATTTCACTGCCTAGTTGTGCAATGAACAACCAGGGGTCGCTGCTCCAGAGGGCTGTGGTCCAGGGGTCAGGCCTCATTTGAGACTGCAGTCCAGCCTCAGGCCACAGCTGTGTGGTGTCTGGGAAGCGGCCGCCACAGGTAGTCTCCCGGAGAGCCCAGAAGGAGGGAACCTCCCACCAGACACTCCTGTCCTGCACAGAATGGGGGAGGAAGTGTGGCCTTGGGCTCCTCTCTCTGAGCACCAGCCCTCACGGATTGGGAGAGGCAGGAATGGAGTGCCAGATTNCCTGGGGCATGGATTTCACTGCCTGGTTGTGCAATGAACAACCAGGGGTCGCTGCTCCAGAGGGCTGTGGTCCAGGGGTCAGGCCTCATTTGAGACTGCAGTCCAGCCTCAGGCCACAGCTGTGTGGTGTCTGGGAAGCGGCCGCCACAGGTAGTCTCCCGGAGAGCCCAGAAGGAGGGAACCTCCCACCAGACACTCTTGTCCTGCAGAGGATGGGAGAGGAGGTGTTGCCTTGGGCTCCTCTCTCTGAGCACCAGCCCTCACGGATTGGGAGAGGCAGGAATGGAGTACCAGATTGTGAACTTCAGGAAAAAGGAGGCCTCCGGGCGGAGACTGGTCGGAGCAGAGGTGGCAGACAGATGCATGGATAATGCCTCAGTATCCTGAAAGGTAGATGCTCCCAGAAAGTGATACAACTCTCACAGGCAGTACGGGCGCCCTTTCTCCTTCAATAGACCAATGTAGAAGCTGGGTCTGCTAGTAAGGGCCAGGGGACTCTTGCCTAAAGGCAAAGAGGAGATAGGAAAAGGCATTACTCGTCTGCTGTATGCCTATGTGTGCACACATGTATGGGGGTACCCATGTGCAAGTGCATATTCACTAATTGGGGTGAGGAGGAAATGGAGGGTGGAGAGTGAGACGAAAATCACACCCAGTCAGGGTTCTGGGTAGCAACGTTGACAAAACTGAAGCTATTTCCAAGCGCATCAGGAGAAGGCAAGTTTCTTCAGAAAAGACAATTATGCTGGGAAAAACAAAAGACAGCCAGAAAAGGGAAAGACCAAGCATGAGACGGACTGAATCCTCAAAAGAAACCACAGGCATGAGTCTGCAGGAGCTGAGCAGGGCTGTTGAGGACAGGACACTGTGGACCTCACTCACTCACGGGGCACAAGGAGTTCAGGTCTATTTAGTGGCACATAATACACATGATTCCGACAGCAGTCAGTAAGGAGCAAAGACCAGTCCAAACCCATCATGAATCAATCCACTGATATTCATTGAATAGGACCATGGGCACAGAACTGAGGCCCTGGCTTAATGGAGCTCCCTGTGCAGCGAGAAATGCAGGTGTACGTGTTTGGACTGAGCAGTATAATAAGTGGAAAAGGAGAAGGAGCTGGGTGCTGAGGTGATGCACGCCACAGGGTTCCCCAGCCTGGGCCACCAGGGAAAGTGAGATTGAAGAGGACCAATGACAGGTGACATAGAAATGGGCTAGGACAGTGGCAGGGATACAGGACAGAAGGGCCAACATTCTTCTGGTGATGGAGAACAGAGAACAAGAGATGGCCTGAGACTGAGCCAAGACAAATTAGAAAGAGTCTCGAAGAAATAGAAGTAGTAATTATTACTCTAAAGCACACACGCAACTAGTTTAACAAAATGTTGCCTTAATTATCTCTATCTTAATGAACAGATAAAAACAGTGTGTAATTAGTTTTGCAATTGGTTATGTGAAAAGAGATGGTTCTTCAAGGTCTAAAGCATGTGGTCCCACAGACAATTTATGAGAAGGAAGGTGCTTCCTCAAGTGCTAAAGTATGTTGTCCTAAAGAGCCGTCACATCCCAAGGTCTTGTTTTCATCTTTTCCTCATGGTCCTGCGAAGGCAAATTTTATGCTAGGCCACCCTGGGTGGGAAACAAAAAAATTAAACAGAGCTTTTACTACAGATGTGAGAGACCCTGTGTGTATAAGGACTCAAAGGGCCCTAAAGGAGTGGATGTTCCTTTGAGGCAGGGTAGCAGGGAGTAAAACAGAGAAGGAGAAAATGTGAGGGAGGAAAGAGGACAAAAGGAAAGGAGGAAGGAAGGAAGAAAAAAGAGAGAGGGAAGTTGGAAAGGAGAGAGACTGAAGGAAGGAAGAGTTGGGGGGTGGGCAGGGGAATGGGTGAGAGGAGGGAGGGAGGGAGGAAAGAAGGGAAGAGGGAAAGGAAAAAAGGAAAGTTGACCCTTTCCAATATAAAAACACAAGGGCTCTCTCTTCCAGTGGCAGGACCTATGGGTCACCCATGAGTACAAAAACGTCTTCCTGTTCAGGCACTCCACCAAGAGTCATTTATTTATTCATTTCATCAGAAAGATTTCCTGTGCATCTGTTAAGGGCCCATGCCCACACCGGGAACTGGGAACATGATGAATTAGAGCAGTCTAGCCGGGAATGATCATGAACTTGAGTGAGAGCAGGCCAGACTCATGGTCTGGGAACCTGTTGTCGGAGAATGACTGGATGTTTACCAGGTCTTTAAGAGCCCCAGAAAAACTTAGTTCCTTAGCTGGCTCCTCTCCCATTTTTTCAGCATAATTTACATACAATGAAATACACAGATTTTGAGTAGACTAGTTCTGAAACCCACAGAACCTTCCCGTCACCTAAGGAAGTTCCCCTGTGTCATATCCCAGCAAATCCTCCTTCCCCCAAAAGCAACCATTACACTGATTTCTTTCCCTATAACTCAGTGTTGCCTGTTCTGGGACTTCACATAAATGGGGTTATACAGATGAATGCTCTTGTGTCTGGCTTCTCTTCCTCAGCATGATGTTTCTGAGATTCACGGGTGCTGTTGCGTGTATCCCTCATCTATTTATTTTTATTCTTGAGTTGTATTCTACTGTGTCAATAGACCAGAGCTTTTGATCTACTCTCTTGTTGATGACTATTTGGGACTATTTCTGGTTTTAGGCTGTTAGGATGAAAGCTGCTACGAGCATTTTTGTGCAAGACCTTTTATTGAATACGTACTTTCCTTTCTTTCAGATAAGCACCCAAAAATAGAATTACTGGGTCATTGAGTACATGCATATTTAACTCTCTCATGTGAAACTCTTTTCCATGTGGCTCCATCATTTACATACCACCTGTAAGGCTCCAGCGGTTCCGCATCCTTGCCAACATTTGGACTTGTCTTTCTCCTCTTTTTTGCTGTAGACATTCAAGAAACTCGGCTCAGGACATTGTAATTCTTTTTTAAATCTTAAGTGGAAATGTGTTCTCTAGAGTGCCAAGAATGCTTCAGGGAGCCTCTGTACCCCTACAATTGTATTTTAAAATTTGTGAATATTTGGGCGTGTGCATGTTTCTGAAAGAAGGAACCACACTTTCAAAAACCGAAGAAGCACCACTCTAAGGAAGAGATCGACATCTGCCAAATGATTCTTGAGAAGCCTCGCAGCTCAGCAGATTTCTAGGATAGAAATCAGACCCAAAAGGCCATCCACCACCTGCCCCTCTGGATGGAAAGGGAAGGGGATTCCCACTCTCCCAGCGGGAGACTCTCGAGAGCCTGTCTGAAGCCGGCTGCATGAGGGTTCAGGCTTGCTTAGGTGCCGTCTGGAGAGTGAGAAGGATCCCCTCCTCGGCCACGCCCATGGATACCCCCCTCATGGCCTGGCTGCCCCACGAGAATGAACTATGATGAAACCACCCTTTCCCCAACGTCCCTACAGCCCCAAGCAGTATCCCCAGGAAGCTTCAGTGTCACACTAGAGTGACCGAGGGCTGGAGTCCACCGATACACCTTCATTTTCAAGGATCTCAAATATTGCCTCAGAATTAACCTGCTAAGACCTAAGAAGCCCAGTCTGAATGCAGCCCCTCCCCCACTGATGGGTCCAACACCAGCCCCACCCACGGGGCTGTCTGGCCCTGGCAATGTGGCTGATCTGAGTTGACACGTGCTTAATGGAAAAAAAAACCAGTAAAATGCCTCATTAATAATTTTTAGATCGATTACATGTTGAAATGATCATATTTATTTTTGAATGATCAGGTTAAATAGAAGGTATTACTAAAATTAATTTCATCTGTTTTCTTTTTTAACATAGCTACCAGAAAATTTAAAATTGCATGCATGGTTTGCATTATATTTCTGTTGTATTCTCAGGTCCAGCTTATCCCGTCCTGGGAAGCAGGACTTTTACTTTTAAAAAACAGGCCAATCCCAGGCAAACCAGAATGAATTGGTCAGCAAGCCAGGTCACGCCCTGGCCCCAAGTACACATACCAGGCCTGATTCTCAGGGCCATAGGGCAGACTGACCTTCCTACCCACCCACCAAACCCCAAGATGTCTGGGGATGTTCAAGGGAGACCTAAAATTCCAGCAGTCGCAGGCCTCAAGGGTCATTGCCTCCTCTAAACCCAGTGAAAACCACACCCACTGAGGCAGCAGGAGAAAAGAAAGACAGGGGAAGCCCTAGGCTGAGCCTAGGGATCAGCCTCCTCTGAGCTGTCCTGTGTGATCGATCAGCCAGCTTCCCCGCACTCCCCGGGGGAGGGGTGGGGTCAGGATGGGGAGTCACCTGGCTCACAGCCCAAGCTACAGTTCTGCCTGTGGAACAGGGGAACCTGCCACTCCCTCGGGTTCAGCTGGGCCATCAGCCCCAGCCTGTGCCCCTGGAGGGCACGTGGTAGGGGTGGGTTTCCTTGGCTGAAGCCGAAGAAGGGGCTTTTTGTCTGGAGATCTGCTCACACTCAGATGTTACTGGCCTTGCAGTCATCAATCTCTCCTAGGCTCCTTTCAACACATCCCAGTGTCTTCACCTCTAAGTCACTCGGGGAAGGGAGGGGACAGAAACCCACATGTGTTTCTGCTTCCCTGTGGATTTGGAGACTATCGAAGCTGATATCCAGGTGAGGAGAACAAGCAGTTTCATTCATTCATTCAAATATTCATCGTGCACCTATTATGTGCCAGGCACTGAGGAAGGTACAGGAAATACAAGAAGTAGGGGAAACAAATGATAATGGACTCATTACCAAAAAAATATTTTTTAATGAGAGGAGACCTGACTGAGTGCTCTGAGAACATTTATCCAAGATCTATCCCAGGCTAGGCAATCATAGAAGACTTCCCTGAGGAAGTGACCTTTACATCAATACCAAAAATGAGCAAAGAGATCATTTAACACTCCACTCTGTGCCCTGGACCCTCAGAGATGGGGGCTCCATGAACAGAGACCCCTGGAGGTCCCCACACTGTAGTGCTGGGTTTGGCCAATTGCTGGACAAATACACTCAGGCCTCACAGAGAAAATGGGCTGTTACCAGTCAGAACTGCTTCTAAGACCTGAGTGAGGAGCCCAAGGGCCCAGGCATAGCCGAGTAGGAAGTAGTATCAGGATAAAGCACAGAGCATAGAGGAAGATTTTGGGCTCCAGGGTCCAACCAATCTAAATTTGGATTTCAGGATTACCACGCACGACCCTCACATCACACACCTCTGAGCCTCAGTTTCCTCACCCGTCAAACGGCACCTGTTCCATGAAGTTGTAAGAACTGCAAAAGACACACACAGTGCTTATCGAGGTGTACATGGTCAGTGCTGGATGGAAAGGGAGATTTTTTTTTTTTTTTGCTGTAAATTATCAGTGCTGCAGTGACCAAAAGAAAAATACAGAATACTGTGGGAACTGACTACCTCCTATCATTTATCTTCCAGTAACAATTATTTCAGAGAAACTCGAGAACTGGCAAAATGCCACGTGTGTCTCAAGGAAGAAATATTGGAGCGGAGCCCCGAAGGGTGGATGTGGGACTTGCGGAGATAAAGGAGAGGTTTCCAGGCAGAGGAGTATGAAGAAAGGCAGGGAGACCGGGATGGGTGGGGCGCGTCAGGAATGGCCCCGCAGCGCCGAGGGGCCGGGGGTGGCAGAGTACCAGGCCCGAGGGCCGGGCGGGGTGGAGTTGGAGCCCCTGCAAGGTCATGCTACGAAGTTCTGACTTCATCCTGCGGACCATGACCAAGCTGTTGAAGGTTTTGGAGCTGAAGAATGACATGTCGGGGTGGGGTAGGAGGAATGGAGGTTGCCTGGGAGAGAGAAGCACACGGCAGGGACCCAAGGAGGAGGCTGACACAGGCATCCGGAAGAAGAGCTGGCAATTGTTACACAAAGGGCCACCTCAAACACCCGCCCCCCCCCACCCCCGTCACCAGCACACCCGGGGCTATGAATTGGCCCCGTGCCTTGGCACACGCTATTTATTCCCTCTGCCTGGAATTCCAACAACCTTACCAAAATGAATTGAGTCATTCATTCATTCCGCTCCTATTTATTAAGCACACACTCTGTGTTAAGCTCATAATCCCCACTCTCACGCAACTGATGGTCTAATATAAGCGTCACCACACATTTTCTGTAAAGGGCTGGAGAGTAAGTATATTAGGTTTTGCAAGTCAAAGTTGCCCTCTGAAAAGTCTCATCCCTGTCATTGTAAATAAAAATTGCCCATAGACACTCTGTAAATGAATGAGCCTGGTTATGTTTCAATAAAACTTTATTGATACAGACAGACACTGAGCCAGATTTTGCCCGAGGGGGCTGGTTGACTCCAACAAAAACATCATGCAAGCCACAAACATTAGCCATTAACTTAAAAAAAAATTCTACGGACACATTTTAAAAAGTAAGATCAATTAGTAGAATTAATATTATTTTTGAATGAATCTAAGGCATTACCACTTCAACCTGTGCCCAAGGTAAAAAATTACAAATATTTTGCATTGGTTTTGGTACTAGACCTTTGAAATGTGGTGTGCATTCCACACGTCACAGCCCCTCTCAGTTCAGACCCCCCACGCTTCTGTGCTCAGTAGGCACAGGCTGGTGAGGGCAGGCCCAGCAGAAGTGGGGGTGCTGCCTGGGGACGGACAAGGACGCGAGACTCTCTGGCAGGAACTGAGGGCATGAACTATGGATGACCCAAATCCAGTTTGGCCACTTGCTTGCTGGGTAATTTGGGACATGGTTTCCAAACAATCGGGGTCTCTTTTAAGCCCAAAGTTTCAAGTGACTTCAGCTCCCAGGTTCCCACCAGCTCGACTATGCGGAGGTTCTGGAATGCAGAGTTTGGGGGGGGTGGAGTCATCGGTTTGGACTGTCTTTGCTAAAAAGCACTTTCAATAACAGTCATCTTGGAAAGATCAGGGTGAGGCCTGTGGCTACTGGGACCACTCACCCCTCCTGGGGCCTTAGAGGAGGTTTGTCAGCTCATGAGGGGTTGAGGGATATCAGATAGGGAAGGAATAAGAGAACCACTCTCCCCCACTCCCTGGGGGTGGCGTGCCCACCTCCAACACACACACACCTGCACGCACACAGTCGCAGGAGCCCAGTTGTTCCCATCCCAATACTAAGCCAGATGTGACAGCTGTGATCTCCAGCCCATCAGGGAGCAGGACGTGGGAACAGAAATAGACTCCACCTGAGTCAGAGGATGAGTCAGAACGTTCTGGAGAGCTTCAGAAGGGAGCAGCAGGAGGGGCTGATGGTAGGAAAGGGAGCCAGGCCCCCAGGGGAGAGGGAGGGAGAATGGGTTGTTTTTTCAGGCGTGGAGCCAGGGAAGAACATCCTGGAGGGACTGGGGTCCTGAAGAAGGGCCTGCACTGTGTGGGGTGCAAAGCGGAGGGGCATTAAGGGAAGGAAATGCCTTTTGAGGGGCCAAGCAGGGAAGGGTTCGGAAGGAGTATTTGGATGCTACTGTGTGCACAGAAGACACCTACAACACCCCAAACCAGCTGTCTTCAGGAAAGACTCAGTCCCAGCCCCTCTTGCTGCTATAGAAGCATGTCTTGAAGCCCCTGTCTGCTAACTGAGAGGGGTGCTACCGATATCCCATGCTGAACTGGGGAAACGGAGGAAGAAGAAATGCTGGATGTCCTATTTGACCCAGGCTGGGCCCATAGGGTGGGGCTAGCTCCCTCTGGCAGGGTCCTACACTGTGTGTGTGACCCAGCTTAATTCAGGGATGTGGACAGTGCTGGGGACCGGTCATGCTGTAATGTGGGGACTCTCAGAGAATGCACCAAGCCATCAGATCTGGGCTGGAGAATGGCAGAATCAGGTGGGGTGGGGGAGGGGGAGCAGGATGAGGAGAGGAGACAGGGCCCAGCAGGGGAGGTCACCAAAGAGGGGTGAGTGCTGGGTGTCTGGACAGAAACAGGAAACCTCTAGAGTGTCCCCACATGATGGGTTTGATTTGCCTCCTGGCTGGCACATTCAGGTCTTAGAACAGGGACTAGCCTGTCCCTAATTAGAACTGATCCCCAGACCTGGGAGGGGCCCTGAAGGATGAGCCCAGGGCCCCAGCATGGCTAGAGAGCCTGAGTGCAGAAGTGGCTCCTCCAACCCGTCTCCAATACGCCCATTCTGTGCTCCCTGTGTTCACGTCACCCCCACACAACTCCTCGTCTTAGTCTGGGGTCCCTAGAAAGCAGATCCCAAGACCAAAACTTTGGTGCAGGTAGCTGGCTTGGGAGGTGACCCCAGGAAGCAGGAAGAGGGAGATAGGAAAAGGGGAAAAGGTTGGAAGTGGACATCCTGAGGTCATTGGGGTAGGATTTGCCCAGGGCCTGAGTGCACTGGGACCTCTGAGAAGCGTGCAGAGGACCTCCCAGAATTTCCCCTCCAAAAAACAGGAGACTGGAGGATTTATCCACTGATTTCCAGCCTCTTTGATTGAAGACGACCCCCAAGAGAGTTCATTTCCTGCCACCTGCCCCTGTAGTTCTGGAAACAGCCCACAGATAGGAATCAGGAATCTGAGTGGACACCCAGGTACCTGCCTTGCCCTCCTGTACCTCAAATAAAATACAAGCCCCCTCCCATGGCCCCAAAGGTACCCTATAGTCTGACCCTTGCCTGCTTTTCCAATCTCCTCTCCCTCCCCTCTGCTCTTCACTCACCAGTCATATCGGTCTCCTCTCCATTCCCAGAAAGGGCCTGTCCTCAAACCTTTACCCCACCTCTTCCGTTGACAGAAACTCCGTGTCTGTGGTCATGTGCTTGACCCCTTGTGGTCCTTCACATTTCAGGACAAGCATCCCCCTTATGAGAGATCTCCCCGGCCACCCTGCCTGAGTCCAGCTTCCTTATGTTTGCCCACATGCCAGTGGCTGCTGCTACATGCTTAACAGCTGGCGCTCAGAGAAAAACGAAAGTCCTGACTTGCTGTGTTGGCCAGGTTTTGTGGTGTAAAGGCCCCCCAGCAAGGTCAATGTCAAAGTAAGAGTATGAGGTCACCAAACGTGGAGTTGGGAAGAAAAGCAATACAGCATCATTATAGAGTATTGCCACGGATACAGCAGAAGTAAATAACTTCAAGCGCATAGCTAATAGCAAAATAATTAAGAAGTGATGCATCTGGTTTTTATTTTAATATAATTTATGTAATTGTAAATTCATACAATTCAATTTTTCATAATGGCTGTGTTTAACAACCAGCTCACAAAAGTCTTGAAAATTTAACTTGTTTTTTATGAGCTGATACGAATTAGCTCTAAAAACACTTGATATACCCATGTTCTTTCCCTCTGTGCACCCTGTAAGATCTGCAATTATTTTCCTCTTTGCCTTATTCAATTTGGGCTAGCCCTCTAGACTGTGGCTTCCATGAGGGTGGGACCATGACTGATTTATTTTCAGCTGTGTCCCCCGAGCCCAGCATAATGCCTATCCCACAGTACAAATTCAATAAATATTTGTTGGATGAATGTATAAATGCATGAATGCATAAATGAATGGGTGAATGAGGTCAATGGATGTCATAGGGTTGGGTACCTCTGCTTGGGACTATGGAGGGAACACCCACACTAACTCCCACAGGGCTTGTTGGGGTACACCCCGCAGGGTGTGGGGAACAGGACAAGCCGAGGGGTTCCAGGCAGAAGAAGCTTGGCTGTAGGAGGAGAGATGAGTCTGGAATTAATGCTGAAGGCTCTTGGGTCTTCCAGGCACAGTTTCTGCTGAGACTTTACCCCCTCCCCACAACTCAGTTGTCCCACAGGTGGCTAGGGCTCTCAGACACATCAGGAGTGAGTAGAGTTGTCTGTCACAGCCCTCCAGGTGAGACTTGGCAGGGGAGAGCTGCACAGACCCAGTCTGCCCTGCTATATCTGGGATCCCAGTCATTCATGATCCCTGTTCAGGCTCCATCCTCCACACAGGTGTGGACAAGGACCTCCAGAGGAAGAGCAAACCCAGCAAATCCATGCCTATGGGCTCTCCAGTGTGGGTGCCACCTTCTGCCAACCCCTCCTGCATGGGAGACTGCTGCCCTCGTACACAGGAGATGCCTGACTTCACCTGCCTGTCTGCAGTGCCCGGCACGGCACCCTGCACAGGGAAGATGATAGCAGAGGATGCTTGCAGCATGAATGAGCCAATGAGTAAGGCGGAGCTTCCCAGAAAAGCAAATGTGAATCAGAGACATTTCCCACTCAGGCCAGTTGCCTACCTGGCACTGGGAAAATGCCCAGAGATGCCAGGCCAGCTCTGCCCATAAGCGCAATCCAGGGTAGTGGTTAAGAACCTGGCCCTCAAGTCAACCAGCCTGGGGTCACACCCCAGCTCTGCCACTCTGTAGCCTGGGCCTCCCTCTCCTGATGTGTAAAATGGGACTAAGTCACTATAGGTTTCTCAGAGGATTCAGTGAAAAGATACAAGTAAAGGGCTTGCAAATTTCCTGGAATAGCGAAAGAACTCAACAGATTAATCTCTAATTTCTAAAATATTTACGACTTAGGTAGCATTTCCTTTGTGCCAAGGACTGTCCTAAACACCTTATCAATGTTGACTCATGTAATATCATGCTTGTATGTTGTGCTGCCTCTAACTGTGTTTTCTTGTTGTTTTCTTGCTGTTGTTGGTGGTGGTGGTGGTTTCCTTGGTTGGTTGGTCGGTTGGCTTGCTTTGTTTTGGGTTTGGTTTTTGCTATTATTGGTATTGTTTCAGAATTAATTTCTTCCTCTCTCTGGGCCTCAATATTCTTACCTGTGAAATGGAACACTGGGTTAGATGGCTTCTACTCCAGTGTTTTGTTGCTGTCAATCTCTGATTTCCTTCTCTGGGTTCACACCAGCTGTTCAGAACTTTCTGCGTCCCCTTGTACAGAGTGGACTCCTATGGCAGGGACCTGACCAGGACACCAGCCTGTGTTGCCAAAAGAACATGGGAATGGTGGACCTCTTGATCAACTGCAGGGGCTGTGGACCCACACAGCCACTGTCATCTGCACCCAGGGTGTATGGCTTCAACTCCGCTCTCACTGCCCATCTGAGAGAGTCCCAGGAGCTTCTGAGAAGAAAACCCCACATTACCCATTCCATTCATTGTCGGTCAACGGGTATTTACTGCGCACCGAGTCTGAACCAAGGGCTGTGTGATGCTTTGGGAACAGGAGTGCTTAGGGAACAAGGTAGTAGACAAGACAGGAAGACGCTGCCTTCATCAAGTTTAGTCTATTGGAGAAAACAGAAAATAAGCAAGTCAACAAGCAAGTAAGCAAGCTTGTATCAGAAAAAGTGTCAGGGGTTACGAAGAGTGTAAATCAAGTTTATAAGACAGAGAGGGGCTGGGAGGGTGGTCAGGGTGGGCCTCTCTGTGGAGGTGACTTAAGAGCTGAGACAGAAATGACGACAGGAGCCAACCATGGGATGAGCTTGGAGAGGGGCTGGGGAGGGGTGTTGGCTGTTACAGAAGCAGCCTGGGTGGCTGGAGTTCAGGGCGCAGCAAGGTGAAGCATGGTCCAGAGCTCAAAGCAGAAGAAACCAAGGAGGTGGCACCCAGTAAGTCAACAGAAGAGCTTGGATTTTCTTTTGTTGTTGTTGCTGTTTGCTTTTTTGTTTTAATTGTTGTTCAGGTACAGTTTTCTGACTTTTATCCTCATCCCAGCCCATCCCTCCCTAGCCCTCCTCACCTCCTTCCAGTTTCCAACCCCATCCCTTGTTATTGTTCACATGTCCTTTATACTTGCTCCTGCAAACCCTCCCCCTTTTCCCCTGAAATTCCCTTTTCTCCTCTCTGGTCACTGGTCAGCCTGTTCTCAATTTCAGTGTCTTTGATTATATTTTGCTTGCTTGTTTGTTTTGTTGATTAGGTTCCTGTTAAAGGTGAGATCTTCTAAGCATATTTGCCTGTGCTCTTGACCTGCCCCGGAATAGTGGGGCCCAGTGCAAAATGCAAATGAAAGGGCCTTGTTCATCAAGCATCGGGGGTTTCAAGATGGCAACAGCAGAGACCCTTCCAAGCCTGGTGCTCTACCTGCAGAGCCAGCCATTTCTGCCCAAAACTCTATGGCCATTAACAAAACTTTCTTAAATTCGACAAATATGTACTGAGGGCCTGAAACGTGCCAGGCAATGAGAGTATCAAAAAGTGAATGATCAACCAAGAAAGCCACTTCAACCTTAATTTTCCCATTAGGTTTTCTCCACCAAGCATAAGAGGCCAGAGGACCAAAGACTGACCCATCTAAGGTTCAGGCCATCCACTTAATGGATTGCGCTTGATTCCTTAGTAATAGTGGACACAATTATTGCCCATTGCCAGGTGCTTGGCAAATACACGCATTATTTCATTTAGTTTCCCCTCTACCACCCATCAAAAAGAACCATGCAAGCAAGGAGATAAGAAATCACTGCTTTCTGGCAAGTGGGGGAGCTGAGATTTGAACCCAGTTCATATGGAATCCAGAGCCCTTTCTAGGTACACAGTCCTTACTCACTTATACTGTGTGTTCAGGTCACTGTTGAAACTAGAGATTCAGGCACAACTTTCAATAATCTTGAGACTAACTAATGTCTATTGCATGCTTACCATATGCCAAGCTCTTCACTAAGGTCTCCACAAAGATCTTCTTTTTTCTTGTAAAAAAGCCCTTTTGTATATATAGCACTATTTCCCCACTTTCCTGGTTGGGGAGACTGAGACTCAGAAAAATTGAGTCACTTGCTCAAGGCCTCCCAGCCAATGTAAGGTGAAGCCAGGGACCAACCCAAGCTGTGTGGGCTCCTCCCTCTATTCCCTGCTTTTCTCACTCCCCTATAAGGCCGTGCACACTTGTTGCTACTGTGGCCCTTCTGGTCGGCTGTTGGAAAGGCCAGATCTCAGAAGAGCAAGGAGCCAGGCCCAGAGAGAAGGTCTGGGGTTTGACCTGGTGTCAACATCAGGGTTGAAGATTGCTTCATGCCCGGCCCAAGAGGAACAGGAAAGTCTGACTTCTCCCCTAAGCATGGGAAAGAGTGCCTTGGCTAAAAAAAGCGAGGCCAGAACCATGTCAGGGCCCTTTCTGCCACGGCCTGTCCCTTTGTCTTGGCCCTTTGGCCAATGGAGAGGGCTATCATGAAAGAGGAAGACTCGCTCACTGTTGGTTATCTGACCAAGGATCTGAAGGACTTCCCTAAAGAAAAGCACCAAGCAGGAAGGTTCTGGGGCCGGGTGTGGCCTGGGAAGGCTTAGCCCCTACTCTGTCTTGCAACCTTGCAGGGACCCTCAAGACCAGATTCACAGCCTCACTACTGCCCAGGAGAAAGCACTGGAGAGGGGCAGGGCCCCACGGAGACCTCCCCAGTGTGGCCCTTGCCCAGGAGCACAGCAAAGTCACCCAGCCAGGGTGCTTAGCAGCACAGGTACAGGGACCTCTCCTGTCCCATTTCTGTTCTGGTGGAAGGAACCCTGGGCCAAGGAGAAGCTGTGTCTCGGAGAACTCAGTGGGAACCCCACAATGCCACCTGTGCGGCCTGGGCAAGTGAGCGCACCCCGTGGTGTCTGCTCACCCCCATTTTCCCGAATTAAACAGCTTATATTAAGGAAGAGATTAAGATCATAGGAAAATGGATTTCTCAGTCTCGGTGAAGTTGCAGAAGCAGAAAAGTACCTGAGATCCAGGATGAGGGGTCAGCTCAAGGGTGCAAAATTGTAAGCCAGCACCCAGCTGAACTTCTGAACCGGAGTCCAGGTTTCGAAAGGAAAGGAGCACTTGTCCTTCCCCCAGTCTCACATTCCTCCAGTTGATTGGTCTTGCATCTCCGGTGTAAATCTGTTTTGAGCCCTTGGATCACTAAGAACATCTCCCTGTTCCTTTTGTGACGAGGTCTTCAAAATTCTTAAGTCCCAATTTTCTGGCTTCAAAAGCTTATAAAGCCACTTCTGTTTTGGAAACAGCCAATGTCTCTATTCTTTATAAGGAGTGCTTTTTGGTTGTTTGTTTGTTTGTTTTGTTTTGTCTTCCTCAATGTGTATAGTAGGAAAATGAATTATCCTTATGAGTGAAACATTTTAGGTCCAAAACCATGAGAGCCCTTTTAATTTTTTTTCTCGAAATGTAAAGCCTTCCATTTTGCATTCTCAATAAAGTTATCCTGAAGTATTTTTTCAAGTTGTCACTTTATGGCTCTGGCCAGGTGGCTTAGCTGGTTGGAGTGTCATCTCATATACCAAAAGTTTGCGGGTTCGATTCCCAGTCAGGGCACATACAGGAGGCAACTGATTGATGTTTCTCTCTCACATCAATGTCTGCCTGTCTGTCTATCTCTCTCTCTCTNATGAGTGAAACATTTTAGGTCCAAAACCATGAGAGCCCTTTTAATTTTTTTTCTCGAAATGTAAAGCCTTCCATTTTGCATTCTCAATAAAGTTATCCTGAAGTATTTTTTCAAGTTGTCACTTTATGGCTCTGGCCAGGTGGCTTAGCTGGTTGGAGTGTCATCTCATATACCAAAAGTTTGCGGGTTCGATTCCCAGTCAGGGCACGTACCTAGGTTGCAGGTTCGATCCCCAGTTAGGACACATACAGGAGGCAACTGATTGATGTTTCTCTCTCACATCAATGTCTGCCTGTCTGTCTGTCTGTCTCTCTCTCTCTCTCTCTGCCACCCCTCTTCTCTTTGCCTTGCTTGCTCTAAAAATCATTAGAAACATATCCTTGTGGTGAAATTTAAAAATAAAGCCCAATTTAAAAATTAACTTATGCAATCCTTAAAAAAAAATCCTTATCAGAAAGTGAGTGGCATGGCCGACCATACTGGATGTGAAGTCAGGCTGTCTGGGTTTTCTATTTAGAGTTGAAGCCTTCCTGGCAGGTGACCTAGAACTTCACTCAAGTACTCCGAGCCTCGGTTTCATCTGTAACATGGGGGTGGCCGTGGCAATGACCTCACTGGGGCTGTGAAGATTAGATTTGATAACACAAAACGCTTACGCTGCACCTGGCACATACGAGGGGCTCTACAAAGGCTGACTTTTAGCACGAATCTCCTTTTCCTTTTAAGGAAACCGGAGCTTCACGAAGCCAAGTAACTTGACTCACATCACACAGCTAGCAGTGGGGGAGTGAGGATTCCAACCCAATCTTTCTAAACCCAAAGTCCACACCCATAACTATCAGAGTGTGGCATCTGCCCGGCAAGGAGTGAGCTGTGAATTAACACCTAGCACGGGAAATAGAACAAAAGCTACAGGACAGCTTCAAGCAGCGGCCCCACACGGGCCTTGGGATCAGTGAGCTTTAGCTTCTCTGCACAGACCAGGCTTAATGTTCCGGAAACCACACCAGCCCGGCAGGTGTGGTTTATAGAATTGTACACTTGAAACTCATACAATCTTATTCACACCAGCCCACACCAGCCCAAACAGGTGCACCTTATAGAATTGTACACTTGAAACTCATACAATCTTATCCACCAGTGTCAGCACAACAAATTTAATTAAAATAATAGTATTTTAAAGATTGCAGCAACTTGGAGGCCCTGCCTCCCCACCTATAAGACCTAACACCATTCTAGGTACACAATAGACGCTCAGTCAGCACTTGGTGGTCTGACTTGCCCTACCCACGCTGGACTTACTCTGCAGAACCATCTGGAGTACGGAGGCCAGGTTCGCCAACTCACCTTCAGCCATGCCCCACCTGAGTCCTGACTCCAGAAGCTTCTGTGCATCCCAAAAGGACACAAAACCGTTCCTCTTTTCAGAAACTGAAATGCTCCCAAGACTGAACGTGCGGATGCTCGTGCAGCTACAATCCCAGCGAACATCTGCCACCTTTGTGTGCGGCGAACGCAGCGGCGCTCAGACAGTGCCTTTGATTTCAGGGACAGACAAATCAGGCGGCACGGTTTTGTCCTGAATGCGTCTCATCAACAGGAGGAAATTTTCGGCAGCTTGGAATTATGAATGCACGAGAAACAGATTTTTTTTTTTTAAACAAAAGAGTTCACGATAAAGAGTCGACGAGATTCCTGAAAGAGATGAAACCGGTTTTCTGTTCCTGTCCCTTTCTCTTCCTTGCCTCGCCTCTTTCTAGATTCTCTGAGCTTGAGCTCTCTCTCTGGAGCCCAGTCTCATCTGCATTGCCATGTGCAGATCCGAGGTGGCAGCTCTCCTTGCCTCGGAGGGTTGGGTCACAGTTGACAGTGGCCTGAGTCCCCTCTCCACAACGACTCAGCCACAGGTTCTTCTCTCCAGGCGTTGGGGTGTGTCTTGTAAATAATCCGAATTGAGAGATGTCCATAGTGCAGGGGTGTGTCTGAGATGCAACCCCTCTCATCCGTGGTTTTGTGTAAGTGTGGATGTAACCACCCCAAAGCAGCGGGGGTGGAGAAGCAGACGCAGGCAGGAGCATCAGGCTGCCCTGTAATAGAGTCCACTCCTGGCTGCTTCTGGCTGGGTGGCCCTGAGTGGGCACCTCCGACTTGCTGGGTCTCAGGCTCGCTGTCCGTAAAACAGGCACCTATAAAGACTCCCACCCCCCACTACCAGAATCCAGGGGGTGAGAGTGTGTACAGCTGGCATGCAAGCAACAAAGTGACATGGAGATGAAGGTGACCCACCCTCCCGTTTTATCTGGGACAGACAGGTATCCAGAGATGTGTGTCTTTCAGTGCAAAACCAGGAGAGTCCAGGACAAACCGGGACTGTGGGTCAATCTACGTGTCTTCAAATATAACACAACCCCATAGTTACGAGGATAAGGACTAAGGTCATCAAGAGTGTGAAGTGAATGTTCTGGAATGTGAATGTACTGACTGAGGCATTAAGCAGATATTCTGAGAACTTTATGACAGGGTTGATCCAGAAGCTTTCATATTGTAATTTAGTCCTATATCAGCACCACAAGGTTTACTTAAACTCCTATAATAATGACAATATACATTTCCCAGAGTCATTTTAGCTTTGTGTCTATTTCACAAACATCTGCACTGCTTCACATTGCTAACAGGCCTCCCAATGGCTTAGTGGTTCAAAACAACAGCCATGTATTTATCTCATGATTCTATGGGTAGCAGCTTGAGCTGGGCTCGGCTACACAGCTCTTTTAGGCTGGGTCCATGCAGCAATGGTCAGTCAGCTGCTGAGCCACCAGGCGCCCGCTGCTCCAGGCTGGCCTCGGCAGGATGGTTAGCTTCCACTCCACACGGTCTCTCTTCATCCAGCGGGCTAGTTTCGTTGTCCTGACGGCCAGGCAGATTTCCAAAAGAGCATCACAGCCCACAAAGCCAGAGTCGAACCCAGTACACTACCACGCCACCATTTTCTCTTGGCTAAAGAAAGTCACAGCCCAGCCCAGGTTCAAGGGGAGGGGAAACAGACTCCAGCTTTCGATAGGAGGAGCTGCAAAGATACACTTCAAAGGAAAAAAAGAACTAGAAGGGGGTGGAAAATGATTTATAGCAACATCTTTCCGATTTATTTTATGAAACATAGAAACAACAAACTTCACTAATTATAACTATCTATTGTCACATTATTACCATCCTCCTGGTCATTTAAAGCAGAAACCTAGTCCCTCCACACCCAGCTAGTCACCATGCCCTGCCATCTCTGTCCTCTAAACATCCCCCACATCGCCCCTCGTCTCCATTCCCATGACCAGGCCTGAAGCCAGGAGATGGCCCTCACGCCCTGGGATTACGGTCGCAGGCTCCTGATTCTGCTCCCTGCTCCCAAGCCTCACCCTCTCTGTCCATTCTCCTCACCGCCGACAGGGTGATCTACCTAGAGAGCACGCTTGGGCATGTCAATCCTCTGCTCTAAAGCTCGCTTTAACTCCTTCTTGCTGCCAAATCCCATCTGTAACAGGCTTCCTTCTCTCGTCTTCCAACAGCCGCCCCCCCCCCCAGCCCCTGCAACTAGAGCAAGTTTGGAACTATTCCGCTTTCCCAAGCAAATCATGCCTTTGCGTGCTTTTTAAAATGTAGTTCCATCTTCCAGGAATGCTTCTTAAAACCTAGATGCTTATTGCCAGTTCGACCTAGACTGCAAACCCACCTGCAGGAGTGGCCGTTTGTCCACGTTTCTGCCTCTGTGATTGGGTCTTCCCACGGACGACACAAATCACCAATTGGTTGTGTCAGTCAGGGTTCTCCGGAGAAACAGAACCAATAGGAGATACGTATGTATATGGACGTGGAGCTGACTCATATGATTATGGAGGCAGCCACGTCTCAAGATCTGCAGAATGAGTCAGCGAGCTGAAGACCCAGGACAGACAATGGTGAGTTCCAGTGGGAGTCCAAATGCCTGAGACCCAGGAGAGTCGATGATATAATTTCCATCTGAGAACCAGCAGGCTTAACACCCAGGAAAAACCACTGTTGCAGTTTGAGTCCAAAAGCAGGAAAGAAGCCAAAGCCCCAGCTCACAGGCCATGAGGCAGAAAAGAATTCTCTCCTAATAGAGGGAAGGTCAGCTTTTTCGTTCCTTCAACTGATTGGATGAGGCCCACCCCGATTAGGGAGAGCAGTCCGCTCTATACAGTCTACCAATTTAAACGACAGTCTTATCCAAAACACTCTTACAGAAACACCCAAAAGAATATTTGACCAAGTCTCTGGGCACCACGTGGCCCAGCGAACCTGACACATAAAATTAACCATCACCTGGTCAATGATTTAGTTGGTGAAAAACAACACAGATAAAATGATGCTAAAAGGTAAGATAAATAGGACTCATGGGTTGCTTAATGGAAAGAAATATTCTTCTCACCCTTCTTAGTTTTGTAAAATACCTATAGTGGTAGCTATGGTGAGCAAAGGATGACAGAATTAATCACAGTGTCCCTCTGGGTGTGGGACATTTGTCATTCACCCACTGAAGCTGCCTCCTACGCGCACATTCTGCTGCCATCTCCACTGCCCGTTGAATCCTAACAACCATTACCTCTTCCTGGACAACCACGGCTGTCTCCTTACCGGTCTCCCCACGTTTACACAGGTGCCCTTCATTCTCTCCCCAGCAGCCAGAAAGATCTAGTCAAACAATAGGTCAAGTCATAACCCACTGCTTCTACAACTCTTCCTACTTTTCTCCGAAGGGAAGCCAGATCCTACCTTAGCCCGAAAGACCCCACACAGTCAGCCACCACTCTCTGGGACAGCCCAGCTTGTCCCCGATGGTTCTTCAACTCCCATGTTCTCAACCCCTGTGAAGGGTTTAATTCCAACTCTCCACAGAGACTTTGCACGTGATGTTCCCTTTATCGGGAACATTCTCCCGTTATCAACTGCACTCTGTCCATTCTTCAGGTCTCTGCTCACTTTTCCTTCTTCAGAGAAATATTCCTCGATTGCCCAGTCTAGGTCAAGTTCTTGTAGAACTGTGTTTTCCTCCTGAGCACTTATATCCATGTATAAGTATGGATTCACTGGCATGACTATATGACTGTCGTCTCTATCTCCCACCATGCTGTAAATTCTGGAGGGCAGGAATTTTTTTTGTCCTGCGTTATGTACCCCTAGTGCTTACCGTAATGCTTGGCACAGAGCGAAAGCTCAAACTTACTCTTGGAGGAAGTAATTAATTAATGAGGAATAGCTATTTAATGGAGTTGGGCTCACCTTCCGTTAGCTGGGCAACGTCCTGTGTTTAGCAATCCTCTGGGGAGATGGGACAACTAGATGACCTAGGGGTGAAAAGTGGAGGAAGAACAGAGTTTTGAAAGATTCAGAACCTTATGCTAAAAATCAGCCATTGCTTCCCTGTGTAACGTGGGAGGGTCCCTTGTCACCTTACCTATTTCTGCACCAAAAAAGTGCATAACTAACTCCCCACTTCTTCTGACTGGAGAGTACACTTTACTTTCTCTCTTTGGGAATGGTAGATTTTGCAGAAATTGGTGGAGGAGGGCCACAAGGAGAGGGAACATAGGCTGGGTTTGCCATTATCACTATGCCAAAGGGAAGAGACCCGCCAACGTCTAAAAGATGTGCCCAGCCTCCCACTTCACTCATCATTCCTAAGAAAGAACACACACACACACACACACACACACACACACTCTCACTATAAGAAAGTAAACCAAAGTCAACACCACCAGGTCAAATGACCTTGAATGACCTATCAGTCAGTTGATGGACATTCAACTTTCACCATGCACCAGGCACTCTGCTAGGTGTTGACACCACAGCAGAGAATGACCCTTTGGGTGCAAGGACCTACAAATGGAAGCTGAGAGGGAAGTTCAAGGCCTGGGCTGCACAGAGAGAGGACGCTGGCCTGGCCCGAGAGGTAGGCAGAGATTTGACAGAGGAACTGAGAGCGAAGCTGCAGAAGATCGTCCCTCCAAGCTTTGGCTTGCTCATACGTAAAATGGAGACAGTAAGTCCCACCTCCCAGGGTGGCTGGGAGTGATTAACTTAAATAACAACAATGCTGGCCAACATTAGTGAGCACTTAGGCTAGCTGTTGGGCTAAGCCCATCTTGTGCCCCAGCTGATTAAACCTCCATCACAGCTCTAGAAAGTAGGTGCAAATGTTATCCCCATTTTACCAATGAGTAGAGTGAGGTATAGGGAGGTGAGAACACCTACCCAAGCCTCTGGTGACTCAGGTCTGTCTGTCTTTATGCTTTGAGGCCGGGCACTTCGCCACCTCCCTAATGCGACCATGAAAAGCAGTCGACCCAAAGTAAACCATCAGTGAGTTTCAGTTCCCTTTCTCCCCTTGCCCCCTCCTCTTCTTTTCTTCATGGAGGAAAAACAACAACAAAGTTCCCAGAGTTATTTGCTGGTTTCTCTGGATTCCATGAAGCCAGTTTCTCTGGATAAATATAGTTTTTGAAAGGGCTTAGAAAGAAGAAACCGGAATATTGAGAATTATTCCCGCTCTAAGAACAATAAACTAAATTTTTGAGTCCATTTGTGGCCTCAGCCCTTACCCAGGGGAGGTCCTGGGCAAGAACACTGCAGGCTCTGCTGCCCTTGGATTGGGAGGTCATGGAGTTTAGGGCCTGGTTGCCAAAGCATTCCAATGAGGCAGTCCAAAAATTAGTCAAGCCCCCAAGGTGCTCGGAGTCAGACTTACCCTCGGTCTCCTGTGGCTCGTGTTCTAGAAGATGTAGCTGCAGCTGCTGCTCTGCTGGCCGCTCTGAAGGACTTGACACCGTCCATCCACCAATGCATCACCCCACTGGCCCAGCCTGCCTTCCCCCCTTGACCTATTCCCAGCCCTTTCACTGTGTTCCAAGGTTTGACCTCATAAAAGATGTATGCATTCACCCATTTGATTTATTTATCCCCTCCTTATCAGGCACCTACTATGTGCCAGGCCCCTATCCAGGCATTTGTCAACTCCCCATGGTGCCAATTTTCTGACTATGGTTGCAGATAAAATCAGAGGAGATGACCTGACCTCTGGCCAGTTGCCACACTGCTCATTTGGCTGAGAGCATGTGCGGCCAGCTGTTCAGCCAGCCTCCTCCCTGCACTTGATCCCGAAGTTGCAGAGGTCAGACTGTGGGAGTGTGATGCTGCAGTTACTGGGATGGTGTGCCTGCCTTCTCTAGCTCAGCTCGGCTGAGAACCCTCAAGATCAAAACCCCAGTTCAATGCATGCACCCCCGAGAGACTCTCCCCTCAGCAGATAGGGGCTGTTCTCTCGCAGTGGCAGCAAGACTTGTTGGTTACTGCGCCAGTCCTCGAGCCTGGTTCCTTGTCCTGACCTACATGCTCAGTTGGTCTGATCTCTTTGTTCCCAACAAAGCAATCAAGTGCACAGGCTTCAGAGTTGGCCAAACTTGGGATCACCGCCTAGCTCTGGCACCTTCTAGCTTGGCAAACTTCGGCAAATTGCTTCATGCACCTAATGTGCAGCTTCCCCTCTATAAAAAGGGGAGGTTAATAATGCAGCACCTGCTTCACGGTGTTGGTTTGATGACTACGTGTGATAGTGCACGCAAAGGGTTGAACCCATGGTTTCTCAACCTCATCGCCGTGACATTTCAAGCTAGAAAATTATTTATTGTGTGGGGTATCCTGTGCATTACAGGGTGTTCAGCAGAATTCCTAGCCTCCACCCACTAGATGACAGTAGCACACCTCTCCTTCAGTTGTGACAACTGAAAGTGGCTCTAGACATTGCAAAAGTCCCCCAACAGAATTCCTGATTGAGAACCAGTGGGTAAACCCAGTGCCTGGAAAATATGTTTGATTAATGTTAACCATAGTGTTTGCTGGCCCTTGGAACTCATCCTGCTTGCATTATCTCTGGTTCCTGTCTGGGTCTGGCCAGTGCCACCCCTTGTGAGTTACTCCCGTCCCCAGTTTTCTGTGTATTAGCAGAAATACAGAATCAGACCCTGATTCAAGATACCTGGAATTATGGTACTGTTTGAATCCTAGCAATGCCAAAAATGGGTCTGCTGTGATATACTGAACAGCCTAGGACCTGTGCCCCTGGGAATATCACAAACAAAAGAGAATTAGGGAGAGGGTAGAATCAAGAGGAGAATTTCCTGAGGCAATGTGAATCTAGAAAAAAATGGAAACCAACATGGCTTGAGCATACTAAGAAGATGATAGCATTCAACCAATGCAATAAGACATGAAAAGAAACCGAGATAATGATGCATTGTTAGTGTACAATCAATGTGGGGCCCAGAACCCACTGACTATAGACCTGTTCTGAAATGAATGTGTTTCTGGATATAAAAATGCCTAGTCCATGACCTGGTGCATTGCAGATCCTTAAAAAAAGTCCTCTGAAACTATCATTCAGTTTAACTCATTTTTTTTTTTTTTTTTGGTCAGGAAGAATGCTCTGTCAGAGAATTGGCTCAGTGTCCCATAATGTCAGTTAAGAGGGATCACCTGAGCCAACATGACTCGGCTCTTTAATTTTACAGCTGAAGACAATTATACAGAGAGAAGGGAAGTAGATTGTGTAGAATCGGGGTAAATGGGAAAAAAACTAGAAATAAAATTAGGTGTTCCAGACTGTACCGGTGACTACAATACACACAGACATAGGCATCTATGCTGACTCACCCTGAGCCTAGCACTCAGGTTAACTGGTATCAGACTCAGTGGCTGGAAGAGACGTAAGCAGGTGCATTTGGCCAAGGCCACACTCTAACCTCTGGCCTTGGCACACCCCAAAACTATCATCCTGAACCCTCTTAACTCTGTTCCCCTGTGCTCCTGGTCTCACCTCCATTTTTATGGTCTTTCTTCTCCCTACCTTCCTCCCACAAAGCCTAATCAAGCCTTATCAGTACCATCAGATCCCATGAGATAACCTGACTTTTCAGTTTTTGGTTTACTGCCTCCTCCCTGGCAACAACTAGCTCATATTGAGTGTTCAATATGTACTAAGAATTTTATCTGTAAACACCTCTCTGTACAATAAGGGTCAATACTATTGTCTCCATTTTACAGGTAAAGAAACTGAGGCTCAGACAGTTTCATGTGTGAGAAAGGAGAGCTAGAGTGTTAATGAGAATAAAATTAAAATACTAAAAGATTAAAGCACTAGCTTTGGGGAACATGATGTCCTAGAATAATAGGCGGAGGTGGTTAAATTCCTGGAGAGAGTAAACTAGTCTGAAGGCCAGAGGAAGGTAGAGGCTGGTGAATGTTTTCTGGGAAAAGAGCTTATCTCCCAGAATGATGCTTATTCATTCATGTCTGGTACCGAAAGATCCACTGAGGAGTGGGGAGGTAGTGGTGCTGAAGTCCTGGTCAGCGGGATTCACAGCCAGGCAGCACCTCTCTGCTGCCTCCAGCCTGCATCCTGGACGCCCACATCTTATTCAGAGGCCAAGCCCATGCCATCACCAGGACAAATGCGTATTTGTCCCCACCAAATCATAGGCAGGCTGGAGATTACAAGGCTCCACCTGTCTTGACGGTGGACCTCCAGCTCCTGACCCACTTCTGACTAACCCATCTGTGCAGTTGTCCAAGTCTGTGACCCACTTCCCACAGGGCTCCTCCCCAGACAAGCTTCCCTGTGGACCTTCTCTGTGTCCCCGAGTTCCTGCCGCCTGCAGGCACCAGCACCGCCCGTCCTGGACAGCTCCACCCAGACCTCACCTGGGCGTTGTCCTAGTCTCCACCCTCTCCTTTCCCGTCTCAGCCCAAGTCTTCTGGCTCCGTCTGCTCTGGCCCAGAAACACAGCCTTCTCACGTAGGACTTTACAGCTGTTCTCCCTGATCCAATTTTTCCCCGCTCTGAGGTTGTGTGTCCCACCCTGAGGCAAAATCAACCAGTCTAGCATTTCCTCTACCTGGTGAGTCTCGAGAAGACAGGGTTGCTAAGCACTAAGACTTTCAAACATTTGTTCCCATGCACAGTAGCCCTTGGATCTTAGAATCTCATGGGTTTTTTGGGGGGGTGGGGTCATTTACTTTTTTTTTTAATTATTATTTTTTGTATTTATTTTTTTAATTTTTTAANTCTGAGGTTGTGTGTCCCACCCTGAGGCAAAATCAACCAGTCTAGCATTTCCTCTACCTGGTGAGTCTCGAGAAGACAGGGTTGCTAAGCACTAAGACTTTCAAACATTTGTTCCCATGCACAGTAGCCCTTGGATCTTAGAATCTCATGGGTTTTTTTGGGGGGTGCGGTCATTTACTTTTTTTTTAATTATTATTTTTTGTATTTATTTTTTTAATTTTTTAAAATTTATTTAATTATTTTTCAAGTACAGTTTTCTGTCTATTACTCCCATCCCATCCCACCCCGCAGCCCCCGTGCTCCCCACCTCCCTCCCATTTCCACCCTTCTCAGATCTTAGAACCTCATGTTTTAAAGACAGCTTGAATCAACTCCCTACCATCACAAACTAAATATTTCCTTGACTCCTACCAATGGCAGAGAGAACTCACGACTCCATGAGTCAACCAATTCTGCTGCATAAAGAACTTTCTTCTTACAGGGTCTTAGAATCTTATGCTTGTGTTACACCCAAAAGCTGGTGGCTTCCAACCCGCTGCAGACACCCCTCTGCAACAAAACAGCAAATAATCTGATTAACTCCCTCGAAATACCCATGCTTTGATATAATTGTGTTTTCTAATCCAAATGCAGGACTTTGTCTCTTTCCCAAATAAATATCTTCTACCATATGAAATACACTTGGATTCTGAATTGTGCCATCCATATGATACTCCAACTAGCTTTTTCCAATCAAGTGTTCGATCCATTTGCCCAGGAGTGCAAGCCCTAGAGTCAGACTGCCCGAGTTAAAATATCGTCTCTGCCACCTACAAGCTGTGGAACTTTGGTTAAGTGACTTGCTTTCTCTGATCCTAAGTTTCCCCATCTGCAAAGATGAGACCTACCTCGCAAGGATCGTTTATTATAAGAATTAAATAAGATAATGTATATCAACAGCTGAGCGTGGTGTCTGGTCTAAGTAAATGTTCCATAAATATTACCTCTTGTTGTTCTAAGTAATACCCTTATCTATGATGTCAGTGATGGATTTTGCATATTTTTCCCAGAATCCCAATATTTAAAACATAGGAAAGCAATATGGCTCTGGTGGCAGCATGGGTGGGTCTCATAGGGTCCCAGTGCCTCTGCCAGTCCCATTCCTACTGGCCTTCTTTGTAACCTCCAAGACACTCTGGAACCTTAGGCCTCTGCCCAGTCTACTTGGAAAATTATTAATCCATGTCATTAATAAATGCTCCATTAGGAAAGGTCAGTTGCAGAGACACATGGAATGTGTATTAGTTTCTATTGTTGCTGTACCAAACTCAGGGCTTAGATAACACACATGCATTATCTTACAGGTGTGTAGGTAAAACATTCAGAATCAACCTCACTAGGCTAAAACCAAGATGTTAGCAGGGCTACCCTCCTTCCGGAGGCCCTAGGGGAGAATCTGTTCCCTTCCTTTATCCAATCTCTAGAGGTCACCAGCTTCCTTGGCTCTTGGGCTCCTTCCTCCATCTCCAAAACCAGCCATGTTAAGAGCCCATGTAATTATGTGGTCCTACCCAGATTATCCAGGAAAAGTTCCCTATGTTAGGGACAGTCCATTATCAGCCTTAACTCCATCTGCAACCTTAATTTCCCTTTACCATATAACTTAACATATTTACAGTTTCCAAGAATTAGGATGTGGACATCTCTGGAGGACCATTATTCTGTTGGCTACAGCTTGTCACCAGAGACCCCCTTGGAGACCAGCCTAAATAAATTTACTCAGCGTTTGGGAATGTAAACCTCCTATCCACCTTAGTACAATATCTGCAACCCACTATTTTTACATGTGAATCTTGAACAAATGCCTGCTACAATCAAGGTACAAAGTCTGTGGGATCACCCAGACTTAGCAGATACAGCTGCCCTCTCAGGGTTATTAGTTACAAGCAAGAGAAACTGGTTCTGGCTGGTTTAGGCATAGAAAACCTTTGTTAAAAGGTTATTATAAAGCTCAGAAAGCCTCTAAAAGGATGGAGAAAACTGGTCATATATCAAGTAGCCAAGAACAGCCCGCCAAATCCCACAGCAGAATCGATCTGGGCGGATGTTGTTGTTACTACCCCTCCGATGCCATCGGCCTGGAGACAGGTCCCTTCCATCAGTGTTGTGGCCACCAACACCCCTGAAAACTCAATCGACAGAGCTGTTTCTGCCTGGTAGCCCTGCTCCTTGGCATTTCTTGAATCCAGCTTCAAGTCAGGGGTGGCAGACTCTGGTTGGCCAAACCTAGAGCCTCTGCCAGTCTACTGCCCGTGAGGGAGGTTGGGAAATTGAGCATGAGGCATCTTCAGTTTTGTGATGGAAGACGGGTTCCACATCTCACCAAGATCCATACCTGAAGTAATTCCTCCATATGAGTCCAAAAGGTGGGGAGATAAAAATAACAATAACCAATACCCGCAGCACTAATCTAGAAATCTTATTTTTCAAAAGAGAAATGTTGATGTTTTGGAATGACTAGTTCCTAGTGAACTCTGGTGCCTCCAGACCAATTCCTATTTCCTCCTCTAAATGGACATAACCCCTAAATCATCTAAATAAGCATTTCTAGTTCATTTACAAACATTGGTCTTAAATCCATAGTTTTGAGAACCTGGGTTTGGAAAATCAAGACAAGACATGCCCCTTCCCAGTCTTGTGGCATCTCTTTCTCTCCATAGTTCTTCAAAAACGCTAACAGGGATTTCATAGAGACTGCCACAAGTCCTTCTGGTACCCTGGGCGACAGTCTGTGTGGGATTGGACCCTTGGCTTAAGAGCAGTGAGGCACACGTTCTGCCTTTCCTTTGAGTTCCAATCTTTCCAGATTAATGGCTTTTGCTTTGATGTATTGAACAGCTCTCCCAATTCTCTCTGATAGCAATCAGCACTGCACCACCATCACCATGAGGTGGACTTCCCTTCCTCCCCCACCATCGGTTTCCAAACAGCACAAAAAAAACCCCCTCTCTTTCAGGGGTTTTTCAAAGCCTTAGCTCCTGTCAAATTCAGCCTTTTGACACAGCTCTTGCAAATGTGGGTCATCTCCCCAGGTGTCTGGCTGTGTGCTGTTTCTTAGTATTTGTGTTTTTAAAACCCAAGCCCACCAGAGATGACGCTATGAAGTCACACTGCTTTTCACTTCTGCATATTGGGATTATACAATGGAAGGAACATGGATACTGGGCTCAGAGTCACCGGGACTTGAACTGCACCTAAATCTTTCACCAGCAGTGTGAGCATTATCTCCAAAATGAGGGTGGTAATACCTATTCACTCTCACAGAGCTGCACAACTGGCTAACTACCTTTGAGTCAGCAACTTGTAGACATGATTTTTTTTTAGTTTCTCTAGGGCATTTTCCCTTTGGTGAATGAACATAGTTTTGTCTGTCAGCTCCAGCTTTCACATTGCTTAAAAACAGATGGGCAGGCATCCACCAAATTTGGAGAGTTCTTTGACATAGTCCAACATAAAATATAGTCTATGTGGCACGTGTAATGTTCCCTTTGGCAATCCAGGAACATTTCAAAATATACATAAAGTCATCTTCCAGAGCAGAGTTGTCCAGGAAGTATGGGGCCCTTAGATGAATTGTTTCTGTGAGGTTCTGACAAATAATCAATTTAGTTTTAAAATATATCATAAAATTCATGGGCCTGTGCAAGACATAGTAATTAATCAAGGAAGACTTAGAATAATGGGCAAAGAAGAGGTAATTATGTACTTGTTTATTATCTAATAGGGCACATGAAGATTTTTCTTAGGGTGCAGGCAAAATTTCTTTCTGCTCATGTCCAGGCACCCAACATCTCTTTGTGTTCTTTATTGTCAAATGCACCATTTTGGGTGAGTTTTGTACCTCCCACCTTAAGAAAGAAAAAGCAGCAGTGTTGTACTTACTTCCAATGCTGTGGCATTCTAGAACATGCTCATTGGGAAAGAGTAAAGATCTTTGTGCCCATGCAGTTCCCTAACAGCCCTGTTTAATGCTGGTTGCATCATTGCTCACACGCTGCCTCATCCATCGTACCACCTCTGAATGAACACTGGCTTCCAGTGACTCAGCTCCATTGACGAAAGCCACGAATGCAAGCCTTACCCAGAATATGTAGGAAAATGTGAATGGCAACTTATTTTCCAGTTCAGTCAAATTTACCACTCGAAACTGCATGACCTACCGATGGCAAAACAGATCTTCATATTCGATCTGGAACTCTTTCGGCCATAACCACCACATTCCTAGAATGTGACCTCTTTTGATATTGAGCACAGGATGGCCTTCCACTTACAGGGGAGCACAGACAAAGAGCCCATGGAGAAAAGAATAAGAAAGGTCCCATTCACACAAGGAATGCCCATCCCCTGTCCACACGGCTTAAGAGCAACTCAGAGGAGATCACCACACATCCATTAGATGCAAGAAGGTCAGCAGTAAGAAGTCTCTTTGGCCATCACAAAGCACCTCTGGGGGTTATTCGGGGGATGAGATAACCACCCTGGGACCAGCAGTGAGGGTTGCACAGAGATTGGGGGAGAGTGAGAAGGCATGAGGTTTGGGAGGTCAACAGGGATCAAAGGACAGCGGGGTCAAGTAGAAAAGTATTGAGAGCGTAGACAAACCAAACAGCAGAATCAAGATAAGGAAAGGCATAGAGCTTTGTAAAAAGAAATTGCATCCAAGAAACATCAGATGGTCTGGCTGGGAAATTTGAACTTTGCTCGATAAGCCATGAGCATCTCATGTAGCGTCTCAAACAGGAGAGAGACATGACCAGACCAGGATTTTAGGAAAATCACCATAGTAGCGAAAGGAGAGTCAATCTGAAAAGAGATTGGTGGATGAGAAACCAAATGGGAGGAGGTTGTTTTCATTGCCCAGGAAGAGAGGAAGAGAAATGAGCTTAATAAGGATTTGTTGGGTAGGAGAGAACGGGGTGTTCTGAACACATTTCAGGGGCCAAACAGGCGAGCTGTGGTGATGGGTGTATGTAAGGAATGAGGGTTGGGGAGGAGCCCAGAAGGACTCCCAGGTCCTAGCTTTGATGACTGTGTGGAGAAGGGTGTCATTCCTGAAACTTGGAATAGAGGAGAGAGAGCAAGTTGGGCAGGAAAGGAGATTAATTCAGGCTGGGACTTGTTGAGTTAAGGGAGGATATGGAAGAAGAGGCTCCCAGATGACAGGGCACACATTCTCCAAAGGAGTGAAGTGTGACCTGGAGAGGGTCTTGGCTGCGTTGGAACCCATACAGAGGATTCTGGAATGACTTGAGAACTCAGAAGAGAATCTGGGAAACACTGAAATTTAAGGAATAATCATGAAGGAAAGATCAAGAGTTACAATGCAGGAACAAAAGTTCGTCTTCCAAGTATTGGAAGCCACACCCTGCTCCTTGGCCAAGTTTCCATAACGAGCAATCCCCATATACCCTGATGCTCTCTTTTATTTTTCCAGTGATGAGTAAAAGCACAGTCTGCATCCTCATCACATGTACAACATCCCTGTACACAGTTTCTCTAGAGCTTAACAAATGTGCGCTCTTGAATCAACAAACACCACCGTGGGCAGTGGGTTCGCCAAAGGCTGACTTTGAGAAATCGGTAGAATAGTGTTGATAGACTGGTCATGAGGGCCGATCAGTCATGGTCGCCAGCCCCGTAGGGGGGTGAGTCTAGGAGCTGGAGCTTAGCACCCCTAGACAGATGAGGGTAGGAGGCCCCTAGATTTACTTTGGTCTTCCACATTTTCAGGTGGAGAAACTGAGGCCAGCAAATGGGAAAGATTTACTCAGGGTGAGAAGCAAAACCACATCAGCGTGACTACATTTTCTGAGGTTGATTAACACGTCATAGTGCGCACAACATTCGCAAAGTCTGTCTGTAATGCAACCAGGGTGCCACTGGCCTAGTTCAGAAGCTAATGAGTCTGCAGTTCTCCCAGCTCATTCAGACGCTTCTGGGATGAGACACAATCCTGGTAAGACAGGGAACAAGGAGAATAGGGGAAACTTGTCACCCTCCATGGGGCTCCACAAACTGTGGTCGCCATCTATCCCTTTCTTCCTAAGGCCACTGGGGTCTACATTTTACCCAGGCAGGGACTCTGGAGTCATCTCATGATGCTGAGAAGGAAACTAAAAGAGGGGATTCAAACCTGCTTTGCAAAAGAGACCTTCCTTGAAACCAGCTTGTGCAGAGATGTTCCTCCCTGAAAGCAGCTGTCCCTGGATGGGCACCTTCACGGCTTCCTGTCTGATATCCCTGCCTCCAGTCTTACTCTACTTCAGTCCTTCCCTCACACAGCTGCCAGAGGAATCTTTCTGAAGCACACCTCGGTCAATGCTACACCGCTTGGAAACTCCCAGGGCTCTCTCCCACCTCCAGACAGTTTGGCAGAGCACTCAAGACCTTGGCCTCAGTCTGACCTTCAGCTTTTCCAGCCATCACTTCTCTCAGTTTCCCCAGAGTCCTGACACTCCAGGTATCTGCCAGTTCCCTGAACACACCAAATATTTCTATGCCCCGGTGCCTTTGCACATGATTCCCGGAATGCCATGTCCCTTGTTACCCATTAAGACAACTTCTATTTGTTGTTATTCATTTAAATATTTTGTATCTTGATGCTAATCCCACAAAAACAGGCTGATTTTGTCAACATGGTGGGATGAATGTCTGTGAGCTAATCAGAACTCTCGCCACAGGCAGGAGGAAGAGGAAGGCTGAGAGTAGCTGTAAATAATGTAGCCTCCACATGAGGGTGGGGCAGGAGGACTGTTAAAGGAGTCACCATGAAGTGACACGGTGGTCAGGCTCCCACCCAGAGGGGGATCCATTTTTCAGGTCGAACGAACCTTATTCAGAGTTACTTTGCCAACCAGAAGGTAGGAAGAGACCACCTCCTTCATTAATTTCTCATAACAATTCTAATTATAGGCGGACCACAGGGAGTTTAGGAGCCTGAGTTATGGACCATAGGGGCAGGAGGCAGAGGCGAGAAATGGTTCATTGAATTAGGGGGGAAAAAAAAGCAAGGGTAAGCATTTTCCAGAGTATATTAGAAGAAGCAAAACTCCTTAGAAATATCTAAGAATATCATCAATGGTCCATAGAGTAAGTTTTGGGTAAGAATATAATCCAAAGCTGAGTTTTTAATTTTTCGGTTTTGCAAAGAGTAATGTGAGTCCAGACATGCTTGAGCAAGAACACCATGCTTTCAGTCAGAAGTCAGATGTTGCTCCCGGAAGAGCCAGCTATATCCATGCTCTTGGCTGCTCCTAGCCCTGAGTTTTCACCAGAGACAGGGCGAGGGTAAAATGGGAGCCTACATAGAACCCCATAGCATATCATGCATAGATTTCTCCAGACCAGTGTCCTCAAATTACCCAGATTGGCTTCTCAGTCTAGAATGTGAGCTCGGTGTTCTCTGCAAACATTTTTACTGTGTTCATCCTAGATTGCTGTCTCTCCAATTACTACTTAGGAATATCTGAGTTGAGTACATCCAACCTGACACATTAAAGTGTGGTTTGCAGGGCCACATGGGACATTCATTCATTTAACAAGTATTTGTTGATCCCTTCATTGTGCCAGAAACTGGGGGTATAATAATAAACAAGAGATCCTATGTTATTGGAGTTGACAGTGTAACGGGAGAGGGGGTATGGACAAGCCGCCAGGACTTATTACAGTGCACTCTGTACTGTAATGGAGAAAAGGAGGGGGGCAGATGGACACAGAGTAGAGGCATGTGACTTGACCCACAGGGTCAGGGAAGGATTCCTGGAGGAATGATGTCCATCTGAGATAGCCCATTACACAATGTGGAAGGGCAATGGAACACGGAAGTGTGTTCCAGGCAGAATAAGCTGGAGAAATGCATGTGCAAAGACCTGGAGGTGAAAGAGGTCATGGCCTGGGAGGGGAGTGTGAGATGAGCAAGACAGACCCAGGTGTGGACCCTGCCTGCTTCAGCCTGCCTACACGTGTTCCCTGGGAAGAGAGGATAGAGTCGGGGGCGGAGCCAAGGGTTGGCCTTCCCCTGATGCTCCCGTCTCTCGTTAGCTGGAGGCTTCAGGGAGAAGGTGTTACCTGGAGCCCCAAGCCCAGCAGCTCAGTTTTTATCACACAAGAGAGGATGAGAGGAAAGTCCCAGCCGTGAGCAGACACCCTTCCTGTCCCTCCTCTTTGCCGTCCTCTGCTTCCAGAACAGCCACCGCTAATAAGAAGGCTGCCCTCTTGGACAGGACTGGATCCTGGGGTGGGGCTGAGAGGGGGAGGGGGACCCAAACACCTGCCCAGTTCAGTCAGGGAAGCAGTTTGTCCCCCCGTGGCCCAGAGAGGAGGTAACTGGCTGCGTTTCAGTCACACGTGGTGGGGCGTGTAGACTTGGGATGGGCCTGTGCCGGTGCTCAGGGGAGACTTCTGGGAGGGATTACGCCTCCTGGCAGCCCAGAGCCATCTTTTCGGGGATGTGCAACATGTAGACCAGGACTCGGCCCGGGGCAGGCTGCTTCAACTATCGTTTATAGTTTCAAACATTTTGATATTCACCAAGCATTCACTGTGCTCCAGGCGTAATGTCTATCATGAACTTGGCGCCCCACAACAAGCCTACAGGACAGGTGATATATCCCCATTTTTAAGATGAGGAAACTAAAGCCCAGGGAAGTATACAAAGCTTGCTCAAAATCCATTTATTAAATGACAGAAAGAACATCTGAACTCCTGCCTCCCACTTCCGCTCACTCCCATCCCTGTATTAGCTCATGTAACCATCCCTGGGGCCCGGGGAAGGCTGGCAAAATTAAGCTTCAGCTGGAGAAAGAGAGGCTTGGGTAGGTGGTAGAAGGTACCAGCAACATGTGTGTTGTGTTGGCCTAATAAGTTCGGACCAGTCAGCACATTTTCTGAGGCAGCTCCCCCCCCACTGAGCACCACCTCCCGTAATCTCATTTTGACCTTTTAATGAAAAATAAACGTCCCCACCTCTGCCCGCTTCACTAGGCCAGATCAGGCAATTACAGAGTGTTTGTGTGAGGGGGTTAGTTCTGAGACACTGGGTTGGCCATGAGTGATGATGATAATGAGGAGACCCAGCTGGACCCATGGGGCCTTCCCAGGCCCCCCTGGGCCCCCTCTCCTACCATCCTTTCCCCCTGCATCCTGCCACCTGCCCAGAATCCCTCTATGCTGCCCACCGTCACAGAACTCAGTCCTAGAACTAAAGATTTTACACATTTTCCAACCAAACTCTAAGACAAGGCTGTATGGCCTTGTGATTAAGGGCTTAAGAACTGGGATGAGCCCTGACCTTCACAACACACTCACTCTGTGACCCTGGACAAGTGACTCTGCCCCTCAGAGCCTCCGTGTTGTCTTCCATAAAATAGGATGGTGGTGGCTCCCAGATCACAGGGTTAATGACAGAAGAGATAAAACAGAAGGCACCAGGGCTGAGTACATGACAAAAGCTCAAAAGACATTAGTTGTCGGACTGTGTTTTCACTTGTTCTTGAAGTGTGATGGACACATAGAAAAACGCACCAATCGTAAGTACATGGCTCACCGGTTTTTACAAACCGACCACATGCATGACCAGCACCCAAATCAAGAAATGGAATGCGCCCAGCATCCCGGAAGCACCCACACCTTTCCGGTCACCATTGCCTCCCAACAGTAACTCCTACCCTGACTTCTAACAGCAGGGGTCGGTTTTGCCTGTGTTAAAGACGGCAACATGGTTTTATTACTATTATTAAATGTGTGCCAGGAACTGGGATGAGTCCCTTAGAGGTGTTATCATAGTTAATCTCCTCTCAGAGCTCTGAGATGGCTATACTCACTTTGTCCCCATGTGATAGATAAAGAAATGGAGATGACCCTAAAGAATCTGAAAAAAATGCTGGTAGAACTGAATTTAGCAAGGTCACAGTATACAAGATCAAAGTGGTAGCAATTGTATTTCTATATGCTAGCAACAAACAATTGGATATTTAAATTTAAAATAACATTTACAAAAAACTTAGGGGTGAATTTTAACACCAAGAAATGTCAAAAACTTAGGGATAAATTTAACAAAATTTGTACACAAACAGTGCAGTCAAAATTGCGAAGCATCGCTGAAAGAAAATAGAGAAGATTTAACTACATAGGAAGTTACATTGTGTTTATGAACTGGAAGACTCAGGATTGTGAAAATACAAACATATCCCTAGCTGATCTATAATGTCAGTACAAGCCCAATCAAAATCTCAGTGGGTATTTTTTTAAGAAATTGACAAACTGATTCTAAAATTACTTGAAAATGCAAAGGACATAAAAGAGTCAAAGTAATTTTACAAAAGGACGGTTTGGAAAACTTAACTAACTTGATTTCAAGACTTTCTATAAAACTACTGTGATCCAGACAGTGCGGTCCTGGGGTAAGGAGAAATGCACAGAACCATGAAATGCAGTAGAGAATCCAGAAATAAACCCACATGAACAAGGTCCACTGATTTTTGACAAATATGCCCAGTTAATCCAATGATAAAAGGATAGTTTTTTCTACAAATGGTGCTGGGATAATTGGACATGCATATTCAAGAAGAATAAATAAATAAACAGAAGAAGAATCTTAGCCCTTGCCTCTCACCACACATAAAATTAATTCAAAAATTGATCACAGGCATAACTGCAAAAGCTGAAACTGTTAAAGTTCCCTAAGTAACAGGAGAAAATCTTTGCAACATTGCAATAGGCAAATATTTCTTACATAGGATGTAAAAAGGGGGGAGAAAAACATGACTCATTTTTAAATGATAAATTGGACTTCATCAACATTAAAAACTTTGAAAGGCACTACTAAGACAAAAAAAAAACAAGGTACAGACTGGAAAAACTATTTGTATACATATGTCTGAAAAAATATTTGTATCTAGAATATTTAAAGAAATCTTACAACTTGATTATAAAGAATCAGCACAAATTTTTAACCTGGCGAAACACTTCACCAGAGAAGGTATACAAATTCGCCCCTATGCACATGGAAACATCACTAGTCGTTAGAGAAAAAGCTAAAAGCAAAATGAGGTAATATGGCATGCCATTGGAATGTCTAAAATTCAAAAGTCAGACAACACCAAGTGTTGACAAGGAGGTAGGACATCAGGAACACTCACGCACTGCTGGTGAAAATGCAAAATAGTACCATAATTTTGGAGGACAGCCTGGCAGTTCCCTAGAGAAAGTTAAACATACACTTACCCTGTAACCCAGTAATCTCACTTCTAAGTGTTTACCTAAGAAAAAAGAAAACAGATGTTCATACAATCTCTCTCTCCACTCATTGTCTCATGGCTCACTGCCTTCCTGGCTTTTGCAGGTGCCATTACAACAGGTTGAGGGTGAGGGCATCATGGAGGGTGAGTACTGGCCCCACCTAGAAAGTGAGGGGGGAAAGTGAGACTTTCTTTAAAGCCTTAAAAACTACATAAGGGGCCCCAGTTCTCAGTGGATTACCATGTATAAGGACAGTACACAGGGTTGTTGAACCCAGCCTCTGGGCCCCAGTGGTGAGATTTCTGGCCCACTGGAGGGGATATTCAATAAGCCCTCAGTTAAATTGTCCCCAAGTCAGCCACAGGCAAGGCCTGTCTGTATCCTCAGTCAATAGAATCTTCCCTGCCTTCTGCTGGGAATCTAAGTTATGTTGGGTCCATACGAAGAATTAACACACCATCCTACAAATGTCACTGAGACACTTTCATCCAGTGGCTATTGTCTCTATTTGTCCCAGAAGAACATGAATATGCATCAGTGTGTGTGTGTGTACCCGTGTGTATGTGTGTGGGGAAGGGAGGGAGGGAGAGAGAGAGAGATGGCAGAGAATGAGGCTGAACAACTATACGAAGGACAGATTGTGAAGGCCCACACTGGGTATCTGAAGTGCTAGGACAATGAGGGGCCATAGGAAAGGACACTGGACAGAGACATCAGAACTATGCTTTAGGCACCAGCCACCAGGGTCAGGATTGACCGGCGAGGATGGGTGAGATGCAGCGAGGTGGCCTGGAGCATCAGCAGTGATGATGGAGGGGGCAAGACAGATTCCTATCCTAGAAGGGTGTCATTCTCTGGTGTGGCTACCAGTCATCTCTTTAAAGGACTTTTGCAGTTGGGGAGAAATACAACACAATGAGTCCCTATGTCCGAAGTAGAACTCAGAACTCAGATAGTGTCCAGACTCCCGTGTGGACGTGGCCGCTACGCCACAAGCACAGGGCCAACCTTCAGCAATCAGACGCTCCGCTCAGGAAGTAGTCAGTGGGAGGACTGGCTCTGCTTGGGGCTCACTTGAGGTTCTGCTGGTGCAGGAAACAGCAAAGGCACTGAACTTTTCGTGGTTGCCAAGTCAAACTGCCCACCCAGAAGCAATCCCAGTGCTGGTGATGGCCGTGGCCAGTGACAAAGTCAGGCTTCTGGTGTCCAGTAATCAGTGGCAGCTTCAGCAAGGGCAGTTGCACCATTAGGCCAAATTTGCAATGTGGGCTTCGATGGTCTTAGAAGCTTGGCCTCCAGTGAATTTCTCCAGTGAAATTCTCCAGTGAAATTCTGGGAGCTATTCAATTCATTTCCTTCCTAGGTATGTGTTCTGTCATTTGCAACTGAGAAGGAAGGACAACACAATTCTTAGACATTTATGGGTAATGTGAAGAGGATTTAGTGACTTAGGGGCCCAGCAAATAATACAGTGACTGACACATAACCGATAATCAGTAAATATGTGAAATTTGTATTGAGATAAGGAAGGAAGGAAGGGAGGAAGGGAGGGAGGGAGGGAGGGAGGGAGGGAGGGAGGGAGGAAGGAAGGAAGGAAAGAAGGGAGGGAGGGAGGGAGGGAGGGAGGGAAGGGACATAAACAGAGCACATACTACAAGAGTACTATGTGTTCTCTCAGAGTACAAGAGAGAAAAGCATGTAGGGGGACCCACAGCTCTATGGTTCAGACAGATCTGGGGGAGACAGCGCCATCACCGAGACACGGAAGAGAGAAGACAGAACAGGCTTAAGGAGAAGATGGTGAGTCAGGTTTGGGAGGGTCCCGTGTGAGTTTCCTCCAGTACATTCAAGTATAGATTTCCAAGAGATAATTGGATATTTAGATCCAGAGTTCAAGGGGAAGCTCAAGGCAGCAGACATTGATTGCAGGGTGACCAGGACAGAGTGAGAAGTGAGCATTGCTGGCAGAAGAAATCCCTAGTGAGAGAAAGGATGGAGCATGGGACTCTGAAAAGTACCAGCATTTATTGATGACTTGAGGAAAAGATGCTCACAGAAGAGACTGAGAAAAACTCCCAGAAGTTCAAAAAAAAAAAAAAAACAGGCCCTGCTCTAGAGCACGAAGCCTGTAGACAGGGGTGTAATCCAAGGGCAGCTATGGAAGAACTCAGACCCAAACCCAAACAGGAAATCTTTCCGCTTTTGTTTCCACACTGTTCGAGCCCAAACCTCACCTTTCCCAGATGCCTTGCTCCCACCAAGCATAGAAAGTAGACCAATGACCCAGCTGCAAACATCTGTGACCCCTACTGTGGGCTAGACACCATGCAAAGCAAGTTACAGTTGCTCTTTTTTACCCTCTGAGCTGCCCTGGCAGTGAATGGGTACTTGTCCCATTTCTCTGCTAAGGAAACTGAGGCCCAAAGAAGGTCACATCCCCAGCTTCCCACAGGGGTGGTTATTAAAATTGTCCAGTAGGAGCTTCTGAGACTTTAAACAGGAGCGAAGGGAGGAAACTTTGAAAAGAATTGCCAGTTTGCGTTATAGGAAACTGAGGCACAGAGATGTTACTTGCCTGATGTCACATGGCCAGGAACTAGATCTAATCCCCAGCTAGCTGCCTTCAGGATCCGATGGTGATAATGATAATGACGATGACAACGACTACGATAATGACAGCAATAATGACAATAATTACTGCTGTATTTACAAGGCACCGATTATGTGTCAAAACTGATGTTTCATGCATTATCTCAGGTAATCTTCATGACAGCCCAATGAGGTAGGGGTCATCACAAATCCCAGTTTGATCGTGGGTATCAAAGGGCTCAAACTGCCACTGTGAGCAATGAAAACCCTTCCACCGGGACTTGGGGCTGGAGGTGGGCAGGCAGGACGGGACAGGAGTTGGGCAGCCCAGCACAGCGTATCCCACATCCTCAGACCCAGAAAGGGCCCCAGGGAACACACGACCTGGATATTCTGCCCAGGCAAACCGCAGAAGCGTCGGAGTCACTGCTGTCTCCTGCCTTCTGTGAGCTTGTAGCAGCTTGTGCAGATCCCTGGGATGACATGCGCAAGGACCAGCCCTCCTGTCCCAAGTGCTAAGGAGAAAGCCACCCTGCATGCTACAGGGCTCATTTCTCCAAGCCCAGCCAGACCCAAGACCTTGAAATGAGCTGGGCATGAGGGTATAGGTTGGGACAGTGGCTAGAAAAAGATCCCCAGATAGCAGACCCTGGAGAGGGTTTCAACACCACCATGGGGCTCCGTGCTCAGACTTTTTCTTAGTCCTTCTGCCAGAATGAGGGCCTGCTGGACAATTTATCACCTTTACCACATTTGAAATAGTATTTCAATAATATTCGTAGCAAGAGTATTGTACATAAGTTGGTAAAGACCCCCCACTGCCTAGTAAGGTGCCTGCCTGCCTCAGTAAAAATCAACGTTTACTAAGCACTTACTATGTGATAGGCAAGGGGCCATGAACCTTACATATTATCCTCCTTTACAGAATCTTGGACTTGAGGCTTAATTCTGCTGTACAGGCGGTGGGGCGCTGATGAAGGGACTTCACATCTCTGAGCTTCAGTTTCCCCATCATTTTTCCCCAAACATCCATTTATGGGAAGAGAAGAACAAAAACGCATCTCTGGAATCATGCCTACAAACACGAAGCATGAGCGAGTGTACGTAGAGACCTGGGTGCCCAGGTGGGTCTGTGAACAGATGTGTACATTCACACATTTGCACATGAGCGGAGTCGTCAGAACTCACATGTGTTCCCTCTGAGCCCCCTGCCTCTACACGGTGCCTCCAGCCAGGTGTCGGAGCTTGCTCTTTCTACCTCTCTGCCTGCCGCCCTGACCAACCTTTCCTACTACAGAGACCACCGCTGCCTCCCAGCTGTTGAAGCCTGGCCTATGAGCCGCTGCCTACCCATGTACTCAGCCCCACGCCCTGCTCACTTGCCCCTCTTTGGGAGATTTCCCTGAGACTGGGTAAGTGAGCCAGGTGTGGCCCCTGAGGGAAAGGGAACCTGGGACAATGTTGCAGGGGGCGGGGTGGGGGGGCAGGGGACATGTTCCGGGTCCCATTTTACTCTCTCAGTATCCTAAGTAAATACAGCCTTCACAAAATTCGGGATCTGGGCTTGTCCACATGGCGTGGACAATTCATACATGTATGTTAAGAGATACCAACCCCCCTCCAAGGTCACTTTTATGAGCCCCATTTCACAAAGGAGAGAACTGAGGTTCAGAAAGCTTCTGTAATTTAGGGTCACACAGCATGTGCACAGCCAAGAAAACGTTTGGACCCAGTTCCGTCCTGCCCCAAAGCCTGTGTTTATTCCACAGTGCCCAAGAAGGTATCACTCTGTGGGCAGCTGGGGAGGCCAAAGATGAGACAGCTGGGGTTTTGCCCACTCGCCCTGACGCGGAGCCCTTCTCCAGAGGGACAGGCAAGAGGGTGCTTTCTCAGCCTGACACTGTGTGCAGGCAGGACACTGACTCGGAGACCAGCTCAGCAGTGCTCTGCAGGGCCGTCTCCTCGTCTGTGACCTGTACTAGCACGTCACATCTCTCGGGCTTGGCAGAGACTGGAAGAGTGTTCCAGGTGGGGATCAACACTTACAAGGTGTGGGGGGGTTGGGGCAGGGGTTGGAGATGCAGGTCTGCTGAACAGCAGGCGGCGGGTGGCAGGGAGTCTGGACAGGAACAGGGGCAGAGCCTGAAGATTCTGGGGAAGCCACCTATTTTGTTTCACAAACCGGTTGGCTTGAAACAAACGAAGTTTATTCCCTCACCCTTCTAGAGGCCAGACATCCAAAGTCAGCTTCCCTGGGCCGGCATCCAGGGGCCAGCAGGGCGGTGCTCCCTCTGGGGCTCCAGAGGAGAATGGTTTCCTACCTCCTCCAGCTGCTGACGGCTGCTGGCATTCCTGGGTTTCGGGTGCATAACTCCAGTGCCTGCCTCCCTGGTCACATGGCTTCTCCTCTTCTGTCTGTGTTCTCTTCTGTCTGGGTGGTAAAATCGCCCTCTCCTTCCCTCCTATCAAAATGCACTCGGTCCTGGCTGGCATGGCTCTATGGGCGGGGCATCGTCCTGCAAACCGAAGGGCCGCTGGTTTGGTTCCTGATCAGGGTACCTGCCTGGGGTGTGGGCTCCGTGCTCTGCTCCCTGTTGGGATGCTGGCAGAAGGCAGAGGACAGCCAATCAATGTTTCTCTCTCACGTCGATGTGTCTCTCCCTCTCTTTCTCCTTCCCTTCCCTTTCTCTAAAATAAAATAAAAAATGTTTTTTTTTTTTAAAAGAATGCATGTGATGGTATTTAGAGCCCATCAGGATAATCTCCCCATCTCAAGATCCTTAACTTAATCACACCTGCAAAGACTCTCAAAAAAAATGCCATTTACAGGCTTCGGGGATTAAGAGCAGATATTTTGGGGGGGGTGCATTTTTTAGCCTCTCCCACCTTCTAGATAAATTTATACTTTATAACCATGGGAGTGGGGACCACCAGAAGGGTTCAAGAGAAGAGTGTGGGGATAAGGTTTCTTTTCTAAAAGAAATGTGGACTTTTTTTTCTCCTATATCCTGGGGGAGGTCCCACTCCCTGCACAAGATTCTGAAAAGTCTCTGAGATTTAACAGTCTAATGGCTCCCTGTTCCCCTGGATTCACTTTCTCACTTGTGTAGTGTCCCTCACACCCCTACTCAAATGCAGAATTAAATCTTCCTTCTTTGGTCTTCACCAATGCCCATCCCCCCCACTAAAAAGTTCACTCATTCCAAACATCTATGTTGTGTGCTGGTGACTTCACTGAAGGTTCACAGGGTCAGAGGAAACTTATGTCGTGCATGCAAACAATTGTAAATGAAGGATTAAGTACCTTATTCTTATATGTCTTTGAAACACTCTGGCCACCAGGCCTCTCCAAGTGAGCTATGATTTTTGTAAGCGAGGCTAACTGCCATCCCAAAAGGATCTCTAACACCAGCAGTTACAGTAAGAATTTTTCACCCTGATGCACACGTGTGTGGAGGCATATGATAGGTGCACGCATTTGGAGAGACACTACGTGTGTACATAGACACACATACACACATACACACGCTCCAAACATCACAACTCAGTTCCAACTTGAAAAAGGCACGTTCTAGTATCATCACCACAACCAACCAACCTGTCTGGTTTGAGCAGGTAATTAGCATCCACCAGGAAGGCTAGGCCAGTGCTCCGGTGTGGATCCCAACAGACTTCTTCACGGCAACTCGGCAAGAGGCTCCGCTTTGGTGTAATTACCTGTGCTTTGCACACCAGTTGCCCCGGTGTGATGTCAGACCTTTCACATTGTTTATTTTAATTAAAACAGAAATTGCAGGTCTTTGGTGCCTGTAATTACAGCCTATGAACTAAATTGACTGAAGCCCCTAATTAACCTGAAACACGTCTACCTGGCTGGAGGTGTAAGTCTGAACTTGACTGGTGCAAGGCATTGCATCGGCATTGAAAAGAGAGCTGGGGAAGGGAGACCGGGATAGGGTGGCAATGCTCCAAAGTCAGCACATGGTGGCCTGTGCCCGTTAGGCCATGGTGGGTTCAGTTTCATTGCCAAACATACCCATTAGCAAAAGACATATTCAACAAAAGTGTATGGATTACACCTGATACCCAATTAATGAAATACACCTTATCAATAGACGAAAACACAAAATCCACATAATCATCTCAATAGCAGCAGGAAAAACATTTGACAAAATCCAACACCTTCTTATGATTAAAAAAAAACTCAGCAAACTAGGGGATAAAGGGAACTTTCTCAACTTGATAAGGAACCCACACCTACGAAAAACCCACGTCTAACATCGTACTTTGTGACGAAGGACTAGATGGCCTCCAAAAATCAGGAGGAAGACGAGGATGTCCTCTTACCACTTCTAGTCACCATTATACCGGAAGCTTCAGCCAAGGCAATTCAGAAATGAAAAGAAATAATGGCATCCACATTGAAAAGAAAGAAGTAAAACTATCTTAGATGGTAGAATCTTTTATATACACTATCTTAGGGAATCCACCTAAAAATATTAAAGTAATGAACAAGAGTAGAAAGGTTACAAGAAACAAGTTCAATGCACAAAAGTCAATTATATTTTTATATACTTGCAATGAATGATGCAAAAACAAAATTAGGAAAATAGTTCCATTTACCATAGGATCAAAAAGCAGTAAAATATTTAGGAATATTTTTTAAAGACCCAATACTTGCACTCTGAAAACTATAGCATATTGTTGAAAGAAGACCTACAAAACTGGGGAAAAAATTCCCTGTTAATGGATTGGAAGACAGTATCGTTAACATGGCCATATTCCCCAAAATGATCTACAGAGTCAAAGAAATGCCTATGAGAATCCCAGCTGGCTTCTATGCAGAAATTGACAAACTCATTCTCAAGTTCATATGTACCTGCACGCTTCTCAGAATAACCAAAAAAGATCTTCGGAAAGAACAAATTTGAAGGATTCACATATTGTTATTTGCTTTCACCATAAATTAGTTTTGCCTCTTTTACAACCATACACAAAAGGAATCAGACAGTACGTACTCATGTGTGTGGCTTCTTTGACCTGATGAGATATTTGGAGACATATCCACATTGTTGCATGTATCAGACATTGGTTCCTTTTTAGTGCTGAGCAATATTCCATTGTACGGATGCACCATAATTTATCCATTCTCCTGCTGATGGACACCTGCGCTGTTTCCAGCTTTTGACTATTATTACTGATATCCTGACAGGGGCATTCACTTACTAGTTCTAGTAGCTGTTTGGTATACGTCTTAGAATTCTCCTCACAATCATGACACTTGGAAATAGATACAGTGTTACCTTCTCCTTTCCTGTCTGTACGCATTTTATTTAGTTTTGTTGTTGCTGTTGTTACTGTGTGTGGTGGCACTTCCACAGTGGCTGCGATGTTGAATAGGAAGGGCAAGAGACGGGACATCTTCGCCTTGTTACCAGTCTCAGTAAGAAAGTGTTCAGTATTTCGCCAATGTCATTTTGGCTGTAGATTGTTAATAGATAGCCTTTATCGACTGAGAAATATCCCTGTTATTCCTACTTTGCTTTTATCATGAATAGATGTTCATTTTTGTCAAATGCCTTTTCTCCTTGACATTTTTTTCCGTCTTAATTTTGTCAGTGTGGTGGATTATGCTGTTGGATAGTGAAATGTATAACCAACTCTGCATTTCTGGGATAAATACTACCAGTCATGATATGCTGCCCTTTTCATATATTGCTAGATTTCTTTTGTTAATATTTTGTTTAAAAATGTTGAGACTCTGTTCAGACAGGATTTTAGTCAGTAATTCACTCTTTCTCTTTTGGGGATGTCTGTCAGATTTTAGTAGGATGATTTCACAAATGAGTATCATAAAGTGAATTGGAAAATGTATTCCTCTATTTTTCTCAAAGAATCCATTTCATTGGTGTTATGCCTTCCTTAAACACGGAAAGAATTCATTAATGAAGATATGTGAGCCTGGAATTTTCTCTGAGGGAGGATTTTTAACTTTTTTTACCCTATTTTTACCTGAGAGAATTTGGTATTTGTTTATTTGTGTGCTTGGGAAGGGGGTTATTTTAAAATCTTGTTGTTGTTTTTTTCTTCAGCCCTTTAGCCAACAGACCTTTGCTGCACTGAGGTAAAATCTTCGACTCCCGCCGCCTTATTTTCTGACGTTCGGAACCCAGGAAACATGAACATCTGTATAGTTGTCCCCCTTCTCCGAGGTTTCAGTTTCCCACTGCCAACCACTGCCCAAAAATATTCAATGGAAAGCTCCAGAAATGAACGATGCATACATCTTAAATGGCACAGTGTTCTGAGGAGCGTGCTGAACCCTCTCACCTGCCTGTGCAGGTCACAAAGCACCCTGTTGTCCGGGTGTCACAGTGTTTGGGTTCCAGTCACCTGTGGCCCCAGAGCCACTCACATTACTTTGATTGCAGCGTATTGTTGTAGTCGTTCTATTTTATTGTCAGTTATTTTTGGTGACGTCTTACAGTATTTAATTTTTAAGTTAAACTGTATCATAGCTATGTATGTATAGGAGAGAACGTAGTATAGAGGGTTTTGTACTAACCCTGATTTTGTACTATCCCACAGGGCGTCTTGGGACATCTTCCTTGTGGATGAGGGGGACGACTGCCATTCCAACAGGCTCTGCTACCCAGTCTTTTTCTGCTTCTATCCTTATCTACCTAACTTACCCTATCGAAGCTCTCCCAGGATCAGTGTATTATGGCCCCACATTTCTACCCTGTCATTTTAATTTTTTTAATCCTCACCCAAGCATATGTTTATTGATTTTTAGAGAGAGTGGACGAGAGAGAAAGAAAGAGAGAAACATCAGTCACTTTCCTCCTGTATGTGCCCCAACCTGGGATCAAACCCACAACCTAGGCATGTGCGCCAATTGGAAACTGAACCCACAAGCTTTTGGTGGACAGGACGATGCTTGAACCAACTGAGCCACCTGGCCAGGGCCCTGCCATTTTTGTTTCTTTTTAAATAGTCTCCAAAAAATGTACTGAGGATGGCAAGACTCGGCTGACTTAGAAAGCAATACCCACAGACTTGAGAGATAGCCAGGCAATTTTTTAATTACCAGAGATGCTGTGTCTCTAAGCCAATGTAAAGAAGGGAACAAGGAAAGAATGAGTGTCTCCACTTTTATGATGGGGGTGCTTTATTGTCTCCACGTCTTCATTAGAGAGGTTAATTGGAAATCAAAAAGGGGACACGCCAGGGGTGGCTATGGCCGGCCAGATGCCATTTCAAACTGGAAGTGATCCAGCTGGTTTTTTTGAAAACCTACAATGCTTTGCTCTACAGACGCACAGCCGGCCAGCACTGCAAAAGTGACTGGCACTTAGTACACGTTCAGCTCTCGGTGGTTCGTTTCTCCCTTCCTCTGGCCGACACGCTACAGCACTGATTGTGTTAAGTATATTCACCCACTCTGATTGTGTTGGGGGGAGAAAGTAGTGAATGCGTCCACAATTCAAATCAAAACCAGATGACCATGTCCTCAACTACATTCAGAAATGAGGGATTCTGTTCAAGAATCAGAAAGATGATGTCAAGCTTCCAAAATCTTCCCTAACTCACCTGTATTCCTCATTACTCCCAAGTTTGTAAAGTTCTTAGAAATAACAGGCCATCTGGATCCACTCAGTTTCTTCTGGTTCATGTGCCTCAACTATTACCAAATTGAAACTTGAATGTAAGGTGTCTATGAGGGAAGGAGAAACGTTATCTTGTAACTGCTACAAATAATAAGGTACATGATTCTGTGCACTTACCTTCTAACAAAGTGGTTTAGAATCGAAAATGAGGACCTAAGAAGGCCCATCTTAAAAATATCTTTGATAGCAAATAATGTTTTAGCAGTCCCATTCAGCCTTGGCCAGGTGGCTCAGTTGATTAGAGCATCATCCCATATGCCAAAAGGTCATGGGTTCGGTTCTCGGTCAGGGCACACGTTGAGGTTGCCAGTTCGATCCCTCATTGGGGTGCGGACAGGAGGCAGCCAATGGCTACTTCTCACATTGATGTTCTTCTCTCTCTCCCTGCTTCTCTCTTTGTCTCAAATCAATAAACATATCTTCAGGTGAGAATTTAAAGAAATAATAATAATTTTAAAATAACACATAAGTCCCGTTCAATGAATGTAACACATATCCATTGCATGAGGGGCTTCTATGTCCCAGGCTTTCTTCCGAGCCCCTGCTGAAGTGTCAAGGCCTCCAAAATGTGAGCTCCCCAGTTAGAATGTAAGCTGCAGGAGGGTCAGGGTTGGATCATCACGGCAGGACACAGAATACAGCTTGGTTCTTAGAAGATGCTCAGTCGGTATGGGTTGAGTTCTTTCAATGAATGAATTGAACTCCCAAAACAGACATGACCTGCAGTCACTTAGTAAGAGTTGCATCTGCTCTGAGGGCACAGGTGCACTGTCTGAAGAAGACAGACATCGACGTCCCTGAGAGGCACATTCTCAATGGCAGCTATCCAAAACCTGGAGTGGGTGGCACTGACCAATGGAATTCTGTGAGGGGAGAGCCTCTTGGTTTAGTCCACTCTTGGCCCCCAAATCCTGCCTAACAGAGGTATTCAACTAGCATAAGTATTCCAATAGTGTTGACTCCCTGACCTCCTTTCTTGCCTCCTCTGGGTGAATGTTACTTTTGGATGGGTGCAAAAAGGACTGGGGGGGGGGGGTTGCCACAGTTGATTGGAACCCAGTTCTCCAGAATCACCAGGGAAATGACCCCTGCCTTTCCCCATTCCCAAAGTTTATTTTTTTTCTGAAATGATGCTTCCAAGTAGGAAAAGCGAGACAATGATGGAATGCCATTGCCCAACCACAGCAACAGAAGGAAGCAGTGCAAGCTGTGAGAGCTTGTATCTTGTATCTTGTAAGTTCACTATTGTATCCCCAGTGCACTTGAAAAAGATTGAATGAATGAATGAATGAAATGAGCAGTACCCAAGATGCAAACTCAAAGTCTCCCTTATTAATCCACCACTTGAGGCATTCTCTCACAAGGTCTCCATTCTTGATCTTGGAGTACACTTTTCAGAGTCAAAATTGTGCATTGTCTTGTCTTTCACTAAGTTCATCATCTCCGCTCTCCTGGTTAACCAAGATCTGATCATCATACAAAATACATTTTTAAAAAATAGGCCGTGTTTGTACTTTGTGCCGCCCCCTCTTGGCCACAGGTGATGAAAAGTCAACACCTGGCTCCCACTGGGCCAATCCTGTCTGTCTCCCAGGAATTCTAGGCTGGTCAGCGGAAGGAAAGGGATCTTGAGGAGCTTTCGGTGAGTCAGTATGTGGCTGGAGAAGCAGAGAACGCTGACCTGAGGAAAGAGGAAGGGACCAGGCATGCACATTGAAGCAGAGATGAGAGATAGTGTGCTCCCCAGTCCCAGAACACTCCATATCTAGTCCCAGTCCCTCCCCGAGGCCAAGCTGCATTCTGGAAAACACCCCAAGGCCCTTGCAATCAATCCTTCAACCAAGACAGCTTAAGCTAGTACAAGTGGGTTTCTGTCATTTGCAACATAAAAGCTCAAATAATGATGGACTAGTCTCCTGGTGCCTGACCTGGACTGACACGCCTGGTTTTCCCCGTCATTGACTGAGAGCTTCCTACATACAAGGCAACGCGTCATGCGCCCTGTGGTGTCTAAACATTACCAAGCTGAAAACGACTGGAACTCTGCTGCAAAGCCCAATGAAGTAGGCACTGCTGCTATCATTCCTATTTTACAGAGGCAGCTCCAGGGAGTGAAAAGTCGCGTCGAAATCACAGAGTTAGCAACTGGCAGAGCAGGAAGGATGACGAAGCAGGTCGGTCCGATGCCCGAGACCACACTCCAAGCCACTCAGCCGCAGCCTGTTCAAATATGCCCTTTGGGGAAGCACTGGGTAACGATTAGGTCTGAGGCTAACTACCCAATGCCCTGACTCTGCTTTTTGCAGCTGCTGAGCTCCCTCTGTGCTGCGGTGAGTTCTCTGCTCCCAGCACAATGGGAAGCTCAGCCAGGCCTGCCTGAGGGGCAGCAGAGGTAGCGTGGTGGGTCCCCTGCCCAGGGTAACAGGCTGCGGTGACCAGACCTGCATTGGGCCAGAGAAGAGCTTGGTTCAAACTTGGCGGCGGCAACCACCGAAGAGGCACCCTAGACACACCGGCTGCGGTCGAGGTTTGGGGGATCGAGGCCTGGTGCAATGTGTTGTTGCCTCTGCATTTCCAAGAGGTGTGTGGAAGAGGGGCAAAGAGGCTTTCTCTGGAGGCCCAGGTACGATCTGCATCCGATGCTCATAGTTTAATGCCAGGGCAAAAACTGATGGCCAAAATGCCCAAATAGTTTAGTCCTTTGAGTGACAACGAAGCCAGCTGTTAGGATTGCTGATGTCAAAGCAAGGATGACACTTCCAGCAATGACGGTTGCAAGCAGATGTGCTGATTTCTTTTTTAACTGTTTATGATGATCATATATATATATATTCTCAGGGAAAAAAACAACACCTTTTCCTTCAAACTAATGTGCAGAAATCTACATCTGTGATCTCTAATACGGTCACCACATGTGGCTTACTAAACTCTTGACGTGTAGCTAGTCTGAATCAAGAGGTGCTGTTAAGTGTAAAATACCAGATTCCAAGGACTTAGCATGAAAAACAAGTAAAGTGTTTTGCTAATAATGTCTGATATAGATTGCATGTTAAAATGATATTTTAGATTTAGTAGGTTAAATCTATTCTTCACATTAATTTCACCTGTTTTTCTCTTTTTTTTTAATGTTGCTACTGGAAAATTTTAACTTGCATGTGATTCACAGGGAATGGCTACTCAACGGCCCTGCTCTGTGGGCAGCTCCCACGTGGCCCCGTGCAGCGTGCCTGCAGGCACGCGGCTAGTTTGCAAAGGCCGCCCCAACAGAGTGCACGGACCCGGTCGCTTCAACAACAAGCAATTCGTTTTCTCACAACTGTAGAGGTGGAGTCCAAGGTCAAGGTGATCACGGGGAGGTTCCTTCGGAGGCCTCTCTCCTTGGTGCGTACACGCCCCTCTTCTACTTTTGTCCTCACGTGGGCCTCCCTCTGTCCGTGTCAATAGCCTCATCTGCTCTTCTTATAAGGACACCAGTCACTTTGAATTCGGGCCCACCCTCATCACCCCATTTTAACTTAATGACCTCTTTAAAGACCCTCTCACCAAATACAGTGACATTTTTGGTTACTGGGAGTTAGGACTTCTATATGTGAATGGGGATAGGGAGACACAATTCAGCCCATAACCATATGACATTGTCCCAGACTAGAAACTCGTGTTCATTTACTAGCTGTATTGTATTCACCACGGGATTTACCTGAGATTTCTTACCTTTAAAATGGATCATTCGTTCATCTCAGAAAGAGTCTTTGAGTCCTTCCTGTGTCGTGAAAATTATGCTGGAAACTTGAATGAATGACCTTGGACACCCTAGACCCAAGAACTCTGATGAAGGAGGGGGGGAATTTTTTCCTCTTGGTTCTTTGTAAAGAAACAGTGACCTGCCATCATCTGTGGTTGAAATAAGTGAAGGGGAGAGGGATGTGAGAGTAACCAAGGGGATCTGTGACCCTCTGAGTACTGAGGAAAGACCCCCGGGGTGTGACATTAAACTGAGATCTGAAAGAGAGGAAGCGTTAGCCAGCTGTATATTCCCATGCAAGGACCTGGAGATGAGAGACGCAGGTCCATCCAGAGAGAACCGGGGTCAGTGGAGCCAGAGCAGAAAGCTTCTGTTTAGGAATTCGGGCCTCATTCCAAGAATGAAAGGGAACCATGGAAGGTTCTAAGGGGGTGGGGGGGCGGGGCATGCAGTCTGGTCTACGGGATTCCTCTGCATAGAGAATGGCCTCTGTATAGAGGATGGGTGGAAGGCAAAGTAATACGTAAGCAAGAGGCCAGTTAGAGGCCACTGCAAAGAGCCAGGTGCCGGGACAGCAGCAGGAGCAGAGGAATGGAGAAAAGTGGATGCATTCCAGCTCCTATTCTTTCAGCGATTACTTACCGAGAACCTTCCACTTGCCAGATGCTGGGCTTAGCCCGAGGCCTAGAGATTCTGCAGAGAACAAGACAGACTAGGTTCCTACTTCACAAGCTTATGATACATCGAGGTCCACAGACAGCAACCAAAGAACCACGTAAATGCCATGGAAGAAATATAAAGGGTGATATGGCCTGTTTAACAGGATAAGCCTACCAGAATTGGGGGTCAAGTTAGAGGGAACTGAAATCCACACGGTATATGAGTTAACCTTGCAGAAGTAGGCAAGGCAGTAGCCTGTGCCAGAGCCCTGTGGTTCAAGGCCCCACGGAGAACTCTCTCTCTGAATGGGATGGTTGGTGTGGCTGGAATGGAGTGTGACATTAAGGAGATAGAATCACTGGGGCCTGGGGGCTGATTAGTGGGACAAAGAGGAAGTGGTCAAAGGTGACATCAGATCACCACCTTGGGCAACCAGATCAGCACGTGTTGTGCCGTGGACTAGGACAGAAGACTCAGGAAGAAGCAGGGGGAGGGCAATGGAGCAGGACGAGGTTGGTTGGGAACACGGTGACTTGAGGCGACTGTGAGATATCATCTAGGGTCTAGTGACTGGATAGTTGTAAGAATTAACCAAACCTGCGTACGAGTCATCTGGCCCGGGATAGGAGCTCAATTAACAGTAGAATGCATTCTTCTCTGAACTGTGATTCAGATATGGTAGTTCACAATTTGCAGTAAAACTCTAGTAATGGTTTATTTGTCATCCAAACCAGGATACTTCTGAGTCTCAAAGGGGACAGCGTTGATGATTACTCTAGGAATCTCGAAATGCTGGGCCGGTCCCTGGGCAAACCAGGATATCTGGTCGTTCCAAGCCTAACTCCAGTGCTCCTAGGGACGGAACAACAGGGGTGTAAGACCCGCAGGGGCTCCCCCACAGCTTGGGGCTCAGGCCAGGCCATAGGGAAGGAAGAGGAACCAGCCTTGTTTTTTTTTTCCTGGTTCCACCAGCTGGCCCTGCCCCCTCCCAAGATGGCTTAGAAGCAGAGTCTCCTTTTATTTTATTTTATTAAGATTTTACTTATTTATTTTTTAGAGAGAGGGGAAGGGAGAGAAACATCAATGTGTGGTTGCCTCTCACACCAGCCCCTCTGGGGACCCAGACACAACCAAGGCATGTGCCCTGACTGAGAATCAAACCAGCGACCCTTTGGTTCACAGGCCGGCGTTCCATCCACTGAGCCACACCCACCAGCCCCAGAGTCTCCTTTTAATAATCAGCAAAGAGAAGACTCAGATCCAGGTGCACGGTGAGGGCAGGGCTGTGGAGGCCAGGGATGTCCTGAGGCAGGGCTGGCACAGACCCAGCTGCCTGTAAGGAGGACGGAGGGAGGACGCCGCTCTGCCTGCAGGAACGGACTGAAGAGACACTGGGCGAATCTGCTGCTGCTGCTGCGTTTGCAGGAGCGTTTGCCTTTCCCTCAGGTCAAAGCCGGCAGAACTGGCTGAAACTGGATTCAGTTCCCCACCTACAACAGCCATGTGCAAAGATATCTAAATATACGTTTTTGAAAATCCTAAGCCCCTTTTGGAATCCATGGCATAGCACTTTTGCCTAAAGAGAGAGAAACTATAACTTCTCCTTAACAGACTACAACAAACTTTTTAAAATTTAGTCCTCTTTAAAATTCTATTTACTATTGCTCTTGATTACAAAACTACTACCTGATGTTTTGAGAGTTTTATCCAAGGTACAGATAAAAAAACAAAAAAAAACAGCTTTAATCTCAGCACTCAGAAATAATCACTGGTAATGTTCCACTTTTAGTCTTCTTCTATGCATATCTGTAAGTGACTAAGGATCACGCTGAACACCATTGCAGTGAACCTCTTTGGTTTATCATTTATCCTGAGCACTTCCTCAGGTTAGTAGGTATCTCAGTGTACTATAAAATGTGAGGGTCGAGTGTCTTCATTTTTGTGAAGTGGCAATGCGAATTGAACCAGTCTGGTCTGGGGTATGTATTAAGTTGTTTCTGATTTCCCACTATTCCACACAATACTGTAACGAGTAACCTTGAAAAAAGTATTTGTGTCTGTCATTTACATCTTTCATATTTCCTTAGCATAAATTCTGAGAAGGGGTCAAAGGATAGGTACGTTTCAGAATTTTTTTCTATATGTTGACAAATTCAGGAGGTTTCGACTCTTACGTCGAGTGTAAGATTTCACTTGTTTTCCGACACCCTATGAATAGACCTAAATATAAGAAAATATTCTTTTCTTCTAGGTGTCAACTTGGCAGATGAAGATGGTCACTGCTTACTTAATTTTATCATTTTACTATTTCAATCATTATTGAAGGTCTTGCCCACAAAAAAAAAAAAAGCTGTTTAAAAAAGAAAACGGATCTTGCATCCTGCTGCCTGGATAGTTTGAATCGTTCACCAAACCCTCTGGAGCTTTGATTCTTCAGGATAAACCTGCGACCACAGTTCTGTAGAACTTTCTCTCCCATCTCAGTTGGCTTGTATCATCTCCATATACGCGTCCGTGAAGACTGGCAAACCTGCATCAGCTTCCTAGGGTCGCCACAACAACTTACCAAAATGTGGTGATTGAAAGCAGTGGAAGTCCATTGTCACACAGTTCCAGAGGCCAGAAGTCGGGACCCAGGGACCAGAGGCTGCGCTCCCTGCAGAGGCTCAGCAGAGGACCCCAGGACCCGAGGACCCAAGGACGCATCCGGGCTGCTTCAGCTTCTGGTGGTTCCTGCCAGTTTTTCCCTTGCGGCTGCATCCTCCAATCTCAGCCTCTGTCTTCACATGGCCTCTTCCCTGTGTCTCTGAGTGTCTTCAGCTTTTCTGTCTCTTATAATGACGTCTGTCACTGGATTTAGGGCCCATCTGAATCCAGGATGATCTCACCTCAAAATTCTTACCTTAATTATATCTGAAAAGACCTTACTTCCAAATAAGGTCATATCCACAGGCTCCAGGATTAGGGCTTGGACGTATGCTTTGTGAAACACTCTTCAACCCCCTGCCTTCCAGAGCACGGCTCCTGCTCAGAGCGTCCTCTGAGGTTCCTTCCCCACGGGATGGGTTTACTCTAGTCCCCCCAGGTGAACAGGGAGTGCCACTGTCCCCACTAAACCTGGTGTGTGAGAAACCAGTGAGAACTGGCTACCATTGAAGGAAGGAAATTGTTTTCGAGAATGGAAGATGAGTTGCACTTCCACTTTTTCTTTCCACCTGACCCTTTGTTGCTACGGCGAACAGGGGCCAAGAGGAATAGGTGGCACGTGTTGGCCAGCGCACAGCACCCACATCGAAACCTCAGGTGCGGGGGGAAGGACAGACAAAAATAAGTCAATTACAATATGAGACCATAAAATGAGGATTAGCGGGACCTATAAGCCAAACACGTCCCAGGGCAGAGACAGTTCTGAAAGAAAACAGAAGGGAAGAGTCATTCCACCCAGACAGCTACGGATGAGCCATGTGGATGAGGAGGGAAAGGCAATCCAGGCAGAGGGCACACAGTGCTCAGGCGTATGGACTCAGCTGTGCTCACGGGAGGTGCGTGCACACGGGATATGCACGCAGCGGGAGGGCCTCCTGGCTTAGCCAGAGCCTGGGGCTAGCAGCAGGCCCAGCAGGCCCAAATTGCCAGATCTTAGGTAAGGAAAAAATACAAACTTTTGAATAACATAAAATGAGATAGAAGGCTGATCCACCTCCCCATAAAAAGGGCAGACGTCAAAGGCTACTGCATGATTCCACTTCTGTGGGGTTCTAGATCAATCGAACTCCGTAGTGATCGAAAGCAGACACCTGGGGCCGGAGTGTGCAGGGGGGTGGACAGGAAGAGGCAAGAGGAAACGGTCTGGGGGGAGGGAAACGTTTTATGGCTCCACCGGGGTGGCAGTTACACAGGTGTACACGTTTGTCAAGAGTCACAAACCATGTCCCTAAGTGTGTGCATTTCATAGTATATAAATTACACCTCAGTAAAGATGATTTTTAAAGTAAATAAAAATTTGGGCACCAAGGGGAACATTCATTTAGAACGAGAAAAGAAATTACAACTAATTAACAAATTCTAAAAACTGACAAACCCAAATATCACAACATCCAGAAAAATACCCAGATTGCTCATTAATTAACAGTGTGACGTAACATCTGTACTACTTTTTCCCGTGTATATTTTGGCTTCATTCTCTTTCTCTCTGCCTATGTCAATAATATTACAGTTCTTCAATATCCGTGGTTGACCAAAATTTGTTTTTATTATTGAAGATGTAGAAAGTATCTCTGGCTTCTTTGCTAACAAAGAAGACGTAGTTCTTTGCTAACGTCCTCTGTATTTTGAGTGTTATAAACCACGGCCAGGTCTTGATCGCGCCTTCTGACACCTGAGCCCTGAGACTGGCAAGAAGTTTTCACGGGAGAGCTTCTGGCTCTGTGTGTTTCCACCGTGTTTCTTCTCCATCCTTTGAGCACCAGGGGACTCATTCATGTCATGCCACAGCCTCTGGCCCCAAACTTTCATGTCACAATCTGTCACATGTCTCATGTGAGCTGACACAATACACAAGTTTCCGTGGAAGCTGTTTCCACACCAGGCTGACTAGTGATTACTTAACTACACGCATAGATGAGACAGCCTATCCCACAGTTACCAACCCAAACTAAGTGTATCCCCACCTCATCTTCCTCTTGTCTGGACCCCCAAAGTCCCTGGAGTCTTTCTGACAGTAAGAGGTGATAGAAGGATTGAAGTCAGGGACAAAGACACTGGCCTTAACCTCCCTCAGTTAAAATATCTTTCTTTTGCAAATTTGGCAGGAACACATCACCCTGGGAACTCAGTGCTGGGGACCTGAGCAAGGGCCCCGAGCTGAAACCTTAGCAGATCAACAGCCAGGCTACCTCGGGGAAGGAAACATGGTCTACACAATTTTGGAAAGACAACTTGGAGGAAGTGGCCAGGGCCAGTGTGTGGAGGACTTTGGAAGCCAGGTAATGGAATTTAGCCTTTACCCAAGCAGAGGAAAATTACAAAAGCTTTTCCTTTGTAAAAGAACATTACTTTTTTAGGGAGATAACCTCTGACAGTGATGGAAAGGGTTGTTTGAGATTTGGTTTTTTTTTTCTGTTTAATTTTTTCCTTTAATGCACAGCATTTTTGTGGAATCCTCCACCTCCAAAATAAGATTTAACTTATTTAAGTGCCCTTACATCGAGAAAACGATCTAAAAGATACTGAAAATTGCTTTTGAGAGACGACCCCCTACTAACATGATTAAGACCAGAGTGGTGTAAAATACAGACTGTGAAGTCAAACTCCTGAGTTCCAAACTCATCCTCGCCAATTCCTAATTCTGGACCTCGGTGAATTCTGTAATTCCATGACCCTCAGTTTACTCATCTGTAAAATAGGAAAAATAATAGAGCCTAAGCGTGCAGTGGGTGTGAGGATGAAATGAGCTAATGCACTTCAAGCCCATGGCACAGCTTCTGACTCATCAATATTAGCTGTGGTGATTATTTTTTGACTAGCCCCTTCCCCACGCAGGTATGTTTCTCTGAACCCTCACCTCAGCAGGGTCTCTTTCATGGCTCCTTATCACCGTGTTACATTATTAGGATATTAAACATTAAAGTATTCAGAATCAGATGCTGCGACCCATTCCCTGAGAGGACAGTTCGGGGCCAGAGGGTGGCAGTTAAGGCATTGGGAAGATGGGTCACCACTCAGAAGGGACAACGAGAAAGGGAAGCCAAGGCAAACTGGGTTAGTCGGGTTCTGACTTTCAAAAGTCCAACTCAAACAAGTTTAAGAGCAGAGACTATATCGGCTGCCACTGCCCAAAAGAAATGGGGAAACATACCATCCCTCAGGCACAGCTGGATCCAGGATCTCCAAGGATGTTGCTGTCAGGTGTCTCTACTCCTCCCCCAGCATCCTTGCCTCTGTGTGACCCCTTATTTCCCTCTCTAGTTATCAGTATGCAGAGAGAAATGGAACCGTCCCCAAAACTCCAGGCCTGCTTTATTCCTGCTTAGCAGGCTCAGAGCAAGGAGGGCGTACCCACACATCAAAACTGAGGGAAGAAGCTGGTTGGCTTGGGTCATGTGGCCAGGAATGGTAGGACTCTGACCCTGGCAACTCCACCAGGACCCCAAGGAGGGAAGGACAAGGGAAAGGATGCAAGACAGAGGCGAGAGATCACTTGGCAGGGGTCAGCGAGGTTAGGGGCAGACCTTGGGTCTCCCAAACACCCGAGCAGCACGATTTCCAACTCAGGATTCATTTCCCTTCATCGTGCAGCTTCTTGCAGGCCTCAGACCGTGGGAAGTCTGTCACCCACCCAGACTCTGGGGCAGGCTGCCACCTGCTTCCTACAAGAGGCAACCTGGCTCCAAGGCTTGGGCTGTGGCTGCGGGCACCACGTCAGGCACTGGGCGTCCTTGGGCTGGGGAGCTGCTGAGTCAAAGGGCCTCGGGCCTGGGCTCAGGCTGTTGCTCCTTTCAGGTGGGAGGTATTGAAGGATTCAGAGGCAGCGCAGGGCTGCTGTGCGCGTCCACTAATTGGACATGGCGACACGTTCAGGGGAAACTCGGGTGCCAAATGCCTCTCCTAGAGGCGCACTTCAAGTGTCTGGGAATTGAGCAACCCCAACGGCAGGCAGGCCCGAGGAGTTTCCCAGCAGAGGCCACACGGGACCAACGCCCTCCCCCGCCCCCCAGCGGGAGAACACGAGCACCCACACACCTCTGTCTTCATGCCTCCACCGTAGGTCCTTAGGCAACTTTCTCTGACCTCTCTGAGCCTCAATTTCCTGAGTCACGAAATCACAATTATAAACTTCATCTGGGACCAGATTCATAATAAGATCATGGCTACAGGTCGGTTTGGAGTATTCCATTTTTCTTAAGTCAGTTTTGCTGAATTAGATTTTCTTAAAAGTATCCCTTTTGAAAATATTTCCAGTAAATATTAATATTTCTTAAAAGGAGTCGCACAGTCTTTTGTGATGGGTGATGTCTGGCTGCGGTTTCGGGCTGTCTTTTCCATTTTTTGCTTTTCGAGAGTCGGCTTCTGATGCGTGGGTCTTCCCTAAATGTTCCCTGTTTCTTATTTTATTATTTCCTTCTTCTGTTACTAAACTTTTGGGGGCTTAATCTAGTAATCCTTTTCCATCTTCTTAAGCTCATGATGGACATTCAAGGCTCTGGAGATCATTCCAAGTCCCATTTCAGGTACATGCTACCAGTTTTGATATATAGAATTTCCATTACAACTTGTAGACAATATATTAACTATATTATATAATTGGTAGGTTCTCATTGAAGCCATGAGGCATTTAGATGTAGTTTCTTTATTTCAAATGCATATAGACTTGTTTTAAAGCTACCTTACTCACCATTGGGTTCCCTTTGTTTACTTAGCATAATCCCTGGATATAACAAGTGATCAAAGATTATTGAAAGGCAAGAAGGGAGAGAAAGGGAGGGAAGGACGGAGAGAGGGAGGTCACAGAGTGACCCTGACTGGTTTGACCAAAAATTTCAGAGGATCTGCGGGAGGAAGAATTCTGGGTGGCTAGATGGAAGCAGAGGAAGGGAGCACAGGCCCCCCAGACCCAATTCCAAAAATCTCAGAGGAATTTCAGAAGTATTTGAGCCTTGGACCAAGACCTCCTGCCCTCTCCGTCTCCTCCTCTGTATGTGCCAGTGACGAGCCCACCCTCCGCTGGAAAAAGACCGAGCGTCTGGAACCTGCCAGCAGCATGGAGAGTAAAGGAATAGCCCGAACAGTTGGAGCACAGCTTCAGAAGGTGTCAGGGGGCAGGTTTATGGGCAAGTGGCCCGTGGGCCATCGAATTGGCAGCCTTCCTTCTACGTCTGTTTTAAACCACTTTCTTCAGCCTTGAGGAGGCTCAACAGCCATGGAATCAAAAACGCGTTCTTTAGCCCTCACTCCCCCGCCCGCAGTGGAGTGACAGGAGTCGCCAGCAGTCAGTCTAGCGTGTCCCACACGGTGGGCCCCACTGAGGTCATGCTCTGCCCTGTACGGTGTCCAGTGTTCCCAATAGGGCGGAGCTGGTCAGCTGCCCATCTAGTCCCTGATCCATTCTGAGCCCTTCGTCTGCTCTGCTCCGGGAACTACCTGTCCTCTGACTTCGACCAGAGAGCAAAGGTGAGAAACTGGGGCATGTTTCTCGCTTTCTCTCTGCTCCCTCTGGCCTCTCTGGCAATGATTACGTCTCCTCCACGGATCCTCGCCCACTGGGCAAAACCACCCTGGCCTTAACTTCTGCTGGTGGCCCTGCCTCCTGGGATCCAAAAGCGACACCTCCTCCCATTGTCCCTCCCACTGTCCCTCCTATTGTCCCTCTGCCCTCAAGGTGGGAGCAGCTTCCTGCTCGGGCTTAAAGCTGGTGCTTCTCAGTTTCTTCAGCTGCCTGTGTGGCTAATTTCCTGTATTAAATTCTCTCTGTTTGAAACACCGAGAGCAATTCCCATTTCTTGGCTGGAAACTGATTCATACGAACCCACTTGATAGATGAACCCTGAAGGGGAGGAAGCTCAGAGAAGCTTAGAAAGAAGGTATGGAAATCTCAGTAAAGAGAATACCGGCACAGAGCCTGGGGTCCAGCCTACCTCGAACAGCTGATTACTCGGAGGTCTTCTGAGCCTCAGCTTCCTCACTTGCCAACGTGGATGATGGAGAATGGTAACACCAACAGCAGAGAGTGACTGCGAAGATGAAATCGGTTAATATTTCTAGTATTTTAACTGAACAGAGAGACGGGCACGTGATCATACAACTAAAAAATGGTGGAACTGGGGTCCAGGTTTCCTCCTCAGCTGCACGCGTAGATGGCCCCTTACACGGCCATTCACTCATCAAAACGTCACGAGTTGTATACCACGTGCCCCATTGACAGGAGAAACATGGGCACACGTTCTGCAGGAGGCTACACGTGCAGAAAATTTTTTTAAAAAATGAAGCAAACTCAAATCTGTCCCTCAATGAGCTAAGCAGTTTCATTACTTCACTGCATTTTTAAATTATTCCAAAAACCACATCCTCTTAATACAGAAGGAAATACTAGAAAACTAATAATCTCACTTAACTTTCTTCTGAAAAAACTACACCAGGCTATGACCCCCATGTTAATGAGCTGGTATAGTCTTACGTACATTTTGCTGTATTTATAAAACATACATAGGGCTTAAAGTTGGGGGAAATGGGCTGTTTCATTTTGTTTTCTGTTTTTCTTTTACGAAAATAAGATCACGTTATATGAATTCCTTGGCAAGTTGCATTGCTTGGTCAACAACCATTGATATCGCTCCAGATCGGTCCATCTACGTCCGATTCTTTCCGACGGCCATGTCGCAAGCTCAACACAACATGGTCAGCCCTAGCCCTAACCTCGTCGGTGAGTGAAAAACGCACATTTGCAGTGCTAAGCTGACGCTCGGGGCTCTGCTCACTTACTGCAGTTAGTGTTACTCTGACCCAGCAGCTCCCAAAGTATGGCTACCAGACCAACCAGCAACAGTCTCACGGGGAAGTTGTCAGAAACGCGGAGCTTTGGCCCAGACCTTCCATGTGAGAAACTCGGGCGAGGGTCGGGGAGTGGGAAAGGCGTCCCAGCCACTGTGTGCCAACAAGCCCTACGAGTGATTCTGACGCACGTTCAGGTCTGAGACCCACGGCCCTCACTTACACCACGTCATTCACAGCCCGCAAGGACCGTGTCCCACCTGTCTGTCCTCCGCAAATTATTGCAGCAACTCAGCTGGGGGCCGGCTTCTGTGTAGAGAGCCTGTTCTCAGCGTGTGAGGACCCAAGGAGTTTCTAGACACACAAAGTTAGATGAAGGGTCCACGCAAGCTACCTAGATACCCATTCATTAATTCAGCCATTCACTCACTCGTTTTTTCAGGGTGGATTGAATTCACAGTCACATACAGAATGCAAACATATGCCCCTGCCTAATACCCAGGAAAATGGGATTCTTCCTTAGGTGAGAAGAGATTGCAATTGGTGAGTTCTGGATGCAAAAGGCTAAGCAGCTGGAACACGCGGGCATGGCAGTAATAATGGAGCCGAATGAATGTGGGAAATGGGAGCGCAGAGAACTGGGCCTGTATCCTGGACCCACCACTTCTCAGCACTCTCTGGGCCTCAGTTCTCCCTTCCCTAAAGCTCTGGGGATAGTAAACCCATCTAACGAGGCTGTTGGTCCAAACTGCACAGTGTGGAGCCCCAAGGGAAGTCTGTCGGTCAGCCTCGTGCTCAGCACCTCCCTGCACCAGTCAAGTGGATGAAAAGACCAGGGAGGAGTTAAGGAGTTATTCCACAAGAACCGTTTTACTGCACGGCCTTCACTGCAAGAGTCAGAGCGCATGTCGTTGCTGTGTTCTGCGAGAGTGGGAAGCCACAGTTGGAGTGGAGGGTGAGGATGGCAGTGGGAGAAAACATAAAGCCACCCGAGGGGGCCAAACCTGCCTCTCCAATCAGGAGTTTTGACTGACAGGTGTAGAAGTTGGGGCCGGAGGGGTTCGAACTTGAGTGGGCTTCAGAAGCCCCTGGCAGCTTGTTAAAAGCACAGAAAGCTCACCCTCACCCCAGAGCTTTCAGATTAACAGATGCAAGGTGGCACCTGAGAATTTGCCCCCCTATCCTGTCCCCCAGGGCTGCTGGTGCTGCTGGTCCTGGGGCCACACTTTGAGAATCACTTGGTTAAGGTAACAGCAGATGCTGTAACAAAGTCCAAGATGCCAATGGCTTATCACAGTGAAAGTTTACTTCCCACTCAGGTAGATTTCCAATTCGGGTGCTCCTGGTTGGTGAGTGTGGGGGATGCTGCTCCACTCCGCTATTTGGGGATCCAAGCTGGTAGAGGCTCTGCCGCAGTCAGCATGTGGCTCCCAAGATCATGTGGACAGCCCCCCGATAGGTGAGGAAACAAGTGGAGGAGCTCCACCCCCTTCTTCAGCTCCTTGGCCAGAAGGAGGTGCACGTCATTTCCACTCATAAGCCACAGGCAAGGACCTTTCACTCAGCCTCACCTGACACTGGAGGACCTGGGAAATACAGTCCTTGAATGTCTTCAGAGTAATTCACTTCTTTCGAGGCTCCGCAAGGGAAGGACAAGCCAACTGCCACTACAGCACAAGTGCTTTCTCATCTCTAACCCCTGGGCCCGGTCACTGGGCAGTGGGTTAGCCCAGCCAGGGCCCCAGGCCATGGGTGTAGCAGGAGAAGGGGGCACAGGGTCTACAGAGAGATGGGGACCCCCCTGCCTGCCCCTCTGCGGCTTGCTTCTTGGTGGCACAGGCCTAGGCTCACCAATGTCTCCACTCCCTGTGCTGTCCTTACGGCAGAACTGCAGGCTTACGGTCATCTGGAAGAGCCGTCATTAGTGTGGCCTTGGGCCACCTCCTACATGCCGGTCCCATGTAGGTTCCACCACCCCGGTCACTTTCCAGATGGACGACTGGTTCAATGCCCACCTGCGCAATAGAATCATCTGGTGAACTTTAAAAGCACGTAAAACAAAAGCGTTTCTTTAATAAGATTGCATTTACTAATATAACATTATATATCAACTATAATTTAAAGAGAAATTTTAAAAAATATGTTACAGTTACCCTAAAGTTCTAAATCTCCTGGCAACAAAGGAGGCCACCTTCCAGCCCGGAAGGCGTGCTAGGCAATTCGAAGAGAACAGACAGTGGCAGCCAGTATACCATGGCTGGTGGAATTGTTCTGAGTCAGCTCAGCTACTAACCTGGAACCACACTTGCCAGAATCCCCATCCCCGCAGGGTTCCGAGTTAGCTCAGGCCCCAGGAGACAGGTTGCATGAGATTTTGCGGTGCAGCGGCAGCATCCACGGTTTTTTAAACTCAGTAGGTCAGGATGGGTCCCCCAGAGCTATTGGGAGGCACCCATGTTGTTGCTGGTCTGTGGGCTCTCCCCGGGGTGACACAGGGCAGCATCTGGCCCATAGCTCCTCCAGCTCCCACCACACGTCCTCCCCCGTTTCCCGGTTCTTGGACCAAGAGCATGTTCAGCTCTGTGACAAAGGGCATCAGTTTCTCCAGCAGGTCCCTGGCATCATTGGGGTTGGGGACTCAAAGGGGATGAGAGCTGGGCATGGACTCATATGTCCTTGTGTGTTCCAGCTCAGATGCCTATGTCCTTTGTCTCTGGCTCATGTCTGTGTGTGTGTGTGTGTGTGTGTGTGTGTGTGACTCTTGCCCTGTTGACTTCAAGCCCATACACAGATGTAGCACCCTCCCTGAGTCTGTTTAACCCGCTGCCACTGGTGCATGGGACCAAATACTCAAAATCAAGCTCTCGTTTCACATCCCTCGGTGTCCGTTTGAACCTTCACTGATACCCATTCTCCTCTACTTTTCCCAGCATCCCAGGGGAACGGAGTGGAGCAGCATCCCCCACACTCACCATGAGGAAGGTCTTGTTAGTCCCACTGCGGAGGTAAAAATCTGAGGACCAAAGAGGCTGCGTCACTTGGCCAAGATCCCACAGCTAGCAAGGACAGGAGGGCTGGGATTTGAGCCTGGGCCTCTCCAACTCCAAAGGGCTCTTCTCAATTGTGCTATTTTGTGGACTCCTTAAGAAAAAAAAACTGGATCCTATGAGATGATTGACTCAACGCTGGCTTCTCACCTGGGTCTGTACCAAGATCCCATGCCCCTCCCCCGGGGCTCTGGAGGAAGGGTCTTCCTTGGCCAGGGCCTGCTGGCTGCCTAAAGCAGCTACTGTGTTCCCTTCTCTTCACCCCTCCAGCTCCGGCCAGCGTTTCCTGTGGGTTAATTACACCATTTTATCATAAATCAATAGGGAAAGGAAAAATGCTTTCTTGGAAGATTCCAAACTTAATTCAAAGCCCAAGAGAAACCCTCCCTCGAAACTGTTCTGCTTCCTTGTACAAGACACGTATTGATCAGAGATGGGGCTGCTGAGGTTACGGGGAGGGAGAGAAGGTCCCTCTGGGAGGTACAGAGGCCCGCCCATGAGAGACACACAGAAAGGCTGGCAGAGAAAGAGGCAGAAAAGAAAACAGATCAAAGTGGAGAAAATGACAGAGGAGAAACAAACACAAACGGCAAAGAGGAGTAACAAAGAGACCGGGGTGGAGAGGGGACAAAGAGGCAGAAAAAGAGAAAACAAAGTCAGAGACAGAAAAGCTAGCCACAAAATAGAATGGGAGAAATGGGTACAGAGGATGTAGAAAAAGATGAAGGAGAGAAGCGAGAATAGAGGAAAGAGAATGAGAGCAAGAGCGAGAGAGACAGAGAGAGTGTCTGTATATCAGGTCCTTACCTGATTAACACTGTTCCTCTTGGTCTCAGGTTCTTGGGTGGAGAGGGGGCAGGGAGGCTGGGGTGGGCCCCCACATGGCCAGTGGGGAAGGGCAGGGCACTGGGCCTGGCATCCTGGACAGGGGCCACATTTGACACACCTCCAAAAGACAGACATTGGCCTCTGAGTCAGCTCCCTCCTACAGAGCACCATTAGCCCCACCTCTTGAGCTCATGTTCCAAAGATAATTACAGAAGACCTGCCCAGCTCGGGGGGTTATGAGCCCAGGGAGAGCCAGTCTGCAAGAGTGGGAGGGAAGACACAGCAGGTGGTGCTCACAGCCACCCACCCAGCTGGGCACTGGAAGTTTCTGCCACCTGGAATAAGTGCACAAGGACCCACAGGCGGGGGAACGGGGTAAAAAAAAACACGTGTCTGAGGTCAGAAGAGATAAAGAGAGGTCTGTCCACACTGAAGCCTGGGACTCACAGCCAACAGCTCCATCTTTCAGACAACTTTTTACCCTCCACAAAGCCCTCTACCTCCCCACGGGATGTTGGACTCATCTGCCATTGTCGTCTCTACCTCTTTGCCCACCGTTCTCCCACCTGTCAATATTTTCAGCTGTCTGACATTTCCTCCACTTACCCACCATCTTCCGCTTACCCACCTCTGCCCACCCAACCACCAATCCATCAGAAGCTCCGTGATTCACCCCACTCCTCACCCATCCACCAACTTTTCTACCCATCTGGCAACCCCTTCTTCCACCATTCAGCCCCTGCACCTGCCAACCACTTCCCCATCTGACAGTCCCTCTATTTATGTGCCACTCTCCATTTATCTTCCAAACTCCACGCATCATCCGGTTTCTTCACTTATTTTCCAACCCATCTCCCTCTCTCCAACTCCCCACTTACTAGCCCTCTCTCCCTTTCCAATTCCCCCAACCAACCACCAAAATCTCCAACCCCTTTGTTCACTTACTACCCACCCCTGTCGATCCCTACACCCACACATCAGCTCTTCCATTCAGTCTGTCGGTCCGTGCCCAACCTACAAATACAACTCCTGTCCAATCCACCAATACCACCCCCATCCACTAGCCCGTCCACCCATCATCATCCCAGCAACCCTCCCATTAGCGTGTCACCCTCTTCCTACAATGCTAGCACTTCACCCACCAAGCCCTCGACACTTGAATCGCCTCTCACCCAACCCAGTCCTCAGGGTGGTTCAGTGAAAAGAAATTGTATTTGTAGACCCTGCAGACCTGGGATATGATCTTACTTTGTCATCCGCCAGCGATGTACTCCAATCCAGTGCTCTCCCCCTGCCATTCACGGACTTGGGAGGGTCCTCGGAGCCATTAGGGAAGCTGGACAGAGCAGGCAGGGCAGTGGGGAAAAGGTCCTCTCACCTCTGCTGAGGACGCTGGTAAAGTTAATTACAGTCTTCTCTGCGCCCTCCCAGCTAACTGGACAGTAGAGAGGAAGCCTCACCCTGATGGCTGTGCCCTGGCCTGTCCTTCCTGCTGTGATGGGGCACATGAGGCCACAGGCCCCTCCTCTGCCTGAGTTCTGGGGTTCTGAGGTAGCTCTAAAGCCATGTAGGTGGCCCCCAGCACCACTGCAACCCACTCGGTCCTACATGGTCTTATCCACTCTCTTAAAAATACAAGTTGATCTCTTGATGACTTATGGACCAGTATTGACTCAGGCCCAATAGACTGCAAAGAACATGGAAAGGGGGAAACTACATCCAACCTAGATGGAGGCTATGGAATCAGTAGGGCCTGCGTCCTTCCTGTACTTCTTAGCTCTGTGAACTTCCCAGGTCACTCAGCCTCTCTGAGCCACAGTGCTCCTTATTTGTACAGTGAGGGTCAAATGTTCCTACCTGCGGCATGGGGTTGCGATTAAAGATACACACACACTGAGACAGGGCCGGACCCACGGTGCGGCCTGAGCCACAGTGGGCCCTGTCAAACGTAAGGCCGCCTTCCTCTCATCCAGACTGGCCCTCTAAGTAAAGCAAAAAGACAGGACACGTTTTCACATTCAACCCAGACTGCCTGGGCCACAAAGCTACGCCTTCACATTAGTGCTCCCTGTATCAGCGTTTCCACTGAAAAACCTCTGTTTTCAGGGAATGTTAAATGCCTAGAAAATATTGCTGTGGGATGACTCTTACACAGAGCCAGACACAAATTTATTTTGTAAATCCCAACCCTCCCTTGGCACGTGCAGCCCTCCATCACCGCCCCCCCCCAAAATAAGTCCATGAGCTGACAGGTGAATGTGTAAGTTTCTGACTTGGGTTTCTGAAGTGGAGTTCAGCAAGTGATCAGTCTAATTGCTTTTGATATCTAGAAAAGCTAATTAAGGTAATCATACTTGGCACTTGTATAATAATAATAAAAATAATGACCCTTTGTATGTAAGGAGCGTCTTTCATCCAAAGATCACAAAGCCTTTACAAACATTAATTAATCCTCACAACTCACCTGTGAGGTGGGTGTAATTAGCCCCATTTTACAGCTGGATGCATTGAGGCATGGATGGGGTAGGCGATGTGGCCAAGATCACACATTGGATCTACTGCCAAGACAGGAATGGCTCCAAAGATTCCGGAAGCCACATTCCAGGCTCCCCGATCTTTCTGGTAGGATCCTTCCACTTGACTTTGGGTGACCTTGGGGAGCTCTCCCCAGAGCCAGAGCTCCCTCCTGACCAACCACAGAGAAAAGCAGAATGTCAGGATTGCCTCTGGCTACGTGACCTTTGTGTCCTTCCCCATAAGCCAAGAGGATCAGGCTCCATGTGGCCTCAAAGTCCCAGTGTCCAGCCCCACCGCTTGTCATCCTGTTTCTGGTTTCACTGGCTGGTTTTTCTAGGCCTGGAAGCCACCAGCAAAGACCCAGGTTCAGCCAACATCCCTTAGCAGTTGGGCTGCCAGATTTAACAAATAAAAATACAAAATGCCAACCAGTGTATTTAAAAGTTGTGGTACATATGTACAATAGAATAATACTTGGCTGTAGGAAAAGAATGAGATCTTATCATTTGCAACAGCATGGATGGACCTAGAGGGTATTATGCTCAGTGAAATGAGTCAGACAGAGAAAGACAAAATACCATGCATCTCACTCGTATGTGGAATCTAAAGGACAAAATAAATGAACAAACAAAACAGAAACAGACTCACAGACACAGAGAACAGACTGATGGGTGTCAGACAAAAGTGGAGCTTTGGGGGGCGGGGTGGAAAATGTGAAGGGATTAAGAAGTACAAATGGGTAGTCATAGGGATGTAGAGGACAGCACAGGGAATACAGTCGATAACATTGTAAGAACTATGCGTCGTACCAGGCGGATAGTTGAAATACCAGGGGAATCACTTTCTAAAGTATAGGATTGCCTAACCACTAGGCTGTACACCTGAAGCTAACATAAATAATACTGAATGTGGACTATAATTGAAAAATAAAATTGTAAAAGTTACAAGATGCACCATTAGATTTGAATTTCAGAAAACCACCAAATCGTGTGTTAGTATGAGTCTGTCCCAGGCAGGGCTGGGGACACGCTAACACTAAAACATGCTTGTTACTCATCTGAAATTCAAATTTACCTGGACACCCTGTATTTCATCTGGCAACCCTGCTTATTAGTGGCTCAGGGCCAGGCACGCACCCGCTAGATAGGCTCGCCTTCCTGGCCTCCTGCAGTCCTGAGCCTGGCCGAGGAGGCAGGCTCTCCTCCTCCACCTTTGCTCCTCAAACTAGTCTAGAGAGGGAAGTGGCCCATCCAGGATCCCACATTCCTCACCTGCCTGGGCTTCCCCAGAGCCTCCACCTCCACCGACAGGCTCCCCCCACTCACAGTGATTCTCCAGTGCCCAGAAAACGCAGTCCAAACCCCCCTTGATGGGATCCCTTCCAGGGCCCACAAATCTGGCTCCCAAAACCACTCTAGCTTCATGTCGGCCCCCTGGCCTCCGTCACATGCAGGTCTAGCTCAGTGACGTTAGCTCTCCCGGGCCCTGTGTGTGTGTGTGTGTGTGTGTGTGTGTGTGCATGAGTGTGTAGGTGCTCTTTGCACTGCAGCCACACCAAACACCTCCCATCACCCACACACCCCATGCCATCTGCTGACCCCATGGCTTAGTGCACGCAATTCTCTCTGCCTGGAGTTCCAACAACTTTATCTCGCAAAACTGAGCAAGTCATTCATTCATTTCACTACTAATATTTATTAAGCACTTACCGTGTGTCAAGCTTATAATCCCCAACTTCATGAAACTAATGGGCCAGCACAGAGGTCAGCAAAGTTTTTTCTGTGGAGTCAGCTGGTAAACATTTTAGGCTACACCGGCCCTGGGTCTGTATCCCAATGGCTTACCTGTTCCAACTGTGGCATAAAAGCAGCCATAGAAAATACAGAAATAACTAGGTATGGCAGTGTTCTAATAAAGCTTTATTTATAAAACCAGACGGTGAGCAGCATTTGGCCCACAGGCCCATAGTTTGCCAACCCCTGGTACAGTCTTAGGGTCAGGCACTGAAAACAGAACACAAATGCCTGGTAACTGCGAATAACAAATTCTTAAAGCTGTGAGGGGAAAGATTCTGCTCAGAGTTTCAGACCCTGGGCAGACCCCCACCCCCACACAGCTTTACTCAGCGGTTCTTCCTCTCTGGCCCCAAAGCCCCTGGGTCTAGAAACACATCTGTGGTCATTTGAGGCAGAGCCCCTTTTCCAACACAGAGCATCACTGGTGCCACCCATGGACCTTCCTGAGGCTGCCCACTCCCCCTACCCATCACAGGCACCAGTCAGGGCTGGGATACCATGGGCAGGGTCTGGCTGCAGGCCTGGACCCCCTGCCAAACAGCAGGGCAGCTCCACTCACCCCTCATCCCTAAAGGTGGTCGTATCACCACTCCTTGCAACTGTGCATGTCTGATTAATAACCAGCCTGAGCAAGGCCGCGAGTCTTATTGAATAGGCAGTGAGAAGTACCACCTCTGTCAGCACGGAGGAAACGCCCAAGTCCAGGGCCATACAAAGGGCTGGGCGTTTTCAGCGTCATGACCCTCATCTCCTGCCTTTCGTCCTCACCTGCCTGGCCGCAGGGTGGCTCATCAGTGCACATATCACATACACACACACACAGAGGAAGCTTGTGCTCTTGTCCTCTATGCATTGAGAACATAGGCTCTCTCACACCTTGGGCACATGTATGTGTAAGAACACACTCAAGCACACATGAATTCCTGCTTTGCACATGTGCCAGGAGTGCTCCCAGCCAGCAGACACTCGGGCACAGACAGTCTTGCCTTGCGCTTACCCTGGCATACACATGTGGACATATGTGCTTGTATGTGGTGTACACACGTGTGTGCTGTACATGTGTGTCAGTGTGTGTTCGTGTGTGCACTATAGCGAGTGTGTGCATGCATACACACCCTATACTCATATATACTGTGAAATCCAGCCCCACCATGTGTCTTGCAGGAGGAACTGGCCAGGAAAATCACATCTTTGGCATCTCTGGGCTGCCAGCTCTGTCTGGGCTCCTGCTGCCAGTCTCAGCTCTGAGGCAGCCACAGGAAGTTTCCGTTTCCCTGGCTGCCAAATTCCAGTCACCTCTGACCCCCAGAGAGACAGAAACTGCTCTGGCTTCCTGCAAGCCACTGAGCACTGTGTACCCACCACGGCAGCTGCATGTGGTGATAGGAGATAAAGCAGGGCTCAGTGTCCACGCTACTGAGGCCGTGGCAGCTTCCTTGGCCTCCCCTGGGGGTCCCGGCCTGGCATGCTAGAGCCTCCGGGGAAGGACAGTGGGCTGAGCCCAAGGTCAGACTGTCCCCATTATCTGAAGGATGCTGACAGCTTCCCTGCCCTGCTTCCCAACACATCTAGCAGCCTTGAGGAACTCACCACCCCCGGCAGCCATGATGCCTTCATACAGCCAACGCCTGCGGCCCCTTTAATGCCCAGTGAGCGGTGGCCTCCAGCCTCACTGCACTTTCCTCGGGGGAGCTGGTGGCTCAGACGGCAGTGGCCACAGCAGTGATGAAGAGGCTGCTGAACCAACTCCCAGCCTCTCTGTTGAACCAGTTGGCAGGGTTTGGACGCCCTGCAGTGTCCTCACATTAAGCCATTCACTTATTCACTCATCCAAGACACGTGCGGAGGCTGTGCCTGGTGCTGGGGATTGAATGGTGAATAGACGGGAGTCACTGGTCTCCCTGTGTGGATGAAAACCTGGGCACCCAGGGCACCCACTAACACAGCCCGCTGCAGTCAGGAAGGCTTCCCAGGGGAAGTGAGGTCGGACTTGAATTCAGAAGGCCAGAGAGGAAGAACAAGCTAGACAAAGCCAACAAGTGTAAAGGGCTGAAGGGGAAGGGCCTGGCACATAATGGGCTGTTGGCTGGATGAATGAATGAATGAATGAATGAATGAATGAATGAATGAAAAGTTATAGGAAGTTCTCCAGTAGGAATGTGACTCCTCTTGATTGGTAACACTTACAGCTGTTGCTGGGGATCCCCAGGACCCCTCTTCTCGCTGACGGCTTCTTTGTCCAGGATGGACTCCCTGAACCCCATGACCACCACACATCTACATATGGACACAAACACACCACACAGACAACTGCTGGCCACAGGCACACCTGTGCGCACAGGTGTCTCATGCACATGTGAGAACACCACATGCCACCACGTGTCGTCCATGTCCCCGAGTCTAAGGGTGAGGACCGCAGTAAACACCTTTATCACACTGCGCCACGGGCCGGGCAGCAGCCAGCACCGTTCTGTCTCCTCTGCTTTTATTAACTCAACTAATCCAATCCCCTTAGGAGGAACTGTTGTGATCCCCATTTTTATAGATAAAGGAACCACGACACGGAGAGGTGAGTCATTTGCCCAAAGTGGTATAGCTGGTAAGAGGCAGGGCTGGAATTTGAACCAAGCCATCTGATCCCAAGGTCCATGGTCTTTACTACCCACGCAAAGCGGTCCCAACCCTGCTCCCTTGTCCTTCAACACTCCACCCAGCCACCTTCGTTCCAGTCCAGCCTCACTAAACCTCTTGGGGTCTCCCAAATACACACCCCCCTGCCACAGGCACCTTCTTGGCCCATTTCCTACCATCTTTCTCCGTGGTACAGACCTCCTTATGAGATCTGTTTTTATTATTTGTTTACCAAACCTGTGTTAAGCACAGATTGATTACGGTCCAGGCTTTGTGCTAAACAGTTTACGTGCATTCTCTTATTCAGTTCTTGCTGCAACCTTATGAAGGTTCTGTTAATCATTAGCCACATTTCCCAGATGGGTAAAATGAGGCACTGCATGATTAAGCCACCTGCCCAAAGTCACAGTGTGCCAGGGCTTGGAATAGACTTCAACCATCTCAACCCGTCGGCTCCTAATCTCATCTCGGGCTGCATCCTGCTCAGCTTTGGCTTCTGTAACTGAGAGGAAAGTCTAAGGGGGAGGAGGACAAGAAAAGGAAGAGGAGGAAGGGGAAGAGGGGTGACAGAAAATCAAAATGCAAGGCTATTGGCCACTGAGAACCCTGAGTGTGGGCGAGAGGGGAGAGCGCCCCTGGAAAAGTTTTACCCACATTTTACTGTGAATAGCTTGGAAATACTTGGAACTACGAAAAAGTTGAAAGGATTGTGCCATGAGCACCCAGAAACTCACCCTCTAAATATGGCAATCAGCATTTTACTCTGCTGGCTTCATTGCCTAGCTCCCCATCTCACCGGCCATCAATCCGCTTAGAATGGCAAACACTCGGCAGCGTTCTCAAATCTAAACTGGTGGTTCGAGGCCGAGCTCCCTCGGAAAAACCACTGAGGGTGACCCAGGCTATGGGGTTTTTACTGGAGCCAAAGAGGTCGTGCACGGTTCTCGTGTACACAGCAAGCACACATGTGGGCAGCAGTGTGGGCACGCCCACACACACATGCTCACAGGCACACAGGAAACAAGGACACTGAGGACGAGGGAGCTCTGGGATTTGGAAAAGAGCCAGGAGCCCCCTCATTTGGCCAGCCGGCCAGTTCCTTCCCACCAGCCGTCCCCACAGGGGACGGCCAGGCCCCCGAAGCCCCATTAGGCCACCAGGAGCCCTGGGGCTCAGGGCCAGCCTGGGGGTTGGGGTGTTTCCCTAATTGTCCTGCTTGTCGCTCAACCAGCAGAGGAAACAGCCGCTGGCTTCAGCCTCCAAATGACAGGAAACGCCATGGAGGGCTACTCGGCCAGTAATTACTACTTTGAGAAAGGAGAAAAAAATGCTGAGGGGGAAACGGTTCCAACTCAAATAATCTGCTCATTGGGGGGATGGGAGGCTGTTTCAAGGAAAAGACATTTTGAAAAGGCTTCAATCAATCTGACAAGCAATTATCTGCTTAGCTGTTGGTACAAATCTCCCCCTCCCTCCCCCCAGGACTGGTGCCCCTCCCAGGAAAACAAGAGCCCCAGACTGACACTCTGCCCCCCAGCCCCCCCACCCCAACCCCCAGCAGCCAGAAAGGTGAACAAGAAATTGAGATCCTGCCTGGGAAAATCTCAGGCTCCGGGGGCAGCCAATGGCTAGGGGAGTGGCTGCCTATTCTTTCCTCCACCTTTCACACTCCAGTGTACACACACACACACACACACACACACACACACACACCCTGTACCCAGTGGGACTACATGCCCTCCCACCCCACGGGTGGTAGACTGAGCTTGTTTCAAACAGCCACCCAGAGAAGCGTAAGCATTCGCACATTTCATTCATTCCTTCAACAGTCATTTTCTGGAAAAGAAAATTCACCAGGACATCGGATGAGAAGGACGGGAGAGACACCCATGGCCTCCTGAACAGAGCTGGGGAAGAAAGTCCCTGTCAGCGGCTTTGAGGCTCCTGATCCGGTTGGGGGAAGCAGCACAGAGCGCTGGCTGTGAACGGGGTGGGGGGAGTGTGAAAAGCAAGTTCTGGGCCCCCTAGAGAGCCCTGGGAAGCCAGGCAGAGGGGTCTCTTTTCCCCTCTGCCTGCTCCAGCCCCAGCCCTCTGGTCCTAGCTCTTGCTCAGAGAATCCCGGAAATTCTCTCTAGTACAAGCCATGGGTTGTAATAGAACTTGAATTCCTCCCAGGGAATTCTGCACGGAGACCAAGAATGACCCTCCAGCATCACAGAGTAGGGGCGCAACAGGCTAATCCCTGTCCCCACACCTCGCTCTCTCTCCCTCTCCAACAACGTGCCAGGCCTTGTGTAACCACACAGGCACACAGGATCTCCATTGACCTTCCCGACCACCTGTGAGCAGCCAAGGCTGTTACTCACCAGAACATTCTACAGGTATGGAAACAGAGCTCCGACAGGTAAAGTGACTCTCCCAGAGTCACGCAGTTATAAGCAGAAGGGTTGAAATTTAAGTTCAAGTCTTGCCCACTCTCCTGTCCATGCTGTTAACCACTTTGAGATACCAACACACCAAACAAGATACTCATTTAACCCAGAACAAATGTTCAGTAAATGTTAGCTCTTCTCAGTCTATCCTTGTCCGCCTTGGAACCCGATGAAGGTTGCACCAGCAAAGCTAAGTGTCCTGACAGGGAGAGCTGACAAGATACACGTGAAGACTGGTGCCTTGCATTTTGCACTTGGACCTCGGGTACAATCCAGAACACATTCCTATATCTGGCCAGGTGGGCTGCACACGCAGAGCTTAGAACGGGCTGGCTAACTGTACCTCCAACACTGCGAGTCTGAGTCTGCTGGCCACACTCTCAGGATCTGCCCAGAGCTGAGCAGAGAGGCAGACGCTGACACGGGAGGCCCTGCCTGACTGCGCAGCCCCGGAGGTGGGACCCCTCCCTTCTGTGTCTGCTGCTTCGGAAGGGATTGGGACCACCCCACCCAGACACGTGGGACTTTGCCCCTCCCACCGCACTCACTACAGCTGCTCCCTGTGCTCTGGGACACACACCGGACACGCCATCTCCCAAGGCCATCAGTCAGGAGAGGAATGTCTGTGTCGGCGGGGTGCAGTAATCCTGCCCGCCCGGCATAGGAGGGAGGCAGCTGTTTGCTCTCCCAGAACGTTTATTTTACCTTTGGTGTTTGGCAAGACATATCTGATGCACTGGCAGGCAGGCGTGTTGCTCGCTGTGTCCCCACGGGGACACACCCTCGAGTTTTTTGACCAGAGCAACTGGAGTACGAGACCTGCCCCACGTGACACCCAACCCCCACCTCCTGACTGCACGGCAAAGCAGAAACTCTCCCCTTGCCGAGGCACTGGGGCCGACCTCCAGTCACCCATCTATCCATCCGTCCATCCATCCATTTCATCAGCATTCAGTGGTGCTAGGCACTGGGGATGCAGGGACAAATGACACTATTCCTCCCCTTCAGAACTCGAGGTGGAGATGGTGCCATTGGGAGGTGCAGCCTAGCAGAGTAGGGCCTTGCAACACACGCACCTGGGTCCAGATTCCAGCTGTGTCCCTTCCTAGCAGTGTGACCTTAGCAAGTGACTGTCCTCAGCAAGCCACAGCCTCCTCCCGGGGAAGAGGGGATGATGGGGTGCCTATCTCCTCTTGTTATCGGGGCAACTATGTGGAAAATTGCTTGTAAAGTGCTGGGCATTGTGCCTGGCTCATTGGGCTTCTCGCAGTGTGTCAGCTGGTGCTACTCATGATTGCCTTCTGTGAAATGGGCGTGACCATCCCCAGACTGTCTGCCTTCACAACAGGGTCAGTACCAAATACCAAATAGGATAGCATGTGGGGAGAGTGCTTTGGGGATAGTGGAGTATTTATATTATCACTCACCCATGTAACAAATGTTCCTTGAGTATCTGCAATGTGCCAGGGGGTTGCTGGGAAGGGTGAGGGGGGCACGAATGTCTAGCACATTCCAGCAGCGTCTGGAAAAGAAGATCAACCTCTGATCAGACAGTCACAGGTTTGGAGCAATAAGAACAGCAATGAAAGTTTCTACATAGCAAGGCAGGGGTGGGGGTCATTAGCTGACTGGAGAGGCCAAAGCAGGCCTCCTGGCAGAAGGGAAGTTTTGAGGATGAATAAGAATCCAGGCTTTTAAAGTCTGAGCAAGGAGCCTGTTCTCCAGTTAGAGAATCAGAACGCCTCGGGTGGCCCAAGACGGGTGACCCAGATGAGGGCTGCTCTGGTACGGGGGCTCTGGGGACAAATATCCAAGGAGCCTGGAGGCACCTGGACCCAAGGTCAACCTTTACACCGGGAGGAGGTTAAGGTCGCCCGAGGAAAGCCTTGTGAACCCAGGAGATGGGTCTGTGCAGGCAGAAGGGAGGCAAGGGCTGCAGCTGGGTGGGCCAAGATGTGCTGCCTGGGTTCCTTGACGTCCCTCAGTCCATGGTGACATCTTCTGCAAGGGGCAGTTGGTGGGGCCTCGATTGGAACCCAAGTCAGACTGTTCATGGCTCTCTATTGATCAGACCCCCAGTCTGAGCTGGGTGACCGGCCTCTGACGGGGATGGCTGCCCTAATCACCCCCTGGCCCCAATTCACCTCCCAATTTGCATCTGTGCGTGGACCCCATGCAAACCCCTCTCCCCATGAGGTTCTTCAAAAAAAAACCTCCTTTTCTGTTCCCTGTAGAAACCACCCACCCACCCCAAGCAGCAGCCCCCTCCCCTGCCCGGCAAGCATCCTGTCACCTCCTCACATCCCCAAACCACTCACCAGTGTCACTGGGACTTAATGCAAATCACAGGAGAAGCCCTTGGCTGACATCCCACCCCAGGAAGCCACATTAGCAACTTCATTCATCAGGGGCAGGCCTGTGCCTCTATTGTCTGCTGTAATCATTTGTTTATTCCAACTTTGGCACAGGTCCCCCTCCCCCCACCACCCACCCCCTCCCTGCTTATTACAATGACTACCACCCGGCATGGCAGAGACACTTGCTGTTCTTCTAACACTGGCACAGAAATTGCATGTGAAAGCAAAAGACTCCCCTTATTCAATACCACCCCAAATACCAGATAATGTTCAGAAAAGGAAACATACATTCACTAGTCGTATAATCTACATATACCTTTGAATCCACAGAGAATCAAAATGAAAAGGAGTAACAGCTTCTCGCAAAGCCAACGAAATTGGAAACAGTAATACCTAATGCTAGTGAGCTTGCTCTGAAATCGCTCAGCAGGAAAGCTTTGCTGGAGGCAAAGCAAATTAGAACGACCTTTATGGAAAGTAAATTGGAAAACATGTATCACGAACCACAAAAATGTACCTACCCTGAGACCCACGGATTCCACTTCTGGGAATTTGTCCTAAGGAAATGAGACAAATGAAAGGAACACTCTGTGGAAAAAGAAAAGTGTTTGTTAAAGCATTATTTAGAATGAAGAATAGTTGAAAGTAAAATTCAACAGTCCCCAGCATCAATTTGATGAAATAATAGGATAATCTCTGAGACTGGTACAGCAGGCAAAGGGACGTTTACACGGCAACACTAACTGGGAAAGCAGCGTTCACATTTCAAGTTTATTATCAAGTCCAATTTGCACATACTGTGGATGAACATAAAAATCACAGCACTTGCAATGCTAGCCTGCTACCCTTATGGGACGGGCTTTTCCCTCGTTCTCTAAATTTTCAGTTTGGTTGTATGTTGGTTTTACAGCTTCTTTTAACTGGAGCTAGCAAATGATCACGCTTCACAAAAGAACCACAAAAGGCCCTTAATTAGCACAGCTTTCACAAGACCCTTGGCCTGTCTGGGCCTTATTTCCACTTTCCTTAAGATCTATTTCCCAAACGATGCGTGGGAGGTAGACAGACCTGGGAAGGCTTGGTAGTCTTCGAGTCAAGTGCTATGAAGAATGAGTTTGTTCAAGACGCTGGCTAATGGACTTCACACCCATCCGCAACATCTCTGCAAAGGGGGATAGAATCATCCCCATTTTAAGGATGGGACAACTGAGGTTCAGGTGGGTTAGAGACCTGACCAAGAACAGCACAAGGAGGAAGGAGTAGAGGCAGGGATTCAAGTCCAGTCCCTCTTCTCCATGGTGTCTGTTTTATTCTCGCCCTATTTCTCAATCCAGGCTATTTTCCTCAGAGGGACATATTTGTAAAGGAGCTGATTCATTAAAAGAAATTGGAAGCTGTGGCTTGAAGGGAACTCAAGGCAGCTCATTCAGGCTGCCCAGGAGGCCTTGGAAGGGAATGTAGGACTCAAGGGTTGGCTTCTTTGCTTGAAAGGTGATCGGCATGGGCACTGGCTGCAAAACCCACTGGGTCCAAGCATTCCAGAAGAAGGCATCCGCTTTACCAAGAATGTACCTCCACAGCCACAGAGACAGGTCCCGAGGAAGGGAAAAGGGCCAGCGGGCCCCTGATTGGCGCCTGGTGATGTCATGCCCCACCCAGAAAGCCTGTAAACGCTGCCTGCTCTGGGGTGACTTTATGGGGGACTTGGTGTCTGCACATTCCCTCCATGGCAGCCAGGCTGGCATGACGGCTCCTGTCGGCCAGAAGAACCCCACCCGCGCCCTGCACATCCCCAGCCTCCCTGCACCAGGCCTCTGAAGCCTGTAATTACCTGCAGTGCACTGCGGCTTTATGGGCTCCCGGAGACGGGAGGCAGGCAGGACGAGGAAGTTCCTTGAAAGGGACAGGGGAATCTTCCTCCCAGCAGCGTCTCTCTGTTCCTCCCGTTGTTCTGAGGGGTTTGGGAAGCAGATCCGGGCAGCGCCCAGCCTCTGCAGACAGACCCACAGACACTCTCCCAGCACCCAGGCTCTCCAGCTGGCCCCAGCCATCCTTCAGCTGCTCCCCCCACCTCACAGCTCTTAGGACGAAATACACGGATTCCTCCCTGTGGCCTCCAAGTCTCTGAGTCATCGAGGGTCTGTCTCATCTCCCAAAACTCCCCTGCTCCATCCCACGAGTGACTGCAACAACCTCCTCAGCATTCCCACAGCACTGCACCCTCACTGGCCTCTGAGCCTCCTCAAAAGCTAGTCCCTCTGTCTGGAACACTTGTCCCTCCCCCTCCCTCTGCTCACCCCTCTTTTGCTGGCTACCCTCCCCCACTCACCCCTGAGTCTTACTTTAGATTTCTCTTTATTCAGGGATCTTTTGTGGACATCTGTCTCAGGAGGCAAGGTGTCCCCCTTCCAGGCTCACAGAGCCCCCTAGGTTTGTCTCATGTTTCAGTCACCAGGGTCCCCATAGAAGCAGATGCTACAACAAAGATTCGGCTGCAGGTGGTGTATTTAGGAGGTGATGCCAGCATCTGCTGCCAGAGAAGTAGGAAATAGGACAGAGCAGAGAAGGCAGCCAATGGAGGGTGTGTGTGTTTCGGGCAAGTGACTGCTGCGGGCAACCGGGGGTTAATTCTTCAGTGGGGAAGGAACCTGGGTATCAATCTCCAGTCCCAGAAGTCCCTGTTTGGGAGGCTCTTCCTGATGGTTGCCACCTGGCCTGCCAACGAGTGCAGGTACCATGGGCTCAGGCAGCCGGAGAAAGTCCCCCAGAAGTCAGGTGATGAGCACCGAGGCTGAGATCTGAGGGGTGGCCAGCCAGCATCACCTTTTCTACTGAATTACAGCCCCGAACCCTCACTGCAGCTGCCTCCCTGTGTTCTCTCCTCCACAGGACTGACCCCCAGCTCCATGCAGGCAGGCGTCAGGCTGGTTTTGTTTGTGGCTGTCTCCCCAGGGCCCGGCACAGTACTTGGCACACATTTGGCAGGTCCAAACTGTGTTCTGAATGGGATGCGGGGGGGTACCTCAGGGATCTTATCACAGGGGCCTCAGTTTTTCAGCGGGGACACCCAAAGATCCAAAAGATAAAACCACAAGAATAAACCTAGAACACCTTTCATTATTCTAAGCATTGGCCAGAGATCCCAAGGGTCCATCTTGCCCCTGTCAGAGCCTTAGGTGACGATAACAAATGCAAGCAGAGCCAGAGGCCTGGGTTCAAGTCTCGTCTCTAACAATTACTGTGTGGCCTTGGACAAGCTGCTTAACCTCTCTGTGCTTCAGTTTCTTCATCTACTGAGACTCAGAATAAAATGACAGTTTGGGGGTGATTTTAGAGATCCCTGAGTGTGGCACAAGACAGATGCACAAGAAATGTTTGCAGAATCTAAATCTGAGAAGACTGCATGTTCCTCTTCACCCCAAACCCAATAAATCAATAGAAAAATAAAAGGACTAAAAAGGCTCGCTCCAAGGCTTGCTTCTCCTACCAGCCAGCCAGGCCCTGGGCCAGATAGGGGAACTGAGGCCTAGAGACAAGAAGGGTAGGCACTGGATCTCGCCTTGAGGTTGGGGCTGAGATGAGAACCCAGGTGACTAGGTGTTCTGTCCGTCCCTCCACCCCTGCAGAATGGGGGTAGGAGGGCGGAGGGACCGACTGACCACGTCCAGACCTAAGGCCAGATGCTGCTCACATGCACTCCTGTTTACTCAAGGGGTCAGGCCAGTGACCATCTGGTTACATGTCCAGCATTGGAATGTGAGAGGCCAGACAGAGGCACAGGAGAGGGGATGGCATGGGGTTGATTCTACATTCTGCCTCGCATCACTGCCCCCAGATTCTGAGAAACTGGGTGAAAGTGTACCAAGTCTGGGGCCTTGGTCTCCTGGGGTCGGAGACCGGGAAGGCCCTGCCCCAGGGCAACCCTGCGCTCTCCCAAAGCTAGGAATCCTGGTGTTCTGGCATTCTTGTTGAACCCAGGACTGGTCCACTCAGAAGGAGAGGGTGGTTCTGGGCCTTGGAGAGCCTATGAGGTCAAGCTAGGCCAGATCTGACCATGTGTGTGTGTGTGTGTGTGCATGTGTATGTGTCAGAGAGAGCCACACAGATGGGCACAAAGCATAGCTCAGCCATCCGACATACTGGGCAACATCTGTTGTCAACTCCTCTGCGCCCAAAAGAAGAGAAAGTAAATGGGAACCCTCCCCTGCCCAACCAGGGGCTTAGAGTCCATTAAGGGAGCAGGAGCTTGGGCAAAATCTGGAAGTGTCTTCCATGCGTGGAACGCCTTCTGTGTCCTCTAATTTCATCTGCCTGACAACTCCCTGAGGAAGGGATAGGGGGCAGGTATTACCCATGTCACAGGGAAGAAACTGAGGCTAGGGAAGGCTAATGGGCCTGCCTACAGGAAGTTCCTTGGGAAGCAGATGCCAATCTGCATTTGCTCACCATTGAATTCCCAGTGACGGGCACCAAGGCATATGCCCAGCAAATCTTCGTTGAGTGAGGGAGTGAATGAATGAATGAAGTGTCAGAGGCAAGATTAGAACCCGGGTCTGACTACCACAAATACCAGATGTTCCTTGATTTGCAGACATGCAAAACTCTCTAAGAGACATCAAGGCAAATAGTGTGGGAGCCAAGCTTGCAGTGTCAGACGCTGCCAGGAGTGACACAAAGAACAGGAACATTTGGTTGGGGTTTTGAAGTACAAGTAGGAGTTTTCTAAACTGATCAATCATTCCCCAAATGTTTAATCAGCCTCCATTGGCTGTCTGGCATTCTTCTAGGAGCTGGAACATAAGATAAAGGACATGAGATTTCTGCCCTCGTGGTGTTCAGATTAAAGAGGGTTGGAGGAGAGGGCATCTTGGGCAGAAAGAAGGGCACAGGTGAGCAGCAGGGAGGTATGTGTTGGGAATGCAGAATGTGGGCTCCATGTGGGTGAGAGGGGTGTGAAGGAATTACTGGGAAGACGAAACTGGAGAAATAAGCCAAGGTCCAGAGGATTTCCAGCGCCTGAGAGGAAAGGGTGTGTTCGTTCGTTTGTAACTCATTCACCTGGTATCTTCGACTGCATCTGTGATTTTTTTTTTTTACTTAGTTTATGTGTTTTTCTCCTAATTTAAGCCATGGATACCACCACAAAAAAAAAAAAAAACCCTGGGACTCCAGAAGTTTTTAGTGCCATTGAGGAGAAAAGAAATTAGCATTGCTCATTGTTCATCTTTTCATATTTTACAGTGATTTTGGTACTGAAAAATATTTCCACATTTAAAGCTGGAGCCTTCATGTCAGGTACCCAGACCTCAGCATGGGTGGTTAAGTTGCTTATGAAATATGTGACATGTTTTAATTTCTTTAAATCAATCAATCAATCACTCATGATGTCTTTGGCAGGGATAAGATAGAAAACAGGCTTTTATTTTATTAGGAAGCTGAGGTTGTCAACATTTCAAATGGGAGGTTGCCTGACCCAGGTTTCTGCAGATTGTTGAGAAAACTTAAAGCAGAAGAAGCTGGGACTCAACTTGGACGTGGCTCTGTGGAGGAGGCGAGCAGGGGGCCTTGTGCCCAAATGGGACCCACTGGGCTCTGCAGATGTGCTTGGAACAAAGATCAGGGCAGCTCCTTCTGCAGCGAGCAAAAATCGACAAGATGACAGCCCACCTCCTCCAGGTTCAGGGGGATCTGCCTGACCAGATCAGGAAGAGAATCCCAAGGGTGCAGCAGCAAGTCAGGAAATCAAAGTGAAGGAAGGAGAGGGGGCTTAGGCAGGACCTGTAAGGGTCTCTGAAAGGCAGGAATGGGGGGGAGTCTGCTGTTGGAGACACAGACGCGGGCCCGGTAGGGACCAGAGTCTGCAGAAGCTAAAAGGCAAGCAAGGGCCCCGGCGCAGCCCTGAATCACAGCAGGCACTCAGCAACTACCTGTTATGTGAACAGTCTTGAACACCAGGCTGGTTGACTTCATTTTTTTTAGTGGCTTTGATAGGTTAGATGCTTTTTATGTGCTCAGAGGTAATTTTGCTAAAAGCCTTTCATTCGTTCATTATCTCGTTTTCTAGAGGAGGAAACTGAGGCTCAGAGCCGCTGAGCAGCTTAGCCAGGATCACAAAGCTGGCGAGTGCTAGATTCCTTGCTTGACCCCAGTCCCCTGTGAGCGCTGCCCCTGCGCACCCTGTCTGGCGGTGCGGGGGTCTTGCAGGAGAGGGAAGTGCAGAGACCGGGCTGCACTGTGGCACTCATGGGACCTAGGCAATTTCGCTTTGACAGACCCCGTCCTCCATACAAAAAGTAACGTGTATATACATATTCAAATTATTAGCTCTGACTCTTGATATAAAGAAAAATATACTCCAGGCTGGATTATAGTCACTTTTTTCTTCGGACTTTAAAAATACTAAAATACTTCCGTGGACCCCTGAACCATTAAGAATTGCAGGCAGGGGCCGCTGTGCGCACTGGAGGAGAGGGCCTGGGGGAAGGGGCCCCAGAGCTGTGGTCTGCACCCAAGAACGGATCGATCCCCACTCACTGGGGTGCAGCCTTTGGAGCCCCGCAGTGGGTCAAGGGACAGTCTCATAGCACGTCAGACCCCTGCAGGTCACCTCCAGGCCATGACACTCCTCCTTTTCGAGGCATTTGCACCTCTTTGGCTGAACAGTCA